>NW_026126540.1:14800000-17275000 GCF_943737965.1 Phodopus roborovskii
AATTAGGCTTGAAAAGCACTAAGATCCTTAGGTAAAGCCACTAGACAAGGAACATGGGCAATGATGCTGGAAATTTTCATAAGACATTGTGAGGTTTAATCTTGAATATGAATGACTCACCAGAAATGTTTTAAGCTTTCCAAATCAGGGTGGGACTGTGGATACCTCTAGTTTTGTGGGTTGAGAAAGCCCTGTGGTCTTAACCTCTCCAGTGTGAGACAGCTTGAGTTGCAGTAATGGGACTATTGCGTGTTATCCAGTCTTATTAATTGTATTTTGGTGTATTTTATTTCTATTGGTTCTATTCCTCTAGTGAACCATGATGAACAAAGACACTAACTGATATATTTCTAGAATAATAACTTTTTAAAGAAATATTCATTGGCCATTTAAAATATTTTTTAAATAAATGGTAAATTTTCATTTCAGAGTACTCTTTGTCTTGTTGCTATTCTTTCCAAAGGCAGATAAGAAAGAAGAGAAATAGTGTTATTTAATGAATGCATATCATAAAAACTAGTTGACTCTAAAAAACAGGCATTCTTCAAAGGAGACATTTAATGCTTTCCACACAAAGCTAAAACCAGCTGCACATGGACTGAAAGGTCAAATATTCTCACATATTTTCTTTGCACAGTTCTCACAGCGACCTTAATCCTCCTTAGTAACGTGACTTTGAGCACTCTATTTTCTTATTCTAATATATTAACAGAAGGCATATGATCCAAAATGAAAATAATAAACTTATTTAACAGTCATGATATTTTGAACATT
The DNA here is from genome assembly GCF_943737965.1 of Phodopus roborovskii. NCBI lineage: Eukaryota > Metazoa > Chordata > Mammalia > Rodentia > Cricetidae > Phodopus > Phodopus roborovskii. The sequence goes on from NW_026126540.1 coordinate 14,800,775, forward strand.
ATTATTATTTTATGCCATAGAACTCTCACATTATAACCTAATTTGACAGAAGTAAGGTGATGCCAATTCATCAAAAATTGGTATAAGACAGGTTTACAGACTTGCTAAGGATGACATCCCAGGATTCCAATTAACTTCACATATAAACAATATTTTAGTTTGGTGAAAATCTAATGTCAAGTGCATTCTAAATAAGAGTAGTTTTTGTCTCTGAGATTAGTAACTCTACATTGTTACTAACTTGGTAGAACAGTTATATATGCAGGCTTGTTGCTGTTGGTGTTCAGTGGTCCATAGAATGAGAAGTTCTAGGTTTGCTTCCATAAAACATATCAACATTATTTCCTCAATTGTCATTTATATTAGTGAATATTTTTTTCTAGATCATGCATATATGTTTCCTTTACTAACAATACTCCCTTTTGAGATAACAGATTTGGAAGCATTCTCTTGTCAGCCAGACTTGTGGTATATAGTTACAGGAATGTTCCTCCAGGTACTCAACTGGAAAGTTTTAACTTAATGATCATCATCACAATATCTCCTACATATCAGGTTCCTTTACAAATGGAAATTCATTGAATAGTTGAAGACTTGGTAAGGCACTTGTTGGAAATTGATTGACTTACAATCTCTCCCTTTTCCTGTCTTTTTATTAGCCTCTATGACAATATTTCTGTTTGATTTTTAGTTAAATTGACACTGTTATTCAATCCACATCTTTTCTAATGTGAATTCTCACAGAAATGGGATGTTAAAACATTTGGAACAAATTATAAGCTGATTAAAAGTGTTTCAAAATAAAATTGCACAAATGTTTTATCTATTTATTCTTTGAGTTGGTCTATTATTCCAAATTGAAGATAATATCTGAGGTGCATTAAAGTGTTAAATAAAATATTTTATAAATGTGGAATACCTTTGTGACAGCCCAAATGTTGACAATGAGGATTTCTCTTTCATTAATAAAACTTTCCTATTCCCTACTAATTGAAAACATTTTTTCCAAAATAACAATGTATTATTTCCAAGGTTTAAAGGCATCAAAATGCAATATAGAAAATGAGTATATTGACACAGCTTGACACAGCTTTTCAACTGAACAAACTTGCAGCTATCCTCATCATCTCCAGTCATCAGAATGTCTGTGCACCTCCAGTCACTGGGGAAGTCTGTGTATCTCAAACTACTTCATCTCGATTCTAAACCTACAAGCTCTCTTAGGTTATTGAGTCATTTTAGGTTTGTTTTCATAACAATTTACTTTTTTAATTTTAATTTTTGAGATTAAATACAATTTCATCACTTCTCTGTCTCTTTTTCTCTCCCCAAACCCTTCTGTGTACATTCTTCTGTCCTCTTTTAAATTCATGGACTTTCTTTTATTCATACACACATATGTCTATGGTGTGTGTGTATGTGTGTGTATATGTGTGTATATATACCCACATATACACACACATACACACACACATAAATTTCTTAAATGCATAAATACAACCTGCTTTGTCTGCATAGTGTTACATGTCCATGTTTTCAGGACTGAACTGGTTTTGCATTACTAATTGATATGCTCCTCCTTGGGGAATACTATTTCTCCAACTCTCAACAACTGCAATTGCCTACAATTCTTTGTCTATAATTGGGTCCTCATGAAATTTTCATTTTCCAAATTATAATGTCTACTGGTGTCATTTTTTTTCAAATTATGTCTTGGCAGTCAGCCATGTTGGTGATACTTCAAGGGTGTAGCTTTTGGCATTTCTCAGTTTTACAAAAAACTGCCTGTTCCTCTGGCCTTATTCTCTTCCCTCCCTCCCCACCTTCTGAAATAATCTCTGAGTCTTAGGTGCACAGATTGTTATGTAGGTACATCAGTTAGGACAGGGCACCAAAATTTGTATTTCTTATTAATTATTGTCTTCATTTAGTGCAAAAAGAAATTTCCTTGCCAAGGGGTGAGAACTAGGCTTATCTGTGAATATAAGGACAATTATTTAGAGTGTAGTTAAGGACTGTATGAAAAGTTGTAGCTGTAGATTCTCCACTAAGATCCATAATTACACTAGTCCCAGGTAGTAAAAATGATTTTCAGTACCAGGAAGATTTCTTTCTGATGATCAGGTCTGAAAATTACCAATATTACTAATGTGACACTTTAAATAAAATCAATTTTCAATTGATTTTTTAAATAATTGGTACTAGCATAAACACATACTATATATTTTAGGAGCAAGACTAAAAAAAAAAAATTAAGTACTTTACCTAAATTGGCAGTTTGTTAGTCTATAGAAGAATTAGAAATGAGATGTTTGACATTCAAATCCTTAATAAATATTAATACATACTCAAGCATAGGATTTAGGTTGATAATGTACTTTCACAACAAAAAGTTGTGAGAATATTCTTATAAAATTAGATAATGTCCACTTAAATAAATGTGTTATTATATATACATATCATAGATACATGATACACATATGTGTTATATGTTATTAATCAGTCCTAGGGATCCAACAAATATTAGTCTTGCACATCTAGGCAAGCAAAAACTCAGTAAGGTACATTCCCAGCCCAATAAATTATATTATCTCAGTCAGAATGAGGAGTATTAGATGATAATACTTAGGAGTAAAATTTTAATATTGTAAGTTTCTAAATTATAACACTAAAAACTATAGCAAATAGAATTGGTTAAGAAGACAAGAGGAGAGTTTCATAGTTCTTATTCAATAATAGCTTGAATGATGAACCCAGTAAATCCATACCTTTTCTGAGATGAACAGAACTAGGGAGCTAGTTTGTAACTCAGAGGGAAATTTTCTACAGGCTGAGAGGTGGCCTATGAGACAAAAGGGGATGGGCTGGGGTTTGGTGCAGGTGTTAGGGGAGGATGGGAGTATGAGGGAACTGGAATTAACATGTAAAATGATACATGTATTAAAACAATAGAAAGGAACATACAACTATGAAAGAATCATTTGTTGACTTGCTGTTTTAATTTAAAATTTATAAGGTTCATTTGAGTTATAAACAAGCAAACTTTAACAGCATCTGGGTGTTTTCAGGAATCTAGCATACCACTAGATTCTCTGTACTGTACTGTGTATTCAGCCACTTTCATTTAACAAATATCTGGATTTGTCTTGCTCACAGAATAAAACCTTCCACATTTTGGGGCTTTCAAATCTGAGAAAAATTTAAAGAACTTGTGATTTTAGAAAAAAAGACAAATGGCTTATTCGTGTGTGTGTGTGTGTGTGTGTGTGTGTGTGTGTGTGTGTGTGTGTGTGTACATCTGCATGGGTATGCTCAGGTACATTTTCATACTACACATGTGGAGGTCAGAGATTGACCTCAGGTGTCTTCCTCTATCAGTCCCTGCCTTGTTTGTTTCTTTTGTTGTTTGTTTATTAAAATATTTATTTATTTATTTTCTTATTTTATATATTTATCCCAATTCCCTCTCTGTCCCTCCCTCTCTCTACCCCACCCTCCATGCCCCTGACAACTCTTCCATTCCACCCACCCCCACTCCACATGTAGGGTGATGCCTTCCAAGAGGGATCATCAAAATCTGTCAAGTCATTTGGAGTAGGGACTAGGCTCTCCCTCCTGCCTCTAGGTTAAGGGAGTATCCCTCCATGGGGAACGTGCTCCCAAAGTGCACCAGGGATACGTCCTGGTTCCACTGTCAGAGGTCCTTTAGACTGCCAGGCCTTCTAACTGAGACCCATGTTGGATTCCTAGATATCAGTTTGGGGGCCCATTAGCTCCTCCTTATTCAAGTCAGCTGTCTCTGTGACTTTCTGTAGCTTGATCGTGTGCTCCCTCTCTGCATTTGGATTTCAGTTCTTCTCAGTGTTTAGCTATGGGTGTCTCCTTCTGTTCCCATCAGCTACTAGATGAGGGCTCTATGATGGTGGATAAGTTAGTAATCAATCTCATTACCAGGGAAGGGCATTTATGGTAGCCTTTCCACTATTGCTCAAATTGTTAGTTGGGGTCAGTCTTGTAGGTCTCTGGACATCTGTTCAACTATGTTCATAGCAGCATTATTTGAAATAGCAAGAACCTGGAAGCTACCTAGATGCCCTTGTACTGAAGAATGGATAAAGAAGATGTGGCACATTTACACAATGGAATACTACTCTGAGGAAAAAAAAAAAAAAAACTGGAATCTTGAAATTCTCAGGCAAATAGGTGGAACTTGAAGAAACCATCCTGAATGAGGTAACCCAGACACAAAAAGAGGATGTACTCACTCATATATGGATTTTAGTCACAGAGCAAGGATTACCACCCTATAATTCACACTGCCAGAGAAACTAGGATACAAGGAGGAAACTAAAAGTTTCATACACAGTCCCTCACAGAAGGGGAAAGGAACAAGAGCTCCTGAACATATTGAGAGTGGGGCGGTGGTAGTGATCAGTGATTGGAGAGGGCGATAAGATAAAGAGAAAGGGAGGGGAGGAAAGCATGTGGAATTAGGAAGATTGAGTCAGGGAAGGAATAGATGAAAGAGTGAGAAAGAGGGAGAGAGAGAGAGAGAGAGAGAGAGGAGGAGAGAAAAAATACCATAAAATAGGAGCCATTATAGCTTTCAAGAGAAAACTGACTCTAGAGAAATGTCCAGAGACTTGCCTTATTTTTTGAGACAGATTCTCTTACTGAATCTGGAGCCCACAGAGTCCTGAAGAGTAGCTGGCCAGCACGCTTCTAGGGCTCTACTATCTTTTACTCCCAACACTGGGATCACATATTTTTATCTGAGTGTTTTAGATCAAAATTCAAATACTTGTGCTTGTTAGGCCAGAGGTTTCCAACTGAGCCATCTCTACAGTCACTTAAGTACATGCATAAATACAGTTGGAACACAGGAAAAATGGAAAAGGACAAACAGTTGTGAATTCAGAAGCAAACAGAAATGGCTCATTCACTAACTTAGACTGCAGTTGCTCTATCTTGACCACTATCATCTTTCTACTATCTCACTTAGAAAAGACATCTGTATTTTTCAAATATGACTCTAAAGGTAACAAAGTTTTCCTGAAAAAATGACCAAGGATACTTTACCCTTAAGCATTATCTTCTGTCTAAAGTATTTAGCTAAATTCCACTTTCTTTTTTCTGTCATGTCAAGAAAGAATTTCTGGTAAAGAAAAGTATTTGAAGCTGAGGGTGATAACTCACCCCTGTTGCAGAGTGAGGGGAGGTACCTGTGTCCAAAAGGAAAAAGGCAGTAGATGGTTGGAAAGTTCAAGGCCAGACTGGAATGGACAGTAAAGACACTGCTTTAGAAAACCAAAGTTAAACAATCAAAAATTAATTTGGATTAAAATTATATAAGATAATGACTTCACACCTAAACTGTTAAGAAAAGACAATTTCATATGCTTTATATTTTAAATCACATGATAGCTGTGTTAAAATATAAAACAAAAATATCTTCTGTTGTTAAAGTACTTAATTTTGATAAGTTTAAATATTTGCACCTGCCTACAGTTTGGTTTTTATTCCATTTTATGACATTCCTTGATTTTTTTTTTCAATTTCCATTTTATTTTGAAAGTTTGTACTACACTAAAAAAATGAGCCAATGTCTTTACAAGACAAAATGCTTTGGATGAACACTTAGTAAGATTCAGAACAAAATTATGCAGAAATGAGGATGATAAATTACTTCAGTGTCACAGAGACAGCTGACCTGAACAAGGAGGAGCTAATGGACCCCCAGACTGACAGCTGCATTGGAAATCTGCATTGACCTGACTCAGATCCCCTGAACATGTGTCATGCTTAGAAGGCCTAGGTAGTATAAGGGACATCTGACAGTGGAACTAGGATTTATCCCTGGTGCAAGAAAGGGCTTTGGGAGCACATTCCCCATGGAGGGATACTCCCTTAGCCTAGAGGCAGGAGGGAGGTTCTAGTCCCTACTCCAAATGACTTGACAGATTTTGTTAATCCCTCCTGGAAGGCATCACCCTCCCTGTGGAATAGGGGTGGGGGGAATGGGACGGAAGGGTGGTAGGGGGTCATGGGAGGGAGATGGAACTGGAGTCGATATGTAAAATAAAAAAAATGATATAAAATAAATAAATAAATAAATTACTTCAATGTCACATCTTCCTTCAAACACTAAAATTATGATTGAAAAGTTTCTAAATTTTAGCAACAATATTTATATTTAATTTTTATTTTATACTAATAATTGCAATGAAGTAATAATTCCATTTTTCCTCTGCCCAGAGCCCTCAGATATGTTTAATGTCATAGCAAGAGGTGTGAAAAAAATCTAGTATAAACAGAGAATGATGGTTCTTTTATAAACAAGGTAATAAAAATACAACAAACCCTAACTCATATATGATACTTGGGCTTTGTTTTGTGATATTCATGTTCTTTCTGAAGCATGTAAACTAGGATTTTTAAGCATTTAAAATGAGAGTATTCTTGAATTATTTCAAAGTTGCAACCTTTACTGAGAGATAATTCTCAGTATTTATCTGTGAAACCCAATGCTTGTGTGTGACATGTATGCTTATGTATGATCTATAAGCAAATGTTCCTGTGGTCTGATAATAGAGCACTCAGTTGTTATGGCAGGGGAGTAGGTTCCAAATGACTCATCTGGACAGTTGGAGACCAGTAACATTTGTGGAAAGTAGCTGTGGAACAAAGATAATCCATTTATCCTAGCGATTAGTTTGCCCAATATTCCTAACTCAATAATAAAATATAGCCTCGTCTCAGTATTTGGACCACTGAATTCACATGACTAAAAATGGCCTTCTGTCCCATGTCTTCAGTCTTCTCTTCCTGTGAAATCTGAGGACCACTTCATAAGATGCATGATTCCTAAGCAGGGCAATTCGTTTTAAAGGAACCAATTCCAAAGCCTCCTAAATGTTGACATTTTTGTCAGTGTTCTATCTGGGTTGAACTGAACAGACACAGCAGAGCAGGCTTGTTCCAGGCTATCTATGTCCTTAAAGCCCTCAGATGAATAAAATGCTTCCTCAATTGTTCTGTGCAATGGTGAGAAATTAAAATATCAGAGAAAGAAAGGCTGCCAACAAGGAGGAAATGACTTCACCTTGTTCTGGGTCATCTAGAGAAGGTTCAGGCATTCAGGAGTTGGCAGCTAAAAAGATTGCCCTGCTGTAATCAATCTATTTAACTTGAAGAAACAGAAAACTGTAATAGATATGACTAACCATGCATGGATATCGTATGCACTGCACTATTTATTGCTATGTATTCACATTCAGCATGTATTTAATGCCTACAGTTTTAGAAGCTATTTACATATTTAAACATGTGTGAAGGACTATAAAGGATCTCTTTTTCTATGAGCAGCATCCTTCGTATATAGAAATATATATGGTTACACTCAATTTTTCAAAACATTTGAAAGCGGTATATATGTATGGCTGGTATGCTAAAATCAACAGGCACTTATTTCTCCCTTTAAAGACACTGATGGGCTTCATAACTCTAGCACAGAAATCACTGGCAGTATCAAAAAAAAAATAGGAAAAAAAAGAGAGTTTACAAACTAGTGAAATCTCTATTCTGTATGTCATAAGAATCTAGAAATTATAAGGGGTCTATGCTACATGCAAGCAGCAAATGTAATAATTGTAATGTTACCGAAAAATACTTACTATTCTGTAAGGAAACGAACCTGTAATGACTAGAACACTTTCATTTGTGATCATATTTGCATGCTCTGTTGGATCAGGGCTGTTAACCAGGAGTCTGTGCTAGACAAGAGCTCTGCTTCTACTTCAGGGGTGACTCTTATTGTGCACTTTTATTTTGAATCCTGTTATCCCTAAGTTTCCCGGGGTGGTTTTGAATTCATTCTGTAGTCTAGCTATACCTCAAATACGTGGCCCTTCTTTTTCCTTTTTCCAAACAGCTGAGATTAAAGGCATACATTTCCCAAGCCCAGACAATAATTTTATGCAAATATAAACAAGTGTATTCAATGTCATACACACAGTAACAAAACATTTTGGCCTTAAGGATAATCTCAGTTATTTTAACTCTCTGGTAACCATGATCACTGAATTGTGAAATGAACACATTCACAGGCACAGACTCATTTGTGCTTACATGTTCATGCATGCACACATCACACACACACACACACAGAGAGAGAGAGAGAGAGAGAGAGAGAGAGAGAGAGAGAGAGAGAAAAGCAGGAAAATTTAAAACTCATTCTAGTTAAAAACAATTGCATCAGTACTACATGTCTATCACTGTATATTTATATGGTGTTCAGTAACAGCACTGTAGTTTAATGCATTAAGGTCAGAATAATTCTGCTATTTGCAAATGGAGTAATTAGAATTCTTACATAAAAGAGGAAGGACCTTTACTTTGACAGTGATTAGGCATTTTTTTTCTTTATGGTGCTAACAGAACTAACACATACCATTTGGGCAGAAAATATACAGTGTACCTTACCTTCTCTCCCAAAGGTGACAACTGGAGGAAAGGGACTGATTATAGTGAGAAGGACTCGGGGCATACAGAAGAAACTCCCACTCCCCTTCTGAAAGTCAATCATTGTCTTTGTGGAATGATAGACTTGTACCAGACTCACAGAGAAAGCCATTGCCCGCTCTAAATTCTAACTTGCTGTGGGAACATACCGAACACAGGTTCTATAAAAAATCATTTCCTAAACAAAATTATAGAACTGAGATCTGCCCTACTTTAATGAGGGGAAATTATCAAAATTGAAACTCTAAAAATAGTAGTTTATATTTGAAACCCTAATTCCCTCCTAATTATAGGTACTCCACAGTGGCAATCTAATTAAGTATGGTTAGCAACTCCACAGCAGGTCATAGCAACATCATAGATAGAAAGGTGTAGCTATATGGAGGCCACTTCTAGCCCCACACATCTCAGATTTTACAAGACTGTATTCTACTTTCACTTTCTTGCAAAAGAAACTAAATATTGATTTTAATTTATTTATCAACATTTAGGAAAAACATACATGTTAAATTAGTAAATTTAGAGTGTAAGTCATACTTCTAAATCTATTATGGACTCACCAACTTCAATAAAATAATATTAGCATAACCTAATTTAATATTAAGTTATGTGAACTCTGAAAGTACTCTAGGCCTTTATTGAAACGTCAGATATCACCACAGTAATAAAGATATCACTATAAAATAGAAATTCAATATGTTACTTTTATATTAAATTATTTTATTAAACTGATAATTAAAAACATATTAATTTTTAAGAAATCCAAATTGGATTTTAGAAATGGGCATTCATCTTTTAAAGGTTCTTAAGACTCACTTATCTTTTAGCTGTTATTTAATTTGAACAGTGCTCTTACTTCGCAAATTGTTTTCCCCAAAACTGAATTCAAAGCTTGCTATCATTAAAACAGACTACTTATCTTAGTTACTCATAGATTCTCTAGCAGAATAAATAAAATTTCAAGTTAAAATAACAGAAAAAGGAAAAGCTAGCAACTCAATGGAATTATGTCATAGTAAGAAATGTATGTTAAAACCATTCACCAGGTCTGTGATCATGTAGTAAAAGAAATCAGGTGGCCAGAGAATGAAAGACATGAGCACAAACTCAATCCACTTCTGCTATTTCCTTTTCCTGGTAGGCTGGCCACCATGATAATCAATCTGGCTAGCTTTCAGGCTGCCCAGAATAAACCTCAAATGAAAATTCAAAATCCCTAGAGCTAAAAGATGGTTGAAGAACAGCATAGATATGATGTGTGGTGAAGAGTAATCTCAGGATGAGAAGCAAATATTCCCTTTGCTTCCTCTTTCTTTCCCAGTAATGTAAAATTTCAACTACATGCAGTTAATAGATTGAGAACTCATGGTAAATTGTTGACAAAACAAATATTTTGTATTTAAGATGTCTAAATTAATTATGTTTTGCTCAATATATTCTTATAAGACTCTCTGTAGATTGGAGTCCCTTGCTTACAAGGGATCCATGATTGGATTCCCTTACACTGAAGTATGTGAAAAGGAATGAGATACCATATTCCAGCTAACAAGTTACAGTATCCTGGAAAAGCCATGGGAGTAGACCCAGAAGGAAATCATTCCAGTATTACATCATACGACTCCATTGTCAAATATTAATAAAAGTGGCAAGTGTGTCAACAAATAATCATTGGCTAGCAGACCTTGATTTAATCTAACTGGGAGAGATGAGTCTTTTAGAACAATAATTTTCAAATCAGAAACATGTCATATACTTCAGTGAAAGCATTAGTGCCCTTTTATTTGGTGGTATATTGATCTAAAATTCCCTTTATTATCAGGAACACAATATGTAGTAGCCTATAAATAGTTAACCACACAGTTTCTTTCTCTAGCTAGGAAAAGCTAATTGCAATGCTATATGCACTTGCACTAAGATCCAGACAAGTCTGTTGCAAGTTCCTTCCAGAGCTGCCATGAAAGACTCTGAGGACTTGCTCACATTTCAACCAGAACAGATGCAGTAACTTCATATAATTAAATGTGGATGTTATTCAGAATAGAACATAAATACTCACAAACAAAGCCATAGGCCTGGGTGTATAAGCAAAACAGTAAAGAACCGCCTTTTCACTCCCTGAATACATCAAGTTGCCCCAAATTATCTGGCCATTGGTTTAATAATGCATGGAAATCAAACACAACCTATTGCCCACATGTATTCAGAAGATAGATGTTACTATAACAAAGTATATTGGCAATAGGAATTTTCTTTTTAAAGACTTATTAGGCCAGGGTTTTGGAGGTTAAAAATACAAAAATGAGTAACAATCCATCTATAGTGAGGACTTCCTCAGCTGTGTCAAAACATGATGAAAATGTGCACATGAAAAAGAGATCAAGTGCACAGGAGCCCTCATTTTATAAATCTATAATCTTGAGAAGTAACCAGAGTCCTATAACAACATTCTTAATCCTTTCCCAAAACAGTTCTCAATTACCTAAGTGTTCCAAATAAGTAAAACAAGCTAAACCGAGAAAGAATGACTACAACTCTTAAGCCTATATTTTTAACTAGTAAGCATGCGGTCTTCTGATTTAGTCTATCAAAATTAGTGTTAAACCAGAGAACTGCTATATCAAAAGGATCTGTGTTCATAAATATGTTGGTAGATGATGTTAAATTGTAGCAAATAGCAATCTGTGTCACAACTTTTATATTTAGATCTGTAGCAAAGCAGAAGTTTTGGCTAGAACTTATTTTGCATTATTATTGAAGTGCTAATAAAGTAACTGCTTTCCTCTTCCACATAACCAGTTTATTGTTTGCAGTAGCTATAGTTCTGCTCCCAAACACATTTTTCTTGTCATAACATGGGCCCAACTGAAGATATTAGGAACAAAGATCTCAGTCATTGCAGGATGAGAGTATAGAAATCACAATCTACTGCTTTGATGTTTGGCATGTTGAAGGTCCTTACCCTAATCTTGGAGCAAATTGGCTATCATCTCACTCATACACTGTTAGATGTGCAAACTATATTATGTCGTGTTTGTTGGATTATGTAAAAACATTGAATGTGCAAAAATATTTTAATTGAATGAGTTCTTTTACAAATGTAGTAAAAACATGAAACCTTTATAGCATGACAGAAACATGATATCTCTAACATCAAACCTTGTCCTATGATGGGTTAAAAGAAAAAGTTTACCCATCTAATAGACACACTGTACTTGTGTTACTTTTTGTAAATGTTATAAAGTTGAATGCTTTTTCATGAAAGATTTTCACAAAAATTCAGAATTTACAGCTGAAAATCCAACCTGCCTCTTAATTTTAAGATAGCATAACAGGTCCAAGCATGATTCTCTTCATGATAAATTATGCATGATAGATGTAGCCATATTTATATAACACGAAAGAAATTGCAGCACCTTTTCCTTAGAAAACAGTAACAACCTAAACTCTATTTTGCATCAATTTTGTTCTCAAGGAAGATATATTGATTTTTGTAAAATTAAGATTGCAGAGCAGCATTATTTCTTCTGAGGACCTGAGAATTAAAACAAATGTGGAAGCATTGGATAGCATGAAGGCCTGAGATAGAGACAGACCAAGAGCAGAAACAGAGACAGCTGGTTCTTATAACAAAGCACCCTCGTATTAACCATGAGAGGAAGTGGGGGAGTTTATAGGAGTTAAATTTAGAAAAACAAACAAACAAACAATACAGACACTAAAAATCCGGAATCACTTACCCTGAAAAACTCTTTAGTGGAGCCAGAGTCTAATGTTCCATAAGCAATTTCTGTTTGCTTAGACAGATCCTCGGCACTTTCAATGGGAGACACCATCCTCTCTACGGTCAGGAAGGCAGCTAAGTTAGCCGTGTAGGAGGAGATTATGATCAGGGTAAAGAACCACCACACACCTCCAACAATGCGCCCAGAGAGGGATCTGATAACAAGTATGAAATGGATTCATAAAGTAAAATGAATGATCTAATATAAAACAAGTTAACATTCATATGCAACTAGCCACTTACAGAATAGTTAATCTTATACCTTGCAATATGTCTTTCTAGTTTTTGAAACTAGAAATTACTAATATTTTTTGGCAAGGATTACAGAGTAATGAGATTGAGATCTGAGGATATATCCAAAGATCTATACTCTATTTTGGGGATTCTCTCAAAATTATAGACCTAAGTAGTTGACAATGTAAAATTCTAGAAGAAAACAACTTCAAGAAATGTACAAGTAGTTAACCTAATATGCATAATACTTTTTCTCCTCATGACATAAGTACAAACAAGACAACCTAAGAACAGCAGCAAAGTTCATAACAAAACAAATACTAAGAAACTGTGTACCATAAATATAGCTTTAAATAAAAAAGAAACTCGCCCTTTAATGCAGCCCACCCCCGCCCACAATCAAACTCAGTTTCACTATGTTTAAGGTGTACAAACATAGGTATTTGATACAGTACAATAGAGAAATGGAAAATGAAATGATACAAAAAGTAAAACATAATTCTTAATGAATATAAATCAGAAGCCTTCATGGTGTGGACTGCTCTGACCCTGTTCCTTTGTGTTTCCTGCTTAAGAGAGAAAGAAAACTCAAAGAAAATGAATTAGTGGTTTAAAATTTTAAAAAATATAAATTACTAAAGTGAAGTATAAGAAGATAGCAGCATTTGTCTGACTATAAATACATACGATATTTTTAAAAGCTTAATAGGTTTCCAGTATTTTACTTTAAATATTGAAGGAGATATATGCAGTAACGTAGATACCAATAGACATCTGTTGTGTTATTTTGAAACAGTTTGTGAGATTCTGCATACAATTGAGAAATTTGAGGTAGGAGCATTTCTAAAATGTTAAACATAAAAATTGGGCAATTTACGGGCAGAATCAAATGTATTGAAAATTAGCATTAAGTAATGCAGCCTTTGATACAATAGACACAGATAAAATTTTGGGTGATTTTGGTAGAATAAATCAGTTGTTCAATACAAAACAACTAGCTGATTCCAGAAACTTTAAGGTTTAGCCTGTTTTTGCTTAAAACAAAAAACTGAAGGAATCTAATTTTGCCTCCATGCCAAAGTCACTATGACTTGTAAAGATTTAAATTAACATGATAAGAAGGGAGGGTTTAAATATTTCTCACATGGAATCTAAATGTAGTATTTTATAAATATTGCTATTGGAAACCCCTGATATGGACACAACTATCCTCCAATGTATCCTATCTGGCCATGCAGCAAGATAATTATAGGACACACACCTTAAACTGAGAGGGCAGACTCAAATCTGGCTGCTCAGATCCACTAAGGTTGATTTTTGTTAAATGCACTTGACACTGGACCAGTCTCTTACCCAATTAAGAATTGTGCTTATTTGTTATGCTATTTTAGTCCGAATATTTAAAAAAATATTACTTTTCTTTTATTCCAGTGCTTGAAAATATTATTGACATTAAATATTTCAGTATTGCTTTAATCATATTAACTGTAAAACACAGAAAAATAATTTTATACTTTATTACTCATCTGTAACTACCTGATAAGCAACAATTAATTTTTCTGAGCATTCTGGGGAAATTTTATTAAGAAGGGAAAACTTGATTTTAGTTTATAATAAAAGTTGCCATAATCAAAACAAAGGTTTAACTTTCTTTCACATATTCTGAAGAATGTGAATGCAGAGGCATTATGATTTGTTCTTAATATGCATCAAATAATGATGTTTCATTTACATGTGACTTATATGTGGAGATATTGTGGTTATAACGAAACATCTGAAGATAATAATCATTATGGCATATTGCTTTTCTAATTTCTGTGTTTCAAAATATATCTTATGGTCAAGAGAGCCATACTAATTTTCTTTCTTCTTTTTCTTCTCTCTCTTTTTTTTTTTTTTTTGTTTTTGTTTGTTTGTTTTGTTTTGTTTTTGTTTGCAATTCCAGGCAGGTTAATATCACTGAATTAAGTAAATCATCCTAGACTGTAATTCAAATGTGTCCTTTTAATGTTCTTAATGGAGTTCCAAAGCAGATTTTACTTGGAAAAGGTTGATAGTTGCATTTCCAAAATATTTCAAAGGAGTTTCTAAGTGGTCTGTTCATTTTAAGCTTCTTGTAAAGAGAGTACACACTCTAGTGTTCTGCTATGCAGTAGCCAACTCTGCAATCTAAAGCATAGTACTCTAGTTCACTCTTTTCTTAAAGCAATCACTAACTTGACTAGAGCTATGTTTCAGGTTCAGTTTTTAGTGCATGTGGAACATAAGCACAAAGACAAGTACATTTTAATTATGTTGTATCTATATATTCTGAAATTTAAAAAAAAAATCAAAAACAAGGGAAATACCCCAACTAAAAAAACCTTGTTTCTTACTAAGAAATAAATGTTATTGTGAACTGTGGTGAGACTCAAGAATGAAATCAAAGTACACAATAAAACATCCTATTTTGGAAGCAAGCATAATAAAAAAGAGAAATTGTCTGAATGCCACAGTATACTATGGGATGTTCTAGAATAAACATGTCTTCAACTCCTGCCACAAAGGCAAAAGATTTTCTGGTGCTTAGCAAACACTAGATAACAAAGCAACTCCGGTGCCATGCTGTGAGTGGGAGGTGGGAAGGCTCCCAAACCTGCTCCATCTCTGGGAACACAGGACAGTATTTACTTCATTATAACCCCCCCACACACACGCACTTCTGCACAACTGCCTTTCACTTGGACCTAGTGTACCACAATTCAGTGGTCTTTATCAAAGCTAAGCCAGTAAGCTAGTGTTTCATGGACCAGAATATCCTCTGACTCCTCAGTTTGGTTAATTTTTCTTCCCTATTCTTAGGAACTGCCCTTCATGTTGTTAACTTAAACCAAATTACTAAATATAGAAATGAGAGTTTGACCCATCTACATGTTGTCATAGTTTAATTGTGTATGTACCTAGGGCCATGTACTCCTTTGTCATGTCATGAAAATATATTTAGAATATGTTTAATTCATAAGAGTTTTCTTTTTTAAAAATCTACACAGTTCATTTTTTTTCTTTTTAATGGGACTTTTATAATGCACTACAATTATAATTACTAACTACCAAAGATTAAATGTTTAATAATTTTTGCCTAGAGGATACATTTCCATCTTCTCAGCCAGTAGAAGATACTAGAACACTTAGAAAGCTATGCATTTTTGAGATGCTTATATTCATTTTGAAATTAATTGCTTGCAATTCACCAATTACTCAAAAACTAAAATTTTAATGGATTATCATAAAATGTCACTCCCTTTACTAGTAAAGATTATTCTTGAAATCAAAGGAGGCTATTCCAGTTCAAATTGAACTATACAAGAAAACATTCAGACTTTAAATGTTAATGATACCACACTAGAAGAAGCAGGATTTATATGTCTGAAGAGACACAAGTAGTTACCATGTATGTTGTAATATAGTCAAAAGCAATTGTTGATTTGTGAAAGATATATGATAATTAGGAACTTTAGCCTGAGAAAATCATTTCCTGGTGTGAATAGAGGTGTGTGACTATGTGTCATTCAATATGGAATCAGCATTTGCAGAAAGTCATTGGTTTTTCTGTTTGCATTTCTAGATAACATAGAGTATGCAATCAACCTTTTTATGCGGAAGCCTAACATTTAAAAAGTTTAATAATCTCTTTCTCACACCATTTTTATGAATTGATGTTAGGAAAATAAAGAGATGAAGTATGTTCAAATGAAGTGTTGTTTAACAAGTTGTTGACTCTAGGAAATAGTTAACATCGCCCATTTTCCCATATACAGGTCTGTGGATCAATGCACAGATGACTGTAAAATGAGAATATGCAGCAAAAACACGGTACCCCTCCAAGCAGGCATGGAATGATAGGAACCTTATGCATTTTATAGCCTCTCCATGGTGTATATAATTTCACCAGGGAAAACACATGATCAACATTCAAGGAACATTGTTCAAGTATTTTACAGGCTTACGCCGATGGGAAAAAAATTGCCCTCTAAGCACTTTAAATTGCTGGGACAAGTGGTCGGCAGCTGGTGACATCTTTATAGTGAATCCATAAACACCATGAATGTCTACTTGAGACCTAAAATGCACAAAGTTGAAGCAGGTGAGTGACCAACCTTGGCGAAATATCGCATCCTTGCTGCATAAAGGCACCCAAGGAAAACCAGAGACTATTAAAAATCCCAAATTCATTAGTTGATTCACTACTTTGTGTTTCTCTTCCATCTTCAAATTCCTCAGTGTGCCACTCGTAGGGGCTAAATCTGCTGACCAGGAATAAAACTACACTGACCCCAATGTAGGCAAACACAATGCACATCCAGATCTCATAGGCTAAAGGATCAAGAAAGGAAAACACTCCTGGTTTGGACTTCTGAGGCTTCTTGATCATGATAGAGATTCCAAGGCTCATGAAGGGCTTGGAGAAGTCAATCACCTCTTCTCTCACAAGGGTGATAGTTAGTGGAGCAATTGCAATGTCAGCTTTCTGTAAAGGAAACAGAGGAAAATAACAGGACCCAGAATTATGGTTAGAAAAGACACATGGCTAATACTTGGAATGGAAAGGGATAGAAATTAGATAGTAGTAGTAATTATGGTTCTGGTGCTACAGAATAAGCAAGAGGGCAATGTGTTTATCCATCTAGTATTAAAGACAAATAGTTGACCTATCTGACTTGGCTAACATCATTACACATTTTCTGGAATATAGCCTTGAAGCTTTGGGATAACATGTGTGCTTAAATACAGATGCAATTCATGCTTCTGTTAATTTTCAAGCTTACTTCTTGATTCTGGCTCAACCTTTCAAATTTTATCACAGAATTAAAACATTTTTTCTATAGCATCATGGAATGCCAACACTGGGATATGAATATTAAAAAAATACAATGGCCATTCTCTCAATAATGATTCACACTGAATTACAAAACAATATATACTTACCCCATATACAAGTTCTCCAACCATACCATTCCAAATTTTGGTGTCTGCATCCCTGGCCCCATACTTGCCATCCCCAACAATAGTCAACTTGTACTTGAACCCACAATGTTTTGCAATTTCTGCAGCTAAGTCAACACAGTAGCCCTCATAACGCTCATTCCCTTCAAGCATTTCATGATTTTTCTTCATCATAACATATGGTGATTCCTATAAGGAAAGACAGTACGTTCACTGATTATTATACTGAATTATTGACATACTGTCACTATGTTAAACTCCTATCTTAATAACATCTTGTTACACATAGGAGTATGTTAGATATAGATAACATGGTAGACATTGACAGAAATATGTACAGGTATAGTGCTTTTTCAACCAAGCTCATTAAATCATTACATGATTGGTCATTAAAATGCTTTATATCTGATTATATTAGAGTAAGATACCCAAAAGCTGTTAGCTTTCCACTCATTTTAATTGTAATCCTTAAGCATAAAAGAGGGAAATTTTGCTAAACAACTACTATATTCAACTTTGGGTCTTTCTTACCCTTCTTCAAGATTAAGTGAACATCTACTCCCAAAACCTGAGTTCAGGTAAGTTCTGTATTATTGCTACTCCAAGTACAAACTTCATGCAGAAAAAAAAAACTGCATGCACAATGATCTATAAACTGAAAATGGCCATTGTCATGGCAACATACTGATTCTATTCTTGAAAGTTTTGTGTCTTACTTCATCTATGAGATATAATAAACAAGAATGATGCTACAAGTACAACTGTAGTGGCTTTCTCCCTAGAGACACATTAGTGGGGAAACATGACAAAATGATTCAGCAACAACAATGTTGTCCACTTTGGAGTGAACATAAATCTAAATGGGTTAGTGGTCCATCCCAATAGCATGATGAGAATTCCCATATATCCAACTCACATTCATCAACAGAATTCCAGATTCCAACAGCATTTTATTGAAATCTCTTATAGTGTATCTATGTATTCCTATAATGTTGTTAGGATAATGAATCCACCAATTTATAACCTTGCTGCTCACTAAAGCAGTGCACAATCCTTTTATCTCAATACCACACCTGTTAGTGAATTCTACCTTCTCCCCTTCCCTTGCTCAGCATTGTGTCCTCGTGATCCACATTTCTTTCAGCACAAATCCTAGATGGTCTTTTTCCAGGCAAGCTTTGGCTGACTCTTTGAATAATCATGCATTTGGAACTGGGCACTTGGCCACCACTGTGTTCAAATGAAGGTTATAAAGGAGACACACTTGCTTTTCATTATGAACAAAGAGGAGTTAACAGGATTATTAGATCACAATACCAAATGAGACTGTGGAGATGAAGCAGAGCTGGGTGAGATTTGAAAGGAAATATGAGGAGCAAAAAACCTTTGCTGTTCACTTGTGTCAGCAGCAGGGTTTCAGCTGTCAAGCTAGACTTCGGCCTCCTGGAGGATGAGGACATTCTAAGTGCTTCAGCTTAGCCAACATGTAACCCTTACATCAGTGGTGACACAGTTGCAGGTATGCAATGAATTGGACATTGGAAAAGCTGCTTTGTGTAATCAACTACCCTAACATCTAAACAGCAAGTCTCCAGGTAGATACTTTGAATAAGAAAAATTAGAGTCCAATACAGGAACATGCAGTCAATTACCAATATTGTGGTGACAACCACAGTTTTATTTTCAAGCCCGGATGTGTCATTTCCAGAAGGGAGCTCGGTTAGGGTGACAACCATTTTATCCACTTCACTCCAGTACCCAATCTGGAAAAGGTCATAGTTGATAAACATGATGAAAAGCGGCCTGTCTTCACGCAAAACATTTGACAATTTAAAAACCCATGTGGGCACCTAAAGTAACACCCACATTAAATAGACCTCTAAATACCAGCAACAACTTTACCTACATAAACATATGTATGATTGGAATTGATATTGTAAAAAAAAAAATCATTCTTATAAATGAGTCGAATCTTCCTATTTTATTGTTTATTTTTGTTTAATTGACTAAACAACTTGCTATGTATCCCCAGTTTGTCTAGAACTCACTTTATAGCTGTACTTGCATTCAACTCACAATCCCCCTGCCTCAGCTTCTGTAGTTTAGAGATTAAAGGCATGTGGCAGTACAGTTTTCTCATCTGCTTGATAACTTGGGTCATGGGGTAATAATTTACCATGTAAATATATACATAACATTGATAATTTAGCCAGACTTTTTAAGGCAAGATTTTGAATTAAACAGTTAAACACGCACTTACACCATTGCTTATTTCTTCTGAATGTGTTACATCTTTAGCACTTGTTTTCTAGCTTTCAATTAATGTCTTTTTATCTACTTTGAAAAAGTGTAACACTTCTACAATAAAGTACTATTTTAGATTAATTATCACTGTCACTTACCAAAACTGAACTTATTTCATTCATAAAACAAATCTCCAAACTGAATTTGTTTCTAGGAGCGCTCATCACTGTCTACATGCACATGCTCTCTGACCCCAGGAGTGAAGGCTCATGATGGAATCTGCCTCCTCAAAGGGGAGACCCCAGAATAAATGCTTAAAGTTTTACCTTCCGGGGCCCATTTGTTTTGAGCTCCATGATGTTAATTGTGTAGTTTATTCTTTTTCCATTCTGGTCAAACTTTATATTTCCAGAGAGACCTTCAACTTGAACCTAATGATGGAATGGAAGTAAAGCAAAGTTATAAATTTATTAAATCAAAGATGTAAACTGGTGAGATCGCTCACACTGACCTAAACAGAAGTTTTCAACTGCTTATTCTCCAACCTACCTGTATTCTGAGGAAACAAGATGGCCTGTGAGTTCAACATAAGGAATAAAACAAAAGGTGACTTACATGTTTTGAAAGTAACCAAAAAACACCTTAATGACTGTGTGAAGTCACAATAGCACTCATTCTGTGAGACTGACCTGTTTGAGGGCCCTTTCTATTTCTACACCTTGTCCCCAAGGAACTGCTGGGTTGGCCAAACAATCGCCTGCATTGCCTCTCCGGGAAATTTCAATCCTCTGCTTTCGAAGGTTGCGGAATGCTTCAGTCATCACTTGGACAGCATCATAGGTCAGGGCAGATGTATACTAAAAGGAATCAGACATTTGTTAGGATGGGAGAAGATTCAGAGCCGTGATGCATATGACGTCCCAACATGTAACACAGGCCACCCAGACTGCTCCTGCCTACCATGGGCTAGCTCTCTTAGAATCCAACAAGGCTGTGGGCAATGAGACTATGGAACATTTTCTGAACACTCAATTTGTCCAAACTTCATAGTATCTCAGCTAATTTAACTGAAAGTTTATTTATTTATTTATTTATTTTTTGAGATCAGTTTCTCATTGAACCAGCACAATAGATGAATTATTAACCCTGGATCAATGTTGGTGGTTCCCACATATACCTTAGTGTGGTGTTAGACCATTTATTTACATTGTCCTGTGTGTTTCTGCTGTTGAGGACTAAGAAATAAAGTACATCACTCCTCAGCTATTTGTATGCCTTAACAATCTCGGAAAATGCTTGCTGAGATTTAAACAGCAGCTGAGCAGGCATTAGCACAGCTCTGGCAGGTCTCCCTGCCATTCCCCCTGCCTTAAAAAAAAAAGCATTAGATTACAAAAAAAGTTCCTAAAGCTAGTCACCAAGCCCTAAAAGCCCTATTCCCCCCCTTCCCCCCCCCCATCTGGAGGGTTTCTACTCCTGAAGCTGACTACCAAGTCCAAAAATCAAAAGCCCCCTTTGGCTCACCTATTTAACATACCCAATTAAAATTAAACACCTCATCCTAACATGGGGTTTCCCATTTTCCTTTTTAAACCACCATTTCCCTAAGTCTGTCTGCCTCTATCCAGAGGTAGTCCTTTGTCCCTTTGAGACAAATAAGCCTTACCCTTGTTCCCTTCCCCTTCTCCCTCATCCCCTATGTCCTTTATCACAGCATCCTAGTCCATTCTAACACAGACCTCTCCTTTTACTCTTCCTAAAATTACACCTGCAAGGTCAATTGCTGCTCTTTTATGTCTGCCAGAGTCAGAAAGCAGCCACTGTAACTTTTCTTCCCTACTTAATAAAGGATCTCTCTGTGAAAGCCGGTGCTTGGGTGTGGTTTGTGCCTAATCCAGGTCTGGGAGGGAAGCTCCACTGTGGGGTAGTCCACTTCTATGTCTGATATTGGGACACTAAATTCCTAACCTAGGTCCAAAATGGAATGCTTTACACACGAGCAATGTCACTCATCAGTAACTTGATGCCTCTCCCCCTTCAGGGACCCACAAAATTTTCTGAATACCACAGCCTTCACCTGCTTCTCTTTATCAAAACTCATTGCAGTTATGTTGTCTTGTGCAGAGAAAGAGGTATCCAGATAGCAGTTCCTGTTTTGTCACCTGGATGGACAAAAGCCTAAGCCTCACAAAACATTTGACTTCCTGAGTTGACAGAACAGAACTGGTTCCACTTCCTGGAAGCCCACACCCCCTGCGGTGCTTTAATCTTACACTGCCTGTTTCCTTAAACAGATTTGCTTCTGGAATCACATATGCAACATTCCTCATGCTTTCTTCTTGATCATCTATCTCTATAAAAAATCAGCTTCTTTACTATCTCCTACCACAACTAAAGGAAGAAATAAGAAAGGAGTGGAGAAGAAAATAAGAGATGGGGTGGGGAGAGAAGAGGTAGGAAATCACTTTATACCAATATTTTCATCAAATCGCCATCCTATTTTTCTGTTTCCTTTTACAGAAAAGTATTTTGATAGGAACTTCTGAATCTGACTTCCCATATCTTCTCTTTCACTAAGTGCTATCTGTTCTGGTGGAAGCTCCGCCTCAATATCCCCCCCTCCAAACCTTCCCTCATCTCAGAAAGCCTGCCAAACAGGACTCTTCCCACAGAGATGCTCAAGATCATTCCCACAGAGTATTTAAACTGTCCCCCAGAAATAGACACATAGTTTTTCCAGTCTCTCTTCCTATCTCTTCTCTGGGGGGCCGAAAAACCATCCAGGGGCATTTTACCCATTAAACCTATTAAACTTGGGTTTTTTCTAATTCTGTTTGATTTGGTTTAATTTGGATTGCTTATTGGGTGCAGAAACCTTTTACTATTCTGTGATCTGTGGCTGTGGTCAATAGACTCTTCAACCTGCTTTGGTAGTGCTGCCATCCCCCAGCTGCTTTCCCATTTGTCTTATTTATAGAATTTTCCACCATCTGACCATCCTATGTGAACATTCTTCATTTGCTTCTTTTAACTGTTCTCCCCACCAGAATAGGTACTCCAGGGGAAGGGTAGATCTTGCCTGTAACCACTGGATTCTCATAGACTACTATAGAGTTTGGTTGGCACATTGAAAAGGCAAGAAGAAATGAGGAAGAAATAAGAAAAAAGTAAGTTCAGAAGAAGGAAAGAAGGCAAAAAGGATAGGAGGAAGGAAGGAAAAAAAGAACGTAGGTCAGAGGTCTCACATAGATCACACCCTTTCAAAGAGGAAGGAAAATGGGTTCGAGGCTGTGGGAAGTACACTGTGACTGAGTGTTGTAGCTCTATTAAGACATTCTTTGTCTGTAAACCTTCATTGGTTTGTTGTTACTACTATTTTTTTATTTTAATTTTAGGAAGAGTTTCCAGGCTGACCATGAATTTTTAATCTTCCTGTTTCAGCTTCCCAAATGCTAAGACTTCAAGCAATTTTTATTATGTTAAATTACAATTTACTTTCTAAAGTTACTTCTCAAAATATCTCTTGTGGTATAATGTACTTTAGGCCATATGTGAGCTTTCTCCCTTTCTGCATTTTCTGAGGAATCTATAAATCTGTTGTGGATAGAGATCTGGATCACTTGGTAATGCAGACCAACTGTCTCCAGAATAAATATATTAGGTACTTTATGAACACAGTTCTATAGTGCCTACTAAATGCAGGTGTGTGTGTGTGTGTGTGTGTGTGTGTGTGTGTGTGTGTGTGTGTGTGTGTGCATATATCTCCCAAATGGCTGCATTTGAGTTATTTCGTAGACTTCAGACTCAACCTATAAATGTAGATGCAAAAATTAGACAAAATAGGGAGCCAAAAAGGAAATTGTGTCTGTTGGAACCCAGCAGTCTGCTGACCCTGAACCCAGCAGTCTGCTGACCCTGCCCCCTGACATTGGGCAAGACGCTCATGGCCATGTTATCTCTACCTCAAGACTCACCTGGCTGTTCACAGTCATTACCTGGCTGTGCAGGGGACTCAGTTACACATGTGCAAACTTTTCCCTTTCAAAGCAAGCTTGACAAGGGTGCCCCTCCTCTCTCTTGCCCTCTCTCTTGCTCTCCTCCCTCTTTTGCCCCATCTCTCTCTCCCTTGCTCTCTTGCCCTCTCTCTTCTGCTTTTGGCTGGCCACCAGCTTCCCCCCCCCCTTCTCTTCCCTCTATCAATAAACTCCACCTGGGCTCTGAGTCTGGTGTTTGTGTTTCATAGGCAAAAGTTGTATCAAAAGAACAACAGTATCATTTAATCTACAATAAAATTTTTAGAATTTGTCTTGCAAAAATATTTTGATGTACAGAGAACCTCTCCGGACAATAAATTTTAAGTTGGATTGTTTGTATTTTGCAATGATTAGTAGAAACTTAATTTTATGACAATAAGAGAATGGTTTAGGCCTGGGCATTAGAGGCAGAGTATCTGCCTAAATAAGCAAAAAGATAAGGTATGAATAACTAAGTTTTTGAATTCTAGTCAACGAGAATAATATAACAAGCCCATAACCTTAAAAAGTGGAAAAAGTGCTAATCAAGTGGAAAAGCAGTTGATCCCATTACTTTCACAACATTCTAAAGCACTCATGTATCACTGAAAATCTGTATTATATTCCTATTTAAAAATCATCAATTTAAGAGTTGCTGAATCTAGGAAAAGCCATAGCTGGTTGTATCTGCCTCGATGTGTGTCTGTTTTTATTATCCCAGAAAAAAATAATGATTAATTTACTCTCTATACACTATTCACTTCATTGCCAACTCTTAAAATTAATGCCTGGGTCTCTGAATAGGTAATAGAACTTTAGTTGAATAAGCTGGATATTAAGAAAATATTGTGATTTGTTTAAAAATTATAATAGCTAAAAGCCAAGATCTTCATTAAGTAAGTTTGCTCTCATTACAGGAGATAACCATGATGCCACTCACTAACTGTTTCAGAGGACTACAAATGTGGGCAACATACATTAAAAATACGATTAACCTAAATTAAAATCATCTTGACCAATGAAATACATACCCACTACAGCTGGGCATGCTCACTGGGTGAAAAGTCTGTTCAATCTTTCTCAAATGCTCAAACCTAAGCACATGTTCAGCTTAGTATCTTTTTAAATTAAATGCAATTCTGAGCTAGTAGACAATCAGCAGTATGTGACGCTGTGCCTTTTAGCTTCTGGTTTGCATTCTTGGTTCATTTATTTTTCTAAACAAGTGTGCTCACAATTTTGATTGGAAGAGTGAAACATTTCCATTTGATTCCATGCTCACTAGAGTAAACAAAAATTAGTTTGAAGAGAACGTGATGATTGTGTAACTATCTTCTTTCCTTGAAAATAACCTCTGCATCTCTGCCCTGGTGTTTATGTTCTGTGAACTCTTGCAGCTGAGTTAGGAATTTATCCTTCAGTGGGGGGCCATTCAGCTTAGTGCTTCCCACAGGCCCAGCATGGCCATACTAGCACAAGAAATCTGGGGAATCATTTCCATGGTCCATTTTCCAAATGCATGCTTTATTTCATTTTAATTGTATATTTATTTAGTCTTATATTTTAAAGATAAAATGAAATATTCATTTTAAATGTTTGTTATGTCCAATGATAACATGCAAATCATCCAAGAAAGAAATAGTGTAATCACTGGTAACAGATGATGATGTTTCTCACACCCAAAAGGAGTGGCAGAGAGGAAAAAGCTTGTGTTTATCTTACCCTGTGCAGAATGAATATGAAAGAGGGGCACAATGAAAACAATGTAAGCTTTTGTAGATTACTGTATGGTGCCATGCTTTCTTACACATGTGTTTTACATCTTGAAAACAAAACAAAAAAAATGGTATTTGAAACAGAAATACTAACCTTTAGTCACTACTAAAAATGTTTTTTAAGTCCTATAAATCTCAGCATTTTCAATTTACTATGAAACTAAAATTATTTGAGTATACTTTAGAAAGCACAGACTCATATGCTAGAAAGCAGGCCTGGATTAGACTTGCCTCTTGTTCCTCCTTTATCTTGGGGTTGTTACCAAAGTACTGCTATGTGATACTACCTAGGCAGAGGTTCTGAACCTCTGGGTCTTGACTCCGTGGCTCATATATCCCATATCCTGCAGGCTTTTTACACTATGAGTCACAACAGTAGCACAATTACTGTTTTGAAGTAGCAATGAAATAATGTTATGTTTGGTTGTCACCAAACATAAAGAACTGTTTTAAAGGGTCACAGCATTAAGAAGGTTGAGAGCCATGATAAGATTTAGAGAAACAAAAAACAGTGTCTGTACTATGTTGGCAGGTACCCAACAGCAAGGTGAAGAAAAAGAGTCCATGTTCAACTTGTGCTCTATTTAGTACTTGTGAGCTTGTAGTTATGGACAAATTCAAAGCCACAAATAATTTTTATTGTCAGCTAGTATTTATTAAAAAAACCTAAAGCCACAAATAGTTTTATTCTAACTTTATAAGTGAAGATTGAAGTTCATATAATTTCTTTTTTTCACATAGCCCCAAAATTTTGCTACAAAGGAGGAATTTGAAGCCAGCTCTCTGTCACTCTGAGATAATGACCTGAGTTTCTGGTGTGCCTGGACTGTCAGTATGTAAAACAGAAAGTCTGAATCCTAAGAAACCAGTCAGTTCTAGGCACACCATGACAGTCACTGTATTTGGCAAATGTTGTGTTGAGTAAGTAGATGGATAGGAAATGAATGCTTGGCAAATTGTAAGATTTGCTAAAAGTGTTGTTACTGACCAGTAGTTTGTTCTGATTACTATCAGTCTTGCTGTAAAGCAAGGGTTTTTCACTTGCTTTAAAAATCAATATCTGTTCTGCAATAACAGAATTTTGTGGTCTAATCAGTGAAGAAAACAGGTCACCCACACAATAAACAATGTAGCCTAAGACATCTGAGTGATAATTCCCACCTGCTCAGCACTGCTAGACAGGTGAAATGTCCCTTAGCAATAACTTTCTGTCTGTAAAAGTAAAGTTTCTCATGACATACTCCAGCATCGGACTTTTATTGCTTGCTAAAAATTCTTGTATTTATTTCTAAGAGAGCACAAGTTATTTAATTAAACCATATTATTATATATCTTTAAAACATTATGGTTTTTGCTTTATAAAATAATTTTCAACAGGATTAAAATAATGGGTTCTATGAAAGTTAAACAAATTTATAAGAAAAAATTAGGAAGTCTTTTATTTTAATTCCCTGCAATATCTAAGAGTCAAATAGAGACTCAAGGAAAAAGAACAGCAAGAGAAAGTGCACTGTGATCCTAAAATTATTCACTTATATTAATTTCAAATTCACCAACTGTCCACCCTCTGGAAGAAATGTCTGTGATAAGGTCAGCTTTAATTTACTGTAAAGCATCTTGAGCATGTGCCCTTTGGAACTGCAGTGCATAGAGGCGTGAAACATCCATGAAACCCCACCCCTTTGGCAACTACACAAGCCTAGAGTCTCATTACCCAAGACAGAAATGGGAGCTCAGTGGAAAGAAACCAGAATTAGCATATTTTATTATTTTCCATGAGTAACAAAAACTAATCTCAATGACTGTGATATAAGATTGTTATTTTCAAAAGAATACTATACATACATACATAGTGAGGACTTGTTCTGAGGTACAGCTTTCATTTCAGGGCTAAATCAGTCACTCTCCTCACTTCCTGGCTACCACTGCTTGCTGCCTCTGTGTACATAGTTCCTTAGGGTTAACAACTTATGAAAAAGCACAGACTGGCTAAGGTGATTACTCTGGCTTCAGTTTCTACACCTGGTGACAAAAGATGTCTACCCACCAGTCACTGGAGTTTTTAAATGATGGAGAGATTATGGGTGAGAGCAAAGAGTTAGCAAAAATAAGAAATATTTATGTAGCTTTTACTCAGGGCCCAACGTGGCCTTTCATATAATTGTTGCAGCTGATTTTGAAGAAATCTTGCTGACCTGCAAATGTTCTTCTGAGGAAGAATTGAGTGACTGCAGCTGAGCACAGATGTCCTTCATTATAATCATAAATATGAATAATTCATTTCAATGCCACAATATATATTTATTTGCAAATACTTTTTTCAGGATATATAATTTTGGCAACATCAGTTTTGTAAATATATGGGATCAATTTATATATGTCTTTTTAACTACAAAATAATGGGTTTAAATGGATGAAGCTTTGAGGTACCGTAAATTATTTTAATATTTGCAGTAGTAAATGCTGAGTCTTAGCTGTGTCTGTGGTCAGTTTAAATACTCACAGAGCAGAATTAATTCTATTAGGATCTCAGGGTACTGTTTAATGCACGATGTTAATTACTGGATTGAGAAAGATTATACTATTTTCAGACAGGCCCAATTGTTCTCTTAGGGCACCAATTAAGAAAGTTTGAGAATATGTGTTAAATTGGCTCTTGAGTAAAATGAGATTCTTGTGTGAAAAACATTATTTAAGGTGCTACATAATTGTCTGTTCCTGATGATAGTTGACTTCCTTAATACTAACAGGACATCATGATGCAGAGAGCAGCAAAGTTTACTATTTGAAAAGGAAGCATGGATAGGAATGCCTTGCCAGATGGAAACTCTGAAAACATAAAATGTATCTAAAAATGAAAATAGTTGTTATACTAATAGGTCTCCTTACACCCTGTCTCCTTTAGAAAGCTTTCAGAGAGGTGAAAGGTGAAAGGTCTATTTTCCCTTGTCCTTTGTCAATACAAAGTGAGGTTACATTAGTAAAACTTTCTAATTTATCACCAGAACAAACAGCTCAGGGGTCTTCTGCTACCCTTGATCAAAGGAAATGTTTTTGGCAAGGACTTAAAGCAAATTCCACAGCAATTATAATCCACAAAACACTCTGATTCCATTTTAAAGGGAACACAAACAGAAGGCCTAGGAGACAGAGGAAGCAATTCTCAAGATAACATTGTAACAGGGCAAAGAGTGGGCGGTTGTTGGGGTTTGCATTGGACAAAGCATGAAGTGAGTCAGAATTAATGGATTTCCTGCCAGGTTAGATAATAGTTCTCAGAGGTAGGGTAGTGTTAATATTTCCAAATGTTTGGTCTAAACAACACATGGAGATTAAAGTTGCCATGATATGGTATGGGAAAGACAGTGTGAAGAGTTTGCAGAGGCTGAAGAGGGCATAGGCATCCATGGAAAATAAAAAAGTTCTTAAGTGATAATAAAGAGGCAAGGCTACTTATGCCAATGCTACAAAGTTATTTTTAGTTTCAAATATAAAAGCTCATCAATAGTTTGTGTTATATCTCACAAAGTGCCTACTGCATAGTAGAAATGCAATACATGTATTTAGATCAGAAGAATGAATACATGAATGTTGCTACATGTCATTAGAACATTACTGATTTAATGCCTCAATGCTATGACTCCTGTTACTTTTAATTATGTAAGCGTGAAGGAATTTAAACACGGCTATTTATTTGATCTTTGTAAAAATATGTAAAATAGCAAATTAAGGTTTCACATGCACTAACTGAATATATTTTAATTAAAACACTGTAGGATCAGCATTACATTTTAGGAGTTTAAGCTCTGAAATATTTATTCATCCCTCCTAAAACGTGATAAAAGTCCTAAAGTCTAGCCATTGAAGAATTTGATTTGATGAATTAGAATGGAATAGAGTTTAAAACTTAAAGCTCTTGTTGCCTATGATTTTTAAAATTCTTACTGCAAAGTCCTAAAATGTGATTTTAATCAACAGTGTACCTGCTACAACAAAAAAGGTCCCCCAAAACAGGATGAAAGAGAATTACCTCACTTTACAGTCACCTCATTACAGAGGGTTGCTTCCCCTGCATTAAGCAAAAAATTATACTAAAACTGTACTCTTTATTTATACACCTATATAGTACCTTCTTACTTCTACCTAGAAAAGCAAAAAAGAATTATAAAAAATATTAGTTCTCTCATATCAATGTTTTTATCTTTATGGTTACAATTTTAAGTGTTCAGCTATCCCCTAAAATTTATATTGTTTATTAGAAGAAATCATCCTGAGTGAGGTAACCCAATCACAAAAAGATAAGCATGGGATGTACTAACACACACACACACACACACACACACACACACACACATATATATATATATATATATATATATATATATATATATGATATAGAGCAAAGGATTACTAGCCTACAATTCACACCGGAGTTCCCTAAGAAAGACATACATGGTCCCCCAGAAAAGGAGAAAGGGACAAGATCTCTGGAGCATGGGGAGGGGAGAGGGAGGGGAGAGAGAGTTAGGAGAAAGAGAAGGGGGAAAGAAGAGGGGGAGAGGTGGGAATGAAGGAACAGGAAGATTGAGACAGGAAAGAATAGAGGAAACCAAGAAGAGATGCCATAACAGAGGGAGTCATTATAGATTTAAGGGGAAATCTGGCACTAGGGAAATGCCCAGTGATCTACAAGAATGAACCTAACTAACAATCTAAGCAATAGTGGGGAGGCTGTTTAATGCCCTTCCAATGATAATGAGAATGATGACTACCTTATATGCCACACTAGAGCCTTCATCTAGTAGCTGATGGAAGCAGAAGCAGAGAGCCACAGCTAAACCTTGAGCTGAACACCTGGAATCCACTTACAGAGAGGGAGGAATGATAAGCAAAGATATTAAGACCAGGCTGGAGAAACCCACAGAATCAGCTGAGCTGAACAAGGGGGAGCTTATGCACCCCCATCTTATAGCTGGGAAACCAGCATATAGGGCTGACCCAGACCCCCTGAATGTGGGTGTTAGTTAGGAGGACTAAGTATTCTATGAGGCCTCTAGTAATGAATCAGTATTCCTAGTATAGGAATGGACTTTTGGAGTCTATCCCACATAGTGTGATACTCTCACAGCCTAGACATATGGGTGAGGGCCTAGGCCCTGCCTCAAATGATATGATAGACTTTGAAGACTCCCCATGGAAGGCCTCACCCTCCCTGGGGAGCTGAAAATGGATGGGCTGGGGTTTGATGAGGGTGTAGGGGAGGATGGGAAGGTGAGGGAACTGGGACTGACATGTAAAACAACCTTGTTTTATAATTAAATAAAAAAGGAAAACATATTTACAAATATTCATAATCCTTAAATTATTTTCTGCTCTGATACTCAGGGTATAATCTCATCCTCTCCCATTCTGTTCTGTATAACATGTAGGCCATGCCCTTGTTCTGTGTATCCACCCTACATATGACACCTCCCATTACTCATAGCATCCACACCAGATCTACTCTAGGGAAAGCACACAGATTCTTCAAAAGTAAGCTTTGTTTCACTTAGTAATATCACTACAGTATAGTAGCAATTGCAAATTTTGATAAGTTGGTGACAAAGTAAAGAACATTTTATGTGAAAAATTAAAAACTCAATAAAGAAAGGAGGAAGGTGATGCAATGCCTGCATCATCTACCTTACCTCACTTCATCACAGTGTATCATCACCCCAAATTATCACATAAGGGAAGAATGAGTATGGCACAGGAAGATATTATGACCCCCACATTTACATTACATCTCTTACAGTATATTACTATAGATGTGTTTATTATTGACTGTTTTTAATCCTTAACTGCACCTAACATAAAATTGAACTTTATAATCAGTAAGTGCATGTATAAAAATGCAGTGTTTATGTGCATGTGGGAGTAGGATAGGGGCGATCATAGAAGGGGGAAGAGAGAGGATGGGAAAGAGAAGACAGGCAAACAGAAGGCTGAGATTTCTTCATTTTAAAAGGGTTAGGAAAGGAAATAAACCTTTATTTACTTTTATGTTTCTAACACTATGCTGACATTTTATAATTATTTAATCTCCACTGCAGCCTTGTAGTTAACAGGTTTGTTTGAACTGCACAGATGTGAACTACTGACCCAGGGTCAGACAGTAATTCAGGAATCACTATTGCAGAGTTTGATATGCTCTATAGTTTCAGGCATCCACTCAGTTTAGCCTCATAGACTCTTAGATCTATGGACTACTGAGTAACTGTAGCACTTACAAGTAAAACATGCCCTTTCCACAGGTTCCAAATTATTTCTTAAAATAGCATAAGATTTTCAGTTTTCTATTTGTCATGCTGGGGCATGACTTTATGTCTTCATATAACACCTTTCCCAAATCCCCTTCCTTTTCTTTTCTTTCAATTCTAATGTCATGTAAAGAGTATTCTGATTCTGAATCCTCCACACAAAAATACTTCCTTAACTTCCTTCCCACATTTTTCCCTAATCATCTGCATGGAATAGGCTCACTTAACTCACATTTTCTTTTATTATGTTTGACATTGACATACTTGTGTTTTGTTTCAGACCATGCATCCTCAAAGTCAAAGTTCATACTTTTATTTCTGTTGTGTGATTCATTTTCTGGCCTTCTAGTACAAAAGCAATATGTATCTGAATTAGTATGAATTCCAGCCCAGAGATAAATTCCCCCAAAGGCTTTCAGTGATCTGTGTGAAGCCACTGGTGTGAAACAGAGGAATTTCAACATGCTCATGTTGGAATAAACCTCAGCAACTGGCTGAAATTCCCTGTATTTTGGAAAAGGATAGGAAAAGCTATGAGCCTTTATTAGGGTCTATGTTTCTCATACTGTGATAACATCTACAGAATGGTATTTAGTCTTAACAACAACTGGGAATTAATAGCCATGATTGTGCTGCATGTATGAGAATCCTGAACTAATCAAGTGTAGATTCCAAGTCTGTTTTAAACCCATAAGCCTTCCTTCTTTTCAGTATTCCACTAAGAACTATCATGAACTCTCTGAAAATTGGCTGTAGTAGCCAAAAGGAAGACATTGTGGAAGGAAAGGAAGCAATGAAAAGGCACATTGAGGGGAGCTCAACGGTTTGAATTCTGGGACAAAGTTTCAACAAAATTTTAACATAATGCATTTCTAGATACCCTATGCCCCATGAATCTTGATATATGACACATGAAGGAAAATGATGATTTGAAATCTTATTTTTCTGTTTCTCTCAGAAGCAGTATGGGGCTACTATAATGAGTACTAGAATAATGTGAAGAGAAAGTGGATTCCTGTGATATATTAGTTGTGATTTATTAAAGCTTGCCTGAAGATCACAAAATCAAAATAGCTGTCCACTAGTTCTTACTCTACCTCAGACTGAAGGTGATCCTGGCTCCATCAAGCTCCAGACTGTAATCCCAAACTTTTATGCTCTCCTCAACATGGTGGGAGAATTTTGAGACTCAATGTCTTCCTATCCTCAATGCGGCTGGAGAATTAATGCCAGCTGTAAGACCCTGCTCCTGTTTTAAATACCTCTTAAGTCCTGGGATTAAAGAATGTGATCCCAAGTGCTGAAATTATCTTTGTTTGTGCTGTTTTTCCTTAGGACTGGATATATTTCTTGTAGCTCAATGTAGCCATCAACCAACAGAGTTCTGTCTACCTCTACCTCCCAAGTGATGGAATTAAATGGCTGTACAACCACTGCCTGGCTTCCATAGCTTGTGGCTGACTTTACTTTCTGAATACATGGGCAAGCTTTAATAAATCATAAATAATATATCATCACATATTTCATTTAATGATGTGGGAGGAATGCATTCTCTATTACACATCTTAAATAGCATCATTTATAAGCGAAAGGAACCTAAAGTTCAAGAAATAGATACATGAGCTGTGAAATATCCATTAAGCCAGATGGAAACACGCCCTGTGTGTGACACCATGTCTAATGTTCTCAGAAGCTGTGTTACATTACAGAATCCCAAAGGTCACATATTAGGCAGAATAACTGTTCAAGTCAAGGTCATCAAACAGAACTTACCTTTTTAGAAAATACCAAAAACTTACAAAATGTTTCTCTGATATCAACTTAAAATTAAAAGGAATTATTTATATATACCAAAGATAGAACTTCAAACTTTCTATACTTTATCTAAAATAATTTCACAACCAGATACAAATATATAGTTATAGATCCACTTTATGTGTGATCAACTAGTTCCCTGACAACTTTGTATATGTTCCACAATACATAAATCATTAATATGTTTTAAACTACATATGTGTGTGTCCTTTTCTCCTTAATTTAATACATTTCCAATTCCATAAAAAGAGACAATTATGTATACTCTAAACCATTTGCCTTCAATATAATAATACTGTCTTAGGGCTGGAGAGATGGCTCAGCCATTAAAGGCTAGGCTCACAACCAAATAAACAATACTGTCTTAACCGAGTTTGAATCTTAATTCTCCTCTCAGTAAGATCAGCAATAAAATCATAAATAGTCTCATCAGCAGAAATACCTAAATTAGGTAATAAACACGTGCATGTGTGTCTGTATAATATACGTGGGAAGAACTCAGTGTCTAGATGCATACAGGACAAAACAAGACTACATACTCCATGGTGTGGCATTTCATCAGCTTTCAAGGATTCTGCCTGACTGTGTAGGCACCATGTTGATGTTCCAATTATTAAAGTAATCCATTTTTATCAGCTTTCTACCTTGTCCAGGTTACTTATGATTAATTATTTCATATATACCACATGTATGCATCTTTTGTGTGACCATATGCTTGTTATCTAAACTGTATACAAGTGGCATGATTGAAGATTGGAAAAAGTCCATATATATTATCCTTTAATTTGTTTGTAGACAAATTATTGTGACAGCAAGAGCCTTTTGTTCTTTAGGTCTTAAGTTTAAAAATTGTATCCTCAGAGAAGTCTTCCCAGGGCATATAATTTATGTTCTTGTCTGCCATCTGTTCCATAGCTTAGTGTTCCTTCCCATACTGTGACCTTTTTCTGTCTGTCTTTATGTCTGTGAGTGCAGGCAGAAATCTGTCCTTTGATTTGCCAACAAAGTGCCTAGTTGAGAATCCACACAATATGAAAGTTCCAATAGATAGGTAAATGAATGAAAACATTGTGGAGATACATATGCAAAAGAACACTATGCTAGCACACCATTTTTTTCTCATGTGATAAGGCAGAATATTGAAAATGTGTTCATTAGTCTGTGTGCTCACCACCTTTTGGACTGCGCACTATAACTTCCAGCATTTTCTAAGCACTTTCTTTCTCCTAATGCAAACCTTAATTGTTGCTGTGTGTGCTCCAGGGTATTCTTTCTCTTCCAGTGTTGACCACCTTTCTATAAATTTAGACACCAAGGAATCATCGTAGTCCACGATCTGAAATCCAGAGACATTTGCCCCTCCAAATTGAATTTTCAGCAGGTCTCCATCAGTAAATCCCTAAATATAAAACACATTTTGTTATCTCTGGGTAAGTTAGTCTCTCCTGTGCCTCTCTACACATGGGTCTTTACAAGTTAAATACACACTGGGAGGACAAAATGCCTACATTAAAGGTTTCATGCATTTAACAGCCAGTGCTCCTCATCACACCTCATACAGGCATCATTCTGGGTTCCTAATCAGTGTTTACTGACTTCTCATCTCATAAAAATCTCACAACAGTATTTACATAGAAGTTTTCTCTTATATTGAGACAGCTTTCCATGTGTCGTGTAAGGACTGAGTCTCCTTCCTTGAGATTATCATGGAGCACAGCCATGTGCTTACATATAGAAACTATAGATCTACATGTAGAAACTATAGATCAGAATATTCTCAGTTAAACTGATCATTCACCAACCTGATAAAATATCTTTAAAATCAGGAGGAAGAAACAAATACCCAATCATTGTTCTTAATTGTTTAACATAAGTGCAATTTCAATCTATACTTGAAACAAATACAGTACAATAATTGAATCTGAACAATAGCTACATCTCTGGAGAGAAACTGGGTGATTATGGGCATGTATTCTGCTCTTGCTGAGGATCCAGGTTCCCTCCCAATAGCCATACAGGCCCAGTCATATCCTCCAGTAATGTCTTTGATGTCCCTGTCTGACAAATGCAAGTGTTGCACTTATAAGCACAAATCCACACAACAATGTTAAACTTTCACTAATCCAACTTATATGTTATTATAAACTTTAAGAAAATTTTTTAAATCAAAGAAATAGAAGTCAAAATTTCAATGTGACAATTATAAACGTATTCACATTTTAAACGTATTAATTCTATCATGCCTAATGATTTAATATATCCTGAATTAAGCATGTATCTTTTATATGTTGTTAGTATTTAAAACATGAATTATTATATTTTTCTTTTTTGGATACATGGTTTCTCTGTGGCTTTGGAGGCTGTCCTGGAACTAGCTCTTGTAGACCAGAGATCTGCCTGCCTCTGACTCCTGAGTGCTGGGACTAAAGTCATGCACCACCACCACCCAGCCAATTATTATCCTTTTAAACTGGGCAAAGAGTGATTTTGTTTCTACGTAGTGGTGCTAAATAGACTCCTGGGATTTCTAGTGTGCAAGTGAGGCTCATCTAGATGCCAGGTGTAAACCACATGGGCAGGAGGCATGGTCACTGGTCTTTTCCCATTAGATTTGGTTCTTTGTTCTGTGCCATTTAGAATCCAAGTGTACATGGTATGTGTGTATGGCTAAATTCTGGGAGCTGAGTTATAGGGGACTGGAGGGAGCATTTGGAATTCTATATGAGAACTTCTACTCTCTATTAATCCAGTTATATCTGGATATTTTTCTGAAAAGTAATATGAACTAGAGATAAAATATGTGCTTGGTGGTCACCTGCTTGTTGGGGGTGTGTGTGGAGAGAATATTTGGGTGTACATTTATTCCTTTCAAAAAAAAAAACTTTGAGTCAAATCTATTACAGTAAATACCCTCATTGGTGCACCTAGTTGTCCTGGGACACATTTGAGAGGTCAGCTGATGTTTTGGTCCATAAGAGTTTTCCTTTTCTAGACAATGACTTATGCCCATAACTTTTTTTGGCAGAATTTCCCAGAGACAATGGAAGACATGCCATTATGGTCCTAAGTCAATGACAAAACTATTTGGATTCTGGGTTCAAAATCCCAGGGCAGTTTATGTAACATAGAGCCCCAGGGAATCGGGTTGAATCCAAACATCAGCTGAAGCCTTTTCTTTCTTAGTTACTTTTTCTTTATTGGTTCTATTGCTCCCTCACATGTTGCAGTAAGCATCACATTCTCAGTAATGTATGCATGGAGCCCATGCCAGGCTCTTCCTCTAGGGACCAAAGAAGAGTGGATAGAAAGAGCAAGGGTTACCAGTCTGCTTCCCCTGTCACATCTTTTCCCTTCTCTTTTTCCTGGCTCATGCCTCATCTGTTCAGTGCCCTGAGATAAAGTCTCCAACTTCTTGAATTTTGTTCTAATTTTCTCTTTCATTGGGTTTCATATCATTATATTCATTTGTTGTCATTTTACTATGATTATGTAATGCTTTCAACTGAAGGCTTTGATATGGTTTCATGATACCCTAAATATAGATCTTCCTTTCTTTACTCATTTGCAAAATTTCTATTTGTAAGTGAAAAAGAGGAGAAATATAAGGAGGTGATAGGGGATGAGAAGGAAAAAGAGGAGAGGACGTATGAGAAGGAAGAGTGAAAGACAAAAACAAAATGAGAGCAGAGAGATCAAAGCCTTACAGCTCAGTTGGCAAAAATCACCAAATCAATACCATCATATTGCTCAGGGAGATGTATTCACAACCTTAAATCAAGTGACTCATCACCATAACTTTTAGACGATCTCTAAAATTTCTAGCATTGTAGGACCTACACATCCTTTATCATGAACAATAAGTTAAATCCATGACAATAGCAAAGATGAGAACCATAAGCACAAGATCCTATGACCAGTCCCTCATCATATTATGGACCAGTTGTCCTTTCAAATGCTACAACAAGAAATTAATAGCAGCCTGAATCTAAAGAGCCAAGACCACTATTTAGCAATTCTTAAATAGATTAACCAACATGTGAGGATTTCAAAGAGTCTTTTAAAAACTATCTCTTCTAACATGCATAAGATACTGGGCAGACGGAAACGGCTAATTTTCTATTAAGAACAGAAGATGAAAACCCTTCAACATCAGGTGACATTTTTCAGAGTTCAATGTCATGAAATGTCTAAATTCTCAGAGATAACATCAGAAGCGGGAGTTATTCACCAACTGAATTACCAGAAGTTTATGAAGAGAGGAAATCAAGGGTCTGGAAGAGGAAAACTAGATCCACCTTCAGCTTCAGTATTAATTTAGGTGGATTTCTAAATAGAATCATGACAAGAGCATGTACTTGCTCACAATTCTTTCCTTTTCCATGGCATTACCAACAATTTTCAAATTGACGAGACACCTTCTGTCATTATTTCTCAATGTTCCAATATAATCTTCTCCATCTGGACATTTTAAAAGATCACAGCTTTTACTGTGGCTTTGTACTGTTCACCAAATGGCACAATTCACACAGGGGACTGAGCGTACCGGCTGTTCTAGGCCTGAACATAGCTCAGCAAAGTCTCATTGTAGAACTTCGTTTCCTGTTAACTCTTGTGTCTACACAGAGTTTTTCCTAATCTCCTAGATACATGCTAAGAGGAAAGCCCAGAGAATTGTCAGAGCAGCTAGTAATCATGCCACCAAAGAAAAATTTCATCTTGAACAGTCAACTTCTTCCAGACCCAGGCCACTCATTGATACTGACTTGGGTGTTCTTAGTGAAAACACTATTTACAAAAAATTTGTTGTGTTTTTGTGTGTGTGTGTGTGTGTGTGTGTGTGTGTGTGTGTGTGTTTCTATCATGCCATGGATATTTTCTGAGGGACAAGCCTGTGTTTGCATAAATACAAAGCCTTTGTGCAGTCCTATCTGATACAAGATCTAGATAGAGTAAACCTGCATTTGCTGCCTCTTTTTGCAGCATATTTTTCTGACTTTGTGCATGAGGTGGTGCAGAGTTCACTTCTAACAAACAGGGTCCTAGCTACTCAAACATCATGAGGAAAAGCAAAGACTATTTTATTACTCTTTTAAAGCTAATTTTGGAAATAAAAACAAATGTTCAATAATCTAAATTGATTGCCTGTAATTAAGAAAGAAAAAATCAAAAAATATAATTAGCTAACCTGCTTTTTTATTTATATTGAACTGATAAGACTCCTGATGAAAACATGATCTACTGTTTTAAGAACTCAGTTTTCATTTCATTGTGTTAGTTATGTACTATGGGGAAAATCAGGAATTAAGTATTTTTAAGACATTAATATTACATGATCTACAATATATAATTGATAATTTTATTGACATTATACTATCATATTTCTATATTTACATCCTCATAAATGTGCAGCAGTTTCAGATATTATACATATATTAAAATTTAAGTAAGAATGCATGCAATAAGTTTATAAAACAGAATGATGGGAAATGGATTATTAAACAGTTAAACTTTATATTTTTAAAAGGTTTCTCCTAAAATAGAATTTTCATGATAATTTTTGAGCAAATATTGTTGTGGAGACTTATATCACACATAATAATTAAAACTAGTTTAAAGTTGTATGTTGAGAAGTAAATCTAAAGCAACCAAGTAAGATATTTCATTTCTCAACTATAAAATATAATAAGACTATATTTTTAAATACCTTTATGAATGATGGTCATTCCAAATTAATATATTCAATTGGAAAGATTATGTGGGGGCACCAGGGAGATGGCTCTATATTTATAAGCTCTGGTTAATTCTCCAAAGGACCAGGTTTAAGTTCCCAGCACCCGTATGCTGAATCCCAAGTATCTGTAAATCCAGTTCTAGGGGACCCAAGGCCCTCATCTGGACTCTACATGTATGGTA
Source organism: Phodopus roborovskii (assembly GCF_943737965.1). Lineage (NCBI taxonomy): Eukaryota > Metazoa > Chordata > Mammalia > Rodentia > Cricetidae > Phodopus > Phodopus roborovskii. The sequence continues at coordinate 14,840,352 of NW_026126540.1, forward strand.
CATACATTAGTTCACAGACATATAAATATATATATTAAACACTCATACCCATAAAATATAAATATGTAAGTAAATCTTAATAAGTTTTCATGTAGTAAAATAATGCCAATTAATTCACCTACCAGATTTGCAATGATATAATGGTACCCTTTAACATGTTTTCCAATGGTAATAACCTAGCAAGAATAAAAACACAAACATTTAATACATGTGAAGAACAACAGTACAAAATTACTGATATGATGATCTGATTAACAAACGATGGAATTTGGGGTTTTATGTTCTACTACTAGTCATGTTTAATAAAACATTATTTTCAAATACAGAGAATGTTTCTCAGGAAAAGCTAATAATTCATTTTGGTGCTTAGAAAATATTACCTATTAAAAAGTCAATCACTAAACAAAAATAACTTTTCTAATAGTGCAAATATGCCCATGTATTTTGGGGGGAAATATAGATTCAAATATGCTTAATCAAAAATAAGTTATAATTGCATTTCTATCATTATATATCTTTGCCTTACTAATAAACAACCACTTAAAATAAACATCTAAAATATAACTATGCATCTATATACACTAGGCATGCATTGTGTTTATAGAATGATAATGGACATTAATGAGAAAATATAATATTATTCTTGGTACACTTACAGTTTAGTTCAAATGAATATTACTTTTTAATCTTTAGGCAACGAAGTAGCCAAGAAGCTGTTTTCTCTTCATAAATATGAGTCAAGCAAGATAAGCTTACATCTTAGAAGAAGAGATAACTCTAGCAACAATCATAGCACCTTTGGACATTATTGAGTCACATTTCCTGTCAGTACCCTTTATAATTGGTGTGGCGGATAGGGGCAGGTGAATGGCCTTGAAGCAGTACAGTACAGAGATGTACCTAGTGACAAACCCACTGTAAAATGAAAATAACTTGGGTAAAAAATGTATTGAATTATCTTAATCTACTTGCCTTCATAGTTCATAACCCAAAGTTTAGAGAAGTATAGTTTGCTTTTTTTTTAATGACTGGAATGTATGAGGGGAAGTGGTGACATATATCCACAGCCTGTTATTTATAGTGAGTACTATGATGAATTTTGACATCATCGGGGGAAAAAGTGCAAATGGACAGCTTCTGCTAACTTGACATGTTTTCCAGTGTATCATAAAGTTGAAAAATCTTTAGATGAGCCAAGTAAGTCTAGGGTCATTTATTTTCAAAATAATATCTTTAAACTGTATTTATTACTTATTACAAAAGGTCCCGCTATGTATCCCAATATCTCCTTGAACTCAGCCTGCAGGTCAACCTGGATCAAACTCTCAGTGGCCCTTCTGTGTCAGCCTCCAGAGTGCTGAGATTCTAAGTGTGCACCATCATCCTTTCCATTTTTAAAGAAAATAATCAAAACAATGAAAAGCATGAAGCTGCAAGCTAAAAAGAAATATGCAAAGCATTAGTTCACTTTCCTGATTCTCCCACTCCCCTTACTAAACAAACTAAAAACTAACAGTGAACCTGTAAGCTTCTCCAGGTTTACCTTTCCTTTCCTCTGCATCCAGATCACATGGTCTCTCTCTCTCTCTCTCTCTCTCTTTCTTTTTTCTTTCTTTCTTTCCTCCTTCCTTCCTTTCTTTCTTCCTCTTTCTCTTTCTCTCTTTTTTTTGTATTTAGTGTGTTTCTTTTTATTTAGAAACAACCTTATTTTACATATCAGTCCCTATTTTGCATAATAGCACACTTCTTTAACAAAAAAAGAAAAAGAAAAAAAAAAAAAACCCTCAAGATTTTCTGTCTCCTCACTTGAAAATTACTCCATGTTAGCGTATTCATGAATTAGTAACATTCATGCTGTAACCAATCTCAGCCTAAAGAGCACTTCCTGGCTGAAGACTTCTGTGATTTTTCATTACCCAAGACACTAGCATGGACAGAATTTCTAGAAAAGATTTTACAGAATACCATGCTGATACTGTGTCACGGCTGTTTGAAAAGAATTTAAGGTATACATAGACTTCTAATCCATTTTTGCATCACACAACTAAATTGCCTTTCCCAAGAATTCAGATCCTCTATGTGGAAGGCAGACGCTGGAAGAAAATATGTACTTTTTAAGTGGAAAACTTTTCCAATGTTAAGAACATCTGTTGATTCTGCCTATTGAGCAAGCTACTGTGTGAATGTCCCTGTTTTCCATCTGAGAATTAAGATGAACAGTACAAATGTTAGCAGTTGTCCCTACTTCTGTTTACTGGGAAAAAGAGGGGGTATGAAATTCACTAGGTTACACTCTTTATAGATGTTAGTGTTTAACCTCAGTAGCCATTATAATGTGCTTTACAATAGCAATTAGTACTATACAATGAAAATTTATGCTAATTTACAAGTGTTTTGGTGGCTGAACACTTATCACAGCTAGAAATAAGTGTTTTGGGATTTTATCAAATAATGTTAAAATAGTCATTATCTTATACAGGTTAATTCTGCTGCTAATTTCCAAATGCCATGAAGATAAAGAATTTTGTTCCATGTCCATTCTCTTGCAAATACTAGTTGAGTGAATTAAAAAGAGTGTCCTTTTTCTTAAGGTGTGCCTTATCAACACCTTGTACTTGGTGAATTCGTCTCCTCAAAGAACATCCTAGCCTAATCTAAATTATTACATTCAGTAATCCTCACCCAGAAAAAAAAAAAAACATTTTTATTTTCCTTTCAGTCATGGTACATCCATGTGGGTACATACATTGTGATTATGTAACTACAGCATTAACTTTCTTTAAACACACTTAAGTGTTTGCACAGAGAGCTTTGGAGACTTGAAATATTCATTCAGAAATAAGTGAATGGCTCCAAAATAGCCAAATACTACCATTTATGTACACTTTGTATAAATCATTCCTCTCAAAAGATGGGTAGATCCTCCTCTATCCATTATAGGTCACTTACACAGTTTAGATCTTATATGATCCACCGATAGCCCATGTGTAAAGGCGTGAACCTCATTTTAGTGCTATTAGAAGGTGGTAGAAGCTTTAAGAAATGGGACATCCTATAAATATTAGAGGAGTCTCCTTGAGGAGATTGAGAGAATCTGATCTCTTCTGATCTCTTCCCTTCTCTCCTTTGCTTTCCAGCCTCACAGAAGTAAGCAGTTTCCTCCAACACATATACCTGACATTATATATAGACTTCTCACTAGCTGAAAAATTACAGGCAACTGGCTAAGAATGAAAATATCCAACACAATCAACTGAAATAAACATTTCCTCTCTATAATTTGATTTGCACTATTATTTGTTACAGTAACAGGAAGCTGAGTAGCACAGCTATATGTGCTATAGCTTTTCATACCGTGACTTTAATTCATTTTATGAGATTCAAATAGGTGCCTTTCTGGTCATTCTTTTTATACTTCACTTAGATAATAAATGCTGATAAACTGATATGCCATCCAATTGTGCACTTGTTTAATCTATTAACAGAGGTGTATATTATTGACATACATGTATAATATAATGCTTCTTAAGTGAGGTGCTACATGGAGACTTACAGAACTACAATTACAGATTTTGGTTCAAACATTGCTTTCCCTGTTCACATTTTTGAAAGACACAACGGTATAAAGGTTTTCAATTGTGTTTATTATAAGAACCAGGGATATTTAAATTTTTAAACCAAACCAGTAAGTACTATTAAAATTGAGCTTTAATAAAAACCTCCTATGTAATTCAAATTTGATTTTAAAGTATTCATTGCAACAAGAGGCCTACACTAACAGCAATCCTAACTTAATCTCCTGAGACCAAAATCAAGACTTTTAGATTGAAATTATTCTCCTTTCTTGCATAAAACTTATTCCTTTATAGGTCACATTAGCTTGATTTAGTTATTTAATTCTTCATTAAGACACTCCAGTTTTTATTTCTTAAGAACTATATTACCCATCAACTAAGGCTTCTAAACACTTGTTTCTAGAGTTGTTCTCTTGAGTACATTAGTGATTTTAGTGATTTTCAGTTTTTATCTCAAAAAGCTAGAAAGAGCATAGATGCGTATACAACTGTGTGTTTTCATTCCAATCTTATGTACTTTCAAGGAAGAAACAGTTGTAATCTCTCTCTCTCCTCTCTTTGTCTCATCTCTTTCTGTCTCTTTCTCTGTCTTTCTGCCCCTGTCTCTCTTTATCTCTCTCTGTACTTCTCTCTCTCTCTCTCTCTCTCTCTCTCTCTCACACACACACACACACACACATACATCCCAGCTAGGGCTGGTGAAGGATGCCTTACTACACAAATTATGAAACATACTTGGTCAGTGTCTCTGCCTTTCTTACTGTGTTCTTATGTTACCACTTAATGGTTGTCCTATCCTGAACTGTCTTACCTAAAACAAGGCAGTGTGATAAGAATAAACAAAAGCATTCTCATGTCTGATTTAATTATTTTTTCTAACACCCAAATGAATACTGTTGACTTCCCACATCTTAAACATGGTTTAATTGTATTTCCTTCAAATTTCAAAGATTACAATTTTAAGTGGATACAAATTTCTGATATGTATGCAAAACCAAAACATTCTTCTTACAAACAATATGTCCTCTTTCTAAAGATGTAGACATAGTGTGATGGTTTGAATAAGACTATCCTCTATAAGTTCATATGTTTGAATGCTTGTTTACCAGGGAGTGAAAATATTAGATAGGATTATAAGGCCTAGGAGGTGTGGCTTCATTGGAGAAAGTGTGTCACTGGGGATGGGACTAGAAGTTTCAAATGCCCATACCCAACCCTACCTCCCTCTCTGTGCCTACAGACCAAGATGAAGCTCTCCAGTACCATACCTACCATTCCTGCTATCATGGTCTCTGGCATGGTGGTAATGGACTAAGACTCTGAAACTGTAAAAAAGTCCCTAATTAAATGTATCCTCTTAGATATAATTGATGGGGCCATAGTGTCTCTTCATATCAATGAAAAGTGAATAATACACATAGGTATAAAAAAACATAGGCTTTTTATATTGTTTTGAAATAACCATATATAAACCCCAAATCAATTCACTTTTGCCTTAGGGCATCAGACTTGTTTTGACTTAATTAAATCTAAAGTTTCCAACTCAGAAAAGCATGTAGGTTTATGACAAATTTATGTAAAATATGAAAGTTTGGTATTATACACTGAAGTTATTCAGTGATAAAATCAATTTGTCAGTATTATTGACAATCATCTGCCATTGCTTACTGAAGCGAGGCATAATTCAATTGATGATCTTTGCTGCATTGCAGATGAACTATAAACTGAAAACTGCTGTTCAAGCATCTTGCGGAATGACCCTTGCCAGTGCTGATGCTGCAAGCATAGTCTATACTTGGCAGAAAACAGAAGAACAAACCTGGTCCACAATGTCATTCACTTTATCCCTTTCACAGTCAAGAATTACACGCCGTTCTTTTTTTAACTCCAGGTCTTGAAAGAGCGATCTGTAGGTCTCATCTTTCTTGTCATTGTTAATGTTCCCCACATTGATAGCAGTCACCTGCCATTTCTTCTCAGCAGCAGAATCCAGCACAGCTTGCAATGTTGATAATCCTGGGAAAACAATGGGCAAGGATGACTGATGAAGATATGAGAGAATCTCTGACATGAATGGGGAATGGCTAGATTCACATTGTTAAGCTTGTTGTATTTGTACAGCTATGGGGAGGCTGAATTCTGACAGAAGCTATGATTTTTATAAATATCTGCTTATGTCTGTGTCAGATTAAAAAGTAAAAAACAAAATGCCAAAGGATCCCATTCTTTATAACTCTAAGATGTGGTTCTTGTAAAATGTTGATGCTGACATGCAAGATCTTAAATATCTCCAAATTAAGTAAAATGAAAAAAAAAACAAAAATAAAAACAAAACAAAAACACAAAAACCCATGAACTTGCCTCAACAACATGATGGGACAGATTTAGTAGAATTTTTATGGGAGGCCTTACCCTCTCCATGGAGCAGATAGGAGGAAGGGGGAGTAGAGGGAGTAGGAGGGAAGGAGAGAGGGGGGAACTGGGATTGGAATTTAATATTAAATTAAATAAAAGAGAAAAAATGATTAATTAAAAAAAATATCCCAAGCATATTCCTCTTTATAGAAGGCAAAATGCTTTTAGCTGTATGTGATAGTCAACCACTTTGTAGGGTTTATTACATGTCCACACAGACTCCCTGAGTAGCTGAATACCACAAACAATGATAGTTAAGAGGCTGCCATGCACCCTTTGTTGTCTCTGGTTAGCAGCAGAATAAAGGCTTTTTTCTTTTTCTGAAGCCTTTTGTTTATTTTTGTTGTTAGAGTTGTTCTTATGGATATTAAAATGTTCATTTTTTAACCAGATGGTGGCAGTTATTTCTGTAGTACAGATTTACTTCATTTCTTAAATGTAAGAGTATTTTTCTATTTGCTAACAACTTTTGCTCTAGGGTGTTATTACTTCTACAAGTGTCCCTGTGGTTTTTAATTATATGTGGACTGAAGCATGTTTAGAACTTTAGGATTAACAACCAGGGTTGGGGTTGTTTCGCAAAGAGCTAAATTTACAGTTTGATACTACAAAAAAAAAAATAATAATAATAGATGTCCTTGTCTTCCATATAATCTCAGCTGTTCTCAATGAAACCAAGTTCATCATGTAGAAGAATATCTTCATGGAAACATGATCTCAAGTCCCCATAAAGAATTCAGACTCATTATATCATCTTCCTCCTCCTAGAATGATCAGCATACTTCTGTTTTTATCTATATGGTGTATAATTCACCTGCTGTGACTACATCTGCTTATAATCTAAGTTCAAACACCAAGTTTACAATGGCCAGGAAGGGAACAGCTGTTTTGTCCACCAATATTTCAAGCTATAAAAAGTCATTGACAATCATATGGATTTTGTGTTAGTCATAAGTAGACAAAATGATTTAGGATATCTTTTGGTATTGACAAACAAGTAAATTCTTCAAAGAGGGCATATGTCAAAAGCTGAAGAGGCCATTTGTAGCCCGTTTAATACAGATGAGGAAAACGCAACATCAGTCAAATCAAATGGCAGCATCAGTCAAATCATAATGGCAACAGACTCAAGGAACTAATGTTTATTTGATTTAAACCTACAAAATCACAATTAATATATTAAGAATGTTTGTTTGATTTAGATGTGTCAGAACCAATTAACTATTTTGAAAATGGAAACAAGCAAGGACTGTGAGTTTACAGAGTCAAGGACTGTGAGTTTACAGAGTCATTGTCCTGTGTTTCCTATGTGGAATATACTGAAGGTGAAGTTATCAAGTTTGTTTGTTCTCCTATAGGCATAATCCAGTTAATACACAGTGAAAACACGTTGAGTTCAAAATCAACATTATGTAACTTCCACTGAAGTTTGTGAGTCAAGACAATTATTAATTATTCTCTACTACCTATGATATAGAGTTGGACTAATATGCAAAACTGAACCTTATCAAGCTCTCAATTTGCAGGGGATGTATGAGTACATATTGAGCCCAAAGGTGTTCAGATCATCAAAGTCTAGAACAGGAAGCCAATAACATAATAGGAAAGCTAAAAAAATATATTAACCAATAATGATACATAGAACTCATTTTTATCCTTCTCTGAACAAAGACTTAATGATATTAATAGATCTTTGCTATGTGGTCATATGTAAAATAAAAGAATATGTAATTGTACCCATTAAGTACTGAAATACTGGCAAATTTTAAAAAATGATGGTGGTTAGTGACAAAGAAATACCAGAAAAAAACATTGTTTTATGTAACAGTCATTGGGAAAGGTGTTAAAAACTCATGGAAACATGGGTATAGTGTCATTATTCTGTGATCTTAGGTTTGTCAAGGATGAAGTAGGGAAATCATGAGTTTTAGACCTAATCTCAAAACAAATGCTTGGCACTTTCCTGAATATAGTTTATAATGCAGATTAAAAATAAATTACCTTATTAGACTTATGTAACAGGGTGAACTCTAAGCAGTCTGGAGGAAGATAAATCAAAGCAGTCCTTTGTGTCTGCTTTTATATTAAAAAATAGAGATAAACATGAATTTCTCAAGGGTGACACAGAGATCAAAATACTTTTAGTGATAAAGCCTTAGAACCTATCATAAAGCACCTGATTGCTATTCACTCAGGACAAATTTGAATCCCCCAAGTTGTAGCTCACCTTGTATGCTTCTTGTCACCAATAAAAACAGGACACACACAACTAGTCACCTCAGCAATTCAATGGCTACAAGCTGTTTGAAAATACATTTTGAAACTACACCATTGTCTTTTCTACCTTGTAGTTATCAGACATGTGCCTCTAGTCACCTTAAAAATATGACCAACAATAAGGGTCAGGCTGTCCCCATTTTATTATTTTAGCAGTCATCAGAAGCCTCCTTTACTCTATGCACTAAGATATTTTATTGCATTTAATTAAATAGTGAAATTTCCTCATGAAATACTTCAAGTGCTAATGTATTTGGCACTGTGGTCTTTGACAGACACTATAAGAAAATGTACATATAAATTCACTTATAAATGTGTAAGTAGATTTCATCAAGTGATAAATTTAGTCCTAAAATTTATTGGCAGTTCACAATGTCAAAGAAGATAGAGGTAACATATAAAATAAAAGATGATGGATTTTTTAAATACCTAATTTCCAAAATCATTTATTCTGTGTCACAAGTAGCGTGCACTCAGTGTAGACTCTCCATTATTGAAACTCTTAGTATTAATATTTTGAAAGCTGTGTAACCAGAAAAAAAATTACTTCTATTAAAAGCTTAACTTCTCAAGTAGTGCTCTAACAGATTAGATACATCTGTCAGTAGGCACTGCATAATGCCACATCAGTCATTCACAAGCTGAGGTCAGATCTTGCCCCAAATTTGAAGTAACTGTTGCACCTCGCTTAGATTATCCTTCAGGGATAGCCATAGACTCTCTCAAGGTCAGTGACTCAATTTCTTCCTTCCTCACACCTGAGACAATCTTGTAGGATTTCTAGGTTTCTTCACAGTTCATACAATTTTAAAGTCATGATACTGACTCACTGCCTGCTTTGCCAAGGGAAGAGTGTTTTTAAATTACATACTGCTAAAAACATGTGTTCTAGCTACAAAGATACAACTAAATGCTTCTTTCACAACCTAAGTCCACAATGCTGTTCTCTTTGCCCTACACTTGAGTTAGGAGATAAAGCTGAGCTTTATCCTTCTCATATGAAATGGCACAGAGATTTCCTCATCAGTACCTGAATCCATTAATTCAGGTAGAAATGTGTGTGGTTAATCAGAAGTTCTGCATAAACACTGGTTTATGTAAAGATACCAGTGAGCATTGTAAGAAGTAAGGTTTTTCTGCCCACTGCCTGGTCTTGTCCTGCCTCCCCGCCGCCAGCCCCAAATAACACACAGAGACTCTGTATTAGATACAATTCTGTTGGCCAGGTACTAGTTTTTTATCGGCTAGCTCTGTCTTAAGTATTAACCCATCTCTATGTTTTTCCACGTGGTTTCACCTACTGGGGGAGTGGGGCAGGCGTCTGGTCTCCCCAGTCTCTCCATGCTTACCCCTTACTACTTCCTCTTTCCTCTTCATCTCCTAGTCCCGCCTATCTTGCTTTCCTATTGGCCAACAGTGCTTTATTCATTAAACCAGTATGAGAAACATATTTACAGAATCGCATCTCCCATCAGAGCATTATTCATTGAACCCAGATACTTATTCTGCTATATCCTGGCATTTTGCTTACTTCTTATTTCTGAATAATTTATCAAAAATAAAAGTTTTGAGATAAACAGGTGTCCATGTAAGTTCAGAATAAAACTTGAAACAATTAGTGTCCCTTTTAATCATTTAAAATCTAATCTTAAAACTTTCCAATTATGTCATAAGTTCTCAATGCTACTTAATTTTCAAACATTTGGATATAAAAGAAATGGCAATTCAATGTTTTTAGCAATAGATTTTCTATGCATGACCTAATTATAAACTGATAATTTTTCTAAAATTCAAAAAATCACTAGAAGTAATGCTAATTTCAATTAGACCTACTTTCCATTAATGAGAGAGAAAATTAGAGAAAAGATGGCTTGGAATTTCTTTCATTGCTTATTAAGGGCTCTAATATAACATGATAACTGTTGAAAGTCATATTCCATTCAGAACTAATTCTTAAATTTATTGTATTTTTTTAAAAAAGTTCATTACCTCATTCATTCTAGGCAGTGTAACTAATATGCATGCTCACTAACTCATGGCACTGTGCCTAGACTAGATTATATTAATATGAGTTTGCCTCATCAGCTTTCTCAAGACTTCAAAGAAAGAAAAATGTAGTTTGGAAGCATTTTAGTTCTTTGCTAGATGATTTCTTTGACCAGGAGTCAAGTTCCTTCCCTTTGAGGGATAAACAGTCTTAGTTCAAAGTTAAAAACCAAGACATAAGTACAGAAATGAGTCATTGATTCTGGTTTTACTTACTATACAGAGAAATATACTACCTTCCTTCATTGACATTGAACCAGGAAATACGTCATTGGACTCAAATTCAAATATATTGCACCTGTATCCAAAGATAAAATTATAAGGCCTGAGGGGTTAACAGATGGGGCCCATTACTCTAGTCAAAAATGTTACAAAGCTCCATCTCACTACCCCCACCACACTAATGGCACAAGGCTTTTCAGAAGGGCACAGAGTCCTCAAGGAGTATCACACTGCTGCCAAGTAGCCGGATAAAAAGAAGACACCTGCAATTCTGAAATTTCAGCAGGGAATGGGAGAAACAGCATCTGATTTCCTGTCTCCAGGAAACTGACATTGGTGGAAGAGGATTTCATACTCAGATCACAGCGCCAAGGTTTCCCGTGCCTCGGCATTTGGATGGATTTTGGGAAACAAGGTTAAATTTAATTACAGTATTAGTAAAGAATAGCATATAAAACAAAATATGCCTCTTTTTTCATCTGGTTTATAAATCTGGGGAGAATATTGTTGGGGAGGGAATTTTAATATCTAGATTTTATTCTATTAAAAGGAAATTTTATTAGCTGGATATCATAGTGTAATACACAAATCAGTGTAATCAAGGAGGTAGAGAGAAGACCATATTGACAACAGAACCCTCAATGATGTCAGTTGGTAGAGGAAATTAAGGGACCTTCTTTAAAAAAGTATGATCAATCAGAATAAGATAGGCCCTCCATAGCAGGTAATAATCCTACAGTGAGAAGGGAGCCCATGAGAACAACAGGGAAATAGGAAAGAAAGCAATTCACAGAATAAATGCATAGATTTTTAACATTATGCAAAGTCACAAAAATTAAGCCACTAATAAGACAAAAGTACTCAGAATAATCTCATTTCCATTAGCCAAATAAAATAGAACATAAAGGCCAAGGCCATTTCTGTGTTTGAGAGTCTTACATACTTATTACCGCTTGAAACAGTTGTCAGTGGAAGGATTGAGTAACACTTAACACATTAAAACATCCGCAGCTACTTGATAATACCTCAAAAGTGTGCTCATAAGGTCACTTTGGCTTTAATATATAATTACTTAATATTATGATATTAATGTTCTTTGGCCAACAGATGTATTTGACTCAAATCAGTTTGTATAATTTAATAATTAGAGATTATCTCATCCTTCCAGTTTTATTTAATATTTTGAAAGTATTAATAAAATGTTGTAAAGTGCCCCAGATTTTCTCTACAAGCACATAAGGCTAAAAGTCTTCACTTGACAGGTTCCTAGCTTCTTTTATTCCTAAGTATCTGTCTACCAGTTTTTGTTTTTCTCTTCCTCTGTTTATGTCAACTGTTGTTTATTTAGTTTTGAGACTTACTTCTCTTTCATTAATAGAATCTTCTCTCATACAATATATCCCGAACACAGACCACAGTTTCTCCTCCCTCTACTTCTCCAAACTCCTTACAACCTCCTCTCTCCCCAAGCTCTAATGCCCCTCCATCTTCTCTTCAGAAAATAACACACCTCCAAGAGACAAGAGCCAACAGGACAAAACAAAATACAATAAGACAAGACAAAAGCTCTCATATGGAGTCTGGACAAGGCAATAGGAAGAAACGAGTCCCAATAGCAGGCAAAAGAGTTAGAGATATAACCTCTCTCAATCACTTTTAACCAATGGGAATAACAAAGTGAAGGTAGGGGGAAGGGTTAGATAGATTCCTAAACTAAAGCCATCTTTGGCCTCATCCACAAGTAAGCCATCTTTGGCCTCATCCACAAGTAAAATTTGTTCATATTCTGCCCTTTCAACTTAGCAAGCATGACTCAGCTTCTAATATCAGTTCAAATTTAACACACTCAAACATTAATTACCTATAGATCTGCATGTCTAATTAAGAACGTCATACTCAATGTGAAGAGTGCCCTTATGTAGTGCCTTCCTACAGCTAATAGTAACATCATAAATAACAAACAGGCCTTACTCTGAATTAATACTCAACCCCTGGAATGTAGTAGGAATTCATTAAATAGTTCTTGAGTGACAGAATCAACGACACTATTAATTATGAATTGTTAAATACCCTAGGAAAGGAAATAAGATATCGCTTTGTAAGAAAATGACAGTATGACAGATGTCTCTCAGGAAATGATATGCTAAAGCAGACATCAAGAGGCTCTACAAATATGAGCTATGTGCAGACATTTGGCCCATATCAGAAAGTTAAAGACGGTCAATCAGATTAATGATTTAGATTTAGTAAATGAGCAAGTCTGGAGAACTCACTGGAGAACTGGGCAGAACCCAAATATTATAAAGCCTGAAAGTTAGGCTGAGAATTTCAATGTTCTACCTCTTATAATGCTAAGAAGGATGTCTTTCAAGCAAGTGGGAAGGAGATTGATGTTGGCAAAAGAAACACATTTAAAATAATTCAGACTACTTTGTTGAAAATGGAACACATAAAGACCAGTGTGGCACTAAGGACATGAAGTACTGAATGCATAGTGGTACATTGACCTTGGAGAATAGGTCTAAAAAGAAGTCTCTAAATATGAAATACATATAGATGGAAATAACATCACTATGATACAAGTATAAACAATGGATTTAAAATATACCTAACTTCTGAAATAGTTCTAGTAAAACCATGTTCTAAAAATGTGGTCAGAGGGCAAAGGGGAAGGCCAAATACTAATAAGCTCAGATGCAGAGGACTTTCTATCCTCATATTAAAGTCATCCTGAACCTTGAAATCCCCATTTACTACCACGACTCTGTCTATAGTTTACATTCATAGTGTAGATATCAAATCTTCCTTCTCAAAACAAGGGTCAAAGCTGTTGACAAAGTTTTATATTTTATTTTAGTTTAGTTTAGTTTATACAGTACTGACTGGCTTTTACACAGAGGCCAGTCATGTCATGGTTCAAGGGGAGAGGGTCAAGGAAATATGCCTAGCTTGAGAAGGCCAAGTCTAAGAGATTCATGGAGAATGGATTGATGCTGGCTCCTTTCCAGTCTGCCCTTCAATAACTAGGTGCTCCATCTTGGTCAAAATGGGCCTCTGGATTTCATTTGAAGCTTTAAATACTCCAAGAAGTGAACTGCTGAAGGAAGCACTATGGAGCTTAGCTATGCTTATATGAAATTTTTTACTCCCTTGTCTTTTCTTAAGAATAGTCTCCAAAACACATGAACATCCCGACAAAATGTTTTGTACAATGTGAGGTGTGCATAGATTCACATATGTTCTTCATGGGTCTGATTAGTGTTAAGGAGACCTTGGCTTCTGAACCCCAAAGCAGGCCTTCTAATACTAACCTTTACAACAAAGAATATAAATGTATAAAGAATTCCCCATCCCCAAATTAGTGCACTGATATAACACATAAAAAATCCTATGTAATGATACAAGGCAGCTTAGGTTGTATACCAGATGCCTGTGCTGGACTACCTTACACACAAGTAGATCATGACCTCATGATCAACATGTAACTTCTCTGAGGTTCAGAGACCTTATTTTACAGCAAAGTAAATGTTCCTGATAAATCTTTTACATTGAACAAGATTTAGTAACTATAAACTACTATAAAACTTTCTATTTATATGCTTTCATGAATTTCCTTCAAGTCACTTCCGCTCTGATTAAGGTCATGGCCATTCTGCTATCTTTGTTGCTCACATGACAAGCTGTTTTATGCTAAGACCAAACACTAAGTCATTAGTTTTTTCACAGACTATTCCTATCAACTGTGCTCTCAAATATTGAGTGTGCATTCTATGTGCCTGTGTTTTTGTTGTTGTTGTTGTAGCTTTGTTTTGGGTTATTTATTTGTTTTGGTTTTGATTTTTTTTTTACTTTCAGCATGTATCTATGTATTAAAATTGCATTAATCACTTATACAGCAAAATTAAACAAATAAATTCTTAGGCATTCATACACTTTCATAGTACTATACCAACACATGTCAATGCCAAGGGCAATTGCTGTGTTTGCCCCATTAAGTAAGGGATACATTCTGTCACCTACCTCTGTCACTGTCATAGAGGTATGCAAACTTATCCCATTGGTAGTACTCAATCAAGCTAAGGAGTGCTCCTTTGAGGTCAGGTCGCATCTGGATGACAAATGGATGTGTGCCATCTGTAGGGAAGCTAGGTGTGATGAAGGACACATGGAGTGTCCCACAAAATGATGTTATGGTATTTACAGACTTCTTGTCATAAAATCCAAAAATTGCGTAGACTCCTCTTGAGAACTGGGAGCAGACTGGAAATTAGAAACACAGAAAGGAAAAGCTATTTAATCATCATGTAATCACATTGATTTTCTTGAAAGACAATGTTCCTTCATATAGAGTACAAAATCATTACCAATCAATAGAAATAGCAAGTTAACATTAATGAATCATCAAAATTTATGGGGAACTTATTTCCTTAGCCTTCAATTAGAAAAAAAAGGTGTAAAGTAGCAAATAAGGATGCAAAAAATGCCCATTCCCTATGGAGGTTAGTGGTTAGTGGGGGAGGGCAAGGGAGTATAGGAGGGAGAGGGAACTAGGATTGAGAAATAAAATAAAATTGTTTCTAAATTAAATAAATTTTAAAAGATTAAAAATAAAATAAAAATAACAAAAAAAAAAAAAGAAAAGAAAATGCATGGATCATTTAACAAGCTTTACATGGGGAAATGTATTTTCGGACACTTTTTAAAACATATACATCATTGAGGCTTTACATTTTTATTTTAAAATACAATTAAATTCCTTTCCCCCTTCTTTTCCTTGTTCTAATGCCTCCCATTACTTGATTCTCCATCTCTTCTCAAATTAATAACCTCTTCACTTATTGCTACATACGCATAACATATCAATACAACTTGCTGAGTCTTTTTTTGTTGTTGTTGTTGCTTGTATGTATATGATTTCATGGATGAGAGCTTTTTAATGCAGTAAACTACTAGGGGTCTTATCCATGAGAGAGGCTAACTCTCTCTCAACAACCATTAGTTGCCTGTAGGTGTTCTGTTTTGTTTTAAACTAGGAATAGCATCCCACAGGATTTGCCCTATTCAGTGTAGAATGTTTATTGCTAATTTTAGAAACAAACTGTAGTTATCTAAACAATAAATTCTCCCAAAACAGCTTATTCCTAAGAAAATCAGATTTTTTAAGGCTTTACATGATCTGGAGAGATAGTCCAGTTGTAAAATGCATACTTCATAAGCAGATAACTGAATTGGAGCCATAGAACCCACATTAAAAAGCCAGCCATAGTGTCATGCTTTAGTAATATCATCACTTCGGGAGGTAGAGATAGGAAGATCCATGGGATGCAATGGTCAACTGGCCTAGCCTAATCAGTAAGCCTCAGATTCAAGGAGAGATTTTGTAAACATGAGGATGACAACACCCAAATGTGACTTCTGTCCTCTTTATTCATATGCACACATGAGTATGCTCAGCAGCATATACACTCACGTACCAACACACATGTGGAGATATACACACAAAGAAAATCAAGCTGAATTGTTTTGATGGGGCTTTATTTCACAAACACCAGTAGTTCTAATGTTAACCAAAAATTTCTGTATGAAGAGGAAGATATCACATTTGTCCCAGATATACAGAAATCTATCACAAAAGAGGTATATCCTCCTCTGTGTCACTCAACTGGCAATTAAAGTAAATAAATACAATTAAACAAATTCTCTAATTTTACTTGTTTTTTTTTAACACCGAGCTTAACCTACATGTTCCCCTGCATATAAAACAAAAGTTAATAAAATATTTTGCCTAAGTACCATTATTTTTAATATAATAGGATATTGTGTTTGAAAGTCATCTTCCACAACCCATTGGCTACTTCAGATATTTCTATCACAGTGAATTAATTGCACATGACTATTTTCCCTCTACCTTTCTCTTTCTGGAAGTTCTTTGGTGAAATCTATATACTAAAATGTGTTACTACGTTTCTTCTACATTCCAAACACCCTGCTTCAGTAAAAGAAAATTCTTACATGATGGATATCATGTGTCTGCTAAAGTTTATATTAACTCATTTCTTTCTTATGATAAATCTTGATATAGGAGGATTTATTATCCCCAAAATAATGATAGAAAATTTGTCAATTTGAGTAAATAGCCTGTAGTCAGTAAGAGATGCTATGTTATGTTGCTGACTTTGAGCGTACAGCCCCCAATCAGCACCAGGGTAAATAAGGAAATCCACAAATGCAGGGAGGGCTAGACTTTTCTATCTGAGGATTAAAAAAAAAAAAAAAAAAAAAAAAAAAAAAAAAAGAAAAAAAATAAGTAAACACAGATACTTTCTGATAGTAACTTCCTCTTCACTTCATCTTAAGAAAATCATCCCTGTTAAATCTCTCTTGCTCTTTTATACAATTTGTTAATTAGCTCTATATCTCTTCTTCCAAAGCTCTGTTCAGTAGCTTCTCCCTACTTAGCTATATCCTTATCTTGGCTCTCTCTCTCTCTCTCTCTCTCTCTCTCTCTCTCTCTCTTTCTCTCTCTGCCCTGAGTTTGCTGCTTTATTCTTCTGCATCACCGTTGCTTTTTTTCTGCCTCTCTCCTTTGCCTCTCTGCCCTCTGTCTCTCTTCCAGTGCTCTCACAGCCAAACGCTTGGCAATTGTATATTACATATTTCAATTTCATAACACATGTTAAGTCACATAGTTTCTTTCGGGTTATACAATGTTACAATGACCCATGCATGTAGCTCTAGGTTGGTGAGGGTTCCCAGACAGAAAATGACATTGGAAATCAAGATTTCACAATAGCAATTAATTAGCTGGACCTTGAATGGCAGGGAGTATGTACAGACTAAAGTTGCTTCAAGCTCTGGCCGTGAACCAGTAAAACACTTGGGGAAATGACCTTGTGTATTTGTCTCTAGGGTTAACCAACCTGCCTTGAATCTGCTCTAACATCTAAAGTTAGCTAGTCTGTGTAAAAAGCTGTTTTTGTGACTGAGAATCCTATGTCTGTCAGAGTAAAATAAAATATCCTAGCATTATTTCCATTCATCAAGACTACACAGCCTAAGCAGAAATCATTCTTGTGACTATTCAAAGCTATATGTGTGCCCAACAAGCATAAAACACAACACTTAAAGATTGTGGAAACAATCCCACAGATGTTATTTTTTATTATTATTATTTAATTTATTATTTTACATGTCGATCCCAATTCGCTCTCCCTCCTTCCCTCCCTCCCTCCCTCCCTTTTACCTTCTCTGTCCCCTTACATACACCCTGACCACCCTCCCCTCCCATCCCCCCCACCCCAATTCCACTAGGGCAATGCCATCCAGGTGAGATCATGCAGATCTGTCAGGTCATTTGAAGTAGGGACTAAGACTTCTCTCCTGTCTTTAGGGTAAGGCAGTATCCCTCCATGGGGGATGTGTTCACAAGGACCATTTTTGCACCAGGGATAAATCCTGGTTCCACTGTCTGAGGTCCTTTAGACTGCTCAGTCCTTCTGGCTGAGACCCATATTCAGGGGGGTCTGAGTCAGTCCCATGATGTTCTTATAGAGAGGTATAGTGGTGGCACTTGAAAATGTTACAGGAACAACTGGTTATCCCGTCAATATCCCCACAGCTTTGCCAAGTGGGGCTTCACAATAACTTCTGGTGAGATGGCTTCTTCAAGTAGGACTTCCGAACAAGGGTCAACTTGTTAAATTGTTGTCACTGATGTACAGTACCATGGCCCTTTGCAGTGTTCAAACCTAGGCAGTCTGGATTCAGAATTTAAATATCATACAATATATTTTAAAAGCCCAATTAATGAACTATCTAGCCAAGTGTTATTGTTCCTGTACTCCTGGCCCCTTTCATTCAGATTTCTTTAGTATAATCAGAAAGGTCTTTTGAATTATCAATATGACTGAATCTCTTCCTGGAAAGTGACAGTTACTTGGCCCAGGACTGCTATGTTCTATAGAAACCATCTGTGACAGTCTTCTAGCCACCAGCCCCAGTGACCAGATGCTTTTGATGGATACATATCTGGTCTTTTAAGAATGATCCTGAATGTATCAGCATCTTCCAAATACATTACCTCCACATGAAGACAAAACCAACACTATCTTACTTTACTATGTCTCTCTCTCAAAGATAAGTAGAAATAGATTTGTCGCATAAACAAGAACCTTGGTAAAAATAGATGCAAATTCTAAGAAGCAAACATAGAAATATAACCAACATTTCAATAATTGATCATAATTGAAAGGATGCTGATATCAGCTATTCCTCTGAGTGGTCCATATTTCTAAAAGATTTCTATCTTCCTTTAAATATTTCTTGGCCTTCTACTTAATTCTGTCTTCCTAGCATAAGCTTTCTGGGATTTTAGGGTACATCTATATAATAGATTTTTGATATCTCCTCTTTTATTTTTAATGTTCCATAGAATGGGCTGCAGAATACATCAGAGAATAACCAAATGGTTTTTCACTTATTTCATGAAACTCTGAGATGATATTGTAGTATTTTATCCATGTCTTTATTATTTGTTATCTTCCAGACAAAAGGGTAGCCTTTAATATATTTGATGACTGTATCTGTTCATCACATAGCTATAAAAGGCCTTTGGCTGTGAAGGCTTCTAGGCAAACTCAGCAATGATCTCTTACTTTATCTGGATACATGCATACTGACATCGGTATCTTAAATTTAAATTGATGAAGCATGACACCTGAAAAGGGAGGATTGCTATAAAATTCTCTCTGGATCTACTTTATTTGATTTCCAGTGAGAGGCTGGCATGGCATCTGGGCACTATGGGGCTATGATATAGTATGATTTATTGATGGGACTTCCTCTTTTTAATGGAAAGAGCAGCCACGGCATCACCTGAATGCTTGAAAGGGAAAGCTGCTGTTTGAATACAGAACCCCAGGAAGGAACCATCACTTTTCATTTCCCATTGATCTGAACTAAGTTGTGAAGACCCCTTTGTTTTGTAACCAGCTGGAAGCACTGCCTGTGTCTCAGTAAGAGGACAAAACTATATAAAACTTTGTAAGAAATTATGGCTCTTTTAACTCAGAAACCACTTTTTTTCATAGGGAATTCTACCAGTTCATCAGTGAATATTATTTTACAGCAATGGTCTTTGTCTCCTGACAAACCTTGGTTATCCTCAACCCTATCACATTACCTTTCATGAATTATAATGACTTTCTTTTTTCCTACTCTGCTCCATTTTTTTTTTTTAATTTTACATGTCGATACCAGTTCTCCCTCCCTCCCTCTTACCCTCTCCCCCCCCACACATGCACCCTGATCGCCCTCCCCTCCCATCCCCCACCCCCATGTAGGGCTACACCATCCAGGTGGGGTCCTGTAAATCTGTTAAGTCATTTGAAGTAGGGACTAGGACTTCTCTCCTGTCTCTAAGTTAAGGGTGTGCTCCATTTTTTTTTTTTTTTTGTTATTTTTCTCTTAATATCCTATTTCTACAGATGTTACTTGATCAATATCTTACTACCTGGTTATAGTAATGTTGAGATCTATGAGCAAACATCTTAGCTGAGGCACTGTTTCCAAGTTCAAAATAACAATCTGAGAAAGGAAACTTAATATCATGTTACTTGAGTGTCTCACATCCAAATGTCCAAGACCTTCTGCAATCTCTCAGTATGGCATTTGACTTTGTATTTGACTTTGTATTGTCACCAAGTGCCTGATAGGTATTTGATAAGAAAGTTCTGCTTTCATTCCTTTTACATGCATGCAGTGGAAGTCTATGGTAGAACTGAGTTCAATTCACAGATGTTAGAAAGCTGAGGGAGATGAAGGACCAGTATAAGCTCTTACTCTAAAAAGCATGTCCACAGTGACCTACTGCATCCTTCACTTTCCCCAAAACATCACAAACTGAGGAGCAAGCATTTAACATTATCAAGAGTTGTAGAGGCATTGCCTATTCAAGTTTTAACATTTTGCTCTGGCTACCAAGGACTCCTAGCCATCTCATAATGCAGAATGATTTTTTTTTATTTCTGAGAGTCAGCATCATCTTAGCCATTATGAAATTAACTTAAAACCCAAATGAAAAGTCTCTCTTGAGACACAAGTCAAACTCTACCCATGACTCGCTCTAAAGTCAAACAGAAAGTGTATACTTCCAAGATGCAAATAACAAAATAAAAATCCCAATTCTAAAATAAATAGGGAAAAACAAGAAAGGCACAGAAGGGAACAAAGGAGAAAATGAAGATGAGGAAAATCAATCAGGAAAAACACTAAATTCTTCAGCACTGTGCAACACGCACTATATTGACAATGCGTGGTGTCATGATGGGAACTTCAAAGACCTGAGTAGCTGCATCACTATGGCTTTATCATCTTGTATTTCATACTGAATCTTTCATAGGATGCCTGCTTCCTGCTTGCAGGTTTCCCCAGGAGACATTCCACATTTTTGGAATCACTAAATTTACACTCAAAGCCTCATGCTCTACCATCTCAGGGAATATTTTCAGGGACTGTGACCCTGATACACTCTCTTTTGCATATCTCTCTCTCTCTCTTTCTCTCTCTCTCTTTCTAAATCTAGGTGGGGTCCTCCAAGAAACTAACTTTTTCTTACTTTATCCTCTCACAGTTCACAAAGATGGACCTGATTGGGGTGAGAAGGGAATGAAGAATTGACAGATACACACATAAACAAGTATTTGTAATCAGGTGGTCTGGGCCTTACATTAGAGAATCTGTAGCACCTTTACTCAGCATGTTTCTACAAAGAGTTGAACATAGAGGCAGGGTTATTGCACACAGCTGAGTAAGGGGCAGGGTTGTTACACATAAGTAAAGAGGCAGGGCTTAAAGCTGTATCAAGGAGCCAAGTTTAGCTAATGTTGGTAGAAGGAATCTCTGTAAGAAATCAGTCTTTGAGCTATGAAAATCTAGGGAGGGAAAGTAACATTTATTCTCAGACCCCAGGTAAGTTTTTGCCATTTCTCCTGACCCTTACTGCACTGACAGAGTCTTACCTATTTCCCTCTGGGTTTGGTCCTTAACACGGCCATGCCCATGCCAATAGCACACATGACTTCAGGACTTCATTAACTCCTGGT
The DNA here is from genome assembly GCF_943737965.1 of Phodopus roborovskii. Taxonomy (NCBI): domain Eukaryota; kingdom Metazoa; phylum Chordata; class Mammalia; order Rodentia; family Cricetidae; genus Phodopus; species Phodopus roborovskii. Next base: position 14,861,989 of record NW_026126540.1, read on the forward strand.
TCCTTCTCTCCTCATATTTTGTCATCTGCATGTCTATAAAACTAGTATCATGTGGGTAATCAAGGACTGCTACCCTCTTAAGCATTGGCCACCCTTTTTTGGATAATGTATATATAAGCCTCTGATTGCTTAGGTTTCTGAATGTGAAGAAATACTGCCCCCAGCAACCTTGCATAACCAGAGGGCTGCAGAGCACTTTTAAGCAAGTTTATATTTTGTGAATTTGTCAGCTCTGGATTTGCTATGATCTTGTTTATTCTTAGGATGTCTTTGTGGCATCTTTTTCCTAATTGAAAGGACACATGGATCACTCTGGAAAAGGGAAATAGATGAACTATCCTGGGTAAACTGGGAGTGGGGTGGTAGAGAGGAGGGAATGGAGGGTGGGTGGGGATATGACAGAATGGAATGGTCACTAATTTATTTTTAAATGTGATAATTTTATTACAAGCACACCTTACTTGACCACAATTGTGTTCCTTTTCCTGCAAACTGCTTTTTATACTTTTGGCTCTACTCTTTTTTCAAAATTCTCACTATAAACTTGGCTAAAAGATTTTTAACAATGCCACAGCCAAGATACTGACCTGTCTTAAACATTCTTTCACCAGCCTAAACTCAGCTACCCATGGGGTTTCAGGAAATGAACAACATATATAGAAATTCATCATCACCATAACAAAACACAAATAGCCTTCATTCCTGCCCTCATTAGGGTCTTTCTTTCCGTCTGCATTTTTATGACTTTTTTCTTCACTGCCTGCATTCTTGATTTCTAAGGTCATACTAGAATCACCAAGTCAACTCTACGTATAGCGTTCTAGGTTTATAACCTCTATGCTGTTTAAAATCCTTCCTATACAGTCATTTCCAATTTAAGAATTGTATTGTTAAGTTTATTAATACCAGTAAAAACATGCTTAGCACTAACTTTATGTATTAGTTGGAATGAGTGAAATTAGTTGGAATTATAAAATTTCCACCTCTGTGACACCATATGATATAATCAATTTATTGAAATAAGAACTTCTCTTCGTTCTTGGTTTTAGAGGTTTTATAACATAATCCACCGCTCTTTTCATTCTGGGCTCTTGTCATACACAGATCATAAAAACATGTGGCAAAGGAGTCTCCCCTTGTAGCAGATAGGAAACATAGAGACAGAAACAGAAACTGGAGACCAGCCTCTATTAGCATACCTATGATGACCAATATAGTTTAGTGACATCACAGCACATAAATTTCTACTATTTCCCCGAATAATTATACCAATGTGGGAACCAAATGTTCAAATTATGAACTTGTGAAAACATTTAATATTGTAATTGTAATCACAATGGGTGGATACAGAAATCTATTAACACATTAAACACTAACATTGAGTAAGGTGTTTGAATTAATTAGAATTGTGCTTATTTGTATCACTTTTATCTCTACTTTATTCCCCAATGATGCTTCCAAAAGTTAAGGTTTCTTCCTTGCCCTACATCTTCTAAAGGAAGGTTTAGAACTGCCCAGAGTATCCAAAACAGTGTTTTATTAACTCTGGCAAAATGTGAATAAAAAGGACAAGCTTTCTAAAATGAGGTAGATAATATCAGATTTCTGAACATTCGACACAAAGATAGAAGATAGAAATGAACACCAGTTTCAGCTCTAGCTTCATGACCTGTATAATTACAGTTTTACACATTATTGTAAGTTTCTGAATGAGTAGACTGCTTACCATAAATAAGAAGGTAATATATGACTTGAGGTTAAAAACTGGTTACAAAATAGTGATGATACTCTTATTCAGCTCTACTTGAGTTAAATAGTTATTAACAAAGTTGAAAAACTGAGCAAAGTTAAATTCTTCCATAAGACATTTTAGGTCAAACCACAGAAGTATTAATCTCCTGGGTGTAAGTAATTTACTTGCTGATTATTTCACTTTTTTTTACATGCACAGATGATATAAGCCAGCAACAATGCTGATGGTGCATTCAACACTTCTATCCTCTTGGGTCATTCTGCTCACTGGTGCTGCTAACGTGGCATTCACAATACAGTCTGGAAGACTTCACACCATTGTATAGTAGAAAAATAAAGATCTGTGCATGATTTAATTTTGTTTTCTATTTTTACATTTACACATTGGTATTCACTTTCATGAAATGGTATGAACTTCTTCATAATCAGGAAGCCTCTTTGCAACTCAGCATGTAGTCTGGTCATAGCTCCATCAAGAAGGAGTATTGCCCTTAAAACACAGACAGCTCCAGAGACCTTCATCTCTCATGGTGTTTGGATAGATTGCATTACTAAAAATTTCCTATCATTTGTTATGCACATGCTCTTGGGGTTTTGTTGTTTTCTGTTATTTTGTAACAGGATCTCAGCCTCTAGTTAAGGCAAGCTGGGTTTTGACTGTATAGCTGAGGCTGGTCTTGAACTTGCAGTGATCTTATCTTCCCAAGAGCTAAATGAGGAGTGCACCATCACTCCTGGATGACACAGATGTTTCTTAAACCTTTATCATCATCACTGTTGTTCCCCATAACTAGTTTATTGACTCAGATAATAAAAATTTCAATTTCTTGAAGGAAATGAAAATGAAAAGTGGAAGAAATGAAGAAAACAAAAGGAAGAAAAGAAAACCTTGAGAATTTTAGCTTGAGGAGCTCCATCTTCCTATAGGTTTATCTAGTGTCACCACATCATAATTACTGAAGTTACTTAGATTTAGAATTCCAGAAAATGTCCCTTATTTTTTTTCTTTGTTCTATAAATACCACCCTTCATCTAATTTATTCTACTTCATTCACTCCACAATGACCAAGTGTTGTTTGGAACCTCTTATGCTGTGTTCTAATGATGAACAAGCATGAACTTAGTGAGTAGGTATTTATTTAGCTGAGGTGTGCTAAGCAGAATTTTCCAAGGATTTCCTGTACCTTCACCCTTCCTGTTCTTTCTCTTTGATTATGACATGTTCATCTCTGTCCTTCTTTCAATTTCTATTCTTTTCTAAGTATCTTCCTAAAACATGCTACCTAAAAGGCATTCTCTGCTGGTTTGTTTCCCAATTCCTCTTGTTTTTTTTTTTTTTTTTTAGTTCAATTTCTTAGGGATCTCATCCTTGTTACCAAGGTCCCATATAACTTTTAAGGTAAATGTTTTCTAGAAGTCCATCACCTCAGTTGTTTATTTGTTTACAACTCTTTACTTGCCCAGAAAGTATACAGTATAGCTAACATATATACTATGTTATATATGCCCATGCTTTTAGTTATTTGAGTTATTATATTTCAAATGAGTTATAATTAAAATTATTTCTACACAATATCAAGGGTAATCTTTCTATAATAGAAAAGAAAAAGATATATGAAACAGCTGTTTTACAGGCTCTAAAAACACATAATTATCCTTTAAAGTTTAGACATTAAAAGCTTAGACATTATTCAAGGATATGCTAGCAATGACTGTGGGTACAGAGGTTGAAAATCCTAATAATGACAGCAACTGGAATTTGAATATGGAGTTGGGGTTGGTGAGAAAAGTTATTCTGTTCTGTCTCAACCTGAGGAGAGCAATATTACCCACATCAGCATAAGCTAGAACTGCATTAACAAAACAAACCAAAAAAAGCATCTCTCAGCAGTATCAGCATCTAGTTAGCTACATGGAGACCTCTATGTCTCTCCACCTTACTTTACACAGTCTAATTAGGGTTAATACTTGCTATCTATCAGTTATTCCTCAAAAGTTGGCTCATATTTTCCCCTAGCTTGAAATTTATCACTTCCACTAGGCAGTGTTCATGTGTTGAAAACCAAACCCATCTTCTCAGGCCAAAGGTTGTAATGATTCCATTATTTGCAGAAATTTCAGATATTGATATTGATGAAATAGAGTGAAACTACCCCTTTTCCATCAATAAGGCTTTTAAAGTTTACATATCTACTAAAGAACTGTATTTCTCATCTGTGGACTTGAACTATTTCTACCCAGGAGATGACAGTTTAATATCTTTACAGATCTCTTTAAATTCCAGCGATCACTGCATAGCTATTAAACAAAGCAACAAATGGCCCTCAGACAATGTGTGGAATAATAAGCATACATCCAAGTGATAGTCTCTATAAATTACCTCACAAATGTTTAACCCACACTCATGGCACCCATCTATGTAGTGATAAATTGTCTCTCCTTTGCATACATCTTGAGCTCATTTTTCATAGAAATAGTTAATGTGATACAACATCATCTCTCATTCATAGAAAACTGTGCAGAAGTAAGAATGCATTTATCTTTCTCCCCAGGAAATATCTGCCATTCCTGACTCTCATACTAAGTAATCTGAGTGAGGTTAAGTGCTCTAAGTTTATTGTTGTGGCCTTTATCATATGCTGCTTTAGAAATCTATAACATTTATTTTTGCTTCATTGTTCATCTAAGATGGCAAGCAATAATGGGATCAGCAGTAATGGTCAATAACTCTAATGTAAATTTTAAAGATGGGACCAGGACATGGAAGTGAAGGCAAATTACCTCCATTTATATAAAATGCTATTTCAAGAGAAATGGTTCCATTCTTCATCTTGGCTATTCATCAACACCCCACTGTGTGCCCCCTGCCCCAGTTTTGACCTCTGAAAAGTCTTGTTATCCTCCATGTCTAGGTAAGGTTCACATCTCTGGTGTGATGTGAATGTTACATATAGCATGCCAGGCTGAATGAATGCCTACGGGCCTGGCTTCTCATCTTACCAGGCATGTTTCTCGCAAGTGGCAAAATTCAAAGGTCTCAATGTCCTCAAAAGTCCCAACTAGTTTAGACATTACTCTAAAGGACGGAGAGTTCAAGAGAAAAATTCTAGAAAATTCCAAGTCACTTGTGTATTCTTTGTAACATATTTTTTATATAAATTCCATGTGACATATTATAAACTTCAAGGGACTTAGACCACCATTATTTGCATGTTTTCTTAGTCTTTTTCACATGTATCATTCTTTTTATACCTCTTCTCTGCCCTCTTCTGTTTTCTCCCAAATCCTTTTATTCTTCATGTCTCTTTTGGTCTTGAAATTGAACACTTACTTGAGTAAACCTTTGTGTCATTCTAATGTTGCTATTGGGTTCTTTAAATGTTCTTGTTTTAGGTATGCTGCTTAAGAAAGCTGTGGACTGTCTTGCTGACCCCTCATCATCTAGAGCAAGTATTTGGTTGATGTTTTTGTATTTTTTTTCAATAGCAAGAAATGCGTTTTGAATAAATCTCCCTTCATTCCCTCCCTCCCAGCTCTTCTTTCACTCCCCATCACCACCAACATTCTTTCTTCCCAGCTTCCCAGTTTCCCAGCTTCCCAGCTTAACATATTCTTTTCCTTTATGATACCTGATGACTCCTTTTAGTATTGCTTGGAAGCATGGATAGAGGACCATCTGCTGGAGTATGTGTTGCTTTTAAGAAAAAATTTCTTATACTTGTATGTGGGCTATATTTCTTCAAAGAAACATTTTAAAGACATGCCATCAATGTGTTATTGAAGCAATAAAAATTGAGTGAGAATTTGAATAACTATCTGACATACTTGATCAATGTATGAAATTAAATCCTTTTATACAGCCCATAATTCTTCTTTTCCCATAATAGATTGGCTTTTAAAAACCTATATATTATTAATGATTGTTCAATTAACCACCATGTGGTCCACAGGATATGAAAATAGGGAGAAAATATAATTTAGGTCACATAGTATCAATATTCAATCATTATCAATATAATTCCATAATTATTCACACCCTATTTTTAGAATACTACCATAGATGTTATAAGAAAAAACAAAAACCATTATTAATATGGATCAAAGCTATTTAGAGGGGTGAGATGAGAACAGTCAATGATTAAGAAAAGAAACAAAAGTCTAATTTTGTATGGCAATAACTATTTCCATGAAATGGAGAAAAACTAAAAGTGATCAGATGCAAGCTAATTGCAAGGGAAAATCTTAATAATATATCACAACTTATGTGTCATATGTTATGTTAGCTTCGTATGATCATTGGACAAAGGCACATATGAAATCAGTTAAAGTCATTATTTCAGATATCTAAATGAATGTGTATCTGTGTCTAGAGAACATGTATAATTCTGCATATAAATCACAGAGTAAATTATAAAGGTGGCAATTTAAGAGGGCCTAAATTGAATACAACTGGTGAGAGTTTGAGGCAGAACAAAAGTCCATACTGAAATCTGAACTCTGTAGTTTGGCTTCCTGCCTCCTTCAAGCTGTTCAATAACTGCCAAGCCTGCAAAGAAATTGTAAAAATAAACAGCTCTGATATAGCTAGGGCTTCTAAAATAAATTATCAAAGAATTGAAAATGTGTCTGGTTTCAATTTTTTTAAGAGTAAAATTACGGTGCAAGCCATATTTCAGTAGGAATGACAACAGATCTTCAATCAACAGGAACTAAATAAAATAAGTCCTAATGGAAAAGCTAGATGTGATAAGCCATATCCTTGGGCCAGTATATAGATTAAATGCTAGTCTATTCCTACGAAATAATTACTCCTGGAAATATTTTAAAGATCAAGAAGGAACCAGCAAAAATTGTGTTCTATGCGGTTTTTTTATGTAAGATGTCAGAAACAAGAGTAATATTAATGGGGATAGAGTATTGCTAATTTGTAAACTATTAATATCTTTAGTCAAGTCCATCTTATACCTCAGAAATTATTAAGCATAAAATAAATACAAATTTCACAAGAATTTGTCAAGTTATTTAAGAAGTTTTCATAAGATATTTTCATAAAATGTACTTTCTCTTACAGTGTGAATTGACTGAAGTGATGTGTGATATTATTTCACATAATATTATATATATATATATATATATATATAGAGAGAGAGAGAGAGAGAGAGAGAGAATATATTTAGAATATATTCTTTAACTTCATGAAATAAAAATGATTTGAAAACTGGCATATTGAATCTAATGTCTACATAACCATCATGCTATAAAGTAATAACAACACTTAAACTCTGCTCCAGGAACTGTTGAAGAGCTTCTGTACAGTAATTTAATACTTCCAACAATCAACACTAAAGAGGTTAAGTAAACTTCCCAAGATAACACAAGAAATGACAATGATGGTAGAGTTAAATCCCAGGCATTCTGAAAGCAGCTAGAAAATACCATATAAGAACATCTGGAACACATCCCAATAGATTGGCAAAATGAATTCAAGATTAGTGATAGATATCCTAAGCCAAAGAGACACTATAAGATAATAAGCTTATAAAACCATGTTTTGAAAACATGAAATGATTGTTTATGTTTATTCACATTTGCACACATACTCACTTAAAAACACACAAATACAAGTGTACAACCTTGCAGTATGCTCACAAAGACACTACCTAACCTGGCTAGAAATTTTACTAGCAGATTTTTCCAAGTGGTAGATTTCATCTTTGTTACTATCTCCCACTAACAAGTCCCAAAAACTTAATTCTATAAAGAGTTAAATTATTATTTACTGCATATGAGCTTAATTATATATGTGTGTGATGTGTGTATGTATGTGTATATATATATATGATAATTATATATGTATATATATATGATAATTATATATCCAGGGCATTTCAAGAACATTAAATTTTGGTCTCTTGCTGTAGCAAGTCAATGGGAACAGAAACACCAACTCTTTCTGAGACTACACACACACAAGAAGAACGAGACAAGCTAATCATTATAGGAAATCACCAGATGACTGAGACCAGACTGAAAAGACAAAGGCAGAACACTCTGTAAGCTATGGCCCACTGAGCAACCAAGGTGGAGTGAAGTTTCCTATGAGCCTAGACTTAAGGATTTCTTTACCTCACCCTGTCATCTCTAAGGCCCTTTCCTGATGTGTAGGAAGAGCAGTGTACAAGACAAATTCTAGTCACAAGCTGAACTGTGACCCAGGCATTTCACAAAGGTGCCATTGGACCATGCATCTTTAAATGAGTATTCCCCAATAACCAGACTGCCAGAAATTATATGTGTGATTAATGAAAATATAATACACCTTGTTTTTAAATAAAACACACCCTGCAAAGAAAAAAAATTAAAATCTAACCTGAATTTCACTGACATGTTTCCTTATCTCCATATCTATGTCCAGATAAATTAGATAGCTCATAGCAAGATTTGCATCATTGAATCCCAATAGTCACATAAAATACTTAATCAGAGTCTTATGAGATTTATAATTTCTATACTATAATGCCATGTGATTTCATTTCCATGAACACATCACTTGAAGGCACTTTAAGCAAAATCAAATACAAAGCCTGAGTTATCTGAAGTGTATATCCTTATTTGTGGATGTCAAGGTTATTCTGGAAAATGTCAGTAGGTATATATTATTTTGTTAAGAACCCTTGTTCAATATTACCAGTTTTCTTCATTTCAGTGTTTGAACATTCATTATGAGAGCAAGTCCAGATAAATAATACACCTGCCTTTGGCTAAGAGGCCACAACAAAGTAGTATTTTGTTTTATATTATTTCACACCTTGGTCATTAATTAAGTTGTAGAGAATGGAAAATGTCAAAACAAATACATTTTTTTAAACACATCAAATGGGCTTTTGTTATTCTACACCTAAATTTGTAAGGGTCAATTTTACTTCAGTTCTTTCTCAATCTTCCAGTGATTGTACCATGACCTCAAGTCTAATCAACATTAAAAGGCATTTGTTTCCTCAAAAGACACCCCAAAAATTAGTTAAAATAAGTAAAAATAGTTGTACAAATAAAAAAATGTTAAATTATGACAAAATATCCTAATTCCCTATATTATCACTAGTAGAAACAACCTAGTATTTGAATTCAGGATATCCCTTGTTTCTGATAATGATATGTTATTAAACAAAAACAAAGTATTACCCAGACTTTCAGGAATTTGAAACACATATTATAAGAGGTAAGGGCTGGGATATAGCTCTGAATCAGGTTGTGAGGTCAACACTCACAAGGGCCTGAGTTCAACTCTGGGCATCAAAACAGTAAAATACAAGGAGCACATTTCATCGTTTCAAATGTCACAAAGAAAATATGCCATGTAGTAAAGAGAATTGTAGCAGACCACTTGGTGTAACCTAACCCCTACGTAATTCAAACACCTACATATTACTATATCTAGGACCAGTAGGATACAATGCCACAGAAATGTTCTACTACAGATTGGCTGCTCACGTGAGTTCTATTTTAAAAAAGTTGAGTTATAGGAAAAACAAGTTAAAAGATAAGAATAAAATGGTACGCAAAATTTTCAAATGTAGTTGGCCCAAATTATGACTTGTATGTAGAACAAAATTGTTTTGTTCTTATGGGTATCTGCATATATCCCTTTATTCAGAGATTAAATTATTGAACACTTCTCTCAACACCACCCAACATACAAGATCCTTAAAAAGTTTGCTTATATTATTTGTAATAGCTAGAATCTGGAAACATCCTAGATGACCCACAACTAAAGAATGGATGAAGAAAATGTAGTACAATTACACAATGGAGTACTACTCAGTGTGTGTGTGTGTGGGGGGGGGGGGCAATGGAATCTTGAAATTCACAGTCAAATGGATGGAACTAGAAGAAACCATCCCGAGTAAGGTAACCCAGGCACAAAAAGATGACGAACATGGTATGTATTCACTCGTGTATGGATTTTAGACATAGAACAAAGAATCACCAGCCTACAATTGACACTGCCAGAGAAGCTACGAAACAAGGAGGACCCTAAGAGAGGCATACATGGTCCCTCACAGAAGGGGAAAGGGACCAGATCTCCTGAGCATATTGGGAGCAGGGGTGAGGGAGAAGTGAGTGGAGAAGGAGTTAGGAAAAAGGGAAGGGGATAAGAGAAGGGAAGAGGAGAGCATGAGGGACTAGGAAGATTGAGTTGGGGAGGAATAGAGGAGAGCAAAAAAAGAGATACCATAATAGAGGGAGCCATTAACGGTTTGAAGAGAAAGCTGGTACTAGAAAAATGTTCAGAGACCTACAAGGATGACCCTCAAATAACAATCTGAGCAATAGTGGAGAGGCTACCTTAAATGTTCTTCCCTGATAATGAGATTGATCCTAGAACCTTCATCCTGTAGCTGATGGAAATAGCAGCAGACACCCATAGCTTAACACTGAGCCCAACTCCTGGAATCCGGTTGTAGAGAGGGAGGAGTCAAAGGGGTCAAGATCAGGCTACAGAAAACTCACAGAGACAGCTGACCTGAACAAGGGGGATCCCATGGACCGCAGCCTGATAGCTGGGAAGCCAGCATAGGACCAACCCAGACCCCTTGAAAGTGTGTCTCAGTTAGAAGGCCTGGAGAGTCTACGGGGCCTCTGACAGTGGAACTAGGATGCATCCCTGGTGTATGATTTTTTTTTTTTTATTCCAGGGATCTAAGATCTTTTTTCTTCCAGAATGTTCTTGTTTCTACTAGATATAAATATGCTATGCTCATGTTTCAATTTTCTTCTGCAATCTTTTTTGGCCTCTGACCTGGTTCTACTGTCACAGTTACTTCACAGCACCGAAGGAAACCTTCGACCTTAACTGTGTGTGTCAGGAGTCATGATGTTATCCTTTCATTTGTGTCTTTTCAGCCAGATTGCATAATGAAGTTAAGGACTCTTTTCTATTCTTGAGTGCCAGCACAGAAAATAGCCTAGATTCTGTCATTAGAAAAATATTCAAGACTCTTCAGTAAGTGAATAAGAAAATGACAAATCAGGTTTACATTGTCTTAATAATCAAAATAAAATATGATTCAACTCTAGCACAGGTCAAATATTCAACATTGGTAGCACAAATGTTGCATTCCATACCAGAAGGAAACCTGAAAGCACAGGCTGTGCAGGCTGCCGGGTGCTGTGTTCTCAGCATGAGCCAACACCTCGGAGCTAATGGCCTCCTGCCTGTTGGAGCATCAGAGCATCCAGAGTGTCACCGAGAGGCTCATCACAAGGAACACTTGCCAAGGTTTACAAATGGCAGAAGTCAGAAGAGGAAAGGAACTCCAGTCCTCCGCATCCAAATATGTGTGAACATTTCTCCAATAAGAAAAGTAAGAGCATCAAGTGTGTGCAGGGCCATAGTCAACACTAACAAGTGAAATCTATTCCTGTCATAGCTGACCGAGGAAGTCTCTGGAAGGTACACCTCTGACCTGCTTTCATGTGTACAGTGAAAAGTTAAACAAGTATAAGAGAATCCATTATGGAAAAAAAAAAGCTTATATTCACAAACTAAATTCTATGAAATTCTCTTTCAATAGAATTCCTTAGGGAGCCACTGTCAATGAGAAAATACAGATACTAATAAAAAGAGGAAATATATCATAAAATTTAAAAGAGTAAATTCATTTATAAAACAATGATGGACCCCCATTTCTTTGTCCTTTTACATGTTCATAAAAATAAGTAGAAAAAGATGCCATCCATTCTACAATTTAAGAAGAAATGCAGAAGTCTTATAGACATCAAAGATAAATTATTTTTAAATAAATGAAATTTTATAGATACATTTAAATTTATATTTCAGGATAATAAAGATATCTATAACTGTCATAAAATAAAATTTCTAGTAATGGTTGATTTGATATATAAGATAAAAATACTGAAATATTTGAGCTTGTGTAGGCATCTGCTAAGAAGAGGAAAAACAATTGAAATCATCATGATCTGGAAAATTTTAAATTATGACAAGAGCATTCCAGGCCTTCCTGGCCTTCAAGATATAGATGCTACTGCAATGCTTGTTGACTTTGATATCTCGGACAAGCTATTTGAACTTTCAGAGGATTAAGTTTAGTGTTTTGTGAAATAATTTATGATATTTTACATTCAAACAGTAAAATTAAATTATTATCTTTCAGAAGCCAAGATGACTGGAAAATCCCAGTTGCAATAGGTCACTCAGTTGCCTTGGGTTTCATCTACAAGTGAACGAATCCAGTCCTGCCCTCACTCCTTTAGTTTCATGTATATTTCTCTTTGTCTTCATCACCTTGCTGCCATCTCCTTTTCTAAGTAGCATGAGATAAAATACAATTATCAATTCAATATATGGGGGGAAAAACACCATACTTGCACTGAATCAGAAATGATAGGGACATTTCTGATGACATGATAAGGGGAAGAACTCCATCGCCCTGGATTCTAGCTGAAGTATTTTTCCAGGAAAGAGACAAGAATTCCAGCATAACTACAAGTGCTCAAGGTCCTTTTCTCTGGCCAGCTATAACTTTTAATATCCTAGGAATCTGACCAGAATCCCAATTTCCAGGCAGTTCATGAATTAAACTGCCATGCAATCATGGTGATTCCTAATTTACCTTATCAAATTATAATTCCAAACAAGTAACACTGTAAGCTCACTTGACAAAATGAGAGACAAACTTTCAAGCAATGATTTGAGAGCCACCCAAATGATCTATATGCAAATGCTTAGGGTCTTAATTGAGACACTTCTTAGAGGGTCCCATATCCTTGTTGTATATTTTCTGGTTTGATTTTCTATTCTCTAAAGGTCAGAGAAATACATTCTCTGCTTTATTTTTCCCCCTAAGTTCCACCTTTTACTTATAACCTTTGCACCTAAGTCTTGATTAAAATATCTTTAGTAAAATTTCCAACTCTGCTTCATAATGGCTAGTCTCAAGTTTTTCTTTTACTTCCAAGTCACATATCTCACTTTTGTCTGAATCAAGATCCTTAAAAAATTAAAATAAATAATAAATAAATTCTTCAGGCTTCTGGGGTAACAGTCTGTCCCTTCAGTAGTGACTGTACTTCTCAAACCTCCACTGTCATTGCTAAATGGTGGCCAAATTATAAATGTGTATTTGTATTTGAACAACACACACATAGGCATAAACCCGCATGGACTATGTGTACTTATGCATACATATGCATACCTTTGTACACATTGAGAGTGTTTGAAGGGAGCACTTTCTATTCTCTATTGATCAGCAGCTCATGCACACATGCATTTTCCAGATTCAAAAGATATCTCTTTCCTCATAGGCTTTTAAATTATTTCCTTTCTTTCTTACTTTTCCATGTATCCTAAATGACAAATTTTTGTTCTGGATTTAAAGATGACTTACTACTCACTGAGATCTACTATAATTTACTTTAGTTGCTAAATATACAATTTAGCACAGTGGATTAACAAGTTGTCTACCCACAAAATAACTAACTGAATGAGTAAGAGTGTAGATTTTTGTGATCATTTGAAGTCATACATCAATCATTTGTATAACCTGAACTATAAGCATTAGCTTCTTATTCATAAATCCCTGAAGATTAATAATTTCATGTGTCTTATCTCTTTGTTAATATCTTATTAAATGAAAATAGATCATTTTAACCAACTTTTCTCTTGATTTTTCACTAAATTGGTTTACTTTTAAGACATTTGTTCTCATTACAGCTTTGTAAAATATGGTGAAAAATCCTCACTTATTCTTTTCTAAATTTTATAAACTTTGATCATTACTGCTTCCAACCCTTTGAATTTTCCAACAAAGAATTCTTTTACATGAATTAAATAAAAAATTCAAGAGTTGAGACCAATTTGATTTCAAAGTCTGAAGATTTCAAAGGAATCTAGGAGCTTGTTCTTCAACTATGTTATTAAAAATTCAAAGCATCTTTGAATTAAAGAAGTTCAATTCCAAGACATATTTTGCTCTTATAACTGACATTAGAAAACAAAAGTCCAAGGGAAAGTAATATTCTGACCAGCTTTTGATTCAAAAATTCTAAAGAATAAAAGCCAGGTAAGCAATTTACATTTTTCAATCTACAGTCACCTCATATTTCAGCATTCAGGAAACTGTAGGTAGTGTTAATTAGAATGTTGTGAATTCTAGCAGCCTATGAGAGGTCATTAATTTAAAAATGCAGTACTTCTGCTATTCACAGCTTTCTGTATTTAAGATCCAAATAACTTATAAATATTTTAGTGCTATGCTAGCCTCCTGTTCACTTAGTATATTTAGTGAGTTTGTAAACCCGTATATAACTTTAAAAACAAATGCAAGGCAATCTTTCTTAATGGTCTTTGTATTATAGTATTTCAGCCAGATATATCCATTTGAGCCAGTTTAGATAACTCCCTCTTCTTGGTGCATTTCTCTGCCAAAATAGATTATACTATTTCACTTTCACACAATTATGAATGAACTTCAAGAGAAGGCATATATAACTGGTCAAAGTGCTGAGATTAAGAAACTGGGTGTTCAGCCATCAATCAACTTCTCTATAACACACCTCCACCAAGGCTCAAAAACACTATAGGAAAGTAGATGGGAATAGGGAACTTAAGGATGGAGAGGAATGCTATAAATTTCTGTTTCATGCATATGACATACTGTTAGAATCAAGAGCTCACAACAAGTGTAGTTACCTGCATAATACTTATAAAGGATCAAGTCAACACAATTCTGGGTGCTCATAAGGTAGATTATCTCCACGTCCCACCTCTTACTGATGAGATATTGGAAATGGACAGTTTCAAACAGAAACAGAATCATCTTTTTTGAGGATGTGATCACTGGTAGATTTCTCACTCCCCAGTGGACATCCCTATACCCATGTACACGAGAGCAACTCTATCTAGACTTAATAGGCTTTGAAAAATGAGTTGAAATTGGGAGGGGGTTATGTTGGAGTTAACATAGGGTGTGTTTGAGTGGGAAGTGATAGATATGATCATGTCCCATTGTATACATGTATGAAATTTTTTTAATAATTCATGAGCTATGGTCCAGTGAAAATCTGGATCCTACTTCTGACACCAGATATTGAGGTTTGATAAGGATCAGGAGAAACAGATAGGCCGATTAGATGTTTATTCAGGGAGAAATAACTTACAATATAGACAGATGAACACCAGCAGTTTCCTGGTCCCAAGGAAGCCTCTGGATGTTCTGCTGTCCCCATGCTGCAAGCAAGAGAGCTCCTGGAGCCCCTTCCTCAGTCTTTATTTCCCCCTGGTAACATCCGCACCTAATCCCACCCCTAAAGGGTGTGGTCTAAGGCACAGGTGTGGACTACAATGTCCCATTGTATACATGTATGAAATTTTTTAAAGTAAAGAAAAAAGATTATTTCAACGTAATATGATACATAGAGTAAAAATGAAGCTAATTTTTAATAATTCATGAGCTTTTAAATGCAAGTTCCCACTATAAACATTAATACATATAATTTTAGTTCTAACCAGGGAAAAGGACCCCCATCATTCTGCTTGCCCTACAGAAGGCAGAATTAGTGAATTATTGTTAAATTGTCAGACCACCTTAAAATTCTTGAATCTATACATAAGTGACAAAGAGAGATATGAAAGATAATTGTTATTTTATATGAAATAGTCTAAATATTTATAACTTACATAAAATAAATCTGACATAGTCTTACTTATATTAAAATATCAACACCAGAAATGAGGAGGAAAGAGAAAGCCTTTGAAAGAACAAGTACAAGAAAATAATTTTAGGTAGAACTAAAAAGCTTAGTATGATGTATTTTCTACTTCTCCATTCAAAGAAACTATCTGTGTGACACCACATCCAACCCTTCAACCTTTCAGAAGTCCTACTTTGATGTGTTTAAATAGCAACCAAAAAAAAAAAACCCAAAAAACAAAACAAAACAAATACTAATAGCCACAATTTTTAGCAAGCATGTGTTAATTGCTGTGGCATAAACTGTGTTTAATGAGTTTCTGGTTTTGCAGGTTTTTTTTCTCCTAAATGGTATTTAGATAACTTTTATTAGTGATAAATCATTTAAAAATATAAGCACAAACATTTTCCCTGTAAGTTGTGACAATTTCTGTATATTTATTCCTTTTAAAAATCATGACCTTCCCGGATAGTGAGATCAACAACTAACTTATCCAACATCATGGAGCCCTCATCTAGTACCTGTTGGAAGCAGAAACAAACACCCATAACTAAACACTGATTCGAACTAGAATCCAGATGCAGAGGGAGAGGACAAGACCAGGTTGCAAAAACACATAAAGACAGCTGACCTGAACAAGGAGGAGCTAATGGGCCCCCAGACTGATAGCTGGAAGTCCAGCATGGGACTGACTCAGACCCCCTGAATATGGGTTTCAGCTAGAAGGACTGAGCAGTCTAAGGGACCTCAGACAGTGGAACCAGGATGCATTCCTGGTGCACAAAAGGACCTTGCAAACACATCCCCCATGGAGGGATACTCCTTTAACCTAGAGGTAGGAGAGAAGTCCTAGTCCCTACTTCAAATGATTTGACAGATCTACATGACCCCACCTGGATGGCATTGCCCTACATTTGGAATTGGGGTGGGGGGATGGGAGAGGAGGGTAGTCAAGGTACATGTGAGGGGGGGAGAGGGTAAGAGGGAGGGATGGAGTGAGGGAGAGGAAACTGAGATTGACATGTAAAAAAATAATAATAAAAATAAAAAAAATCATGAGGTGTGAATTATAAAGGAGTAAAGAGGGATAATAACTCAAAGAACAAACTATGTCTATGTTAGCAAAATAAGAATAGCATCTAAGAACTGTGTAGAGAAATCTCAAAACGGAGCCAATTAAATAGTGGTCAGAACAGAACATACTCCAATAAATTAGGTCAAACTTGGAGAAAGCTTTATAGAAAGATGAATGACACCATAGAAGCCACATGGGCACCCAGCACTCATTCTTGACAATCTCCAAATTTCAGAGATGATTACTAAGACAATGGGCTGGAAGCAACCAATTAGTTTGGCAGAAAGATGTTGTCTTCATTCAAATCTCTTGTGAAAGGGAGTTCTGTACATTCAGAAACTTCTCTGGGTCTATACTTAAGGTTAAAGGCCTGTTCAGCCACCAGTATTTGAGGATAAAAAATGCAAAGAGGCCAAGTGATGACAAACTATATGTTGGCCTTAGGGTATAAATTTCTTTTCTTTTTTTTTTTTTTTAAGTTTTTCACTTATTTAATTTTACATTCCAATCCCAGTTCCCCCTCTTTCTTCTCCCCCTGCTCCCTCCACCCATCTCCCATCTGCTCCTTGGAGAGGGTAAAGCCTCCCCTAGAAAGTCTACTAATTCTGTCCCATTATTGTGGCAGGACCTAGGAGGCCCGCTTTAAATTTCAAATTTGCTGCCAATTTCAAGCAACCATGCAGAAATATACATGATATAGTCACAAAGTCAATATGACCACAAACAAAGGCTCCAGTGAAACCTTCAGAATTAATTGATTTTGATCCTTTGTTCACCAAGAAGGACTAACATGTTAACATTAATCCACTCATAATAATAAATGTGTTTCAAAATAAAAACAATGAATTGTTAAAAGGTAATTATATGATATAGATAAAAGATGTTATAGCTCCTAGTAAATAAACATAAAGGTTTAAAATGAATGTATTTAAATGGCTTTCCTCCAGTGCTACTGATGGAACACCAGGTTATATTTGTACTAGGCAGCTGGTCTCCACTGAACTAAATTCAAGCCCTCACTGAGAGATTTAAGAGTAAGTTCAACAAGGCAGTACAGACAAATATAAACAGGATTTGGAGTCCTATAAAAGCCTGGGCCTTCCAATGACTGACAAGAAACTCATTCATAGGTAGAGTAAGGGACATGTGTAGTGAATAACACAGTATACATTAGTACAGGAAAAATATAGTTTAGAATATTTAGAAAATAACATCAGTACATAGAAGTTCCACAAATACACTTTTATCACAGTTTTCTATATGATAGTTTTGCCAATTGATGAATTTCTATGCAATTTGTTAGCCAAATAATTTTACTAAATTTGATTAACTTCTGAGCCATTTTTTCCTTTAATGACTTTTCAGAATTACTACAGTTTTTGTTTATTTGATCAATATGCTAGATCTAAATAGATAAATTAAATAGCACTTAGAACATGGTAGATGCCTACATATTTACTTTTTAAATTTTAACATATCGATATAGACAAAACTAGAGACCAAAACATGAAATCAGTTTAGTATATGTTACATTCTGAATATAAATATACATGATATTAATATACCATATATTGAAGGACATTATGTTAATAAAAAATCAATTAGAAAACACTGATTTAAAGTAAAAGCACTTGAAAATGCTAGTGTAAAATACAAAGAGTATATATTATATTTTACCTTTATATATTTTACCTTTAGGAATGAACAGGAATTTTAACAATGGAGATGGAGCTAAGGAAAGGCTATCAACATAGAAAATAAGAACCATGTCACTAAGAAGAAGCATGGGAGGAACAGAAGGGGAAATGTTAGAGGAGAAGAAGAGGGAGGAATTGGGTAGGTGGGACAACAGGGGAGGGGCAGGAAAAGATCACCATAACTGTTAAAAGCTTAGCGAGTGGGGCAACATTACTGGTTGTCATAATTTAGTATCTCCTCCTCCCATTGTAATAGCAGTATTAACCAGACATGTATTTGAGTGAAACCAAAAGATATTTTTCTACTTCGTGTCCATGTAGCTATGGGCATGTTTCCATATTCTGTTCAATGACATATAAAGGGAAATGACTTATAGGATTCCACGGTGGTTTGAAAATGTAGGTAGTGTTAGCCTTCCTCATTTTCTCTTTCAAGGTGCTAGGACTGGGCACAGGTGATGAGTCATTTTGATCATGCTGGAAAATAAAACATATTCCTGCTAGGTGAGCCTGGGATACTCAATGACCCCATGGAAGAGATCTACAATAGCCACACTGCTATTTATATCTGGATTGTGGGGACAGTGTATCTGCAATTACACAGAGTCTCTTGAACATTGTCAAATCTATGAAATAATTATCAATTACTAGCCAAGAACCTCATCCTATTTCTCAGATAAAAAGTGACTTCAGGAGATAGCTAGAATAAGGGATGGGGCCAGGGAGTGAAGGTCCTGAAAAGATCACACAAGGAAGCAATCTTAGTTTTAAAGGATCAGAACATGACAGTTATATACATTATGAAAATAAAATATGTGAACTTAATTGCCAGGAAGAAATACTTGATGCATTGACAACAAATAAAGTATGCCATAGACTTTGTAAGCAAGCAGAGTATAGAAGATATGAACATAATCAAATGTGATCTTAATCCGGTTAAATAACTTCAGAAAAGTACAGTTGTAATAGCATTACCTGGCAGTGGCTTGTCTTTTTAAATATGTCAAATTCTAATAAAATCAGCCTATGGTTAGAAATCAAATGTGACAGAGACTTAGATCTGTCATTTTCTCTATAGGTAATAAATAAAACCATGAAGATCTGTACGAAGAATGAACGTAATACATATTCTTCTTGTGATTACTTTAAGGTCTTTTATTCTTTCAAGATTCAAAATGAACATACCTTGGTCTTGGCCACCAGAGACTATCAAATGACTCATGAAATGATCTGCCCACAGCATGACAGAGCCATAAAACAGTGGGGGTTTTCACGATACATATGAAGTATTGGGAAAAGTAAACTGTGCACCTCATATTAACATAGAGCTTCCTGTGCTAGGGGACCACTTCAGATACAAAAAGCTCTCCTGCCTCAGGGTGCTGGATCTTGTTAGGATATTCATTATTTGCCGTTTCCAGCCTCTTTTCCTGACCTATATACTCAAATTTGTTTCTTTTGTCTTCATAACAATTGAACCTCTGACATTCTCTTCAATCATGAGTGATACTGAGACTGAGTTTACAAGAGTCTATAGCATGAGACATTTCACATTCTTTAGTTACTAAAGAAGATTAGCTGTAGAAGAAAATCTAGTTCATTCTCAGAATAATTCGAATAATAAAATGAATTGTCTTCACAGACTTTAGTTTGGAAGGCTTAAATTAAATAGCATTCTAGCCTCATATGTAAGCCTGAAATTCTATGGTCAATAACCATTTTAAAATAACCATGTAGGTTTTCTTAAAATCCCCCTTTTTCATACTGCTATAGCTTCCTTTACCCAGAAAACAATGCAAGCATGTGCTATAAACAATGTATATCTAAACCAAGCAAAATTCATTGATCTTTGTAAGAAGTTAGAACTGTGTCTTCAAGATGTGATCAATTTTTCAGGCTATAAAGCAATAAAGATAAAATCTTCCTGCAGTTGTGGGGGGGTTGGGAAGCAAAACAAAATAAATTTCATGAGATGTAACAGCCTCAAAGAGCAATGAAACATTGGAAAGAAGGTAAGGAAATGCATCATGGCACAGTGAAATCCTCAGGACTGAGGATGAGAGGTAGACAGATTCAAACACAATAACCTAGAACAAGTAACACAAGAAAAGAAAAGTCATCTTCATTTTCCCAGTTCCATTGTGGATAAATGCAGGAGTTGTGGCTTGCTTGAGGAAGGACACATTGGCTCACAGTAGCAATTAAACTGCTGAAGAATAAATATATAAACTTTCTAAGTTGTGCTGGTACAAACCTGTAATCTTAGCTCTGATGGAGGCAGAGCAGAAGGATTGTTGAGCTGTTGACCATCCTGGACAGAGTGGTGAGTCCAGAAACCACACCATGCTTATAACCAGTTGGGGTAGTCATGAGAAATCCCAGATGTTTGTGATGCCACCACTCCACCCCACCTCTCTCTCTCTAGTTATAAAGTAAGTAGTTTTGTTCTACCATAAGCTCCCTGGACTCAAAGACAAAGAAACCATGATAATGGGAAAATTTCAATACTCTGAAGTATATCTTTGCTCCTTAAAAGCCGATAATCTCGGGTGTTTACTACTGTAACAGAAGGCTACCTAAACCACTACTGATATTTAATATGCTGAGTTATCCAATAGTCTGCAACTATTTTGTATTTATAGTTTGTCTTCTTCCTAAAACAAGCACTTAGCTTCCATGGAACCAAATCAAGGTCCAGCTTTTGCTGTGGTCTGTCTTGTTTAGGTCAGCAGGATTTACCAGACACTGGTTCGTTCTTCCTTCTTTTTTAAAATTCATTTTACCTACCAACCACAGTTCCCCTTCTCTTCCATCCTGCGTCCTGACCCTGCTCCTCACCTTCCCCCAACCTACCCTCATCTATTCCTCAGAAAGGGTAAGGTCACTGATGGGCAATCAACAAAGTCTGGCACATTCAGATAAAACAAGACCAAACCCCACTTGCCCCCAAAGCTGAGCAGCGCAGACAGAATCTCTGACTACAGCCCACCATATGGAATGGGCTTCAAAAAGACAGCTCATGCTCTGGGCTAGATCCTAGGGGTATTACAAACAGACCAGGCTGCAAAACTGATCTCTGTTTTACATTGTGTGTGCATGTGTGTGTGTGTGTGTGTGTGTGTGTGTTTTAAGTTTTGTGTGTGTGTGTGTGTGTTAAGTTTCTTCCAGTAGTATAAAGTACATTTCAAGGTAACATAGTGGCAAATACACTCCCTACATCTAGAGATAAATTTTCATGACATAGCTAATTCCTTCCGTTTCAATTTGATCTTTGGTAGCTTCTACTCAAAAGGAAATACTGCGTTTGTTTTTTATTTTAAAACCTACTACAGTGATTTTATAAAACCATTTCAGTAAGTACAATAATATAAATGTATTTTATAGGTAAAACATTGAGGATATAAGAATTCTAATTAAAAAAATCAGAAGCTGGCCCCTGATGTTTCATAGGTTTTGAATCACAATGACAAAAAAGCATCTGTTGCACTTCTCACTAAATTTATTAACTAACTCATTGTTTCTCAGGAGACCATGGACATGTGGTGTAGGTTGCTTTCCCCAGATCATCAGGCCTCAGAATGATTGGTATATGAGGACAGAGGAGTTTGCATCAGGATTACAAAATTCCAGTGAGACCAAAATTTAGTGTTCTTTTTTCTAGGTAAATCATTACTTAAATTGTATCAATGGCTTAAAGTGCTTGTGTTTGTCTAATTTCACAGGAAAAATTCAACTTAAAATTTAATAAATTAATAATGTTCAGCTAATCTAGGAAAATTACTCTAATTACTTTTAGGATTAATATATGTTCAATACACAGAAGTAAAAAGTTAAAAATACAAACAGAAGGAGTCTCTCTTAGCTGCCTCACTTATATAAGATAGGCCACATGAGTCTTTCAAAGATTTTATTTAAAAATTAAAATTTATACAAATATATATTACTCATGTGTATCCATATACATACAAATAGTTTGATTTTAAAATTCATAAAATTACATATACAACACAT
Organism: Phodopus roborovskii; assembly: GCF_943737965.1. Classification (NCBI taxonomy): domain Eukaryota; kingdom Metazoa; phylum Chordata; class Mammalia; order Rodentia; family Cricetidae; genus Phodopus; species Phodopus roborovskii. The sequence goes on from NW_026126540.1 coordinate 14,884,237, forward strand.
GATAACCTGATAAAATATTTCATTATACATAAGAATGCATGCATTTTCATCACTACACAGAAATATACTGAAGTTATTTGTCATTCATTTAATTGATTCATGACTGGAGATTAAATTGTTTCTAAGTTTCACTATTGAAATGAGTAATAAGCATCCTTCACTTATCTCATTAGTTATATGTGTGACTATCCTGAGGGTAAATTACTACAAGTGACACATCTCAGTTGGTGATAAAAATGAACATTTGACCAACTTTAAAATCCATGCACCTGGGCATGGGAGGTAAGAACCTGCTTTCTTCACAGTGGATTGTTCTAATGGTCATAATACTAACATTTAGAGCAGTGGCTCTCAACCTTGCTAATTCTATGGATCTTCAATACAGTTCTTCAATTGTAGTGACCCCCAATCATACAATCAGTTCATTACTACTTCATAGCTGTAATTTTGCTACTGTTATTAACCACAATGTAAATATTTTGTATGCAGGATATCTGCTATGTCACCCCTGTAAAAAGATTGAAACCCACACTTTGAGAACTGGTGACTTTGAGTGGTCCCAATATGTTTGCTACACATTTCCCCCCTCTTTAATGTATTTGGATGTTACAGACATTTCATATTGGGTTGTTTGTCTTTTTGTTCTTGATATATGAAAGCTCTTCTTAGGTATTACAGACCATAAATGGTTTGTCAATTCTATTCATGAGAATCATATTTTATAGATATTGAATTCTATGTCATTAAATCTACTCATATTTCCATTTGTGGCTCTCTGTGTTATGTGTTGTATATTTAAAACAACTATATCTATTCCTGAACTGTAAAATATTCAGCAACATGTGCTTGAATGTTAGGAATACTGGAAACCGAAGAGTATGTGCATTAACTCCCAAATAATTATTTAGTTGTCCGTAAATCCTTAATAAGGTACTATAGCCTCATGCATTATTACAACTCCTTTTATTCTTAGATCTGGTGTGTCTGTGCCCATTTTATGTAAATGTTTTGTCTGCCTTTCCAGCAAAGAAAATAGTCAGAACACAGGCTATTTCTCTGATCTTTACTTTTCTAATTGTATCCCCATGGATGCCACATGAAGAAGAAAAATAAATAAATAAATAAAGTTTCTCTAAAAGAGCTGCTGTTCTGTTGAACAGATTGCTTTTAAGAATATCAGGCAATTTATTTTTGTTTTCCTCAAGAATACTTACAAGATATATTTTTCTCTGGTGATTTGCCTTTTTAATGAATTCATGTAAGATAAACTTGGCATCCATATAAAGGAAGGTTGGAGATAAGGAAGAATCCCAGCTAAATATCCTATGCAGTTTATTGTTAAGATCAGTTAGTAGTGTGTGTGGGGGGGGGAGGCATCTGTTGGGTTGAATTAGTGGAAGTCAGATGACAACATGTATGAGTCAATTCTCTCTCTCCAGCCTGTGAGCTTGAGAATCACACTGAGATCATAGCAGTGCCCGTATCCACAAAGCTGCATTGCTCACTGATGCCCAAATCAGGTTTTGAAGTCTCACTAGTGGAAAATACTCATATTTTGGGAGAGCAGTTTTCAAATACTTGGGGAACAATACTCTTTTATAGCATTAAAATCAACAACACTCTAAAAAGTAATGTTATACAAATTCTACTTATACTTGTTTATTATAGTTTGATTTGAGATTGTGGAATTTTCAATATACTTATTTCATGGAATACAATAATAACAATACATGAGTTAGCATTAATACATTTTATGAAAACTTAACAAGTTGTCTTTGAAAATGAAAAAAAAAAAAACATCGATTTTTCATTTCTACAAACCTGAAAAAGATTAAATGACTGTTGTACTCTTAACATTTCCCTTGAATGGTACAAACTAGGAAAAGCAATGTTATCCCAATATCTAGCTAAAGGGCTGTCTCTTTATGGATTTTTCAGGTAATTGTGGACATAATTATTTGAGCACACATTAACAGTTGGTAAGGGGTTGTACCTTAAGTTAGCGTAATCATGTTATATCCAGTGCCACAGAAATAACTTTTTGAACTCAGTTGTAGAAGAGTCCACTGACCTATAGACAAGTGGCTCCTTAACTTACACAACTTTTGCCTGTTGATGGTGGATTGGTCATATGGAAAGTAACAATTTCCTTATTACAAGGGTCATGCAAATGTTTGCATATCTTATTATACATATATAAGTGAAGCAGCTAAATTTCCTAATTTATAAAAATAAGCCTTATTCTGTAGTCCATATTACTTTTACTTGTCCCTCCAAAGACTTCAGTACTATAGTATTACTTTAATTCATAATAAACCACCATGTCATAACAGCCTTTAAATTCTTTTTTCAGCCATTGCACAGCTTCTCTGTCTCTTTCCCTTTGTCTCTGACTCTCTCTTCTTCTCTCACACCTACCCCCTATCTCTCTTTCTCCCACATATCTCTCTCCTTGCATTAGTCCATATATCTCAAGGACCATGAAGTGCCCTGAGGAGGATTCTTTACTTGGGATCAGGTTAAGATTGTAATATAAATAAGGGATGTGGTAGCATTTTTCCTGAATATCAAGCTTATAATATAATTTTCTTATTTATTATTGAACAACTAGAAGGCTTTTTTTTTTTTTATTTAATGGTGTTTAATGGTGGCTTTCACCATGGGAATAGAGTTGTTCTTGTGTTTTCATTACTTTAGAAAGATAAGAAAGAAGAGACTGTATATTTAGTTATTGTGTGTTTTGCACAGGGAAGAGAGGACAACCCAGCCCTAGGGTAACTCTATTTCTTCCAGGATGAGTTTTGGCCCTGCCCCATGGAGCACACTAGGATATAGCAATCACTCTTGTGCCTCAAGTCATGTTCTATACTATGACTGTACTAAGACCAAGATTCCTAAGATTAAAGAAGTAGATAACTAGGTTTAAGTTTAGATATGTGTCACTCAGGAAAATGCTTCAAAAAATTAAAAATAAGTTTCATACTTCTATTTTTACATTCTACTAAAAAAACAAATCATTACCTTTCCCGAGGGAAGCTAATGTCAAAAGAATTAGACTTGTTCATTGAACTTAGAGCTTGGGGGCTTTAATTATCTATCAAAAAAAGGAAAGCATTTTCCCCTGATTTATTAAATGTAACAATTCTTAGCAGTCCCATTAGTGCACAATCACCAATTCTGATGTAAGCAGTTACTGCGTAATGACAGTTTAGAAAATATTCACAAATCATGGAAGTCAGTTCAGTGCAATATAAGCAATAAATAACTGCTTTTACTAAAGTAATTGTCCCAACACATGCACTTTGCTTGGTTGTAAGACTCAGAAACCATAGATATTAATTATAGTAAAAAACACATAGGCAATAGAACTCAATACTCTCTCAGTGGTTCTCTTTAAAGAATTCTAGTTTTCCAGTAAGCAGACAATGACTTATATTAGGAATTAATAGCTAAATAGCTAGTCTTAACATATATAACGAGCTCAACTAGACATTGGTTATCAGGATACATAATATAAGTAATAAACATATGGCTATACTTTAGCAAACAACAAGACATAAAAGAGAGAGATTACTATCATTCACTCAGCTCATTATAACCAGGCATTTGATACATATATGTTTTGAGCCAGCCGTTCTAGGTACAAAGTCCATTTTTTTTTTAAATAATTGCTTTCTTTAACTAAATCACATCATCTTTTGAGATACAATTCTCCATGTCTTGAGTTCATTTAGTAAATGCTCCCCAAATTTCTTCCAGCCTGGATAAATGTGTAGTTCCACAATGACTTGAACTGCTAAAGTTCTGAATACTCTGAGACAGTGAGGATTGGATAACAGTATAATGGCTCCACTCTCCCCTGTGTGTGTTTTATTGGCTCTGCTGTCTGAGTTCTACATTCTGCATATATGCATATGTGCACGACCACTCTGGCTTAGAACTCTGAAATCTCCTTTTAAACTAGCATGTACTTTGTCCCTCACTTCTTAGATAGTCCTTATATCAGCACCTTTTGTGTGTCCCAGAAATGTCCTCTTTTAGCCTGCATTTAGGAGCCAAGCTCACACTACAGCAGGTGATCTAGTCATGTGGATTGTTGAAGTTGCCATCCAGAACTACAGTGACAATCCAACTGTGTAAACAAGAATGAGGCTGCTCACTTTAGATAAGTCTTGGAACTTTACCTAACTTAAGAGACTAATGTTAAAACTAAACCTCCAGGGATTCACAAGGATGACCCTAACTAAGAATCTAAACAACAGTGGAGTAGCTACCTTAAATGCCCCTACCTTATAATGAGATTGATGACTACCTTAAATGTCATCATAGAGCCTTCATCCAGTGGCTAATTGGAGCAAACACAGACACCCACAGCTAAACGCTGAGCTGAACTCCTCCTGGAATCCAGTTTCAAAGAGGGAGGAGTGATGAGCAAGGGGTCAAGACTATGCTGGGGAAACCCACAGAAACAGCTGACCTGAGCAAATGAGAGTTCATGGACCCTAGTCTGACAGCTGGAGAACCAGAATAAGACTGAACCAGGCCCCCTGAAAATGAGGGTCAGTTGGGAGGCCTGAGTAATCTATTGTGGTGATATCTTTCTAATACAATTAACAGACAGGAAAAAATTAGGGTTGGGGAAGGATTTTACTTTTGTCTTTCCAGGTGAATAAAAGATATCTAGCTAAGGAATCCAGAGACCATTAGACAAATGAGACATAGAAGAAAAGAACAAAATGTCCCAAGAAAAAAAGTAAATTGAACTATTGGTACACCACATTTACAACAGGGTAAAATTTCATAAATCTTCCCAAATGTTTGTTTCTTATTTCTATGCAGACATATAATACAATTGGTCTTTTTGTAGTCTCTGTCCAATTAAAGGTTAAAAGCTGGCTTTGGAGTTGGATAATGGCTCTTCCTCTGTAAACCCAAGCATACTTGTTAAAGTAAAATATAAAATCTCTGTCTAATGTCAGAAGAGCCATCTAATATGGACAGAAGGAAAACAAATATTTAGGATTACCGTATTGCTACTAGTCTCATACTTTTTGTCATGATATTAATGACCATATAGAGTACTAACCAATTGTAGAAAAAGGTTTTTGTCTACCTTCATATACATGATTTCTGGTTTGAGTCTCTATCAGTTTTTTTACAGTGAACCATGACCATGTCTAACAGTGACCTTTGAAGTCTCCAAAAGGAGAATAGGGCCTTATAATGACAATTTCATCAGGACTATCACAACACCATTATGCTGAACAAATCCAACTAATGATCTGCTTTGGACTAAAAACTGTTTTTGCCTAGACTGTTTGACTGTATGCTGTGAAAAGTGGTTATACAGGACCACAGGAAAGTGACTGTTAAACATGTTAAAACAAGATGGTACAGTCTTGAAGGGTTCCTGCTTCACAGAAGAGTCTGCCAGACATTCTGCAGGACACAAAAAAATGACAAACTGCCAGTACAGGTGGGCAGTTTAAAATTTCCTGCTTCACTGAGAAGTCTGCCAGATACACTGTGGCCGATGGACTGAAGATGGATGCTCCAGCATTACAGAGGAACTTTGGGTGGCTGACCAGGCAGCAAGATGTCTCTGTCAGTTCTAGAGCTTATATATTATTTTTCTGTGGTCTTTGAAGGAGTTGAAGACAGACGATTATGGTTATGGTTTTCCTTAGTTAGGATATAAGATAAGTTACATATAAGACTTTAGACTCACAAAGGTAGGATAGATGACAAAATATTTTATTTAAATTTTGCTAAATGTTAATGGACTAAATATTGTTTACTATTATAGTTCTTATTTGATAAATGTTTTGGTCTATATTTTATTATGCTAAAATTAAAATCCTTTTTATTTAGACAGAAAAGAAGAGATGATGGGTGATGTTCTTCTGTATATATGTTTCTCTCATTAGTTAATGAATAAAACACTGATTGGCTGATTAGCCATACAGGAAGTGATTTGCTGGGCAGAATCAGGATATAAGCAGGGACAAACAGGAAATCGCTCTCTTCTCTGGGGAGATGCTGAGCAGTCATCATGTAACAGGCAAAGGAGTTGCAGGTCTGGCATTCCTGGGTAAGCCAAGGCCAAGTGAAAATACATGGATTAATAGAAATGAGTTAATAATTAAGACAGAGGTCCATGTGTTTCTTTGGGGTTGAGAAGGGATGCAGAACCAGCTGGGACAAAAAACCTCACTCAAAAATCTATGGGGCCTCTGGCAATGGAACCATTATTTATCCTTAGTGTATGAATGGGCTTTGGGAACACTTTCCTAAAGGAGGGATACTCTCTCAGCCTAGATACACCAGGGAGGACCTAGGTCCTGCCCCATATGATGTAATGTTCTTTAATGATTCCCCAAGGGAGGCTTCACCCTTCCTGAGGAGTGGATTGGGGGTGGGAATATGGGGTTAGTTGGGGGACTGGGAGGATAGGAGGGAGAGGGAACTGGGATTGATATGTAAAATAAGATGTTTTAATTTAAATTAATTAAAAAAAAGCTAAACCTCTTCTTTTGGCTCTTATATTTTTCCAGGGCATTTGCCAGCTTCCTTAATCCTGATAATCTCTGAAATTCTAAATCCACATACTATATGTATATTCAGAGATATACTGGATTGTGTCTTCAAGTTTTATATGTGTCTTATTTTATTTCTTAGTACATTTATAATGTGCTTGGAGAAGATAACTTCAGGCTTCATTTCCAGAGACAGGTTGGCACAAGGATAGGCCAAGAAAATCAGTCAGGAAAGGAATGTGCTGATTAGAGAAAACCATACTGTGTTCAGAAGATGTGACAGAAATATCTTTGACAAGTCTCTAGCGTTAGCAACTTTTTACTTCATTTAGATGAAGCAAAAGAAAAGAGTCAAGAAAAATGCTTCATCTACTACAGAAAGAAAATTAATTCAACCTTACAAGCTATCTTTGCAAAAGGAAGTAGCTTCCAATTTTTCCAGAAGTTTTATAAAGACAAAAATATAGAAATACAAAATGAAAATGGAGAGAATATTAAATTTTTTAATATTAAAATGCTATGTTTTTGGGGCCGAGGTGAAATCTGAAAGATCAGAGAAACAGAGCAGCCAGCCACTAGAGTTCTTAACTCTACAAAATTCTCTGACCTAAAAGGGGCTAACTCCTGTCTCCTACCTCCTTATATTCCTCTCTGCCCAACCGTATCTCTTCCTGTTTCCTCCTCCATGATGCTGTGATTAAAGGTGTGGGATTGAAGGCATGAGGTTAATGTGTGTGCCAATACTGCCTGCAAGTTAGGATAGAAAGGGAATTTGGACTTACTAAGAAAGGATAGATATTAGAGCATTTCTATAAATTAAGTATGTCAGTTGCTAATGGATTAGACATTGTTGATGCATTTGTTGCCTATATATTTTATATATAGTTATTGTTCGTGTATATATTTTTCTTATATTAGTTATTAGTTATAACCTTATTTTTATATTTTAGACAAAATAAAGGGGGGTAAATGTGGTGATATTTTGTTTGTCCTCTTAAAAAGCTTGCCTAAAGATCAGGGTTCAGAGTTAGTCACTAGATAACCATGTTATGTTTTCTAATGTGCTTGAAACTGTTGAGATAAAAATAGTAACTACTCAATATTGCATGAGAAAATTTAACCAACAAATAGTATTCTGTTTGATTCAATATATTGCAAGCAGTGGTCCTAAGAAGATGAATGGCTCCTTCCTTAACTCTCTTCATGTATATGAAATTGTACCATGTTGGGGAAACAAAGACCATTTACCCTCTCCCAAGGAGTGATCTGAAGGAAAGGAACTTTAAATAAGAACAGAAACAAAGGTAAAATTTCTTGAGGGAAAGAGCTTCTCATGGAGAAGCAATGGTCATGGAAATTTTCCTCCCTGAAGATTGAAAAAGTGTGCCTTTGCTTCTTGGTGTAATATTCTGGAGATCCGTCCTAACATTAAGTGGTTCCATTTTGTTTCTCTTGTGTTTCTAACCACACTTCTTAAAAACCTCAGCAATCCCCCTCTTAGGCATATACACAAAGGATTCACATCCATGCAATAAACATCTGTTCAACTATGTTCATAGCAGCACTATTTGTAATAGCAAAAACCTGGAAGCAACCTAGATGCCTCTCAATTGAAGAATGGTTAATGAAGATGTGGCACATCTACACAATGGAATAGTGCTCTGCAGAAAAAAATAATGGTATCTTGAAATTCGCAGGCAAGTGGATGGCACTTGAAGAAACCATCCTGAATGAGGTAACCCAGTCAGAAAAAGAGGATCACAGTATGTACTCACTCATATATGGATTTTAGACCTAGATCAAATGATCACCAGCCTATAATTCACACCACCAGAGGAACTAGGATACAGGGTGTATTCTAAGAGATTCATATAAAGTCCCTCACAGAACTGGGAAGGGACAAGTCCCCCAGAGCTCAGGGGAAGTGGGGGGGGGCAACGAATGGAGAGAGAAGTAGGAGAAAACGAGAGGGAGGAAAGGAAAACATATGCGACCAGGAAGATTGAGCCTGGTTAGGAATAGAAGACAGGAAAGAGAGAGAGAGAGAGAAAACATAAAAGAGGGAGCCAATATTGGTTTGAATATAAAATTGAACACAAAGCAAGGACTAGAGAACTACAAGACTGCTGTCAAATAACAATTTGAGCTTCCATGGAAAGGCTACCATAAATGCCCTTCCCGGAGAGTGAGATCAACAACTAACTTATCCATGGAGCCCTCAACTAATGCGTGTTGGAAACAGGAGCATACACCCATACATAAACACTGAGTCGAAGTAGAACTCAGATGCAGATGGAGAGGACAAGACCAGGCGGCAGAAATACATACAGACAGCTTACCTGCACAAGGAGGAGCTAACCGGCCACCAGCCTGATAGCTGGGATGACAGCATGGGACTGACTCAGGCCCCTCTGAATACGGGTCTCAGCCAGAAGGACTGAGCAGTCTACGGGACCTCAGACAGTGGAGCCAGGATATATCCCTGGTGCACAAAAGGACTTTGCGAACACATCCCCCATGGAGGGATAACTGCCTTAATCTAACATGTCAGACCTACATGACCCCAACTGGATGGCATTCCCCTACATATGGAATTGGGGTGGGGGGAAGGGAGGGGAGGGTGGTTAGAGTGCATATGAGAGGGCAGCGAGGATAAAAGGGAAGAAAGGAGGGAGGGAGGAAGAAAGGGAGGGAGGAAGTGGGAACTTGGATCGACATGTAAAATAATAAATTAAATTAAAAAAAAAAAAATGCTTTGACTCCAAAATTTAAGTTCAAGGACAAGTTACTGGGGAAAAGGATTTCTATTTTTGTTTCCACAGAAAATGAAAAGATGTGGATTCCTTCCAGACTAAGGTGGTTTGATCAAGCCAGACCACCTGAAGCAGAGTACTAGATGATCCTACATTCAAAACAGCTGGACAAAGCAGCCTTACAGACTACAGCCAGGATATCTGAATCTTCTTCAAATCCCCTATGACAGTGCCCCTTACCAGCAGGAAGTAGTTTGGAAAGAACGATGCCCAAATTCCCAAATATTGTCTATAAATGTTTGTTTTCATTTAAATGGACTTGGTTATGTAAAATAAATTTTTAAAAAAAACCTTTAAAATTTGTAATTATTGGGATTTAATATTTTTCCCAAGGAGGGCAAAAACGCAAATCCTGATCAACTCACAATGTTACCAGTGTTCTAAGAATACCAATTGAACTGAACATTCTAAGGCTGGCTGGCAGTTTGGACTCAATTCCTTTGAGTAACATGAACTTGCGAACTTGTAACTGTTCTTTTAAGGAGGAAACACAGAGTTTGCTTTTTTGTTTGTTTGTTTTTGGCTTTTTGTTTCTTTGTTTGTTTTTTGGTTTTTTGTTTGTTTGTTTGTTTGTTTTCACAAGGAAGTCAGAGTTCATTTCACAGACATAGATTAAACTTGGCAGTACAAACAAACCCAGAAGTAGATATAAGATATCACCTTAAATATTACCTGAAAGTTAAAAACAAAATAGCAGAGTTTGGTGAGGACATGAAGACTGTAAGCTTCCCTAAAGCCTTTGGCACACTCACAGAAACTTCAACTACAACTCTGCTTCCATTTTCTACAAGAACCTGCTTTCTTTTTCCCTGTTCATAGATACTTGCTTATGTTCATTAGATGGATGAGCTGGAAGAAATAAGTACTGTTACAATATAAGTCTGTGACAGTTTTCTGAGAAACTATACCCAAGACAGCAGATTCCATTTTAGCCAAGAAATGGAAGGGATAGCAGAAGACCCATGACCTAAATTACATGTTTTTCTCCATCTAAATTTTCAGAGTGGAAACTCTTCATGAATCCAAAGACATGGCTTCAGAGACAGTGCCAGGAGCTTTGGTTACTGTTTCTGCCTGTTTCAAAACTGGGGTTTCAACTGGGGTTCCTGAGTCCATACCAATGAACCCATAATCTACAGTATAATTCACATTAAACATTTCAGACTTGAATTTCAGAATCTTCATTTAGAAAATATATCCAGCACCAAGTTAAAGACAGATATTGATGATCCTGATCTAGAATGTATTATCAGTTGCTTCCTTTATAGAAGACAATTCAGGACTGTACTGACTAGATTTGCTTATTGGCTATTTTATTTATTGACATAAACTAGGGTTATGTGAAGGGAAGGAACTCAAATTGATAAAATACCTCCATAAAATCCAACTTCAGGGCACCATTTTCTTACTAGTGATTTGTAGGGGAGAATCCAGCCCATTGTAGTTGGTGCCTTCCCTAAAATGGTGGCCCTGGGTTTTATAATAAAGCAGGCTGAACAATCTGCAATGCGCAAACCAGTAAGCAGACACCTCTGCCCTCATGGCCTCTGCCTCCAGGTCCCTGCCCTGCCTGAGTTCTTGCCATCACTGCTTTTGATGATGAACTATTGTATGGAAGTGTATGTGAAACAAACCCTTTCCTCTCCAAGTTGCTTTTGTTCATGGTATTTCATCGTAAGAATAGCAAACTTAACTAGGAAACATAGCCCTCAGTTCTGCCTAAGCACGTATAGGACTTGTTAACATTCAAGACTGTTTTAAAATGAGTTCATAATGATAATGTTTTTCCACATTCACATCACATAAAGGGAGATCCTAAATTCAAGGACAGAAATATACCTTATCATTGTGAAGTGATCTTCACTATGGATAGTTGTCTTGCTTCCTACCATTAAACATTTTGGCTAACGTTTATACTGAAGCTAAGCCACTCAACTTGGTTTTCAGACTTTTTTTTTTTCTTTAGCCTTCCTCCATGACTGGCTTAGAACTGTGCTCTGTTCTCACTGGCCATTATGGCCTACTGTTCTGCTCTCTCCCTCTGTTAGTTTCCAGATATTTTCTATGAGTGATCATATCAAGATATTTCTCACAAGAGCCTTTGTATTTATGGATATTACAAATTCTGCCAGAGATGACTTTCCCCAAGTCCTCACCCACCTTATTGCTTCTTGTGTATTATCACTCAGCTTCAATCTCACCTCCTTCTAGGTTCCCTCCTTGTCCAGCCTGCCTATTATGGTGTCTATTCCTCATTGCTCCATCATCTCCCACTTCACTTCAAAGCTAACAGCCCAATGGATGATTCTGCTCTTTCTGTTAATTTGTTTGTTAATTGCTGACTCTTTACTGATGGAAGCTCCATAAGAGCAACCATGCTTTCAGTCTCTTCCATGAGCCTTCCAAGTAGAGTGTTTAAATCATTGTAAGCATCACAAACCATTGCCAAATGCTATTTCCACTACACAGAAAGACAACTAAAGTTTATCGTGTTCTATAGAATTCTAGCCTTCTGCTTTTCCAGAAAGGAGATGCACAACAAAGTGGAAAGAGAACAAAACTCAAGTCACATTGCTTATTTTCTCAAAGAACCTTAATGTCTTCTGATCTAAACCTTTCCTACATGCAAGACCTTCATTAAAGAAAATTAGAATATAATAGAATACTCACTCCTTCAACTGTCTGGGCTAACTTTGAATTTGCAATGGCAAGCATTTTCATTTCCTTTCAGTTTTATCAGATTTTAAAGTCAGCTTCATACCCAAATCCTTTCAAATCGAAGGTGTTTTTTCAGCCCTGGAAATTGCAAACATTTCAAAGGGATATAAAATTCATCAAGCACCATCAGATTACTGAAATAACACTTTTGGCATGGAAAAAAGTAGTTCAAATTAAATGCAGTCAATCCTTATTCACAGATCCTGAACTTGTGAATTTACCGGCAACTACTAAATCAGTAGTACACACACAAACAGCACACACAAACAGATATAACCAAAGGATAATGAGTTGTCACTCACAAGTTACTTGCTAAACAAGGGACACTCTACCTTTGTATCCGAGTTCTCCTACCAAGAACAAGTGCCCCTTGGGAAATCAATTGGATACCATGCTTCTTGCTTTCTGATAGTCATGTGGAGATTTTGCTAATTGCCATGATCCTCAACCACCGAAGTCTACGTTGAAAACAGGGCTACTGTGTAGTATCTGGTATCCTGGAACTAGCATTTAAGACCAGGCTATCTTCAAATTCAGGGTTCCATCTGCCTATGCTTCCTGACTGATGGAGTTAAAGGCATGCGCTACCATGCCAGGCTAAGAACCAACTATGTATATTAAATTAGGTGTTTGCAATCAAAAATGAAAACAATTATATCTACTAACCACAAATGAACACACAGCTCTTGGGAAACTCTTCCCCAAGAGGGCCATTCATTGTCTACAACTATAAAGGAGACTCAGCTGCAGAAAGCTGTTGGGGAAGAGGGTTAAACTTCTCTCAACAGTTATACAAAAGCCCTGATCTTGCTTGTAGTGCTAACATCTGAATACATACTAATAAATCCCTATGAATGTCATCAGAAAAAAAAGCTATTTGATAAACTGTACTTTCTATTAGCCAATGAAGTATCATTTGTGCGGCTATTACTTCTCACTTTCAGTGTCTGAACTGAAAGCTACCTTGCATCATCATCAAGGCCAAGAACTATATGATAATAAGAAACTAAATCAGGGCTAAGGATACATATCTACATATATCCTCAAATATTCAGACTTTGTTTTCTCTATCAATTGTTTGTATTTGCTATTGAGTATTTTATTTGATAATTATTCCAACATTTGTTTAATAACACACAAGATTTAGCCTCTCTTAATTTTAGAACTAAAATTCTAGAAATGAAACTGACAGTTATCTTTACAGGGAAAATTCAAAAATCATATCCCAAACAAAATACATCATACACACACATACAAACACACACAAGATGAAACAATGTGGCCAGCATAAATAGCCACCCAACACAATGAGGCAGCAAAGATCAAAAGTAGTGAGCCTATGATTTCATAGAAATATTGCAAAAAAATAGTAAGAAAAACACCAAACTGAAATGAAAGCACACTCAAAACATCCCATGCTTCTTTTTTTTTTTTTTTTTTTTTCACATCTTCTTGACTATCTGTTTTCTTGTTTTAAGGTTAGGTTATTGCTTTCTAACTTGTTTTCATTATTACTTACAATGACATATTGCTAAATCCACAGCTCATTACTATGATCACCCCTCATCAGAGAAACTTTTGCAAGAAGATGCTAATTAACACAGAGACCCACAAATGCACAATGTGCCGAGAATGAGAGAGTTTGGAAAGCTCAGCCCTGAAAGGAATGTTGATATCAAACCCTTCCCTTAAACCTCAGGGATTTATGTGGGAAAAGGAATGGAAAGAATGTAAGAGTTAGAAGTGGTTCACAATTTTAAGGCAGCAGCATTTTCCAGTTACAACAGGGCTAATAATAAACACATGATTGCAGCATCACTTATAAAACCATGCTTAGCCTTCATATGCAGTCACATATCTATAATACCAGGACAGAACATTGAGAGTTCTTCCATCAGCCAGGGCTACATAGTAAGTTCCAGGTCAGTCTGAGCCATATAGTTAAGACTCTCTCTCTAAAAATAGATACACAAAATCAATAAAGTGAAGTTTTAGTTCTTCCCATGAGATTTTTTGTACTTTAAAATGGTTTTACTTATATACAAAAGTTGGGCAATATTTCATCCAAAAATTATGTTCCACAATAGTTATTAAGAACTCTTTTTTTTTTTCCTTAAAGGAAGCTACACAATACATTTTAAAAGGCAGCAAGTTTCTCCTCCTTCTACATCATTACTAGGCCGGAAATAGAGGAGAGTTTGTTGATCCAGGAGTCACAACTTGGAATTGAGCATTCACCAAAGCAGACATAACATGGTAGTATTCCAGCAAAATTTATTTATCACCCCATCTCGACATCTTCAGCTGCAGATTGGAATGGTCACAGCAGGTCAGACAGTCAATCATAATTCAGCTGTATTATATACAGCTATTATACTACTAAACAGAATTACTAAATCAAAATAAAAGAGATTGAGGCAATAGCCTCCACTTCAATAACCCTAAACAAACTATCCGATTGCATAGATACATGCAGGTGGTGCTTAGGTAGTCAATGATTAATATGAAGGAGAGAGAACAATCAGCTGGCTAAAGTTATTTAAACATAACCCCTAATCCAGTATTAGAATTGGTTAAATGTCTATGTAGACAAACAAATGAATGTAATAGAATTGATTTTATTTACATTTAAGGCATAATATTAATTGATAGAACACCAGTATATATTTAGGAGTTTTCATTATAGTAAATATATTCAAAAAGAAAGGAAAAGTTCAACTTAGAAAACATAATAATCAAATAAAAATGCACTTGGTTTATGTAAGCAATCGTTAAGTCTTTCTCAGATATTTGAGGGGGTTACTTTCAAATTGAGCTCCTATAAAAGTTGATTTTTCAAAAAAAAAAAAAAAAAAAAAAGCCCTGTAAACTATGAGGAGATAAAGGAAAAACGAGCAAAAATCATATGGTGGCAACGTATCCCCTCCAAAGTGTAGGAGATACAATTTTGACCTACAAGTCAAAACCTTGGGAAGTCTTCAATCATACATGAAAGGGACAGTTACAGCCTGAACCCCACAGAGCTCAGAAAATTTGCCTTCAAAATATTTTAGTCTTATAAATTCATTTAAGGATTTTTATAAATTAATTTAAGGGTGACTTTCACACAAACAAATAGAAAGAGGAGGAAAAAAAGGAGGAACAGGAGCAGAGAAAAGCAAATAACCCTGGGAAAACTTTTCCAAATTAGGAGGGAGGAAGAAACCCAAGTCATCCTGAAAAAGGAAAAAAATAATAATAATTTAAAATATCAGGAAACAGAGAACTCACGGGGATGTCGCCAAGTCATACAGCATAAGCAAAGATTTTCTAGAGAGAAGACAAGGTAAACTCCAAAGAACAAACCCACAAAGTCAAGAGAACAATGAAATGCCTAGAAACTCTTACATGCTCTAAAAAAGAAGTTGTGGATAGATGACAGATGCCAAGCACAAAACGAACTCATTGATATCTTTGTAGGCTTTTTGTGGCATTGCTTTGTTTGGGAAATTTTGTTTTACTGGTGTTTTGCTTGTATTATATAGTTTCTGATTTCATATTTGTATAGGATACATAAGGGGTGCTTCTTACACTAGTTTTTCTTTTTGTTCTTATTTTTTATTATTGTTGTATGGCTTTGATTGTTTTCTAAAGGAAGGTGTAGAGTCAAGTTGGTGGGGAAGTAGGCAGGATCTGCAAGAAGTTTGGGGAGGGAAAACCTTGATCACCTCATATTTGTTGAAAAAAATAAGTATTTTCAATTAGTAAAAAGAAAGAATTTATAATGTTTGTTGGAAATGTAAAACTTGTATTTAAATATATATAATATATTTTCAAAAACAGAAAGATGATGTCACCTATAAATAGTAATTCAGGCATTTGGACTGCATAAGACACATATGAAGTCCTCAAAAAGACAGACACTGTGAGCCAGCTATGTGAGAAGAAGGGCTTCCATGGATGTTAAAGCCCCATAGTGGATGAAGGTATTTGACAGACATTAGGGAAGAGGAAAATGCTGTAAATTTGGTAAACCCAAAAATATGTTGGTATTTATTTATATAGTGAATAATAGCAATGTAGGTAAATAACACTGACTTCTCAGCCTTTGTGTAAGCCTATAAATAAGATACACATGTTGAACTAATTAGTCATAAACATGAATTAACATATTCTCAAACTTTATTTTTAAGTAATATATCTTACTTAAAGTAATATACCTTTTTAAATAAAGTAAACTTTAAAGTAATATATCTGAAACTCCCAAATCCTATCTACTCAGAAAGCACACAATTTTAAGGTAATCTACAACCATAAAACAAGAAATATGATATCCATTATAAACTATAATAGAAAGCAGCAGGTATGACAAAATCAACATTATCATTATGTTATTACCAGCAATTAGTCACTAGGTGATGAGTTTTCTGTTTTCTTTTCTTGTGTTTGTAGCTTTAAATAAGTATATATTGTATATAAATATATAGTGGAGACTAATTTCCACAACTAAATTAAAGTAACAATGTCCAAAAAGTACTCTTTTTCTAAATCAAAGGAAAAATAGTAAGCTCAGTGAAAACAAATGAATAGGTTTTTATCAGCCAGAAATGATATCTACTGTGGACACCACTGGTGGTCACAAGCACAAAGCTCCCTTCAAGATACGAACTCACTCTTCTCTTTGAAGGGTATGCAGCTGTGTCAAGCAATTATAGGTCAGCTAAAGTGATGTGGTTCTCACTGGAGGAAGGCAGTGAAATACTAAACATGAAGGTACCTAGAACCATCTGTCCATATTTTCTGAAATAACCAAGTGTAAATAATTCAATAAAAAAAATTTAAAAAGTGTTAATGAAAGTTTGACAAAGAACTTAATAAAATATTTTATTAAATATAATGTGTGCTAAGCATGAAAAATTGCATAAATCAAAACAGAATTATTAGCTGTCAAATAGATAAAAGAATCTCTTAACAGCGATGTTGATTAAGGGTCCAGTAGACTAGCTGTTTCATGGTCTGTTGGTGGTATTACAAATTGGCAAAAATTCCCTGAGTATGTATCAAAAATCTTTAAGTAATCATTCCATGGCTTTTGCTTCAGTAACTATAATACACTCATCAGAATTAGGAAAATATAGGAGAATTTTAATTCGCAACAATATTTTATTCGGATATTCCAAAGTTAAAGATAAGAGATGTTTAAGTCGTTTATCAAGAAAAATATTATAAAACATTGAAAAGTAAATGTGCAAGCAGCCTCAATGTTACTAACTGTAGTTCACATATAAAATAAGTACAAAAACAGGTCCGGGAAAACTTGTGTTAATATCAATAAGTAATTACCTTTTTGGTAAAATGATACATACTTTTCTCTAAGTGTCCAAATTTTATGCTTTAAGATCTTAGTATTATAATTAAGCTAGGTAGAATGTTTCACTCAGTACTATGGAAGGTTTTCCTGTCAGTATTACAATTACCAGTACAGGAGAGATAGTTCAGCACTTAAGGGCTCTGGATGTTCATCCAGAGGACCTGGGTTTGATTCCCAGCATCTGCATAACAGCTTATTACCATCTGTAGCCCCAGTTCCAATAGATCTGACACTTTCTTTTCAACTCATTATGCACTAGGCACACTGTAGCAGTCTTGTAGTGAACTTTTAACAGTGGCCACACCACCTTGGGTGTGCCAATGCAAAGACAAAGCTTCCTGGGGTGTGGCCATGGTTACAAGTTCACTGCAAGACCACTACAACACACAAGTGGTGAACAGACATATATGTAGGCAAAACAGTCATACACATAAAATTAAATAATATTTTAACTAGTCTCACTGAGTGGTAGAGGAAATGAGCTATGTTGCTCATAAAACATATTTTCAGGTTTTTTTTTAATGTTAGAACTCTGATGATAAAAGCATATTTTACTTTGCCTCCAGAAAATATCCTTTCTAACCCCATAAAAAATATGTACTCAAATATAAACAGATGACTACAGCCTTGTAGAACCTGAATGAAATACATTGTTTTAACTTACACTGAAAGATAAAAATAACTTTCCTCCTAGTTAGAAGACCTGGCCAGTCTTAGGTACCTCTGACAGTGGAACCAGGATGTATCCCTGGTGCACAAAAGGACTTTGGGAGCACATTCCCCATAGAGGGATACTCCCTAACCTAGAGGCAGGAGGGAGGGCCTAGTCCCTACTCCCAATGGCTTGACAGATTTTGTTGATCCTTCCTGGAAGACATCACCCTCCCTGTGGAGCATGGGGGGAGTGGCTGAGGGGATGGGGGGGATGGGGGGGGAAGGGCATGGGAGGAAGGGAGGGAGCGAGCGAGGAAAGGGTGGAACTGGGATCGATATGTAAAATAAGGGAAAAAAATCAGTTCACACACACACAAATACTTTCCATATTAAAGCCCATAGAAAGGCAGCCCCAAAAAACTCACTTCCAGACCCTTGCTCACCTTCATTCAGCCCTTGTCACTAAGGCCATGTGACATTCACTGTCCCATAAAATTAAGCAGTTAAAGATTTACAGGCTTTCCTGATATTGAGCCCAAACTTCACTGTTCTTGCCACGCACCAAAATGTAGGCTGAAGATTTTTATTGCTGCATGTAACACGTTGACATTTCCTTTAGTATTTTTGTTGCAATTCCATTTCTCCCACATACACCTTCTTATTGATATGTTTTTTTTTTTTTTTAGAACAGTGGTTTTCAAGACAAGAGGGACAACAAACATTTAGCAGATAAAGCCATGAGCATCTGAGATCATTTCCAGTCATTTGTCACATATGGACTATGCTCTTTAAATATGATATTGTGAGCACATGCAGATTGCTATACTGAATTAACTTCAAAGTGATGTTCAGAAACCAAGTCATAACTACAACCCATTACTTAAACTTGATATGGGTTAGGGAATATGTAAAACCAAGAGCCCATTTAAGTGGTAATGGTGCTGTGACATGAGCCAAAAAACATAATAAAATCTTCTATTTATCCCTCTGGGCTCAACTAATGTTCAAAATGTGACACACTCTTTTATTGATCTGAGACCTTGCAACATAAAAGCCCAATTTATGATAACTGCACTCCTCGGGAAACAAATATCTTGCATAACTTTACATTCTTTTGACTGTAATGGAGTTCTGATCTTGTTTATTTTTCAGTGCAGATTCTCTTTGCTTTTAGATCTTTGAGGATTTATTTAATTAAAAAGAAAGTCTGAAAGATTTCAAGACAAGAAATTAAAATAGAGTTTTATATAAGTGACAGTTACCGAATCTTATTAGGAACAATTAAGCTGGATTCTTTGGTTCTGTATGTATATTAAATAAATTAAAATGATTAGCTTTCAATCAAAAAGTCAAAATTGTATGAATATGAAATAGAAGTATGGGCAGCTTTATCTCTAAACAATTACAAGTAGGAAAATCCTTCCAAGCAAAGCAGAAAGACCAATAAAACAGCTTCTAAATTCAAATATGTGCAATTTACAATGAACATACTTATAAAAATGTAAACTAAAATCATGATTCATGAGCAGATTTAAAAAGATGGAGAACAAGATAAAAGGACTTCAAAGGCAGAATTGTATATTACTTTAATGTAACAGCAAATAATATATGAATACCACACTTCAAAAACTACACTAAATAATGCTATGATGAGGTGTGTGCACACACTATTTATAAACAAACACACATACACATGCACAAAGAAAGAGAGAGAGAAGGAGACAAAGAAACGCAAATGGAGCCTTCTTGCCTTAAAATTATGTAAAGAAATAGCTATAGCAAAGTTTGAAAAGGTTTAACTCAAGCACTAAGAGACAGGAAGTAGAATCAGAAACTTCTATACATCATACATAGGATTGTAAATTGATGTCTTATTTCAAAATAGCAAACTTTAAATGCTAATACTATTTGCCCACAATTTATTATGCTCATAAATGTTTACAATTCTGTCTATAGATAATTAACATAGGAAGGGGGATGAGAGATTATAGGTTGGTGACTGGCACGCTTAGCATGTGCAAGGCCCTGGGCTCTACACTCAGCATACATAAGTCATCTCCACTTAAATAACTAGACAGGAAAAGATTAATCCACAAAACGCAATAGCACAGTACTAAGCAGTAAGTACGAGGACAACAAGCTGTGCTATTAATGAAGAGCTTTGACTTATTTTGAGTAAAAAGTGATCAAAATAAAGAACACTTTAATTATTTTATCATTTCTAGAAGCTTCTAATAATGATTATCTCAGACAAATTAGTGCAGTTGATGAAAGAATCAATACTGATTACATCCCCTGTGTAATGTTTTAAAATTATGCATGAGTAACTAAACATAATTTTCAACTTTTTATAATTCTATGCACATTTCATATATGAATACAATGTGTGTTGATCATATTCTCCCCCTCCTTCTTCCTGCCTCCCTCTCAGTTCCTCACAAATCCCACATCACTATGTTTTCCCAATGGGAACTAGAAATTTCAGTTTCTATTGCTATGTACGGTCACTTCCCCTCACTTTCATTTAAGTTCTCTCTTTCCCTCACAGAGTCACATCTGTATTACACTTACAACCATTGGTGTAAGAACAGCCACTTGAGTGTGTTTGACCTACCAGAGGCCATATCTGTGAAGAATCTGACCCACCTTCTTCTAAAAGACAATAACAGCTGAGAGTTCATGAGTGCGGCCACTCTGTCATGACCAGAATACACTGCTTATCTCTATTTCCCATCTTCCATATTCTACAAGCCTTAGTATAAGTGCCTATAGAGTCAGAATTCAAAAGTACTGTTTAGCATAAATTTATCTCATACAAACACAGACATTCCATTTTAAGTAATGCCTTAGTTTCATTTTGTGTTTTATGTATATAAAAGCTGCATTCGTTTTTTAGATAACTGTGACTTTTATACCAGAAACTTTCAAATTGTTGTATGATAGGTGATTGGTTTATATAGTTTATTTAAAAATGTATGATGGTAAGGTGTTTGTGTTTATTAGTTTATTCAGAATAGCTATTCCCATTAGCATTTGAAAACATGCTACAACCCTCACCAAGATAAAACTTACAGCTCTTTTCTTTTTTTTATTCAGCACCAAGATAAACTAGTAGGCTATAAAGGAACACAATTCATTTATTTAAAGTCTTTTATTTAAAGACTAGCAGAAAAGTTTATCTATATAGGCTCAAAGTGTACTGATGTGATCGTAGCAATGAAAAGAGAAAAACAATCATAAATAAAATGAAAATTGTTTCTTCTGATATGACTCAAAATATTTTTACAGATCTGCAATTAACATAAAACTAATAGTGTTCTAATTTGATCAATGCTTTTTTCAACAATATATACTAAGTAAGTACTTAAAACAATGACTTTAAACCTTCAAAATCATTTTTGTTTTATTTGCAAATTCGGCAATTATCAGTTCTACTTTAAAAATACTTTGATTCAAATCGAGATCAAAGGCATAGCAAAATATTATAAATGATCTAGAAACAATAACTATACCTTCTAATATAATAAGATTGTCTAGATGACTTATATTAATTAGTAACTTCTTTTGTCATAAAGACCTTGAGCCATGAATAATTTCCAATATATGAATCTGGTCTTGTTTGAGTCACTTTTGGTACTGATGAAATGAGCAGTGTAGAACAGATAACCACAAAACATTTGACATGAAAGACATGAAAATCCTGTGATGGCTTTTGGTGCATATAAGTAGGATTGACTTTGCAGTCTGGCACTCCTCCCTGCATTCTGCCTTAGGCTTGATTCCAAAGTCATGAATTACAACTTTTCTTACAAATCTATGGATTTGTCTTATCAGAGGAAATTTGCCCCAAATTCTGGCTAAACTACATGATAGTGATATAGCTGCTGTCTGTAATATAAAGCAACATAAAAATGAAAGTCTTGCAGAAAGAGGTAGTGGCTAGTCTAGAAACTTCAGAAAGATTTTCACTCACTACTGTGACTGGGCTTCCGATCTGGACTTCCAATCTGGGTTTCCAAAGCAAGTAATTTCTACTCAAGGAGTCATATTTTGGTTTTTAAACATTCCACAGATTTCAGTAGACAGAATCCACTAATCTATGCTGTGAAAAGAACATGACAAAGGACTTGCTAGCCATCAACCGCCTACAGATCCCAGGCAGAACTCATAATGAACCAGGCTTGCATCTGCCACCTTTTCATTAAGAGGAACCTACCACCTAAATTATTTGTCAGTGAATGCATTAATGATGGAAGGGTAAATGAATAGTGCCAACTTATAATTTAAGTTATGCACAATTTTCTGTTCTTTCTACTTATCTGTTGAAACGTAAAGAGGGATGCATGGGTAAGGGACATGCCAAAAATTTCCCAGAATGTATATACTCACCAGTTTTCTTAAAATGATAAAACAATGCAGTTTCTGCTTCTGATACAATGCACTCATTTGTAACAAATTCATCTGGGCATTCATTTTTATCACTGAATATCCTTAATAGTATTATCAAGAGTAATAAGGGAATTGACCCTTACCTTAAGCAGAATAAATGTCGTGTATTGCACCAAGAAACTGCTAATTATATTCAAACCTATTTTTGCCTGAATTCAATACCTTTGACTCTCCAGACTTCTTTTTAGTTAAGTAAATTATAATGTAATTAATTAAATAAAATAAAGGCTGGGAATCTATGTTCTTCCTGAAGACATTTTACTCTTACATTAGAAAGATGTACTAAAAATAGTGGGTTTTCAAGATTCTGAGAGTAATCTACACTTTGAAGTGGTTCCTATGATTGATTTTATTTCTCATTGTCAACAAGTCGCACTTGTTCTGCTTGTGTATCCAAGCTGTATAAAAACATAGCAATATGACATTATGTGTTTCTACTTATCTTAGCAAGTGATCATCAAAGATATTCACTATGGGAAATAAAAATAAAAGTTTGCTGGTTTAATATGTTCAGGCTTTGAGGGTTTTTGAATGAATCTTCAAAGCAATCCTGTAATAAATGGTGACCTTTTATATAACTGGAAACTGAGACACCAGGAAGCAACTTGTCAGTTCCACCTCCAGCCACAGATCTTGAAAGCAGTCTCAAGTGTGCCTGAGCATTAGGATTGTGAGTTAATTCCTTTAACTATTCCTGAGTTTGTTCTTAATTTTTACAGAAGAAACACTTCCTCAGTCTTCATTAAGATGATAACCCAGACTTTCTTCTCAGATATAAAACCTCAAGATTTTATGAACATTTCTTACAAAGAACTAAAATGATATGCTTTCTTGATAATTCTTGAATCGTGGTCTATAATCCTAAAATATTCTCTCTGAATTTAAAACATTAATGACACTGGATGTTAAAGAATGAAATTATATAAAAGAATGAGTTAAATTATAAATTTTGAAATAGCTAAGAGGTTATAAAGCAATCTTCACCATCTTTCACATAAAAGACTGGAATTATCATTTCACAAAATGTGAAATATATTTCACAAAAAGAAGATAATGCAAATGAAGAAAAATGTGATATAACACAAAACATATTTATCAAGAACAATTTATGAATCTCTCTCACACAAACACACACACACACTCACTCACACACACACAAACACATACACATATAAACAATCTCTAACACAATCTCTAAATATACCACTTTTCCTTGCCAATGTCTCATTAACAAAGGTAGTACTATTACAGAAACTATTTCTATGATATTTGGATTACAGCAAATGAATAGTTCCATTAAGTACATGTAACTCACAGTAAATAGCAGACACACACTTTTGATAATTATGTCTACATTATTTCAAATTAGCACTGTGGAAATCTATTTAATAATGTCTCTAAACAGATTGACCAGATTCCATAATACAATCTTATTTTTCCATAATGAAGTTTTTTTTTTTTTGCATTCTCATAAACACTCTCCTTCAGATAATTTTCTCAAGGTTGATTTTGTATGTAACAGGTGAACATGACCTTAATGTCACTACTTGGGAGTCTGAGGCAAGAGGATGCCAAATTTGAGGCCATCATGGCTTTATTATCAAGACACTGACTCAAATAAAATAATAATTCTTAATGACCCAAAGTATTGGAGAATTACCAATAATTTTACTAAATATTCTTATGATGTTAGATTTTTAACTATTATGAAATTTTTTTAAAATACCTTTCTATTCAAAACGTTTTTATTGTTACATTTTGTAATTATTTAAAACTTAAGATACCTTTGTTTATTTAATAGCTAGATTGTTGTTAAGTAAATTGTGAATGTTAAATGAACTGAAACGCTTCATTAGTGTTAACATGAACTGAAATTTAGACGTGTTCTTCTGAGATAAGCCCACTGGCATTTATCTATCAGCTGTGGAATGGCTGCACCTGACAAGCCTATGATGCCACACTGCCTGAAATGTAATGCTCTCAAAACCTTTGTTGCTGCTGCTACTGTTACTGCTTTATCTCAAGTTTTCAAGGATGATCATTCCCTATCCCAGAATAATAAAGTACCTCAATGTTGTAGTTTATTTTGAAGAGGTATACCTGCTGCCTCGTTACTTTATTTCTCTCTGGACATAGCAAATCATTCCCATACATATCAAAATTAATATTACAATAAGAATTCACTCTTTCAAAAGTTCAAGGCCAATATGGAAGATTCACTATGGAAAAGTCCCAAGTGAGGCCACCATCAAATCAATGTAAAGATGAAAGAAGTGAAAGAGGGAGGGAAGAAGTGAGTGCAGAGATTCCATTCCTATTGCCCTGCCTGGTAATGAAGTTCCAGTGCACAGAGGCTTGTCTTCTCTCTCTTTGTGGTCTACAGGGCACAGAGGTTTGTCTTTTCTCTCTTTGTGGTCAGCATTCCTGCACTCTAAATCTGGTGTTTGTAATATACATCAGAGGATATATTTGTTACTCTGGAAGTATTTCTTTCAGCCCGACTACACTATTCATGCTTAAGAAATGATATCTATAGAATCACATGGTTGATGTTGAAGTATTGAAAATAATGCTCAAGGAATGAAACGGAAGCTAAATTATAAATAGAACTCTGGCAAAGGGTTAACGTCAGCCATAAAGACTGATGGACTAAAGAAATCTCCTCCCATCAGATTATATAACCCAAACTTCCATGCTGTACATGAAAATGAATAATGTATTCCATATTCATTTATGTAGATGAAGGATTATGTAAGAAACACACATATTTTTATTGAAACCCATAGGTGGTTCTTGGAATTGTGTAAATCTATTTGTTTCATGTCTATCAGTAGAATCTGGGTGTTTAGAAAAATTAGACTAAATATTTATACTACAGGGATATTTTCTGAGGCCTACTGAGATTTTGACAAAAATTTGAACATGCCTCAGTCCAACCTAGTTTGTGCTCATATTTTGAATACTGAAATAATTACAAAAATAAAGAACTTAATTGTGTGTAGGGCTAAATAGATAACATAAAGCTAAAAAGTAAATTTCTGAAGAAGACTCAAAATAGTAAAATTAATAAAAATAATCATTGTTTTTGATGCAGAGATGTAAAGCTTTAAATGTAAAGCTTTAGAAACATGAAAATATCTTAAACTCTTTACTTATAAAACTCTTTCTAAAATTGCCTTAGTATTTCTCAATGCTACTGCTTCTATTCAGCTGAAAGCAATTGTAAATTTCAGCATACTAAATCTTAGAGCTGTCCTTAGCTTTAATCTGTAAATTAGAAGTAAGCACTTTAGACTGTTTACCTAATTAATATGCTAGTGTGCAAATGAAATACAACAGTAAGTTAATATACCCTGAAAATATCAATATAAATAAAACAATAAAAAATACTAGAATATAACTTAAAGGTAAACTATATGCACAAAATAAAACTAAAGGCATGTCCACAAAGTAATCACAATATACACATGTACAAACACACACACACACACACACACACACACACACACACACATACACACAATGCAAATAGGGTAATTATGACCCAAAATATCTCATTTCTAAATGTTATTTAAATAACACACATTTTTAATTCTGGACATTTCCTTTCATTTTTTTCTGTATAATATCATAGAAACTGCTGGACAAAGAGTTACTAAGATAATATAAGAAAATCATCCATTTTCTTTGAAATTAGTAAATCCTGCTTTTTAAACCCCTTACATTTTCAGGAAACTAAATCATGATCATTTTTGAAATGTTAACTTTGAGTTCAAAAGCTCATTTTCCAACTTTGTGGAAAGGACATAAGAGGTTTGATAACTACTGTGCTCACTTGAGATAACCTCAGAAATTTTGTTCAAAAATTGCCAGCAAGAGATCTTTAATTTTTCAACTGAATCCATGGAATTTTCAGTAGAATCCAGTATAAGAATAAGGGAAATATTTACTCAGAAACTAGTAAACCCCAGTCAATGAACGACTCTAATACAAGATTCAAAGACCTAAAATAAATAAATAAATAAATAAATAAATAAATAAATAAATAAATAAATAGAATACTACCTCATTTTAATTTAGTTTATGCCCTGTGGTAGAATGTGCCCTTTGATTAACTATGTCTGTTGAGTTTGCTCTTTTCCTTACAGGTAGCTTGAAAGTTTGAAGGAATTCTTCCGCTAGATGCCAAGAGGAACAGAGAGCATGAATCAGCATCCACTTGCCCTTTACAAGCCTATTTGAAACAGAAAAGTTCCCTGAGTCTTGAGTCAGCAGATTGACGCAGCTAGGTATCAAATGGAAGTCAGTATAGATGCATGCTATAGGTTCAACCACGATTTTTATTTATATACGTAGTCTCTGTCAGCTCAAAATAAAATTGTTTCAAGCAATTACAGACTGAATTCTGTTTGTTGCACAACATTTTTTTGGAAATACTTTTGATAAGTGAAGGACAAAAGTTTCATTACTAATAATTCAACACTAAATTACTCTGATATAAATAGGCTATTTTGTTCTTCTAATGTTTTAGTTGGATATAATAATATTTAAAAGGTCAATAAGATGTTCTTCCTAGCTTATGTTTTTTCTTCATACCATGATTTCTTATAACAGCAGCTAAGTTAGTTCTGGTTGCTTTAATATCTTGCATATTAAATTTAGAAATTATAGTTTTTCTCAAGGAAAATAGGTATTTGTGATGGTCTAGGTAATTAATTACTATGTTCATCATATAATTAAAATTATAGATACACACAAATGCCCCAAACACACAGGACTCCACTCCTGTGTGGTGTAATAAAGACTATCAATCATTAAATAATTTGATGAACACAGATACACAATCTCAATCATGCAGGACTCAATTTTTATGATGGGAAAGAAACCTCAGAATCAATATCATGTAAAGATGAGGCAGAAAATCTGATACACACATATGCATACATATGGACACATGCACACACACACCACATATACACACCCACAGGTACATGAAAAAAATGATTTTAGAATTCTATCTTTTAAGAGATTTTGTAATTCATGCATTCCTTAATATATTTTTTGAATTAAGTACACAAAAATGTGTAGAGTTTTCTTTTTAAAAAAGTAATGTGCATTTTAAAGTAAGTAGTGAATGTTGTTTTCAAATATAGTATTTTAGCTAATTTTCTACAATTATATTTAATTTACATTTTTCTGTTTCTCCAAATAAATTCATCTCTGGGATCTTAGAAAGTATTCAGTGTGTGCAACAGTTTTGTGGAGCACAATCTTTACTCCAACATCTCCATCTGCTGGCTTAGAGAAAAAGTAATATTTTAATTTCCATTTCTTTAAATGTGATTTTTAAAAAATGTTCCAATTTATGTTGCTTTGTAGAATTAAAATATAAAATTATTAAATTATTCTTAGCTTGATAAATGGCTATTTAACATAATCATTCTTTATAATAAATAGAAACAGGTTCTTATGCACAAATTTAATATTTGCTCTTTAATCCCCAATCCGTAGGACATCAGATTCTTATGTGTATAAACTATTTAGAAAGTTCCACTTTTAATGTTTTTCTAATTATTGCCACATGAAATTTTACTAAATTTTGCTTAACTTATAATATGGAATACTTAATATTTTCTTAAATCCCTGTTGGTTTTGTTAGCTACGGAAACACCAATATCAACTTAGAGCCTCAACAATTGAGATATTACTTTTGAACAATTACTAGAGTCCCCTTCCATACTCAAACTAAGCTGCTCAGACAAGCACCTCAGAGCCTGATCCCTACTAAAAGCAAGGTGTTTCCAAGGCTTTCAATACCACTGGAAAGAGTTAAATGATCAGAAAACAACTGTGATTTGGAACTTGTTCTTTTATTCTCTGACCATTGGAAGGCACTGGAGAAATGGCTTTGGGTAAATGAATGAATGAATTTAGAGGCCCCTCACTGCTTTCAAATGTTGCTCAGATGGTAGTCTCAATTTTCTATCTTCTTTTAGCCCTTGCATTTTCTTATCATGAAGGCTTGTTTAAGTATTCTTTCGAACATATTTCTTAGTACCAGTTTTAAACAAAAAGGCAATGAAAGGAAGTGGGGAAGATAAGGGAATGGTGTGAAAAGAATATAAAAAAGAAAGAGAGAGAAAGAAAAAAAGAAAGGAAGAAACAGATATTGGTAATCTGTCTTTATCTTCTTTGGTATCCATGGAAACAAATAGGAACAAACAGGTACTTTCATTATCCCTTTTGACTGAAAAGGTGTGGGAGCTGAGTGCAGCAGAGCACATTCCTGATCAGAATAGAATGACTTCCTTTCATTTAACTCAAACCATCAGTAGATTTACTTAGATCTTTAACTCCATGTCAACCTTAACTTTCCTGGGTAAGTACATCCATCTTACAAATACAGCTAAATTGCTAAGCAGATCCTTGACTCTGTCAATACAACACAACTTAATGCTAACGCTCTGCTTTCTTGACAAATAAATTCAATGCTGTTGATTATTTTCTTTGCATTAACTAAGATAAAGAATAAGTTACTTCGGAAGCAATGACTGGTGATTCATGTAATTTAGAATTGGTATTAGAGGAGACCTTCTTAGGTTTTTGGAGAAAATGTGGAAAAGATATTTGGATCTTATCTTTTTATGTACTTAATGCTGTTTGGTGCATCCTATCTATGAAAGAACCTGACTAAATAGAGCAAGCAAACAAATTATCTATATTGAAGTAAAACCCAGAGCAGAGTTTACATGATCATGATTAGCTTCACACTTATGACAGCAGAGACTCTCAGTATGTAAGCTAGAAGTCTTGGTTGTTTGGCTGTGCTTCACATATAACCCTCCTAGCTTCTTTCTTCCCTTTAAAGAGTTAAATTAATTTTACAATTTCTATTGTCCCTAGCACTAAAAAAGAAAGACAAAAAGAGAAACAATGATTCAAATACTTCACTTTACAGGTTTTGAGATCTCTAAAGGGATAAATTAAAATTTAAAGTATGTAAATTGACTTTGCATAGTCCACTAGCCAATGTGGCCTCTAGAAAATTCTGTCTACCAAGCTTTGTTTCTGCAAAAGTCAAAGTGCTGGATTCTCCTGGTGACATCTTTTTGCTTCGCTCCTCCATGTTGTTTTGGTGCCTGATATAATGGTCTGTGGGTGGGGTAGTTTTATAATCTGGGAAAGCACATTTTCAAATAGTTGTTTCAGTTTTTTTTTTTTTTTTTTTTTTTTTTTTTTTTTTACTTCAGAAAAAGGAGAGATCTATAGAAAAATGAAGACTTGAATATATTGGTTTCTCAGAACTATGGTAAAATACATGGAATTCAGTAGTTAATGAAAAACTGTTCCACTCTCACCACATGTCTCTTTTCAAGTCACTTTATACTAGAAATAAACCCATTCAAGAACACTGGGCTAGAGGATATGTGCCACACAATCAACAATCTCTGACCCTTAAAGAACTCTGGTACAGTGGCTCAACACCTGTTGGAACCGAGAAATGCTCATGTAGTTTGGTGAATGTATTTGTTAATTTCCCAGTAAGCTCATCTCATTGTTTTTTTTTTTTATCAATAATCAACCTCTGGATTATTAAGTACTTGTAAAAATGTCTTGTCAACATTTCATTACCTATGTACACACCTACTTTGCAATGCATTGTGACATACAAATACTGTTGGTTAAAATACTCAACATGGGGACATGTCAAACTATAACTCACAAGAAACAGAAACTTCATGATGACACATGAACAGCCTGATTCAGTAGGCAAATAGGTCAACTATGGACACCTTTGATGTTTATTTAAAACAGTTTCTTTGTACCTGTTATGTAATAAGTTATTGTGTTTTCATACAGTTACATGACATTTTATTACATGACATTCTATTACATTTTTTATTTTTTATTCATTTACTTATTCAGAAGGGGCATGTGGAGGTCAGAAGACAACTTTCAGGAGTCTGTTCTCCTTGATGTTAGGTACTCAGGGAGTGATCTCAGGCGGTCAGGCTTAATGGAAACCGTTTTTGTCCACTGAGCCACCTGGTGTCCCTTCTATGAGCAAATCCTGTCATTTCTTTCTCTAACTTTATTTCTCTGTCATTTCTATTTCTGTTGCCATCTGTCTCTTTCTGTAATAGTCACATTTTAAGAGAACTGTCTTCTTAAATTGATCTTTCAGAAAAGCTATAATTTTGGTCAAGTGAATGACCACAATCACATTATCACCCTAACATTTTTCCCCCATTTATCTGGGGTCAGGAGCTGCAACCTGGCTTGCTGAAGTCCCTGGTGTAATAGAGCTACAGAATACATGACAGGCTTCTCGGGGGACATGGGTAGGATGACAACCTGCTGTGGGAATACTGCCTTGGGCATTTCCTTTGGTGATTTTCTGCTCTATCTGTTACATGGGAGTCAAAGTGGGAGGTGAGCCACCTGCAAATCTCCCACAAATTGATATCTACGGAGTGAAAGCTGAAAACATCAAGGCAGGAAACATTTGTCAGTCTGGAGGCAGGAAATGGTGGCTTGGCTGCTGGGAGCACAGTGGATGCTGCCTCGGAGCTGGGACCTGGCAGTTGGCCTCTGGCGACCTCACACTTGCAGGGAACTGGACTCCAATCATTCTGCCAGAAGCCTTTCCAGAGCATCCTCGCGAATTTCAGAGCTCTGAGCAGAAGACTGAGGCTGTCACTAAAAACTGCAAAGGCTAAAATGGCTGGTCTGTGACTTCTTCAGATTTTAACTCAGCCGGATTCAATCACTTCCGAGTCATCCTCATTCTCCAGGCGTCTTTGCCTGAGCCTGCAACCCGGGAACAAAGCACGCACCGCCAGCGAGAGCTCTGGCTGTCCTAGGCTCCACTTAGGCAGGAGCTTCAGTGAGCTGAGAACCGAACTAGCTTCTGGTCCTCACCTTCCTCATCCCCATTCAACTGGCGACCTGGTTGTAGTTTGTATCCCCCAAGCTGACAGACATCACCATGACTACCCGTATCCCCCACTGCCCGCATTCTCATCTCTTTTGGGTCCCTATCCGCTTGACATCCCTTCCCCTCCTGCTCACACCAGCCAGTCAGGGCCTGCGTCAGCCTCGTGCCCGCGCCCCTCGGGTGGGCATTATGTAACAGCCCTGGGCCCAACTCCACAACCATTGTAAAAACTTGTTCCGAGAAACAGAAGAACGTGGTGCTCACGGGGACGGCAAGTCAAAGCTGCCCTGCCCAGCTACAGGAGAAAGGCAGTCAGTCCCCCATGGGATCTGTCCAACAGTCCCACAGCGCGCCCTGGGGAACAACGTGTTCTCTGTTGGTAGGGTGCCAATAGGCGCACAAGAGGGAGGGAGGTTGGGAGAGTCTCTTTGGAGGCGCTAGAGTCAAGCAAGATCCCCCTGAATATGAGAAAGACCTGTCCGAGTCTAACCCCCACCCCAGTTTCGCAATGCGCGCACTGGATCACTATTTGCCCCCTCCTCATTGCCCACGGGCCAGTGGGGGTCCCTGAGATCACAGCCACCTTCTCTCTGCACCCTCACAGGCACGCGCGTGTGCAGTCACTCCCACCCACACATGACAGGCCAGCAACACGCACACACACACACACACACACACACACACACACACACACACACACACCATCCCACACTGGCATTCACTAGCTTGCTTTCCCTGTGTAGCACTGGGAAGGCATGAATATTCATTACTTACATGCATTGGTGACTGCGAAACTGTTGGCAACCTCCAAATTGTCGATATGGGGTGTCAGTCTGAACTCCGAAGTGGAAAACTGAACCATCCCTACCCGAAATGCACTGTATTCTTGATCAGCGCCCCTTGGAAATAGCCCCCCTGCAAAGAATAAATAGCAAGCAAGAGAACCATGTCAGAACCCTGGAGAGATAAGAGTGGAGCTGCTAGCACCAAGCAACCCCTGAGTCTCTATACACACTACCCGCCAGAATAAACACACTAATCGCCAGAATAAGCACAATCACTGAGTTGGGCAGCAAGGGTCGGACATCCAAAAGGTGGTCAATGGATCTAGGGACCAAGGAGAGTCGCAAGCTTTGCGTTCATATCCCCAGAAAATCTGAGCACACTAGAGCATGCCTTCAAGGCAGAAGTAACGCAGCCGGGGTGTCATAAAATGAACAGATCTTTCCCTCTATTGTGTCAAAAGGCATAGTCATTTCTTTTTGCTTCACCCTAAGAAAATCATGTATATTCTAGGTAGTTTAAATCTGGAATGCAGTCAAGGTATGACATAAGTCTACATGACATGAATTAATTCGTCCACTATGAACAAAGATTACCAACAAATTATTCACAATTCAAAGGCATAACACAAAAGGTACCTACCTATTTGTATGCTGTTAGAAGAGACACCAAAAATCAGTCCCCATAAAACAGGAGAAAGGAGGACAGAAATATGCATAATCTTTTGCATTTCCAAGAAAAGTAGAGCATCCACAAAATACCCCCTTTTCCCTTTTCCTCCTCTTCCTTCTTTGGCCGTTTTCCTCAACAAATTAGATCCTCTGCATTTTGAGGTCGAAATTTAGCAAGGAGCTGCTAAAAACATGAAAGGAATGCAGAAGAATCCTTATTCCCCAGGTCTTGCTTGGCTGTCGATGCCTTGCGTCCTGTCCCCTCTCCTGAAGTCCCGAGCACTGGCTGAATGCAGTTTCAGCTGATCTGCCGCTGTAGTCCCGGTGTCTGGGAATATTCAGCCTCCCATGCACTCACACAATCACCCTCTCTCGAGCTCTCTTCTCTCTCTCTCTCACACGCGCAGGCACACACATATACACACACATACACACACACACAGGAAAGTCACAGAGAGGGGCAGGCAGACCCGGACGCGCGTGCGCGACTCGTGGTAGGCGGCGGGATCGCGCACCCACCCCTCCCCCGCACAACGCCCCGCACCCCTGCACAGCCCTGGCAGCTCCTGCGCGCGGTGCCGAGAACTCGTGGCTCAAAACCCGGCTGTCTGGTGCATTTTAGAGACCTCCAGCCTTGTGCATCAAAATTTTAGCACCGAGGACAGCGCTTCGTTCTGCGCCCAGGGTGAAGATGCAGGGCTTTCTGTAGCTGCAGAGATGCTCCAGCCAGTTCCATATGCTGCAAAACTGATTTCCGGTTGCTATGCCTAGGAAACCGAACTGCTAATCGCTGTTGCTGATGGAGCTTTCTTCCGTCGGGCCCTGTTGTTTTACATTAAACAAAAACGATTATGATATGATCGCCTGAAAATCCACTTAGCAATATCGACACAATGTTCTCTTCCATACCTGACCCAGCTGAGAAGAAAACAAAACAAACAAACAAACAAACAAACAAACAAAAAAACTCCATGAAGAGAAGATTCCCAAAATTGTGAACTTTGGCTTTACACGATGTAGGCTTAATCCCAGGGAAACCCAAATTCTGTGCTTAACTACAAAAAGATGTCCGAAAAAAAAAATGTAGCTGGATTGAACCTTTGAAGGGCTTTGTATGTATGTCCCTTTGGAGTATGCCCCCTTGGGTTGTGGTATAATTTGTTCAAGCCACACTGCCTGTGGATTGCTCTTGTACTTCAGTGCAGAATCCCTCCTACTGTAGTGTCATGTGGACTTGGCTCTTAGATGTTCCTTCTTTATATGAATTGAATGGAATCGTAGTTTCCTGGGAGGGGAAAAAATAGACCAAGCGAGTCTAGAAAGACTACAAGGCTGCTGAACCTTCCCAGACACCCAGACACTTAGTTACAAACCGGTACCCCTCACATTTTAGGCTTAAGTTAAAAAAAATCATTATACCGTAAAAAGAGGTCACCTCACTACAGCAAGCCTGCCTGCGCCTCTGAGAAATAAAGAACATGTTAGAAATTAAAGTTTGTGAGAAGGAGGTCAGTAGAGAGTAGTGGAGATTGTATATGCCTGTGAAGTTCATATTCGGCTTTCTACTGCATGTCAGACCATCTCTATCTACTTGCTATGGCAATCCTCTCTGCTGTCTCAGAAATTCTTCACCAAATTGTATGTGCTTTGTTTTAAATAGAAAAATAAAGACCCAGTCAAAACAACTCACAAACACTGTTCCCAGAAAGCCAAGAGATTGCAGTCAACAACATCAAAGGAACAATCTGCTGATGATCCAAAGTTCATGAAAGCACTTCATGGTTATAGCTTGTGGAGAAAATGTGACTTTAATATCACACATGGTAGTGTCCTTTTTAACCATCTTAACTCATACTTCTCCCTTAGTCACACTGTGTCACAAATTCTCCATTTATTAAAATGTATTTTTAAAATACATATTCAGCATAGGAAATGAAAGGAATGAATGAAAAAAAGCAAAGCACTGCCTGGGACTTATAAATTTTGTAAACTTTTGATTTGGAGTTATTCTCTCTCTCTGTCTCTGTGTGTGTGTATCCTATTTTTATCTCTCTATCTTTGTCTCTTTGTCTCTGTCTTTGTGCTTCTGTCTGTCTGACTTGTCTCTGTCTCCCTCTCCTTATCTGCATGTCTTTGTGTTCTTAAACCAAGAATTAAGAATGTATGTATAATTTACTGATTTTACACATTATAGATGAAAAATACCTTCTTTTGTAATAATAATTTATTTCACCTATGAATAAAAAACTGCATAATACATATTAAGTAGGTCCACTGAATAAGAAGACAGGAAGCACTGTAGAAAGTCAATGAGAAAAAAATTGTAGGGAAAACAAGAATTATAAGTATCCCAACTTGATACAAAGGATAACATTCATACACATTTCCATTTCTGCTTCTGATGCCAAATACAAGAGTAGTATGAAGTTTGTGAACTAAAAGAAACAGATCAATAAATACAGCAAATAAAATATCTCTTCTGGCACATTCTTTTTCTTGCCATTCATTTTTTTTTCCACCAAAGTGTCTTGATTTTTCTTCCAAAGTGCTTTGGGATGTTAGTTGGAAATAAAGGGAAAGTTCCTTAGTTTTGAAAAAAAAATATGTGATATTTAACATGTCTCTTAAGCAAATTAAAATTTTTTAAAAAGGGATTTCAAAAATTGCTTTCATCTTAACATATGTAAGGGCAGATATGAACTCAAAATTGACTGCATTATATGCTAACCGAAGATGAATTTGTTAACATAGTGCATTCTTCCCAGGGAATATGCACAACCTTAGCAAATATTACTTTCTGTTAATAAATTATAATGGGTATATAAGATCTATACAATTTTTGTCAGGTATTATTTGTAATTCAATTGCTATTCTAGTGATCTGTTATCATAATTTAGGTAAACATCTGACCTTCACACACCTAGAAACATTTTCTTCTAAAATACAGCATAATTACATTAATATTATCCTCCATGAAGCTTTTCGATACAGCACATTAGGTAGTAAATATTTATTTTCACCACAGAATGCTAATTAAATATAATGAAGTTAAACCGAATGAAGTGAATGGTTATAAAAATAAATGAAAAAATACTAGTGTTTGTTTTTTATATGCCCAAAAATCCCCTTTTAAAGCCAGGAAGCTTCAAGTTTCTTGAATATTCATTTTAAACTTATCAATAGTAAAATCAATTTTGAATATTACAAAGAAGCTGAATAGCACAGTAGGATCCAAGGACCAAGTTGCTATTTTCTGCCCTCTGCTGTTCATTTCTGGAAACTATGTAGACCTTCAACATTTTTTTTTTTTTTTTTCAGATGCAAGAAAACAAAGCACACTATTATTTTTCTCGTTGATTATTTCCGTGGTTGGTTGAGGCCATTGCTTTCAGTATGTGCTAACATTTAAATATAATTCTTAGTATGAAAGCCACAAACAAGAGTAGGATATAAATTGGCTAATGTATACCTTAGTCCACCTTTATTTCCATTACACTTTTACTTTAATTTTTAAAGGAAAATTTCGTAAACTATGTAAAGAATTTAAACATTTGCCAAGTTTTCAAATTTTCACAGTAATATTCTACAATGCAAGTAATTTAAAAAATCATCATGTGTGGTGGGTTAATGGGCTGGTGGTAATTTTGAACAGACTGGAATCAAACTCATTTTGCATTCATTCCTAGTAAAAACTATATTCTAAGCACAAGTGGTATAGTTTGTACTGATTAAGTCTGACCAGGTGGAAGTCAACTTGACTATGAAAGGCATGGCTGCAATTCAGCAACAGAAAAGAGTAGATTATATTCTGTTCACAGGAAGTGTCTGATAGAACAGTCACTGCAGGTGGAACAGAGTTCCAATAGTCTAATCATGAGACCCCATTTCCTAAAACACCACAAAAATGTGAAGAAGAGTCATTAGGATCTAAATATAAAGAGAAATGCATTCTGAGGTTCTTTTTCAATTTAGAAATAAATAATGGCATAAATATGCAGATAGAGGCAATTATTGTTCATACTGTTGTTTGTCAAAATTTTAGATTATTGTCTTATCATAACAAACTCAAGGCTCAAGAATGCATGTCTAAAACAGGCTTAATAAGCATTATAAATGTATATGTATAAATATATGTTTGTGTATGCATATGTATACATAGAATATTTAAAGTATAGAGCACTAAAAGAGAAAACAGTGTTCATTATAGGTTTAAAAGTTTAATGACATGAATTTCAATTTTGACATCTATAGACAGCAAGGGACTACAGTATTTATTATAATTGATGCTGTAAATGATTAAGGTCATGTGATGAGGAAATGATGAAACCCAAAATTAGACAAGTTATCAGTGAATTGTGAAGATGGCAATTATGATGGATAATATTGGCTTTGAACTTATCACAAACAGAAGAGGTGACTTCAGTTGAACAATTACCACCATTAGACTGATCTCTGAGTATGTCTGTGATGCATTACTTTAATTGCTAATACAAAAGGGCCAAGTCCACTGTGAGCAGTGAAATACCTGGGCAGCTAGGCCTGTGCTGTGTAAGAAAGGATATTGAGCAAGTCAGGAAGCAAACCCAGTAAGTGGCCTTACTCTGATGTTTTCTATTTCAAGCACCTGCCTTGACTTCCACTCTTGACTTTCTTCACGTAAACAACATGGACAGTATACTGTAAGCTGAAATAAGTCCTTTCTTCTTAAACTTGCCTTTGTTTATCACATTAATAGAAAGCAAAGTGGATTGTAGTCAAATATTCCTAATGCCAACTGTATCTTGCATTTCAAGGGAAAAAAAAAAAACACATGCCATCAAAGGCTCACGCCTGGATTGAGTCAAGCAAAGTTTAGCTAAGAAAAGGCTAGCTAGCATTTTGCCGAGGAAGGCAAATCATCGAAAGCCAATGACATAAGCAAGAACATGGGCACATGCTGAGAATTACAAGTAGTTTAGTGTTTCTAGGACAAGAAGTGTGAAGAAAAGATTAGTGACAAAAACAAACAAGACTATGGCTTAATTACATATAGTTTATAAATATGCATATATTACACATCTATATTTTATGTACATATACAATATATACATGTATATGCTTTATACTGCAGAATAAAAGAGACAATCTATAGATCACACAGAGATATAAGGTCTGAAGACTTGATTTTTAGGCTATATTGGAAGGAGTGTTTAAGTAGAATCCTACTGAAAGTAGGAAGATGTGGTATGAGTCTGTTTTTCAAGAAGGGGTTATACAAGGGCCTGAACTAATAAAGACTCGATAGAGATGGGGGGGGAGTTTGTATTGAAAGTTATTTAGAAAGCTGGGAAGTGGTAGTGCATGTCTCTATTTAATCCCAGCACTCAGGAGGCAGAGGAAGGCAGATTTCTGTAAGTTCAAGACTAGCCTGGTCTACAGAGAGAGTTCCAGGACAGACAGGGCTACAGAGAGAAACACTATCTTGGAAAACCAAAACAACAACATGTTAAGAAGACTCTTACTAGGATCTGCCAGTAGAATTATGTATGATGGAGATAAAGGAGATGGAGAGATAAACCTGATGTTCATGGAAGGAAACAGTACCAGATAGCATATGGTGTCACCAATGATAGAGGAGAAGCCTGAAGATCAGAAATGTGCCCAAGAAGTTGATGCTTCCCATGGGTCTGGAAGAGTTATGGGAGCTACCAACCACAGCAGGAGCTATAGCTCTTGAAGCTAATTTTACTACTTGGGAAAGAGGCATCACATGAAAGCTAACTCTGAGAATCATTCTTTATAGTGTTTTATCTGATAGTTTCAACTTATTGAAAAAATGTAAATAAAGCAAAATAAACGAACAATAATCACATTATGAGGATAAAATCAGATGTCAGAAACTGTAAAATACTCCTTTCTTGAAAAACCTAGTCATTTTTCTTCTTTTAAAAATATATATCTAAGGTTATACCCTGAACATTGGTCCACCAAAAAGTTTCTCATTTTTATTTAAAATAGGCCTCAATACTTATGCTTGGTGAACCACAGCTGTATAATTCCAGCTCAAGGGAATCAGCCATCTTTCTTCTGGCCTTGATGAACACCTACACTCAAGTCAACATACCCCCCATACACAAAAGTAATTAAAAATAACTCACAAAAAGGAAATGTTTGTGAAACAATCTGAACACTTCAGTGGGGTGCTAATAGCATTCACCTGACAAGGTCTAGAATCATGTAGGACTGAAATCTGTGGTTTTGTCCATGAAAGGGTTTCTAGATAGGATAAACTGAGGTGGGAAGACATACTGTGCATGTTCTTAGTACCATTCCATATTTGAACATATGTCTTTGTTGCATGGATACGGATAATTTGGGTATATGCCTAAGAGTGAGATTGCATGGTTCTCTGGTAGACTGATTCCCATTTTCCTGAGGAACTGCCATATTGATCTCCAAAATGGCTTTACAAGTTTGCCCTCCCACCAGCAGTATATGAGTGTTCCCTTTCTCCACATCCTCTCCAGCATAAGTTGTCATTGGTGTTTCTAATTTTAGCCATTCTGTCAGGAGTAACATGGTATCTCAGAGTTGTTTTGATTTGCATTTCCCTGATAGCTAAGGATATTGATCACTTTCTTAAGTTTCTTTCAGCTTTATTTCCTCTATTGAGAATTCTTTCTTCAGTTCTATACCCCATTTTTAATAGGGTTATTTGGTGTTTTGGTGACTAATTTCTTGAGTTCTTTGTATATTTTGGAGATCAGCCTCTTTCAGATGTGATGTAGGGTTCATAAAGATCTTTTCCCATTCTGTGGGCTGCCTTTTGGTCTTGTCAACTATGTCCTTTGCCTTAAAGAAGCTTCTCACTCATATATGGATTTTAGACATAGAGCAAAAGATCACCAGCCTATAATTCACACTGCCAGAGAAAGTAGGATGCAAGGAGGAATCTGAGAGATTCATACAAGGTCCCTCACAGAAGGGGAAAGGAACATGTTCTCCTGAGAATATTGGAAGTCAGGGAGCAGTGAGTGGGGAGTGAGAAAGAGAATGGGAGGAGAAAAACGCATGTGGGACTAGAAAGATTGAATCAGGGGAGGAATAGAAGAGAGGAAATAAGAGAGAGAGAGAGAGAGAGAGAGAGAGAGAGAGAGAACATAAAAGAGGGAGCCATTATACATTTGAAGAGAAAACTGACTCCAGAGAAATGTCCAGAGACCTACAAAACTGACCCCAACTAACAATTTGAGCAACAATGGAAAGGCTACCAGAAATGCCCTTCCCTGATAATGAGATTGATGACTAACTTATCCACCATCATAGAGCCCTCATCTAGTAGCTGATGGAAAGAGAAGCAGACACCCATCGCTAAACACTGAGCCAAACTGTAATCCAGATGCAGAGAGAGAGGACAAGACCAGGCTACACAAACCCACAGGGACAGCTGACCTGAACAAGGAGTAGCTAATGGGCCCCCAGACTGATAGCTAGGAAACCAGTATTGGACCAACTCAGACCTCCTGAACATGGGTCTCAGTTAAAAGGTCTGAGCAGTCTAAGGGACCTCTGACAGTGAAACCAGGATATATCCCTGATGCACAAAAGGACCTTGGGAGCACATTTCCCATGGAGGGATACTCCCTTAAACTAGAGGCAGGAGGGCCTAGTCCCTACTCCAAATGACTTGGCAGGTTTTGTTGATCCCTCCTGGAAGGCACAACCCTCCCTGTAGAGTGAGGGAGGGAATGGGATTGGAGGGTGGTTGGGGCATGGGAGGGAGGCAAGGGAAAGGAAACTGGGATCAATATGTAAAATACGAAAAATAAATTAATAAAAATTGTAATTAAGTTACATTTTCAAGGTTTCTAATTCTATTATCCCAAATAACCTATTTACAAAGCTAATACTTTGACTCTCACTAAATAAGTGACAATTGAAATAGATATTAGACAGCATTTTTCATAAAATATTAATGTAAAAATGAGGTGAGGGTTAAATCTAAGTAGCATAAAACCTAGTTGCATCCAATTCTATGTTTATTTGTGATTAAAGCTTTAAAATGATAGCCATAAACAGTAACATTATTAATATGGTGAAAGAAAAAGATTTGTTATATCCACTGATCAAACAATACACAGATTATTTTCCTTTGTGAGTAATTTCAAAAATATTTATGAGTATAGAAATAGCCATATTAACATAAGTAGGAAGATTTGAGATACCTTGCTACAGCTTTGTATATGGTACAGTATTATTGAATCTGAACTATAGCCCCAGATCTAACCTCCTTCTGGGGAGGAGAGGAGTTGGATCACAAATCTGATGTCTCTGGGTGTTCATTGGGTGACTGGCTTTATTTTGGAACACTGACATGGATTTAGCATGTTAGTGCCTTTGGAATAATAATGAACAAGGATGTTAGTGTAACTTAACATTGGGAAAAGGGCTGGGGTAGTTCTTTCACCTGTGGGGAATGAATATGTATTCAATATTCCAACTCCTTCAGTTGCTTTGGAGGGAATGGCTTCCAACTCACCTACTGCTAAGAAGATTGCCAAGACTACAGGTTTGTGAATTCTATGAGCAAAGTCAATAGTTTGGAGTATCACAAAGGATCAAAAGCTTGAGAACCTTTGGCCAGTTTTATTGGTGAGATGTTACTTTGTACAAAGATAATCAGAGAAACCTGAAGAGGCTTTTTAAAAAATACTAAAATACCACTTAAACAAAAATGAAGTAAAAACCAAATATAATCCAAACAATGGAACTATGTAAAATGTCAGAAACTGTGGGAAGCCAGCCCCAAGGTAGTGCCTGGCTGGATGCCAGGTAGTCCAAGCTTAGCTGTAAACAAGCCTTATTTGAAAGTGCTTGATGGATCTGGTGCGCTTCCTCCTTCTGTGGCCTATCCCGGATTGCTAGGTGGCATGAGCTGATTGGGCAGTGAGAGCACATTTAAGGGCTTGCTGGGGCTGGGGGAGGCAGAAGCTGATGTACAAGGTTCCTGAATAAACTGCTTGAAGAAGAGTCATGGTCATGTTTCCTTGCTGGCCAAGGTAGACGCGATGAGTGGTGGCCCGTACAGGGAGCCTCTCTCTGTGGGTGAACGGCTCAGAACTCCTGCAATCAGGGTAGTCGACTGGTA
The DNA here is from genome assembly GCF_943737965.1 of Phodopus roborovskii. NCBI lineage: Eukaryota > Metazoa > Chordata > Mammalia > Rodentia > Cricetidae > Phodopus > Phodopus roborovskii. Next base: position 14,926,276 of record NW_026126540.1, read on the forward strand.
AAGTCCCAGGTAAGGTGGGACAAAGTTAAGGACCTCAGTAAAGAGGCAATAAGGTCTCCTGTAGGAGCAATAAAGTTCTGGGATGGACAAGGTAAAAGTAACCAAAAGTGAAAGTATGGGGAATTCAACATCACAACCCATTTATCTGGCTCTTCAGGAGCTGTTGCATTCTGAGAGAATCTGGATAGTGTACGGTATTATATTGTCTTTGTATTATTTGACTACTGAGGAAACAACAACTGTTAAAGGAAATGCTGCTGGATTAATCCAATTTATATATTTTAAAAATGTTTTGACTACAAAATTTAAGTCTAAGGACAAGTTACTGGGGAAAAGGATTTCTATTTTTGTTTCCACAGAAAATAAAAAGCTGTGGATTCCTTCCAGACTCATGTGGTTTGAGCAAGCCAGACCCCCTGAAATAATTGCTGCTTTTACAATAGTGCAGGTGGAAACTCTTAATCGCCATTAACCATTTTGAAAAGTAATGCCACCTAGATTAGAGGTTGATGGCCTAGAGCCTGGGAGAGGGGTAATTTGACTATTCCCCCACAACCCAGGTGGGCTCCTTATTGTAAGGGACAGAGAGATGAGTATTTATTACCTTGGACTGGATGTCAGGCTCGGCAAGATACATGGGCAGTAAAAGGATACTTTACCTTTACCCCCTGAATTGGGACATATTTTAATGAGATAACTTCTGGGTATAATTGGACTTATCAAAACCCAGCTCAACATGGAGCCTCTAATCCTTTTGTGTTTGTGATTAGCAATAGCACCTTTGCAAGCTCTAGTAAGAGAATGCTAAATTGTACACCTCAAGTATGCTTCTATTCTTTATGTTGGGATGGAGGAAAATTTCCTTTGGCCCTTGTGATCAGAATGGCCAGGTACATTCCGGTTCCGTAGAGAGACAGAGCACCATGACCCTCTTTAGATAGAGGAGAGATTTTGGAATCACTGCTGCTATAGTGGTTGCCCTTACAGCTGGAGCTGTGAGAGCCACCATGGCTGCCATTGCCATGCATTCCACTGTCCAGACTGCAGCTGCCATAAATAACCTGTCAGCGAAATAGCCACTGCTTTGGATGTACAATCTTCCCTTAATGCTCAATTAAAAGGTGACATTATGGTCCTGAATCAATGAATTGATCTAGTTCAGGAACAGATTGACACTTTGTGGGAGTTGACACAAATAGGATGTGAATGGAAGATGACGGGGCTATGTGTGACCTCTGTGCCATATCAAAAGTATTTGGTGGCTGCCAATATGTCTAATCAGCTTTCTCAGTATCTTTTAGGCGATTGGTCCGGCAAATTCGATAAGTTAATGCAGGACCTGAGACTTTTCCATCTTCCACCCGAGTTGATGTCTCAGTTGCAGAGGGACTTTCTACATGGATCACTCAAGTCATGAACCACCATTATGAGCAGGAATGGGTGCCCTGGGAGTGGTGCTTATCCTAGTCAGTCTCATTGCCTTATGGTGTATCTGCCAGAATAAGGGTTACACAGCAAAGAAGTAATGCCATGATTGCACAAGCCTTTGCATCCCTAGAGGCAGGGCAATCACCTCAGGCTTGGTTAACTGTGTTAAAAGGCTAAGCAATCATCATGCTCAGGATGTGAGACGAAGTACTACACTTGAGGCCAGCTTCTAGCGGCTTCATGGAGGGCAAGTCTGATTGCATATGGGTTGGTATCATAATCCCATCTCTGAGAAAAGATACCGGACTAGTATGGCACCAGCTTGGCTGATAACTGGGCGCGGGGCCATTACAATGTTCCTTGTTCATCAGAGATCAGACCTCTACCCTTGCCTGTTGCGTTTAAAACAAAAAAGGGGAAACTGTGGGAAGCCACAGCCCCAAGATAGTGCCTGGCTGGATGCCAGGTAGTCCAAGCTTAGCTGTAAGCAAGCCTTATTTGGAAGTGCTTGATGGATCTGGTGTGCTTCCTCCTTCTGTGGCCTATCTGGGATCACCAGGTGGCATGAGCTGATTGGGCAGTGAGCGAACATTTAAGGGCTTGCTGGGACTGGAGGAGGCAGAAGGTGATGTACAAGGTTCCTGAATAAACTGCTTGAAGAAGAGTCGTGGACGTGTTTCCTTGCTGGCCGAGGTAGATGCGACAAGAAACTGTCCCAAATACAAAAGAAATAAATAAGTAACTGACAAATTATCAAAAAAATAGCAGTTATAAAAACTCCCTGGATCAGAACACAATAAAAATGAAAATGTTAATTGAAACAGAATGTGAAAACCTTGAAGCCCAATAAAGCAGTAAGTCAACTGTGAGGATCCAGTGGAGGGAAGAACAGTGGTCGAGCAAGAAGAGGTCCAGTACTTCAGAAGTCATTTCAGGTTATACATCAAGGAAGAAAAGAAGAAGAGGAATCTAAAAGGATGGAGATGGATTAAGACCACTTGGGAAAGGATCAAGAGAATCAACTGTGCTTGTCACATAAGGAAAGCTAAGGAAGACATTAATCAGGAAGTTCATTGTAAAACATAGTGGTTGAAAACTTCTCACGTCTTAGGAATGAAATTGAGATCCAAACACAAGAAGATCAAGAAAACACAATTAAAAGAATTCAAAACAACACTTAGGCAAGGTAAATCCAAATTTTCAAAACCTAGAGAAAATTAAAGTGTTATATAAAAAGAACTCGACAAGGCCTTCAGCAGGAACGTTATGGCTATAAATGAGTATAATGCTATTCTCAAATAGATAAAACAAAACAAAAAAACAACCCAACAACAACAAAAACAATAATGAGTCACCCAGCAAGCCAGAAAGACTATATCTCATAAAGAAGAGAATTTTTCTTCTTGGAAAAAAATCTGAGAGATGCAGTATTATTTACCTTTGTAAACTGGTTAAAAAAAAAAAAAAACACCTCAAATTGGAAGAAACACACCCCAAATACCACTCATAGAACTGTGCCTAGCCCATTTGTCATCAGAAAGACTTCCTCCCGCAACTGATGGAATCACATGCAGAGACCCAAATATTAGGCAGAGTTTGGGAACCGGCAAAAGAGGATGAAAAGGGGTTGTAAGAGCTAGAGGGGTGGAAGACACGAGGATAACAAGAGCCCACGGAATCAAATAAGCAGGGATCATAGAGATGAAGGCAACAGTCATAGAGCCTGAGCCAAGTCCTCCATATAGATGCTATAGTTGTTAGCTTGGCGTGTTTGCAGATTCCTAACAGTGAAGTAGGGGTGTCTTTGAATCTTTTGCCTGCTCTTGGGATCTTTTTCGACTGACTGGGTTGGCTTGTCCAGTCTTGAGGTTTTGTGCCTCTGTCTTACAGTATTTTGTTATACCATGTTTGGTTTGGTTGATATCGCTAGGAGGCCTGTTTTTCTTTTTTCTTTTTTTTCTTTTTTCCTGAAGGGTAAGGAAGGTACAGTGGATCTGGGTAAGAGGGGAAGTGGAAGGGGGACTGGGAGAATTGGAAGGAAGGAAGGCTGTGGTTGGGTATTGTATGAGAAAAGGATAAATTAAAAGAAAAATAATAAAATATGAATAAACCCTAAATAACAATGAGAGTAAAACTGAATGGTAAACAAATACATAGTATTCTTGTAATAGTGATATAATTTTTAACATAAATATAAAGATAAGATAGTAAAGATAATAAATTTGGTAATAGCTTCAGAGCATCAATGCAAATTTTGATGTCAACAATATGAAATGGGAAGAGATACAAGTGCAGTTTTTACGGGTAATTGTAATTGTTATCATATTAGTATGTACATTATTCATTAGATAATTTTTTATAATCCTCGTGGTAACCATAAAGAAAATACAAAAATTCCACAGAAGAAAGTGAGTTACTAGCCAAAGCATATCAATCAACTGAACACAGAAGAAAATAAAAAGGAATATTTAAAATATCAGGAAGACACATAAAAATATTACAAAATATAAGCAACAAGCTTCCCTAGAAAAAAGCACTTTAAATATAATTATATTATGCTTATTAATTGAAAGGTACAATGTTGTGGAACACATGAAAGAATACACTAAACATTCTCCAAGCACTTATTTTAGACTTAAGAACACACAAAGACAAAGCATGAATGAAGTGCATGAAAATGGAGAAGAGGAGGAGGGGGAGGAGGAAATGAACATGGGTTATGATGTAAAGAAATAGAATCCTTGAATATTGTCAGCATTAAAGCAAATGATGCTGCCCTTATAAGAAATAGCATGGAACTTTCTCAACAAACTAAAATAGAGTAGTTTCCCCCTTTGGAAAAAAAAAAATGGAGTCGGTATCTCAAAGAGATAACACTCTATGCTTACTGTAGCTATACTGATAATAGTCAAGTTATGAAGTCATGATAAAACAAAACATTGGCAAATGAATATATAAAATGGCACAAACACACAATGAAATTCCAGTGTGCTGCCTTTCACAAGGAAAAAAGAATGATAACCACAAAAAAGAGTGGGTGGTTATTGAGGACCTATGTCAAGTGAAATTTTCTGTAGCAGAAGTACAAATACTGCATTCTTCTACCAATCTGAAATACACTCAAGTCGTCTAATATGGGTAAGCACAAAGTAGAATGGTATACCACAGAATCTCAGGGTGTGGAAAATGGAGGTTCTGTTTAATCATTGTAGATTTTTAATTATGCAAGGTAATTCATTTCTAGAGACTGGCTTGCAACATTGAGTCAATGACATTAGGTTGTATAAGTCACAAAATTAAATTGGTGTATCCCCTTTGTTCCTATCACAGTGTATATTTTAGAATTATTATTAAAACTGCTTCCTTTAACATTCACAGTGATTTCCTTGGCATCTACGCTAAACAGGTTTCTTTGGTGTGTTTAACCCAAGACCCCTTATTTCTGTAGCATTTAAGCCCTTGTTTTTCTTTGTTGTATTTCTGAAGGGTTTTTTTTTTCTTCCTGTTTTCTTTTGTTTGATTTTGTCAGGTTTTATGCTGACATGTTGGGTTTGAATTTCCTGGCTTCTAAGAATTTTCCTCTGATCTTAACTTTTATAGTCAGCACTGCCGCACCCTCAATCAGGATCAGTCACCCCGTTGCCACTAACACTATTTACTTGTTTCAAGAATTGCTTGAAATCCACAGCAGTCAGCTCCCACCACTCTAAAATACAGCCAAATTTTAGGGACAGGTAGCAAAACGTTTTCAAGTAGATAGTTGTATATAACACAGAGCGGTATCATTTCCCTTATTCCAAAACTGTTATGCTATGTTCATAAGAGACAGATCATATGGATACTAATAAAAAAGAATCAACCTTTTTTCCTTATGTCAGAAATCATTCTTTTAGGGTGATGTTTGGCATGGTACAAACAAAGAATTGTTAGGTTGCTAGTTCCATAAAATTGATTGCTTCATGTGACAGAGGCAGCAACATGAGTGGCTTTGCCATAAAATGTGTCTTCTGATGGGAATGAAAGTAGCAAAGGATCACATGGACAGGAAAAACCTCCTGTAGCCCCAGTGTGAAGACTTCAATGAGCATTGAGTGTTATAAAGGCAGGTCACGGTGCAGAATGAGTCTATCTTGTCGCGAGAAAGCTCATCCCATCCATTTAGATGGGATGGATGGGACTAAACACCCGTGGCCTTTCAAAGAAAAGTTCTGGTCGTTGCCACTGCCAAAATGAGGTCTGAGAGATGGATATGGACAATTTGGTTTTGATGCAGCCAACTTGTGATATCAAAGTAGTTTTGTATGTGAATTGGGAAGAAAATAACATCATGACTGAAGCAACTTCACCTTGCATGTTCTTGTTCACCTGCTTAGTGCTTCTCCTCTTCCCAATGTGTGCACTTCCCAATGTGACCACAGAATCTCTCTCTCTCTCTCTCTCTCTCTCTCTCTCTCTCTCTCCCTGACTTTCCATCTCTCATACCTCCCCTCTAGCTTTCTTCCTTTTCATCCTTCTAATTCTTCATCCCCCTACTTTTTCCCCCCTTTATCTCTCTCCTCATATCATTCTCTTGCTTTCTCCCACTGCTTCTTCCCTTCACCTCTCCCTACATCACTAGTGTTCTCTTCTTTGCATCACTTAGCAACTGAAACACTTTCCATCTTGTGCAACAGTAGTCATATTCCCCAGATTCATGCTCCCTATCTCTTTCATTTTATGTTAAGAAGCAAAGCACCATGTGTCATTAAGATACTAGCTAATATCTTTCACATTCATTGCCACGTGAAGATTTGTGTAGATCTCATCTACTTTGAAGCATTAGTAATATGAATGCAATGTGTATGATCATCTGTACACATCTCAGCCTGAACTATCAAAAGATCAGGAACTATTATATGAGGCAGAATGTATGAGAGAGGATAAACCTGCAGAAAAATGCACTTAGGCCATCTTCTCGTGTAATTTATTTTTGTCATACACACATGCTAATTTTCTGTTCCACATATATGATTTCCATTTTGCAGGAATGCTTCTGTGCTTCTCTAATTTTACGGTCCACTGAAGAGAGTATTACCTATTTTATATGCATCAAAAATCATTTTGCAGAATCCTTTAGTATCACTGGAGAAAAGCTCAGGATACAGCAAGGCCAATAGGCAAATTAGAAGCTACTTTTGAAATGGGTCCATGTTGTCAGTTAAGAGGTGATGATTTCCTACATCAAATCCTTGACACATTATTCATTCCCTTATTTTCTTCCCATAGGCCCTATACTAGAATATATGAGCTCCATACATTTTCAAAATCATTGTGTCTAACGGATTAGAAAAACAGTGCTACCCTGAATTAGATACTAACTTAAAACTACATTATTTTGCTTTGGCTCCAAATGTCTGTCTTATAGTGTGTGTCTAAGCAAAAAAAACCAAAACAATTACACACAAACACAGACACACAATACACATACACACAGAGAGAGAGAAAGAGAGAGAGAGAGAAAGAGAGCAATATATTTTTGCAATATAAAGTAACTTGCCTCATAAGCATGGGGTCTTAGATTCAGTCCCCTCCAATAAAAAATAATAAAGGAAAATAAAATTTCTTATTTTTACTCCAGAGCCTAGGAAGACCTGAGTGAAGTGCACTTACACTGTTCCTTAGAGAAAGTTTTGAGGGGTCAGTTACAACTTTCATGACCTAAAGCACAAGTCTGTCTGACTTTCAGAATGTTTTCTATATTGCTTTGTTTATAGACAGGTTTGTTGATAAGCAGGCAGTCCTAGCTTATTAGGTAGAACTCACCCATGGTTGGTGACTAATTCCAATATATATCTATATCTATATTTATATCCATATCTATATATGTGTGTGTTGCTTCTTTCCCTGTTGGGTTAAGTCAGGTACAGCTACATTCAGCTATCCCTGATTTTCGAGTGTTTTATATACTATGCTCTGCCCCCTATATTTTTTTTTACAAAGGCTTCTAAGAGGATACCTCTTGTATATCTGTCCAAATTAGCACGGTGTCATCAAAACAATGTACTGACTTAACCCAGTGCCACTGGGCCATCCAGGTCAACCTTCATTCCTCTCTTTGTGCAAGAAAAAGACTGTCACAAGGGAGGGATTTTGGAGAGAGGAAGAACTGGCTGTCTTTTGAGTATCAACTGTTTCATTGTGGCTTCTGTTTATTTATTTTTTCAAGTAAGAGGTGATTTTTCTCGAAAAAGTGAAGGACTAAAGTCTGCTTTAACAGGAATTTGAGGGAATTCATAGTTCCATAGAGCTCAGACTCATCTAGGCTTTAATAAATATTTTCATTATGATCATCACATTTCCATTTCTCAACACTACTAAAATTAAACTACAAATTTGTAGCTGAACACATAATTGGTATTGCAAAATTTGGTTACCTAAAGTCAGAGTTTGGGTTGTCATTATGCCACAAGTTTCTTGCTGCAACAGGAATGAGAGATTATCTCCTAATGGGTGTGTTAATAAGCTTTAACTTTTTCTTTCCATGACTGGGTCCTCAGATCAGAAAATATGCTTAATGCCATCAACATTTGAATCCATTACTGTTGTAACTGTTAAAAGTAGTATGACATCTCTCCAGTTTATCTACATTCTGTGTCAACAGAAATGAAAATGTTTCCTAGTCATCATAATGCCAGCATCTGACATTAATAACTACCTTGCCCCACCCCTCCTTTCTGCAAAAGCTCATTCCTTACATAAATACAAGAGTAAACTGACCCTAAAACTTATCATGAAGTTTCTTATCTAAGAGTCACTATCTAAGTATCAACTATATTGTATTTGGATTAGTGGAGAAACGGACATTACATCCAAACAAAATGATCTGAGCACGTTTTGCTTGCAAAGACTTTGTATTGGGATAATCCATAGAGTGAGTTTTACCATGCAGCAGAGCTAATGATATTCTTAGGCTGAAAAAGAAGCCAAGTTGTTGAATTTGAGAGTCATGCAAAGGATGCCACATGGAAAAACGCAGTGTTACTCAGTTAAAGGGTAAGGATTGTTTGAGGATGCCTTAGGAAGAAACTCTATCCTGTCTTTCTTCTTCCCCAACTGCACAGGCTTCTGGTTAAACTCAACTGAGGGCATCAAAGATGGATGTAGTTTATACAGGTCAGTTGCTTAGAGCAGAGGGCATTGTGGAGAAGAGAATAAATATGAGGAGTAAATGGTAATTCATCCAGGACACATTTTTAAGACTGTTCATGTGCAATTTGCTTAGTTGTTTGTCTTTGTAAAAACAGCAAAAGGAAAAACAAAGAATGGAAGGAGGGTATGAAATCTACCTTGCCTGGATCCATCCATGAAACTTTTGCAGAGAAAGGAAGATATGGCACACACATGGCAAGAGTCTGTATAAGACAGCATGGAAAGATGTAGTGTTTGGATGTTGTTCCTCCCAAAGGTTTATGTTATGATAAGACAATGTCAGAATGACAATGCAAAGAATTTGACTTTACTCTGGCAGCTTCAGTTTTAAGATGCAGGGAGTGGAGGGCTCATAAACTACAATAATGTTCTCACATATATCAGAGGCAGGAAGTAGAGATGGTGTGGCCAGGAAAGGGCTTCACAGCTGTTGGCTAGTTTTGAAGTGATCGAGACTATAAAACCTTGGAGAAGATGCAGACATAATTCCCAACACTCACAGAAGACTGGTAGCAAAGAGGATGTGCCCTGTGTATTTGGAGGGCATCAACATTCAGTGAACATTTTAACTTCATCATTAAATTTACCCACTGGAGTTGGGCATTGGTGGCACATGCCTTTAATCTCGGCACTCGGGAGGCAGAAATAGGAGAATCTCTGTGAGTTCTAGTGGGTTCCGGGACAGGCTCTAAAACAGTACAAAGTAACCTTGCTTTAAAAAGCCAAACACACACACACACACACACACACACACACACACACACACACACGTTTTCACCACCATGTCTTGCCAGAAATACATGTTTTAATTGAAATAATTCTTTTTATAAAAGAGGCAAGCCCAAAACAATAAGAAAAAACAATAAGAATAAACACCAAATATTCTTAATTTAGGAAGAGATACTCTATTTCTAATAGCAATCTTGTAGTATATATGCATGTGGTATTTGCATGTACATGTATTTGTGTATGTGTGTGGGTGTGTGTAAAAAACAGAAATCAAAGCCAGATGTCCTTCTATACTCTTCTGTACCTTATTATCTGAGAGAGGGTCTCTCCCTGAACCTGCTGCTCATTAAGTCAGTAACACAAGCTTCCCAGGAAGCTGCAGAGATGGGCTTCCATCCTTTACAATGGCAGCCTACCATCCACTTTTTAAACTTTATTTTACATTCCAACCAAAGTTCTCTCTCCCACCCCTCCATCTGTCCCCTTGCCTCCCCTCCAGCCCATACCCCATGCACTCCTCCCAACAGGTAAGGGCTTCCTTGGGGAGTGGACAAAGTCTGGCACATTAAGTTGGGGCATGAGTGATGCCATGCTCAGCTTTAATGTATTGTTTTTGATGTGAATGCTGGGGACCTGATCTCAGGTCCTCACTTTTATAGCAAGCACTTAATTGACTTCTACTTCTCCATAGCCTCTAACAATGACCTCTAATATACTAAGAAAAGAATAGGTTAACATAATTCCTAAATAATACTATGCTACTGCCTATGACATTGAATCAAATTATGTTTCTTATATACTTAATTTAAGTGTTTATATTTAATTTATCCATCCAACCAACATTTATTGAATATTTACATACGAAGTAGTGGAGAAAAGGTGTTTGCCCTCACAGAGCTCGTATTCTGGTAAGCAAGGAAAAGTTTTAACAAAGAATTAACGTCTTCTACAAAATTTCTTCTGCTCCAAAGGTGAGTGGCTTGATTCAAATGGTAAAGAAAAATCAACTCCCCTTTACCACAAAATTTAGAAGAGAAAAATAAAGAATAATTTGATATTAAGGTCTTTGTCAGTTTAGATGACACAAAAGGATGGTATTCAGCTTAGCTGATAATGTACTTAGTAAAACTCACCAAGGAGTCTTAGAAGTCCCGAGATGCACCTATAGATACAAGGAAAAGAAAGAGCTAAGATACATTACAGAGAACATCTCAGGTAGTGGAGACATTCATCTGTGTCCATGTACTTATTGAACTTAAGTTGGAAAACATTTGACATCAGGGGGTCTCTCACACCAGCTTGGAATCCAAAGCAAAGAGTACACAGTGAGCAGGAAGAAGGGGGAGGGAAAAAAAAAAGAACAATACAAGAAGGAGACTTGAAGTTAGAGAGGTGATACAGGCAACAGAAAAACAGAAACATGTGACCGCAGAAAGTTTGGCTGGCTTCTACAGAGAAGGTAGTCAAAATCTCTGGGAAAGCAGATATAGGCTACTCATCTGAAAGGTGGCACTCTTACACCCAAAGCTGAGTCATAGGATTTGCCCTGCTCTTTGCCAAAACCTTCAGTATAACTTCATCATAAAAGTTGTTTTCTACTTCAGCATCAGCAAAAAGAAGCTACTGCAAGAAATTGGAATATTAAGATAATATCCCAACCAAGACCTTGACCTGCTTTGCTCATATTATCGTTCCTCCATCTCTTCATCTGAACTCCAGGAGCTCAGCCTAGTGCTTGGTTGTGAATCACCACCTCTGTCTGCTTCCAATTATTACCGGATGTATGTGTTTGTCTTGCTTTGTGATGAGTTACCTCACTCAGGAGGGATTTCTCCAATTCCATCCATTTTGCCTGTAAATCACAAGATGTCGTTTTTTTCTTGCTAGAGAGTAATACTCCGTTATGTAAATGTAGCACATTTTCTTTATCCATTCTTTAGTTGAGGGGCATTTAGGTTGTTTCCAGGTTCTGCCTATTACAAATAATGCTGCTATGAACATAGTTGAGCAAATGTCCTTGTGTTGTGATTTTGCATCCTTTCTGTATAAATCCAAGAGTGGTATTACTATTTTCAGAGAAATAGCCATATTATTTCCCAAGTGGCTGTACAAGTTTGCAGGCCCATGAGCAGTGGAGGTATGTTCCTCTTTCTCCATATCCTTTCCAACATAAGCTGTTATCAGTGTTTTTGATCTTAGCCATTCTGACAAGTGTGTAAGATGGTATCTCAGAGCCATTTGGACTGAAAGCTGGGGAGCCAGCATGGGACCAAGTTAGGCCCTCTGAATGTTAGTGACCATTAAGTGTTTTGATCTGGTGGGGGTGGGAGGCTGGTAGTGGGATCAGGACTTATCCCCATGCATGAAATGGCTTTTTGGATCCCATTCCCTATGGTGGGATACCTTGATCAGCCATGATACAGGGGAGAGGGGCTTGGTCCTGCCTCAACTTGGTATGCCAGGCTTGTTGACTTCCCAAGGGAGGCCTTACTCTCTCTAAGGAGTAGATAGGGGTGAGGTGTGGGGAGGTAGAAGGGTGGGAAAAGGGAAGAGAGGGGGAATTGGGATTGCTATATGAAATGAAAAAAGTTAAATAAAAAAGTAAAAATTTTTTAAAAAGGTAATACCACTTAACTCCACAGGCCCACACATATTTTACTAAACATGGTTTCAAGGAGAAAATGTCATATAATTAAATTATGAAAAATAAAAAATCACTATAAACTATAAACTAAACACAGTTTATTTAAACTTGACAACACTGAAAAATACCTCCTGCCAAATACTCAAAACACATTGAAAGGCACAACTCCCCGCCAAAGCTATGGTAGACTTTGCTTGAGCTAACCACTTTCATTTTCTTAGACTTTGGATTTGTCTAAGCCTGTAATTAGTTCCTCATATGTTTGCAGAAACTGGTATATTCTCTCCTGCTGGAGAAAATGTCCTCTGCAGTGTTCAGATGCACCAGTGTTTGTCCCAACTGACCTATCTAGGTCTCATGGCCCATTTTTACACAGTACCTATGTTCATAGAAAAAGAAACTCATTCTTATTTGAGAATCATTTGAGAATATAATAGTGAATTTGAGAATCCACTATTATAACTATATATGGATTCTCTTGGTTCTGTTACTCTGGGAAATATTAATACAGTTCTTAAACAGCATTCCAAGCCATTAAAAATTATTTACAATGGAATGTAAAACTCTTAAAGAAAGAGTTATAAGGATACAACCAAAGATATTTTAAAATTGAAAACATATTGTTTCTCCCATCTCCTCAGGGGAAGAATATAGGAGAGCAAGAAAAGAGATACCTTAACAGAAGGAGCCATTATTTTAGAGAGAAATCTTGCAGTAGGGAAATGTCCAGAGATATACTAGGATGACCCCCAACTAAGAATCTAAGCAATAGGGGAGAGGCTATCTTAAATGTCCTTTCCCTATAATGAGATTGATGACTACCTTACATACCATCATAGAGCCTTCACCTGGTAGCCAATGGAAACAGAAGCAGAGACCCGCAGCTAAGCACTGAGCTGAATTCCTGGAATCCAGTTGTAGAGAAGGAGGAGTAATGAGCAAAGGGGTTAAGAACATGCTGGGGAAACCCACAGAAACAGCTGACCTGAACAAGGGAAAGTTCATGAACCCCAGACTGACAGCTTGGAAACCATCATAGAACCAGGCCCCCTGCACATGGGTGACAGTTAGGAAGCTTGGGAAGTCTATGGGGCCCCTGGTAATGGAACATTATTTATCCCTGTGTATGAATGAACACTGGAGCCTACTCCCCATAAAGGGGATACTCTCTCAGCCTAGACACATGGGGGGAGGGCTAGGCCTTGCCCCAAATGATGTGACAAACTTTGAAGATTCCCCTATGGAAGGCCTCACATTTTCTATGGAGTAGAAGAGGAATAGGATGGGGGTCAGTTGGGGGGACATGGGAGAATGGGAGGGAGAGGGAACTGAGATTGACATATAAAATAAGATTGTTTCTAATTTAAGTAAAAATGAATAGAAAAAGAAAATAAAATACTTTATAAGTGAAAAAAGACAAAAGAAAGAAAACAGATTCTTCACTCATAATACATCTGGACCACAGTTTCCTCTCCCTCCACTCCCCCCAGCTTCCCTATGCCACCTCCCTCCTCCTCCAGATTCACCTGCTCCCTCCATTTCCCTTCAGAAAGGAGTAGGCCTCCAAGAGAAAACACACACACACACACACACACACACACACACACACAAAGTAAAGGCAAAAGCCCTCATGTCAAGGCTTATTGCGGTAAATAAGGGTCAGGATAAACAAATAGGCCGAATAGATGTTTATTCAGGGAGAAATAACTTACAACCTAGACAGATGAACACCAGGAAATTCAACCCGATCCTCTCCTGTCCGAGTCACGCCAGAAAGAGAGCGCCTTCCTGGCCCCCTCCGACCTCCTTCCTCAGGTCACCTCCGCCCATCGCTCCACCCCCCCAATGGGCGTGGTCAGTGCTACAGAAGGACTACCTCACTACAATTCCCCTTTTAGTCTAAAGAAAAGATTTAGGCTTAATACAAAACTATATACAAAACAGTGAATAACAAGTGTGCTCTAAGAAAAGGAAAATCGAGAACAAAATGACCTACATATCTAGTCCTAGGGTGAGGGCATAATGGAGTTTACAATAGAGTTGTCCTAAGCTGGAAAACGTAAGTCTAGTACCTAATATATCTAACTAGGAAGAGAGAATAATAGTTGTGATAGTTTAATCTTCAACCTCATCAAGACCTGAGAAGGAAAATAACAATACTAGAGTAGACAGGAAATGCGGATGGACAACTTCCAAAACGGTGCAGCAAGGACAGAAACAGCAAGCCACCTGAACAGTCACCCTAGGTCTCACAGCGACGTTGGTACACCCAGATTTGGCTAAGGCCAAGAGAACTTGACAGACCACAACAACAGCAGGGAAATAGAATGGCTGTCTTACCCTGACTTGGCAAGGTCAAGCAGTCTTCTATATTTGTCTCCTGCAAGCACATAGGACTGCATGTCCAAATCAGTGGTCAAGGTGGGGGCAATTCTATGCCCAACAGGCCATTAGCTGAGGCGAGATTGAACTCCAGCAGGAGCAACAACAGTGTCCAACATATTTTCGGGAAAATGCACGGTGCTGTCAGGAGCAACAGTGTCTCATGTCAAAGGAGTACTAATATTAAAACATTTAAATGCCATGTTCTGCATGTCTATGAAGGATTGAAGATTAAGCATCTATATCTGACTAATCTCATAGGTACAGGAAATGTGAGTGAAGATAATCTGTAATACTCGGGAACTTAGCTAAAAAGACTGATTAAAACTTTCCTGAGTAAAGCAGGAACAAATACTTAAACAATATAACTATTTACATATACCTACATGTAAATCCCTAAAATAGAGGTAGAGTATAAGTGTCAAGACAAGAGGTAGAACTATAAAGGGCAGCAAGATAAATATCCCAAATTGTATCAATATACAAAATGTCTTGAACACAAGAAAAGTATACATACATAGAATATGGTAAAAAATAATGTGCATAAATATTATAAGTGGAAACATTTAACACCATATAACAAAATATAAACTTAATTTTACATAGCTTACCACATAGGAATGCATAACAATGTAAGCTGTAAAATACTATCTCATTCAAACTCAAATTCTCAAGGAAATAGGCTAATCTACTTATATCCCATCTAAACCATACCTTTACCCACCATTCCCTATTCCTGTCTAAAAGATAAACCCGAGTGTAAGCATCACCCAATCCCAAATAACTAAAACCAACCCAAAGACGATGACTATTATCCCAAAATTCCAAGGGTAGGGAAAGGGGGCGTAGTCATATTAAGATTACTTCCTGCTGAAATGGGACGATGATTGCTCCAATGGATCCTGTAGGAAGAAAATTTTTAGCAACCAAATTTCTCAACAGAACTGGCTGTGACATATGTAGTTAGTCACTGTGTGGCAGAAAATTCTTGACTGTAGTTCTATTTGAAACTGGCCAGGGTGTAATAAAAAGGTGCACCATTACAGCTAGCTAGTCATGAGTTGTCTCGAGCAAAACAGTCTCAAACCGGTTTTAGGGTGATGTTTGTAGTTCCGATGCATCAGGTTGAGTCAAGTGGAAATGATGATGTGGGGCCCCATCTTCTTTCCGGAAAGTTCAAAGACTGCTGTTAGGAATCGTTATTATTCCTTGTGGAAAAGTTACACATCAATATTAAAGTAAAATTTTCAAGTTTTAAGGTATGCATTAGGGAAAGACAACAATAAGCATTAAAAGTATGTGAGAAAATTAGGATTTCAGAGAGAAAATTGCATAAGATATGAGTCCCCAGATTTTGTTTCTTCTGCCTTACACCAATTGGCTTCTTGATTTAAGGCAGAAACCATGAATTTAATCTTAACAACATGCTTGAATTTAGAGAAGGAAAGCCAAATCCAACTCCAAAGCCAGCATTGGTTTACAAAATTTGGGACTTCAGGAATACTAGATAATAGAGAGAAATAGATTTCTATATAGAAATAGTTTACTACAATTAAATTTTTTTTTTTTTTTTTTTTTACCATATATCAGATTCTGCTTCCTTAAGTGATTGTTTCTGAAGAGCTGTCTTCTCTTCTGTAGGCACCTACATGTTCAGTGTCTTTTGGCTGTTTGATGATAGGTTTTCTCTGTTTTCCTGTAAAAACAAGAACAGAACACTTCCCCTACCTTTGAGAGGCCTCCGCACACCTCATAGGACCTAGTTTGTTGGATGACTTGTCATTTCTCTTCATTAAGATGTTTCTCTTGTTCAACTCGGATCTTGATTAACTTAGATGGTATCCATAGTTTTTCTTCTCCTGTAGATACAAATGCAAAACCCCTACCCCAACGTAACACATATCCTGCTTTCCATTCTGAGGTCAGTACATCCTTGAAATACACTGGCTGATTTAGTTCAGAAGTTTTTTCTATTGTCCAGTGTCTTTCTGCAGCTGTTTTTCCTTTTTCATCAGCATTAAGAAAGTTTAATGTTAATAAAGCATTATGTAATCTGTGTTTGGGTGTTTTGGTTCCTCCTGCCTGTTTATGGAGCATTTCTTTTAAAGTACGATTGGATCTCTCAACCACTGCTTGTCCTGTAGGATTGTGTGGTATACCAGTTATGTGCTTTATCTTGTAATACTCAAAAAACTGTTTCAATTTGCTGGAGACATATGCTGGAGCATTGTCAGTTTTTATTTGTGCAGGTATGCCCATAATGGCCATTACCTCTAAAAGGTGCGTTATAACAGAATCAGCCTTTTCAGAGCTCAGAGCAGTAGCCCACTGAAACCCTGAAAATGTATCTATAGTGTGATGTACATATTTTAATTTTCCAAATTCTGCAAAATGAAACACATCCATTTGCCATATTTCATTCCTATTTATACCTTTAGGGTTACTGCCTGGTGGTAAAGGAGTTTGGTTATAGAATGAGCAAGTAGGACATTTCCTTACTATTTCCTTGGCTTGTTCCCAAGTGATAGAAAAATCCTTTTTTAAACCTTTGCTGTTCACGTGGTGTTTCTTATGAAACTCTGAGGCTTCTAGCACACTTCCTATCAATAAACGATCAATTTCATCATTGCCTTGTGCTAGAGGACCTGGCAGACCCGTATGGGATCTGATGTGTGTTATATATATAGGATGAGTCCTCTTTCTGATAGTATCTTGTAACTGTATAAACAATGAAGTTAATTCTGTATTGTCAGGAATAAATTCTGCAGTCTCAATGTGTAAAACGACTCTCTCTGCGTATTGAGAGTCAGTAACTATATTGAGGGGTTCTTTAAAATCCATAAGTACCATGAGAATGGCATACAATTCTGCCTTTTGTACAGAATTGTAAGGGCTTTGAACCACTTTACTAATATTTCCTGATTTATATCCTGCCTTACCTGATTTATTTGCATCAGTGTAGAATGTATGAACTCCAGAAATAGGTGTTTTTCTTACAATGCGTGGAAGAATCCAAATCGTTTTCTTTATGAATTTGATTCTCTCAGTTTTGGGATAGTTGTTGCTAATTGTTCCCAAAAAGTTACTGCAAGCTCTCTGCCAATATTCGTTATCTTTCCATAAGGAAGAAATTTCCTCATTAGTTAAAGGTACTATAATTTCTGCTGGGTCCCTTCCTATTAGCTGACGAAGTCTTAATTTACCTTTTATAATCAAGTCAGAGATCTTTTCTATATATGTTTTCAGTTTTTTATTCTGTTTATGTGGTAGGAATATCCATTCTAATATGATATCTTCTCTCTGCATCAAAATCCCTGAAGGATATTCTCTAGATGGTAATATAACCAGAATACAGTCTAGGTTTGGATCCACACGGTCCACATGTGCTTCTAGTATCCTCTTTTCTACCCATTCTAATTCCTTCTCAGCTTCAGCTGATAGTATTCGTGGACTATTCAAGTCCTTATCTCCTTTTAGGGCCATTTTCAAGTTTTTCAAATCATGCCCTTCTACTCCAATTATGGTTTGCAGTTGAGAAATCTCTCCTAGTAATTTTTGAAGATCATTAAGAGTCTGGTAGCGATCTCTTCTGATCTGTACTTTTTGTGGTCTAATTTTCTGTAGACCTATTTTATATCCTAAGTAGTTGATAGACTCTCCTTTTTGTATTTTTTCAGGTGCAATTTGTAATCCCCATCGAGGTAAAACTTCCTTTACTTTCTCAAACATTTTTTCTAATATTTCTCCTTTAGAGTCAGCTAACAATATATCATCCATGTAATGATAGATTATGGATTGTGGAAACTGTTTACGAATTATTTCTAACGGTTTTTGTACGAAATATTGGCACAGGGTGGGGCTATTTAGCATTCCCTGTGGCAAAACCTTCCATTGATATCTCTTCACCGGTTGAGAATTGTTATAATTAGGTACCGTGAAGGCAAATTTCTCTTTGTCTTGTTCTTGTAAAGGTATAGTGAAGAAGCAATCCTTTAAATCAATAACTATAATAGGCCATTCTTTGGGTATCAAAGAAGGCAAGGGCATTCCAGGCTGTAGAGAGCCCATTGGCTGGATAACTTTATTGATGGCTCTCAGGTCTGTAAGCATTCTCCATTTACCAGATTTCTTTTTGATCACAAATACAGGAGAATTCCAAGGGCTGGTTGATTCCTCAATATGTCCAGCATTTAGCTGTTCCTGAACCAGGCTTTCTAAAGCTTCTAACTTCTCAGAGGTCATAGGCCATTGTCCTACCCAGACAGGTTCCTCTGTTAGCCATTTTAAAGGTAGGGCTTTTGGTTCCTCTGTTTGTTCAGCATTTGTATTTTGTTTTTGTACTGCCTGGATATTTGGTCTCTGTCTTGTATAGTACTTAACAGTATTCTTTCCACAATCATGAGGTCGTCTATGGTTCCTATCTAATACAGGAGGAATGTTAATCTGTGTATTCCATTGCTGTAATAGATCACGACCCCATAAATTTATCACTACATCAGCCACATATGGTCTCAACCTCCCTCTCTGTCCTTCTGGTCCTATACAGTCAATCCATCTCGTGCTTTGTTTTACCTGAGCCAGGGTTCCAATCCCTAAGAATTGAACATTTACCTCATGCAGGGGCCATCTTTGAGGCCAAGATTTATTAGATATGATAGTTACATCAGCTCCAGTGTCCACCAGACCCTCAAACAGTCTATTATTCATCTTAACTATCAATCTAGGCCTATGACTATTTATAGCAGTTTGCCAAAATATACGTTTTTCATTTCCTTCTGTCATGTTTGATTCAACTTCCGTCACTAGTTCGTCATCCAGAGCAGTATGAGTTTTTATAATAGGCACAGAATTTTCTAATTGTCCTGTGGGAGATTGTCTTCCACTGTGACCGGGAATGTTCGAACCACCTGTGATGTGGGGGCCTTCGAGAGGCCCCCCAAGGAGTTTCCCGATGGTAAAGGGTTTCCTTGCTTGTCTCTGGTCGATCTACACTCATTTGTCCAGTGTCTGCCTTTGCCACACCTTCTACATAACCCAGAAGGCTGAGGCCTTCTGTTTGATTCATTCCTGGGGGTGTTACTTCTAGGGAAGCTTTGCCTACAATTTCTTTTTAGATGTCCTATCTTACCACAGTTATAACATCTGACATTATGATATCTTTTCAAACCTTTGGGGATGGCTTCTCCTACCCAAGCTTCTAAGTCACCATAGTAAGGAACTCTGTTATCTTGATATCTTCTCTGACCTTTAGATATGGCTTCTCCTATCCATGCTTCAGTCTTATTGTCATTATACTCAATGTTGCCTGTATATAGGACCCATTCATCCAAGGGTGCTGATCGCATTTTTAAAGGCCAAAGCACCTGTTTGCATTGAGGATTCGCATTCGTATAAGCTAAAGATTCTATGAGTATTCGCCTAGCATCTATGTCTGCTATCTCTAATTGTACTGCCCTAGATAATCTTTCTAAAAAGATACTAAAACGTTCTCTAGGTCCTTGCTTTATCTTGGTATAAGGTTCTATCCTCTCTCCTAATTCATGAACCTTATCCCAAGCATTTAAAGCTGCTGTACTGCATAGAGACAAGATGTGTTCATCATAGGCAGCTTGGGTTTCTGGGTCAGCATAGAGACCCTCACCAAGAATTTTATCTTGGGGAGCTTTATACCCTTTCTTTAAGCCCTGAAGTTCAAGAGCTTTTGCTTCCTCTCTCCATAAAGCCCTCCATTCTATTTGAGAGGCGCTTTCAAGGACAGCTGATATTAATTGATCCCAATCCTTAGGGGTTACCTTGTTATTCCATGCCCATGATTCTACTAATTGCTTCACATAAGGTGAATGCATGCCATAAGAGACTACTGCTTCCTTTATACCTTTTAAATCTTTCATACGTATTGGTTCCCACTGATATGCAACGACACCTTTTGGATGTTTCTTCGTTGCTGGCTTTTCATGAATAGATACAGGGAAAGCTCCCCTGACCCTAAATGGTGTGGAAAATTTTAAATCTTTTTCATGCCCTATTACCTGTAGTTCTTCTTCTGATGTATCAGACTGAAGGTCTTCTAAAGCCTGAAATCTATTCACCATTGTTTCTTTGAGTGTCTGAACTTCTTGAATCAAATAACTTTCTAGAGACTTCATTGTATCAGTCAGTTTCTTACTTTCTCCAACTACAAATGATTCCATGTTTTTAATCTTATCATCCTTAGATATTATCTGAATGGCGTGTAAACTGCCTTCCAGAAACAATGTTCTATCTGCTAGCTTGTCATTATCCTCAGACATGGAAGAGATTCTGTCATCTAGTCTTTCTATCTGATGTTCCAGTTTTTTAAACTTATTAGTAGCTTCCTCCGACCAGGAGTGGGCTGTTTCTGCTAGTTTGTTAATGCATTGCATTGTTTCTGTTCTGGTTATTGAAGTATCTGACATTAAACAAATTATACCTTTCAGCTCGCCAACGCCATCTTCAATATTCTGAATCTTTCTTTCTATATTTTCTATGCTTTGAATTCTATCATTTTCAATGTTTCGAATCTTTGTCTCTATGCTTTGAATTCCATCATTTTCAATGTTTTGAATCCTTGTCTCTATGCTTTGAATTCTATCATTTTCAATGTTTCGAATCTTTGTTACTAAGTCTCCCATGGTTTGTACAAGTTCCTTATTGTTTGCTGTAATCTCAAACCATTTCTTTAAGAATATCATGTTAATGATGAAACCCATTGCTATTACAAAATAAAAGTATATATTGGTCCAGTCATAAGTTTCTTCTGCTAAAATCCCTTCTACATATGAAGTAAAATAATTCCTAAAGTTCTGCATAGTAAAATTATCTGCCATAGTTATAGAACAATTTATCTCAGATTTTATATCAGCTTAAATTGCAAAGGATGTTACAATTACCTTAGGTGTAATTCTGCTGTCCTGGAACTTTGATGCTTTTAGTTGTATATCTCCGCTTGTGGTAGCTACGCCTGGAGGTGTGTCATCAAATAGCGCCTAGCCGCCCAGGCTCGTCTGATCCCGGTTCCTGTAAAAAGTTCTTAACAAACTATGGCAAGCAGAATTTTGTTAAAAGGGGACTTTTGGAGTTACTTGTAACACAAGACGAAACGCGTGCAAGCCGGGCGGGTGCCGCCGGGTGGGTGCCGCCAGGCGGGTGCCGCCGGGCGGGTGCCACCGAGAGGCTCTGCGCGAATGCAAAGTCCCGTGCGGAAATGGGCAAAAAATGTTAAGCGGTAAGTGCCTTCTCAGGTCTGCTTTAGCGGCAAAGATCTCCTTTGCAGTAAGGAAGAGGCAAATGTCCCAAAGCTGTGGTGAGTCCACCTGGTTAAACCCTGCCCGTTGGGGAAGGTGGGGGGAGGGGGGCGGCTTCTGCCGCCTGGGGGCAAAACCCAGGTAAATTCCGCTTCTGACACCAGATATTGCGGTAAATAAGGGTCAGGATAAACAAATAGGCCGAATAGATGTTTATTCAGGGAGAAATAACTTACAACCTAGACAGATGAACACCAGGAAATTCAACCCGATCCTCTCCTGTCCGAGTCACGCCAGAAAGAGAGCGCCTTCCTGGCCCCCTCCGACCTCCTTCCTCAGGTCACCTCCGCCCATCGCTCCACCCCCCAATGGGCGTGGTCAGTGCTACAGAAGGACTACCTCACTACAAAGGCTGAACGAGGAAACCCAACAGGAGGAAGAGACTCAGAGACGCACGTGCTCCCAGGAGGCAGTTGTAAACTCAGATGGGCCAACTTCTGAATGCTTATTCTCTAGTACTTTCAGAGCTAATGAGAGGACAGATGGGTGGGGTGAAACACTATCAGCACTGGAGCGACCAAACTTTTCAAACATTTCTAAAAGTGCTGACAGAAAACACTTAACGCCACTTCACTTCCAGTAATTAAAAGGACAAGGTACTGGAAAAGGTTAAAATGGACGAGGCTACAATATTTTTGCAGCTTAGATGTCTCTATAGACCACAATATAAATATATATATTTCTCTATAGACTACCCCTGGGGCATAGGGATCTGCTATCAGAAGGTACTTTCTTTCCATGACATTTTTTCTATTTGCTATATTTAGTCATTAAGAAGTCAAAATAGCTTTTAAGATTCAGTGATTATTCATTTTTCTATTTGATCATATTGATTGTACGTAACGCTGGGTTTTGTAAAATTTTTTTTTCAAGTACAACATATACTTGGATCTTATTTGCATTCTCCTCTTCCAACCATCCCCTCCCTCTCCTGCTGGTCTCCTTCCTTTGCCCAGTCTCTGTTCTGTTTTCATGTCACATATGCATGCATGTGCATACACATATATATGATTTTGTATATTTATAAAGTATTTTAGAATGCACAAAAAAGAAAATGTGATATTTGTCTTTAGTGTTTGACTTACTTCCATTTTCATTTTAAAATTTTATTGTTATTATGTATATGTGTATACATTTTGGCAAGGAACACAGATGCCATTGAGCACATGTGAACACCAGAAGACAACTTTGTGGAACCGGTTCTGTCTTTTCCATTTATATGTGACAGAGGGATGGAACTCAGTTCTCCATGCCTGCCTGTACAGCAAGTATGTTCACCTTTGAGTTATCTTGCTGTCATTACCATACTTTCCTTAATATTAGAATCTCCACTTGCATCCATTTTTCCTATAAACAACAGAGTCCATTGTAAATAAGTACAAATGAAATTCTGCTGTGTATGTGTACCATATCTTTATCTACTCAACTGCTGAGACATACATAGGCTAGTTCCACATCCTTGCTATTGTGGGTAGAGGGGCAATAAACATGGATGCACAGGAATTTTTATGCTGCACTATCCTAGAGCTATAGTTGGATGATGCAAGACCTTATTTTGTAGTTTTTTTTGAGGCACTCCCATACAGATTTCCACAGTGGCTGGACCAATTTGAATTTCTGTGTGCCCTGTACAGGTTTTTTAAATTTAATTTTAATTTTTTTTATCACAACATCTTGTCCAGCAATTTCTTTCTTGTGTTTTATTGATGGTAGCACTTTTGGCTGTGCTTTTAATTTGCATTTCACTGATAGTTATAATGTTAAGGTTTTTTTCATATATTCATTATCTATTTGCATTTTTGAAAGTGATATGTTCATTTCATTAGTGAGTTATTTATTGGGTCATTTCACTTGTTTTCATGTGTGTGAGTGTGCATGTGCACACGGGCATGCTAATGTTTGGGTCAGCATTCCCCACAGCATGTCTTTCTCAGTCATTCTCTACCTTTGAACCAGGTTCTCTCATCTCACCAAGAACTGGCAGATTCATCTAGACTGGCTGGCCCAAGAAGTCTCCTGTCTCCACCACCTACACTTCAGGACTGCAGAGATACACAACCACATCCAGATTTGTACTCTACGAGATACATTTATTTAGTGTTATGTTCATTTTAACATTTCCTTTCTGGGAATCATATTTGTGTGACAAGCATTTCACTGGCTGAGCCATCTTCCTGGGCCTGGTTTTGTTGGTTTTTTGTTTGTTTGTTTAGTTTCAGGGTTTTTTGTTTGTTTGTTTTATGTAGTTCATTATATATTTAAAACAATAATATTTTTAGATGCCGGTAAAGATTTTCTTCCATTCTCTAGAATATATCTCCATTCAATTGTTTCCTTTTACTGTGCAGAATTTTTTATTTTACTCAATCCCATTGTCAATTCTTGATATTATGTCCTGTGCTATCAAATTCCCTTTCAGAAAATCTCTTCATATACTTGAATTTTAGAGTGTTTTCAGTATATGTCCATACAGTTTAGGAGTTTTGGTTTTAAAATTAAGGTATTTGATTAATTTTAAATCAGTCTTTATACAGAAAAAGGGTCAGATATCTAGATTCATTCTTCTTAGACTAGCCAGTTTTCTGAGCACCATTTGTTGAACAGGCTGTCATTTCTTTGGTATGTGTTTTTGGCATCTTTGTCATAAATCAGGTGGCTAACAAGTTTTTGTGTTACAGAATTCACAATGAGATCTAGCTGGAAGCCTCACCCCTGCTGAGCAGCTTGTTGTGAAGACAATTATTAAGTGTGTTGGGGTGTAGGAATCAACAGCGTCATTAGTCTTACCCTGCTATGAAACTTAGGAACTACAATACCAACCTTGAGGAAAGTATGTACACTTGTTAATAGTGGTATGACTGTTACAAAGATACCTAACTACCTTCTGATTGGATTTGAAGCTATTCCATATTGTGTTGGGGATGTAGTGATACTGCAAACCTGCTTAATAGTCCAGGATAGAGGAGTTTATAGGCCTGAGAGCAGAACTTAATTATATTTGTTACCCAAATAACTTAGTGGTAAACTACCTCTTCAAATACATGTGTGAATGTATCTCTCTCTCTCTCTCTCTCTCTCTATCTATCTATCTATCTATCTCTCTTTCTTTGTGTGTGTGTGTGTGTTTTGAATGTATATGTGTATATATGAGTTCTGTTGGCTAGCCAAATGGACATAGTGGTTAACAGCCACCTCAAAAAATATATGTTTATGTCTATACACAATTACCACTCTCAGCTATAATTAGAGAAGTCTCTCTTTCTAGTGAACTGCTATAAGTGCAGATGCTGACTGTAAAAAGTGCTGTGGATAAATAGTATTTGAGTGCTCAGCCTTGGCCTAAACATGACATCAAAAGCCTGCCTGCCAAGAGTCAGAGAACATTGTTAAATACAAGATGGAAAATATACAGGATCCCCCAAAATAGGGAGAAGGACAGTAGAGAAAGATAGCTGTGGGTGACAGAGCTGATTATGTATAACAACAGATCAATCATCATTGAGGCAGAACTAAAGGAAAGAGGTCAAGGATCCTATTTTTCCCTGCTGAACTATTTGCTACTGATAGATACATGGAAAGAAGGAATTATTACCTCCAGTTTTGTGATGACTCCCTCAGGTTCCTGTGGATAACCCCAATTCAACACTCATGCAAATAGCCCTGATTGAACTACATCATTACAGACCAATTCCAAACATAGAAATCTGGAGAGAGAATAGGTAGGCAGAAGAGTTTATAAAAGTAGGAGAGAGATAAGCAACAGTGGAAGATGCTAGTGGTTAAAATACATCATATTAATGTATGAAATTACCAGAGATTACCTAATTCAAATACCTATAGCCATGTGTGTTCACTTTTAGGTCATGTATTCTAGTCTATTGACTCGTAAGGTTTTTATGATACTACCTGACTTTCTATTTGTTTGGCTGATTATTTCTTACTTTGTTTTGGTTTGTCCTTATCATGGCTGTGTAGAATAACTGAAAACTATGTATTGTTACACCTCTCACATTTTGCCTTGGGTATCTAGAGTAATTTGTGCTTCCATATGAATTTTTGGATTCTTTGTGGAATGTCTATAAAAAGTTATTTATTAAAATTTTTATGAATATTATGCTGTATTGGTGTATTGCTTGTGATAGGATGACTATTTTTATAATATTAATCCTGCTGATCCATAATCATTATTGGTCTATCTGTTTTAATATTTTGAAATTTTCACTGTAGAGGTCTTTCACTAATTTGCTTACAATTACTCTGAGGTAATTTTTTAAAACTATTGTAAATGGGAATATTTTCCAATCTTTTACCTCTCATAATAAAGCCAAGATTTCATTATTCAGTTAACATTTTGTGCTCACATTAAGAAGTAAAATTAAAAATACCCATGGAGGTATCAAGTATTTGACTGCCTTTATCCTTATGATATATAAAATAAAACCAGAGTGTACAGCACATTCAAAAAGTAACTGTTTAGTTAAATGTTTACTGTGCTTCAAACAGTAGATACTTGAATATTTTACATAATTTTTAACTCAGAGTAGGTCTATTAAGCATAAAATTGTAGCTACTAACAAGGCTATATTATTTTCAACAATTCTAAACTAGTAAGTGTTAGACAAAAATATATGTAATTCATATCTAGCTCCTAAAATCACATGTAATCCAGTGTTCATCATGCTTTTAGCATAATAAATGTACAATAAAAATGTAGAGATAAAATACAAGTCGTGGTTCATATTCTCTAAAACACTTGTATATAATCTTGTAGGTCAACTTCTTCACTGTTATCCCTCCATACAAATTCATTCATCATTCATATTATAATTGCTTAATTCCTCTGCAGGCACAACAATGGACCATGGGAAATACAGCAATAAATAACTTAAACGTGGTCCCTGTTCTTATGACAATTTTGTTTAGTGTTTTCTTAAATTAGAAGATAACCAATAAGATATTAGTACAAAAGCGAAAGTTTTATGTCTTGCAATAAGGAACAAGAAAAAAAATAAACAGAGATACTGTCATAAGGAAAGAGAATTGCTATTTAGAATACTTAACATTTTTTAAATTCATTTTCTCCGATGACATTTTCCTTCTCTTTTGTTATATTATCTTTCTCATCCCCTCTTTTACTCTCTTAAAAGCTTTTTATTTTATCCAGACACATAAGTCCTTTCTAAGTTTCCTGACCTTTATTAATATTTACTCCCACCTAGATATGCATATTTAACTGTTAGAAGGTAGGGTCCACACAGAATATGAAAGAGAAAATGTAGTATTTGTCTTTCTGAGCCTAGGTTATTATTTTTATGTGCTTTCTATTTCTATATATCCTTATACAAATTTACAATTTCATTTTTTATTTACAGATAAATAAAATATTATATATATATATATGTATATATGCTTCGTGACCCAATCATCATGTCTTTTAGATTTGTTTTATTTTGTGTATATGAATGCTTTAACTGCATGTCAGTTTGTAAATTACATTTGGCCTAATGCCCATAGAGGTCAGAAGAGAGAGTTTTTTTTCCAGTTTAACTAATTACAATATTATAAACCATCATGTGGGTTCTGAGTGCTGAACTCAATTTCTCTGCAAGATAAACAAGTGCACTTAACTACTGACCCATCTCTCTAGCACTTATCAGGTGTTTAAAAAGGAAGTTATTGACTGTGGGTGTCTGCTTCTATTTCCAGCAGTTACTAGATGAGGGCTCTATGATGGTAGATAAGTTAGTCATCAATCTCCTTACCAGGAAAGGTCATATATGGTAGCCCTTCCACTGTTGCTCAAATTGTTAGTTGGGGTCAGTTTTGTAGGTCTCTGGACATTTCTCTAGAGTCAGTTTTCTCTTCAAACCTATAGTGGCTCCCTCTTTTATGGATCTCTCTATATATATATCTATATCTATATCTATCTATCTATCTATCTATCTATCTATCTATCTATCTATCTATCTATCTTTCTCTCTCTTTTTTCTCCAAATGCAGAGAGGTAGGACAAGACCAGGCTATAGAAATCCACAGAGACAGCTGACCTGAACAAGGAGGAGCTATCCCAGACTGATAGCTGGGAAACCAGCATTGGACCGACTTAGACCCCCTGAACATGGGTCTCAGTTAGAAGGCCTGGGAAGTTTAAGGGACCTCTGACAGTGCAACCAGGACATATCCCTGGTACACAAAAGGACTTTTGGGAGTACATTTCCCAGAGAGGGATACTCTTTTAACCTAGAGGCAAGAAGGAGGGCCTAGTCCCTACTCCAAATGACTTGACAGATTTTAGTTGAACCCTTTTGGAAGGCATCACACTCCCTGTGGAGTAGGGGAGGGAGTAGTATAGGAGGGTGGAAGGGCATGGGAGGGAGGGGGAGAAGGAAGGAGAGGGGAAGGAGAGGAAACTGGGATCAATATGTAAAATAAGAAAAAATAAATAATTTTTTAAAAAGTAGTTATTGAGAAGACAATTTGAAATTTTCTGAAAGTACAAGGGTCACATCCAATACTCTTACCTCCAATTCAACTACAATGATCATTAAATTGAGCAGGGAGAAATTCATACAAAATAGGTGCTAAACATACCAAGGCACCCTAGTGATAATCCATATGACAAAATAGTCTGTTCATTCACTTTGACCTAAGAGCTATAGGATCTCTTTATTCATCCTTAACTGAAACTGTGAAGCATCGTAAGCATCAGGGCTTTAATATCATTTATAATTCTCTAGCCTTGTTAGGATGAGAGGTTGTGGGCTGTAAATGACCAGTATCTGTTGTTACTGATTTTATATTGAATTTAAAATATTTCAGAATTATCAATATTCTTCTGGCACATGTAATAGAAAGTGACCATATCTGTGCCCTGTAGAAAAAGAATCAATTATTGTATAATGGGGTGATATGTCAGCACTGGAAATAGGAAGGATGGCCAGTAGCCAAGGCTATCCATTTATTATTCCTTCTCTAAAACAAGGAAGTTTCTAAAGATCAAGAGGAAAATTGCATATAATTCAGTGTTTTAGATCACCTTAGAAACAGAATCTGACCAAGAGTTTGAATTTCAAAGAACCTCCTGAAACAGGAAAACTATGGGAGAAGACTAATTGAAAAGAGGATGTAAGTTCAGGAGAAATCCTAGATTCTGAAAGTGTCATGAAAATATTAGTACTGAAGGATACTAACTACTGAAAGATAGTATCAAAATGCTGATAGAAAGATCTGTGAGAACCCAGGAACTGTACACAAAGCATGTGTAATACCTCCTATCAAATCATGCCATCAACATATGCAACCAAGGAAAATTGCTCATACTGTAATGTGGGGAAGAGTGTGACGATGCATAAATGCTTCTATATTGTTTCTCTCTCAAGTACATACCCTGAATTCAATGTGGCCACAGGACTGTGGAAAACTAAAGAAATGAGATTAGTCCTAGCAATAATATCCTCCATGGCAATACCAGATCACAACAACAAGGAAGTGCTTAAGTAGGAGCTTCCTTAAAGGGATCAAAGATGCTGTTTGCGTTGCTCAAGTCCTGTTTGTATTGCTATATATAAGCAATATTTGAAAAGATAAAAATTGTTTATTTCAAGAGTTTAAAAAAAATCAAAGATGTGTCTGCATTGTAAAAGGCATGCTGACAAGACTCAAATCTTTGAGAGTAAGTAGCAGCTCTGACACTCCCAATCTTGAAACAGGGTATGGGCAATGTTGAATACAGAAACCAGGGTAGAATGATATCACACTAGACATTATGACAGCTCTGTAGGTTAGTTCAAAACTTGATTGTCTTTACTAAAATACTTAATTGGAGTAGATGTTTTATGTGGATGAAATAAAAATAAAGTTTTAGAAGGGATAATACTGTTTTCTTTTAAAGTGCTATGCAGTGTGGGGACTTCAAAACTGCCAGGACACTTCCCAGTAGTAAACTTCAAAAACCACAAAATTCAAACTATATGGAGCCATTTCTTGTTAGGTGATTTCTTTCTGCCTGTCATCCTGACTACATCAGATATGCTCAATGAGAAGAAAAGATGCATCCATTAGGGACTGCAGAGGATATCCAAGAAAAATAAGCTGTTTAAGGCAGGTCTGTTAAGAGTTCAAGAGGTAGCAGAGTCCTCTCATCCTATGACTGCATTGGTCTTTGAGTGTATGGGTAATGGAGCATAGTGAAACAAATATTGAAGAAACAGCTTCCAAGATGGCTCCATGTGAGCAGCATACCTTGAAAGTGCTCTCAACTCTGTGGACAGCCTTCTACACGGTTTACTCTTCAGGAGCACTGATGTGTGGGCTTTGCAAATTCCTCAGACATCCTCAAGGTTTTTCCCCATTATCCCAGAAAGTACTTGACCATCTTTAAATGGCAAATATCCATTCCAAAAGTATCACTTCCTTAGTCCCAACTTTAAAATATTTCCTCTTCAAAGGATACACATTTCAAATCTTTCTGCTACATATTTGCTTCACGGTGTCCAGAATAAACATGTCATGCCCTGCATGATGAACTGGTTTAAATTTTTTTCCCACTAGATCAATTAGTTTGTCACTTTTAACCTAGTAATCATACAAGTCTCAGATTGCAGAAAAATTCAGACCAGTTTTTTGCCAGAATGTAACAAAAAAAAAATATCTTATACTCCATTTCTCAGTATAGCCCTTACTTCCATCTGACACCACATGCATATTCTGTTCTGAGCTCACACCAGAATTGTCAGTAAGAGGAGCATCCAGTACTCTAGGGTTTTCTGTAGCTCACATTTCAAAATTCTTCCAATTATCTCCCACAAATGACTTCCAAAGGTTACAGGGCCATGTGATCATGTTTATCATCAGTAACAAACCCATTACTCTGGTACCTATTTCCAATTGTTTGTATTATGTAACTTTCTATAGTTATGCTAAATATAAAGTACTAATTACAGGAAAGAATTGCTGATTTTGGCTCATAGTTTCAGAGGTATCAATCCATAGATTTCTGGTTTTATCACGCTGGTCCTGAGATAAGGGTGGAATCCCTGTTTTTGAGAACACATGTTAACAAAGTGTAGAGAGAGAAAGAGGCAAATAGACAGATACACACACACACACACACACACACACACACAGAACAAGAGACAGACAGACAGAGATACAGAGACAGAGACAAAGTGACAGAAAAAGAGATAGAGACCTACAGGTCAAAGTCTAGTCTCCAAGCACAAATTCAACCTATTTCCCACTTGAAACACCACCTTCTAAAGATTTCATTGCATCCTGCAACAGCAGTACCATCTACTTTCAATACCCAAACCTGAAATAAGTCAAACTTCATATTTGAAATGAGCCCTTATTTCCTTTGTTTTGTAGGCAAAAGCCAATTCTCCTTCAGTTAAAGAAAACTTAGTTCTCTGGTCACTGGTGAGAATTCTCAATACTAGTCGCTTAATGAAATTAGGGATCTGTCACAAAGTACCCTGAAGATGGCAAAATTACTGAAAATGGACAAGTACATTCAGGAGACAAAGCTGAGAGGTGTTTAATTTAAAATAAAACAGGAACTAGATTTCAGACCCTCTAAAGAGTTTTGGAATAGACTTGGGCTCTACCAAAGTCTTATGATATAGCCAGACAAATGAACTCTGGAGAAGCCCACAGAAAATGAGCCTGTATATTGAGTATTCAGATATGATATTCTTTATGAGAATTTAGAGGGAAAAATAAATATTATCCTTTGGGAGCTATTCTCACTCAAAGCATCAGAACTAACTTTACCAATAAATGTGACTATGATAACAATAGGCAATATTAATATTAGTAAATCTGAGAGTATGTATTTATAAAGATTCATCCATATGAGTCACAATTATCAGGAAAACTTAGTGTAGGTATGAATGTGTCACAAATTACCTAATTACCACATGGGATAGACAATTCTTGGATTTTTTTTTTATATGTTATAGCCTAACACATCTACTTGGCAGTAGTATGAAGAAGAAATCAGCAGACTTGCTGTTATTGCCAGCCCTCTCACTCGCTAGGAAAATTAAGATAGACAAGGCTATTATGATGGAACTAAATGGATAAGAGCAAGTAATTCCTAAACTGCTGGCATTTGTAGGGGGGGGAAATGCAATTATGCTCTCTGCAAGAGGTATTTCCCTAACAGGGTTTAAGAAGGAGAGAAGAGCACTGTTCCCAAGTTCTTTCATACCTGGTACTGAGTGCCTTGTGTTGGGAAAGAAACCTTGAGTTTCTGTTGATACACAAGCTCTCCTTGATTCTAGCATGATGTCAACAAAAGGTGGGATAAAGAGCTACTGTGGGACACTTTGTCAAGTTATAATATTTGTAGTCAAATCTAACTAGTATTCCATTTAAATTGCTCAGTAATTGCTCTTATGGAACTTTGTGCTCATCAACAGTGATAACAGGATACTGACATCCTCAAATACAAAAGATATTTTTGATTTATAATATTTATATAATGTGATATATTAAACATTATCTTCTGGAATACCAGATGGCAAAGGTAACAGGGACATTTATTGAAACATAGTGGTAAGTCTAAGTTAAATATTGTAAGATGTTATAGGTCTGTAATGGGCTAGTACCATGAATTAAAAAAAGAGATATTGCAATTTTAATAGTAACTATTATGTTTCTAATAGTATGGGTTATAAAAACAACATTGCAATATTACCGCAGGGAGAGATCAGCAAATTTACAGTGTGTTGCATTGACACAGCCTTGTAGGACACTCAATTATAATTTATAGGACATAGTTTTGTCACAGGGCAGATATAACCTATAACCCATAATTTACTGTGCAATAACATTGAGTCACTACCATAATTGTTCCAAATCTATGTGTATTATAGAACATGGTTTCTGCTAAGAAAGAATGGAAAATGGTACTGTCATTTTCTGGTATATAAAAGTGTGATATTCAAAAATATTTTTATGTGTTATAGCTCTACCTCTCTGCACTCTGACTGCTGATATAGTGATCGTGAAGGAATGCATTCTCAAGGTATGAACCAAAACAAACCCTTCCTTCCTTGAGTTGCTTTTTTATGACAGGTAACAAAAGATTCACAGACTAATAAGCAGGAAAAAAAATCACACTAATTATGGATAATGGTCTCCATTTGGGGAAAATATTTTGAGAGGTAAACAAAATACACAAATGATCTTCAACCACTTCCATAAGGAATTTTCCAGTTAAAAAAAAAAAAAAAAAAAAAAAAAAAGAACATTTCTCCCGGAACTACTAAAAATGCCTTAGTCAACACATGTTGTTTTTAAGAAGTTCAAATAGCTACACATGGTGGAGCTAATACAGCTAGTAAAAAAAAAAAATCAAAGAAAAGAAAGGGAATATGGACTCAGTCAACATGCTTTATAGAAAGAATTCTTTCGATACATGCAAGGGTTCATGTCCCAGAAGAGAAATGGTTTGGGAGCCATACTTTTACTGTAAAATAGAAAATGAAACACAAAAGTTAATTAGTAGTTTGAAACAAATATCCATCAAGGTGACTTTAGTTGAAGTGAAGGGGTGAACTACAAACCTGAACTTTAGCAGAAGATACAGGTAGATTCTCTCCCCTTGTGGGGAATGTGCAGACAAGCCTAGAAATGGTATTTTTTGGAAAAATGCTAACTCACAAGCTACCTGGCAAACACTTTGGAGTTCTTACCTTTGGAATGTTCTGCAGAGGGTAGTAAAACTAGTCTACCTAGGAAAACTTGAAGGTTTTTAGTATAAAAAGAAAATGTTTCATGGCTGTAATGGCCCACCCTTACTGTCAACTAGATGGGATTTAGGATTACACAGGAGACACTCATCTGGGAATGTCTATGAGTGTGTTTCCTGAGAGGCTAAACTGAAGATTCACCCTGAATCCAAGCAGTACCATTGCATGGGCTACGATTCCAGACTAATAAAAAGGATAAAGTGAATGGAGAACTAGTAATCACCTTTCTGTACTCTGACTGCTGGCATAGCCATCATGAAAAAAAAAATGTACCCTCAAAGTATGAATTGAAACCAGTGTTTCCCTTCTTAGTTGCTTTTCTATCATATTTTTCTAAGCAATGAGAAAAACAACTAACATGAATATTGAATAAACTTTCTTCAGCAGGTATTCATGTATTAAGATCAAATATGTCATCTGGAGAACATGTCTATAAAGATCTTCCTCAGTGTCTATCCTACTGTATCAAGAAAGGGTTGGTATTGGCATACCTGCTCCTCTGTGAATTCTAATCACTTGCAAAAAAATTAAATCAAAGACCAATATTCCACATGTACATAGATGCAAAAATCCTTAAAGAACTACTTGCTAAGTAAATCCAAGAACAAATAAAAACTTCTACCAAAATCAAGTAGGATTCATGAATGAGATTCAGGGATAATTAAATATACACAAATTGATAAATATAATTCAGCACATAAACAAACTAAAAGACAAAAGCCACACAATCATCTCAATTTATGAATAAAAGTCCTTGACAAAAATGACCCTTTCATGATAAAATTCTTGGGAGATTAGGGATACAAGGGACATACCTCAACATAATAAAGGTAAATTACAATAAGTCCATAGCCAACATCAACATAAATGGAGAGAAATTCAAACATTTCCACAAAATTCAGGAACAAGACAAGGTAGTCTCCTCCATAGGTATTTGATACATTACTTGAAGTTTTAGCTAGAACAATTAAAAAAAAAAACCCTAAAGGAAATCAAGGGGATACAGTAGGAAAGGAAGATGAAAGTATTTTTAAATGCAGATGATATGACCTTACAAATGAAAGGCATTAAAATCTCCCATAGAAAACTCCTATAACTGGCAGATACTTTCAGCAAAGGAGCTGGGTGTAGCATTAACACACACACATACAAAATGATAGCCTTCCTGTATACTAATGACAACAACTGAGAAACAAATCAGAGAAACATGACCTTCACAATAGATTAAGAAGAATAATATGTTGTGATAACTCTAGCCAAGCAAGTGGATGACTTGTATAATAAAAAAACTTCAAGGCTTTGAGGAGGAAACTGAAGAAGACTTCAGAAGATGAAAAGATTTCCCGGACTTATGAAAAAGCAATTTACAGATTCAGCACAATTCCAAGCACAAGTTTTCACAGAAATTAAAACAATCATCTGCTTCATACGGGAGCACACACACACACACACACACACACACACACACACACACACACACACACAAACTGCTGGAGTTGTCCCCATCCCAGAAATCAAGTTGTATTACAGAGCTATCATAATAAAAACATTATGTTTGCATCATAAAAGCAGGCACAAAATCCAGTCACTATTAGAGATAGATGACTAAATAAAAAATGTATTTAGTCAAAATTTAGAATATCAAGGAAAATAATATCATATTATAAAACAAAGCAATTGGCCTGTACAAACAAGAATTACATTGACATCCTACACCTACATTTCATCAGAAGCATGGTGCCACAAAACACAGTACTTCTTTAGAAAACACAGCTAAGACAAATTAAAAAGAAAAAACATCTGAGCCAGAGCAATTAGGCAAGAGAAATAACGTAAAGGAATGAAATATGAAAGAAGTTAAATTTACCTTATTTGATCATGAATTGT
Organism: Phodopus roborovskii; assembly: GCF_943737965.1. Classification (NCBI taxonomy): domain Eukaryota; kingdom Metazoa; phylum Chordata; class Mammalia; order Rodentia; family Cricetidae; genus Phodopus; species Phodopus roborovskii. Next base: position 14,961,615 of record NW_026126540.1, read on the forward strand.
TCTAATATAGAGAAAAAAATCCCCCAAAAGATTGCTAGAATATAAAATAATCAATACAATTTCTGGGGAAAAATTAAATCAGCACATAAACGCTAACATTTTATTAACCATGAAGTAGCCACAAATAAAAGATATAAACATTCTCACTTGGTGTAGACACTACTTTTTGTCTTTTTAGTTATCGTTTGGAATTTTAGTACATTTTTTTGGTTTTGCAATTACATTCACTGCTCTCCTCTAACTACTCCCATATCAGTCCCTTTCTCTTCTCACCCAACAGTGTGTCCTTAAAAAAAAGCAAAAAAACAAAACAAAACAAACAAACAAACAAAAACGACACCCATTAAGTACAGTTGTACTGCCTATATACTCTTGGTGTTCTCCAAGAGCATAATTGAGCTACCAGGGACCACACAGTGAAGAATGACTCTCCTCTTCCCAGCAGCTATCAGTTGTCAATATTTCCTTAGCTAATGATAAGCATTTGTGCCCACCTCCCTTTTCCATGCTAGGATTTTTGTCTGGTCTGAGCCTACACAGGTCTTGTGCATCTATCACAACTGCTAGGCATTCAAATTGGCAACTGCTTGCTGTATCCATAAAAGACTGTATCCTTGTAGTCATATACCACCTGTTGCTCTTGTGCTTGTTCCATCCCATTTTATGGAATGATTCCTGAACTTTAAAAGAACAGAGATAATATAGATATTCAAATTATGGCTGAGTACATTGCAATCTTCATTCTCTGTACCTTCACCAGCTGTGGATTTCTGTGTTAGTCCTGAAAAACCAGCCTACCTCCATTTTAGGCTTAAAAGCCTTCTTATAGTGAAGACAAACTATATTCATTCCTGTTTATGTTTAAACATCTGTTTCTCAAGGATTTGGCTATATCTCACCTATAACATTAAATACAAATTGTTCTTTACTGTCTGTTCCAGGAATGGCAATCATGTCATTGTCTCAAAAAGTTATTAAGCATCTTGCAACCATACATTCCTTTCAAATGGGTAGTTATGGCTACGTTGTTCTGACTACCTATGGGTACAAGCACCTTGCAATCGTGTTTTTGTTTCAGGAGGTCATTGTGACTAATTGTTATGCTTATGTTTTGTTCTTGTAACCTTCAAATTTCCCATTTGGAAACTCCCTACCCCTGAGCTATAAAAACATTGTCTTACTCACATCCAGTTCTGACCTCTCAATCCATACATTAAGTGGAGGCAGGTAGGCTGTGTACTAAAATTAAAAAAAAAAAATGTTGAAATTAATTACATCCTTTAATTAATTAGATCATGATGATTTGAGTCAGTGACCTTTCTCATCCCCTTGTGGTATTAATAGTCCCTCATATAGTGCAGAGAGATGCTTCTCTGAGGAAGGTTGAGAGATGATTTCTCTATGTACATAACAATTCATTTGGAGTTGCTTTAATATTATGCCCATTTCACAAAAATAACAACAAAATGGTAGTTGATTCTTCCCTAGGTCCTGTGACTTGTCTATTCGTAGGTTCATACACCGAACAACACTTCCAAATACAAGTTTCAACTTGTAGAGCTGGTTTCAAGTCCAATCAGTTAGTAGCTAGCTATTCCCACTACATTTGTGTCATTATTGCACCTGTCGACATGTCTTGCCACAGTTGTTAGTGTAGCCCTCAAGATACACAAGACTGATGATCTCTTTATCTCCTCCTACAGCAGGTAAAGCACTTCCAGCACCCTGACAACTAGCCATTATGAATGAGGCATCCAGGAATTCAAATTGATTTCAATATGTTCTTTGACTCAAATATGTGATTTCATCAGTAATAGCATCTCAATGTCAAATTCTGGAGGATAACCAAGACCACAAGCAACAGCTAATAATGTTTGGAGGGTTAGTGGAAATTCCATCAACTCAAAGGAGGTCATCAGGAATGCCTGGCACTGAGTTTTTGTTGGTTGTCCTGTGGTGTCTGTATACATGCATATATATATGTGTGGTATGTATGATATATTTTATGGAGCTTCTATAGTAGTATGTTCCTACAGGACAGTTTTGGAGTATCTTTGATGTTAATTATCCTTCTTTGTATTTTCTCCTATACCTTTTCCTTCCATACTTTAACTACATGATAATTAAAATAAATAAATAAATAAATAAAACCTTACATAGTTGGAAAGTTGGCTTAGTAGTTAAGAATATATGACACTCTTGCGGAGGACTAGAGTTTGGTTCCCAGCACCTTCATTAGACAGTTTATAACAGTATGTAAGTCAAGTTCCAGGTGATCTGACATCCTCATCTTGTTTCTGTGGGCACCTTCATGCAGGTACACATACCCTCCCCACACATATGTAACTAAAAATAAAATAAATCTTTAAGAATTAATTAAGAAACAAATTAATTAATTAAAATCGTATAGAATGAAACATATGTACACTAAAATCTATGAGGCATGAACAAAGGGCAATTTAATATCATTTATAAAAAGAAACACATATTAAAGGAGACAAAAATAATGGAACTGTTTTGTGTGTGCATGAATTCCAATAATTTATATTATTAAATATTCACACTACCCTATTTTGATCATTCAGTAACATACCTATCACAGTACCAATGGTATTTTTATGAAAACAAAAATGAGGACAAGCCATAAAAACCTCTGAAGAGAAAATTCAATTTTAAGAATAAGAAATAGGCTATAAGAGCCATACTTCTTTATTTTCAAAACACACTAAAAAGATGCAATAACTATCTTCAAACCTATAATGGCTCCCTCTATTATGGTATCTCTTTACTGACGAGGCTACAGAAACCCACAGAGACAGCTGACCTGAACAAGGGGAAGCACATGGACCCCAGACTGATAGCTGGGAAACCAACATTAGACAGACCCAGATCCCCTGATGGTGGGCCTCAGTTAGAAGGCCTGGGCAGTCTACGGAACCCTTGACAGTGGAACCAGGATATATCCCTGGTGCACAAAAGGACTTTGGGAGCACATTCCCCATGGAGGGATACTCCCTTAGCCTAGAGACAGGAGAGAGGGCCTAGTCACTACTCCAAATGACTTGACAGATTTTGATGATCCCTCCTGGAAGGTATCACCCTCCTTGTGGAGTGGGTGGGAAATAGGATGGTAGGGGGGTTGGGGATCATGGAAGGATGGGAAGTAGAGGGAAATGAGATCAATATGAAAAATATTAAAAAAAAAAAAACAGAAAAAAGATGCAAAAAAAAAAAAAAAAAACAGATGCATCTACTGAAATGAATACAGACTAAAATGAACAGAAGAGGGAGCCCAAAATTGAATCCTTGAGTATATCACTGATTGGTTTCTGACAATGACACCAAGAAGGAAAACAAAACAAAACCCAAAACACAAAGAGGAAATGAAAGAGCAATCTCTTCACTAGATAGTACCATAAAATTTGAATATGTGCAGCAAAAAGTCTGAAATTAGGTCCTTATTTTATAGTATATATAAAAATTGACTACAAATGTTTTGAAATAAGAATGGGAACTGTGAAAGTCCTCAAAGCAAACATAAAGAAAATTCGTTAAGGCCTTTTTTTCAGGGTAATGAAATTTCAGATATGACCCCCCAAAGTATAGGAAACAAAAATGAAAATGGAAAAGTGGAGTTAAGTCAAACCAAAGTTTCTGGACAGCAAGAAAAACAATCATACAGGAAAAGAAAGCATACAGAAGAAAGCACCTATTTGCACTCAATACATATATGTAAGTGGTTGCCATTCCAAACCCATAAAAAATGAGTAGAAAGAAAACAAATAGCCTCATTTTAAAACTTGCAAAGAGTTTGATTATACATTTCTCAAAAGAAGGTATATAAATGACTAAGACACTTATGAAAAGTTTACTAAACATCTTCAGCCATCAAGCAAACACCAATGGAAACCAAGAATTTCAAAATGAACTCAGAATCATAAATGTCCTCCCTTCTACCTTCTGTGACATAAAAATTCTAGGAAATCAAAGAACTATTAATTCCAGGCTTTCTTCTCCAAATGGCTAAGACACAGGAAGTAGCACAAGCCATGAGTCTAGTGCGACTCCTGCATACATTCTGAACTAGGTGGCATAAAAAATACAGCTTGCTTATCACATTTCTAGGAAATAAAATAAATTTCTCTCTGTGGCTATACTAAATATAAAAGGATTATGCCAAGGTAAAACTTGAAAACATACCTCTTAGCATTAGCCCCCGTGTTGGCCACTCCTTCCTCATTTCTTCCCTTTTTCTCTCATACACACACTCAGTGTCTGGAGGCATAGCATAATGCCATCCTCAAAAGAAAACAGGTTTGTATAGGTGGAGAAGGAATCCAGGAACATTATTAGGAATCACAAAACAAAACAAAACAAAAAACAAAAAAAAACAAAACAAAAAAAAAAAAAAAAAAAAAAACCCTTCAAGTCCAACAGGCTAGTCCACAGTGAAAGAGGTAGAGCCAGTTTGAATTCAACACCTGTGATGTCTATCCCTTGGAAAGTTGTGACTATGCACAAATGAGGCAGAAGGGACACTGGAATACATTCGAGTTGGGCATGTAGAACCCAGTGCAGACACAGTATTTAAGAGGGTAGTAAGGAAAACAAATAGGAAGAGGGAGCTAAAACATTTGATTCCGGAAATTAGAAGGAATACACACTATAATAGGGCAACCTAGAAAATACCACCAGGTCCCCAAGACCCTGGAGGACAGGGGTGACATGGCCTATGTGGAAGGGGTTAAATTTATTGGAATTCTGTGCAAGTCTAAAAGAGCTAGACTAGGGGTCTGGAGAAGAAAATGAGCTGGATTCCTCCCAGAACCATGTGGTATATAGGAAATGGCAGTTGTTTTGGTGTATAGAAGAAGGTGAGGGTACACTTCATTTTATGAGGTGCAGAAGAATGAGCCTGGGGTACATTCAAGAATGGCAGCTTTTTAAAATGAATAAACATACAAATAAGTAAACGGAACAATCTGTTGAGACTAAGTCTTTTCTTTGTGGGCCATCTGGTTTGTATCAATTAGCACACACTTATTTTATTTGATCTTTTAATAGGCAAGCTGGCAAAAGGCTCCTAATGCAACTATAATGTGAAACTGTTATGGAACATACATAAAATGTATACCATGTAGAACTTTAAAAAGGAAGAATTATAGCACACACTTGTGAGTACAACACTAATTAATGTATTCATATATGTGTGTGTATACCTCTACAAAGGTATGCAGCACATCTAGCAAATCTATAAGTATCTGGAATGTATTACATACAAATGTATACTTCTATAAAAATATGTGTGTCTGTGTGTTGGAGGACAATATCCAAATGGTGTCATGGGTAAGTCAGGAGAATACAATGGATGACCTATCACTCAAAAAGTATATACCATAGTTTATGCTTACATGTTTTTAAGAGCTGAAAACACAGTGGTCAAATTTCAAGGGTACTTAGTACTAAAGAAAAATGATCTATGTTTTCTGTTTTTAAAAATCCCTCATTTGAAATGGTTAACTTCCATCTACCATGTATATACTTCATCCCATATTCTATTAATAATTCTTTCCTATTTAGAGCTTCACCAGTTTTTCTTAGTTGTTTTAGGCATTTAATCTCAAAACATTTTCACCTAACTTTAACTTTGGTATAAAAAAAATACTGTAGTCTTTGAAAGATTTTTTGTAAATGGAGTTTTGTAAATGGTCTAGATAATAAAAACCTGGAGTCAGAGATAGAGGAAAATGCTGAGAGATCAGGGAGAAGGAGCAAGCCATAGCCACACTTTACCTCCTTCGCATCTCGCCAGGCAAGACAGTGAGTTCCTATTTCTCCCTGCTTATATCCTGTTTTCTCTCAGCTACCTCACTCCCTATCTGTCTGTACAAAACAGACCTCCATGGTTTGCTAGTGGAAAGCTCCATTCTCTGATCTTCAGACAGGCTTTATTTGTACAAGCAAGTTATCACCACAATATCGTTTTCAGAACCAGTATGTAATGCATGGCCGGATTTTCAGACTACTCCTTTCCTTGGAGTGGTGACACCCTCTTCTAATGCTCATTCTGTGGGCATCCAGAGCTAACACTAAGTCAGGCACATTAATTGACTTCTGCTTGTACTCAGTCATATACTTCCATCTGCCAAGAATAAGTTCTTCAGGAAATGGATAGATATGGTTGTCATAATATAGCATATTGGGTTAAGAGGAGTCCAATGTGATTTTAGAAATTGGAAGTTTGCCTCATACACTTTTAAAGTCCAATTCAGAACATAAAACATTATCATTTGCTCAGAATTGTGTTAATTTCATGTATTGATTGATTGAGAATTACTGTTCTATTTGGTAGTATAATTATCTTAGTTCAAAGCACTGGAAATAATAAAATATATTAACATTACTATTCTATGGAACATAATTTAAAATTCTTTTTATGTTTCAGAAATTAATTCGGAATCACAGTATTCCAGGATAATCATTATAAGAACTAGTTATAGTTCTTATAATGTGTGTGTGTGTGTGTGTGTGTGTGTGTGTGTGTGTGTGATACAAGAAAGTGAGCTCCATTTGTACAGCTTGTTTAATAGATCTGGGAAATGTGTCACATTCTTTAATTCTTTGTAATGTTCAGAAGGTTTCTCATTTCCTCATATCTTCCATTTAATGGAGTGGAAAGTGTATACACTCTGAAGTCCTGGCATTAGGATATTGTTTTATCATACATGCAACCTGATTCATAATTGTGGTCTCTAGACTAAAACTCCAGTATTCAAGAAGATCTAATTGTGTAATTTATAGTTCCTTCTACTACACATATCCTTAAATTGTAATAGTATACTCTGATTTGGATGATTGTAATACTAACCTCCCTTAGGAGCAGAATTTACCTGAAAATTTTGTCAAAATGACCATGTAGGTTTTATTTAGCAAAACAATGAATTTTGAAAAGATTTTTTAAAGTAAGTTGTAGCCTTGGCTATTTCCAAATATTTGTTTTTAAGCACTAAAAAGGAGGAATGTACTTATTATTAGAGATTCATAGATAATTATTTATTCTTCTTTAAAAGTACAGTAACTATAGAAGAGGTTCTGTGACAAAAAATGACAAATTTGACAGCAAGCCCACTGCCAGCATTTCAGGTCAAAGCTTTGTTTTATCACTTTCTCCTCTTCTCTGGTATGTTATACTGGACACTGAAATTAATTCACCTAAAAATTTCAAAACTTCCAAGACTCCAGAACCCTGAGAGGAAACTCGTGATATTCGAATGAAAGAGCTTTTGAGCCTAGGAATGAATGAACAGGAAAAGTGCAGCTGTGTTTAGAAAGAGGCTTTATATTAGGCCAAAGCAGAATTTATTAGGTTATTCCCTCTTAATGAGTCCCATATAATATGGTTTCAGTTAATAAACTAAAGATATCTTTGCAGCTGTCAAGTTGGCTGATTCTGATTCGGACTGATGATAAACACTGGAGTACCTGAGTCAAGTTAGCAGATATGTTGTAGGAGGAAATTTCCATAAATTGTGCAGCAAGCAGTTGTAGTCTTCAAAGAGCAAGCATATTTGTCGAAGGATGTCAGTTTTCTCCTGCAAAGCGACATTTACAACTTTAACTTAGCAGAGGGTCTCTTCGGACCATAGTGGAGTATTTCAAAGCTAAAGCATTCGGCCTCTTCATCTTGCCATCCATTTAATGCAAGGTGTTTTGTGCCTGTGGTTTGGGTGAGGCAATAGTAATTAACCAATAACATTTCCATTTGGTGGTAATTAACAGAGAATCTGCAGATACACCTAGAGTCTTAGTAAGCCATTCCACTGGTGGATGCTCTACTACCATGCTCCTCCTTCCCCAAGGAGGACTGACTGAACTGTAATTGCCTCCCACTGAAAACTGAGAATTACTGAAAATCATTCCAAGTTATGGGATTAAGAGCATATGGTGGTTTTAGTTAAGAAATACACATTAGGTAGAGAGACTTGAGAGACTTACACCATTAACTAAAAAAAAAAAAAAAAAAAAAACTCACCTGCTGCTGCTGACCTCCCCACAGTTCTTGATGGGTTTTTTGTTTTGGTTTGGTTTGGTTTGGTTTTTGGTTTGGGGTTTTTTGTTTGTTTGTTTGATGGTTTTTGTTTTGTTTCGTTTTCAAGACAGGGTTTCTCTGTTGTCTTGGAAGCTGTCCTGGAACTAGCTCTTATAGACCAGGCTGGCCTCTAACACCTGCCTCTACCTCCTGAGTGCTGGGTTTAAAGGCATGCGCTGCCACCACCACCTGGCCTCTTGATGGCTTTTCTGACTGAACTGTTACTACATATTCCAATTTGTAATTATTCTTTGGGTTAGCTTCTAGCTTAAAAATTCTATAATACATTATTAAAAAATCTTTAGTTAGCCACATTAATTCTTTTTTCTTCTAATTATTTTTATTGGGGGTGTCTGCCATGATATGTGTGTGGAGATCAGAGAACAACGTGTGGTAGTCTGTTCTCTTTCTACTGTGTGGGTCTCAGAGAGCCAGCTAAGAACCCCTGGATGCACTAAATCAGCTGAGCCACTTTACTCAGTATCTTCTTTATTCCAAAAAGCTCCCTTTTTCTTGCAAAAATGACTTCAATCTTCCTAATGCTTTTTTGTTAATAGAATTTATATTTTAATGTATTACAATGATTAAGATATGGAGCATATAAAATTCACACACTGTTGCTTTATTCAACTCACCAGTTTTGGACTCACACAATCTCTTAGCAAAATAGAGTATCTACACATTTATTAATTTAAAACTTACTTGCAGTGTAGCATGTGAGATGTAAGAAACACAAAAATAATGACTTTAGAAAAATGAAAGTCAGACTGAATTTATGAACTTCTTCAATATTCTTGCTGGTGAAAGACACAATAAAATGGTAGATGTACATGTGGTATACACATAAATATCTGCAGAGAAAATGTAAAATGTATCAAAATATAAGGATCTAGTTTGTGTATGCATGAATAGGAGGAATATAACTAACCTTAAATGTGATTTGCATAGGGTTTTCATTATTGTTAATCCCACAGATGCCTTTAAAATGTTCTTATTCCTTTGGTGATGTGGCTGACATTTTTCAAGAGCTTGTTTTTATCCCCTAGAATGTTAAGACTAACTTTTATTGTAAAACAAAGTAAAGGAGTAAATGCTAAGTCATTGTTATACTGCATAAATAAATAATTTGATAAAGTGATTTGAATAACCCTTACTTTCTAAAGCAAGGTAGCACTCAACATGAACTTATTTATTAAAGGTTATAGAAAAGATGGCAAACTATTTTCCATTTTAAGTCTGGTTGTTTAAATTTCACATCCACTGTTCACATGAACAGAAATTATAAATAATGATGAATTGAGTGGATTTCAGAGACACTTAATTTGAGCACTGCACCTCCAGAGGAAAATATTTTAACTTCATTTATTACCAGAGAGGAAATTGTATGACTGGAAAACACTTATGTGTGAATGAAATACATATGACTTAAAAGGAGCATTTGCAGACAAGGCATCCAAAGCTGGTTTACTTAAAAGAAACAAGAAAACATTAAAGTAACCACTTACCTAAGAGTAGATTCCTGAATTTGGCACTTCAATTAGATATAAATATGATAATTTTATATGAGAATGTTTTGTTTACTGAGGTCTAACACAAGGCATTAAGTACATTTATATGGGGATTGGCATGATCACTTTTTTTTTTTTTTTTTTTTTTTTTGTTTTTTTTTTTGTTTTTTTTTTTTTTTTTTGCATATAGAGTATTTTTTATTTAATTTTATATAACAAAGTCCAATTAAATGAAAACAAACATTTATACACAATATTTGGGAATTTGGGCGTCTTTCTTTCCAAACTACTTCCTGCTGGTAAGGGGCGCTGTCTTGGGGGATTCGAAGAAGATTCAGATATCCTAGCTGTAGTCTGTAGGGCTGTTTTGTCCAGCTGTTTGGAATGTAGGATCAGCTTGTACTCTGTTTCAGGCGGTCTGGTGTGATCAAACCACATTAGTCTGGAAGGAATCCACATCTTTTCATTTTCTGTGGAAACAAAAATAGAAATACTTTTCCCCAGTAACTTGTTCTTCAACTTAAATTTTGGAGTCAAAGCGTTTTTTTTTTTTTTTTTTTTATTATTATTTTACATGTCGATCCCAGTTCCCTCTCCCTCCCTCCATCCCTCCCCCCAAGCCCTCCCTCCCTCCTTCCCTCCCTTTTGCCCTCTCTACCCTCTCCCATGCACTCTAAACACCCTCCCCTCCCAACCCCCCACCACAATACAATATGTAGGGGAATGCCATCCAGTTGGGGTCATGTAGATCTGACAGGTCCTGTGAAGTAGGGACTAGGGCTTCTCTCCTATCTCTAGAATAAGGCAGTTATCCCTCCATGGGGGATATGTTTGCAAAGTCCTTTTGTGCACCAGGGATACATCCTGGTTCCACTGTCTGAGGTCTCTTAGACTGCTCAGACCTTCTGGCTGAGACCCATATTCAGGGGAGTCCGAGTCAGACCCCTGTTGGCTTCCCAGCTATCAGTCTAGTGGCCCTTAGCTCCTCCTTGTTCAGGTAAGCTGTCTCTATGTACTTCTACCGCATGGTCTTGTCCTCTCCATCTGCTTCTGGGTTCTAGTTTGACTCAGTGTTTATGTATGGGTGTTTGCTCCTGTTTTCAACAGGCATTAGTTGAGGACTCCATGGAGAAGTTAGTTGTTGATCTCACTCTCCGGGAAGGGCATTTATGATAGCCTTTCCACGGAAGCTGAGATTGTTAGTTGGGAGCAGTCTTGTAGTTCCTTCGACCTTTCTTTGTGTTCAACTTTATCTTCAAACCAATATTGGCTCCCTCTTTTATGTTCTCTCTCTCTGTCTCTGTCTCTCTCTCTCTTTCCTATTTTCCATTCCTAACCAGGCTCAATCCTCCTAGTCGCACATGCCTTCCTCTCCTCCCTCTCATTTTCTCCTACTTCTCTCTCCATTAGCTGTCCTCCCCCACTATACCTGAGGTCTGGGGGACTTGTCCCTTCCCAGTTCTGTGAGGGACTTTATATGAATCTCTTAGAATACAACTTGTATCCTAGTTCCTCTGGTGATGTGAATTATAGGCTGGTGATCATTTGATCTAGGTCTAAAATCCATATATGAGTGAGTACATACTGTGTTCCTCTTTTTGTGACTGGGTTACCTCATTCAGGATGGTTTCTTCAAGTGCCATCCACTTGCCTGCGAATTTCAAGATACCATTATTTTTTTCTGCAGAGTAGTATTCCATTGTGTAGATGTGCCACATCTTCATTAACCATTCTTCAATTGAAGGGCATCTAGGTTGCTTCCAGGTTCTTGCTATTACAAATAGTGCTGCTATGAACATAGTTGAACAGATGTCTTTGTTGCATTGATGTGAATCCTTTGGGTATGGCATGATCACTTTTTAAAAATATTTTTATTTATGTGTATGTGAACATGAACTCCACAATGAGCAGTCACCAGAGGCCAGAAGAGGATGGCATTCTCTGGAAAGTGAGTTACAAGCAACTAGGAGCTGCTGCACATGGATGCAAGACCTGAGCTAGGGTCCTCTTGCAAAGACCAGAAACCATTCTTAAACACTAATCCTCTCTCCAGTCCCCAATAATGTTAAAGAAATTGATGTCACGGTAATAAAATGAAACACTTGATATTGGATTGGCTCATGAAAGAGAGTAACAGGAAATAGAGAGGCAGCTTTAAGGTTGAATTTTATCAGTGTTCATTTCCTGGTGTGGACTCATTTTTATCACTGTGGTCATGAAAGGAAAGTTCATTGCAATTTGAGAAACACAAGTTGCATAGGTAAAAGGATATCCTATCTGCCCTTTAAAATTTACAAAAGTGGTATCTTACACACACATAATGGTGGGAGGTTATTAAAGCATGTTTGAGAAAAGAGTTTGAGAAAAGATCATGGGTACACAGAAATTCTTGTAACTTTTCAAGTTCTTTGGAACATTCTGAGACAATGTCAAGTGAAAAAAGATTTAAAAGAAATAGGTCAATAGCATCAAATTGGGTAGCAACTGACTCTCTAAGAATGTGAGACTGTTAAGATGAAAATATCCATTATCATCTTTGAGCAGAAACAAAACAAAGTTTTACATATCTGTTTTCCAAGTCAGAAACTTCACTTTGGGCATCCATCTTTCATAAGCAGTCACCTCCATACACAAACAACTATTATAAAACTGTGTTGTATTAGAAAGGAACAACTTCATTTCCACATTGAAAAAAAAATTCATCCTGATAGTAAGAGGAGGCAGAATTTAGACTATAAGTACATCTTTACATGGAAAGAATAATTACTACTTATTTTGTATGCTCTTATGCAAAATTACTTTCTATATTCAAGTTAGAGCTTGGGAGCACTTAACATAAGGTCTGGGTTGGGATACCACCATATTAACCTCTGAGAAGAGCAAATAGAGGGGAAAAAAGCAAGGCAGCAATCCCATATGCCTATTTTAAACAAATGTGTATGATTTCTAAAAAAAAAATCAGCATATTTAGCTCAAAAAATAAGCAGTGGAGAGAGACTGTAGATTGAAAATATGATCTAACATTAGGAGGATATTAGATTGTATTACCTGAAGAAAAGCAATTCCCACTACTTTCACCAATACATTTCTATATAATGACACTGACTTCACTATAAGACATCATTTTCTAAAACCCTAAATCAAAGGCCCTAAGAAAACAAACATAAAAACAAATTTAAGAAAATATCTTTACAGATTTTTTAAAAATGATACATGTTCAAGATATTTTTTTCCCATTTCCATACCATTAAAATAATATTCCTCTAGGTCTTGGTAGAATCCCAAAGCTCATTAGCAATTTTACTTATGACATCTTAAAATTATTCACATGGTCATGCTTTTATAACTAGATTATACAAAAAAACTACAGAGGATAAGCCTATACACCATTAAAAGAAGTTTATAACTATAGAGGATATTTTAATTTAAAAATATTCAATGAATCAAATCAAAGTGAATTGCATATGGTAATTTCACAAATAACATTTTTAATGCATTACATTATGACTTGGCCATACAAACCACCAACAAGAACAAAAGTACTCCAAATAATGTAAAATACTTTCATGGTCATATGTTTACATTACATTAGTTATTAGTAGCTCCAATTTTAGCTGAGACAGAAATAACAGTTACACTGTGACACTGTTAGAGAACGGGATCTTAGAAGACAAGGAGTAGGGGTTGTTTTCAGGTGAACAAGGTAAAGTCAGTCAGCTCCCAATGCCTAGATATTTATTTATCAAGAAGAGAAGGTGAACTCTAAAATTTAAATAAAAGTCACTATTTACTAAATAATTGTTTTGTAACATATCCAAATACATTCAAATAAATTTTAAAAAAAAACAAGTCCCTAAAACAGTTGTCTATTACTTGAAATGTAGAAGCGTCTTAATAAAACAAACAAGCTAAGTCCTTCAATGACTACAATTTTTCCAGTTCAAGTTAATGTTAGCAGTTCCTCTTGAAGTGTGACAGTGATGTGGAACCACATGTCACCACTCCATTTAGGTTGAAAATATGTGAAACTCTTCTTAAGGCTTACGTTTAATGCTGTCCATGTCAACAAATAAAAGGCATGAAAATAGATTTAGATCTTAAGGTGGATTAAATAGTTTATTTTATTCAAAATATTTAATTAATACATCTATCATTTATTTGTTTGTATTTTGTCAGATGCCAGAATATAATATGTATTTATACTAACCCATATTTCTTTCTTCTTAAAAAAAAAGCTTACTGTTCTATTACCTGGCATTTTGACACCACAAACACTTAAAAATAAGCTGATTTTATAAATGTATTATTTTTATTTTATTTCTCAGTGAGCCTGTATGATTGTCACTGGTCTACCTCTCTTTAACACATTAAACAGGATGGATGACATACAATCTTGCTTAATCTGTGATAATACTATTGAAAATTATTTAAGAATAAAATGGCTTTCTTTGAAAGTTACCAGAAAGGGAATGCAAGATACTACATACATTAGAATGGGTCACCATAACAGGAGTCAGCGTGCACATCATGTTTTTATGAGGGTTATCTGAAGTATTTGCATTTACAGAATTACAGTAGCTGAAGAGCACATTATGTAGATTACATACTATGCTTTTTTAAATTGATTCCTAAACCACTATGCTCAATATACATACATCTATCTATTTATCTATCTCATATTGGAGCAGAGACATTACAGGATCATGCTGCCATTCAAAAGTAAGGTGCTGTATTTTATTATAATTAAGTGGCATCCAGAATGCAATATATTGCTATGAAAATGCAAATTTTTCACAGATCAGCAATTATGAATTGCATTGGTCACAATGAAATGGTATTCTATTTCATACAAATGGAAATGGTTTATCATAAATATATAGACCAATATATGACATTGAAGAACAAGAAACAGAAAGGAAATAGTGCTCTTGCATAGAGGTCAATGCGCTTGGCTGCTGTTGGAATGACAGGCTTGGCAGGCGGAGGCTTCTTGTTGTTCTTAGCCTGTGATTTCCCAAGTCCATTGTTGACTTCAATAGGTTTTCCATAACAGTCATAATTGGATAATTCAAAATCTCTTGGTAAGCTTCCAACAATGCTGAAGTCATTGGATCTCAGATCAGACTTGGAAGTACAAACTTTTTTGCATCTGGTCTCACCAACCTAAGCATAAAAGTGAAAGATGATGTAATAATTTTTTCCATTTAAAAATTTTTCATTCCACTTTATGTTCCAACCACAGTTATCCCACTCTGCAGCTCCAGACAAGCTAAGTAACAAGGAAGACCCTAAGAGGGTCATGTGGATCATCCAGGAAGGGAAAGTAGATGAGATCTAAGGGGCAAATTGGAGGTGGGGTGATGGCAAGGGGGATAGAAGGGCAGATGACAACAGGAGGGAATGAGATGGCCTAGACTGGGAATGATGCAATGAAGAGCAATGAAAGAGATATCTTAATAGAGAGAGCCACTATGGGCTTAGGGAGAAACCTGGTGTTAAGGTAACTACCAAGAATCCACAAGAAGGACAACAGTAGAGAGGATGCCCAAACTGGCCTACCCCTGTAATCAGATTGATGAATACCCCAAACTATCATCATAAAGCCCTCATCCAGTAATAAAATTTTTACAGTTATAAGTACCACATCTCTTCAAAAAGATATTTTACAATTAAAAAGAATAAAAGTCAACTGGGCGATGGTGCCTTATGCCTTTAGTCCTAGCACATGGGAGGCAGAGGCAGGTGGATCTCTGTGAGTCCAGCCTAGTCTAGTAAGTGAGTTCTAGGCCAACCTACAAAGCTACAGGAGACCCTGTCTCTACAAACAAACAAACAACAACAACAACAAAAAGTCAACTGATTAATCTACCAGATCAATTAAACATTAAACATTTCAGAAATCACTAAACAATTCAGAAAGCTCTGACAGTTTGCCCAAATAACAAGGCTCATACTATTGAATTAACTTTTTACATATATTATACTTAGAAATAAAGCATGAGTCAAGACTAATTCAGGTTACAATTAAGATTGTAAGACTTCCCACAATTTAAATACTAAAAAATAAAAAAATCTTTCTTTGGTCCAATATGGGGTGTTAATTCAGAACCTTTGTCTTTACTTTCCTGTTTCTAAACAGAATTGCTGATTAATCAATGGTGGAGGCTTTTGTCCTGAGTTATTGTCAGCCTCTGAATCATAGCCACAGTAAGTTCGGATGACTTTAATATCTAATCTCATCAGTAAAGAAAATAGAACTTCAATATCATAACAATTGCATAAAAAAAGGATTCCCAGAAGCTGCTGCTTTTCCCACACTTAATTCATTAAAAACTCTCTGCAACATTCTGCATGGCTCCCATGTTCATGACAAATGTGCTCTAGAAGAGGCATTCATGATGACACAATTGGAGAAGGAGTATGACTAGGTTCCCTCTTATGAAGACTCCTCAAATTTCCTTCAATAAGTCATGACTCATACACTAGTTGGGAGGGTGTCTTTTTGTTTCATTAATCAGATCTTTTACGAACATTGTTTGTTGCTTGAACACATAATTAACTAAAATACATATATAACAAGACAAAAACTTTTATAATAAAATGTCATCTGCGGCAGTTACAATTTCATAAGTAAGGAAATGAACCACCTAAGTAGGATTGCAATCCTACTTAACACATTCCTAATTCAGCTGTTTGAAACCAAAATTTATTTTTCTATTGTTTCTTTCCAAAATCCCTATTTACTCGCATTGCACATACTGTCACTTCTGCAAAGTGATGATAACAGAAATGAGGCAGTATAAAGATAAAGCTGACAGAAACAGCAATAAATCCTGTTGATAAAACTGCAGTGATTGGAGAGGGAGCTAGGAGAAAGAGAAGGGGAGGAGAGGAAAGCATGTGGAACTAGGAAGATTGAGTCAGGGGAGGAATACACAAGAGGAGAGAGAGAGAGAGAGAGAGAGAGAGAGAGAGAGAGAGAGAGAGAGGGAGAGAGGGAGAGAGGGAGAGAGGGAGAGAGGGAGAGAGAGAGATGCCATAAAAGAGGGAGCCATGATAGGTTTGAAGAGAAAACTGACTCTAGAGAAATGTCCAGAGAAATGGCTACAAACCTACAAGGATGACCCCAACTAACAATCTGATCAACAGTAAAAAAGCTACCTTAAATGCCTTTCCCTGATAATGAGACTGATGACTAACTTATTTACCATCATAGAGCCCTCATCTAGTAGCTAATGGAAACAGAAGCAGACACCCAGAGCTAAACATTGAGCCGAACTAGAATTAAAATGTAGAGAGGCAGGAGTGATAAGAAAATGGGGACAAGACCAGGCTATAGAAACCCACAAAGACAGCTGATATGAACAAGGAGAAGCTAATGGGCTCCCAGACTGATAGCTGGGAACCCGCATTAGGCCGACTCAAACTCCCTGAACATGGGTCTCAGAAGGCTGGGGAAGTCTAAGAGACCTCTGACAGTGGAACCAGGATGTATCCCTGGTGCACAAAAGGACATTGGGAGCACATTCCCCATGAAGGGAGACTCCCTTAACCTAGAGGCAGGAGGGAGTGCCTAGTCCCTACTCCAAATGATTTGACAGGTTTTGGTGATCCCTCCTAGAAGGCATCACCCTCCCTGTGGCGGGGTGGGGGGGCTGGCCGGTGGGCATGATAGGGAATGAGAGAGAGGGAGGCAGAAGGAACTGGGATTGATATGTAAAACAATAAAAATAAATAAATATAAATTAAAAATGTAGAAAAAGAAAGTATAAATTTAATTCCATTAAAAATACTGTAATATTTTAAAATTCACACTCTTAAGATTTTGTTTGTGCTTCATTGAAAGCAAATAATTTTGTATAAATTTCTAGAACCTATAATAAGATATCATCAACTAATGATAAAAAAAAGATATTTAGAGGAAACAATTTGGACAGATTTTATTAAATCAAAATCAATGCAATTTTTAAAGGTACAACTTTTCCATAAAGAAATGGCTCCCATGATCTGTCATCAGACTGTATTCATTAAATTATTGAAAATTGTGAGCATGAGGTTTGTTTTGTCCTTTATTCATAAAACCATTGTGTATGACAAGTGCTAAGTGTTAAGAAATCGATTGTAGCAATAGAGTATATGCAGCTGTTCAATGAGTGAAAAGAAAAACATATAAATGAACAGATACATTAGTTACCAAAATATTGAAACTTACAAAGACAGCACAATCTTTTTGTATTTATGGACAGGAGCCTAAAGCCAGATATGTAGATGAAAGCATAATTTTGCATAAATACTTTCATACAGAAATCTGGACTATAGTTTTTTTGTGATTTTAGTTATACTTTTCCTGCCAAGCACACTATTATTTTTGAAATTAACCTTTAGGTTATTATAATTCAAATTTTATAATGTTTCTATTGCTAGACTAAAAATTAGTGACATATCACCTGATTGAAATTACTTGGAAATTTGTTGTGCTTTGAAAAGCAAAATTCATTGAAACCAGTGGACTGTGAATCTACAGCCATGATTACACGAATATTTTTTCATAGATGTACTGAGCTCAAAAGGTAAGAGTTAATGTTTTTCTATTTTCATTTTATTCCATGTGTTAATATGTACCAAATTTCTGAACTTACCATGTTATAAATTATTGTAAACTTGATGAGAATATTAATAGTAACTTACATTGGACCACATTGAATTGACAAAGCAATGACAAT
The DNA here is from genome assembly GCF_943737965.1 of Phodopus roborovskii. NCBI lineage: Eukaryota > Metazoa > Chordata > Mammalia > Rodentia > Cricetidae > Phodopus > Phodopus roborovskii. The sequence goes on from NW_026126540.1 coordinate 14,979,935, forward strand.
GGAATGGCATAATGTTCAACATAGACAGAGGGATGACAATGGCAAGAGGTTTAACACTGACAGAAAGCTGACAACTGAAAGGCAGCTGCAGGTTCAGAATGCTATGTGACTATTTTCCCACATTGTAGGATGCCCAGTGCTCCTGTTTGTATTTCTGGAAGAGAGAAATAAATACATGCTGTAGGAGCAAAGGAGCTTTTAGTCTTCCTGATGAAAATCTCCTTATGGAAATCTCTGGGTGTGATAGCATATCCTACACTCTCCTAACTATGCTCAGTGCCAGGAGCTTTCCCAGACATTGATGGCCATGGCAGCAAAGACTAAGGTAAAATGCTGGGAAAAGGAACTGCAATTTCTCTGAAAAAAAGAAAAAAGTTTTCTTGGTGTATAACAAAAGTAAGGTATGGCATCCTAAACCTATAAAGACAGCTCTCAGCAGGCTAATGTCAGAGACACACTGGGAAATGTAGACCAAAGGGGAACAAATAAAAAGTGAAGAAAGAGAAGGAAAGTAAAACAGTAGTGCATTGATGTATATCTTTAATAATTTCAGTCAGGTGAGGTGCAGGAAAAGGAAAAGCAGAGACTCTGATGGTTTGAAAAACACAATGAATTTCTGCTTCCAGGAAGAGAGCAGACTTCTTTTTCTTTTCCTCCCACACAGTTCCATGAAAACCCTGGGTTTTATATTCACAAGACTTTAAGAGAATCAACATCAGGAGGCATAGAAAGGAATAGTACCTTCAATTATATTCTACAGTTGACCAGAACTAGAGAGTGCACATGGATTATGGACTGACAGCTCGAGAACCTGCAGGGAATGGAACTAGACCCTCTGAATGTGTATGACAGGTATATGACTTGATCTGTTGGTGGGAGGCTGGCAATGGCACCGGGACCTATCCCAGGGGTGTGATCTGGCTTTTCTCAGCCCACTTCCTATGGTGGGATGCTTTGATCAGCTTTGATACAGGAGGGAGGGGCTTGGTCTTGCCTCAACTTGGTATGCCATACTTTGTTGACTTGCCAAGGAAGGACTTACCAGCTATGAGGACTGAATAGGAGATGAGAAAGGAGGGAAGAGTTTGGCAAGAGATGGAGGGAGAACTGGGGTTGATATGTAAAATGAAAAATAATTTTTTTAATTAAAAAGTAGGAATTAGTAGTGGTCTGGAAAGGATCACTATTTAAAGAAGGAAGTGCTAATAGGGGAGGAGGAAGGACAAAGAAGGAAGAAGGGAGGAGCAGGAGGAGCAAAAGAGGAAAAGGAGGAACACTATCTTGATGAGGACCACTGCAAAGTTCCAGGGCAGGGGCTAGACCCTGAGCCTCTAAACCCAAGGAGTCACACTATAAGGAAATCTTTCATGTTCTTTTGCCTTACATTTTCTGATTTGGAGTTAAAGATGATGGTATCTATAAATACTAACAGAAAAATACAAAAAGCCTCCAAAGGAGCTTGCTCTTTCTAAACAAATGACAAAGAAGGGACAACCCAATAATGCATACATAATATGGCTTTTATAAATTGTATCTGGAAAGGAATCAAAAAATCATAATTCTGCTATCCAAGTGAATGTTGAAGAACTGTTTAGGACAAGTGTGGATTTGTGAATACAAGTAAATAGAGGGATGAAAAGGAACCTATTGTTTTCTTATATCACACAGCCAGTAAGATGATGTCACCTTTGGATCATAATAAGTTGTATCTTCATACTATAATATCTAAAGCAGCCATTAAAGTCATAATATAATACTTAGAGACATTATAAAAGGATACACATATAATATAGAAAGTTCAAGATGAAATTCTATAACATTTCAAGTATCCCATGTGAATATAAGAAGCAGAAAACACAACAAAAATCATAACATGAACTAAAAATAAAAGAATACATAGATCTACACAGGCATCAAAGCATCAACAATTATAAAAATATTACATCTTGGGCTGGACCGGTGGTGGCACATGCTTTTATTACCAATACTTGGAGGCAGACGTAGGCAGATCTCTGTGAGTTCAAGGCCAACCTGGGCTGCAGAGTGAGTTCCAGGATGGACTCCAAAACTATACAGAGAAACTCTGGAAACTATATATATATGTGTGTGTGTGTGTGTGTGTGTGTGTGTGTGTGTGTGTGTGTGTATGTATGTATGTATTGTGTGTGTATATGTGTGAATATATATAAACATATATATGTATATATATATATATTCTCAATATAACCAATTAAAACATGAGATTGGTGAAGTAAAATCTGTACAACAATTATGCCATCTATAAGAAACTTGCTTCATGTATGTAATAGACGTGATTGATAGAGAAGAGGAAGTTATAGCAAAGGATACTTAAGTCACAAAACTACATTAATGAAGCACTTCTTCAGGAGCAGTAATACAGTATAAAAAGGTCACGTGGCATAAATAAGCTTCTCTCAATGTGGAGGCTATAGATAGGCAGAAGGTTGGGGCTTCAAGCTTGAAAATTAATGTACTGATTGAAAAATACAAAAAAAAAGGCAAAACAAAAAGTCATATATTCAATTAGAAAAAATAGTTTACTTTTCTGCCCCCAAATTCCAAGTGTAGCATGTTTTCTAGAATTCAAGGGAGGGCAATGGGGGTGAACACATAGAGTACCATGGGGCCAGAATGTGAGCAGAGTAGGCACAGTGTTCACAGCTGTGAGATGGCAAGATTTATTGGTCTCCTGTAGAGTCTATAGCCTTTTGCTCCACATAAATGGTCTCCTGGCTGACTTCTAAAGAGTGAGCAGCAAGCAGAACTCCTTGGCCAAGTATACAGTTAATTCGTCAATCAGGCAGTTGCTCTGGGGATGAGTCTTCAGCCCATGATATATGACAAGGCAGGGCTAAGGGGAGAAAGCCTTACTAGCCATGATGACTAGGCTAGACAGACCCTTAACAGTGTATAGAGCCTGGCTGTGGTGACACTTAGGAGGCAGAGGCAGGTGGATATCTGTGAGTTTCAGACCAGGCTGGTCTACAAGAGCTAGTTCCAGGACAGCCTCCAAAGCCACAGAGAAACCCTGTCTGCAAAAACAAACAACAAGAACAACAACAAAACATTGTATAGAGATTCCCTGAGGGCCAGCCATCTAGCCTGTAGGAGAGTTGCTGACCAATTATGGGAAGCTGCCTAATTCAGTAGGAAAATGAGAGTGACAGCATTGCTCTTCAAGTCTCAGAGCTGGGCCCGTGTAACCCCTGTGTAATTCCATTAGCTTCTTACTAAAGATTAATAAATGAGAATCAACAGGGAACCATACATTCTGGATGAGGTGATAAGCATCAAAATAAAGCTGAGATTTTAAACTCATTGGAAAGTTTTCAAAATTTTAAGATAATAAAATTTTCCAGGTAGTCTTTGACATGTTTTATGTGTTTTCCCAAAAGTACTTCCAAAAAAATGCATGTCAAACTCAGTTCCTTTCCATCTACAGAAAATAAACGGCAGTCTCATCACTCCTTTCACCTAGTATCTCCTTCGTGGCACACGAGAATGGCCGACCCACTTCCATTGTCCACTCCAGTCTTACCTGCAGAGTGCTGATATGGACAGGAGTTCCCGTGCCATTCACAGTATTCTTCTTTACTGCATTTCCACCTTTCCCATCTGCTTGTTCAGCCTTGGCAATTCTGGCTTTTTCAGCTTCAACCCTTTTGGGATTGTTCAACATCACCTGAACAACAGCATACTCCACCAGAGAAGCAAACCCAAAGAGCAGACAGGCAATGAGCCACACATCCAGTGCCTTTACATAAGACACTTTGGGAAGCTCTGCAGCAAGGGTGGTACACTCTGAGGCCAAACTGAGCACCGAGAAGATGCCTAGCAACGGAAAGAGAATAAGATGGGTTTATATCTGTGACATACTTTACAACCACTGGCCTTTCACTAAAATTACTCTCTGATGACTGTCAACAGACAACAAACAATTCTTATGTGCCTTCCACAAGCAATCCTTAGGTGACTTTAATGATCGAAGACTGGAAGAAATATATGGTACTATGTGAAGTGTAATTGTGGTTGGAAAATATATGTAAATGAGCTTCATTTTTACGTAAATTTAAACCAAGGTCTGGAAGCACAAAGTAGATCTGATTTGAGGATCAATGATGTCAAGAAACATTCAACAGTGACTGAGGGAATGACAAAGCTTTATAATTAGACTAGTTGTTTATTTTCTCAACTTTTTTTAAAGAGATATTTTACTTGTAGGAGGAGTTTTCATCCATGAACATGACTAGAGCACATAAATTTTGATAAGCTTTTTGTTTGTTGTTTGGTTACTTTTGTTGTTATTGTTGTGTTAACAATATGATATCTAAAAGAGAATGTAAAGTACAGAACATTTCTATTCATTTCAGAAAGAAAAATCTCAGAAAAGTAATACTAAAGAAATTCTATAGGCAATACAAAATTTAGATGGAAAACCAGCATTATATATAAACTTACATGTAATCAGTATAAGGTAGTTAAGTTTATGTAACATATAACAACTTAAGTAATCATAGAACACAAAAGATGAATTGTTGCAATTATAGGTGTCTTTCTCATCTCCTCCTCCTTCCTCTTTTCCTACCTCTCTTTCTATCATCAGGAGGGACATGGTAAATATGATTTACTGGCATAGACACATTATACCCTATGACTAAAGAAACCATCAAAATGTCCACAGACAGATGCTGTCAGCCAAGACACTGAGCCTCAGCCTCATTGGACACGTGTGTCCTCTTATTGGTTGTATTTTGATTTACATTTTAATTTTTTTATTAGATCCTCACCACATTTTGAAATAATGATTTGATTGGTATCTAACTTACTATTAAAGGGAAAATATTTATCAGTTATACATTTTGCAGTCAGCATGTGTCTCAAGGTTCTTAATCTTTAAGTAGAATATTAACACAAAAGTCTAGAATACTATCAATCATTGGCCGAAATGACTGTCAGTTGTCCCCATCAGCTATCTCTTAACCGCTCTCCTTGCTTCTACCTTTCCCTCATCAGTCAGTCCCCAATAAATCAGGCAATGGTTAAAGTTATAACTAATCAAAATTGGAGTCTGATCATCAGAAGGTTTCAAGGTACTTCCTGTCTGACTTGTATAAAACCATTAATAACATAGTACACTAAGAGGTGTCCAGGGGTCCAGACCTCACTCTTACTAATGATCAAGACTCAAGTCTATGTTTTACTCTTTCCTAGATAAGACTAGGACTTGCTTTTATTTCTTTACTTTCTTTCTTTAGACATAATTTTCGCTTCTTAAAGCTATTTTCTGACAGGCATGTTGTTCTCCCTCATATCATTGTCCTATGTATTATAAGTCATACTTATTGGTGTCAGCTTCTTTGCAAAGAAATATAAATACATTAAAGCTAAGATGTCTTAATCTCTCATATTAACAATCTCTATTCATTTTTATGACTACCTTGCCATATTCTTGATTAGTACCCAAAACAGTTACTACAAAACAAAATATATGCTGAATGAACTTAAATACCCAAAAGTATCTTGTCAGCTATATAACAATATATAGACAGTATAGTTAGTAATTGTAGTGCATATATGTAATACTATACATAAAATGCAACACTAATATTGATACTAATATAACATTAAATGTAATAAATATATTATACACATTGTAATATTACATATATGCATGCATATATAACCTTTAGATTTTATGTACACATTTATATAGGTGTTTGAAAGAAAGAACATGCACAGGCATGCATATATGTGTGTGTGTGTATGTATATTTTATTCATTCCCTTCAACAATTTCAGAAAGAGATACACACAAAAGCTTTTTGAAGGAAAAACAGAACCCAAAAGTAGCAGGCTATCATTTGCTGGGAGGCCACATATACCACAATTTTTCCACTGGTGAGATTCAGAAAGCACAGAAAATGACAAATTCCCAAATATGCCTATTGAAACTCTGATGGCACAAATGTTTACACTTTGACATTTCCCTGCTTTCTCTACAGAAAGAGTTCTTGCTTATTTTCTCATGAAATACTGTCTCATGAAGGGGAGGCAGAGCTTATTGGGGATGGAACCCAGGACTTCATATGTACATGAGTGTTCTTTACCACTGAGCTTTATCGCTACCTGAAGCAAATACTTACGAATCATTAAACACATACATATTTAAAACGACTGGCTAATGGTGTTTCTTTGCACCAGTCTTAAAATTATTAAGTTACAGAATATGAGCAGTAAAAGGAAAGAGAATGGTACTATGTATTTTTTTAAGAATAGATCATATTATGACACTCACATGCCATTTAAAGATGAAATCATGTATCATTAAATGACCTTGTTATTATGTGAACATCAGAGTGTACCCACACAAATCTGTATGGGAACACCTCCAATACAGGTAGGTTGTGTGGTACCCACTATCATGCATGGAGCCATTACTGATGAAATATCAAGTAAGTAATGCAGATTTCATCTCCTCTGAGCCTGAGATGCATATTATTTACAATAATTTCCACCAAAGTGATTATTTGTTTTGAACTTTGGCATTACTGAAGATTTTATATTTTAGTGGTACATTAATACATCCTGCAAAATTCTCAGAATAGGAAAAGAAAAACTTAATTACCAACTGCATAAGCACTGAGAAAATACAGAACAGTGTGTGTCAAATACTGAAGAAAGCCTCCCTCAAAATAACAGCCATCTCTTCTAATTCCCTGCTTCAAAGAAGTTTGTAATGCACTTAGCACATAAGGGCATAGTTTAGTTTTCCTTTCTTGAAATGACCATAAGTGCTTCCAATTCAGAGTTTTACTTTGAAATATTTGTATATGTTTTATAGATGTCTTAAAAATAGGACCCAAGTCCAAAAAATATTCATTAATATTTCATATACACGTACACCATAAACACAAAGCCTTTACACATTTTTAATACACGGTGTCTTTATTGTGCTTGCCCAGGAAGTAAAAGTGTGTAATTTTCTATTTGTTGCACTTGGAATATTTGGAGCCTCACCTTTTCAGGATAGGATACTCAACCAGACCCCACTGTCATGGTGGCAGAGAAGCAGGGACACTTACCCAGGGGCACCCTGGCAGCACTAGCATCAGGGTTGATCCAGAAGGAGAGCCAGGAGAGGACCACAATCAGCAGGGTTGGTGCATAAACACCCATCATGTAGAACCCAACCTGTCTTCTCAGGGTGAAGATGACCTCCACACAAGTGTAGTAGCCTGCCAAAGCCAGAGAAGCGACAGGTGTAAGGAAGGGTCATACCCACACAAAATCAGAAGTCAGAAGGACCTGCAACGCACAGGGCACTTCTCCTCCTGGCAGTTTCACAAAGTCAACATTGCAAAGTGTTTTCCTTTAGTTGGTGACATTTTATAAAGAGTATGGGACATGCTTTCCCTGACCTCTACCACCACACCATGATACTAAAGAGCAGAGCTCATGTGTTGCTCTGTGGAAGGTCTAGGCATTAAATCTGTGTAAGAGTCTGAAACTCTTCAATTCCATGCCCTCCCCTCTGCAGTGGTGGTAGCATATAAGATTAAACAGCGAGACCATGAGCCCTGAATCAAAGCAGCAGGTTGATTCTAAGGAGAAATGCTCTTGGACTGAGTCTTGTCCTCCTAACTTTCATCCATGTGAAGGATATCTGCTGGAGATTGGATGCAAGTCTCCAAGAACTTACAAGCATAGTTAACCTGAAAACTTTAGGCAAGCATTCATGTAAGCAGCAGGAAGAGAAAGGACAAAAACTTGCAGTGACTGAAAAAGTACTGTGAAGTGGGAAGACAGGACATGATTCTTCACGCCCTTCCCTCCACAGCCCATGGTTCACAAACTTCCACCCAGGGAAAGGACTTTCAGTTCCTCCTGCTGGGACAAATGCAGAAACTGCTCTAGAATATCATTCTATAACTTCAAACACCAGCTAGTTCCAAAATTTACTAATGAGTACTGGCATCCTGGCATTATATCTTTTGTTGTCTTGAGAGGAAAAGAGAAGGGAAGATTGAGATAGACATATATATATAGATATAGATATACAGACAGACAGACACAGGCAAAAGGAATTTTCTGACAATACTCTATTTGAAAAGAAGACATACTTCCAAGTGGGGGATTGTTTTTGAAATAATTTGGTCCTTTTAGTTAATTTATATATAATGCTTATTTCTTAATAGGTTTAATTGTTTTCAGTTAGTCACTTTATATAACCCAGGCTAACCTCAAACTTGTGATCCTTTTGCTTGACTGTTCTGGAATTACAAGCAGGCATCTCCAATAAAAACACATTATTTAGATAAAAACTGGCATTTACCATTTAATAAATGTAAGATTATGTATAAATACCAAAGATTAAGGATCTTCAGTTATTTTTAGTTGGCACTGTGCATAATTATTTTAAAGTGTTGACATAAACACACAAACAAACAATCCATAAGTAAAATAATTATAGATAGAAGGATAAGGTTATGTCACTGCCTTATAGTTACAAAGTAATATTTAATTAGTTACCCTAACTGGGAAAAGCAAACATATTTTACACACTAGTGTAATCTTCCTATCTATTTGGCAGGATTTTCATACAGTAAAATGTCTTAAATTTTTATTTAAAAAGGATATTCACAATCATTTTAAGTTACATGAGAAAGATCTGCTCATATTATGAGTTATACCCAATGCTGTCTCAGGGACATTGGAAAGGTGATAACATCAATATGGAACAAGAGCAATTAGTGGTGAGGCATGGGAGCAAATGCTAACTAATGCATCAGAAACAAGATGTTCAGCTTGCTAATTTTAGTTTCATTAAATAAAAGCAATATAGTATATATTATTCACAGATTTTATAAGATGAGGGAAAAATAAAAAGCACCCATTTGAAGTCCCTCTCTGATAACAAAAACATATGCATGACATATACATGTAGCCAACAATCATTTTCAGTATTTCAAAAGTATAACCTTTCATAAACAGGCTCACAGTGCTTCCTAAAATACAGTTTGCAAAGTACCTTGCTTTGAAATAGTGTCACTTATGCAGGTAATTCATTCACCTACTGCATATGAAATGAAGAACAATGCATATGTTCCTCTAAGCAAATTATATACGTGAATCTTCTCCAGTCACTATGTAGGTACACATACTATATTAGTATCTATACTATATATAGTAGTGTATAGTTACTATAAAGTAGTATAATTTAATATGAAAATTTATAAGCATATTTCCACCATGTACTTTCATAAAGGCACTCACTAGGGGACTTCATGAGCTGTCTGTGCATCTAGCAATAAAATGCATATTGGATATTACATTGATTTGCTTCATAAACTTTTATAAGAAACATTTCTTCATCTTTTTTGATCTTCCTCTAGTCTGTTATGTTTATGAGAGGCAGGTGGGCAGTTAATTGATATTAATGTGCATTGAGAAATTTCAATTTACTCTCTATTTTCAGTGTCATTTTCCTTCATTATTCATTTAGGCACCCAACTTAACTGTTTTCATTTTGTGTTTCCCTATTCTTTACTTTCACTATCTGTTATTCATGGAACAATAGAGTTTCATTAAAGTTAATGCCAAGTCAGAATTTCTTTACACTACTGTGTGTGTGTGTGTGTGTGTGTGAAGTCTATATATTCTATATAAGTATGCATGTTTAGTATTACATACATTTTGAGCTAAATTTACAATTCACCAACATTATCTAAATACTAATGTTTTACTTCTGATTCATATAAATATTTATAAAGAATCAGAAACATAGTAAATGCCCAAAGTATGTTAGCTACAATCTCATGCTATCTTCTGTATCTAATAGGATTGTAAGGTTTCATTCATGATTAATCAAATAAAAAAAGAAATTCTCAAAGAACTCCACAGAACCTCTAGAGGAAACTTCTAAATCTCTAAATCAGTAATTCTCAACCTGTGGGCTGTGACCCCTTTGGTGGACAAACAACCCTTTTACAGAGATCACCTAAGACTGTCAACACACACACACACACACACACACACACACACACACACACATATATATATATATATATATATATATATATATATATATTATGATTGGGGGTAACTGAACCCAAGTCAAAGCATTAGGAAGGTTAAGAACAACTACTCTAAATTGTTTCTTTGCAGCACATTCTTTTATTTCCTTCTAAGAAAGAACTTTCAATTTTTTATATTTAATTTCAGCAACTATTTACTATCACATTTATGATGTATCTTATAATCTACTTTAAGTTCTGCCCATAACAATATATAATCTTACCAATGGGGGCAAGATCCTTGACCCCCAAATCCTGGCCTCTGCCAAAAAACGAGGTCTCAGCTGGAAAGCTCCAGTTTCCAGTGAGATCCGACTACCCTGCAAAACCTTCTCAAATTCCAGCTCAGCCCTCTTCCTCTTCCACTGGCTATTGGCCAGAAGTGAGTCTGGGCCCAATCAGGGCTGCCTGTCCCCTACAACCTCTTTTCCCCCCTCCCCGGCCTGAACTCCCTGGGTTGGCCCCTGATCCTGCTGCTCCTGTCTCCAGGCCCCATGGAGAGCACCCTTGGAGCTCTGATACACCCCCACCCATCCCCACCACCAGCCTACCCCCCATACCCTGTGCCCTACTCCACCCAGGGTCCTGCCGCTCTGGTTGTGCACTGGGACAGAGGGTGGAGCCAACAGTCCACCCTACTTCGGAGACTTCTCCGAGCAACTCTGAACAAAGGAGACCTGACTATCCACGCGGGACCACCCATAATTTCCAACGGCTTGGTCTCTGACCCCACCTCCAGTCCTCTGCTGGAGTCCTGGGCACATCCCAGAGATCCGCCTATCTCTGAGGGTCCACTCAGAGTTCCTGTGGGCAAGATCCTTGACCCCCAAATCCTGGCCTCTGCCAAAGAACAAGGTCTTAGCTGGAGAGCGCCAGTTTCCAGTGAGATCCAACTACCCTGAAAAACCTTCTCAAGTTCCAGCTCAGCCCTCATCCTCTTCAGCCAGCTATTGGCCAGAGCTATTGGCCAGAGCTATTGGCCAGAGGTCCACTGTGAATACCTGCTGGCATCTTCTTCTGGATCCTCATCCTTGACACCATCCCTGGATCCCTGTCTGCAGAGAAACCTCCTAGAGAGCTTGGACCACACAGAGCTACAGATATTGAATCTCAGACCCACATAAACCCATCGGGGAAGTACCATAGAGAGAGGGGGGAGACACTACCAACACCTACTGGAAGAAGCTATGGGAAGAAGGCAGTACAAGCTAACACCTAACAACAGAAAGACAAACATGACACCAACAGAATCTAGGGAATCTACACCAACTAGAATGGAACACAACAACAAAGCAGAGGAAGCAGAAGGGTACGACTTAAAAATTACCATCATAAAATTGATAGAGGCCCTCAAAGAAGATGTGAGAAAATCCCTTAAAGAAATGGAGGAAAAAACAAACAAAAAAGTGGAAGAAATGAACAAATTCCTTAAGGAAAGTACAGAAAGCCAAGAAAAAACAATTAACCAGGTGAAAGAAACGGTTCAAGACTTGAAAACTGAAATTGAGAAAATAAAGGCAACACAAACGGAAGGAATGCTGGAAATTGAAAAGCTGGGCAAAAAATCGAAAACGATGGACACAAGCATAACCAATAGAATTCAAGACATGGAAGAGAGAATCTCAGGCACAGAAGATAAACTAGAAGAAATAGATTCATCGACCAAAGAAAATCATAAATCCAACAAATCCTTAACACAAAACATCCAGGAAATGTGGGACACCATGAAAAGGCCACACCTAAGAATAATAGGCATAGACGAAGGTGAGGAAGCCCAGCTCAAAGGTGCCGAAAACATATTCAACAAAATCATCGAGGAAAACTTTCCAAATCTGAAGAAGGACATGCCCATGAAAGTAAAAGAAGCATACCAAACACCAAATAGGTTGAACCAAAGAAAAAGGACCCCTCAACATATAATAATCAAAACACCTAGCATACAGAATAAAGAAAGAATATTAAGAGCAGCACAGGAAAAAGGACAGGTAACATATAAAGGCAGACCCATCAAAATTACACCTGACTTCTCCATGGAAACCCTCAAGGCCAGAAGGTCCTGGATAGATGTTCTAAAAGTATTAAGAGAACACGGATGCCAGCCCAGGTTACTATATCCAGCAAAACTCTCAATCAATATAGACGGAGAGAATAAGATATTTAATGACAAAACCAGATTTTCCCAATATGTATCTACAAATCCAGCCCTACAGAAAGTATTAGAAGGAAAACTCCAACCCAAGGAAGGTAACTATGGCCACAAAAATGTAGGCAATAGATAATCCAACTACACCAGAAACCAAGGGTGAAGCAGAACTAATATATTCACAATACCACTGCCAACAACAATCCTAAATCAAACAAGCATCAACAATCAATGGTCCTTACTCACCCTCAACATTAATGGTCTTAACTCACCTATAAACAGACACAGGCAAACAGAATGGATACGAAGACAGAATCCATCCTTCTGCTGCATACAAGAAACACATCTTAGCTTCAAAGATAGACATTACCTCAGGGTAAAGGGTTGGGAAAAGATTTTCCAATCAAATGGAAATAAGAAGCAAGCAGGCGTAGCTATCCTAATATCTAACAAGTTAGACTTCAAACAAAAATTAGTCAAAAGAGATGAAGACAGTCATTTCATATTCATATCAGGAGAAATCCATCAACACAAAGTCTCAGTTCTGAACATCTAAGCCCCTAATACAAAGTCACCCACAGTCATAAAAGAAACACTACTAAAACTCAAAGCTGATATAAACCTAACACACTTATAGTGGGAGACTTCAATACACCACTCTCAACACTAGACAGGACCACAAATCAGAAACTCAACAAAGAAACAAAAGAATTAACAGAAGTTATGTCTCAACTGGGGTTAACAGACATCTATAGAACATTCCATCCAAAGACAAAAGAATATACCTTCTTCTCTGCTCCACATGGAACCTTCTCTAAAATCGACCACATACTAGGTGACATAACAAACCTCAACAGATACAAGAGAATAGGAATAGTCCCCTGTATCTTATCGGACCACCATGCTTTAAAATTGGAATTCAACAACAACACAAATAGCAGAAAACCTGCAAACTCATGAAAACTGAACAATGTGCAATTACAGCACTCCTGGGACAAAGAAGAAATAAAGAAAGAAATTAAAGACTTTCTAATATTCAACGAGAATGAGGATACAACATACCCGAACTTATGGGACACCTTGAAAGCAGTGCTACGAGGGAAGTTCATTGCACTAAGTGCCCATATGAAGAAAACAAAGGATAGTCACATAAAAGAATTAACAGCCCAACTGAAAATCTTAGAACTGAGAGAAGCGAATTCACCCCGCAGGAGCAGACGCCAGGAAATAATCAACTTGAGGGCTGAAATCAACAAAATAGAAACCAGGAAAACAATACATAAAATCAATACAACAAAGAGTTGGTTTTTTGAGAAAATCAACAAGATAGACAAACCTTTATCCAAATTAACGAAAAAGCAGAGACAGAACTTGCAAATTAACAAAATCAGAAACGAAATGGGGAACATCACAACAGACACAGAGGAAATCCAGACAATTTTCAGGTCATACTTTGAAAATCTGTATTCCACAAAAATTGGAAATTCAAAGGAAATGGACAAATTTCTGCATAACTATCACTTACCAAAATTAAATCAAGAACAGACAAACAACTTAAATAGACCTATAACCTGAAATGAAATAGAAGCAGTCATTGAAAGCCTTCCAACCAAAAAAAGTCCAGGGCCAGATGGATTCAGTGCAGAATTCTACCAGACATTCAAGGAAGAACTAATGCCACTACTCATCAAACTGTTCCACAAGATAGAAACAGAAGGTTCATTGCCAAACTCTTTTTATGAGGCCACAATAACTTTGGTACCCAAACCTTACAAAGACACAACTAAGAAAGAAAACTACAGACCAATATCCCTGATGAACATCGATGCAAAAATACTCACTAAAATACTGGCAAACCGAATTCAAGAATACATCAGAGAAATCATCCACCATGACCAAGTAGGCTTCATATCTGGAATGCAGGGATGGTTTAACACACGAAAATCTATCAACGTGATCCACAATATAAACAAACAGAAAAAGAAAAACCATATGATTATCTCCCTAGATGCAGAAAAAGCCTTCGACAATATTCAACACCCTTTCATGATAAAGGTCTTGGAGAGGTCAGGGATAACAGGAAGATACCTAAACATAATAAGGGCAACATACAGCAAACCAACTGCCAACATCAAACTGAATGGAGAGAAACTTAAGCCAATTCCTCTAAATTCAGGAACAAGACAAGGCTGTCCTCTCTCTCCATATCTCTTCAATATCATACTAGAAGTTCTAGCTAATGCTATAAGACAACAAAAGGAGATCAAGGGCATCCAAATTGGAAAGGAAGAAGTCAAACTGTCTCTATTTGCAGATGATATGATAGTTTACATAAGCGACCCAATAAACTCTACCAGGGAACTTCTACAGCTGATAAACACCTTCAGCAATCTAGCAGGATACAAGATAAACTCAAAAAAATCAGTAGCCCTAATTTTTTCAGATGACAAAGAGGCAGCAAAAGAAATTAGAGAAACATCACCCTTTACAATAGCCACAAGCAACATAAAGTATCTTGGTATAACACTTACCAAACAAGTAAAAGACCTATATAATAAGAATTTTGTGACTCTAAGGAAAGAAATTAAAGAAGATACCAGAAAATGGAAAGATCTCCCATGCTCTTGGTTAGGATTAACATAGTAAAAATGGCAATCTTACCAAAAGCAATCTACAGACTCAATGCAATCCCCATTAAAATCTCACCACAATTCTTCACCGACCTTGAAAGGATAATAATCAACTTTGTATGGAAAAACAAAAGACCCAGGATAGCCAAAACAACCCTATACAATAAAAGAACTTCAGGAGGCATCACCATTCCTGACTTTAAGCTCTACTACAGAGATATAGTTCTGAAAACAGCCTGGTATTGGCATAAAAATAGACAGGTAGACCAATGGAATCAAATTGAAAATCCTGATATTAATCCACGCACCTATGAACACCTGATTTTCAACAAAACAGCTAAAATTATACAATGGGGCAAGGACAGCATCTTCAATGAACGGTGCTGGCACAATTGGATGAGGGTGTGTAGAAGACTGCAGATAGAACCATGTCTGTCGCCATGCACAAAACTCAAGTCCAAATGGATCAAAGACCTCAACATCAATCCAGCCACATTGAACCTCTTAGAAGAGAAAGTAGGAGGTGCCCTTGAACAAATTGGTATAGGAGACCACTTCTTGAATATAACTCCAGGGGAACTGACACTGAAAGAAACCATTAATAAATGGGATCTCTTCAAACTTAGAAGCTTCTGTAAGGCAAAGGACACAGTCGACAAGACCAAACAGCAGCCCACAGACTGGGAAAAGACTTTCACCAATCCTATATCCGACAAAGGGCTGATCTCCAAAATATACAAAGAACTCAACAAACTAGTCAACAAAACATCAAATAACCCTATTTAAAAATGGGGTACAGAACTGAAGAAAGAATTCTCAATGGAGGAAATCAAAAAGACTGAAAGACACTTAAGAAAATGCTCCACATCCTTAGCTATCAGGGAAATGCAAATCAAAACAACTTTGAGATACCATCTTACTCCTGCCAGAATGGCTAAAATTAGAAACACCAGTGATGACTTATGATGTGGAGAAAGTGGAACACTCCTCCACTGCTGGTGGGAGTGCAAACTCATACAGCCATTTTGGAGATCAGTATGGCGGTTCCTCAGGAAAATGGGAATTAGTTTACCACAGGACCCAGCAATCCCCCTCTTAGGCATATACCCAAAGAATTCACATCCATGCAACAAAGACATCTGTTCAACTATGTTCATAGCAGCACTATTTGTAATAGCAAGAACCTGGAAGCAACCTAGATGCCCCTCAATTGAAGAATGGATAAAGAAGATGTAGCACATCTACACAATGGAATACTACTCTGCAGAAAAAAATAATGGTATCTTGAAATTCGCAGGCAAGTGGATGGCACTTGAAGAAACCATCCTGAATGAGGTAACCCAGTCACAAAAAGAGGAACACAGTATGTACTCACTCATATATGGATTTTAGACCTAGATCAAATGATCACCAGCCTATAATTCACATTACCAGATGAACTAGGATACAAGGTGTATTCTAAGAGATTCATATAAAGTCATACCACAGAACTGGGAAGGGACAAGTCCCCCAGAGATCAGGTGAAGTGGGGGAGGACAGCGAATGGAGAGAGAAGTAGAAGAAAATGAGGGGGAGGAAAGGAAAACATGTGCGACCAGGAATATTGAGCCTGGTTAGGAATAGAAGACAGGAAAGAGGGAGAGAGAGAGACAGAGACAGAGAGAGAGAACATAAAAGAGGGAGCCAATATTGTTTTGAAGATAAAATTGAACACAAAGAAAGGTCGAGAAAACTATAAGACTGCTCTCAACTAACAAGTTGAGCTTACGTGGAAAGGCTATCATAAATGCCCTTCCCGGAGAGTGAGATCAACAACTAACTTCTCCATGGAGCCCTCAACTAATGCCTGTTGAAAACAGGATCAAACACCCATACATAAACACTGAGTCGAACTAGAACCCAGATGCAGATGGAGAGGACAAGACCATGCTGCAGAAACACATAGAGACAGCTTACCTAAACAAGGAGGAGCTAACGGCCACTAGACTGATAGCTGGGAAGCCAGCATGGGACTGACTCAGGCCCCCCTTATTATGGGTGTCAGCCAGAAGGACTGAGCAGTCAAAGAGACCTCAGACAGTGGAGCCAGGATGTATCCCTGGTTCACAAAAGAACTTTGCGAAAATATTCCCACATGGAGGGATAACTGCCTTATTCTAGAGATAGGAGAGAAGCCCTAGTCCCTACTTCACAGGACCTGTCAGATCTACATGACCCCAACTGGATGGCACTCCCATACATATGGAATTGTGGTGGGGGGATGGGAGGGGAGGGTGGTTAGGGTGCATGTGAGAGGGCAGAGAGGGTAAAAGGGAGGAAGGGAGAGAGGGAGGGTGAGGGAACTGGGATCGACATGTAAAATAATATATTAAACTAAAAAAAAAAAAAAATGCTTTGACTCCAAAATTTAAGTTGAAGGACAAGTTACTGGGGAAAAGGATTTCTATTTTTGTTTCCACAGAAAATGAAAAGATGTGGATTCCTTCCAGACTAATGTGGTTTGATCACGCCAGACCTCCTGAAACAGAGTACAAGCTTATCCTACATTCAAAACAGCTGGACAAAACAGCCCTACAGACTACAGCCAGGATATCTGAATCTTCTTCGAATCCCCCAAGACAGCGCCCCTTACCAGCAGGAAGTAGTTTGGAAAGAAAGACGCCCAAATTCCCAAATATTGTGTATAAATGTTTGTTTTCATTTAATTGAACTGTTATATAAAATTAAATAAAATTAAAAAATAAATGTAATGTATAATTTAGTACAGATTTTAGATAGCTACCTATAATAGTCAAAACTTATAGTTAAGTTAGTTAGGATTTCTAGATATACAGACATGTATTTAAGATGAATAGGCATTCTTCAAACCTTTCAAAGACCTACAGAATATGGCTTTTAAAATGGTTTAGGGTTTTACTTGACAATGAGGCACAATTGCTCCTGGCAACACCACCTGCGTCAGAAAGGAAGATAGACATCGAACAAACACATTATGAAGTTTACTTCTAATATGGCAAGACTAGCCGTTTGGGCAAGATACTGTTTGACTTTATGCTGTATAAACTGGACATGCAGGACCCAGAGAAAAGTGACTGCTGATTCAAGATGGACATTGCTACAGAGTTCCTGCTTCATGGAAGAGTCTGCCAGACAGTCTGCAGGACACAAAGAAAAGTGATTGACAAACTGCCAATACAGGCGGACAGTTTAAAGTTTCCTGCTTTGCTGAAGACTCTGCCAGACACACTATGGCCTATGGACTGAAGATGGAAGATTACAGAACTACAGGTGACTGACAAGGCAAGATGCCTCTGTCATTTGTAGAGTTTATATACTATCCTTCTGTGGTCTTTGAAGGAGTTGAAGACAGTTATGGTTATAGTTTTCCTCAGTTAGGCTTAATGATAATTTACATATAGGACTTCAGACTCACAAAGATAGGGTAGATGATGGAATATTGTCTTTAAATCTTGATAAATGTTAATGGACTAAATAGTGTTAACTGTGATTCTTATTTGATAACTGTTATGTGATATATTTTGCTATGTTAAGGTTAAAACCCTTCTTTTTATTTAGACAGAAAAGAGGAGATGATGGGAGATGCCATTATGTATATATGTTTCTCATACTGGTTAATGAATAAAGCACTGGTGGCCAATAGAAAAGGAAGATAGGAGGGCATAGGAGACAAGGAGGAAAGAAGAAGTAGGAAGGAGAGCCAAGATGGAGAGTCAGAAGAAAGCAGAATGCCGGCAGGCTCCTTGGTAAGAGAAATACATAGATCAGCAGAAATGGGTTAATACTTAAGACAGAGCTAGCCGATAAGAAACTACTACCGGGCCAACAGAATTATATCTTAAAAAAAAAAATAATCTTACCAATGTATTTGATAGTCAACAACAGACGTAGTAAATACCAACAAAAATTAATTATTACCACCAAATTTCCCAGTCTTGTATGTATATATTTATTTTAGGACTGTATAAATGCAACTTGTTATATTTAGTCTCATTTTAATGTATTTTGCCATGATGATCTCATAACAGTTGGCTTTTACATAGTATGAATGCTTCCAAAAATGTAAACTTAGCTCCTATCTGCTTCTGAATACCTTTTTCATCACTTGCTTTCTAAAACAGAATTGTAGGCAACTTACAAGTTGAACTGATCATTGCAATTATGTCACAATTAAGTTTCTTTATTGTTTAATTTTGTATTATTAAATGACATGTATTAATACTACCAAACCTCTTTAGTGACTAAAGCTGACAATGCAGACACCCAGGCTGACTACTATACATTATGAGAGTGGAGTGGATTTTTGTACTTTGTCAGGGTCCATAGAGGTGGCTCTGTTCCATATTGACTTAAGATCAGAGAGTTCAAAACCATCCTTGCTCTTTCATGGTTAAAGACCTAAGACCTAAAGGTCTAAGGTGTGGTTACTAGATGTCTTAATCATCAAGGTCAGATAACAAAAGGTTTGATCTAAGGTGTGGTTACTAAATGTTTAAAGAATTAAGGAAGTAATTAAGTCTTTTCCTTGTATCATGGTAAAGAAGTTTTTTGCCTTTTCCACCATTTTTGCTTAGGGTGCATAAGAAATTTGAGGAATAAACTTAAAGTGGATCCCAGTATTCTCTGGGATGTCTTCCAGACACTGTATTCTGTCCCTATCTGTTTCATTTTTCAATCTACACTCCCCCTCTCTGGTACAGACTGAACAAGTCTGCAATACCCAACAGATGCCCACTCAACATGGGGCACTGACAGGACTTTCTTCAAATGTTCAATGTAATTTAGTGGCTGTGGTTAATTTGTTCTGCTTTTCAAAACTGGTTATTGTATGACCTAGACAAACAACACTATATAGAAAATAGTCAGAGAAGTTCAATTATCTCACATTTTTTATTGTTCTCATGTACACAAAGTTCAGTGATTTCAAAGTTAACAAGACAGGCAAACTGCCATATAAATAAAACTGCTCACAAAACAAAAGATTAACACACAGAGATTATATTGAGCTATATTAAATGCTTAATGCTAAAGATAATCTTGTCAAAACATGGCAACATCTAAGGAAGCCATTACCTGGAGGGGATTGTTTTACTAATATATTCATCCCAATATTGTATTACTATAATGAAATACTGACAACTTCTTACTATGGAATTACATGGAGAAAAACTGATCTATTCCATAATTATAAGGTCAAACATCTGAAGTGAATGTGGTTGTGGAAAAGGATTTAACACATGGTTATAAGGATACATTTCTCACAATTATCTTATTTTAAAGCACCTCTCCTCTATTTGTTCCTTAGTCTATCTACATTAAAGCTAAAACAAAACTTTGAAACTTTGGTTAGTTTTATTTTCTAAAATATCACTTACCAGTGCCTTTATAGTATTTTGTACAGTTGCCATATTCGATATCTTCCTTTTTAATATCAAATTGAGGTAAAGCAATTTTTTCCAACTGAACAGGATCTCCTGACTGCCAGATGAATCTCAAATCATCGGTTGTATAACCAACTATAATAAATACATGAACATGTTAGACTGAAATATATTTTTCAATGCTCTCTTATTATTCTAGTAATCCATACTAAACATAGTAAAGGTTTTAAAGGGCATGGCATAATGTTATAGAATTGTATTTCAAAATTCACAGCTATTGAATCTATGGCCAAGCACAAAAATAACACATCATCATTATGGAGAAGAAATAGGGTTAAATAATCATCAAAATCAGATATTATCCTAGGTCATCATGTATAGAAAATCTCCTGTCTGTGTTAGCATTCATAACCACTATCAATTAAAAGGTAACAAAATAAGATAGAAGTTCTCTGCATATGTCCACTTATAATCATTCACTATGTATCTAACTTTTTTACTTTAAACTTTGCTTTTAACTTTTATTGATTCCTTGTATTCCATGAATTCAAATCCCTCTTTTCTCCCACTTGCCTCACATCCACCCTCTGCCCTTGTAACCTCCCACTAAAACAAAATAAAAATTTAAAGAAAAAGCCCAAACAAAACAAAGCAAAACAAACAAACTAAAATTAAAAATAGAATGATTTTAAATAAATCACTGAGATGTTCCTTGAAGAAATTGCACCATGACAAAAAAAAAAAAAAAAAAAAAAAAAAAAAAGCAGTAAGACTACTCCAAGTGAACATCATTATAGCTTCAGTAAAGTAACCAAGAGTTCATGGCCTGCATTTAGTATGTGGCTACAATTCAGGACTACATCCTAGAATAACCTACCACTGGATCTCAAAGACCATCAGTCTCTAAAATCCTATACAGTGTATCAAAGGAGTACATTGAGAATATGGACTTACTTAAATTTGTATTAAATATTTTCTGATATGTATGCATATGTATGGTACTGAAACACTGCATAGACTTAAAAAAAAATCTCGTTGGTAGGAAGAAAGAAATACAATTAAAAGTTAGGATTCATTTTAGTGCATTAAAAAAACAACAAATAACCACTAAATAAATAACATGTAATCTAACATACACAGTATATTTTACAAAGCTATGATTATTCATAGAAATAGCTTGATCTTTAAGCAATTATGCTGAATATTACTTTTGACATCAGTATTCATTTTTCAAGTATTTTCTAGATACAATTATCATAGGAAATTAATGTTTCATAGAAAATCAGTTTATAACATTTAATATATCTTTTATAAACTGAAAAATACAATCATAGGAACAGCAAACAAACAATTTGTAAAAATTAACTGATCTGTACTTTCATAAGAAATGCAGTTAGTTGGGCTTACATGTATTTCTATTTTCTCATATTTTTACTATGATAGTACTAAATTCAGAGAAATTATTTTGTCAGAAGACCATAATTTTGTATATATATTTTCTGTAATACTAATCCAAATAAACCTAATCTTCAGAATAAGAAACACACCAATGTCAACTCTCTAAAAGGCCAACTACAACAGAAAGATTTCTCTTCTCCAAGATTATCTTAATTGGTATGGTATTCGTATCACCAAAAGCATTATGGTTTCCCCAGTTATATAACACAATAATAGAATATATTGTGTAGATATAAGCATTGTATTTTCCCAAATCATTTATGGCCTCATTTACATACAGCTCTCAAGTTGCATCTTGCAGCGTTGTGTATCCATGGGAAACAGAGTTAAGTCCAAAGGGCATGAAAGAGTAATAGACAACCTGAAGTCAGAAGCAGAGAGATTGGAATCATTGAATATATGTTTCTGTGGTACCCTGATTACACATGAATTAAATACAAAAGTATACCTCATGCTCACAAGGACGTCTCCATCACGAAAAATAAATAATAAGATGTTTTCTTGGGTTACATCATGAAAATTGGCACTTTTTTCATTTGCAAAGAATAAGTCAGGCTTCCACAAGCACTTGTACATTGTGGGATCTACTGTCAGTGCATCTGAACCTCTGAAGTCACTAGGGAGCTTGAGCCTGGGGTCGTTCCATTTCTGTCTCAAGAAAATGTTAACTCTATAGTCCTGGGGGGAGAAAAGTACATTTCATGTTGATATATTTAGTTGCTTAAAAATAAAACAAATGCATGCATGACATGTGTGTGTATATAGCTCTTTTTTTAACAACAAACATGTTTTTACTTTCACTAGCAAACAAATATTTTCCACTTGGCTGGGTGATAGTATTATCTCAACATGAGACCTTCTAAAGGTTCCAACCAAACTCCCTGCTCCCAAAGTATGGTAAAATTAGGAATAGATAAGAAATGGGAGAAAAAAGTTTCTATTTGTCTTTTGTTAAATAGAGAAGCAAACAATAAATTGGTGAATGTATGTGAGTACATGTATATACACAATAACTCTACATATACCATTGGGCCTTGATACAAGTAATTGGTTCCAGTACTTCATATGTGTGTCAAAATCTGTATATGAAATGGCTTAGAATTTGCATAGACACTATACAATCCTATATACATTTAAACCATTAGTTCTAACAGTTAACTCCATGTAAATGTCACATGAATAGTTGTTATAAAGTATAGTTTATGGAGTAGTAAAAAGAAACAAAAGGCTGTATATGTCCAGATCTGAACATGTCCAGTGTAATGTGCATTTATGGTCAAAAATCCATTTGCACAGGAATGAACATATATACAGAACTCAGATTCAAATGTCTGATATGTGTTCTGGTGATGGTTCAAGGAAATCTATTCATAACTACTCATACATGTGAGTTATAATAGAGACTAGGGAATACAGTGAAATGAGATTTGGATTGTGTGAAACATATCAAAATGGATACAAAATTCATAATGTCATACTTCATTTATGCAAATATTAAAATATTTTAGTCAGTTATTAGTTCATGTTCAGAAACTGTAATTCCACAAAATTGTAAGAACAAAATTTTGTTGGCATTTGGTACTAAAATACATGAAGAAACCATGTTTGATTGCCTAAAGTATTTTATATTTGCCAATGAGTAGGGATCTCTGATCAGACATGGCGGTATGTACTTGGGAGGCAGAGGCAAGATGACATTTACATAATGAGTTCCAGGTTCACCAGTGCTATTTCAAAGATGAGAGAGAGAAAGAGGTGGGGGAGATAAAGTTCTGACACAAACTGGATCATCAGTGCACACTAAAATTCATTATTAGTGACTTTTACTTCATCCACTATACTCAGAATGTGTAAGAAAGTATTCAAGGCATAAATTACATTGGGTTTCAAGACCTTCTTCACAGTCTATAATCTAAAGTTCATATTTTATCCCTCCAAGGCCTTTTGGACAATAAATTGAATAGTAAACATAAATTCTAGATCCAACTAAATAAATATAAAGAAGTGGCAGATCACTTTTACTAAAGAGTAAAGACAATACTTCTCTATGAGGCATAAATATATATATTTTAAAGCATAGGCTGTAAGCATAGACTCCAGAAAAAAAAAGAAAGAAAATTTCCTCTTCTAATCAGTTTGTTTTTGTGTTCAGCTTCTGTTTACTATTTGAAGAAGGGCAAGACATCCACTAACTGCACTTACCTAGCTGAAGCTCAGAAATCTCTATCACCAACTTGCACTGGATGTTTGTAAAAACTGCAACACATTAGGTATGTCAACTTCACATAAGTGGCCACTGTGTATTCTACAAACATACTATAATGTCCCACTGTTCATGTCAATATGAATGTCAATTAAAAATATAAAGTGATTTTAAAATTCAACATATGAATTAAGTCTCAAAAATCACATGCTGTTTGTCTAGAAGTTCCATGTCAAGCCAGCTAAGATTATATCAACATGTCTGCATGTGTCTGAACACCTGACCTTACTGGGGCTGCACTGAAAAGAGAAGACTCTTTTAACCAAATGAACTTGGACCCAAATGGAGTAAAAGAGCCCTGTCATTCAGAATACAAAGACTGGCAGTACAATGTGCAACATTACTACATTAGCACACAGGCTCACATGCACATGTGAGCACATACATACACTTGCTTAGGCTCTCTCTCTCTCACACACACACATACACACACACACATGCACACCCTGCACCTACACAAATTTATAATTCTAATGAAGATAAACGATTATTTATCAAAACAACTATGACAATTCCAAGCTTCCAAGAGACACAATGATGCTCCTGACAAACCTCTGTGTCTGCTCCACACAACCATTTATGACTCCCGCTTCAGGACTAATATACATCATGCTAAGTCAATTTCTTATAAAGTTTTGATCATTGTATTTTACCTAAGCCCAGGAGGGGATTCAACTTGAGATCATATTCATTCAAAGATATTTCATTTCAAATTGTTTACTGTCTCTGACATGATCTGCACACCACATCAGTATATATTTAAACACATAAACTTAAATATGTATTAACTGTATTATTATAGACAATGCATTTTTTATTGTTTTTTTTTTTCTTTTATTGTATATCAATCCCAGGTCCCTCTTCCTCCCATCCTCCCATGCCCCCGGACCCCCTCCCATCCCATTCCCCACCCACTCCACAGGGAGAGTGAGGCCTTTCAGGAGGGATCATCAAAATCTGTCAAATCATTTGGAGCATGTCTGTCTCTAGGTTAAGGGAGTATTGCTCTATGGACAATGTGCTCCCAAAGTTCTTTCATGCACCAGGGATACCTCCTGCTCCCAATGTCAAAGAGGTCCCATAGACTGCCCAGGCCTTCTAACTGAGACCCATGTTCAGGGGGTCTGAGTCTGTCTAATGCTGGTTTCCCAGCTATCAGTCTGGGCTTCATAAGCTCCCCCTTATTCAGATCAGCTAGATAATTCAATCTTAACCAGGATTAATATAGAAAATACTATAGGACTCTGAGTTCCCACCAGCAAGATCCCTGACCCCCAAAGCAGGGCCTCTGCTAAAGAAAAGAGGCCTCAGCTGGAGAGTGCCAGTTTCCAGTGAGATCTTACTATCCTGCAAAAACTTCCCAAGTTTCAGCTCAGCCTTTGTCCTCTTCCCCCAGCCATTGGCTAGAGGTGAGTCTGGGCTCAATTGGGGTGGCCTCTCCCCTACAACCTCTCCCCCTCTCCCCAGAACTCTCTGGGTTGGCCCCTGATCCCACTGCTCCTGTGTCCTGTCCCCATCGAGAGCACCCTTGGAGCTCTGATACACGCCCAACCATCCCCACCATGAGCCTGCCCCCCCTTATGCTGTGCCCTACCCCACCCACTGTCCTGCCTCTCTGGTTGAGCACTGGGACAGAGGGTGGAGCCAACAGTTCACCCTATTTCTGAGACTTCTCAGAGCAACTCTGAACAAAGAACACCTGCCTATCAATGCAGGACCACTCAAAATTTCCACCTGCTTGGTCTCTGAACCCACCTCCAGTCCTCTGCTGGAGTCCCAGGCCCCTCCCAGAGATCCACCTTTTTCTGCGGGTCCACTCTGAGTTCTTGCCAGCAAGATCCTTGACCCCCAAAGCAGGGCCTCTGCTAAAGAAAGAGGCATCAGCTTGAGAGTGCCAGTTTCCAGTGAGATCCGATTAACGTGCAGAAACTTCCCAAGTTTCAGCTCAGACTTCGTCTACTTCCACCAGCTGTTGGATAGAGACATTGTCTAGAGGCATCTTCTAATGGATCCTCATCCTGACCCCATCCCTGGGTCCCTGTTTGCAGAGAAACATCCTATAGAGCTTGGACCACCCAGAACTACAGATACTGAATCTCTGACCTACATAAGCCCACCAGGGAAGTACCATAGAGAGAGGGGGAGACCCCACCAACACCTACTGGAAGAAGCTATGGGAAGATGGCAATAGAAGAAAACACCTAACAACAGAAAGACAAGCATGACACCACCATAATCTAGGGAATCTACACCAACTAGAATGGAACACAACAACAAAGCAGAGGAAGAAGAAGGGAATGACTTAAAAATTACCATCATAAAAAGGATAGAGGCCCTCAAAGAAGATGTGAGAAAATTCCTTAAAGAAATGGAGGAAAAAACAAACAAAAAGTGGAAGAAATGAACAATTTCCTTAAGGAAAGTAAAGAAAGTACAGAAAGCCAAGGGGGAAAAAAAAAAAAAACCATTAAGCAGGTGAAGGAAACAGTTCAAGACTTGAAAACACAAATAGACAAAATAAAGGCAACACAAACCGAAGGATGCTGGAAATAGAAAAATTGGGCAAACAATTGGGAACTGTAGAAGCAAGCATAACCAACAGAAATCAACAGATGGAAGAGAGAATCTCAGGTGTAGAAGATAAACTAGAAGAAATAGATTCATCGACCAAAGAAAATCATAAATCCAACAAATCCTTAACACAAAACATCCAGGAAATGTGGGACACCATGAAAAGGCCACACCTAAAAATAATAGGCATAGATGAAGGTGAGGAAGCCCAGCTCGAAGGTGCCGAAAACATATTCAACAAAATCATCAAGGAAAACTTTCCCAATCTGAAGAAGGACATGCCCATGAAAGTAAAAGAAGCATACCAAACACCAAATAGGTTGAACCAAAGAAAGAGGACCCCTCGACATATAATAATCAAAACACCTAGCATACAGAATAAAGAAAGAATATTAAGAGCAGCGAAGGAAAAAGGACAGGTAACATATAAAGGCAGACCTATCAAAATTACACCTGACTTCTCCATGGAAACCCTCAAGGCCAGAAGGTCCTGGACAGATGCCAGCCCAGGTTACTATATCCAGCAAAACTCTCACTCACTAGAGATGGAGAAAACAAGATATTTAATGACAAAATCAGATTTTCCCAATACATATCTACAATTCCCGCCCTACAGAAAGTATTGGAAGGAAAACTCCAACCCAAGGAAGGTAACTACACCCACCAAAATGTAGGCAACATATAATCCAACTACTCCAGAAACCAAGGGTAAAACAGAAAAAAATATATTCACAATACCACTGCCAACAACAAACCTAAAACAAACAAGAATTAACAATCAATGGTCCTTACTCACCCTCAACATTAATGGTCTTAACTCACCTATAAACAGACACAGGCAAACAGAATGGATACGAAGACAGAATCCATCCTTCTGCTGCATACAAGAAACACATCTAAGCTTCAAAGATAGACATTACCTCAGGGTAAAGGGTTGGGTAAAAGATTGGTGCTGGCACAATTGGATGAGGGTGTGTAGAAGACTGCAGATAGAACCATGTCTGTCGCCATGCACAAAACTCAAGTCCAAATGGATCAAAGACCTCAACATTAATCCAGCCATATTGAACCTCTTAGAAGAGAAAGTAAGAGGTACCCTTGAACAAATTGGTATAGGAGACCGCTTCCTGAACATAACTCCAGGGGCACAGACACTGAGAGCAACAATTAATAATTGGGACCTCTTCAAACTTAGAAGCTTCTGTAAGGCAAAGGACACAGTCGACAAGACCAAACAGCAGCCCACAGACTGGGAAAAGACTTTCACCAATCCTATATCCAACAAAGGGCTGTTCTCCAAAATATACAAAGAACTCAACAAACTAGTCAACAAAACACCAAATAACCCTATTAAAAGATGGGGTACAGAACTGAAGAAAGAATTCTCAACAGAGGAAATCAAAAAGGCTGAAAGACACTTAAGGAAGTGCTCCACATCCTTAGCTATCAGGGAAATGCAAATCAAAACAACTTTGAGATACCATCTTACTCCTGCCAGAATGGCTAAAATTAGAAACACCAGTGATGACTTATGATGTGGAGAAAGTGGAACACTCCTCCACTGCTGGTGGGAGTGCAAACTCATACAGCCATTTTGGAGATCAGTATGGCGGTTCCTCAGGAAAATGGGAATTAGTTTACCACAGGACCCGGCAATCCCCCTCTTAGGCATATACCGAAATGATCCACATCCATGCAACAAAGACATCTGTTCAACTATGTTCATAGCAGCACTATTTGTAATAGCAAGAAGCTGGAAGCAACCTAGATGCCCCTCAACTGAAGAATGGTTAATGAAGATGTGGCACATCTACACAATGGAATACTACTCTGCAGAAAAAAAAACATCCTGAATGAGGTAACCCAGTCACAAAAAGAGGAACATAGTATCTACTCACTCATATATGGGTTTTAGACCTAGATCAAAGTATCACCAGCCTATAATTCACACCACCAGAGGAACTAGGATACAAGGTGTATTCTAAGAGATTCATATAAAGTCCCTCACAGAAGGGGGAAGAGACAAGTACCCCAGAGCACAGGGGAAGTAGGGCAGGGTAGCGAATGGAGAGAGAAGTAGAGGAAAACGAGGGGGAGGAAAGGAAAGCATGTGCGGCCAGGAAGATTTAGCCAGGTTAGGAATAGAAGACAGGAGAGATAGAGAGAAAGAGAGAGAGAGAGAGAGAGAGAGAGAGAGAGAGAGAGAACATAAAAGAGGGAGCCAATATTGGTTTGAAGAGAAAATTGAACACAAAGAAAGGTCTAGAGATCTACAAGTCTGCTGCCAACTAACAATTTGAGCTTCCGTGGAAAGGCTACCATAAATGCCCTTCCCGAATAGTGAGATCAACTAGTAACTTATCCATGGAGCCCTTATCTAATGCCTGTTGGAAACAGGAGCAAACATCCTTACATAAACACTGAGTCGAACTAGAACACAGATGCAGATGGAGAGGACAAGACCATGTGGCAGAAACACATACAGACAGCTTACCTGAACAAGGAGGAGCTAATGGGCCACCAGACTGATAGTTGGGAAGACAGCGTGGGACTGACTCAGGACCCCCTGAATATGGGTCTCAGTCTAAGGGACCTCAGACAGTGGAGCCAGGATGTATCCCTGGTGCACAAAAGGACCTTGCTATCACATCCCCCATGGAGGGATAACTGCCTTAACCTAGAGACAGGAGAGAAGCCCTAGTCCCTACTTCACATGACCTGTCAGATCCACATGACCCCAAATGGATGGCATTCCCCTACATATGGAATCGGGGTGGAGGGGATGGGAGGGTGGTTAGTGTGCAAGTGAGAGGGCAGAGAGGGTAAAAGGGAGGGAGTGAGGGAAGGAGAGAGGGATGGAGGGAGAAGG
The DNA here is from genome assembly GCF_943737965.1 of Phodopus roborovskii. Taxonomy (NCBI): domain Eukaryota; kingdom Metazoa; phylum Chordata; class Mammalia; order Rodentia; family Cricetidae; genus Phodopus; species Phodopus roborovskii. The sequence continues at coordinate 15,009,361 of NW_026126540.1, forward strand.
AACTGGGATTGACATGTAAAATAATAAATTAAATTAAATTTAAAAAAATGCTTTGACTCCAAAATTTAAGTCAAGGACAAATTACTGGGGAAAAGGATTTCTATTTTTGTTTCCACAGAAAATGAAAAGCTGTGGATTCCTTCCAGACTAATGTGGTTTGATTAAGCCAGACCTCCTGAAACAGAGTACCAGGTGATCCTACATTCCAAACAGCTGGACAAAGCAGCCTTAGAGACTACAGCCAGGATTTCTGCATCTTCTTAGAATTCCCCATGACAGCGCCTTTAGCAGCAGGAAGTAGTTTGGAAACAAGGACGCCCAAATTCCCAAATATTGTCTATAAATGTTTGTTTTCATTTAAATGGACTTGGTTATATAAAATAAATAAAATAAATCTAAAAAAAGAAAAAAGAAAAAGAAAAACAGACAGACAGACAGATAGATGGTATGATTTGTATGGCAGATATCAGTTTCTATCTATATGTTTATATACATCTTTATAAATAAAATCTTCAACATCTGCAAAAAAAATACAGCATTTATTGAAGTTCTCTCAAAAAAAAAAAAAAAAAAAGAAAATACTATAGTCCCATGTTAATTAGATGACACTTTGAAACTACCCCAGATTGAGTCTTCTCTTTGTGATTTAGGGATTTATTTTTCTATTGGTATACTACTGTCACATCATTTTATAGTTTATAGTTTTTTCATGAGCAGGATGCATATGTAGTGAAGGCACATTACAAAAAAAAAACTACACCTAACCATGAGAGATCTTAAAAGTTTCCTTTTACTGGAAAGGAATGCTTAAGTGTCTCATTTTGTTTTGCCTTTGTCTGCAGGAAAGGAACTGAGAGTTAACCATGTAACCACCAGCATTCACATCTCCTCTCTCATATTCCTCATAACTCAGTACAATTACCATGTTGTGACATATGCATACTCAATCTGAAATCAATTATTCTCCTCTATTTTTATTACTATTTTACACCTCAAATCAAATAGAGAGTCTTCTATCATCTTTTGTATATAGTTTCATGAACTTCCACAGCACATTTCTAGAGTAAGTAAGCTATAGTTTATTTTAATATTAGATTTTCCTTTTTTTAGGAGGCCAGCACATACAGATAAAGAGATGGCAATTCTAAAAACTCATTAGCATTCTTTACACAAAAATAATTACCTTGTGGAATGTGTCTGCCAATTTGCTTACTGTTAATTAATTTTATGGATACTCTATCAATATTTCATGATAACATGCAAGATAATATCTGGGAGTGATTAAAGCAATGCTAACCTTTAATTAACTTCAGCATACTTTGCATAATTACAGAATAAGCTGTCTCTAATATTTTGGGTTGAAGTTCAGGAATTTATTATGTATTATACTGAAATTTCCACACACTACAACTGGTACTTCTGGAAGCATAGTTTTATTTTGTACCATTTTCCAAAATTGTAGGGATAACTTACACAAAATTAACCTTTTAAGGAATGATTGCAAGTTTTAAAAGTGTTTCTCCTTCTTTTTTCTTTAATTCTTTTCAAAAGTCTAATCAACAATTCTATTCAATTCAAGCATTTTCATCAGCTGACACTGCCAGAGTACATCCCGACAAAACATCAGGAACCTTGAAAAAACACAATCCTTTTGTAGAAAAAATGAGGTATCATGTAATGCTTGTTTTCCACAAATGACTTCTCAAAAAAATTACACTAATCTTGAAGCAGAAAGTGGCAAGTGACACCAGACACTGACTGATAGTATCTCTGTGGAATAAGCTGGGGACAGTTGGAGAGCAACGGGCATGTGAGGTGAATGATGGGGACAAAGGATCTTTTCCATATTAAAGAAAGACAGGAATCTTTGAACAGTAGGAAAGCAAGAGCCTTAAGGCTCTATAGCCTGCAACACGGAAATAGACAAAGTTCAAATGCAGAGGGTTGCAAGCACAACTTAAAACAGAGAAGAGCCTCAGAAAATTTAATCCTGACAATTCATAGAGAAGAGTGTTGGAGGCTAGTGCAAGGACAAACTCCCATGGCAGCCACAAGGAGAGGAGGAGAGACCAAAGGAAATTGAAGAGTCTTCCAGGTTCGGTCGATACCCCAAGAACTCAATGTCCAGTCCAGTTGCTACAAAAGGCAAGAGGCTTTAATGAACAGGAAACGTTTGTGCAAACGGGCTCCTCCAGCATGCAGGCTAGAGAGAAGCCCCCTCCCCTGGGCCCAGGTGTTTTTAAAGGCAAACCCACAAGCTTAGGGAGGGGGTGGGACCCTCTGTCCATTGAGTATGTGACCCTTGGAGGCCGGATGGTCTCGCTATTAGGGTCAGCAGACTTTAGGGCTTCAGGTGTGCTAATTAATCTTATCTGGGCAAACCAGAGTTACAGCTATCTCTTGACCCTATTTACCACCTGTTGACTCACAGGAAAGGAGGGGCAATGTGAATTCTTATCTCAGGGCCTTGTGAGAGGAAGCTAGCAAATTCCAAGGAACAGATATTGGTTTCTAGGTTAGTCCATCATTAACATTACTTTTTAGGTCTTTCAAAATAAAGACTCAGAAGAATCACCAACACCTTCACTAAGCAGTGCTGTGCTCAGGCAGGAATCTTGAGGACTACACCCAACGTGTCAGAAAAATCTCTCTTCTCAATATTTGATCAGAGGAAAGGAAAGAAGAAGTTTTATAAAGACCCTCCCTAAGTCTGCAGCTGGGTGGCTGTAGGAGAAAAGGTCCCTTTCTTCCCTGCTGGGCCCACTGTGGGACTACTCTGAGGGTGACCTACAGAATCCATTTATCATAAATAGAAATAAAATTGATTCAGTACTGTTCAGAATTCCACACAGTGGAAATCTCATCTTAACCACAGACTGGAGGGTGACTAACCATCTTTCTTTAAGAAAAATGAACAATGGAAAAATGCTTAAATGTAAAAGCATCAATGACATACAAATGAAAAGCTTGGCACAGGCCTTTCTATTATCTACAGACTGAAAGATATAGCATCCACTGCCCATCCCAAGACCTGAACTGTCCAGGTGCAACACAAACAACACAAAGACAGGAAGGGTAACACCAAAAAGCTGTTGATCTTATTGGAAGACACCATCCCAAATTCACTCATAACTAAAACAAAGGTGACATAGAAATAGAATGCACATCTGCCTTGGGTAGTCACCAAGTAGAAAAGAGTCCCTGCTTGCTAGCTAAGTGAATTTATAGAGACATTGTACATCTATGACTATGCCTGAACCATAAAATCAGCACCATTGATCAGACAGGTAACCACAAAGATTCTACACCAACCAATAACCAATAAAGTTACTTCATAAGAAACATTCTACACCTGTGTTCAGCAAGGACCCACATATAGACAGTAGTATTTGTAAGATGAAGAATAACAACAGAGACTGACTGTAACATCAGAACTCTAGTCCAAGTGGATCAAATATCTCAGCATAAAACCAGATAAACTGAACTTGATAGAAGAGAAAGTAGGTAATAGCTTTGAACTCATTGGACCAGGAGACAACTTTCTGAACTGAGCACCTTATAGCACAGGCACTAAGAGTAACAATTGATTAATGGGGCCTCATGAGACTGAAAAGCTCTTGTAAGTCAAAGGACACCATCAATAGGACAAAGTGAAAACCTATGGAATGGGTTACCAATTCCACATCTAATAGAGGACCAATATCCAAAACATGCAAAAACAAACAAACAAACAAAAAAACTAGATATCAAGAAAATAATAGAGCTAAACAGTGAATTCTTAATAGAGGAAACTATTACATTGAGAAACTCTCAAATAGCTGAGAAACACTTAAAGAAATGTTTAACATCCTTAGCCATAAGGGAAAGGCAAATCAAAGCTACTTTCAGATTCCATCTTACGACCATTACAGCAGCTAATTTTGACACAAGTGATGGCTCATGCTAACAAGTATGAGGAGCAAGAGGGGGTGCTCCTCCATTGCTCCTGAAAGTGCAAACTTGTATAGTCCATTACAGCAGCTAATTTTGACACAAGTGATGGCTCATGCTGACAAGTATGAGGAGCAAGAGGGGGTGCTCCTCCATTGCTCCTGAAAGTGCAAACTTCTATAGTCACTCTAGAAATCAATATGATAGTTCCTCAGGAAGTTGGGATTTGATCTACCTCAAGATCCATTTATATCATTCTTAGGCACATACCAAAAGGACAACCCACTCTACCACAAAGACACTTTTTCAACCATGTTCATTGCAGCTTCTTTACTAATAGCCAGAAACTGGAAACAATCTAGATGTCTTTCAATAGAAGAGCAGATAAACAAAATGTGGTACATTTACACATCAGAAAATTACTCAGTTGTTAAAGAAAACCAGACGTCATGAAATGTGCAGGAAAAATGAATGAAACTTAAAAAAAATAAAAAAATAAAAAAGACCCAAACTTTCCAAGGCAGGTAACCCAGACTCAGAAAGATAAATTATAATTTCACTTACAAGTGGATATTAGCCATTAAGCACATGATAATCAAGCTACAATTCATAGACCCAGAGAGGTTAGATGAAGAGAAGGGGTCTAAGGAGGTTGCATGGATCTCCCTAAAAACAACAAATAGAATAGATTTTACAGGTAGAGTGAGGGCAGGTAGCGATGGAAGGGGAGATCAGGAATGGGGGAGATGAAGTTGAGGAAGAGAGTGTGGGGAGAGACAAGTAGAATTGGGGGTCCTTTGGGGAGGGGTTGGAAAACTAGTGCAGTGAAAATTTCCTGGAATATATGAAGGTAATCCTAATGAAGATTCCTAGTAATGGGGAGTAATGGGGATACAAGTCTCATCTGACCATCTCTTATCTCCAGACAAAGGTTCTAATGCAGGACTGGGTTTTATTCAATTGAGTTGTTGGCCAAGGGAGTACAATAAAAATTCCCCCAAAATCCAGCTAAGACAAAAGGTTATGTTCTCTAAACTGAACAGGGGCCCCATTGCTGAGGACAACATCCACACAACTCATTGAACATGGAAAAGTCAAGTTGGTACCTACATTGGGCCTCCCCCCCACCCCCATGTTCTAGCTTCTTTGGTGCTGAAAGTTACTCTACAGTCTTCCAAAAGAAAAACATGGACACAAGCCCAGCCACAAAACCTTTGACATATAACCTATCCTGTCATAAAAATATTCTGGGCAATTGTTACAAACACTTTCCTATCAGCCTGGTCCCACAGCTTCATCAGAGCCCCCAAATAACACATGAGACACTGTAGTAACTATAACGCTACTAGCCAATGTCTAGAGCTTCTTATTGTCTAGCTCTGTCTTAATTATTTACCCATAATTACTACATGGTCTTATCTTACCAAGAACTCCAGACACATATGTCCTTTCCTCCTGAGATCACATCACCAATCCCCCACCTCTCCTAATTCCACCTATCTTGTCCCTATTGGCCAACAGGGCTTGCTTTATTCACTGACTAATAAGAGAAACATTTACAGAATGCCATCTCCCATCAGGCAGTTGTGGCACAGACTTGTAGGAGTAGCCAACCAATATCTGATTTGACTTTAATTCCACTCCATGAGATATAACCCATACCTGACATTGTTTATGTAACCAAGAACCAGACACTAGCTAGCCCAGAGACCTAGGGTAAAACCACAAAGACTACTGGTCAAAAAATCTGTATTAATAAAATGATCCCTAATGATATTATGCTATAATCATGTATCAGTGCCTTATTCAGCCATCATAAGACAGTCTTCCTCTAGTAGCAGATGGAAACAGATGAAGAGACCCACAGGGAGACATTATATTCAGGGAGACATTATATTCAGAGAGAGTCTAAATTGGAAGTCTCTGTTAAATCCTTTCCCTCAGGGCACAGGAAAACCCAAAGAAGAAGAAGAGGTGAGGAGGTTTTAAGAGTCAGAGGGGAGGGAGGACACCAGGAGAACACGGCCCTGTGAATCAAGTAAGCAAGATATATATATATATATATATATATATATATATATATATATACACACACACACACACACACACACACACACACACACACATAAGCTCACAGAGACTGAAGCAGCAGGGCTTACATGTGTCTGTACCAGGTCCTCAGTGTATTATTAGCTTAGTATTCTTATGGAACTCCAGGTGTGAGAATGAGTGTGTCTCTCATTCTTGTGTCTTCTCTTGGGATTCTTTTCCTCCTGTTGGGTTGCCTTGCCCAGACTGCATACGATGATTTTGCTTAATCTTACTTTATTTTGTCATGTTTGGTTATCTCTTATTGAAAGACTTAAACTAGCAAAGAAATGAAATGAAGCCCAAATAATTGGAATGCCTGGCAGTCTGACCCAGAAAGCTGCCCAAGGCCACTGTGACTTAGTTCCTGGAATTTGCTAACCACCTGCAACCTCTGCCTTACAAGGCCCTAAGATAGCCAGATACCAAGAAGGTCACTCTCCCCCAGGGAACTCAAGGGGGAACTGCCCCTCCAGTCAATGTGTCAGCAGGGTCCTAGAGAAACAAAGAGATAGCTGCAACACCTGTTTGCTTAGGCAAGACTGATTAGCACATCCTAAATAGTGAGACCATCTAAAACAATAAAGAACATGCTAGAACCCATGACTCTGGTCATGTATTCAATGGTCAGAGGGTCATGACCCCTCCTTAAGCTTGTGGGTTTTGCCTTTAAAAACACCTGTGCCCGGAGAAATACACTTCTCTCTAGCCTTCATGCTAAGGGGGCCCGTTTGTGTAAACATTGTTGCATCAACTGGACTGGACATTGAGTTCTTGGGGGAACTGACCAAAACGGGGAGACTCCTCATTCTGAGGGTCTTACATTAGAAGCTTGTTATTTTCTAATGAAAGACATAAAGGGATGCTCTCTTGAGAGCATAGGGGAACTGGTGAGAAACTGGGAGGTAAAACTATATTCAGGATATATTGTATGAGAAAAGAATCTATTTTCAATTTTTAAAAAGAATTTAATTTAATTTTATAGATGGCTTTTCTGGTCATGCTTTGTCTCCTACTTTTTATTAATAAGCTTTTCAACTGAGAGCAAAAGAATAGAAATAAGAATGTTGGGAGAAGAAAGAAGCTAAAAGGAGGGATGATATGGGTAGAAATGGAGGTGAATATAGTCAAACACATGATACATTTGAATGAAAACACCTTTATGAAACTTCCATCAAAACAATGAAGATGCACCAATAAATATGTTACTCTAATTAATAAGCCCAGGGACTACGGAATCATAAATTTGTAAATGGTGAGGTCCTGATTCAAATCACCATCCTGTCCCTTAAATACTGTTACCATGAGCTAGTTTCTTAGCCTTCTAAGCTTGGTCCCTTTGCTTCAGAAAACCTTCTGTGTCCAGTGTAACTAGCTCATTTTGTGCTAGAGTATTTTCACTGATCTAAATTTCTTAATGATACCTTACTTCTAAGTGACAAATGTAACATGTTGCTCACACATTTTCTTAGCACTTCCTGTATCCTTATTTCCTAAAGATCAACTATCATAAGTTCAATATACTACATAAACTTTAGATTTCTTTGGTAATCTTTTTTTTTTTTTTTTTGTATGTGTATATGTATGTAGTTGTGAGTGTGGGTACATGTGTATCTGTGTGCATGAAGTAATCAAAGGTTAGCCACAAGTATTAATCCTCAGAGCCATTGCCCTCTTAGAATTTATCTTTTTGTTTTTTGTTTTGGACTGCTTTGTTTAGGTCTGAAGCTTATAAAGTGGCTGTCTAGCAAGTCCCAGGGATTCTTCTGTCTCCACCTCCCAAAACTGAGATGTTGGGACCCATAAACTGGCTCCACATCATCTTGCCTCAAAGTCAGAGAGTTCAAAACTGTCCTTATAAGTCAAAAAACTTAAAGGTCTAATGTTTGTTTTGGCCTTGGTAGTAGATTTCGTATCTAAATAACAACGGACTTGGGCTCAGGTGTGTTTACTCTTGACCCTGAAGATCAGATAACAGGTGTGGTTACAAGATGCTTGGAGGATTAAGGAAGAAAGCTTGTTTGCTCCTTACATATGATAATAGAAGTCTTCTGCCACATCTGCCTTTTGGATTGGTACTTAAGAATGATGAAGAATAAACTTAGGAGGTTCATTATTCACCAGATTGCTCTCCTGACTCTATTCTGTGTTGGAATCTTTTTCTCAGCATCTTTACCTGCCCTTTTTCAATCCACACTCCCCCTCACAGGTACTAACTGGGCAAGTCAACTGGATCTGACTGAAGATCCACAAAGACAGGTTCCCACACTGGGATTACAAATAAATGCAATTATGTCCATCTGTTTTAATTCTGGGTTTTGCAGACAAAAATCAGGTTCTCACGCTTCTCTGGAAAGCATTTCACCAACTAAAACTGTCCTGGCTACTTTATTGTATTTAACAGATATCCAATAAACAATATCCCAATGAACAAATCCTCAAACTGTCTCACCAATTTATCATTTGTTATTATTATGTTTTATTGTATTATTGTGAAAGAACTTCAAAGATACTTCCTATTAATTATGTAACTATATATTATTTGGTTTCAGTTTAAGCTACAGCAAGATCATATATCTTAAGAACTTTTAAATTTCATTACTCAATAGTTTGGTTCAACACTCATTAAAAGGTAAGAATTCATTAATTGGTAGCGTTTGGTTAATGTTTAATGCAAACTAAATAATTACTAGTTATTGACATTTCAAATGCTCTATATTAAAACAACTATCTTTGAAATCTATTATTTTTCCTTTTGAGATGTTCAACCACAATAATCATAGTGCTATCACTTATTTTTGTAATAAACAAATTTCCATCAGAAATAGACCACTTGATCAGTGAGGAATGACTTAATTGTTTAGAAAATACTTGGTGACAAATAATACTCATTGTTCATTCTAAATAACTCACGATTATTCATTATTTGGAGGATGGATGCTCTCCAAATTTTCAGTACCAATTAACATTCAAATTAAACTGTTTCTCTAAGGCAATACATTTCACAATGAGACACTAAAACAAATTATGTTTCATTAATTTTACTTTAGTAGTAAGAACTATTTATCTTTATTTCATAAAATTATTAAGCAAATTCTTCTGTGATTCACTTTACCTGGTTCCTATATAAGTAATTAACTCATTTTCTTTCTTTACATTCTGATAAAAAAATTAAAATTAGTATGTAAGGGAATAAAAAGACCAACTCTTGTAGCATCTGGCAGCACTATAATTAAGGTTCTGTCAATAATTGCTTAGAAACATGGCCCACAAAAATGCCAAATATAGATTTTTGTGAGGCTAGAAATTTCCCATGAGAGTTATTGGGTTATGAAAATACTAATTAAAAGCTCTTAATTCATATTTCAGTGATTTTTAAGTTTTTAATAAGTTATATTGAACACTATTTTATTGGCATTTATAATTTTCCAGACCTACACCAATTGCCTATTTGTATTTGTAATTCTTCACTAAAACTAAGTGACATCAGACTATTAATCCAATGAGATTAGCATCTTCATCCATTCCTACTGTAAGAACATGACACTTTATGCGATTTCTAAACAATAGAAGCTCACAGTTCTGAGCTTGGAAGTCAGATGCAGGTCTGTTCCTCAAAGGAACTTCTTGATTTGTCCAATTCATAAACTGGAATGGGAAAACAAGCTCCCTCTGGTACTCTTCACTGGGCATGAATTCCATTATTGAGCTCTCCACTTTATGTTCCTTTCAACTCCCAAAAGCCCCACCTCGTGATGCTATTACACTGGTGTTTAGTTTATACCTATGAGTTTTGGATGGAACCAAAGAGCAGGAAGATGGCAAGCAGAAATCTGGTGGGACTGTGTGAAGCCTGTGATTGTCTGACAGGTTCTACATTTAACATGTTCTAAGTGTCAAACTTTAATTTCCATCCTATGCATTGACAATGATGAGTTACTAGAAAGAGAAAACCAAACTTAAATGTTCTCCTTCTTCCTAAACCATTCAGTGCCATGGCCTATGGAGTTTAATCAGTAATGATAAATGGTATAGTTGTGAAGAAAAGGCAAAGAAGAAAGTACCCATAAAAACCAAATTTATTCTTTCAACCTTTTTATACTAAAAGAGTAACTTTGCCAAAGAGATACTATAATTTCAAAGATTTATCTTTAAATAGATCCCCTTTCAACTTCTTAGTAGGATTTACTTTAAAGAGATATTTTAGAAATTACTCAGTATAAATCAAGTGAGATACTTGGCACATAGAAAGTCAGACATCATTGGACATCTAGCAGGACAAGGAATAAGTTTCATTTAAACACGTATTCCTCCAGAGAATTTGGGCCTATGAAAGTATTATTTACAAACATACAGAAACATACATGTAAGTGTCCTATTTGCTGTCATAACAAAATGATCAAATATAGTGGAACAAAATATTATAAGTTCAATATCTTAGAAGACCAAAATAACCAGAGGGAAACTCTAGTTTTTGTCTACAGAGCTTGTTCATTCAGAGGAGCTGGGGTCATAATTCCTTCCCCCTTCATTAACCTTCTTGTAGTTCCCTGTATTTCTTAAGTCATGGCTCTCCTATATGGCATTCTAATCCATGTTTCCTCTATTACACTTCTGATTAATATCTCTGATCTTCCTGTCTCTCATTAGGTCTCTCATGGGTTCCAGTGGACCACAACAATGAACCTGCCCACTCATTTTAAGATCATGAATTTAACATTATCTGCAATAACTCCTTTTCCATGATCAGCATCATATTCTCTTTTTTGTGAATAGGATATGGGCAGCATTAGTTTGCCAAGGGAAAACTTTGAAGATTCAGAATATGAAAAGAAACAAGGGGCTGGAGATATAGTTCAGCAGACAAAGTCACTTGCTGCTTGCTAAGTCTGTTGACCTAAGTTTGATCCCCAGAAACCACAAGGTCAAAGAAAAAAGCCAATTGCCTCACAATTTCCTCTGGCCTCCAAAGACATTCTGTAGTATACACACACTTACACACACACACACACACACACACACACACACACACACATACACATGAACATACAGAGAGAGAGAGAGAGAGAGAGAAAATGAGAGGAGGGGAGAGACAGCTTTGCTTTAAAAAGAAAGAAATAGGAAAACTATTTTTATCACTTCTGACTTTATACCTAAGGTGAAACATAGAATTGATCAAGATGAACATTAAAGAAAAATCGAAACAACTGTGTCTAATAATTTTAAAAAATAAAACTATGCTGGAAAAGCAATAGCAAAATGAATAGTAGAGTGAAATGGATTTTAAAGAATGGACTTAAAATAGATTTAAAATCTATATATACAAGAAAAGATAAAATCAAATAACAAAGATGAGCAGTTGGAAGGAATTAGAAATAAGCTCTTTAAGCCGATCCCAAACATGATTTTCCCTTTCTTGACAAGCACAGCTGTGTTGCCCAGGATGATTTGAAGTCTATTATTAAAGCAACGGAAAGTCATGCAGCAGAATGGCATAGAAAGCTTGACAGGATCATGATTTGTAGCAGCATAGCAATAATTCAATATAATTACAAAGAAGGCCCAAAGAAAGAAAATGGATTGCATAAACAGACTTTTATTTCCATGTTGGAGCTCTTGTATGTTTCCGATGAGACAAGAGTGCTCATGTGTAGACTATTACAATCAACTGTGATACTCAATTTTCCACAGTAAGCAATGGTTCACTTTTCATTTAAGAAAACCCACTGTTTTAAGCAAACAGTAGGGAACAAACAGAAAAATCAATAACTATTAGGAGTGTAACTATAGAGCCGATGTTCCCTAGACAATCTTCTCATTGCTTTGAGTGCTCTTACTTTTTTTTCCCACAAAAAGTACTACAGAAATTAGTCAGAGCAGAACCGTTCCTTCTTGACATAATAGAAAAAAGCCACTTGATAAATGTGGCTCAGAGTCAAACATTTGGGTTATGTCATTTATTGAGTGATGGCACATAAAAAAATGAATGATGAAGAAAAAAATCATTTAATTATCTCCTCCCAGACATTATAGACCTGTTTTTGGAGACAAGATAAGCAACATGAAGAGTCAGGATATTTCCAAGAGAAGGTAAACTCTTGAGAGCAGTATTTTAGAATTAGCTCCAGAGGCCAAGAACACTAAAGTACAGCAGTGGAGTGCAGAGACTAAATAGATTAAAAGGAATCCTCAAATTTTCATTTCCAAAAACCATCTCTTACTCTTACAAAATGAAGAGCTTGTGTAGGTGAAACATCTTTTAAATGAAGGAGCATTTCACCTTTCACCTAAATGACAAATGACAGTATATTTCAGAGCAGGATAAAACATTGCTTTAGTGATCTACAATGTGTATCTATGCCATTTAAGTGTGAGACATGGATTGAATCCTGAATTTTTTAAGTAGTTCTCTCTCTCTCTCATTGTAGATAGTCATGACCACGACTACCAACTTCTCAGGAGCTTATATATGCTAAAATATACACTTAATACGACAACAAAAATCCATCACAATTGTTACTATAACTGACAGAAAGTATGCACAGCACACGGTTTTTCTACTATACAAAAATAAAATAGCTCTGCAGCTAAAAATAGGAGTGACTACTTTATATCATTCTTTTTGTAGCCTGAGATATTCTGGAAGATGATACAATATTGTAGTAGTTCTAATACTATTACAATCAAACCTGGTAGCATCACTTAAAGAAATGGATATATCAAAAAATAAAACAATAATACAAAACAAAGGAAAATGTTTATTTTCTCCCATTTATATTTCAGTAGTTTGGTTTTCAAGAAGGGAAGATGCCACTTGATTATCTGCTCATCTAAAACTATAAACACATAGCAGATTTTTTTGAAGGACTTTTGAAGACATGTACATGGGTCATCAATTATAATGTTCATAGTTCAAATAATCTACAAATTTCTGTTTTCTTGAAGATCACAGGCACTGTTCCCTCTTTATCCTTCTCTACACTTGTTACTCTGCCAGGAATTTCAGGTATGTTTTGTGAAAATCAATTCTGCCCTATTATCATTCTAATACCCTCAAAATTATCATAAAGAGAAAACAAGTATCCCAGAAACTTAAAACATTATCTGAAAATTCATACATCTAAAAACTAAAAGGGAAGAATGTTTCCTAAGAGTTTTCATTACTTCATATAGACTTGAGAATGGCTCAATGTGGTCTTTTTTGAATAGCTTCTTGGGGATTAGGGAGATGGCTATGAAGTGTTTGCCATGAAAGCAAGAGCTTGAATTCAGATCCTGGAAAACCCACATAAAAAGCCAGACACAGTGGTCCATATCTGTAATCACAGTGCTGGGAGGTGGACATAGAAGGATGAGTGGGGCTTGCTGGGCAGCCAATAGAGCTGAATCAGTGGGCTTCAGGTTCAGTAGAAAGCCTGTCTCAAAAAATAAGGGGAAGAATAACTGAGAAGTCCACAGGCAAATGCATGTGCACACCCAGAGAGGGACAGGAGAAGTGAAAGGAACGGGGGGGGGGGGGGGGGGGGGGGAGGAAGGAAAAAGTAGAGAAGAGGGAGGAAGAAGAGAAGAGGGAGGAAGAGGGAGGGAAGAGGCAGAGGGAGCAATAGGGGGAGAGGAGAGGGAAAGAAAGGGGGAGGGGAAAGAAAAGGAAGGGATAAAGGGAGTGGGAGGGGAGAGGAGTGTTTAGGTACAAAATCCTTTCCCCAGAGAGCATACAATCTTTAGAATGATTACATATTCCCTAGGCCTGAAAGTTTCAAGGCTGAATTTGAATTGCAAAATCACATAGGTGTTGAAAGCTCTTGCTTAGCACAACTTGGGAATTTGTAATTTTCCATGCTACATGGCATGCAGTTTTCTTCACAGTCCCTTCTTATTTTCCAATTTTAATGGTTTACACTGTCCTGTGTCTGGGTTTTGGAATTATAAATGTGAAATTATCATCTTACCATGGTTGTTTCTTGAATGGATCCAAAACTATTAATAAAAATGTTGACTACTACATCAACAGGAATGCCTATGAATAAAAATTAAAGAAAAATTTAGCAGCTGCAAAAGCCTTGATGGGAGATGTTATAATATGGTATACATATTTAATGTTCATATTTTGAACTGCACATTCACATGCAAAGATCTTTATTCTTAATGTATGTTACAATGTTCACAATTGCTATTGATTTCATTTTCTGAATATAAATTATTATAAAAAACAATTTCAGTTATATTTATTGCTATGCATTATTCAAAATATTTTTCTTTTAAGTTGCATAAACTATGGAATATACATTCTAACTGTGAACTGCATAATTTAATTGGTCTACTTACTAAACTGTTCTGTAAAATTCACTTTTAAAGTAGATATTTTACATTTTCTAATCATTTCAAATCTTTAATTACTGTAACAGTATTCAAGAATTTTACTAATAATTACTATATTTCAATTTTATTTCACAAAAGCACAAAGCTAATCAGACTTATAATGGAGTCATTATAAAGATTTCTGTGTGACCTGTTAGAAAATAATTTGAAAGTTCATGGAGTGAGAACCAAGGTATAATGTTGCAATTTTCTTTCTTTTTCTACCTCATTGTACCTATCAAAGGGAACATGTGAATTTAGCCTTTAGCCTCATAAGCACTGCTGATGAGAAACAGGTGTGAATCAATTCATGGTAGGCATGTGACAACCCAGACTGTGGCTGCTATGGAGAATGACTGAATAGGCCCCGGTAATGAACAAAATCCCTGTTTTTACAACATAACTGTAGAATGCTAGTTGACTAGAAGCAGCTGCAGACATTTTTTTTTCCTGCAAAGGGGGAAAAATATCAAGCCTTATAATGCTAATCTGATGTGCATTAATGTCTAGCCTTTCCCAGTAAGGATTACCGTCTTCCAGAGGACATGTTTCACGCAGAGTTTCTGAATTTATCAAGATGATATATATATTTTTTTTGAAAAAAGCTTTTTAACAAAATGCAATAGGATCATGAAGCTTTTTCATTTTAAGCACATTTTTTTCCCTTACAAACTGTGAGAAGTTGTAATATCTTGCTGAAATAATAAATTTTGTTCTAGAAAACTTTACTCATAAAGTTAATATTTTTATAAAAACAAGTTGTCCATCTTACAGCAAAATAAGTCCTTTTAATAAATATGATATACTGGTAAAGATCTTACAATCAGAACTGTTCATTTTCCCTGAGTAAGTGGTTGTTGTACGAATTATTAACTGTTATGTCTATTAACGAACACCACATCAATGTCCAGAACCTAAACTCTAAATCACTAAGATTAGGGACACACAGTACTTAAGAAATCCATCTCAGGGATCAGGCTATTAATTCACAGAATATGCTTTTTCACTTTTTTAACTGGTAACTATATAAAACTATTAGAATGAATATTTTTCTTAATAACAAAGATTATTTTAAGCATTAAATATCTCTGAACAGCTAAATGTTAACTTGAAATCCTATTCTTCTGTACATTAGAAACCCAGTATTACATAGGTAGAATTAAGTTTTAAACTATAAAGACTGAAGGGGGTAGGGGGGTGCAGAGATAACAAACCTTTGAAGTTTGGTCTTATCCTGGGATCATAGCTGACCAGCAGCCTGTTCAAGATGTTGCTGGTGGAGTTGGGGGGCACACGTGCAAGGTCCTCTGGTGACTGCTGACTAAATGAAGGAAGACAGAGAAGAGGCTGGTAAGTATTAATAAGTAGCAACAGAAAGAGGCATTTTTCCTCAGGAGAACTGGCTTGGCTTCCTTGAGACAAATATGCAATTCCACCAAGACTTTTCCAAGGAGAAATAAATAAAAAGTTACAAACACTGTCCAAGCCCCAGCTTTCTATATAATAACAATAATAATAAAACAAAACAAAACAAAACCAAAACAAATATTTTAGAATTAATTTTACTAACTGCATGAAGCAGTAGCATAAGATTACTATACAAGTTATCTCATAGTCAGAAGATTTCTCACTTGTCCTTAAGCAACACAGTCTTCAAGCAAATGTGCACAAGTCAGTGAAAAAGCAAAGAACAGTTTTTTGAACAGTGTATACCATTAGCTTGTACAGAAGCAAAGGGGGTGTAAATGTTGTGAGCTAATGTGGCCAGAGAAACAGTTAAGAATCCCCAAGAATAATACTGTTATTTAGAAAATGTTATTCCCAAGAAACAATAACATTTCTCCTTTCAAAATGAAATGATGGTTGCCCAGGGTAGAAATGGGTTAAAAATAGTCTCTCTACTATTCAATCAATGAAACAAAGAAGTCACCGACACAAAAATCTGACATATTTTTTATATGTATTAGTCATCTGCTCTTTATTTAGAAGAGAATAGGCAGCCGTATTTTTCTATTTTACTGTTAACTAATTACTAACTATATGACATTTTGCTATTATTTCTAAATAATGAATCATGACTAAATTGACAGTTTAAGGGACTTCTTTGGTAGCCAAGGGGAAATACATTGTTTCTGTTTGTTTTGTTGTGCTGCCCATGAAGTTTTATCATACAATCACTTAAACCCAATAACAAAAACAAAACAAAGCTCCATAATGATCACAAGATAGATTAAAAGGAGACAACATCTGGTATTGTCTAATGTGTACTGATGTGGTAATAAATGACTAAATTATGTGAAGCAAACTTTGATGCAATTTGTTTGACTTTTTATCATAACTTAAACACTTACTAGTCATTTCTGCTCTGACACAAGGAGGCCACCAGAGATTAACTATAAGACAACACAAATTTATGAAAGAGCTAAAATGGCTATGACATACTATAGAAAATTCTTTCAGTTAGAAATCATCCTCAGTGAAACATATTAAGCAACAGATGAAAACCAATTAGTTAAATTTCCCAAAGTGCAAGAGATTGCATAGATTTTTTTAAAAATTGTTTCTCATGGCCTTATCAACTCCAGTATCATACCTCCAGGGATCTGAGCCTTGGTAATGAGATTTTCTATTTCACTGCAACTAAAATTGTTACCTGCTTAGAGCCAATTGTCATCTCTTATCAAAAGATCAGACCCTCTAAGGAGAATGAGGGCATGAAGAGAAATTGAATATTAGAATGCAAATTAGTGTTC
Source organism: Phodopus roborovskii (assembly GCF_943737965.1). NCBI lineage: Eukaryota > Metazoa > Chordata > Mammalia > Rodentia > Cricetidae > Phodopus > Phodopus roborovskii. The sequence goes on from NW_026126540.1 coordinate 15,026,490, forward strand.
AATCCTATCTATGGATTTTCTCATTCAAAGAAGGAAATGGAATTAATTATGAAATATACCTTTATTGGATCAATTAAGGACTGCTATTATTGTGTCTCTTGATATAAAATCCTTTACAATTACATTCCTTCAGTGCAAACAAAAGGTATAAAGACAATTAACTCTAATTGTATAGTTTGGAACTTTCAGGACATTTTGTTTTTCCTTTCTCATAAACTGGGTCAATCAAACCCAAATTCCAGCCCTTTCACTATCAGGCAGTACCCTTTCTCTATCCACACAAACAGACTCAATCCCATCATTCCACACTGTAACTCCTCTTTCTAATTGTACCAATTTAAACCTACATTGTCTTTAAAACTGCCTGACACTTCCTCCCTTTTTTCATAAATTGTTTCAACTATGCAGTCATATTCCAGGTAATACAAACTGATAAATGCTTCATTTTGTAGCATTCCTCCATATCTACTTTTAGAGCACCAACTAGATACAAAACAGAAACCATGATTAATAAGACACTAGCAGCTTGTTCCCTGTACTCACAGTAAACAAACAGGACTTAACACTTTCCACCTGCCCTGACTGGCTGAGTTCAGTGTTCCAATATGGAATGGGTAGTGGAGAACTGACATGTGTGTTCATTTCAATCTATCAAATGACTAACATATTATTGCTTAATTAAACAGAAAAAAATATTTATCCAAGCAGAGGGGTATTTTTCAGTTGAGAGAGGGGGAAAAAAGATTTGTGATGAGTAGGTATATTTGACAGGTTAAACAAATTTGATGACAGTTTATCAACAGCTCCAGAAAATAATAATGAAAACAGTAGTATAATATATAAAGCAATACTTAAAAATATAAAGCTTGGTCACATCTACTAGCTGACTTCTCATCCCTTGGAAAGCCTGACTTGATGTAGGCAGACTATCACCTACCTTCTCATTACCATTCTGCAAGCCAAATGGCAACATTTGACTTTACTAATTGTAAACACTCTCACTTTCAATTTGCAACCAGTTCATACAAGAAGTTAGTTAGTTAGTTAGGTTGTTTGTTTCTCTCTCTTTATTTTATTTATTTATTTATTTTTATTTTTGCTTAAGACAGGGTTTCTTTCTGTAATAGTTCTGGATGTCCTGGAACTCAGTCTGTAAGGCAGGCTTGTCTCCAATGCAGTGAAGGAGGTTGGCAATGACTTCTCTAATCTTGGTTTCTTCGAAGGCAAAACATGCCTCAGACCTTTGGCTTTGCAGTATGGGCTTAGTTCCTATGGCATTACTCTGATATTGGCACTGTTGCAAAGAAACCCCCTGCTACAGTTTCTGTGAGCACCAGCTATACTTCAGGGTACATATGCTACATCTATGGTTCTATTGCTCTTAGGAAACATTGTTTTAAATCCTTACTAAAAATAATACTTAGCCTCTTCTGAACTTCATTAATGTCACACTGTAGCTATTCCCAAGTGCTTTCATTTCTCCTTACAATTAAAGTAAATTATTGTATTTTAACACATGAAATCAATATCAGTGGAAAAAATCCAGTAAACACATACTGAGGGATACGAGGAGGGATATACCAAATCTTTTTCAGCCCTGTTTTTTTCCTTATATGTGTAAATATAACTTGACCTGAATATTTAATAAGGAGTTCAACTTTCCTATTTTAAACATTCAAAAACCTTTTAAAATGTAAAGAAATCACAAGTAGTTTATATTTGCAGACATGAATTCAAGGGATTTCCCCCACATGTAAAATACTAATCATATGTTTCAGCTTACCAATATTAATACTCTATACAGGAGGGGGTCAACAAAATCTGTCAAGTCATTTGGAGTATGAACTAGGCCCTCCCTCCTGCCCCTAGATTAAGGGAGTATCCCTCCATGGAGAATGTGCTCCCAGAGTCCTATTGTGGAGGGAGGGAGCTGGGTTGACTGTACCCTAGATCCAAACAGCATCTCACACCACTAAGGCTTTAGTGAGAGAAGGTAAGTCAACAACTTGGCCCAGAAATGTGCTGTTTCAACAGAGTTCACACAATAAGATATTGTAACAGAGTTCGTTAAAATGACCAGATGACACCAAGAGAGGTTAAGATGAGCAAGTAAGGGTCCACACAGGAGTTAATGAGACCTGTGTTTCAGCTGAGAGACTTGGGCAAGATGTGGATAGACAGACAGCACAATGAGAGGAGGGAATAAAGCAGTTCATCTAACTCCTGAGAAGTCTTAGTGATGCTAGGATGGTGAAATAGGAGTCATGTGGCTGTAAGAGGAAAAGTGGACTCAAGATGTGTCTCCTTGGAGCTATGGTTTACTCAGGGGTTTTCCTCACAGGATGTACTGGAGCTTGAGATGCTAGGTGGCCTCTTGGATGGAAAGGAGAAAGCTGGGGTGAGAAAGCCATTGGAGAGTGGTCCTCCCTGCCATGCTGTGTTCCTTTTGTCTTCCCAGATCACCCTAGAGAGCATCTCTTATCTTCACACTTCACAGTGACTAGCACACCTAGAGAATGGATAGCTTTTCCCTATTAGGATGGAGAGCTAGAGTAATAGGAAACATGTGAGCAGTGTACGTGCATCTTCCTCTTCATGGCCCAAAGGTGAGATGGACCAGGTTTCCAAATGGAGTCCAGAGCAATTCAAATTTTCAGGGGATAATGACCTAGTCACCCACTTGGCACAGCCTGAGATGTCACCTCAACACAGAGACAAGATAACATGGTGTCAATACAAAGCTCTTCATCCAGAGTACACTTGGATCTCCTATTAATTTCTATCCTGTGAGTCTGACAAAACACCATGACTCAGTGAGCTTATAAGAGTTTATTTTGGCTTACAGTTCCAGAGACAGCAAAGCAGCTATAGGCAGGCATGGTGGCAGGAACAGGAAGCTGAGAGATTACAACAGGCAGAACAGACTGTTCTAGAAGTGACTTTAAACTTTTAAACTGCACCTCCAGTGACAACACTTTCCCGAAAACTCCTCCAGTGGTACCAACTGGGGTTTAAGTGTCCAAATGCCTGGCACATTTCCTATTAAAACCACCACATACCACATACCACATAATCAACTATAGAAATGACCTCAAGCTCAAAATTAAAAAGCAAATCTTTAGGTATTTAAGAGCATGTTTAGTATTTACTTAGAACTCTGAAGCTAGGAACCTTGGGGGTTAAGAAATTTACAAGTGCCAGCCATGTAAATGAAAAGCACCAGCAGCTGGTATTTGTTAATGGAAAAAGCTTGACCCTTACAGAGAGATGCCTCATCTGGTTACTGAAAGGTTGGAAATCTTTCATCCAGTTGTCGAAAGACTTACTGGAAAAAAATCTCTGTGTACCTAGAAACCAAATCCTGCAACTTCACAGTGATGACCTTTCTACAGGAACTGTGTCAGGTCAGGACAAAAATAAATTGATAAATCTCTTGACATCACATTCATCAGATTTAGTCAGAGAAAGTAGGGGCCATCTATAATTAGTTGGGTTCACTGATGTCAACGGAGCAGCTTTTGATAAACTATCATTAATATTAATTTCTGGCATCTTTAGTCCAAACCAACAATCACAAATTGTCAACATCACATTGATAATCTGAACCACATTAAGAAAATAACTGGTGTCTAGAAAACTAATACAAGTCTTGAAGTATCAGAACAAATAGCATTTGTAATCACCAAATATTTTCTCCAGAATACTTAAAAATTATTCACTAAAAGTCAAAGATTTTCAGAGAGGAACATACCTGGTAACCCTTTGAATAGTATGCCAAGGTAGACAGGAACCCACACAATAAGTCTGTGACCAGTCAGTGTTCATCTCCAAAGCACTGTCACTGGTCAGTTGTCATTATCCTTTTCTATAGGGTAATTCAGAAATCTGGATTTGGGAGTTGTGATGTGTTGAGCCCAGTGGTTATTACACTAATGAATGGTCATCAAAAGATAGTGAGTGTGAAGGTGCCATTGAACCTTGCTCTTCTGTGGGCTTCTGCTACATCAAAGCACTAAGATCTGCTGAGGAAGTGCCTATTGACCATCATTCCACACTACCCTTACCAACTTCACACCCTATAATTCCACTGTAAAGTCACACACAAACACACACACACACACACACACACACACACACACAGAGAGAGAGAGAGAGAGAGAGAGAGAGAGAGAGAGAGAGAGAGAGAGAGAGAGAGAGACCTGGAAGATCTCTCCAAGAAAAAGAAACAAATGCAGATAGTTCGCCAGGTATAAGAACTAAAACCACAAGAACAAGGACTAGTTTGCTAGGTTTGAGAACAACTAAAAGTATAAGAACAAGGAAAGGTTGGGTGAGCTGGAGCAGAGAACAGAGGCACTCACTTTTCAATCCTGGTTGACATAAATTCAAATCCTAAAATCCACACAGAGGTGGAAGGAGATTACTGATTCCATAAAATTGTCCTCTGACTTTTACACTTGATGTAGCATGCATGTCTGCACACACAATTTGAGCACACACAATAATAAAAAGTAAATTTTTAAATTAAGAAAGACTGGAGAGTCTTCACAGGAAACTTCACTTTTCCTTTTTGTTTGTTTGTTTGTTTGTTTTTGTTTTTATTTTTTGAGACAGGGTTTCTCTGTGGCTTTGAAGAATGTGCTGGAACTCACAGCAATCTGCCTGCCTCTGCCTCCTGAGTGCTGGGATTAAAGGCATGTGCCACTACCACCTGGCTGACTTCACTTTTCTTAAAGCAAAGGATAATAAGCTATCCCCCAAGCAATCTATTGCCTAAGGATGGTGACCAAGAAATTCAGGATAAAAAATGTGGTCTAAAAGCATATAAGAAATGTTTCAATGGCAAGAAAGGGTGAGTTAACATGGCAGCTCTCAGATACTAACCTTCTCTTCAGAACAAATGTAAGACACCCCTTTAAATTCAGGAGCTAACTTAGCCACTGGTAGGGGGTCTATATGTCTCCCTGTGAATATCAGGCTTAAATGTCAGTAGCTCTTACTATCCAGCCACCCAAAATCATTACTCATACTATGTGATCATCACCTGAAAATCAAAGGAACCCTGCTGATGAGAAAATAATGTTTCAATATAGTTTGTTTGTTTGTTTTTATGAACTACTTGAAGAGACCTCAAAAAAAACCTTGGCCCTTGGCTTAGTAAAAAGAACTGGGTTAGATTTTGTGGGGGGGGGAGAGAAGGGGAGTATTGTATGTAAGTGTGTGCAAATGTACATACCCATGCATGCAAACATGTATGGATATAAGATGCTGACATTGGATATGTCCTGCTTTCACTTTCCAACTACACACACACACACACACACACACACACACACACACACACACACACAGGAGATGGGGGAGAAGGACACAGAGAAAGATAGTGAGAGAGACATTGAATCCTAACTGAATCTAAAGATAAGCAATAGATTAGGGTGCCTGGCAGTAAAGCCTCACAATACTCCTGCCTTTGTCTCCAACCTGTTACCGGCTCATGTTACCACATCCACATGTATTTATTTCTTAAGTGGGTTTTTGAGGTTTAAAATCAGGTGGCCATTCTTGCATATTTCTACATTATGAATAATCACGTTCAGAAAATGGCCCTAAAATGAGACAGCATTATCACTGTTATCAGATTAGCAGTTTCTTTAACTCTCTGCAATAAGTACTGATATGCAATAATAACTTAGAAATACAGTGTACACCGTCTCATATAAGTGAAATGGTTACAGGCAGCACATTTTCACCTAAAACACAAAACTATTTATAACAATTGCTCCTGCAAAATGTAATTTATTTTTGTTATTTTTAGCTATTGTTTATATCTTTCCAGTAAATAGAGTTCTACTTTTTTTGTTTGCTTGTTTTTTAAAGCACAAAATAATTTTGGGTTTTATTCTACTGTTTTTGAGGTGAGGATCTCACTCTGTTGCTTGGGTTAGTCTAAAACTCATAATCCTTCTACCTTAACCACCTACCTAGCCACCCTTATACTAGGATGATAGTCATACACCACTGTGTTCACATAAAAATGACAAAGAAAGCCTTGAAAAATTGTGCAACTAGTGGAGGTTCTCCTGAATCTCAGACAACTGAGAAACCATCCACAATGTGTCTAGTAGGAAAATGAAAGACTTTCATACCATAATCCTCATCCTAGGACAGACACAGTACCAATAAGAGATTCCCAAGTCAGTATCTCTCTGTGAATCAAAGGAACTAGACCAGGTATCCACTGTCCTGATTTGTTCATGTGCTGAGAGCCTGACACTTTATCTTGGGAAACTGATAGGTCCCTGCATAGGGTTGTTTCTTCTCAGATACAGGAGGTAAAGTATTACTCTGAACTTGCATGCAAACAGTCTGTATAACCCAGAAAAGTATAAGCAATAAAGCCTAGACTTGGCCTTAATCTCAGCAGGGAACAGCTGAACCACATATCTAACATAATAATTCTGGAGCTCCCAAGGGGACTACATTTTAAGTCACCTGCCTCAGAGCACTGACATGAACCAGCATTCTTAAATCACCGAAAGTTACAAAGGGACAAATTGGTCATTGAACAAGAGTAAGGACTAAATACCAGTCTTCTTTTAATTCAACATAGAGCAAGCAAACAAAACTATGAGCTCAATTCTCCTGAGGTGAAAAGTACACAAATTCAGAGTTCCAACTTTTATAAGAGCTGGTCTGAATATCACAAAAGGTAAAGAGGGCATAACATAGTTGGGAACCATGGAGAGCAACACCATGCTTTTGTACTACTGCAGGTTTTTACATCTGCAGAACAGTGGACAGGTTGACTGAACAAGGTCTCCTTTTGCATGAGGTCCACACACAAAGCAGGGAAGGAGCTGTTTCTTACAACACAAATACCAACACAGATGCATGTGACCCATTAAAAAGAACAATAAAACTCCTTAAATAAATGCTATCAAATTGTACATGTCAATTATCTGATAGAGAAAGGGAACAAAATAAACCAAGAGTGAACATGAAATGAAATAAAGAATAAGAAAACGGTGCTTTGAAAATATAACCAAAGCTGATATATCTTTAGAATAACAAGAAAATAAAAAAACAAAACAATGAATAAATAAAGTCAGACATGAAAGAAGAGGCATTGCAACTGATGCCCAGACAGAGGGGAGGTTGATAAAAGATGTTGATGAATCACTAGATGTCCACAGATGGGTTAATTCAGAACAAGTGTTAAAATTCTAGATACAGCCAACATTCTATGACCTTCTCATAAAGAAATAAAATTAGTTAAATAAAAATATTTAACTAATAAAAATAATGGTTAAGAAAAATAAGGCCCAGGAAGAAATAACTTCACTGGCAAATTCTGCTGAACAACTAAAAACAAATTAAAGCCAGTACTTGTCAAAATCTGCTGAAATACTCAAAGGGGGGAACACTTCCAAGGACTTTATGAGGACAGTGTGACCCTGATTTTAAAGCCAGACAACACACATAAGAAACTACAAGTCAAAGTCCCACATAAGCAAGCATCCTTAACAAAGACTAGGAAAACAACTTCAACAGCCCTGAAGATGAGTGCATGCCTTGACCCAGTGGAGCTTATGTATGAGGTGTGAGGACAGATCAACATTGAAAAGTTGTTGTTATACACCACTCATCATCAACATAAATATAGGTAAAACCCATAGGGTTATAGCAATAGGTGCAAAAGTAATCTGAAATAATTTAACATTTCTTCTGAATTAAAAAAAAAATCAAGAAACTAGAAATAGAAAGGAAATCATCTGTCTATAACAGAGGCCACAAAGGAAAAGTTCATATCTACCATCACATTTTATGGTGAAAAACTGGAAGCTGCTACACTAAGATCAAGAACAAAGCAAGATGTCCTCTTTTACTACATCTACTCAATATTTGCCAGCATTCTTAGATAGTCATTTGATGGCAAAAATGGATCCCGATTGCAGAAGTGCATGCCTCTGCAGTTAACACAGTCCTAGCTATAGAATTCCTTAGCATCTGTGTACTGGCAGACACTGCATAGACAGACACTGCATAGACATCCTATTAGAACTAACAAAGTAACACTGCAGAAATATATATATATTTGATTTGTCCAGTTAATACTGAATATATATATATATGCATGTGTGAATAATAAACTATAAAACAGAAATTTAGATAGTTACCATAGTTACAACAGTATTAAAAAGAGTAATATATTCAGGAATAACCTTAGCCCTGACTAAGGAAATGAAATATTTGTACATTAACAACTATAAAAATTCAACATTCAAAGACACCAACAAATAGAAAGATAGCCTTTTTATGGATGAGAAGACAATACTGTTAAAATGTCCACCCCACCCATAGGGATGTAAGATGAAAAGCAATCACCTACTGAAATCTTCATGAGGAGCAAGGCTTGGGTAATAGCTTACTCTGGGTTCAATTTCCAGTCCTGCATAAACAGAGCACAGTGGCATAACCCCCATACTCCTCAAATTTGGAAGGCAGATAGGATGATCTAAAACTCTTGCTTATTCTTGACTACATAGCAAGTTTAAGGACAGCAAATAATACATGATATCCTATTTCAAAAATAAAACAACTATTGTTGCTAAAAACCTGATGAAAATTATTATAGGAATAAATGCCAAACAATTCAAGAATTCCTGAGGAATCAATAAAGACTGTTGTTGAGGCAAGGAAAGAAAGATTACTTTGACCTCATGGCTTCGTAAGTTTCAGAATACCATGACACGGAGAGTGTGCAGATCTATCTAGAAAGCCAAGAAAGAGAGGACATCATGCATTGTCCCCTTTCCTTCTTCTGCCTTGAAAGTTATTGCCTCAATCTCCTGACCTATGCTAGTCTTGACCACATACAGAGAGTAGCATCCTCATTTAGTGACTCTTCTCTGAAAACACCTTAAAGACATACCTTGAGGTGGGCTTTATGAATCTAAATCACTCTCAATCCAATGTCATTAGTAGTTAAGACAGTACCATAGACACAAAACAAATGAACATTTTATAGAATGATCATGTTTAAGCAATTTCTTAATTTAAAAATACTTTAGAAAGCAAAAGGTATATTAATGGAATAGATTATGTACAACTGCATGGAGGTAGCCTATAACAGCTGGCTGATTTCCACTGTCATTAGCTATAATATGAAAATTTGCATGGTGATTATTGGCTGATTTCTTATTTTTCTAAGGTCTGGCTCTCCTCTAAGAGTATTTCACATCAATTTTACCAGAGGCTTCTAGTTTTGAAATTCTTCAATAATTTGATATATATCAATCAGTACCTTCTATTTTTAATATTCTCATTGCTTTTGCTAGTGAGTGGGTCTGTGTGTGTGTGTGTGTGTGTGTGTGTGTGTGTGTGTCTATGTGTTTCTCCTAAAATAGATAACAAAATGTCTTCAGTGAAAACAGTATAGACCAATGCAACTGAAGAAGACCAGAAATAAATACAGCATAAATGACCAACTAATCTTCAGTAAATCAGCCAGGAAGAACACACAATAAGCAGAAAACACTGTGTTTAACAAATCATGCCAGAAAAGCCAGACAACTACAAGGAAAAAAAAGAGATGGGATGTTTTTCTACTGGCTCACACAAAAGTCAACTCAAAGTTCATTAAAGGCTGAAACATATGTTCTCAAAACTTCAAAAGGAAACACAGGACAATGTCCTCATGACATTGCTCTTGGTAACGACTTTCATGGACAAACACCAAAAGTACAGGCTGCATGACTCCAACAGGGTAGGAGGATCACAGAGCAAATGTGTGCCATGAAACAACAAAGCTTCTACAAAACTAAACCAAAACAGACGGATCCCCCTGATCCGAGAGTAGAGGAAAACACTGTGCAGAATGCAGAGGCATCACCAGTGAAAGAAAGAGTAATAAATCAGCCTTTGTTAAAAAATTTCTTCTTTGAATAGTATCAAAAAGACAATACACTGAAATGCTTAAAAAAACAAGGTTAGCAGGGGACTCAGAAAGTGCTGACAAATATGTTGAGAACAGACATTATGGGAAAAAAGTTTACTGATTTATCGTATGATCAAGTAGGTACAGCATACATACTCAAAGGAAATAAATCACTTTATCAAAGAGATACTGGCAGCCCCACCTATCCTACTATACTCCATACAGCAGTCAAGGTCCAGAATACATTCAAGTAACTTTCAATGGAAGAATAAAAAAGAATTATGTGTACAATAGGTACATGTACATAATATCTATATTATATACATGTGATAGAATATTATTCACCTATAAGGAAAGAATTAACTCCTATCCCCTGCAGCAGTTTGGTATTGCGGTAAATAAGGATCAGGATAAACAAATAGGCTGAATAGATGTTTATTCAGGGAGAAATAACTTACAACCTAGACAGATGAACACCAGGAAATTCAACCCGATCCTCTCCTGTCCGAGTCACGCCAGAAAGAGAGCTCCTTCCTGGCCCCCTCCGACCTCCTTCCTCAGGTCACCTCCGCCCATCGCTCCACCCCCCAATGGGCGTGGTCAGTGCTACAGAAGGACTACCTCACTACAATTCCCCTTTTAGTCTAAAGAAAAGATTTAGGCTTAATACAAAACTATATACAAAACAGTGAATAACAAGTGTGCTCTAAGAAAAGGAAAATCGAGAACAAAATGACCTACATATCTAGTCCTAGGGTGAGGGCATAATGGAGTTTACAATAGAGTTGTCCTAAGCTGGAAAACGTAAGTCTAGTACCTAATATATCTAACTAGGAAGAGAGAATAATAGTTGTGATAGTTTAATCTTCAACCTCATCAAGACCTGAGAAGGAAAATAACAATACTAGAGTAGACAGGAAATGCGGATGGACAACTTCCAATAGGTGCAGCAAGGACAGAAACAGCAAGCCACCTGAACAGTCACCCTAGGTCTCACAGCGACGTTGGTACACCCAGATTTGGATAAGGCCAAGAGAACTTGACAGACCACAACAACAGCAGGGAAATAGAATGGCTGTCTTACCCTGACTTGGCAAGGTCAAGCAGTCTTTTATATTTGTCTCCTGCAAGCACATAGGACTGCATGTCCAAATCAGTGGTCAAGGTGGGGGCAATTCTATGCCCAACAGGCCATTAGCTGAGGCGAGATTGAACTCCAGCAGGAGCAACAACAGTGTCCAACATATTTTCGGGAAAGTGCACGGTGCTGTCAGGAGCAACAGTGTCTCATGTCAATGGAGTACTAATATTAAAACATTTAAATGTCATGTTTTGCATGTCTATGAAGTGATTGAAGATTAAGCATCTATATCTGACTAATCTCATAGGTACAGGAAATGTGAGTGAAGATAATCTGTAATACTCGGGAACTTAGCTAAAAAGACTGATTAAAACTTTCCTGAGTAAAGCAGGAACAAATACTTAAACAATATAACTATTTACATATACCTACATGTAAATCCCTAAAATAGAGGTAGAGTATAAGTGTCAAGACAAGAGGTAGAACTATAAAGGGCAGCAAGATAAATATCCCAAATTGTATCAATATACAAAATGTCTTGAATACAGGAAAAGTATACATACATAGAATACGGTAAAAAATAATGTGCATAAAATATTATAAGTGGAAACATTTAACACAGTATAACAAAATATAAACTTAATTTTACATAGCTTACCACATAGGAATACATAACAATGTAAGCTGTAAAATACTATCTCATTCATACTCAAATTCTCAAGGAAATAGGCTAATCTACTTATATCCCATCTAAACCATACCTTTACCCACCATTCCCTATTCCTGTCTAAAAGATAAACCCGAGTGTAAGCATCATCCAATCCCAAATAACTAAAACCAACCCAAAGACGATGACTATTATCCCAAAATTTTAAGGGTAGGGAAAGGGGGCGTAGTGATATTAAGATTACTTCCTGCTGAAATGGGACGATGATTGCTCCAATGGATCCTGTAGGAAGAAAATTTTTAGCAACCAAATTTCTCAACAGAACTGGCTGTGACATATTTAGTTAGTCACTGTATGGCAGAAAATTCTTGACTGTAGTTCTATTTGAAACTGGCCAGGGTGTAATAAAAAGGTGCACCATTACAGCTAGCTAGTCATGAGTTGTCTCGAGCAAAACAGTCTCAAACCGGATTTAGGGTGATGTTTGTAGTTCCGATGCATCAGGTTGAGTCAAGTGGAAATGATGATGTGGGGCCCCATCTTCTTTCCGGAAAGTTCAAAGACTGTTGTTAGGAATCGTTATTATTTCTTGTGGAAAAGTTACATATCAATATTAAAGTAAAATTTTTAAGTTTTAAGGTATGCATTAGGGAAAGACAACAATAAGCATTAAAAGTATGTGAGAAAATTAGGATTTCAGAGAGAAAATTGCATAAGATATGAGTCCCCAGATTTTGTTTTCTTCTGCCTTACACCAATTGGCTTCTTGATTTAAGGCAGAAACCATAAATTTAATCTTAACAACATGCTTGAATTTAGAGAAGGAAAGCCAAATCCAACTCCAAAGCCAGCATTGGTTTACAAAATTTGGGACTTCAGGAATACTAGATAGTAGAGAGAAATAGATTTTTATATAGAAATAGTTTACTACAATTAAATATATTTTTTTTTTTTACCATATAGCAGATTCTGCTTCCTTAAGTGATTGTTTTTGAAGAGCTGTCTTCTCTTTTGTAGGCACTTACATGTTCATTGTCTTTTGGCTGTTTGATGATAGGTTTTCTTTGTTTTCCTGTAAAAACAAGAACAGAACACTTCCCCTACCTTTGAGAGGCCTCTGCACACCTCATAGGACCTAGTTTGTTGGATGACTTGTCATTTCTCTTCATTAAGATGTTTCTCTTGTTCAACTCGGATCTTGATTAACTTAGATGGTATCCATAGTTTTTCTTCTCCTGTAGATACAAATGCAAAACCCCTACCCCAACGTAACACATATCCTGCTTTCCATTCTGAGGTCAGTACATCCTTGAAATACATTGGCTGATTTAGTTCAGAAGTTTTTTCTATTGTCCAGTGTCTTTCTGCAGCTGTTTTTCTTTTTTCATCAGCATTAAGAAAGTTTAATGTTAATAAAGCATTATATAATTTGTGTTTGGGTGTTTTGGTTCCTCCTGCCTGTTTATGGAGCATTTCTTTTAAAGTACGATTGGATCTCTCAACCACTGCTTGTCCTGTAGGATTGTGTGGTATACCAGTTATGTGTTTTATCTTGTAATACTCAAAAAACTCTTTCAATTTGCTGGAGACATATGCTGGAGCATTGTCAGTTTTTATTTGTGCAGGTATGCCCATAATGGCCATTACCTCTAAAAGGTGCGTTATAACAGAATCAGCCTTTTCAGAGCTCAGAGCAGTAGCCCATTGAAACCCTGAAAATGTATCTATAGTGTGATGTACATATTTTAATTTTTCAAATTCTGTAAAATGAAACACATCCATTTGCCACATTTCATTCTTATTTATACCTTTAGGGTTACTGCCTGGTGGTAAAGGAGTTTGGTTATAGAATGAGCAAGTAGGACATTTCTTTACTATTTTCTTGGCTTGTTCCCAAGTGATAGAAAAATCCTTTTTTAAACCTTTACTGTTCATGTGGTGTTTTTTATGAAACTCTGAGGCTTTTAGCACACTTCCTATCAATAAACGATCAATTTCATCATTGCCTTGTGCTAGAGGACCTGGCAGACCCGTATGGGATCTGATGTGTGTTATATATATAGGATGAGTCCTCTTTTTGATAGTATCTTGTAACTGTATAAACAATGAAGTTAATTCTGTATTGTCAGGAATAAATTCTGCAGTCTCAATGTGTAAAACGACTCTCTCTGCGTATTGAGAGTCAGTAACTATAATGAGGGGTTCTTTAAAATCCATAAGTACCATGAGAATGGCATACAATTTTGCCTTTTGTACAGAATTGTAAGGGCTTTGAACCACTTTGCTAATATTTCCTGATTTATATCCTGCCTTACCTGATTTATTTGCATCAGTGTAGAATGTATGAACTCCAGAAATAGGTGTTTTTGAGTAGAGGAAAACACTGTGCAGAATGCAGAGGCATCACCAGTGAAAGAAAGAGTAATAAATCAGCCTTTGTTAAAAAATTTCTTCTTTGAATAGTATCAAAAAGACAATACACTGAAATGCTTAAGAAAACAAGGTTAGCAGGGGACTCAGAAAGTGCTGACAAATATGTTGAGAACAGACATTATGGGAAAAAAGTTTACTGATTTATCGTATGATCAAGTAGGTACAGCATACATACTCAAAGGAAATAAATCACTTTATCAAAGAGATACTGGCAGCCCCACCTATCCTACTATACTCCATACAGCAGTCAAGGTCCAGAATACATTCAAGTAACTTTCAATGGAAGAATAAAAAAGAATTATGTGTACAATAGGTACATGTACATAATATCTATATTATATACATGTGATAGAATATTATTCACCTATAAGGAAAGAATTAACTCCTATCCCCTGCAGCAGTTTGGCACCATGTATCGAATGTTTACATATACATAGTATCTACAATATGTATATATGATAGAATATTATTCACCTATAAGGAAAGAATGAATTGTTATCCCCTGTAGCAGTTTGGACTAAATTGGAGATCACTGTGTTAAATGAAATATGCCAGTTATGTAAATACCAGTAACCCATAATCTCATTCATAAACTCTGAACAGAAGCTCTTATAGAATTAAGGAATGGGGTAATGGGCACTAAACCTGAGAAGGGTTCAAGGTGGTCAATGGAAAGAATCTGGCTAAGGGGAACCAAAACTCAGCTAGAGAAGCTTGGTCCTACTCTACAGTACAGCAGGGCACTCACTTCTTACAGTAATTTATACTCCATTTCAGCATAACCAGAAGAGAAGTTCCCAGGACAGAGACACGATGCAGTGCTTCTATGTTTTCTGACTGTCTACTCTTTGCACACATGCATAACATTGCTCTGAATCCTAGAAAGCTATAAAACACTATCTCAGAAGATTAGCCCCAGAAAACTATTTATCAAAATGAGTCCTTCTGCCCATCAAATGACAGTGTTAAGAAAGTAAAAAAAAAAAAAAGGAGGTCTGGAGAGGTAGCTCAGAGTAGGATGCATGAAGACCTGAAATCACCAGAAGCCCCATACAGCTAGGCACAAAAGCACGCATCTGAAACGTCAATGCTCTCATGGTGAGATGAAGACAGGAGAATTCCCAGGTAATGGGACTTTTTACATGTCTAAATATCACAGAACTGTACCATAATATCTGAATGTCTTGCTGTATACCATAGCTAGACTCTAAAACAGTGAAAAGATTAATTCGACAAATTATGGCACCAAACTGTACAGTGCATCACAATCTGAAATTGCAGAGATGGCACCGGCTGCTCTTCCAGAGGACTTAGATTCTGTTCCCAGTATTCACATGGTGGCTCACAATCATTTGTAACTCCAGTTCCAGGGGATCGGATAACCTCTGTAGGCTCCTGTGTTTACACAGTGTACACACACACACACACACACACACACACACACACAGAGAGAGAGAGAGAGAGAGAGAGAGAGAGAGAGAGAGAGAGAGAATGCCATACACACAAAAATATAAATTAATCTCTAAAAGTAGAGTTACTAATTATACAATTTGCAAGCTAGTGTTTGTAACATGCATGCCATGTTAAAAAAAAATCACAAGAATGTTACTGTTCAATTCAATGTGAGGTAATATGTTGTTTATTGTTTCTTTTTAAATTGCATGTGCTTTATGGTGTTATAAAACATATTATTCTGAGATTTCCTAACTGTATATCAAAGGCAAGATTGTCCTCTTCTGACAGAAGAAAAAGGAAAGTAAATAAGCCAACTAAGGTGACAGGCTTGTAATCCCAGCACTTGAGTGTAAGAGGTAAGATAATGGTGAGTGCAGTACAGCCTAGGGGCTTAACAGCACTTGTCTCAAGACCAAGGAGATAAAGAAAGGACTGAGTGCTTCAAAGACTCTCACTCAGCACTTTGTTCATCTCTGTTTGGGAGAGGGGAGGGTAAGGGAGAAGAGGAAAGGATGGAAGAGGAAACAGGAGGAAGGGAGGGATAGCGAGGAGAGGGGAGGGCATGGAAGGACAAATAATATAGAAAGTCTATATATAGCTGCACTCCCTAGTGGGTCAAGCAGATCTGGCTGGCTGGAATGGAGGTCTGACTTACAGCTGACATGCACTGTAGGTCCAGACACTTGGTATCTGCCTCTGTTGAGTATGTAAACAGAGAAGATAATTGCAGAAAACCCATTCACATCTCTGGAATGAACTGTGGCAACATAAATAAAGAGCCCAGATCGGTAACGGTGCTGTGAGGTGAATAATTCCCAGGAGGCTATTACATGTGGAAAAGATAAAGAAAACAACTGTTTGGAAAATGATGGACATTCACAATTTACTCTCAACTACAAGAAAGCCACGGACATGTGATTTATTTGAGCAAATATGCTCAGCATTTCCTTTATTATATAAATACATGATAAATATTCACATATCTTCTTTGCTCCAGATCCTCACTCTAATTCCACTATTCTCTAAAAATTGATGGGACTGCGTTTTGAAAGAAAATATTTTCTTTATCACTACAAGCCAAATTTTAAAAGAACTAAAGCAGGGAAATTGAGAAATAAATAATTTAAACTTCAAAGCTCTTTGAGGAAGTCACTCCAGGGACACCACAAATCATTTAGATAAAGGGGCTTTTGTTCCTGTTCAGAAACCCAGTAGAGAAGCCCAAGGCTACTTCTAACACCTAACCTGGTTCTGTTACCATGACTTTGTCACTTTCCCTTATGTAAGATCCTGTGTACAAATAACTTACTACCAGAGACAAGAAAACTATTTCTTTTGACTTACTATCTTCATTATACCCCTGCAGGCTTATGGTAACAATGATGTACAATCACATTACAGGACAGGGAAGCAAATACAGATATTATTCTGAATACTGAATTACCTCTCTCTTTTCAATATAGAAAAAGAAAGCCTTTTCTGTCTCTATGAATTATTACTTAGAAATCAATGTTATGGGCTTCAGAGATGGCTCAGTGGTTAAGAGCACTGGCTGCTTTTCCAGATAACCCAGCATCAATTTCCAGCACCCCACATGTCAGCTCACAACTGCCTATAACTCAAGTTCCCGTAATTCAACATCCTCACAAAGACATGAAGGCAAAACAACAATATACATAAAAATAAAATTTTAGAAATTAAAAAATTAAACAATGTCACTTAGATTGAATAAGTCAAAAGCATGAGGACTCATTGAAAAGAAACTCTGCCTCCCCACACCTACCATAACTGATTTTTGTCTAAAGTATTTCCAAGCACATTTTTCAAATATTTTCATTTACCTTCCAAGGATGAAACCTGCCTTCTGGCACTGTCTAACCACTCAAAACTGTCATTGTATATGTAACATGTCTAGTAGTAACAAAACTAGATACTTGGTGAAAAACTCCAAACCTTCTGCTTCCCCAGCCCAGCCAGGTCCTGAGACATAGACAATGTGGAGAGCATTAGCTCTGTCATGGTTAGGTTTGCTGGCTTCTGACTTTGTTACGAGTAGTTTTTTTTCCATTGGTCTGGTCCCACCGCCATGCCAGCCCCAAATACCACACAGAGATGCTGTATTAGATATAATTCTGTTGACCAGTTACTAGTTTCTTATTGGCTAGCTCTGCCTTAAACATTAACCCATTTCTATTAATCTAAGAATTTCCACATGGTCTCATTTTACCGGAGAGAGGGGCTGGCGTTCTGCTCTCTCCAGTCTTTCCATGCTGACTCCTCCTAACTACTTCCTCTCTCCTCCTTGTCTCCTAGCCCTGCCTATCTTGCTTTCCTATTGGCCAACAGTGCTTTATTCATTAACCAATAAGATAAACATATTTACAGAATGACATCTCCCATCATGACTTACTATACTTTCTTGTGGACTTCTCAGATCCTGGCTTTGAAAGTTCTATTTATTTGTTTGTTTGTTTTCTAGTGGATACCACTGTACAGATACCACTGTACAGCCCAAGATGACCCTACATCAGAGCAACTCTTCTGCACCATCTTCCAAGAAAGGGCTTTCACTATACTTCAGGCTCGGCTATTGCTCTTGTTTCCTTCTCTAAAGTTGCCCTCTGTATGCTTCCCAGATCTCTCTGCTCTCTTCTCTGTCATATAATCCACATCTGAGCAAGCATAAATTTCAGTATTTTCTTTCCCAGCAGAAATCCTTCCCGGTCCTCACACCACACCCCAATTCCCAGAGCCCCCAATCCTCAGCCACAGCTGCTCCTTAGTCCCAGCAAGGATTGATATCAATTTACCAGGAGCCACCAAAACACCAGGAGCAGGTGCAGTTCTTCCTCTATGTCCCTCTCATAGTGACATACAAAGGGAATGCACTTTCCTGACAATTCCATGGTCATAGTGCAGAGAAGCAAAAAATGACACCCAGGGCTAACATGAACAATGTCTCCCTGGTCTCTTCAGCCCTAACAAAGCCCAGAAAGGAGATTATGAGTGAAAACCACCAAGCCAGGCTTCCTTTCCTTGTCCTCACTGCTTACAGAAGAGGCCTGATTTTTACCATTGCTCTGCAGGGTCTGAGAGCTATTGTTTTGTTCCTGGTCCTTAGGGCTTTAGCCACAACTAACAATCCCATTTTATTTTATTTTTTTTTGATACAATTTTCAAAAACATTTTTGTATAACTTTTCACTGTCCTTCATGGCATTTCTAACAAAAAATACAAAAGTTCCTTTATGTTAAATACATAATTTATGTTAATATAAATACTAATGTTTAATTAAAATAAAACATAAGTAATTGCATTAATGCAGTTTCTTACTATGAACATAGCTGAATCTGAGTACTCTGTAAAGAAAAGAAGATCATTTGTCTCTTAGGTTTTGTGGTTCAAGAGCAGAATGCCAAACATGTCAAGAAGCAGGACTCATCACAAGGGAAGCCAAGCACGGCAGTCTTGCTTCTAGCAACTTGCTGTCCTGAAAGCTAACTCACCCTACAAAACTTGTCTGACTTACTTCCTAGAGGACACCAGGACCCAATCACCTTCCATCAGTCAACAGCTCTTAAAATATCATCATCTCAAATCACCACACTGGATATCAAGCCTCTAGAAACTAACTTCTGGGAAGGCATGTCCTAGCAGCAGTCACAACTAAAGTGTTCTATAATATCAAATAACTAGCAAACATTCTTGCATGCTGGATCCTAGCAGGACATTACATGAGGACATGAAGTTCAAGATTAATAAACACAGTTGGCAGAAATTTTAAATCAAGAATTTAAGAATGTTCAAATGAACCAACATTTAGATAAACAATACATATTAAAATTTAATGACCTTTTAATAAAGTTTTTTTTGTTGTTGTTCGGACCAGTATTTTATACAAAAATTTCTCATTCTATAGGAAGCTCCAAAAAACCCCACCATGTCTATACATAAATCTATTCATCACAGCTATGAGTTAATATGGGTACCCATTGATGCAAAGCCCACTAAAGAAAATGCATATATGAGTGTGTCTTTGTGTGGGAGTGTGAGGCACATGGTCCAAATGCCTACAGAAACCAAAATAAAATACTTGATACCCTAGAATCAGAGTAACAGGTGGTGATAGGATACCCAATGTGGAGGCTGAGAAACAAACCTGGATCCTCTGAAAGATCAGCAAATGCTCTGAAGTGTGGAGCCACCCCTCCAGCCTATTGTACCTGGTTCTCACATAAAAGAACATATATCTGGGGGAAGGAAATTTGTAAAATTGTGTACTCTGTAGCACAAATTAATAAATGACCCAGAGACAGATATTGGGGTTCAAGCTGATGATCAGGGAACTTTGAAGTTCGTTGAAGACTTTCAAAGGAAACCAGTAATTAAAACAAACAATACCTGCACAGCAATGATGAAGAATCCTGTTCCCATCTCTGGAGGAGATGCTAATTTATTTCATATAAAAAATTGTGGGAAATGTTTTACTCCAATAACCCTTGGAAAATCATTAAGCCCTATTTTATAAATCTGGCCAGTAAGAGTACATAAACCAAAATGGAAATGGACTTTTATCACTTGAGTTCCATGTTATCTGTTCTCTTCAGAACTAACTCAACCAGTTTTACTTAGGAACTGAAATTGTTTGCACTGTATCTTTAGTATTGACTTTTGTGTAGGTTATAAGCTAGAGACTCTGAAGAAGATCTGACTTTTGGTTGAAAGTAGTAAGATGAGAAGGGGTGGGACACACAAAGGGAAGCAGGGCAAATTTTAAGAAGGAGCAGAATCTACCACAGTAGAGTGGAGCTGAGTAGTATACCCCAGCACAAAATGCTGGCATTGCAGAGCAAAGCTAGAGGAGGGAAAGGCTGACCACAGCAGAAGTGAACAGCTGTATCTATTCCAAACATCACAGACGCCTGCCCACTAGAATAACAGTTCTCAAAGCCTGGCTTATCTATTTTCAAATTGGCCACACCACAATCAAAACTATTTTCATAAATCCAGTAATACATTATTTACTTTGTTGAATATTGACAATGGTGCTCACAGTGCTGAAGCAATGGTGGATAAAACTGCTTGTGTATTAGAACAAATCAAGAAACATTTACATGTAATGTCAATGCATTCTTCACCACCACACCCTAGCAAAACCTAAGGCCACACATTAGCAATATACTGGACCACACACTATCAAAACATAACATTACATATCACCAAATCATAGCACTACACTACATCAATACATAAACCCCCATTACACCAACAAACAACACTGTACACCACCAATATATAACACCACATACCACCACAACATGACACACATTACCAATACATAACACTACACGTCACCAATAGGTACCACCAATACATAAATCCACACAACTAATACATAATACCGCATATCATCAAAACATACCATACACCATGAAAATAGACTACACACTACCAACATATAATCATATACCAAAAGATAATACCACACACCACCAATCCCCATGAAATCAAAACATATCACACACCATCAATATATAAACCTACACAAATTACAAATAACACCACAAACCTTCAGAACATAGCAAACATCACCAACATGACAGTAACTGAGGCAAATTTTTAAAAGTTAGCGTTCCTAAGAAATGTTTCTAAAAATAAACTAAGAGAAACATAACTGTTTCAGGAATAAAAACACTTGGATGCTTTGACTTAATGACTAAATTAGATTCCTATTCTTCTTGGAAGACCATTCATTAACACAACAAAAAAAGCTGTGGCACTCCAGATGTGAATATTTGGGATTTATTTTAAGAAAAGTAAATAGAAAGATCATATAACTTTGACCAAAAATGGCTGTATTTGTTGCTAATGACAAAAATAAAATTTCAAATATGAATCATAATCTCAGAAAAGCACTAGGTCCAACAAATGATTCCCAATATTTATATACTTGTTCCAGTAACACAGAGAGTGACACTAAATGATAGTACCTTCTGATGCTATGTAATGACATAATCAACCTCTGGAAGACTTCCAAAGTTGGGAACTGAGAATCTTCTAGCTGTTCTGTGTGTTGTTATAAAATCATTTATGAACAAAAGAGTCTATTCAGTGTGCATGCCCGACCAATGAAATGTAATGAAACAGAACAAAATGTTCACCAATCTGATCTGAGGTTTCACATAAAAACTTAAGGAACCATCATTTATTAACTTTGGCACAACATTAAAGAACACCCACACTTGGGAAAAGTTCTTTAAGCACTCTTCCCTTTCCCAATGTCATGTCTGCATGTGGTCAACCCTTCTGCACATACTTCAGCCAAATTAATCTATCATTGTGAACCCAATGCAAATATGCATGGCAGATAACAAATAAGATGTCTTCCATGATATCAGTCACATAATAACTAACACATAAAAATGTAAACCAAAATGCTCCTTTTCACTGATACTACAACTATCCTTATTATAAAATTTTCAAGAAGTTATTTTGTTAATATTTAATGCTTGCATTTATACAAAATTTAATTTTTTGTTTGGTGGTTGTACTAGGGATTAAAACCAGGCCTTCATATAAATACTGTATGAGCTTTGCTCAATGCATCTATAGTACAGTGCCAAATGGAAAATGAATACTTAGATATCACAAAATAAATACACTTAGATATAAAGATACAATAATTCTGATTGTGCATGCATGCACGCACACGCATGCACACACACACAATCAGAAATTGCCATGGATAAAATATTGATGAGTAAGAAGGATGACTATCAGGAAAAAGCCAATGGTTAAGGAGTCATAAAAGTGACTTAGGAGTTCTAGTCAAAAGGGTAGGGGGGAAAGACTTGGAAGGTGGAAGTTCTAGAAGCTAACCATGAAGCAGGTAGACACAGGGCTATGCTGGGGTGCAGAGAATAGCGCATGGTGCTTACCAAGCAGTAATGGTGTAAAGGAAATGACTAGAATTATTTAAGAGGAAAAATATAATATCTGTGTCAAAAAGTAGAGTTAGGAATGCAAATTAATGAATGACCAAGGGTGTTTTGCCTATTGAGATAATATGTGGATTTGGTAACTAAAGGGAGCCTAACAAAGGAGGAAAGAACAAAGTGAAGCTCAGAAGTCAGGTTATTTTAGTTCCAGAAATATAGCAATTAGTAGGTGGAAATGTTAATGAAAGTTGAAATTATTCCTTTTTTTTTTTCCCCCAGGCAGGAGCCCCTTCTGCATGTTTTTAAACTGTTAAGATAAAAGAAATAAGAGATAAATAACATGAAGGTAGAGCGGGGAAAGTGGATTCCAGGGTGCCCTCACCAAGGAGGACCTTTTTCTTCAAAGCCAGGAGCTGAAGAGAAAAAAAATGAATGGCATGAGACAAAGCCTCAGGGTGAAGATGGCAGAGACACTGGGAGCATCTACCAAAGAGCTTGATTCCTTTCTTTTTTAACAAAAACTAAAATGTCATGCTGGAACTGAACCAGGTGGGAGGAAAGACTGAATGCTGGAGAAAGCAAGAAACAGAGTGAGAAGGCTGAAAGAGGACACTGGAGGACCTGTGAACCACACAGCACATCCCCAAACACACCACCAGCAGATGAGATGAGTCAGCACAGGACAAGACAACAAAGAGGCTTCAACAAACAGCTGATGACTTGTTATCCAATGTGTTCTAATAGCAATTCATTTTATAGTTCACTGTTATCCAAATGAAAGCCATATAAAATTTCATTTCACATGTACATTATTTCTCAGAAGGACCATGTATATGTACAAACACTTAGATTACTTGCTCCCTGAATTCTGAGTGTAAATTTCCATAAAATATAGCAGAGGGACAGAATGCTTCTTCAGGAACCAGCATAACAACAAAAGAGACTCATGTAAATAAATATACCCGATTCCTTGCCACATTAAAGAAATCCTGTACCTGCAAAGAAAGAAAAGACACATTTCTGAAAGTCAGTTCCCTTAATTTGTGAAAATATAACCTTAAAAATTCAACTCCCACGTGCATATTCTACTTTGAAACACCTACATTTTGATAAGTCAAATCTAAAATTGGAGCCAGTTAAAACTAACTTGATTAAGAAACTGAATTTTGGGTAGGATTTATTTATTTATTTAGGTTTTATTATATCAAAGCTGATAAACAAAAAATGAAAAAAAAAAACTCATTAACCCTGAGTAAGAAGTTTACAAATGAATCATAAAGAATAATATAAGAGACCAAGTTGCGTCAAGTGAACAGGTGTGTGCGTGACTGAATAAGATTAAAATTTTCCTCTATAAACATGAGAAAACTGAAAAAGTCAAATCTATTGACTTAGTGTTCTTCAGTGTGTGCCATGGTCTTTTTGTTATGACCCAATGTCTTGCCCATTGTCTTTGAGGGGATGTGCAAAGTGAATTCATCTTACCAATATAACTTCAAAAAGCATTAAACCATGGATGTGTAAAGAGATTAACTCTGGTTTATCAACGTAATTGCTTACTCTTTGAGTCTACTGTACTATCAAGCAAAAAAAAAAAAGAGCTCTTAGGCATAAAGCTCTAAAATATTCATATTCTGAAACTATAGATGGCTATTTCCTCTCAATTGTTTGCAACACACATTGTTAACACAGTATGATTGTACTAAAAAGTAAAAGACATCATAATATTTAATTAACTGTCAAAATATAAAATGTGAAAGGCAAAAGATTCTGAGAGGAAAAGAGTTCAATATCAGCCCTAAACATAGGCTTATGAAAATTAATTTAAATATTGTCAGTGTCCAAGTGATGCTTGATTTTGTTTGTACCTTTTCCAGTTTAAAATCACTGTGGTGACAAAAAGAAATTCTAATAAAATGTCCCATTGGTTTTTTTTTTTCCTTTGGACCCATCTAAAGTATCCTTTAATTTACATATGTCTTCTGCATTTCTCTGCTTAGTCTTTGTAATTTGACTTACACAAGAGACATATAATTTATTTGATAAAGCAAAGACCTCACTTAGAAGTTACTTATTCTTCTATTCATCAAAGAAAACAAACTGCAATAAAACTAATCTAACAATACACAACAGACATTTATAACCAAGCAAGTACCCCAGTTGGAACTGTCTTAACAACCTTCCATATAATTTTAATTATTAAAAATGATGACAACAGGCATTTAGCACAATATTACAGGTAACATAAAATCAGAAGATGAACACTTTTTACCCCTTCTAAATGTTGAATTTCAATCATTTTCCAAGATATTACCTAGTCACATTTCTACAGAATGCTGCTAGTTTACAGAACTCACACTCTCAACTGAAACTGCCAACTATTTAAAAATTATAACTGTTACGACAAGGCAATATTTCATCAGCTAAATGAAGAACTGGCAAAATTAAGGTATGTAAAGTTATGTTTGTAATTATAAAATAATAATAACAACAACAATAATAATAGCAAGGAAAAGTTAGGGAAAGGGGGTAGATCAAGCTTTCTAAAACAAGATGGTAGCTGCAACCAAAGCCTGGAATATAAATCCAAGAGCCCCTTGAAATCTAGTGTTAAAGGAAATATGCTGGATTATTTGACAAGAACAAAATCTTGTGTGTTACTGAATGTAAGAGTAACAAGAAGAAGTTGAAAACAGTATGCTTAGATGTCTAACAGTAATGTGACTAACTTGGAAAAGACCACAAGATACCTATTGGCAATGAAAAGGAAGAGGAGAGGCATTGAAAAGAAACCTGAACATGATGATAGAGGAGATTATTCCAAAGGAAAGATGTAGGCTTCATTTCATTTTCATGCCTGACTAACTGGAATAATGGGGATGCCAATTTTAAAAACAGGAGAATTATTTGGAAAGACAAGACCATTAATTCAAGTGATTGCAAAATAACAGTATGCCGTCAAAGAGAAATTGCAAAGTAGATAGTATGAAAATACATAACCAAACACTAGGAAAAAAAAAAAACTGGTCCAGGTATATGATGACAACACAGGCAATTTCCATTTGTATCCACTTTGTAAATTACTGTTTTCCATCAGCCTCTCCTCTTTGGCCAACATTTTCATCTTGAAAATTCTAAAAGGAAGCAAGAAACTGGAACCAAGTAAAGATTCATCCAGTCTGATAACGAAAACTAGATAAAAGAAACTAGTGACTCATGATGACCATGCTAATTTCCCTAAACAGAACAACAGAACTCATTGTGATTTTACTCTCATATATATATATATATATACACATTAGCATTACACATTGAAAGAGACAAAAGTTCTCAAAAATATATCAAGTGTCTTTATATTTATATATAATAATTTAGCTTATGAACAAGTTTATAGAAATAACTCTCATTCCTTTCCAGTGTGTACACATAACCAGAAGAAAACCTGAATTACTTAGGTCATAATTTTACCACAAGAGTTTCAAGTGTTTGAGAAAACTTATTGGATGATAGGGTAAACATAGGCTGACATGATTGTATGCTCATACAAGGAGAGCTAACTGAGTCCCAAAAGGCTTCCTGTGAATCTCCTCAGAAAGGAGACATAGTATGAGCTAAATGAAAGGAAGAAAAGAAAGATTTTGTAGTGAACATTAGATCTAAAATCTGAAAACAAAATGGTGTTTCACAGTATGCTGGAATTCCTGCTCAGTATCCTGATTCCAGATAGCAGAAGTGAGCACCAAAGTATACCCAGCAATGTCTTGGAAGTGAGTAGCCTTTACCAATCATGTGCAGAGGTTTGAGAAGAAAAGGTGACACTCAGAAGCTCCACAAAAAACCCAGGCTCCAAGCATCTCAGTGGATTCTGGGATCAAAAACAAAATGAAACAAAACACAGAAACTCAGTACAACTGAGCCAGCCATGTACTCCAGCAATGAGGGTCTTCCAGTGATCATGTCTCCCACCAGGATCTCCTGGTGACCACTAAATGCCCAGCACCTTGCCTGGACAACTGAGGCCTTGACCAGGTAGCACCCAGTGCTCTTAAGGAACACAGTTCTCATGAAGCATCAGCTAGAGACAACATCCACCCACTGTCCTCCCCCAATCAGTGGACTTGTGTGTATGGTAGCTTGCTGTGCACTGACTTTCAGCTCAATTCCTGCTGCCTCTCCCTACTGTCTGTGAGTAAACTCTGCTCAAGATATTGGTTAGGTCACTTAGAGCTAGGTTGTTAGATTTGTTTGCTGTGAGTTGTTCCCTACTTTTTATGTATGATAACAAATGATGCATTTGAAAAACCCACCAGATTGCCTCTTTGTGACACACACATCATGTCCAAGACAGTTCTCTAATGCACTTCACAGACACATTAGTTACACTTACTATTTCTACCAGATGCTTGAAATTCAGAGGCCTCAGCATAAGAATGAGCACTAGTAGAACAGCTATGGTAAAACCAGCGATGCAAGCCAGGACAGTGCCCAGGCAAGCTCAGGGAAAAGGAATTACCATGTCTCCTATGAGCAAAATTGAGACAGACAACAATGCCCTCCTGTGTTTTTAAATTGCTTTCTTGTTATTCTTGGGATTATTAAGTATATTTCAGCTTGTTCTAGTCATGAGCATCTTACTATGGAAGTTTCAATCATTTCTATTTGTTATCCAGTAGTATTTGCCTGAGAGGTATGGTGGATTGACTTATCTTTTCCAACTGGATTATGTCACAAAAGAGACTTTTTGATGTTTAAAGGAGATTTTAAAACAACAACCAAAAACTGATTATGAAATTTCAGAGGGAAATGATAGTGTTTTTGTTTTTGTTTCATTTGGTTTGTTGAGTTTGTGTTTTTGAGACAGTACCTGTCTGTATTTCTGACTGAACTGGAATTCCCTATGTAGATTTGGCTGGCCTTGAACTCACAGAGAACCTCCTACCTCCTCCTCTGAGTACTGCCATTAAAGGCACGCACCACCAAGCCTGGTTTAAAGAGAAATTATGTTAATTGAGGTCTTCAAATTCTCATTACCAAATATATGAATTTCCCAAGTCAATACACCAAAATTAAAGGCAGATCTACCTAACTGTCCCAAGACAACATTTAATTATGTAGAATGAAGACCACATTCCCTATTGCTATTAAATAATCAAATATAATGTTAGGGTTACAGTTATAAAATCTCACAAGTTGAAACAGCTTTAAACAACAACATATGGTCTATCTAGATATCCAATTTCAAATCCTGTAACATAGGCCGGCCAAACAAGTTATTCCATGCCAGAATGGCTCCAATGACAACTTGTCCACCCCTTCACCAGTCAATTATATATCGTTTGATCTCTAATAGAAAATTCTTACCTGGGAGCCAAAAATCTCACTCCCTATAGCTTCTATTCATTAGGCTGGCTTTTAGCTGATACCAAATCAAAAAAGTCTTGTTTCTTATTTACCTCACAGTTTTTCAAACATTTGGAAACAACCTTCAATTATCTCAGTTCCTCTAACACTTCCTAGTATGGAAAGATCTTAATTGCTTCTACCTCCTTTCTCTGTCCTGGAAACTATTAAGTAGAACAGTGTAGAAATGACTGTAAACATTGCTTTAAATATCTGTTAAGTATAACACTATCTACATTTGTATCATGATGATGATATCATCAAACATTTTCAAAATATTCTAACCCATACAAGCACAAATAATAGGAGGACCAGAGGGCAACACATTTCCTTATCTTATTAGGCTTTGTCCATTGCTTTATTTTTATTTTGATGTTGTTATCATTAAAAATAAATGGGTTTCATTATGACAGGTTTTATATGTTTAACACTGTGCTTTATTCATATTCACCTCAGTACATGTTCTTATCAACCCTCCCACTGCTGGTTCCTATCCCCCTCCAACATAGGCCCTCTTCACTTACCCTGCCATTCATGATTGTGTATGTAGTATTCAATATGCAATTCTCTTCTTTCTGAGTCTTTGTCCCTTAATTCAGGGTTATACTTGATACCAATTCCATATCATATTAAATTTTCCAGTGTTACAAACCTTAGTTTGTATATCTTTTTTTCTTTAAGTCTCTTTTTAATGACTGGGAAAATGTTGAGTATCATGAAGTCAAAATTGTACCATATTCAAACATAACCTAGGGTGAATGTGTTCTACTCACTAACATAATTGTGAATACATGCAGTTGTCCATATGTTGAAACCATATCAAATGATGTAAAATCCAGTCATAACAGAGCTAATATGAACCAGACAAAGATATTTGGGTCTCACTACACTTAATAAAGGAATTTCCACTTTACCTATATTTTGCACCAGGCATTCTGTTGTTCAAGTGAGGCATTGTTTTCTCCTAAGTTTACAAAGAACTGAAGAAGCATACAGATATAATGGATAAGCTCCAGGAAGAATCATGGACATGGGAGTCAAGTAGTGGGCTGTGGAGATGGAGAAGGTGATTACCGAAATTGTCCAAATGAGCAAAGATGATGGGATACCTATCAACAGCACAGTGTCAGCCTAGCATACATGAGTCCCTTAGCTTACTTCACAACATCATGAGCATGCGCACAAACACACCCTCCTCCATAGAGGTTATAGTTTTAGGTTTGGGTTGAGTTTGATGTCATTATGGAACTGTCAGTTTAAAATGACTGAAGAGGATATATGAAGTAGTATTTGTAAGCATTTAGACAGACGGACTGAGGATCAATAGTGAATAAGTGATGCTTACTGCCATGAATCTGAAGCAGCAGCAGCAAGGTAGAATTTAACTACCACAGGGAGAGCTCTGGTGCTTTAACTATTGAGAACCACACCGGTAGCAATGGGAAAGAACAGGTGTGAATTACAGGTGATCCATGTACACTGTTTGGTTCAGGGAGAGGAAGGATAGTGATGAAGATGTCAGACTCTAGTCAATAATGGTCTTCTGTGTAAATACCAGCCA
Organism: Phodopus roborovskii; assembly: GCF_943737965.1. NCBI lineage: Eukaryota > Metazoa > Chordata > Mammalia > Rodentia > Cricetidae > Phodopus > Phodopus roborovskii. The sequence goes on from NW_026126540.1 coordinate 15,055,962, forward strand.
TATCCAGAAAGCCATGAGGATCCTGCAAGACTTCTCAGTATTGGGATGACCTAATTAGACATAAGATCTGGGGAAGAAAAAAACAAAACAAAACAAACAAACAAAAAACTCTAGAGTCAGTGTGGAGCAGCAATGGCCGGGGGGGGGGAGAACATACACATTGTAGGGAAAATTACTCAAACCATGTCTATAAAGGAGTGAAAGTGAAGATTCTCCATGCATAGACAAGTGGAGCTGCTGAGTCTTCATGACTGCTGACTTTGAGAAGCTGAGATAGAAACAGTAGGTCAAGAGATACCCTAGAATGAAAAAAGAGGTGTTGAAGTCATCTGCTGGCAAAGGGACACTATATTGGGAGTGATGGTGTGGAGGAGTTGTGAGTGCAAGTTTTAGACTCTTGAGCTGAGCTTTGTAAAATGATGTAGAGGGTATTCACAGCTCTGAACTAGAAATAAAGACCTGAGAAGTAACAGTGAGTGACTTCAGCTCGTTGGGTTTAGATGAAATCTCACAGGCAGAAGAGAAAAATCACATTGAGACATCTCTCCAGCACCTCTCCTGTATTATAACATGTGTATTCTCCTAATGGGATTCTCACTGGGAAAAACTATTGTTCAAATGGAAAAGCAGAAATATTTAACACTTGTTCACTACAAACATGCTAGCTATGAATATATGTTCCTATTGCTGATCAATGCCACTCTTAAACGTTTTTAAATAAACCAAAGTTCACCAGGCAAGAATCTCAAGATATTCATTTTCTATCTTCAACTTCTAAGATTTCTTACTCTAACTCTGCTAAGCAAGACACCTAACAAATTTACACAAAATAAATAAACAGCTTAGATTTCTAAACTACAAATAACTGAATACTGTTATTTTATGGTGCTGAGATTCTAGCCCAAGATTTTAGAAAACTTTCATATTATGGAACAATTTCTAGACAGGGAAATGACATTTGACTTTCTTTTTTTAAAAAAGCTTTTTAAAAAAATTTAAATTAGAAACAATCATATTTTATATATTAATCTCAATTCCCTCTCCCTCCCATTTTCCCATGCTCCCCACTGATCCCCCCTATCCCCCCTCTTCTGCTCCATAGAAAGGGTGAGGTCTTCTATGTGGGATCATCAAAGTCTGTCACATCATTTGGGGCAGGGCGTAGACCTTCTCCCTTGTGTCTAGGCTGAGGGAGTATACCTCTATGGGGAGTGTGCTCCCAATGTCCATTCATACATTAGGTATAAATGCTTTTCCATTACCAGGGACTCCATAGACTGTCCAAGCCCCCTAACTGTCACCCATGTTCAGGGGGCCTGGTTCCATCCTGTGCTGTTTTAAGTTCTTGTTTTTAAGTCAGATTTTCTATTTATTTTACTTTAGTTTTGTTTTTATAAGCTAGGTCTCATTGTGTAAAAAAGGATGGCTTTGAACTATCAACTCTCCTGTCAATTTCTGGGATTATAGAATTGTATTCTTTTACCAGAAGATACTTATTTATAAGAAAAATATTCAACTCCAAAAATATACAACTGTAATTCACCAGGGCACATTTACTTGTAACAAATTATTTATTTATTTATTTATTTTAATGACCATGTGTGTATGTGTGTGTGTCACAGCATACATGTGTATGTCAAGGTACACCTTTGGAAATTGGTTCTCTCCCTTCCACCACATGGGTTTCAGAGAGCAAACTCGGGTCCTTATGAACACACCTTTGCCTGCTGAGTCATCATCTCTGCCCTACTTACACACTGAGGAGCTAGATGTTTCACTGGATTAGTACAACCATCAGAAAAGTGTTACTTAGTCTCAAAATTATAAAAATAAAATAAATTTAAGGCTATGGTAGAAATTAACTAAGATCAACTTTCCACTGGCACATGAAGTATTGTGACAAGGACTCAACAGGCATAGATAGCACCTTCTGAAGCCTGATAATATCCACATTCTTCAAGAGAAACTTTACTGTCTTGCCTAACTAAAACAATTTGTCTTAAATAACTATAGACACCTTATATATTGACTACGTATGTTGGGCAATTTAATATTGTAGTTGTGAAAAAAAAAAGAACATGTGTCCTCTAAATACTACCGAAGGTAAATGGTGGCAACAGAACTTACTGTTGTGAACTTTAAACAGTTTGACTTTTGCAGGAAATATGGCAGGATCTTGATGTGGAGGTAGGTACCTAAAGCACATCACTTCCTCAGAAAAAAACATGAATGGTCCACGATAGCCTGACCTCCCACCCCCACTACACACAGCTACCATGACTTCAGGCATATACCAGCTTATATCTACATAGAATATTTAGAATTTGGAAATTAGTCTTTCACATAGGAAGAACAAGTCCCAACATGATCTAGCTCCCTCCAAGGCTAATTTCCTGATTAAGATACAACTGAGGAATCCTGATTTCACCAAGTGGTCCATAGGCCTAAGCTTGCCCCTTTATCATTCAGCAGATTCCCAAAGATACAGAGGCCAAAGAGAAGCATGTATATAATTCAAGGTTACCCTATAGGACACCCCATAATTTGACCCTGACATAATACTGTTAAATAGGTAAGATGTCAATGGTAAAATTAGGAGATGCCTCTTGTTATGACATGAAACTTAATGTTAGACATTTTCTCCATGACATTGACTTCAGACTTTCAGTCTTTCACATCTGTACAAGTATCAGCTGCAATATATCAAATCTAAAATCCTTGATTTACGAAATTTTTCTTCCTAAAAGACACTCTGAGTTTCTTACAGACATCTATAAAACATGGTTCACATGCAAGTCATGGCGCTGGAATGAAATGCTGTCTGTGGTCAGCATGACATCTCAACAATCAACTGAAAGTGACCCATAACAGCAAAACAACCACATGTGTTGCATTAATACCTAGAAATGCATTCTAATATATGAAAATCATTATATAGTGTTCACCTGTTGGATATTTCCATCTTTTACTGACCAGTAATATTAATACTTCCCAGAAAAGATCCTAACCTGATAAACCTTGACTTTGGAGAGAATGTAGCTGGATTTTGTTTTTACAAGTAATTCTCTATTTTATCACACACTTTGGAAGGATATGCTACATTCCTTTTAAGTCCTTTATAAACAAATACTGAAAAGAAATGTTATCTACCATGAAAATTTACTTCCATTGTGGTGTAACCGTACAAATGTAACAGACCTCAAGATCATAGTGTATCTGGTGCTTAATGAGTTTTCATTTCAGAATATTTTTAAATCTACATTTTGAACTAGTGTTTTCTTAAAACATGGACTCTTCACATGCAATTAAAGTTTCATATCTGGCCTCAGAAAGCTATAACAACTTGTTTCACTTTTGTAAACAGTATGTAATAGTATATAAACAAAGCCTCCTTCCCTACCAGGAAGAAATTGCCATAACATTCCAAACCTCTGTCTACCCTGCCATTTTGCTAGCAGGACACAATGCTGTGTGACTAGGTGTAAAAAGATGGGCACTTTAGTAGCCAGTCTAGCTTTCTAATGAAAAGCAGCCTGGCTCTGCAGAAGGATATAAGATGAAGATGTGAAGAACGTACGATGGGCACAGATACTGCTTCTTTTTTCCCTTCCCTTTCTTGGAAGATTTTTCTTTAGAACAAGCCTCTTCAACCCACAAGGACATGAAAATAAAAAAGGAGATTGCCAATGAAAACTTCATCTTGAAAATGGAGTTCCAGCAGCTTGGTCTACAAGAGAAGACAGAAAAATGATCACACTTAAGCATGTGACAGGACTGCGGCTTCTCTTTAAGGGGCTTCCCCATCACTAGTCAACAGGCAAATGCATTTGTATTTCAAATCTTACACCATTGGCCATTTAAGTTTCCTTGACATAGAAGTAAAATCTTTTGAATATCACAGTAAAACTCAATTCAAAGAAACATATGGGAAAAACAAGATTTCAATTACATACATAAAACTGTAGATTGTATACTTTCTAACTCCGGGGTTATATGAAATTAAAATTTGGCATTAAATTGGAGAATATTCAAAAATAGGTTCAGACAGGTACCTGTAAGGGTATTTAACACACTGTTTAAATAATTTTCTTTGACTAGACATTTTATGTATTTTTAAAAAAATGTACATTGTGTGGACTTTCGAATGCATGTTTCTTTTCAAAAGCAACCACAGTATTTAATTCAAAGTATTAAACAACTGACAGAGCTAAAGGAAGATTAGTATAAAGAGTTTCACATTCTAAGTCCATTGCTTTTACTTGTACTATTAAATCTGCATGTTGCATTTTACCCTCAAAATTCCATGCATTAATATAAGTTGACTTGTTAGTTTTCCCATTCATGTAAGAACTCGTGTAGCACTCTTCATCAAAAAGATTATTCTGGGTGTTAGTAATGAAACAAACCTGGAAGTGTGCTCATACTCTTCAAACAATCTTCCCCCACTAGATTTTAATATCTCTGCCTATGGGCGGAAGAGAATATTCTTCCAAACCATCAAGCATTTACTGACAGCAGAATAGTTAAAAACCACTTCTGTGTGCTTCATTTTCAGACCATAAATTTTTTTCTGCAACCTGAGACCCAAACACCCAATTCCTATCCCTCTCTACCTGCACTGACAATGCCCCCCCACCTTTTTTTTTTTTTTTTTTTTTTTTTTTTTTTTTTGGTGTTTAACCCTTCCCCCAGATTTATCCCTTATGTATCCTCTACATTCCATGTCAGGCCCAAAGGGCATGTTACTAGGTTCTTCACCAGCATTCACCAGGACCCCCAAGGAAGAGTCCCAGTACCGCAGAAGAGCTGTCCCCTTGGCTCACAGCCCCCTGCCCTCTGGTAGCAGTGCTGGCCGCCACAGCCAGGCTCCCCGAGCCCCTGTCCCCAACCCTCGGTGGCTTTTCAGAGTGGCCGATGCAGGGCCAGGTGATGCCTCCCCGCAGTTCCCCGGGGCCCTGGCCGCCGCGTGTCCCCATCGTGGGCCCTCGCCTGGTCCCCCCCCCCCAACATCAGACTGCGTCCGTATCTTTTTCGAGCCCGCCCCGGGGCCCCACTCGACCCCTCCGCAGTGCGCAAATCGGGAGCCCGCGGCACCGGGACCTCGCCTCCAGGCCTTACCGTAGGCGCCCCGCAGCCCTCCGCCGAAGTGACGGCGGCGCTGGTCGCGGGCGCAGAGGCAGCTGCGTCCCGCGAGTCCCCGCCGCCGCCCGCGCCGCTGCCGCCGAGCCTGACGCGCCTGCTCCGCCCCCGAGCGTGCGCCGTGGCGCGCCGCGGACATCTGCGGGGACCGCGGGCGGTGGAGCGGGTCGCTGCCACGAGGGAACAGACTCCGCACCAAGGGGTGGGTGGCGGGGAAGGATGTCGAGGCCCTTATCCGGGCACCTTAGCAGGGAGCCTGTCGGACTTGTCCCCTTTTATGGAACCACAGGGGCCCCAGGGGAGAAAAAGAGGTAAAACAGGGTGACAGGGCTCAAGGGTTGGCTTGTGAAACTAGCTACTTAGGTAGGACAGCAATTGGCCTTCCTGATCCAAACTGGACTAGATTCTAGTGTTTTCATCCTCTGCTTGTTGTGCTGGCTTCTAAGTGTCAGAACATTTCTAATATCTGAAGCCTGACCTTTCTATGCAGACTTCATCTAGTTTAAAGAATCAGTATAGCACTCAAGGAACACTGCCCTTAACACGGGTTACATAGTTAACATTGTGTATAACAGGGTCCCTTCTGGGCTCACATTGTCTCAGCGAGCCCTCAGTGTGCCTGGACAATTGCTCATCCTTCCCAGTTTTATAAAGGGTAAAATTGAAGCTCAGGTGGCTACGGGATTTACTTGGGGGTTACAGCTCTTAGAGTGGATTTATCAGAAATGCACAGTGATTTTTGCATGACTGTGCCAATTAGGGTCTACCTTTTGGTACTAAACTACTCTAGCTTTCATTTCCACAGACAAGAGGCCGCTTTGTGTGTGGGATGTAGGCTCTTGGAGAAAAGATATGGTTTGTTTTTTTGGGGGGAAGGGTGTGTGTGTGTGTGTGTGTGTGTGTGTGTGTGAAAACAAGAGTCTCCCTATGTGGCTCAGGCTGACATCAAATCCCTATGTGGCTCAGGCTGACATCAAATCCCTATATGGCTCAGGCTGGCTTCAAAACCTGTGCCACCATGCCCACTTGTTAGTAATTCTTAAGAAAAACCTTATTGATTTGAACACAAGTGAGCATAGCCTAGCATTGTGTGTGGGGAAGTCCAGCTAAGTCCACTACTACATGTGTTGGCCCACAGTACATGTGGAGATAGGAACACTCCCTCCATACAGTCATCTTCCTTCGGCCTCACAAAGCACTCTGCTTCTCAAGAGCAGTGATCATTATTTACTTTGCTAAGTCAGGGTGGCCCTGTGTAAATGCTGCAGTAAATGAAACAGCACATCTTAAATTGTATCAAAATGTGGCCAAGCATCATACAGACTGATTTTATATCATGTGACATTTGGAGGATAGGCCATATGAGGAATAAGAACTTTGTGTTCATGTAACCACATGAGTTGGAAATGGAGTAAAAGCTGTTATTCCTATAGCAGAGTGTCAGAAGTAATGAATTGGACTTAGCTCTTACATATGAGCATCCGTGCTCAAAATTCTCCACAACTTGTTCAGTTTTCCTATCATTGACTCTGATATATGTGCACATACACAACCTCTCTCTCTCTCTCTCTCTCTCTCTCTCTCTCTCTCACACACACACACACACACACACACACACACACACACACAGTGTTATAGATAGTATAAGCCAGCTGCAGAAAACCACAGGTCCTGCCGCTTAGTTGGCCTTACTGCCATTCCTCAACTGTTATGGGTCAGTCACATGCGTATCTCAGGAAAAAACTGTTGAGACAGGGAGACAGGTAGTCCTCAGTCCTCAAGATACACTGCTTTGCCTAAGCAAGCAGGCCCTCCCCATACCAAAAAAGAAAAGGAAATCACAAATTTCTCAAGACTGTCTTGCCCTCCACATGTATCCTACACAGCTTTATCAACTTATTTTTTACGCCCAATCACCTGTAAGAGCCCACAGCAGTTACCTCCCCTTCACACTTCCTTTCTTGTGCTGAAAGCTGATGCCCCTTTGCTACTGTGCTCATAAATGCAGTCTGATCTGTTGGGGTCAGATTTTGGTCTCTTTCCTGCCTTTTGTCCCTTTATTCTGCACTCCAAAATCTAACAATTATTAAGGTGAATGAGTTATTTATTAAAATGTGTCTGGGAGTAATGATGGATTTGTGGGGATTCTTTTTGCTCAATGCTTAGTGAACAGAGTTAATGGTCTAAATGGGCCTCTATTAAGCAGGAGCAAAGTCACATTAACAATTTTGAATATTTTTCTATGAATGTTATCAACTTACAGTAATTTTATTGTTGAGTGTCATATTGTGAAAGAAGAAGCGTCTAAAAGCATGTCACGAAGTAGTGTATTTTTTGTCATCTGTCAAGTGTTGACTTACATTTCTAGGTTTTTCTTTTTCCCATTCCTGCTCTACTTATTCATCTACATGTTTCAAAATACCATGTAGATTACTAAATTTACCTCATCAGACTAAACTTCTTATGGAAATTCAGTAAATGTTATTTAAAATTCAATCTGTTCATTTCCCTTTCTAAAGATTTCTGACCACTTTAGACCTCCTTTTTTTTTTCTTTCTGGTAGTATTCATTACATTCTGACATACTGTAGGATGCAGAATTGTTCATGTGTTCTCTCCTCTGGTTGAGTTGTAAGCTCAATAAAACCAGAAGCATCTGTCATTTTTTATCTACAGATTTGAAAAATGCAAATAACAATACATTTGGAGAATCGCTCCAAGAATCAAGCGAGTTAATTGGGGTTAAATATTTGAAAAAGAGAAGCTGAGCCTCAAATAATATCCTCCCCCATTTATGTTTGTTTCTGTTTGCTTCGTAGAATGGTAGATTTGTGAAATGTGGAATCCAATTAGATATTATTTTCTGCCCTTATTTTGTTCTTTTCTGTACAACTAGCTGGAGACATATTGTAACCCTATCTCTGAACAATCATTGGGAAACATACTCTCGGTCTATGCAGACCTGTCCAAAAATATGTTAAACTTACATTTCCTGAACATGTAATATAAATAAAGTCATAAGCATATTAAAGTATTGGAAGAAGAGAGGTAATTGTTATAATACCATTCAGTCTTTTCATAAAGGTACTTTTTATTCTTATTTTCTCAATATAAATAAAATGTTAAGTATAATTTTTTTCCTTTATTTCTTTCTCCCACCTGACTCATTCTATAATGATAACCTGGATTATAATCATCATTCTCATCAGTATTCCAGTCCATTTGGCATTATAATCATCAAATATCAACAAAAAAGCATACCCAGCTGCTTAAGATGCATTTTTCACAAATCATCATTTTCTAAAATTTCTCAGAGGAGAAAAGTATAAATACAAAAGAGAAGACTACAACAGAATATGATGAGTGCAATGGGCTTGGTAGCCTCTATTAAGCTCTATTCATGAATTGTAAAGAAAATCAAGATTTGTATCAAGAGATAATGAGTAGTCAGACTTAGTGAAATAATAACAAAAATAGTTGATAATCCAAGATTGTTTCCACATGTTTTCCTGACACCACAGATTATCCTTAAATTAATCTCCAATCATATAATTAGTTTTGAATCTCAATTTTAAGCAAGAGATGAATTTTCTCAATCTCATAATTACTGGAAGTATCTTTAGTGTTGTACAGTAAGAACTTCAAGGTTTACTATGAAGTTATTTGTGACTATATTTGTGACAAAACAGGGGCCACAAAGGGAAATTTAATTACCAAAAGTAATAAAGCCAGAAAGGAAGTCAGAGGTCTACTTCAGCTTTAATTCTGTTTGCAGTATCAAGACACTGGTTCCAGGGGCCACAGGTGACACTCAGTGCTGGTCCTTGTGCTTTACTGTATCAGGTCCCCCAGCATCACTCTGAAATCTGTTTGGTTCCAGTTGCATATGGATGAAGCAAGGAAGACAGCTTAGTGTCTAGACATAAACAAGTTTGAACTGATCAGAGAATTGAAGCCAAGAAGACTCTTACCTCAAGCTCAAGGTTGCTCTTAAACATTATCTACTATGCCAGAAATGTTTTTAATGAAATATTCTGTGTTTTATATTGATTGAGGTTGCATATAACCTACTACTCTTCAATATTATGCAGCACTTTCAATTTATTATATCCTCAACAAGCTCATGAGATCAACAATAATCCTGTGGTGATTTATTGAGGAAGATCAGAGGATATCATGCAATTTCTAATGTCATTTTGCTAATAATTTCTTTAGATTTTATACCTGACTCTTGAAACTGGGTTCTTAAAATATTTTATATTTGATACCATCACATAATACTAAGAAGAACAACCACAGTCAATGTAAACTCCATATTAATTGTGATGATATAAAAATAAGATGAAAGAGATTTAAATGAATTAGACTTACTTTCCAATATGTTTAGTGAACTTTGTCTCACTACATTGTGGGTACTGTTTAGAACTGTCATATTGCCCACTGGGGGGGGGGAGATGTGACCTTTCCCACAGTTACATTTTAGTGTATAAACATCAATGATGTCTTTCCATTGTCTTCAGGAGGATACAAGTTTCTGGATTCAAATATTTATGGCAGTCTAGGATTCTCTTACAGTTCCAGAATAGTATAACAAGTGTATTCTTGCCATCTCTACTTGTAAAATCAGCAAGGATCATAAATGAGAAATAGTTTTCTCCCAGCTTCTTTCCGAATTCTTCATACTCCACATGTTGTTGTTTCTATTTCCCAAAGCATTATGTGCCACTTGGTACTTCACAGATTGTACTTTGGTCCACTGACTTCACTCCCTTTCAACAAGCCAAACTTATCCTCCCCAGCATACCCTTGAAATCATGAGTATTATGAAGAATATACATTGCTATTTCTTCAGACAGCAAAAAATGTAATCCTGAAATTTCACCTAGAATATTTTCTCTGAGTCTCAGCCTCCTCATCCACATTAACTTTGCTGGTGCTTCTCATTTCAGGATACTGTGTCTCTTCACAATCATTTCACTGTCAGCAGCTGTCTTGTTTATTCTTTTACTTCTTTATCTCTGTTACATAGGGTTCCTGGAAGATAATTAGTCCTACTCATTAACATACTTCCTCTACTTGTGAAATTAACACACACACACACACACAGAGAGAGAGAGAGAGAGGGTGGAGAGAGAACAAACAAGCAAATGAAACTTCTTGAATATTTCTCTTCTCCACTGAGTTAAAGAAGGCTGGGTCAGGGAAGAATAATGAAAACAGCGAAAAGAACAATGTCTATTATTAACCGGTAGGGAATATTCCACAGAAATATTACATTCTGCAAAGAATGCAAAGAATGGGGTGACATTTGTCACTGTATAGATTCCTTTTTTGCAATACGTCAAAAATAAATTTGGCTTTTAATTTTATTATTCCCACCCATGGAGATGATCCAACAAGTCAAGAGAAGGACACATTTTTATACTCAGTTCATTTTACAAAATTCATGTTTTATAGTTTTTGTTGAAAACTGGCAATAAATCAGTAGGTTAGTTTCTATTAACATAAAGAGGAAAGGTATAGATTAAAAAACTTTTGACTTTCAAGCTCTGTCTGTCTGATTCAGCTCCCTTAGCTAGTATTGCCTTCTCCCTCTCCACAGGACTAACTGGCACTTAAAGGGCAAACAATACCAGCTACCAAGGGGTTGGAACATTTTGATACGAAATTAGTTTCCTATTGCTGCTGTAACAAAATCCTACAGTATAAGTCATTTAAACAATGTGACATATGAAATTAAAGACAGTAGGGCACTGAGGATGAGCTCCTCTGAGATCTCCTCTAGTTTGCAGAAAATCCCCTTCTTATCCTCCTCCCCCACTTCTTGATTTATCCTAGCCTGGGAACCCACAGACCTCTCTTGCCAGGGAAGCAGGGATGCAAACTGCCTATCTGTACCCTTTCCTTCCTTCTTCCAAGCTCAATCCCCAGTATCATTCTAAACTCTGTAGCAGACTTCCTGCTGAGGCCTCCCTTCCCCCTTCCCTGATCTAGAGTGAATTACAGAGGTCTTATTCTCCTAACCTTCCTCTCCATACTCCTTGCACTACCCTTGCCCCTCCCCCCCCACACCTCCAACAGGAACTCCCTGGGAGCCTACAGGCAACTTTTAATAGGGAATCAAGTAGGCTAAAGGCTAACTGAAGATCTTCTTCGCCTCTCCTTCCATCCCTTCATGTCAAATCTCATAATCTCATCCCCAGCACTACAGCAGACCTGCTGTGGCCTTTCCTCACTTTTTGTCCCATAAAAAGGACCAATTAAACCTAATCTATCTGGTGGAATACCCTGATTTCCATCCTCTTGTGAAGCTACTTCACTTTCCCAAGCCCATCCCCATTCCTAAGTCTCATATTTCAACACTCACATACTGGATTTTGTGTGGATTTGATATCAGCTGGAGTCATCAGAGAGAAATGGGCTTCATTTCATGGAATGCCTGCATGAGATCCTGCTGTAAGTAATTTTCTTAATTAGTGATTAATGGAACAAGACCCAGCCCATTGTGGGTAGTGCCATCCCTGAGCTGGTGGTACTAGGTTCTATAAGAAAACAGGTTGGACAAGCTAGGGGAAGCAAGCCAGTACATGCCTCCATGGCCTCTACATCTGCTTCTGCCTCCAGGATCCTGCCATGTTTGCATTCCCAAATTCCCGAATTCCTTCAATACTTAACAATAATAAGAAAGTGTAAGTCAAATAAAACTTTTTTTTTTTTCTCCAACTTCCTTTTTGGTAGTGGTGTTTGTCACAGCAATAGAAACCCTAACTTTGACAATCCAGAAACACATTTTACCTGGAACACACCACAGAAGATCTTCTTAGTAGGTAGCACACAGCCTCCACACCTGTTGTGGATTACTGCTTTAGCTAGGCAAAGATGTGTTATATTTGTTCATGCTGCAGAATATTATTTTAACTGTATAAAGGTGTTCTAAATTTGTTTAGGCTGCATTTGTTTAATTATGTAAAGATGTGTTACTTTTTCACCTTGCCTGCCTAAGGCACCTGATCTAATAAAAACCTAAATGGCCAATATCTAGGCATGAGAGGGATAGGTGGGACTGGCAGACAAAGAGAATAAATAGGAGGAGAGAAGACAGAAAGGAGAGTCATCCAGACAGAGGAGAACATACAGAAGGAAAGGCCTGAGGTAAAAACATAGATAAAGACAAACAGATTCAGTTATAATAGCTATCAAGAAATGAGTATAATATAAGGCAGATCATTCTTTTTTTTTTTTTTTTTTTTTTTTTTTTTTTTGATATTATGCTGTTGGCCCGTTACTAGTTTCTTATCGGCTAGCTCTGTCTTAATTATTAACCCATTTCTATGTATTTCCATGTGGTCTTACCAGCGAGAGGTGGCTAGCGATTCTATTCTCTCCAGATTCTCCATCTTGACCCTTCATTACTACTTCCTATTTCCTCCTTGTCTCCTAGCCCCTCCTATCTTCCTTTCCTATTGGTCAACAGTGCTTTATTCATTAACCAGTATGAGAAGTATATATACATAATGACATCTCCCATCATCTCCTCTTTTCTGTCTAAATAAAAAGAAGGTTTTTAATCTTAACATAGCAAAATATATCACATAACAGTTATCAAATAAGAATCACAGATAACACTATTTAGTCCATTAACATTTAGCAAGATTTGAAGAAAATATTCCATCATCTATCCTATCTTTGTGTGTCTAAAGTCTAAGTAACTTATCTTTAATACTAAGGAAAACTGTAACCATAACTCTCTTTCTTCAAGTCCCTCAAAGACCACAGAAGGATAGTATATAAACTCTAGAAATGACAGAGACAACTCACTACCTGGTCACCCAAAGTTCTTTTGTAATCTTCCATCTTCAGCCCATAGGCCATAGTGTGTCTGGCAGACTCTTCAGCAAAGCAGGAAACTTTAAAATGTCTTCTTGTGTTGGCAATTTGTCAGTCACCTTTCTCTGTCCTGCAGAATGTCTGGCAGACTCTTCCAGGAAGCAGGAACTCTGTAGCAATGTTCATCTTGAATGAGCAGTCACTTTTCTGTGGGTCCTGTATGTCCAGTTTATATAACATAAAGTCAAACAGTCCAGACAAGAGCAGTATCTTGTCCAAATGGCTAGTCTTGCCATATTGGAGGCAAACTCCATCACGAGTTTCTTCAATGACCATCTTCCTTTCTGACACAGGTGGTGTTGCCAGGAGCAGTTATGTCTCACTATAAAGAAAAACCCTAAACCATTTTAAATGCCATATTCTGTAGGTCTTTGAAAGGTTCGAAGAATTCCTATCTATCTCAAATACATCTCTATATATCTAGAAAACCTAACTCACCTAGCTATAAGTTTTTACTGTTATAGGTAACTATCTTAAATCTGTACTAAATTATACATTATATTTAAATGAGCTATATAAACACAATGCCTAAACAAGAGGAGAAATATACATATCACAAAATTGACCTTAAATTGTATTAATAAATGAAAATCCATTCCAATATAAAGTATTCATATCTATTCCATAATCCCCTTTTTACCTTTAAAAAGAATTGGCTGTGATCATTAACCATTTATAACCAAGCCCATTTAAATGAAAACAAACATTTATAAACAATATTTGGGAATTTGGGCATCATTCTTTCCAAACTACTTCCTGCTGATAGGGGGCGCTGTCATGGGGGAATCCTAAAAGGATGAAGAAATCCTGGCTGTAGTCTGCAAGGCTGCCTTGTTCAAGCTGTTTTGAATGTTGGATCACCAGGAACACTGTTTCAGGGGCTCAAACCACATTAGTCTGGGGGGAATCCACATCTTTTTATTTTCTGTGGAAACAAAAATAGAAATCCTTTTCCCCAGTAACTTGTCCTTAGACTTAAATTTTGGAGTCAAAGCATTTTTAAAATATATAAATTACATTGATCCAGCAGCATTTGTTTTAACAGTTGTTGTACTAGAAGTTCTAGCTAATGCTATAAGACAGCAAAAGGAGATCAAGGGGATCCAAATTGGAAAGGAAGAAGTCAAACTGTCTCTATTTGCAGATGATATGATAGTTTACATAAGCGACCCAATAAACTCTACCAGGGAACTCCTATAGCTGATAAACACCTTCAGCAAACTAGCAGGATACAAGATAAACTCAAGAAAACCAGTAGCCCTACTTTTTTCAGACGACAGAGACAGAGAAAGAAATCAGAGAAACATCACCCTTTACAATAGCCACAAGCAACATAAAGTATCTTGGTGTAATACCAAACAAGTAAAAGACCTATATAATAAGAACTTTGTAGCTCTAAAGAAAGAAATTAAAGAAGATACCAGAAAATGGAAAGATCTCTCATGCTCTTGGATAGGTAGGAAAAACATAGTAAAAATGGCAATTTTGCCAAAAGCACTCTATAGATTCAATGCAATCCCCATTAAAATCCCACCATAATAATACTTCACTGACCTTTAAAGGATAATAATCAACTTTATATGGAAAAACAAAAGACCCAGGATAGCCAAAACAACCCTATAAAATAAAAGAACTTCAAGAGGCATAACCATTCCTGAATTTAAGCTCTACTACAGAGCTATAGTTCTGAAAACAGCCTGGTATTGGCACAAAAATAGACAGGTAGACGAATGGAATCAAATTGAAAATCCTGATATTAACCCACATACCTATGAACACCTGATTTTCAACAAAACAGCTAAAATTATACAATGGGGTGAAGACAGTATCTTCAACAAATGGTTCTGGCACAATTGGATGAGGGTATGTAGAAGACTACAGATAGACCCATGTCTGTCGCCATGCACAAAACTCAAGTCCAAATGGATCAAAGACCTCAACATCAATCCAGACACATTGAACTTAGAAGAAAAAGTAGGAGGTACCCTTGAACAAATTGGTATAGGAGACTGCTTCCTGAACATAATTCCACGGGCACAGACACTGATAGCAACAATTAATAAATGGGACCTCTTCAAACCTAGAAGCTTCTGTAAGGCAAAGGACACAGTAGACAAGACCAAACGGCAGCCCACAGACTGGGAAAAGACTTTCACCAATCCTATATCCGACAAAGGGCTGATCTCCAAAATATACAAAGAACTCAAGAAACTAGTCAACAAAACACCAAATAACCCTATTAAAAGATGGGGTACAGAACTGAAGAAAGAATTCTCAATAGAGGAAAACAAAGATGCTGAAAGACACTTAAGAAAATGTTCCACATCTATGGGCAAAATGCAAATCAAAACAACTTTGAGATACCATCATTCTCCTGCCAGAATGGCTAAAATTAGAAACACCAATGATGACTCATTTTGGAGAGGATGTGGAGAAAGAGGAACACTCCTCCACTGCTGGTGGGAGTGCAAACTCGTATAGCCATTTTGGAAATCAGTATGGCGGTTCCTCAGGAAAATGGGAATTAGTTTACCACAGAACCCGGCAATCCCCCTCTTAGGCATATACCCAAAGAATCCACATCCATGCAACAAAGACATCTGTTAAATTATGTTCATAATAGCATTATTTGTAATAGCAAGAACCTGGAAGCAACCTAGATGCCCCTCAATTGAATGATGGATAATGAAGCTGTGGCACATCTACACAATGGAATACTACTCTGCAGAAAAAAATAATGGTATCTTGAAATTAACAGGCAAGTGGATGGCACTTGAAGAAACCATCCTGAATGAGGTAACCCAGTCACAAAAAGAGGAACATAGTATGTATTCACTCATATATGGATTTTAGACCCAGATCAAAGGATCACCAGCCTATAATTCACACCACCAGAGGAACTAGGATACAAGGTATATTCTAAGAGATTCATATAAAGTCTCTCACAGAACCGGGAAGGGACAAGTTCCCCAGAGCATAGGGGAAGTGGGGGGGGGGAGCACCAAATGGAGAGAAAATAGGAGAAAATGAGGGGGAGGAAAGGAAAACCTGTGCGACCAGGAAGATTGAGCCTGGTTAGGAATAGAAGACAGGAGAGAGAGCATAAAAGAGGGAGCCAATATTGGTTTGAAGAGAAAACTGAACACAAAAAAAGGTCTAGAGAACTACAAGATTGCCGCCAACTAACAATTTGAGCTTCCATGGAAAGGCTACCATAAATGCCCTTCCTGGATAGTGTTATCAACAACTAACTTCTCCATGGAACCCTCATCTAATGCCTGTTGGAAACAGGAGCAAACACCCATATATAAACATCGAGTCTAACTAGAACCCAGATGCAGATGGAGAGGACAAGACCAGGCAGCAGAAATACATAGAGACAGCTTACCTGAGCAAGGAGGAGCTAATGGGCCCCCAGACTGATAGCTGGAAAGCCAGCATGGGACTGACTCAGGCCCTCCTGAATATGAGTCTCAGCCAGAAGGACTGAGCAGTCTGAGGGACCTCAGACAGTGGAGCCAGGATGTATCCCTGTTGCACAAAAGGACCTTGCTAACACATCCCCCATGGAGGGATAACTGCCCTAACCTAGAGACAGGAGAGAAGCCCTAGTCCGTATTTCACATGACCTGTCAGACCTACATGGCCCCAGCTGGATGGCATTCCCCTACATATGGAATTGGGGTGGGGGATGGGAGGGGAGTGTGGTTAGGGTGCATGTAGGAGGGCAGAGAAGGTAAAAGGGAGGGAGGGAGGGAAGGACGGAGGGAGGGAAAGAGAGGGAAGTGGGATCGACATGTAAAACAATAAATTCAAAAAAAATTCTCTGATTCAAAAATTTAAGTTCAAGGACAAGTTACTGGGGAAAAGGATTTCTATTTTTGTTTCCACAGAATATGAAATGCTGTGGTTTCCTTCCAGACTAATGTGGTTTGATCAAGCCAGACCGCCTGAAAGAGAGTACCAAGTGACCCTACATTCAAAACATGTGGACAAAGCAGCCTTGCAGACTACAGCCAGGATTTCTGCATCTTCTTAGAATCCCCCATGACAGTGCCCCTTAGCAGCAGGAAGTAGTTTGGAAAGAATGACGCCCAAATTCCCAAATATTGTCTATAAATGTTTGTTTTCATTTAAATGGACTTTGTTATAAAAAAAATAAATAAAAAGAGAAAATACAGGATATAAGTAATCTCAGATCATCAAAGTTAAAAGAAGGGGGGGGGGATGTACACACCACTACCACCCCCACCACCTCAAACAACAAAAGAATGGTAATCAACAGTCTTGATCATTGCTATCTCTCAACATCAACAGACACAATTCCCAAATAAAAAGACACAGACTGATAGAACTGATGCAAAGACAGGATCTAACCTTCTTCTGCATACAAGAAACATATCTGTTACAAGTATTTCCTGCTGCCTGGTCCAATAGCTGCATCAGTCCCAAAATAACACACAGAGACTCTATTAGTTATAAGCTTTTGGCCAATGGCTAGAGCTTCTTATTGGCTAGCTCTGTCTTAAATATTAACCCATTTCTATCAATCTAAGTGTTTTCACATGGTCTTATCTTACTGGACAGAGGGTCCAGACCTCTTCTTTCATGTTCTACATCTTGACTCCCCTCTACTACATCTCCCAGAATCGGCCTTTTCTCCTAGTCCCACCTATCGTGCTTTCCTATTGGCCAACAGGGCTTTTTTCATTAACCAATAAGAGAAACATATTTTCAGAGTGACATCTTCTGTCTTTATATATAGTTTTGTATCAAGCCTAAATCTTTTCTTTAGACTAAAAGGGGAAATGTAGTGAGATATCCAAACTGCCTTCTCCTGTGATCTGGGAGTACGAGGTCTGGGGTCCCAGACCCCAGCTGGCTCTCTTACTTCCTGGTCAGCAACAGAGAGCATCTGGATGCATCCTTGGGACAGGAACCTATAGCGGTCATCTGTTTTTGGTGTAAGTGATTTCTCCCCAAATAAACATCCATCCGCCTATCCTTTCCTATATTCTTATTTACCACACTTTATACATCTCAATATCATGGATAGATATTACCTTAGGAAAAGTGTTGAAAACAGATATCCCAAGTAAATGAACCTAAAAAACAATTTGATGTAGTCATTTTAATATCTGACAAACTAGACTTCAAACCAAAACTAATGAGAAGATATAGGGAAGAATACTGCATACTCATCAAAAGAAAAATACAGCAAGAAATCATTTCCATTGTTAACATCTATACCCTAAACACAAGGGTACCCAAGTCTGCAAAAGAAACACTGCAACCTAAATCATATATTGACCATCACACACTGATAGTGGGAAATTTCAGTACCTCACTCTTGTCAATAGACAGATTCCCCAGTCAAAAACTAAACAGAGTATTACTGGAGCTAACTGAAGTTACAAACCAAGTAAACCTAACAGATAGAGAACATTACACACACACACACACACACACACACACACACACACACACACACACCTTCTTCTCTGCACCTCATGGAAATGTCTTCAAAATTGAGTACATACTTGGACATAAACTAAGTCTCAACAGATACAAGAAAATCAAAATAACAGCCTATATCCTGTCTGACCACTATGAATTAAAATTGGATGTAAACAACATCAGAAAGCTTACAAACTCATGGAAACTGAATATCTTTATACTAAGTTAAAGACTTTCTAAAACGGAGTGAAAATGAATACATAGTATGTCCAAACTTATGGAAACAGTGAAGATACTTCTAAGAGGCAAGTTCATAGCACTAAGTCCCTGTATAAAACAAAAATAGAGAGACCTTATACTAGCAACATAATTCCTCTTCTGAAAGCTCTATAACAAAAATGAAGAAATTTTAATCAAAATGTGTAAAAGTCAAGAAATAATTAAACTCAGGTCTAAAAATCAATTATAAAGGATAAACAGTACAAGGAATCAATGAAACAAAGAATTAATTACTTGAGAAAATCAATAAGATTTGACAAACTCGTATCCACATTAGCTAAAATATGGGAAGACAAGACCCAACTTAATAAAATTAGGGTTGAAAAGCAAGGGGAGCATAACAACACAGTCTCAACAAATTCAGAGAACCCTAAGGACATACTTTCTAAGAAAAATGTGGTCTTGCAAATTAGAAAATTTGAAAGAAATGGAACATTTTCTTGATACATGCCATGAAACAAAGTTAAATCAAGATCATATAAGCAATTTAAATATACCTATAACCCCTTATGAAATAAGTCATTAAAAAGCTGCAAACCAAAAGATGCCCAAGACAGTACCTTGCTCAGCCATCACCAGAGAAGCTTCCTCCTGAGACAGATGGAAACAATTATAGAGTCTAACAGTCAGAGAGTGAGTGACCTTGAAACACCCATCCTTGAATGTGAAATCTCAATCAAAACTCTCCCCTCAGAGCTTAGGGAACCCTACATAAGAGGAAGTAGAAAGAATGAAAGAGCCAGAGGATCTAGAGGACACTGAGAAAACAAGACCCATCAAGTCAATATGCACAAAGCTGATATGAACTCAGAGACTGAAGCAGCAATCCCAAGGCCTGCATGGGTCTGCACCAGGTCTTATACTACATATTATGGCTTCCAGTTCGTGTTTTTATGGGATTCTTGAATGTGCAAACAACTGGGTCTCTGATTCTTATGCCTTCTCCTGGACTATTTTCCTTCTGTTAGTTTGTCCTGTCCAATTTCAATGTGACAGGTTTTGTTTGCTTGGTTTTTTTTCATCTTATTATATTTTATTTTGTTGTATTTCAAAAGTGAATGAGCTGGGCGGTGGTCGTGCATCCCTTTAATCCCTGGTCTACAGAGTGAGTTCCAGGACAGCCGAGGCTACACAGAGAAGCCCAGTGTTGGGGGTGAGAGAGTGAATGAATTGAAGAATGAATGATTTAATGAATGCATGCATGAATGAGTGAGTGAGTGAATGAATGAATGAATGAATGAATGATGAATGAATGAAAACCTAGCCACTGAGGTAAAGATTAACCACCAATAATCATGTATAGCTTCTGGAAGAGGAAAAATCAGTTTTTTCCAATTGAGTAACACTGGGTATATCAGCATAATCCCAAGACAAAAATAATTTATTTTATTTTTGATATAGATCAATCTCTTGTTCTACTCCCTGATTTGGATGCCAGCTTCTTCCAGATCCTGCTCCAACATGATGTACTATACTCTTAAACTGTGAAACAGAATAAACCCTTTGTCCCATTCAGGGTACTTTTTCACAGCAACATAAAAGTAACTAATGCAAATATTAAACCTGAGAGATACTGTGGTAGTTTGAATGAGAATGATCCCCATAGGCTCCTGTTTTTGAATGTTTGGTTCCTAGTTAAGGAAACTGCTTGGTAATGATTAGGAGGTATGGCCTCATTGGAATAGATGTGGCTTTATGGGAGAAGGTGCATCACTGGTTTAAAAGGCCCATGATAAGCTTAGTCTTTGTCTGTCTGTCTGTCTGTCTGTCTGGCTGGCTGGCTGGCTGGCTGTCGGTCTGTCATCTATCTCTGCATGCTGTCTGCAGATGAGATGTGAGTTTTCAACTTTGGTTCCACCAGTAGTCTGGCGTGCCTGCTGCCAGGTTCCCTACCCTCAGAAACTGTAGGCAAGACCCAAATTAAATGCTTTCTTTTATAAGTTGCCTTAATCATGGTGTCTCTTCACAACAATATAACAGTAACTAAAACATCCACTATTAAGCTTATTACAAGAACATGGTAATTTTGACTTTTTTTCCAAATATTAAGGAATTTCAATAATAGAATAAGCAGACAATATAAGCATTTTCTTTGAGAGTAAATCCCACAAGAATTGTGATTCTGAAACAACTGCCATTTTAGTTTGCTTCTTCTTTAATAATCCTCCTTTTGTTATTTTAAAAAATTGCTCCAAATTGAATTAAAATAATTACATGATTTGTCAAAATTGTAAACTTTCCAATTAATGAATTCAGTGTAAACCCTAAGCTATGATTTATCTCCAGCTCCTCAAATGATAACAGCCATATCGCAGTGTTGTTCATTTGACAATTTTTTTCTCTCCCCAATATAAAAGAGAAAAAGAAAAAGAGTAATGGTAACAACAAAAAGGTTGTGTGGATGAATTAAGTATTATTCTAGTAACTTCTGCTTCTTCTTGTGTAAGCAGTTTCCCCATCCCAGGAGCAGCTTCCAAATTACCACACAGAGATTTATATTAATTGTAAATGCTCAGTCAATAGCTCAGGCTTGTTACTAACTAGCTCTTACATTTTAAGTGAACCCATGTTCCTTATTTACACCCGGCCATATGGCAGTACCTTTATTTGTATGGCATGTTCATTCCCTGCTCCCTCTGGGTCTGCTGGCATCTCTCCTGATTCTGTCCTTCCTCATCCCAGCATTCTCAGTTTGGCTTTCCCACTTAACTGTATCCTAGTCAGGTGCTGACCACTCAGCTTGTTTATTAAACTAATCTCTGCAACATATATTCACACAGTATAATGGAATATTCCACAGTATGCTAGTGTGACTACACATTAATGGGCTCTCTGTTACTGTAACAAAACTTCAGTGTTGAACAAGAAAGGGGTGGAGATTGACTTTGGTTCTTGGTTGCAGAGAGTTCAGCTCTATTCTTGTTGGAGTTCATTTTTGTTATTGTTATTTGTTTTATTCTGTTCTGTTGTTCAGTTATATTATTTCTCTTGATGATATTGATCTCTTCCCTAGTCCTCCCCTTTATTTATAGCCATCTTCAAGCTTTCCTCTAAAATTAACCTCAGTGGTCTTCTAACTCGGGAATTACTCCATTTGCCTCTTCTTAGAATAACCTCCTGATTCTCTGTGGATGCAAGTGGGACCATCCATATGGGACTGCAGAGAATTTTCCACCTTAGCTTCTGAGACAGTGTCAACTTGAAGCTCTCCTGTTTCAGCTAGGCTGGCTGGCTCTGAGATCAGTGTGCCTCTGTCTCACACACTGGGGTTATGGGTAGACAGCCAGGCCTGGCTTTCATGCACAAGTACTAAGGATTTGAACTCAGGTCCTCTTGCTTTCAGAGCTGAGCCATTTCTACACCCCACTTGATTCTGTTGTAGTAGACCTACAGTAACACCATCATGGGAGTATGTGGTAAGGAGATCTAGTCACTTTAGGGTTGCCAGGAAGCAAAGACAGGAGGGCCAGGATTCCAATAACCACAATAACCTAACTTCTCTACATACTCCACCCCATAATGTTCTTCCCATGTCTCCTTAGTCCACAAACTGGCAACCTTAACACAGGGACCTGAGGGAGTATTTTAAATCCAAACTGTGGCACTATGAAATGGAAACCCTAATAAGCTGATTAATTAATCAGTCAAAACTGACTCTGTCTCTATGATTCTATGTATTCTACAAGAAATCTATAACACAGTAAATCAAAACATCCTCATTATTCAATGTCTGAATTTTATACTTAAATATCATAAAGACAATAGAGTTACTTACTATTTCTTTTCAAATGTATAATTTAAGATGCATTTAGAAATAAATGTATCAAAATAATCTTGAGTATATACATCATAGAAAGTTTATTTTGTATGGACATGTTTTACTTGAATTTTCTAAGAAAAAACAAAAATTCTCCATTCATCTCCATTTTGTTTTTGTTAAGTGTAATTTCTAACAAAATAATATATGTAATTGATTGAGTTAATTGCTTTAATTTGAAAACCAAATCAGGATGTTCAACACAGATGCCAGTTGAGGTACAATTTGCTTAAAAAACATCTGAAAGCAACACAGGCACCATTAGGCTAGTGAAAGAAGATTTACAATTCATAGTGTACAACAGTGCATTGTTACTCACTTCCTCGTGTGCACCAAAGTATTGCCTGTAACAAATTCCAATTCCAAATGGGGAGTGATCTAGAAGAAAGTCAGAAAAGGTCAAATTCTAAAATGGTTAAAACAAACTGGGATGTGAGTGCAGGAGATTTAATATTTCCATGTTTGGGGAGTAGTATATTTAGTTCTCTTGATAGTGGCAAATAGAAATAGTCAGGAAGTAGATGTCTTTACTTTCCCAATTTATCAGACATCATTTTCTAAATAAATATGACATTATTAATTGGTGTGTTTTAGCTTAGCCATATAAAAATAAAAATTGAGAGTTCTTTTGATACATAAACATGATAATATTTCTTTGTTTCAGCTAGTTCAAAAGTGAGGATCTCATTTCCTTATAAAATCATAATATAAAAACCCTTCTAGATGCTGTGAATTTTTTTCTGAGGTAGAGAAGAATAAATCTTCCCTGCCCAGATAAAGTGAGCAATGACACAGGATACAAAGGGAGCCTGAGTAAAAAGGGTAACAGTTAAAAATTATTCTGAAAAGGATAGATTATTAAATAAATGTGTTTCATCTAAACATACTAAATGTATTTTCAATTACATTATTTTTAGTGCTGCCTCCAAATAAAAATTCACAGAATTTAGAACTGAATTACTGAAAAGCAGAAGCTTGAACCCCCAAATCTACTGGTGATAGAAGGCCTGTGAAGATGATGATGCCCCTAAGAGGGTCATTGTAGATTAGATTCTATATGATTAGAAGTAATCTCACAGTAGACACAGTGAGTACTGCCCTGTGGGAAGGCCCAGTAGACACTATGAAATGAGGTAAACATGAGAATCTGCCCTGTGAATATTTCATCTAGGAGTTTTGTCTCAACAAATCAGGAAAGACCATTGTCATGTGGCCACTAGGATTTAGTATTGCTTTGAAGAGTATTTGTTTTAGATCTCTAATTTTCTTTTTGTTTCATGTGATGGTATGTTGTCATATACTGTGGACTTGTGCAACTAGAAGTAGCAGCTAGATTTCCTGGACACATGCATTTAGAAATTGATAGAATGTACTTCTGTTTATAAAATCTTAATATTGTGAAAATTCCTATCTTGTAAGATATCAAGTTAGTCTAGGCAAGAAGATTCATTTTGTTTAGGACTGCAGAGCAATAGAAGCAACGGTCTCTTTCTATAGCTGCTCTGAAGGTCTACACTGACTCTCTTACATTGTGGCAGCTCATCCAAATAACTGACATGTTAGTTGACTTTGTTGGCCTGATATATCCTCAGTCAGTAGGATCTTCAGCTCCTAGCATATCTCCTTTTTCTTTCCAAATTATTTGCTTTGCTAACTTCAGATCCAAATGAGACATCAAAATAATTACTATGCATGTAAGTACTTACAATAAATCCCATCTTTTACAGCAGTTCCTACAATCCTTTCTTTGACTAAACTCCAATATGAAGGTCAGTGTTTTCCAATCACAAAAATAATAGGCTATCTTTGTAAACAGACAGGAAGATTTTCAGACCTCAGATAAATGTCCATCAGATCAATTCCATTTCCCTGGGCACACAGCTACCTGCACAACTGAGTTCGGTGTTTCCAATTCCCAGATGAACAGAGATGAGAAGGAAGTGGAGGAAGACAACATGAGGAGGAGGTTCGGGTTAAGCATCAGACATTTAGCACTACAGAAAGATGAATGGCTTGTTTGTGTCTACAAGTTGACTTAAGATATAAACATTCATTTAGATTCTTGAAGCATAGAAATAGTTACTTCCTGAGTTAGAAAAAAATGGTAGAAAAAAAGGTAGAATTTGGGGATATCTGAAATCATGAAATATCTGAAATAGTCTTTGTAGATTAACTGACTAGAGTGAGAAAATAATGCTAATACAAACTGCTAGGGTTTTGATAAATAACACCCCTCAAAGCCCCAATGTCGAAGACTTGATCATCAGTCTATGACACTATAAGTAGATAGAGTAACCTTTGGGAGTTTGTGCCTAGCTGGTAAAGTTGCATCACTGTGGAAGTACTCCTTAAGGTGATAATGGGTCTTTGCATCTTCATTTCTCTTTGTTTCCTAGTTGTTATAAATTGTTTAATATATCCTCCCCACCATGGGTGAAAAATCAATGGAGTTAGACTATGAATGCAAACTGTTAGGTAACTACATGGGCAGGAACAGGCTTGAAACTTGTTTTACAGAACTTTCATGAGAGACTGAAACATTCCATTGTCAAAGGAAGTTTCTAAATCATAAGAAAACAACTCAAAATTTCTTCAGGAAGACCCTGAAGCTGATCAAATTCACTGGGCCCCTTTTGTTCAGAGCAAGCAATATGAGATACCTGAGAGTCTCTCTCAGACAAGTCAACAAGTCAAGTGGTAAAGAAGACTCTGAGACCAAATCAGCTGACTAAAAGAAAGAGAAACAAACTTAGATGCTTAGAAGTGATTTACACCAACTAAATCCCTTGAAAAGACACTCTACAGCCTGTTGAGCTACAATCAGGCTGTGCAGTGTACTCCAGGGTGAGCTGTACACCCACATTGGGATGGACTTTGGTGATGCAGCTATCCAATATATATATTGGATATATATATATATATATCCAATATCAATTGGATGGAGAGGGGGGGGGTATTGCAATTCAGCACCAATGAGAGAATCAGTAAACCATATTGGAACTAAGATCTGAAGCTGAGGTCTCTAACAACCTCTTGAGTTGTTCAATCATTAGATACAGACATAAAACAAAGGCAGAGTCTTGTGCCTATAATCTGCCTAAGTTTAGCTAAGAATATCAATTTCAAGGATAACTGACAACTAGAGGCCATTTTCTAGCAGATGACAGAGGATCAGTTCTTAGTTTCTGAAACAGGAGCCATGATCTTGAGGAAAACTCTTATATGACACAGATCTATTTCCCCTAGGATTGTAATGAACCTTTCCTTCTAGGGGAATTTAGAAGAGGCATGTTAAAGAGACTCACTACTGTCCTGGATTTTGAAGATGACTGATATTCATAATTTCTTCCTGTACAAATTATACAACATCCTTCATGTTTGAAAAAGGTTCCTTGATCATAGTATGGGCTGACACCATCTCTGTGGTAGATTGAGTTGCATGATCTTCAGTAATGAGTGTTACAAAGTGTCCTATACTGCTAGACTAAATATTTAGTAAATTTAAGATAATGGTGTTCATTGATGCCCTACATACAGAAAAATAAAACTATTATTATTCTATGTAGTTTTCCTGTTAAATTTATCATGTTCCTTTCCTCTTGACAGGTTCTCTATGCAGCCAACAGTGCAGTGACTGCTAGAATTCCTCAAGGAAAAGGCTCTAAAGATGATGGGTTTGGGTTATGGTTTTTGTTTTTTGCTTTTCCATAGTAATTTGATAGAAAGAGTAATTCCAACCTGGTGAATGGAGCCTAAACCTCTGGGCAGAGTTATAGTGCATCCCATCCACCATGATTGTTTCTTTCATGAATATATTTTTCAGCCCTGATATACCATGATGACAGAAACTGGCTAAAGTTGATTGGGTGAAAAGTCATGTCCATTTTTTTTTTTTTGGTTTCTTCTTTATTTATGGGTGTTCTCTAATGGACAATCACATGTGATACAGGGATATTATTTCACACACGGTGGTTTCATTTCAAATGCTTCTACAGAATGACCCTCTCAAAATTCCAGTTCTTTCTAAACTACAAACTAGCTGAACAAGTCATTTTCTGCTATTAGTTTATACATTTCTCAATTTAACTAATTTCCCCTTTTATACAGTTAATAAGCATGCTCTTAAAGCTATGCTGTTTAGAATGATTTTACTTCACATCCCAGGCTAACCCACTCCAGAATAAACCTTGAAACTTTTATTCCTCCGGACCATCAGTTTAGCAATGAGTGTGAGCATAGAGAAGTGTACAAAGGTGATAGATAACAAAGAGTTTTGAGCTTTATAATTCTTCTAGTTTTATGACAAACACCATCACCAAAAGCAAGAAGAGAAGAAAGTTGTTTGATTTTTTTCTGGTTTTTCTTATACTTCCACATCACAGTCCATCACCAAATGAAGTCATGGAAGAATCCTGGAGCAGAAACCTGAAGGAATTCTGCTTTCTGGCTCACTTTCAGACCCATACTTTTTAAGCATTTTTATGTCATTTTGGACCAACTTACTGGGGAATGATACCACCTATAGTGGTCTGGTCTATCCGAAATAAATTAGTATTAAGACAATCTCCAACATCTGTATCACAGACTAGTCTGACCAGGGTAATCACTCAGTTGAGACTCCCTTCTCAGACAACTCTAGGCTGTTTCAAGTTGACAGTTCAAGCTAACCAGTGTAATGCTTAAGTACAAGCTTGGACTTTTAGAAATGCTCATACTTGGCCTGTAAGATGTACCAACTCGAGAGGACTGTTGGTAGACTTAGAAAACTTCATCTCATGGTCAATTTGGAGGAATCTGGTTTATCATGCACAGTTTTTATCACATAACCATTTACAATGCTCTGGTGTTTGCCTAAAATGCTAACACAAATTAATAATGCACCAGACTAGGAACTGCTCTTCAAAGGGCAACAATTAATTCAGTGAAAGTGAACCTTAAAGCTTCTCATAAATTCCTTCTCAAAACGTTTTAAACTACTGGTCCATTAACTAACTTAATGGTAAAAATTACAGATTACATCTAAACAACATAGAATTTTCTGAAGAACCCTGTAAGTCCTATTCATTAGGTAGAAGATTGTGTTACCAAGTAACACAATGATAAAAAATGATCATCACTATTTCCAGGTTTAACATCTAGTGTCTCCTTTATGCTAATGGATTTGTCTAGGATTGTCCTTCCATATAATAAAAGATAATGAAAACAGTAGTCTCTCTCTCATTTCTAATCATAAAGGATCTCATAACCCTTAAAAATGTCATTGTTTGTCAGTTTTATTGGAATATATGGATGGTACCAAGGCCTCCAATCATTAGTCACTTCTAGTATTCATCCCAATTAAGATAATAACATCAAAGAAATTAAACTTGACAGTTCTGTTCTATAGGATATCTATGGGGACAGATCGTCTTGAACTCTATCATAGAATGGTGTGAGAGACTTAACTAGGTCCAACGACAAGACTATAAATGTTAGTGATATTCTAATTATTGTAATTGCAGGTTGTTTATGACTCTTCTGTAGGTAAGACTCAGAAAGGATGCACAGATGAAACCAATGGCCACACATCATTCATCTGCTACTTTGTTCTACTGAAGAGCATCACATCTGGCCCTGCAGGTGGAAGTGGAACTATTACACGGTGGACTTTGCAGTAGCCTGCTGTCCTCCATAGGGTAACAGATGACTTGGCTCCAGAGACATATTCTAACATCTGCTTTTTGCAGATTCCTGGCACTAACTGCTGCAATTTTGCTTTTATGTGGAGCAGACTCTAGACAAAGATGAAATTGCCAGACATGTATAAAGTACTTGGGATTCCACACATGTAGACGAGACTGACAAGTGATGCTAGGCAAAGAAGAGAACGATCATTTCCTCAGAAGCTGCTGTGGGTTCCATGGATAGATTTGGAGCCTTGCAGAGTTATCCAGAGTTCATGAATGATTGTGTCTTTGTATTCTTGAGATGGGTGAAGGCTAACTTAGAAGTGAGGTGAACACGTAATTTTGACTGAAATGATGCTCAAAGGAGAGTTTTGGATCAGATTCAAGCAGCATTTTTAGAAGGCAGAATATGCTTTTTCTTTGATTCCACGTTCCTTAGAACATTTACTACAATCCAACAAGGGAGGAAGGGTGTTTCTAGATATGTTCTGTTCTGAGGTCCTGACTAGGTTGCCTTTGTATTGGTATTACACTGATTTCTTTACTCTATCTTTAGAATGGGTCTTGGTATTTAGTAGGGTCTAGTTTCTAGTTTTATTTATCATTATCAGAATTGTTTTATGATTATTGAATTCATCTGTATATGCTTTAAAATGGTTCATCTTTTTTTTTTTTTTTTTTTGAGACAGGATCTCTGTACATGGCCCCACGACTCACTATGTAGACCTGCTTGACCTCAAAATCACAGGGATTTACCTGTTCTCCTGCCTAAGCCTCTCAGATGCTGAGATTAAAGATGTACACCACTACACTCTGCACCATATTTTATTTAGGATGGAAAATAGAATCTCTGGAATTTTTGTTTGTGGTTGCACAGGATCTAGGCAAACAGGAGAAAAATGACTTTTTTAGTATTGTGCCTTCAAGTACTGTACCATACAATAAATATACATCATGCTGTACTTACTTAGTGTAAGGCTTTAATAGAGTGTATCGTAGATATTTAATATTTTTTGATGATGTTGTAATATTATCATCTATTATTTTTCCATTTCACTTTTTTTGTTTTGTTTCTGGAATGCAAATGGTTTGGGAATATCCAAAATACTTGAGAAATTTGCCTTTTGATTGTAATAGTAAGTTCTTGGTGTTTTCTGGCTATATGATTATTATATTTACGAATAATGATTTTATTTATTTTCATTCTTTCTGATTACTGTGTCATTTTTCTTGCTTTATTTTAGTAACTATAGCTTCAGTATTTTCAAGCAAAATATAGAATGGTACATTGAAAGAGAACTTTAAAATTTTAATTTATTGTTTCTTGTTTTAAGAGAAAGTTTTTCAGTTTTCTTAACTTTATATTTTTAATGGTCTTATAACATGTCTATAAGTCTTACAGGATATTTTTACATCACTATGTGATTGTAGATGGATACATTTTTTTATTCCCAATATCTGGAATTTTTATCAGAAATAAATTATGCATTTGCTCTAACAATTTTTCTAAGTCTCATCAAGGTAACCAGGTCATTTTCCTTACCTCTTTTTCCCTTTTCAGGTAGTAAATTGCAGTGATAAATTATTTTTATAAATGTTAAACTAACTTTGCATATGGAAAGACCTCATCTGGTATTGGAATTTATATAACTGTAAAAACATACTGAATTGCATTTATGCCCGAGTGGTTTGTAACTTCCTTTGTAATTTCCTTACTAGAATTTTGAATCAAGATTTGAATATTAATCTAATAAAAACAGGAACCATGTCTGCTATTATGGCTATTCTTGGTTGTGAACTTTACTACATCTGGAATTAACTAAAATCCAAAATATTGGGTACACTGGTGAGTGATTTTTTTTCTTAGTTAAATCTGTTTAAATGGTAAGACCCACTTTGAATTGGGGTCTTTTGAAGTGGGAAGATATGCCTTTAATCCAGATCTTGTGAGGTGGGAAGATTAGACTTTAATCTATGCCACACCTTCTGCTGGCAGCCTATATAAAGGACATGGAAGAAAGAAGCTTGCTCTGGTTGCTGTCTTGTCACTCATTCTGGCAAGTTTCATTTCTTCACTGGCATAAAAGCCTTCTTCTATGGAATTCCAACATGTATTTAAAACCATCTGAGATATCCAGTCTCATGGACCTCCCACTAGTAGACAGGCATTGTTAGGCTAACAGGATCACAACTATTTTACCATTTCTGTTCCTGTAGAGAACCCTGACTCGGAGACCCCTTTTTCTTTTCCTGACAGAATTTTATCTAACTGGTACTATTCTTATTTTTATTAATTCTCTAAATGTTTGTAAATACATACTAGTAATAATATCTTGGGATAGGATTTTCATTGTGAGAAAGCATTTGAACACTGTGTTTATTTTTTTCTGTTAAATGGGATAAAGGTTGGCTTTTGTTCCCTGGATAATTATTGAATATGTCTATGAAACACATGATGGATCCACTGTGTGTGAGGACCTCCTTTAATCTGAGTTTATATTGAAGGAACTGGGTAACAATTGTGTGTTCTTGTTTAATTCACATTTTGGAAGGGAGTCAGAGTTTCCAGTAATACAGCAATAAATCCCAAATTTCAGTTCTGATTAATTTTAAGTAGAGGTTTCTAGGACCGTAGAAATTGAAAAGAGGGCGCTTTGATCTAATCCAGACGAATTAGGAATGCTTTTTATGAGTAATTTGTAGATTGCTATGTTTTCAACTTGAAGTCAGTCTTTAAAACATACGTTTAATTCAGTGACTCCTCTCCAGGGATACTGTTCTACATTGGGCTATAAATGTAATCATATCTATAGTTTAGTACAAAATACCCTGATTACAAGAAAAAAACAATTTTCTGAGCCCCCCCCCCCCCATGTGTCTTATAGGCAGGCCAGCTGGTTTCACTGTCTTGGTTGTCATTGCTTCTCCTTACCACATGGTGTCTCTGTTGACAACTGGACACCATAGCCATGGAAGTGCCTGAGCCTTCCACCTCCCAAGAAGGATGGCTTTTTGAAATCTCCATTGCAAGGATTACACAACCCAGCTACTTGTCATTATGTGCCTTAGCTGTTGGCAGCCATGGCCCAGACTCTGTGAGTACTCTTTCAAAATATTTCTAGCAGACAAGAACCACAGACCTATGTAGAGATTCAGCTAGATAGATCTTGCATTTCTCAAGGCTCTGTGGGTCCTAGGTATCTTTTCTTTACAGTTCATTGCTCACCCTTGTAAGAGATGATTAACTAAGGATCTGCTTTCCGATGTTAGCAAAACACAGAAGATATCTGTGCAGTTCATTCCTGCTAAGGAGAATAAACACTCTCTACACAAAGACCTGGGGACCTGCTCTCCATTTTCTAAAGCTATTTATCCTCCCAAGGATTACATACACTCTAGTATTTCCATCACAAAGCAAAGAAAGGCAGACTCAAAAGCAAATAAAATGTTATTAAACTTTTATTTTTAATTTTAGGTACTATTGCCAATGGGGAAAGTATTAATTGGTTCTAATATTAGAAAAATGTTTCATGTATCCAATCTAGCAAGCCGACGGTTCCACGGGGATTTTCTGAGTCCAGGATTCTTTAAACTTTCTCCAGGCCTCAATGAAACTAACCTCTCACACATTGTTCTCATCCTTTCCTGATCAATTTCAGTTTGTCTACATCTTTTTAAAAGTGCAGTGACCAAAAGTAGCCACAATATCCAAATAACTAGTTCACGAATGCATAATCGAGCACACAGATTGCTTCCAAATGCTCCACGCATTGTTCTGTTTAATAAATTCCAGAATCACAGTGTTGGAGTTTAGTGTCAGCCTCCAGGTCTTTCTGATCTGTGTTCACCAGTCACAACTTCCAATACTTTTATTCCTTTACTACATTTTGTTTTGTCTCAGAAATCACTATTTGTGTTAATATCCCTTTGATTCATATTTGAAGATTCCAGAATAACACCAAGATTTCCAGATGCAAATATACCCGACACTCAAACCCCTATGTACGTGCTAGAGTAATTATTCAGTAATTTCAATACTGAGTGTTATAATGACTACTGTTTATTTTTCCATCTATATCATAACTCTCATGAAAGAAAGCACTGTGGAAACAATTTCTTCCAATGTTCTTCTGATTCTGGGAAAAAGTAATTACATTTTTCCCACTTCAGTAAAAATTCAATAATTTTACACAAGACAAAGAACAATTTTGTTTCTTCTTACAATGTGCCATAAGAACGACTCCACTGAAAACACTCATCAAACAATGTGCTATTACCAAAGAAAACTTTTCTTCTTAGTTTACATGTCTTGAAGTAAACAGATAGATCCAACATTGCTTAATACCCTTGACAGTTTCCTAAGTTTCTGCATATAAATCTTAAAGGATATTACATGGTTCTAAAACCAAAATGTGTTTAATTGCTCATCTAAAATTCATGGAATCAAATAAACCCATAAAGCTTAATTTATATTGTCAGTCATGGAATAAAACAACACAATGAGTAATGTGAAGTTTAGGAAAATTTTAAGTTATTTGTCCAAAATCAATTATCAAAACTAAATGAAAAACTAAGTGGTCACAAGATGCAAGGTTCTTTTTTCCATATAACACTATCCCTACATTTCTCACCTCAATTTGGCATGTATTTCGAATAGTACAATTAATACATGTTTCCAGTTGCTGCTTGTGAGTGTGTTAGATTTGTATCCTTCAGTGAGCACCAAATTAGCTCTTCAACAATGGGTCTTGTGGAGCTGAACTGAAATTCTGAGCTTTATTTAGTTAAGACTCGATGGCTTTTCATTAGGTTCAACTGAGGGAAGAATCTAGAGGGAGTCTAGAAAGTAGGAGGAACTTCTGCCCTCCTGTTTACTCTCTGCCATCAATACTCAGCGCTATAGCTGGCTTCATCACTCAGCCTTTACCACTTCCTATTGCTTCTCAATGAACCAGTGTTCAGTCAGGCAGTGTCCCACCTGTGGTGTGCTCCTGTGTGAGTATCTGTTATCCTAATCTCTTCCCCTTTTTTGTAGCACTGGGGATTGTAGCTAATTCTGGATACTTCTTTATATATATTGTCTCCATATTCCTTTAGGGCCTGGGTATTGATGTTTAATAAGGATCAGGAGAAACAAATAGGCTGAATAGATGTTTATTCAGGGAGAAATAATTTACAACATAGACAGATGAACACCAGCAGGTTCCTGGTCCAAAGGATGCCTCCACATCTTCTTCTGTCCCCATGCTACAAGCAAAAGGGCTTTCAGAGACTGCTTCTCAGACTTAGTTTTCCCAGGTAACATCCCCCTATCTCCATCCCTCAATGAGCATGGTCTGTGCCACAGGTGAGGACAAAGTGAATATCTCACTACATCTAGCTCTTGTTCACTCATTCCAAGAGGAAAACTGGACATCTTGTTTCTCTCTTTTGAATTCTGTACAATGAAATTCAAAATCCCTTCATTGGAAAGACAGAGAAATCTATAAGACACAATCTGTTTTCCTTGCTATCAAAATCTCTAAAAATGGTCAATACTCAGAGCTGAGGAGTTAGCCCAGTGCAGAAGACTTATGTAACACTCAGTGGCACAGGGCTCCATTTCCAGCAATAGAAATAATAATAATAATAATAATAATAATAATAATAGTAGTAGTAGTAGTAGTAGTAAAATAGTCAGTCATGAGAAAACACATCATTTACCAGAAGAGAATTCTAGAATCAGTGTGTGTAAACTAACAGGTGACAGAGGCAAGGAAGAGGAGAGAACAGGAAGTCAAATTCATTATACAAAAGAGAAATCCATCCTGTGACAAATGAATAAATACCTTACTCCTTACATAAAGTCATTATGCAGTGGACAACTTAATCAGATTATCTTCAAAAATCTGTTACTTACTTAATATAATACATGAAATTTGGAGTCAAATACCATACTTAAAATATTTATCAGCAAATGGAGAAAAGGTGGAGGTTGATCATGGGGTACTAAGTTGATAGATAAGATTAGGAAGTTGCATACCTGGGAAACCAACATAAGACTGACCCAGACCCCCTGAATGTGGGTCTCAGTTAAGAGGCCTGGGAAGTCTATGGTACCTCTGACAAAAGAACCAGGATGTATCCCTAGTGCAGGAACAGACTTCGGGAGTCCATCCCCCATGGAGGGATACCTCCTTAGCCTAGAGACACAGGGGAGGGCCTAGCCCCTACCCCAAATAACTTGACAGACTTTGATGATCCCTCATAGAAGGCCTCACCCTCACAGGGGAATGGATGGGGGGTGGGATGGGGGCATTTCTGGGGGGCATGGAAGCAAGAGAGGGAGAAGGAACTGGGGTTGATATGTAAAATAAGAAAAAATATTAAATAATAAAAAAAATAATCTCCCAAGATTAGGAAGTTGTAATGTATTAGTGCAAGTAGGGATGACCAGTATATAGTCATATATTACACACTTTTTTGTTTATTTATTTATTTGTTCATACAATATATTTGATCATATTCTTGTCCCTCCCCAGCTCCTCCCTGATTCCCCATGTCCCTATCAACCCTACTTTACAATCTTTCTCCCTCTCTGTCCTTCAATATTTGGTTTTGTTTTGATTTTGACTTTGATTTGGGACATTGCATACTTTAAATAGTAAAGAGTTTTGAGAGTTTTGACCTTGTATTCAAATATCACATGGGAGTCCCAAATAGTTGAAGTTTCAGTTTCTGTATGTCAACTGACACAAATTTAAAAAGGAAAAACATTTACAAATATGTCTATATACAAAATTAGCCATGTATTTTAGTAGAACCATCCAAATACAATTATTTGAAATATTTAATAGCCCTACTGCAATAATTCTTCATTTTTTATTTTGAACATTTATGGATAAATTTAAAAGTAAATTCACACCACATGATACTTTACCAAATCAGGTCTTTATAAATTTGTGAGGAGTTATAGACACTAAAATGACATTTTCTTCATTATAACATAGATTTGCAATCTAAGAAACATAATGTGATGTAGCCATGTCTTAGTTTTCTAGAAATATAAGATCCTTAAAGTGTTAATATAAGCCCAGAAGAACTGAGTTAGTTAGATATGATTTAATATGCTTTCTATAGCAATTCTAATTCTTAAGGGCTCTGGAAGAATTTAATAAGTAGAGAGAACTTGAACACAAAATAAATACTAACCATTTCTTATTCATTGGCAAACAATGAATAATTTTCTTTTCAAAGTACTCAAATACTCAAATAATTATTATGGCATGAACATGATGAAATCATAAAGATATAGAAAAATGGTTTATTTTGAAACACAAGCTTATACAATCAAGAATTTTTTCTTTTAATCTTGAATTAATCTTTTTTGTTGTTGTTTTTTTCTAGGTCAGTGGCTCTCAACCTTCCTAGTGCTGCAACCCTTTAACACAGTTCCTCATGTCATAGTGCTCCCCCCAACATTAAATTATTTTTGTCACTACTTCATAACAAATGTTGCTGCTGTTATGAATTATAATGTAAAACCTTTGGAAATCGAGATTTGTCAAATGAGTTTCAACCATAGGTTGAGAATCACTGATCTAGGTGGATTCTTGTGACTTCTGTGAACACCCTACTATGAAGTTTTTTTCAGGAACAAATTTGGATTAGAACTTAAATCACCATCAGTTTTATGAATTCATTTTCTGTAAGTAAAACATCCTGTCAAAGAATCATGTGTTTATTTTTATGTGATAATTCAAACAATTAACATCACATGCAATTATAAAAACACAAACTATAATGTGACTATAATTCTGTCCATAAACTGTGAGCCTACAGTGGTTATCAAGAAAATCCCAATAGATATTTCATACTGAAATTATTTTCTCATCAGTATCGAAACTAGAAAAAATAGTCATT
This sequence comes from Phodopus roborovskii, assembly GCF_943737965.1. Classification (NCBI taxonomy): domain Eukaryota; kingdom Metazoa; phylum Chordata; class Mammalia; order Rodentia; family Cricetidae; genus Phodopus; species Phodopus roborovskii. Next base: position 15,092,108 of record NW_026126540.1, read on the forward strand.
ATTTGGATTATCTTTATTATTTTATGGGAACTTAGTGGTATATATTTTATTTGGTACAACTTATAATTCAATGTATTTTCTGATTAATGACATCTATTACCCTTAAAATACCCTAATCTCCAGACTTTTCATGCAGGGTTCTCAGACAGAGTGGAAAGTCCTACTGCTGGGGTTGAAGAAATGTTTAGATGTGGAATGCTTGCTAGCCTGGAGATAAGCAGGTTTAGATTTTACCCTGAGAATCCCCCCCCCACAAATAAAATATAGAAACTCCAGTGCAACTAATAGTCTCTCAATACTTCATTTAGGCTTGGGAACTTTGTGTAACAAGTTAATTGAGTTTTTGCCTCTCCTTTTGTCTCTAATACCTACCTTTTGCTTGGGCATGTCAGAGCTCCAGCAAACTCAGAATGTCCTCTTGCACTGTGGTAAAGCCTGTCATCCATATGCAGGCCCTAGGGTTCATCCTTTTCCTATCCCTCTCATTCCTAATCACAATTCTTAAAAGCCCTACATTCTTCCATAGCTGGAGGGAAGCAATTGAGAAAAGAATAACAATAGTAAAATGTTGGGAAAAAAAGAAAGAATGGAATAACAAGTTATCCCAGTAGGCATTTACCACCAAGCCTGATGACTGTGTTCAATCCTTGGAGTCCAAAGGGTAGGAGGAGAGAACCAACTCCTGCAAACTGTTCTCTGACCTCATGAATAAATGTGAAAGATAAGAAAATATGGGGAAAACCCCAATTAATATTATATCTGTTACTTTTGCTGTCTCTGTAACAAAAATGCTTAAGACAAAAAACTTAAAGGAAAGAATATTTATTTGGGTTCCTGATTTAGGAGGTTATTTGTCCATCATGTCTATTGTGAAAGGAGCATGTAGCAAAGGAATGACAAGGTGCACAGTGCCAAGTTTCACAAGCACTGGCTCTTCCCTAGTAACCTATATCTACCAGGGAGGTCCCACCCACCTTTGGAAGGTTTCACTGCCTCCTAAAATGGTATCACCAGCTGAAGTCCAAACACTTGAGCCTGTGGAGATGTTTCATATTCAAACCGTAGCAAAGATATACTTGGAAAAGCACCTCAGGGCTTTATAGCTTAAGCACTGATGTTTGAAAGGGACATGCTTTAGATAAAGTATTAAATTGTCAGTGGTGAAATTAATGTAGATGACCAATTGAGCCAATGGGGCAATTGAGGTTTTTCCATTATGCTTATGCCAACATAGGTTGGGCCCTGAGAATATTATCAGGTAAAGCAAGTGGGGAAGGCCTCCATGAGGACAAATGAGTGGGGGGCCTGTGAATGTAGAACACTCAAAAATCTTTTACTTTGAACAAGCTCTTCATTATTTAGGTTTGCATATTGTAATTCTTGAAAGGGAGCTGAGCCAGAAGAAAAATAAAACTAATCTCACTTCAGAGAAAGACATGCACCACCGTCCTCGTCAGAAAATAATGTGATTGTTTTTCTCTTTGGCCACTAAAAAGTATATATTTTTTTAAACAGTTAAAGATGGAACTTTGGCATGATGTTATAAAGCTTGAGCCAGATTATCTTATTTTATTTGGATCCCTGTTTCATCTCAAGAGTTGGAATTCAGGGACAGCCCATGTATGGAACTTTCTAACTATTTTCAGTGTCTACACTAAACCCTCTACATCTTTAAAATAACTGTTTATCTTATAATCATGGCTTTTAGTATTAAAAAAAACTTAGCAACTCCCCTCTCAAGGAAATAAATATGTAGAATATAATTGAGTCCTAATGACTTCCTCTACCTAAGATCACTTCGTATTAATTTTGTTATTTGACATGTTAATAACTTTAACTGTCTTGAAATCAATTTGCTATTCATGAAACAAGTTGTGACATAAATAATAGTGAAGTGAGGTATCTTTTTATTTCAAATATTTCCACAATAAGTGGCTTTACAACTTAAAAATCTAAATTGTTATTTTAAGATTTCACTGTAGTCAAATATATTTGAGTTGGTATATAGACAGATGAATATAGAATCTAAAATCAGATTACCTCATGACATCCTGTTGGAAGTATGGATATCTACTTCTTCCCACTTGAAGTCTTATCTTTGGAGGTGTTGGTCTTTTCATGTTCAACAAAGAATCCTCACCATCCAAATAATGGTGTTTTGTGATGAGGAGCTCTTTGTTTCTGATTTTCTCCATTGCTTTCCTTGATTTCCAAGGATTCCAAAAAAGCATGGTTTCAGAATACAAACTTTACAATAAACAATTATTTTTGCTGTAAAACATAATTTGGAAAATTGAAAATAAGTTCTCATCTGAGTAAATTTGTAGTCAATATTGTTTATGATTCAATAAAACCATTGAAGATCAGAGAACCAAAGCAGCTGTCCACTAGCACTTACTTACCTCTGCCACAGGCTGAAAGGGCTGTCCTGCTCTCAGCATGGCTGGAGAATAAATCTCTGAGACTGACTACTGAATGCCCTACTCCTATTTTATATGCCTCTCTAGAGCTGGAATTAAAGGTGTGGGATCCCAAGTGCTGAGATCTCCTTTGTGTGAGCTGTTTCTCTTTTAGACTGATTCACTCTAATTAACACTGGGTGGCCTTGTACTCACAGAGACCCATCTGTTTTTGTCTCCTGAGTGCTAAGATTAAAGGTGTATGCCACCATTATCTGGTTCTATGTCTGTGGATAGCTTTACATTTTGATCCCTAGTAGCTTTAGTAAATCATAATATATCAACACATACATTTATAACAATGTATTTTACCGTGGAATAAGAGGAAATGACTGCAAAATATTCTGATCACAGGAATGTAAAACACAAAACTCAGGCATCTTTTAACATTGCACATAACAACAGGGTGATTATTTAAGAACAAAGTTCATGACTACCTCTTCCCAGTGGTCCTCCTATGACGAATCTTTGCACTACACCCAGGTGTCTTGTGAGAGTAGATCATGATGGAAATCACCCATCTGTTTGTGTCATAAACTCTATATGTTATTTATGTGACTGGACAGTGGACCATACTTGAGTAACAAGGCTCCAGAACACTGTTATGTGATCCAGCATGGCTTCTGAAACCGTGAAAGTCTTACAGGTATATTTCAGAATGTATACATCAAGACAATGATACCTACTGAGCCCTAAGATGATGGTAATGGACTGAATTTTTAACTTTAGTTGATTTTAATCTGAGTTGAATATAAATTGCCATATATGTTCAGTGATACTATTGATTGAATACTACTGATCAAGCCTACCTAAGTGTTCGTTATTCATCCCAAAGGCATCTAAAATAAAGTCTGAGAACTGAAAGAAGCAGCTAAAGAGCATATTAAATATTTCTCTATAATCAACTTTTTTCTAGTAGTTCTAAATTGGGTGTGTGTGGGGGGGAACAGTGAATGATTTCAGGTAAACAGAATGAAATAAACATAGTTAGCTCCCAAGGAAGTTCTACTAGAAAAAGACACTGTTCTCACAAGGGATGATGGCACTGCCCCCAGTTTTACAATTTCAAAGAGAAAATTCTCTCCTGGAGGACATAAATGGCATTTAGATATTTGTGACCCACCAAAGCTCATGACTCTTTTATATATATTTGCTATCAAGAAAAAATTATATTGTTTTCAAGTTTTTCTCTTTATAGAATGTAAAAAATGACTGAAAAACAATCATCTAAGGTAAGCATCTAGGCAAATTGTATCTGAATATGAATCAAATAATTTACATGGCAGTTCCCATCCACAGAACATTCCATTTTCATTCAGTTACAAAGGTCATGAATGAAACTGTTGGATAAATGGCTGCCTTTTAGGGGTTTGATTTCTGTGAGAAAGCTTGCCAGTAGATCATCAACATGCCTTTGAAGAAACTACAATGTGGGCAGAGTAGGATGAGTGTGTAATCAGTGTGGACACATAGAAATTGTCAGCAGATAACATGCATCAGTTGCATTGTTTGGGTAGTTAAATGTACATGACAAACTTTGATATCTTCATCAAACCATCAAGAAGTTCAAATTGCCTGGAACATGGACTCTGTGAGTTAGAAAGTTAGACTGGAAGCCCCCTACTCTACATACACAGGCTGAACTGTACTGACTGTGAGAACACCTACAGCTGGAAGTTTCTGCAGGACATGGAAAAGGAGCCATTGCTGTCCTGTGTTTCTATGGGGATGCTGCTGTTGCCCCGCCCACAATGGCTGGGTTTAGGTAGTCTTTTAAAGGACAACATCTAGGACATTTGAAAGTGATTTTATTATAAATAAGGAACACAATATTACAGTTGTGGGAATCGGAGAAAGTGTGATTTATCCTCCACAGATCCCTGTCATCATGGTCTATGTAACATCAAACAAACATGACTCAGCAACCTGCTAGGAAGTGTTTAATGACAAGTTGTCTAGGGCAATGAATTCCATGGTTTTCACTGTCTGTCTGTTTTCACAAAATACTCCTACTGTCCCTGACAGAATGCATCTGTGACCTGATTATGTACTAGGGAAGAGGTGTATGAACTTGTCAAATGCTACTATGTCACTATGCATTGTCACTATGCAAAGACAAAAGAAATTTTACTACCAAATGGATAATAAACTGAAGAAAAATAATGAAAAGAGATAAACTTAAATTTGTTGTTTTGTATTGTACTTTAATTTTAATTATATTTTTTAATCTTTTAAAAATCTGTGTGTGGGGAGGAGTATTTATTATGCCTGTATGTATGTGTGTATGTATGTATGTATGTATGTATGTATGTATGTATGTATGTATGTTTCTGTGTCTGGGTATCATGAATGTGAGAATCAGGCATGCAGGTGTTATGACACTCCTGTGGTCAATGTACATCTTTGGTGTCAGTCCACACCTCTCATGTTGTTTTCTGAGAAGAATCTCTTTGCTATTCACCACTGCCTGCAGTGTACTCCAAGCTATCTGGACCATGAGTTTTCTCAGCTTCAATAGATGTTCCTGTCTTCACCTCTAATCTCACAATTAGGAATTCTTGCATTGCAGATGTGCTAGAGAATCAGGCTTTGTGTCAGTTCGGGGGATTAAAGCTCAAGTCCTCCAGCTTTAACAGCAAGTGCTTCATGTATTTCAATTGTAATTTTCTTGCATTCTCTCTCTTTTTAAATTTAAAATTGAAACAAGCTTGTTTTACTTGTCAGCCCCAGTTACCTCTCCCTCCTCTCCCCTTCCGTGCTCCTCCCCAACCCACTGCCCATTCCCTTTCTGCTCCCCAGGGAATGTGAAGCCTTCTATGGAGGATCTTCAAAGTCTGTCATATCATTTGGAGTAGGGCCTAGGCCCTCCCCCATGTGTCTAGGCTGAGAGAGTATCCCTCTATGTGGAATGGGCTCCCAAAGACCATTCACTAGGGATAAATACTGATTTACTACCAGAGGCTCCATAGAATGCCCAGGCCTCCTGACTAACACCCATGTTCAGGGGGTCTGGGTCCTATGCTGGTTTCCTAGCTATCACTCTAGGGTCCATGAGCTCCCCCTTGTACAGGTCAGCTGTTTCTATGGGTTTCTCCAGCCTGGTCTTGACCTGTTTGCTCATTACTCCTACCTCTCTGCAACTCGATTCCAGGCTCAGTGTTTGGCTGTGGGTGTCTGCTTCGGATTCCATTAGCTACTAGATGAGGGCTTTAGGATGGCATATAAGGTAGCTCAATGTTATTTCTTATAAATGGTTTTTGTTAAGTAGATGCCTCACAAAAATAGCCCCTAAATTTTAGCGTTGTCTTTCAGAAGCAGATACCAGCAGCCTGTGCAGCACAACTTGGTGTCAACAAGGGCAACAAACAGAGAATGAGTTACATCAAGCTATCTGCAAGCTCCCTGTCCTTTTAAGACTTGTTAATATAATTCTCAACATAAAAGGAATGTATTATCTTCATAAAGTAATGGGTTTATTGATGAAGAAATTATTATGTTTTCCTCATAAACAACTTGGTTCTCTTGATATTTTATTTATACTGGTAGGGAGATGAAAATAATATGCTCTTTCATCCTCCTCTTTTATCAGATACTTGCTTATTCACACCTGTGTTTGTTCCTGTTTTTGGACATAGAAGCATCTTTCTATGCAGCACAGGACAACACAAAGCAATTCTCTTCTTCTAGGTAGCTGGGAATACAAACACAATTACTGTTCCTGGATAAAAGTCTTATTTTATCTTACAGCTGAATAGGTACTTGTTCAGTGTTTCCTATCTATGAGGAAATGTGTCTTATTGACTTAAAATTGAAAATCACAAATTATTTTGTCAATATTATCAGGTTGGTAAACAATATACTTCAATTGTTATACTATTTAAGAGCCTTGTAGGCCATGAAGTTTAGATCAAGAAGATTTTGCTGACATATGGATACAGACATCTTTTTCCCCTTGTTTTGAAAATAACTGTTTGCTTTTTATTTTTTATTTTTTACACAATACAGTCTAATTACAGGATCCCTTCCCTTTATTCCTGCAAGACCTTCCTCACCTTCTCTCCCAAACAAATCCATACCCTTACTGTCTCTCATTAGAAAACAAATGGGCATCTAAATAGTAATAAAATAGTAAAACAAAATCTGTAGTAATACAAAACACACTAAAAAGAGCTATAGAAAAAAAGCCATGAGAAATGCACATGCACCCAGAGACACACACATTCAGACATACAGAAGCCATGTATATACTCAAAAAACCTGTAGGGTTAAAAAAAAAATGTAAGCTGACTAAATATTATGACACAAGCAATCTCCAAGGATGCCACCAGGTTGGTTTTTTTGTTAGCCATCTACTGCTGTGCATGGAACCTAGCCTTAGGTGTGGTTTGTTTCCCCAGTAAGATTCTATTAAGAAAATAATAAAAAACTAATTTATCATTTGCAAGTTGTTATCAACTGGAGCTAGCTTCTGGGTTAGATATGGGGGCATGTGTCTGTTACTTTCAGCTCTTGGATCACCATCTGTCACAGACCAATGTAGGCCTGTGTGAGCTGCTAAGTCTCTGTGAGTTCTTATCATTTTTGGTCCTACTAGGTTTAGAAAGCCTTGGCTCCTTCCATCCCCTCTGGCTCTTACAGCCCTTCATCCTCTTCCTCTGAAGGGTGTTCCCTGAACACCAAAGAGAAGAATTTGATGGAGACATCCCATATAGTACTAAGGTTCCAAGGTCTCCCACTCTCTGCTCACTGTCCGGCTGTGAGTCTCTATATTTGTTCACATCTACTAAGGGAGGGGGGTGTTAGTTTTCTAGGTTTGGGGAGCTGAAACTAAGAAATGGTGACTGAATAGAAGTTAGGGAATCTGAAATGGTATGCAAGAGTTGGGGGTGGTGATGGATCTTGGCTTGCCACCAGAATCTGTGTAGAGCCACGAGTATAGGGACAGATTTGAAGGAGAAGTCATAGCAGGTGGTCTACTACAAAGGCTGGGCAATTGAATTGGAATGGAAATAGATGGGGGAGAGTGAAGATCGCCTACCTGACTCCCTAGCTGGAATGTTCAGCAGGTTCCCTGGAAGTGCCTGTGTGAGTTGGAAGCTGAGACAAAGAGATAGAGTGGTAGAGGAAGGGGCTGCAGGGAAAGAGCTGCTTGATCCAGTGATTATATGAGGCATAGAGGAAGGGTCAGAGAGGAAGTTAAATTCTTTTTCTGATTCTTTAACACTATTCATCTTTACTATTGTGGTCTCTGATGATTATTTGTATATGCAGCTCTCTCTGCTAGGAGTAATGAAGGTGGTTCAATGAAAAAGACTAAGGGGGACCAGGTAGATTCACAAGATGAAGAGATCTATAAGAATAATTTTTTTTAAATCAGCATAGAATGGTAGGAAAATGTTTAGAATACCGATGAAGATTGGAAGAGTGAGTTGGAGCAACAGCTATCTCTTTTCAGGGCCTTGATAACAGATTTTCATAAGTTTGAGGAGTTTGCTTCAGGCTTGAACATTAAAAAAAACAAAACAAAACAAAAAAAAAAAAACAAAGAAATACTATATGTTTGAATTTTATTAAGACCTGGATCTTATTTTGTTTTGTTTTGTTTTGTTGGTTGTATTCTTGGAGCTGAGGACCAAACCCAGGGTTTCATGCTTGGAAGCAAGTACTCTACTACTGAGCTAAATCCAAGCCCTTCCTCCTGAGTCTTTTTCTATCATCTCATCTTCCACTTGTGCCTCGCTGGAAAATTCAGGAAAGGTACACCCTTATCATATTTAGGCTTCTTGGGCTTATTTTATTTCACTTTGTCATTCATGTTCCTGTATCTCTAGAGCTGACCCCAATTTAATGCTTCCAATTTGTACAAAACTAAATAAATAATTGCTAAGAAAGGAAGTAATAACTTGTGGATGAAGAAATGCTTCAGTGGTTAACAATTCTTGCTGCTCTTCTGGAGGATCTATGCTAGGTAGCTCACACCTACCTATCACACTAGCTCCAGGGGATCTGACCTCCCACTTTGTCTTTTATAGGCATCTGCAGTTACATGCACATACTCATATTAGAATATAGATCAATACACATATTAAAAATTAAGTAAAATCTTTTATTAATAAGAACTCAACACAGTTTCAAAAGTGTCATTAAAAAAAGAATAAGAATTTAGAAAGGATTTAAGTTTTGTGCATGACAATAAATATGGATCTATCTCCAGTTTTCCACAAGTCAGCATCCAGTTATGCCAGCACCATTTGTTGAAAATGCTTTCTTTTTTTTTTTTTTTTGTTTTTCTTTTTTTCATCGTATACTTTTAGCTTCTTTGTCAAAAATCAGGTGTTCTTATGTGTGTGAGTTAATATTAGGGTTTTCAATTGGATTCCTGTCTGTTTTTGCACCAATAACAAGTTGTCTTCGGGACTATAGCTCTATAATAGAGCTTGAAGTCAGGGATGGTGATACCTCTGGAAGTTCCTTTATTGTACAGGTTTTTTTGGCTATCCTGGGCCTTTTGTTTTTCCATATAAAGTTGAGCATTGTCCTTTCAAGGTCTGTGAAGAATTGTGCTGAGATTTTGATGTGGATTGCACTCAATCTGTAGACTGCTTGTGGCAAGATTCCCATTTTCACTATGTTGATCCTGTAAGACTTTTGTAATATTGAAAATAAAATATCTTAAAGTTGTTTATATTCTTATACAATGTGTGTTCCTAATATTTTTATATTGCCTGGCAGCCCACCATTTTGAACTCTCTCTTCTCATTCCTCAAACTGAAACACCAAGTTGCTCACAGAATCATAGAAATTTGAGTGCATGCTTCAGCAGTTTGGCGTTGCTTTTTAACCTAGACACCTTTCTGCTCTCATAATCCATCCCACATTTCCAGACTACTACCGGAGATCTGCAGCTTTACCATTTTGTTGACCTCACCCAGTTCCTGCACACAATATGAGACTGCTGAAAGCTGTGAGGGCCAAAGGCATTGTTCTGACTGGAAATGCCTGTGGCCAAGAACAGCAATGACTTCTCTGGTGCCATTCCTCTCATCTGTTCTTGGCAACTCAACATGAGCATTCAGGGATTTCGTTACACAAAGAAAAATGCAATTAATGGGCCAAAAATAATGATCAGCATCAAAGACTGGAAGTAGTTGGAAAATAAGCAAAGGAGCGAATGTGTTCAATGTGAGTGCATTGTCTGGTTAATTTAAAGGATGTCACCTACCAACTCTTTGAATAAACAAAACTATGACAAGTGCTGGAGCACAGTCCCCTCTTCTGAGGAGTAATTTGGACATGATCCCAGGATGTTTATCTTCAGGTATATAATAAAGAATTGTCCCTAATCTGAAGCACTATAAGCACTAAGCCATTCAACTGGGCTTTGAGAGCCAATTAACATGTGCTTAAGTCATTGATACTTAAGTTATGATATATGATTATGCAAATAAAGTAAACATTCTGAGGAGCAACCAAAAGAAAATATATTAAAATCACACATGAAATTAAACATTAGCATCTGTGCTTAGACAGTTTGAGTATGTCCTGCAATAAGGTAAAGATAATTTTGATATTCTAGCAATAATTTCCAAAGGACATAAAATTGGGAAATACAATCATCAGTTGAGACAAAGAATACAGTCAAAGACAAACATGTTGAAGTTTTCTGATTGACTTTATGCCTTGTTTAAGAGAAATTTGATCTGAGTGGGTAATGTATACAAAGAACCCTAGAGGCTTCCGTCCTGCCTGTAACCTAATACAGAAACTTAGAATATGATTCTGGGTGGTTTCTCACATGCTCTCAAATTTTTATACCTGGGTTATTTGTGATCTTCAAGCTGATCTTTAAGACACTTTGGGTTATGCACTATACTGGCAAATAAATACTTGCCCCTATTCTGTTCCTTGCTTGACACAATAGTGTTGCAGAAAAGAAAAGTAGAAGAAACCTAGGCAACCTGGAATTAAATGTCCTTATCCAGAATTGGTCTTACTGCTTCCTTGACTTAGGAGAGAAAAACAAAACAGTGAACAAACCAGTTTTCTTCTTTATTAGAAGAGAATGCTGAATCCTAAACAATCTATGAAATTATGGAGAATCATATGGTAAAATTTGTGTTTTTACAAGCATCAAATAGGCCTGATGTTCATTATTGGGCCTTAGGATCGCTTAAAGAATAAACATTAGGAACGAAGACCCCTGGGCTCCACTCGGTGGCAGTTCTGATATAGAAAATCTGCGTAGATACCTTGCAAGGCTGTCATACGCCATCCACAGATTGCCCTGCAATACCTGTAACCTGGACTTGATCTGTTGTGAGGTGCATCTAACTCATCTGAAGCATATTTTTTGCTCTCCATTCCAAGAATTAGTCTATAATTCAGATACTAAATGAATTAAAACTGGATCTTTAAATCAACCTGGTCCAAAGCTTGACAAATATATGAAGCATTGGAAAAAAAAAAAAAACAAAAAAAAACAAACACATGCTGGTCTCATTATTTAAATCTCTGTATTTATGCCATTGTAAACTACCTTGCCTACAGCATTTTAAACAAATGAACTGGATAAATGGTGAAGCAATTTTCACTTACAATGCTTTCCTGAATAGAACATTTTTATGAATTCTGAAGTATTATAGAAAATATAGTGAAATTATGTGTTTTAATAAATCAGAATCTAACAGTGTTTTCTCTCATTATGAGATGTGTTTGTGTGAAACAGGTAGCCAAGCAGTGAATAACAAGAGACACATAGAATCTGCCTTGAATGACTTTTGCAACAGAAGAGGGGCATCAATGTATACTGGATGTTATTGACTTTGGCAAATATCTTTTGTACCATGAAGCTTATTAGCACTTGAAATTCTCTACTGAAAAGAAGCTACCTGTAGTTTGAAGTTTTTCTCTGTCTCACCTGTTCCCACCGGTCTTTGCATCTACTTATGAAATAGCACTCTAAAGCTAATATTAAATATGTTTGGGCAATGACTCAGGCATGTTACTGGCTAGCTCTCTCTCTCTCTCTCTCTCTCTCTCTCTCTCTCTCTCTTTCTCTCTCTCTTACTCTCTCTGTTTTTCAAACTGTTTCTATGTACCTTAGGAGTCTGTCCTGGAACTAGCTCTGTAGACCAGATCTCAGAGAGATCTGACTGCCTCTGTCTTCTGAGTGCTGAGATTAAAGGCATGCGCCACCACTGCCCTGCCAAAATTTACTCTATTCATAGAGCTTTTTTTGTAGCTCTCTCTTGTAAATTAACCCATTTCTATTAACCTATGCATTGCCATGAGTCTATTGTTCCAGAATGTTACTCCTTCAGTAGCTACGTGGCTCTGCCTTCTTTCTTTCTATAACTTTGGATTTCCTGCCTAACTATATTTTGCCTGGCCTTTGGTCAAAACAGATTCATTCATCAACCAATAAAAACAACACATATTCACAACATACAGAAGGAAATCCTGTGTCAGAAATCCTTGAAGATAGACAGCAATAACCTACATAACAAATTTTTGAACTCTAGAAGTTGGTGCCACATTTCAGGAAGGCTATTAGCAAGATTCTCTAAAGGAGACACCTATATGATGAAAAAGTGATGACTCAGAAATAAGAAATTGCCCCATTCTACTGATTATTCAACTTTAGCTAATTGCATTAACAATTTATTTCTTCTATGAAACTGAGACTGATAGATAATAACCCCCATCATTGACCAATGCCTATAATTTCATTTTGAGAATGTACTTTATAATGATAACTTTAAAAATCCTCCAAAATGATATATTTCCAAATGTGCATTTTACTTATTGAATGTGTGGCTCATTTTTAAATTATTTGGTGTTAAATTTATGTTCCCTTTTATCAGCATTTTGCAATCTAGAACTATGCCATGATAGCCTTCTTTTAACATTATAGTTGTTAAATTTCCATTGCAATTAAATTTACATGGAATATGTCAAAAATACATGTGCAAATAAGCATTTAAAAACTTCAATTGAGTTTCACACAGCACTAAATAGACAGAATTATAGTTCATGCTTCAGGCAAAAACTCTGCTTTGCCTCAAGCCATCTTAGGTCCTACCCCCTTTGCATGTATCAGAGTCCATTGATTTTCTAGTTATGATGATCAAATTTAGTAATATTTGTTTATGCAGATGTAATTATACATTTTTTATTTAATTTTTATTTAATGTGAATTTTAGTCTTTTTATTGAAAATAGATCTTCCTTTCTTTTTTATTCTTTTTTAAAGTATTAATTTTTTATTTATTTAACTTTTATTGACTCTTTGTGAATCTCATATCATGCATTCTGATCCCACTCTTCCCATCCTGTCACATCTGTCCTCTGTTCTTGCAAATTCCTCCTCAAAACAAAACAAATTTTTATAAGGAAAACCAAAATCTAAGTGAAACAGACAAAAAAAAAAAAAAAAAAAAAAAAAAAAGGAGGGGGGAGGAGGAGAATCTTGTTGTGGAAGTTGTAATGTGACCCATTGAGTCACACAATTTACTCTTCAGTCCATTTTTACTTCTTAAGTGTTCATTGACACAAGTCATTGGAGTGACTCAAGGCCTCTGGTTTCTTTTACACCAGCAGTAACGGGCTTTCACTGGGGCTCCTCTTCGCTATCCTATTGTTCTCTTTACGTGCTCCAGCAGTTCATAGATGAGGTAGATGTTGGGGTGGACCAACTCACAGTTGGTGGATTGGTCAAGCCACCAACTTTTCCTGGTTATCACTACCCAAGCAAGCTCTCCAGCACTGCCACAGCTTGCTCATCCAATGAAGCTTATAGCAAGGAGAGAAGCAGAACCAACTCTCCTGTTCTCCTATCTCCAGATCCAGCTCACCCACACTTACACCACCAGGACCAATTCTACTATTTTGCCCAGGTGAGGTGTGTTGCTCAGGCGAGGTGCAGGTTCAGTTCTCCTGTGTGCTGCAGCTGGTGAGGGGCAGGTCAAGTTCTCTCACTCTCATGACCCAGGGCCATCTCACCCCGGTCACAGGTACCAAGGAGTGGAGGAGGGAGGGTATCTTGCTCCACCCATGACAGTACCTGGCAGACAGCAGTGGGGTGGGGGGTGTCAGCTCCTCAGGACTGGCTCACCTGCACCCCTGACAAAGGGTCAGCTCTAGTGTGCCACCCAGACAAGGTACAAAGTCTACTCTTTTGTGTGCTACGGCTGGTTTTAATTTTTAAAAATACATTTCTAGGCTAAGACAGCAAAAAAAAAAAAAAAAAAAAAAAAAAAAAAAAAAAACACAAGTTTGAGCCAATCTAGTTTATATCATGAGATCATGAGTTTCAGGCCATGTTGAGATACAGTAAGAAAACAAAATACATGTCAGAAAGAAGAAACATCTTAGGATACTCACCAGCTTTTTAGTCAGACCCTTCAAGACACAATGAAACATGGCTTATTCTTAACAGTTTCACATTATCATTTTTTAGATAAATATGCTTTTGAAATGTGATAGCTTTAGAGAAAATATTTTAAGTCATGGTTTAAATTACTGTCAGAATATTCCTACTTATATGCTAGAAACCCTCCCCCACATTTCTGAAACTTCTGTAATCTAGATAACATGAAAAACACTGGAAAATTCAAAGGTGTACACCTCAATTAATTAACCTTTGTGAATTTACCCAGCAGTTGCAAGTAAGCATGTATCAGGATAAATAATAATATGAGCATTAGTAGAGATGTTCACATAGGTACTGATTCCAAGAATTTTAATTTGTGAATTTATATGTATTTTTCTTAATTAGTGTTTCTATTGCTGTGAAGAAACACTATTACCACAACAACTCTTATAAAGGAAGACAGTTAATTGACTGATTTAGAGTTTCAAAGACTTAATGCATTATTGTCATGGTGGGACATGCAGGAATGCAAGCAGACATGGTGCTGGAGAAGCTGAGAATTCTACATCTTGGCCAGCAGAAAGCAGGAAGTGAACTGTTTTATTGGGCATAGATTGAGCAAAGAATACCTCAGAGCCCACCCCCACGATAACACACTTCCTCCTACAAGGCGGCACCTACACCAACACAGCCACACCTCCTAATAGACTCCTTTTCAAAATCATTTCTTTCAACCACCACAGTATCCAATGAGTATTATTTAGGGAGAATGTGATAATATAATGAAGGATACAAAAGAAAATATGTTTTCACTTTTTCTCATATAATCTTGCCCTCCCATCCACCAACTTGGAGATTCATTAACACAATGGTTGCAACCCCACTACAGTTAAGGGACTTTGAAGTTGAAAGTTAGAATGACCTCATCTGCAGCTAATCTCAGTACATTTGGTGTTAAGGAGTTCTTTGACCTTTGAGTTTTCATTGATGTACAGTAAGAGACCAATACCACATGGAAAGCCATATATGCTTCTTAACCAAGTTCCTAAGTTAAAGCCAGTTCCTAGAACCAGCTTATAGGAAAAGCAAGCTTAGATATCAACCATATCAAAACAATTTATAACACTCCAGAGACCCTCCTGCTATTTACCTTTGGTTCCACTAGAGTTCAAGTAAGAAAAGTAATATGTATATATGTAACATAGTCATTTGTTCAAGCAAGTATTTATAAAAAACTTTTGTAAGTATAGTTTTTTTTCTGAACATTGAGTCACCATTAAGAATTACCTTCTAATGGAGGTCACCCATGCCTATTGTGTTTGTGTGTTAGAATATGGTGTGGAATTCTTGTGACTATACAGTTGTGCTTGTTTGTTAACTACAGGACATATTTGTCAAGTAGTTGATGGATTTTCTCCATTGAGTTACAGAAGAACCCAAGTTAATTGTGTGTGTTTGTGTGTGTGTGTGTGTGTGTGTGTGTGAGTGAGTGTGCTTATGTGTCCCTACCAAACAGCTATGGATCTAGAATATAAATTCTCTGTGTGTGCTGAGGTGGGAAAAGAGGAGACAGAGATCATGTGTGGATGTGTGGTCATGTGTTATGCACAATCTCTTTTTTTGTTTGTTTGGGTTTAGGGTTTTTTTTTTTTGTTTTGTTTTTGTTTTTTGATTTTTGGTCACAACCAGTCACATGCCTCTCCTAATTGCATAGGCCCTTGCAGATCCTGATGAGAAATTGAACATTTGGCACAATTACAGGCTTGGATTGCAGTCAGGAACTTCATGAAGCATCCAAGTTGCACTTCAACACTGAGTGTGGCAGATACATCTGGTGAACACATAGCAGTTTAAACAGTGAGAGTAAGAGTGCAGCTGTGGCCAACAGTGAGAATGATAGCATTGCAAAGACTGTAAAAAAAGAAGTAGCATTTATTTAAGATTTAGATGTTTCAGACATCTTCTAAAAACTTATATCATTTAACTTAATCTACAAAACAACCATCCTAAACAATTAATATAGACAATATACATTTTCAAGCTAAAAAGCTGTAGTTCAGACCTGGAGTAGATAAACTATTTCCATTTCATGTATGAGGAACCTATTTCAATCTCCAAAGCCCACATAAAGCAAAACTCCAGGTGTTGTGGCACACATTCATAATCCTGCTACTGAGAAAGTAAGAAGGATAGGAGGATACCTAAGATTCAGTGGCAAGGCAACCTAGCCTACTGATACCATGTCTATATGGTGAGTGTCAGACTATAAGAGGTTTTGTTCAACAAAAAGAGAGGAATAACACATGAGGTTGTTCTCTGGTGTCTACAACCATGCACACACGCATGTGTGTGCACACACATATGCACACACACACACACACACACACACACACACACACACACTATACACACACACACACCACCAATGATGAAATTTAGAAAGTTTGAAGAATTAGCTCAAGGGTGCAAAGTGGAACCAGGATTTGAATCTAGGCATTCTCCCCTCATGTGTTACAAAAGTGAAAAACAGTCAGTGAATAGCCTCTGGAGCAGGTCTGTAATGGTGACCCAAAACCTAAGGAGGTTCTTTCATTACTTGTGTTATAAAGGCAGTGGTCTGGAATCTGAGTCTCAGCCATCTAAACTAAGAAATAGCCTTCATCTCTCTACCTATGAACTCCTGGAAGATTCTCCAAAGGATTCAACAGCTCTAGATTCTATCTATCTATCTATCTATCTATCTATCTATCTATCTATCTATCTATCTATCTATCTATCTATTAAAACAAAATGCTGTGAGGGAAACAAAAGACAGATAGTTAATAGAGAAATAATTCATAATTAGAAGCACAGCTCTTACAAGCCTTAGAATTCATGTTTTGATACCCAAGATCCTTTGACCCTGAAAGATTACTGGAGATAAAATGGAAACAGAGTTATATTTAAGTGAATCACTGCAGATGTCAGAGAATATGGTGGTCTGATCCTCACAGTAAGATTTTCATTTCCAGTGTAACTGTGATGTAGTCTGTGTTCAATAGACTTCAACCATCAACTTTACTTAGGTCAGACCAAAGATTCCCAAAATTTCTGAGTCCATGTTTTCCTTAGTGTCTGTATTTTTTCCTAATGCTCATCAGACAAAAGAGTTATCTAATAGTTCATTCTATTAAATTGCAAGGGCCAAACTCTGTCCCAGTAATATAGTATACTATTCAATTGTCTCATTACTGTGCAACATCCCTGACAAAAAAAAATAACTTACAGAAGGATTTATTTTGGCTTACTTTTTCAGGACACAACCTATCATGGCCGAGAAGGCATGGCCACATGAATAGGAAGGTCACTTTCACCCCAAGTGAGGGAGGAAGTAATTGGTATTCAAGGAAAACAAGCTCAGCTCATTGTTTACTCACCTTTATTCATTCATACTAGAACCCCAAATGTAGGGGAAACTGCCTTCCATATTTAAAGTGAAATTTCTGACCTCAATTAACCTAATCTAGATATTCTTCACAAATATATTCTAGATTTGATTTCATGGTGATCCTAAATCCCATCAAGTTGAAAGTTAAGATTAACCATTACATTTCCTGACCATGTAGACTAAAAATGCATGTAAAAGTTTAAAGCAATGGTTCTCAACCTTCCTAATGCTACAACCCTTTAATACAGTTTCTAATAATATGATGATCCCAACCATTAAATTATTTTTATTACTATTTAAATATAATTTTTGCTACTGTTATGAATCATAATGTTTCATAATCTGTTTTTTTCCAATGGTCTCGGGTGATCCCTATGAAAGTGTTATTAGGTCACTCAAAGAAGACCCACAGGTTGAGAACTGCTAGTTCAAAGTATAATAATTATAATTCATTCTAAAACATCTTTAAGTTCTTACTAATTATATGTGTACTTAGGCAGCTTATGAAATCTTGAAATACAATCAGGCAATCCAATCTCATTTCCCATACTATATCAATTATTATGTATCATTTGTTTTGAATCACAGAAACTGATGAAAAACCAGATCATCAGAGCTGTGATATAGTTGGGGGATTATAGTACAAGTCCTAACTGAACTCTGACCTACCTAATTAGCTATGAAGGATCCAGTGGAGTCTATGAGCTGTGCTTTCCTTAAACACGTGTAATATAATTCCATTTCCCAATGGGAATTAGGAGACTCTACACAATGTTTGGACAATATGGCCAACATTCCTGTGAGATTTTGTGGATGCTACCTTGGAGAACCACCTTCCTTAGACTTGGTATACTTTCTTCAGATGTGTTAACATGTTCTGATTGATTCTCTGGCCAAAGATTTAGTACTTTTATTTTTTTTCAATTGTTATCATTCATTATTTATGTATATGGTGTTTTCCCTGAATAAAAGAATATGTAAAATGTATATTGTCTATATTCATTGCTCAAGATTTTTGTATCGTGTTTTTATATATTAAGTGAAATGACATAAGTTCTTAGAAGATGTTTGATACATCTAAATCTTAAATAAATACTACTTCTTATTTACAATCTTTGAAATACCAAATACATTGAGAACTTTTTTAGTTTTGTTTTTGTTATAATGCTGTTGGCCTTTGGCTATGTTTTCATATTGGCTAGCTCTGACTTAATTATTAACCCATACGACTAAGTAATGTGTTTCCACGAGGTATTGGCTTACCAGAAATGGTGGACCTGCAGCTCCTTTGCCTGCTACATCTCTGCAGAGAAGAGAGTGATTTCCTGTTTGTTTCTGCTTTTATTCTTTCTGCTCAGCTATGGCAGTTCCTGGGATCCTATGACAAGTCCTCTCTGCCTACATTCCCCAGAATTTCTTCATATCCTAGTCCCGCCTATCTTGCTTCCCTATTGGCCAACAGTGCTTTATTCATCACCTAATAAGAGAAACATACATACAGAAGAACATTCCCTACCATCTCCTCTTTACTACCTAAAGAAAAAGAAAGCTGGAACCCTTGAGGACTGTCCGTCTTCTTTTTAAGTTCAGCAGTCACTTTCCTGTGGGTCCTGCATGTCCAGTTTTAAACAGTCCAGGCAAGAACACTTTCTTGTCCAAATGGCTATTTCTGCCATGTCATAGGAAAACTCTGTAACAAGTTTCTTCAATGCCCATCCTCCTCTCTGAAGTAATTGGTGTTATCAAGAGCAGTTGTGTCTCATTGTCAAGAAAAACCTTAAACCATTTTAAATGCAGTATTTTGTAGGTCTTTGAAAGGTTTGAAGAATATCTATCCATCTCAAATACATTTCCCCATATCTAGCAAACCTAACTATAAGTTTTGACTATTATAGGTGACTACAATCTGTATTTAATTATATATTGCATTTTTTAAAGAACTGTATAAACACAACATCTAAACAAGAGGAGAAATATACATTTAACAAAATTGACCTTAAATTTTATCAATAAATGAAAATCCATAACAATGCAAAATATTCTTTTCCACATAATTTCTCCCTTTTATTTTCTTAAGAGGAGACTTACTGTGATCATTAACCAGGGCCTCTTAAAGCCTTGTAGTTTTTCTGTTTATGCTCAGTAAGGAAACCTCACTTAAAGAAGCCTTTTGAGTCTCTGCTTGTCTCTAGCAAAACAGAGCCCACGTGAGAAAAATGCTGCTACCAAGAAGCCATAATTGTCTCTGTTCTTTTGTTTCTAAAATCCCCCCTTTAAGCTTTTGTCATTTTGGCTGGGGCCATTTTATAATGTGAGGTTTTCTTGGCCTGGCTAGGTCCTGCTCCCTTCTCTGCCCCAAAGAAACACACAGACCCCATATTAGTTATAAAGCTGTTGGCCATTGGTTATGGTTTCTTATTGGCTAGCTCTGACTTAATTATTAACCCATACTACCAATCCATGTATTTCCACATGGTATTGGCTTACCGGGAATGCAGACCTGCAGCTCCTTTGCCTGCTACATCTCTGCAGAGAAGAGACCAAATACATTGAGTTCTAAGTACCCAAAGTATTAAATGCATTTAGCCACATACTTCTTTATTACATAACATAGCTTTTGATCTTGCTGGATTCTTCTAAGTTTCAATGCCACACACAAAGCAATCGATTTCAATCATTTATTTATATATTTATTGTAATTGTGAAAATGTTTTGCTTGTATGTTTCAGTATCTTTCTCTATTATCTTTCAAATATTATTTTTCATAGCTAAAGAGATCTTTTAAAATACTCAGACATTGGCGACATAATTGGCTCGTACCTGCAGCTAGTTCACATTGACAGTTGTGAGATGTAGCTCTGGCCAGGCTGTGACTTTCAGTCACATGTGTGGCACTGGTTGGTGGATGCTGCTAAGCAAAATGTAAATTGCACAGTTGTCAAGTGTTTCTTTTGCCCATATGCCATTCCTCAGATTGAATCATATGACCCATCCTGACATTTTTGAATGGCAGAAGACAAAAGAATAGGGTATTTGTTGAAGAATAACTCAAAGTATTGGAAGCATCTATCTCAGGTATTTTTAGGGTAACTGGTTTTGATAATGTCCTACTTATTATCCTCATTATTGTGAAGACAATAAGCATACCTACTCCTTTGTTCTATATACAAGCATCTACTGAAATTGTGGGCTCACCTTCCTAGTGTTATCATGCACCCTGGAGCACATGGCACACAGAAAGGACAGTTAAATCTGATACAACTCAAATTACATGTGACATATGATTTGAATAGCACATATACGTGGCAGAACCTTTTCACATGTAATTCCAAACATATCAGTATACATTTATTATTCCTCCAGACAAATGTCTATCTTACTTAATAACTGCACAGCTACACTGAACTATGTTTGACAAGTAAACTGTCTTTCAATCTGACTATAACATGGTAAAGACAGGCTTTACCCCTGAAAAGATGCTTGCCTCCAATATAAATGAGACAGAAAGAGAAACTTCTCCCACTTCCAGCCCTGCAGCCCTTCCTCCCATCATCAGTGGTGAAGGGTTTGGAATTCTTTTGAATTATATGAAATTGTAGCTTTCATCCTTTAGATAATATTTACGTTCAAGGGTCAGGCTTAGAGCAATCATCTTGAAGCTGGCTGCCAAGAGGAAAGTGTGAACAAAGGCAGACTGTATTTCTCTGATGAAGAATCCAGCTTATCCATTCTCAGAACCTTTAGAGACTGCACTTTGCACCTGATAGTCATTCCTATGTGCTAACAGATTTCTGGCACTCTGCAATAAAGCCACTCCATCAGAGCAAGCAGCCCATGAACGTGTCCTCATCCCCGGCCATTCTGTGGCTCTTATGTCATCCATCTGTCAGACTTCACCACTGTGGGGATAAGGGTGAGAGAATCAGTGCTACTGGAGAAATCTTATACCAGCTGCTGATGTCAGTGTCCCACCTGTTCACCTTATAACGAGCTTCAATTTCATATGAAGACAGAATGACACTGAAGCTAAGACTGGGGTAACCAGGCAGTCTCCCTGGTTTTTTGGGGCCATGATATCACTCATTCTAGTCAGCCCTGCACTTGGATGTTATCTCAAAAACATGGAATAGGTGAAGGATAGAGCTAATTGCAGGAACATTAGGACTTTTATGCTGAAAGTCTCTGCTTCATATGTGAAGTTGGGTCTTACATACAAAGGCAGTGAAAATATAAATCCATTGAAGCTGATTATAAAAAGTTTATCTCAGTTCTTTCCTAGTTCCTTTCAGTTTGCACACACAATAAGGAGAACTTCTGTCTGAAAGCAAATGATTGAGTAAAATGTCACAAAATCAAACTTGGAGAATTACTGTAGCCTTCAGATCAGAACATCATGGATCCAAAGTGTTGACAGAACTGACTGCAGATGACAATGTGAAACACAGAGCAGCCTCATTACGCCTGGTGGAAATGCCAGAAATGGATCATCCACAAGTGAAGATACTTTGACAGTTTTGGATAAAACAGAGCAATCATAGCATATGATCTAACTTATACTGCTTGGTATGTCACAAGGTCATTGGTGCCTATGTCCACATTAGCATGTGGATATTTACAGCAGCTTTACTCACTTGCATAAAAGTGAAAGCAACTGAGATACCCTTCAATGGGGGGATTAGTAAGATACATATATTCAATGGAATAGTATTCAGAAATAGAAAAAGAGATGTGCTGTCAGGATATGGAACAAACTGGAGGGAAACTAAATGTTCATAAGTGAAAGTATCCAATCTAGAAAGGCTACCTGTGATACTCAATTCTCTTTAATTATGGAAAAGACAGAAGTGTGGACACAGTAAAGGTTTAGTAGATTCCAGGACTTCAGGTGAAGGAAAAGATCAGGTGGGATTTTTTTAAGGATTATGAAATAATAGTTATTATAAATATGATGTGATGATATTTTAACAATGTTTATATGAAATACAATGCAAGTCTTGTACAGTGTGTATCACAAGAGCAGTATTTTTGAACATGAAATTTTATTGTTGATTTAAGATAATTTCAGATGTATTCCAGGTATTTGTCGACATAAATTCCTTTCTATTCTCTAATACCCTGACCTTTTTCTCAATAGTGTTTTTTTCTAACAAGATAAAACATAATAAAATAAAACAAATTGGCATTGGATAAGGCAAACCAACAGAAGGAAAAGAACCCAGAAGACACAAGACTCAGACAGAGACCCACTCATTCCCACACTTTGAAGTCTCATAAAAGTACTAAACTGAAAATTATGATACATACCCAGAGGATGTGGTGCAGACCCATGTAGGTTGTGTTCATGCTGCTTCAGTTTCTCTGAGTTCATATGATCTTTGCTCATTGATGCAAAGGGCCTTGTTCCCTTGGAGTCTTCCATTCCCTCTGGCTCACACACATCTTCTGCTTCCATTTATGCAGGGTTCCCTGAATTCTGAGGAGAGGGATTTGAGGAAGATGTTTCATGCAGAGCTGTGTGTTCCAAGTTCTCTCTCTCTCTGCAAATGTCTGGTTGTGAATATGAATACTTATTCCCATTTGCTGAAGGAGTAAGCCTCTCTTATGATAGGTGAATAAGGGACCAATCTACAGCATGTGGCATTTTGAGTGCCATAAAATTTTTCTGTATGTAAGTATGAAAGCTTGTCATTATATATTACAAGCCAAGCAATATGCAGAGTGAACCCTAATGTAGATAGTGAAGTTTAGATAATAATAATAATGTTTGTGTTCATTATTATTCAGTTCAATGGCATTTATTCATCAATTGCAAGACCAGTGCTCTGACCCCTGAGCTATGAAGCCTTCACCTTTGCTTATCAATTGCAACATGCAGTACACTGATAGAAGATTCTAACAAGAAAGAATGCTTGGAGGAGAGAAATATCTCCATGTCTGACTGCAAAATGTTCCTCATAATGTGATGTGGACATGAGGTTCCCAGCTGGCGGCACTGGGAAGAGTTGTTGAACCTTTAGATCTAGTATCTTAGCTAGCAGAAATCAGCTACCAGGGACAGGTCTGATAGTGAGATCTATTTGTGGTTCTGGCCCAAGTCTTCTATTTAATAATATGCCAAGGTGTGAATACGTCTCGACTACGTGATCCTGACACATTATAGGCTGTTAGTCCTGAAACCCTGAGACCCCATACTTAAAGTCTTTTCTTACAGATGTATTAGTCACTGTGGCCAGAAACATAGCTCACACAGGAGGAATGCATAAACTCTTTAATTTTCTATTAATTTTTACATAAATTTAATATTCCTTGAGAACTAAGTTTCATTAGTATAAGAAGAAATTTTAAGAAGATGTAGTTGTATAGGTAATTAGGTTACAATATATAGAATTTTTAATTAGAATTAATTGGGATGATTATGCAAGTTATACATGAAAATAACTTTCATTATGCGTAATATTTTTCTCATGGTAATAGATTTTGGAAGAAAGTGTGCTGACACATATTTACCATCAGTTTAAAAGCTTGGTATTTTTAAATTTTTTTATTTTCTTATTTTTATGTGTGTAAGTTTTGCCTACTGATTCTAAAGTTAGATCAATTCCTGTCTTCCTGAGGAACCGCCACAGTGATTTGTACACGTTTGCAGTACCACCACCAGTGGATTATTATTTCCCCTATTGCACATGCTTACCAACATCAGCTGTCATTTGTTTGTTCATCTTAACTATTTTTGATGGTGTAAGATGAAATTTCAAAATAGCTTTGATTTGCATTTCTGTGATGATTAAGGACGATGAATATTTCTTTTAAGTGTTTCACAGCTATTTGACTTTCCTCTTTTTTGCAAAGATTTTTCAGTGCTTTTTCGAAAGTAGAATTTCTTTTGTTCTGTGAGCATAACCATATAAATTAGAACATGACTCCACATACTTGCCTCCACCCAAAATATATCCTTGCATGTCTCTCCCTCCCATTGAAATTTTTAGGAGTTTTCTTTCCAAGCCTCTGGACAAATGACTGTGTCATCAGCTCCCACCTCAAAGCTTTTTTTAAATTAATTTGGGGGTTAGAGAGGCTACAAGGGTGGAGAGAAGACACTGAAGGACTGAAGGAAATGCATGGGATTGTGGTACATGATGTGAAATACCTAAAGATTTAATGAAAAAGTTATAGAAATATACATCACAGTATGTTTGGGAAAATCTGCTCTATGATTATGACACCAAAAGCCCACAATATGTGACATAAACGTCCCATTCTGTGTACAATGTGGCCATGACTGTGGCCATTTGACCTTCTATACTTTTTTCCTCCCCAGCCCTTACTGCTCAGTTTCTTTCTTGGAAATATATCATTTTCTAATAAACTGCCCCTGCTTCTGCTACCAAATGAAATAAAAAGGAAAAGAAAAGAAATAAATCTGATTTACCATGCCATAAAAATGATTACATTATCTTTCTGTACTAGATATTGATGTGAAAATGTTGAAAAATAGATTAAAATGTACATTGCCATGCCATAGGAAAAACAATACAGGGACATGTTCAGCATTTATACTCTCTTAATTCCCTCAGTCATGTTTGTAAAATTTCTTACTAAATGTTATTCGGTTTGGCATCCCAGTTTAAAATTGAGCTGGTATCTTCTCTAATTTTTAAATTTTGTTTTATTTTTTAATACAAATGCTGCAACTTATAAAAGCCATATCTGCATATAAGTTAAGCTCTCTTTCATAGATTTCTACAAGTTTATTCCCATTTCTTCAGTTTATTCCCATTTAGATACTTCATAAACAGGCATGAAAATACTTGAAATATTAGAATGCAGTATTGTGTTTTAAAATCCCAAGTACAAGACTATAGATTGAAGACATTGTAAACGGAATAAACTAGATGGAGTAAAGTTTAAATTTGTAAGATGGTTCTCAATGTTTTTATGAGACTGCTAAGCTTTTCAACATGTACCAAACAGTAGCTCCTGCCCTGCAAGAGCTTCTCCAGCTAGTAATGATGATGGTACAGCAGATGAGAACAAACCATATTGGAAGTCAACACAGTAAGGGGCTAGTCTGATTTCCACAACACATTAGGGAATCCTTTTGCTTTATTTCACATTTTTTTTTTGGTCATAACCCTACCTCAGCATTTTTTCCCTGAATGTTTAGAAGATTAAGCTCTTTTTCTCGCTATTTTAAAATTACATGAAAATTACTATTAATTCACCAAGTAAGTGGAAACCATCATTAGATCATAAAGCACATTCTACTGTTACAGTGATCCAAACCTATGAAAACTTTCAGGCTTTGTAATGGGCTACTCAGTGCTTAGTAGTATCAGTATTAACAATGCTTATCATGCTCATATTTAGTTATGATATTTATTATACTTACTATTATAACTTTCTTAGAAAGCACATAAAAGATAATTACAAATACTTAGGCCAGCTGGACTCTATTGTAGTAGACATGCAAAGTCAGATATCGGTGACTGGGGAAGAATGGCAATTTTTACTTGTAAAGAACATACTAAAGGTGAACAGTTAATATAAAAGTCACATGACGTTCTTAAAGACACCTAGATCCTACGTACTGTGTAGTCTAATTTCTCTAGTATGAAACTAAACACCAACAATAGCTTCTGGATCTCCAGCCATCCAAATGGCATGATAGAAGAAAACAGACATAACTTAAAACAGTGATGTCATGTCTGTCACCACATGTTCTTTGAAGTGCATTTCCAAGAAATACCCTTGAATACCTTCAATATAATGCTTTTTCTAACACATTATTTCTTGGCCATAATTAGGTAGAAAAGAGATCGGGAAGGTACTCATTTTTCCTGGAATGCAATAGGTCTGCTAAACATCAAAGCTGCTCTCTCTGGGACAGGAAGGGGAAGTAGGAAGCAGAAGTGTGGGGATGTTTCTGTACTGCAGTGTGCTTGTCTTGTCTTCTAAGAATTTGCTGCCATTATGACTCTATATTTCTGAGGATTTGTTTCAGTTTGACTCTTTGATCTCAGTCTGCTCTTATCTATTTTTCCTGGTTTCTATCCTGTGGCATGAATCTAATTTTCTTTTCCAAGGAGAACAGCTGGCGATTTGGACATCAGTCTTGCTTCTCTATTTGACTTCTTTCCAATCATATCTCTCCAGTCATTTTCCCAACTTGGATAGTCATCTAAGCTTTAGTGACAAGCCTCAGAGACTGTTCTGTTTCCATCTCAGTTAATGAGTGAGGCCAAACAGCTTACTCCCTCTCCAGGAGAGTTTGTCCATTAGCACCCTGAATTTACAGTGAGATTAGAATCCAGGAAAAAACCCATTCTTAAGCTTTGCTTTGGAATAGTTTTTCATTTTCTAGACTAATTGCTCAGTGGTCTCACTGTTGTATCCATTTTCATGATACTAAAAATGTGTAGAACACCCTTCTTGCACTTTGCTTTGAGAAATAGAGGGCTCCTTTTCCTTCACATTGACACAATTGCACATCCTCAAGACCTAACAGTGAAAGCGGGTTACACAGAGATAACTCCTTTCCCTCCAGAACACTTCATCACATAAAACAGGGGGTCACTGTGTACTCTCACAATGCCTTCCCAGTCTAATATTTCACGATTTCCAGACAGTTATAGCACAGTTCCTTATTTATCTCTGACTTTCAACTGCTGGGTTTCACTTCTTGGCAGGTGTTCTTTGGCACTCTCCAGTGGATAGTCTACACACCTTCCAGCAGGAATGGCTTCAAAGAATTACTCTATTTACTGTTACTGATTATGCAGCCCATCATTTTTGACAGTTGTAACACAACTTCCTGGAATTAGGAGAACACATTGTTCTTAGTTGGTAGTCTTAAATGGAAGACATTTAAAAACAAATTCCCAAGAAAATAGGCTATGATGAATTTTAAAGCCATTAAAACTATTCCTTCTATTAACCACTATCTAAACAAGCTTCAGTAATCCAGAGGATACAATGACACAGAGTATTTGCTGGAAATAATAAAGTGACCCAATGCACTCCTTACCTTCAGGAGAAAATTTCTACAGTAATGAGGTCAAGTTTCTCTCAAGTCTCCAAACATGTAAACTCTGTTATGAAATTCCAATCAAGCTCAGAGATAACAAGAACAGTATTGGCATTACTCAAGGAGCAGTGTTAAATGTATCATCTAAGAATCTAAGAAGCCATTTTGGAATAGCTTAATCTTGTCCTAGATTTTATAAAATTAAATAGAACACCAAAAAGCTACTTTTAATTTGGGACTGAAAATTTTATTCATTCCTTTCTTTTCTCTTAATTATCATAATTCTGTTTAGCAATAATCTCTATTTTTTCATTTGATTTCTTTGCCATATGGTTTCTGTCAGTCTAACAACTTAGCATATAGTATTACCACAAGTATTATGTAGTATATGTCATGGTGGGACATTCTGAAAGTTTAGTGGCTTCACAAGTATGTGCATGCACAAATATGTGCAAGGATGCACACACTTCATGTGCATCTGTGGGAAGCAGTCAGAGCTCTAGTCTAATACTATCTGTGACTCCAGAATGTGTCCATCTTTGGCCACCAGAGTCACATACAACAATGAGAAAAAAAAAGTGCTCTCAAGGAGTGTGTAGGAAATTTTCTTTACTTCATAACCTTGCTAGTTGTAGATAAAGAATAGCAATATAAACCTATTCTCCTGTTCTCTCTCCCTCTCTCTCCCTCCTTCTCTCTCTCTCTCTCTCTCTCTCTCTCTCTCTCTCTCTCTCTCTCTGTGTGTGTGTGTGTGTGTATGTGTGTGTGTGTGAAGTCTCCTCTGTCCATTTGAAGCTTTATGGATAGCCCTGATATGGTGAGATTCCTGCCATAAACCTGGAGTCCAATCCCAATTGTCTCATAGTACTCGCTGGTGATATGTGACATAACACCAGGTACAGTGTTAGGCTGCATGTTACACATTAAGAACTAAGGGGTACAGTAAAGTCATGCAATACAAAGCAGTAAAGAGATGTTAGAAACACTTTGCACTTATGACAAGTTTGATTTTGAAGTAATTTTGGGTCATTTCATATTCAGAAAATTGACATTATTGTTGAATTTTTCCACATTCCCACATTCTTCATATGAAATCACAACTGCCAGATTAAAAAGGAAAAAAGGCTAAGATTAGGGAAATATTGTATTCAAGCATCAATAAAGAAAGTAAGGAAACAACAATGTTCACAACTTCCAAGAACTCCGGGCTATGAAAATGAATCCAAACCTAAGAATTCATGGAATAGAATGAAAAACTGATGAAAACAAGTCTCAGAATCTATTCAATAGATTTCATAGAAAATTCCCAAATTTATCAAAAGAATTCAAGTGAAATTTTTATGGTATCTTTTTACATGTCCATTTCTGATTGTTTAAAGTATTGGCTATTGTCAGTGGTCAGTGCATTAAAATCACAGTTATCACTTAAAAGGAATATAGGATAATTTGTTCTGGGGCCAAATATGACTGATCATAGCATAGGGATGCAGATTCAGGTTTCCCAAAGACCATGTTCCACTGTTTCAATGAGTGTATAAACTTTATATTGGTTTAAAAAAATAAACAATGAAAGTCATAATATTTAGTAAATATTTACTAAATACATTGATGGGGGCCACAAGTAGGTAGAGGAAAAGGTGTTAGAGCTTTAGACATTATTTGATGACAGTCTTGGCCTTGGGTGGATGAAAGCTTGGTATCTATCAGGAGACCTTTGTAGGATTTTGATAGTCACAGGCTGTTGGGGTCAGGTGCAGGTGTGTGTCATAGATAACTTTTAAAGGGATAAAAATAACCCAAGATAATTTGTCTTAGGCATGTGACATTTTAATTTTCCACAATCTTTAAGATTTCTTTTAAAATTATTATTTAAATTTGTATGTGTAAATGCATTTATGTATGCCTGCATGAGTCTATATGTTTCACATGCATGCAAGATCCAGTCTAGTCCAGATCACATGAAACAGAAGTTACAGGCAGCTATGAGCTGCCAAATGTGGGTTATGGTAACTGAACCTGGGTCCTCTGCAAGAATATCAAGTGTGATTTTAACTACTGAGTCATCTTTGTAATCTGACTCTTCAAAATTTTGAAGTTTACTCATTGACTCTTGTAGAGTCTTGGTGTAGCTTTGTAGCATCTTTTATCCCCCTCCCCTTTAATATTTCTCCTTTGGAGAACTTCAATACACACTAAGGAATTTGACCAGGTACTCTGGTAATCTTTCTCTAAGGAGCTATAAGTGTATTTTAGAAACTGTTCTTGCCAAAAAAGTCATGACATATTTTAGGACATAGGGTAATGAAAAGCACTAGCAAAACTTGGGGGCCAGCCATTGTTCTAAACCCACAGTCACTTCAAGTTTCAGGAAAACTGATTGAGAAACACCTATAAAGGTGTAAGAATCCAAAACTACCCCCTAAGCTGTGACAGAATTCATGTCTCCACCCAAAATTGGCCAATTATCAAATCTGGCAAGGCAGGGACAGTAGTAGTCACCTCCAGAGAAACAGTTTATTCCCTCAAGTGATCACTCCCCATCACCTTCTATGGACAGAACTGAGAATTGTGCAACCCTCTTACCACCTGCCACAAATTTTCTCTATTTAAACCTAAAGCTCCTATTAGCGCCCCAGGGATGGACTTAGGCTCACTATGTCAGAGTAGGCAACAAGTAGGAAAAATGGGCAGAGGCAGGTTCTGAGTCAGGTTAAAATTTCAAAAGCAAAAACATCCCTGAACAGTGTCTTACTGCTTACTTGAAAATGAAGCAGAAGAGCTGCTGAAGATACCTAAACAGCAAGAAACCATCAAAAAACAAACAAACAAAAAACCCATCTTTTATACCTAATGTACCTTCCTTGCCTAAACTAACAATACCAAAAAGTTAGATTCATAGTGATGAATGTGGCTATCTATTTGCATTTGCATTTCAAATATCCAGCCTGAGTTTTGGGACACACAGAACATTATTCACCTGACCAATAGTAATGATACATGGTTAATTATTCTTCCTGTATTGGTCAAAGGAGGTGCAGCACATTTTTTGCATCCAAGATTCACAACACCCTATGTATTATGTAATTTTCATGCCACACTACAGTTAAAACCTCAAGTCTTTTCTTTCTTCTTCTTTTTTTTTTTTTTGAGACATGGTTCTTTTCATTTTTTGTTTGTTTGGTGGTTTGTTTGTTTGAGACAGGGTTTCCCTGTGTAGTCCTGGCTATCCTGGGACACACTCTGTAGACCAGGCTAGCCTAGAAGAATGGGGACATCTGCCTCTGCCTCTGATTGAAAAAAACCAAAACCAAACAAACAAATAAATAAATAAAACTCTCAGTGCACAATTAGTTCTTTCTGTCTCCAATCAGCCTGCCTTCTTAACAAGTAGCCTATTCTTCACCTGAACTCTAATTTCACTTAAATTCTCTTTAGCCGACCTTCTGCAAAGATGTTTTAGGTGAGAAATTTCTAACTTTAGGCCTCCCTTGTTACTGAGTAAACTGACGTTCCCTTTTATAGTTTCTTAGTTTCATTAAAAAATAATCATATAACTGGATTTGAAAATAAGCATGAGGAAATCTTATTAGTGTCACCAAGAAAGCATCTAGGTGGCTTCCTCAGGAGGAAGTAAAAGACCACAAAGATATACAGCAAATGAGGATAGCTTCAGAAGAAAGGAAAGCAAATGTCTAGAGTACATGAGAAAGCATTGTGGGCCATGGGCAGTGTGCAAAACAAAGAGATAGGAA
This sequence comes from Phodopus roborovskii, assembly GCF_943737965.1. Lineage (NCBI taxonomy): Eukaryota > Metazoa > Chordata > Mammalia > Rodentia > Cricetidae > Phodopus > Phodopus roborovskii. The sequence continues at coordinate 15,123,140 of NW_026126540.1, forward strand.
GAGGTTACACTGTTTAATAACTGAGAAATGTATTGCTGTGAGTGGGAGCTCCTCAAGCATCTCTTCCAAGGGAACCTCCATTGGGAAGGGGCCATAATCAGTCCTCCCCCATGGTTAGCATATCTTCAGTTGACTATGCTCTTGGTCAGGTGATTGACAGGCACAGATTTTTTTATTCTTTTGATCAAGAGGGAGTAACTGTCTGAACAGGTGTTTTTTGTTTACCTTTTTCTGCTGTGATGAAACACCATGACCAGATGGAGTTATGGAGAAAGAGTTGATTTTGGTTTATGGTTCCAGGGGGAGAGTCCAGAATGACAAGTGGCAACAGCAGGTTGCCAGATGAAGAAGCAGAGAAAGTAGAATTTGAATAAGAGTTGGGGAGAAGCTATAAACCCTCAAAGCCTGTCCCTAGTGATGTACTTACCCCAGGGCATACCTCACAAAGGTTATCCTAACAGTGCCACCAAGTAGATACTAAGTATTCAAATATCTGATCTCACATAGGGAATTTCTCATTAAATCCACTACAAAGAGCATCATAAAATAAAATAAAAGACCTTTAAGGCTTCTCTAACATCCTCACCCAACAAATGGGCTGATTTTTCAACTCTGCAGTGACAACTGGACCCCTTTATCAGTTCATTTTCCAAACGTTTTTCACTGATTCAGTCTCCTTTCTGTGCTCTGCACTGCTACTGTCTCTTTAAACAGTATCTGGAGAAGCAGAGCTAAATCTCACCCAGTGGCACTTGTTAGTAGGACTATTTCCAAATTACTTAGGTGATGGTATGGTGTTAGCATGGAGCTTCCATGCTTTTGAGCCTTCATGACTATAGTTACTGAAACTCCTGTTTTGTAGGATAGTATGGTGAGACTTTTCCTGTTGTCTCTAAGTTGGGATTAGGCTTCAAAGATGAGGACAAGGCATGACAAGAACCCTTGAAGTGAATGATTTAAGATAAAGAATAGAGTGCCTGTCAGCTTGCCAGAAACTTAGATGTCGATGCACACCCAGATGGGCACTTAACTCTGGTCTCTCCCAGCAGTAGCTGACGCTGGTGATTGTGTGATCTTTAGGGCATGAGGGAATGGCTCCTGGGACTCTGGGGATCGGTTTTTTTCTAGACGAGTCAAAGTCTAGTGCTGAGGCTGCTTGACAGTCAGATCAAAGACTGCAGCTGCTAGGGGAGGGATCAATCCTTGAAGAAATGGGACTGTTTCCCAAAGCTGGAGGCAACAACCTTGGAGGCTGGCCAGGTAATAGTCATCAGGAAAGAACTCAGCCCAGGAGCACTAGGAATACAGCTGGGGCGAGACCTTAGTGGTCATTATAAAGAAAATGCAACAGTTCAATGCCTGTGTTAGGAACCAGAATAATGCTGTAGCTGGGGGGGGGGATGAGGAATGTCCAAGTCTAGCCCTGCAGAAAGTGTTTGGTCACTTGTTCTGACAGAAGGCCCACATTCATCATTGGAAGATCACCAGTCCCTTAAGGACTTGGCCTCTTCCTGCAATTTTTTTTTCAGACAGTTTCTCTGTGTAACAGTCTTAGTTGTCTTGGAACTCATTTTGTAGATCAGGCTGGCCTCGAACTCACAGAGATCCACTTGTCCCAAAGTGCCGGGACTAAAGCATGTGCCACCACCACCCAGGTTTCCTGTCATTCTTGCATCCACTATCAACATAATGGGAGGAGGAGGGGAGGAGAAAGTGGGGCAGGGGATGTAGTTAGATTACCTATCTTCTTTGGCAAAATGTAGAAAGCATGAGTGACTTAGAACCTGGAAAACCTTTGTAAAATTGGAATTAATGGCATCTTATGGGAGCAATATTTCAACAACTCCACATGAAACTATGCTAATATACAAGAGACACTAGAAGGTTGTAGTCTATGTCCAATGTACTGGGAAGATACCAAAGAGAAGAACCTCAAAAGGCAGGTTTGTAGAGTAGGTGGACTGAGGGGTAGTTGTTTTCAGCTTGCACCAGAACTGAATCTAGCTAATTTTATCAACTCATTTCCATTGCTGCAGCAAATCTTCATGTCCAAACACAAGCTCACTCTTCACAAGTTATATACAAAGCCAGTGATAAATAAAACCCCATCATGAGTCCATGGGTCCCAGCAGTCATAATGAGAGACAGGGAGAAAATATGTAATCAATGTGACATGTAGAGGGAATTACATAAAAATGTCCTGTGACCTCAAGTCCATCTTTGGAGCACTGACATGAAATATAATTGGGGCAAAGGGCAAGAGGTGTGTATAACTTGGTCATGGTGTGGTCTATTGGCCTTGTTGTGCTTCCTCACAATCCTCCAGAAGTCCTTACTTTTTGAGTGTTTAAGCTGGCTCTCAGAAGATAACTTTCATTCATGGTAGACCCTCTTGGTCCTGGATACCTGCTCTCATCTAGGCTCTAGTTTCTCTCTATCACTTCTGGAATCCAAGGTTTAGGACGATGACTGAATACAAGGCTCCTTGTCTTTCTTTTGGCTGCCTTATGATCAACGCTCTAAAGAAAGAAGTTCCTCCGTGACTTTTCTAGTGGGATGCTGAATTTTGTCTGTCTCTGTATTTTCTGTCCTTTGAAATAAAAGATATTGCTCGTTAGTTATGTGAGAACATTAATGTATCAATTACTCTTCTTGTTTATTTAGCAAAATATCTGGCAAAAGTGGCTTATAGAGGGAAGGGTTGACTTGGACACACAGTTTGAGGGTACAGAGGGTCATATTGGGGAAGGTAGAGAAGTAAGAGTATAGAATGGATGGTCAGCTCTTCTCCACAATGAGGACTCAAACATGGAAATGCTGGTGCTCCATTCACTATCTCCTTTTTATTCAGTCCTACTCTCTAACCTAAGGTATGCTATTGATCAGGTTCAAAGTGGGTCTTCCCTGCTCACTTTCTGGACACATCCTTGTCATGGACACAGGCAGAGATGTGTTCACAATGACTGTAATGTTGACGGTGAAGATTGACTATCACAATTAATTTATGTATTGATGTACGGCTGGAGGATTTGTTGTCTTTCCTTTCTTCAACTACCTAATTCACCACTGACTATTTTTGCTGGCTATTTCTATGTTCCTAACCTGGCCAAATAAGAGATAGAAATATTGATATCATAAAACATAAATCTTTACGAAATAAATAGATCTGGGTCTTAGACTAACTATGTGATTTTCAATTTCTTAGGCCTTCATCTTCTAGGTACCTCTGCCCAGTAAGTATGATAGTGTAGAGTGGAGACAGAGATTGCCAAAGACCAGAGGCTTGTTGATAATGGAAGGTAAGAGCAAAGAGGCCGGCGGCTCAAGGAAACAAACAGTACATGTGGTGACCTTTGAATTCAACAGAGGTCCTTGCCTTCTGGTAAAAGACAATTAGCATCAAATTTCCAACATCCAGTTTTGGTTTTAGAGCTAATTAGACAGAATACAATAAAGACTTTATGATTCCGTGTGCTTGTAGTCTTTTCTCCACCAGAATATCCATGTTTTGTTATAGAATTAATTATGAATATGAGTTTTCAATAGACTAACACCTATTTCTCTTCATTTTAGTTTTGAGTAGTCAAGTGTCAGGCATTCACTCAGTCAGTCAGTACTTGTTGAGCAGATAAATTTAGCATGAATAATCCTTTCAGAAAAAGTAAAACCCCTGGTAGCTAATCTACAGCACTACATTCCTCCTGAAAGCCATAACACTCACAATAGGAACCACAATTTTGAAAAGAAGAATTACATTTTTCTCCATATAAATCTTGCTGTGAATTAGCAATTATACTTGTCTTCTGTATACCTTTCAGTTAGTTAAGAGGGAAATGTAGGACAAAGTATTTATTAGTGATATTTTGAATTTGTGAACTCATTGCATTCTAGTTTTTATTGAGTTCTTAATATGCCTTATGATAATTGATAATCTGTTAAATAATACTTTAAAAACATTAAATAATATCTTGTTTATCTACAGTGTCACATATATGGCAATGGGGCACATGGTTGTTTCCTGAGGCCTGTTTCCTATTATTAGATTATGGAAATATGAATGCAATTGCCACTCAACATGTGACTCAATGCCACAAGCTTCCAAACAAACATTTTAAATCTTTTCTTGTTCATGTTTGCACAGGCTAACATTTGGTTAAATTCACCTGATCATTTTAAATATATGCCTCTCCTAGAATTATGACCATAAACTAAGATAACTAAATTTGGCTTTAACAAGCATTTATTTAAAAGTTCTTTGTAGCCTGAGATGACCTCAAACACAGTGATCTTCCCACCTTAGATTCCAGAATTCAGAAGTACAAGCATGAGCCACCATGACCAAATGGGGTCCTCTATTCTAAACCATTTTCAAATTTGTACATGTGATTACACATTTATCCATTTAGAAAATGTTTCTGGAAGGGCTACTGTTTAGGAAGACAAGTACTCCTATCTTAAAAGTTTGACAAGTATAGCTGTTACTAGAGTTTGGATCTGGACTGTCCCCAGAGGTTCATGTACCAGAAGTATGATCCTCTGGATGGTGCTATTTTGAGGAGGAGGCATCAGGGGAGTGGGAAATCGCCCAATCATTGAACCCTAAGGGGACTATTAGGACTCAAACTGCTTTCTTGCTATATTCTAGGCCTGAGACAAATAGCTTCTGACATTGTCTTGAATGTATGATCAGGATCTATGCAGTGACCAACATCTCACTTTTACTACATGATACTGTATACTCTGGTCACTGTAAGGATACAGGCAAAAAGGAAATGAAATGCATAAAAATTGAGGAGAAAGAAATAAAATCCTCTTTTTTTTGTAATGAGTATGTTTCACAGGGTTTCTATAACAAAGAACTCATAACAGGAGAAGTTCCTGAGGCTGGTGGTACAAAGCAAAAATGTTGATGGGGTCAAGAGCTCTCTGATGTTTCCAGAGGAAGATGGGCTCTTTCCAGATCCTGGTATTGGGAAGCAGGGCGAGAACCTTTGAGGTAGGAGCTAAGTCAGAGACTGTGGGAATTCAACCTCATAGCTTGCTCCCTCTGGCTTGTTCTGCTTGCATTTTGTACAACCAAAGCCCACACAGTTAGAAATGGTGCTGTCAGCAGTGAGCTGGAGCCTCCCAAATCAGTCATCAGTCCTGAAAATTCCCAACAGACTTGCCCACAGGGCAATCTAATGGAGGCAATTACTCAACAGGTGTTCTCTCTTGCCAGGTAGCTCTAGTTTGTGTAGCTGACAATAAAAGCTAAGTAGTATAAATAGCAACTGAGGCAGGGGCAGTATTTGTAACCAGATTTCTAAAGGATCAACCAGAACTATGGTCATCATCCAAGACTTCACATATAAAGCACAGTGCACTGGTGAGAAGCATCCTTAATTTGTAATCCCAAAAGGTGGCTGGAGGTAATAACAACATTCTCAGCTTGAATCAGAAGTACTGCCCAGAGGTGTGAATAGCATCTTTGATCCCACCTCCTACAGGGATGCCTAGGGGTTTGATAGGCATCTGGGAGCCTAAGATGGAATGCTGAGCTCCTCAGCCTAGAACCAACAAGAGGATAGACTCTTGGTATTCTATCTCTGCAGCTATCTCATTCCTGTTTTTCTTTGTTCTTATTCTCGCTCTACTTTTTTTTTTCTGCTTCCTACCATACCTCCCTTTTAATAGGCTTATGCAATGGGCATATAACAACCTTGTTGGAGAATTCTCTGTGTCTCAGCTTCCTGAGGGCTGTTTTAGATTATTTGGTTCTATTTATTTGTGATTCTCTTTTCATCCTACATTTAGTCAAAACTTCCTTCATGTCCCAACTCTTCTTTCAGCTTACATTCCTATTTCCCCTATTTCAACTCAACAGTAATCACTAATATTACTCTGCCTCTTTCCCTTTGCATTCATGCTCCATGTTGCTAATATATTTGTACACACAGCACTATCAATGTTTCTCTATTTCCTAAAGCAATTGGCCCTTAATTACGTGAGTATAAGAGGCAATTAAATACCAAACGTAAACTCTTGTGTTTTATTAGCCTATATTGCATGTTTATAGTGGACCTACCCTTTGATAGTGGTTATTTTTGCTGACAGCATTCTACTCTCAGATGATTACTAGAATCAAGCTTGGTGTCCTGAAGAACTTCTAGTCTAGCAGGAAAAAAACAAACAACCAAAACCAAAACAACAATGGCAACAAAAATCCTGACACGTTAGCTCTATAACATCCTAGTCGGCTTTGAGTACTGTATCGCTTTCACTGAAAGAATAAGAGTGGTTTAAAATTAAAACAAACAAACAAACAACAACAACAAAAACTCAAACTGCATTGAACAGTGTAACCTGAGAGGCACATGTCCCAAGACAAAAACGCAAGAATCATGAAAAAACAAGACAACATAAATCCTCCAAAAATTCCTAATTTCATAAATGGTCTCCAATAAAAATGAAGTAGATGAAATCAAATCCCAGAAAAAGAATATGTTCAAACAAAGAGGACACAAATAAACTAATGAATTACAAGAGAACACAATAAGCAACTGAATAGAATAAAGAGGGATATGGAAGGGTCATTCAATAAAGCAGTTGAAACATTGAAGATAAATAAAACTGAAATACTATAAATAAAAAAATCAATGAGTCAAAATAATAGTAATAAAAAAAAGCTTTGTGGGATGCTCCATGAATAGTATGGATCCAGGGGATGAGAGAACAGGAGGGTTTAAGGACAAGGTAGATGAGTTGGAACATTCCAATAATGACAAAGGTAAGTTAATATGAAATTATGATTAGAATATTTCAGATCTATGGGACACTATAAAAATATATGAATTGTCAACATGGAAGTTAGAAAATAATTTCATGCTATAAGCATAGGAAATACTATGAGAAAATGCTCTGCCTTTAGGGAAAGAGAGGATATGCCCATTTGATTATAGGAAGCATTTAGAGCACCCAACAGACAAGGTCAGAAATGAGTCTTATACAGGCCAGCTATTAAAATAGAGAATCTTTTTGCAGTTCCTAGGAGACAGATGTAAGTTACATAAGGCAACACAATTTCCTGTAACTCTAGCTCCAGGAAAATGGCAATCTGCTGGCCTCCTCAGGCACCTAAAATCATACACACACACACACACACACACACACACACACACACACACACACATAAAATAAAAATATTTAAGATATTTTTAAGAGTTAGATATAGAGAACAAAGAGTTTTCAGTGGCAAGCTAGTATGTGGAAAGAATACAAACATTGCTAATCATTATTTCTAGTGATACAAATTAAAATCACAATGTTTTGGACACATAAAGTTAAAAATTGCTGGCAGATAATGTCAGCTGTAGGACTGATAGAAATCATACAAAATGTCAATATAAATGTATAATGTCACTGATCACACTAATGTAAACATTTTTTTTATTTTATTGGGATTAATGTTGATGTCTTTCAAAGAAGGCACCAGATCCTCCAGAACTGAAGTAACTTATGGCTATCACCCACCATATAGGTCCTGGGAGCTGAGCATCAGGTGTCTTAGCTGCTGAGCCATTTTCCCAACCTCAGAAAACTAATAAAAATTATAGTGTTCATGTACCACACAACGTATATAAAGATTTACAAATAAGACAAAATTTCAAGGCATTGGCATTAAAATTTGATAGATTGTCTTTAACACCAACAGTCTTGGAACTTGCCAAAACATCCGTCACTAGATGAGTGAAATTGATTGATAAAATAAAATAGCAATAAGAGGAATAAGTCATTACTTCAGTAACAGGGTTGAAAGGAAGAATCCAAGCCACAGACAGAAGCCATAAGCAAAAGAAGATACACTGTGTGTTTCTCCTTCTGTATCACTCTGACAATGCCAGCTTTTTAGTAGTGATGGAAAGCAGGAGTGTCATCATCAGGACTAGGGCAGAGAGAGGAAAGGGCAGTAGTACAAAGAATGACAAAAATGTTCTATATTCTCAGTATGTACATCTGATAAAACATCAAAAGGTACCATTTAAACACAAGAATTTACATGAATAAGAATGAAAATTAAAAGAATGTTTTTGGAGATGGTGTCTCTTTATGTATCCAAGGTTGGTCTGAAACTCAAAATCTTCCTGCCTCGTCCTCTCAAAAGCTAGAATTACAACTCTGAATTTCCACACCTGAATAAACATTTTTTAAATCAAATTTGTAATTTACTTTTTAACTCTTTTCTCTACCTAAGCTTTGCCTATGAGATTCTCAAGGTTTATCTGGGTTTCATTTTCTTTCACTTCCTACTTTCTCTGCTGTATCTAAGGGCAATCACAGTTAATAGTGTTTTTAAGTGGAGTGCTTAAAGAGCAAGGAATGTAGCTCACTGATAGAGTGATTGGCCTTGGTTTGAGCTTCCCAGTAGGGAGGAGAGCAGAGATAGAGAAAGAAAGAGAAAGAGACAGACAGGCAGACAGGCAGACACACATGCACACATGCACACACGCACACACACACACACACACACACACACACACACACACAGAGAGAGAGAGAGAGAGAGAGAGAGAGAGAGAGAGAGAGAGCGATTGAGAATAAAAGTGAAGCCTCACAGGGCATTCTGACTCACCAATTGAAAAGAAATAGTTCTTATTAAGTTAAAAGGCTGGGAGAGCACTGAGTCAGTAAAACGCCTTTCATTAAGGCAGGATGATTTGAATTTTGATGCCCCACAACCATGTGAAACAGCAGGACTAGGAGGACACACAGATCCTTGAAACTCAATGGCCAGCAAGCAAGTCTTAGTCAAGGTCAGGGAGAGATCCTGCCTCAATAACTAACTAAATAAATAAATGGTAGATAGTTGAAAGCGACTGAAGAGGACACTTGATGCAGTCCTCTAGCCTCCATATGCATGTGTACTGATGTACTCATGCTCATATACATGTAACCATACATGTGCACTCATACAAAAAGCATGTACAAACACATACAACACACATGCACATATAGACATACCAAAATACAAGTTAACAATGGTATTTTCAATAAAGCAAAATGCATTACTGAATTTCTGTATCTGTCCTTTCATTCTCAAAATCATTTTTTACACTAAACTACATCTTACTTATCCCAGCTCCTCTCTGTGACTCTTCTATGTATGTCACATCTGGTGGCAAACATTGAGGGAGTGTTGAAGTTAATGATACAAGCTAGGCATGTTTTTTTTTTTTTCTCAAAACTGTTTACTTAATAATGACGGGAATTTTCAGAAGAAAATGAAAACTTTATTTTATTACTGCTAACAATCTAATTTAGTTGTATCTTTAACATAAACTGCCTTCCTTAAAAATAAGAAAAATGGAGAACAATTGACCTTAAATAAAGTATTGCCTACTCAACAACTTGAACTAGGTGGATGGTAATGTTTTAAATTTGTGAATGCACGATGTTTCCTCTCCTCTTAAAATACGCATACTAGTCACCATAGTAACAGATGCAGTGTCTCCTCTATGTGCCTCCTGGTGTTATCAATGTGAATAACTGCACAATATTAGACTCACAGAACATCAAAGAACAAATTCACAAACACACATAGTGAGAAAAGTTTAAATAGCTGTAGTATTCTTTGTTTATATTTAATCTATGCGATATTAACATTTATTGTTATATAATTATGCAATGATAATGGAAATAGTTCTTCTGTAACTGGTAACTTGTAACTAAAACATTAATAATTTGCATATGTATGGTAGAATAGACAGAGCTCTTAGTCCATATTGTTTTACCCCACTTTATGGAGTACAAACATAGCCATGTTAACATTAGCACAACCAAAGCAGAAACTGACCACTGACATTTTATAACACTTGTGTACACACACACACACACATGCACACACACACACACACAGTGATTAATAACATGAGTCCTAAATTTTCAACACTAAGACTAATAATAGATTTTTCTCTATAAATAGATATTCTGGTGAAAGATTTTAACCTTCCTACTTTTGACCTCACTTCCATTCTGTCTTAAATTTCATGTGTTTTAGTTTTTTTTTTTTTTCTCATTCCCAGGTAAGTTTCTTTTGATGATCCTTCATGGAAGGCTTCACCCTCCCTGGTGAGTGGATGGGGGATGGGATGGAGGGAACAGTGGACTGCATGAGAGGATGGGAGGGAGAGGGAACTAGCATTGCTATTTAAAATAAGATGATTCATAATAATTTTTTTAAAAAACCAATGTTAATGTTTGCAAATTTTTCTTTATTAGGCCATAAGTATTTCCCAAATACAGGCAGGATGATCACTAGCAATTGTCCCTTTACAAGGAAACTGTGAAGTCTTATCTACCTATTAGTCTTCTGTCATCTGCTTGTCAATCATCTGTCTTATTATCTCTGTATCATTCATTTATCAATCTAAACAGAGAAAGAAAACAAAGGGAAAGAGTTTGGCTGAAAACTCTTGGAGAGGGAACTGGAAAGCAGGGGAAGTGAAAACCCAGCCAGGTCTAGCTCATTTGCCTAGATATAAAAACTCACAACCAGAGAAGTAAGTTAGTTAACTCATCAGTCTGTCTGTTTGTCTGTTTGCTTGCTTCTTTCTTTTGTTATCTGAAGAAAAATGCATATTTTTGTTATTGAATACATCCTATTGTATGATGATGTTCTATAACAAATTAATATACTGCACCAACAGTTGTGGCATTTGAACACATGTTTCACACCTTTCAAAACTAAACTACAAATGAAAATTCACTCCTGGTTTAAAAAACACATGTGACCTTTCTCTTCTAATCTTTTGCTCAATCAGTTTTGCAGGCACATTTGGATGATGTAGGGATTGAAAAAAACTCCATACCCACACATGAACTACAAATGAATCTTTTCAGTATATAGCATGTCTGGGGGAAACCTATAGAGGGATTTAAAAAATTATGAACATGTTTTAAAATTATGACATTAAGAATAATCAGTATTTATGAAATTTAAATAACACACATAATTATATATTATTAGATCATTAACACAATTTGTTGTCACTATGCTATTAATAAATTTATTTCATAGAATAATGTATCAGTACATATGCATTTCTTTAAGTAATTAATTGGTGCTTTATAGAGAATAAAATAAGTCACATTTGGTTCATTCTATAGTCATTAGTCTTTTATGCTATTAACCCAGAGTCGCAGCATAGACTTTTGTAATAAACTAGGTTTCCCAAAGCAAGTAAAATTCAAATGAATTACTGTTTAGTTAACTTATTATAGATATGACAATTTATAAAATCATAAACTCCCATATCTTATATAGCTTGGTGAGTCTTAAAATACCTTCTGTTCAAACAGCAGCAGTTTAACTAACACACACACACAGAGTTAAAATAAAAAAGAGAATTGCACTCAGCATCTTCTTAACCAGAAGCAAAGATACTTTCTTACAAATCATTTGCCAAAATGATGACATCTTGGTTGAAATGGCTTGGTTATTAAGTAGACAGACACTTGTAAACCATATGTTGTGTACAACTTCTCTATCAGAAAGAATTAACTCTACCTAAACCAGTCAGACAATATGGGCACTGGCTGTCTGCCAGGCCTTAGAGACAGCCTAGTGATGTTGGAATGGAATTTAGCACCATATTTGCAAAAAGACATACACATTGTCACTTCCATTTATCTATGTGATTTTCATTTAGATGTAGGTGTGAACTTTGGGAATCACACAGTTTGGCTGCTGTTTTCTGTAATTTAGCACTTCCTTTCCTAGATCCCAGCTTTGACTGACAGCCAAGCAAGAAAATGAACTCCACATGCTCCAGTCACCCTAGCAGTGTCAGAAGGGGATGGTTTTCCATCTTTGTTTCTTCTTAAACATGAGCATGGGTGCATCTGCATCTAGTAACTTCATGACTTTTGAAATTCCCTTCCAAAAGTATTAAAACATATGTTAAACATGTGTCAAGTGTGGCATGTTACTGCTTCCAACACAGATAGGGCTACATAGTGGAACAGGTGTTGGAACACACATGGCTAACAGAGAGAAATCAAAAAGTGAGATACAAAATTTCTCCCATCAAAAGTTTTTAAATAATATACAGGAAAATACATCAATAAAACTAGAAAGTAAATCCATTGATGTTGGGTGTGACAAGGTTATGGATTCGTTCTGCAAAGCTTATAGAAGATGAGAGACAATCACTCTGGTATCATAGTGACATATGAAAACTGACAGAACATAGGAAAAAGTTTCTTTGGTTAAGCAAATGTATTACTGATCATAAAGTGGCTATCAATTTAGCAATAACCTTAAGAGGGATGAGAAAAGAAATGGCTTCTGAATAGCCTACTAATTACTTGTGATATCTTGCATTCAATTTCATAGATAATAAAAAATAGACAATGTTTGTCTCATAATTTCAAAATGAAGCTATATAACTGTTTGTATAGATTGCATGTTTAAAACATGCCCACTGTATCACTAAAGACTTTTTGTACCCTATCCTATTTAATCAAACAGACTCAGAAGAAGATTCCTACATACTTAGTGTAATGATGACTGGGAATATTAGATTTCTGTCCATGTTTTCTCAGCTGGTTAAATGTTCAAGAAGTTTTCATTCTGATTTTCTTGAAATATTTGAGCAACCTCTATTAAATGAAAAAGAGTGATGAAAAGGATACATGCATGGATGTTAGAGATATCCTTTTAAAACCCCCAGCTAGGCCACAGCTTAATACCGGTGAGTTCCATAGTTACTGGGTAATACTAAAAGATATAGCCCTGCAGTAGCCCACTGATGTCTTTAGGAGATCATTATGGTTTTATACCGTAGATATTGTATTTTCTGTGTGTGTCTGTGTGTAAACACACAGGAAATTCTCAAAAAAGTGGCTCTTGCATAAGAAGACTTAGTTATTACTAATAAGCACTATGTGTTAAGTACTAACAAGAGAATATGAAAGCCAAACAATTAGTATCTACAACTGTGGAGACAAAATAAGAGAAGATGCAAACCCCACTGAGGATAATATGAGCACATACAATATACACATAAAGAAAGAGATCAATGACCAGAGACAGAATAGCTTTGATCTTGCAGACAAGGTGGCCTGAAACCTTTCACACAGGGCATCTAGATTTAACTACATCAAGATGGTGCTCTGAGGACTGACTGTGTGGAAGAGAACACTAAGCAGAGAGTAGGTAGGCGGCCTCTGGGAAGGGGATAGATAATTTGAGAAGACAGGGGTTAGATTGGAGGTGGAGACTAAAGCAAATGCAGAAGGATTGGCTGTGGAAACTCAGAGCAAGCAGTTGAAGGCTGCAGTAATGTGCTTTTACTTACATTGTAACTTCTTAGGTCCAACTGCTTGCTATTAATGTTCCCCACAGATAGCTATTTTCGTAAAGCCTCTGATAATCACAGTGGCAACAGCAAATATGTCTCTCCCACTTGTAACTCTCACTTTCATAAATAATCAAGTTATCACAGCAACTGCTTTTCACAGTAAGGTCCTCCAGAATGCATTTGAATTTAATTCACATGCTTTCTTCATTTCAGCTGTTAAAGTGGGACACACATTTAGTGAGGATTTTATTGCTGAGTTTTACTGTGAAGAAAGGAACACAGCCCTTTATCTTTGGCGTTGTTTCAGAAGATTCTCCTCTTCTTGTCCCATTAAAAAGAGTATTCACTCAAGATGCTAACATTTTCATCACCTGGATATTGCTGCCTTTTATGTCTGGGTCATCATTCTTTTGATTGCAGGCAAAATCAGGATAAGTTTATATTTTGTTGAGACAACAGAATTTGAAGTTACCTATTTATCACTAGAATTATGAAGTTATAAAATAACTAAATGCTTAACATAAATATCTGCTAACTAAGTTTGAAGCATTTTTCCTGAGGCAGTGTAAACTTTCCACTGAGGATATGTTTGGGGACAGTGATGACAAAATGCTTAACCATGCCTGCTCCAGAACCACCTCAAAACCTTCCTGCCTCCAACATTTAAACACCCTGTGACCTAGGTTACACAATCTTTCTGTGATTCTGTGTCCTTAGGGAGGGAGGAATGACACCACAGGGAGATTCCATCTCACACCCTTGGGATGGCTCTTATCAGAAGGAGAGAAGATAAAACCAGCTCCTGTGAATTTGTGGAGGAAAGGGGAGACTTGCACTGATGGTAGGAATGTAAATGAGTGTAATCATATGGAAAACTGAATGAAGCCTCCCACAAAGTGGAATTGCCATTCTATCCATCCATACTGTTATGGCTATTTTACCCAAAAGAGTTGAAATAGATTTTTCAAAGAGATGCCAGAACCTGCATGCTCATTGAAGCACAGTTCCAAAGTGATGGAAGCAACCCAAGGGCCCACAAGAAAAAAGCATACAAAGAAAACGTGACATATATTCTCAGTTAAATACTTTGTAGCCTTTAAAATGTTGACTTTTGTACCAATATAGAGGAGACAGGAGAATGTATGTGGACTGGAATAAACAAGGAGCAGACAGAAATACTCCACATTCCTACTCATAGGCAGGATCTAAAGCAATGGACTCATACTTACAAAAAGTAACATGGTGACCACATGCACCTAAAGACAAACAAAATGGGGAGATAAAGTTGGGGGCTTGAAGGCTTAAGAAGGAGGAAGTTTTAGTCTATTGAACAACATGGCAAAAATGTTAAAAACAGGGACTTCAATACTTCTAAACTTAGATGAAAGGGATTTCACATTTTATTATCATAAAAAGCTTAAATATTTGAAACTAGTCTATTAACTAACTAGCTTGGTTTACCTACTTGTTATTCGTAAGCCATGATATCACTTTGAGTTCTCCAAACTTATACAAGATATAAGTTTATAGGAAAGAAAGTGTATAAGAGCCAGGATGGAACTCGGGTAGAATGTGTGCCTAACACGGAGGCTCAGGTGTGAGCTCAAGTATCACAAAAATAAATAAATAAGTTACAAAACAAAGAAACAATAAGGTGATACCAACTTTATATTATACAAAGTGAAAATAGACAGTGCACCTTGGCTCCGTGTCAAGCACGGTGAATTTTTGTACCAGATTAACTTGGCCTTGAAGAGTGAGAAGTTTCTGTCCCTTAGTGCTGCTGACAGCGCTGAATGCAGTTGTTCACTAGATAATAATCTTTAAACAGAAGTCTATGAAAGCATCAAGAAACAGATCCAGATGGGTGCAGAGGAAAGGTTATTTGGAAGTACTTTGAATTCTTCAGATATTTTTGTTTTGTTTTTTGTTTTATTTTGCTTTTTTTTTGTAGAGGTAGAGTGCAATCATTTCTCATTTGAGTATAAAAAAGTGATTAAAATAAATTGCTGATGCTTGTATGTTTCTGTTTAGTTTCTCTCTATATATGTCTATATCTATATACCCTGAGAGCTGTGGAGTTAGACAAAAGTGGCACTACCAGGGACATTTATAAGTTGCACCTCAGACACCAATAGAATTCGTCTATGGAGACTTGCTTCCCTGAGGGCTTGGCAAGTCACCAGTCCATGCATGTAGCAGCCTTAATGCTTGGAATCCCTCCAACTAATGTAAAATACCTTTGTAAAAAGTTATCAATGGAGATGCAAATTTGCCTTACCAAACAGTTTAAGAAAACCCTCCACCCAGAATTTTAAATCAGAAACATATGGATCAGGGAAAGAGCCATTTCTATAAGAGTGCATGAGCGATTTTGACATTCATAGATGATCAAAAGTCCATTCCCCAGAAGGACTGAGAAGGAAGACAGAAGATTTCTTCCCAGTCAAGATGCTTCAATCCAGTGGCAATCATGAGTAGCAAAAGAGGAATGATAATTTATTTCCTTTGTCCTTAAAGTGCAGGAGACAGATTCTGTGCCATAACTGCCTGCAGATGGGCTAAACTCAGGCAGTCACTAGATGACTAAGGTTGGCCAGCAAACAGGCAACTATGGCCAGCCCACAGTTTGGGTGGGCTGCACCAAGAGACTGCTTGAGGCCTTAGCCATCCTCACTGCCTCAAAAGAGCAACATTCATTCTTCTCCTTTGGATTTTCAATTAAGATTAACCATCTTATGCTCTATTAATGTTCCTAAATATTAGGTAAACATGGAGAATTTGCCTATCAGGCCTGTAGCATTCATTGTAGGGGAAAACATGGAGTCATGAAGAAGGAAAGCTAGAGGGAGACTCTAAGAAATCTTCAGGTAAGGGGGCTTTTTTTTCTCAGACCCAGGGCCTACAGGTGTCTCACTGAAGTCACCAGGGAAATGTATAAAAAACAAACTGTCATTATTATATCCCTCTGAAAATATTAACACTCCTCTCATGGTTTCATTTCACCTTGGTAAAGGGGGAGAGATAGCCTGGCATAGTGGCATATTCTTTTAATCCTAGCACTCGTGAGGCAGGGGCAGGAGGATCTCTGTGAGTTCAAGTCCAACCTGGTCTACATAAAGAATTCCAGGAGCCGCCAGAGCTACACAGTGAAACCCTGTAGCAATGAAAAGAGGGAAACTATATGCCCTTCCTCAATGGACTGGTGTGAAGATTTAGTGATAATATGTTTCTGAATGGCCCTACAGTTCCTAGGATATGGTAAAAACTTCAGAAAATGAGATTGAACATGATTAATCCTTTTATTTTCATTTCTTTGACTTGATTTTGAGCAGTCTTCAGGAGGAAAATGTTTTCCCCTAATTTCAAGGAGCACAATTCACAGAAGAGTCAGCTAAAGAGAAACGAGATAACTGCATATAAACATACCTCTCACTTCAAATGCAGGAAAATGTTGTATTTTTGTACCCATGTATGATTGACCGTGGACAGAGACAGATTTAGTTACCCCAAACTCCAAGTTCAATTGGGGCAAAAGTTTGATGAAGCTTGTATAGTACCAGAACAAAGAAGAAAATAAAAATACTTTTTAAATACATTAGGTACAAGGGTTAGAGAAAAGTAGGGGTATCTCTATCATAAGCCTCAGATGCTACTAGTAAGATTCTTAGACTTTTGTTTGGCAGGTGCTAGTAGTTTGTTAAATTAATAAATTCTAATAGTATTATTTGTTGGTCACATGATTGTTAATCCAGAATCAGAGGTGGCCAAAGAATGGATACTGAAGGGGTCAACTTTATCTCCAAACAAACTGTAAATGGACTCTGGACTTGCAACATTCCTACCTCTCCACAGTCATTTAAGTGATAATTTGCTGTTTAGTCTTGAGGAAGGCTCAGTGTCAGGTGCCTTTCTTTCCAAGAGCTTTCATTTCCAGGGGTAAGGAGTGTACAAAGGAGAATCAAAGGCACGGCCATTGCCAACAGAAATAAAACTTTTTAAAATTATGCCTTAAAAGTATTGCTCTGTTTTAAGATGGAAGAGAAGCATGAATATCATCATAAGGATGAAGAACAAGAAGACAGAAGTAAACCCAGTAGTGGGGATGAAGATTTGTTGTTCTAGCCTGAACTTCGAGAGATCCATGTACTTTCACTACTGTGAAAGTTGCCTTTTGTGTGTGTTGGGTAGCCAATACCCTTACAACACACACACACACACACACACACACACACACACACACACACACGCTCACACACGTACATATACATATTTGTACATACATACATTTAAATTTTCACATAGTCATTGTATGTTTTTATGAGATATGATATGATACTTAAGATTAAAATGTACACAAACGTCAATAACACTTTTTAAATGTTTGCTGTGAAGTAATGACCTGAGACTATGTCCTCTACAAAGGCTTGTAGCCAAGAAAAGGATTGTGCTTGAAACAATGATCACAAAGCACAAGGACTCTTCTCCCATGACCTTTGAAATAAGAGGGTCACTGTCTGAGAACAGAGGGTTTGTGGTTCTGACTTGACCTCTTTACTATGATTTGTCACGATGAGACAACGGCTTTCATATTCTACAAATGATTGCAAGGGAGAGAAAAATGACATCATACTGACTCTAGGATGGGGCCAAGAGGTGTGATGGGTTGTAGTCCATGCTTTTATGGGATACTTCTTGCTCTGTGGATTGTTTCACATTCCACTAGTGTGACTCTATAGAACAGTTTGAGATCAACTTTCTGTTCTTGGCTGACAACAATATTACTTCTTTATTGTTTACAAGTCAGTTTTTACGCTAGCTTTTTCACTTTACTGTGATATAGATGTGAGACGAGGCTTGAAGTGCTTGTCATACCAGTCAAATATTAAAAATTAAAATGTGGTCAGCACATATAGCTTAGTAGTGTCCTTGAATGCAATAAAATCTGTGATTCCTACTCTAGACAGTGATTTCCAAACTCCATTCTCCTCCCCACTTTTGCGTTATCAGTAGAACATCATTCTAAACTTCTCAAACATAACAATAATAATACCTTCAGTAGGACTTGTTTTGGCTGGGCAAGTTTAAGCAGCAGCATCTATTCAGCAATTTTCTAGCCAGCTGTGAAGATATCTGAGACTATGGCTATGAAATCTCTGAGCTACTCATTAAAACAAAAGCACACAAAGTTGAAAATATATTGCCATCATTATCTATAATCATTCAAAGAATCAAAGAATTTGAAACCAGTCAGGGGTCTGGGAAAGAATCCAGGATTGATTTCTGAGGAAAAGGAACAGGAGGTGGAGAGGGAGTGTTGTTTGTTAGAGGTACAAGCAGCCCCAGCCCACCATCTCCCAGCTTCTTGTGAAGTGATCTTCTGTTGCTGTGGGCAGGAGGTCACCCAGCCTCCTCTTTCTTGGAGCTGGTTGCTGACTGCTTACTTTCTCTGAAGTCTGAGTCAGACAAGCACTTCTGACAGTTTGCAAAAATATGGGCATACTCATTATGATTTCCAAAAGGAAACAGCAGCTTTTTTTTTTTTTTTTCTTCCCCAGTGAGAAAGGCCATAGAGGGCCTCTTCAACAACAACTGTTCTTGTCACCCATGTATCCTGTCTTAGACCACACAAATCTAACTTCTTACCTTTCACTCTCTTATCCAATTGCAAAGTCAAAATGAACACATTTCTATTCCTTGGAGAGAAGAGCCTTAGCAAATGTGTCTCCCATCTGCCATAGAAGGTAAGCCTTTTCTGGTCTGCACTGAGAGGAAGCAATACCTAAGGCCAGGAGAGGGAAATATAAAAACAAGTGTGCTTCGTTATTTCTAGATTGCAAGTCCAGCTTCATAATTTACTACTACTACACTATTACTACTACTACTACTATTAATTATTAAAGGAGAGCTTCTACCATCAATATAGGTGGTTAGAGAAAACAGGTTGAAGGAAGAAAAGCTTTCAGACAGACTGCTTCATTTATTTATTGCTAACCCCCCTCCACGTCCAAGAACAAACACTATTTCTCTGTGGTCTGTGGCATTTGCTTTGCTTAGTAATGATTTCCTGGGCCCAGCCTTTTCCATATGTGGGTATAATTGTTGCCTGCTAACTTTTTGAAAACAGGATGGACAGGAGTCTATGTACAAGAAAGACTTTAGAATTTCAAGAACTCCTGCTCAATTTGCCTACAACTAAAATGCTGAAAAGTTCTGTGTAATGTCATAAAATAATAGACTAATTGTGTGTGTGTGTGTGTGTGTGTGTGTGTGTGTTGTGGTATGTCCTGAAAAACACAATATAGTTTAATACAATTTGTATTATTTGATTTTCTGGGCAAAACATACATTTCCATGGTCCCTGCCCTTCTCCCATTCCCATTGTTTAAGGATTAACTGGTGTACTATCTTCTTAGGAAGCTTATTTAAGTTTCAAAAAAAAAAAAAAATTGTAGATACTTGTCATCCCCTCCCCCACATGGCTATCCAGAAGTCAAGTGCATCCAGCCACAGTTTTCAGTCATAATTTATAGATTGCACTAGCTCCCAATGCATCCTGCATGATTGCCATGCCCATGGCTTCTAAAAAACACAAAAACCACAAAGAATGTTTGCAATGATTTTTTTTTTTCTTATTTGGTGGCATGGATGCTTATCCTCAAGGAAAATGCCTTGGGCTAAAACAAAGCCATATTCATTCAAAATAGATTGTTTAGTAATTGCAGGACTCTGGATTTTGTAAAACTGACTTTCAATGCAAGGGTTTTTTACCTTCCTGGGGAAAGTTATAAAGCAAAAGAAACAAAATACCAGCAGAGGACAAAGTGTTAAAAAGAACTTTGCCAAGGGCAAGAGCAGTTCAAACAACAACTGTGTGAGTACATTGAAAAGAAAGCAGCCAATGTGGATGTGATTTTGTCTTGGGGTCACTCAGGAGAACCTGGCTGGCTTTATTTATAAGGCAATTGTCAAATCATTCTGTAGAATATGGATGAGGTGAAACACAGAGGTGGACTCTCATTGTAGATCATCTGTAACTTTTCAAATACAACCCTCTCTGAAATTCCAGGAAGAATGTGAGTCCAATAAAGAAAGCTGTCAGTCAGTTTAGTGTGTTTATTTATGATCCCAGTGTGCCAGGCACTGTTCTAGCCAATCTGAAGTGATACAAAATAAAGCTTAGTCATCACCCCTTGCAATCTTGAGTGCAAATGGATTAAATCTGAACACACACACACACACACACACACACACACACACACACACACACACCCTATGTGGGTGGTCAAGAACACCAACTGTATGGAGAACCAAGGAGCTCATTTAGAAAATCTCTGATCAGAAAATCAAGAAAATTACAAAGACTGGACAGTAATGAGCCATGTCCTGTGTGTGTTATGGAATTACACTGAAGCTGAGGTTCTCTTAACTTGATTAAAGTAACAAGGCTTGCACCTTTAGCATGCATACTCTTATAGTCTAAGTGAGGGACCTCTTCTTTATATCCAGCACCGTGAAGGCAGGAACCAAAGAATAAGGATGAATGAACTAAACGGGACACATTTGCAAATTACACAGGAGAACTACATATTCATTTATTTGGTCCTGGGGATGGAAGTCAGAACTTTCTGAATGCCAAACAGGAGTTATCCCAAGGAACAATCTATCCAGTGCCCAGTCAGAAGAGGGGAGACAAGGACTGAGACCTGGCTAGCAGAGAGGGCTGTGTGGTAGGCACCAAAGGTGTTCAAGAACAGGATGAAGGTTTGACATTTTACCATGGTGCTGGGCCAGTAGTCTCTCCCTGGCACCATGCCCGGTGTGTCAGAAATATTGCTACTGTGGTTCTAGGGTTCAAGTGCTTGTACTGCCTGATTCGACAAAGGACTTGGTGACTCATGTGACTGCATATCAAGGTTTTTGCTTGATGTGTTATTTACAGTTTTCTTAGTTTCATTTTCTTTTTATTGCCCAAGAAGGTGCATCCTTTTGTTTAGCTTTCAAATTCTGCTTGTGCCTTCAACACTTTCATGAGGATTTTCTGTCCTTTGATAAGGAGAGCATGTTAGATCCTGTCACTGACACATGCACTGCCCATGGAACCACTGTAAGTCCTGCTGACAAACCCATTAAGAACAAACCCATTTAGGTCTTAACACAAAGCATGCCTTGTATAAAGACAACTAGTTCAAACATCGGGGGTTCTGGGACAGTCTAGGACAGTATGTGAATTGCCACACCATGCCCCAAGACAATTCAGGAATTGGATTTCATGCAACCTGTCATGAAGCACCCAGTTGCACAGTGCAGGGGCTCCTGTGTTCAATGCCACCCTCTAACCCCAGTTCCTTGCCTGACAGGGTGCATTTGCATATATTGGTGCATGGCATCAATTCATGTGACAACTTGGACTCTATCTTCACTTTTGTTTTCTTCAATCCCCTTCAGATGGAGGGATCCAGATGGATCTTGAGTTCAACTACCCTCCTTCAGTTCAGGAGTCTGGCCACGAATCCTAGCAAAGCTCTTTGGGAGTGGGGATCCCCTTAGGAATGAAAGACAAGTCACAGCCAGGGAGAGCCAGAGGCGGCTCTCAGCCTTTCCAGCACCCTTGAGCAGTCCTCAGGCTCCTTATTTGGGGTTAGGGGCGCCCAGGGGAAAGGAAGCAGGGGCCTCCTGGCGGCATTCCTCGCCACAGTGTGGGCTCCGTCTGCCGCGGGCCCCGCAGCACCCCCTGTCTGCGCCAGCACCTGTTGGCCCGCCAGCTGGCGGCCAGCGCCCCCCGAGCCCGCCCGGCCGCCCTCCCCGCGCCCCGCGCGCCGCCCGCTGGGGGAAGGTGGAGACGGGGAGGGGACAAACGCGGTCCTCCCGGCCCGCCAGGCCTTCCCAGCACAGCCAGTGCAAAGCGGCCACCGCTCCCCAGCCGTGCGTCCTGCCCCGCTGCAGCTCAGGCACGCGAGCGCGCGGGACTCCGAGCCGCCCTAGGTCTCCCGGCTCCTGCAGAGCGTATCCTGTCCCGGGAGGACTTCGGTGGCTGCCGACTGCAGCTAAGGAGGTGGCTGCCCGGTAGTTCGTGGCCAGCTCTGAGTCGCCCCCGCGGCCTCCTTGACTGCCCGGGACCCGCGCCGCGCTCGCCGGGCACGGTCCCCTCCCCCCAGGTGGGGGTGGGGCGCCGCCAGCCGCCCCGATCCTCAGCTTTGTCATTGATCCCTAGGTGCTCGCCTCGCTGCCGACCTGGCTTCCAGACTGACTCGGCAGGACCTCGCGTCCTCGCCTGCGTCCTGCCCCCAAAACTGACAGGTGCTCCCTGCGAGTCGCCACGACTCAACGCCTCTCCTCCGCGTCCCCACCCCCTCTTTCCTCCCTCGCCTCCCCCCCACCCCAGGCACTTCGGCACAGCTCAGGATTTGTTTAAACCTTGGGAAACTGGTTCAGGTCCAGGTTTTGCTTTGATCCTTTTCAAAAACTGGAGACACAGAAGAGGGCTCTAGGAAAAAGTTTTGGATGGGATTATGTGGAAACTACCCTGCGATTCTCCGCTGCCAGAGCCGGCCAGGCGCTTCCATCGCAGCGCAACCTTCCCCAGGCTGGGCTGAGCCTCCGAGTCGCTGCTTCCCCAGTGCCCGCCGCCAGTGAGCCCTCGCCCCAGTCAGCCAAATGCTCCTCCTCGGCCTCCTCCTGCTGACATCTGCCCTGGCCGGCCTGAGAACCGGGACTCGGGCTGAGTCCAACCTGAGCAGCAAGTTGCAGCTCTCCAGCGACAAGGAGCAGAACGGTGAGTCTCGCCCCCTCCTCCCACTTCCCGCTTCTCTCTGTGCGTTCGGGTTGGCATTGTGCGGTGGCGTGTGGGGTCCTCTAGCCCTGGAGTTGATGGTCGCGTCTCTGGCTCTGCAGATGGAGTCCTGGGAGTCCGCGTGCACTTTAGGGGGGTGGCGGGGATTCCGGGAGTTTGCCACTTCCAAAACTCACCGGGCAACGGGAGTGCCCACAATCTCAGCTTGGAGAGGACATTCAGGCTGTGTGAACGATTGGAAAAGCCAGCTATGACCACATTGCAGCGTGGCCTACGGCCAGAGTTACAAGTAAAAGAACACATTTAAGAAGAAACAAACAAACACAAAAAATGAATGAGTCGTGGCAAGTTTGACTTTACACAGGTGTGGGGGGGTGGGTAGAATGAAGAGTTCAGAAAAGGCATCAGCGTTCTTAGCACCAAATAATAAACGGCTGAGAGGCTACTTGGATATTTTCAAGGGAAATCAGTGATGGTTTTCTCCTGCACTGTTTTTTTTTTTTTTTTTGTTACGTGTCTTTGTGCCCCGAAATCTCATCTCACCTTTTGGTGGTGTGGGTTTTTTTTTTTTTTTCCCTTCTTTTTTTTTTTTTTTTTTTTTTGTGCGTGTGTTGGTGAATGACCATTTTGTGTGTGTTGGAAACGACTTAATCCTGCATAGGAAATGAGAATTACTTTCAGCTTTCAAGTGTACCTGAAATGTTTAGAAAACTTTCAGATGCGAGTTCCCCTGGGCTGGGATTGCACAGAGCTGGAGAAAGGCTTCTTTCATAAGGCCAGGGAAGCTTCGGGTGTGTAATTTGCTTAGCCTCTGAACCCCATATGATTTACATCATTCCATTTCTAAACCCTTTTGCTCTTGATCTGCCATTATGAAGTAATTTTTGAGACTCTTTTGTAAATAGAAATTTTATACTGCACATGAAACCACAATGTTAATGTAGGCTGTCTGAAACTGGAATATTAAACACCCTGTTTACAAGTGGCGGCTCTTTCTGCTATTTGAAAAGAAATGTACATGTTTTTCTACTTTGTCATCTGCTTACAATGCCACTTCACTAACCAGGTAAGAAGTCCGTGAGTGACGTCTAGAGAACGAGAATGGAGTGCAAGCATTGTGACATTTTCTATGTATAGGGGATTCTTCGGGGCCCCACATCTGGATTTTAACTCTATAAAGTGTTCATCTTAAAACAAAGTCCCAAAATACATAAGTACTCTTCATTACCCCTAGCTGTGCCAGGATACAGTATCCCATTTATTGTTGCGCTTGCTCCTTACCCCTAGCTAATGTTATGGCATGTGGCATCTGCAGGCTCCTGAACTACTGATCAAAGGGCAGTCTAGTGATTGGTCTATAATCATAGGGCATGCAGAGGGCTCAGGGGTCAAAGGAGCCACTACACCACCTATACCCAGGCAGGAAGCAGATCCAACCAACCTTTGTCCTTTCTAATACAAAATAAATGTCCAGTTCAAATGTTGCCTCTTATTGGATCAGCTTCTCCATGACATCAGTGCACAGTGCCCTTCTTCTATCCCCACTTCCTCTTCTTACTGCCATGTCCTATCCTCTCCCAGACTCCTCAGTACCTGTGCACAGCCTTGCTCCTTCCTTGCAGTCCCTTGTTATCCACGTGCTACCACCACTTTGTGCCCTAGAGCTTTCAGCTGCCTACAGCCACTTGGTAGCCTCACATCCTCAGGAGATGTTGAGTTCATTAAGCCAGGCCACACACATTCTGGTGCCATCTGAGGCTGGGCCATTCTCATTCCTAAGATGCACGATGCTAAAAATAGCCTAGTCGTTTCCTAATCTGTGGGCAGAGGATCTGGCTATGTTTAGCTCTTGGAGTGCTGGCAGCAGGAAGTTAAGTAGAGAGCAGAGGAACTACTCACCTTATAGTTTCCAGCAGAAGGAGAGGTGAGGCTGGCCAGCACTAGGGGGCAACAGAGAGCTATTTTTCTGCACGTGCTCAGGTTGACTTTTCCTCTTCAAGGTTTCAGGATATGAAGCTAACAGGTGGGTGTGGAAGAAGATCCCTCTGGAATGTGACCAGATTTCATGGAATAACAACTACTTCCTCTTTCTCTTTGTTTTGCAAAATTGCCACTTCCTTTTTTGGGTTGTTTTTCACTCTCATAGGGGGTTATGTTTGAGTTTTGATCACCCTCTTGTTCTTTGTATTGGTGATCAATTCTATAGGTGTGAACTTTCTTAACAATTCCACCTAGAGGATGTCTTGAGTCCACTTGATGCATTTTATGCAAAGACCTCCCAAAGGCCAATCCACAACCTTCAAACTGATTTGGTTTTATGATAACAGGAGCTTGTCACTATTATCAAGGCTCCTTCCCCATGGTGCTCATATTCCTAGGTTTTATTTGTATTACTTTCATGTCATAAGGGGAAATTGTGTGCTGTGTCTTGTTCCATAGTGGAGCTAGATATACCCACTTAGACTGGAGCTTGTGGGCATGACTCAAATTTAGGGATTGGCATCAGTTGCCAGGTTACTAGTTGCTTGTTTGTCTGTTTCCTATTGTAAGATTATAGCTCTTGTTATTTAAATGAAAAATACTTTTATCTACCCCCCCACTGTTAGTGATAGAACTCAGGCCTCACACAAGTGAGATAAGCAATATACCACTGAACCTTACTCCCAGTCCTTCTTCATCCCAGAAGGATTACTTCATATCCCGAAGGCTCCTGTATGAAGCAAAGATTTCTAGATTTTCCTTGAGGAAATGAATTGGGAAATAACATTGACCTACTTGGAGGATTTCTGCCTGTTAAACTCTGAGAGAAAATAGTTATGTCAGTATGAAGTAAGCATTTGGGAATGTGAATACCTACTGTGAGATACAGAAGTTCTTCCTGAGTGCTTCCGAGTTACAGCAGGAGGAATCATATTTACGTTCAGAAGCAACAAAAAAGCTGTTGGGGGAGCAATGTTTCATCTATCTTGATGCAGTGATTTTAGCTGACCCATAATCTGAAATTGCTTTTCGCCATCCTTATTCTCCCTAACGGCTTTGAGTTTTGATTTAGAGTTTGCCCTTATTGAGGCTCCTTTAAGATGATCAGTTATTGTATATGCTCTTTTCTACCAGTGGCCTTCATAGTTCTTGGGGCAACTTATCTTGGAGAGAATGGTCCATTAGGAATGCTTTTGAGTTTTTGGTCCTGCTTTTAGTGGTAGCTCTCCCTACTGCTGGCACATGCCTGTACCTAATGAAACTGCGCCCCCCTCTTATCCCATTAGGTGTAGCCTGGAATCTCCTTGGTGAACAAACTTTTTAAAGTCTTTAGAAAGGTGCCCAACTTTACACAGGGTCTGAGTGAGGGCTAGAAGGACTTTCCTGCAAGGCAGTCCTGAGGTTTTAGTGTGTGACTTTTATAACATTTATGTTTGTTATTTAGGAGCTTTAAAAAGAAACTTCCTCCTATGGTTTTGTTCTGTATGAGAGAGCTGAGGCAGCTGACTGAGGAAAGAACTCTTACATAACAATGAGTCCCATCCTTCCCTTCCAGTGGGTGGGTTTGGAAGGTCCTGTACCAACTATTATAGTTTCTACTGAATCACGCATACTTCACAGTAGATTTAAAAGAGTGCGAAGGTCCTGTAGAAGCCCTGCAGATGGCATGGGATTGGTTAATACCTTGTAAACAGATGATGTTAATTGAGCTAACCTTTGTCTGTAGTTGCAGCATAAGTGGTATAGCTCTCCTACTTAGCTAAGCCCTAGCTGTGTCTGGGGTATTACCCTTCCTGATCCCTCCTTCTCACCTGTCTTATGCTTACTTCTACCTTCTTGCCTATAACATCTATAGTGTTAAGATTCTCAACTGTATGTATAAACTTCCAAGTCTTTTACTTAAAAATCCTGATGATAATCTGATATATGTTAATTTATAATAAAACACCTTTGAAGCAGTTATTTTTAAGACCACTAAAGTTGTCCCCATAGGCTTTGTGTTGTGTCAAAATACCATGTCATAATCAAAGTTCCTTCCTTGGATTATTCTCATTTTAATGTTTTGGATCATTTACTATTATTTGCAGCTAAATATCTCTATTTTGTTATGCAATTGCTAATTCACTTATTAAACACTTTGTGTTACACATTTATCTCCACTTTTGGCTTTACCTGTGAGTAAAAGTTACCCTTTCCTTTCTCCTATGAATCTGTCTAGAAGTTGATTTCCAAATGCTGTGCCCTAGTCCTTTTGCTGTACTGTAGAAGTGGGGGAAATGCCAGGAACACATCTTTAACCCAGCACTCAGGAGGAACAGACAGGTGAATCTCTCCAGTTTGAGGCCAGCCTAGTCTACAGAGTTAGTTCCAGGGCTGTTGTAAAGAGAAACCCTGTCTCAAAAACCATACCAAACCAAACCTAATCAAAAAAAGCGGTGTGTGTGTGTGTGTGTGTGTGTGTGTGTGTGTGTGTGTGTGTGATGCTTGTAAGTAGACCCACTATTCCACAAGCACAAAGGGGCCAGCCATTTAAAGCTGCCTGACACAGCCCCAAGCCTGAGAAAAGCATCTTCAACCCTGAAGCTTCAGAGCTGACTGGTCAGTCCTCCCAACAGCAAAGCTTGACACTGTGGCCTACTTAGCTCAGGTTGTAGTCACTGGAGGGACCTGGAGTGAAGAAAGGGTATGATTTCTTTTGGCTGCCTTACCTTCTTGCAGCTTTTTGGCTTCACTTTTAAGAGCTTTACCTGGAAGAGGTATGGAGGCAGGCATGGGAGGTTCAGTGGCTTAGTTGACCATCCTGATTCTCTGACTAATACTGACCACTCTGCTTTTGCATAAGTTGTCCTTTCCTGTCATGCATATTAGGCGGGCCTTCTCCCAGGGCAGGTTTTGCCACCCCTTCTGTTGAAATTATCCAATCTTCTTATTTCATCAAGGATAAATAACTGCATAGAACTTTCCATGCTTTCTCATTTTCCTCTTGGTTCTTGATTTTTCTTTTCCTTTGCTTTTAATTGGCAGTATGTTCTCTCAGCTCTCTCACTATGAAGTCTGAGTCCTTGAGAGAATAGGCCTAGTCTGATTCCTTCTCTGTAAGAGCTATAACCACTGGATCAGGGTGTTGCAATTTTGTTTTCTCACACAATGTTTGTGAAATATTCTGGGTGTGAGATGCTTTTCCACAGCAAGACAGTGAGTAGTATCTACTATAGGAGCAGGCCTTCTTTGAAGATATCATCCACAGTGTTTGATTCTTTTCATAGAAAGATAAACTTGGGCACCGATCAGAATACTGTTTTCCAATTTTGGTACCCCAAGTGTGTGGGTACCAAGCATTAGGCAGGTTTCCTAGATACCATGTGATGTTGGCTACTCTCTTAAAAGTGCTATTTTCATGTACACATATTTTGTGTCTTCTGAGGATAGTGGTTTGATGTGGACTAAGACTATTGAGAATTGTAAGTTGATGAGCAGTCAGCAAAATCAGGGTGACTTTCATGGTGTGCTTTGGCTCATAGACAGCTTGTGCCTTAAAATGTTAGAGATCAGCAACCAGTATTATGCTGATGATCCTAGGATCCACTGACAAGAAAACTGGGTGAGGCCTTAGAGAGAAGATAACCCTGTAAAATTATGAGATAGCATATCAGTAGTTAATTGCTAATATGATGATAAATATTTCCTTATGTTAGACTCAAATAGGCCAATAGCATTGTGTTATCAGAATGAGACACGTTTTGAAGTATTTTTCCATATAAGAAAGTTTTGTGCATTGCTTGTCTAAGACATAAAACACTATTTAAAAGAACATTGAAACAAACAACTTCATAATGAGCACATTCAATTCCTAGATCAATCTGTCTGGTTAATATATAATACTATAATAATTCTGCTGTATAAACAGAGCAGTTTGGCAAGTGAATGACAAGGCTACCTTTAGAATTCTCACCATTCAGTTTCTCAGCTTCAAAACAAGCAGAACAAGTGCTTGGTGGGTTATTTTAATTAATATTTCAGTTCAGTAATTGACAGTGATGAAATGGATGGTTGGCATTGGCAAGGTTGCTTCTAAAGGAAGCTGTATGTATTTTTAAAATGTGAATCTTTCGTGTCTCAAGATTTGCCACTAAATGTTTCACAGAAATTGATGAATTTTCATATGGTGAACTAGAAAAAATATGGTATGTTATCCTTTGAAGAAGATTTTATATACTTATTTATTTTTTAAATTATGTTTTACGTTCAAACCAAAATTCTCCCTCCCACCCACTAACTTCATCCCAGCCTACCCCCATTCACTTCTCCCAACTAGTACTGGGGAGTCCACAAAAATCTGGCACATTAAGTTGGGGCAGGACCAATTCCCTTCCTGCTGTGTTAAAGCTGAGCATGGCATCCCCTCATAAGGAATGGTCTCCAACAAGGTAGCTCATACACCAGGGATAGGCGATTTTACATATAGTTACATGATCAGTCCCATTTAAAAGTTCTTTGTTTTTCTTTTTAACAAAGCCAAAACATTAGAAAATAAACACAATAATAGATCATTACCTTGCCTAACATAGTGTAGACTTAGTTTATTTAAACTTTAAACTTTTTTGTTGAAATGATTAAATCTGGAACTTACAAATGTGAGCTGTAAGACAGATATTAATACTCAATCTAAGTCCTTAAATGTGATATTTTTATACATTCAAAGCTCATGTCTCCTACGTTGATGACATTGTACTCATTCCCGTCCCTTTAGATTTCTGCACCTTGCAGATGATATTCTGGTTCACTGGAGATGACATTGCTTCCTTTTGGTCTTGGTTGTCACCCCAGTTGTCTTTACAAGGATAGCTTTCCTCCTTTTGCTTTTGTTGTGTTCTGTGGTAATTCCTCTAACTTTCAAATGATGGTGTTTGTACTTGGCTCCATCCCTTTCCAATGGAGTTGAATCATTTCCCAGTGAGATAAGGTGTGTTGCTGAACACCTCAAAAGGAGTATTGCATTCCCTTGAAGGAAGCCAGCCTCCCAATTTCAACAGGCACATTAATGTAGTTCAAGGTCATGAGTTTCCATTGCTTCAGAATCCATTGTGCATTGATAAGACAACAAGAGCTACCAGGAAAACATAGAACCCACAGTACAAGAATGGTTCTTGGGGGCTCTGTATGAGCCTCATTTTGAAAAGTTTCATGAGCTCTTAGGAGTGCTTGTCAGAGAGCATATTTATGCCCATTATTTACAGAAAGGACACAGTTCATCTATGAGCATCCCTTGAATTATTCACATAAACACGTAGCTTAGTGTAGTTCCCACAGCTGGTGAAATATACTCATTAAGTCTGATTCCAACACAGGCCTTGTAGTCATGTGACTTGTCTTTATGAAACAGATGTTGAATGCTTTATTAGGACATTGCTTTCAGTCAGCAAATATAGTGAGCATGTGTTCTGGGTCTACCTCTGCCCTAGGTCTGGGGTTCTGCTGGGTATGTGAAGAAGAGCTTGTTATAACCATCTCTTCTTCCTCCCCCTCCTTTTAAAACATCTGGTCTTACTTTGTTGTTCAAGCTAGCCTTGATCATACTACTGTAGTCCAGGCTAATTTTAAAACTCACCATTCTCCTGCTTCATCCTTCTGAATGCTAGTGCAGTTATTGCCCTTGAAAATCTGCTATAGAAGGTTGGCAGAACCATCCTTTATCTCATGTGCTATCAGGTTTTTGTCAACAATAATATCAGGATTAAGAGGACTCACCACACTTAAATAGTTTCTTGGTCTGGATGTCTGATTTTTTTTTGCCCAAATAGAAGGTTCAAGGAGAAATGTTCCTATAAGGATAAGCTGTTTGAGAGAAAGGGAAACATTCTATAGAAGGGAACAGCCAGAACAAAACAGAGGCAACAGCAGTCTAGACTCCAGAGCAAAAGGAGGAAAGGTGGAGAGTTGTTCTGAGCACATGATGTGAAGTCTTGATGCTGTTCTCAGTGCCTGCTTCCTGCAGCGCTGGCAGTCAACACAATGAAAGACAAAATTGTCTGCCCATTTATAATTCAGCTCAAAAACCACCATTTTAAATTATTTTCTAAACAGGCACTCAGGGACAGAGTTTTGCTTTAGTTTTCATGGTCAATTACTCATTGCTTGAGTTTTTAATTTTTTTCTTTTCTTTCAGAAGTTAAGCATATTCTGAATTGGCTAGATGAGCAAAGTGCCTAATTTCCCTTCCAGCTCCCAAGCCCTACTGTGTTCACACTATTCTGTATTGCCTCCTTTATGTAAACAAAGAGCTATTTTCACACTTCATTCATGAAAGAGGTGGCATACAGGAGGAGGTTGGGGGAGGGTTCTAGAGGTTGACAAGAAGCAGCTCTGTTACAGGGCATTAGTATAATGAAGCCCTTACTTAAACATGGACAACAGCCTTGCTAGTTTGAAGGGAAGAGGAATTCAAGTACAGTAGGGTATCAATCTTTCTTAGATGCCCTTTGCTGAGAAACTGCATCAATTCTCTGATGAGATTGGCCTCTGTATGTGTAACAATGCCTACAGTATCTGAAGGTAGTAAAGACCAGAAAGGACTAAATTATGGTAAGTATGCATGTAGATGTGTTGCCATTATTTGAGGCTATACTGTCTGACTCCAGGAAATCATTGTTCTATGCAGATGCTATTTTAAGCATTTGAGTGTTTGTAAGAGAACTAGGCCTCTGGCTTAAGTACGCCCAGTTGCCCACTGTACCTGTCCTTGAATCACAAAAAGATTTCAAACCATCAACAGCAGAAGTTGGATTACCACAACATTTATGTTGTTCCTGGCAGTTCTCTTTTGCTGGCTATTTATAAAGACATCTGTCTTCTAAACAGTCATATCATTTATCTTTTCCCTCTACTGAGGGATAAATCACAGCTTATATACCATACTGTCACACATATTCATAGTTAGGGTGATTAGAAATGTAAATTGGTAGGAATTAAAATGCTATAATTTCTGTTTCTATGGTAGCAGAGGGTGTTTATAATCAGTGCATTTACTTGAGATGTGAGCAAGATGTGAACAGATGAGATGAAAGAAATATTCAATTCTCTGTCTTTTGAAACAGCATCTCTCTACACAGCCCTAGCTGTCCTAGAACTCACTAAGTAGACCAGGCTGGCTTCAAACTCACAAAGATCTGTCTACCTCTGCCTCCCAAGTGTTGGGATTAGAGGTGTGTGCCACCATACCCAGCTAGAAATTTCAATCTTCTCATTGGTGGCTGCTTTCTCCTTGGGTTTGGGACACTGGAACAATTCAAAGTATTTATTTCTGACTTGTCCTATTAGAAATCTAGACATGATTATGGGGGCTGAGTTCACATTTTTAAGAACTTGGGAGATGCTATAACTCCACAGTAATGCTTGGTAAAATGTGATCTGCCCTCAGATCACCGGAGAAACACTTGGCATGTGTAAGGCTCCAGTTTCCTTCAATAATGATAAAAATAGATTCAGTAATAAATAAATAGATCTGAATTTATAATAGCAATTTTTAAAACACTCTAAAAAGATTAAAATTTGATGTATTTGAAAAGCATGGATCTGTATGTATATAGTTGAAGGGAGGCAAACTGGAGGCTGAGCTGGGTGTGCTGATAATAATAATAATAATAATAATAATAATAATAATAATAACCAATGAAGTTGGATACAACAGTGTCTCACACTATGCATATGGTTTAGTGTGCTGTTGCTGGCACTCTGCAAGCAGGTGGAGAACCTCACAGTACCAAGACCACACGTCATAGCACAGAGATATTTTAATAGCTTCTGTTGCATTTTTCTATCCATTAGAAATACAGATGAAGATTGCAACAGAATCTTGCTCTGTGCTGGTCATTGCAGTCAAAATTGTCTTAACTATTTGCAAATGAAGCAGGAAGCTAAGAATAGCATAGCTTTGCAGGTTGAGAACTGGCCAGGATATTGAAAGGCTCCTCCAGAAACTTAATTGGTGACACTAAACCATTAAAGAGTAACTTTCATTTTTGTTTTCTTGAGGACATTTGCAGACTTGAGTTTTAAAGGCATGATTAAGCACATGGCATAAGGAATTAAATAATCTCTCTACTTCTTGAAAAAAAAAGAGTTTTTCTTTCCTGGTGGAAATTCATTTTTAATCTGTACCGATAACTTTTAATAGGCATCAGTTGGGCACCCCATTAAGCTAACTGCTTTGAAATGATTTCCTTCTAGAGCCTGCATTTACATCTTAGGAAACCAATTACCTTGTCTGGATTTCCCATTTCCCTTTCAGTGTTCCTCTGCAGCCTGTTTAGAATGGTTAGCCCATCATAGCAAAACCCTTGGAGGTTCAGACCTTCTGGAAGAAGTGGGAATGCCACACTTTGCATTGAAAAAAACAGGAAAATGGGCCTCATATGCTATATCTGCCGAACATTTAAAACTGTATAAAGCACAGGAAATACTTTTGGCATGTGGGAATGTGCGGCGTTTCCAAACTACAAACACTGTTCTGCAAAGTTCCCCGGTAGTGGTGAATTATATGAGACCATGTCCATCTAAGCAAGGCTTGTTTAACTGGCTTGTGGTTCTGGGGCTCATTCAAACACTCTTAAACAAAATAAAGGGAATGGATGTAATAACTTCTTTATGGAAAGTCCATAAAAAGCTAGAGGGCCGTGTAAACAAATTGGGTCATTTACTAGATGTTTCAGTGATAGATTTGCAGTCCAAATTTAAGGCCGCATGTGATGTTTTATGGGGTTGTGCCTGTGTTCCACCTTGAGAGTAAGGGGATAAATTTGGCTGTTTGTGTGTTTGTTTTTGCCTAGCAAATGAAATCCCACCATTGCTATTTTTTACATTGAAAACACCTAAGTTTCAATCCATGTACATTGTCTGTCCATTCCACCATGTGTGAGAAATTGAATTAGCCTACTTTTGGGTAGCACTTGGGTTCTATTAAAGGAAAATATGATGATTGAAATTGAAATTTTCCTTCTGGGCTCAGACATGTCTCAACTAATTGTAAAATAATTGTTCTGGCTCAGAAGAGTAGAACTCTAACTACAGCCATGTAAAATAGAAATCCAACTGCAGTTATGATTTATGGTCACTGGAACTCTGCTTGTCTTGCAATTAAACCTCTTATGACAAACCTCATATGATATCGGTTCATCTTCCTGGAGAATGAGATATTAAATGCAGTCCTCAGTTCTCCCCCTCGCAGTAGAGTCTCCTTACTGCCTTAGATTTCCTTCTCCTTCTCTGAAATTGAGCAGAAGGGTTGTGTTATACTGATCCCAAACATAGAGTCTGGAGAGGTGGAGGCATAAATCTTGCACATTAGGTGAACAGCAGAAGCAAAACATACTTGTGTGTATAAGAGTGAGCAGAAGATAGTAAATAATTTTTACATTGAATCTATAGCGTATCTTAATTCTATGGCATCCCTCATTCTGCTCGGTTTACTTGGCTTTAAAGGAAGTGAATGTGTAAGTAATCCATAGTACAGATCAACCAATCAGTGGTTCCTTCTAGATTTTAATAACTGATGGTATCATACCATGTTGGCAACTCTTAAGTGTTGCTGTTGGAAATTTGACAGAGGAAGTAAGTCCTCTTACTCTCAGGTTTAACCAGCAGACAGTGGCAGATTCTACAGTTTCTATGCAACATGAGACTTACTCTTTCTTTCCTTCTTTCCTTGCTCTCTCTTTTTAATGATGACCTTACAGTCTGAAAACAACAACAACAAAAATCTCTAAGATTTTTCTCTCAAATAGGATTTTCTGTAATTTTGCACACAACAGCCTAGTTTTGGACCTAACTCCTTTATATAGTTGTGTGCAATCTGTCTTCATACAAAATCTTTAAATGAGATGTAAATGACAGTCAAGAGGACAATTCCTACTCAAACTGTGAAGCATCATGGAAGATGAAAAGTTGAATTAACCTTTGTGTTATTCAACTTTTCATCACCAAAACAGTTACTTAGATAATCAGTTCATAAAGGGACCAGTTTTTTGGTCATAGAATTAGAAATTCTCACCCACAATTGGGAAGACCCACTTTTTTAAGCCATCATAATG
The DNA here is from genome assembly GCF_943737965.1 of Phodopus roborovskii. Classification (NCBI taxonomy): domain Eukaryota; kingdom Metazoa; phylum Chordata; class Mammalia; order Rodentia; family Cricetidae; genus Phodopus; species Phodopus roborovskii. The sequence continues at coordinate 15,158,338 of NW_026126540.1, forward strand.
GAAGTGCACAGCTGGGAAGCAGAAGATAGAAAAGTGAAGGTGCTTCTTTCCTGCTGTATCCTTCAAGGACATGATCTTAGTCATATAAAAACCTCCTTCTAGACTCTGGCCATTTAAAGGTTCAGTCACCTTCCAAAGTGCCATTCTGGGTACCCAGCCATCATCATATGGGCCTTTGGTGGACTCTTATGATCAGTGCAGCTTGGTGCCTCCAAGTCATTTATATTCAGAAGATAACAAAAGATGTATATCCAAGTCCAGCCATGATAATACACAGCTATAATTACAGGACTAGGGCACCTGAAGCAGGAAATTGATGTAAGTTCAAGGCCACCCAGCTGCTGGGTGAGACCCTGCCTCAAAACACAAAATGACAATAACAAAAAAGAAAAAAAAATGAAATAAAGGAAGAGAGAGACGTAAGGCAGGGAGGGAGGGTGGGAAGGAAGGAAGGAAGGAAAGAAAGAAAGAAACGAAGTAAGGAGAGATTTGCCACCAGCACTTACGCAGAGTTAAAAAAAATGCCATAGTGTTGGGCATTATTGAAAGAAAGTTATTGTCTAAGGGTGATCTTGAAGGATGAAGAATGTAGCTGGAAAGGAAGATTTGCATGCAGAAACAAAAGTTTGTGAGAGAGCAAGCCTATGTCTTTGGCATGCAATTGCCTTTTCACGGTTCAAATCTTTGCTGTGGAAAAAATAGAACTAAAAAGCTATTTGTTAATTGTGAAGGTCTATATCTGAAATACTATGTGAATCTGATGAACTGTGTGAATGTTATTGGTAAGACCCCAGCACAAGAAAGGTTTCAGCTTTTGAAATTAAATTAGGCTCCTCATGCTTGATTTTGCTTTCCTTTTAAAGTATATAATTAATATTTTTCATACCATTATTTTAGTATCCCATATTTCCCAACTTTATCAAACATGTAGATAAATAAAAGAAAAACAGTGTGCTTACCAGATTCAGTTGAATGATTTGATATGTGTGTTCACTGGAAAATGACTACCACAAATCAGATAATCACTTGTAACCTCACATGATTATCTTTTTGATATGATGCTACCTTTCAAAGCTAGATTTCTGTAATACACAGTTGTTTGGTTTTTCTTTGCCAGAGGATCTGTCAGAGTGACATTAAAGGACAGAGGAAATAGAAGGTGTATAACATAATTCAGCTGCCAGGGGCTGACAATATTGCCCATTTAGTAAGTGCTTGTGACTGGAGCAGAAGTTCTTCACACTCAAAGCCCACAGACAGTTATGGCTCATCCTTCCCATGCTCTGCTAAAAAACTTTTCCATTTCTCAGTCTGTGGTTTTTATTCTCCAAGCTCCCAGAGTGCTCTGGTTGTCACCACTTGTTATTGTGGATTCTAGTTATCAATGGAGCTAATCTTCCATGACTTTTAAGGGTCAGTCAATGAAATGTTGTATAATCTTTACCACAGTACCTCAGATGGTAGGTCTTGAGTGAAATACAGATAGCACACTTAGACCCAGGAGAGTTTGTCCTGCTGTGCTGTTGGCTTCTGGGATCCTAAACCATTATCTAAGATCTTTAAGTGAGTCATCTGCCTTATTTCACAACTGAGAGATGTAACTAACGTCTGGCTTCATTTTGAGGAACTAAAAGGGGACTCGCAGGATGGCCCCAGTCTTTCTGCTTAGACTGAATAAAATTGATGAACCAAGAACCTGATGGGCAGATTATAATGATGACTGCTTAGAATGTTATTTCCTCAACCAGAAAACAGAAATGTATCATTTCCAGGAAAATCTACTTTTAAACTGTCAACTTTGTGATAATGTTTCATCACAGGGGGTTCGTTCAAAGAAGATCATGACCTACCAAAATTTACTTACAAAAACTTCAACTTCTTGATTCCCTTCTCCTTTTGAATTTTCCAGTTGCACTCAGATGCAACTCAGGTGTTTCCTCCTTATTTTTAGCTTCCCCTTTGTGCCTCAGGTATTGAGATTGACAATCCTAATTTGTCCTCTAAAAGGAACAAAATGTTTTATTTTTTTAAAGGTGTTTTGTTGTTGTTGTTTATACTCACTTAAAGAATACAAGGGATACTTTTTCTTCTTCTTTACAAAGAAAGTTGATTTTCTCAGCTCTGAACAAATGAGATTATGGCCAAGTCTTTTGTAGGTCTGGCATGTAGACAAAACAGAAGCAGACCTTGGAGAGAGAGAGTTCAGAATTCATGGCAGGAAGCACATGTTCAGTATGCCAATATTTATGGTGTCACAAGCAAACTAAAACCACATACTGCTGTTTACATAAGTGTGGTGCCTATTATGCACAGGCTTGTGCTGTGTGGAACTACAATGTTTGGACACACACACACACACACACACACCCCACATACAAAACAAACATTTAGTTCACATTAACTTTCTTTATGAGGGAGAGTTATTAACTAATTAATTATTTTCCCTCTTTCTTATTATTATTTGAAGTCAGCTGCAATTAGAAGTGGTGACATTTAGCAGAAACGCAGACTGGCTTTGTGCTGTGGGTACTATGTGTAGGCTGCTGCATCCTGGCCCTTTCAGTCCTGAGCTAATGACTTCAGTGTGCTGATTATCCAACTGAACATGAGCTTCTTCATAGATACATTGGTGATGATCTTTGTTCTTCTGCATGCTACACTTTATTCAGTATCTTGGCTTGTATGTCATCTCCTTGAAAAATACTAACACACATACTTTTGGTAAGAATATTTGCTGCCTTTTATGGCAAACATCCTTATACTCTACCATCTGGTAGATTTTTTAAGGACAATAGATTAGCAGAGGCATTGATGGGAGTCCCTCTCTTCTTGCTTTCACAAGACAAATGTGTGTAATGATTTAAAAAGTGTCAATATCATTGTGCACTTGCAGAGGAACTGTAGTGAAAGGTCACCAGTGCAGTGGCATTGGAAATGAGTTCTGTGGAAACTAGTGTGTGACATCTGATGAGGTGACTCGTCATCTTGAGCAATTCTTTACAAAGTTCCATGTTCTTTGTGGATTCCTTCTGGGGCTACCTGCCCCTTACCCAACTCCAGTCGAATACTCTCTGGCAAAAGTATCCAACTTACTGAGCATTTTAAGCACTTTGTCCAATTCTGCCCTTTTTAGAGATGCTCCTGGGACTCAGTGTCAAAAGAAAGTCTCTTAACACAGTTGTTGGTGGAAAGGGATGAACTTTGGCGCAGAGAGGAAGGGATAAAAGAAAAAACTAAAATAAGGCATAACTCTCACTTGAACCAGTGGAGCTTGACTGTGTAAATCCTTCTTTCTACTCAAGGGACAGAGCGCAACATGCTTAAGAAGTCATCTTATGTTTTGAGCTCTGAAATTTAAACATTGTGCTATGGCTTTTTGTTTGTATTTCAGAATTTCATTCTTAACATTTCCTGGAGTGTTTCCATAAAAAGTCAGAATGTAGTATGTTTATTTTGTAAGTAATTACCTTCAACATCCATTAAAGGACAATAAACTTTCCTGAATTGCTATTTCCATGCTAAATAATCAGGTTTTTTATGCTTAAAAATTTGAAAATGTTTATGAACTTTTTATATCTAATTTTGGTGCTGGAATCACAATCCAAATCAAATAAAAGAAAATCTCTACATTTATTCTGATAATTTAAGCCCGTTAGAGACTAATAAACAAAACTGAATTTCTTTACTGGTGATTGTTGAAGAATAGTGCTGGCTTTTTGGTTAGACCTTTAATAAATAAATTTCTTAACTATTTACTACCAGGAACCTCCTGAGACTTGGAGGAAAACTGGCCTCTGCTATCCTCATGCTAGTGGAGCCACCAATATTGATTTCCACATTTTGTGTGCCACTTAGGTCTTTGTACTGGAACTGGAAGCAGATTAAAGAATACTTCGAATTTTCAAACATTAAATTTTAGTATTAATGTCGTCAATATTGTCAGTAAGTCAGGAAAGCGCAGTTGGGATGATACAATTTGAAAGGAATCTTGAGTTCTGGGTAGTAGTTAACTCTTAATATCTTCTCTAGTGATGCAATACCAGCAGCTAGGTATGGTGTTTCTTAAGAAGCTTGGAAGTGTTGTTGTATCTGTGCGGTAGCTGACCTGTAACTTTGGCTCTGTTACTCTGTGACTTCAAGTTCCTGTTGCTCACATATTTTGTGATTCCATTGCTCATGTGCCGGGAGGGTGTTGGTCAAACAAACCAGAGATTTAAACCAAGCTCCAGAACAAAGTTTTGCTCATTTAAAAGTAGTCAGATTGGGCAGATTTTCCCTTTTGGTGAGTACTTTGTTCTTTCCTGTAGACAGGTCATATTTATTTTACTTCAGCCTACATGCAAAAACAAGTTATACTCTATAGATGGCAATATGACCTGTCTTGTTATTTTACTCAGTGTTGGAGAATGAAGTCGATAGCAGGACAGTATTGCTGGGAGATTAACATTTTTTCCTTTGCATGTAAACAAGTTACTTGCAATTTCATTGCCCCTAAACTTCACACTTGGAAAGATGTAGATATTTTAGATTTGGACTACGTTGTCTGAGTATATTGTTGTCCCTAGAAAGCCCTCAATTGAATCTCTTGTGCCATACATTTTGTAGGATGAAATGATTCAACTATTTCTAACTAGATGGAGAGTGAATCGTTAGGTTTAGATTTTGGCTAATTGAGAAATACCTTTCTCTGTCTACAATAAAATCCAAAAGCTAAGCTGACTCTACAATAAAGGTGGGAAGCACTTGCCTTCCTTATTTACCTGCTATGGATACTGTCCTCAACACAGTAATAGCTATCTCTCTGTGTGTATGAGTGTGGGTGTGTACACGCCACGCGCATGCCTACATGCATGCCTGTGTGTGTGTGTGTGTGTGTGTGTGTGTGTGTGTGTGTGTATGCATGTATTTGTTTGGGGAAGGATGCTAAACTCAATCTTTAGAATAGTTCCTCAGGTGCCATCCTCATTTTTCCAAGACAGGGTCCCACTAACTAGCCAGGTAGGTAAGATTAGCTGACTAGAAAATCCTAGGCCTCTGCCTGTCACCACTCCCCCAACACTGGGCATTTCCATACTTAACTTTATTTAATTTATTTATGTATTACTTCTACATTACTTTCAGCCAATTTACCAGCTAAACTTTTCCCCTGGGCTTCTATTATCTTAAAGTGGAGGCTACTCAGGAGTCCTGCTAACTTATTTTCTGCTTTGTGGTGGAAACCTTTCTAGACTCACTCAGTAATGATACAGTTTAATTATTAGACCTTTCATAGTTAATGGTGGTTTCAAAACTTACCAAAATCTAATCTCATATTTACAAACATGTAAATACCTGAACGTAAATACCCCTCACTCCTCAAGCACACTTGCATGGATTGCAGGAGTAACTTCCTGCTATGAAATCTGATTGAATTTAGTAATAAGTTGTGCTTTTTGATACTTTTTAGGAGACAACCATGTGAATGAAGTTCTGGACCTCCAGCATGATAAAGGCTGAGGCTGTTATTATTAATGCAAGTCTGTTTCCTCCTTTCTCTGCTTTGTTTGCCGTACCTAGAACCTCAGTACAGGCAGTAGGTATTCACTATGCAAAGACAAAAGACTCAGGAAAAAAAGAAAAGTGTCCACCTATCCCCTCCATGTTTAGACTATATGTGATCACATCTACAATGTCGTATTCATAGCTTGGTAGGCATTCAGACATGTAGAAAGTGATCATTTAAATCTATGAAAAACCTGATTTATACAATTCAGTTTGATATATATGATAATCATTATCATGTCTTATTTTTATTTTGTAAATGCATCTACTTAGCAACAGAGCACTTAAAAGCATTTTAGAAAATTTTAAAAGTGGACTTTTTCATAGTATAATACTACTTATTTTGCTTTCAGAAGGGAATAATAACAGCTTTATACCTTAGCTTTTGGAGCTGGAGTGTGCAAGTTAAGCTGAAAATGGCAGTGTAGGAAGAGAATAGACATAAGGGGTTTCTAATTTTATAGGCTCGGGGACCTCACAGAAGGATGTAGAAACCTGAGGAGGTAGTTAGGCATGGGGCTTTATCTGCCATTTTAAACAGACAATAAATTGTAGAGTAGAATAAGGTAAAGGAAATGGGGTTTGGGCAAATCCAGTTTGAGCAACTGCGAGTATGTGTGGAAGTAGCAGGGTTATCAAGGGCTACTGTAATAAGGTCTGTTTATAGGACTCCTCTTGGTATCATCTCTCCTTTCCCAGTGATAAGGGTCACATTCTTCATCCTAATTTGGGGACAGGGTTTTTCATGCCATCTTCACAGAGGGAAAATGTGCTCCATGTTTGTAGGCACACAATGTGCCAGAAATGTTTTCTTTATTGTTGATTCTCAGCTGTCTTCAACTCCACTCAATTCTCCTGCTCAGGCCGAGTGACTAAATTTCCACTGTGGAGCCTTCAATATCATTGCTTAAAGTGTTCAAAATCTTCTAGTGGCAGGCTAACTTTCTCTAGGATGACAGGGTTCAGCCAGTGCTGGTGTTGGTGGGGCATGCCTAGGCTTGTCCAAAGAGTACAGCGCCCTGTTTCCTGGCTCTGGTTTTCTTGCTTCCCTTCCTGAAAGTAAAGCCAAAAGTTACAAATACTGTGTCATCCAGTGTGTAATAGCAATAGCATCTGGCCCAACCAAACCTGTGTCATCTCAGATGGGTCCTCATGTGTGGTGCTGGGGGATGTGTGGGAGGGACAGAACTCCTTTAGAATTGGTGCTGCCTTTGACGTCTTAGGAATCAGAGGTCGCCCCACTAACACTGTATAGTTAGGAAACCTGCAGTGTTATGACTCATTTTATTTGGCTGTGCACAGTATAGAAAATTTCTTGCCTAGGAAGGAATTCCTTTCAAAGTGTCAATGTTCCCCACACAGCACTCAGCTCCTCTGTCTGAATAGGCAGTTTTCTTCCCATAGGCATTCTTGTGGGCTTAGCTGCTCTGTAACCTCCTCACCTCTCATTAATAATTTCCTGAGGCCAGTTACACAGAAACATTACCTTGCAGGCAGTGTGTGTGTGTGTGTGTGTGTTTGTGTGTGTGTGTGTGACATTGCAAGTGTGATAGTGATAGTGTGTGTATATGTGTGTGAGTGTGAATATGTGAGTGTGATAGTGTATATATGAGTGTGTATATGTGAGAATGTGTCTCTGTGTGTGACTGAAAGTTTGTCTGTGAGTGTGATAGCTAGTGTATGAGTGCGTGTATGTGTGTGAGTATGTGAGTGCGTATGTTTTCTCCTTAATGACCAGTCAGAATGATGTTAAAGCTCCAGAGAAGAAAGTGAACATCAAATCCCCCATTGCTTTCATGCTAGTCAAGGACATCAGACTCTTAGGAGGAATGCCCTGAATGCTTTTCCAACCAAAGTTTCTGCTTTGTTCACATTTGAATGATTTGAGTATTTAAAGGAAACATTAATCATTCTTTCTAGGCTTTTTAGTTATTGGGGAACCACAGAATAAATTGATAATTTTTGCTTCTTAATTGAAAAAGAAAGGAATAAAGAAGAAAAAAGAAGGGAGGAAAAAACAGAGGGAGAAAAGAAGGTCTTTTCTGGAAGAACTCACTGAGGTAGGGGTAAATCTGGAGAGGGATGCTGGAGCTAGTACCCTATGAACTATAATTCTTTCCTACCTTTCTCATATTAGTCCTACACATGCCACCCCTGAATGTAACCCTGCTTAGATGGCTGGTCCCCAGGGCAGTAAACCTCTCATGGGAAAAAGATGTGAATTATATTGAGCTACCATTACTCTTGGGACTCAGAAGTAGATATAAATAGCACTTCCCCACTGGAAAACACTCATTCCTCAACTGACATCCTAAATATTTCTACATGTCTTCATTAGTATTTCCCTGAGTGTCTGAATAGTAGAGTGATATATGCTACTATATTGTAAATAAAAATTTTTTATTGATAAGGGCCAGGGTAGAAAGCAGTAAAAATTATTAGTTATGCCCTTCCTAAAATATATTTATTCTTTTTGAAATGTTCTCTAGTGAGCCCATATTACATTAGAAACAGCTCTGTGTTATTGTTAACCCTAATTCAGAGGCTTGGGTGAGAGCAAATGTAGGTAGCATTTTATTTTATTGTAATAGACAGCATGTAAAGTACAGAATTTGGTCTTAGAAACTCAGTCATGGCATGACTGAAGGTGACCCTTTAAGACTTAAGACTTTGCACTGCCTTTTATCCTGGAGGCTAGTGTGACTATGGTCAGTGCAGAAGAGTGCATGGCCCAAACACACAGCAGAGCCATAGTAACAAATTATCTGTGTTCTTGGGACCTAATAGAAATGCTGTTTTCCTAAGATCTAAGTGTTTGTCTGCGAAAAAAGAAGATAGCCCCCAACATGAGGCAACATAAAGCTCCCCTCTCCTTTTGCTTTGTTTCTTTCCTGTCTTTGTTTCTTTTTCTTTCTTTGTTTCCTTCCTTTCTTTCTCCCCCCCTTTCTTTTGTTGTTGTTATTTATTTTTATTTTTTTTTCCAACACTTGTTGGAAGCATTGGGAATATGCCATCTGGTTGCACACCATGGACTTTACAACAAATGTGTATGAGAGTATATAAACCATATGAGAAATTACTGTGTTTATAGCTTACATCTAACATGCCAGCCAAAGTATGTATTGACAGATTGAAGAACTATAAGTTAATTTGTCTTTCTAAATATGACAAATCTCCCAAGCACACTGGCACCTCTGTCATAATGAAGCAAGCTGCTTGTATTTGATCTGAATGAGGGCTGCTCATAATTTCCTACTGGACATCCATTCTTACCTATTTGTGACTTTCCTTCAGAAAAGCCAACCCAAAGCTCTTTCAGACTCCAGGTATAAAGAATGGTGAACATTCTTGTAAGGAGTAAGGTTTTTTCCTGCTGGTCTTGACCCACCGCGGCGCCAGCCCCAATTAACACACGTAGACTCTGTATTTGATATAATGTTGTTGGCCAGTTACTTGTTTCTTATCGGCTAGCTCTGTCTTAATTATTAACCCATTTCTATTAATCTAAGTATTTCCAAGTGGTCTCCTCTTACTGGAGAGAGGGGGCCCGGCGGTTTTGCTCTCTCCATTCTCTCCTTGTTGACTCCTCCCTACTACTTGCTATTTTCTCCTTGTCTCCTAGTCCCGCCTATCTTGCTTTCCTATTGGCCAATATTGCTTTATTCTTTAACCAGTATGAGAAACATATTAACAGAATGGCATCTCCCATCACATTCTGCTCTGGATTACTCTACTATCTGGATTTTAAAAAAGGATTGCTATAATTTACATTTATGATACTAATGTCACTGTAAGCATTGTGGGTTTTGATTTTATTTTTTGTTTGTTTATTTTGGCTGTGAATGGAGCTATACCCCAGTGCAAGCAATTATTTAGGAATTTCATCGCTCATTAATGTTTCATTTGCTCATTCATGTAAAGAAGAAAGCAGATAGACAAGCAGCCTGTCTCTCCCTGACCTTCTGCCTTTGGTCTGCTGTCCTCCTTAGTTTCTACTGACTGGGATCACTTGGTCCTCCTTCTCGCTGCACTGGCATTGGTGACTCAGCTGGCTCACTGAGACTGTTCTCCTGGCCTCTGACCACAGTAAAAGGTCTCCATACTGCCTCCACCCCAGCCTCTCAAGTGAAAGCTGGGGGATCGTTTCCATTCTTGCTTGAGTTATGTCTAACAGTCTCCAGTCTTTTCAAGCTAAAAGATAAATTCTTAAACGCTTGTGCACTAGACATTTTCAGATTAAGAAAATCTTTACAAATAGAAATACACAGCCAGGAGAGACTTGCATGCCATGGTTGCCTGTCCATCCCTCCCTCCCTGTAGAAGTGAGGTCATTCTGGAAGCAGTGAGGTCACTGTGTTACTCATGTAAGAGGGGTTGGGAAACAAGGCTGACTCTTGCCTTCGCCTGCTGTGTTTTTTAGCCACATGATGAACAGAGACCAAAAAGCCCCCCTTTATAGATGAGTATTATAAACAAGTATAAACTTTTTGTATGAAAAGAGAATTTTAATTGAAAAAGAAAGGTACTCCATATAGGGAGAGAATGCAGTAACCCTTCTTTTAGTGATTTGGGCAGATTTGAACTCCTTCAGGAAAAGGAATTGTTTGTAAGCTAATAGCTTCTGATGTCACATGCAGTAAATAAAAAAAACAAACCAAAGCCTTCCTTTCACCTCAGAGGTGAGAACCTTGTTACCTAGAATATTTGCTTACAGTTTCATTGTTAATGAGTCAGCCGGAGTGAGTGCAATACTGGATAAGACTACATGGTTGTACATTTGGGTTTGCTCACTTTTGCGATTCTGCCTACCTGCTCGCTGGATGTGCTCTTCCTCAGTGTGATGGAGCAGTCACTATTTTAGGTGGCAGATAAGAACAGATTCAGCATCCCACATACTGAAAGCTTTCCTTCCACGTCTTCTGTGCCAGGCATAAGGAGGAATTTCTGTTGGTCTCACATCTCATTTTTGCATTTTCTATAGACTTCTAAAAAGAGTATACAACTGTCATGGAGATAAAAAATTTTTTTCCTAAAGGTTCATACACTGAATGGTTCATTCCCAGCTGGTGATAGTATTTTTTGGGAGGTTCTGGAAACTTAAGTAGGTGGTGCCTAGTTACAGGAAGTAGACACTGAGACACAACTTGGAGGTGATCCCTGGTCCCAGTCCCTTTCTTACTCTTGTTTGTTTTCTTGAGATGCAGAACATTCACTCCAAACTCCCCACTATCAGGAAGTTTTGCCCAGACATGTGGCCATGATCCATTGAGACTGTCAGCCATGAGCTGGAATTTCTGAAACCTTGAATGAAAGTTCCTTCTTGCCTTTAAGCTGTTTCTTTCGGTTATTGATCACAGCAACATAAAAGCAATCACACCTTTAAAGGTTTTGTGTGTGTATGGTTTACAAGCTTCAGCATAAGCATGTAGTTGCTGAATAGACAAATAATGCCAAACCCAGTAGAGGATAGATTATGAATTTTGACTTGGGATTTCTCACAGTTCATATATGTAAGGTTTGATTGGCATTGAAAGAAAGGGCTGAAATCTTAACACCATAAGCCTAGTGATTGAGGCATTGGGCATGGGCGTGGGGGTGCTCATGGGTGAGCAGTGCCACAAAGAGGGACTGGTGCAGCAGCTGTTATTTTCAGGAGAGAATTGAAACCAGACTGCTGAGTCTGTGTGGTCACCAAAATTTCCAAGGTGCTTTTTGCAAGATTTTGAGTTTATAGCCACCACCCTGACCCAATGAATAAATGCCTGTCAATTGCCCCCGTGATTTCATTTGTGGATTCCTATTAACACTCTACAGTTGTTTTAAGGAAATGCCCACATATTTGGGATATGTAAAGCTTTTGTGGGATGAAAGTAAAGCATTGATATCTGAAAGCAAAAGTCAAATGGTATATAAGTTCTGGTTGACCCAGGTCTTAGTCACGTGGTATGTTCTCAGTCTTTCTCAGCACTTAATTTCCTAATTTTTGAAACTCAAAGATTTAGGATTGCACTGGGGCCTCTCAGCAAAATTCCCGGTCTGGTTAATATGTATTAATTTCTTTCTCCATCTTCGTGGCTACATAGGCTATAAATAAATATAGATGTTTCTACAAACAAAATTACATGGTAAAGAGAAATAAGTTTAAATTAATTTGTTCAAGAAAAAGAACTGTGTGCACTTTCTTAGGTCTGCATATGCTAGGTTTAGTTTTAAATGATCTGTCGCTTGTTTTGTGTCCGGAAACCATTAATGCTGCCAACTTGTTTATGAGCTCTGCATCTGTTTTGGGAGCCCATGTAAAGAGCTGTGTTTTAGAGGGAGTTCTTTCAGCAAGAGATGACCGGTTAGATCTTCAGCTATCAAAAATCATTTGGATCTTGTGACATGACAAAATCAAATACTAACTAGCTGATAATCAAAGTCTGGGTCCTAGGTAGCTGGTGTCTGTCATCACCACACATCACTGAACAGAGACCTCAGAATCCTTTCAGGGGCTTACATGGAAGCACAACTTAGTTTCACACCCATTCTCTTGAATAACCTGTTGTCATAGCACCCCTGCCTGGTAGCTGTGCATTCATACATGCTTTCTCTGTGTTTCCATGGGGCATTGCCTTCGGTTTGTTGTTTGCTTTTTGAGTTTTGATTTTTAGATTTTGCTCGTTTTAGTGATTTATACACTGTTTCTAACAACTTTCATAGTAGCCTTCTAAGTTGGTCATCAGTGTATCTGCTTGATACAAATATCTTCTTCTAACTGCAGTGTTACTGGAAACGGGTTTCTATATGTAAGAGATGTGTTTTCCGTTCTCCTGAAGAATGTTAAAACCTTCTTTTCGAGTACTTCTAAAATTGTCACCTGTCAAATAATAGTGACTCTGTGCTCTCTCTCTCTCTCTCTCTCTCTCTCTCTCTCTCTCTCTCTCTCTCTCTCTCTCTGTGTGTGTGTGTGTGTGTGTGTGTGTTTGTGTGTGTGTATGTGTGTAGAAGCTAAGCTAGAGAAGCAAAATACAGTAGATGTTGGAAAGGAAGTGGTTAGCTTTTGAATCCAGTTTTCTTTGAGCCCTGAGCCACTCATGTACTGCCAGCCTTCAGGAGCGCCTATGAGTATAAAGGAATGGGCTGCACAGTAAATATGATCTTGTGTGTGGTTGTGGAGCACATGCAGACTGCCCTTTTATGGTCAAGCAGGGCTTCCCTCTAGCCCTCAGGCTGACCACCAGACTGTGTGTTTTAGTATATTTTTGATACTATCTCTAAGAATTAATTCACAGTTTGGCTCCCTTTTGTGAAATCTTGGATTATTTTTTGCAATATCTGCCTTTATTACCTAAAAGATCACTTAGGAATTTATAAAGTATTTTTTACAGGGGAAAATGTCATCCTTGTAATTCTTTTTTTTTTTTTTTTTTAATGCACCCATGTTTCTTTTTAATTTTGCTACTAGTGTATATTTTCATAGCAGGAAGTCTTTTTTTTTTTTTTTTTTTTTTTTTTTTTTTGCGGGGGGGGGCAGATTTTCTGTATTTCCAGCTCAAGCATTGCTCATATTCTGTCAAGGAATGCACTCTGTCTTACTTGTCACTCAAGTAATGTCTGGTTGAAATGTCCTTCATGAGCTCATGTTTTGAACCTTCGATCTTCAGCTTGTGGTGCAACCTTGAAGGCTAGAGAGGCTTGCAGGGTGTAGCCCAAGTGGCACTTGATTTGCTTATTAGACAGGATTTCATGATCTCAGAGAAGTCTCGTGGGGTTCAACTTCTGAATTTTCTCAGGACACTTGGAAACTGACTTAAGTACTTAGAGGGAAGTCTGTGCTGATGTCAGAGAGCATCTGATTTAATGTAATAACAAGATGGTTTCTTGACAGTTCTTTGGCTGCAATGCAGTTTTTAATATCTTTAAATAGGTATACTAGGTATGCATTCACAAATTTAAAATGACACATAAATATTTATTTCTTTATTTTGTATGCACATGTGTAGAAACTTAAACAAGTCAGAAGTCAGTTTCCAGGAGATCTCTTACCCCATCATGTGAGTCCCAGAGATCAAACTCAGATTGTCAGGCTTGGCGTCAAGTGTGTGTACTCACTGAGCCATCTTGCTGGCTCTAAATAGGTACTATTATAATCCATATTGTTAAGTAGCATAAAGACTTTCTGCATGTTAATAGCTTATCTTGTCATTATTTTCTACTCTATGGTAGCAATGAAGTTTTCTTCCTGACAAATGATTGTGGGTTGGGAAAAGTGGTTCTAGAAAGTTGGGTTGCATAGCAACCACATGAATTTCTCTTTAGTTAGCCCCTAACAAGTTTACACGTGATAAACACAAGTAATTACACTCCTAACCCCATTTTGCCTTTTGTTTTCACTGGACTGGATCTTTTGTAGCAGCTCTGTATAGTAGGGATGATATTTAGGGAGTAAAGCTACAGAAGGGTCAGAATTAGACTTGAAATGATTGTGTAACATGTTTGAAATGATGTATTCGCAGAACGATATATTCACTCAAGTTCATTGGAGGACACATTTATACCAACAACAATGTCAAGTGGTATAAACCATGATTTGTACATATAATGCCAAACATTTATTTCTTGTACTTCATTTGCACCAAGCACAGTTTCCTACTACTTTCTCATTCATTGTTACTGCAATAGAGCAGATGTTTTCTTAACTCAGGTTGTGTGGCTCACCCCCACAAGTTCTCCTTGATGAGCCCAGTTTTATTTCTTAGGTTTATGAAAGAAAATTCAGACAGTTCCCACTTGGCTCTTGCTGATTGGCAGGTTTTCTTTCATGGAGTAGAGAACCCTCATGTTATTTCTTGTTTGTACGTCTGACTCACTGAATTATTTGTCCAGTGACTTCACATTATTCATGATGTCAATAGTACAAGTTTACAACAAAGTATGTTGTTATATAATGTAAGACGATATTTGTAACTGGGGAAAAAAAACCCACACACAATATAAATAAAAGTAGTGATGTTTACAATTGAGGTCAAGTAGGGTGAGGGGTGCAACTTAACAGTCTTTAGCTAATTAATAGTGTGGGTGTGCATTTTATTCATCCAGAAGCTGGGAGAAAAGTCCCTGTATTCAAAGACATTACTCAACTAGAAACTTCAGGTTCTAAGGAGGGGCAGATTTTACATTCTCTTTGTCACCTACTTAGTGAGAGTTCTAGTCTACTATTTTATACTAAGGCAGTCTTTATCTCAAATTATAATGACCTGAAAAACATAAATTATTGTGCCTAGTCAGTATCAAGATTGTTTTCTTAGTACTGAAAATGTTAAGTTGTACTTTCATAATAGTTGATAGTTAATGTTATATGTTAATAGTAATGTATTAATAGTCATATGATTAACAGTAATATGTTAACAGCTTCTCAGTGTATTTGTAGGCATGTCATGCTATTGCATAAGTACTATCTCATAAGGAAAGCATGGTTTGTGAGGCTCATTGATGATTTTAAGGCTTTTTTTTTTCTGAATAAAAATGCCTAACATTTGATTGCAAAAACCCTTTAATGTTTCTTTGCATTACACTTATTTTTCTACATGTATTAATCTAAGTCATGTTTTTTAGAGAGAAGCAAGGTTTCATGTGTATTATTTATAGCCAATTTGTTCACAGTACAAGCTTTTGCCAGAGTTTCCTTCTATAAATACTTGTTATTGTCAGTGGTTCTTTAACTCTGTGAAGTCATTTGATATATTAGAAATATCTGTGGAACATTTTTTTCTCTCATAAAATTTATTCACAAGAGAATATTATATGAAGTTCTCAGGGTGTCTGGGCTGTAAATCTGTCCAGGTAGCACTAGACCTGTTTCATTCTTTACTGCGCCTCAGGATTCCTACCTCTGGTAACAACTTAAACTTTGTTCAGTCAGCCCCTTCTGGCTAAGCCCTAAGACTATATTAAATTTGGACATTAGAACAACCCTATAACTATCTTCCAGATAACGCTATCCTTTTTACATGTTTTCCTGTATGTTTCACTATATGACTTCCAGTAAGTCAAAATTTTACTTTTACCTAATGTTTGACATGTTTAAAGGAGTGTGTAAAACTCCCTTAAAACTCTGAGAACTACATGAGTGTCATTTTCCATTACTGGGGGTTTTAAAAATCTTTTCCTGTTTGATAAATTTAACATGAATTAAGTAGTAGATATGGTAACCTGACATTGAAATAATAACTTCTAAATGATTAATTTGGAAAAGAATTTGCAGGTTCTACTTTTAGAGATTTCCTTGGTATTTTCTAAAGAATTTTTCTGTTAATAGGTTTTCTTTATCCAAGTAATTAAGGTGTTGCTAAAGATGTGTATTTCAATAAATACTAGAGAGTGTTTGGTGATGCATTTTAGAGATATTGTTGAGAAAGTTTGTGTTGTAAATACTGTTTTGCTTTCCATGTTCAGGAAGGTACATACAAGCTTCCTGCTTGTACTTATATAAATCATTTCCTGGGTTCTTCTGGCTTTGTTATGCAGGGTTGTGGAGCCATGTACTTCTACTGGGCTTGCAATGGAGAGACAATGGCTGCCCGTGGAGGGACTTTCATATCCAGTTCAAATGAGTCACATGCTTTGAAAAATTATGTTTCTAAGACATTCTGTCATCTTTTTTCTCAAAATTTCATCTATGACTGCACATCCTGTAGCTGTCTGTTGATAATTTCCACATTTTTGTTTTCATTGCATATCTCACTTTTAGCATTCATAGTCATGTCTGTGTGACTGTATGACTATTTCTTACTTCAAATTTTAACATATCTCACATGATCTTCTTACTCAATTTTCAAATGTGATTCTTCTATTTTGTGCAGTGCAAATTAGTGTTTTCAGCAAAGCATTAACGTCTCCACCCCTTTATTTCCATGTTTACCAAAATTTGTTGTTCCTACTGCCTCCAAAATATCTCAAATGAATTCCTTCTATTGCTTTGTTAAGGATGTCAGAGTATTCCTGGAAAACCGTGATCACCTCTGATTCGAGATTCTCTTTAATGAGTGTGGTCTGTCTCTCACATTAGCATTATGGCCAGCAGTGTCTCCTCTGAAATTCCTACACAGCTTTCCTGCGTCTGCTTAGATGAGATCTAAGATCAATTCCTCAGGATGCCTTTCTACCCTTTCAGTTCACCAGGTGCCTTTCACAAGAGTCTACCTTCACAATCTGTCCATGAAGGACTTCTTGCTCAAAAATATGTAGAGAAGTAAAATAAGTTCGTTTTCCCCCTCTCTATATTTGCCTTTGAAAAGATTATTAACTGTATTAACAGTTTATATTTTCAAAGACAAAGAAAGTCTGTCAGTACACCAATAGACTGAGCTTGCTCCTCTCTTCTCCTGAGGATCAAGAAGTATGAGGCAGGGTTGGGGAGATGGGTGTCTGAATGAACTTTGTGTGGAATAGAGACACCAGAGGCATGGAAGAAAGACTTCTTTGAAGGTGTCTTGATCCATATTCATCAACTCATCATTGAAAACATTTTTTCCTGTGTGTTTCTGTTCACAAACAACACATTTAAGGCTTTCTGTTGTCAGTGGTGTTTTCTATGGAGGCTTGCTTTTACACATTTTGCATGGCACTCCTGGCTAATACTACCATTCCTCTTGCCTGAATGAAGCTTTCCAAACACATATCTTGTGGGAATTTTAGATCTTCACTTGCACCCCCCCCCAGTTTCTTTTTACACAGCACATCTACTGATAGAAAGCACAAAAATACAGAACCTAGGACTAAATGTCCTTCAAAAAGAGAAATGTTTGTAACATATTTAAGCTGAAGATGAACATCTTTGGTGTATTTTTTTCACAGAGCCTGGGAACATCAGCTCAGGCAAACAATGCCCCTGAGTCACTCATTGTATTATCAGGATCACAAATGGTGCTACTTACTAGGCATTGGTCTTTTTCTTACAAACAATGTTTAGTGTGTAGGCAAATCCATTAACACACACTTTGAGTAAAGAGACTTTAATTTAATGAGTCCAAATACATTACTGAATACAGCAACACATTTCCCAAGGATGAGGCTGATTCTGAGTAATGTATTTGTGGGTGATTTCAATTTGAAGTTTTATAGTGTTCTGGTACAAACTTACATCGCATAGGTCAGTGGCATCATCTAGTCTCTTAACACAATTAAGAGATGCTTGATGCTGCTGCTGGTGTAGCACCAGGCAGTGATTTGCAGTAAACTGACCTGTGTGTAGGAAGAGTATGATCTACTATAAGATAAAATATTGCAAACACATAAACTAGTTTATTATCAGCTATCATAATTGTACAGACTGTATTTGCATAGCATTTTTTCCCTTGTTGTTTGGTGACAGATATTTACCTGGTTGTAACTACTACAGACCAACATTTAATTAGCTTTATTTCATCACAGTCTTTAAAAGCCGTATGGATTGTCTGTTTTCCTGGTGAGGGTGAGAAAGCACAACAGCAGGGATGCTAGATATGGAAACTGGCCCTGGTCCATAGTTCAATGGGAAGTGCCAGGGACAAGAGTGCCAGACTGACTCTACTATAATCACTGTCCTAATTTTCACTTCAAACTTTTCTTAACTCTTTGAGATAAATATAGTATATTTAGCTGAGGCTTACTTCCTTTATCTAAGGTAAACATGCATGTTTTGATTTGTGAACACTAGATTTAAAGGCATTAATTTATAAAATTAAAGAAAATGCTCTGAAGAATTTAAATTGTAAGGGGTTATAACTTAGTTGGTAGTGGTGCACACCTCTACTCTAGACTTTGAGGAGTGGAGACAGGAGAATCAGAAGTTCAAGGTTATCTTAGCTTACATAGCCAGCACCAAGTTTGTATACGATATATGAGACCTCATTTTAAAAGCCAGGAACAAGGGGCTGGAGAGAAAGCTTCATGGTCAAGAGCAGTGGTGACTTTTGCAGAGACCCTGGGTTTGGTTTCCATCACCCACATGCTGAATTACAATTGTCTATAACCCTGGTGTCAGGGGACCAGGTGGTGTCTGACTTCTGACTATCAGGAACTTTGTGGCACATATACATACATGAAGGCAAAACAATCATACACATAAAACAAACTTGGAGGGATGGCTAAGGGGCTAAGAGCACCTGCTTCTCGTGCTGAAGACCACAGTTTGTGTCTTGGAGGTCAGTGGCTCACAAGTGCCTGTAATTCCAGATCCATAGGATCTCAGGCTCTCTTACAGACTCTGAGCCTGCTCACATGTGTGTCCATGCACACACACAAACAAGTGAAAATAACCGAAAACAGTGTAAGAAATGTATAGGGTAAAAATGATCTCTACCTGTGGCAATGTATTGTTTATGATTTATTAAAACCACTGGAGATTGAAATAGCAAAGAAGCCACACTAGTTAGCTATAGAAGCTATGTGGTGGTGATACACAACTTTAATCCGAGGATTCAGGATTAAGAGGTAGACATATCTCTGTTAGTTCAAGGCTACACTGACTACAAGAAATTGATCTAGTCCTAAATGAAACAGCTTACACAAAGGTGATCTCAGAACCTGGAATCACATGTCCTTAATTCCATCACTAGGGAGGTGGAGACAGGGATGATATGGCTGGGCAGAATTCACAGCTTTTTGAGGCTGAGGATTCCTGGAGACAGGATTGCCATATCAGCTGGGTTGAGGTAAGATCTACTGGCTTGGCTGCTTTGGTTCTCTGATCTTCTGCTTAAAGTTAGAACCCCAATATCAGTCTCTGGTTCTTTTTTTTCTTATGCTACATCTACCAAGTGGCTCCTAATCAAAACAAAGCTTACTAATGTTACTAATACTACATTAAATTGGTCTTATACTGGGAAGTAAACATCCCTGTCTTATCTCTCTTATTTACACATTTTCTAAAACTTGGAGCTATTTTAAATGTATTATAAATGTCATGGACAGTTGTTATAGCTGGTTAAAAATGGTTATGTTCAGAGCAATCTTCAAGGGGAGGAAAACTCTAAAATAAAACATTGAAGAACACTCCACTACCTGAGAATTTTTCTGTTCAACAGATTTTAGCACAGACAAAAATTCAAACCAAATAAAAAAACCTCCTATAAATGTAATGTTTAAAAATCCTATAAATGTAATGTTTAAAAATCCATACAAATATCTGTCCCAGTGTAAGTATAAACCATAATTCTGAATAAATATCTCCTCTCTAGTTTAAGAGGATAGTTAACATAGCTAATGTCTGGGTGGTCCAAGGCTTCTGAGACTGGAGCATGCTGGGGCATCAGGGCCAACAGGCCTCTGCTATTAACAGGGAAGTCTTGCATTTGCATTTGACTTTGGCCAGTGCAATGCTCATGAACAGTTAAGGTGTGATGAATGTCAGGGTCCCTCTGTCTCTCTGTCTCTCTATCTCTCTCTCTCTCTCTCTCTCTCTCTCTCTCTCTCTCTCTGTGTGTGTGTGTGTGTGTGTGTGTGTGTGTGTGTACCTAGGCAGACATCTTGAAGCAAAGGCAGAGGTGAGCATCATCTAGGAGTTAAGAAACCTCCCTGGATCTTTGCCAATAATTTTAGCTTCCTTATCAGTAGAAACATTACACACTTTTTCCTATAGCTCTGGGACATCTAACTGACTCTGCATTGTCACTGTTATCTTTTCAGATGTTCCATGATTAGTCTCAGAAAGGAAAGGTAATCATGTTCTAATAATAGGAACAACTTGCTGTTTTACCTACCACATGAGAGGATCCATGCTTATTGATTTTAAAGCTCTCACCGTCAGAATTCTAAGGTTGCTGTGCACTTTGCTTTCAGGAGTTTTTAATGAGCAAGGAAATTAAACCAGAAAAAAATGGATATGAATGCAGACTGAAATTTATAAATATTAAAACCATAAAACTATATTTATAGTACCTAATTACCATAAGCTAGGTGTTTCAGCTTTATAAGATGTTTGTGTTTTTCTTCACAATTATGTCATCACAAAGCTACACATATATGCCTCTTTAAGATTCAGTAAGGAGTTTACACTGTATGGTTTTTCCTGTCTCCAAAATCATTCTCATTTGGATTTGTTACTAGATCTCCCATTGATTGGGTCAAGTCTCCATCTTTTAACCCTAGGTATATTTCCCAGGTCTCTCATTGCTGGGGTTTCGTGGTGATTTTCCATGGCTTTTTTATGTATGTTTTTTCTACTGCCTGTCTACTTGGAAAGGGATGTATGTTAAAAAGGATGAGCTATACAGAGTTCTGTGAAGTAAACAGGCTTTCGAAGGAGACTAACTTCTAAAATTATAATTTTAAGAAATATTTGTACTTTGTACAAAGTGTGTGCTGGTTACCTGGTATTCATGTAGCACCACCTGGGAATGTGGAATGACATGCTTTTGAGATGTTTCAGAGACATATCAGTAGAGTGGTGAAGTAATGGAGTGAGCAAACCAGGGTTACAGCCATAATTTAGTGGCTGCCTATTTTGTATTCTAACATCTGGCATATCACCATGTGTGACCTGAGGAATTTTTTCAACATCACTACTTGTGTGGGCCTTGGAGCAGGGCTTTATGCTTCTCAGGATATTGCAAGCTCTGGCTTGTCAACACTGGTATCTTCAAAGGGTCATTTGAAATGTAGCAGAACAAACTTTTGAAATCCCCAATTTGAAAGTGTTATCAGTGATCCCTGATGTCATAAGCATGGGGCAGATGAGGAATCAGGGAGTCTTTCCATTCTTCCCTGCATGGAGAGGGAGCAGGGACTCCCACTCTGTTAGCTGACAGAGCTAACTCTTTTTGAACCTCAAGTCATTAACGAATGGAGGGAGAGGAAGACACGGAAATATGTTTTATCTTGGGTTAATTCCTTTTGTCATTTGATGCCTTTAGAGAGACAGAAAGAGTATAAATTTCATGTTCTAGTTTTATAGAGAAAAAGGAGTTGTTTGTGGAACTGAGGATTGCTAATTTTATTGTTCTTTTTAATGAAAACTGATTTTATGAATTGTAAGACTGTTTTTTTTAATAAGATTATTATTATGTTTTGTTTCTTCTATTTCCATTTTCTTCCCTTGCTTATTCTACTAGTACCTACCCTGGGTAGCTAAGCAAAGCTAAGTTTTCCACAATGTTTAAGTTTAGAAGAGATGATAACTACTCTTTGAGCTTACACAGATGCTTTAGCATTGGATCAACAAATTTTAGATAGTGTTTTTCTTTTATGCCATCACTTTCCAAAGGCCAACTGATTTGCATTCCATCTCACAGGTTTGTCTCTCTTCTGAAGATTCCTAAATGGTGGATATGCCTCTGAGGACTTCATTACTAGAGCTGTCACAGCATCCTTGGCTGGTCCTGCGTCTCTTAAGTGGCCTCTCACAGACTTGTTGGCCAATGATTATTTTTTCCTTATTTCTTGATTTTTCAGATACCAGGCACATTCTTTGGATATATACTTTCCCACCATATTACCTTGCATTTTATTGCTTTGCTTAACTTTCCTAGACATGTGTTCATGTGTCATTCCTATGGCCGTTTTCTTCAGAATCATCCTAGCAGAGCTGAGAAGACTGCTCTATCAGTAAAGTGCTAAACAACAGAGGAACCTGACTCTAGTCCCCTCAGGATTTGTGCAAAAGAACTCAATGTAGTAGCAAGTACCCATAATCCTAGTACAGGAAAGTAGAAGAACAGTTCACTGTTCTTCAAGTCTAGCTGAACTGGTAAGCTCCAGGTACAGTGAGAGAAGCTGTTTTAAAGAAATAAGTTGGAAAGCAATTGAGTAGATAACCCATGCCAACTTTTGGTTACCACATAGATGTATATGTTCACATGCATGAACACAGGCACATGAATATCTTCTATATCCACATGCCCCTAAACAAACAAATATAACTAAATAAATATGAACCACCCAAGATAAACACACCTACTAGCTATAAACTTTTTGATTATGAGAAAAAGGGAAAATGTAGTTTAGGTGGTGTTTTGCAAGAAGTCTATTATGTTAAATTTTGTCCTCAGGAGTTGTATACTACAAATTACTCAGAGGCTACCATTCAAGTATATTTCTCAGAGCCTCTTATAGGATGGGAGATTAAAACCCAACCAGTGAGTTTAAATGTAAGGATACTTAAAGACACAAGTACAGAGCATGCCACAGGGTATAATCTCTTTGTGCTCTCTGCTTTGACCTGGTCCCGCTTTGACCATTTGATCCCCATTCATTCTTCTGGACAGCTGGACCCATGTCCTTTACTGTTTGGCCAGCTATTCTGAGCCTGGCTTTTGTCTTTTTCTTACTCAAGCAAGACCTTTTCTTTGTCTTTTATCCAAATCCAGTAATTCCACCCTTAGATGTATATTATGGATCTATGTATAATTTATGAGATTACAATCTTTAGAAATACAACTAGATGGATATATAGATGAAAATATACTAGGAAGTGAGCTATATATTGGCAAAATAAAAAAAGACAATGTGAGAAGGATATCACTAAATCATTATCACTGTTCATAATTCAGTTGCATTAAGGAAAATTATATGGTATAGAATGAAAGTACAGGCATGGTTTTAGTTTGTTTGCTTTTTGTTTGTATGTGTTTCTGTTTGTGTGTGTGTGTGCATGTTGTGTGTGTGTATTTGCATTTCTTTGAGACAAAACTAATATTTTGGCACCCTGGAATAAATTATTTTTAATATTCAATTCTTTGGAAGTATATTTAAGGGTTCTAATACAATACAAATAGTTCCTGATGACCCTATTTATATCCTTTACCACAGAACAGATTCAGGTATTTATTGAGTTCTGAATTAGACCCCATGAGTCTCAGCTCCATGGTTGTTTCTTCTCATTTCTCATTCAGAATATGTTCCCATCCTAAGCATTTACAAGCCAGATGTTAAAAGGCTCTGTTTCTTTAGTTTCAGGGTCTTTGAATTCTTAAAACTGCCCATGTTTGCACCTTGTGAGAATTGCCCTTCGTCTTCTAGCAAACACTGACCATTTTGGGATCTCAACACTTGAAAATGAGGATTGACACAGGACATATTATGACTATCCCACAGCTCTCTGTGTTTGCTCATAATCTCTTTGATGTTTAATATCTGTAGAATGATTAGTGAAATCCTGAACTGACCATTTAATGATGTATAACATAATCAAAGATTGTAGATACAAGCATATCCTGTGGTATCCCCTCCTCTTGTTTTATGTTATAACTCATCTATCTCTTGCCTTCAAAATGTCATATAGTTCACAAGTTTCTAATGTGCGTGTGTGTGTGTGTGTGTGTGTGCATGTGTTTTGCTGTTTGTCTCTGATTCCCAATCTCTGTAATCTAATAAACATCTTAATTTTAGCAATCCAAACAAATATTCACTTTCTTTTCACAGTTGTGCCTTCCCCCTTCTCCTGTTCCTCTTGCAAGGGACCATTGTCATTACTTTATAGAGTTCCTGATGAACAAAGGAGCCATGACTCTAGTCTGCCTCTCTGCCAACTCTTACCGATTCTTGTGTTTGTGAACAAGTCAGATTTCTGCATACATGTCACCCATTTCTTGGATCTTATGGCCACCTCTTGATATTTCCACTAGTGAAATCTGTTAAGAATGCAAAGCAGGGATTCACAGTTAAGCACTGAACCCAAACTCCTGGAATCCAGTTATAAGTTATAGAGAGGGAGGAGTGATGAGCAAAGGAAAGGGGTCAAGACCAAGTTGACCTGAGCAAAGTGGGAGCTCAGGGACCCTAGTCTGACAGCTGGGAAACTAACATAGGACTAAACTAGGCCTCCTGAACATGGGTATCAGTTGCAGGGCCCGGATACTCTATGCAGCCTCTGGCAGTGGAACCAATATTTATCCCTAGTACACGAATGAGCTTTGGGAGCCCATCCCCTATGAAGGGAAACTCTCTCAGCCTAAACACACAGGGGAGGGCCTAGGTCCTGCCCCAAATGACAGACTTTGATGATCCCTCATGGGAGGTCTCACCCTCCTCTAGGAGTGGATAGGAGGTTGTATGGGTCCATGGTGGACAGAATGGGAGGGTGTGGGAGGGAACTGGGATCGTTATGTAAAATAAGACTGTTTGTAATTTAAATAGAAATTAATTAAGAAAAGACTGTAAACCCAATCCTGTCCTGGGAAGAATTCCATTCAGGCTCATAGAGCCTTTTTATTCTGTTGTTTGCCTGTTCTGCTCACTTTTTTTTTTTTTTTTTTTTTGTTTACATTTGAGTGACTAGAATACCTCCTTTCTGTCTCTCATTAGAAAACAAGCAGGTTTCTAAAGGCTAACAATGCAATATAATAACAATTTAAAAAATAAGATGAAACAAAATATATTGAAATAGGATAAAGCAAACAAACAGAAAAAAAAAAAGAGCCCAAGAAAATGCACACGAGATAGAGACCCATATGTTTGCACACTAAGGAATAACATAAGCATACTAAACCAGAGAAGCCATAATTCATTACACAAAGCATCTGTATGGTAAAGAGGAAGAAGGAAAAAGCCTTGGCATGACATTATGAGACAAGGGACATCCAAAGATGCCATGAGTTCATTATGTTTGGCCATCTGCTACTGGGCATGTGCCTTACTTTAAAGAGTAGTACTCACTTAGAGGGAACTAAATTTTCACTTGCAAGTTGTTATCATTTAGAGATTGCTTTTGGGTTAGGGATGGGGCCTATGTCCATTTGTCCTTTCAGCTCTAGGTCCCATCTAGGGCATGTTGCCTCAGATTTTATGAATTCATGTGTACATCAATCCTGTTCAGAGACTTAGATTCCTTGATGTCCTCCGCCTCCTCTAGCTATTATACTCTTTCTGTCTCTTCAGTGGGGTTCTCTGTACCTTGAGGGGAGGGACTTGATGGAGACATCCCATTTAGGGCTGAGTGTTCCAAGGTCTCCCCTCTCTGCATAATGTCTGGCTATGGGTCTCTATAGTTTTTCCTCTCTGCTGTCCATAGATATGTTGATTTATGTCTAGGTGTTCAATTTTATTTTATTGATCAATATATCTGTCTTTATGCCAATAGCATGCCATTTTTATTACCATGGCTCTACAGTGCACTTTGAAATCACAGATGGTGATGCATCTAGATTTTCTTTTAGTGCTCTCAGGCTTGTTTTACCTATCCTGTTCCTTTCCTTTTCTTTCCTTCCCTTCCCTTTCCTTCCTTCCCCTATCTTTCCCTTCCCTTCCCTTTCCTTTTCCTGGGTAGTTTTAAAGTAGCTAGTAGCAAGAAGTTTATCATTTGAATGACTTTGATGGGTATTTGAATAGAGAATCTTTGCATTTACATTTAGTTTTAAGAAATGACTTGAAGAAGAAAACAGCTTTTGCATTTTTTACTTGCTTGTTTCCAAGCTAATTACTCCTATCAGCTTTTCCCTTTAGTGCTAGTAATTAGCAGTGTTTACAATTAATTACTAATGACATCTCAGTTTTATTTCATGTATTCACTGAATGAAATTTAAAGTGTTGTTATATTCTTTTTTCTTCTCTTTTCCTCCTTTTCTTTTTTGAGCCAGTTTTCTTTCTTCTTTAATGCTTTTTTCTTTTTTTCAGCATTTAGAAGAGGTTGTTTAGATTATGGTTCCAGAGGGATAAGAAGCCATGATGGTAGAACAAAAGCATGGTAACAGATTGCAGACATGGTGGCCCGGAACAGAAGGTTGAGAATTCATAAGCAGAACCAAAGGCATGAAGCAAATTGGATGTATTGGCAGGATTTTAACTCTCAAGGCCTACCCCCCAGGGATGTTGTGTTCCCTCCAATAAGGCTGCACCTCCTATACCTCCCCAGACAGCACTACCAACTGTGGATCAAGTGTTCAAATGCCCAACGCTGTGAGGGACCTTTCTCATTCAATCCACTACAGTAGAGAATACAGAAAATTGGCCAGTGGATCTCTCTTTACATTATGTCCTAGTTTTCTTAACCATGCATTTTTGGGATACGAAGGTCACTTAGTTTGATCATAGATTTGTATTTTCTTCACTTAGACCTTGTAGGTATGTGATTGTGTCTAACCTCTTAACACATGCTCTCATTTGGGGATAATGTTAGATTCAGGTGTGTGGGTTAATGAAATTAATAGTTAGAGGTATTTACAAATTGATGCTAAATTGGTTCATGAATTCAAGTTCTTAATCTTCAAAAATTTTAGTTCCTCGCTGAGACTTTTGGCCATGCTAACTATTCTAAAATACATCAAATAAATAAATTTTGCTATGTTTTAAAGCTAGTGTTTCTCTTTGCTCCAGAGGCATCAAGATGGCCTCTAGGATTTCACTTCCAATTTCCAAACATTACTGGATCTGTGAAGCTACTCAGAGTGGCTTTGTTCTTTTCTGGTGAGGGCCTAGAATTAAGGCTGTGTTTAAAAGCATCTCTTCAGCGATAATCTCTTGCTCATTGTACTAAAGGTGCTAATTACATGTTTGAAATTGAAAAGGAGATGAGTAGTTTCCTTCAATCTGTGCTGCTTCTTGTTTCTTACTCTGCACAGGACCAGAGGCAAAAGGCCCAAGTGACCATGGACTGAATCCTCTGCAGTTACGAGCAAAAATAAACCCTTTCTCCTTAAAAGATAATTATTGAAGGTGCTTGTGTTAGCAGAACCTCAGAGCAGGACTGGCATAACTTGTGTGGAAGGAAGTTGCTGTGCATCATCACAGGGTGGTCCAGCTTCCTTCACTAGGATAACGTTCTCCACTTGGGATTTGATGAAAATTTCTAACTGCATTTGTGGACTGACTTCCCAACTCCCGTTTTCAGTGACAACATAGTCTTTATTTGGATGAAGATCACTGAAGACACTTGCAGTCACCTTTATGTAAAAGTACATCTATTTTCTGATGCTAAGTTGTAACATACATACATATATATATATATATATATATATATATATATATATATATAGTTAGAAAGCATGGCTTGTAGAACCAGTCAGCCATAAAATGATTCTTGACCTAAATTTTAGATATTAGCATCTTTGTTATTAGCATCTTTTAAAATATCGTTTGCATTCTTCAATTTCAAATCTGTGTTTCTATATAGGGTCAAATGCATATGAAAGCAAGCCAACATTTTCATAGGTTTGCGACTAGGGAATTAAATATATACTGTTTGAGACATATTCAAGCTGGCTACAAGGCTGATAAAATTTCACTCTACATCTCTGCTTTAACTATTATACAACTTAATACATAAAATGCCAGGAAACATTAGACCCTACACACTCAAAATAGGTTCTTTGAGAAAATTTGGTGGTAACTTTTTTTCACAGTTTTATAAATCTTGGTTTTGAAGGATGTTTTGTATGATGAATTAGGACAATGCTTGCTGAGAAACCTGATGTACATATGTGGCTTGCCTAATTCTCAACTTTTTTTTTTTCTAAATGAATTATGTTAGCTTATGCCCAACTTTTCCCCCTCCTCGTCTTCCTCTTCTCCTCTTCCTTCTTCTTTTCCTCCTCCTCCTTCTTCTTTCTCCTTCCCTCTATCCATCCCCTGCCTCCCCCTCTGTTTCGTGGTTCTAGGGTATAAATCCAGGACCTCTTGGCTGTAAGCTAAGCAGTTTACCATTGAGATATACCCAAACCTGTTACATGTCTTAGTATTAAAATGATGATAACTTGGAATAAATTCCCTAAGAAAGGTTCTTTGCAAATAGAAACATAAGGTTAGTGTGGTGGTCTGGTAAGAATGTTCCCCATAGGTTCAGATATTTGTGCACTTGGTTCCCAGTTGGTGGTGCTGTTTGGGGAATTGGTGCAGGTTTGCTGGAGGTAGAGTATCACTGGAGTTATTGCCTTACCCCATTTCCTGTGTTCTCATATAGATGTTTGTGGTTGAAGGTGTGACGTCTCAGCTTCCTACTCTTGCCTCCATGGCTGCTACTTGTCATGTCTCCCTGCTATAATGCCTTTGGAACCAAAAACCAAAATAAACTCTTTTTGTTGTTCAGTAAGTCTCTTTGGATCATATTGTTTTATCACAGCAACAAAAAAGTAACTGGTACACTTAGAAAAAGTAAACATAAAAGACACCCCAAAGCAAATTAGAGAAGAAGGAAATGTGCTCAATTATGGTTTAAGGTTTACATGGTAGATGTGTTTGATCTTAGGAGTATCAGCTTCCTATGTTCCTCTAGCTCCCAAGGCAATATGCCTTAGCACACATCTGAACTCTACACTACCCCCAACAACCCATGATGGAGCTTAATTTGACTTGGAACAAATTGAAACTTCTCTGGTTGTTGGAAGAGACAAGTGCTGTTGAGTCTGAATTAACTCAAGCACTTATGTAAACAAAAGATGTTGTTTTGTAGTTGGTGCAGAATTTTCTTTTAAAACTGAATGTTTGAAAGCTTCTAAACTACAAATGGTGGCTTAAAGTTGAATTAAATTAATTTCTTAAATGTTTTGCAAGTTAAGTATTTTGAAGCTCTAATTTAAAAACTACATTTAAGAAGATCTTTCATTTTATGAACTTAAAAATAAGAAAAAAAAATCAGACCCAAGATAGAAATAAAAATTGCTTTAGGCTTAAATTTTAGCAAAATTTATGCTCAACTATGACAGCATTTGGATGATTTTATCGTGGTTTTTCAAATATATTTATATCTAATTAACTCTAAATGTAGAGAATTTGCCATTTTATTCTGTGTCCATAATTTTCATGCTCTGTATTCAGTATGAGATTTTTGTATTGATTATGTGTCTCTTTGCCAATGACTGTTCTTGGAGAATACACGCTCCTGCTGTATGAATAGAAAAGCTAGGTACAGGAGTATAGAATTCCTCAACACTCCCCACCCCTTCCTTCAGCTTCAGCTTCCATAGTGACTCATCCCCAGGGTACTTCATAAACTCAAGTTCAAAGAAAACAATTAGAAGTTAGTGTTGCACGTGGGTGACAGGCATTAACTCCTTTAAAAGTGTCTTTACTTAGGGACGGACAGATATTATTTTGACAACATGCTAAGTCAGTGTTTTGTGTAATTATGGTAAGAGTAAAGGTGGTTCTTAAAGGACAAATTAAAGCAAATGTAATTTTATTAATGTCAATTTAATGATCTAGTTAAATCATTTTAGTTTCATAGCTCTTAAATACACTTAAATTGCTGAATTGTGCATTTCCAATGGGTAAATTGTGGATGCATTGGCCTATCAGTAAAACTGTTAAAATGAAACAAACAAACAAAAACTATTGACCTATTATTCTACTGGAGATTTTTGCTAAAAGTTGTCTATTCTAGATGAGGGATGAAATGGGATTTCACACTGTGGAACCCTTACTGTATTAGTAGTTGGTGGCCAAGGAACATATTAAGCCTTTCAATAGTTTATTGACAGGCATCTGCATATTTTAGCCCCTACCATCTAGTGAGTTCTTGTAGCTGACTTAGTGCCAAAAAAAGGCAGAGTTCTTGGACCTGAGCTTTTAGCTTCTAGGTGGTGAACTGAGGCAAATGCAATACAAGGAGGCCAGCTACTTTCAGTTTGGAAGGTGATTTTGAATTTCTGTGCTTCCATCCTGAAGTTGTGAGTATCCTGTACCTATAACACAAGCTTTTCTTCTAACTCCAAGAAGCAAAACAAAACAAAAAACTTTTAGTTTCCAAGTTCTAGACTAGATTTTTTTTCTTTGTATTTTCTTTGCTTTTTTGTCTACATCACAACAAAATTTTCCTTGTCCCTAAAATTGAGACTCTACCCTTTCTCCCTTTTAAGAAAGAATCTTTATCAAACCATTTAATTTTGTATTTGTTGTTCAGCCACGGTTGTCATTAGTTACCTTTAAACACATTTTAGTTTTCCTTTACCCTTTAGGAAAGTTCTTCATATAGTTTATATTTTATCTATAATACACATGTGCTTGCAAATGTGTAGTTTATAAATAGAATTTGGAGCTGCTTTTATGAAAATATCGCACAAGAATAGCAGTGTATACAAAAGGACGTTAATTTTTATGTGAAAAAAAAAACATTAGTGTTTTTAGTCTCTTGATTTTAATGCTAATTTCTGCCATGAACACCTTCCCAGACACACCTACTAGTAATGTCTACCCAGCTATGGGGGTATCTCTTCATTCCAATTAAGTTGTTATGTAAATATGTGCATTGAATGGTAATAGATGCCATGAAATATGACAATGAGCTAATCTTAAATTGTCAGTGTGGTAAGACTGCATGGTTCCATTCAGCCAATCATTACTTACCTCTGTGGTGATCTGTTTTGAATTCTGTCACCTCTCTTTAGTTTTGTTTGTTCCTTAGCTTTTTATAAACATAAACACACAATATTAAACAATCATGTAAAGGTCCAAAACATACCCTTTCATAAGCTTTGCTCTTCAACTTAGAGTTAGTCTTGTTATCTTCAAAATGTCACCTTGAAAAATGTGGATGATGCATACATGTGAAATTACTTATGAAAGGGCTAAAAAAATTATGATTGTGAGATTTTGTAGTTTTTTTGGTCATTTCATGTGATTCAAAGATTATTTTTAAATATAACTTTATTAGTTAATATGTTTTCTCTTGCATTCTTCTTTCCTGTATTGTACTTGAGGAAAGTCTAAACTCATAAGTTTCATGTTCTTATGAAAATATAGGTTTGCTAGTTTTAATATTTGATTTTAATATGATAAATGCCATCATCACAAATTAGAATAGAAGCCACTAATGCTCAAATTTTAACATAAATTATAGGTATATATGTTATTATT
This sequence comes from Phodopus roborovskii, assembly GCF_943737965.1. Taxonomy (NCBI): domain Eukaryota; kingdom Metazoa; phylum Chordata; class Mammalia; order Rodentia; family Cricetidae; genus Phodopus; species Phodopus roborovskii. Next base: position 15,189,622 of record NW_026126540.1, read on the forward strand.
CTAGGGAACAACCTAGTAAGTCATCTAGTAAGTGCACTTTTTTGAAGTGCAAGATGGTGGGTCTTTTCTTTTAAAAAAATACAAACTAGATGAAGGATAATATGGAATGCTTTTGATTACTGTTGTACTTTTTACTGAAAATCTGTTATCTCATGTACTGTGGCCTGAAACACAGTAACTATATAAAGTGTATATCAAATCCCACATTTAAACTAATAAACATACTCATGTGAATAAATATTTGGATAGAAATGAGGGAAAAAAGGCAAAATTCTCTGGCAAAAGAAATCTAAATTTTGTATAGATATTCTATTAATAAAGAAGTAGGGCCGAATTCCTCTTTCTTAAAAATATGGAAATGAGACATAGGAAGCAATCAAATGAGATTCTGACGCATAGTCTCTTAACAGACTGATTTGAAGTAATATTAACAATTATAGTTCTGTGGATACCATATTCTTTTAATATGTTATGATGATAATAATAGAAATGTATTCAATGTCCTGGTGGTCATATCTATAGACCCCTATATGATTGTGAGGAAACAGCAAAACTAAAACAGAGAGACCTTTTACAAAACATCTGGCCAATATTCCCCAATATCGTTATGTTATTCAGAAACAAGGAAAGGGACAACCAGAAACAAACAAAAGGAAGAAAATCTGAGAAAAACTCTACAAGAGAAACTCAAGGCTACCAACACATTGACCAAGGGTAAATGCAGTATCTTGAAGCATAACGACTTTTGGCAAAACTAAGGAAATTTGACTATGATGCTGACATTGATTAATAAAAGTAACACTGGTTCATTAGCTAGAACAGATGGAACAGCTAATGTTAACTTGCTAATGAGAGACAAAAGCAGAAACAGGATATAGTGCTTTGGATTATCTTCACAGTTTTTTAAGAACTCTAATTTCTCTAGACTAAAGAGTTATGATTGTTTATAATTATATATAATTGAGATAAACATAACAGGTGCCAAGTTTAACTCAGCTGCTCGTGTTACCTGTGTGAACCCCTTTTCCCATTCCCCTCATCTAACTTCCTTTGAACAATGACAAATAAACAGAACCCCAGGTCTGCAAGAAAAAAAATGCTCAGTAGAAATCAAAAGTCCATTTACACTTTAATTATATCCCAGAACTTCAAAGATAAATGCTTGCCAATGCTCAGGAATTTTTAAAAGTACATCATAAATCTTAAAAAAAAAAAAAAAAAAAAGTCCCTATCCCCCTAAGCTACTTTCCAAGAATTCTAATTACTACGAAGTGAAAAACCAGGAAGTCAACAGTTATTATTCACCTGCCTGCTCTTGAAATGATAGCTTTACATTCCATTATGTCACATGTTTTACAAGTGGTGGAAAACAAAGTTGTAAATCAAAAGAATAAAATGATTATTCTCAGTTTACGTTACATGAAACAGTAAAGCCTATCATCTCTCCCTGCCTTAAGCGACAACTATTTGAGAATTATAAACAATGAAATAGAATTGTATTTACCATCTTTTGCAATGAATATCATTTTAATGATCAGGGAATACTTAAAATGTAGTATCTTAAGAAGTGTAAACCAGCCATATTTTTAAATGACATATCTTGTTGAATACACTGAGCTTATGGAACACTTAACTTTTTCACATTTTCAACTTGATAACCCCAGAAGCAGTAATATGAAAATGTATACTATATATGCATTACACTTATCCTTGTAGACATATACATATGTATGCAAACATGTATCTAGTAAGTACATATATTCCTCTCGGCTTGCTCACAGAAATTGTACTTGTTCTGGGAACCATAAATTACCTTTTGGTTCTTGGCATTTTGTATAATTAACTTGTAAGCAATGAGATCCATGTATATGCAATTTATTCAGCATGAGGCAGCATATATACTTGTTGTTTCAGGTATGTAGTGCAGACCTCAAGTGACCCATGGGTCCACCAGAATGGCCTCTCTGGTGTAATTAAAGTGACACTGAGCTCTTTATTTTCCAAGTGGATATACTTTAGTCTCTGGGTAAGTACTATTTTGGGGGGATTGAATCAGAGATTGGGTGCATAGTCTAAATGGTTACTGGGGAAGGAAGACTCTATACAGTTTATACAGATGATGAGAATCCTGGAGTCTAAGAATGTTACAGACAAAATAGGAGTATTGCAGTCTTGAGCTATCTACAAATCCTGCCTCTAGTCCTGTGTTATTTAGATAAACGTGATCAGTATGTTTGAGTCACATTTCAGTTTACACAGGTGCACATTAAGAATAAACCATATTTCAATATGAAAATCAGCATAAAACAATCACACAAAATACTTTACCAAGGTATCTGGAATACTGCAGCTACTCATAGGCTTTTGCTGAAAAAATGCAACAAAATCATGAACACAAGGAGGCATCAAAACAATGTCTTGCCTACACAGTTATAGCATCATCAATTGCATAATGAGCATCTCCAGATTGTCACACTCTATATCATTGAGCAAGTCCAATTAGTTCAATAAACTTGATGGCTCTATTTGATACTGGCATTTACTTCTAGTTCCAAGCCTATTCCTAGCCATAGCCAGTCCTTGTCTTCATTCTTTTTGTGTGGCATAGACTTTGATTCTGGCTAATACTGCACCATTCCCAGAGTAGACTTGTGATGGCATGGGGATTTAAGCTAACATGAGTTTCCTTGTCTAATGTTCCATTTTCTCTTAGGATATACAGTCCCTACCCCAAATGACTTGACAGACTTTGATGATCACTCGTGGAAGGCCTCACCCTCCCTGGGGAGTGGATGGGGGATGGGATCGGGGGGGACTTACTGGAAGGGGGCATTTGAGGATGGGAGGTAGAAGAAACTGGGATTGATATATAAAATAAGAAAAAAAATATTTAAAAAAGACACCCTCTACATAGTTTTCTTTTTAACTCACAATTTTATCAATCAAAATTTATTGGGCACTTGTTACACATCACAAGTTAAGCAGTAGAGAGCACAGCACATATTTGGTTTTATGGAGCTCATCTTTCAGCAACAGAGACAAATAACAGACCCTTAGCTGTGGCTGTATTATGTGGTACATGCATGCCAAGTAAAACCAAGGAGCAAGGCTAGCGACTCAGGAGCTCAAGTTGGCAGCCATTATTTACTAGCAAGGAAAGACTTTGTTGAAGAGAGGCATTTGAGCTTCACACGATGGGTTAGTTTTTCAACAGTGTATTTCTGTTCACATAGAGAGAATGATGGAGCAGTGCAAGCTGAAAGAAAAGCCTAGTGAAGCTCAGAGAACCACTGAGTCTGTTGGAGTTCCTCATAGAAGAGTAGGTGAGAGGTTATTTATGGCAACATCGGTGGCTTGGCCATCTGCATTATTGGAAATCCCATCCCAGATTGAGTGACAGCACAAAAATGCCTGTTTGGAGTCCTTTGCCTGATAGCTGCAGACCAAAGAATCTCCAATCACCAGCACTTGCTCACTGCTTCCAAATTCGCCAGGTTGAGCTTATGAATCTTGGGAGGTTCTTTAGAGTTTCACGAGTCTTGTGAGCTTGAGCCCCCAAGCTGGCATCTTTCAATCAGGAGGAAACAATGATCCAGCATCTGAGACTACATAGTCAGCTTCACTGTAACACACAATCACTACCCTTCCCAAATGAAAGTCATTTCCTTAAGGTTTTTAAAATTTCTTTCAAAGGATGTGTTGAAAGTTTTTTAATTGTGCTGAACATGAATTCTTATTTGGACCTTATAAATGAGGAAGTGGTGTCATGTGTGATCGATGAATGGTAGTTTGTAGTACTAACTGAATGTTGGGTTTCTATAATGCTTCTCTTCAGCTATTTAATAGTCACAATGGTTTAAGGAGGAGTTGTTAGCCCTTGTCTCCGAGGTGTGAGGTGTTCTATAAAATTTACTAATGTGCCTAAAGGCACAATTAATGACTAATGGAAGAAATTTCAATCCCAACCACTTTCTCTTTCATCGAGGACTTCCATGGGAAACTAGGGCACCGAAAAGATGAAAATCCAAGGTGGTTGCTAAGGACTTTAGTTCTCTGTACTATTAAATACCTGAGTCATCCATTAGCTGCTTGTATCTAGTTTTAATTACATTTAAGTCCAATATTCTTGCAAATTATTCTGTAGTCTCACTGCACCAGTCTGATAGCTGTGTCCATTTTAATGTTCAAAGTTATTTCTCACATTTTATTTTGTCTGTTTTAAGTCTATTGAAAACTGGCTTTGTGTGATTAGCAAGACATCAGCCTTCTTAAAGGCAGATGTCATGACAGTGATGTTTCCCTCAAGCCTGCAAGCAATGTAATACTTTATCTGTTCTACTTGTACTTTTTTATTTTTGTATTTAAAATTAGTCTGAGTTATAGCAAACATTGTACTGAACTTCTGATGTAAGAGAAATTGGTTTCATAGCTTGTTGGCTATTGTTTTGTAGGCCACACTTTGTATAACTGGACATATTTCTCTTCTAATAACTCCCTTGGGAGTTATGCTCTATGAATTTTTTGCACTAATCAGACTCACAAATCAAAATTCACTCTTTAATGATGGGATTATTTTCATCCCTTTCATTTTGTGTGTTCATGGATTAGTTTGATTTTTAAATAATTCTGATATAGATTTCTTGGAACACTAAGACTTGCTAAACTGCATAGTGGATGATGCTTATGTTATTTCAGATTTGTATGTCTAAAATAGTTAGTGATTGAAGACATGCATATATTCATAACATGATAAACTATCAATAGCTATGCAAACATAAGTTGAAGTAGACATGAATCAATGTGTAGATATTGGAAGTGGTATGAGAAGCTTTGGGGTTTCCTGTAGGAATGTTTCCCCTATGATTCCACATTTGTTTCTCATGTTATATTGATGATTCCATAGTAAGAAGCTCAACTTCATGCCTGCCTTTTGCTTCTTTTGGTATGAGCTTTCTCTGTCCTACTGAAGTTATTCTGGTGTTGCTGCAAATACAGCATGTCCAAGAGGAAACATCTTTTTTTTTTTTTTTTTTTTTTTAATTAATCTTGGTGTTTATTTTGCCTAACTACCAATCTACCAATGTAAGATTAGTCATCCTTCACGTTTCTACAGCTTCTTGTCATGTTCTCTCTTGCAGTCCTTGCTGTCACTTGGGTCTGGGCCTTCAGTCCCTCCTTCCTGCTCTTCAGTAGTGTCTTTCAGTATCTTTCCCTTGGGTTGGGATCTTTAGATGCTCTCTCCTGCCCTTTGGTATCTCTCCCTTGGACTTATAGCCTCCTATGATCAGGCGGCTGACTTCATCAGTGATTCTGACCATTACATGTGCTTGATGAGGGCTTTTCATGACTTCTTTCATCCCTGGAAACATTCCATGGGATTCTTAAATAGCTCCAATGTCTAAAGCACCTGGAATCCCTGGTAAGAATGTGGACTCTGGGCCTGGAAAATGGCTCAATCAATAAAAGAGCTTGTCCACGGCCTGATACACTGAGGTAGATCCCTCTTCTTGTATATGTATGGTAGAGGGAGAGGTCCAATTCCTATCAGCCTTGACAGATCTGCTGTGGCATGTTCACTACTTCAAGATAAATAAATAAGAGCCAATAAGAGGGGAAAGAGTTTTTAACTCTTGTATCTAGGAAATGTACATTAGCCTCGATGTGTTTTTTGCTTGCATTAGTGTTTAATTAACCAGGATCCCTCACTCCTGGTATCTCTGTTTTTAAAGGTTGTAGTTAAAATATTACAGTCATCTGATCTTGCTTGTTTTCTCTGGAGCTTTGGCTATATTAGCTTGTTTTGATTCAGTGTAATGAAAATGGATTAATTATTAATGCAACAGAGCTAAACTTTAATAGGTTTGTGGTGTTTGCTGTCTCAATGAGTCATTACTCAGCTCTTTTGTGGCCTTGTTAACTTTCCTGTTTCACTCTTATTTCCTACTTATTCTTTGTCTTCCAGTGAGTTTAGTCTTATGCGTCGTTCAAAGCCTCTTATGTGCCATATACACAGACATTTACACACATGGACATGCTTATGCTTGCCTGTGGTGTCTGTGTATATTCCTCTGTGTGCAAGTGTGTATGGGTATACAAGGATGCCAGAGGTTGATGTTGGCTGTCATATCCACTGCCTGTCTACTTTATTTTAGTTTTTGAGACTAGACTTTTCATTCCACTTGGAGTCCATTGACATCAATAGACTTCCTGGCCAGTGAATTTCAGGAACACCAGCCACCTAGGATTGAGATTATAGTCTCAAATTGCTCAATTCAGCATCTATGTTGGCTTTGAGTGTATGGACTCAGGTGCGCATGTTCACATGACACAAAGTTTGACTGGTCTCTTTCCTTAGTTCAGGTCACACATTTGTTAATCTCTTTCAGGAGAAGGTAGATTGGCAACTGTGCTGGGCATATAGGTTCTTTCCCTCTGATTGTTACATATTGTTGCATATAAACATATTTCAATTTGAGGGGTAGGCAAGATGGCTCAGGGACAAGATTGTTTACTGCCAAGTCTGAGGCTCTGAGTTCGGATCCAGGAGCTCACATGCTTGTAGGAGAGAAAGAATTCCCACTAAATGTAAAATTGTAAAAGATACAAAGGACAACACCAATGGACATGCCAAAGTGGATGGGGAAAGACTACAAGGCCTCAACCGCACAGACAGAACTAAAGGAAATCAAGAAAAGCCATTACCGGACAGGTATTTCAATACCGAATGGTAATACCTGAACGTGCATACAAGTATCCTTATATAGACCAATTAAGTGTTTTGAGGAATACATGTGTATATACATATATGCATGGAACATCAAATAATGAAAAAAAAAACTCATGGATTTGAAGAAGAGTTGGGATGAGTGTATAAGAGGGATTGAAGGGATAAATGGAAAGGGAGACATGTAATTATAATCTCAAAAATAAAAACTAAATTAGAAATATAGAAAATTATTTTAAACTATTTTACATGTTTTGAATTGTGCTAAAATTTGACAGTATGGAATATTTTGAGAGTTAAGCAAGCAGCATATGCTACTTTTGCCTATTTTTATCTTTCATTATTACTAGTAGAGAGCTCATGTAGTACCAAAGCATGTATGCATGGTGATGTCTGTGCCTGCCCTAGGGATGTCTCCTGTATCATTTAAGAGGTATTGGGACCTATGGGGGGAACAAGAAAAATATGCTATGTTGTCTGAATAAAATAGCATCATTGGATGTGATTGTGTACTTAGTGTATTTGGAGAAATAGTTGACTGTATAGGAAGGAGCCGTAATAATATTGAGGGTAGATAGTAACAACTAGAAAAGGTTCATTGATAAATATGATGCTGGACCCAAATATAGAAAATTAGAATCTAAACTCGAATCAGTGTGTTCAAGGTGACTAAACGTTTGCTGTTTCACTTCTAGCATTAATATTTTAGAAAAAGACTAAGGATTTATTAGCTGGAGTCCTTTTAATTTCCTTTTTGACAGAATTTCAATTAATACCAACCTTATGCTATCAATTTTGTATTTGCACATACTGCTTATAAATAAGAAGATTAAATGGCTTTGAATGTATTGTATTTTAAATTAAAATGTTCCTAGGATATAATTAATTAGTTTCTATACCTATTATACCCACGAGTAGAGGTAGACCAGCCTTGCTAACATGGGTCATTCATAACAAATGACAAGGAGGTAATACTGTGGTGTTGTTTGTGGAAAGATTTACCTGCTTATGCCCAGCATTTTTTATATGTGACCATATGCATGGGCATGTGTGTGTTTATGTGTGTAAGGGAGAGAGAGAGAGGGGGGGGGGAGGGAGGGAGAAAAAGAGAGGAAGGGAGAGAGACTGGGTAATTAGGCTGTATAGTTAGGAAGGTGTTGTAATAATATATGTTACAATGTCCTACACTATTATATTTGGAGTATAATTAGATTATTTATTTCTCCAAGGACTTTTGAATAGCCCCAAAATATGTCAAGATTACGAAAATAAAATATTTACTTAGAATTGTCCAGATGATGTTATGAATGCAACATTGCTTGTTGCTAATTTGTGTGCCTTTGCTGATGTAGTAAAGTATTTAAGTATAACTGTCCTGTCAGCCATGGGTTAAGCAAGGGACAGGAAGTAAGCTAGCTCAACAGTGGCTTCTCAGAACCTACTACATCCTATGCACCTGAGCAGTCAGTAATAAAAGGGGAATATTACATTATGGTAAACATTGTTACAAGCAGTTTCCCGCCAGCCTGATCCCAGACCTGCTTCAGTCCCAAAATAATACACAGAGACTTATAAAGCTGTTGGCCAATGGCTAGAGCTTCTTATCAGCTAGCTCTGTCTTAAATATTAATCCATTTCTATCAATATAAGTGTTTCCACATGGTCTTATCTTACAGGAGAGAGGGTCCAGACCTCTTCTCTCAGAGACTTCAGCTTGACTCCTTTGTCTCCCAGTCCTGTCTATTTTCCTTTCCTATTGGCTAACAAGGCTTTATTCATTAACCAATAAGAGAAACATATTTACAGAATGACATCTCCCATCAGAACATCAGGTAAAATAAAATATAAATCAAGGCTATTAATTTTCCTGTGAGAGGAAATGTGACAGACAGTATGATTTTCACAGATGACTTTAACCTAGGATGTGTCTATGTAAATATAGATACAATTGATATTTTCCATTTAAGATGTCAGTAGAATTTGTGTGTGAAAGTTGTGTATTTTGGTCACTATGGCATTTATTCTTTCAGCTCATTGCTGGTCAGTCAAGCATAGAAACTGACAGATTTAAGTCCTCATTATAGCCTCAGTAAAATTAATAAATTATTGAATTATTTATCTGTTTTTTAACACAGGATTTCACTGTGCAGCCCAGGCAGTGCTGGAACTTGCCCTATAGATCAGGCTGGTCTCAAACTCAGAGATCTGCCAGCCTCTGTCTCCCAAGCGCTGGGAAAAAAGGTGCATGCCACCATTTCTTTGCCAACTTTATTTTTAATCGTATTGATCTCATGAGTAAATGTAGCAGTGTGTTTTTATGTGTTGTATGCATGGAGTCTACCTTGTTTTGAGTCACAGAACTGAAGGTTAAAGTGCCTTGCTCTTGCTTCATGTAATAAACTGAATAGTTATTTTTATGTAACAGCAATATTCTGATCATATCTTTGCATTTTCTATTTATTAACTAGTTTTTTGACTAATCACAAAGAATACATTAAAATGGTTATAGCAAAAATGGTATGTTAGTAATTTTTGCAATAAAGTTGCAAAATACCTGACAGAAGGAAAGGGAGAGGTTGTTTGCGCTCAGGGTTTTGGAGGCATCTCAGCCTGTCATGGCAGCATTCATGTTGGCATGGAATGAGAACAAGGCAAATGCCTCTCTAAAACGTACCATGAAGCACAGAAACAAGCTGGAAAAGGGGCGGAGATAACGTTCTGAGGTGTGATGTAGAAGATCTGCTTCCACTAGTGAGGAACCACATCCTAAAGGCTTTACAGCCTTCAAAGCAACATTGGAGCTGGGGGCGGGGGTTCAAGCATTCAAAATGGGAGCCACTTTAAGACCATCACAGCATATGACTTTTCTTTTTTCTAAATGCTGAGTATCAGAGTACTTAATACAAGATTTGTTTGGACCAGTGAGAAAGAAGGTTATAAGGTATTATTTAATGAACTATGGTGGTATGGGCAGCAGCTGGTGAGGATTTCATCTTATAGATGTCAAGTTTTTGTAGTTTTTCAACCAAAGCACTAGCTAAGAGGATTTAGTCCTCTAACATACCAGCAAAGACATAGTTGTGAGAACCTGCAGGCTGACACAGGAGGAAATATCTTGAGTGCCAGCTGCCTCGTGCTCCAATCTACAGACAGTGGCCATGGGGCACACATGCCTGAGCAATGTGAATGATGTCACCAGCTGTTGCTGAGGAATTACAAGATTAGCAGAAATCCTTTGTCTGAATGGTTTAATTAGTGCAGTTTTTCTTAGGAAAGATTATTTCTATTTCTGCTTTCTTTTTGAGGCAGGTTTCTTTGTGTATCTCTGGATACACAAAGCCTGGAATTCGCTTGGTAGACCAGGCTGGCTTCAAACTCCGAGATCTGCCTGTCTCTTCCTCCCAAGTACTGGGACTAAGGCTGTCTGTATGATACCATGCCTGGCTATAGTTTTACATATTTATCTGTTTTTAAATATGTTATGTATGGGTAGTCTTTTGTTTTACTCCCCGAATATTTCTACTCTAAATATCCCTGGAGATGTTCATATTATGAGTTTTCCCAGTTTATGCCTTTCATGAATGAGCAGAGTGTTCTATCATGTAACTTTATTTCTATTTGAGAGTTTGGGTAAGAGAGATGGTACTGCCAGGGAAATTAAAAATTGAAGAATTACAGTATCAAAAATGTAAACTCTCAGAGCTGTTTGTGGGGAAGAAACTATTAATTCTTGCTGGGATACATTGAATTTTTGCTGCCAGAGGAATTTTACAGCTGAACTGAGAAATATGTAATATTCTTGCTAATGTTACCTGAACTAGAGTGTTTTCTAGTAGAGTGATTATCATTATTGTAACAACATCTGCCATTTTCATTTTCTGTAACTGATATTTACATATTTTCTCTTTACCCTGTGAGGAAGGTATTATCTACCCAGTTCTACAGATATAGCTTCCAGGTCAGAGTTCAGTTGTTGACTTACGTAGTTGGTACCACAGCTTCTGTGTCTACTTGGGATGGTGTATAGAGCTTGCTTCATGCCTCTTCAAAATTCCCATTTTGACATTAATGGCCAATGACTTATTCAGTTACCACCTTGTTAAGGGGCAGGCAGGACTTATATTGGACTGGTGATTCTGCTATCAACTTCTTTGTATGAGCACTGTAAAGGTTTGGTAAAAGCTTAATCTGAAGTCACTTTAGTTTATCTGTTGGTATTAGCTGGCTTGGGAGTCACTATTCCTAAACACAATCCATCAGACTAGAGACTGGCCTTGGCTGAAAAGGGTTTGAATACAAACGTGAACACCAGTGATGCTTGTCTTAAAATCTTTGTCCTGATCTTATAATCTTCTAGAATAGTTTTCAAATTGAGTTCATCAAGTCACTTGTACTTTTGCTGTGTGTGTGTGTGTGTGTGTATGTGTGTGAGTGTGTGTGTGTGTGTGTGTGTGTGTGTTTAACAGATGCATATATTTGGGGATATGAGCAGAAATACTAAAAGAATACTTCTTAGGAAATATTGTATTGTATAATATGATTTCACAATTTTATGTTATGTTAGCAATATTTATGTACATCTTGTATAGTTTACTAGTGGAGCTCTATATTGGCATTTTAGCAACACTATCATTGAATTTTCATATAGGTAGTTTTATCCAAAGTTCTTGGATTCTTGTTTCTGGTTTCTCAGTTTGGTGATAAACAAAGCAATCAAAACATTGCATATGCACTTTGGAAACATGGGAAAGAAGTCTGGACCTTAAGCTAGTTGGGAGTCTTGGTGGTGACAGTTCACAGAACTCCTAAAGTCAACAGAAAACCTTTGTCTGGGTTGGAGTACAAGGAGGCATGGGTCAGAGAGAAGAGGACATCTAAACAAAGGAAGTATGTGACAGATACTGAAGCAGCAGGTCCTGAGCTTAGGTGACACACAGCCACTGCCTCAGTCAAGTAGGAAAGGGATACAGTAGGGGGATCATTATGTTTGGGTTACCAGGATTCAGAGTACAAGGAAGAACACAACATCACAGCATGCTGGACCTTTTCCATCCTGACCTTTCTGTTCTCTGAATATTACTTCAATCGCATCTCTCCATTTCTTCTGATGCCACACTTGAAACACATAGGTTCCAGACCAATGCTCACCCTCTTAGTAACCAAATGCAGTCAGTCTACATGTACAAACCCAGATAACAGTCATCATGCCTTAATTTAGAAGACCTGATTAAGGATGGATGAATAAAAATCCCATTAAAGAATTAACCAAATAACCAAGAAATTGATACCAATATATTTGTAATATAATTCACTATTTTTCCTGTCATCCAACATTTGGACCATTCCACATTTTAAAAATACACACACACACACATATATATATATGTAACAACAATTACTAAAAATGAGTTCAAGAATTTGAACAAGAACAAGGAGAGGTGTAAGAGAAGGCTTATAAGGAGGAAAGGGAAGGGCACATGATGTAATAACATTATCATCTCAAAACAATAATTAAATTGAAAACAAGTAAGCACACAATTTCACCTATGATTAATCCTACATAAACAAACTTATAAAGTTTAGATATACACATGGTGTAGAATCCATTTCTCATGGAAGAAAACTGACTGCTATTAAAAATTGGGCAAACCTCAAGATGCGAAAATAAAATGGAATGGTATCTGCCAGCTACAGGTCTGCTTTTATTTCTGATATGTCTGTGCTTAGCTGTCCTGCTAGGTTTTGGGCAAATGAGTTGCATGGAGTTCTATTGGCCTAAGAGTTTTAAAACATACAGGCTCATATTTGTAATGTAAACCCCATATACTGTATTGTTACCTTTATATCCGGACAAATATTTTTTATGGGCTTGGAGCTTAAAGAACCAACTTGAAACCCAGTTTTAACAGGCAATCTAAGTACTCTTTGCTTCCATGCATCAAGACAACAACACCCTTTCTTTCTGAGTAATTCTGGACCACCATGAGAGATGTCTGACACCTTATATAGACATTTATTTATATTAGAAAGGGCAAAATGGGCTACAATCAACAGTGGAATTAATATGCAGGTATGAAGTTTAGGGATGTTACCACACCTGTGTGGGAGATGTAGTCACAGTGGGTAATTGGTTAGATAAAAGGATGAGAGAAAAGTAACAATGGACAGTGTTAAGAAATCATGGCTGAGGGGAGGGTGGGCCTCTGTCTGGGCATGAAAATTACATTTCTGAAGATAATAGCTGTGAGTGAAGGGTGGGAGGTTTATAATCCTTCAGGATGGAGTCTGAATCCTTCTTTGGATTCCTTATCACTGTGTGGAGACACACAGAATGTTTATTCTTTCAAAAATGTGAGAGAAGCCCACAGAGGAATTGTTAACACGAGATGAAGTTTATCATTAGACCACTCCCGAGTAGTAACTCCAATTATAGAAGTAGTCAACAAACTTCTTAAAGTTATTTTCTTTTTCCTTTTTTCCTATTCCCTGGGCATATAGTCCTTGGTTAAGCAATGCCTTCTCTAATTATGCAAGAGTTACATATGCCTATTTTTCCTCTATGGCACTTTAAAAGCTTAACATACGCACCAATTAGAGGCTCATGCACTAACTGGTAAGAAATTTGAAAATGACCAACAATAAGTATAAAATGATATGTGCATAAATCGAAGAGTATGAGAATAAAGCTGAGTGAAAACATGGATTACAAAATAATGCAAATCTGGAAAATGAAAATACTATAGGAAGAGTGAGAGCAATCCAACTGTTAAAAGTGTTGATAAAAAGTTAAGTTTTTAATGTGGAAGAAAAATGGGGCAAAAGGCTAAAGAGCAGCCAGTGATGGAACACTTGCCTAGCATGAGGAAGTTCAAACCTTATTCCATAAAGAAATTATTTCCTTAAGGGCTTGATGAATCTAAATGAAATTGCAAATATTTAGGTGGCATAATTATTTGCACAAAGCTAAGCTACATAGCAATGTTTGTGCAGTGGTAATTGATTAATTATAACAAGATAAAGCTTATACTTTGAGATATTAAGTTTTCGTTAACTACATTTTATTCTTTAGCAAGATGCATGCGATATTTCAAATAAATATAAAATGAAGATAAGAATGTCCAACTTGAGCAATAGAGCAGAGTTGAGAACTCATTACTTAATCCCTGGCAACAAGCAAGCTCTACTGTGTAGACCCCAGGGGCCATACGAGCTCTGTTACAACTGACATGCATCTGAATAATTACAGCTTTGTGGAATTATGTATATAACATTTTAGATGTATTCAAATGTTCTGCTAATATGTATCAAGAAAAAGTTTTGTAAAAGTGAGTAGTATGTAAATATTTTTTTACATTATATTATTTCAAAGTATCATAGAAAACAAATTTTCTATTTTTCCTTTATTGGTTTTTCTCAAACACACATTTGCCTTTTTTTTTTCCTTGATATTGGTATGGATATTTGAATTTTTCTCAATTGATGGAAGCTTGTTTTTTTTTTTGGAAAATATTAGTAATCTTTAATATTAGCAATTTACTTATTAGTGAGAAATAATAAAAACCATGTGACTGTTGGGAGATGACATTCTGTATATGTTTCTCATACTGGTTAATGAGTAAAGCACTGTTGGCCAATAGGAAAGGAAGATAGGAGGGACTAGGAGACAAGGAGGAAATAGGAAGGAGGAAGGAGGGTCAAGATGGAGAGTCTGGAGAAGGTAGAACTGCCAGCCTCCTCTCCCTGGTAAGACCATGTGGAAATACATAGAAATGGGCTAATAATTAAGACAGAGCTAGCTGATAATTGGGGCTGGCGCTGCAGCGGACAAGACTAGGTGGCAGGCAGAAAAACCATACTCCTTACAAATGACGTCCACGTGGCTAATAAGAACTTCCACTTAAAATTTAACAGAAGCTTAAAAAATGGTTTTAGAAAAAAAAAAAAAAAAAAAGAACAGAGACAAGCAAGGCTTCTTACTAACAGCATTTTTCTTGGTTGGACTCTGCTTTGCAAGAGACAAGCAGATACTTGCACGTCTCCTTTAAGGGAATTTTCCTGACTCAGCATAAGCGGCAAAAAACTGTAAGGCTTTTAAATAACTCTGCTAACAATTTATTGGTGTGCATGAGAGATGGCGATGGCAGTGACCACATCTCCAAGCCAGCAGTATGCAGACCAAGGCAGTGAGCACAGCTTTCAGTGCTGGCAGTAAAAGTACCCACCGCCATCTTTGGTAAACCACAGCAGGAACAACAATGACTTTCATTTCCGCAATGTTGTTGTTTACCAGATAAAAGACTCATGGCTACAAAAAGATAAAGATTTAAATTAAAGACAGATTCATATTAAGAAAACCTCTAAAGGTTTACAGTGTGTTTTAAAATACACCTAGGCTTGGGAGAGAAAAGAAATAAAATGGTTTTAAAAAGAGAGTGAGGAGCTGGGTGTGGTGGCACACACCTTTAATCCCAACACTCAGGAGACAGAGGCTATTAGATCTCTGTGACTGCAAAGTAAACTTGGTTTGCAGAGTAAATTCCAGGACAGATAAAAGTTACACAGAGATACTCTGTTTCAAAAAATGAAAAAATAGAAGAAAGAGAGTAATAATTGAGCCACTTAAAGATGGAAAGCTCAGAGAGAATTTGTATACTGTACAGTATTATATTGTCTTTGTATTGTTTGACTGATGAGGAAACAACTGTTAAAGGAAATACTGCTGGATTAATTCAATTTATATATTTTAAAAATGCTTTGATTCAAAAATTTAAGTTCAAGGACACATTACTGGGGAAAAGGATTTCTATTTTTGTTTCCACAAAAAATAAAAAGCTGTGGATTCCTTCCAGACTAATGTGGCTTGATCAAGCCAGACCCCCTAAACCAGAGGACCAGGTGATCCTACATTCAAAACAGCTGAACAAAGCAGCCTTACAGACTACAGCCAGGATTTCTGTCTTCTTAGGATCCCCCATAACAGTGCCCCCTACCAACAGGAAGTAGTTTGAAAAAAACGACGCCCAAATTCCCAAATAGTGTTTATAAATGTTTGTTTTCATTTAAATGGGCTTGGTTATAAATGGTTAATGACCATAACCAATCTCTTTTTAAAGGTAAAAAGGGGATTATGGTATAGATATGAATACTTTGGTTTGGAATCGATTTTCATTTATTGATACAATTTAAGGTCAATTTTGTGATATTTATATTTCTCCTCTTGTTTAGGTATTGTGTTTATATAGCTCATTTAGAAATGAAATGTATAATGTAGTACAGATTATAGATAATTACCTATGATAGTCAAAACTTAGAGTTAAGTTAGTTTAGTTTTTTCAAGATACACAGAGATGTATTTGAGATAGATAGGAATTCTTCAAACCTTTCAAAGACCTACAGAATATGGCATTTAAAATGGTTTAGGATTTTTCTTGACAGTGAGACATAAATGCTCCTGGCAATACCACATGCACCAAAATGAAAGATGAAAGATGGACATCAAAAAAGCATGGAGTTTACCTCCAAGATGGCAAGACTAGCTAGCCATTTGGAGAAGATACTGCTCTTGTCTGGACTGTTTGACTTTATGCTGTATAAACTGGACATCCAGGACCCACAGAAAAGTAACTGCTGACTCAAGATGGACATTGCTACAGAGTTCCTGCTTCATGGAATAGTCTGCCAAACAGTCTATAGGACACAGAGAAAAGTGACTGACAAACTGCCAATACAGAAGGTCAGTTTAAACTTTCCTGCTTTGCTAAAGAGTCTGCCAGACACACTATGGCCTATGGGCTGAAGATGGAAGATTACAAAAGAACTTCGGGTGACCAGGCAGTGAGTTGTCTCTGTCATTTCTAGAGTTTATATTTTATCCTTCTGTGGTCTTTGATGGAGTTGAAGACAAATAGTTATGGTTATAGTTTTCCTTACTTAGGATTAAAGATAAGTTACTTAGAATTTAGATACACAAAGATAGAATAGATGATGAAATATTTTCTTCAAATCTTGCTAAATGTTAATGGACTAAATAGTGTTAACTGTGATTCTTATTTGATACCTGTTGTGTTATATATTTTGCTGTGTTAAGCTTAAAGCCCTTTTTATTTAGACAGAAAAGAGGAGATGATGGGAGATGTCATTCTGTATATGTTTCTTATACTGGTTAATGAATAAAGCACTGTTGGCCAATAGGAAAGGAAGATAGGAGGGACTGGGAGACAAGGAGGAAAGAGGAAGTAGTATGGAGGTGTCAAGATAGAAAGTCTGGAGGGAACAGAACGGCCATTCCTCTGCTCTCGGTAAGACCATGTGGAAATACATAGAAATGTGTTAATATTTAAGACAGAGCTAGCCGATAAAAAACTAGTAATGGGCCAACAGAATTATATCAAATACAGAGTCTCGCTGTGTTAATTGGGGCTGGCACAGCGGTGGGACAAGACCAGGCGGCAGGAGGAAAAACCATACTCCTTACATGTGACTTCAGGCAGGCTATAGAAACATTAATATTTAATCAAATTCAATCATGTTACTCTGTGAACATAAATATTATTGTAAATACAGAATGGCAGAGGGACATGGCAGACCTGTGTTCCATGCAGCACTTCTAAAATAAGCAGAATGATAGGGACTCTCATGTTTATTAGGTTAATAGGATTCTAGCTTATAAATAATAATTTATAAATTTATAGTAATTTTTACGTCAACACTAGGGAATGACACTTATCATTGGGCATAGTCATCTTCTCCCATCCTGTTGTATGTGTGATCAAACATATGAATACATAAAGGGGTTCTCTATCAGTAAGTCATATGGTCCTTTTTAGGGTATGTGTACACATACTTACAGAAACTCTAACAGAGGACCATAATTATTATGATTCTAACTGCAGATGATAAAAGATCCCAAATTAGACATAAATGTAAAGCTTGGTGTTTCATAGGATAAGAAGTCTAGAATTAAGGTAAAGGGTCCATTTGAGGACTCAGTGATGATGTCATTAGCCTTATGAATCGTTTTTCCCTGCCTTTTTCTATCTTTAAGCCTCAGGCTTGTCCCAGCCTCAGCATCAGTCACAGCTGAGTCCAGACATGAAAACTTGAGCTTTTCTACAAGCATGTCTTTGTGTCTTTGTAAAGGAACTTCCCTGTCATTGACCAGATCTGGATTCCTACCTGTATGTTATATAACTGTGCATCCCCACTGGACATAGAGTGGTGTTTAGCATTTTATTAAGATATGATCCCTTTGAAGAAAAGGCATAAAATTAAGATTCTGCTAAGAGAGTATGACAGTTGATTTGGTGACAAAATTGTGTCTAAAGCATGTTAATTTAAAATATTTTCTATAATCTGGTAGACAAATCTTTCAAGAAATGCACACAGTTAAAAAGTGTCTCACTGGAAGAAGCAGGATGCTACAGCAGTTGATTATTTGGTCTCTGAGAACATTCCAATTACTGTTTGTTTATATTTTATTTACAATGGGAGTCCCTCAACTGTATCTTCATGATACTGGATTAATTATACTATGCTTTGGACCACAAGTGTCTTTTTTGCTCCTGGGAACTTCTCAAACATTCTTATCTTAAATTTTCTCTATTTTCAATAGAGTGGGCTGTTTTAAACTCATTTGTGATAGACACAGTTTAGTTTACTTGACCATGGGGACTGAACAAAGTCATCTGTCAAATGAGTGAAGTTTCTTTATGACAGTATTAGACATCTGAAAGTAAAAGTTCTATCCACATAGTCATATATATTGCAGTCACAGAAACAAATAATAAGCTCTACACATTGCAGCACACTGTATGTGCTTGATTTTATAATTTTGTTCTTTTATAAGAAAAGGGAAACAACAGGGTAGGGGATTCTTCAGATTTTACAAATGTTACATATCAACTAAATTCAGAAGAGTTTGTTGAATATAAAGCAAATGAATGCAATGTTTGTTGTGGACTTTAAATAGATTTAAGTGCAGAAAACAATATAAGAGAGCCAGAGAGCATTAACTAAACACTGTAATCAATGCATTTGCAGCTGCTTCTATACAGAGCTTGCATCTATATTTCTCTAAGGGAACCAAGGATGAATTTTAATGATATCTAAGAACTTGGAAGTTGAAAGAATTCTGCGGAAATTGGCATAAACAGCAAACATCCAACAACATTGGGTGCAACTCACAGCTATTGCATTTGTTATGTAACTTCATGTATTGGCATTTCTAGATACATAGTTTGGCTATGTAGTCCAGGCTGATTTTGACTCAGGATGTTCTTGCCTCAGTCTTCCAAGTCCTGGGATCACAGGTGTGTTTGACTGCACCTGGCCATTAAATTACTTTATAAAATAAAAATAAAAAAAAAAAATGAAGTCTGGCAGAAGGGTAAATAGGAGGAATATATCAATATAATAACTGAGTTTCTTAATTTTTTTTCTTTATGGGACTAACAACAGAGGTCTTACTAGACCAGATACCAAGTTGAAATTAACTTATAATGTGGGTTGAAAACAAACTTATATGTTTACATTGCTATTACAAAGTACCTTACAGAAGCAACTGGAGGGAAAACAGATTTATACAGTTGGAACATACAAAGTACCATGATAGCACGCTGGTGTAGCAGCAGGAGAATGTGGCAGCTGGTCACATTGCATCCATAATAAGAGAGCAGAGAGTGGTAAACACTGGTTCTTGTCTCCATTTCCCCTTTATCATAGTTCCAAAACTTTACCACATTCAGGTTGGATTATCCCTTTTCATTTAGTACTTTCTGGAAACATTGTTGGCACACCAGAGGCCTGTTTCCATTGTGATTCCAAATCTAGCTACGTTGCCAATAAAATTTAATATCATACGTCATCTATCATAGGATAAGTCACATAATTGATAATTCAATATGATACTTTTATTGAGCTAGTTTCTTAACATTTATACAGTGTGGATATATTTAGTTATTAACAAATTGAATTTTGTAATGTGTTTTGAATTAAATATTAAACTTTCTCTTTTTCCTTTGAGTATAAGAATAAAGATGCTTAGAAGGTACTTAATATCAACAAATAAAGTACTGAAATCTCTCTTGCCTTCATCTCCAAAACTTCCGAGATTACAGCTGCACACCTCCAGTTCAACTCAATTATGTGTGTTTCCTATAAGGACTATGAAGAAGCACGATCTAATGGTTATTTTATTTTTCTTAACCCAGGTTTTACCTGTTAGGAAGGTTAACTTATTTATGAGAGGCTGACTTTCTTCTAGTGAGCGATGTGTAACTTCTGCCAGGCTGGACTTTGAGTGTTAAGGTAGAAACATGCATTCCACAAAGAAGGCACAGGATTTATTGTCTCCCCACTGAATTTCTGTAGACAAGGAACTTACAGAATGGAAGAAGTATTCGTGATTCACAGGCAATTACCCAATCTTAAGCCTTCTACTAAAAACAGAGTCCTTAGGAGATTCTGAATGGCCAATGGAGATAGAATGAATTGAACTTCCTTTTCAAGGTTAAAATAGGAACCTTTTGCCTATTGGCTCATACCCCAAGGATGGACCTAAAATGCAAAGCAAAAGTGAGAGCTGTGAAGTAGCACAAAATCATCTAAAATACTTCTTTCAGCTGAGATGATATCCTCCGCTGAACTTTGAGTTGACATAACAATTTAGAAGATAATGTTAGGTATATATACAATGTACATACATACTTACATGCATGCATACATACATATATATACTTGATCTCAAAGATGCTATTATCTTTATTGAGAAGATTAGGAAAATACACTGGTTCAAGTGTGTAATGCTCAATGGTTTTTGGCAGCACTCAAGCTAATTTGTTTCCTTCTCCATAGTATAAATAGAAAGTGTAATCTATTAAGACAGTAACATAACCAAATACCACACAAGCCTCATGCATTTGTTCAATAAGGTCAGTTAACCCGTCTGAAGTTTATAATTTAGTATTGAGGGCATGGCAGAAGTAAACCAGTTGAGGAGAAGGTAATGCAGCAGGCTGGGACAAGCACCTAATATTCTGACAATAAACTTGGGACACTTTCAATCTTGGAACCCCTCACCAAACCCTAACGACTTTGACCCAGTTATTTAATTGAACAATTGAATGTTCCATCTGAAAATTGCAAATTGAATCTAATGACTTACATCATGTAATAACAGAAAAATATAATACCGAACGCCATGCATTTGAGATGGGTCTAGATAGACATATTCTAAAAAGTACTTAGACATGAATATTATCAATTCCCAACACACCTACTTATTTCACAAATACTTGTTAAGTAGGATGAGGAGGAAAGCCCTGCTAAACACACATATGATGAGTTAAAACTAAAGATATACTTTTTTTTATGAAAATAACTCATCCAGTGAGAAATGTTTATCTTGTCATATTTTAATAACTGACTTAGAATTGTTTAGTCATGATTATTTGACTGGGGCACTTAACAATTTTTAATGGATAATTTTATATTAAAGAACAGCAAAGTTGAAAATGAATCTAGGTACTTAAAATTATAATGCTGTTAGTTTTTGCTGATGTTTATTGAGATGACCAAAGAGATGGGCTGCTTCTTTTAGCTTCTTGATTATTTTTTGATAGTGGAAGCAACATATTCACAGATTTGTTAAGATGTGCTTCAGAACTTAACACTGTTTTGAAAGAGGACACAGTTTCTTATTATGCTTTGGAACTGTGATGAAATAGCTTTCTTGTTTCAAAATTTAGAAGATGTGCTTGCTGTAAACAGTATGAAAAGCTTCTAAGTTCCACAACTTTGATAAAGACACCCATCCCAGTATGTTATAAAATAGGCAACTTAATAGTTATAGAGTTCAGGTATTTGCTAAGGTCCTCAGCAGAAGTTCTGCATCACAAGGAAATGACTATTGCTATGATCCTTTGTTTTAGGAAGCATACAGGAGGTATAATACAGGGAAGTCATAGTGACAATGATCCTAAGCGATGCATAAAAGTGACTTAAGGTGTGTGTGTATATATGTGTCGGTGGGTGGGTGGGTATGTTGATGTTCATGTGTGTCTGTGTGCACATATATTTGTGTATCTATGTGGAGACCACAGGTCAATGTCAGATGTTTTCTTCTATAGTCTCTTCACCTACTTATATTTTGAGGAAAGACCTATCCAACTGGATAGATCAGCTGCCTTTGAGCTCCAGGAATCCTCTTGTGTCCACCTCTCCAGTACTAGCATAACAAGAAAATGGGGCCAAGCCTGACTTTTTCCAAGGGTCCTGGGGAGGTGAACTCACATTCTCATGATTTCATGAGTTGCACTTAGAAGCTACCTGTCTCTCCAGGTCATGACTGAAGTCTTTAATGTCTTTCTTGTCCATGACCTTTGTTGTTTGGCGGTGCACTCATTCTGTTTCCATGCTCCTGTGTAATACTCAAAGGATTGGTTTTCTCATCTGGATAATGGAAGATTAAACAGCATCTGTTCAAAAGTGTATTGTGAGCTTGAGACATAACAAATGACACTGGTTTAGAACATGTTTAGTCCTTAAGGAGCACTCAGTTCCTACAAGAAGTACTACTGGTGATGAAATTTGCTCATTTAGGGAGACGATAACACCTGTTCATAAGAATATTAATGAGTCTTTAAAACACTCTTGTTTGTGTGTGATTGGCCCTGTGAGGAGAATCTTGGAGGACCTTTACCTGTCCATATTGATTGTTGAGTTTCATCTTTGATTCTGCCTTCATTTCCTTCCCGGGATCATTTTTGTTCTTCTCTTGGCTTATCCTTCTGTGAGCTCCTTGTCAAAGTGTCTCTTAAGATTGTTTCTTCAAATCTGTGATGAGTCACATTTGCTGTTTATTTTGTCTCTCCTTGTCAGTATGAACTTGCCATTTGATTGTATTTTCATATGTGTCTTTTCCTGTATTCATAACTTCTTTTGCAAAGAGACTTGTGGAGAGGTCAGGATTTTATTGCAAGCACTGGGGACTATCTATCTTATCCTGTCTCAACTGACACCTGAATGATGGTCACACTCTTCTTTCAAAATGTTAATGCTCACAGGCTAAAGTTCAGCTCAACTCTTAGTGGCTAGCATCATGTAAAATTAAGTTGGGATACTTTTCTTTGTTGTGGTGTAGTATTGTATAAGCTAAGTATGCTCTAATTTTGGTATGCTCTAATTTTCTGCCATATTTATTACAGTTAAATCAATTTATTAACTGTGCAATATGCAACTTCCCTTGGTTGTTATCCATCACACTGTAAGAACTCACTCCATTGTTCGTTAACATATACTTGAGATGGCATTCATGTTGATACCAGGCTATTGACTTTCCCTTTAATATGAAAGGTGCTTCATGCTTCCTATTTGGCTATGTTTTTCATAAGGGTCATTAATCTGAAAACTGCTGATGGGATGCTAAGTGCCTATGTCACAATAGACACAAAGTTGGCTGCACAGTGGCTATTCATGGGTAGGGAGAATCCTTGGTGTTTGGTCCAGTGATAACTTGTGTCAGTTCAGAAAGTATAGTCAGTAAAGAGATTTTTAGGAAGGTTGTGAATTTATTTTATAAAATTATTTTGCCCTGGGTGCTACTTTTTTTCCAGATCGGATTTTTCCCTGCCTCTTTATTTATTTCATTTTTAAGTGACAAGATCCATAAATGATAAACTTCCAGAACACGCTCTTATGAGAACAATAAGTCAAAGACTATGCTTGGGACTAAGTTGGGGGACAAACATGGCCTCATGCTCATGGACCTGTGTGTGAGGGACATATATTCAAATCTTCCACCCAAATCATATCTGCTTGTGCTCTTGTTCACTAAATAGCTGTCATTGCAGTGAGGAACTTATATGATCTTTTCAAAGATTTATTTGACTTGTAGCTATATGCATATGTATGTTTTTCTGTGGCTTTATATGAATGTGAGGACAAATGCCCTCAGATGCCAGAGGTGTTGGATTCTCTGGATCTAGAGCTACAGGCAGGCTTGTTGTTGCTGCTTGAAACTGAACTCAGATCCTCCAAACAGTTGTAATATATATATATATATATATATATATATATATATATAATATTATATGTATATTATATATACATATATTATATACAATATATTACATATATACATGTATATACATATATATGTATATGTAGATTATCAACATCTAGTAAACACATCTTGTGCATTATATAACATGCAAATATTATATTTATACATATGTATACATTTATTATCTATAAGGTAGGTCATCAATTGTCAACATGCATGTCTTCTTATGTATTACATAACAATCACACACAAGACCTAGTGGTGACATAGATCACTTTAGGAAATTGTGTTCCCAAGCCTCAGTGCTGAGATGAACATCCTAAAAGAATGTTGGCTACCATAGCCACATTAGGAATTAGCTGAGAGGGGATTAGTGCTATTGTCAAACTTCTTAAACTAAAATTAGTAGCTAATGATCTACTGATACTGATGAGTATTGGAAAACATTTGCATGAAGTAGGGTTTGTAATAAACAGTATGAATTTTACATATTTTAAATTTCTTTGTGCAGTCAGCTGTCCATTCTTTCACTGCAATAAGTCCCAAGAGAATCCTGGAAGGGAAGTGTGTTTTTGTTTTCGTTTTTGTTTTTGTTTTTCCACAGCATTTCTAAAGTGACTATATAGTGGGGTGTTTATTTTGTGAAAGATCAAGTTGAAATGTTGTATCCAGTAGCAGTACCAGAAACAATAAAAACAATATATATTGTCATATTTTGTAGCCTTAAGTTATTTCCAGTCTAGTTAAGAAGGGGGAAAACCTAAACATATCCGGCAATTATAGAGGAGTCAGGCCTAAAAGCTTCCCTTGCACAATGTGAGGCTGAAAGATGTGCCTTGGGCATTCAGCGGGGATGAGATCATTGTGTGCTGCATACTCCAGGCTTTGTGCAACACATCAGACTCACTGTTCCTTTGAAGTCTTTAGTCAACAAGGTATCAGTCAAAGTGCATTGGCCACATTTGTTGATGGATGTGTTAGAAACAACAGATCCTTAATCAGATTTTTGGAATTGAAGATATAGTCTTGTTTTTGTTTCCCCCATTGCTGGATAAACCCCATTCAGATTTATTGGTGTGTGTGTGTGTGTGAGAGAGAGAGAGACAGAGACAGAGACAGAGAGACAGAGACAGACAGAAAGAGTTTTTGTATATGTGCATGCAACCATGCATCAATTTTTATGTACACACACCCATAAATGTCATTTTTATCACTAAATTATGGCACATAAAATAAACAAGCATAAAATTTTGTAGCAACTGTGATTGTCATGATTCAGTAAAAGTAAGCAATGTTACTATTCTTTATCTGTAGTGGAAAATGACAGCTTACTTCTGTGTGCCCAGTAATTTATTTACAGTGTTCTTTTTATGAATAGGATAATTACCTTATTAATATTTCTCTAAATATCATCATTTCACTAAAGTTTTCCATTAAATTCTTAAGATCCTAAAAATTATGGATGTTTTAAAATATGAAAAAGATCACTTAGACTTGTCTTTCTATGTACAAATATTAGGGATGTTCTAAAATTTATTTATAAAAATAAATGTCTGTGTGGAATCTGTTACTCATGTATCACTCAAAAATTCAGTTTAATCTGCTTCATGTTTTTAAAATAATCAATTTAAAGTGTAGCCTGAATTTTTAAGTGTTTTATTTTCAGGCATACTTTCTCTTTAATAAGTCATGTTCACTGGGTGTGGTTGTGCATGTCTATGATCCTCAGGGAGATGAAGCAGGAGTTCCCAGCCAGTCTATGAACTTTTATTGTATTTTTTTCAATATAACTTAACCTTTATATCATTTCTTCCAATTTTTCAACCATTTCACCGTATGTTTTTGTCAGATAGCAAAAAATCTACTCAGACAGAAAGATGTTGCAGAATAAAAAATCTGAATATAAAATTATTTTCACAAAACTGTCATAACTAGTTTCTATTTACCCAAACATGTTTTAAGCATATTTAATATTCAATCCACTTGTAAAAACTAATGTAACTTTGTACACACTCAGCAAAAATTGCTAAGGGCTTTCACATAGCTGGGAGTAGTAAGAGCGGGGACTCTCCAAATAGCTCACTTGTCCATCAGTGTACCTCCTCATTTCTTATGTGGTGTCCACTGTAAATTTGTTCAATCCCTGTTTTCAAAGCTAAAGGAAGACACAGCTGTGCCTGCAATGGCAGTTCCTCACACGGAACTCTAAATATCTATCTACAATTTCTTCTCCCTTCGCTTCTTTGTCAGACACGGAATGTCAAATGTTTCTGCATTTGTAATGGTCCCATTTGCCTTTAGGTTTGCCACTTTAGCATTTGTACCTATTAGCATTCAATATGTTTATTATTATTATTTCAATTTAACTTAACCTTCAAACATTCAAACCATTTCACCATACATTATTATTATTTTTTCTTTTTTGTGAAAACAAAAATCTAACGCATGGCAAATATATTCTACTAAAATCCGCTTAAAATATGAAAAACTATGTCAACAGTAGGCTGGAAAGAGTGCCTCAGTTAGTTTTAGGAAATGGCTTTGTATTAAAAAAGATTCTTAATCTTTAGGGTACTTTTGTACCAACTGTATGAAACTAAACATTTTTTGAGGTACTCAACCTATATCTGACTTATTAAATGTTTGAATTAGCAGTCTTGTTGAAGTGAGTATATAGCATCAGTTTCTTTATAGGGGAGGAAAATATCAGGCACTGGAGCAGAGCAGGGATAATTCATAGTTCAAGAATCTAGAGAATGTGAGTATTAGTTAGGAGGACTGGGCAGTCTATGGAGCTTCTGGTAGTGAATCAGTATTTATCCCTACTATAAGAATGGACTTTGGGAGCCCATTCCACATAGAAGGAAACTCAGCCTAGATGCATGGGGGAGGGCCTGGGCCCTGCTCCAAATGATATGACAGACTTTGAAGACTCCCCATGGAAGGCCTCACCCTCCCTGGGGAGCAGAAATGGGGTTGGATGGGAGTTGGTGGGGGCTGAGGAGGATGTGGGGAGAGGAAACTGTGACTGATATGTAAACAAATTGTTGCAAATTTAAATAAAAAATATTATCTAAAAAAGAGAAAAGAATCTAGAGAAGAGCACATTTCACAGATACTGTATCCCTCTAATGAAATATTCTTAGAAATATCAGATACTATGTTGTGTTCTCCTCCTTTCATTCAAGACACATCCTTGAAGCTTGATAACACTGGGAAATAGTCTGTTCTGAAACACTCAGAGCTAAAATTTCTTTGAATGAGGTACATGGCAAAAGATTGGAGGAGAGGAAAGAGAAAATCTCATCTCAACTAAATAGCAGGAAAAAAAGAAAAGGTCAGATTTATTAAAGGTCAGCATGTAGGAAGAAGTAAAGAGAAGGAAAAACTGGTAGACATGTGGCTAAGAAGCTGATTCTTCTGATTCTTTGGCAGTCTTGAGTTTCTTTGGTATACTTTAATGGTTAATAGGATTAAGAATTTGTACAGCTGTGGCAACGTCTATCTATATACACATATACTATGTCATTTCATAAACACAAATCTATTAATTAAACATGTTTGTATGTAGTTGTATGTAGTCTTCTAGTTGCTGGAGATTTGGGGATAAACAAAACAGATTACCTCATTTGCCTTCAAAGACTGTGTACCTCTGGTGAGAGGATGATGAAACCCATTCTATTTAAGATGCCTACATTCCCAGGACTGTAAAACTTAAATAGATGTGACAAACAAAGAATTCTATGATAAATACAATGAATAGAAATCCTATCTGTTAAAGTAAGGTATGGAAATATTTTGAAGTGAACAGAAGCTATAAATTTTTAAGGTGGTAGCTGTGGCTTAACCTAGGATTAATATCTTTAATTTGGGGAGAGGCAGCTAATATTTGTAATATAATGAGAGGGATTCCTGAGGAATCCAGTAGTGGTTAACTTCTATTGTCCCAATGTTTTTATTTCTCATCTTGGATCTGTGATATGTTTATGGATAGTGTCTCAGTGTGGCATGGACAATTTCCCAATTGAGGGGGATCCAGTAAGTAGCCATTGCCCATTGGTTATTGTGGGCAGTTTTAAGTTGGACACCTTTATTTCTAGTATCTGTATTCCCAATTATTCAGCTAGTGTTATAAAGGAAAGTACACAGGAAGTCAGAGTAAATGGAGACAGGGAAGCCATGTTCATTGGTGGGTGCATTTAATAATATAGATATGTAAAATCACCTGAATAATTTTAGGATATAAACATGATTCCTTTGAGTTTCTTGGATAATTAGATCAGCAAATATTTGGATCAAGTAGCAGTATAGTAATTGTTTAATATGAGTGAGATTCTGGGTTCAAGTAGGAGAATAGAGACGAATAAAGGGCCAATGTTAGCTAAGCTCTTAATATCACCTATTAGAAACTAGCAATGTGTTTCTTCAAAGTAACATGATAGGCCAGAACAGGGAATCTGAACTGTGCCAGGGAATGTTTTTTAGAATGTTGGCT
Source organism: Phodopus roborovskii (assembly GCF_943737965.1). Classification (NCBI taxonomy): domain Eukaryota; kingdom Metazoa; phylum Chordata; class Mammalia; order Rodentia; family Cricetidae; genus Phodopus; species Phodopus roborovskii. The sequence goes on from NW_026126540.1 coordinate 15,217,900, forward strand.
GTCCAACACTGAACACAATTCATAATATACAGGATTAGTTAAAACATTAAGGTATGGGTTATGAATGTCTTTTTATTATTATGAAAGTTGTATTTTTTAAATTAGAAATTATAATAATATAAAGTTAAATCTTTAGGTATAAGTGAGTTAACTATTAACAAAATCCAAAGAACAACTTAGTTTAGAACTAGACATGTACTGAAGTTGTTTACTCCATCATTTAGTTTAAAGGTATGTTTTTGTTTATTCATTTGCCTGCCTGACATTCTGCATGCATGCATATGTGTATGTGTGTGTGTATGTGTGTGTTGGATGTGTGTGCTCGTGCACACATGCCCTCTAATGCCATGGCACACATTTGGAGATCAGAAGAAATTTATGAGAAGTCAATTTTCTCTTCCTCTACATGGATTCCTGGTATTAAACTCTGTTTGCTATTAGTTTTGGTGGCAAGACCCCTTAAACATCTAAGCCATCTTGCTGACTTATTTACTCACTTAGTTTAATGAGAACAGATGTGAATGAGCCTATTTGTTGAAATACTTTTACTTCTTAAATTGGTTATTTATGAAAGTATGAGATTATCTCTTTATTTACACATGGTTTTAAACTTGTGTCCAACTGGTATTTAAAAAAAATGTTTTTGTTTGTTTGTTTGTTTGTTTTTGTTTTTGTTTTTTGGTTTGTTTTTTTAAGGTAACAAAACTCTTTGCCAGAGTTGGCAAGAAAATGATTCCTATTGAAGACAATTACAGGAATAACTAAAATGTAGAACACGGAGATTATGCTTAGTGATGTTTCACTTAAACCTTATCTCACCCATGGTCAGTGGAACACTGCCAGGAATGAGTGATGAGATGTTTAAGGTGGCCTGCTTGGTGAAAGAACAAGTCCAGTACTGGGGTTTAGGAAGTGGGGAAGGAGTAGAGCTCATAAATTTTGCATGCATCTGGAGTGGGTATACTGGATCTAAAAGGGGAAATGTATTTGTGAATGTGACTTTGTGACTTAGGGGAGAGGCCTTAGCTTCTGATGCATATTCAAAGGATCTGTGCTAAGTCTAAAGAAGCACTTGAGGTCCCTGGGGATTGGGGATTATGGAAGGGTGACTAAAGATAGCTTAGGAAAGAGCTAGTACCAAATGTGAGAGGAAACCCTTCAAAAGGGCAAGCACAATAGGAAAAGGAATACTAAGTAGAGTCACATAACACACAGGAAAATAAAGCCACTGGATGGTTAACCAGTCACTGCTGTTTCTCAATTTGCATTTGGTGGTTAACTGATAGAAAACAATCGAGCAAATAGTCAGGCTGTGTTCATCACTTACCTTTTTGTGTATACTAAATAGATGCCAGGCTTCAGGTTGGAGAAGAGTTATCAAAAAACCCTCATGTTCTTTATTTTGTAAACATACATTTTAAAAATATTTTTTGTTTTTGTTTTTTTTTTTTTGTTTTTGTTTTTTTTTATTTTCTGAAAACTTAGTATTTGGAGCAAAACTAGCTGCTTGCGATGGAACTAAGGTCTTGCACTCCCTGTGTCTGTACTGTATCAGTGACCTGAACCCTCTGCCTGGATAGTTTTAAATTTTCTCTATTTTATTTTTATGAGTGTTTTGCTTGCCTCTATGTCTGTGTACCATATGCTGATGGAGGCCAGAAGGAGGTGTTGGGTCATCTGGATCTGGAGGTAGAGACAGTTCTCATCTGTAATGCGGAAGCTGAGTTATATTCAAGAGGAGCAAGTGGATAGTATGTTAAGTTGGTGATTGTATACACTTCTTAGCTCTTTTTTAGTTTAAAATAACTTTTCATACAATATATTCTGATTATGGTTTTTTCTCCCCCTACTCCTTCCAGCTCCTCCCCATTTCCAAACCCACCTAAATCCATGTTCTTCCTTCCTTCCTTCCTTCCTTCCTTCCTTCCTTCCTTCCTTTCTTCCTTCTGTATTCTCTCTCTCTCTCTCTCTCTCTCTCTCTTTCTCATTAGACTACAATTAGGCATCTAAAAATAATACAAATTAAAAATAAAGAATAAAACAAAATAAATGAACTGAAGAAAAAAGAGATAAAGAAAACGCACAACAGAAAACACACATAAAGTCTGTAGTACACACATTGTCACTACAGAAATCCTTTAAACACACAAAACTGGAAACCAGAGGGAAACACATATGTATATGACCTGTCTCTAAAATTGATATTGAATTAGTTATGGCACCTGGCCTTAGAAATGGATGGTATATTCAGTGAGACTCTATTGGAGAAAACTAATTTTTCATTTGCAAGTATTTAGCAATTGGAGATCATTTCTGGCTGAGATTGTTTTAAATATATACTGAAAATATATACTAGGCAGCATATTAAATATTTTTGTACACAGTTGATTAGGAATATTCAAATGGTATCAATAAAACTTGACCCACCCACCTCTTTCTTCCTTCTTTTCAAGGACTTGAGACTGGAAGTATAGGTCATAGGCAGAGCACTTGCCCATCATGTGCAAGGAGGGTGTATCATCCCCAGAGATCCAAAACCAAGTGACTCAAAATGCTGCTTAGGTGTTCCTGTTTTGAAATGAAGAATTAATTGGTTTTGCTTTATTTATTTTTAGAGCAATTAATCTTTACTTCTATTTAGCCAGTAAAAGTTTAAAGGGTAACTTCTGATACCAGAGTTAAAATTGCATTCTTTTGTGCAAAAACTAGTTTAGAATATATAATTTGATGTGTAATTTTCTTGTTTGAGCATCTAGACCTTTATAAGGCTCAAAACTTTTTCATACTCCTGCTACAAAATTTTAAACATAACCTTTTTCTTCTATAGACTAGTTCAGAAGTTTGGCATCCTGAAGTAAGCTTTTTGATAAGAGCAGTTACAAAGGCAAGAATGATTGTAGACTTTTGCATCTTTGTCTTAAAACCTTCTGAACTTCCCCATGTCTCTAGGTCTAGGTTTGTCTAGGTTATCCTGCAGGAAGCACTTTACCATGATGGTGAAACTTAGATATCCCGGGCTACCACAATGTTTTAGATCACTTATCAATACCTCATATTGTGCTTCATGTAGCACAGGAAAAGAAAAACATCAGCCTATCTAAGATACATTTTGATCTTGGAATTGTGGAGTGACAATCCTTCAAAAAGCTTCCTGCACTTTATTAATATTTATTTAATTCCCAAGTTTGGCCGAGAGCACAAAGACACCACTTTTTAAATAATTGTGTGCTTTTTTATTTCAGCATGTAATGCTTGTTATACTTGGAAACTCTGATAGAGATCCTGAAGAACAGGAGTCTATTTCCAAAAATTAATAGAATATAACTGCATTCTGTAGGAACAGCTGTTTCTGTCATTGTGCGGGATGCTTGTGTCATTTAATATAAGGCATGACTCTGTCAGTTCTACTTAAGCTGAAACAAAAACATTTCTATAAAAGCAACTTTCAGATATCAGTGAAAGTCCCAGAATCAACTCATATGTCATCTTTTTAATTTACTAAATTTTCTTTGTAGATGAGTTTATAGGTGGTATTGTCTCAACATAAAACTAATTCATACAGATTTATTGTGTACATGATATAAGGAACTGTGATAAATTTTGAATGACTCAATGGTAGACAAAAGGCACAGATATTATTTCTGAAATCTAGGATCATTTTAAATTTTTATAAAAGTCACACACATTCTTAAAAATGAAATAGTCAAAAAACTAAATGATCATTTGAAGGATTGGAAATCATTAATTTTGACAGTTTTATTCTCTGTTTTCCCCAACACCTAATCATTTAACACGCTTTAAGCAATCTCTGCAATTTGAGACCATTTAAGGAGTACTAAGTTTCAGAAATAATTTCTACTTTCAAGTTTACTGAGCCAAGCATTAGAAAGATTCCAGAATTTAGAAAATCAGTAAAAACTGGCAACGATATTTACAGATCACAATGTTAATAGAGACAATCATGAAGAGACCATTATGCAGTCACTTTGTTGTTGCTGTTTTAACCTATTTGGGTAAAGAATTGCAACTATAAGAGGTATTTCCAAATTTATGAAAATGAGGAAGTCAGTGGGAGTTGATAGCTGTTATACTAGAGTGATTTGGGTTGAAAGTTTATGCTGTCTTTTGTTTCTAAGATCACATCGTATCTAGGTTTTCTGGAACAAATTTATGGTTTATATCTGTGGATCTAATATGATAATGTCATTCTATTTTCTTTTAAATATATATTGATTTGAGCTCTGGAGATGTCTTAGCATGTAAGGACATAAGGACTTAAGATCAAATGCCCAGGACTCATGAAAAAGCTGGGTGCAGTTGTACACCTGCCTTTAACTGAAATGTTGGGTTGGGGTTGGAGAGCAGCAGATCAGTGGTGCACAGTGCTCTTCAGTATAACACAGGGTTCAGTATAAGATCTTGTTTCAAGCATATAAACCAAATAGTGATAGAGAGACATATCTGGCATTCTCTCCTGACCTCTTCATGCTTGTATTGACAAGAGCATTTACATGCATATGTCTGCCCATCTCCCCACTCTCTCACACCAACTAAAATATAGAAAAATGAACTTATTGCTTTAGACAAAAAATTCTATAGCCACATATATTAGGAAGCATAACTCTATTCCCACAGGAAAACTCTTGTTTATATGATTTGCATTTAAGGCCGTTGTCCTCTCTGGAAAATAATTTTGCATCTTCAAAGTCATAGACCTATAAAGGAATGTTAAAAAGTGTTCTCATTTGGAATAGTGATAAGGTTATTATTCTGTAGAAGGATATATTTCTATTTTAGTCATGCATGTTAGAGCAAATTTGAAATAATTTTATTTGATTCGTTGTGTAATGCTGCATTCCAAGAACATGCTTTATTGAATCAAGTGATAGATCATGTCCACAAATTACTTATGTTGTGCTTGGAACATAGAAAAGGAGTGATGTCCTGTCACAGTGGTTCAGTGGATGTATACATTGAATGAGTAAAAGGAGGATCAGTGATGTCTTCATCCCTCAGGTGTTAAATTCATTTGAAAATATCCTTCAGTTAGCTTTCTCATTATCATCCAGGGGTACTTCACTAGCTATTGAAGGTGACAGTACTCATATCGTTTCCAAAGGTTGTTGACAACAAGCCCCAACTCTTATCATTTTCCCTTTGAGTTTGGTCTAGAGAATGCAGTCCTCAAACAAAACCATGTACCTTGTTCCTTGGTTCTTCTTCTTTTAAAGCTAATCTGTCTAATCTCTACAAATGATGACATTTGATTTTATTAATTTATCTCTGGATAATTGTGAGAGGATATGTTGTTCTAAAAGAAAAAAATACAAAATCAGCTTTTAATGATAGCAAGGGAGGTTTCAACTCCAAGACACCTTTATTGGTAGTAATAAATTTCTGCCTAAATACTTCATATAAGTATTTAAAAACTTAGAGGTACTGAATTATGGCATGCAAGAATCACCATGTGGGCCTTAAATTCAGTTTCTGGAACAGCCTGGAGTGGGGGAAGAATAACACCACAAGGTTATTATAAAATGTTTACTGAATAATGTTTATTAAGCATCTTATCAGTAACATTCCAAGTAAATATAGGTATTAGCTGAATGAATGACAGGTTGAGAGAATTGAAATGTCTAGGTTATATAGTCTACCAAATAATGCTCTTTCTTGTACTTTTTCTATGCCAGCCAAGACCCTCTTACATAAAATTTAGTAGTAATGTCCAAAAAGAAAGTTCATTTGACCAACTCAGACAGTTCTACAAACTTTGTGCTTTTCAACTATTCAGTTATCATTTTTTTAACATCCAAAATCCAAAACTGAAAATTCTGTACCACCTAGATTAGGATTTGAGGTTACCAAGACTCAAATTTACTATCTCCATCTACTGGCAGGGAGGAACTATACCCCAGCATCTGGACTGGCATAGAAAAGAGGAGAAAGAACATTAAAAGGTAAGCTGAATGTACATTTTTATTTCCTCTAAATTTGTACACTTTTCTGTCACATGGTGTATTGTATGTCCCAGTATTGAAGGTTGCCATAATGAGCCATCATGGAATGAGAGAGGTTTAGGTGATGTAGTGTTCTTGGCTGGTCTTGCAACATGAACAGATATATACAAGATGGTTTTTCATTCATCATGAGTGTTTTATGTCTGGATACCTTTGAGTTTCTATCTAATCATCCCAATGGTCGAGTAGTTTCTTCCAGTCATTGTATAAATGCACATAGTATGTTCTCACTTCTGTAGAATCTCTAACATGGTAAAGAGAACTTTATCTAGAATTAATTATCTGAAGTATAAGGATTTAGATAGAGTAGAAGTATGTTTCTGGGTTATACGTTTTCACTTTGGTGTTTAAGAATCTTAGAATTTTTTCCCAGCCTTCATCTATTAGTCCTGTCTTTTCAAGAAAACCTGAATCAAACTTCCTAGTTAATCACAAGTCAGTCTTAGCAAATACATGTGAGTGTGTATGTGTACGTGTTTGTGTGTGTGTGTGTGTGTGTGACAGACTGTGAGAGAGAGAGAGATGGTATTTTGTTACTGCATAAGAAATGTTGGAATTGTATTGGCTTACTCTTAAGAAGATTACATAATTGTAACGAAATTAAGGTATATAATGTATACTGCTCCACTATAAAATATATAAAATGTAGCTGCAATAAAATCAATAGCTAATGCTTCGAGTGCTTTATAACAAGAGACCCTCATACATATTTTTTAAAAGTTAGGAATAGTTGCTCTTAGGATTTTTTTTCACACACAGCTTCCTTTACAAAGCTTTATCTGAATTTGAGATTCCGAGTAACAGACATTTTTCAAGATAATTGATACTTCTACATTTGCTGCTGCTAAATTAAGCATGGTTCAAATAATTTTCCCGTCCATTCTCTTCCCCATGTCTTTCCTCCTTCAGATTTGCTCACCCAGTTATTCAAAATCTTCTGGCAGTGTTCCTTTTCTTTAAAAGACATATGAGTAAATTTGTAAGCAATAAGAATTGATAGTTTTCCACTTTAGAATTAAACTGCAAGGACAAGAATTTGCAAGGAAGTGCTCTGCTCACATCCTGGGAGGTAATGAATGCAGCTGGTCCATTTGTTGGCTGAGGGATTAGCCTAACATAAACAGCAATAACATCACAAAGAGAGATCTCACATCTTCCAGCAGAATCTAACAGCATCTAACTTGACAGAAATGGCCTTCACGTCTTCCTGAGATTAGAAGATAGGGATTTTTAAATAATGATCAAAGGATAAGTGATAGCTACAACCTAAGAGAAAACCTCCCTTTACAGATGGACATTCTTTTGGGCTTGGGAAAGTCAGATTCAGTTGCTCTTTGGAGCAAAGTTGCTTCTGTTCTGACCTCTACTCCTTCCTCTCCACCTCATTTTAGAACTCCTGTGTTTTGATTTTTGACTCTATTTGAAAATTAATTTTGCAAAGACAACTGTTGATAGAGAAACTAACAGTGGAAAGATTCAAATTAGTTCTAGAAGGCAGGAAACTCTGCATATTAACACATATTCACTCTTTCCCCATAGTCCCTGTAAGTGGTAAAATACTGTAAGATGTGATTGAATAGCTTGCTGCAATTATGTACTTTGTTGTTATGTATTGCTCAAGAAGCATAACTGAAGTACCCCATTTTTCATCAAATTATGTTAGTTTTATTATTCATTTATAGTCTCTGTTCTAAAATTATCACATAATACAAACACACACACTTTTCTTTTTTTGTTTTTGTTTTTGTATTTTTGTGTTTCTTCATATATTTAACGTGGATAAGAATTGAGGACTGTTGAGGTAATGTGGGTGGAGAGGCAGTGTTGTGTCTGGCAACAGAATGGCTAAGATGTTCATGAGCACATTTTATGAAAATTCAGCCATGAACGGTAGTCATGTCCCTGTATAATTTTTATTTCATTTTCCTGGAATTATTATGTAGGGTTACAGGTGGAATGAAATCAAATGTTTTTGATGTCCAGTTATCAACGTACTTTAACATCTCAGATCTTTTTTATACAAAGATGAATACATTCTTATTGCCAAAATACAAAACACACAAGGTGGATATACTTGTATGTAAATGGCTAAATCTATTTTACTTATCTCCAGCTAATGTTCATAAGAAAATCTTATGCTGCTTGGTTAGATAGCTCACTGGAAAGAGTGGCTTTTCAATAGGTAGGAGGGCCTTTTATAATATACATGAGTTAATTCATTAATTTTAATTTTCAATGAATATTTTGAATGATAATTATTTTATTATTTTCATTGATTAATTCTTAACTTCCTCCCATCAAAAGACCAGTAATTTAGCTAGGACCTTTGTTCTCACAAAAGAATAAATAACTTTGCACTTTATCAATGGCTTGTAAACCTAGTTACAAATTTAGTAGATGTTTATTCTCCAGAACTGTTCTTTATTAAAATCATTTATCTACAATAAATCTGTGCTTTTAAAAAGTATATATAATGTGAATTAACATTTAATAATATTAGTTTTATGATAACAACATTATTTAGTATAAACATATTTGTTGCTGAATAATTTTAGTGATGCTACATCCTAATATTTTATATGAACTTTGTACATTGAACTCAAACTAAATAAAATGGTATATTGTCTAATCTTTAACATGAACATTCTATATATTTTAACTTATTCCTAGTACTCTCTCATACATTCTGGCATTATTATGGTGTTTTGAATAATGTTCAACTTAACAGAGTAAAACCAGTGTCATCTGAACCAGTTTTCTTGTCTCAGATCTTGTAATTGAGCATATATATATCGCTATATTTATTGTCTAGTTTCTGGGTGCAAATGCTTTAACATAATGATGTGTGGATGTGCTTGCCTTTCTGTGTTCTGTCATGATAAATACAATTATTTCTTGTTTGTCTTCTGTACTAGCTCTCATTTTAGAGTTTTACCCCATAGAATCAAACTAGAGTTTATTATGTTTTATCATTACCTGAAAGGTAAAATACCATGTTGTCAAATCTTTACTATTTGACAAATCTCAGCATGAGAAAAAATTTCTAGAACTTGTGTAGTCTTTTGTCATATAAATGGGGTATTTTCAAGGAGAAAAGAGGCAATGATAACAATTGCATTAGTACAGCCTTAAATCATTGGAATCCTAGACAAATCTGACCAGATAGGTCTCTGCAAGTATTAGGTCAGTTATAAAATATTCTATTTAATTGTCACAACAGTAAAAGTGGTCTTCTAATACAGTGGCTGTGGAAGTCAGAGGTGGAGTGAACTTCGTGTATGTTTTCAACTTTACTTTGGCTCCATTATTTTACCCCATGTTTTATCTGCCCAGTTTTGCACATTGACTTTTTTCCTGGAATTGAAGAGCCACCATAGCTCAGAATCTCATTGTTACCCTCAAATTGTCTGGTTCCCCAATACTGAGAAGAGGCCATTGAGTTCATTCCAAATGCCCCGATAATGAGATCTGAATAATGACAGAATTAATTCCTATTAATAATGTTCCACATGGCACTGTGTAGGACCAGAACAACACTCATCCCCTACTTCTTCAGAGTAATGAATAGTGAAGGAAGATTCTGTGTTTAACTTTCCCTCATTGTTCATGGACGCTTCCCAAATCTCTACTCACCATTGCAAGTATTTGTCAACAGCCTAGTGCCTCTATTCTTATAATTTCTTTAGAATGATGTATATAATGGTGTCATAGCAGCAACATTTATGAAAAAGTGGTGCTTTTCCTCATCACACTCGTAAACTGTTGCCTGGAAGTCACAGATACTACTCCACCACCTTGCTCTTGTGAAATGGGATATTTTATTTTGCATTGTAGCTCACATAACAGCCTCCTGATTAATAACATCAAGAAACTTAACAATTGTTGAACTTTCTTTTCATTAGTGTTTTGAACAGTGTTTCTCACTCAAATGTAGATATGTAATTTTTTTTTAAATATTTTAACTTTTAAATAGTATGTGATTATCCCTAATTAATAAAAAGCAAGTATCAAATGTCTTTCCAAAAAAATCAGAATTTTTATCTTTGATTGATTCATACTTTAGAGCTTAAGTAAAATAATTGCTATAATACTGTGTTATATATTCTGAGTGTGATTATTTTTTAAAATAATCAGTCATATTAAGCAAATGTTTAATCTCATTAATGAGTACTCTCTGATGTAGATTCTCAGGTGACATATGTACAGATTATGTAGATGGACTTCAGCTAAGATATCCAATACAAATTATGGAATTTAACCAAGAGTTAATAAAACATAAACTAAAGAAAGTTTATGTGCTGAGTGAAGCATTCATATTCTTTTTTATTTTTTTTTATTTCCTATTGAATTATTTTGGCTAGTTTCCTAAAAATCAACTAAGTATAGGAGTCTCCTTCTAGACTATATTCACAGATTTATTTGTCTTCATGCCATTACCAGTTAATGTAGCTTTGACGTAATTTTTGAGACTGTAAAATTTTGGTTCACATTTGTTCTTTTATTGAATAGTGTTTCATGTAGTGTATGCTAGGTCATTTATATTTCTTTATGAGTCGTTGGATCAATGTCTGTAGAGTCTTCATTTTGATAATGACAGCATTTTAATGTCAGTTTAAGGGTCATTACCATTTTAACAACAGTTCTTCTAGTACATTTGATATAGTTATGTGGCCATTTATTTAATTCCCTTCAAGAATATTTTATTGATTTTAGAGTATGCACTTTATAGTTCTTGCTTTAATTTTATTTATTTGGTTACTATTATAAGTGTAATTTGGGAGGGGAAATGCTAAGACAGGGTCTCACATAGTGCAAACTGGCCTCGCCCCTTACCAGCAGGAAGTAGTTTGGAAAGAACGACACCCAAATTGCCAAATATTGTGTATAAATGTTTGTTTTCATTTAATTGGACTTTGTTATATAAAATAAAATAAAATAAAATAGAAAAAAAAAGTTAGTCAGATACACTATAATTGCAGCAGTTGGGAGGTCCAGACAGAAGGATCAGGACTTCAAGCATCCGTATTCTTATTGTGAATAATCTTTGTGAATTTAGGATTTGAGGTTGATTTGTTTAAATGATGAAATAACGTATAGTGTTCTTTTCTGCTATATTCTAGGATACACACTTTTTTATAATACCAGTATGTGAGAGTAAGTGACACCTGTAAGGAACAGAGAAGCTTACATTTACTTACTTCCATAAAACTGTCTGCCTCCTGAAAGTCATAGTATGGCAGAAAAGAAAAAAATCAAAACAAAGCATCAGAACATATATTATACTTTATACTTGCAGATCTAAAGTAGCAGAAATGGAAAACAGCAAGTGCATTGTAAAAAGGTTACATCTGCAGTAGTTTTTCCTAGCTCAACATTCCTTAGTCATACTGCCAAGCAGGACACTAACTTAGCCCTACTAATTATCATGTTAAGAGGATTGGGCTCTGTTTAGTTTCTGATGTCTCAGAGTTGCTAGACAGTTCTTGTTTGTTTACTCCTTCTAGGAGAAACAAAAGAGCATCAGCTAGAGTAAGCCCAAGAACCTTAATTGGGCATATCTCAAATAATGATACTAGTTTTGGTGGTACGCTTAGTACAACAATCCCTCTTTTTAGAAGTCCTTTGTTTCCCTAATGTGTAAACTATGATAGACAGCTTGTTGATCATCTTCCTGTTGTTCTACTATGGTGTTAAAGACACAGGAAATAGTAGATTTTGCTAAACAATGCTAAGACAAAAGCTAAAATCCAGGTTTCTGGTCTTATGCATTATCTTACTTTTTACTTAGAATGGAAGACATGAGTGCTTGTGGGGCTCCTCTATATAGATAGAATGGATAGTAAATGTTCATTTTGGTGTGTTCAAGTTTGTTTTTTCTCTGAAGAATCAGATAAGGGTACAGTAACATTCTGATTTTTCTAGAAAAACTAGTTTCTGCTCTTGGACTCAATGAATATATCCATACAAACATCCACATTGTATGTCATAGGATTTTCCTTATTCTTAAAATCAAATTAGTTAATTAGCCACATAAACAATCAAGATAAAGATAAGGAAGGGTAAAATAATAGATAAGTAAATAGATAATTTTAAAAAACAAACAAACCTAAATACAAATGAGACTAGTGACTACATGACCTTGTCAAAGTATTAGCAATAGATGCTCTGATTCATAAAGATATGTTTTTGAACATTTTAAAATAACATCTACTTGAAGGGAAGCATGTCACATATCTCACAGGCCATCTGTGAAGTCTGCCAGCCTGTGGATGGTGACACACTGCTGCTAACTGCCTTGATTTTGCCAGACACAGAATGTGCTAGAGTTCATAGACAAAGCCAGATTTTATTTATGAAACTTTAATTCTTACAGTTCATTGATTTTTTTTTTCTATTATCAAGATAAAGCATTAAAGAATTAGAGCCGGTATGGTGGCATACTCCTGTAATCTCAGCACTCAGGAGTGTTAAGTGTGGCAAAGAGGCAGGATGACTTGTCTTCCTTCAAGAGTTAAATATAGTCAATAAAACATTTTAATGTTATTTTTTAGCAATAGTAGATAACAAAATATTATACTTTTTATTGGTTTTATGAACTTCCCACTATATTATTCTCTGTCAATTACAGAGTCAATAATATATAATGCATGGAAAATAATAAGGCATTTCTTTTATTTCAATACTAAACTTGTTTGATGTCTAAGGGATTGAGTTATAGCGGTATATAATATAGCCAGTGCTTTAATGATACTTAATTTTTAATCTATAATCTTTCCTCTTTTCCTGCTTTTGACTCATTTTAGTTTTTAATGCTATTCTCTTAATATGGTTGGGGCCAAACAATATGGCATTGGCTATAATTATGAATTCCAAACAAATCCTAGTTCTTTCATATAGTTTTTCCTTTTCTCTAAAATATAGATTTGTTATTTTATATTGTAAGACCTTATGTTGGTAGCTGAATGATTTAACTGCAAGCATGTGTTTTATTGGTAGTTTAAGTGTGTTGGTCAATGGCTATGAGCAAAGCAAATGTTCATTAAATTCAGCACATACTCTGAATGGTGCTGTAGATGTGTTTACGCTTACATTCCCAGTAAAGTTCTGTTTTGGAGTTCTGTAAAGACCACAGAATTGTAGTGCAGAGTCTTAATTTGGTAGAGTTTAATGCCTGTTGTTGTCTCCACCCTCCTTCTCTCGTTTTTTCCTTTTTGATTATAGGTCTGGTTGCTTGAAATCTCCATGAAACACTGACTGTCATCTGTAAATCACAGATGTTGGTGGCAGACCTCATTTACCTCACATTTTGAAGTGAATTTTGGAAGCTACAATTTTAACATAAATGAGAATTTACAATTCTTATTACCTCAAACAAAGGCTAGAAATGTTTTTCTTGAAATGATGTTTAATCATGAGTTATAAAGACAAAAATTGTAAATAGAGTGCTAATTGTATGTACTTTAGTCATGAACTTTTGATTGTGCATATGAAAATAGAGTTCTAATTTTCAACAGCCAATAGTTTTGTTCTAAATCAGTGGTTCTTTACCTTCCTAATGCTGCAGTGCTTTAATAGTGTTTTGGTGAACCCCCAACCATATATCTACTTTATAAGTATAATGTTGCTAGTATTAAAAATCATAATGTAAATATCTGCATTTTCTGATGGACTTAGGCCAATGTTGAAAGGTTCCTTTGTCCCCAAATGGGATCTGATCTACAGGTTAAGAACCACTCTTCTATATTGTATTAGACTAAGGTAGCACACATATTAGAGCAAATCTGAAGGCAAATGGTTAGAATTAGAAATAAGTCATCCCGCATGACATAACCCAGATCCAGAAAGACACACTTGTTATTTACTCATTCATAATTTGATATCAACTATAAAGTAAAGGATAACCATGCTACAATCCACAGACCTAGACAGACTATGTAACATGGAGGGCCCAATGAGGGGATCTCCCTGGGAAGGGAAAAATACAGGAGATCCCCTCTTTTGACTGTGGTGGGGGCGGGCAGTGGGCACAGCAACTTGAGGGATTGGGTTGGGGGGGTGGGAAGAGAGGGGCAGTGCTGAAAGAGATGCCTGGAAAGGGCAGCTTTTTGGAATTGGGTAAAAGCTTGATGCAAGGGAAATTTTGACAAATCTACAAGGATGGCCCAGCTAAGACACCAGTCAGAAGTTGATGCATAGCCTGAACTGCCATCCCTGATCAGATTGATGACTACCCTGTCTGTCAGCAGAGAGACTCATCCATGGAGCCAGGTTCAAATATTTAAAGCCAAACATTGGGCCTGGTTCAGGCAGTTATGCTGAGCAGATGAGAAAAGGATTGAGGACACAGGGGTGTCAGCTACATCACAGGAGAACCCACAGAAACCATTAACCTGACTTATGGGAACTCACAGAGTCTGAACCTACAAGGGAGCCTTTATGGGACCAACCCAGGCCTTCAGCATATATGTGACAATTGTGTAGCTTGAGTTATATGTGGGATTCCTGGGAATGGGAGCAGAGGCAGTCCTTGGTGCTTTGACAGTCTCTTGGGAACCTGTTATTCACGCTGGATTGCCTTGCATAGGCCGAAAACAGGGAGAGGTGTTTGGTCTTATGGCAACTTGATAATGTCATGCTTTGCTGAGGCCTGTGGGAGACCTGCTCTTTTCTGAGCTATTATGGATGAGGGGTGAATAGGGGGCTGGAAAGGAGGATAGAAGAATGGAGCAAGAGAAGAGGAGGCTGTGGTTAGGGTGTAAAATAAATTAATAAGTTAATAAAATTAAATATAATTTATGAATATCTGAATATCTCATGGTTGTTATAAATAAAATTTATGATGATGGCCACCTCATTGATCCTAAGATATATACTGGTATCTAGTTATTTTCACAGGAAAGATAGTGCTTTTATTTACTTATATACATTTATACTTATTCATGTATTTATTTACTTACTTATTTATTCTTGTATGTATGCTACTGGGGATGGGATATAGGGCATTGGTCATGCTGGGCCAGTGTTCCACCAAAAAGCTAGTCTCAAGCCATGATTATTTTATGTAAGTAAGCAGAGTAAATGCAGTATCAGTTATTAACACCCTGGAAAAAGAAAACTCTTTGGGCAGGTACTTGCTCCCAAGAACTAGTCTGACTATGCAGAAATGTAGCATTAGGTTATGTAATACCATGAAAAAAATCACTCTGAATGGCTTAAGGATGAAACAGTTTTGTTCTTTCACTTTAATAATATTCCCTTGTATCAATAACCCATATGCCTTTAAAAATTCATCATTCCTAAATTTTATTTCATCAACTTGGTTTTAGTAACACAGCTTTAAACAATTACTATAATTACTGAAAATAAAGACTGAGGAGAAAAGGAAATATCTGCAATTCAAGCTGCTTTTTATACAGTAGAATGTTAATTTTCTAATAGTGTACAGGAAATTGACACATATTTAGTAGCATAAATGTCTGTAATAATTCTTGTTTCTTTATGTAGTCAGTGTGAGTTCTATATAACAGAGTTACTACTCAGCATCTCCTAAGACCTAAGCCAGTTTACTAAGACTGTCCTTGCTTCTGGACATAGCTGAAAGGCATTTGCTTTCAATGCCTTCATGTTTCTTTATGTTACAGAATAAGGTTCATATTATATTTGCCTTTTGCCTGGCATCCCTGGTCTACCATACCTCAAGCTTTAAAAGATCTTATATGTTCAAAACAAGAATCTGTCTCCCACTGAATCTCTCACATTGATTTCTCTTAGGTTAAGACAAACCCAACTTTTTCAGTGAGCTCAGTATACTTGGGTTATGCCCTCCCAAGAAACCTGCCTCTTGATTGAGTCTGAGTCAGCAGGCCTCACACTTGAGCAAAGGGCTCTACAAGGGCAAGATGGCTTGATGGACAGCTTAGAGTTCCTCCTAGTACTAAGGGAGTGAGGTCAGTAGTGTGAAATCCATATTTTAAGAAAGAATGCTCAACAGTTAAGAGCACTGGCTATTCTCCTAGAGGACCCAGGCTTGATTTCCAGTACCAAATGGTGACTAACAACTATCCCTTACTATAATTCCAAGGGATCTGACATTATCTTTTGGCCTCCATAGGCACCAGGTACACAGAAATACATACAGGCAAAATGCTCATACATATAAAAAAGTAAAATTGAATTAAAAATAAGAATTACTTAAAAATAAGAAAACTAGGAAATTTATTGACTAAAAGTTATGGGAGGTGATAGGGTATGAGATGTAAATGTCAGAAAAGCAAAGTACAAAAAGAAAAGAGCCCAGCTTCATTTGTAATGTGATGGTTTTATAGGCCCTACTAACACTGCTGTAGACTGAAGGGATATAAGGAAAGGTTGGTATCAAGAACTAACTCTATGACTATAGGTGTCTGCACATCTGAAAGCCTAGTCATTGAAAAGTGGGCTACCATGTGATGCTTTGTGATATCGATGCTTTCCGCTCTCTAGGATCTAGATGCAAACAGGGCTCACTGTGCTACAGCATGTCTCCATCTGAGTGGTTCTCTGGACACATCATTTTAAGTGGCCTGATGCTACTATGAGAATAGAAACCACCAACTCATCATGTCATGCATCCTGCTATGCTTCTTCCTTCATGTGTTCAGATACATTTAGTCTTTGGAAAAATTTTCATAGCATAATATGAAAAATTAAATGAAGGAGGGTTTAAAATTTGTTAGTTTTTGGTTTGTTTTGCTTTATGAATGGACTTTAATGGCCTGAAGACTTAACTATCTTAGTTCTTCATTCTAAGTGAGTAAACATCTGCATTTCTTTTTGTGGCTACAAACACATGAAAAGAAAAAAAAAAAGAAGATAGTATCAGTCATATAGTTTGAGAGATATATGAATGTCTCACTTTATAGACAGAAAATACTCCAGTCAGGGCAGCTCAGGTACTATATTGTATGGTACATTCTTCTTTTAGAAGTTCAAAAATCCATGGTAACCAACTAAGACATTGTGAAGTGCTGCATGGTTGGCTGTATTTTGTTGTCTTTATATGGCAATGAAGTTCTCTTATGACAAAAAATGAGGCTATCATTTTGCTTTAATGTAGTGGTTCTTAGAGTAGTGGTTCTTAGCCTTCCTATTGCTACAACCTTTTAATAAAGTTCCCCATGCTTTGGTGACCCCCAACCATTAAATTGTTTTCTTTGTTACTTCATAACTGGAATTTTGCTACTGTTATGCATCACAATGTAAATATCTGATATGCAGGATATCTGATATGTGACTCCCAAGTGGGTCAAAATCCAGAGATTGAGAAACACTAGTTTGGAAGGTCATATAAGACTGGAGTCAGTTAATGATTCCAGTTCCTCTGAAATCCTAAGCTTCTCCTGGAGACCGCTTGCTAGAAACCTTAATAATAAGCTCTTACTGGCATTATTTTGTTGGCTGTTTCTCATGGACTGGGAATAAGAGTAGATAGAGAGGTCTGCAAGCTTGTGATGTGGTCTGCTGTTGACCATTCCATTAAATATGGGAGGAACTGATGACCTCTTTCTATAATGTTCCATTTCACATAGCTTCACATTTCTTTTTCTCCAGGGATTTCATATTTTCTCATAAATAAAATTAGTGCAAACTGTGAAATAAATTCACCCTAGCTAGCCAACTCCATTGCTATTTAGGAAACATTTGTATTTTTTTTGAAAATATAACTATTTTGTTGGGTCAAGCCTATAATACCAACACTTGGAAAATGTACATAGGATAATTAGGAGTTGAAGCCTAGCAACATAGTGTGGGGATAGCATGAGCTACATGGGATCCTGCTTCAAAAAAAAATGATAGATATTATAGAATTATATCAAACTCATTTAGAGTCCAAAAAGTTAATAATTTACATTTCAGTAACTAGATTAAAAAAAGACTAACTTTTAGTTTCCTTCCATTGTAAAACACATACCTTAAAAAAGGATACATTTTGAAGAGTGACACTTGATTTCTATTGCAGAATGCATGCTTGGCTTCAACACCTGTGAATAACAAAAGTAGCCAATTGTTTTGAAAGCAGTGATTTTGGAAACATCTGTTCTAATATACATCTGTGCCTGTGTGCTTGCTTTAGGAGTGCAAGATCCTCAGCATGAGAGAATTGTCACAGTATCTGCTAATGGGAGCATTCACAGCCCAAAGTTTCCCCACACTTACCCAAGAAACACTGTGCTGGTGTGGAGATTAGTTGCAGCCGATGAAAACATGCGGATCCAGCTGACGTTCGATGAGAGATTTGGGCTGGAAGATCCAGAAGAGGACATCTGCAAGTGAGTGAAACATCTGCAGTTCCAGCAGTATGGAATACTGCTGTTTTCATGTTGATTTAAATGGGATCTTTGCTTTGTTTTTGACTGACCTAAGTTTACAAACACGTTCAAATTTTATTTAAACTAAGGTCTTAACAAAACAGGATACTCATTCATACATGTATTCAGTGATTATTTTCCGTTTTTTATCTACCTCTATATAATTTGTGCAAACTATATATAAATACAACTGCTTATAATAGAAAATAGAGAATATAGCTATGTAAAGGATTGTAGTTGCACTAGACAATCCAAATTACCTTTATCATTAATCTTATATTTGAGCTTCCTGAAAATCAAGTCAATGAGATAAAGAAGGCATTTAAAAAGAGTTGGGTAGATGACCATGCCAGCGTGAGTGCCTGATTTCAGATCTCTAGCACCCACATAGCTGGTGTATAATCTCAACGTGGGGTGGACAGAGACAGAACTCTGTAACTCTTTGGCCAGTCTACATATCTGAGGCTGTAATCTCCAGGCTAAACCAAAGATGTCCTGTCCCAAAATATTAAGGTAGAGAAGCAACTGAGTTAGACACCCTGTATTAGCTTTTGTCCTGTGCAGGCATGCATACACATATACATGCATATACCACATGCCCCCCCACATTCTCACACACACACACACACACACACACACACACACACGCATGCATAAATGTGCACAGGCAAAAGCTGTATTTAAAGATGCACATTATTTAAATGACACACTGATACCTAACTATGTGATTGAGGAAATAAGAAGATTAAGTCTTGTCAGGAGGAAGGTATACAGTTTAAAGAACAAATTTTGACATTCAGGATAAAAATGCAAGATAGGAATGCACAATGGTTTCCAACAATGTTCAAGATCTGGTGAGCTGAGATATTTCATCGACACAGAAGCACTACTGTAAGCCAGACCAGTGTTCCTCTTTTAGCCTCATGTGTATATGTCCAACAAGGTTGAGTGTTGTTAAGAATGTTTAAGTCAGTATAATTTGTGTATTATGAAAGTATTTTACTTGAAGATCTTTGCTGAATTTCTTTTGTCTTCTTTGATAATCAAGTTAAATAGAATTTTCTGTTTGTCATGTATTACAGATAAATATTTCAGTAATGTAGTAATGTTTTAGCTTTAGCATCATTTCTCTGCATTTCTTCTCCCTGTGACTGGGGTTTGAGTTGTGTTTTTCTTCTATTCACAATGTGGTCCAACAGAAGTAGGAGCTATCTTGACATGGGAATGAACCCTACATTCTATAGGGTGTCTTGCAGCTGAGAAGAGTGAGCAAGTGTCTAGGTGCTGATGCATATTCTGTACCGCAACACAAAAGAAAACTTGTTTTTCTTGGTTCCTATTTAGACATTTTTCCTGTGAATTAGAAGTGAAACACATGAAGAGTCTGGGATTTACCACACTAAATGGAAAAATCCTAATTTAGATCAGTAGAAGGGGACCCAGAAACATCTGTATAATTGACAAACATATCATAGGAGAAGGCATATGTGTGCATGTTGCCTAAGTAATATATATTTTCAGTTAATGATCTGAAGAAAACTGTCATCTTACCTGCCACAAGCAGTTTGTGATATGATTTTATCCAGCATGTGGCTCAACTTTAAGAAGCCACCCTTCCCATGGCTTTGACATTCCTTCTTGATTGTGTTGCCTTGTTCTTATAAGTTCTGTACACCTGAGTGACATCCAGAGGTCCTTGCCAACTTTTCTGTTTTCTCTATTACAATGAATCATTGGAATATGTGGCATTCTTCTACACCACTAAAAGGGCCTTTGCATTTATGTCTAGGAATGGTCAGAATGCAGACCTATCATACTATATTCCCCACTTGACTAAGTAAAATAAATTACCTTTAAAAGTGACCATTTTAGACAACTACCACTTATGTACAAAGATCTTTGTTTCATAGGATTCTTACTGAATTGTTTCTTTTTCTTTCCATTTTTGATAATACAGAAAGTATGAAGTTGTACCAGCTCATTAACTTGATTTCTGTTTTCTGATGAATTTCCATTCTGATGAAATGGAGCCACTTTCATATTTATTATTTCTCACCCTTGCTTCCTGTTCTTTGAAATGCCAGCTCACACCCCTGGACTCACTTTCCTTTGTCTGTTTCCCTATTCAAATCTTGTGTCTCGTATTTAAGTCTTGGCTCTGCTGGCATGTGTTTCTTTGGCTGTGCAGGTTTTCACCAGGACGTGTGATAGCATGCACTCCTCACTGAGTGAAGAATCCCTCTCACCAGGGATGTGCAACATTAGACAACTTTCATAGTAGGCTTCTGCTAAGGATCTGCTATTTCTGGACTGCTTGACACTTTTGGTCAGCTGTATCTGTCTTTTGGAATAGTACTGTCTTAATTACTTTTCCTATTATAGACACTTCTGTTAGGGGTGACTTGTAACAGAAAAAAAAATGCCATATATAGTGAACAAGACAAAAGTTACATTAGTTGGAATATACTTAGCTCAGGCACATTCTTGGGTATCGATGGCACCAGATTCCTGTTTCAATGGGGCATGTGGCGCTCAATGGTATGTTTAGTCATGGATGCCAACGAACTTGTAGAAAGACCAACAAAGGCTACACAGAGGTAGGTTGTCATGGCCTCCAGGATTAGCATTATATCTACATGAGTGCTTATGGTGATAGAGCATCTCCCCTGCTCGCTCCCAGGTTTCATTTAATTAACTGCTCTGACAAAGCAGAGCTGAATTATTTAATAGTGATGGAGAAGACCATGTTGACAGCTTTGCTAATGTTTAAGAGGAGATGGGCGAAAGAGGTTGTGTGCACTTTAATTGAGCTTCAAATGGTCCTTTCATTGTGGGGATATGGATACAGGAGCTAGATTAGTTCTGTGCCCTGTTGCTGTAGTAAAGTACCCTGCCAGAGCAACTTCAGGGAGAAAGGCTTTCTTCAGTTTACAGTTCCTCATTGTTGAGAAGTCAAGGTAAAGACTTAACCCAGCATGTCACATGCACACTGGAGATCAAAGAGAGAAATAAACATGTGGCTGTTAGTGTTCTGCCACTGTCTGGAGAAGAAGTTGCTATGTGATTGTTACACCAAGAGGTAGATGCACTTCTGGGTCTTCTGCCCAGGTAATGGTTGTGAACACAGTGGGCTAGGAGTTTTCTTTTTTTATAAAAGCGAAGATCTAGTAGTCAAGGCTGTCTCTAATAGACATGGACTTAGGCCCACCTGGTCCAGACAGTCCCTCATTTATACACTCTTCGTTCTAAACCTTGCTAAAGTTCACAATTAAAACTCACCATTACAGTTCCATAAGGACTTAAGTTACAGTGACCTAAGAGGCTGCTTGTGAGTACTCATCAATGTCAACTGTTGGTGCTTTTCATGAAAAAAAGTAGGTCATGCTTTAGATAATTGTGATCTGTGAATCAGCAATAACATTGTTTGCCTGGGTACAGGAGAGTCTGGGCTCTAAGGAAGCAACTCTATGGTAATAGTGTGTTAAGATACACAGTGAGCAGGATTGGAGCAGTGCTTTTAGCCAATACGATATGCAGCCAGTGGGGTAGGATTGGGGAGGGTCTGCCGAAAGAGGGCACATAGTTATGCATCTGCTACCTTCTTACAAAGAGGAGATGTTTTATTTTCACTTTCTCTTTTTAACTGTCTTTCTGTCTCTATTTATATCTATCTGTCTGTCCATCTATCTGAACAGGTGGGCTGTTATATGATTATACCAAGAGGAATCTGGTGATCTTTCTGCTCTACACAGTCATATTTAATGCATTATTTACTGACTCTGCTCATCCATGGTTTTTGATGTTTGAGAGATGTGATGAGCCTAGGGGAAGCTTTTAATTGGGAACTTTCATAACATTTCTTCATGTTTGCTCCTTTTCTGGTGTAAATAATTGGTTCATGGCACATTAATCTCTGTTAGAAAGATGATATGAATGGCATTTGAGACAGGATGTATTAACCGCCAATCTGATTGAAAATAATGCCTCTTACTCATTACCTTTGCCTTTCTTAAGTAGAAACACTAGAAGCAGCCCATGGGGACTGGTGGTAGAGGGGAAGAGTGGGTTATGGAAATGACAAATTTGCTAAATTAAGTGAAGATTGTTTTAATATTTAGAATTTAAGATTTTCAAAAATTTATAACCATTCTCTAAAAGTAAAGCATTCCCTTTACACATTTGCTTGTCTTTCTCTTGTTTATAATAGAACTAATGCGGCCTTATTGTTTACTCATTTATTTATTCCCACATTCAGCAAATATTTACTGAGTGCTGTGTTGGGTAATATGATGACAGCAGTATACAGAAGATGTCTGTGCCCTCACATAGTCCATAGTCAGGATAAAGACTAATAAGTAGACAAGATAAAATGCTGCCCACTCAGTACATAGACAGAACAACAGTTACTTTAATGAGTTGAGTTTATACTGACTGTTGTCCATTTTATAAATCATACCATAATTGGGTATTTGGGCTAACAACTAAATAAATATCAGTTATATATAGGGTGGATAGACTAAACTTGCCACACAGAGTTCACACCTCAAACATCCATTTTCTGTGTATCACCCTAACTTCTGCACTTGAGAATACCACAGATTTCCTATACCCACTTAATAAAACCTTTGTAAGTTGTGCAATGCAAAAATTTTAAAATGTCACTCAATGGAAATGATGAAATCTTGCCTTAATTGGTGGCCATGCAGCTTGGATAGAGACAGAATTGTTTATGTGGCTGATATTAACCATGGAGTCATTTGAGTGTACCATAAGGACTTCCCAAGCAAAATGTTTTTTGGCGCTCCTTAAAAGGACCGAGGGAATGAAGATAATACTATTAATAGTCCATATTTGGTTTAAGCAATTCCATATTTGATACTAGAGAGGCTAACGCTACTCCATGTATTTGTTTAGATGTCCAAGTCCGGCTTCTCTCCCTACCTGAGCCCAAGACACAATATCAGAGTGCTGTGCTCTAGCTCCTTACTTCAGTTTTTATTGTTGATGTACACAAAAGAGAGATTCAGCAAGCAAAGCAGCACTTCTAGAGGTAGACTGTGGGCACCCTGCTAGAAGACAGAGATGGCCATGTTTCTAGCCCTAGATGTCAAGGTGGCTGGCTTGTCTTCAGAGTATCAGCCAGAGTGGCTGGAAGCATCACTGACTTCTCTAGGACTTGCTTTAGAAGCAACCCCCCCCCCCCAATGCCCAGTGCTGAGTCACACAGTTGATGGTTATTGTCTTGTACTTCACCAGATTCTCTCCCAATTGCTCCGAAAACAGAGGACATACTTCTCCTTTTCTAGTACTTTTTTCTTTGGTACACTGGGAGCTAGGGAACCCTGCACTTGGATGCAGTGAGAATCTACAAAATCCCAGTGTTTTCTATTTGAAATCTAATTTATGTCATGTCAAAATAGCTACTTGCATATTGTCAACACTGCTAGAATTTTCACTAGAGAAAATCCACGGGGATTGTGCCATTCTATGGCTGCTGGGAGAGACGCCCCTTTCCTCTGCCTTGTACAGGAGGGAAACAGCAAGAAAACACCAGGATAGGCCCAGAATCCTTACTTCCTGATGTGTAGGAATAACCTTACATGCTGCTGGAGCTGTGCAGTACTAAAATACATTTCCCTAGATAGTCAGTGGCCTCGCTAGAAAGATGACTAGATCTGTTCAAGGAGTGTTATTGGCACTCATTTTTCAAGTAGCCACAGAAGCTTTTTAGTAAAGACAACAACTTTGGATCTTGTCATTGCTGGCTTCATGAAGCTGCTGAATGAGCAAGATAGGTGTCTACTACCCTCTTCTGCCTCTGTCTACCTCTCTCTAGGTGTCTTTCTTTCTCTGTACCCATGACCTTTTCAGATGCCAACTAAGCCTAGGGGAAAGGATGTTTTATTGTAATTGCTCTGGGAGGGATTTTGGTATGAATTGAGTACTAGAGCCCAATGACTTGCAGCAGCAGTAACTGTAAACTGTGCTACTATGATTGGCAAGCTCCTGGTTCGAGCCCATTCCCCAATTAAAAGTGATGCACTGTGATTTTAGTTCCTGAAAGCAAACCAGTCTCTCTACTCTCAGAGAAGACGAGGTGGTACAAAAATAATAATGTCTCTTTTTTTGTACTAAGGGCAGTCAAGATTGCCATGTAGCTTTCAAATTCCCAGTTACTGTTTTACCCCCACCTGTATTTTTGACCATAAAATAAAGCTCCTTTTAGAGTGCAATTGCACTTCCCAGCAACTCCTTTTAGTATAGTTAGTTCAGTGGCATAATTTATAGCTTTGTTATCCTTTGCCCTCTGTAGAATGTACTTTTGTAATTAAAAAAAATCAACAAAACAAAACAACAACAAAAAAATAACATTCCCCAGAACACTTAAATTAATGGGTGGGGATGTGAATAAGGCTCAGATCAAAGGACTCTGCTTTTGGCTAAAGAAATGTTTTGGTTTTATGTTTTGAAATGTTCAAAATCAGCATTCCAAGGAGAGAAAGTATATGTCTATAATGCTCCCACACTCTCCTGTCTAACCCAGTATTTGTCTCTTACTAGAGTCTGCTATTTTCCCCATATCTTCTTATCTCCCAGCATTTCCTTCTGGTCATCTTCCCTTGTTCACCTTTCAGGTGACAGCGTTGCCCAAAGGTCACTTCTCTTCACTTGTCCAGACAGAACCTAATAGTTTGTAGGCTTTGTGGTTTGGGGCTGTTGGAAGCTTTCTTTGGGACATGCCCTTACTTTACATTGTCTTGCTGGCGTTCAGGATAGAGCCACATACTTAGGCTATTTTAGTGGCATATTGGCTTGTATATGGACACCATATATGACTGAAGAAATGTCAGTTCGTTGTTTGGCTGATTAATTCTCCTAGATTGTCTAACCAGAAAGAAAACACTAGTAGCGAAAACAATGGTTCATTGCTGGCTAAGATAGGGCTTCGGAATGGCTAAACGTGAAACGGTTCTCTCTGAGTTAGTCTTTCCATCTCAGCTTCCCTTTCCATGTTGTGTTTAATGTGATTATAACTCCAGCATTAAAGCCGGGCTGAATAGCATGTTTTTTGGGTGTTTGTGTATGGGGGGTGGGGGCTGGTGGTGATACCCTTGCCTGGCACATGTAGAAGTCAGAGAGCATCTTTCAGAGCTGGTTCTCTACACCACATCATTCCTGGGGATGCAACTAGGGTCGTTAGGCTTTTATCTTCTGAGACACCTTGAAGGCTCACATTTAACACATTCTTGACCTAACCTGACATTTTAATTACCTGCCTTCTGGAAGCTAGATTCCCTTGAAGCCCCACCTGTCTAATGATTCCTTTTTAACAAAGTTAGTTTTGCAGTAGGCTGCTCCCCCAGCCTTTTACATTACATTGCAGGCAGATGCTGGATAAGAAATGCTTCTGATTATTAGGTGGATTCATTTCTATGTTGTTTGACTTTTTGTCCTCTGAAAAATGACAGAATTAAAAAAACCGTTAACTTGTACAAAAAGACTGATATTTATATTCAAATGATCAGGATTAAATGAACAGATAGACATGGCACTGGCACTAAAGGCTTTTTCACTGTGTTTGATTCATCTTCATCCCTCCATTTTCATAGAAGGCAAGGCGCGGCTACTACCTTCTCCTCAGTACTCATTTCAGGGGCAGTAGCATTGTTGAACACCAGCACACTGCTCTCTGTGTGAATTCAGCTTTTCAAGAATAAACATAATACAAAATATAGGCATGCCGTTCTCTGTATGTAGACACCAACATTTGGCCAAACCAGAATACCTCCTTTAATTTTCAGTTACGTTAAGTATATACCTTCTTAGGTTAGAGTTGTTGCTCCATGGAAAAATTCTTGAACATCTTAGCACTATGAGGGTATCAGAGAGAAGGAGAGAGAGAGGGAGATGGACAGGGATAGGGACAGGAAAATAGTAAGCATGTGGAAGTGTTTATTTGACTGCATGTGCATATGGTGTGTTTATGTGAATTTATATGTGGGTGTGTACATGCTCGTGTGTGTGTGTGTGTGTGTGTGTGTGTGTGTGTGTGTGTGTGTGTGTGAGTGAGCACACATCAGCTCTACACCTAATCATTAAGGCCATTAGTACACAGAGCTTTGTGCTCCCACCTCAGTTACAGATACTAAAATTTTGTATAACACCAAGTCAGAGGCAGCTATTAGTATTATTGACAATTAGTAGCAAAAACAGCAGAAGACCTGGAAAGATTTCAAGATGGCTAAATAGTTGTATCCATTTCTCTTTCCCTATAGAGTAATACCAACACAACAAACTGATGACTGCATTTTAAGGAGAATGCTGTGGATGTCAGTCAAAGGAAGATAGGCGGTCCATAAGGCTGGGAAGCCAGGGGTGGCAGCAGAGAAGATCACAGTGCACAGTAGCTTTAGCCTTGTACACAGTGTCTATAAGGGAAGCAGGGGAGCAAGGAAGGAAGGAAGGGAGACAGGCAGACACATACAGAGAGAGAGAGAGAGAGAGAAAGAGAG
Source organism: Phodopus roborovskii (assembly GCF_943737965.1). NCBI lineage: Eukaryota > Metazoa > Chordata > Mammalia > Rodentia > Cricetidae > Phodopus > Phodopus roborovskii. Next base: position 15,244,777 of record NW_026126540.1, read on the forward strand.
AGAGAAGAATGAGAGAGATAAAAAAGAATATGAATAAGGGCCATAAGAGTATATGGGGAGTATCTGGGAAAAACACAAGGGGTGCTAGGAGTAGGGACTTAGTAGAGGGTAGTTGGGGTAATATAATCATAGTACATTGTATATAAACAGGATATTGTCAGTTTTTTAAAGTATTAAAATGACAATAACCTGCATTGTTTGGGAAAACTCCAGAGGGTTCCACAACAGGACAACAAGTCACAGAAGTGTTGTTTCCACACCTGGTGCACAGGCGTTTGTATTTGAGGAGATAAAAGTACCACTGCGTTTCACATTTCACAATGTAGATGTGTATCACCTTACAACAATGCCCCCTCATAAAAGCATAGTTCCTGTGTGTCTTTTGAGAAATAAATATTGAAAATGAAGAAAGTTTTCTATTGTTAGATAGATATGGAATTAAAGACAGCATTCATTATGAGAACAGAACTATGTGAGTTCAAAAGTTATAGGAAAAGCCTCATTTAAAAGTAACATTCCATTAATTCACTTCAAAGGGGAATCTTTGTGCAGTGTGCCGAAGTAAAGATATATGGTGGTTATGGCTTGCTTAAGATTTATTGAAACTGAGTGTTGGTCATGGTACATGCTTGTGTAAGCCATACCTTGCCTTTTTCACAGACATTTACTCAAAGGTGAGCAGTGTAGGAGGCCAGACGGCCAGATGTCCTTCTTCTCCTAGACAGAACTCTCTGTCAACTATATTTTGGAGTATAAACATAATAGACAATATAGGCGTGCCTTTCTCTGTATGTGGATACTGAAATTTGCCCAAAACAGAATGCCTCCTTTAATTTTCAGTTGGATTAAGTATGTATCTTCTTATGTTAGTGCTGTTGCTTCATGGTAGAATACTTGAACATCTATGTTTGGTTTTTAATGCACATGTACACACACATGGAAAGAGAGAGAACATGTGGGATTTGCATTTGTGTGTGTGTGTGTGTGTGTGTGTGTGTATGCACATGCACATGCATACATGTATTAAGGGGCACATACATCATCTCTAGACCTAATCATTAGTTTTTGTTGGGAACACACTTAGGTCATTTGTACACAGAGGTTTGTATTACTGCCAAGGCTTCAGTTGCTACAATGTAATATAACATTTGAATATCCAAAATAGGTGATTGTTTTGTCAGAATCAAGGTCAAATCCTGAATGTGACTTTTAGCATGCCATGCAGTAAAGACTGGTTTGGAAATTGAAAAGGTTAGTTACATTCACCATACTGATTAGGATGAATTGGCAACCTGTTTGCATGTAAGAATTAAATCTATGGGCAACAATGCCTGCTTAGGATTCCTGTCATGTCTCCTATTCACTTAGGTCACTTGCTACTAGCAGGATGGTCTTGGTTAAAGCACTTTGCCTACTAAATCATTATATTTATTTTGTTGTTATTTTGTGATGCTGAAAAGGGAACTAGAACCTTACATATGTGTGGTGATTTAAATAACAATGGTCCCCACAAGCTCATAGATTGGAGTGCTTAGCATCAGAGTGTGACACTACTTGAGAAGGATTAGGACATATGGCCTTGTTGGAGGAAGTGTTTCACTGCAGACTAGCTTTAAGGTTTTCTAAAGCCCAAGTCAGGCCCAGAGTTTCTGTCTTCCTGCTGTCTGGGGGCCCAGAACTAGAAAACTCAGTTACTTCTCTAGCACTCAGTCTCTGTGTACATGCTCCCTAATGGACTAAACCTCTGAAAGTGTAAGCAACCCCAAGGAAATGTTTTGCTTTATAAGAGCTGTTGTGGTTATATTTCCTCATCACATCAATAGACTAAGACAATATGCTAAGCAAGTACTGTACTTCTTGACCACATCCATCCCTGTCAATAAATTCTTAGAGTACACTAGAATATGTTGATTATATTTGCAAAAAGATACAGTTCATTTTAGTACTGGGTAGATTTCTGTCATTTTGGTTTTTTCTTTTTTGAAGATTTTGCATATATAATAAGATACAGAGAATTTTGTCTTCATCCAAACAATATTTTATGAATCTGCTTTGAAAATATTATGAAGATATATTGCTTTTTTTTTAAGAAGTTTGATGCATGAATGATTCCTTACATTAAAATTCATCTCTAATCCAACATTAGCTTTTAAAAAGAAAGTGTTTAAATTAACAGTAGACTCCACATTGGAGTCAGTTAAGTGAAAAGATTTAACTTTCAGTGAATCTGCTTGAACAATCCCATGTAATTCTTACTATGCACCTCTGCTCAGACAACAGTTAGTGTGCATCTTACCTGACTTTTCACAATAGGACTTGAACCTGTGAAACCCAGAAATCTTCCGTTTCAGCATGTTGCTTATGTTCATGAAATACGAGCATGACACCTGTCACCTCCAGCAGGTTTTCAAATCTGTTTTTCCCTAGGAAGTTATTCCTTATAGCTTTTAGAGTAACTTGGGGAATGTCTAGGTAAATTTCCAGTCTTCTGTAAGCTTTCCTCCCAGTCTGAGGAGAGGCACAGTCGATGTCCCAGGCAGCAGCTGGTTTAACCCCCTGCTCAGTTCTCACGAGAAATCCACATATTAACAGGAAAAAGGAAGGAAGAAAGGAAGAAAGAAAGAAAGAAAGAAAGAAAGAAAGAAAGAAAGAAAGAAAGGAAAACAGTCTCTTTTTGTGCTGTCTCTCTGTAGCTCTCCACGTCAGTTTGGCAGTTTGAACAAGCAAGCTAGTTCAAGATATCAAAATATTTGTGTAAATGGAATGAACCATAATTTATTGCTTCTGAAATTATTTCATGGGATTGTGGTAGGCCTTGTTTTTCTGAGGTGTTGGAGGATAATCTCAGTGGAAATGAGGCTTTCACTCTGTGTTATTACAGTGATTTTTGAGGAGAAAAATTTCTCTCATTTCAGTTTCCCTGCTATTTATCTAGATTAAGAATTTCCAAAACAAGTGTCTGCAGTAGCTTGCAAACAGGTTCCTGATTGTGGTCAAACTCTGCTATGCTTAGCAAAATTCAGATACTTGTTTATCTGTCTTAAAATCCAAAATATGAGGATTTTCTCACATGATGAAAGAGAACATCGATAAGTATATGCTAATTTTCCATGTAACATATGAAATCAGAAAGGAAAGAAGACAAAAGGAAAGGAAAAGAGGAAGGAGGGAGAATGGGAGACGATAACACCTAATGTGTGTAGGTTGTAATTTCTTGCTCATTGTTGTATATCATCCTAATGCATTCAAATTTCTTGGACCTGGGTTAGAGCAACAGGGCAACCAGACATGCTTACATTGCTATTGTTTTAAATTCAGTAATTTAATGTATGCACAGAAGCAGTGGACTGCTTTGAGACATGTTATGCAGTGATGAAATCAGGTCATTCAGCATATCTGTCACCTCTAACATTTATCCTTCCTTTGTGGTCAGACCACTCATTAATTCCTCTTCTATCTGTGTAGAAATATACATTATGTTATGATTGGCTATGGTCACACTACTATATAATAAAACATGAGAAAGTATTCTTCCTCTAGTTATTCTTTGCACATTCTGAGAAACCCTTCTCCTTTTCCCCACCTCAGTCTCTTCTCTACATCTAGGGGAGGAGCTTTGAGTATCCACATGGAAGTGACTTCATATAGTCCTATGGTTGCCTGCAGTGAGGGTGCAGACTGAAATGAGAGGGGAACGATGCCTAAGTTTGCAGAGCTAGTAGATATGTTTTCACAGTTTAAAGTGTAGTTGCACATAGCAATAGGATTATTGACACTCAGCAGTCAAGAACACTCACTTCTCAAGCATAGGATGACCTAGCTTTTTGTCCCAGCAACCACATGACAGCTAAAAAAAATGTTGTGTACCTCCAGATTCAGGGGGATCCAACACCTTCCTCTGGTATGTGCATATAGTGTACATACATCTGTATAGGTTAAACACTCATATATATTACATAGTAACAATAACAATGATAAATCCATAATAGCACTATCCATTATTCACTATTTCAGTATTTGCCAAAGCAAATAAAATCCTTTCTATATTTTCTCTTTATCCATGAAATAAATAAAAAGTGAATGTGTCAGAGAATATGGATTGTCTACTAATGAGCAATGATCATGTGAATTGTTGCCTCCTAGTGGGTTGCTATGACAGTAATTCTGACATGTGTTTAATAGATCTCATTACAGTTAGACCTGTTATTGTGGATATGTTGTTAAATTGGCAAACAGTTGTCTTTGCTCTAGTTTGCTGCATGTAGATCGTGTGGAAGTCACTGTCCCACAACAGTGTTAATGTGTTTATTGTACATCTAAGGAGAGTAGGAAAGCTTTAGTGGAAGACAAGAGGTATGAATATAATCTATGTCCTCTAAAAAAAAAATACTTACTGAGCCTGTCAAACAAAAGCAGAATAAAGAGAATATGACATTGATATCAAAGGCTGTCTTGCAAAGAATGAATATACTTCCAGAGCATATGAAATATATGGTATCAGATAAAAGCATATTCTGTAGTTTGGATGTTGAATGTCCTCCAGTGATACTTGTCTCAAGATTCTATATCCATGATAACACTGCTAGGAGGTAGTAGAATCTCTGAAAGGTGGCGTTAAGTAAGGAGGTCATTAGGACATATTGGCCTGTCCTTAAAGGGGATTGCGTGTCTCCTGCACATCCTGTGTATTTCCTCCTTGGTTCATGATGGGAGAGTTTTTGCTGGACTCTGCTCTCCTTTCCTGCTGTTTTGCTACATCACAGGCTGGGCATTTGGGGCAGGATCATTCATGAATAGAAACTCCCAAGGCTGGGGAACAAAATAGCCCTTCTCTCTTACAAACTGATTGACTTTGTAATGCTGACAAGAAGCTTACTGATAGTAGAGAAGTGTAAATAGAAATGCAATCTGAAGAGAATTGCAGATAATCAGCAAGCTGACTGCAAAAAAAAAAAAAAAAAATCAAACATTGGCTTTTGCCTTCATGAATTCCTGTACTAGGTTATGGCCTTTAGGGAGAATGACTCAATATCTGCTTGTCACCACCTAACAAACTGTTATTGAGTTGTAAGGCATATTGATGAAGGGGTGATCCTAGAAATACAGATTAGAAAGAAAATAGCTATGATTGACACCTCCATCTGTATTTTATGAAGGTGACATGTACAGTCCGGCCTGGTTGTTAAGGAAAATAAGCCCTTGGTGATGTGAGGAAGGGAGAGGCATTCAAGAGGAGACTTCAGAGTTCTTATGAAGTTCCATTGGAATTATCTGTAGTAAGTGGATGAAGACCTTAAATTGTAGAATTCTAGTATGCAGGGAAGAGATAGACAAAGCATTTCAAATAAAAACATTTGAAGTAACGGTGTCTAGCATAGCTGTTTGAAGAAGGTTGGAGATTGGTCACATTCTTCTTCAAATTCCTACATCTTCTATTTTAAAGGTAGACAAAGTGAATTAAAATACTTAACTTCAATCTTTCCAGTCGCTTCCTGCAAATAAATAAATAAAGCAAAATATTTGGTCAGAGAAAGTGATTAACCAGGAACACAAGATTTCAATCACTGTGACTATGTAATAGATACTCTTTCCCAGTTGTGAGCTCCTTAAAGGAAGGACTACCTAGGTGGGATATATAAGCCTGAGTCTGCTCTCCATTAGCTGTGTATTCATTACTGTTTGACAGTGTACTGCCTTGGAAACACATAAGGGTAAAGTTACAGAAAGCTAGACTATGGGGTTGAAGAATATTAAATCTCATAGCTAGTGCTAAACCAGGGTGAGGGATGGTTATGCACAGCTCAGTGCTTACTATGCCCATCAAGAGCAAGTGAGCAATGGAATACTATTAAAATCAGAAAAAATTTTACAATATTATATCCAACTCATTACTCTGAACAATGTAGTTACATTTGAGAAAATCAGTTGCTTGCATTTAATGTAAATAACCAGAATTGAAATAAAAGAATGAAACGTTTAAGAGAAAAAAATATAAGCTATTAGGCTATTTCTATGGCAATATGTAGAATTTTATTTTTGCCTACATTGTCTCTTGTTAGCTATCTATAAATCTGTTACCTAATCTATGTGTGTATTCACCCATCCCCCCCCATTCAGCCAGCAGTCATATACCCTGCTATGCATCAACCAAGTGTCACGCTACATATGAGGGCTACAAAGATTATTCAGTGACCCTTTGGTCTCCAGAAAGCATTGAATAGCAAAGAAGTGCTCATGGAAAAAATAAAATTTAAACTTATGTGTACCAGCGGCGGGAGGAAAAACCATACTCCTTACACTTGTGATGGGTGTGGTATGAACCATGTTACAAAGATGTCACTGCCTCTACCTCTGGAACTCCAAGGAGAGCTTCTATATGGCTGAAGTTTGAGAAAAGTGGAAGTGTGTAAAGTGAAGAAGGAAGGTAACCCTGTATTAGGGGACTTGCAATGTAACTTTCAAAATATTGATATGTAATCCTTGAAAGTTATTGGTAGGCATTTTCTCAGTATATCCAATGAAATGTACCACTGTGTAACTTAGAACCATGACTAATAATCTGGTCACATAGTGTTTGACCTATGACAGGGCTATTATTGCTGGAATCACTGTACCAAAAGATGTGATCACATTTATCGTCTAGTGAAATATGCTGTCTTGCCCAGGTTGAGGTTCATAGTGACTAAAAGCTTAAGTAGCCTACAATGACTCAGTTGCCCAAAAGCCCTCAAGTACACTGGATAGCTGTCTGCACAGCATCATAGGTTTTCTGACTGAAGTCAGCAGAACAAGAGAGAGCAGATGTTTGTGCCTTACTCTAGGATAATGTGAAAACCTTTATTTAGTTCTCAGAGCAGCCTAATGGGATCTTTTATGCTCACACTATAGTGACAGACAACTGATCAAACAGGAGTCCTGAAGATAATATCGAGGAGTAGCTTAGAATTGACTTTGATTAGTCCTTCCATAAAGACCAAAGTATAGTTTTTATACTTTAAGCTCTAATTGAAATGAAACATAAATAATTTAACAATTGATTTTAGAGTACATAAATGGGTAGGAATGGTAATTTTATTGTCTCCTAGCCTTACCTGTGCATATGATAATTAGCACAGCATTTCATATTTGTATCTGCAAAAACAGAGTTTAATTTATGTTTGCTTTTATAACAATCACTAAGGAATTACTAATGGAAGATGGTCCTACTGTAAACAGCCTTGTGATTCATACTCATGACTTCCTAACATCATGTATATAGGAATAATAAGACTCAGAAGTGAAATGCATCATGGTTCTTGGTATTTCCAGAGGGAAATTTAAGCTCATGGAATAAGTAGGAAGATAAAAATGTACAAATATATGAGTAGAAGTCATCAGATAATCACAAATTTATTTTAAAAATCTATCTTGTCTCTTCCACATTGGAGAAAGATCTGAGAGAAATCATTTGGAGTAAAAAAAGGAATATGCAGTGACCTATGGTAAATGGCTAAAAACCCTACTAGGGTTTTTGTCAGTGTGGGGACCTGTGAAACGCTCTGGCAGAGTCTGGGTATAAAAGAACCTGGAAGGTGTAACTAAAGCAGGGAGGAAATGGAGAGCAAGAGGAAAAGAGTATTTGAAATGGAACAAGAAGAAAATAAAATAAAACTATTGCCAGATAATCCCTGCCTCGGGATCCTGCCTAGAAGGTGAATTATCCAAGTGGGCATTAAGCCTGGTGTTTCTCATTTCCCTTTTCACACCATAAGAAGCAATCGCCTTAGCAGGACTTACAGCCCTGATGGAATCACCTGACAACCTGACTGGCCCCTTTGAGATAAAGCTTTTTGTTTTGTTTCCTTTCTTTGGAAATGAAAACATTCAATGAATAACTCAATCACTGGTTTCAGTGAAAAACAGGGTCCCACATTATCACACAGGTCCCTTGTCCTAGTAAACAAAGCCAAATGGGAATCCCAGAAAATACTCAAAATAAAACAAACATAAATAAACAAAAAACTGTTTCTATGCTTTTCACATGAAGTGGAATTATGATATTTTATTTGTCTGCTTTCTGAGATCCAAGTCTTCTACTGAAAAGTATCAGTCACTGTCCTATGTCAAGACTCGTGGTTCCAGAGAGTGCTGACTGCACACCAGTTCTCCTTTGCTGCTCTCCGGTTCCCTCCATGCAGTGAAGACAAGCAACCTTTCCACAGCCAAGACAACTTTACCATTTAAAAATTTTGATGCCCATGTGTGTTGCCTGAACATATGTATGTGCAACATGAACATGCTATTACCCACAGAGGCTGAAAGACAGTGTCAGAACCCCTGGAATTGGGGTCACAGGCTGCCCTGTGAGCCCTGTGATGTATATGCTGGAAATCCAGGTCCTCTGAGGAATAACCATTTCATTTCTTAAACGTTCCTCCTCAACTTGACTTTACTAATGCCCAATACAAATGCCATCATGTAGGTAAGGTACTCTACCAAATACAAACTGTTCTTTAGTTGTGACTAATTTATTTGTGATGCACATCACCTGTGTTGAATGAACAGCTGTATACACAAACCATCAAGTCAGTGAAACACTTCTGTAAAACTCATTATGATAGGCTGTGTTAAAGAGTGAGGACATGCCCCTTAGAGGACAGGGATCTGAGTACTCTGCACCTCATCTTATCAGTAACATGCTCTGTGTACTTTCTTGGGAACCATGTTAAAACTGCTGTCCAAACCTTGGCTTCCTGTCCATAATAGGAAGTACACTTTCATAGAAAGTAGAAGCATGGAGGAGTGGGAGGATGGGTAACTATGTATCCCAGAAATTCTGAACCTCTCAATGAGTGCCATTTACACTTCAGTCTGATAATTCCCATACTGAGAATGACATTGACATCGATACTCAGAGAAATAGAGGGAAGTGCTCAGAGATATTCTAAGTGATCAATGGCTCTGTCCTTTACAGTAAGAGGAGCAACTGTTTATCTATCTAATTCTAGGTTAGATTCAAGACAACTGCTTTCACAGAGAAAATTACAAGGGGAGTTGGTCCTGGCCTCCATTGCCAGTCAATGGCTGTGACTTATACTTATCATGCAGTACAGTGATTACTAACCTTTTCCTTAACTGAAACATCACCTTGTGGTCAACAACTGCCATTTTCACAGCCCCTCCCAGACTTGGGTTATCATTTTTTTGTTTTATTTTCTATTTTTATGAGGTAGACTTATGTATATGAGCATTGAAACGGTATGTTTCTGTGTGTCTGCATTATTTCATTTATTACAATGTCCTTACACATTATAGTGAATGACAGGGCTTTAAGAATCTCTCACACACCACAAATTTTGTTACTCATCTGTATATAATAACTGAATTTCTTCCTTGCTTTTGCTATAGTGAATAACACTGAAGTGAGGATGAAAGTGCAGACACTACTATACACACTCTCTCTCTCTCTCTCTCTCTCTCTCTCTCTCTCTACTGGTTTTTGAGAATCCTCCATATCCCCATATTACCTCCTAAATCAACTGTACTAGTTTGCCTACCTAGCAGTGTTATATAAGTTATGTTGCACTTGAAAACACATTCAGGTATTTTGAAAATAAATTCAATATTAATTAAGGAAAAATGCCCCTGGTTTATAATTACATGGAGCTTTAGAGCCTGTTCTTCCATAGGGCTTAAGTCTTGCAGTAGAGGTTATATGTCAGATTAAAGCAATTGTCTTTCAGAACTAGTATTTACTGGATGGATGTGGTGGTGGTCAGTGTGTGAAATGGTTTCAGCACAAGCATAAGATTCAAACTCAGATGTCCCAGATTTCACATAAGAAGCCTGATATAGCAGTACCCATTGTATCCCCAGTGCTGGGGTACACATAGATAGCAGGATCCCTGAATCTTGCCATCCTGGCAGTCCAGTTTATAGGAGAGGCTCTTGTATGCTTACACCTGTACATGTATAACACACTCGTGTATGCCTACCCCTTCTTCCCTAAAAGCATAGGGAAACATTTATTAAGTATTTTATTGTTAGATACTATGGTAATGCCACTACAGGTACTTTCTCTCATTTATTCCTTGCAAAACCTTTTCCGAGTTAATAACTATGATCTTTATTTTGTAAAAGAGGCTCTGGGGTGTTCGAAAGAGATGGGTAGAGAGCTAGTTATAAATGATGTCATTTAGGGCAGAATGGTTCTTCATTCTGTCCTGTTTAACCAGAGATGGCATGGTTCTTTAACATATGGACTTTTAACCTAATGTCAGGTGTCTGCCTCTGCCTGTCAGGCTTGCCTATATGACTGATTTATTCCATAACCTGTTTGTATCCCTCCCATGGACATAGTTGGAGTGCACAGATGATTTTTGTTTGGCGATGTAGTTGATATTTGTGAAGCATTGGTTCTTTGTATGTCTCATCATGTTTGCTGTGTTAGAGTAATTAGTGTTTTACACAAATATTCTAGAAACCTTATCAAGATGTTGATTTAAAAGAAAACAGTCCATGACTTTTTGTCATTCAGTAATACTTTTTCTCAGACAGTTGTGTTCATTCATTATTAGCTAAACGTATGTCTTTGTGTTTGGCCATCTTCAGTGACCTACATTTTTCCCCATGAAGTTTCTGATACCATAGGCCATAAAGAAAACATTGGTCTTTGTATACCAGTTCTATTTTCAGCTATCTTACTGACTTATCTTACTTGTTCTCGATCCTTTTTAACAGCATAAAGTTTAAAGCAATTTGATATCTGTCTTCTCTAACCCAGACCAGTTCTTGTTAGATCTGCTTCATTAATGATAATGTACACCAGTTACCTCCATAGCATACCTCAATCCTGCTTCCCTGGGCCTGTACTTTTGAGCCTTTCCACTAACTCTACTGACGCTTTCTCACAAAATATGTTAGCTGGGACTAAGGAAGCTTCTCCTGGTAAAGTTCTTGACTTGCAATGGTGAAGAACTGACGCTAAGACACCAAGTGTGACATATCCTTGTAATACTGGGGAAGGAAGTGACAGAGTATCCATGTGCTTTGTGGACAGCCAGTCTATCAGAAACAGCAAATACATGCTTCACCAGGAGACATTGATTCCAAAACCAAGGTGGAGAAGCCCTTGAAAAAGACATCATGCTACCAGCCTCTCAAACTCTAGCCTCCTCAGTGGAGTTCCAGGACAATGAGAGACCCCATTGCAAAGGAGGTGGGCAGCATTCCTGAGGTTCTCACATGAAGTTGACCTATGGCCTCTAACACATGCACACACACACACACACACATACACACACACACACCTATAAGCAATCAAGGATCTTTATTCCCTTTGTTCCTATCCCAACATTTTTTATTTTTATTTCTTCTATTTCAAATTTATCTAGAGCTCCTTCTCTGAAACCCCCAAATAGGAAGGAGACAGCCTCACTTTGCCCTGCTGTGGTGATCCAGTTAGTTTCATTTCACATAATACATGCTATGAGTTTCTGTTAGGAAAATTTTCTTCCAAATTTGAAAGTTTTCTGCTATTATTTTTAATAATTGGTGATTCAGTTACTTCTATGATCATATTGATGTTAATCCTTTGAATATTTTTGTAGAGCATTTTCAAAATCATTTTTTATTTATGAATAAGCTCATATTGGCTCAATTATTCTAATCATGTAATCTATTGATGGCTGACAGATAAACTATTGCCCTTTCAGAGAATTAAATACAAGGTTTAGGTTAGGGTTTCCTTTTTTGCCATTAATTGGGAAGGTTATTATATCCAATGGTTTGAAATTATTTATGAGAAATTAGAATAATGTGTTTGTTTATAGTTTATTAGAGGTCATATAAAACCCCATTTCATTTCATACTTACTACTGATAAATCTTGACCAATTTTTAAATTTCTCTAAGAGATGTTATTTAACTGTTTTTACTAACTTGATAATTCATATTTTAGTCATCGATTTCACACAAATTTCCAAGTATATTTAGTGAAAAATTTCATAAACTATATAATTTAAATATATCTTTGTGTAATTATGTCTTCTCCCTGATTAGTGACTTTGTTTATTGTCATTTCTTTCTTTCATTATTCTCCTTAACTGTACTTTTCTTGTTATTACGAAAATTAATTTTGTGTTTTACTATATCTCTTAACAGAGTTTTTTCTAATAGTTATTGTTTTTTTATTTTTTCTCTTATCCTTAGTTCTTAATTTTGTAAGTTGAATTGGTGGTTTGTACAGTTGCATTACCTTTATTTACTAATAAGATTAATTTAAAATCTTAATCTGACACCATGGAAACTTGAACCACTTCTCATAGTTTGTGTTCTCTGGTTCCCGTGAGAATATCTTCATTTGTTGTTAATCCTGGGAAATGTGATTGTGTGTTTGGCTTCCACAGTCTACACTGTCTTCAAATTATGTACCAAAAATTTAGAGTTGCTAATAATAAACTTTATCAAGTTAATTATAATAAATATCTACATTATTTAGGTACATGTTTAGTTGCATGCATTGGAATCTGTGTTTTCTAGCCCTTAAACATGACTTCAAGGTCAGTTTTTGTGGGGAAACCTACAATTTCTCTGAAGTTAGGTATCTGAATAAAATAAATTAAATTATAGAGATGTATTTTACATACAGTGTGTAGTATCTTAGCTGCTGCTGCTTCTTCTATTTGGTTTTGTCTTTTCTTTACTTTTGCTTTGCATTAATTATAAGACAGGGTTTTTCTACATAACCACCTCGTTGTCCTGGAACTCACTCTGTAAACCAGGCCCTGAAACACAGATAACAGCTTGCTTATGCCTCTTGAGAGCTGGGATTAAAGGCATGCACCACCATTGCTCTGCAGGTCTTATCTTTAAAGACAGTGCTTCTCAATTTCCCTAATGCTGCAACCCTTTAATACAGTTTCTAATGCTGTGGTGACCCCCAGCCATAATTTTTTTTTTTTTGCTAGTTCATAACTGGAGTTTTGCTATTTTTATAAAAAGTATTGTGTATATATATATATATATATATATATATATATATATATATATATATATATATGTTTTCCTATGGTCTTAGACAATCCCTGTGAAAGGGGTTTTTCATCCTCAAATGCTTGAGACCCACAGGTTGAGAACAGCTGTTCTAAAACCTTGGAGTCTGGGATTTGGCCTCTGAAACTGAATCTGTAACTTTACAATTAGTTACATTGTAAGCTTAGCCAAATTATCTTCTCTCTATCTAGTCACCCATAAACTGGGCATAATCAAAACCTTCCAGTTAAGTTTGCTGAGAGGATCTTTTGAGATAATATTTAGAAGCACCTAAAAAAGTGCCTGACACATTTCAATCACCTTATAAGTATGACAATTATTCAAAAACATTTTCAGTGTTAACTAGAGTCTATTAAGAATATCTGGTGTTTGACTAGGAGTCTGAAGATTCTGTTTGTGTTTGGATAGCAAAAGTATAAGCCGATAAGCTCTGTACAGTAATTGCCATCTTATTTTTATTACCTATCCCAACCTGTTCCTGATCCAGTTGACACATGCAGAGCCAGGCTTTCTATAATCCACACTCACTTGGCATCGTTTTTCACCACTGTCAGGCTTGATAACTCATGGGGCAGGTTTAATTGACAGGGTTTTAGTCAGTATGAACTAGAGACAGCCTGTTCTGCAGGGTTGGTTTATTTTTGTTGAAAGAAGCTGGGTGTCTGACAATTATGTTTACCAGTGAATTTATTTCTCTGGTATACTCCTCACATTCCTAGGAGTAAGAAAGTAGCTCCCATATCCTCACAGTTTCTACATTCCCACAGGAGATCAAAAATTTTGTCTACAACATTAGACTTGTTTGCTAAACATAAAAGAACATAAATCCTCCCTGGGTCTGAGGAGGATGGCAGAGATGGGGAGAGATCATTACCAGCCACTTTGCACCAAGTGTGCTGCATCATGTTGCCCTGAGAACGTGATATTTGACTGGCTCATAAAAAAAGGCCTAGTAAATCCTTTAAATAATGGTATGGGCAATTGTTCACCTTGAAAATTGATACCTGGGAGTGTATTATAAGGATCATTGTGTCTCCAGTATGGTCATCTGAGCATGTAGAAATGGCTTGGCTTTAAATTCCCCATTCCTTTCATTATGGCCCATGTCTTAGTTAGGGTTTCTATTGCCGCAATGAAACACCACAACCAGAAAGCAAGCTGGGGGAGGAAAGGGTTTATTAGGCTTACACTTCAGCATTGCTGTTCATCACTGAAGGAAGTCAGGACAGGAACTCAAACAGGTCAGGAACCTGGAAGCAGGAGCTGATGTAGACACTATGGAAGGGAACAGATTACTGAGTATTTTCCCATGGCTTGCTCAGCCTACCTTCTTGTAGAACCAAGAACCAACAGCCCAGGGATGGCACCACCTGACATGGGCTGTGCCCTCCCCCATTGTTCATTAAATGAGAAAATACCTTACACCTGGATCTCATGGAGGCATTTCCTAAACTGACTTTCCTCCCTTTGATGACTATAGCTTATATCAAATTGACACAGGAAACCAGGCAGCATAACCTACATGTATTATTTTTCTCATTTGTGTCTTCCTCTCCTTCATGATGTTTTGACCTATATTAGTAAACATTTGTCAAACAGCTTCTCCTATGATTCCCATTTTCTTTAGAAGGGATCTGGTCAGGGAAAACAAAGTAAGAAACATAACCCTGTATAAATCATTAGAGCAAATAACTGTATTTACATGTATTATGCTTTTCCATTTAAAAGTATTTTAGTTTCAAAGATTATGTGGGGAAAAATGAAACTGAAGAATTTTGTTGCATTACTTAAGGGAAAGATTCATAACTATAGTTGTCACATATGTTGTCTTTATATTAACATTTTTCTTTAAATTTAATACTATCTAAAATGTTGGTTTTGATTCTATCTAGTGTATTTATACTACATTGTATTTTAAAACTGATTGATCATCATTTTTCAAATATGTCATACTTCTCTCATTAAAAGTTTTGTAACTTTCTCTTTATTATCTTATAATTGAATATAGAGAAGCCATCACTCATTTATATGTGCAATTGTTTAAAAACTGGTCTGTGGGTTAGCTAAAGCTTGGGAGGTATTCCTCAGCAGTAGAACATTTTTCTAGCAAGTGTTAGACTCAAACAGAAAGAGAAAGCTGGAATAATAATAGCAAAATGATTTTATAAGAAAATAATGTGTGCTAGTACCTAAATGTATATTATCAACTGCCTTAAAAATAAAAATATGTAGTCAGTAGTTTGTTTTTACTTGGTAAGTATTAACAGAATTCTCAGTATTCATTTGACATTATGCTTTTCTAAATTAGTAACTGATGGTAAAATTCTAACTAAAATATATCTTTCCTAACAAAGAAAATTGAACAATAATGATGGGAATTACGATACAAAATAGAATTGAATAATTCATAGATTGAATGTCATATAATTTTGCTCTCTGAAAAATATTTAAGTTTTAAATGTCTGATCAATCTTGTTAATCGCAATTTGTTAATAGCAAATCTGAAGGCTTTGAAAAATGTCTCATATTTCTCCAACTTGGTCTTCACTTTTTATTCTCTTTAACGTTTGCCTTTAATGAGATCTTCATTCAGGCATACTTGGGAACAACTCTCTGATCTGCTCCATAGATGCATTGCACACATTAAATTTCCATTGTCTAGATAAACAATGATGTCTCTGTCCCCTTTGCCTCCTCACAGGTATGATTTTGTAGAAGTTGAGGAGCCCAGTGATGGAAGTATTTTAGGATGCTGGTGTGGTTCTGGGACTGTGCCAGGAAAGCAGATCTCTAAAGGAAATCAAATCAGGATAAGATTCGTTTCCGATGAGTATTTTCCATCGGAGCCTGGATTCTGCATCCACTACAGTGTTGTCATGCCAGTAAGTACAACCTTGAGATCATCCTTACTTAAATTAGTCAGCTATTTTTTTTTTAATTGAATTCCTCTTTTCAAAGATGAGAATTAGAACACGAAAAGTCAGAAACCATTCTCTACCTTGGATTATTTTTACTGCAAAGATCTCATTGTGATTGTCACAATCAACTTAAGCATTTTCTCCTTAGGGGGTGATTAAAAATACCAAATGCCTTCATAACGTAGTAAAATGAAATATGTAGTTTTTATAGTTGTAAGAAGATAGCGGACTGGAGAGATGACTCAGTTGGTGAAGTGTTTACCTGAACAAGTGGAGCTCTGGTTTCAAACCCCAGAACTCACTTTTAAAAAGCCAAACATGGCAGCTAATTCAGCTCTGGGGAGGGAGTAGAGAAGACATATGTCTGAGACTGTCTAGTCTAGGTGGTGAGAGATCCTGATTCAAAAACTCAAAATCCTGCAGTCTCATTTTGTCTCATTACTTCAAATTTAAAAGGACTTGTCCACACTGCAACTGAGGGATTAGTTCAAGTTCATGTCAATATTTTCATCATGAAAATTATATTCAATGCATGGTTAAATGGCATTAAGTCTGATGAGCCGTGCATGCAGTTTGGTCTTTTGTCTTTAGTTCCTCTATCATTTCTCAACCAGGTTGCCCTGCTCTGGCCACTAAACTGCTCTGAGCCGGGCCGTAGGAGATGGAACTATGTGAGTAGTGAAGATGTTATAAATACTCTGATCATCTTTGGGGGAAACAATAGGGTATGCCGTAAAGAAGCAAGAGAATGTAAAGGTTGTTGGGTCCTATACTTCCTAAGATATGTAAACTGGTGGTAATAGAAAACTGCTTTTTTTTCCCCCTTCCTTACAATTTCACAAACTTTGGCTCATTTGTGTTTGCATTTACCTTGGCTACCACTCCTTGCCCTAGCACTTCAACTTCTTGTACTTCTCTCTCCTTACTTATAAACACATCCATTACTGTCTCAATATCCGTCTGCCAAATAGTGGGATTTGATGAGTGAAAATGTGGCAGGTGATTATGCTTTTAAGCCTGGCAGAACGTTTTGAATTATCACTGTATTGTTAAATGTCACCCACCCTCCCTCCCTTCACACACACATTCACTAACACTGGCCAGGCAAGGATTCATCAGTCTTAGCTATGAATCAGATAAATGAAAGCCTAAAGGAAGAAGCATACTTATTGGAGAGCTGACTTGAAGGATCTTGTGGTATTTGCTCAGGGGCAAATGTGCCTGCATTATCCCTCATACATTTCTTTCTATCTGTCATGGATAAATGTTCTTATTGACATCCCCACTTCCCTACAGGCAATGACCAGACTGACTACAAAGTCATAGCTGCAAAGCATGTCCTGCTGACAATAATGGCTCCTTAGTTCTGTAATGATGCAAATAGCATGAACCACAGGCCTTGGTAGATCATTAGCTTCCTGACCTGAGGTTTGCTGCATAGGCCTAGCTTAACACCTTTTTCACTGCAGCTGCTCATTAATATTTTCTGGAAATCCAGCCATTCCCCACTTCCTCAGACTTGTCTAAGATCTGAATGGATATTCTAATGTGTGTTACCTTTGTTACTGCTGAAGGATAGTGAAGACAATTTAGAGAACTCAATTTAAAGGATTGATGTCATGTGTCCTTCAGATGCTCATGTGCTAGCTAGTCTGTGTCACCAGGGATACAACTGCACTGTGGTGTAATTGCTGTCTGCGTTCTCTTGTTCTGGTTAAGAGAGGCTTGAGTGGGGGCAGTTAATGGTGATGTTTCTACTATTGTCGATGAATGTAGTGCACACTTTCCATTTTAAACCATTCCATTATTTGTACAATATCCATATATACAGCCTAATCTGCTTTTGATTATCTAAATTGATATGAATATATGATTGATGTAAATTGATATGAATATTTTACATGGACCTGACACAGAAAATTCAAGTCAATGAAATTTTTTTTACATCTCAAATTAAAGGGGGGAAAATGTGCTTTGAGGTGAGTTATGTAAGGAGGTCGCTCTGTAGTTTCATCTATGAGGAGTGGACATCAGATTCTGGTCTACCATGAACTTTCTGTGATTCAAAAGAAGTTAATAATGTCATTGGTATTTTTTCTCCTTTATGATGACAGGGTAGAGAGAGAAAGAGAGGGAGAGTACATAACCTGGTAGATTAGTAATGAGAGATTGTTTAAGAAAAAATGAAAACACTGGGACCTTGTTTCCCTTCAAAGGCCACACACAGTGAAAGCCTGGACACCCTTCAGATTTCTTAGAAAGAACAGTTCTTGTTTAATGTTGGAGGGATTTGTATTGGGTTATATATGTGCTACTCTGTAGTGCAGCATCAACACCATCATTTATAATGGTAAGAAACACACAAAGACTAAACAGAACAACTTTTCATCCAGTATCAATGTATCTGATTACAAGGTTTATTTCTCATTTTTGTTAGGAAACTGTTTCCATAAATAAATAAATAATCTGAGTTTTTTAAGTAAAAATGTGCAAATTTAGGTCTGAACCTTTTCAGGGTTTTCCTTTTCTTAATATGAAGAGCAATTTTTTCTTGAGTATAATGCTGTGTATAAAATGTGGTTTTCAATGTTCTTGACATGTGAGGGCTTTATTCTTCTTCCAATAGGGTTAAAATTTTTGAATAATTACTGCATTCATATTAAATATCTTAAACAATTTTATTGAATCCCACCTTTAACTGTTTTGAAGTTACTAAGAAGTAATAAGGTAGTACTTCTAGAAATTTATTTACTGTTTTACCATTTGATGGGTATTGATCTGTATCAGAGAACTAGATACTGTAGATGCCATAGCATTTGATTCCCATGTGTTGCCACCATTTGATTTATTGCTGGGGCTTGAGGATGGCTTAGGGAGAAAATAAAATAAACAAGGCACATTACTTACATCCATTTCAGGCCATTTAGCTTTAAGACTCTATCAAATTTGTCTTAATTTTTTAAAAACAAGAAATGTCTCAATCTCATTACCGGGGAAGGGCATTTAAGGTAGCCTCTCCACTATTGCTTAGATTGTTAGTTGGGGTCAACTTTGTAGATCTCTGGACATTTCCTTAGTGCCAGATTTCTCTTAAACCCAGTCATGGCTCCCTCTATTATGGTGTCTCTTTTCTTGCTCTCCTCCATTCTTTCCCTGACTCAGTCTTCCTGATCTATCATTGCTACCTGTTCCCCACAACTCCCTCTCCCCTTCCTCCATGCTCCCAATTGGCTTGTGAGATCTTGTTCCTTTCCCCTTCTATAGGGGACCTTGAATGTCTCTCTTAACTTTTCTGGTGGTGTATTGTAGGCTGGTAATCCTTTGCTCTATGTCTAAAAACCATATCCTCACTCAGGATGGTTTCTTCTAGTTCCATCCAGTTACCTTTGAATTTGAAGATCCCACTATGTAAATGTGCCACATTTTCTCCATCCATTCTTCAGGTGAGGGGCATTTAGGTTGTTCCAGGTTCTGACTATTACAAATAATGCTGCTAAGAACGTAGTTCAACAAATGCCCTTGTTGTGTGAATTTGCATCTTTTGGGTATATGCCTAAAAATGGAATTACTGGATCTTGAGGTAGACTGATTTCCATTTTCCTGAGGAACTGCCATACTGACTTCCAAAGTGGCTGTACCAGTTTGTACTTCCACCAATAGAGGAAGAGTGGTCCCCTCTCCCCACATCCTCTCTAGCATAAACTGTCATTGGTGTTTCTGATTTAAGCCATTCTGACAGGAGTAAGGTAGTACCTCAGAGCTGCCTTGATTTACATTTCCTTAATGGCTAAGGTTGTTGAGCACTTTCCTAAGAGTCTTTCAGCCATTCTAGATTCCTCTACTGAGAATTCTCTATTTAGTTCTGTACCCCACTTTTTAATTGGATTATTTGGTGTTTTGGTAAATAACTTCTTGAGTTCTTTGTATATTTTGGAAATCAGCCCTCTGTCAGATGTAGGGTTGGTGAAGATCGTTTCCCATTTTGTGAGCTGCCATTTTGTCTTGTTTACTATGTCCTTTGCCTTACAGAACCTTTTCAATTTCAGGAGGCCCTATTTATTAATTGTTGATCTCAGTACCTGTGCTACTGGTGTTTTGTTGAGGAAACAGTCTCCTATACCAATTAATTCAAGGGTACCTCTCACTTTGTCTTCTAAGAGGTTCAGTGTGGCAGGATTTATGTTGAGGTCTTTGATCCATTTGGACTTAAATTTTGCGCATGGAAATAGATATGGATCTATCTGGAATATTCTACAGGTCAGCATCCAGTTATGCCAGCACCATTTGTTGAAGATGCCTTCTTTTTCCAATTATATAATTTTAGCTTCACTGTGAATACCAGGTGTTCGTAGGCGTGTGGATTGATATCAGGGTTTTCAATTCCATTACATTGGTCTTCCTGTTTATTTTTGTACCAGTACCAAGCTTTTTTCAGGACTATAGCTTTATAATAGAGCTTGAAGTAAGAGATGGCAATGCTTCTGGAAGTTCCTAGAGCCTTCATTGAGTAGCTGATGGAAGCAGAAGCAGACATCCACAGCTAAACACTGGCCAGAATTCTTGGAATCCAATTGTAAACAAAAAACAACAACAACAAAAAAATTGATGACTAAAGGGACTAAGACTAGGCTGGAGAAACCCACAGAAACTGCTGACCTGAACAAGGGGAACTTATGGACTCCAGTCTTTAGCTGGGAAACCAGCATAGGACCCACCCAGATTTCTTGAATATGGGTTTAGTTAGGAGGACTAGGAAGTCAGATGGGGCCTTTAGTAATAGATCAGTATTTATGCCTAGTATTAATGGACTTTGGGAGCCCATTCCATGTGGAAGGATACTCCTTAGCCTAGACACATGGGGGAGGCCCTGGGCTCTGCTCTAAATGATATGGCAGACTTTGAAGACACCCCATGGAAGGCCTCACCATTCCATGGGCATTGGTGGGGGGAACAAGGATGGGAGGGACAAGGGGAGGATAAGGACAGGAGGGTTCAGGAACTGGGATTGATAAGTAAAACAAGCTTGTTTCTAATTTAAATAAAAATTTATATAATTAATAAAAGTTCTACCTCTTTCCAAGTATGTATATTCAATGACACCTGCTTTAATATAGGTTTATTTCTGATATATTTGTCAGTAATAGGATATATATATATATATATATATATATATATTAAAAAAACAAGCTAATACATCTCCTGATATGTTTTTTTTTTTTAAAAAAAAAAGCAAAACCCTGCAATGCTCTATAGGAGAGTGCAGGGCCTGGTTCTGTGCGTGAACGCCCTCAGAACCCAGTTGTATTTTTTTTTTTTTCACACTGACTTTTAAATGACTTGTCCTGAGTGAAATCAATGTACAGCCATTGTGGTGGTTTCTTCTGTGGGGAGGGGTTAGAAGGACACTTGGTGCCTGAGGTGCCACTAAGGAATGCATGACTGATTGCCAAGACAGTTATTAATTATGCAGACAGAGAACAAAGCTGTTCAGAGGATACTGGAAGTGGGGGGAGAAGAGGAGGGAGGCTGTTGTCTTTTCTTCCTGGCTGTGCCAGTAGATATTTCATGTCAGTGTCCCAAAAAAAGAAGTCTCTAGTTTGAGGACAAATTCACGGTTTTGATTGGGTGAAGAATTATTCCAGTTGACTCACAGGGAAACCTTCAAATTCAACTTTCACTTTTTCACTTAGAGTAAAAGTAGCTTGCTCCTTGGAGTAGTACCTGTGCTGTGGGACAGTCCTTGGTGGCAGAATGTGGGCAAATTCTCCCAAATGTTAAGTCATAGCAATTACTGACTCACATTTCCATGTTGCCCAATTAAGCTAGAGCTTTCTTTTAAAACAATTTCTTATTTACACAGACAAAGAACAAAATAATGGTGATGAACTGAAAGGTTTTTTTGTGAACTTGAGGGCATTGCAAACAACAGATATCTACCGTCCTCAGAAACACCTATCAAATGGCTAGATTCTTATTAAAATACACAAGATTTTTTAATTAATTTATTTATTTAGGAAAGGAGTCTTAGGTTAGTATTTCACGACATGAATATTTTGTAATTGCTGCAGTCTAATCTTGGCTTAAACTGTTTTATACCATTATCATTCTAACTTCTACTCATGGGCAATGTTCTCCTTCAAGCAACATGATCCCACCTATCTTCAGTTTCTACTGACTTTTGTTGCAGTTATTTTCCTGCCTTCCAAGAATGAGCTTCACAAGTACTGTTTAGAGAAAATAGGCAGAACTCCTTCAGGAAATGTGGAAGGCAGATAGATATTTGAATGGAGTTGTAAGTAAAATTTATGAACAATTGGAATCTTGAGTTTCAAAAATTAAAAATATAAAAGTTTGCAGTTGCAGAACAAGGCCTGGTAGAAGGTATTGTGAATGGAATAATAATTTGAGTACTTTTCATCAAAATCCCATTGTTTTCTCATTTAAATTTTTTCTGTGCATTTCTTGCAAGCATGTGTGTGTGTGTGTGTGTGTGTGTGTGTGTGTATAAAAGCACATGCATGAGTTCTGCATGTTAAGACCAAAGTACTGTCCAAGGGCATCTCTTCAGGAATGATACCTACTTTTTCCCTGAGGTAGTTTCTCATCTACCTAGAAGTTGCCAGCCAGAAAGCTCCAGTGATTTGCCTCTGCACTTCTCCAGGAGTAGTATTCCAGGCAAGCGACTGTGCTCAGTGGAATATTGTGTTTTGTTGTTTATGATGTTTCTGGGAATACAAACCAGATATTGAAATGTAGACAATTAACCCTTTTTACTGAATCTTCCAACCACACACAAATTATTTAAACTTTGTCAAATCAATTATTTTGTGAAAATTTAAATATGTATGCTAGTATTTCCCAGATTTCTAGTACTTTGCTTTTATCTCACTTTAAAGAAAAAAAATACATCTATTTAAGTAGATAATTTGCCATGTGAGTGATTTGGAACACTTTTAAGAGAAATTGTTGAGAGGAAATAAATGCATTTCTTAAAGAAAAACTACATACAAATAAAACCTGGAAGGATTCAGCATGAGTTTGATATCAAATATGATACAAGTAGTTCTGAAGAGCTTACTGTATCTGCCCATTATCATTTGTCAGAGATTCTTTTTTGTTTTGGGTGGTACCAATTGTCTTTCCATCAGTCTTGCTTAAAGATACTGATACAAGGAGCTCTACATGGCACTCTTCTGCTGCCATTGCTTTGGGTGGAAGCATGTGGCAATAGCTGTCAAATATAAATTGAGCAGGAGTTTTACTCAACATTGAAGAAATGTTTTATAGTCAAACAAACAAGCTTATTGTGTGACTTTGCTTGGAGTATGTATGTGTACTTAGTAGCCTATATGACATGTATTCCCTCTTTACTGTTCAGCCTGCAGAAAGGGGGATGAGAAATTCTCATAGAATTTATATGGATGTTTCAGATCATAGCATGTGCCTGTGTGCTCCATCTTTCCTAAGATGCATATTGAAGACTATCAATTTGTCAACTGTCAGTATTTGTTAGTCATAGTGCTTTGATGGATTGCCTTCTGCTTTCCTTCTTGCTCAACAATAGCCTTAACTGGTTCTTCACAGATATTGTAATTCCAGCATACACTTGGTTCTAGACCAGATACTCTCTTCTTCCACTATGTGAAGACACTTCAATAAAATAAATATTTATTTTTTTATTTCTTTATATTTTTAATTATATTTAACTTTTGTGTAACTTAATACTGTATGCTTGTTTTTATCTTTTGAGAATTTATACAGTTACAGTATTTACATCATTTCTACCCCTACATTCCCTCACTCTCCTCTAAGTCCACACCAGTCCCTATCAAATGTATAACCTCTTCTTTAATCATTGCGTGTACACACACACACACACACACACAAACACACACACACACACGGACACGGACACTGACACTACCTTCTGAGCTCATTTAGTGTTTCTGGTATGTACAAGTGGTTAAGGCTGAAGTCTTGGCAACAGATAATCTAGCAAGGGTTTTATTTCAGAAGAACACTGCTTATCCCTCTCTCTGTAGTCTTTCATTGTCTCTTTTATCTCCAGGTAGTCTACAACTTCATTGAGCTCTATTATTTACACACCTTTTACTCTAAGTTAGTATCTAAGCTTAAAGGTGAGATAGTCGCTCACCCCTTGGAGATAGTATAAAGATGCATCTTTTTAGATTCAAACTGCTTTTGTCTTTTGATTAGGATATTGAGATCACTGAGTGGCAAAATTATTTTTGTAAGACTAATAGCTTAATTGCTATCATTTTGTTGGTTTTATGGTATTTGTTTTCTTTCACCTACTTCATATAACCCATATCCTAGCATCCTTTATTTTCCCTTATAGCATCTTGCCTTGTTCTCTCATCAAAAATATTTTTCTGGTACTCTTGAAAGAGATAGTTTGATGGTTATACATTTCTGGCCTGTTGTTATCACAGAAATTTTTCTTTATCTTTCATTTATAACCAATAGTTTCGTCAGGTGCAATAGAATGGTTGTTATTTTTCACAGCATGAATCAGTCACATGGTTCCAACTGTGTTTTAAAATTTCCATCAATAGCTGTTATCCTGATGGACTTACCTTTATGTGTATCATATGCCTCTAGTGCCTGATTAGGCATCTCTTTCCCTAGATTTGGGAAATTTTCTTCTATAATTTCATTGAAGTTGTGTTTATGCTGTTGATCTTGGATTATTTTTCATCAATTCCCATGACTTATTTATTCATGTTATCTCAGTGTTCCTGTGCATGACGCATAAGGACTATTAACCATTATAAATTTATATAATTGACCCAGGTCCCTTATTTCATCTCGAAGCCCTAATGTCTGTCTTCTTTGTGACCCATTGCATTGCTAAGACTTTTCACTGAGGAATTTTAATTAGACTTCAATTTTCATATCCTGGGTTATTTCATTCAGTCAATTGTTTGTATTTTCTTAGACTTATAAGCATATTCCTCTGTAACTATTGAGAAAATAAATTTACTTAAATGTCTTGTTTTTGAGTTCATAAAGAGGGGATTGGTAGAAATGGAGAGGGGAAATGCTTCTTCTTGACTTGGTGACAAAAGTTGAGGAATAGAGGGACTTATGTATAGATGTATATAGTCATAATATCTCTTCAAGAATTTCTTGCTCCTTTTTAGTGGATTTACCATGTAACAAAGAATTTTGACCCTGTGTCATTGGCAGCTCAATTATAGATAATGACTTCATTTGCACATCTTCAACCAAAGACTGCTGTTTTCTACCTGGAAGGGTATGGCCAAAGCAACCTCAAAGAGGTTAACAACTTATTTAATTGATATATTCTTTCTAGCCAGCTCCACTAAGATACTGATCATAATTTGTTCATTAGCTATGATAGCATAACCAGATGATTCACTTGGCTTTTTGTGTTACTTGAGCCTTTTTTCTTGCAGCATCTAATAATCTTTCTTTTTTCTTTTATTTATTGTTCAAGTTATATGCTATCAAGTGTTTCTTTTCTAATCTTTTATATTAGATGTCTCACATGCCTCTCGTACCTGGCTAGGCATCTTTTTCTCTAATGTGGGCAGTATTCTTCTATAATTTAATTGAAGTTGTTTTCTATAACATTGACCTGAAATTCTTTTACTTCTATGCCCACAACTTACAGATTTTGTCTATCCATGATATCTAGTGTTTCTAAATATTATGTTCAGGATACAGAAGGGCTATTAACAGTTATCATTTTGTGTAATTGATCCAGTTCCTTCATTTTATACTCAAACCCTAATGTTCTGTCTTCTGTGATCTATGGAATTTAAAAAAAAAAACTTTTTATTTATTCTCAGGCATTTATCTATTTCCATAATACTGTTTATGTGTTAAGATAACTTTAAATTCACATTATTTTGCACATGCATCCATACACACAGCATGTTCTCTCTCTCTCTCTCTCTCTCACACACACACACACATATTCAATTTTATATCATTCTTTAATTTTTGATCAAAATTGAAAACTAAGCACAATTAGCATTCCATAGTTATATAGAGGTCAACTTTTGCCAGGGAATATATCATAAATGCTCTTCAAAGACGTTCATAAAACATTAAGGTCCTCCATCTCAATGGCTCCCTCTTCCAATTTGTCTTCAGCTCCATCATGGTGTTCAACAGCATGCATTTGTCAGGGAATCTGCTTAAAATATTGAGTTCTCATCCTTTACTTGACATTAGTGTGACATATAACACAATGCTCCTGAGGTTTGGTGGCCAAGGCAGTAGGCTACTTCCTAGTAAACAGGTCTGTATTGAAAGTTAACATGTTTAGTATGTCACAAACAATAAATATATATTTAATAATATTATTTTAAATCCACATACAGTTTGTCAAGATATAACGGCATTATAAAGCAAGGAATATGTATAGTAGGGACACATGGCAAAGAGTGACTCAAGCTGGAACAAATGCTAGGCCTTGTAATGAATGTTTTCATGTCTTTCTTGTCATTGTTCCTTTGCTCTCCTTTCCGTCCCTCCTTCCTTCTCTTCCTCTCTTCTTCTATTTTCCTTCATCTTTCATCTTTTTTCTTATTTGTTTCTTTAATTTTTTATTTGTTTTTTATTTAATGACAGAGTTCTCTTGAACTCACTTTGTTGACAAGGCTGGCTCTGCACACAGTATTCTCCTGCCTCAACCTTCAGAGGGTTGAGACTGGGTGTGCACTACCACACCTAACTTCATGTCACCTAATGACCATTAGGCAATGATATTGTGATTTGAAATTTACAATCTAGAGAAGGTGATATTTTAGAAATAAATGTACTAAATAGTTTCTTTTAAATTTATTTTAAACCCAGGCTACTTTTAGAGCCAGGCTTTGGGAATCTGAAAAATCACTCATGAAATGAAAGCAAATTGGCTCCTTTAATCATCTCAGTTTTCATTTTAAAATACATACATACTATTTTTACTGACTCTGATATTGTGTGCCTTGGAAATTATTATTATGACTGTTATTTTAAATAGCAAAGTGATAAATAATGGGGTTTAAATTGTGTACTATACTTAGAGTAATCATACAATGCATAGGCAACCGAGAAGTTTTCGGGAGTGGTGCTCTTTCAGAGGCCCTGAGTTTGTGTCTGAGCACTCATATAGTGTGTTATAACATCCTGTCACTCTTATCTCAAGGAAATTCACTACCTTCAAGAGCATTTGTACTAGTGTGCACATGCCCACACAGATACTCGCATGCACGCACACACACACACACACACACACACACACACACACACACACACAGTACTTAATATATTCTAAAATAATCTTTTATTAAATAACTACTGAATAAATTGCCTCAAAGTGAAAAAGATGCATAGTATGTTAATTTGAAAAGAGACATTTCATGAACAGTATCTAAAGTATAGCAAGCACTCAATACATGTTTAAAATGAATGAAAAAGAAAATAAAATTTGAAGGCTAATATATGGATGAGCCTCATTGTGTAGATATTTCTATAATCAATGACTGTCTATAGGCCAACCAGATCCCCAGAGAACACAGAAGGGAAATTCTGCCAGCTGGATATCTTGTGCTGTGGCTGTAGACCCCATGTCCAGAGTTCTTGTCTATGTATAGGTACTAGCATTCTTGTTAACATAAGTCCTGTGTTGACTTAAAAGCTTTGGCCCTTTGTTTTTCAAGACTGTGTTTCTCTGTGAAATAGCCCAGGCAGTCCTCATATTTGAACTGTACACCAAGGTGGCCTCACACTCTCAGGGGTCCTCCTGCCTCTGCCTCCCAAGTTCTGGGATTAAAAGGTGCCACCAGGCCTGGCTTCTTTTTCTTTTTTAAATGAAAGAATAATAGAAACCCATTAAAGGGGCAGTCATCCAAGACTCTAAAACAAAATCTGAGGTAGGAAATGGTAATACATCTCCAAATAAATCTACGTAGCATTTAATAATGCCTCTGAAATCATGCTTTTATATTATTTTGCATTGCTAGGAGGAAATTCCTTTTCTAGTAGAGGAACAGTTTGATAGGGTAAAAAAGAAAAGTCATTTTCCTGCTGGTGTAAGTTAATGAAATAACATCAAATGTAATTAGTTATTCTAGGGAAAGAACTGTGTGACATCTTGAAGTGCGAGGTACACTAAGTGTCCAGGCTTGAGTCCTAACACCTGAAGGAGGAGGTATTAATATAGATGACACATGCTCTGGATGAAGTCCCTAGAAGTCACAGCAAACATTCTAACTCAGGTATTTTTCTGTATGGAATATGATGAGTGAAGAGGACGTGGGTTGTCCCACTCCATTACCGATAAATGTAAGTCTACCAGAGATGTATTTTCTTTTGACTTCCTGGGACACTTCCTGACTTACTCTTTTAAAGAGAACAGATTTACTTTTAACTGACATGCTGTGTCCCTTAGAGTCACCTTTAGAACACTAAAAGAAGCTTAACATTTGCTAGTAAATGTCACATCATTAAAGTTAGCAATTGAAACACCTTGATAGGATCTGTGTAATCACCACATGTTTAAGCTGTTTTCTGAAAGCCATAGGATCATGTGTGTCTCCTTACATAACAGACTGGTTAATTATATTTCAAGGCCTTCAGTCATTTGTCACTATTTCATCTGCTTTACCTCAAACTCATTTGTCATTAATTTAAGAATCTCAACTTTTTAAAAAAAACAATTTATTAATTTTAATACCAACCACAGTTCCCCCTCCCTCTCTCCTACCATCCCCCAAACCCCCCTAAACCCACCCCCAGTCCACTCCTCAGAAAGGGTAGGGCCCCCCATGGGGAGCAACTTTTAATATATGATTCTCATCTTTTTGAATTGAAGAAGTGGCTCAGCTCTTAAGAGTAATGCTATTCTCCCTGAATTTGGTCCCAGCATCCACATAGCAGCTCACAGCCATCTGTCACTTTAGTTCTAGGAGATCTGATGCCATCTTCTGCCCTCTATAGCATCAGGCACATTGGTGGCACAGAAGCATCTATGGAGACCATACACCCATACATATAAAAATATTAGTTAAAAAAAGATCCTCAGCTTTTTAGAAAGGTAGCATGGCAGTGGCACAGACTTGTCCTCCTAGAACATAGGAAGCTAAATTTGTATCCTACCATGCCTCTACAGTCATGACTCTACAGTGAAAACTCAGATAGCCTAGGCTACAATATGAAACCCTGACACCAACCCCCCCACACACACACGGACACACATACGGACTCATACATGGGTCACGTGGACACACACAGTCACACAGTGACATAGGAGTCCTTAGAATTTTCTCTTGTGATAACCTTTGTTTCTGATTTTTCACTTCATTATTTGCCTTACCAGTGTTTGGTAAGATGCAGTATTGTTTAAGGAAATATTCATTCATTAGATCTATGTTCTGTTCAGAGGACAGAAACCAGGTATCCACTAAGTAAGGACTCTATCACTGAGTCCACTACAGTTATAGCTATATTACATCATTTTATGGTTATAATATTTGTACTTATTGTCAGTTTTGTACACAAATATACTGTTTTGATCAAATCCAATTCCACTCCCTTCCCCCAGTTTCCCAGACCTCTTTTCCCTCCCAATCTCATGTGCTCTTTAAAAACCAACTCCATGTACTCAGCACTATCAATGTGGGCATGCTTATGGCATCTCTTCAACATGTACTGTTCTGTTAGTTTCTTTCTGTAAGTCTCCTCATTTAGTTTCGACAGTAACAATAGGACAAATTATTATCCTAAGAGGAAAACTTTCCAAAAAGATTACTTCTTGCCAAGGTTCACCACCACTTATGTCCTTAACTTGGTGCCTTCATAAACTGTCCTTTAGAAGTCTTGGTATGGTATGGAAGCATTCTTTAGCTCAGAGTAGAACACCTATCATAGATTAACGATTACAAATGAAAGTAATACCACAAAGCACTCCTCTTGATCTTGAATTCAAAGTGAATGTGTGAAACATAAATAGTCACAATACATAAATCAATGAATGAGCCTTTTCTGCCTGCAAGACAGAGATTAATGAAGTTTCAGGATGCTAAGAGCTCAAGATATAATCTATAGCTTTAAACTGATGTCAAGATTCAGAACTGATTGCTTAAAATGCCTTCATTTCTCCAGAATAGATTTATGACTTTAGTTTTATTAAATCACTTCTCATGCAATAAATAAATAAGTAAATAACTCCACCAACAAAAAAACCTTACATAATTTGGTTTCTACAGGTGTGGTATGTGATAGTATTTACATATTCAGTGTGACTGTATAATAACTGAAGTCAAAGCATTTCCAAAGGAAAAACAGTATAGTCTATAACACTCTCAAAGTGTTTCTTCATTTCATAATTGAGTGGAAGCCAATTCAGGAATGCCTTTGGAAGCTGGAAGCTGGTACATGAGGTGACTTGAGTGTTCAAGTGGAGAATCGTTAAAATGAGGCACATATCATAAACACTGGTTTCAAGTCACTCCTCTTCAGTCAGGGCCAGGGACTCTCTTTTTAGAAGTGCAATTCATTAACCTAAATTCTGTCCTCTTTCTTCAAGAAAAATCACATCCATAAGGCTTCAGTTATGGCTTTTATCTTGCTTTTCTTTCAGTACAGATGAGAACTCCAATATACTTCAAAGCAATCTGTGTGTGGACCCCTTTTAGAGTTTTATGAGCTCCTTCCCTCCTACATTCTACAGCTCTATCTTTCATACCTAATTTAATACCAAATTTGATAGCAGCTCGTTAATATGGAGTCCTTCCAGCACATTCATTCCAATCCCAAGGAGCCAAGAACACACATTTGATTGGGTTATATGATGTTTTACTTGCTTAATTGTTCTAAAAAAAAAAAAACTACTGATAGGAATACTTGGTAACAAATGTGAATCACTAAGTGTCAGCTCAGAGAGTATTGGTAAGCAGTGCTTAGTGAGCTGTGAGCATCATCTGTGGGGCTCTTCTGCCACTGGGAAGGCAATTACAACAGAAATCTAAGTAAAGGGTCTTTTATGTAGCATTTGTCCTTTGTGTAGTTTCCATACAGATGCTGCCTGGTCCAGTGTCACTGGGAAGCTCAGTTCAGTAGAAAGGTAACTGGTACCTGGGTCTTCCTAGGGCACCATGGTAGCTGGAAACATGTCTGCTTCATTGTGCACATCTTAAACATCATTGTTCCTTTTCATAATTTTCCTATGATTTAGCTTCAGTATTTTTCAATCTATCTAAAATAGACTGTTTCACTGGAGGCTTCTTGGGATTGGAAGGAGTGAGTTTCCTACTAAAGTAATGATGAAGTGTACAGAGCTCCAGATGAAGAAGTGTGTCTTTCCTCTGTTCCCACTTTTCTTCTCACTCCATCTTCTATTACCGGCTTCTCCTCCTCCTTCCTCTTCCTCCTCCTTCCTTCTCCTCCACCTCTCACCCCTGTTCCCTCTCTCTCTTTTACCTTTCTCATAAATATACTCTTATAAACTACTTGTATTATTTTTGTAAGTTCATGAAATTTTTTATTAGTACTTTACCATAACACTACTTCTTTATGAAAAAGCCAAGGCTTTTGTTGTTGTTGTTTTGTTTGCTTGTTTTAATGTTTTCTGCTTCCTAATGTATAGTCTACTCTTCAAACATAGGTGTGCTCCACTTTAAGCAGTTAGGAAAAAGAGAGTGGAATATGTCAATCAAGTTCCATCATCTTTTAACTTCTCAGTTGTCTTTATAACAAGGGTAACAGTGTGGAAATCAAGCAAGGAAAACGTTTTAATGTAATCCCCTGTTTATTTTTCCTTACCTGCTATCAAATACAGTATAGAGCATCAGTCACCGCACAAGGAAGCAGCAGTAGCTACAGCAGTGTTGCCCCTCAGCCTGAGCTGTGCCTGCTTTATTTTAGTGGTTTTGAATGTTCCTCATCTAGCTCGATTTTCTATCATCTATACAACCTGAAGTTCTTCCATGAAATTGGCTTACACACAAAATGCAGAGGACAAAAGTTTCTGCCAACATCATTGTGAGAACTAATTATAAAATTCTTAGCTCAATGTTTGGCACGCAAGGGCCAACACGTATTTATTACTTTTATTTCAAGGTCAGATATACTGATGTTTTGTTTGTTCTTTTAAAGGGTATTTCTTGTCCTTGTTGAGCAAGACCTCCAATGAGGAAAATTTGAAGAGTGTTATCATGCTTTATATACATGGGAGACAACATTTTAAATGTCACATTTGTAGCAGTAGTCCATGGCTGTAATCCCAACCACTCAAGTGACAGAGAGTAAAAGCTACCAGACCCTCCAAAACACCATGTTGTTTGCCTATTTTCCTTTTTTCTTTTTTCTTTTTAACTCTATAATGAAACGTATACAAATTCTTCCTAAGAACCCCTGACTTGAAATAAAGAAGTACTTATATTTTAACCTATTAAACTCAGGAGAAATCCCTGAAAGTCTAGGTTCAAAGTGTTCATCAGCAGCCATTAAGACTTACTCCTTTTTGTAACGTGACTTGGATGATTTTTAAGAATTGTACTAATACCTTTAGCAATCATGGAAACTATGTATTGATCGTTTCCTTACCCTGCAATTGACAGCTTGTTGTATTGGTAGTTGGATTGAACTGCTTTTCCATTTATTTTGGTGAACTCTTTACCCTTTGATACAGGAATTCACAGTTTAGTTACTGAATAGCTTAGCAGCCAAAGGTCCACCATCATATTCAGAGTTAACGGCAACAAGCCCAGGTCAAAAAAAAAAAAAAAAAAGGTTTCCTGTACTTCTCACAGGTCTTCTTAAGTTTTCAGTAAAATCAAAGGTGAAACTAGAGCCATGACACAAGCTGAAATATTTCTTCTGGATGCTTAGAGATGCAAAAGATGGCAATTCTTCTCTTGTTCTTGGTATAACTGAAGAAACAGATGGAAGGTATTGGAGAACAGTCACTCATTGTCTGCTGGCTTCCTGAACTCTGCACTCATCATGACCTGGGACCTTTAGCGGTTTCTGCTCTGTCTGTTAATGGCATTGATAATGCATTTTTTTTTTTTTTGTTTCTTTGTTACTATGTTATTTACTTTCTTTGTTGTTGTTTGTTTGCTTTTTGTGTTTTTTATTTTTTGGTTTTATTTTTATTTTTTTGGAAGCGGTAATATGCAATGACCTTGTAATTTAGCGGAAACATATTGTTTCAAAGATTCTGGAATCTCAAATCAGCTCTCTCTTCATTCATGCCCACCTGGTTTCTTTCTCTTTTGTATTCTGAGCTTGACATTTTTTTTTTTCTTTTTTTAAACCACCCAGTGTCTCATTCTTTATGGAATGTGGTTTTGGGTTTTAACACACTTCCAATGTGATTCAACTTTTCCAGTCATTCATACTGCTCATTGCATTTCTATTATGAGTGAATTTATTCATGTTTGTATTTTCCTTTCCATATTTGGAAAATAGCTTCATTGAAATTCTGTGCTTTATCTTTTCCTCAAATTGTGAATCACATTAACAGTATTTGTTTAGTTGATTTCTTTACCAACACCAAAGCTATAGCTCTGAGAAAAACATTAACAAGTCCAATTTGTTGTCACATTTCCATTAAGCATAAAGATGCCAAGTCTTTCTTTTAGACTCCTTGGGTTGAATGGGAAAGATTATCCACATTAAAAGCACTGTAACTTCTTCTCTCATTCTCTTTAGCTTTTCGAATGATAAACAAGGGGATTTCATTAGATATATCAAAGTTTCTATGGTGAAACATACTGGAATGTTCAGAGTCAAATAGATATTAAGTTCCCATGTGCATGATAGAGTATTATACTGTTGCTGGCATACATCTAGGCATTACTCATTGAGATCTGTTGTTAACGTTTTAAGACTTGCCTTAGTATTTTATCTATGCAAGTTTACTTCTACTAACTTTAGCATAATCTGAGAACTATTTGATTATCACCAAGTAACTGAAGCTAAACAATTACCATACAGGAAGGGAAATAATCATGTAGAGTTTTGTTTTAAGTCACACTCTGTAAGATGATTTTTTTTTTTCTTCAACTCACCTGCCAGTCAATAGTTTGGGATCCCCTCGGTCTTTTTAAGCCCTTCTTTATTAGGCCTTTGGGGATACTCTTTGTAGTATTTTCAAAATCTGTTATTGTATTCTTAATCAAAATAAACTTGTTTTACTAGGCCTCTTGAGGAATGTCAGCCCCAACACAGACCTATTTTACATAGAAGCTGTTAGTAAAGGCATGATAAGCTGAACACAAGCTGTAAAATTTAGACTGACTACAGTTTAAATGATTTCAAATCAGAGATCTACTAGGTTTTTTTGTTTGTTTGTTTTTTGTTTTTGTTTTGTTATAAAACAGAGCACCTGACACATTAGAACAACCTTTATGATTTCAAACAAATGAATCCAAGCTAGATTATTGTTCATGGATACCTTACAAAATAGACAGATCATTTGCAATCCACAGGAAGATGATTGTTCTATATTATTACCCCTGATCTATAACAAAATACTCTAAATCACAAGGAAAATAGTGATTTTTCCAATAATAACATGGCAGGTAGCAAATGGAGACAATAGGGTTCATTGCTAGGTTTTCTGACTCAAAATTCCATGCCTTTCTATGACTCTTAAAACTTTCCCCAGTGATGTTCTGAATTTAGGTCAAACTTCTGCATTCCATTTTCACTGTTCCTATGTTGCCTTGTTTTGTCAGTTGGTTGCTCTATTGGTGTATATTCATATATATATAGCTATGTAAGAGTGATGTATTTTTTCTCCTTGTACTCTATGTTTGATTAAAGACATAAGGGACTTTATGTCCTAGAGTTTGAATCATTCTGGCCTGCATGGGAACTACATGCTTTAGGGTGTAGACTAAACTAAAGTGTGTCTAAAGTTCACCAAGAAATTGTTTTACCCATTTGATACAAGGTTATATAGTGTTCTGACTCTCAAAGAATGAGGTTATCCCAGTGTCAGTAGTTATATAAACTTGAACTCTAATCAAAGGAACAAAATAAACCACTATTCATACTATCAGGTGTAAGGAGTAAGGTTTTTTCCGCCCGCCGCTGAGTCTTGTCCTGCCACTGCGCCAGCCCCAAATAACACACAGAGACTCTGTACATGATATAATTCTGTTGGTCAGTTATTAGTTTTTTATCGGCTAGTTCTGTGTTAATTATTAACCCACTTCTATGTATTTTCATGTGGTCTTAACAGCTAGAGGCGGCTGGTGGTTCTAGTCTCTCCAGACTCTCCATGTTGACCCCTCCTTTCTCCTTTTTATTTTCTCTTTGTCTCCTTGTCCCTCCTATCTTCCTTTCCTATTGGCCAACAGTGTTTTATTCATTAACCAGTATGAGAAACATATACAGAATGCCATCTCCCATCAATCAGGAGCAGCAGAATTTTTACAGAGAGGTAAAAATAACTATTTAACAGTGGCTTTCAAGTACGCATTGCATGTGCATCTCCATCCTTAGACTTATACATGAGATGTGAATGCACACGCTTGTAGCAAAAGTCTCAAATTTCTCACATATTTAATCATTTTAGCCAGGTAGGCTTTGTGGAGGCTAATTAATTAACATTAATTAATACTTCAAATCTAATTTTGCCATTGTTGTTTTTCCCTTGGATAAATAGCCCATTAGGGAGACCAGAGATGTATTAGCAGGTAAAGATACTTTCTCCCAGTTCTGATAACTTGAGGTCCCCTGGGCCACATGTGATAGAAGGAGAATATTGACTTCCTTATGTTTATATCAAGTTATTATACCAATGCACAGCACACATACACACACACACATGCACACACATTATTTTTTTAATAGCCTGCTAATTTCATTATTTAAAAAAGCAAATGAGTGCTCAAATCAAGTTTGAACTTTTCACTCTTTGGTGTTTCTGATACTGAAATTTAACTCAAACTATTGCTATCAGTTTGCCTTTAAATTAGATTCTTACTATGGACTATTATGGTAAAGTCCTTGAAGTTATTAGTAGAGCCTGAAACAAGAGTAGGTTTCTCCATTAGGTATAATGCTTCCTATATGGCAGAGAGGCAGGATATTACTACAGAGGGAAATTCTGTGGCTTCCAATCAGAGTGCTATTTCCATTGGAATACCACATCAAGTATGGCTAGAAGGCGTCTCTCTTCTTAATTTTCTTAAATTTGTGACTCAACTTATGTCCAGATGCCATAATTAAACACCCAGCAGTCTTCAACTAAGAGCATTCCCATCTTCTGTAGCTTCACAGCCTGCATCCTTTCCCCAAGCATAAGCAATGTTTATGTACACGCTGCCAGCTCAAAGGCATGCATACCTTGACCAAGCCTTGAAAGTGTCTGTAGTACTTCTAATCTATGTAGGTGGCCTTGTATTCTTAGAACAATAATCTCCCACCCTACCTAACTACCCAAACTACTTGTGTGTGTGTGTGTGTGTGTGTGTGTGTGTGTGTGTGTGCGCGCGCGCACGCACGTGTACTTCTTTCCTTCCTTCCTTTTTATTCTTTCTTTCTAGGAATGTGAAGGGTTTTGCTTGTTTGCTTGTTCTTCCAGCCTGGATCTCTCTATTGGCCCAGATTGACTTAAAATTAACAATGGTTCTGTCTCAGCTCCCCAAGTGCTGTGATAGGAACCATTCTCTGAGAATGGTTTGTAAATGCTTCAGTTGCTCTCACAGTACTTGGCACCTTCTGTCTGTTGTGGCTCTTACCTAAAGGTCATAATTTGTCCATGAAGAGATGAGACCATTACAGTGAATGTCTCTGGATTTCATCATCAGTATCATAGTGTGGAATGTACTAGTTACAGAGAACATTCTGTTGAACAGATTACCTTCTTATTTCCCTTTGAAAGTCATGTCATACTATATCAACAGATAGTAGAGTTCTCTCTGGAGTGTAGAGGTGGTGCAGTAATGTTTCACAGATATATTTGTGTTCTTTGTTGCCATAGGTGATTTTTGTGACCTGTGTAAATTCTGACTGTGTAATATAATTTCTTTTTAGTGGAGTGTCCAACATAAGAGAACACAATGCAAGAACAAAACATTGCTTATTCTACAATTTGGGGGAATTCTCAGATATGAGAATAAAAACACTAAAGACATCATAGCAAAATGGGAATGTCATAGACTGATTGCAAAAAATAAATGATAGTATTATCAAAAATAATTGCCACTGGTACCTTACCTTCTTGTTGACATGAGAAGTTCATTCTCACTTGTTACATTATGTGTACCTTTAAAAATACAATTCTTTTGTAATTAAGGTAGCCATTTCCAGTAGGAATTATCAATGAAATTTGTAAATTTTGGTGGTATTTTTTCTTATTTTGTGTAAAGAAAAACAGTGAGTATGACTTTAAAAACTGATATATGAGATGTGAATTAAAGAAATTCCAGATTTTTATTTAAGTTCCTTAGCACAGAGGCCATCTTGGCCATAAAGGTACTAAAATTTTATTTCTGGACTCACTATTGTGAAACATTAATTCCTTCCTTGACAGAAGAGATACTGAATGTAATTCTTAGTTATCAGAGACAGAAGCTTATTCATAAATATCTGTGGAGCAAGACCAGCTTGGTTTTCCCTGTGTGTATACTAAGAATGACACAGAGATGCCAAGACACACAAATAAGTAATGTCTCTTCCAATAGCACAGACCAGCATAAGTTACCTATTCATCTTTGCTAAAATGTTCTATCTAGATAAGTAATTACAATAAACATGTATGTGTAGAATGATCTTGCTTCATTCCCAATAAAAGTAAAACAAGGGTCAGTTTAAATGCCATTTTAGAGGATGGCCTACATTGGAACTTGTCAAGTTGTAGTCATCGTCTGAACAGAGTACCAAAGTGACCTTTTGTGGGACTCTGTGTGTCAGTTAAGCAAAAGGACAAAGGATGGCTACAAACTACAGCATTGCTATTTACTGAGGGAGTAGCTCATACAGGATGAACTTCCCATGTGAATCACATTTAGTGCTTTGATATTCATCAAAGGAAGGATGAAAAGCAAACTGCAGACAAGACCCCTCCATGTTGGGAGATCTGGGAGGAAACTGGCAACAGAGTCATGAGCAGCAGACTGATCGCTAGCAGGAAAGCAAACCCTCAGAGCCCACTGCACTGAACCTACATAGGGCTGTCAGAGCATTCTGGCTTGAGCTGTACAACGTGTCAAGATTTGCAGGGGGGGGTGTTATTTTTTTTTTCCTAATTATTTTTACTTCATATTCTTTCTTACTATCTGTCATTTCTTGAACACTGAAAAGAGCGGTTTCATAAGTATTCGATGTAATAAGGTAAAGGTCATGTGACACTTTACTCCTAAATGTTTTCAGCTATAGAAAGGTATTCCAGGGTATTGATTGGTTTTTGCTTTGCCTGTTGTTGTTTTTTATTTAGGGGAATGATTTCTCAGAGGTTAGTACAAAACAAAACAAACTCAAATTGGCTTCCACAGATGCCACTGTGGAAAGTATTTGAATGAATATCACTTCTAATGTGAAGTTTTATCTGAAAAGTGGAAAAGAGTTGACTCACATTCACTATCCACCAGCTATCCCATCCTGTCTATAACAAGGTGTCTGTTTCTATCAAGCCCTTCCCAGAAGTCTAAACTTCAGATGCAAACTCTGTGATGAAGTTTCTTCTTAATCTTGAGCTGCAAACAAGTTAGGGGAAAAGGGTTAGAGGGTAGAGGTGTCATGTTTTACAATTAAATCAGAGCCTGTGGCTAATGCATCATGGGATAAGAAAAATGGAGCCCCTTATATTGGCAACCCACTGAGTAAAGAAGATGTGGTACTTGGCAACCTGAGCAGCTCATGGTTTAAGCCAATTTTGGTCAAACTGTCCCTCTTATTTCATTAATATATGAGAATAGGCAAGACCTTGCTGCTTTGGGGATATTTTTGGAGCTTTGAAGTTCATGGCCTCTGAACAGCCATCACAGACTTAAACACAGTAGTCACTAATTTTACTTGCTGGCTGAAGCCCACTGTTATTCTTTTGGTCTTGAAGCCCAGTGGAGACATATCAAGGTAAATTCAATTGCAGTACTCTTTTTTTTTTTTTTAAAGACATAATCTCTAGAGTCTTAATGTGGTACATCTGGCTATCTTCCCTAGGATTTTTCACGTAAATATATAATATCCATCACCCACACAGATTTAAACATCTGTTCCTCTGTCAGAATTCAAGCACTGGCTTTCCTTTGCTGGCTTAAAAATAATTCAAAAACAAAACCCAGATAAGTTTTTGGATGAATTTAGATAAGAGCAAGGGGAAAGTAAAAGCATGTTGAAATGGATTGTTCCAGGGCATTCTTGTGTCTTTACCGGGTTGTTCCTGGCAGGCAGTTTTGTCTGCATGCCCTGTCTGCAGCTTAAGCTCTTAACATCAAAGCACTGTGCAATACATCAGCTTGACATTATATAAATGAGGCTAGAGACACCTCTTTGAAGGCTGCCACACAGACTTGACTCTTTAAATCCCTTTCCTTTCTTTCAGCAACGAATCATCTCCATGTTTCACTGGCTGGCCTTGAACTCCTGGACTCAGCCTTCTGAGAAGCAGGAAATAGAGACACATACTTGACTTTTTTGGATTTTGGTTGCTTTATTTTTAACTATGATAATACAGCCCAACATACCTTCCTTACTGTGTTAGGCATGAATGAAGTATAACCCTTATCAGCCTAAAATATGTTGCACACTGTTGAACCAGAACACTGTACCATAAATTGTAATTGACACGATAATTTTGCAGTTGCTATGCTACTCAAGATAAACATTTGTGTGTATTTGTCCAAAGAGACCTCATTGTAGAAACTGTGTTTTTGAAACAGCAACTCACCATTCAAACCCTAATGAAATGGCAAGCAGTAACTACTTATTGTGAACTTAGGAGCAGTTCAGACAGTACTTTTACAAACAGGGAGACAACTTTTCTTTTTTTACTAAAGAAGAGCCAAAGATGATAACAAGTACATAAAACACTTTATGTAGCCACAATAAACATGGGGCACTAAAACACTGGCTATTAGATGTCTCACTGGAGAAGTCGGCGAGGAGATTTACTTTCATAGCAGGCCTGCTGCCTGGCTCCAGGAACACTAGTTCACTCTATTTGACCAGTACTTTGTTTGACCTCATGGGCTGCCAGATACTATTGAATAATAAAAATGAAAATATATTGTTTCACAGCTACTCATTTCTATCATGTTCACTTTCTGTGATCTGCACTTACCAGGACTTGTGTGTTACTTGTCATGTCACTTCTATGATTCACAGCAGCAAATTGCCCAGTTGGCTCTTTTTGGTTGAGAGAAGACTGCAGAATATTCCTCTTAGGATACATAAGCTTCACAAGAGCTAAACCTTCTACCCTCTGGTGCCCACTGCTCACCCTGTAGGCTTCTAACAAATGTTTGCTAAATGAATTGATGGATAGACTATCAAAAGTTTGGTGACATCACTGTCCTGAAAGCCATGCTGTGAACCACTGAGGGGTTCATTTATTTCTTGACATTTCAGAATATGACCATCTACTGGCCCACAATGAATACCTATCTTCATGTAGATGAAGGAAATAAAAAGCAAAGGATAGGAAATCAAGTTTAAGTGTCTTATGTTTTTCAAGTTTAACAACTCAATCATGAATTCTTAAAATATTTAAAAATGTTTATTTATTTGCTGGTATGTTGTGTATGCAAATATACATTTGTAGAAGTCAAGGAATAATTTGGTGAGTTGTTTTTCTCTTTCCAGTATGTGAGACCTGATTATCAAACTCGGGTCATTAGGCTGGCCTTCAGATGCCTTTACGAGCTTCAGAGCCCTCCTGTTGATCCTTTAATATTTTTAAATATTAAACATTTTTTTAAATTTTCCTTGTGCTAAATATAGAGAAAAATGTCTGAAAATCTGGACTGAAAAATAGCCTCTTGCAATAGGAAAGAAATTAGAAGGATTTATTTTCTCTAAATCTGTTTTCTATTGTCTACCCATTCTGAAAACCCCCAAAAGCAACCCAGGAGAAGCAGAACTAAGAAAATGCAGGCCTTCCTCTGTTGTTCCCAATGACTGTTAGCTGAACTCAGAGAAAGCACATTGTTACTTTTTCCATGCTTTATTATTGCTGGGGAATCTTCTAGGGAGAGGTACTTTTCATTTATTCTGTTTGAATTTAACCTTCTGAAAGCTGAGGTATTTTGCAAATGAATCAGTCAACTTACATGACAAGAGGCTTTACTTCCAACTTTCTTCACTTTTGAAAGGCTTTGACATGGAGGCTTCCTTGAACCCAAGATGCATCTATTTTGGTGGTCCAATACCACAGGCCTGTTTTTTATGTTTTCTTTTGTATTGATATTATTGACTATAAGGTAACATTGATTTCAACTGTACCTTCTTTTCTCAGATTCCAAAAGACCTGAAAGCAGCAGAGAGAGTTGAGAAACTAAGATGGCAGTCAGCTGTATATAGCTTAGATCACTGTTCACACCACATCTTCCATCTAGCACTTTAATATATACATTTTGACTGACTTTTCATGTTGGTTTTTTTTTTTTTGGTGCACAGACTATAAAATTTTGAGTTTTCATAATCATGGAATGTATGCCATTAATTTCTGAAGAATCTCATAATTTGCATTTCACATAAATATATACATTTTGTTTTATATCTTTAGATAAGTCCTATTAATTTCAGACCTAGGGAAGCAGAAGCAATCTAATTCTTGAGGTCTCTAACCAGTGAGCTCCAGGCCAATGAGAGACCCTGTCACATGCAAACATGGTAAACACACACAAGGCAAAACATCAAACATTGACCTCTCACATTTGTGTGTATGTGTGTGTGTGTGTGTGTGTGTGTACAACAATGTTCAAGCATACACATAAAAAAAGATTAACAACATAATTGGCAAATCAATGTTGGCAACTGCATTAGTGACAGTCATACCATGTGACATCATCATCCTGGTAGTTGTGGGAGGGATCTGAACTCAGAAAGCCTGGTGTTCCTGAAAGGGCTACTCCTGCC
This sequence comes from Phodopus roborovskii, assembly GCF_943737965.1. NCBI lineage: Eukaryota > Metazoa > Chordata > Mammalia > Rodentia > Cricetidae > Phodopus > Phodopus roborovskii. The sequence goes on from NW_026126540.1 coordinate 15,286,796, forward strand.
CACTAAAGTCTGTGGCTTGTTTTCAGTGTCTAGAACATGCTCTGCCTTTCAAACAAGGGGCCCATAAAGTAGTTATAGAAAGACTCTCAAATGAACACAATTGTTAGAGAATACAAATGTTAAGAAAGTTCAGGATGCTGCACATGCAGACATTTTCATGGATGGAGTGGCTCCTTAAAAAGCTGTTATGCATCTATGTGCACTAATGGGGGGAATGAGTGTGCAGGAAATGTGAGCAACCCTTGTCATGGGCAGAATCTGGGGTGAGCACAGTATGTGTGATTTTTAGGACCAGACTGGATTGTAGGGAACAAAGTGAGCATGTCTTTGATGGAGGGATTAAACAAAAGAGCTGACTCTGGGGCCTATATATTGGGTAAGGAATTTGGATTTTATCCTTCAGAGGAGCAATCACATGGTCATTGACATCTTATTTTTGGTAAATCATGCCATATTTCAGCAACATAGGGCAAAAGAAGTGTGAAGGAACGCCAGGAAACCAGGCTCAGAGTTGATGTGCACAAGTACTGCCAATGAGAAACAAGGTCAGATAGAATAGTGCTTTGTTATATGTTACTCTTTTCATTGGCTTTCTCAAAGAAATCCATGGTTGTAACAAAAAAAAAAAAAAAAAAAAAAAAAAAAAAAATAAGGAAAACATGAGAAAAAAAAAAATGAAAGCTACCCATTCTCATTCCTTAGCATCATTATTAAATTTTAGTTAGTCTTTGTTCATGAATGTTGAAATTTCCATTTGTGGAGTATAGTTTAAGGATAATTTTTATTGTTTGTTTTTGTTAATACAAAATCTTGAAGGATCTCAGTTTCATTAGCTTTCTGTCATTCTATAGTATGAATAAAAACAGATTTTTCCAATATTATAAGCTTCTATTTTTCACATTTTCATTTAAATATCATTATAACTCAACATCAAATAACACAAATGTCTTATTAGATACTATCACCCCACATTTAGTTGGATAAGTGACATTATTTCTATTGTATAAAACCCTACATTTGTTCGCACACACTGATTTTGGCATAATTTTCACTTTAACTGTGATATAGCATATCTTTCTTTGAGTTAGCATTAAAAATTGAACAAAAAGGTTAACCTTGCTGCTTCCAATAAAAATATTCAAACTTCCCCTACTTTCATAAAATTATCAATGTACTTTGCTTTCTATTTTTCTTTTATGATGCGCTAATGCATTCTCCTCTATGCAGGTAAGCTTTCTAATAGTTTTATAGATTGACAAGGTATTTTCCTGGTATTTCTCTCTTACCTTATCCATACAGTTGATTATTTTTAAAGAAATCATAATGGAAACTTTTCAGCCTGATTGTTAATGGTTTAGATGCTTTTTACTTTTATATTTTCAGGTGAGCAGGTGGAGCTTTGTTTGTTAACACATTGGGAATCATTATGCTTTCTGAATCAGAGAGCTGGTGACTTTTCATGGAAATGAGCAAAGCTGCTCTATTCTTCCAAAGACTCGATATGTATTAGACCTATGTTTAGATACTCAATTCTTTCATCTTTTAACTCTTATATGTTTTTAGACCCAAACCTGGCACTGGGCTCCAAGGGATTATTAGCACATAGTGCATGTGTTTCTAATTGTCTAGTATGAATAACTAATACTCACATCAACCTTAGTTTGGAGGGATGGAAATAATGTCCCACTCCTTACAGACCAATGCTCAAAGTTCATTTTCATAGAGTTTTGTAAAGCAATACCTTTTTGCTTTTCTTTTCTTAATAGATAAAATACCATAAATCAATCCTAGATTGGCCTCAAACTTGCAGTCCTCGGTCTCAACCCTCTTCGGCATTATGCTGTTTTCAGTTATATACCATTAGGTCCTGCTTCAAAGTTATTACTCCTGACTTGAGTTGAAAGTAGTTTTGCTTTTCATGTCCTTCCAGAGGTAGTCTGAGTATCTTAATGTACACATGGAAAAGAAATATATTGTTGCTTTTTAAAACAGTTAATGAGGGATTTGTTTTACTTTCAGCAAGTCACTGAAACCACAAGTCCTTCAGTGTTGCCCCCTGCAGCTTTGTCGCTAGATCTGCTCAATAATGCCGTGACCGCCTTCAGTACCTTGGAAGAGCTCATTCGGTATCTAGAGCCTGATCGATGGCAGATGGACTTGGACAGCCTGTACAAACCGCCATGGCAGGTTGTGGGCAAAGCGTTTCTTTATGGGAAAAAAAACAAAGGTAAGCTTTCCCGTCAGATTAGAACCTCATTCATTTCTCTTAGAGGCTCATGTTTTCAGTCATTTGCTACAGTTTCTAAAAGGGAGAGTTTAAATGCCTTGGGTGATATGATTAAACACCCCATCGTGTTCTCATCTAAGCACATGAATGTGTTAAACAAGAATATAAACAAGAGGAAAGTCAAGAGATACTCTGCTCAAAATCCTAGTCTCTTCCTATCTCACCAAACATCTTTTTCATGGAGCACCCATTTGGTTTTATGAGAATCATTGCTAACAAGCCAATCTACATTTTGAGATTCAATAGAAAGATTAGATATAAAAAAATCAGGTTTAGAGTAAAAAAAAAAAAACAAAATAATAATAATAATAATGGTGTTTTATAGATATCATTTTTACTATGTTTTCCCTGGGTCAGGGATGCATACATTTTATAAACTTAGAAAGTACTAGGGCATAGGGGAAATTGTCATTGTTCAACTTGATAAGATAGATGCTGCTACCAAAGTAGGATTCACAGAAAAAAAAAAAAAAAAAAAAAAAAAAACAGTCTGCAGAGGAACATAACAATAACAATGGGAAGTTTTCTCTTTGTAAATTTTCCTCTGAAACATCCTCTTGGGACAAAATTGGTTTACGTTCTTTTAAGAGAAAAAGTTTTGATAATTAAACCCAATCTCCATGCTTCAAAAACAAAAACAAAACAAAACAAGGGAGGAGGTAGTGACATTAACCACGTTTCCAATGAAGTTAGCTCGTTCTCATGGGAACACTGGAATTATGAAAGAGCTGGATCAGACACAAACCACAATGGAGAAAGGTAACAGGAAAACGAGACTGCACCCAGAGAACTGCTGCAGTCTGTCAGAAGCATCCATTCAGGATCCCTTCAGAGCCTGAGGTGACAGGAAAAATTTATGTGGAAGGAGCAGTATTCGGTTCATTTGAGCTGTTCACCGTGGCAGATTGCATCAGTCTTTTCCTGAAGTCTGTAAGGAGAAACTTGATTCCTGTCTTTCCTTCACGCCCTTGCAGCCTTCCTGGTCATGAGCTTTCATCTCTGCAGGTCACGTTTGGGCCTGCCCCGCCTGGTATTTCACTGTGCTGACAGGCATGGTTTCCTTTGGAAGGTGTTTGGACATGGTTATGTTCAAGGGCATGGGCAGCTGAATCCTGTCCACATGCTGAATGCTGTCACATATTTATCAGATCTGATCTTGATGAATAAATTACAAAGGCATTTCCTTTTTCTACACTTTGCAATGGGAAGCTAAAGATCTGCAAGCGTAGTTGAACATCCCTTGAACTATACTTTTCTTAGCAATAAAAATTACATTATGAGGTGCATCCATAAGAAACAGGAGTGAAAAATTGGTTTTAAACGTACATGGGGTTTTGGAGGCGGGGGAAGTGATTCTGATTCCAGCCTAACACTTTTCCTCTGAGCCATTCCTTTAGGCCTGGATCCCATGCCTGCTGCTCATAGATTTGACCACAAGCTAGTTTATACTAAAAAGACTATTGTGCTGATTTGGGTCCTTCACATATTTATCTAACACCTTCACTATCAAACTCTTTTCAGTTCTCTAAAAACATTAGCTTCTTAAGCATACAGTAAGCCTGAAAAAAGTCAAAGTCATGTATATGTTTAGAACATTGTATACTGAAGTGCAAGTGTGGGCTAAGATCTCAAGACAAATCAGCTTCCCTGAAGGGGCCTATCTACAAAGGAACAGAGAAATACTTTTAAAAGGGTCTAATTAGACCTTGAAATAGATTTTTCCCCCAGAATAAACATATCACAATGGCACATTAGTTTTAGAAAGACCACCCTCAGATTGTAGTACTGTAATATGATAGCCTAGGATTGAATATCTGAAAAGGAAAGAACAGCCAGCAAAGTAAAATGTGCCCATACTTTTGTCAGTATTATCCTTTCAGGTAAACGAGTGGTTTTCACTTATTTTCTTTATAACCCTTCCTCTAACTCAGATTTTTCATTCATATTGTGTGGCTATAGGGGGAAAAGAAAACTTAAAGAAGTTATTTTCTAAGCCATGCTTAGCAGTGCTTGCAAAGAGAGCCTTTTGACTTGTGAGTCAAGCATGACAAATGAGTGGAAGTAGAGTTGAAAGTGTGTTTAAACTTTCCCATTGTAGCAGGTACAAGAGCACACTCGGGAAATCTACCCTAGCCTTTTATTGTGGTTAAGTAAACATTTTAAGCAGAACACATGCAGTCTCTTTCCCAGCTTTGTGGAATAGTATGTTTAAAAGTATGTGTAAGTGAGGGGCCTTTAAAAGCCGGGAGCTCCATTCACATTTTGAAGAAGATTTAGGTAGACTATACAAATTGAGGCCTGCTCCCTCAGCATAGAGGCAGGAGGGAGGGCCTAGTCCCTACTCCAAATGACTTGACAGATTTTGATGACCCCTCCTGGAAGGCCTCACCCTCCCTCCCTGGGGAGTAGGTGGGAAACTATGTGGGAGGGGGAGTCGGGGGCATGGGAGAATGGGTCAGAGATGGAACTGGGATTGATATGTAAAATAAATAATAATAATAAATTCTAGCAGCAAGCTTTTACATTGTGCACTTTTAAAAAAAAATTCCCTCCCAGTCCAGATATCATATTGTTTCAGAGAAAAGACTCAGATTAAATTACACATTGTCTTAAAATGAATGGTATTGTTCAGCATGGTGGAGTGCAGTAGCGCCTCCTGTGGCCTCATTAACATACCGGTCTTTACACGGAGTTTGAAGCAACCTATTCATTTGCTTCCAGTTTTTTTAAAAAACTTTGCTTTCCTGGGTTCAATTTCAGATGAAATTCTTCACTTCTTACAACTATGATTTGCTATTGAATTTAAAAAAACATACATTTTCAGCTAAGTAAATGCCCCTTACCATTGCTTTGGGCATTCATACAGTTGACTGAGGTTTTTGGTCAGCCCTACAGTTGAGCATTTTTGTAAACTTATAATTAAATATTCATAATCTAATACATTCCTTATAATTTTTAAAAGCCCACCCTCAACAAAGTGTATTAGTTGTGTAAAGTTATAACACAGTTCTTTATTCTCATTTGCCATCACATGTTTAAAAACAGGTGTGACTGTTCAGAATTGGAGTCTCACATTGATTTAAACCATCTTTAGTTTAAAAAAATATACACTTTTATTTCTACTTTATAATTTTTCCAGTATTAGTTTAAAGATACTTAACCCAAATATTTATATTTTCTATACAATTTTAAATGGTTACTAAGCAAACAAACAAACAAACAAACAAAAAAGTACTCTGAATAAATAGATGGGTCCAAAACATTTAAGTTGTATTATATTTGGAATACTTCTAAGGAAAAAAAAAAACCACAGGCAAAGCCAGTAGACAGAAACAAATATGAAATCAGACTATGTATCCGATAATTATTTTTATGTATAAATTCACAGTGAGCATGGCATTGTTGTAATGTAGCTTTCCTGGGACATTATTCATATAGATGATAACAGTTGTCCTTTGAAGAGAATTTCTTTGCATCTAATGAAAGAATAGTGCAGTTAAACAACTCCCTAGAAAGAATAGAAGTCAGTGGCTATAAATTAGACATTCTTGTATCTTTCAACAAGGGAACCATAGAAATATGAAGGAAGCCAATTGTTCTACATTTTAGAGAACACCAATTCCTAATACATTAAAGATTAGTTTTCCAGCAACTGCTCTTACATGTATCATTTCATTTACTTATTGTCCATTCAGATGTCTTCAAAAATACATATTCTTCATTTTCTTTACATTTTGTGTTCCTGATAGCCAGCAAAATTGCAGAAGTAACACCAATTCCTAATATATTAAAGATCAGTTTTCCAGCAACTGCTCTGACACATGTATCATTTCTTTTACTTATTGTCCATTCAGATGTCTTCAAAAATACATTTTCTTCATTTTCTTTACATTTTGTGTTCCTGATAGCCAGCAAAATTGCAGAAGTAACTTCTGTGGAAGGGTTTCAATAAGCTATTCTGCACTAATTGTAAGAGCCTGTATGCCTTTTTAAAATTGCATTGGCCTTTTAATCAAAGCATTCATACTCCTACATACTATTCTTCCCTGAAATGCTCTCTTTGTCTGCTTTTTGACTAAGGTTATAAGGTGTAGTCCCTTTCTCTATATAAAGTTTCCTATTTATAGTTCTCAACTTTGTCGTTGCCTCTCCATAGTGCACAATGCCACCTCTTCATTGGTTCCTAAGTCATAATGAAGCTTTGTTTACTATGGGACAGAAAGTCGAATTTGTGAGCTGTAGCGCTGTACAACCTAGTTAAAATGAGAAGGGGTATTGTTAAGTTTATCATTTATGGAATAACCAGACTTCTTTTATAAAAAGAGAGTATAGGAATGGAAGCCAGCTCAAAGCTTAAGCCTCCTTTACCCCTTTGCTTTTCTTTATGTCCTGTAGTGATGAATCTGAACATTCTCAAAGAGGAGGTAAGACTCTACAGCTGCACTCCTCGGAACTTCTCGGTGTCCATTCGGGAAGAGCTAAAGAGGACAGATACCATTTTCTGGCCAGGTTGTCTCCTGGTTAAGCGCTGTGGAGGGAATTGTGCCTGTTGTCTCCATAATTGTAACGAATGCCAGTGTGTCCCACGTAAAGTTACAAAAAAGTACCACGAGGTAAGTACATCATTTTCTTTGTAGTTTCTATAGGATATTTTGGTTTCTAAAAACAAAAGACTGAATCTGAAATACACTGTTATTTGGGAAGGACATGTTCTCATCAATGGAAAACTAAGTACCATGTCTACAAAGTGTTTGGATTTTCACTTTTAAAACCAGGGCCTTTAATTTTAAGACAGAGACATTGAAAATTTAGAAATTTAGAAAGTACATTGTATAGTCTAGTCTTGGATCATAACTGAGCAGTGAAGTTTTTGTCTTTGGTTTTCTTGTTTGTTTGTTTGTTTTTGATCTGCTTTAGTTGTTGTTATTTTCTGTGATACTGGGTTAAGCTCGAGATTTGTGTATGTCCCACTACTGAATTAAAATTCAAGCACCAATTATGCAAATTTTTATTTCTTATATCAAGCACACAACTTCTTTTTTGAGGAAAAAGAAAATGATACTTTTCAACTATAATTTATTTTCAAACTATTAAAGAAGAATAGTTTAAAAACAAGCTTAGAAACAATTAGCTGTGTAAGTTTGAGCAATGAGATCTTTGATAATTGTTCTTTATGTGGTCCAGTGTCAGAATATGAATATTATGTGGACATATTCATATTTCGGCTAATGATCATTATTACTCTTGTGGCCTCAAATAACTTGCTTCATGTTTTATGAATTTTTTGAATTTTACTTCTTGTAAACATAATCTGAAATATTAGTAATCACTGCAGTGCAGAGCTTTGTGAACCACCATATTCAAAATCTTCAGCTATGTGGAGGCTGTGAAGGATGACCACTTGAACACAGAAGTCAAGGCTAACCTGGGCAACAAAGAAAGGCCTGGACTCATTCATGCTAGAATACCCTGAATATGTCCCACTTTCTCTACCAGCGTGTGTGTGTGTGTGTGTGTGTGTGTGTGTGTGTGTGTGTGTGTGTGTGTAGGAGAGGGTATGTATCCAGAAACTATACTTCTTAGTGGTTCAGGTTTTATTGTTAAATTTTTTTCACACTGCACTTGATTAAGTATGACCCTCTGATTTGACTTATGTTTAAATTCATTTGATCATTATTAATTGTGACCCAAAGAATTAATTTTCAGGTACATTTTCAAATCGCTGATACCCTCTACTCATGATTTATAACATAGTATCATAATCTGTACTTTCTCTGGCACAGTTTCATGTTTTTTCAACAATACTGTGTGGATGGTTGAGAAGGTTTAAGAGAAATCAGGAGACTGCAAAAGAAAAGTGACCCTATTTCCACTCAGATCCAACATTAACTTGTTGCATCTTCCAACAAGATACATAATCTCTATAAAACCTGGCTATAGCTCGGCCCTTTCTTAGGCATCATATTTGAAAGTCGTTATCTTCCTTTTAGAAGGCACTGTCTGAAACTGGCCTCCAGTAATTAGAGTAGGACTATAGCCATTCCACCTGTTCCATATATATACCCACACCACCTGCTTCCCGATGTCACCTTGCCAGCATCAGAATACCTGCTCCAGGTTCAAGTAGATTTTCAATGGCACATTGTTCTTGGAGCTCCTGGAAGGCTACGCCAATAGCTCAGTTTTTTATAATATCCCTTTAACTTGGAATCCAGTAATAAAAATAACACTTGAACTTCTAATCTTTCTGCCTCAGCAGCATAGCCAGGTCAAGGCCAGCTTGGGAAGAACGAGAGCATCTCTCAAAGAATGAATGATGAATAGATAAATTATAAAATAAAATTGTTGCCTTCATGTTACAGATAAATATAATATTGTTATAAGATCCTTGTGACTGAAAGATGGTTCATTGGTTAAGAGCGTGTACTTCCCTTGCTGATGACCCAACTAGTATTCCCAGGTCAGGTGGATCACAACCACCTGTAAATAAAATAACGACTAGACACATCTGAATCCTGAGTATACCTTTAACCACAACACACACACACACACGCACGCACGCACGCACGCACACATACATACATGTGCACACACGCACGTGCACGTACATGCACAAATAAATCTGTTAAATTTTAAAAATGATTCTTAATGTTTTTGTATTAGACATCAGATCCCTTCCTTAGAAAATGAGTTAGAACGTAAACATAATTCTTTCAAACTTTCTGTGTTTCATACATAAAACTTCTGAAAAAAGAGTCAAGAACTTCATAAGTCTATGAACTTTCACATTACATCTTTCTTGAAACATGTTTTTGTTCCCCATCAGTCACATTATGTCCAGTCAAGTCATCCTTTAGAAATGCACAGTACATTTTATAACGTGTGCCTGCTTTGTATGCAAGTATGATATGTGTATTCCATGACACAGAGGTCAGAGGGGACATCAGGTTTCCTGGAACAGTAGTTAAAGACAGTTCTAAGTCACCATGTGGGTGCTGGCCAAACCCAGATCCTTTGCATGAGCAACCAATGCTCATAGCCACTGATGTAGCATGTGTCCCCTAGTGTACACTAGTCTAAAAGTGACTGTTCGAGAGTCTTACTATTCTACAATCATTGTTTATGGGCCAGCAAGATGGATTAACATTTAAAGGTTACTTCCAACAAGACTAAAAGCCTAAGCTTCATTCACCTAGCAAAAGGAGAGAACTGACTAATCCTGGTTGTTGTCCTCTGAACTCTATAGACACTGTGACATACATACATACACACAGACACAATAAAAATGAAATGGAATCATTGCATATGTTTCCTTGCTTCTACCAAGTTGAAATGTATGGAAAGTAAAAGTCACATTACAGTGCAGTACTTAAAAATACAAACTTCGGTGACAGTCATGCCCAGCTAGCCTCTAACATTTATTATCAGTGTGATTTTGTGAAAGTTGTTTAATCCCCAGAGCCTCTCTTTTCTTATTGGTTGGTTGGCAACACACATATCCACATACTTTATATTAGAGATTTAGTGAGTTAATGCACATAAAACACTTAGAATGAAGTGCAGCACACTTCAAGTCATCTGTGTATATTAGCCATCTTCTCATTCAGGGTTCTTGCTCTGTGTCTGTTCTTTTATTGTGGTGAATTATCAATGAGGTAGTGAAATTGCACTGAAGAAGGGCAGATGTCTGTAACTAAAGAATCTATATGACACTGATGGCAAGAATGTTTGATGTTTTTCTATTTTCATCATTGACCCAGAAATTTCCCTTCATAAATTTATAAATTTAATTACTAATTTCACACCATAGTGACAGGATAAATTGGAGTGAAATCGAGAGAAAATGAACACATGTGATCCATTGTACCTGTCTTCCCAGGTTAGGCCTCACCACTTAAAGTTTCAACCACTTCCTAAAATAGCTCCATCCAACTGCTAAGCACCAATACATGAGTCTGAAGGTGACATTTCATATTAAACCCAAACAGGAGTGAACCTAGAGTCTCACATAATCACAGTAAACACTGCCATAAAATGAAGGCCCTCCTCAAGCACTCCTTCAAATGTTCCATTGGTTGGGTTTAGTTTAGTTTTGTTTTGTTTTTCAAGGAAGGGTTTCTTTGTGTAGCCTTCTGTTAGACCAGTCTGGCCTTGAACTCTCAGAGATGGGCCTGCCTCTGATTCCTGAATCCACAGTCCCTGTACTAGAATTTCTTGTCCTATTCTTTAAAGTGACTGGAGGGAGAGCCTTCTGCTCCTTTTGCAGACATTTAGAAGACACATCTTAGGAGAGTCAGGAAGATGGAGGTAGACGTGCAAATTGCGTTAACCATCTCGCCTGTAGAGGAACTTTACATCTTATATTGTGTTTCTTTCCTGCTGAGTAACAAATATGTGGAGGTGGGAATTGATGATATTTGCTAACTGATGCTATGATTTACTTTAAAAACTTATCCCAGAAGAAGAAAATAAACAAGAAGCAAGACTAGGATAAGGAATAACACTATTGTCAACTTTATAATTCATGGCACCCTAGCTAATTAAAGCACTGTCATTAGTAACATAAAATAATAACCAATTTTCTAGTTAGTTATTATTACAATTAAAATAATATAAACTGACCAACTTTTGCTCCAGAGTTATTAAATGTAATAGACTGAGAAAACTGCTTTTGAATCTCAGCATTTCTATCACTTACTGTAAGATTTTGAAGTCTATCTTTGAAGAAAGTAAGCTGCTAAAAAAGCTGATGACCAATTGGTGTTAAGACTTCGTTCAATTGTTGTTTACTTTTTTACTTCTAACAACTCATCTTCTGGCCTAGGTGTAAATAATAACTGTTACCCTCTGTCACCCTAACTATATTTCAGTCATGTGTAAAGAAAAACAGTAACTGTAGATTACCTCATAGGATTATTGTGAGTTAAAATATGCAAACACATTATTATTGTGCCTGGCACACAGTAAGTATTCAAAAATATGTGAGCTAATTAAACTCTGATTGAATCATGTGCTCCAAAAGTTGTGTGTGTTTTCTTCAGAATTCCTTTGTAAGTCATCAGACAAACAGAAGAAGACTTGTGTCTGTCTCTGTGGATCAATGACAATTTGCAGAAATAGGAAATTTCCTTAGTCACTTCATGGAGTCATCTAGTGTTATACATGGAAAGCAGAGAAAAAGAACACTTTTATGTTATTATGTGCTCTTGTCTTTGCTCATAAACCAAGTAATATAGTTCCTAGAATTTATATGTTATGTTATAGGAAATACTGGTTTTCCAATACTCCAGATATTTTTAATAGAATACACAATTAGATCCTTTTGTCACAGAACTATAATGATACATTTTTTAATTTATTGCCCATAATTTTTATTTGAAACCAGAACACTATAAACTGTGAATAAGCTCATTTAATAGAGGCATTATTGTTACCACTGAGACTCCTTAGAGATGTCTAGTAAGATCCAGCTGTAGAAACTTAGCTGTGGCTGATGATGATGTCTATGAAGTACATCTAATCCATCTCATCAAGTTTATAGAGGACTTGAAGCACAGCCAAGAAAATTAATGAGTGGCATAATTGGGCAGGCTCAGCTGTGGAAGGATCAAGTTTCTTTCCATGCTGTATTAGTGGTTGAGTGTGCTGTATCAAGTGTAAACATTTGCACAGTGTATGAATAAATATATGAGACTAAGAAGCTAAAACAACAGAGAAACAAATTGTGTATTAGTTGTTTTAAAATGCTTGAGGTGAAATTGTCTCTTGTACGATTATATCTGACAGTCATAGGTACATGGTAAATCTTTCAATTTCAAAGCTGTTCTGTATTCTGAGAGCAGCGTGCTTCAATACACCTTTATTTTTATGAAATGGCAGTATTGGATAACTTGGGGGCTCAGGTGGATGACTGTGTGTACACTTCTTTATGAGACACAAAAGCATGTAAGTCTTTCTTAGGTACCAAGGTTTTGTTTTGTTAATTTGTCTTGTTTGAAGTGTTACTTGTCCTTGATGTCAAACATGGAAAAATTTATTTTTAAAGGTGGCATATTTATTCCCTTACAGGTCCTTCAGTTGAGACCAAAAATTGGAGTCAAGGGATTGCATAAGTCACTCACTGATGTGGCTCTGGAACACCATGAGGAATGTGACTGTGTGTGTAAAGGAAACACTGGAGGATAACTGTATCCTCCACAGCAGTGCACATCCCCACTGGCATCCTGAATCCCCCACTAGCATCCCACATCCCCACCATCATCTGCCACAGGGCCATCAGATGCTGCCATCAACTGTGGTAAAGATCTTACTCATTGTTTCCATCTGAAATCTAAGTTGTCTGCTTCAACAGCCTTCCCCTGCAGGATTTAAAAGTGTGCCAAAACAAGAGGCACCAAGAGGAGTCAGGAATTACCCAGCACTGCTTTTTTAGAGGAAGGTCAAAGGATGGAAGAGGTCTTCAACCATGAAAACAAATGAAGTGTTTGTAGATCACTAGCAAGCTCCAGAGTGACAGCATTTCTTTTCCACTGAAAGCATGCTGTAATTTAGTTGTCTTAATATGGGCAAGTGATACCAACACAAGAAAATAGTGAAAACGTGCAGTTGATTGTGAACAATGCAGAAAGACTTGCATTTCCCCCTCATGTTTGCATATACAAAACTAAATGGTGTAAGTTCTACAAACTCGACTTTTAGATAGCAGCTATGTTGCTATGAGTTAAATGTGCTGATAGGAAAGACTGGATTTTCCACACATAGTAACTTCTCTGCCATTTTGAAGAAGAGAAGTAAAGTCATGGTTTGGAGGAAGCACACTCACACAGAGGAGTGGCCTTCCCTCTGAGGTGATGTATGTGTTTTATTGTGTACATTTTTATATTCTCCTTTTGACTATAACTGTTGGCTTTTCTAATCTTGTTAAATATCTCTATTTTTACCAAAGGTATTTAATATTCTTTTTTATGACAACCTAGATCAACTATTTTTAGCTTGATAAATTTTTTTCTAAGCAGAATTGATATAGCCAGAGGAACAAAGATGATATAAAATCTTGCTTCTCTGACAGAAACACATGTATTTCTTTCTTGTATGGTGCTAGAGTTTAGAGTCATCTGTATTTGAAAAGATGGAATGGAGAAGTCAATAGAATTGATAGGTCACAGAGACATCTTGATAACAACTGGATTATTATCAATTCCCACTACTATTCTTTGAGATACAAATAAAAATGAACATGTGTATACACACACATGGAGACATATCTAATCTAACATTTTCTGTGGGTAACAGGAGTGGAGCTCAGAGAAACAGAGAGACACCTTCCTGGAACAGAGCCACCACGTCCAGACACAGTGTTCTGTGCTGTGCTGTGCTGTGCTGCTCTGTATGGACACATCCTATTTATTGTGATGCTAGGGTTTTAGTACCTTTAAACTCTGCCCCATACACTTGTATAAATACATGCATATTTTTATGTACAGAAGTATATCATTTAAGGAGTTCACTTATTTTGTACTCTGGCCATTGAAAAGAAAATCAGCATAATACATTGCTTGTAAAATGCTTAATACTGTGCCTAGGTTATGTGGTGACTATTTGAGTTAAAATGTATTGAATCATGAAATAAAATAATCTGGCTATTTTGGGGACAAGTGGAAGTGTTTGTCTCTGTGTGTGTGTGCGTGGGTTGCTATATGCATGTGTGGTAACATGTTAGCCTCATGGATTCTAAGGAAAAGAAAATTGCAAGGTTCTATGTTACCATCATTTTTGTTGTACAAAAATTTCTCTGTCATTTAAGAATACCTGAAAGAGGAAGCATTTCACTAAGCCCTGCCTTCTCTTCTTTCTAATGCCTTTTTGCAAAAATGTAATGATGTTCCTTTTCTCAGTAGTATTAGTAGTAATTACAGATTATTTAAATTGCAAAGGACTTGAGAGTTACATGTGTTATCTGAAATGTTTAGTGATATGTTATATGATGAAATGAAGCTAGCGGCAGGTTTCATAAGCTTCTATTCCTGTCTTCATTTCCCATGGCAACAATTGCCTGGAGTAAGTACTGACTGGTCTATGAATTACCCAGGCTATTTCAAAGTAGAGTCCTTCCCTTCTAGGCACAGATCTCTTGGGGTCTGGTTTCTTTAGCACTTGGCTGTAGGCTTGATGGAAATACCACATGTCCAGACCCAGTATCTCCAGACTGAGCCTCCAAATAGCACCCATTGACTGCTCTCCTACTGCAAACTGCTCTGTCCTGCCTCTGTCCTGCATAAGAAACAAGTACACAAAATAAACATGTTCTTTATCTCAGTTATTTAATATTTTCACCTTTTGTCCCAGCCCTATAAAGGCCCAGAAATAGCTTCACCAAGCTTCATAGAAAGTACAAATAGGCTGGCAATTTAAAAGACTTACTGGCAAAGCAAGAACTTTGATGAATTGCGGTGAATTGCCTATTTGATGTGTTTACCTTGGTATTTCACCCCTTTTATGTTTTAAAATGATCACATGGGTAATATAGTCCATTTCCCACCTCCGGTGGATGAGGGGTGAGTGTGAAGCTTAACTGCCTATGATCAATTATATTTATAACACTGTGTTTACCAAAAGCCAACAGAAACTAATATATTCAAAGTGTAGGTGACTGCAGTTTCTCATAAGTCCATGAGGTGTTAACTTTATTGACCACAAATATTTTGGGTATGTCATGTCCATGGCTCAGACCTCTGTCTCTGAGTAAAAGCCTATTTTGTGTAGTGATGTTTATTTAAAAAGAGAGAGAGAGAGAAAGAGAGAGAGAGAGAGAAAAGGACAATACTTAGTTACTTGAAGCAGTATTGCTACCCACATTTTTTCTTTCTGCATCTCATTGTTACTTTCCTTGTCTCATTAAATAATCCTTGTATGCAACTTGGAACTGTGCAAAGGACAAAATAATGAGCCTTGTCCTCAGAAAATCATACCGTCTGGAAAGGTTTCCTCAGAAGTTCATCAGAAGCCTTTTTTTTTTTTTTTTTTAATAATGCACCATGCTATTTCTAAGAGAGCCCAAGCCTTTGTTTTATCTTCCTTCTTCCTGTGCTTCTGGCAGATCTCATTAACTGCCTTTTACTCTCTCACATTTGTGTCTACATTGCTATTTCTGTAGCTGCCTCCTCTCTGGCCCTGCCTCATGGCTCAACCCATTCAAGTCTAACAGTCTCCATTGCCTCGGTCTAGTGCCCTCAGTATCATTCCTCTACAACCCATCCTCTGCACCACTAAGAGGATAGCCCTTCAACAAAGCTGATAGTATATGACAGGTAGAATTTCCCCAACAGAACTCCACAACACTCCCTTTTAGTCTTCACATGGTACACCAAATCTCTCCTAATCTAACTGTTTACCACTTTCTGTTCATTTTACACTATCATGCCAGACACAGCTGTAGCAGATATTTGTGGTTTTCTAAAAATCTCAGCATTGGCTCACATGTGTTCTAATGTGTACTGCATTCTCCTAGGAGCACAACTCCTACCCATACTCTTCTCAGTAGATTCCTGTCAAGTGTCCCATCAAACACTATTAGTCCCTCAAACTTGGTTCCCTTCTCTCCACTTATACAGATTCACAGAGATAGTTCAAGTAAAAATGTTGTTGCACTGAGTTGTAATTGCCGTGTTTGGCTTTCTCATTCAAGTCCTACATTAATGAGACTCTTAGTAGGAATAAAATTATTATTCTTTCACTAATGCATAATGAGGTGCCAAATCAAACTTGGAGTCAGTTAAACATTTGCACCAATAAATAGGCGAGGTGAGTATGCATGAGAGTAAATGATGTTAAGTGTAGCACAGACTTGGACACAGAAACCCTGAGGCTGTTAGATGCTCTGGCCTTTAGCTATGAAATAAAGAAATAAAGTGACAGATACTGCAGCATTTCAGCTCTCCACAGTTAAGGCTACTGTTTTGTCAATGAAGCTCCTAAAATAAGTACAGCAGGGAGACTTTTGTGTACTGCTTGTGATACAAAGTTATAAAATTACTTTTCTCTTGGCCCAGGAGATTGTTCAGTATGTACAGTTGATTGCTGCCAACTCGGACTTATACCTTTATTTAAGACCTATGACAACACAAGGTGAAAGGGAACCAACTCCTCCAACTTGTCTTTGACCTTCATATGTTCACCATCACACACACACACACACACACACACACACACACACAAGGAATGTGTGGGAGGAAACAAATAAGTTTAACAAAATTATTTTTTCTCTCTAATGATATTTGATATTTTATGTTGGTTTCTGGATGATGATTGTCACCTCAGCCTTACCTTATACTATTTCTTTTCTAGTCAGGATTCATAATCCCCTTATGGACTATTTGAAACTCACATAATTACAATAAACTGTTGTGAGAATAAATCAGTCTTTAAACTCTGAACAAGAAAGCATGTCCATGCTGATGCCTTGTAATCTAATCGCTCATCTTTCTCAAATATTCTGCCTCATCAACCCCAAGACACCCAGTTCTAGCAAGTACTCAGCTTCCCGAACATACTGATATTTTGCCAGATGCTCATGCTGAGCTCCATTCCTGCATTTACCTCAGTCACTTCCTGCACAATTGCTGAAATGTTGATTCATCTTTTAAGCACTGCCTGAGCAAGTGTTTGTATCTACACCAGATCCAACTTTTTACATAACTCAGTACAGAAAACCTTGCTTAGAATAAGTCTTTAAGAGATTTAAAGATGAGACATATCTCTTTCCTAGGAATTATACTTCAGGTTAACACCTTTAATAATTTTTAAATTATAGGTATAAGTCCATCAGGCTCATTTATAGAAATTAAGAAGATACTCTTAATATTAATAGAGGGGTGAAGAGAAGCCAAGGTGACAGATAAATCTTGAATATAAGAGTGCAAAATGAACAGATTCAGTTTCAGGATTGTAGAGCTTGCTGCAAAGTCATAGAAATGCTGTGACATGGTTAACAATAGATATTAAGACAGTCCTATCATTATGATAGAACTAAAAATCCAGACATAACCCTTGTACTTTTAGTTGGTTAATTTTTGACAGGAATACTAATCCAGTCAGATAGGGAAAGATTAGGCTAAATATTCTTGGGCCAAGTAGATGACCAAATGCAAAAGAATGTGGATTTCATTCTCACCAAACTCAACACTCAAAGCTGAGGTATATCTTTCATATCAAATGTGATGCAAACTCAAGTAAATCAAACAAAGATATTATGACATAGAATTGTTTCTAAGGTATAATTACCAAAGTGTAAGAGAGTGAAAATAGATAACAGATAAACAGGGACATGAAAATTAAAAACTTCTGTGTTTTGATTGGCATGATAACTAAATGAAGAGATTCATACCATGAAATATGTATAATTTTATGTAAAAGAAGTGTCTCAGAATGCTTAAAGAATTCTTACAGCTTAATGATAAGACAACTCATTTGAAAATGAGAAAAGGTTTTGAATGAACACTTTACCCAATTATATACAAATAACCAACAAACTTTTAAAAAGACCATCAGTGATTAGGAAATGTACAATAAATTCACCGTAAGATGCTTCACACTCACAGTTAGGATTGAAAGGACAGTTACATATTCTGACGATATCAGATCTCTATGAATCAGAGGCTAGCTTGGTCTACAGAGTGAATTTCGGGATAGCCAGGACTGTTAGACACAGAAAAGTAAGAAAGAAAGAAAGAAAGAAAGAAAGAAAGAAAGAAAGAAAGAAAGAAAGGAAAGCAATGACAAAACAACCACAACTGAAGATTAGCTATAATCTACTCAATTTTTAATTCATAGGGGATAAGAATATTGAGAGAAGTTGGTTGGAGGAAACTTGATGAAAAAATTCCACTCAATTTTCTTAGAAAAGATATTTTGTTGGAATTAACCCTGGCAGAGGCATAAATCCACTCCTCATGAGATAAAAAGAGGACAGATAAAATATGAGTCTGATCATATTTATACCTCTGTATGAAGTCCTGAAGACTATGCTTTCATCTGAGGGCATAAGGCATCCGTTCCATCTCCTCAGTTTTCATGTTACATCTGAAGCCAGCTTCCCAGACTCTTCTTTCCTCTCATTTCATTCAAAGGAGAGAGAGAGAGTCAGAGAGACAGAGGACAGAAGCAGAGAGAAGGAAGAGAAGGAGGAGAAGGAGAAGAAGAAGAACTAGAAGAAGAAGAAGGTTTTGATGTTTTGTCGTAGAGTACTTTTCTTTCAAGCAAGCCACACCAGAGGAGGGGCTGGAGTTTATTTCAGTACTATTTATGCTAAGCCTCCCAAGTGATTTTCTTTCTGGATAAGGTATGCCCCTTCCTTAGGTTCTATTAGCTTCTTGTCAGGGTGTTGTTTCTGCAGTTCAACTCCCTTTCATAACCAGCATTGAAAAGTATTTATTATCATGTATTGCTACAATTCTAAAATATTTTTTATTTAAATCTATTTTGCTATGAAAATAAATTATTTCCATTTTATGCTGAGGAATTAAATAAAATATATGTCTGTAAAAATACATGCACTCAACTCATACAGCCATTTTGGAGATCAGTATGGCGGTTCCTCAGGAAAATGGTAATTAGTTTACCACAAGACCCGGCAATCCCCCTCTTAGGCATATACCCAAAGGATTCACATCAATTCAACAACGACATCTGTTCAACTATGTTCATAGCAGCACTATTTGTAATAGCAAGAACCTGGAAGCAACCTAGATACCCCTCAATTGAAGAATGGTTAATGAAGATGTGGCACATCTACACAATGGAATACTACTCTGCAGAAAAAAATAATGGTATCTTGAAATTCGCAGGCAAGTGGATGGCACTTGAAGAAACCATCCTGAATGAGGTAACCCAGTCACAAAAAGAGGAACACAGTATGTACTCACTCATATATGGATTTTAGAACTAGATCAAATGATCACCAGCCTATAATTCACATCACCAGAGGAACTAAGATACAAGTTGTATTCTAAGAGATTCATATAAAGTCCCTCACAGAACTGGGAAGGGACAAGTTCCCCAGACCTCAGGTAAAGTGGGGGAGGACAGCTAATGGAGAGAGAAGTAGGAGAAAATGAGGGGGAGGAGAGGAAGGCATGTGCGACCAGGAGGATTGAGCCTGGTTAGGAATGGAAAATAGGAAAGAGAGAAACAGAGACAGAGACAGAGAGAGAGAACATAAAAGAGGGAGCCAATGTTGGTTTGAAGATAAAGTTCAACACAAAGAAATGTCGAGGGAACTACAAGACTGCTCCCAACTAACAATCTCAGCTCCCGTGGAAAGGCTATCATAAATGCCCTTCCTAGAGAGTGAGATCAACAACTAACATCTCCATGGAGCCCTCAACTAATGCCTGTTGAAAATAGGAGCAAACACCCATACATAAACACTGAGTCGAACTAGAACCCAGAAGCAGATGGAGAGGACAAGACCATGCGGTAGAAGTACATAGAGACAGCTTACCTGAACAAGGAGGAGCTAAGGGCCACTAGACTGATAGCTGGGAAGCCAACAGGGGACTGACTTGGACCCCCTGAATATGGGTCTCAGCCAGAAGGTCTGAGCAGTCTAAGAGACCTCAGACAGTGGAGCCAGGATGTATCCTTGGTGCACAAAAGGACTTTGCAAACATATGACCCATGGAGGGATAACTGCCTTATTCTAGAGATAGGAGAGAAGCCCTAGTCCCTACTTCACAGGACTTGTCAGATCTACATGACCCCAACTGGATGGCATTCCCCTACATATGGTATTGTGGTGGGGGGTTGGGAGGGGAGGGTGTTTAGAGTGCATGTGAGAAGGCAGAGAGGGCAAAAGGGAGGGAAGGAGGGAGGGAGGGCTGGACGGAAGGGAGGGAGGGAGAGGGAACTGGGATCGACATGTAAAATAATAAATTTAAAAAAAAAAAAAAAAAAAAAAACGCTTTGACTCCAAAATTTAAGTTGAAGAACAAGTTACTGGGGAAAAGGATTTCTATTTTTGTTTCCACAGAAAATGAAAAGATGTGGATTCCTTCCAGACTAATGTGGTTTGATCACGCCAGACCGCCTGAAACAGAGTACAAGCTGATCCTACATTCCAAACAGCTGGACAAAACAGCCCTACAGACTACAGCTAGGATATCTGAATCTTCTTCGAATCCCCCAAGACAGCGCCCCTTACCAGCAGGAAGTAGTTTGGAAAGAACGACGCCCAAATTCCCAAATATTGTGTATAAATGTTTGTTTTCATTTAATTGGACTTTGTTATATAAAATTAAATAAAAAAAGAAAAAAAATTTAAAAAAAATACATGCACTCAGCATTTCAGTCTGGAAATACACTTAGTATAAGGAATCATTAATGCTACTTAGTACTGGGAATGTTATGGCTATTCTGTCCATTTGTAGGGACCACTAGGATTTCAATGCCTTGTCATTTGTAAGATAAATTGTTCCACAGATCTTGGGAAAAAAGTATACTTATTTCCTGACCTAAATTGAAAATAATTTTCTAAAAGTATATTTTCATCTACTTAGGATAAAACACATTATAAATTTTACAGTAATCTTAAGTCATCTAATTTAGAAGTAAATACTGCAATAAGAAATCAAAAGTTAACTCTTTTTTTGTAGGAATAATGCCATTTTTAAGTTTTTTTTCTTATTTTACATATCGATCCCAGTTCCCTCTCCCTTCATCCCTCTCTCTCCCACCCTCCCATGACCCCCGATCACCCTCCCCTTCCATCCCCCCCCCCAACTCCACATGTAGGGTTAACTCTTTAAAGGACTTATATTTTAATTTTCAAAGTAGTGATACAGGTTATTAGATATTATTATGGTATTTACAAAAAAAAAAAAAAAAGAATGTTTTAGTAAATTATCCTTACCTGACTGCATCCCTCCCACCCCTTGGGTCCTCTTTTATATTCCATGTGTCCTTTTGTTCTCCCCTGTCCTTACTTATTATCTACTCTTCCTTTTTCCTCATCTCTTTGTTGGGGGACCTCATTCCACCAATAGCCTTGGGGTACTAGCCCTAGGACATGGTCTTATCTGCTACATAACAACTTATAAACCAAGAGGGAAGGGTCTCTAGCTCCTGTGAGCTTGCTTTCTTTTCCTGTGGCTGGAGCACAAGCTGCTGAGAGGCAAGGTTGGTGCTCTTGACCCCTGGGCAAAATAGCTGGATGAAGGCAACTAGCTCTGCGAGGGCATCTGCATTGCTCTGTATCTGTGAGTTTGTCCTTTCATTGGACCCCTTAATAAAGTGGTTATTATGCTTTTGGGGAATCTGGCATTATCTCCATCCTAGTTTTTTAGGTTTTCTCTGTGGGAAGCCACAGCCCCAAGATGGCACCTGGCTGGATGCCAGGTACTCCAAGCTTAGCTGTAAACAAGCCTTATTTGGAAGTGCTTGATGGATCTGGTACACTTCCTCCTTCTGTGACCTATCCGGGACCGCCTGGTGGCATGAGCTGATTGGGCAGCGAGTGCACATTTAAGGGCTTGCTGGGGCTGGGGGGAGGCAGAAGCTGATGTACAAGGTTCCTGAATAAACTGCTTGAAGAAGAGTCGTGGTCGTGTTTCCTTGCTGGCCGAGGTAGACGGACATTACTCTACATATACTGATGTGCATATTTCACCTATGTTATACAAAAGTGCATATGTGTATGCACAAGTGTGTGTGTGTGTGTGTGTGTGTGTGTGTGTGTGTGTGTGATCTTCAGTTCAGGCTGGGAGAGAGAAAATACAGTTTTTGTCTTTCTGAATTTGGTTCACTTCTCTTATTATATTTCTCAAACTCATCAATTTCTTTCCAATTTTCTTAATTTCCTTTTTCTTTATAGCTCAATAGAATTTCGTTGCTTTTCATTATCCGCTTATCTCTTGATGGAACTTAGGCTGCTTCTATTCCTTTGCTATTGTGAATAGAATATCAATGAATATGGTAGTACAAGTATATTTGTGGTAGGCTAAGGAGTATTTTGGGTATATGTCCAGAGACTTTTTTTTTTTTTTTTTAAGTAACAGACCACTACTTATTGTCATAGTTGCTGTAAGTAATAAAGTAATCCTGGGGATAGAACAAAAACAAATTTTTATTCAGTTATTAATAGAACTATCCTGTGGAAAACATGAATAGTCAACCAGTTCCAATGAGATCTCTGGACAGAGAGATACATTATAGCAGCAATTAATAGACAAAGTTAGAGAGTCACTTTCTTAAAAACTAAAAAGTGAAATCTATTCTTTTTCTATACTTAACAAAGAAGTGTGAATCACTTCCTAATTCAAAAAAATTTTAAAGACTTACTTGTACTATTTTTAATTATGTATATGTGTGTGGTGGGGCATATGTGCATGTAAGTGCAGTTGATGCTGGAAGCCATAGGCATCACAACTCCTACTGGAACTAAAGAAACAAATAGTTGTGGACCACCCATTGTTACTCTTGATAGACAGAGCAGGAAGCACTCTTAATCTCTTAATGTCTGAGCCCTCTCTACACTCCCCAGATATCTTTATTATTCTTTTACTGAGAGCACATTTTTTTCCTCATATAATATATAATGATTACAGTTTGCCTTCCTTCTACATCTCCCAGTTCTTTTCTACCTCCACTTCCATACAGATCCACCCCCTTTGGGCAAAGCATTAAAAAATGAACAGGCTTCTAAAGCATAACAAAATATAATATAATGAGATAAAACAAAAAATAACACATCAGAGTTGTACTAAACAAGAAAGCAGAAGGAAAAGATCCCAAGACAAGGCACAAGGTACAGAGCTTCACTCATTTGCAAACTATAAAAACACTGTACTGGAAGTCATAATACATAAGCAGAGGACGTGTGTGATAGGCAGAGAGAAGGAAAAATATAAATATGTAAATAAAAATATAAATATAACTTATAAAACAAAAAGTACTACGATAGTTATTATTGATTGCCAACTTGAATATACCAGGAATGAACTACAGTCCAGAAATGGAGAGCATATTTGTGATGCAGATCTTGAGGCAAGAAGATAACATACCTTTGATACAGATATTGAAGTTAGACAACACAGGCATTTAACCCAGATTTGAGGTGGAAGGCACACCTTTAATCTGGGCCACATCTTCTACTGGAAACCTGTATAAGGACAAGGAAAGAAGGAATGGAGTGTGTAAATTCGTTGTCTCCTTACCTTCACCTTGCCTGCACATCCATTCCTTCAATGATATTGGAGCCAACTTCTTTGTGATTTTAGCATATATATAAGACCAGTTGAGACTCCCACCCTCATGGGAACTACTAGGTTCTTGAACTTTCATTCACAAGTAGTTCTTGTTGGAGTACAGCCTGTAAGTCATTCCAGTAAATTAACATATAATTCACATACAAATAAGTTTTTTTTTTCTCTCTCCTTATCATTCCATAAGATCTGTGACTCTAAAGAACTCTAATACATGTACATTTAAAATAAAACTCCAGGTGAAACATGTGAAATAAGGAATCTCCAAAGATGTCTTTGACTTCTTTGTTGGCCTTCTACTTCTAGATATGCAGGCTGCCTTAAGAGTCCTTTTTCCTCAGTGACACTCCCTTGGAGGAAGCTAAATAATTGCTTGCAAGTGGTTATCAATTGGAGATTTATGGGTTAGGGATGAGGGCATGTCTTCACTTGTCCTTTCAGTCCTTGAACCACACCTGGTGTGACCCATTCAGACCCTGAGCATGCTGACTTATCCTCTTAAGTCCATATGTACTTCAATCCTGTTGATTTATAGGGACATTTTCTTGGTTACTTCCATCCCTCTGACTCTTACATTCTTTCTGCCTGTTTTTCTGCACAGGGATCCCAAAAAGAAGGATTTTATGTAGACATATAATTTAGGATTGAATGTTCTAAGATCTAAAACTCTTCATTATGTCTAGCTGTTGACCTCTGTATTTGTTTCCATCTGCTGCATTGAGAAGCCTCTCTGACGATGACTGAGGAAAGCACTTATCTATGAGTATAACAGAATGTCATTAGGATTCACTTTATTGTTTCTATTGCTTTTACCATGTAGTGGGCATCCGTTTGGGCCACCTATCATCTCCCAAATCATGACACAGAGACTTATTAGTTATGAATGTCTAGCCTTAGCTTAGGCTCATTTCTTGCTAGCTCTTATAACTTAATTTAACTTGTTTCTCTTCATTTGTATTTTGCCCTGGGGTTTTTGTTTATTTGTTTGGTTGTTTTTGTTTTTTGTTTTGTTTTTTACCTTTCTTTTCCTTTTCATTCTGTATGTAGTACTCTGCATCTAGCTAGCTGGTGGTTGCCTGGCTGGCTGGCTCCAGATGTCTCCCTCTCTTTCTCCCTCATTCTCTTTCTTTCCCTCTTGAGACTAGATTTCTCCTCCTACTTACTCACTCTGTTCACCATCCCTGACTAACTCTCTATAGATAGGGCATGTTCTTCTGTGTGCTGTCAATATATGTTTCTCTTATGGGTTGATGAATAAAGCTGTTTTGGCCAATAGACAGGCAGGAAGTATAATCAAGGCTAGGAGAATGCTAGTGCAAGAGGAAGAGAAAGAATAAGGTGGAGATGCCATGTAGCTGCTGAGAAAACAAGAGGCTGGGACATCACCAGTAATCCAAGACCATGTACGATACACAGATTAATAGAAATGGGTCAATAATTAAGAGAGACCTGAAGTATATGCCAAAAATGTATGATTATTATAAACCTCTTTGTGTTTATTTGTAACAAAACAGCTGTGAGACCAGGGACAGGTACTTTTATCTACACTCTACTGCCTAGCCATTGACTGCTTAGCATTTTATTAGACCAATCAGGTACCTTAGGCAGGCAACACATCTTTACATAATGAAACAAACGTAACACATCATGGGTCCTCCTCAAACAGAGAATCTTCTGTAAGGCAAAGGACACAGTTGACAAGACCAAATGGCAGCCCACAGTCTGGGAAAAGATCTTCACCAATCCTACATCTGAAAGAAGGCTGATCTCCAAAATATACAAAGAACTCAAGAAATGAGTCAACAAAACACCAAAAATGGGGTACAGAACTGAATAGAGAACACTCACTAGAGGAAATAAAAAAGGATGAAAGACACTTAAGAAAGCACTCAACATCCTTAGCTATCAAAGAAATGCAAATCAAAACAACTCTGTCAGAATGGATAAAATTAGTAACACCAATGAAAACTTATGCTGGAGAGGATATGGAGAAAGGGGAACACTCCTCCACTGCTGGTGGGAGCACAAACTTGTACAGCCATCTTGGAGATTAGTATGTCAGTTCCTCAGGAAAATGGGAATCAGTCTACCATAGGACCTGGCAATCCCCCTCTTAGGCATATACCCAAATGATCCACATACATGCAACAAAGACATGTGTTCAACTATGTTCGTAGCAGCATTAGTTGTAATAGCAAGAACCTGGAAGCAATCTATATGCCCCTCAACTGAAGAATGGATAAGGAAGGATTACACAATGGAATACTACTTTGCAGGGGGAAAACAAAACAAAACAAAAAAAAACCAAAACAAAACAAAACAAAAAAAATGGAATCTTGAAATTCGCAGGCAAGTGGATGGCACTTGAAGAAACCATCCTGAATGAGGTAACCCAGTCACAAAAAAAGAGGAACATGGTATTTACTCACTCATATATGGATTTTAGACATAGAGCAAAGGATCATCAGCCTGTAATTCACACCGCCAGAGAAACTAGGATACAAGGAGTATTATAAGAGATTCATACAAGGTCCCTCACAGAAAGGGAAAGGGACGAGATCTCCTGAGCATATTGGAAGTGGGGAAGCATTGAGTGGAGAGGGGGCTAGAAGAAAGAGAAGGGGAGAAGAGGAAAGCATGTGGGGCTAGGAAGATTTAGACAGAGGAGGAATAGATGAAAAAGAAGAGGAGAGAGAGAGAAAGAGAGAGAGAGAAAGACCATAACACAGAGGGAGTTATTATAGGTTTGAAGAGAAAACTGAACCTAAAGAAACGCCCAGAGACCTACAAGACTGACACCAACTAACAATTTAAACAACAGTGGAAAGGCTACCATAAATGCCCTTCCCTGATAATAAGAAAAACAACTAATTTATCCACCATCATAAAGCCCTCATGTAGTAGCTGATGGAAACAGAAGTGGACACCCACCACTAAACACTGAGCTGAACTAAAATTCAGGCTGTAGAAACCCACAGACAGCTGACCTGAACAAGGAGGAGCTAATGGGCCCCCAGACTAATAGCTGGGAATCCAGCATTGGACTGACCCAGACCCTCTGAACAGGGGTCTCAGTTAGAAGGCCTGGACAGTCTAAGGGACCTCAGACAGTGGAACCAGGATATATCCCTGGTGCACAAAAGGAATTTGGGAGCACATTTCCCATGGAGGCAATTCTCCCTTAACCTCGAGGCAGGAGAGAAGGGCTAAACCCTACTCCAAATGACTTGACAGATTTAGATAATCTCTCCTGGAAGGCATCACCCTACATGTAGAGTAGGGGAGGATGGGAGGGGAGGGTGATTGTGGGGGCATGGGTAGGTGTGAGAGGGGAGAAGAGGGAGGGAGGAGGAGAAAGAGGGAACTGGGATCAATATGAAAAATAAAAATAATAAAAATATGAAAAATAAACCAAATGTAACACATCTTTGTCTAGTTAAACAAGTGCAACATAAGCAAATGCAACACACCTTTAAATAGTGTACCACGATGTAAACAAATATAACACATCTTTATATAAAGTAATAGTCTATTCCAAAAACTCACACTGGATCTTTAATAAAAGCTCAGAGTTAGATAGAGAGTTAAATGCTGAAATCAGAGAGATAAAAGGGGCAAATGACAAACACACCTTACCTTCTCAACTTCCCAGCCATAGAAGACAATGAGTTCCTGTCTCTTCCCATACATATTTTTCTCTCGGTCCAGCTATCTCACTTCCTGTCTGTCTTTACAGACCTCCAGACCTTCATGGTGAGCTAGAGGCTAGCTCCACCCTCTGATCTTCAGGCAAGCTTTATTTGTTAGAGTACAAAGAATATATCACCAAAGTTCTATGAGATCCTGAGAAGATGATATGTTCCTTTATATTTGGGCGATATTCTGTAAATATCTGTAGGTTCATTTTGTTTATAAAGCAAAGTTATGAAATTTATAAAGCCAAGAAATAATGGAGCCAGTTTAGCTCCAGAGTTTCTTTGTTTAGGTGTTTGTTGGCATACCCTGTTCATTGCTGACCATGGACTACTGAAGTTTCTCATTATCCATGTGTGGGGCTTCTGTTTCTTCTGGTTCTTGGAATAGTGTGATGGTTGTGTGTTGCCTGAAAGGACATTTTTTTTTCTGGAATTTTGGTAGGTTCTAGGGGTTCCAAGTAAAATGTTTTCCAAGGTATGGGAACTGACTCTTAGGAATGCTAATGGGCTAGGATGGGGTGATCAACAAGAAGAAGGAAAAAATGGTGTACCACCAGGATCTCTATAGTGCCATGGAAATGGAGGAAGAGAGTGAAAAGAGAACATAACAGGTAGTCAACTATAAAGGTGGGTTGAGACTCAGAAACTGGATATGGAGGAGGAAATAAAGAACAGTGAGGATCTGAAACCATCCTGTGTGCTTTGCTGTCCCAGTTGATTCTCTACCTGGTTTGTCAGGTGGATTCTGAGATTTCCTGATGGAGTTGAGGCTGGGACAACAGAAAGAGTAGGGAGGATAGGTGGAGAACTTCTGAATGATCTGGAGAACATAGAGGCAGGGGAGAGACGGCCTAAGGCATGTGGTTTGCTGTAGAGCACAGAAAGAGACAAAGGTTTCGGTCTGGGAGAAGGAGTGAAGAAATAAAACTCTGCCATTAACCTAGATCCTTCCCTGGAAGGAGTTCCTGGCCTGCAGATTTCTAGGCAACATTCTTTAAAACATATTTTTTGAAATGGTAATGCTTATCTTTATGGTTTGCCAGATCACAATATTAATTTAAATCTGTTCACAGATCAAGTATCTGCTGTATGTATTTAGAAATATCATTTAAAGAGGAGACATGAGGATAAGTCATTGACTAGAGATTCCTTTTGTTGTAAATGTTAATGCTGTGACTGCAAAGTGTGAATTTCTCCAAGGAAGGAATAGGCTTTTAAGAACCTCAGAGTATGAGGAAGGCTTCACTTTACAACTTCGAAAAGAAAATTGCCTTAAGTAAAAGTACAACTTGAAAGACTTCGCCTGAGCAGTTATAGGGAGTATCTTCAAAAATTTTCAGAAGTCATAAAATTATAGCCAATGAACTTACACTGTTATTATATATATTTAGATATACTGAAATAAATAAAATTTCTTATGGTATTACACAGGTTCGCCAATTTTGACAGTATATTTTGTCAACATTGTAGAAGGGCCTACAGAGTCTTATTAACAAAACTTAGTCTTGTCACATTTTTTTTTTACCAACATGCTAATAAATCTTAGTTACATGTTGTCAAAATTGACTTTTATGCAAATGTTATTAAGTGATATATGGTGATTACTTTTGTGGGAAGTCTTTCATTGTCATTTTTGCAGCTGGAGATTGAATCAGGAAGTAAGAATGTGATGTGAATAAATAGATAGTCAACATCAAACAACAGACAGAAAGTCATTTGAGGAAAATTTTAAGATTCCTATTTGTTTTCTGTTCATGGGATATATAAAACTAGTTTGTATTCTCATCTATATGTTTTAGAATTACCACATGCCTCCCTCAATACAAAGATCCCTCCTTTATGTATGGGAAGTTTTACTTCTTCTTTTTTGCTTTCTCAAATGTGTTCCTGAATATCTGTCTAAGAACTTTTGTGCTCTAGGTGCCTAAGATATCCTGGAATCAATACTTATTATGAAAACCTGTACCTTCTATCAATAGTCTTTTTCTATTTCTACAACGTATGAAAAAGGACACATAAAATATCTAATTGCCAACTCATCACCTTTAAATCACAGATCAGCAAGATTTGGATTAAAGTTGCTTAAATTCTTGAACAAAAATGGCTTGAACTTTCTAGACTAGTGCCCAGTACAGAAGTAAATTAATCAATTGCAGCATGCTCAAAAGATCCTGTGCTTTCAGATCTAGCAAAGGCTCTAGTAATTTTGTATGCATAGTGTAGAAGTCAATATCCAAAATACATTTCTCAGATATATGAAGCCTTCATTGAGACAATGGGATCATCTGTGGCTACAGAATCATGTGCAAATCATGGTTTTCTCAGGAAACTAGCTACCCAATTCCTGCTAATATTTTCATTTGTTTGCTTAATGAGTTGGCCATAAACTGGACCATATCATTAAGAAATAGCTATAATTATCCTTCCCAATGTAAGAGTCATATCTGAAATCTAGCCTTGTAGGTCATGTCTTCCATGTACTAAGTGGCTTAGGAGCACACTCTGAAAGATACATAAGTGCCAACTTTACCTTTTTTATTATTGTCGTCCTATGATAAATTTGGTCTAGATAATACCAGACTCCCTGCAACACTTATAATTTGAGCTTTAGAGATGATTTCCAAGAGGAATGCTCACAATGCAATTAGATAAATGGGATAAGATAGTAGCTTCATTGTGCCTTCTATTCCTCTACTCAGGTCCTAATTTCTGTAATATTAATGCTGGTGTAAGAAGCACTGATTTAGTAGAATTCTCTAAACATTCCTGTACTTTTAACTTATGGTCAACCCCAACAAATAAAAATCATTCAGAAATCTTAAGCCTTATGCTGTTTCTGATTCCTGAAATAGGAATATGTGCTTTCAAGTTGTAAGGCTGCCATGACACCATGTGATACTTGATGCTATGCTCTTTTCTGAAGTGCTCTTCCTTTTTCCCACTCATCCTGGCTCTGATAAGGAATTGCATTTTTGTTTCCTATGTTAATTTCTGTTCATGAATTATCATTGCTTTATATGCTTTTCTAGCATCAAACCCTACACCTCTCTGGCTGGCAACACTTTACACAGGGTGTTCATTTAGTACTGTTTACCATCATCGCTGTTCCTGGGTTCCAGCACAATGTCCTATGTGTACTCCTTACATACAATCATTCTGATCTGTTCTCTTTTCTCACATTGTTCTCGGGTTCATCAGTAAGCAAGTAGTAGTCACCTTTTGTCACTGGAAACCTTCTAAATGCTCTCTACTTAATTCCTATGGTGTATATTGTCAACCCAACATTAGGTCAATTCCATAGATGAAATGGCCTCAATGTATACCGACTTTCTCTGCTTCAGCTTAGACTACAATGAACAAACTAATAGTTTCTTCAATGGTATCTTGTCTCTTGTTGATCATTGTCTTTGCAGGGCCTTGACTGTCTCCCACCAAACACACAAAAGAATATCTTTTCAGAAAAAAACCATTTCAAGCACAGATCTTTACTTTTTCAAATTTTCCTATGTCATACCATGCATTATGCATCTCAAGTCATAGAATCTAATACTGCTGTTGATCCTAACAAAACCCTCAGTTCAATACCTTATCTTCCCTTAAATGCCTTTCCTATTTTCTTTTATTATAAAAATCCATCTGTCCTTCCAGATAGCTCAACTCTCAGTTCCTGTGAACTTCTGATTTGGAATGGTCCCATGAAGTGGGTGCTTCTTTTTGAAATGAGTGGCTCATATAACAACCAGGGTGAGTTCTTCTGTAGGTACTTCACAGTTGAAACATTTCTAATACTAATAGGACCTGAAACCATTTCTTAGTTAAGTCTTTTGAAATCACACATTGCTAATGAACATGCAGAAATCAAGGACATCTAGAAATTACAAATAATAGTAAGCCAAGTGGCTGGTGTATAATAAGTGTTACTAAATATTTGTTCCCTCCCTGGTGGAAATTTGAGACTACTCTTTAAGTACTCATCTTTGCAGGTTATGAAAGCTTCTTGGAAGAAGGAGAATTCCTACTCAATGTCTTAATCTTATCTTAGAATAGGCACTAGTAAATGTTGGCTATACTAAGAACCCCCATTAATGCTGTTTCAGTGCTTGTTCAGTAACAGAAATGAAACAATACTGGCAAGGGATTTAGATAGCAGTTATCTGTTTATCTCTCTACAATGTTCCTTTGGCTTTTGTTTTGCTTTTAATTGTTCTTTATTTCACTTTATGTGGTGTGTGTGTGTGTGTGTGTGTGTGTGTGTGTGTGTATGCCTTGTTCTATGTGTACTATGTGCATGAAAGAGACAGTAGAGGTCAGTGTTGGCCCAAGATCCCCTGAAATTGAAGCTACTAACAGTTTTGAGTTCTGAGAAACTAAACCTCTGTCTCTCACAAGCAATAAGTGCCCTTAGCCACTGACCCATCCCTTTATTCCCAACAAGTTCCCTTTGGGATTGTTATTTATTTACCCTCAGGTACTCCTGCATTACTCTCTTGGTTTTCCTTCTTTTGTTTCCCTCTCTTATCTTCCTTCTTCCTTCTTTTCCTTCTTATCTCTTTTTCTTTCTTTCTTCATCCCTTTCTTACTTCCTTCTTTTATTTTAATTCTTTTATGCATCCCTGTAACTTGCCCCAATTGGTCGTGAACTCTTGGGTGGTCGAACCATCTGTATCAGCCTTGAAAGTAACTGGAAGAAGAAACATGGGTGGGTGGATCCAGACTCCTGTGTTTGTTTCAATAGAAGATATTATTTTTTTATATATTATTTTAAATTTTTATTTTTATTTTATATATCACCCCAGTTCCCTCTCCCTCCCTCCCTCTTTCTCTCTCTCCCATCCTCACATGCACCCCCACAACCCTACCCTCCCATCACCTCCCATTCCACATGTAGGATGATGACCTCCAGGAGTGGTCATCTAAATCTGTCAAGTCATTTGGAGTAGGGACTAGGACTTCTCTCCTGTCTCTAGGTTAAGGGGTATCTCTTCATTGGGGATGTACCCACAAAGTCCTTTTGTGCACCAGGAATACATCCTAGTTCCACTGTATGAGGACCATTAGACTGCTCAGGCCTTCTAGCTGAGACACATGTTCAGGGAGGCTGAGTCAGTCCCATGCTAGATTCCCAGCTATCAGTTTGGGGCCCATTAGTTCCTTTTTATTCAGGTAAGCTGTCTCTTGTGTTTCTGCAGCCTGGTCTTGTCCTTCCTCTCTGCATCTGTATTCTAATTCAGCTCAGTGTTTAGTTGTGGGTGTTTGCTTCTGTTTCCATCAGCTACTAGATGAGGGCTCCATGATGGTGGATAAATTAGTGGTCATTCTCATTATCAGGGAAAGACATTTATGGTAGCCTTTCCACTGTTGCTTAAATTGTTAGTTGGTGTCAATCTTGTAGGTCTCTGGACATTTCTTTAGGTTCACTTTTCTTTTCAAACCTATAATGGCTCCCTCTTTTATCTTCTCTCTCTCTCTCTTTCTTTCTCTCTCCTTTCTTAATAGAAGATATTCTTTCATTCCCATGTTCCCATAGCCACTTGTTAGCATCATTTATGCTGTGGTTATAAACATGTACCTTTCATTCCTTTGCTGTTTTAAATGTTGTTTATTGGACATACTCTATGTATTTGTGTACAGGTGCTTATTCAAGTACTGATTCCCTGAAACTTGCTCTGTCACAGTTCTTCCCATGGGACTCATCTACTTTTGAGAGGCTTTCACTTAAGCATCTAATTTACCCATCCTGTCAATTGACCTGCTAGAGATGTATTATGATAGATAACTAGAAAGAAAATGAACCAAATCAATATAGTTTACTTATAAGAAAAAATCCATAGGTATTTACACAATTAATTTAATTTTCTCCATCCTGTAACTTACGTTTTATGTTCAGACTTCAAAATGTATGGTTTATTGATAAGGAACTACTAGAAACTCTTTTTTCAGAGATTTTCATATTAAAATATTATTTTATCATCTTCCCTAAACAATAAATAATAATGAATCTCAGATATCATGAGGGAAGTCATTACTCCATCATGTAGTTTCCCAGGAAATCAAACTTTTTCTCAAATAGGATAGTTTTTTATTCTAAAATTCTATTATAACTACTGTAGATGAATCTCAGGGCTAGAATCTATGCCTTAAATGCATGATGGGTTTCACAAAACAACCACAACCATAACAACACACACATACACACACACACACACACACACACACACACACACACACACACACACACATACACACACACACACACACACACACACATACACACCATGCACAAAATCTACATTTTTACAACACAAATCTCTTTATGTACTTTAGTACCTAGAACAATAATTCCTTGACTAGCCCATAGGTGGGCTAGACTACACAGTGTCTGAAGATTGCAAGATGTGGCAAGGAAATATTTGTTAACCTGTTCAGGGATACTTTTCTTATGCCCTTAAAGGATTCTTGATGCAAACTATTATGAATCAATGGTGTGACCAATAAAGAAAGCTAGAAGGTCATGTGGCAATATCTGTTTAATTCTGAATTTCTGAAGAAAAGCCATGGGAATAAGATTGGCCCTGTAGTGTGGGCTAGAGTGAACCCAATCTATTGGAAGAGGCCACACAGTAGGAAGGGACGTGGTTCCCTGAGATATTGTGTTTTTCATCTGCACTGCAGTTAACTTTATTTTAGTACCCCTGAAAGCAGTTCTACAAATCAACGCCACTCTGAGTGGCTGTGGGAGTAAGAATCAGGCTAGCATTCTCAGCACAGTTACAATTTCAGTCCAATGATGCTGTGAAGCACTCAGTGAACTCCACTCCTTGCAGAACTGCAGAAAGATTCTCAAGGATTAAGTTGCCAGATGTATGTCAGAGATAATTACTCAGAAAGAAAACAGAACCTGCTTGGGGGAAATTATGGGAGAGATGACAGAGAGTACAACAAAGGCTTAAGCATATTAACCTCGGCTCAATTTTGGACTTGCCTCCAACATAGTGACCACTTGATTTTCACATGTTTAAAATTGAGGACCTTCCTTTGCCAAGCTCCTAGTCCCTAAGAATGCAAACCTCCTCTCTACATACACAGAAAAAAGCCACATGACTCAAAAAACATTATCCTGATTTAGATAGCAAAAGTAGGAGAAGAATTCTTGCCTGGATCATGGCCACAGTAGACCTGCTATGTTATTCTCTATTTAAAATTAGTTTCATATTAGTTTCCAAAAGTCCATACCATCTTCAAATATCTATTAGATGACAATTTGTGTTAGCTCCTTTCTTTCAACGTGTGATGCAAACATGAACAATAAGAGAAACCTTCTCAGACAAATCAAATTTGAAAAGAATTCCTTGAATGAATATCTAGCAATGAAATATTTCTTCATGTTAACAACAATCATCTTTAATGAATTTTGAATTAAAATGTTAATGTCCATTCCTGTTTTTCCTTTTTTTTTTTTTTGTGGTTAGTTATGTAGGATGATATCTTTGTCCATTT
The DNA here is from genome assembly GCF_943737965.1 of Phodopus roborovskii. NCBI lineage: Eukaryota > Metazoa > Chordata > Mammalia > Rodentia > Cricetidae > Phodopus > Phodopus roborovskii. The sequence continues at coordinate 15,321,529 of NW_026126540.1, forward strand.
CATTAAAGTCATAATAGCTTCATAATATCACAATGTCTGGATGTATAGTTATATATTTCTATCCTCCCTTTCTATTCCTGACATTGTGTTACTAGAAAAAATTATGTGTGAATCTACTGCTGAGTTGTGTCCTTGGGTATACTAATGAGGTTGGCTCTGTGAAGAAATTTATTCTGAGTAAATTGCAGCTGAACACAAGTGCATTGTTTGTTGGTAATACATACAAATAACAAAATTTACAAGGCTCTCTCATTTATTTGACTGTTTGTGAACCCAGACCTGTTCTTCTCATCAAGAATCATTTTCCACATATTAATTTGTGTATAATCTTGGGACAATGTGAAAACAGGGATGAAATTAAGTTATTTGATGCTCTCTGGAAGTCTCTACTTCATCAAAATTATGTCTATATTGTAAATTAATTTTTTAAAGAAATTTTCATCTTAGTGCATAGTTTGTGTTCTTCTTGTCTTATACTCAGATCTTTAGTCTGAAAAGATGAGTTTTCTTTCCACTTGTCTTTTTTAAAAAATTCCTTCTATAATTAAATCACTTTCCCTGCTCCCTTTCTTCTGCCATTCTCTCCCAGAGAGTCTCACTTTCAGAGTTCTCACATTGATACCAATTTTCATTTAATTATTATTGTTATATACATATATGTGGGTAATGTGTATGTGTGTGTGTGTGTGTGTGTGTGTACTCAAGTATATAAAAATACAACCCACTGAGTTTGGTTTTGTTGCTTATGTTTAAATGGTTTCAAGACTTACCATCCTGCATTGGGCATCCAATACTCAATAAATATCATATATATGTATTATGTAATTATAATGCATACATATGTAATACATATGCATTTGTATAATCATATACTTTTAATAAATAATACTGAAATTGCTCAAAAATAATTTTTTACCTGCTGATATTTATAAAATAGAAATTCACCCATCTAAGAACCAAATAAAGAATAAAACGCACATTCACCTTTAAAAGTTCTTTCTAGCTCAAGTAAGAAATGAATTGAATTCCAAGAATACTTTGTTGTCTTTGTGGCTTCACAAATTTCATTGCTTTTTTTTAAATCATTGTGGAACATATCTGGACACAAATGACCTTTGTCACTTGGGTGGTTATGCACTTGCCATTTCTACAACACTGAAATTATCTGTATTTTCCCTACTGATGATTTTTAGATCTGAATGCTTTTACGTCATGCTAGAGTTACTTCTGTGTTTATGGTGCTTTCAAGGCACTGAGCAGACCTGACTGAGCTAGCTATATAAAGACCTCCTCTGTTAGCTTTTCAGGGTTTTTGTAGCATAATGGACGGGCTTCCAGAGAAAAGAACCAAGGTTTACTCAAGTGAAAAACTCCTTCCACAAACTTGTATTCCCAAATTATAACCTCATTTGTTTCTTTCTTTATTTATTTAGGACCAGCCATCAAACCCAGGGAGGGCCTCATGGGTGACAGACATGTGTTCATTGTTGACTTAAAACCTCTGTCCCAAAAGGCGTATTTTTAATGCACAGAAATAGTGAGAATAAAAGCTTGAGCACTTCTATCCAATTCATACAGTCTCTCTCTCTCTCTCTCTCTCTCTCTCTCTCTCTCTCTCTCTCTCTCTCTCACACACACACACACACACACACACACACACAATACTACTAATGAATGTACAGAGACAAACACATAACATGCACAGCTGTACATACAGGCAAACAATATCAAAACATGCCAAATACGGAGTTTCAGATGAATGAATATAATATTGAATGTTGCTACCTAAAACTATTGAGTAAATTTTGTAACTGAATGTGGCATGTGATAGATGCTTTAGCTGTTTTGGATAGATGCATAAACAAATTAAAAATGCAAATACCCGAAGCAAAGTAATGCATTTTCTAATGCCTTCACTCTTAGTGTTCCCTTGACTCTGTGGAATCTGTGTTTTATCTAACATAATTCAATTTTGTTCAGATCAAACACAGAGATTAGATCAAGTGTTTATGATGCTTTGCATTTAAGATTTATCCATCTGGAAATTTTTCACAATGATGTTTCCCACCCTACCTAGCATTCTTTTATCTACTGTTTATATCATATCTTAAATCCTGCAGGCACATCACAAGTCCTATTTTTAAAATTTTGGATTCGTTTTAACTTCTTTTCTCTTTGAGTGCTGCTGGGTGGAAAGACACAAGTTCTCATTAGAAACAACTGATGTCCTTCTACATTTAATAGCTCATTATGGAGGCATAGGGAGCTAACTTACTAATGCTATATTTCTAAGAGTGTTTTCTTTTCTCATTTGTACCTAAATGAGAACTGGGATTACTTCATGTCCCTTGACATAAAATTGAGAGTCAGAAGGAGCTTCTGCTAAATACTTTTCAGCAGCAGCAGTTTGGATTTTCAGCCACATTCTCACTGTACTTTCATGGCTGAATTTATTCACATTCTCTTCTTGACAGGTGATGGTTTCCATAAAAACTGTTTATCTCTATGTGTACACTATTCTTATACTGGTAGAACTTGGAATATGTTTCTTATAGTTATCCAAGCACTTCACATTTGCTGTTACAGGCATAGTGAGAGGTCATGAAGCATGCATGTTACAGGCGGAGCTTCTGGGTGAGAGCAGATGCATCTGAAACCCTCATCACCAAGTATCAGCAATATTGCCTTAGAAAACATGACAAAGTAAATGTCAGATACCTCAGCTACACATGATAGGGACATAAACAGACCTAACTAGTATGCTTAAATGAATAATTAATCAAAATAATCTGAAATATACACACACACACACACACACACACACACACACACACACACACGCCAGCCAGTTCAGCATCTATGGTAAACTTTTTTTCCCTAACCTCAGGATGGTTTGTAATTCATTATCTCCAATCAATTCCAGGCTGGCCTCAAGTTCAGGAATATTTTGGAGCCAGTATGCTAGGCTCTAGAACAGTGGTCCACAACCTGTGGATCTGACCTTTAACGGTTACAGGACTCATTCACAGGAGTAGCCAAAGATCATTAGAACACACAGATAATTTCCTATGATGCATAATAGTAGCAGTAGCAATATTGCAATTATGAAGCAGCATTGAAAATAACTTTTTTACTTGGGGTCACCAAAACATGAGGAACTGTATTCAAACACTTTAATTAGGAAGCATTGACAAGGTTGAGAATCATTGTTCTAGAAAAGACATATTTTTGATCAATTAGATGTATTTAAATTTCTATATTCATCCAGGTACATATTGTTTTCTTAATGTATTACTCTTAATATTTGGAGGTCCTGGCCTGACTGACTCAATTGTGTCTCCCCTCAACTGTCAGCTGTGGGGAATTCTAACAGCTCTTAGATCCTGGGATCATAACTCTGAATGATTTTATTTGGACATAATTTCATGATGAGCAAAGAAGGTGTTTGCTCATATGCACAGCAATTCATGGTTGGTAAAATAATAGAAAGTCATAACTAGACTTCAATTTGAAGCCTTTATCTGACTATGGCAAAATTAAAGCTGACATTGCATAAGGTGTGAACATAAGGGCATTTGTGGATATAAGGCTAAAGAGGAGAATGTAGAGTTCTGAAGAACACTAGATAATTCTTTTCAAGACTGTTGTATTTCAGAGGGATCAGCTCAGGGACTCAAGGCAATGGACAGGAGAAGTTCAGAGGCTGAAAGCCACAGTTGTTGATAGATCAGGCAGGCAGTGGTAGGCTTCCCCAAAGCCCTCATACTTTTTGATCCTACTGGGAAAAATCATGGCTTTAATATCATGACCTAACTATTTTACTAATAAAAAACATAGAAAACCTATGTGAAGTGGTTTTATACATAATAGAAAATATAAAATGTAAAAATGGAAAATTATTTGAAAGCAAACTATATGAATTGAGGTGAAAATTGTATGTTTTATCTTGCCTGCCCTCTCATGAACACATTTATTATACCTCATTTCTTTCCACATTTCTATGCTGCCACTCTGTGCCACATTCCCTGGAGATTACTGACTTTAGAAAGCAATCAGAAAATCTTCTTTCAAAATCTGCTTATGTGTAATGAAGCATAAAAATGCTGGCAAATACTGAAAAATGAATCTCCAATGTCTTAGTTGGAATTCACCCACTAAATTATAAAATTTGATTATGGGTATATGACTAGAGAAGTCATAGGCCCTAAGGGAGAACTTTCTGATTCTATTCTTCTAAATAGATATGTTGTCAAACTGCCACCTAAATATTTATTTTTATATTCATAGATTTATGCAGCTCCAAACTTTGTTCAGAGAAGATTCTCCTTGCAGAGATAGTTGTAGTGTTATATTATTTATGATTTATTAAAGCTTGCCTGAAGATTTAGAATGCAAAACCAGCCTCAAGATATAGAGATTATGTAGTGGTGATACACACCTTTAATCCCAGCAGTCATAGAGTTAGGCAGTGATGGTACAAACCTTTAATCCCAGGACTCAGGAGAAAGGCAAATAGATCTCTGAGTCCAAGACCACCCTGGGCTACCAGTGAATGAATCAGAGTCCATGTGTTTAAGCCCAAGATTTGAGAGGTATAAAACATGGAGGCATTCAGTCTGAGAATTAGTCTTTATCTACCTTGAGGAGAGCATAGTAATCTGTGTGAAGGTGAGGAATAGTGAAGTTAGGAGCAGCCTGAGGATTGCTCCTTTGGTTTGAGCTGAAGTAGAGGTAAGATCTAGTGGCTAGGTTGCTTTTCTTTTCTGGTCTTCAGCTTGAAGCTTGAACCACAATATGTGCTTCTGGATCATTTATTTTCGTTCTAAAGTTAGTGGTTCAAAGTGCGAAGACTAAGTGACTGAGTGCTCAGTGATAGATGACCAACCTATAGCCAGGTCCTCTGATGCTCAGGGAGCATCATGAAAAGAGGAGGCTGAAAGAACTGAAAGAACATTAAGATGTTCAGAATGGGGGAGGAAATCTAGTTAAAAATTACAACATAGATGGGTGGAGACTCTACCCCTGGTTGAGGAGCTATTGGTTGTTGATGGCTGCTGGGAGTCACTTTTGTGGAGTGGAATGGCTGTTTATGTTTCAAAGGTTACATTTATGCATATATATGGTCAGCACTAATTTGAAAGAGTGAGTTTAAAACAATATTTTTTTTTAAAAGTAGGCCATGAAGTTTTGAGGATGAAATGATAGAGTAGGTCCTAGGGGAAATGAGGGGTAGATTTGATCAAGGTACTTTGGATACACTGATGAAATGAAAAAGAGGATACCTCTCTCTGCAGCACGTAGTCCCTGATTCTTTCAGTAGCTCTTTTCTATCATCCTCCTTTCCCTATTGATTTTCTTGGCTTCTTTGTCCCTGTGACATCCAATGTAGCAGCTATTATGCTTTCCTTTAGCTTTATATACCCTCCCATTCCATCAACTTCTTAATTCTAAACTTGAGTTTTGTTATAAAATTTGATGGCTCCAAATTAGGAATGAAGCAAGTTTCTATCTAAAAATCAGACCACTCACATCATGGATGTCACAGGCTGGATTTCAGGAAGCAAGTGAAAGAGAGTATTCTATGAAAATAGTTTATTGCCAGCCTTTACAGGCTCATCACCACTGAGAGAGATTGGAGGAGCCAAGATCTCTGGGGCACTACAGTGGATACACTTCACAGATATCCTTTATTGGAACCAGAATGTTGAGCATTTGCTGCCTTGGGCACATGCCATAAGACACGGGAAGAGGTGTTATCTTGGAAAGTGCTCTCTTCATCTAAGGACAAGAAAGAACTTACAGGGGAGTTCTCTCTCTCTCTCTCTCTCTCTCTCTCTCTCTCTCTCTCTCTCTCTCTCTCACACACACACACACACACACACACACACACTCACACAATGGAGATTCAGATACTGGCTTTGGAAGTGCAAACTGCTTTTACAATATGGTTCAAAGGCTGATGGCATTCACGTAACAAAAATCATTCTTAACTGAAAGTCCTGGAAACCTACAAGTTAGAAACAGTGACCAGAAACAGTAATGAACAAAATGCGCTTTCTACACTAATCACACCATAATAGTACACTTGAGTTAAATCTACATATGTACATCCCACTTCCTGATCAGAGACAAAAACTCTTTAATCTTTTTTTTAAAAAATAGTTTCTGGTTCCTGCTCCTTTAAAGCAGACTAATGCATATGCTTGCTTCTTTGAAAATATAAAGCTAAATGTTTGTTTAAACTACATTATAATTCCCTTTCCCATCATTTTAAGATGGGCACTTAAAGAAATAAGTGCAACATTCCTTACAGTAGAAAAGCCATGAACAAGGCTCGTTGTATAAACATCTCGCTCTGGGGCACTAGCATTAGCGTATCACGGCTATAAAAACAACACTCAATCATGGTGCCAGAGTCTGGGCACTGTCTTAAATATAGTAGCTGAGGTTTAAACTCCTGTAAACACAAAGGAATCACCCTGAATGATGTCTGTGGCGGTATACTTTTTAATGTATTTCCTTCTTCATTCTCTTTACTCCTAAGGGAAAGAAGAGAAACAAGCACATGAAACACTTCCACATGCACATCCATGGTGGCCCACCCACACTCTAAGGGGCTGGGCCAGTGCTTGAGATCGCAGGGCACTGCATCATGCTGGGGATTGAACTTGCATGCTGGAGAACCCTTTCTGATCAGCTGAAACAGGAGATGAAGGAAATGATGAACTGTTGAGGGACACTGGTAGAATCATTTTGTGTGTTCTCTGCTTGTTGTCCTTATTTTTTAAAAATTATTTCTTATTTGAGATAATAATATAATGTATCCTTTCCCTTTCCATTCTGAAAACCCTCCCACATAACCCTTCCTTGTCTTTTTCCAAATTTATGTAACATTATACGGACTAAGAAGGTTGCACTTACATATTTAGTTATATACACACCTATATGAATAATACATGTTACATATATTATGCCTTTATGTTTAACTTTTTTTGCAGTGTAGTATAACCAATTTAAAAATTTTATGAGTATCATAACCGTGTTTCATTAACTTCATTATGGGAAAGGGATTTCTCTGTAATCACAGGATTGATTTATGTGTGTGAGTTTATACACACACATAGATATGTATACATACATATATATGTATATATATATATGTCTACCGATATATATGTATATAGTTATGTCTGATATGTATATATACATATGTATATATGTATATGTATGTGTATATATATATACAAGAATCTGTCTCTGTCTATATATATGTGTATGGATTTTCATCTGTCTATATGGATATGTATTTGTTTTTCTTTGTGTATATATGAATTTATATCTGTCTATATGTGTTTATATATGGACCTATTTCAATTTTTCTATGTAAATTAATATGTCTTTTATTTATGCCTTTATGCCTGAATGTATCCAAATGTCTATATATCTTCAAAATATAATATCATCATATTATACCATTTCATATCTATCTATATATCATTATCTAGGTGTCTTAAAAATATTGTATAACTTACCAATTGTTAGGTTCTTTTTCTAGAACACTTTAGTTTTAAATATATATTTTGAGGGTTTGTATTTCTTAAATTTTCTGAATTTTGACATTTTGATTTTTTGCCTCATAAAATTAGACACCAAAATAAAAAAGCAGAAAATTTTTAAAAAATGATATTTCATCTATTTCAGTCATGCTATTCTCACAACTATTTTTTTCTTTTTATGAGAAGTGTCTTCCTTCTTTACTAAGTTAGCTCTTCAATGAAGAGGATAGTGATAACTAATTGTGTTGCACATTATGCTTTTGTGTCTATAGTCAGATAACCAACTGTAGTCAGCAGTATAGCATCTTACTACAGTTATTATAGCTTACTGTAGTGAGCATCTATAATTTATGTCAAAAATTAATCTCCTGTGGTTATATCTTGTTTACAGAATAATAAATAAAGCTTGCCTAAAGATCAGAGAATGGAGCAACTCACTAGCTAACCATACAAGTCTGGAGATCTTTACAGACAGACAGGAAGTGATATGACTGGGCAAAGAGAACTATAAGGCAGGAGGAGACAGAAGTTGGGCCTCTTTGCAGTCTGAGGATTATGCAGAGGTAAGAGCTCTAGTGGCTGGCTTCTTTGCTACTCTGATCTTTTAGCTCTCACCCCTTAATATCTAACTTGGGGCTTTTATTATTAAGACTATTAGAACCCATGTTACAATCTCCCCCTTTTGACCTGGTAATAAAACCATGAAATGGTTTTGTGGCATATCCTTCCTTATCCATGTTTACAGGTTTGGCTAGGAGTGGCAACAACCACCATCAAAAGGTGGACCCCAATTGTTCCATTTTCTTGACAACAGCGATAGGCATGCAACCAAACCCAAAAGAAGACAGTAGAGGCTTAAGAATAGATGTTTGTGATACTCCTAAACAGAACCAAGTGGTAGTTTTGCCTGCACTCAGCTCTTGAGTGTCTTGTTCCTCAAGTCTTTTATCACACAATGATGAGTACTTAGAGGTATACTTTCTCCTTATTCTACACCAAAAGTACAAAAGTGGACTACAGAAGCATGTACCCCTCATTTAGTTTCCTCTAGTGATGGAATGACAGAATTGACACATCTGTGTATGTGTGATTTTGTTACATATGGAAAATCATGCAAGCACTATAGCATTCACATAGAAAAAAAGCTCTATCCACTTAAGACCTGTTAGCTACTCTTTTGTATCATCAGCCACCTCCCTTCTACCGCCCCTGATCTCATATCCTCTCACTATTGATCTAGTTTCTATCTCTATGGTGTTTTCATTTCCAATTCTTGCCAATTTAATTTGTAGTTGTTCTGAATATAAGGTCTTGCTCATGTAGAACTTGCCATATAGCTGTTCTCACACTTGAAATCCTTTTTCCTTAGCCTTCTCTGATTTGGGATTTCTGTTATGTTCACCCTGTTGTCTTAAACACATTCTTTCCTGTAAATTTTTTTTTTTTTTTGGTGGTTGCTTCTGGTTTTGGCTCTAGGTCATTATACATACTCAACTCACCACAGTATATGAAAATCAGCATCTTGGCATTGAAAGTAGTGTATGAACTTTACCATTTTAGCTTCCACATGATATAATAAAATAGCCTTAAGTATTTACACATACTGAACATCATATTACATTAGCTTCACCTTTGAACATAATGTATCAGCATCTGTATTTGTATCTGGGGGTTGTCTTCTCTCATTCAGTTTGAAAATTTCCTGATTCTTGTCACTTGAATGTCTCTAGAGCTTGATACTTTTGATGTTATGTGATTCTAATTTTCTTTAAATCATTAGTGAAAAAAAGGAGACCAAGAATTTGAAGGAGCATAGGGAAGGGTATGTAGGAGGGGTTGGAGGAGGAATAGGAATGAAGAAATGTAGTTGTATTGTAATCTCAAACCTCAAACATAGGGGAAGATATATATATATATATATATATATATATATATATATATATACACTTGTTTTACATGTCAACCCTAGTTCCTACACCCTTGCGTCCTTCCCTGTTCCCCCCACCAACCCCTGTCCCATTTCCTTTCTGTTGGCCAGGGAGGGTGAGACCTTCCATGGGGAGTCTTCAATGTCTGTCATATCATTTGGAGCAGAGCCCATTTTTAAAACATCTTCAGAAGGCCTCTCTCACTGTGTATCTGACCATGAAAGAGAACCTAGTTTCAATACTTGACTGGAGAAAGAGGGCTAGACTTGCAACTTGATCCTTACTGCTATATGCAGAAGTATTAAAGGCTCCATGATTCTTGTGTTGGGTGAAGGTGAGAACCCTGAGGTTATAGAAGTCAATGACTAACATCACTGCAGTGCCTCATTACCTCTCCCCATAGCATGTCTGCTCACACTGTGATTGTGTCTCCACTTGGCTTTCTGTAAAGCGTCAAGTCAGGTAGAAAGGAGTATGTCATACTATCCCATCAGGGAAAGGATCCACTGAGCCTAACCTTATTCAACCCAAGGGCAGGGAGTCCTTGATGTGGCCATGTGAGGACACAGGTCTGAGCTCTCCACTTGGAATTTGCTGGTGGGGAAAAGAAGCGCCATAGCTTTTTGTAGTATTTTTAGCTGGAATCCAGTGGCTAGGTTCTAAAATGATCTCTTTCCTAACCTCCCCCATTTCCTAGGCACTTGGGAGCTGTTCTAAGTTTTTTTGTTTTTGTTTTTGTTTTCTCAATTTACTGTCATTTCTTGATCATCTCCTTATCTGGTAGCTCCTATACCCATTCTAGCATCCGTAAGACAAGAATCCAGTTCATACAGCAGTGATCCCTGTTCAGTTTCTGTTTTTAAGTTTCCAGAACTTTGTTCTTTTTATTTCTCAGGTAACACTGAGAGTGTTACTATATTTATGGAGAGGGATGGGGAAGATTATATTTATTCCATTAATCCAGGAAATAAATTTCAGAATGAATTTTAATGAGAGTAATGATGATTTATCTTGATTATTTAATCAAATTCTTTTGCTATGCCTTCCTACTACAATTTGAGTAGTTTCCAAAATGCTCTTCATAATTTATAGAATCAATGCAGATCATCTTCTGACTTAGCAAGCCCTGTGGTTGGTGTTTATTTTAACATATGAGAGTAAAATTTGATGGTTTCCTGTGGTTTTTTTTTCCTTCTACTGTTTTATTGCGACTGTGTTTTTGAGACATGGTCTGACTGTATCCTTACACCCTTAGTGATTTACATGGATTTCACCTTCATTTTATCCCATAGAGATTGAAATTTGAGAAAATCATTCTCTATTCTAAAGTTAGAATAGCACCCAGAATTTTGCCCTCTGACACAGTTCAATTCATTTTAAAGGCAGAATTATGAGTCAGCAGCAGTTCATTAAAAGGCATACTTCTTATTGATTGGCTTACCATATATTTTACATATTTACTATCATCATTCTCTTAAGTTAGTCTCCCAAGTTAAACATACAAAATGAAGAGGGCCAAGAATTTCCTGGTACTGACATGATTTATGTGAGGCCAGGCAGGGTCATAAGATTGACAATGACATAAAAAGGAATGAACAGAGACGGAGTTCTTCTAGCCTGCCGTTGGAGAAACGTCTTGGGATCATTATATTCAGTTGATTGTCACTACTATTTGTTTTGGACTACATGGAAATTGCTGTATTTTACTTAAAATTTTTATTGCCAAAGTAGAGTTTTCATGGAAGTACACTGAGACATTTTAATTTTCTAGCAATTTGAATTCACAATAGACTATCAGAAACTAAGCTGCTCCAAGGTTTCCTGATGAAGTACACAAAGGGAAGAGACAAAAATGGATTCTCTTAGGAGGAAATAATGAAAATTGGTACAAGTTCAATAGTTGGAGTTCTAAAATGTATTTTAAAAAGAGACTTAAAATTTTCTACTAAACTTACATAAATTCCTAAGTATTTCCTATTACTTGTTCAAATATGTAGTATTTATTTAAATACACTTAATTGTATTTAAAAAGTAACAACAACAATAAGATAAAGACCAGAGATAGCCATTAAAATGATGATCTCTTTGGTGAAAGTGGCCTGTGGTAAAATTTGCATTGTATTACATATTGTATGCACTGGGGACAGAAATAAAGAGTAATAATGTAGTTATAGTGATGATGAAAAGATTATGCTTTGCATAAAATTTCAAGAGGACCTATATTTGGCTAAGGAAGCCAAATATTCATTCTTACCAAGGATGTTAAAAGAAAAATTATAGGTATTAAATAATACATAAAAGTAGGACATCCAGTATTCGAAAAACTGATACAAGGCTTCTGGATGTCACTGAACTGGGTGCTTAGGAAAGGGCTGGAGGGAGGGGAAACAATGGGAATGATGTAAACAGTTTTGAAAATGTACCATGTATGGACACACAAAGTAGTTACTATGTAAAGATCAAAAGATACTATTATAGAATGAAATGTGTAAGGAAGAACATTTGGACATGTGTATTTTAGAGTGGTGTGAAGATGGGAAGGTAACTTGAAGTGAAATTTCAAAATTTCACAGCCTTGGAAATTGAATGAGAGCATTTCTACCTTACCCTAAGGCCACAAAATTCAGATAAACAGCAAATATATGATCAAAGTACTGTTTTAGGAGATTACATTTCTTAGAAGGATTAATCTGGCTGTTGGAAAAGTAAAAGATATGAAGAAGAGATATACGTTAATGATTAATGGTAAAATCAATACTGAGTCCATCAGCATTAGTGATAACAATGGGAATAAGACAAATACATGTTATTGACCAAATAGCTAAAGACCCTGCTTCTTGACAGCATGCATGTGGGAAGGTGGAAGGAGTAGAGAAATCGTAGAGTTAGGAAGTAATCACCAAATACACTGTACCCCACGTAATCTTACTTGCAACTTTTCTGCTAACTTATTAAATTGCTTGATGAGGAATTAAAGCTAGTATTTTAAAACATATCTGCTAATAACTAGATAAGAAGGAGACACTAGAGGGCAATGACTAAACTTTCTTATGGAATAAAAGGGGTCAAATGAAGTAGAAAGAAAGAATTCATTTAATAAAATAAATATTTGAAGATACTGAATAGACAGCAAGTAGGAAAAAAAATCTGAGGATGTGTGGTACTTACTTGACTGGATAGGATGGAAAGCAGAGGTCACTAAAATGGTGATCTCTTTCTTTATGAAAATATACAGTGAACACTCTGAAGAGATGCCCTAAGTCTTGACTGTGTCCCAGATGTGGAAATTGTTTCTTTCTTAATATTCTATGATTTTAGGCAAAATATTTCCCCTTCTGAGTCTCATTTTCTATCCTACAGAATATCAGTAGTTCTGACATGGTTGCGTTGAATAGGGTGATTAAGATAATACTTGTAAAGCTGCACAGGATCTGGCATGTAAAAACTCGGTAAGTGTTGGTAAGTTACAGTTATTTTTGACAAATTGTTTTGAAGTGATGGACCTATTCAAATCTCTGGTTGAAATATTTTTTCTGCCAAATTCCAATCTCTTGCTTTGTAAATTTATTTGTAAAACATATAAAAAGTATGTTAATATCAAGATGGTATGGGGAATTTACAACATAATAAGTACACACCATTTTACAATATGAATTAGTTAAATGAGGAACTTTTTGGTTTTAGGGTAATTTTGTTATTTTTTCCTTTACTCAACAATCGATGTATTCATCTTTAATTTTTCTATTGAAATTCATACAATGTATGTTGAGCATGGTTTCCACTGTCTCATCTCTTCTGAGATTCTACCCACACATCCAACACCATGCTTGAGAAACACACACACACACACACACACACACACAGACACACACACAGACATACACAGGAACATGCCATAAAAATACAAAATAGGAAACCATAATATACAAGCAAAAGACCAGTCAGATTAAAAACATGAAAGCCCAAACAAAGGAACAGGAGACACAATATCTACAAAAACACTGAATTTTATTTTGTGTTGCTTGTGCACTGCTGTGTGTGGAGGCTACTTTTAAGTGTGGTTTGTATACCCAGTGAGACTCCACTAGCTCCCTGAGCCCCAAGGGTGGTCATTTATGAAGACATCCCATTTAAGACTCAGTGTTCCAAAGGCTCCCAGTCTCTTCACATTGTTCAGTTGTGGGTGTCTATATTAGTTCCCAGCTATTGCAAGAGGAAGCTTCTCTGAAGATGGCTGAGGAGCATAGTGATCTATGGGTATAGCAGAATGTAATTAGGAATTATTAGCATTATTGTGTTCCTTCATCAGAATGTTACTATTTTATTTTTCCAACAGCTAGGTTGGTAGTTATTCTTTTCCTTCAGTAGCATGCAGAATACCTTCCATTATCATGACTGATAGTAAATAAGGGTGGAGGCTCTAGTTAGGCATGAGCCTGACTTCTACATGTTCAATGAAATATGCAAATGTTTTCTTCAGTAATACGGCCTTACCATCAGTTTGTGATGTGCAACTGATAGCCTTGGCAGTACTCTGAGTTGTGTGTTTCCATAGGGTCCCTTCATCCAACAAGTCAATTAGATGTAACCAATTCCAGATACAGGAAGTTTCATTTGGTGGTAAAAATGTCTATTTGGGGAATTACTTACCTTGTTACTTGCTGATTGCTGATTCCATATATATATATATATATATATATATATATATATATATATATATCCTTCTTTTGAGATGCTTCTATAGTAATCAGTGGCAATCTGCCCACTCAAATGACCTTTAGTTATCCCTTTCCATATCCCCTCCCTTAACCCCTATCTCCTTTTACTCCCTGTGTAATCCTCATGTTCCAGTCTTCCCACTCTTTTCCCATAAATATACTCATTTCCTTTTACTTAGGTGATCCTCTCCTCTCCCCTAATCCCATACTCTATATCTAACCTCTATGATTATATGGATTCCAATATGCTTATCAAAGGCCTAAAAACTATCATCTACATAAGCTAATACAGACCATGTTTGTCTTTTTGAGTTTGAGGTTAATGGGCTCACTCAGAATGGCTTTTTTCTAGCTCCATCCATTTATGTGCAAATTTCACAATTATTTGTTTTGTTTTTTTTTTAACAGCAGAATAATATCAAATTGTCCAGTCCATTTGATGGTCTATTTTCTTGATAGGCACCTAATTCTTTAGGTTACAGAAATTTTGTTCTGCAATTTTCTTGAACGTATTTTATATGACATTGATCTGGGTTTCTTCTCCTCCCTCTATTTCTATTATTCTTAGACTGGGTCTTTTCATAGTGTCAAGATTACTGGGATATTTGGTAGTTAATATTTCTTTTTAGATTTAACAATTTCTTCTACTGACATAACCATTTCCACTACTTTGTCTTCACTACCTCAGATTCTCTCTTCCACATCTGAAAGTGAAACTTACTGCTAAGGTTTTGTTTGTATTCCTAAATTTATCATTCCCAGTTGTATCACCATTGGGATTTTCCCTAGTGGCTTCATTTCTACTTTCATATCTTGAACTGTTTTCAGAATTTCATTCCACAGTTTGTGTTTTCATAGACTTCATCAAGGAATTCATCCATAGCTTATTTGTAGTCTATGGACCTATCTATACTTGTTATTCTGAAGTGCTTGTCTTGTGCTTCAGCTATACTGCGTTTCTTGAGCTCTACTGAAGCAGGGTTACTGGATTTGTGTGTTATACTTGTGTCTGTGCATCTGTAGTTAGGGTGGCTGAGGTGATTGTAGGTAGTGATGTCTGTTCTTACCTTTTTCCTGTGGGTGATCCATTCCTTTCTTTCTTTCTTTCTTTATATTTTTTCTTGTTTTTGGCCTTTCTGGATCTTAGAAAATTATGTGTGGTGGTTGTGGGTTCCCTGGTAGAAGCCTATGATTTTGCAGGCCAGTGTGTAGCACAGAAGAATAGAGATGGGACCAGAGAAAAGGCTTAGGGTGGCTATGAAAAAAAAAAACATAAGATTTGTCTACACATAGAGGTAAAACCCCTAGAGAATTGGATATGTGGTAGGAGGAGGTATTTCTGCAAGTAGGTTATAGACAAAGAGTAATCAGGAGAAGGGAAGGCCTGAGGAAATCTAGGTCTGAACCAAGAGTTGGAGTCTCAAATGAATGGAATGTCATCTGCAGGTAGGCTGCTACAGCGCTGAGGATGAGACTGATGAATTAGTAATGGAGGATACAAAGGAAAATGAAAATTGCCTATGTGAGACCAACTGGGTGTGGTCTCTCAGGACCTAGAGAATGTTTCTAGGTATTGGGGACTGACACAAAGAAATGGGAATGGGCTATAAAGAAGAGAAGAGAGGATTCACAGGATGGAAGAAATTGTGCCTTCACCTAGCACCTAAGTTAATCAGCATCCCCAGAGAATGAAAATAGTAGTAGAGCTGTACCCCCAAGCCTTTTACATCATGCATCTCAATCCCATTCATTTGCCATCCTCTTGTATTTTCCCTTTGCTCTTACAACACCCACATATATAATAAAAGTTAAGAGGAAAAAAGAGAGAGAGAAGATATATATATATATATATATATATATATATATATATATATATATATGAAAAATCCCATCATGGAAGCTGTAGTGTGACACAGTGAATCACACAGCAAACCCCTTTACCCATATATCTTTACTTGGAAGTGTTCATTGCAAAGAGTCATTGATCTGGTTTCTAATGTACAATCGATGCTGGTCCTTCATTGGGACTCCTCTTGGATATTCTGTTGTTGCTGTGACATGGAGAGTCTTCAGCTTTGAGTCTGCAGGGCCAGCCCCTTTATGTGTTCCCACAGATCACAGATGGGGTGGATTTTCGGGTTGGTCAACTAATAATCTTGGTTCTGGGTAGTTGCAGGGTTGGTTAGCCTACCTGCTCTTCTTTCTTCACTACCAGGGCAAGCACTCCAGCATTGTCCAGGCTGGCTCACGCTTTACAGTGATGAGCAAGGGACAGGGCCAATTCTCCTGCTTTCATGCCCCCAGGGTCAACTCTCTCACACCTGGACCATCAGGGCCAGCTCTATTGTGCTGCCCAGGCAAAAATGCTAGGACCACACCCCTGATTGCTGTAGCTCGTGAGAAGGAGGGTAAGCAACATTGTCGTTTGCAGACAGAGGGGGTAAAGGGGAACATCTTTTCCCTGCTCGTGCCACTGCATGACAGACAGTAGTGGGGACACCTCTCAAAGGCTCTCAACTTTAGAGCTGGCTCACCCCCACCTCAGCCAACAGGTCTGCTCTACTATGCTGCCCAGTGGCCCAGTGAAATGCAGGGCCTGTTCTCCTGAATGCTATAGCTGATGAGGGACAGGGGCAGATCTCCAGGTCTTACAACCTCAGGGCCAGCTCTCCCATCTTCCTCAGGCACAGAAGGGTGTAGGAGGGGACATCTCTTCACCACCAATGCTATCATATGGGAGATGAGGGGTAGAACCTGAAACAGGGATTTTCCCAGTTGTTCATTTTTGATAAAGTTACTTATTTTATGTACATGGATGTTTTGTCTACATGTATGTCTGCACATAAGAAAAGGTCATCAGATTCCATGGAATTACAGCTATAGATGGTTATGAATCAACATGTGGGTGATGGAAATAGAACTCGGAACCTCTGAGTTCTGGCTAATGAAGATTAGCCAGTACTCTTAACCTCTGAGAGAGCTGCTGTTCTCATCTTCTACAATAGAAGTGAATGGAACCAGAGAAGGTGCCTTCTGTCTGGAGTGAGTGTAATTCCAGGTGTTTATGTTTAGCTGTTGGAGGCCAGTCATCTTTTGCAGTTGTGACACATAAATCCCCTCTTGCTCAATGATGGCTGAGGAATACAATCACTTACCCCATCATTTTTCAGGATGCACTTTCTTTCATCCTACATTTCTTCAAACTCCTTCATTCTCAATATGCTCTTCAGACTGAGCAAAGCCAAGGCATAAGTAAAAATCTATAGTGAGTGTGACAACTTCATCTTTGAGAAGAGAAGATGTGGTTAACATTCAGTTAATTTCTGAAGGAAGAAATCAGAGCCATAGGCAGGAAGCCAGTCATCAAATGTATTCAAGAAATCTAAGAAGCATAGACTATTTTTCCGATGTGTGATGAAAAGTAAGAAAAGTTAAGTAGAGAATGATTAAATTTCCACCAAGGATAATTAAAGCTCTGATCCTCTTGTTTCCTTCTGCTCAAAGTTCTGACACTAAGGCATTACTTAGGTACAAAACACTTTTATCCTATTATTTTAATAATGTAAATGACCCTGATAAGACCAGTCTGACATTTCCTTCTTCTAGGGAGCAGTCTACATTATTTGTTACAAATTTTTCATTTCAAAATATCAAAGATTGGCTGGGTGGCTTTCTTGAGTATTCCTAAGATAAAAATTCTTTATTCTGAGCCAAATATGACACATCTATTTTAACAGAAAGAAACTCAACTTCTGTTTCAATTCAGCTCCTGTCTACTTAACTAGAGCTACATTTTTAGTATCATGGGCTATTTTTTGCATATGCATATGTCATTTGTTGTCCTGTTACAGCACAGAAGAAGCCAGCTCATTCCTGTCCCTTGGCTTCACTATTCACTGACTTCCGTTCTACTTCAGTGAGCCCCAGAACCAGGGCTGACTACTGGAAAATCAATCTCCCACATTTGAGTTTTCTGTTGTGGTTGTTCAAGCCCCTATCACTGTTGAAAGAACCCTGGCCTCTGTCTCATTTTTCAGATCTCTGGGACACTCATCCCAGGACTGTGACTATCTGAAGTGCAAGTTTGCTTCTAGCCCTCCCTGGAGATCTTGCTACAGTCATACAGGATCAAGTCTAAGCTCGTTAATGTTCAAAATGAGCCACAATTTGGCCACATTCCTCCTCCAGGGAGGTCACAGAAAGGAACTTTCATTCATTCAGGAGTCAATTTTCCCATTAAAAGAAAGAAATCTAAATGAAGGATAAAAGGTTAACACCACCCTGTGCTTACCTGCATTTGGATGCCCTGCAGAAGAGAATGTTGTTTTTGCAAGCTTTGGTGCAGACCGTGTTGGACAAAGGAGTCCCTTCAAACACACCAGGTTTCAGATTAAGGGAACATTCACTCTGACCTCTAAAAATGTCAATGAAGCAGAGGAAGAAGCAGCTGCTTAAAATGGTGATGGCTGAGCTATGCCAGAGACATACTCTGATAGGCAATAGGGATCCTCAAATGAGCTAGGAAAACAAGGCATTCTGGCAGCCATCCAGACACCAGAATCTTAAAAAGAAATAACTCTCTCAGAGATATCCCTAAAAGTTTTACCTCAAAAAGAAGAAAAGTGAGTATATGTTTTCACAAGTTGAAAATAAACTGAATTAGCCATTTTATGATCTAGACCTTTGTGGTCTGGGAAGAAAACCCTGCAACACCATACTTTCATCACAGACTCTCCCATTCCTCAGAGAACCTATCAGTTCCCTTGCATCAAACCACCTGTTTGTTATTAACCACCCTCTGTGTTCTTATTCAGTTCATTTGTTCATTATGAAACAGCCTCGTGTCTTTTCATTAAAAATTTGAAGAGTTGATTCAGCCTGTTTTTTTGTTCTCAGTAGCCAGAGGTGACTTTGAAATGGGAGAAGCCAGATGTTCCATTCTGTTATGTGTAGACTGCAAATCAAGTTCTGTGCTGGACCTACACTTGAAAAATACATGCAACATTAGCAAGCGTCCATAAACAGTATACATAACCTATTCTCTAGGTTCAATCTCCACCATCACTTTGAAAGAAAAGTTCATTCCATACAAATGCAGAATGCTCCAGCTTCAGCTTTCTTTTCTGTCAAGAGTTGGATCCGATCTCCAGAAATCCATCACAGAGAACTAAAGAGCAATATCTATACTCTGGAGCACTTATACCCAGAGTACCAAGTGTAGAGAAACATACATGTATTTATTTAGTTAGTCTATGTAATCCTAACCATGAGATCATTCCTTACACATATATGCTGACCACCCACCACTGTCCTTTGTGAAATTCCCCTTGACTTACCAAAGCATGGAAACCAATGCCAGGAGATAGGGCTGAAAGAAACCCTGCCTGAGATGTGCTGCCTGACTGTCCCAGGACTTCAGGTTCTTTCTGTTGTTTCTGTGCTTGTAGATATCAGCTTCAGCCTGTGGTGGTCCAATTAGATACTGGTGTTATGTCAATTTTTCCTGTATCTGTAGAGATTTGCTTCACGTATAAGTATGTGAAAAATTTTGGAGAAAGTTCCATGAAGTGTTCAAAAGAAGTGTTTTTTTTTTTCTTTTGTGTGTGTGTGTGTGTTTAGATGTAATGTTCTGCAAATATCTATTAGTTTCATTTGGTTTATAATGTGAATCAGCTCCCACATTTCTCTGTTTGGTTTTTGTCTGGATGACCTGTTTATTGGTAAGAGTTGGGTCTTGACATATCTCACTTTTGATGTGTTGGTAAAATGAATTTCTAGGTATTGATGACAGACATTTAGGAATTGGGATTTGCTAGGATGCAGGGGCTAAGGGAGTTCATAGAATGGAGGAAGCAGGTTGTTCCACAAGGATATGCATAGTTATGTGTGAGTAAGGAGAGGACACACAGAAGGTCTGTTACAGAATTGATCATCAGAATTCGGCAATGGCTTGAAGGAAGGGAGAGAGGGGTGAAGATATGTAGTTAGTTTGCCAGCTCCACTGGCCAGAGCAGCCTGGGGATTCTCAGAGAATGCCTATTGGAGTTGGAGGATAAATCAATGAATTGGGGGAAGGAAATTGGAAGAAGACCTGTGTGACCAACTGGAAATGGGGGTTTGGGGAAGGAAGGCTGGCACGGGTGGCCTGCTATAGAGCTGGGACAAGTAAGACTGGGTGATTGAATTAGAATGAATGTAGGGAGAGGTGGAGAGCTGCAGTTAGCCTATCTGGCTGAGAGGGGCACAAGTTTCTTTATGAAGTTAATTTAATTAAATTTAATTAAATTTTCACTGTTAATGTTTTTTTATTTTAGGGTAAATTCAAGCTAAAAACAAGTAAATGAGGGAAGTGCACAGTCATTGCCAAACCATTGGCTCTGAAACAAAAATATATGTCATTATATAGACTCAACAGGTTATATTTAGGAGCATATATAAATACAAACTATGTATGCAATAAAAATTCTTGAAAAAGAGAACATGAATTTGATGGAAAGCTGGGAAGAATATGTAGGGGGTGTTCAGAGAGTGGACAGGGAAGGCAGAATATTGTAATTTCTTTACAATCTCAAAAATAAACTAAGAAGATAAAGTCTAATTATTTTTTTTAACTGAAGATGTTTCTAATAATTTTTCTTACCATATTTACATTATCATCGGATAAATTTAAAGAATCTCTATAGTATATGTTGCTTACCTATTTCTACCTAGCTGTTGTCAGACCATTACAGTCTACAGTGGTGCCTTAATACTCCAGAATTTTGCCATACTTCTGCTAAGGGACTGGCATCATGGACTTGAAATTGGAAAATTATTAAGTGTTGTAATACACCAAGAATAAACTAAAAGTAGCTACCAGTGTAAAAAGATGACCTAAACAACTTCTTAAGCTTATAATTTCCACAATATCCTAATTGTATAGCTCAACAGAAGAAAACAGAAAAGATGAAGATTACTTTGCCTACAGCCTTCAGTACTTTATAATGTCATTGTTCTTTGTGTGTGTGCATTCAGTTGAGGACTACATCAGCTCTCACCATAAAATTACCTTTCTTACCTTAGTGCAGATTCCCTCTACCAGGCTTTGATACCTCTCCAGCACATCTGAGAAGTTGAGGAGCTCTGGCAGGAAATGATTCTCTATAAAATTCTATAGTAATCTCAGCAATGGAAAATATGTATGCCTTTCAAACAGGGGAAATGGGAAGGCAGTATGGTTGTATGCTCTGCCATTGAGTGATATTTTTTCTTCAACTGGCTTTATTTTGTGTTTTAAACAAAAAATTCAATGTGATGACATTTTCTTGGATAACAGAGAAAACACCTCACAATACTTAAAATTTGAATTCCTAAGATCCCCTTTCAACCTGAAGTTAGCAGATACAATTATTTTTTGGTCTGAGTATATGGTTTCATGTGACTGAACACTTGATTCCCAGCAGGGGGTGCTTTTTAAGAGGTTGTATAACCTTCACAAGGTGGGGCCCAGATGAAGAAAGTGAGTTGCCTTCTGCCTCATGGCCAGATGTCATTTTTCGTGATTGCTGCTTCCTTACATGTGAGGTGTGACAGATGTTTCCACCGAAGACAGAATATCCATCATCCACATTCCTTGCCATGATGTCTTTATGCTTCCTTTAGACCATCAACCTCCCCCCCCCATTTGCTCTTGTCAGGTGTTTTTTAACAGCAATGGAAATGTTAATCTGGTGTACATGTCCTATCCTAGTAATTCTCAAAGGAAGAGCTGCTATGGAATATAATGCTTTGTGTACACTGTGACTATGCATTAATAAACAGGTGACTGGCCAATAGCTAGGTAGGGAGAGGTTAGGTGGGAAAGCCAAACTGAGAGGACACTGGGAAGAAGGGCAGAGTCACCAGTGAGATGCAGAGGAAGAAGGAGATGGAAAAAGTGCTGTCATGTGGTGGAGTGTAGATAAGAACTATGGGGTACCTTAAGAGATAAGAGCTACTTAGTAACAAGCCTATGCTATTAGCCAAACATTCATACTTCATAGTAAGTTTCTGTGTGGTTATTTGGGAACTGACTGGAGGGACAGAAAAACCTAACCTGCAGAGAGCAAAGGAAACATTGGGAAAATACACTAAGGTTCTTCTTTTCAGTTTTTAAGTCAACATATAAAATAATGAGTTTCATTATGGCATTTTCATATACACAGGGTTTTGTTTTTATTCCTCTCATCTATTACACCTTTCATTTACCCCTCAATTTATTGCCACAAGAGTGTTACTTATGTGTTCATCTACCAAATCCCATTACTCATTTTTTTCTGTTCCACTCCTCCCCTCTTTGCTCTCTTTCCTGTAACTTAAGTTTACACTACATACAAAATTCTATACATATGTATAAATATCTCTCTCTCCCTACCTCCCCTGCCCCCAGACACCCACCCATCTCAAACCACCCCCCCACTCCAGAGGGAAGGTGATGCCTTCCAGGAGGAATCATCAAAATCTGTCAACTCATTTGGAGTAGGACCTAGGCCCTACTTCTGCCTCTAGGCTAAGGGAGTATCCCTCCATGGGGAATGTGCTGCCAAAGTCCTTTTGTGTACCAGGGATACATCCTGGTTCCACTGCCAGAGGTCCCTTAGACTGCCCAGGCCTTCTAACTGAGGCCCACATTCAGAGGGTCTGAGTTGGTCCAATGCTGGATGCCCAGCCATCAGTCTGGGGGGCCCATTAGTTCCCCCTTGTTCAGGTCAGCTGTCTCTGTGGGTTTATGTAGTTTGGTCTTGACCCCTTTTCATATCACTCTTCCCTCTGTGAAACTGGATTCCAGGAGTTAGGTTAAGAGTTTAGCTGTGGGTGCCTGCTTCTTTTTCCACCAGCTACTACATGAGGGCTCTATGATAACATATAAATTAGTTATCAATCTCATTATCGGGGAGGGCATTTAAAGTAGCATTTCCACTGTGGCTTGGATTGTTAATTGGGGTCATACTTGTAGATCTCTGCACATTTCTCTAGAGTCAGTTTTCTCTTCAAACCTATAATGGCTCCCTCAATTATGGTATCCCGTTTTTTGGCTCTCATCTATTCAGCCCCAGATTCAATCTCTCTGGTCCCACATATTCTCCTCTCTTGCCCTTTTCTTTCTCTGAACTTCCTCTCCACTCACTGCTCCCCCAATCCCAATATGCTCAGGAGGTCTTGTTCCTTTCCCCTTCTGTGAAGGACCTTCTATAAATCTCTTAGGTTCTTCCTTGTATCCTAGTTTCTGTGGCCTTGTCAATTATAGGCTGGTGACTCTTTGCTCTATGTGTAAATTCCATAAATGAGTGAGTACATACCATGTTCTCTTTTTTTGTGACTGGGTTACCTCACTCAGGATGGTTTCTTCAAGTTCCATCCACTTGTTTGTGAATTTCAAGATTCCATTCTTTTTTCCCCACTGATTAGTATTCCATTGTGTAAATGTGCACATCTTCTTTATCCATTTTCAGTTGAGGAGCATGTAGGTTGCTTCCAGGTTCTTGCTATTACAAATAATGCTACTATGAACATAGTTGAACAGATGTCTTTGTTGCACGGATGTGGATCATTTGGTTATATACCTGAGCAGAATTGCCGGGTCCTATGGTAGACTGATTCCAATTTTCCTGAGGAAATGACTACTGAGCTATAAAATGGCTGTATAAGTTTGCACTCCCACCAGCACTGTAGGAGTGTTCCCCTTTCTCTACAGCCTCTCCAGAATAAGCTGTCATTGGTATTTCTAATTTTAGCCATTCTGACATGAGTAAGATGGTATCTCAGAGTTGTTTTGATTTGCATTTCCCTGATGACTAAGGATGTTGAGCACTTTCTTAAGTATATTTCAGCCATTTTGCATTCCTCTATTTAGAATTCTCTCTTCAGTTCTGTACCCCATTTTTTAACGGGCTTGTTTGATGTTTTGGTGACTAGTTTCTTGAGTTCTTTGTATATTTTGGAGATCAGCCCTCTGTCAGATGTGGGGTTGGTGAAGATCTTTTCCCACTCTGTGAGTTGCCTTTTAGTCTTGTTGATTGTGTCCTTTACCTTACAGAAGCTTCTCAGTTTGAGGAGGTCCTATTTATTAATTGTCGATCTCAGTGTCTATACTACTGGTGTTAGGTTCAAGAAGCAGTCTCCTGTACCGATTTGTAGAAGGGTACCTCCCACTTTCTCTTTGAAGAGGTTCAGTATGGCTGGATTTATACTGAGGTCTTTGATGCATTTGGGCTTAAAGTTTGCGCATGGAGATAGACATGGGCCTATCTGCAGTCTTCTACACACCATCATCCTGTTGTGCCAGCACCATTTGTTGAAGATGCTTTCCTTCTTTCATTCTATGATTTTAGCTGTTTTATCAAAAATCAGATTCTTGTAGGTATGTGGGTTAATATCAGGATTTTTGATTCGATTGCATTGGTCTACTTGTCCATTTTTGTACCAATGCCAAGCTGTTTTCAGGACTATAGCTGTGCAGTAGAGCTTGAAGTCAGGGATGGTGATGGCTCATGAAGTTTCTTTACTGTACAGGGTTGTTTCGGCTATCTTGGGTCTTTTGTTTTTCCATATAAAGATGAGTATTATCCTTTCAGAACAATTGTGGTGGGATTTTGATGGGTATAGAATTGTATCTGTAGATTGTTTTTGGCAAGATTCCCATTTTTACTATGTTGATCCTACCTATCCAAGAGCATGGAAGATCTTTCCATTTTCTGTTATCTTCTTTAATTTCTTTCTTTAAAGACACAAAGTTCTTGCTATAAAGGTCTTTCACATGTTTGATAAGTATTGCCCCAAGATATTTTTTGTTGTTTGTGGCTATTGTGAAGTGTGATGTTTCTCTGATTTCTTTCTCAGTTCCTTTATCGTCTTTATATAGTAGGGCTACTGATTTCTTTTCTTTTCTTTTTCTTTCTTTTCTTTTTTTTTTTTTTTTTTTTTTTTTTTTTTTTTTTTTTTGAGTTAATCATCTTATATCCTGCTAATTTGCTGAAGGTGTTTATCAACTTTAGGAGTTCCATGGAAGATATTTAAGGTTGTTGATGTAAATTGTCATATTATATGCAAATAGTGAAAGTTTGACTTATTTCTTTCCAGTTTGTATCCCCTTTATCTCTTTTTGTTGTCTTGGTGCTTTAGGTAGAATTTCAAGTACAATACTGAAGAGATATGGAGTGGGCAGCCTTGTTGTGACCTGATTTTAAAAGAATTGCCTTAAACTTCTCTCTATTCAGTTTGATGTTGCCTGTTGGTTAACTGTATATTGCTTTTATTATGTTTAGTTATGTTCCTGTTATCTCTGATCTCTCCAAGACCTTTATCATGAAAGGGTGTTGGATTTTGTCAAAGGCTTTTTCGGCATCTAGTGAGATGTTCATGTGGTTTTACTTTTTCAGTTTGTTTATATGGTGGATCACATTGATAGATTTTAATATGTTGAACCATGCCTGCATCCCTGGAATGAAACCTACTAGGTCACAGTGGATGATTTCTCTGATATTTTCTTGGATTTCATTTGCCAGTATTTTATTGAGTAGTTTTGCATCAATGTTCATGAGGGATATTGGTCTGTAGTTCTATTTCTTAGTTGTGTCTTTGTGTGGCTTGGGCACCAAGGTAATTGTAACCACATAGAAAGTATTTGGCAGAGAATATGTGGTCTATTTTAGAGAAGGGTCAATGTGGAGCTGAAAAGAAGGTATATTATTTTGTGTTTGGATGAAATGTTCTATAGATGTCTGTTAGACCCAATTGGGACATAACTTCTGTTAGTTCTTTTGTTTCTTTGTTAGGTTTATGTGTGGTGGTCCTGTCTAGTGGTGAGAGTTTGGTGTTGAAGTCTCCCACTGTGAGTGTTTGAGGTTTTATGTGAGCTTTGAGCTTTAGTAGCGTTACTTTTATGAATATGGGTGCCTTTGTATTTGGGGCATAGATGTTTAGAATTGAGACTTTGTACTGATGGATTTCTCCTGTGGTGAATATGAAATGATATTCTTCATCTCTTTTGATTGATTTTGGTTTGAAGTCCACCTTGCTAGAAATTAGGATAGCTATACCTGCTTACTTCTTGGGTCCACTTGATTGGAAGATCTTTTCTTAACCTGTTACTGTGAGGTAATGTCTGTCTTTGAAGCTTAGATCTGTTTCTTGTATGCAGCAGAAAGACGGATTCTGTCTTTGTATCCATTCTTTTAGCCTGTGTCTCTTTATAGGCGAGTTAAGACCATTAAAGTTGAGGGAAAATAAGGTCCATTGATTGTTAATTCTTGTTTGTTTTAGATTTGTTGTTGGAGTTGGTATTGTGAGTATATTTGCCCTGCTTTTTATTTTGGGTTTTGGTGAAGTGAGATTATCTATTGCCTATGTCTTGGTTAGTGTAGTTAACTCCTTTGGGTAGGAGTTTTCCTTCCAGGACTTTCTGTAGGGCTGGATTTGTGGATATGTATTGTGAAAATCTGGTTTTGTCATTGAATATCTTGTTTTCTCAGTCTATAGTGATTGAGTTTTGCTGGTTATAGTACTCTGGGCTGGTATCCATGGACTCTTAGTATTTGTAAAACATCTATCCAGGATGTCTTGGCCTTGAGAGTTTCCATGCAGAAGTCACTTTTAATTTTGATATGTCTGCCTGTCTGCCTTTGTATGTTATCTGGCCTTTTTCCTTTGCTGTTCTTAATATTCTTTTCTTATTCTGTATGTTATGTGTTTTGATTATTATGTGGTGAGGGGACTTTTTTTTGTTTTGTTTTGTTTTTTTTTTTTTTTGTTTTTGTTTTTTTTTTTTTTTTTTGGTCTAGTCTATTTGGTGTTTGGTGTGCTTCTTTTACTTTCATATGCATGTCCTTCTTCAGATTGGGAAAATTCTTTTCAATGATTTTGTTGAATTTGTTTCTGCATCTTTGAGCTGGGCTTCTTCACCTTTTTCTATGCCTATTATTCTTAGGTTTGGCCTTTTCATAGTGTCCCACATTTCCTGGATGTTTTGTGTTAAGAATTTATTGGATTTATGGTTTTCTTTGGTCAATGAATCTATTTCCTCTAGTTTATCTTCAGTGCCTGAGATTCTCTCTTCAATCTCTTGTATTCTGTTGTTTATGCTTGCATCTTTAGTTCCTGATCATTTACCCAGCTTTTTCATTTCCTGCATTCCCTTAGTTTGAGGGAACTAAGGCACTTTAAGATTCTATTTACCCCATTCTCAATGACTAACATAAGCAAATAGAGGTCCAGTGTTTACATAGGTGTAGGAAAGGGAAAAACATATTCATTTTTCATGGGAATAAAAACTGATACAGCCATTGTGGAGATCAGTATGGATATTTCTGAAGTCTAAACAAAACTACACTGTAACTAAACTATACTAATTGGTTCACAATACATACCAATAAAAAATATAGAACTCACATATGTAACATTAATTTTAAAAAACCCAGAGATTGATATTGGGGTTCAAGCTTAAGATCAGAGAAGCAAAACCGTCAGCCAGTAGCTCTTACCTCTCTGAGGGTAAGATGGAGATCCTATCTTCTTTGTGACTGGAAACCAAATATCCCATAATAACCTTTGTTTCTTCTTTGTATACCTCTCTAGTGCTGGAATAAAAGGTGTGAACTCTTTTACTCCTTTAGACTGACTCACTCTCATGTACCCTGGTGGTCTTGAACTCAGGGAGATCCATCTGCCTCTGTCTCCTGAGTCCTGGAATTAAAGATGTGTGCCACCACTGTCCAGTTTCTATTGCTAACTAGCATCTCTGGATTTGCATTCTGATTTCAAGGCATAAACAATGTGTCATCACACACATATATGTCCATCAGCACATAAATTAAAAGGGAAAATATGATACATATACAAATTAAATTTTATTCTAGTTATAAAGAAAACCAAAATCATGATATTTGCAGAAAATGACTGCAACTATAAATTATTCTGTTAAATGGAATGATTAGAAATACAAATATCCCACATCCTTCCCTGCGTTAGCTCCATATGCCCTATATCCTGGCCCTGAATAGTACAGTCTAGTATAGAATTTGTTGTGTGGCTATTAGTGGTAACTCTAATGAAGATTTATAATGAAGGGGAGCAAGCTGAGTAAATAAAAATGTACAGATTGAGATAAGGGCATCAGGAAGTAGAATAGAGCTAAATGCCAAGTTCATGTAGATAAAAGAGATAAAGAAATGGAATAAAATGAGTGATGACCTTAGGGCAAGAGCCCACCTAGTTAAATTTCCTCCTTGTAAAAAGGAACAAAAGAAAAGATTAGAATCAGGTTTGGTAGTACCCCCTTTAATCCAAGGACTGGGAAGGCAATGGCTCCTAGATATCTGAGTTTGAAGCCAGACTGGTCTACGAATCCAGTTTCAAGTCAGCCAAGCTTAGACAAGGAAGGACAGCAAGCGGTTGAAACTGTAATTGAAGCAAGGGAGCCATTTTTCCAGCCCCAGTAAGCAGCAGAACTTGGCAGCTTCAGCCACATGGTTCTAGAGAAAAGGGGCATGGAATAGTCCCAGAAACTAAGGAAAGTTGTTCAGACTAGGCATGTTGTCAGGAGTGTCCCTGAATGGAGGCCCAGACAGGCCACTGAATGCAGCTGAAGCTGTGAAGTCAAAACTTGGATTGCCTTGGAGACCCCAAGTTATTAGAGTTGTCAGAGCTGTGGAATACCTGCCAAGTAGGGCTGCTAACAGGGAGTGGAATCAGTCTAAGAGAAGAAGTGTGTTGCATTCAACAAAGCTGAAAGGAGTTGGTGTTTTTATATCAGAAGTGGAGATGCAGAGTTTGGAGTTTGCCTAGTTTGCTTGCAGTCTTTCTTTGGTCCAGTGTTTCCTCACTATGCTCCCTTTCCTACATTTTGAAATGGTAATGTATATCCTGTACCATTATATGGTGGAAGTATGTGATCTGCTTTTCTATTTTTCTTTCATGGGGGATTATAGTTAAGAGATTGCCATGAGTCTAAGAAGAGACTTTGGACGTTGAACCACATTTTTGAGACAGTTATAGACTATGGTGACTTTTGAACTTTGAATGGATTTTTGCATTATAATATAGCTACACGCTTTTGGGGCCAGGGAGTAGAATGTAGTGGTTTGGAAAAAAAAATAATGACCCTCAAGTCCTCAAGTGGAGTAGCACTATTAGGAGGTATTGCTTTGTTGGAGTATTTTTTGGCCACAGTGTGTCACTGTGGGGTGATCTGAGTTCTGGATGCTCAAGCTACTCTCAGTTTCTCAGTTGATTTCCTGTTGTTTTCAGATCAAGATGTAGCGAGCACCATGTCTGCCTGCACACTGCTATGCTCCCAGCTGCCATGCTCCCCCACCCACCCACCATGATGATAATGGACTGAACATCTGAACTGTATGCAACTACCTCAATTAAATGTTTTCCTTTATAAGAATTACCTTGGCTATAGTGTCTCTTTGCAACAATAGTAACCCAAAGTAAGACAAATTTACCAAAAGGTTGTCAAGATTGTATATTTTCTCAAAGAATCAACTCTTTGATTGCTTCTGCATACTATTCTTTGAATCTATATTTTTTTTTAGCTTCTGTTCTAATGTCCTTTGTACTTGCACAGCCAACTAAGTTTGTGTTTCACTTTTGATTTTTCAGAGTCTTGAAATCAATTAGATTATTTGAAATATCTCTGAGGAATTTTTCCTCTGTTGGGATCTGTGCCATTTTGTTCAGTTGTTTGTTTATTTGTTTGTTAGACTGGGGACTGAAACCAGGGTCTCAGGCTTACTGGGAGAGCAGTCATTCTTCCATGCTCCATTCTTACATTTTTTTATGAATTCCTTTTTTTATTTTTGTTTTGTTTTTTCTATTTTTGAGACAGGATTTCCCTATATAGCCCTGGCTATCTTGGAACTCACTATATAGACCAGGATGTCTTAGAAGCGTGAGATCTGCTCCCTAAGTGCTAGAATTAAAGGTGTGTTCCCCAACTGCCTGGTTTTCACTAATGTTCTAATGCAATTGTCATAAACTTTCCTCTATGAACATCCTTAGTTACATCTAAGAGGTTCTGAAAGAACACATTAGCATTTCATTTGGTTCTCAGAATTTTAGAACTTTTTCTCTGATTTCTAAAAGAAATGTATTCAAATGTACATAGTTTATTGTCCAAGTATTTTATATTTTCTATGGTGTCTCTTGCCATTATTTCTCATTTTATTCCCCTATGGTCTGATAAAAAAGATATGAAATTATTTTGAATTTTTGTTTGCCTACAACCTAAATGATGTTATAAAATCATTTATTATAATATTATATTTTTATTTCTCTCATGAAATGTTTCTTTCCTGTGTCTTCATGAGTTAGACTGCCTTTCTTTTTCCTCTGTATATAGTATTACTTAAAGTATTTATCATAGTGCTTATTTACAACAAAATGTTTTAATTCGAATGTGTCCTCATTTTTACATCAACTTAAAGAGATGGCTTTTCTGGATACACATATTTATTTTCAAAGCTTGAAATACATTGTTCCATTTTTTTCCTGGCATCTAGGACTACTTACAAAAGATGTGATGGTATTACGATATGTCTGCATTTGTATATGATTTGTGATTTTCCTTAGAGCCTTCAATATTGTTCCTTGTCTTTATATATTTTTTTTCATATTCCCTATAAGATGTAGTGACATTCTTCTCTGTTTTTTTTTTTTTTTTTTTTTTTTTTTCTTTTTAGGTATTAGGTACTTCTTGTGTTATGATGCCCATTTGTTTCTCTAAGTTTAGGACATTTGTTGCTGTAATAATATTGAGCAAATTATCGACATTTGAGCTTTTCTCTCTACTCATGCTCATATCCAGTACATTTCTCAGTTTTGTCTCTTGAGCAAATCTCAGACACTCTGGAAGTTTATGCATGTGATGGGAGATGTCATTTTGTATATGTTTCTCATACTGGTTTAATGAATAAAGCACTGTTGGCCAATAGGAAAGGAAGATAGGAGGGGCTAGGAGACAAGGAGGAAATAGGAAGTAGTATGGAGAGTCAGCATGGAGAGACCACCAGGGAGACCAGATGCCTGCCCCACTCCCCGGTAAGGAGACCACGTGGAAATACATAGAAATGAGTTAATAATTAAGACAGAGCTAGCCCATAAGAAACAAGTAACCGGGCCAACAGCATTGTATCAAATACAGAGTCTCAGTGTGTTAATTGGGGCTGGTGCAGCGACAGGACAAGACCAGGCGGCGGGCAGAAAAACCCTACACCTTACGTGCATGTTCTTTTATTTCTTTTTTCTTTACTTTGTTATCCATTCCTGAAATTTGTTCTAATGTTGTTTTGTCTGTTGATGCTTTTCCACTGTGTTTTTTAATTTGATTGATTCATCTTTCATATGTTAGACTCCTTCTCAGTTTAAACCTCCTGTGAGCTTTTCCTCCATGTTTTAATTTATTTTTGACATTTCTGGTTACTTCTTTTGCATGGTTTCTAATTAGTAAGTTCTGATTTTTTTTCACATTACAGATCTGTTGATGATTATGTATGTATGTATGTATGTATTTATGTATGTATACACACATATATATTTTCTCTAAAAGCAGGACTGTGATGTTCTTTTCTGACACTTCATTTACTTCATTTGTCTCATCATACCTCATTTCCAATACTGAGGATTACGTACCTGTGGATATATCATGGTTGTTGTTGCATGTTTCTTGTATTTGTGCTATGTTGTATATCTGTTGTGGTGTGGTGTTATCTGTCTTCTAGTTTATTTTACATGAGTCCTGCTGTTAAGTGTTCCTTATTTGTACTTTTGTTCCCTAATGCTATGTGCAGGAGACAACAGCAACACATATAATGACTTGATTGAATAACCTATATTAACTTTAAGTAGAAGACTTTTATGTACTTCACATATATTTCAATAAGGCCCTTGTTCAGTAGGAATGGGAGACTAACGAGTATAAATATTTAAGTAGTAAAATGAAGAGAAAGTAAGAGAGAAGAAAATACAGAAAATATAAGAATGAGAAGGAAAATGCATGGGTCAGAAGTAAGACCAATAATACTGAAAAAGAATATAGAACTGAAAGACAGTAATATAGAAACTTTTCTGGCAAGATACAAGTTAAACCACAAGCACAAAAGTATTATATACATACATATGTATATATAATATTACATATACTATTATACTATATATACATACATATATATGAAAATATATATATTATTATAGTATACATGCTATTATATATACATACATATACACACACATATATGTATGATTTCTAAAAATAAGCAATAAGGTGATAATAGAAAGTATGGTCTTAACCAACATTTCTCAGTTGGAAGTAGACAGTTTCTCCATCTCCTCTTGAATAATGTTTGGCAGCAGTCTCCTCACTTGCGGGAGACAGTATCCATAGTTTAAAAAGATTAATTTTGTGTGTCCTTCTAAGTAAGATTTTTGTGACTGAAATCCACTTTCTCAAGACTTCCCTGGCCTAAACCCACTGCCTGCATGTTACAACCTTGTCTCTAGTGTTTGGGCAACTAACTGCATTCTTCATAGGGCTTTTGGTTGATGAAATCCTGAAAGGGTGTGGATGTCTCATACACCTGTGTTGCCATTACTGCACCCATTGAGCTACTGAACTAAGTTCCACCATGTTCCTATTGTTACCTCATGTAACTCATATAGGTGATGGAAGACACAAGGGGATATCTAAGCTGCAGGCTACCTTGACACACTTCTCAGGGTACTGATACTCTCATCACCTCTCCTGGGGATTATTTTGAATAAATTTTTTCATTTATGAAAATAGTAAGGTGTATATGACAGTTAGTGAAGGGGTCTAGAGATACTACATGCCCTGCACTGCACAGAATGTTTCTGTACTCGATTAACTGTTTCCTTAACTATGCTTTGTTTATCTCTTTGATAAACCTAAATTCTATATTAATTCATTTTTTCCTGCCTGCATTTTCCCCTCCATCATCTCCATTCCCTTGCCCTATGCCACCACAAATTCATTCCTCTGTTTATGTTCAGAAAGGGGAAGGCAGGCTTTCCATGGCCTATCAAGTTGTGTTGAGACTAGGCACCTCATAACGATTAAAACTCAGCTTATGCTTATGTGAACCAGGTATCATCTACATGTATACATTCTATAAATAGAAATCATTTTGTGTTATTTAATATACATTGAATTTTCTAGAACTGCATTGTCATGTTTACAGAGTGATGAATCAACTTAATTTAAAATATCAATAGTAGTAGTAGCTGCTTACCATTTTAGAAAATAAGACATCAATGTTGCTAAGCCTAGGTTATAAATTCAGTATAACTTGCTTGTGTAATGTCACATTAATTCTTATATAAACCTGTCAAAAATAGGTAAAATACTTACTACATATTCTTTTTTTTTTTTTTTTTTTTTTTTTGCTTAACTTCAACCTATTTCCAAAAGTATAAAAATATCTTCTTTTTTTCAACATAGATTTTGATGGATCAAAATTTGCATGTAGGATTATAGGGTTTTTTTTTTTTTATACAAATAACTTCCTTCTACATTACATTCTCTTAACTACTTTTCTATTTCTATGAAAAACACTATGACAAAGGCAACTTATTAAAGAAAATATTTGATTTGGGTCTCACAGTACCAGAGGGTTAGAGTCCATTATCATCATGGTGGAGAGCATGACAACAGGCAAGCAGGCAGACACGGTGCTGGAGCAATAGCTAAGAGCACTCATCTATTCCACAATGGGAAATATTAGTTCAATAAAACTATTATTTAAAAATGGATCTAAATAATGTATACAACTTAAAATCAAAATTTCCAAGAAAGTTAAGCTTCACTACACTCGATAAAGATTAATTGATATGTTTGAAAGGAGAAAACGTTCAGGCTATCCTTACCAAGGCTCATATTTAAGGTCACAGCTCTAATAAATATGTAGCAGAATGCTGAGAGATAGGGGTATCTGCATAGACACAGTGCAGAACCTTGTAAGTCCCAGTCTATCACAAATGCTACTCTCTTACTATTGTTTTCATATAGCTTGGTGTGTCCTTACCTTGTGCAAAGTCCAGGTCTAAGTTCCCTTGTGTCACATGCTTTGTGAGACAATTCTTGCTCCACAATCCTTGACCTTTAAAGCAATAAATAAACAAATAACAAATTCTGATGTACTAATGTACTATAAAGTATGTAAGCTCTGCACATAATTATGATGGGCTGCCAAAGAAACTGCAGAATTTGGCTAATAGATAAATATAGAATTAAAGAGACACCGAAAGAAGCTGGATTGAATAGAAAAAGTTATAACATAAACTTGAAATGTATATAACATATATATATATATTCCATGTTTAAATATTTAAAATACATTTTATCATCAATTCATATATATATATATATATATATATATATATATAGAGAGAGAGAGAGAGAGAGAGAGAGTTGCCATGCTCCCATGCTAACTTTTGAATATGTAAATAAAAGCCATGGTATATATGAACATCCCTCTCACAAGTGGAGAAATGAATTAAAGGACTTAGGAGGGTGATCATGCTAAAATGTAAATTTGTGTTATGTAAAGCACAGAATAGTTTGCAAATAACTCTGTTCCATGGTACAGTCCAAAGAATATCCAATTTAGAGGAAAGATGAAGCCTTTATTGGCAAAGAGATAGTGTAGTTAAAAGTACTCAGTGCTGTGTGTCATAGGTCTTGCTGTAGAAGCTTTCCACTTTTGGATCTGTATTGCCATTACTACTGCTCTGCTATGTATTGTCAAAGGCTTAAGAAATTATTTAAATTTGCTTATGGAGAGCAGTTCCCTTGTCTCTGCTCCACACTTTCTGGGACCTCAGATGGTAAGCTTCAAAGGTTCAGAATCTGCTAACTGGAAATACAGGAAAACTCATTATGTGGAATTGTGAGATGAAATAAACCTCTTTCTCCTCAAGTTGCTTTTGGTCCTAATGTTCTATCACAGCAATAGAAACCCTAGGATAGGAATTGGTACCTGTTTCATGGGGTATTGCTATGACAGACCTGACTCTGTATTTTTAGGAGGATTGTGTTGGCATTTGAATTTTGAGGTGGAAAAACAATTGAGTTGTCAGAGCTGAGGGGAGTTTCTGTAGGAATTGGGAAAATAAGCATGCTGAGGACACCACAGACAAGGGAGGCCTGCCTTGTGGCATTTCACAGGGAAGTTTTGAGAGTCTCTTAGAAAGTCTATTAAGGGCTATTTGTCATTTTGAATTAAGAATCTCTGGTTCTTGTCAGATGGGGCTGAAGAAGTGGCTGTGAAAAACAAGAGGCCATCACAACTAAAGTAAACTGTTATGAGCAGTTTTTCCTACCAGCCTGGCCCCACAGCCTCATCAGCCCCTGTATTACATATAAAGCTGTTGGCCTGTTACTAGCATTTCTTATTGGCTAGCTCTGTCCTAAATATTAACCCATTTCTGTTAATATAAGATTTTCCATGTGGTCTTATCTTACCAAATACTTCTCTCAAGTCCCTGCATCATAACTTTCCTCTCTAAGACATCTCCCAGAATCCTCCTTGTCTTCTAGTCTTGCCTATCTTGCTTTTTTATTGGCCAACAGGGCTTAATTCATTAACCAATAAGAGAAATATATTTACAGAATGACATCTCCCATCATCTCCTTTTTTCTGTCTAAACAAAAAGAAGGGTTTTAACTTTAATTTAGTAAAATATATAACAAAACAGTTATCAAATGAGAACTATTGTTAACTGTTAACAATATTTAGTCCATTAACATTTAGCAAGATTTAAAGAAAAATTTCCATCATCTATCCTATATTTGTGAGTCTAAAATTTTATGTGTAAGTAAACCCTTTCTTTTGCTGGGACAGATGATGCTGGTTAGTGGGAGTTGAGAAACTAGTGGTGATTAACAAGAGACCAGTCTTACTGAGTCAAAGTTTTGGGGAAAGTGTTTCTTCACAATCAGTAAGCACACAAAAGCAATGTTCCAGAAATGTCTTAGATTGCGCCTCATGCTGGTAGATGAACTTGGTGATGTATAAGAAAGAGCTTCCCTCATGGTACTACTTTTAAAGGCATGAAAGACAGAAAACAACTGACACTTGACTAAGAGATTCAGAGAAGCTATTAGTGAGAGTGCAGGCCAGTCCCAGTGGACAGCCCAGCATTTTGGAGATGTCAGTATCATGGGACAATCACCAAGGATAATATCAACTATAGAGCTATATATCCAGCATGAACCTAGGAGGCAAGCTGTGTGTGCTTTGGATACAGTGGCCAAGGCACTTTGGAGAAAGTAGCTCCCAGACATTAAACCTTGAACTTAGTGTACTTCTAAATGTTGCTTTTGCTTAGATTTGATTGTAAGTCTTCTCTACTGGAATGGAAAGTATATAACTTTTTTTTTTCTTTCCAGGAGAGGTATTTTAGAGATGTTGGATATTTTACAGAAATTATGGATATTTTAGAAACTTTTGTAAGATTCATAGCTTTAATCTAGAAATAAGATTCTCAAGAAGAGATTTTAGATTTTTTTTCTAGTCAGTCCTGATCTATGGAATTGGAATGAGAGATATTGCGGTCTCTTAATAACAAATAAGTATGCCAAACAAGAAAATAAGCACCATCAAGTAGCTCATTAGTGCTTGTCCTTATCTATGTCAGTGCTGACAGTAGGATGAACTGTCATGGATATGGTTTACTTTCTAGAAATGCTAATAACACATTTCCAAGACAATTGGAGGCCAGGAGCCTGCAAGCATCACAATGAAGTGGCAAGACTGGATTAGCCAGCAAGATATCTCATGTTTCAGAAAAGTGAACTGAGAGGACTCATAGCAACATCAGAAAAGGGCATTCAACAAGTGAACCACTTACTTTTTATTTGACCAAGACACGTCAAAGACAATAACCAAACCATTGAAACTTTCTGCTTTTAATAGAAATCATGATGCCTTATTTAGATTTCCACATTCAGTCCGATACTCATGATTTAAATTTGGAGTCTGTGAACTGAAGGAGAAGCCAGATTGCTAGGAGTAAAGATGTAGCAACTCTTCAGTTAGTCTGTTCAGTAGTAATGCCTCTGTTAATCAAGCATGGCAAATATGCATTGCAAAGGCGAAACACCCTGTCTTTATGAGAATTATTGTACACAGGATATGCAATAATATTGGCACTCTGACTCACAGTTTCCTTCCTAGAAGAAAAGACTCTATGTCTGGCAGATAGTCAATGGAATTTGGCCCAAATCCTGCTCACCGTTGAGCCACTGTAGTTCCAAATCTACCATATGGCCATATCTTTAAGTTATAATGGGAATATTTTGTAGCCAACAGAAACCTTGATTGGTTTATTGATCCTCTAGTAAAATTCCTTTAACTGAAGGCCAAGTGGTATCTAAGACTGCCTCCTTTCTAATACAATTCATTAATGTGGCATCTTAGAATGTAGTGAATGTTGGATCTAAGTGTCAAGCACCATTCTCTCAGAATTCAACTATTTGTCTATTCAACTCACCACTCCAACCTGCTCAGGAATATGATAGTCTGTAAAAGATTCTCAAAATGTAACCAGGTAATAGCCTTAGCTATACTGGCTGTAGTGGACAGAGCATCTTTGTTAATTGTTGTGGTTAGTTTTTGGCAACACACACACACACTAAGAGTCACGTGGGAAGAATGAGTTTCAATTGAGGCAGTTTTTTTTTTCCCATCAGATTTCCTGTTGGTATGTTTTTAGGGATACTTTGTTTATTAATTATTGTTTTAGGTTGACAAAAGCCATTTTGTATGGTTCTGCCTCCAGGCAGAAACTGGTGTGTAGGGCCTGGTGTGTAGTTGAACAAGTCAGTAAGTAGTGTCTCTGCTTCAGTTTCTGCTTCCAGATTTCTATCTTTACTTCTCTTGATGAGGGACTGTTACCAGTTAAGTGAAATTTACCCTTTCCTTTCCAAGTTGTTTTTGGTCAGTGTTTTATTACAATAGAATACAAACTAATTAAATTGTATTACAATAGAATCCAAACTAATGAAATTAACAAAAATTTGACATAAGATGTGCTTTCACTGATTAAATAAACACCATGCTCTCCATCCCTGTAAGTAAAACGATCAAATGATATTCACTTTTATGTAGAACATGTAATTCTGTACATTCACTGTGTTGATTGAGGTCAACATTGGGCCCTCTACTGTCTGCCATGTATAGTCCAAAGGGACCTAGAATGTCAGTTTGATAGATTACATTGGTCAGAAATACTAAAGGTATCATGGTCCTATAACTAAATGGTTATAGATGCACATTATGTGTCAAGATTCACACATCCTGAAAAGTAAAATAAAAAGCCTATTAATGAAATGAGGGAGTCCTTGTCTGAGAAATGTCAAGCTATATCCTCCAATGTAAGAGACAAATTCTAGCATACAATACCATCTATATATGAAACAAAATTTAGGGGCTCTTTTTCATGTTCTGGAGAAAATTTCTTAAATTTATAAATGAATGATCTTTCAAGTTTGTGTGCTTACTGGAGTATAAGTCTGACTGATTTGATCTGGGCCTAGAGCAAGAAATATTTCTATGGCCAGAGATCCGCCTATCTCTGCGGGTCCACTTGGAGTTCCTGCAGGCAAGATCCTTGACCCCCAAATCCGGGCCCCTGCCAAAGAACGAGGTCTCAGCTGGAGAGCACCAGTTTCCAGTGAGATCCCACTACCCTGCAAAACCTTCTCAAGTTCCAGCCCAGCCCTCGTCCTCTTCTGCCGGCTATTGGCCAGAGGTGAGTCTGGGCCCAATCGGGGCTGCCTGTCCCCTTCAACCTCTTTTCCCCCCGCCCCCGCCTGAACTCCCTGGATTGGCCCCTGATCCTGCTGCTCCTGTCTCCGGTCCCCTTTGAGAGCACCCTTGGAGCTCTGATACACACCCACCCATCCCAACCTCCAGCCTACCCCCCCCTACCCTGTGCCCTACCCCACCTACAGTCCTGCCGCTCTGGTTGAGCACTGGGACAGA
The DNA here is from genome assembly GCF_943737965.1 of Phodopus roborovskii. Classification (NCBI taxonomy): domain Eukaryota; kingdom Metazoa; phylum Chordata; class Mammalia; order Rodentia; family Cricetidae; genus Phodopus; species Phodopus roborovskii. The sequence continues at coordinate 15,360,750 of NW_026126540.1, forward strand.
GGGTGGAGCCAACAGTCCACCCTACTTCGGAGACCTCTCAGAGCAACTCCGAACAAAGGAGACCTGACTATCCACGTGGGACCACCTGTAATTTCCACCGGCTTGGTCCCTGACCCCGCCTCCAGTCCTCTGCTGGAGTCCCAGGCCCCTCCCAGAGATCCGCCTATCTCTGCGGGTCCACTTGGAGTTCCTGCAGGCAAGATCCTTGACCCACAAATCCAGGCCCCTGCCAAAGAACGAGGTCTCAGCTGGAGAGCGCCAGTTTCCAGTGAGATCCCACTACCCTGCAAAACCTTCTCAAGTTCCAGTCCAGCCCTCGTCCTCTTCTGCCGGCTATTGGCCAGAGAGAAGCCTCCTAGACAGCTTGGACCACACAGAGATACAGACATTGAATCTTTGATCCACATAAGCCCATCTGGGAAGGACCATAGAGACAGGGAAGAGACACCACCAACACCTACAGGAAGAAACTATGGGAAGAAGGCAATACAGGAGAAAACCTAACAACAGAAAGACAAACATGACACCACCAGAATCTAGGGAATCTACACCAACTAGAATGGAACACAACAACAGAGCAGAGGAAGCAGAAGGGTACGACTTAAAAATCACCATCATAAAAATGATAGAGGCCCTCAAAGAAGATATGAGAAAAATCCCTTAAAGAAATAGAGGAAAAAACAAACAAAAAAGTGGAAGAAATGAACAAATTCCTTAAGGAAAGTACAGAAAGCCAAGAAAAAACAATTAACCAGGTGAAGGAAACGGTTCAAGATTTGAAAACCGAAATTGAGAAAATAAAGGCAACACAAATGGAAGGAAAGCTGGAAATTGAAAAGCTGGGCAAAAAATTGGAAACCACGGACACAAGCATAACCAATAGAATTCAAGAGATAGAAGAGAGAATCTCAGGCGCAGAAGATAAACTAGAAGAAATAGATTCATCCACCAAAGAAAACCATAAATCCAACAAATCCTTAACACACAATATCCAGGAAATGTGGGACACCATGAAAAGGCCAAACCTAAGAATAATAGGCATAGAGGAAGGTGAGGAAGCCCAGCTCTAAGGTGCTGAAAACATATTCAACAAAATCATCGAGGAAAACTTTCCAAATCTGAAGAAGGACATGCCCATGAAAGTACAAGAAGCATACCGAACCCCAAATAGGCTGGACCAAAGAAAAAAGACCCCTCGACATATAATAATCAAAACACCTAGCATACAGAATAAAGAAAAAATATTAAGAGCAGCGAAGGAAAAAGGACAGGTAACATATAAAGGCAGACCTATCAAAATTACACCTGACTTCTCCATGGAAACCCTCAAGGCCAGAAGGTCCTGGATAGATGTTCTAAAAGTATTAAGAGAACACGGATGCCAGCCTAGGCTACTATATCCAGCAAAACTCTCAGTCAATATAGATGGAGAGAACAAGATATTCAATGACAAAACCAGATTTTCCCAATATGTATCTACAAATCCAGCCCTACAGAAAGTATTGGAAGGAAAATTCCAACCCAAGGAAGGTAACTACGCCCACAAAAATGTAGGCAACAGATAATCCAACTACACCAGAAACCTAGGGTGAAGCAGAACAAATATATTCACAATACCACTGCCAACAACAAACCTAAATCAAACAACCATCAACAATCAATGGTCCTTACTCACCCTCAACATTAATGGTCTTAACTCACCTATAAAAAGACACAGATTAACAGAATGGATACGAAGACAGAATCCATCCTTCTGCTGCATACAAGAAACACATCTTAGCTCCAAAGATAGACATTACCTCAGGGTAAAGGGTTGGGAAAAGATTTTCCAATCAAATGGAAATAAGAAGCAAGCAGGCGTAGCTATCCTAATATCTAACAAGCTAGACTTCAAACCAAAACTAGTCAAAAGAGATGAAGACAGTCATTTCATATTCATCTCAGGAGAAATCCATCAACACAAAGTCTCAATTCTGAACATCTATGCCCTTAATACAAAGCCACCCACATTTGTAAAAGAAACACTACTAAAACTCAAAGCTCATATAAAACCTCACACACTTATAGTGGGAGACTTCAATACACCACTCTCAACACTAGACAGGACCACAAATCAGAAACTCAACAAAGAAACAAAAGAATTAACAGAAGTTATGTCTCAACTGGGGCTAACAGACATCTATAGAACATTCCATCCAAAGACAAAAGAATATACCTTCTTCTCTGCTCCACATGGAACCTTCTCAAAAATCGACCACATACTAGGAGACAAAACAAACCTCAACAGATACAAGAGAATAGAAATAGTCCCCTGTATCTTATCGGACCACCATGCTTTAAAATTGGAATTCAACAACAATACAAATAGCAGAAAACCTGCAAACTCATGGAAACTTAACAATGTGCAATTGCACCACTCCTGGGTCAAAGAAGAAATAAAGAAAGAAATTAAAGACTTTCTAATATTCAACGAGAATGAGGATACAACATACCCGAACTTATGGGACACCTTGAAAGCAGTGCTACGAGGGAAGTTCATTGCACTAAGTGCCCATATGAAGAAAACAGAGGATAGTCACATAAATGAATTAACAGCGCAACTGAAAACCTTAGAACAGAGAGAAGCGAATTCACCCGCAGGAGCAGACGCCAGGAAATAATCAACTTGAGGGCTGAAATCAACAAAATAGAAACCAGGAAAACAATACAAAAAATCAATGCAACAAAGAGTTGGTTTTTTGAGAAAATCAACAAGATTGATAAACCTTTATCCAAATTAACGAAAAAGCAGAGACAGAACATGCAAATTAACAAAATCAGAAACGAAATGGGGAACATAACAACAGACACAGAGGAAATCCAGACAATTTTCAGGTCATACTTCGAAAATCTGTATTCCACAAAAATTGAAAATTCAAAGGAAATGGACAAGTTTCTGGATAACTATCACTTACCAAAATTAAATCAAGAACAGACAAACAACTTAAATAGACCTATAACCCGAAATGAAATAGAAGCAGTCATCGAAAGCCTTCCAACGAAAAAAAGTCCAGGGCCAGATGGATTCAGTGCAGAATTCTACCAGACATTCAAGGAAGAACTAATACCACTACTCCTCAAACTGTTCCACAAGATAGAAACAGAAGGTTTATTGCCAATCTCTTTTTATGAGGCCACAATAACTTTGGTACCCAAACCTCACAAAGACACAACTAAGAAAGAAAACTACAGACCAATATCCCTGATGAACATCGATGCAAAAATACTCAATAAAATAATGGCAAACCGAATTCAAAAATACATCAGAGAAATCATCCACCATGATCAAGTAGGCTTCATACCTGGATTGCAGGGATGGTTTAACATACGAAAATCTATCAACGTGATCCACCATATAAACAAACTGAAAAAGAAAAACCATATGATTATCTCCCTAGATGCAGAAAAAGCCTTCGATAAAATTCAACACCCTTTCATGATAAAGGTATTAGAGAGGTCAGGGATAACAGGAACATACCTAAACATAATAAGAGCAATATACAGCAAACCAACTGCCAACATCAAACTGAATGGAGAGAAACTTAAGCCAATTCCTCTAAAATCAGGAACAAGACAAGGCTGTCCTCTCTCTCCATATCTCTTCAATATCGTACTAGAAGTTCTAGCTAATGCTATAAGACAACAAAAGGAGATCAAGGGCATCCAAATTGGAAAGGAAGAAGTCAAACTGTCTCTATTTGCAGATGATATGATAGTTTACATAAGCGACCCAATAAACTCTACCAGGGAACTCCTACAGCTGATAAACACCTTCAGCAAACTAGCAGGATACAAGATAAACTCAAAAAAATCAGTAGCCCTATTTTTTTCAGACGACAAAGAGGCAGAGAAAGAAATCAGAGAAACATCACCCTTTACAATAGCCACAAGCAACATAAAGTATCTTGGTGTAACGCTTACCAAACAAGTAAAAGATCTATATAATAAGAACTTTGTGACTCTAAAGAAAGAAATTAAAGAAGATACCAGAAAATGGAAAGACCTCCCATGCTCTTGGATAGGTAGGATAAACATAGTAAAAATGGCAATCTTACCAAAAGCAATCTACAGATTCAATGCAATCCCCATTAAAATCCCACCACAATTCTTCACCGACCTTGAAAGGATAATAATCAACTTTATATGGAAAAACAAAAGACCCAGGATAGCCAAAACAACCCTATACAATAAAAGAACATCAGGAGGCATCACCATTCCTGACTTTAAGCTCTACTACAGAGCTATAGTTCTGAAAACAGCCTGGTATTGGCATAAAAATAGACAGGTAGACCAATGGAATCGAATTGAAAATCCTGATATTAATCCACGCACCTATGAACACCTGATTTTCGACAAAACAGCTAAAATTATACAATGGGGCAAAGACAGCATCTTCAACAAATGGTGCTGGCACAATTGGATGAGGGTGTGTAGAAGACTGCAGATAGACCCATGTCTGTCGCCATGCACAAAACTCAAGTCCAAATGGATCAAAGACCTCAACATCAATCCAGCCACATTGAACCTCTTAGAAGAGAAAGTAGGAGGTACCCTTGAACAAATTGGTATAGGAGACCGCTTCTTGAACATAACTCCAGGGGCACAGACACTGAAAGAAACAATTAATAAATGGGACCTCTTCAAACTTAGAAGCTTCTGTAAGGCAAAGGACACAGTTGACAAGACCAAACGGCAGCCCACTGACTGGGAAAAGATTTTCACTAATCCTATATCCGACAAAGGGCTGATCTCCAAAATATACAAAGAACTCAAGAAACTAGTCAACAAAACACCAAATAACCCTATTAAAAAATGGGGTACAGAACTGAAGAAAGAATTCTCAATGGAGGAAATCAAAAAGGCTGAAAGACACTTAAGAAAATGCTCCACATCCTTAGCTATCAGGGAAATGCAAATCAAAACAACTTTGAGATACCATCTTACCCCTGCCAGAATGGCTAAAATTAGAAACACCAGTGATGACTTATGTTGGAGAGGATGTGGAGAAAGTGGAACACTCCTCCACTGCTGGTGGGAGTGCAAACTCATACAGCCACTTTGGAGATCAGTATGGCGGTTCCTCAGGAAAATGGGAATTAGTTTACCACAGGACCCGGCAATCCCCCCTCTTAGGCATATACCCAAAGGATTCACATCAATGCAACAAAGACATCTGTTCAACTATGTTCATAGCAGCACTATTTGTAATAGCAAGAACCTGGAAGCAACCTAGATGCCCTTCAATTGAAGAATGGTTAATGAAGATGTGGCACATCTACACAATGGAATACTACTCTGCAGAAAAAAATAATGGTATCTTGAAATTCGCAGGCAAGTGGATGGCACTTGAAGAAACCATCCTGAATGAGGTAACCCAGTCACAAAAAGAGGAACACAGTATGTACTCACTCATATATGGATTTTAGACCTAGATCAAATGATCACCAGCCTATAATTCACATCACCAGAGGAACTAGGATACAAGTTGTATTCTAAGAGATTCATATAAAGTCCCTCACAGAACTGGGAAGGGACAAGTCCCCCAGACCTCAGGTATAGTGGGGGAGGACAGCTAATGGAGAGAGAAGTAGGAGAAAATGAGAGGGAGAAGAGGAAGGCATGTGCGACCAGGAGGATTGAGCCTGGTTAGGAATGGAAAATAGGAAAGAGAGAGAGAGACAGAGACAGAGAGAGAGAACATAAAAGAGGGAGCCAATATTGGTTTGAAGATAAAGTTGAACACAAAGAAAGGTCGAGGGAACTACAAGACTGCTCCCAACTAACAATCTCAGCTTCCGTGGAAAGGCTATCATAAATACCCTTCCCGGAGAGTGAGATCAACAACTAACTTCTCCATGGAGTCCTCAACTAATGCCTGTTGAAAACAGGAGCAAACACCCATACATAAACACTGAGTCAAACTAGAACCCAGAAGCAGATGGAGAGGACAAGACCATGCAGTAGAAGTACATAGAGACAGCTTACCTGAACAAGGAGGAGCTAAGGGCCACTAGACTGATAGCTGGGAAGCCAACAGGGGTCTGACTCGGACCCCCCTGAATATGGGTCTCAGCCAGAAGGTCGGAGCAGTCTAAGAGACCTCAGACAGTGGAGCCAGGATGTATCCCTGGTGCACAAAAGGACTTTGCAAACATATGACCCATGGAGGGATAACTGCCTTATTCTAGAGATAGGAGAGAAGCCCTAGTCCCTACTTCACAGGACTTGTCAGATCTACATGACCCCAACTGGATGGCATTCCCCTACATATTGTATTGTGGTGGGGGGTTGGGAGGGGAGGTTGTTTAGAGTGCATGGGAGAGGGTAGAGAGGGCAAAAGGGAGGGAAGGAGGGAGGGAGGGGTTGGGGGGAGGGAGGGAGGGAGGGAGGGAGAAGGAACTGGGATCGACATGTAAAATAATAAAAAAAAACAAAAAAAAAAAAAAAAAAAAAAAAAACGCTTTGACTCCAAAATTTAATTTGAAGAACAAGTTACTGGGGAAAAGGATTTCTATTTTTGTTTCCACAGAAAATGAAAAGATGTGGATTCCTTCCAGACTAATGTGGTTTGATCACACCAGACCGCCTGAAACAGAGTACAAGCTGATCCTACATTCCAAACAGCTGGACAAAACAGCCCTACAGACTACAGCTAGGATATCTGAATCTTCTTCGAATCCCCCAAGACAGTGCCCCTTACCAGCAGGAAGTAGTTTGGAAAGAACGACGCCCAAATTCCCAAATATTGTGTATAAATGTTTGTTTTCATTTAATTGGACTTTGTTATATAAAATTAAATAAAAAATACTCTATATGCATAAAAAAAAAGAAATATTTCTATGTTAAGGTTAGGAAGTTCTAGCGGCAAATTACACGTAATTCAGAAAGCAGCAACCATAATATGTACATATCTAACCAGGAAACACCAAATGATTAGCCCCACTGAGTGTAACATCCATCTTAAGCAATCTTCTGTTGATATGTCATGCCATGGGTCAGACAGGACAAACACTGATTATGTATAAAGTAGAGGTAATCTCAGGTATAGGCAGGGTCAGGGGGCACCAGTAACCTACATAAATGATGATGTAATTCCTCTCCACCATCTTTTCTACCTCAAAATAGATACTGGTTAATATAAAGCCAGGTTGCTCATTTGTTCAGGACATAGATTAAAGATAAAGATGAACTGTCAATCAGTATTAATAAGAGTTAGTACATAGTGTGTGGAAGTTTATTTGGTGTAAGGAGAAAAATAAACCAGAATAAGAATATACATAGACTCATGGTTATTATTGCTAATCATACAGGGGCCTTTAAAGCAAAAATCTGGATGATTTAGTTTGAGAAATTCTAAGTGAAGATGGGGAAATAAATTGAAAGGAATATGACTATAGCAGAAATGTCTTGTCAGGACATTATGGCACTATGGTGTATAAATTATCTTCTGTTACCAATGAGTTTTATATTGAACAGACTGGCTAATACACTTGGCTAGTATGTCTCAGCATAACTCTACACTGGCTTCCCAGTGCCAACAGTCTGAGTGCATGTGGAAATGTGGAAGTTTCTATGCATGGGCTTTATAATATGGACTCTCACTAATTATATGTGATCTAGCTGTGGCCCTGGGGCATGTCCATCCATCTTGTTAGTATCAGAAATCAATCCTGAACTACCACACAGAAAGTCACCTGAGCATATACCAAGTAATGGCAATTGAAATTTTGGACCCTTGAGAACAAACAAACAACTTTAAATGGATTAACACCTGTTATGTATGTGCATTCATCTTTTGTATTAAATAAAATCTTTGCCATCACTAGTATTAGAGGGATAGTAGACTCTACTATCCACAGATATGTAATAAGTCATCAAGTAAAAATATAATCAAAAAAGCATAATAATCAAGGGTATTAGTTTCTGTGTACTGATCTATATATTAAAGACTAAGTGGTTAAAATAGTAACAGTTAATATTTTAATAGCCGGAAATGCAGACATAAGAATTCCAAGATCAACAAACTGGAAGTCTCATGTCTTCACAGACCATCCTCTTTGCCTTGTAGAAGGTTCTTCTCCTGAATAGTCACATATTCCTTTGTGTGCACATGCCCCAGTGCTCCTATGTGTAGTCCAGATCCTTGTTTTAATAAGACTACCAGTCTGACTAGATAAAGAACCACCCAGATAACTTCATCTTAAATTCAACTCCTCTTCATAAGCCTTGAATCCATATATTACTGTAAGTCTGGGTACTAATGGTAATGGATTTACCATATGGAAGAGGGGCATGAGGAATCTTATAATCAAGGAATCTGCTCTAGTGCAGGAATTATAGCAGTAGGTAGATGAAGTTAGCATATACAACTAGGATGCTTCCTAGTCAGCTACTTTGTGCTTTGTATCTTGCAGCCTTGGGTTTTATGATAAAGAGACTCTTGTTCCCAAGAACATTTCTGTGAGAGAGCACAGTAAGAGTCTCGTATGCTGCTTCTTATGCCAAGAGATCAGCAGGCATAGAGTGAATTGATATCATTAGCAATCAAATGGCAATCAAATGCAATTATCATGGGAAAATGATTGATGTGTTTGGGGGCATGAATATATAGTTGATGCAAAATAATGTTTCACATTGTTTTAATAGTAAATAGACAGTAGAATAGGCATGATTTATGAAGGGACTAGGATTCACTGGACTTAGGGTCTGGGTTATATCTCTTGATAAGAACACAAAAATCACAAGCTAAGCATGAAAGTAATTGAAATTATGTGGAAGTGTTCTAAACAACAGTTAAATCCTGAGATAAAGATATAAACTCTGGCACTGAGAAAAACTCACTCCACTGACCCTTTAGGTCAGTACTTTAGGAAGCTCTGTTCATGTGGCAAACATTTTTTTTTTTAAATTAAAACATTTTGAATGTTTATTTCAAAGTTTCATACAAAGTCAACTACTTTCCAGGGTAAAATTCATTGTAATTCTAGAAATTTCTCAAAGAGAAATAAACCTATTTTCTCAATTTCAGTAAAAAGAAAGATAATGTCAGTATTGATAGCTGAGATAACTCAGATACTTCAGAGGAAAACTAAAGATTTCATGAAGAAACAAAAATCTTTAATGAAATACTGACACCTTATACTTGACAGTATATAAAATAATTTATTTATGACCAAGTAGAATCTACATGGGGAAATGTAAAGCTTATTTAGTGTTCAAGTGTTAATGTAACTCAATAGAGAATGCATGTAACAAATAACAGAGGTAAGATGCATTTGATTATCCTCTTAAATGAAAGTAGTTTGCTAAAAATCTAATTTCTATGAGTGATTGATTACAAATTTTATACTTAGAAAAACCTAACACTATCAACAAAGCTCATATTAAATAATCCAGTGCCTGTGACACTAGGATAAGCAATTCCACTCTCAGAAAGTTGGCGATTACTCGGAAGGCATTCAAATGAGTACAATAGAGTAGCAGGTGAAACCAAAAAAGCAATTGGACAGAAAGACTAAGGATGCCTTTCTAATAGATGACATCATTGTGATGTGCTGAGGTCATAAAGATGCTTTTTAAGAGATGACGTCATTGTGATTGCTGAGGGTATGAAGTTGCTTTTCTAACAGATGATGTATTTGTGATGTGCTGAGGATTGGGGCTGAAGTTCCTTCACATCCAGACCTGGTGGAACTTTGAAGTGGGCCAATTACATTAGAAAACAGCCTTGTATTTTTTTTTAAAGTGTTCAGATTTCACACAGCTTAAGTAGAACTTCTCTTAGTCATTAATATAAAAGGAATAAAAACATGTATGGAGTACTTACATTGATTATTTCAAATGAGATGCCCATCCTCTGGGACAGGTATACATTTTTTTAAATAAATTGAATGCACTACTATCTAATAAAAAAGTAATAAACACTTAATATGTCAAAAATATTGTTGTACAGTGGAAAACTTATGATTATTTCTAGAATTTCTCATGTAATACTGCCACACTATTGTTGAATCTATATAACTAAAGCTATGGAAGACAAGACCCAGGATTAGGCAGTGAGGTGAGAATAAGTAGGAGGGCTTCATGTAAAATTATAGAATAGGCTTGGGAGCTGAATCTGTGGGTAAAAGAGCTTGTGTGGTAAACTTTTTATGCTTTAAGTGGGATGAGGGATTCTCTCATGGCTACCGTACACACTGGTATGTACACTGATGAGTTCTCACAATTCGTTGTAGGAATCTCCTTCCTCTTACCTTAGGCTCAGTGTTGCACAACTCAGGAGTGCAGACAAAGCCTGGTCCCTGGCTTCTTTTGGATCAAGTCAAAAAGTTCTATTAAACCAGAATTCCTGGTTGAGTTGTCAGAAGTCTCATTTAGACTGCTTGTTCCTCAGCCCCCTCTATACCCGCTCTGCCTTACTCACTGTTTTACAGGGATTTCACTTGGACTGTACACCAGTACCAGATCTTCTTTCATCTCCGGTAATGTTTCCATGGAATCCATTTTATGTCAGCTGGAGATAACATTCAGCTTTTTTATGACAAGTTAGGTAGGATAACTTGGAAAAGATATTCAGTAATAAACCTAGAGCCACATACCACATATTGTGAATGCTGGAAAGTGAAAAGTTTTTTTTAGCTCCTCACCTCTCCCCACCCCCATCTGTTTCTTCTAGTGCTAAGTGTGAAACTTGGAAATTCACACATGTTTGGCAAGTTCACTAATCAGTTACAGCCCAGCCCCAGGTCCTTCTGTTCTTAACCAAGTGAGTATTTAAATAATTTGAACAGGGTATTATCTGTTTATAACAGAAAAATGAATTTAATGTGATTAGGAAGATACATTATTCATCAACAGTTTCAAAGACCATTTTCTAATATCCTCCTGCCAGGACACACGGATGATTTCACATTTCATTTATGAAGCCCTTGTTTCTGTCCTTGTTACTACTTATAAGGTTCTTACTAACAGTGGAAGCAGAGAGACTGGTATGAGCCTGTCTCTCTTACAGAATAATATCAAATATAATTGTGCTATCTAATGAGTTATTAACTAAATTAATGGGTAATTTCTCTTCCTTTCACACACATTTTCTTTTTTAACTCAGACTGTATAACTTTTTGTGACATAAATCACTTAATTTCTCTAAAATGCATAGCATAATCCATGCCCATCCCCCTTTAAATAACTATTCACACAAAACCAAAACATCATTATCATGCATAACTACGGCTTAAGTTTCTGGCTCATAATTGCAGTAAAATTCTTTCTGGCAATATCATATGTGTCAGAAAGTAATATGGCAATGATAATTATGTGACCCAAACGTGCCTGGGAATTGCAAGTGGCTGTGTGAGGCCCATGTCCATTATGCTACTCATGTAACATCTGCAGTTCCTGTTTTGTCTGCCTCAGTCTAGTTAAGGTTTCACTGCTGTTCTTCAAAAAATTTATGGTGAAAAGAGAATCGTAGTTGTAAATTTTGAATATTCCTTACTCGAATAGGAACAAAAGACATTCTTCTACATTGACCAACATATTTGATGCCCGAAGACAGAGATGTTAGATGGCTGAGTTTTAAGACACTTCAAATCAAGGTGTCACTGAAGAAACAGAATTTCACCTGTTAAAATATTAACTAAAACCAACATTACTCCCTTCCATACCACCCATCATCATACTCTCCCGTTATACAATCTTAGTCAACCAATCACAAATGCTGTGATTTCCAAACTTGGTATCTTCAGAATCACTCAGGGAACTTAGTAAATAAATTCCTCATACTTCCATAGATTCTAATTCAAATATTCTGGGGTAATTGTTGGGTATTGAGGTTTCCTAAACTGAATAACTTTAAGTTTCATTAAATATTAATTCCACTCAAATAAAACAGTTAAATGACATGAGCTGACCATCAGTATTTAACAAACAAATTATATTTAATAGTTTAATGTCAACTTGTGCTAATATAAATGTTTTTATTACTCTATACATACACTTTTTTACTTTAGTGATTAAAAACCAGGACTCAGATCATTCATATTAGTTCCTTTTTTGACAGTATAAAATGTCACTATGAGTAATTTGGTATAATGTTCAGGTTTGACCAGACTATGTCTATATGAGTTTTACAATGGCAAACTTACCAACAACACTTAGCTTTGTAGTGCAGTGTGATGTAAAATGGATGTTTTATAATAAGAATCACTTTAAGCAGTCACTAAAAGAATAAATCCTGACATTCTTATTAGTTTTACAGCTCCAAGAGTTTTCCATCTGGAAAATTTCAAGGACAAACACTTAAGATTTCAGTTGTCAATTTTGCTACTGACCTGGGAAGTCTTATGTCATTTTTCCCATTGGAAGAATACGGTCTTATCCTGTTGGTCCCTTACTATATCGTTGTAAGGAGTAAGGTTTTTCCTGCCGGCATGGACCCACCATGGTTCCAGCCCCAAATAACACACCGAAACTCTGCATTTGATATAATGCTGATGGCCAGTTTCTTGTTTCTTATCGGCTAGCTCTGTCATAAGTATTAACCCATTTCTCTTAATCTAAGTATTTCCACATGGTCTCATCTTGCTAGTGAGAGGGGGCCAGCAGTTCTCTCCATGCTGACTCCTCCTAATTACTTCCTCGAATCCTCCTTGTCTCCTAGTACCGCCTATCTTGCTTTCCTATTGGCCAGCAGTACTTTATTCATTAACCAGTATGAGAAACATATTTACAGAATGACATCTACCATCATCTCCTCTTTTTTGTCAAAAAAAGGGGGTTTTAACCTTAACATAGCAAAATATATCATACAACAGTTATCAAATAAGAATCACAGTTAACAATATTTAGTCCATTAACATTTAGCAAGATTTGAAGAAAATACTGTCATCTATTCTATCTTTTGTGTGTCTAAAGTCTATGTAACCTATCTTTAATCCTAACTAAGGAAACTATAACCATAACTATCAGTCTTCAACTCCTTCAAGGACAACAGAAGGATAGTATATATACTCTAGAAATGACGGAGACAACTCCCTTCCTAGTCAGTCACCCGAAGTTCTTCTGTAATCTTCCATCTTCAGCCCATAGGCCATAGTGTGTCTGGCAGACTCCTCAGCAAAGCAGGAACGTTTATACTGTCTTCTTGTATTGGCTGTTTGTCAGTCACTTTTTTCTGTGTCCTGTAGACTGTCTGGCAGACTCTTCCACGAAGCAGGAACTCTGTAGTAATGTCCATCTTGAATCAGCAGTCACTTTTCTGTGGGTCCTGCATGTCCAGTTTATACAGCATAAAGTCAAACAGTCCAGACAAGAGCAGTATCTTGTCCAAATGGCTAGTCTTGCCATATTGGAAGCAAACTCCATACGTTTTTCTTCGGTGTCCATCTTCCTTTCTGACACAGGTGGTGTTGCCAGTTATGCCTCACTGTCAAGAAAAACCCTAAACCATTTTAAAGCCATATTCTGTAGGTCTTTGGAAGATTTGAAGAATGCCTATCTCAAATACATCTCTGTATATCTAGAAATCTTAACTATAAGATCTGACTACCATAGGTACTATCTATAATCTTTATTGAATTATACATTACATTTCTACACAATACCTAAAAAGAGGAGAAATATACATATCACAAAATTGAACTTAAATTGTATCAATAAGTGAAAATTCATTCCAAATCAAAGTATTCATATTTATACAATAATTCCCTTTTTACATTTAAAAAGAATTAGCTGCGATCATTAACTGTTTATAACCAACCCCATTCAAATGAAAACAAATACTTATAAACAATGTTTGAGAATTTGGGCGTCATTTTTTCCAAACTACTTCCTGCTGGTAAAGGGCACTGTCATGGGGAATCCTAAGTAGACGAAGAAATCCTGGCTGTAGTCTGTAAGGCTGGTTTGTCCCAACTGTTTTGATGGTTGGATCACCTGGGGCATTGTTTCAGGGGGTCTGGCTTGATCAAACCACATTAGTCTGGAAGGAATCCACAGCTTTTCATTTTCTGCGGAAAAAAAATAGAAATCCTTTTTCCCAGTAACTTGTCCTTGAACTTAAATTTTGGAGTCAAAGTATTTTTAAAATATATAAATTGAATTAATCCAGCAGCATTTCTTTTATCAGTTGTTGTTATTTCCTCAGCAGTCAAACAATTTAAAGACAACAGAATAGTCTATAGTATCCACAGTTTTCCTGTGCTTTTTATCTTTACGTGGCTTTTTTATTATTTTGTTAATTTTTTTTTTTACCTTTTTTATTTTTTTATTTTTTGAGACAAGGTTTCTCTGTGTAACTTTTATCTGTCCTGCAATTCACTCTGCATACCAGGTTTACTTTGAAGTCACAGAGATCTGCTTGCCTCTGTCTCCCAAGTGCTGGTATTAAAGGCATGTGCCACCACACCCAGCTCCTCGTTGTCTTTTTAAAAACATTTTATTTCTTTTCTCTTCCAACCCTACATATATTTTAGGACACACTGTAAACCTTTAGCTTTTTCTTAATGTGAATCTGTCTTTATTGTAAATCTTTATCTTTTTCTGGCCATGAGTCTTTTATCTGGCAAACAACATTGCTAAAATGAAAGTCATAGCTATGTTAGCCACAGTCTATCCAAGATGGCGGCGGGTAATTTTATTGTCAGAACGGAGAGCATGCTGCTGGCTTGGAGATGTGGTCACTGCCATTGCCAGCTCTGGTACACACCATTAAATTGTTAGCAGAGCTCCTTAAAAGCCTTGTAGTTTTTTTGCTGCTTATGCTGATTCAGGAAGCCTCCCTTAAAGCAGTATGAGGAACATATTTACAGAATGACATCTCCCATCATATTGTATACAATTACCTTGTTAATCTATAAAATGTGGATGCCTTTCCTTATTAACAACTAGAAGAAATTATAAAAGCAAGAGCAAGAGTATAAAAGATCATAAATTTAGAGGAAGCATCAACTGCATTTTGCCTACATCTATACCTCCTGTTGAGGTTCTTTCCTTATTGTTCTGTTGTTGTTGTTGTTTCTGTTTGATTATTTGTTCATCATTTCTAGAGACCAGTCATTCTCTCAGAAGGATCAAAACTGTGCAAGTAAGTGTATTTCACTCCCATAGGAGCTGGTTTCTCCTAGAATTGGCAGTTGCTGGCTCGAGATTTGGGTGACAGTGAAGTTTGTGAAAATCATCTAGTAGGATTATAAGACATAGATAAGCAGGACAGAAAGGACAAAGCAAGGACCAATACTGGAGATCAAGACTGGGAACCTGTCCTCTGTCATGTTGCTTCTGGAGCTTGCATGTGCATCACAAGCATGTAAAACAAAGAGCTGCACTAGATGCAGCAGGTAACAATTTTAGAAGCTCTCACACAGTGCTTCTTCTGCTGCTGCTGTGTCATATAGAATGCATGCTTTGAGAAGCCAAACCTGCCAGAGGCTTAAGGAGTCAGATTCAGAGGAAAAGGAAGAGAAGTAGTGACCCGCTAAAGCATGGTGTTGTTGAACCCATGTAAGGGCATGGAGCTAAGTACTGATTTCCCAAGGGTTTGTTGTGAAGTCAATTAAAATACATCCTGTGCTTTGAGGACTAAAATGCCCAGTATATGAGCATTTCAAGTGAATTGTCAGAATTGTCAATTATATGTGTGGATTGGAGGATGGAAAGAATGAAGGCACACATTGTGATTAGACAAATTTAGGTAGATCAACAGCAGAAGAGTGGCAGTGAAGGATATATATATATATATCCTTATTTTCCTGTGTAGTGCTATGGAGACAGTATAATTGGAGACAAGTTTATGCTTTTTCCCGTACTTCATTAATTCTAAGACATAATCAACTATGAGTTACAGCTACTGGTGCAGAGACGAAAGGACAAAAATATGAAGGATGAGTTTACTAGCAATATCCATTTGTCATCTGGAATAAAAAAAACAATTTGTTCTTATTATAATATAACCTGATGGCCATAACTTTCAGGCAGTTAGCCTTAGAAGATGCTCTGAAACCTTACAACCATGAAAGTATAGGGCAGATAAACCATCTGAATTCTGATAGAAAATAAAGGGAAACTCAACACTATTACATTACTAGCATTGTATTTACAGCTGTTGCCTCAGCCGGCATGAATTAGTGTTCCCTATGGACTTATATCAAATGTGTACTAATGGGACAACAGCTTGAGACCATATTATAATAATTTATGAATGGATCAGAATGGTTCAAATGAATTGATGTCATAAGTTGCAGGTGTACATAAAGACAATATGGGGTTCAAGCTGCTCTGGCTTGAACCCAAGATGTTCCATTTGGTGATTTCTTAGAACATGATAACCATAGCAATCTCTGGCATACTGAGGCTAATGCAAATGTATATATGGAAAGATGGGTGTTTCTATTGTAACATACTGTATTCTGGTATTAATGTTCTATTTTCAATAGAAATTGAACCTCTAGGGGATTGTAAGCCACCAAGAAGCACCTCTCTTATATTTTATGTTTTAAAATAGTAAGAAAAGTTTTAAGAATATTTATGTATACATATAGTGTCTGCAAAGTTAGAGGGAACTTACCTAAACTTGATTGCAGCCCTGATGGGAGATGTCATTCTGTAAATATGTTTCTCTTATTGGTTAATGAATAAAGCACTGTTGGCAAATAGGAAGGCAAGATAGGTGGAACTAGGAGACAAAAAAGGATTCTGGGAGATGTAATAGAGAAGAGTCAAGATGTACAGACTTGAGAGAGAAGAGTTCCAGACCCTCTCTCCAGTAAGATGAGACCATGTGGAAACACTTTAATTAATAGAAATGGGATAATATTTAAGACAGAGCTAGCCAATAAGAAACACTAGTAATAGGCCAACAGCTTTATATCTAATACAGTGTCTCTGTGTGTTATTTGGGAATGATGCAGCTGTGGGAAAAGGCTGATGGGAAAACTACTCTTAACACAGCCCTTCAGTCCTTTGTCAGTCACAGTATCTATATTCCGTGTGTCAGGTGGTAGATAGTATATCACTTATTTTGTGGCACTTTATGCTGCTAGTTCTCAGTCCACTTCAGAATTAGGAAACTCTGGGGTTTTTTTGTTTTTTGGTTTTTCAAGATAGGGTTTTTCTGTAGGTTTGTAGATTGTCCTGGACTCTCTTTGAAGAGCAGCCGCAAACTCACAAATCCACCTGCCTCTGCCTCTCAAATGCTAGGATTAAAGGCATGTACCACCACCACCCAGCACTAGGTTATTTTTTAAGATAAAAAAATAGTTAGGCCTTCACAATGATTACTACCCAAGTGAGTTCTCCTCCATATCAAATGTGATAATGACTATAGTCTACAAAACAGTTTGTTTTCCCCTGGAACATCCCTATTAATTCCTAGATCCAAAAGATCCATTTTTTTAAAAGTCATCTGCTAGAGCATTATAGATGGCAGTCACATAGCATTGATGATGTCATTGTGGTTATAGAGTTTGCTTAGGAACTATCAGGCTAATTTCATCATCATAGATTTAAATTTAACAGTGTATGCTTATTGCATACATTATATTTTGTAAACCCTACAAATAATTCATGATAAATTTAAATAGCATGTCAAGATTTTTTAACATTTATTTTGTTCATAATTTAGTAACTATCTTAAGCAAACATCAGTTAATTTGAATCTTTGTGCTTATTAGGAAAAAAAAAAAAAACTACTACAGTGTCCTGAATTTGTTTCTTTCACTATAATTCTTTTCAGAACAGGGATATTTTATTCCATAAGAATTACTGATATGCATTTAAAGGATTAAGTATGAAAGGATTAATAGCGATAACAAAATTGATTTGTGATTGATCGAAGTTTCTCTTTCTCTTGATCTAACAGGTGTAACAAAAGCTGTTAAAAGAAGAGATACCATAAAGCATGTTTCCATGACTGTTGCTGTCCTGTCTAGCAACAAGTACATATGACACCTTACATACATACAGAGGGCCTGTATCACATCCTATTTAATCTAAGTCTCCAAGCATGAAATAGTCTTTATATTTTTAGACCTAAGCTTTTCAGCTTCTCTAGATGATTGTGTTGTGGATTTTACTACATACAAGGTGTTGTTCAGCTGTAAAAACTATGGACATAATGATTATTTGACTGCTTTATTTTTCCTTTGTGGGTTGGTGTTGGGACATTTTATTCTATTCAAGCTAGCATTGAGATAAGTTATTTTCTTTTTAGGTATGTTGTCAGCAGCATATCAAAAAACTGAGTGCTATTAAATTTTATTTTCACTCTACTTTTGTAGCTTTATGGAGGAATGAATAAACAAAAATAAGATTTCAGAAGTCAAGGTATTTAACTTGACATTTTGATATGTAGGTATGTGCAATGACACTATATGTAAATTATCATATCCTTCACTTAATTACTTGTTCACTGTTTGTGTGTGTGTGTGTGTGTGTGTGTGTGTGTGTGTGTGTTACAAATGTGATGTACCACCTACCATTTCAGGGGTCTTTAAGTCTGGAGCTCTAACATAAAGCCTCCACCTCCCAAATGTTGGATAGTTGGTGCATGGTGTCACCAAGCCCAGCTCTGAATTATTGTGCTTGCTTTCATTACATAGTATTGACATTTTCCCTTTTCCCCAAGAGTTAGACTTAAAATACATACTTCCTGAAAGCAGCTAAGAAGATTTAAAATTGAATTGGTTAAATACAATAAAAACTCTGACATTTTGAATTGTTGTTGAATAATTCTAGAATGCTTAGCTATATAAAAAATATAAAAAGTGATACTTGTATTTTCTGCTTTTATGTTTACTGCATAAATGTATGTTACAAATATATGCAAGAGGGTAAAGCTAACACAACTTTCTAATTCAAGACCTGATGGGATTTAAGATTTTCTTCTAAAATTTATTTTTCATAACTGCACACATTTCTAGAACTTATTCTGATTATATTATCCACAACCTTCTGTTTTGCATCTCCCATTTTTGCTGGTTCTCTTCTCAAACTATTGTCCCACTGGCTCCAAGGGCTCTTTGTGAGATGGTAATCTTATGTAAGAAGTTACACTTGTGTGTTTGTAACTGTGACAGCCATGCCATATGCAAGCACTATTCTCCATCCTTTAGCTCTCAAAACTTTTCTGCCCCTCTTGCATGATGTTCGCCAGGCTTTGAAGGGACCAATGTAGATGCCCTTGTTTAGGAGTGATCACTGAATACTCACTATTTTTCATCACTGTGACCACTTCTGAAACTCTACCTTTACCGCCGTTCTCCATTATTTGTTAAAAGAGGCTTCTTTGGCCCAGTATGACAGAAGTACAAGGTTAGGTCATAAACATAAATGTGTAGGAAGAAGTCTGGCTATATGCTCTTTTAGAAAAATACCACTGATGTTTTCTTCCCTAGGGTCTTTGGTCTATGGAGTCACAGGATTTTGACAAGTATTATAGGACCAAATATGTGTCTACTCTCATGGAGCATACTTCAAATGTTATCAAGAAGTGCTTAATTAATCTCCAAAACACTGTTATCACTATTAAACCATTGGACATATCCTTCCTGTCAAGTTGGAACTGTAGCATGGATAATTCACATCCAGGAATTATTCATGATATCTTTTCTTCCTCAGTGTCTTCATTGCATCTTCTAGACCACAAATGGTAGCCAGCAGGGAGGAGCGTTTTAGCTCACTTTCAGCTTGATTGCACTTTGCCTCTTATCCAAACTGTGTGTTGTTATCAGCAAAGGGGGTCTTACCATCCAGTTCTAGTAACAAACAAAAAAGAAAGGGTACAATATTCAATATTGTTCTGGTAGCCTCTGAGCACTCTCTGTCTACTAACTTGTAAGGAAGTATCCAATACCTGGCTACTCAGTACTAGAGAAGTCATGTTTATTGGAGAAGAATCTACAACTACTAATTTACTAAACCAAAATAATTATAAACATTTGTCTTTATCCAGACAGATAAATGTAGTCTTCACCCCTCACCAAAGAATGTTCTCCTTTTAACAGACAAAGATCATTACAGAAATACCTAAAGAATCCAATGTAGCATTGTGGAACACAGTTCCTGTAGAAAAATCTACAGAATACTCCCACACTTTAGGCTCAAGAAGCAGTGAAGAACAGGCAACAAAGCAATTTTAAGATCTAGAGGAATGTGCCACCAGTCTGACAGCTGGGAAACCAGAATAGGACCAACCCCTGAATGTGGGTGTTAGGAGGATTAGGCAGTCTATGGGGACTCTGGCAGTGCCTCAGTATGAATGGACTTTGGGAGCCCATTCCACATAGAGGGATACTGCCTCAGCCTAGACACATTGGGGAGGGCCTGGGCCCAGTTCCAAACGATATGACATACTTTGAAGACTCCCCATGGAGGGCCTCACCATTCCTGGGGAGCAGAAAAGAGATGGGATGGGGATTGGAAGGGATTGGAAGGGGAACAGGGGAGGATGGGAGGGTGAGGGAAATAGAATTGACATATAAAACAAGCTTGTTGGAAATTTAAATAAAAAACAATTATAAAAAATAAACAGAAAAAAAATAAAAAGGAGCCAGAGGATCAGGGACTTTGCAGTGTGTTTGTCTCTTCTAGGGATATTGATATACCAATATTTGTAAAGTCTCACCAACATGTCCTCCTAAATATGAGCTGAACAAGGATGGCATGAGTGAACATGCCAAACTGGCCTGAGAAAAACCTGTATGATTGCCTTATTCCTACTCAAAGAAATATAGGCACCTGAGAGAAGCTGGGAGTGACAGAGGTGGCCTACCCCAACGACGAGCATACCAATTGTTTGTCCAGTGCCAAACTTTCAGCCTGGAAAACAGAGGAGGGTATATGGGAAGGCTCAGTGGGAAAAGGGAGGGCAGAAATGTTGGAATCCAAATATAACATCCAAAAAACCATAAAGATGAAAATCCCTATGGATTCTGGGAGTAGTATTAAGACATATAGGATGCCTCTGCTCAAACTTTTATATTTTGAATTATAATTTTAGTTTTTAAATAGTAGTTTTCCATCGGAATTTTTCTCACATCCTTAGGTTGGTTGGTTGTTGCCCTCACTTCCTCCTTTCCCAGAACTTCTGTTCCCTTCCCCATGAAAATATGTTCATCCCTGGAAAATCCCCCTGGTTTTGCAGCAGATAAGTTTTGTTCTCGCCATTCCTAAAAAGACTCGTCTTTGACTCATGGCTACATTCTTTTTTAATTTGTCTCTACTAATATGTATTCAAACTTGAACACATTCTAATTTCAATGCTAGAATTTGCATGTGAAAGAAAATATGCAACATTTGCCCTTCTGGATGTGGGTTTCTCAATTAATATAATATTTTTTAATTCTACTCAGTTTTCTATAAGTTTTATTTTTCTTTAGTGCTGCATAAAATTCCATTTTGTGTGTGTGTGTGTGTGTGTGTGTGTGTGTGTGTGTGTCACAGTTTCATTATCCAGTCATTTAATGATAGACATCAAGACTGATTTCATTTTCTAATTATTGTGAATAGAGCAGGAATGTATATGGATGTTCAAGGATCTGTGTAGTAGAATATAGAGACTTTTGGATATATTCCCAGGAGTTGTATAGCTGAGTGTTATGATGTTTCTATTATTAATCTTTTTTCATTTTTTTATTTAAATTTGAAACAAGGTTGTTTTTACATGTCAATCCCAGTTCCCTCACCCTTCCTCCCATATCACCCCCACCAAACTCCAGCCCATCTCTTTTCTGCTCCTCAGGGAAGGTGAGGCCTTCCATGGGGAATTTTCAAAGCCCTCCCCCATGTGCCCAAGCTGAGAAAGTATCCCTCTATGTGGGATGGGCTCCCAAATTCCATTCATATTCTAGGGATAAATGCTGATACATTACTAGAGGCACCATAGACTGCCCAGCACTCCTAACATGCACAATCAGGGGGTCTGAGTCAGTCCTATGCTTGTTTCTCAGCTATCAGACTCAGGTGCATGAGCCCCTTGTTCAGGTCAGCTGATTCTGTGGGTTTCTCCAGCCTGGTCTTGACCCCTTTGCTCATCACTCCTCCTTCTCTGTAACTGGATTCCAGGAGTTCAGCTAGTGTCTAGCTGTGGGTGTCTGCTTCTGCTTCCATCAGCTACTAGATGAAGGCTCTAGGATGGTATATAAGGTAGTCATTAATCTCATTATTGTGGAAGGGCATTAACTTTTGAGACACTTAGTACCCAAGTGGCTGCATCAGTTTACAGTCCCATCAACAAGGAATTACTGCTCTCTTTTCCCCATATTCTCACAGTATTTGCTGCTATTTGTTTTCTTAGCCATTCTGACTGGGGTGAAATGAAAACTCAAAGTAGTTTCAGTATGCATTAATTTAGTGAAGCTGAGACCCACAGAATGTGCAAGTATTTCAGCAGTTACCCATCTGCTAAAATTGGGTATCTTCTACAGATGACCTTACCCTCAGTGTTTTTTTTGTTTTGTTTTATAATGTCTAGATGTGCATTCTATTTTTTTCTTATTCCTCTCGTCTGTGCTGAAGACTGAACCAAGGGTATCACTGACCTCCCTAGCTCTGAGCTTTTCATGAATTCTCAAGAGTCTGGAAAAAAATAAATAAAGATTCTTCTACTTCAAAGCTACATCTACCTCCACCTCCTATTTCTGTGAACTTTTTTGGATAGTAGCCATATGAGCCACTTTGTCTTCTACCTGTCCTTGAAGCCCTTAAATCATAATTTTTTGCACACTATTGGCTTCTGTGCTCCACCTGAATGCCAACTGCTGCTGCCTAGCAGTTGGGGTAAAAGCATCCTGTGAAGACTGGTTGGCATATTAATTTCCCTTCCAGATTGCTAGCTGCTGTAGAGGGGTAGGACATATTTATGTGACAATCAGTCACATCAAAGGTTACCTGAGGGAGCATTATTTAACTTTCTGACCCATTAAAGGGACCCTGGAGAAAATTTATCAAGTTGTTTGACATAGAAGCTACAAAAAAGGAGTCAAAGAACTCCCATAATTTTGCAGTCTAAGTAATATGGGCACCTGATAACATCTGTCATAGAAACAGGAAATGCTGAGCAGTATGGAAATCAAGAGTCCATTCCAAATATCTCATGTGAAATAATAACTTGCTCTGGGTTGGAAAGGCAGTATTAAACCATAGGATAAAATAAATATGAATAGGGAAATTTAAACATTGAATTTTCAGGAGCTGGCATTAAAGGTATGACATTGGTTAGCCAGAGGATTCAAGGAAAAATTACCCCTATTTATATTGGTCAAAGTGGCCCACAGACCAAGTACAGCTCAGTTGAATAATGTAATTAAATATCATCAAGGGATGAGCAAATGCAGAGCCATGGGCCAGGCTCTGATGACTTCTGGAGAAGTGCACATGGTATTTGTGAGTATTGAGAGTGAGTAGGGGGTCTGTGTGTATGTGTGTGAGTGTGTATGATGGGAGATGTCATTCTGTATATAAGTTTCTCTTATTGGTTAATGAGTAAAGTCCTGTTGGCCAATAGCAAAGCAAGATAGTTGGAACTAGGAGAGAAGGAGGATTCTGGGAGATGTAGTAGAGAGGAGTCAATATGTAGGCAGTGAGAGAAGAGGTCTGGACCCTTTCTCTGGTAAGATAAGCCCATGTAGAAACACTTAGATTGATAGAAATGAGTTAATATATAACAGAGCTAGCCAATAAGAAGCTCTAGCCATTGGCCAACAGCTTCAGAACTAATAGAGTCTCTGTGTGCTATTTTGGGACTGATGGGGCTGTGGGACCAGGCTGGCAGGTAACTGCTTGTAACGTGTGTGTGTGTGTGTGTGTGTGTGTGTGTATGTGTGTGTTGGATAAAAGTCTGATTTCTACATAATATAGTAAAAATTTTTCATAACATCAGTTTGCTAGCTCAGAGTGCAGCTCCTTTGTGGTCAGACTGAATTTGCTGTTTGTCCATAGGCCACAGTCTGTACTTCTATTTTTGAATTCAAGTGTGTTCTCAATGCTTGTTACCTTTATGGTTTTGAGTGTGCAACCCATGACCCATGAAACTGAACTAAAGACTTCATCATGAATATTGTTGCTAAATTTTGGACCTTAGCCATAAGAATTGTTTAACAGATTGTTTTATTTTGGATATACTGTGTCCATCCTCCAAATTCATGCAGGAAACTACAATCTATTGCTCCTCAGGCTGGGTTATTGCAACCATGGTTAATGAGGATATTGATACCATGAGGCAGAAGAGACGTCTGGGCACAAACATGTATATAGAAGAATGTCATGTAAGGGCAGCATTTTCAGGTTGGGAGAACACCAAACATCAGAATTAATATCTGGAGCAAGTTTCCTGGGGGATCCAATCCTTCTAACATGTTGGTATAGGTGTTTTGACCTCCAGAGCCTATCATAGTCATTACTTCTTAAAGTCCTTGCAAGCTAATACATTTTTTTTAAATTATTTCTCAAAAAACCAATTAGGTAACTATAAAAAACAAACAAACATCAAAAAAAAAAAAAAAAAAAAAAAAACAAAGAGGATTTTTACCATTGCAATGACTCATTTTCAAATCTTGTAAGAGAAGAATGGTAGAAATTATCAGGGATTTTCAAAGATTCATTTAGTTAATAGGTATGTGTAAGGAGTATGTTTTTCCTCCCACTGCTGGTCTTTTCCCACCGCTGGTCTTCTCCCGTTGCCACACCAGCCCCAATTAACACACAGAGACTCTGTATTTGATATAATGCTGTTGGCCTGGTACTAGCTTCTTTTTTTAATATTATTATTTTATTTAATTTTATATAACAAAGTCCAATTAAATGAAAACAAACATTTATACACAATATTTGGGAATTTGGGCGTCGTTCTTTCCAAACTACTTCCTGCTGGTAAGGGGCGCTGTCATGGGGGATTCGAAGAAGATTCAGATATCCTGGCTGTAGTCTGTAGGGCTGTTTTGTCCAGCTGTTTTGAATGTAGGATCACTTTGTACTCTGTTTCAGGCGGTCTGGCGTGATCAACCCACATAAGTCTGGAAGGAATCCACATCTTTTCATTTTCTGTGGAAACAAAAATAGAAATCCTTTTCCCCAGTAACTTGTCCTTCAACTTAAATTTTGGAGTCAAAGCATTTTATTTAATTTAGTTTATTATTTTACATGTCGATCCCAGTTCCCTCTCCCTCCTTCCTTCCCTCCCTCCTTCCCTCTCTTTTAGACTCTCTGCCCTCTCACATGCACTCTAAACACCCTCTCCTCCCTTCCCCCCCACCCCAATTCCATATCTGACAGGTCATGTGAAGTAGGGACTAGGGCTTCTCTCCTGTCTCTAGATTAAGGCAGTTATCCCTCCATGGGGGATATGTTCGCAAAGTCCTTTTGTGCACCAGAGATACATCCTGGCTCCACTGTCTGAGGTCTATTAGACTGCTCAGACCTTCTGGCTGCGACCCATATTCAGGGGGGCCTGAGTCAGTCCCATGCTGGCTTCCCAGCTATCAGTCTGGGGGCCCGTTAGCTCCTCCTTGTTCAGGTAAGCTGTCTCTATGTGCTTCTGCCGCATGGTCTTTTCCTCTCCGTCTGCATCTGGGTTCTAGTTCGACTCAGTGTTTATGTATGGGTGTTTGCTCCTATTTTCAACAGGCATTAGTTGAGGGCTCCATGGAGAAGTTAGTTGTTGATCTCACTCTCCGGGAAGGGCATTTATGATAGCCTTTCAGCGGAAGCTGAGATTGTTAGTTGGGAGCAGTCTTGTAGTTCTCTAGACCTTTCTTTGTGTTCAATTTTATCTTTAAACCAATATTGGCTCCCTCTTTTATGTTCTCTCTCTCTGTCTCTCTCTCTTTCCTATCTTCCAGGTACTAGTTTCTTATTGGCTAACTCTGTCTTAAGTATTAACCCATTTCTGTTAATCTATATATTTCCACATGGTAGAGCGGTGTCCGGGCAGTTCTGTTCTCTCCTGTCTCTCCATGATGACTCTCCTTTCTACTTCCTCCTTTCTCCTTGTCTCCTAGTCCCACCTATCTTGCTTTCCTATTGGCCAACAGTGCTTTATTCATTAACCAATATGAGAAACATATTTACAGAATGACATCTCCCATCAGGTATGCCTAGGTTTGAATACTATTGCTCATAGAAATGTTGTATCTATGAGGCTCTACTATTTAATTTCTTTCAGTATAGATATCACTTTTAAATCTGTGTTGCAATTGCACCTACCACGTAGCTTTATTAAGATAAGGGAAGAATATATAGTAGGATTTATATATTTGCCAACCCAGGGTTGGCATGGTACAAACTGCTGCCGATACTATCATAAATTATAACCAGTCACTGTTTTATCTTAAGGTGGAGGAGTGAAATTTCATCTGAACCTTGCAGACTGCAGAAACACAGAATTTTCTCTTCTGGGTTCAATATGTATTTCTTCAGACACATTTTTATATGTGCTCACTTGACCAGTATACACATCTTCGTAGACAGGAGCATCCAACCTCACAGCACGTAGATGCTTACTTTATAGCTTGGGTCTAGTCAATTTCAGAGAATTTATTGTACAGTGTAGAAGGCACCAACACTGTGCAGGTATTTGACTAGACTCTGCACCATGACTTCTGAGTTGATTGCTAACCTCTGCGATGGAAACTCCTACTAAGTAGATCATATTTAATTTTTATTTTCATTAGTCACAACAACCAGTGCCATAACTAATGCAAGTCTCCATAAACAATTAGACAGCATACAATGCCATTCTCAAATCTAAGGAAAGTATGGTTCACAAAATGTAGGTTAGTTATAGAAAGTATCTTCTTTGAGTTTCTTGTTTTAATGCAATATTGATTTTAGTTTTCATTACTATTATAATTACTTGGCAAAGATTAACTTACAAAGGGGAAATTGTAGCCTTTTTGTGTGTGTGGTCCTGTCCAGTCCCATAGCTCTTTATAAAATAATCACTCAGAGGCTTAATATTAATTATAATTGTTTGGCCAATGGCTCAAAGTTGTTCCTAACTAGTTTTTACAACTTAAACTAACTAATTTTAGTTAGTCTTTATATTGCCAAGTGGTCGTGACATTACCTTATTTTCTAAATGTCTTATTCTTCCAACTCTGCCTTTTTTCCTCCCTGTGGATTTCCTGCCTAGCTGTATTCTTCCCTGCCAAAGGGCAAAACATCTTTCTTTATTCATCAACCAGTAAAGGCAACACATTTGTAATTTACAGAAGGACATCCCACATGAGGAAACAGGGTTTTTGTTTGTTTATTTGTTTACTGTTACTTATGATTTCAGGTGTTTCAATTCAGGACAGTTTGGCCTCATTGCTTCAGGACCTGTGGTGAAGCAATGTATCATGGTAGGAGACTGCACAAGGGAAAGTTTTTCATTTGTTACAGTTACCTAGAAGAAAGAGAGAGAGGATGGTGTGGGGTCAGAATCATGAATTCTTTCAGGACATGTTCCTTGATGACATCATTTCTTTTTGTTTTAAATTTTTTATTCATTTTACATATTAACCACAGTTCTCCCTTCCTCCCCTGTGCACTCTTCAGAGAGGTAAGGCCTTCTTCCATAGGGAGTCAACAAATGCTGGTACATCAAGTTAAAGCAGGACCAAGCCTCCCCCACCTGTATCAAGGCTGAGCAGGGCATCCCACTGTAGAGAATGTGCTCCAAAAAGCAAGCTAATATACCAGGGACATATCCTGGTCTCACTGCCAGAAGCCCCACAAACAGACCAAGCCACACAACTGTTGCTCATATGTAGAGGGCCTAGTCCCATGCAGACTGTGTCCCAGTTGTGTCCAGAGTCTATGAGCTCCCAAGGGTCAGCTGGATGTCCTCATTTCTTCCTTCTAAGTTCTACGTCCCACCTCCTACATAACAGCCACTTCCCAACAATGTCTTGGGCTAGAGACCAAGTCTTTAGTATATGGACATAGCATTACTTATACTTTCTTAAAAATAAAAGAACGTGGTGTGTGTGTGTAATTTTTGTTTGTTTGTTTTTGGGGTTGAAAAAAGAGTTTCTTTGTGCAGCCTTGGCTGTCCTGAAACTCACTCTGTAGACCAAACTGACTTTGAACTGGTGGAGATACACCTGCCTCTGCCTTCCAAGTGCTAATATTAAGGACATGTACCACCATTGCCCGTTCCTGTATTATTTTCTAAATTTCACCTATAATTGCTTTAATTATAACTTTTGAAATGTTGTGCTACAGCTGTGTGCTCCAAAGACTTGCAAGAGACAGTTCATATTAGGAGTGATGTTAAAAAGAAATGTTTAGTGTGCAATGTTATCTTCCTGATTCATCTTATAATTGTCATTTTCTAATATATCTTAAAGAAAAGCTGGCTTACAAAAGAGATGTTTATAGAACATCAACAAATAAATGAGCAGACTGAAATAAGACACATTGAAACAACTTTGGTTTTTTTTTTTTTAGGTTGCATTAAATTTATTGCTTTCTTTTTTCATACATGACTCTTTTTGCATGTGAGTAAGGAATCATAAAGCTTTGCTCAACTAAAATAGCAAAACCACAAACACATCTTACTCAAATCTGACAGAAAAGATCGTTAAGCATAAAAATGTATGCCTATATTTGTGTACAATAATAATGTAATTAAAAACCCTGCTTTTACTTGGAAAAGTAGTTCCAGAATGATAGATACACAATGACTTTATTATTTTAACTATGTTTTACCTTCCTACTGATGGGAATTTGCAGCTTTTCAATTTCGTATCCACTTTATGGGAAATGAAGTGACATCAAAATACATTTATAGGTGATAGGATGCAAAGATGGCAACAGTTGGCTAGTGCTGGTGGTATGGGACTTATAGTTTAAGTTCTTAGTTTATTTTTAAGGCATTCTAGAAAGTAGGGGTATTGGGCATATGCACACTTTTTGTGAGGAGGAGAATAATGAATAGATTTCATAAAGGTGATTTAGAATGAGTTTCAATCAAGGTATATTTTAAATCAGAAACCATAGAGAAGTAAATGAGACAAAGTGACCTTCCAGGGGCCCTGCACATAACATCCCAGTGCAGACTTATAGGGCTTGACAAGAATATGTACCCTGACTGTGTGGAGCACACACCCTTTCTCATACTGCTCTGTCATTCAGCTTTAATAAATACTTCCTAAAACCATGAGATTTCCCAAGATCAGTGAGAGTCTTCTAGGTATGATTCAAGGTCAATATCTTCCTGGCCCCACTTGGACCCTGTTTGGCCTGAAAGACTGGGTGGATATGAGCAATTTGTAAGAAGCTGGCTTCTTACAACAACAAGGTTTCTTGTTGACCCAGGAGCCTGTGTCTGCTGAAAACATCCATGAAACACCTATAGGATTACTGGGTAGCATAGCAACTCATAAGGGTGAATCACAGGTCCCAAGAGTACCTGAACTCAAAGTGGGAATGCTCTCAAGTAAAAAGGACAAGACAAATGTGTGAAAGATGACTTCTGTTTAGGCTGTCACTCCTGACAATTTAAAATGCAATTGAAATACAAATGACAGCTCTATCAATCCTTTGTTTGCTTTGGTTTGCAAACTTTCAAGTGAAACCAAAATTAGGTATAAACGTAAAAGAAAAAAAAAATTGTAGGAAGAAATTTGTTATGTACTAGTCACAGATTGAAAATATTTTGGGATTTTTTTAACTGCAAAGATTAAATACACTTGGAAAGTCCTTGAAATTAATTAAATAATAGCATAATTTTAGCTGCTGAGCGGCAAAATGATGAAGATGCTTTATTTATGATTCTGATGTTCCAAGTATCATTGATTTGATGGTTGAGCTGTACCTTTATTGAACATGGCTTGGAATAATGAGACAGTTGTGGTACAGTTGTAAAGATCTAATTTTTATCTTATGAACTATTTGGGAGGCAGCAAGCTCAGGTTGAAAACATTAGGTTTGCAGCAGGCAGTATGGAGTCTGAAATATCTAAAAAACTGTGCTTTAAGACATGTTTAAATTTAGAGATTGGAGATTCTGATTCTTTTAAAGCCTCTTAAATTTGATACAAATGAAATGTCCATGTTTAAACAGGAGGGAAAAACATGACAGATGTCCTTAATATTGTTCACACAGGCTTTCAGTTTAGAGCAGAGATCAGTGAACACAGAGTCTTAAAGAATATGCCCCTACTAATGTGTATGCTATGAGAAACAAGAAAGACTCAAGAGTGTCTATGAATCCACTGGTGACTAACTACCAATTTTAAAAATTCACAAACTATATTTATGGTTGTGAGCCTAGCATTAAATGGCTGAGCTAGACCAAATGGCAGCCCACAGACTGGGAAAAGATTTTCACTAATCCTATATCTGACAAAGGGGTGTTCTCCAAAATATACAAAGAACTCAAGAAACTAGTCAACAAAACACCAAATAACCCTATTAAAAAATGGGGTACAGAACTAAAGAAAGAATTCTCAATAGAGGAAATCAAAAAGGCTGAAAGACACTTATGAAAGTGCTCAACATTCTTAGCTATCAGGGAAATGCAAATCAAAACAATTTTGAGATACCAACTTACTCCTGCCAGAATGGCTAAAATTAGAAAAACCAATAATGACTCATGTTGGAGAGGATGTGGAGAAAGGGGAACACTCCTCCACTGCTGGTGGGAGTGCAAACTCATACAGCCATTTTGGAGATCAGTATGGCAGTTCCTCAGGAAAATGGGAGTTTACCACAGGACCTAGCAATCCCCCTCTTAGGCATATACCCATGCAACAAAGACATCTGTTCAACTATGTTCATAGCAGCACAATTTGTAATAGCAAGAACCTGGAAGCAACCTAGATGCCCCTCAACTGAAGAATGGTTAATGAAGATGTGGCACATCTACACAAAGGAATACTA
Source organism: Phodopus roborovskii (assembly GCF_943737965.1). Taxonomy (NCBI): domain Eukaryota; kingdom Metazoa; phylum Chordata; class Mammalia; order Rodentia; family Cricetidae; genus Phodopus; species Phodopus roborovskii. The sequence goes on from NW_026126540.1 coordinate 15,391,649, forward strand.
CTCTGCAGAAAAAAAATAATGGTATCTTGAAATTCGCAGGCAAGTGGATGGCACTTGAAGAAACCATCCTGAATGAAGTAACCCAGTCACAAAAAGAGGAACATAGTATGTACTCACTCATATATGGATTTTAGACATAGAACAAAGGATCACCAGCCTATAATTCACACCACCAGAGGAACTAGGATACAAGATGTGTTCTAAGAGATTCATATAAAGTCCCTCACAGAACCAGGAAGGGACAAGTCCCCCCAGAGCACAGAGGAAGTGGGGGGGCAGCGAATGGAGAGAGAAGTAGGAGAAAACGAAGGGGAGGAAAGGAAAACACATGCAACCAGGAAGATTGAGCCCGGTTAGGAATAGAAGACAGGAGAGAGAGAGAGAGAGAGAACATAAAAGAGGGAGCCAATATTGGTTTGAAGATAAAATTGAACACAAAGAAAGGTCTAGAGAACTACAAGACTGCTGCCAACTAACAATTTGAGCTTCTGTGGAAAGGCTACCATAAATGCCCTTCCCGGAGAGTGAGATCAACAACTAACTTATCCATGGAGCCCTCAACTAATGCTGTTGGAAACAGGAACAAACACCCATACATAAACACTGAGTCAAACTAGAACCCAGAGGCAGATGGAGAGGACAAGACCAGGCAGCAGAAACACATAGAGACAGCTTACCTGAACAAGGAGAAGATAAGGGGCTACCAGACTGATAGCTGGGAAGCCAGCATGGGACTAACTCATGCTGAATATGGGTCTAACCCCCTGAATATGGGTCTCAGCTAGAATGGCTTAGCAGTCTAAGGGACCTCGGACAATGGAGCCAGGATGTATCCCTGGTGCACAAAAAGACCTTGCAAACACATCCCCCATGGAGGGATAACTGCCTTAAGCTAGAGACAGGAGAGAAGCCCTAGTCCCTACTTCACATGACCTGTCAGATCTACATGACCCCAACTGGATGGCATTCCCCTACATATGGAATTGGGGTGGGGGGGAAGGGAGGGGAGGGTGTTTAGAGTGCATGTGAAAGGGCAGAGAGGGTAAAAGGGAGGGAAGGAGGGAATTAGGGAGGGAGGGAGGGAGGTGGAGAGAAGAAATTGGGATCGACATGTAAAATAATAAATAAAAAAAAAAAATGCTTTGACTCCAAAATTTAAGTTGAAGGACTAGTTACTGGGGAAAAGGATTTCTATTTTTGTTTTCACAGAAAATGAAAAGCTGTGGTTTCCTTCCAAACTAATGTGGTTTGTTCAAGCCAGACTATGTGAAACAGAGTACCAGGTGATCCTACATTCAAAACAGCTGGACAAAGCAGCCTTACAGACTACAGCCAGGATTTCTGCATCTTCTTAGAACCCCCATGACAGTGCCCCTTACTAGCAGGAAGTTGTTTGGAAAGAACAATGCCAAAATTCCCAAATATTGTCTATAAATGTTTGTTTTCATTGAAATGCACTTGGTTATATAAAATAAATACACATATATAAAAAATAAAAATGTGCACAATTAAAGCAAAAAAATTCACAACTAACTTATATTTTAAATCAATTTATAATTTTGTGTTAGGCCACACATATAGCTGTCCTATAGTATGTACCTATACCTCCAGAAGAAAAGCTAGAAGAATCATTTCATCCGCAGTGTTTTCCTTTTTGCTTCATTCACAAGTTTACATGTTTCTGGTACTTAGTTAGGTCTTGTGTACAGTGATGGTAATAAAAATGAAAAACTAGAGAAGTTTTGTCCTAATAAATACTTGGTTCATTCCTTTCACCTTTATCAAGTAATGTTCTGTGAATCAACAGTGTGTGTTGCCCTTTTTCTTGTTCACGTATTTCCATTTATCTGTGGTTGGTATTTGAGCATTTTATGTTTTCTGTCTGTTTGCAGCAAATGACTGTAGGGTTTGGCTTTTGTTTTGGTTGGGATGGTTCTTTTAATAAAATAGGGTTAATGTATTTAAAAACAGTAGGGTAATTGGTATCTGCTTCTTTTACTTAAATGTTATGGAAAATAAATACCTATTATTTCTGCTCTTTCATTTTACAAATAATAACATGAAAAAACTTAAAGAATTTAGACACAGATGATAGTGCTTTATTCCTAAGTTCAAGGCATATTTTATGGCAAGATAGTGAACCAACTGGACAAATTATACCAAAAAGCAGAGCAAAGGTTTACCAGTTAAAATTCAAATGAGGGTAATTCCTCTGCCAGATCCTGTCTAACCTTGTCTGCAAAGAGGATCACATCTCCTCCATACATGCTAGACATTTTCATATTTCCAGTTTAAAATATTACATGCAAACTCATATTTTCAGTGCTGCATCCCCAGCCAGTGGGGATGTTTAAGAAGTTATGGAAACCGTATAAGGTGTCATGCAGATGGAAGAAGTTGGGTATTCAAAATGGTATTTTTAGAGACATCTTGTCTCCAGCACTCTCTTGTCTCTTGTCGATTGTCTGCAAGAAGTTAAGAACAGCCTCTACAACATGCTCCCATTGATAGGAAGCTCTGCCTAAGGACCTGGAGCCAAACTACTACAAACTGAACTCTCTGAAATTTTGAGCCAAAATGAATCCCTCTTCCATTATGTTGCCATGGCAGAAATTTCAGACACAGCAACAATCTCTAGAGAAAAGAGGAGTGATGATGAAGAAGTTCTTCTCTTAGATGAAAGTGTTCTGATTCTTTTTCTCTTTTTTTTTCTTATAATGTTTTTATTTAAATTTGAAACAAGCTTATTTTACATATCAATTCCAGTTCCCTCATCCTCCCCTCCTCCCCTGAGCCCCTAACCACATGCTATCTCGTTTATACTCCCCAGGGAGGGAGAGGCCTTCTATGGGGAGTCTTCAAAATCTGTCATTTCATTTGGAGCAGGGCCCAGGCCCTCCCTGATGTGTCTAGGCGGAGAGAGTATCCCTCTTTGTGGAGTGAGATCTCAAAATCCATTCATATAGTAGGGATGGATACTGAACCACTACAAGAGGCCCCATAGACTGCCCAGTACTCCTACCTAACACTCACATTCAGGGGGCCTGGGTTGGTCCTTTGCTGGTTTCCCAGCTATCAGACTGGGGTCCACGCACTCCCCTTTGTTCAGGTCAGCTGTTTCTGTGGGTTTCTCCAGCCTAGTCTTGACCTCTTTGTTCATCACTCCTCCCTCTCTGCAATTGAATTCCAGGAGTTCAGCTCAGTGTTTAGCTGTGGGCATCTGCTTTTCCCTCCATCAGCTACTCGATTAACATGTGTAGCAAATAGCAAATCTACTGAAGCTCATCACTCTTGAATCTGCAAAGGTCAGAACCATGACTAAGAACATTAGAACTAAGTTATTTTTTTTCTCCAACTTGCTATAATTTATGCAAAAACATTAAGAAAAAATAATGCAATTAAATTATATGAAAACATTTGAGCCTGAATTGTATTTTGAAAGACATTTTACTTACTCTATATTAATATTAGACATATACAGGTATAATTGCTCATGACTTAGGTTCCAGTACTCAGAAGGCAAGAGACAAGTGGATTTCTATGAATTCAAAGCTTGCCTGGACTACATAGTGAGCACCAGGCTTGCCAGAGCTGTACAGTGAAAGTGTAAAAAAAAAAAGGTTACCTATTTTTAAAACTGCATCAAATTCCTTATTCAATACCATGTAACACTGTCATGCTACTTGTATTTGTTATCATTAAAATATAATTTACCAGTACCTAAAACTGAATTACTGACTCAAATTTGTGTGTGCCACACTGTCATGCCAGCAATGTACTTGCAACATGTGTCTACACCAGTACTACTATAAGCACACACAAGTTTCTGCAGTGCATACACGTGTACACTTGAATGAGCACAAACACCACACACATATCACACCCATATGTATCAAAAGATTTTGCCTTCTCAGAATCTTAGAGAAAAGTTTATTGCCTGAGAATGGCAATCTACTCAGCTCATAGCTGTTATTCCAATTCCTTTCAGAAAATTTTGTCATATTTACCTTTAAATGTTTTATAGTATACCATAGTCATTAATAAGCTTCAAAAAGTATCAAAACACCAAGTCACTAGAAGCAAGTTTGTATTACCAACAAGAATAGACAGGTAACTACCTTTAATTTCAACAAGTTATAAGCTGGGATTTTTAGGGGTAGAAACAGTGGAGAGAGGAACTTGAGTACTTCTTTTATAGTACTATGTTTTCATTAAACACTTCTCTGTTAATGGCAAAAAGTCATACTGTCTTTTCAGTTCATAGCTTTTCATTTAAGAGTTTTAATCTTTGGAGCAGCTGTCCTAATCTTTCATAGTCAGGTTTACACTTAAACTCTCTCTCTCATGTACAAACACATAAAAGCACACAAACTGACCACTTATGGGAGAACAGTGCATTGGCATATACATATAATAATCTACTCAATAGAAATCATGCATCTTTCAGAAATTTAATGATATTCTCAATCAATAAGTCCAGTTTGACACGTTATGAAAACATCAGCATGTGGTTTCGTTTTCATTTCCAAAATGGATTTCCTTGTAAACTCCACAATTTCCCATGAACCCAGAAATTCTGAGTCTGGAAACACATCAGCCGTTCTCCACTCTAAGGATTAATGGGAAAGTGTTGGGAGTTTTGTAGCTCGGACTGAAAGCTGGGTGAAATCAATTTTCAAGCACTATAAAGCAAGGTCTTGTGGCTCAGACAAAGATTACAGAGCAGACACACTTTAACACCCAGAACAAACATCTGGATCCTGTTGACTCCTTTACCATGGCAAAGGGCTGAATGAAACATAATCCCTGTCTGCTGATTCCATGGAGATTCCCCCCAATCCATGAGCAGCTGGACTCATCCTGAACATATACACAAACATACATAATACATACACACACACACACATACACACACACACACAAACACACACACAGACACACATACACACATATACACAGACATATGCAAACAGACACACAAACACATATACACAAACACACACATATGCACAGACATACACATATACACAGGCATACACACATGCAGAGATGCACACATAGCAATACATGCACATATACGCGTTTCTCTACAACTTTTTCTAAATTTCTACAGCTTTTACTAAAGCAATAAGAAAAGCAATAGATTTTCTCTCTACCATATCTGCAGTAGTCATCTCTATCTGAAACACTCAATTTCTGCAAAGCAATAAATGGCATAGCTGTTCGGAGGAAAACATCATGCTTCTTACTGTTCTCTAAAAGCAGATGTGATGGAAAATGTATTAACAGTTGGCACAACTTCTACAGAAAGCCTGGGCTCTAAATGCCCAGAAGAGAGGTACCTTGCGATGCTTAGCACTCCTACCCCAAGTTTTCCTTTTGTCACTGTATGAAGTTCTTTAAGTGTATGGATGTCACATTGCAAGACCCTTCTAAGGCGAAGAAAAGCCACTGCATGTTTTCAAATGGTTCTAGAGAGAATGGGATTTGAGTAGGAGTCCTGAGAGGAAGAAGGAGTTTTCCTAAACAATCATGCTCAGATCTCCAGGTGGAACATTACCCCCAAGTGCATGGCTTTGAAATCTAATGATCACATAAAACTCGCCTTAAAGCAGTTGCAGCATTTAGTGCCACATTTTTCCTGTGTAGACCAACCTAAACTAATATATCAAGATCAAGGTACATTTCAAAGAGAAATTCTTTGAAAACAAATCATGGTCACTGCCGATTAATCATTCAAAATCATAAATCTTATGTGTGAGCAACCAGACAGTCTCTCTCAACTGGAGAGCTTGAACTCCTTCCTGGTGTGCAGTGATCCATGTGAGTTTTAACCATCAGCACTCCCTCCTGGTGTGCAGCGATCCATTGGAGGATTTACCATCAGTCCCACCTCAGCAGAGTTTCTTCTGGGGTCCATGCTCTAGACTAGAGGACTGGGGTGCACATGTTAGTCACTTCCCCCGATAGTCTCTCATAAAACTATGCATTTCTTCATGCACTTGACTCTTTAAGAGGCTTATCATAAATGTTAATATTGCACCCTTGAAAACATCTCAGCTTATTGTAAAGCTTGTCAGATGTCAACATACTTAAAAATCTTAGATTGCCATTTAAAATGTTTTATACAGCACTGTGATATGTATTGCCACCTATTTAACAAGTGCATGTGTTGGACTTTCTATGTCTTGTGTATTGAATAAAATGAATTCAATTAAAAACATAAGATATATTTATATTTGAGCATTGTCTATGAATCATCCTACCGTGCCCTTATGCAATGAGAATTTGAGCATGTATATGCATCACTTAAATATAGCACTTTTTAATTTCCTGTGATTGTGTACCTCTCACAAAAAATTTTAATTGATTAAGTCATTATTAAGGTAAAACTTTATACCTTACATCAAAGACACTACTTAAATAGTAATCAAATGTTAAATTTTAATTCTAAAAATTATCAAATGAAAATTTAGGCAGTGTAGTTGGTAAGATAGTTGAGAATTTAGTAAAACCTAATTTATAATATAAATATTTCTTGTCTATATTTACACAGTGTTCAAATGTAATTATAGTTACATTATTTTCCTTTTTTAGATGATAATGCTAATAACCTTGTGCCTGTAATCTCAAGCCTTGGGAGGCTGTAGCAAGAAGACTAAGAGCTATGTTGAGCCACACCCAGAGTTCCAGAGTAAGATGAGTTTTAAACAAAATGTAGTATCTGAAAATTAAGATTAGGGAAAATAGAATGAGAGAGAAGAAAAAAAGATTATATATTCAATCTAGAATATATTGAATAGGTATAAATGAGACTTTAAGAATATGAAAAGGAATATTTGGGTTAGTCTTTACACAAATTAAATATGTTTGCCAAAGTATAAATGCATGCAGTTGAGAACATTTTTAACATACTGTAAAGAAATTTTACTCTTTAATTAAACTTGATAACTAATTCTGTGGCTTTAATTGGATAATAGGATACATACATATACGTGTGTGTGTATGTGTGTGTGTGTGTGTATGTATGTATGTATGTATGTATGTATGTGTGTATGTATATAAGCTGGAGTGTTGTTTTTACTTGTTCCTGAATTTTAGATTTCATAATGCCTGGTAAGATCTCCTCATTATTATAACTTCACTTTCCAATGTTTGTCTGTTAGAACTCAATTCCCGCTTCAAACCTCCTACAAAGTTAAGAAAGACTTTACCATTTTTTGTATATCTAATTTTTATATTTAACTTTTATTTATTAATATACTTTTAAATTTCATTTTATATTCCATACAAAGTCCTTCCTCCCACACCTCCTCTCACCCATACCCACCTCCTCCTACCCCCTATGTACTCCTTCCAACAGGTAAGTGTTTCCATGGAGAGTTGACACAGTCTGACACATTAAATTGTAGCAGGACCAAACCCCTCCTCCCTGCGTTAGGGTTGAACATGACATCCCCTCATAGGGAACTGGCTCCAATAAGCTAGTTCATGCACCAGGGATGGATCCTGGTCTTACTGCCAGGGTCCTCTCAGATAGCCAGTTTTCACTATTGTCTCTCACATAGGAAAGCCTAGATTGGTCCCAGGTAGTCTCCACAGGTGTTGGTCCAGAGTTCATGAGTTTCCACAAGCTTGTTTCAGCTATCTCTATAGATTTCTCCATCATGGTTTTGATCTCCCTTACTTATATGTGCCCTCTTCCACCTTTTCAACTGGATTCCCAGAGTTTGGCCTGGTGTTTGGTTGTGAATCTCCACATCTGCTTCTATCAATTATTGTATGAAAGCTCTAAGATTGTTGGGGTATTCATCAGTCTGATTACAGGGGTAGGCCAATCCAAGCATTCTTTCCACTACTGCTATCAGTCTTAGCTGGGGTCATACTTGTGGAGTCTTGAGAGTTACCCTAACACCAGGTTTCTACCTAAACCTATAGTGGCTCTCTCTATTAAAATATCTCTTTTCTTGTTCTTCCTCTCCATCACTCCCCACCCTGACCATCCTGTTTCCTTGTTTTCTCATTCCCCATTTCTGCCCCTTGCTCCAGTTTACCAAGAGATCTCATCTAATTCCACTTCTCAGGGAAATCCATGCATCCCTCTTAGGGTTCTCCTTGTTACCTAGCTTCTCTGATGATGTGGATTGTAGTCTGATTATTCTTTTTCTTTACCTCTAATATCCATTTATGAGTGGGTACATACCTTGTTTGCCTTTCTGAGTCTGTGTTACCCCACTCAGGATGGTTTTTCTAATTCTATCCATTTGCCCAGAAAAAAATCATGGTGTCATTGTTTTTTACAGTGCAGTATTACTCCATTGGGTAAATGTACCACATTTCCCTTATTAATTCTTCAGATGAAGGACATCTAGGTTGTTTCCAGGTTTTGGCTATTATGAATAATGCTCCTATGAATTTTGTTGAACAAGTGTCCTTGTGGTATCATTGAATATCCTTTGTGAATATGCCCAAAATTGGTATCACTGGGTTATACTTTTAGTTACTCCCTTCTGAAGTTTGTGTCACTGTGCCCATCAGTGGCCTATGGTTCCTCTACACTTTTGGGATTGCTTTCTTTACCTCTTCAGCTGACCATCATCACTCATACATTTCTCTTGCATCTTAGCATCTGTCTTACATAGTGCTATGATTTGAATTAGAAATCCCACCTCCCACCCCTGATACACACACAGGCTCAGGTATTTGAGCACATGATCCTCTGTTGGTAGCATTGTTTGGAACTGTTATGGAAGCTGTAGGAGGTAGAGTCTTACTGAAGGAAGAATGTCACAGGTGGTAGGCTTTGAGCATATATAGCTTGGCACAAAATCCTGTTCTGTCTCTGCTTCCTATGCAAATGAAAAATAAAACTTACCAACTCCCTGTTTCTGATATGCCACATCTTCCCCACCATGATGGACTCTGTCCCACAGGAACTGTAAACTACAGTAAGCCCATTCTTCCTTGAGTTTCTTTTAGTCCTAGAAGTTTACCATGGCAACAGGAAAGTAATAAGTTTGCTCAGTTGTCTTATAGTATTTTTGGCTTTAGAAGTCAGGCGGGCAATTTTTCAGCACTCTGAAAGGAACAGAATGATATAAATGGGAAACTTTTTCATGAGAAAATTGAAGTCATATATAAATAGTTATCATGAAAGAGGTATGTAAAAGAATAGTGTTTCCAAACTGTGTGACATCTGAGTGCATTCTACAATGAGTTCATTTTTAGTCCACATTTTCTAGCATGGAAGCTGAACTAATTTTTTTCTTATGTGTAAAGCTGGAATCTAGTTGCTCCATTCTTAATTCTGATAAAGAATTTTAACTCTTGGAGTTCTCATTACATAGTTTAATAGGAACCTCAGTTACTATGCATCCTCTACTTTCTAACTTGATCAGTAAGTAAAGCTTTCTAATTACAGTGGTAGATTATAAATGCCTTCATGTGTAATTAGGTAGTTTTTAATTACCAGAATAAGTGTTCAAATGGATTCTCAATGATGAGATTTAATATACTCTAAGTCTTGTTTTAACTGGGATGCTTTGGAGGTATTCTTACTCCTTCTGAGGCCAGTTTACAGCATTCTGCCAAGGTTTATATTTTCTCTCTAGAGAGAGGACCTAGCAGAGCAGTTGTAAAGCTTTGGATCCCAGAGTCCATATGTGCTCTTAAAATTCATTAAAAAAGTTGAAAAGGTTTATGACCAATCAAAATGCAGAGCTGTGGAGCCCAATTCCAATGGATACATCTACAAAACACTCCTGCACTAAGGCTAGGGGAATATTGTGGAAGAGGTGGGAGAAAAGATTGTAAGGGCCAGAGGATCAGTGACATTGTATCTTTCAGTGACATCAGAAGCAACATTCCAATGGTCTCACTAACAAGACCAACCACTCCAACCTGAGCTGAACAAGTTTGACACCAATGATCATGGCAACCTGAATAGGGAAAAGCACATTTGCACATTTAATACAAAGAACTATAGGCAACTGAGTAAAGCTGGGTTGATCTTCCCCAGAGCATAGTACACCGATTGTCCAGTGCCAAATGCTCAGCTCTGAAAACATAAGTTAACAGTATATAGTCAACAGGTTGTATTTAGGAATATGTATGTATAGAGAATTATGTGTATGAAATAATAATTAATGCAAAAGATGCTATGGATTTGAAAGAGAGTGGGATCATGTAGGGGGGTTTGGAGGGAGAAAGAGGAAGGGAGAGATATTTGCAATTACATTACAATCTTAAAATAAAAAAGTTGAAAATAACACATAATATGTAATTAGAAAGTAATTGATGAAATGATTGGCTAATTTTTAAAATGATAAGAAAAACTTTGATAAACACAAAATTTATGAAAAATATTTTTTAACAAAACTGAAGAGACGGACTTTACCTTACATTTAAAAATAATTTTACTACCTGAAATAATAGAACTAATGGAGCTAAATTTTCACAAATTCTTCTTTTAATCTATTCAATGTCACTGTTGTAGTTGAAGACCATGAAGAACACTGAACCTCATGTTTCAGCTGACTTAGTGATTACATCTTAGTGATTACATCATAATATAAGTGGCTTTATCTCAAAGAATAGTTGCAATGAAGTGCTTGAAATCATATCTTTGAACAACCTCTATTCTGGTCCATTGAAAGCCATGGGCATTTCTTGTACTTGCAATGGACATAAGATTATGTAGCACTGTTCATTAGTAAATGTTCATTCCACAGTATCTGCATAAGTTACACCAAAATAGGAGTTGATCCTTACTGAACATCATAAATCATTAATATAAAGACCAATCTCTTGAAAAAATGTAATATTGAGATACAACCAAAGTGGTGGGAAGGGTAAGGTTTTCAGAATTCTACCTATTGCTTGCAAGCAGAGATTTCATCATTGCTGAAAAGCATTGCTGATGGATATGTTAATGTAATAAGTTTGCCTTTCACTGGGAGGATAATCATGCCATAAACACAGGCTGAAAAAACCATACATAGTGTCTTATGATAGTAACACATATGTCATTTTAACTAAATTAGATACATGCTTTCTTTAAAGCCAACCTTGCCTCTCACTATGCAGCATACATCCTTCAGGTTAGTGTTTAATTCTGCCTTGAGAATATTAAAAGCCTTGTCCCCAAGGGCATAGGTTTGTGATAGGATATTGGTAATTTATGAATATATTATAAATGTACTTTTTCCTCTCATTTAATGATGAGCACTAATCCCAACCCCCTTCCCCCCCCCCATGGTCTAGTTACATTCTTTATAACATTTTGACACACAGTCTCTCCCTTGGAAAGTAGTAGCAGTGAAGACCATGAGATCCTAGCAGAGCAGTTACTGTCTTGCTTTGGCTTAGGCTCTGACAACTTGATTCACCACTTTTGCACCATTAGTGAAAATTACAAATCATGGTGTGTGTGGGGGGAAACAGAACACATCTTAGCATTGTTCCAGATTAGATCCAAAGAAGCTTGGGTACTGTACTGTAATAACTCTCTACTCATTCTGTATAGCAACAGAAAATTCAGGTTGCTCTTATCTGGTGTCTTGTTTCTGGAACCCTTCTCAGGGAAGGCCTGGCTTTGTAAGAAGACAAAATATGGAATTCAATGAGCTCACAAAAAGTATGGGTGAACCATACTCTATGTATTGTTGAAAACAACAGCTTCTATCAAAACAAGGTTAGGAATGATTCTGACATCTGGATAAGGCCAACATATAACACTTGAAAAACAAAAGAAAAATTTCCTGAAAAAGATTTTTTTTTTTAAATCTGGGGTCTTCCATTTACAAAGAATATGAATTTGTACAGGTTACTTGTCATCAGAGTTCAATCTCTTATTAATCACATAATTTTCCCCAGTGGTTGACAGGGGGGCTAAGAGCTATTACTCATAATAAGGCTAGCATATTTTAAGTTCTTACTATTAGTGGCATGCATGCTTAAAAAGAGGATGATAAGAAGTAAAGATAGAAGAGTTGGTTAAAGAAGATTCTTAATCAACTTTGAGGGATGTCATCATTGAGATGAGTGATGAATTCATACTTTTTTGAGTCAAACAACCTTGCTCTTTTTAAAAATTGTATTTTGCACCTACTTAAGTTTGCTTTAGTAGGGGAATTATGCTATTTAGTTGCCAATTATTTTTTTTATAGTTGATTGGAGGTAGGAGTTTGAAGATTTTTTTGTCATTATATCAATATTGTGTTTTGATCACTTAGAAAATGTGTTAGATTGTATAAAAGTGCAAAGGACTTTTAGTCATGGTGGTATGTGACCATAATTACAGCTCTTAGCAGGTAGAGTGAGGAAGATCTTGTTTTTTAGGCTACCCTGGGATACCCCCAAAACACCCAACAAAAACAAACAAACAAACAAACAAAAAAACAAACCAAAACAAACAAACAAAAACAAAACAAAATCTGGCCAAAAGTAGTCCTTTTTCTGTTAAAATATAGTAGGGAAAATACATTCATTATGATTATGTGATCAAGTTTCTATTCTAGTTTGCAGCAAGAATGCTTCCCAGGGGGCCTCCATGTGTGGCAGAACCAAGCTGTTTGAAAAATGTGTTTGATGAAAGTAAAAACTGAGGGATAACAAGGAGAAACAGGTGGTTTGTCAACAGCAAAGTTTGACATCTGCAGCTTGCTCTGTAGATCAGGTCAGATTGGCTCTCCTGAAGAAATTTCATGGGATACAAAGTTGGCTAAAGCCACATGCTTGTCTGAAATGTTCCAAATAGCTTAAATTTAGTAAACACAAGGGAAGGTACACCAAGGCATCCAAAACTTAAGGAAGAACTAAAGTCTCCTCACAGTTATTCCATAATGTGAATATTAATATTTTTTAGCACAATATTACATTTCAGGATAATATATATTGAACATCAAAGTTGCCAAATGTGCTTGGATCATTTATACCTTTTAATGTCTTCTTATAACAAGTCAATAGGTTATGCCCATAAATAAACATTTTTCTTAGCTATCATCCATCCCTTGGCATATTTCCCCTAAAAGTACACAGAGCGCAAAATTACAATGGATTTAAAGAGACAGAATGTTTAATCTGCAGCTGCTTCCACAGCTCACCGGGAAGTCATGGTGAGATATGCCTTTCTGGCTATAGCTCTTCATGTTAATGGTAGGGCAATCTCTTCTGCAATACTTTTCTTCATCTCTTGTGGTGAGTAATTCCCCCCCCCCCAGCATCCAATTACACAATCTCTCCATCATGTGTATTGAGTCTTTTCTAGACAGCTGGCATTCCTTAGTCCTGGATGCAAGAATCATTCTGGTAAATAAATATCTACATAGGAACAGGAGTCATGCTGTTAAATCATGTCTACAATTTCATCCAAAGTATCTAAAAGAAAAGGAAAAGGCACCATGAAATCTTTGCTTTTAGTATTTTAAGAACAAAATCTTAAAGAATCATATACTGGAAAGTTGAGAACGCTTTGGAAAAATGGATTCAAGAGTGGAACTAAAAGACAAAACAATAAGTATGAATGCAAACTATTCTTTCCAGAATCAAAATAGGCAGCCGAAAGTTGCACCAGCTTTCTCTTCCAATTTTGTAACTTGTAGACGTGCAGCACATTTAGTGGCCTTGCTGGCTGACAAAATGAATAGCATGATTTCATAAGTTTTCTAATGACTGTGATTGTTTAATCTCACCTGCTATATCTGAGAATGACAATATTAAATCCCAAAGCACATCCAAATTTGGATGGGCCAATTGCTTATTTACCTATATTCTATGCAAGGTCCAAGCCAGTTCTTCTACACATAAAAGATATGTATCCTAGAATTTTATCTCTAAGTCTCCTTTGAAGTTTAAAAATAGTGATTTCTGATTTTTAATAATATGAAACAAAATTCCACAATACTGATTGTGTCAGTGTGTTCACTTTATCTAAAGGCAGATGGAAACCACTTGACTAGTCTTGGCCAGTGGGCTCTTGCCCACCATCACCGGGTTATTCTGAAAGGCTGTATGTTGAAGTTGGAAAATTGTTGAAGCCAACTACCCAGCACTCAGCAGACTACAATGGGTGAGTAATCAGCCTTATGTGAAAGATTTGAGCACTTGCTTTAGTGAAGCAAGCATCAAGAATTTGAATTAAAATGTGAGCTTACCAGTGATATTTAATTAAAACTTTTAATCTTACTGTTACATATTCAATTTGGAATTGATAATTTCTGAAGTTCTACTCATACAGCTACAGGGCTATTCTACTTATTCTGGAGAGCAAACAAACAAACTCCTGTATTATTTTAAAATAAATGAAAACTGAAAGGTTTCTGTACCCTGATATTAAGTCTCCTTTCCAATGCAATCATCTGAAACAAGTGGAATTAAAAATGAAAGACTAGGTTTACTGGTGAAAACATTCCTGCATGATCTTCCTGACTGCTCAGAGATGAGACCAGTAAAAACCATATATCCATTCTCCAGGAGGCATTTTAAATACCCTGTAGGTGTGGTCTTGTGTGGCTTCAGGAAGAGCTGCTGTTTGGCAGGCTTTTTGAAGCCAGGGAGGGGGGCTCAAGAGAGAGGGGGAGTTTCCACCTACACAGAAACATATTACACATTACCTTTGGCCTTTTGATTTGGGGGAGGTCATTGCATATTAGAATAATTTAGGTTTTATCAGTGATGGCTGTCACTTATAATTTTTCCCTTCTATTATTTGTCATTATTTATGTTTTTGTTCTTGGTCAACAGGGTCCAAGTAGGGTATTTTCAGGTTCTTGTCCTCTTAATCAAAGAAATGAAATAAAATCCCACACAGATTTGAAACTGGAGCAAAGAAACTGGTTTGATAGTCTTTAAATGGAAGAGATATATCTTGTAGGCACATGTAATCTGATTGAGATGGATATCCAGGGTTAATAGGTGTGTTGCTCAGAGGTTTAAGTATTTGAATAGTATATACAAATAAAGAAGCTGGACTGTCCAGTGCTTTATTAGAACAAAGAGATAAGCTTAACCAAAACCAAGTAGAGTTCCTGGTTACAAAGCCTACCCCCTATGCTTGTTTGTTTTATTTTGCCATGTACTTTTTAAATGAGAGGATATTTATTTTATTTCAATTCATTTATCAAATTCTGAAGAACTTACTGGCATGCTATTTTGAAATTATCTCCTGTTTTTTTTTTCTTTACCATTTCAGGTTGTTTAATTTAAAATGTTGGTAAGCTTGAGGAAAGTTTTAAAGTACAGGTCAATTGCAGTCATTTTTAGATAATGATTTAGTTGTTTCAATTCTATTAAACACTTTTATCTTTGATTTGAAATACAAGTGCTACCATGTATACTTTCCCATATGTTCTTGGATCCATGTCTAGATTCAGCATTCTGTTATACTGATCTGCCTTCCTGTTAGTGTGCCAGCATTTCATCTTCAGTTCAATTCAATAGGTCTTCTGTTTTCATCACTTGAAGGAAATTTTTCTTGTTTGCACTTCTCTGTGATTGTGGACACTGGTTATAATTCACATTTAATTCACTGTGAATGTTGTGGCCATGTCTGGAGGGTGAATAAAAATGGATGGTAGACAGAGGGGTGGAAAAGCAAAGCCTCTTGGCGTCACCACATTCTCTAATAACAAGCCATGATCACTTCAGCCTGGAAAATTGACTTTCTAAGTGAGTGAACACAACTCTACATTCTTCTCTTTCTTGTTTCATTTTAAATAATCTGTCAGTTAGTCTGAGAGCTACCTGCTGATATCTTTTCACTCTCCTAAGTTTAGAATGACTAATTTTTATTTTTAAAATGTCCTTCTTTGGGAATGTTTCAGACAGATCAGACAAATATATATACTTCAGTTTTCCAAAGCTTTGGAGCCAAAATAGGCAAGATAAAAACATAGACTTATAGCCCCATAAGGTTGATGTTTCACAGTTATCATCCCTGGTTTTGTTATGTAAATTCTGAGAGTCTTTGAGAGGACAAGTAAATCTGGATAAGATCATAAACCAGTTAATATTTTCAGAATAAAACATAAATTCTGAAAAGTAAGCTCTATTTGTAAATAGTATCATTTCTTTATAGTTTTCCATAAAATTTTGTGAAGTGTTTTAGGAATTTGCAATGAAAGGCTTAACTGTATTTTATGTTTATGAAGATAAAATTACTTTCAGGGCTAGAGTGATGGGTCAATCAGTAAAGTGCTTCCTCAGCAAGAAAGAGGACCTGAGTTCAGATCTCCATCACCCATGCTGGGTATAGGAATGCATGTCTGAGAGACCAATTCTGGGGCAACAGAGAAAGGCAGGTTCTTGCAGCTCTCTGGCAACACAGGTTAGCCAAATTGATAAGCTGCAGATTCAGCAAGATACCTTGTATTTAAAAAAAAAAAAAAAAAAAAAGTAAGGTGGAGAAAAACCAAACAAGACACCCAATGCTGACCTCTGTGTTCCCATATGTATGTTCACATAACACCATAAAATACACCACACTTACACTTAAACACTGTAATTCCTTTGAATCATCTATCATGGCAGACCTTAATCCAATCTTCCATTTCTTTTCCTGGAATGCATGCTTAGCTTTTGTCTGTTTCCTTTGATATAAATAAACTCCAACAAAGATGTTTTCTAGTGGATAAGAGGTCACAGCATTTCTTCTTTGCTCAAGTAACAAATGGTGGTATTCATCAATCTGTTGCTCCTGTTAAATAGTGCACTAGGAGCCTTCTTCCAGAGAATGTCTTATAAACTATCAGCTCTAACATGAGGAACTTAGTGTAAGAATTTACTTACTTCACCTTCTGAGTGTCTATGTATAATCATAGGCAGACTAGCTGCCAGCTAGAACAATACAGGTACCAAGGCCAAGTATTCCCATAAACTCTCAGACTAATTCAGGTATAGTCTTACACAAAATCAAAGAAAAGAAAGAAGGAGAACAAAGAGAGTTGGACACGGCTCTGCTTGCACCTCCACTTCAGCACTGCAAAACAATCACATGGCTGAGATTCATGTTAGAGTGGGTGTGAAATAGCAAATTGTATAACAGAGATCATAGTTGTAGACAGAATCGAATAACTGTGGGCCAGCAGAGGCTTTCTGTTAAAATCACTTGCTTCCTACCCCCAACAACCTATATTTGATCACCAGGACACACATGGGGAAGAGAACAGACTCCTGCAAATAATCCCCTGGCTTCCACATGCATGGCACACATATATTCACACACATTAGATAAATACATGTACTGGAAAAACAAAGAAAATAAGAACTACAATTGATCATGATGAATGGCAATTATCATGTTCTCATGAATGGTTCATCAAAATTAATAAATGAAGAAATCCTATCAAAGTGGGAGAGAAATAAAGACTTATGGACTAGAAAAAAACACGTATTTTTTTTTCCTTTGGTGTTGGGAAGGAGCAGAGATGAGAAAGAAACCTGTAAGGAAAGTGAGATGGAAACAAAGACCACTTTAATGGGTGTTTCTAAAGACTTTTTTATTTGCAGGGACTTTAATGTCATCCAAGAGGTCATAGGATGAAATTCCTCTTTAATCATTTTTGGCTCTGGAGCTGTGATTTGTGTGGGTCACAGTTCCATGACTAAACTGCCTTGATCTCTAAATTCATAACAGTTTATACCAGACACTAGCTTACATGCCCACAGCCATATCCCCTTAGCACTTTTTAAACAGATCCACTGTTTAGAACTTTGTTGCCAGGTCATCGAGAAAGCACAGAGCTTGTTACCTAATAGTAACAGGTACTGAGAATGCCACAGAAGTCCAAGCTTGTTTGTCTATAGGTTGCATTGTGATGTTGAGCTGGCATTCTGCAATCCAGTTTTCTTATCAGCTGACTCCATTGGTTATCACCAAAAGGGAGTATAAACAGAGTCTTGGGTAAGAAGAAGGGACTTGACTTTTCTCTATTAATAAAGACCAAGATTTACCATGATGGTGCAAATCAACAATAACTGGTGGAGTGATTTTCTGCATCAGTACCAGCTATCTGACCTTGCCCCTGTGAGCTCTTGAGTCACTATGTACATCTTAATTAATATGGCATCAAAGGCATTGTATTTTACTTCAAGTGTCACTTCTAGTTGGTATCAGGTAATTTTCTATAGGCACCTATCTCCACACACACAAGTTGCTGAAAAGTGAAACAGCAAAAAGTGTTCTATTTTATGGTCATTTCTTTGTGTATATTTCTCCACACAACTGATAAATTAGGCTTCTTACATTCACTAAATTATCAGGTTACTAATAAGATGATTTCTTTGATAGAAGTTAAATATAAAAATGAAATGACCAGTGAATGGGAACAAAGAACATTGGTCTGTGGTGGAGAGATCTTGTTGATGCAAGTGTATGCCAGAAGTCAAAGAGAATAGTTGTATAGAAAGCAAATTTTGATGAACACAGATATCATTCCTTAAAATGGAGAATAAGCTCTTTCTGTTTCTGCCTCAGGAAGCTTCCAAGAGTTCCATTTTAATTCTGGAACTGTTTTTAGAATTGAATTTCCCTGGTTAACCATAAACCTCTTTTTATTGACTGTTTTCCTTCTGTCTAAGCCCTTCAAGAAAAGCTGGACTTACAATTGCTAGTATTTATAGTAATGCATCTTGGTGGTATATGAACCCGAGGAAAATATCTACTGCTGAATTTGGTATTTAAATGAAATGATGAATAGTTTCCCTTGTGCTCCTTAGTAGTTCATTTCCCCAGCAATTAACATGAATTTCTAGCCAACAGAAAATCTTATGGAAGTGCATATTGCTGGCCTTTCTACAGTGGCATGAGGATGCAAAGTGAAAGGAATGTGGCATTGCCTCTTCTCTAACTTAGGAATCATTCTGTACTGTCTGCATGTCTGGAGACATTAATAGCTGACACTTTTTCATAATGAAAATAACATTTTTTTTATGGCTATGCTGCTGTGAATCTCATAGCCTATCCTCTCTGTTTTTGTTAGAGAATTGCCATAGAAATTTCATTAAAAAATCACTAAGAGCTTCCCACATTCATTTGAAAATACTGAAAAACAAGCAAACAATATGTCCTCATATAACACTTTTAAGAGCAGAAAAAAAAAAAACTGAGGGATTAGGAGCCTAAAGTATGGTTTTCTTTTCTTTTATGGTTCACGAGCATCATTTTTGAAAGAAGGAATGTCAAGGAATGTTATGATTAAGATTGTAGAATTTTCAATGGATTGCTTAGTGAGCCCTGTGAAATTTATTTAAAATGTCCCGGGTGTGCAAAATTAATTTGAATCACTATTACTCTCATAATGAATAGTTCTTAACTTTAGGAGATGGAAGTCACTGAGAGACTTGCATTCAGCAAATGCAAATAATTTTTTAAGGTTTAATAAACAAAATACTCTCTTTTTCTCAGAAAATACATAGCTCATCCATTCTTCTGTAGTTAACAACTCCACAGATTATTCAGTATCTCTACCACCATGGACCTTTCCTAGAGCCATCTGTACTGCCTCAATTATTACCAACCTCAGATTCATTTGATACATTTTCTTTGCAATGAGTTGCAGGCTGCATATTTTGGCAGGGATACGAAAGTGACTGTGTCTTCTTGTTAATGAGCACCAGAGAGCAGGAAAATGGCTTTTCATAATTAATCCATTATTTAACATACTAGGTTTTGACAATTTGGTTAAACTTGTTCCTTATTAGATAATTTGATAACCTTCTATCATAATTCTCTCTCTCTCTCTCTCTCTCTCTCTCTCTCTCTCTCTCTCTCTCTCTCTCACACACACACACACACACACACACAGTGTAGAACTACAGGAAGACTAGTAAGGCATAAATCCATCAAATTTTCCCTCACTGGTTTCAGCACACATCAATATTATTAATCAAAACAAAAACTACTTGGAATCAATGTATTTTAGCCCCTATGACCATAATAAGAATAAAAACTTAAATTTATGCACAAAGGAAAGAATATAGTAATAATACTATATAATAGAAATAGTAAGATATGATTGTATTCAAGAAAAGCATGTATTAGAGAACATAAGACAGACCAATATGAAATGGGATGGGGGTGTGGGGAGAAGATGGAAAAGGGAGAATGGAAAGGGAAAGTTGTGGGGAAAGGAGTGGAGTAGAAGGGAGGGAGGCAGGGAAAGGAACCCTGCCTTTGTTTTAGCATACTGCATTGTTTCAGTCTTCCAAAGATGTTTGCTACACAAGCATCCTGAACAGTACAGTGAGTTGTGGGTGAGCTAAGTGCCTGAACCTTCACTGTCAAAATGAGAGGAAACAATGACTCCTGCAGAGTTCTCATCCATTGGGTTTCAGGCATGGGAGACTACATATTCTTTTATAAAGCAAAGCATCACATGACACAAGCATGTGAAAAGAATCAGAGGAAGTTCTCCAGCCACAGGAGAAGGAATTCAGAAGTCACAACAAAAATATAGATATTCCACGAGTTTCTTAGGAATCCAACTGTACTCTTCTATATCGAAAGTAAGTCAAAGGGAAAGTTACAGCAGCCAGTTAAAGAAGCATCAGAAGTGGTGGATCCAATTGCAGAAGCCCTTAGAGGAAAATGGCAGCATGTAGAACATGTGTTAATTCAGAAATATGGTCCAACAAAACCATGTCCATGGACAGAACTATCTTAAAATATGACTACTACTAATAGTAAAAGAAAACTATCAAACCCAACAAACTAATTCTTCCTTGAATTGATAGATAATATTGATGTCCATGCAGAAAGCATATGAATTAGGAACATAAGCAATAGAGTGTGACATGACACTTCTGTAGTTCCAGAGACTGAAAGAAGGCAAGTAAATGCCATGAATTTAGCATGAACCCATCTTGGGAAATGCAGCCTTCAGAAACAGACAGAAGACAAAACAGAAAGGACACCTCAGTCCTCTGTCAGGAGCTAAATAAATTGAATCCATGATTAAGACAGTTCACATAATATGATGTGATTCTTCATAAAATAACATGGGTAGCTCTTACAGACACAGAGAGAAGCCAAATGCACATCATCACATTATACACAATCCCTGATAAAACATATTAAATCTAGCTTGTATATAGAGATAACTTTAACTTAAATTCAGAATAGGTTATGGTTTTTTATGGACAACTGAGTCTTAATTTACCATGCTCCATCCAATCAGAGAGTACTAACTTATCAGACCAAGCCTGGAGAAGGTAAATGCTGAACTGCCATCAATCAAGGTATCTTCTTCCAGTGTTGCAGACTCTTTAAATACTGTTTGCCTATTATGGGAGCTGATTAGATTTATGTGTTCAAGGTACTCCGCAATTATGAGTTCAAAATTACCCAAATGTCAATTTCAATTTGTCTTCAGCTTTCCTTTTAGTATACTATTTGTGTAAATTCAAAAACAGGACACATTGGTCCATGCTCATGAAACTTAATGTGTGGTTACTTCTGTGAATGCTGTAATGTCAGACAGACAAGGAGAGGCTAAAGAGGAGGCAGCCATATTCCTTATCATGCTCTCTCTCCCAGGACAATATGGATAATCTTGTAGTCTTTATAATCTACATCTTTTCTGCATATTTGCTACTTTTCAATAAAGAGTGAAGTCAGATGACAAGTACAAAAGTTTATGGAGTCTGATCATTGTTGTGCCTTCCTCTTCTCTCTTTCACATCAGTACTTCATTTGTCTTCTGAAGATTATACGGAAGATAATCATTATGAAAGTGTGTGTTAGATTGGATTGTGTCAGAAAAGAATTATGAAGGGAGCTGTATTTACTTATCCGGGCATCTAAATTCACTAGCTGACTTCAAGGAAGCAGAACTGGGAGTTTATCAAGACTCAGAGTAGGGTACTGTGAGCTGGGAAAGAGGCAGACCTAATTAAGAGATTCAATAGTGTGGAAAGTGGGAGGTATTAGGGTTTTCATGGCCTAATATGAGAATTTACACATAAAAAATGTTACAGCTTTACCCCAGATAATGATTTCACAAGAATTTATCTATAATCTAGGGATTTGTGGTGAAAATAGGTATGTTGACTTGTCATCTGTGAGTTTTCTAATAAAATTCCTTAAAGATCATTATTTTAGGGAAAATAGTTTACCCATTTTCTTTCTTTAAACTTTAATTTTTAAACATGATCTCACTCTATATCTCAAATTGCCCTCTAATTCATGGTGATCCTCTGCCGCAGTCACAAGTATGTACCACTATACCTGCCCTTTTCTAGATTATTAGTTCTTAGCATAGCTGTCTCTATGGACTTCCTTAATGGGCAGGCCACTGTATCAGGGTCTAAAACTTACATCCATGTCAAATGAAGAGATGGGCATGTGAGCTGCTGCTCTCTGCTGGAGCCCTCTCACCATTTATCTTATTTTCCTAAATGATCCACTGTGCATGAAAAGTTAACATTAAAAATGATAAACTAGCGATTACCTAAGAATTATACATTTTCTAAAGGAAATACAATCTGTGGATAAATTCCAGGGTTTATTATTAACCAGTGGAGCACTGGTAGAACTTAGACTGAAGGCTAATTTCTAGTACTTTACTGAGTTACTATGGAAGGTTTAGAAACAGTGATTCATAACTTGGTGTTTGTAGATCTCAAAAGACATCAAAACAGTCCCAAAAGGTTGTGCAGGCATAGCTATGGGAAGGTCTGGAACTGTGCGGAGCAATGAGCTCCATTATCTAAATGTCCTGCCGCCAAAATTAGTATTTTTCCTTCCACTAGAGTTATTCAGACATTTTTGTTAGTACATATGCTGAGTATTAATTAAAATATGTCACTCTGCTAAGTTCTATTTTATATATCACTGCCATCTCCAATGTTGTCAGTATAACAAGGTGTAAATATGTGTGTGTATGTGTATGTGTGTGTGTGCCAGAATATGCATGCATGTTTGCATGATTGTGTGCACATATGTGTGAGTGTGTAAGTATGCATGAGTGTGTTTGTGAGTATGTACGTACAGGTATGTATGTGCACATGTGCACTTGAACATATGCATGTGCCTGTGCAAGCATATTCATGCGTGAGTGTGCTCACACACGTGTGTGTGTGCATGTGTAAACATGTAAGTGTGAGAGTTTCACTTAGGTTATGCTCAATAGATAAGTAAGCATAAAAAGAGGATGAAATCAGAACAAAGATCAGGGAATAATCAAGAATGCTGTGGTATGTGGTAGACAAAAATTAACACTTTTGCAGAATAGGCATCCTTGGGTAAAGATGCTTTGTGAAGATACAGACTTTGACAACTTCTGCAAGTGAAAGCAACCTTCAGTTAGCACTTCTGTATAAAACATTTTGTTTTGAAAAAGTCTCCTTAATAGAAATCCAGAATATTTTGGGATTGTCACATTTTTTCACTCATATAATTTTGCATAGATAACCTGTATTTTACATAGCAAATAAAGTATGGCAAAACTATAAATAGGAATTTAAATACTAACAACTGAAAAGTGAAGTAATTGCTACAGGGTTGTTTTTCAAAGTAAAGTAGATGGATCAGGTTTCTAAAACATTTCCTTTGATGAGAGATGTAGTGTTTCCAGTGGAAAGTTGTTTAAATTTTACTGCTCAGGATCATGAGAGCTTTCTGTTGCAGGCATAATAGGGCTGAGTGATTAAACCAAAAAAAAAAAAAAACAAGGATGGATGCTTCAAAAAAGGTAATTGTGTAGCTCTTGGGGTTTCTCTGTTTTCAATTGAAACTGATATCCACTTTCCAAATGGTTTCCCTTTGGACTCCTTTTTACTTACTTGATTTCAGAATCGAAGCTACTAAGTCAAGTTCTATTATCTAAGGGATTCTCTCCCTCCCCCAAGAAAAGGTATTACAGAAACTTTTATTTAGGTCTTTCTCAAGTTGGTTGTTTGATGCAGAGTAGTGTTTTGAGTCTATTAAAAAGTTCAAAGAGCTAAAGAATCTACAATACCCCAAACATCTCGTATTCAACATTCAGAAAGTAATTTCCTTGCAGGGAAGTATTTGGAAAAGTCCCTGACGTGCTGAGTGCTTTACTCTGGAACTCCAAGGGCTTTTATTCTAGTAAGCCAGTGGTTCTTTTGCCAGGTGAGTATTTCAGAGCTTCCACAGCCTTACTGGGAAGAACTTTATAAGCTGTATTTATAAGAGAAAAGTTATGAGAAGTCACTGAGAGGCTCTCTATGGCAGCAACAGTGATATGTGGAATGCTAGCTGTGATCATACAATCCATTGAAACCAATTAGTTCTTCAACTGTGAAGTGAACATATTTTTGAGGAGGGATAATGACAGATGAAGAGCTTCCCAATTTTGAAAAAAATAAATTTGAATGACTGGCAAAAGAATTTTTTATCTTAATGAATGCTGTTTACAGGAGAAAAGCAGAATTTTAATAATACTTACACTCTCCGGATTTGAAGAGATCTCACTTTTATCAGCTTACCCTGACAACTCTATTTAAAACTGCAACCAGATTCACCACCCACACTTGATAGCTGTCTTCTTTTTCTCTGTACTTATTTGCTACCTTCCTAAAATCCCCAGTGATATAGAATTCATTTGTTATACTCAATCTGCAATCTTCCATCTCCAGAAAGGTCAGGGTTCATCGTCTAGTGGGTTGACTAATGTATATCACATGCAGAAAGTGTCCAGCTCACAATGGATGTTCAGGTAGTATTGTTGAAATCAAAGCACACTGTTAACATTCATTAAGCCATTCCAATGTGCTGGGTACAGGATATCTTCTCCAGTGTGTTAGGCAGATTACCCTGGGTAAAGAAAAACCTGAGACAATCAAAACATAATGGGGTAACATTTTATTTTGGCTCATTGCTTGAAGGTTCTATCACATCTGGGTGTAGTCATAAGCTAGTTATCAAGCCTTCAACACATGGACTTCAGGAAAGAGTATGATTCAAACCATAAGGGCTAAGAGAATATTAATGACTTTCTTTAGTTCCATCTTCTCATTCAAACTTACAGATAACCTCATGAGGCTCAGGGAGGTTAGATCGATATCAAACGACCATTAGGAGGCAGAATCAAGAACTGAATTGAAGTATTCCAAACTTCAGAATGTATCTCGCTGTGTGTTCCTTTAGTATTTCCAAATACTTGGTTTTTGTTTTTGAAATTATAATTATACCATCCCCCCTTCCTTTTCTTCCCTCCAAATCCTCCCATGTACATGCCTGGCACTTTTTCAAATTCGTGTTCTTCTTTATTATTATTATAATTGGAATTCGAGGACTTCCAGATCATAAGGAACTAATTTCTGGTGGTTGGCAATTTTTTCTATGGATTGCTGGCACTTTCATGGAAATTGAATTGTACTTTGTCTTTTGTTGGCTAGTTTTCTGAACATAGAACCTTGACAATTCTGCTTAGTGAACATACAGCCTAAATGCCAACATGATTTAGTAGTCCAACATCTTTAAACATACAGTACCAATAGAGACAAGCCCAAAATTAGCACTGTCCTTTTCCCATGGTATACAGCTGAGTCTCCTTGTATGGATAACCTCTTTCTCTGTTAGCCACTGTCAGGCCCAGAATGGAATTTCCTTTCATAGCTTCATAATAATACTGACAAGGTATAAAAAGAAAGCCAAGGGTTAAGCAGTCAACTTTGTGATCTAAGGAAAGCTTGTAACCGTATCTATTCATTTATGGGAAGGGTCAGCCTTTAGGGCAAACAAACTTTGGAGGAAATAATTCTTAGTTCCAGTATTTATTTACCTAGCAAATGTAATTGGGTCTAAAATTCATGAGTCTTCACATTGAATATTAGCTGTTCAATATCAAGGTCATTAATCAAGGAGTTAAGCACTCACAGTGTCACTCAAAGGATTTAAGGAGAATTCTGAGTCATCTTTATCAATTCAGATTTTAGATGCTGATATTCATTAGCTTAAATAACATAGAGATTCTTTCATTCTGTTGTCTGCTTCCTTTTTTTTTTATTTTACATTCCAACTTAGGGGGTAGTATTTGTGCATGTGGACTGTGTGTGTGTGAGTATGAATGGTTGGATGAAAATAAATGCTGACTATATAACTGCAAAACAATTACTTGTATGCAACTTGTATTATAGAATTTAGATGAGAATGCTTTAGTAATTTCAGAAAACAAAAAACAAACAAACAAAAAAAACCTCACACACATTTAAGATGGTACCAGGCATAGTGTAATAACAAACAGGCTGCTGGCCAGTGACAGTTTCTGTACCTCAAGTTTCTAAGGAAACAGACTTTGGAAGTATAGCAACTCAACTTTAAGTGCAAACAAAATAAAACCTAATTCAGTAGCTATTTCTCATAACAAGCTTCTGGGGCTTAGCTAATCGCAAACAACTGTGCTTCAGCCAGTCACTGGCAGCCAACCAATTACACTGTTCTCAAATAAGGCAAATATCTTGTCATGCATATTCAAATAAAGTAAGCTGCCTAGCTGTGGCCGTTCCAATGAGATGATTCCTCTATGTTACTTCTCTGTCCCACTTATTAAAATCTGCTGTTCATGCTGCTGGTAGGGCCTTTTGAACTGCTTCTGCTCCAGAGTGCTGCCAATCCATGCATTGCTTCTTGCTCATATGGACTCTGTCACATTTAATTTTTCTGAAACCTCTGTTCTAGAAAACACAGTCTTCACAACAGTATTTTTGGAAAGACCACAATGTTATTAAGAATAAATAATAACTCCTATTAAATGATCAGGGATTTAAAATTTTCCTTAAAAACACAGCTGATATATAAGACAAAATTCCTGTATAAAAATGATGTCTTGCATTTATAATGAATAAACACAATTATGGTAACTTATATGAATTATTTTAGAATAAAGCATTTGAGGGAGGGAATATTAATACAGAACTTATTTTCTTTGTTTATAGTGACATTTTATCTTTCACTTCTGGATTTCCTTGTATGTGTGTACGTGTGCATTTTATATATATTTAATTTAGAAATTCTCTCAAATAATATTATGTGTTACCTGGAATTTTTTAAAATCTCATTATAATTTAACGGGACTGATTTGAGGTGTCTCAGAAGAATGTACAGAGTGACTGTAATGATAGTGTGCAAATTTTGAGACAACATGCAGACAACCAAGTGTAAATTGTAGACAAATATGTATATTTGCACTGAATAGCAAAAGTAGGCATCTAAATACATTTGAAAACTAATCATTTATGTTTTAAATTGTATTAAAAGTTCTTTCAAATGTGATGTGAGTAATATGAAGTTATAAAGACCTAAATTTTATGAAACAAAGTGTAAGGGATTCAATTGCATTGTATTGTCCAGTCTAGGGAATATAATCATGTATACATGTGTGCATCGACACATTAGCCATTCATAGACCCACATGTGTATATTTACCTGATGTCTATTATTTGTTGTAGTTTACAAGGAATTGTGACTGTTCATTAAATCCATAAATATACTTGAAAAATAACACCACTCCCCATAATAAATGAGAGAACATGTAATCTGCTCTCTATATACGCTTCCCTCTATCATCTGAAAAGTATCCCTAAACTGATTTTTAAGACCTTCCAGACAACTTGACATCTTTCTAAAAAGATGGCAATATTCTTATAGCTATGTGAAGATGTTCTGGCAGTGACTGTGGGTTCCCATACCCAATTTTATATTTTATCATTGAGGTTATCATCTGTTGCTAAAGGACATTCTGCTTTCTCATATACCATGCCCATGGTCAAATATTTTTAAGCATAATCCAGGACGAATGATACTTCACTGTTCTTCTAGGCACATTGACAACTATGTAGGGAATGATATTTCACAGAACTGGAAATCTACATCCAGAGCTTTGAAACCAAATGACATCAAAATCCAGCCTTAACTAGAATTTACTCAAGAAATTTGAAACTGAACTTTTGTGTTGTCTGAAGTGATTTTCCACGAGATTCAATTGAGAACCAGTATGAGAAAATTTGATTTTTGTGCTTGCAAGTATCAGCTCTCTCTGTGTGGTGTGTCCTTGTCCATGCATACTTGCATGAGTGTGTGCGTGCATGAGTGCATGAGTGCGTGTGTGTGTAGGGGATACAGAGAAAAAAAGATGAGTTAAGAGATGTGTGTTTGAATACAACTCTTAGTATACCAGAAAGATTTATTTTTAAGACAAATAAAATTACCAGCATATGAAATTTGTAGAGTACCAAAAAGTACTAACAATCTATTAATTCAGTTAAGAAATACAACTATCCAACCTTCTAAAATGTTTCAGCTATTCAGGCTATGTCATTTTACACCAAGTATCTAATGTGACACTCCAATCCTATACAATAGCAAGCACACCTTTCTTAATGTTCTTGCCTTGAACTATCTTATTTACTCACATGCCTCCATCAATATGGTCAATATATGAATGTATTGATGAAGATGTGCTATGAAAAGAGACCATGAATTTGAAGGAGAGTAGGGATGGGTGTAAGAGAGGATTTAGAGGGAGGGCAGGGAAGGAGAAATACAATAGTTAAATTCCAATCTCAAAAATAAACAAACAACAACCATAATCATAACAAAATCCAAGATTCTCATCAATTCATTAACCAATTCGTGGTCATGTAGAATAAAACTAAGATATTTTTACTTGGTGTCAATGGTCTTTTGTCTTTTTTTTTTAATTTGGAAATAGATTTTCTTTTCATATAATACATTCTATTATTGTTCCCCCTTCCATTGACTCCTTTCCATTCCTTCCTACCTCTCCTCCCATCCAGATCCACCCCTGTCTCTCATTAGAAAACAAACTGACTTCTAAAGATAAAACTAGCATATTGGAATAGGACCAAAAAAAAAAATACCTAAATAGAAGAAAAGAACCCAAGAACCAAGAAAAGGTACAAGTAACAGATATAGATACAGATATCCCACTTGTATGCAAACTCAGGAACCCCATAAGAACACAAATTTGGGAGCCATAATATATACATAAAATACTCATGGGGTAAAACCATGAAAAATATTAAAACAACAAAATAATAAAAAAAAAAAGCCTTCACTTGTTATTATGAGTCTAGGAGCCTCAAAAGAAACCATCGAGTCCATTTTCTTAAGGGCATCCAGCCTGCTCTTAAGAGTAAGTAGTTTGTTTACCCAGTGTGATAGATTCCCTTGGAGGAATTGAATTTTAATTTGCAAGTGGTTGTCAAACGGAGCCAGCTTCTGGGTCAGAGACAGGGACTTGTGTCCATTTGTCCCTTCAGCTCTAGGGCCCCTCTTGGTGAGGATCCATACAGGCTCTAAGTGTAAGACCTCCTTCTCTGTGAATGCATGTGTCTGTGAGTTCAGTTCTGTTCTGGCTCTTACATTCTTTTTTTTTTTTTTTAATTTATTTTATATAACCAAGTCCATTTAAATGAAAACAAACATTTATAGACAATATTTGGGAATTTTGGCATTGTTCTTTCCAAACTACTTCCTGCTGGTAAGGGACGCTGTCATGGGGGATTCGAAGAAGATTCAGAAATCCTGGCTGTAGTCTGTACGGCTGTTTTGTCCAGCTGTTTTGAATGTAGGATCACCTGGTACTGTGTTTCAGGTGGTCTGGCTTGATAAAACCACATTAGTCTGGAAGGAATCCACATCTTTTCATTTTCTGTGGAAGCAAAAATAGAAATCCTTTTCTCTAGTAACTTGTCCTTGAACTTAAATTTTGGAGTCAAAGCATTTTTTTAAAATTTAATTTATTATTTTACATGTTGATCCCAATTCCCTCTCTCTCCCTCCCTCCCTTTCTTCTTCCCTCCCTCTAACCACCCTCCCCTCCCATCCCCCACCCCAATTCCATATGTAGGGGAATGCCATTCAGTTGGGGTCATGTAGGTCTTGCATTCTTTCTAACTCTTCTTCCATAGAGTTTCTCAGGTCCTGAAGGGTGGGATTTGGTGAAGACATCCTGTAAAGGGATGCGTATTCCAAAATATCTCACTATCTGCATAATGTCTGGCTGTGGGTCACTGTATGTGTTACCATTTGCTGCAGGAGGAAGCTTCTCTGATGATGGCTGAACAGGGCACTGATCTGTGAGTATAACTGACTGTCATTAGGAGTCATTTCGTTGCTCTTTGTTCCTTTAGTAGAACAGTATTATTTAGTTTTAGCCTGTGTCCCTGGGCCATCTTTTTGAGGTTATGCTAAGATTCTTTGAGAGAAATCCATCAACTTTAAGACTCAAAGAGGCTGTGAGGGTGGCTTTATGTGGTAAGTCCAACTATTTTCTAAACACTATAATAAGTATTAAAAATTTTCAGGGGTTTGAATGGAGGCTGAGTAGTTCTGAGGAAAATTGTGTCCCCCATCATGTTGTCCTTGTTTATCGACTTATTTGAATGTTGACAGGGGTCTCCATTTAATAAGTGATTTTGTTAGTAAGGACGTTTCAGCAAGGAGCTTCTGGGCTATTTCTAGAAGTAACCACTGATCACTGCTCAGACTGGAAGTATGTGCATGTTTATTTCTTTGCTGATTCACTTCTCAATGATTATTAACCCAAAAGAGCACGAAAATGCCAGGTCGCTTGTGAATGGTATTAACAACTGCAAAGCTGTGAAGAGTCAAAAGGGAAGGATAATTTGGAACATAAATTATTGTTAGACATTGTATTTCTGGAGGTCATTAAATTGGGGACACTGACAAAACTAGGATTGCATCTGCAGGTTCTCATTGGACAGAATCACAAGAATGACAAGAAATGCAGAGGGTATGAGATATATGCCAATCAGAGTAGTTTTAAGAATTCTTATGTGATTCTCTTTTACTACATTACTATGCACACACACACAGACACACACACACACACACACACATATATATAATGCACATACAATAGTACATATGTTGAGTGCTTGAAAAACCCATTGAAAAGAATGGGGAAAAAGTGTAAGACAGAGGAATGGAGGACAACAAGAAAATAAGACTCTCTAACATAGATAGAAACAACATCCACAGGGCCTGCGTGAGTCTGCACTAGGTTCTCTCATATATATTATGACTTCAAGTACAGTATTTTTATGGAATTTCTAGATGTGCAAATGAGTGGGTTTCCGATTCTTGTGCCTGCACCTGGGCTCTTTTACTTCTGTTGGTTTGCCTTGTCTGCTTTGACATGACCATTTTTGTTTTTTATTTTATCTTATTATATTTTTGCTATGTTTTTGAAAAAACTGAAGGAAAATCTAGCCACTGTGATAAAGTAACAACTGAACCGTTACTTCTTCCTGCTGTATGAGCTGCCCAGTACAGGCTTCATGTTCAGGAGTAACTGATCCACATATAATTGGATGCCACAGATTTGGGATTTTGAGTATATGTGTGTGTGTGTGTGTGTGTGTGTGTGTGTGTGTGTGTGTGTTTGCTTGCTTTTATCTAGTTACAGTTTGATGGTGTTTTTTTTTCTACTTTAGGGGTATGATTTTATTTTTTTCTTGTTTGGGGATTTGGTTTTGTATTAGGTTTTATTTCTTTTTTTTCTCTCTCTCTCTCTTTTTTTTTTTTTTTTTTTTTAGAAAGAATTATAGTTGAGTGGGTCAGGTATGGGGAAGATCTGGAAGAATTTGGCAGAGTAGAAGAATATGATCAAAATATATTTCAGTTTAAAAATCATTTTAATATTAATAAATAAGAAAGTGCTATGGAGTCTGGTGATTATCACCATTGATTCACAGGAATAATGTGAAACTAACAGCATCTGGGAAAGTGGCACAGATGAGCTGTCCTATAGTCCAGCCTTATATTGTCTATAGTACAGTGTTATAATGCAGTTTCTATGCTGTTATTATCTAAACACACCTGTCTCAGTCTCAGAAAATATGAAATGCATATAAAACAGGCCCTTTGCCATCTCTAACCACTTTTCCTGGACATTGATACTGGGAATCATCTTTGATCACACTTCTCATGCCATTCAGAGTATCACTAGAGCTTAGAAGCCAGTGCTCTAGGTTGAGATCAACTTATGAAGTTACTTATTGTGTCTTATATTAAAGAGCAAGCTCGTCCTTCAGAGTCATGATTCAGTCACTTCTTCACCATGTCCTAGAGAAATTGCCTTAGATTTTCTCTCTCATGAGGAAAATCCAGGTGGTACTAACCCAAAAAGAACCCTCACAACAGTATGTATTTCATTTCTCAGAATGTCCCCGAGCCCTGCTGTTACAGATATAGCTCAACCTGGCCCATACAATAATAGACAAGGGTGTATATAGAGACAAGGAATCTACTAAAATAAATTTTCATGACTTGTTCTCAACTGGTCCTTTCAGAAAACAAACATGAGGCACCCAAGTAAATAATATTCCACTGAGATTGATGGTTCTTGTATCCAGCATCTCAGATGTACACCATGGAAAAAAACAAAATGTGGCATTTGATTCTGTATCAGTAGACCAGACACCAATAACAGGACATCTTCATTGAAGTGATGGCACAGGAATTTATGCATTATCTGTATGCAATTCATGCCTTTCTCTGGGATAAGGGCTGGTGTTAAGGGCCATGCAATTGTAAGCCAGTGAATTGAAAATGGCTAGCAAAGAAATTCCATCAGAACCCCTTCCAGTGTGTGACTGTTGTGGGCTGGGGAAGAGAGTAAAGACTGGGGAAAGAACTTTCAAGGCAATGCCTGTCTGTAGGGAGAATGCATGTTGGAGGAAAATTATCTTAATTTATGAGGTATATTCCTTCCAAAAGTTCTCTAGAGCTTGAAACTCTGTTTTGGAAAAACATTTATAGTTGAGAATCCATTGAAATTAATCTGGCTATGGCTTGACTTCATTCTTATTATACTTTATGGTCTGTATCTACTCTACTAGTTGATGATTCCTTTTTTGGCTCTAATTAATTTTGGGTCTGTTTTAAATATGTCAATCTGAGGTATGGTGCTTGCCAGATATTTAATAACAATGAACCAAGTCATTTACATTGATGACTATTACTATTGCAAACTAGGAAATGGAAAGTCGATGGGATAAAAAGGACTATCAGGAGTTCCAGACTTAAATCAGAGTATTTAAAGACAAGAAAAATGACATGCAATAAAACATTATTATATGTGTGTAATGTCTATATGGCAGTTGACACAAAGTGCAGTATCAATAAGGACTGTCTCCACTAAATCCTACACATAACTGAATCAGCATCTGAAATTCATTGTATTAAAAATCAGCTCCCTCCCTTCTCTTTCTTATGTCCAAGATGTCCTGTATATAACCTGGCTATATAATTTAGGTGACATCAAATACTATTCCAGAAATATAAGGGCCTAATAGTACCTGGAAAAATATATTTATATGTCTGTAGCTTCATAATCCAATCTTTTCATCTAGGGTTGATCTATTCTTGACTGGGGGACAATTTAGGTGATTCCATTTCATGAAAGTAAACAAGAACTTGCTGGGTTTTTGCAAATGTGAAGACACAGAAGTACTTCTGGGAATCTGGGAATCTGATGATAAAGGTGACTCATGTGTCTTTGGACATGCATCTTTTGGAAATGATTCGATGGATTCAAGTATTTTCATATCATATCCATAGAAAACATGTCATCTTTCTGGAATTGCTAGATGACCGATGTCAGTTTGGCATTTTATCTTTATGTTTTGGGGGGATCTGAATTAGTATCCCTGCTGAAAATTTGCTTTACCAAAAATTACATTTGTATTGCCTTTTCCTGGAAGATATAGAACTTGGCCCCTTTTGCAAGATAGAGGGTCCAAGGATTGTCTAGCTACTTAAGGCTTGATTATGGCTCTGACAAATACTTTGTCAATCGAATGGGCAGGTATCTTGAATTCAGAATTCCTATCACTAAAATGCAATGAAAACAGTCCTGATTAAAAGTGTTGTATTATGCCTAGGTGTGGACATGTAGACAGATGCACTTAACGTAAAACAGTATATTATAAAATAAGTATGCAACACATTACTTGATATAAGTATTAAAAGTCACATGTATTGTATGATTGCCCTGAGAGTTTGGTGAGAGTTTATTATACCACAATAATATAAAATATTGGCTATTAATCATCATTGTGAAGTGCATATCTATTTATTTGTTGTCATTGTTTTCTATTAAAGTGCTTGTAATTGAAGTAAATTATAACATTTTCCTCTTTGCCTTTGCTCCCTCTGGCCATTTCCAGGAAATATTCCTCCCATTCCCCATCACTTAAGTTGGTAGCTTTTTGTTTTTAATTATTATTGTTACATGATGCTCGTGTGTGTGTGTGTGTGTGTGTGTGTGTGTGTAACATTCTGAGACTATTTTTGTTGTTTGTATGTATATGGTCTCAAGGCAGACCATTCTTCCCTGGACAACCAATAAAAAGGCATAAAATGCAAAAAGTCCTTCTGCACTGAACAAACCAGGAAAGTTAAACACAAAGGCATTCTTAAAATGTTTAACCTGTCCTAATCCTGGAATTCTGGGAATGAATATACTTCACAACCCAGAGATCTTTTGCTGTCTGGTAAGCTAGGCTCCACCCATATCTCCCAAAATATTGTGTTTGTTTGTCCCAGACTCCCCACCCCGAAACCTTTATTACTTCTGGCCCATAAAACTCATCCTTGTGAGTGATGTCACTTGTGATTTACAATGGGCTGAGTGACTCCTATGCTATCTTAGGACCAAGCTAAATCCTGACTCCCATAGGCATTATGTTTATCTCAGTCATTCTCCTTCATGGGGCAGAAGAGATGCTCACTACTGATAATAGTTTTTACCATGATAATTAACAATGTTTCATTTATGATACTTTAGAATTGTGATAAGTAGAAATTGCCCCTGTGTTACAAAATGACTAGCAGCATATGGCTGCATGCTTTTCCTTGATAGCAAGGAAGCAACAGTGGCTTATTGTGCTGATATTATTTTTCTTAAATAAGTGAATTTCAAAGTTGATAGAGAAAATCTTTTGGGAAAGGAGTTTTTGATATCTTAAATGGAAAGTTCTTTTCTCACTGTACATATATTTTCCTTCTGCACAGTGTTAGGTTAGAAACTGCCCTTCCTTTGCATTTTGTATTAAATGTGTAAGCAAAGCACTTTTTTCAGTGCCATAAGAAACTTTATTCTCTTTCACTGGCTGTGAGTTTCTTTTCCTGGCTGTCTCCGATAAGTAACCAAAACAATTTCATTTTGGCTAGTGGTTTCTCATGTGAGTGATGACAACATCTCCTCTGTTTGGGGACCAGAATGTCAAGCCCTGACTGGAAATCCTTGGCTGTCCTCTGTCGTTCCCAATATGAAATGGAAAGTTTAGTCTTAGAAAATGCACATGGTGAAAGAAAACATTCTTTTATTTAAATGTGTGAAAAAATCATAAAGAATATATTCCTACTAGTGAGAAGTTTGCTGAAATGGTTAAGTAATCAGAAAATAAAATGAAAATTTGTGCTGAAACTTGTACACGTTATTGGAAGAAAGTGTGCTGAAAAATGCTGATTCCATTGCTTTATTGTAAAATGCTACCTTGTTTCCATTATTGCAGCTTGAACCATTTCTGCAAGAAATAAATAAATGTGCTTTGACTTGAATTTCTTGCAATCGAGCTGAGAACAGTTAGAAAGACTAATATGTGTATTTGTCTTTAATCTGTGAGAACTTGTCCAGTACAACTGCTGATGCCAGAAGGAAGCTATACTTGGAGGAGATTGTGTGCAGAAGGTTAGGTTGGATATGAAGACTGTGATTTGATATTTAAGAAGAAACTGAGATTTTGTTCCATGTGCTTGAACTTGGATCTGTGAAGTACATGATTTACCTTTTAACATATTAATATGATAAAGGTAAAGAAATGACAACAACCACGGTATTAGAGCATATTGGGTAAGTAATTTGCACATTGCATGGGAGGGCTTTCAGCTGTGAAATTCATTTCAGCCTGTCTGTGGTGGTTTAGATAGGAATGATCCTTTGTCTCCCCACCCCAATAGGCTAATATATTTGAATGCTTAGTTGTTGGACAGTGGCAATACTTGACAAGAACCAGGAGGCGTGGCCTTATTGTAGTAGGTGTGGTATTATTGGATGAAATGTGTCACAGAGTGTCCTTTGGGGTTTCAAATACTAAAGCCAGGTCCAGCATCTTTCTCTCTTTTGCTGCTGCCTGCTGATCCAGATACAGAACTCTCAGCTTCCTCTCTAGCTCCTTATTTGCCTGTATGTCCCACCATGCCTCCCACCATGACTAAAATGCACTAAATCTCTTAACCTATAAGCCAGCCCCAATTAAATGTTTTTCTTTTACAAGAATTTTCATGGCCATTGTGTCTCTTCACAGCAATAGAACACTGACTAAGATACTGTTCATGTGTTTTAGTGCACAGTTCTTGATACATTTACTTAGGATGAGCTTTAAGTTTAGCAGGAAGAGAAGATAACCAAGATATAAAATAATAAAGGTAAGGAATAGGGTTTAGTGGACAAGAGTTAAAATAAAACACTTAGAAATTAAGAAAAATCAGTCACTCAATGTGAAATCTATTTATAATTTCATACACACTTAAATGGAAAAACTCAGACAGTATGAAGTGATATATAATAGTATGCAAATGCCTCATAAACTGTTCTGATCCTTAGGAGTGGTACTTTAATATTCTTCTTACTTAACAAAAGAATAAACTAGTCTCTAAATCTGTTTCATGTAGACACATTGAAGTATTGTGTATAAAGGTTAAGAAAGATAGCAATGAGAAGAAAATCAGAAAACCATGCTAATATAATAAAGAGAAGAAGGCTATGGGGAGAAAGGTCCTGATTCCTGCTGTTCACACCAATGGGTTGGGGCATAAAAACTGATGTTTGGGCTAAGATATAGAGGAAAAAACTTTACCTACAAAAAAGTATTAGCAGATAGCTAAAGGACAGTTGAGAATGTTGAAGAACATGGGCACTAGGAATATGAAATCTAACAGGGAGTTAGTTTCAGTTAAATTTCAATAATCCAAGATGAAAAATCAATAGTTCCTGGCCTATCCAGACAGTGTAGTTGGTTCAAGGCTGAATCACCTAATGCAGAAATCCTGGAAGTACAATTTTATTGAGGGATTTAACTGGAAACACTGTAATTCCCATCCATACAAATGATCATAGGGATCAATGATGTTAACAATAGAAAATTACCAAACTTTGAACTCATTTCAAAAACATTAAAGAGTTTTGTGTGTGTGTGTGTGTATGTATTGTAGTGATATGTAGTCAAAGAGGTCCATAGTAATGAAGGGGTGATGACAAGTTCAAAGTTGGCCTCATAATGGTAAGCCCTAACTGGGTACTTGAGAAAATGTAGAGATTTTCCTTTGAGGTCCATGATGGAAGACAGTCATGTGTGCTGAAGCTTCCATTAAAAAGCCATGACAAAGGCACTTTTCTTGGGTCATGTAGAGACATGAAGTAGGTGTTATGGCCCAAATGGTTTCTTCAAACTCAAATTTGGGATTAGTAATTAAGACAAGGTTTAGAAAAGGGAACAGGGGCTATAACTGGGGAGTAGAGCTAAATCTGGCCATGAAAGGGAACACAAAACAAAAGCAGCATGTGCAATGAGCCTCTTGATTAGATGAAGTTGCATTTCAGGATTCCTGGAATTATGCGTAGTATGAGTCTCTGAAGGTATCATGGCTCTTTCTATATTACTAATCTGTGCACTAAAGTTTAGTTTGTGCATTAGCTTCAGTAAGAGATTTGTCAAAGACTCAGGAGAAAATGGAGCAAGAATATATACTGTGATGAAAGGTTAAGAGTGCTTTTTCTCCCTGTGTGTCTCTCCTCTGTCTGTCTCTCTGTCTATCTGTCTGTCTGTCTGTCTCTCTCTCTCTCTCTCTCTGTCTGTGTGTGTGTGTGTGTCTTGCCTGTTTTTGTCACAAAATAGATTGTTATATTGTATTGACACTAGTGCAGAACAATGTTGTTGGTTGACTATGGTCATAGAACAAAACTGTGAAGTATAAAAAACAAAGTCTCCTATAAATTAAGGAAAAGACAATTCATCTGTAGGCCAACACAGACCTAGTTATTCTTTTTCTTTTTTAAATAAAAAGGCTTTTTGCATACTTAGTATTACTTTTTAAATTCCTATTACTCTGTGTGTGTATATGTGCCTTTATGTATGACACATGTATGCAGAGTCCCCTGGGCACCAGAAGAGAACATTGGGTCACACAAAGGTGGAGTTACAGGCAGTTGTGAGCTCTTGCTGGAAACCAAACTCAGGTCTGCTGCAACAGCTGCTAGCACTCTTAAGCACTGAGCCATGTCAGCAGTCCCCATATTTAATATTATTGATAAATTACTGTGTTCCATCTTTTCCTCATTGAAATCCCATTCTCATGACTCCTTAGCAATTCCTTGATGTCTGTGTGTATTTCAATGAAACACACATAATTGAAGATTCAAATTTAACGTCTACAGATAAGAGAAAACATGTGATGTTTGTCCTTCTGGGATGGGGTTATCTCACTCAGAATGATTGTTTCCAGCCCTATCCATTTAAATATGAATTTCATTTTTCTTAGTAACTGAGTAGTACTCTACTGTGTTAGTATACCACATTTTCAATATCCATTCATAGTTGATGGACATTTTGGCTATTTTATTTCCTGTATATGGTGAGTAAAGCAAAAGTGAACATATGCGAGCTGATATCTTCAGAATAGGATATAGGGTCCACTGGGAATCGCCCTCACTGCTTTTCATAGTGGCTGTACTCTGTTGCATTTCTAGCATCAGTGCAGAAATGCACATCCACACCAAAGAAGGAAAAAATAGAATAGGAAGTCGTGAACAAGGGTGGTGCAACAGAGGGTAGAGTAGAGGACAGAGCATTGGGAGTGATAAACAATACTGAAGACTTTTGAAAAAGACATGTGGAAATTTGCTGATTTATACATACACATATATACATACACATAAATATACATACACATAAAACACTTACATAGGGGCACTAGAAGCTAAATAGTAAAAAGTTCAGTGCCAGAAATGAAATATTTCTTTTGGAATCATTGTCCTATGAGGTCCCATAGAACACTTAAACACTGCAAGATATTGCCATTGTATTCAAGCTCTTGGGGTAGAACAGTAATCATCAATCATACCCAGCTATGAACTCCGTGAGATACAACAATGAATAACCTGAGTAGACAAATCCACTGATGCAATAATGGCACTAACATACCTCATATTATGTTAAATGGACATAGTCTTAACCTGACTCTCAATGACTTATTATTAAACCCATAGGATAATACATCTCCCAACCCTCATTAAAGAAGCTTCTATTTACAGTACATGGTGACTAACACAGAGACTCACAACTGGACAAGGTGCAGAGAGTAAGAGTCTGCAGGATGTTCAGCCCTATATACAACATATACACTGTACTTCCTCC
The DNA here is from genome assembly GCF_943737965.1 of Phodopus roborovskii. Taxonomy (NCBI): domain Eukaryota; kingdom Metazoa; phylum Chordata; class Mammalia; order Rodentia; family Cricetidae; genus Phodopus; species Phodopus roborovskii. The sequence continues at coordinate 15,431,078 of NW_026126540.1, forward strand.
TCCAAGACTTCAGGATTCTTTGTGGAGGATGAAGGAGAGCTACATTGTTTTCTGGACATGGCAGGATATCTGAATATATGAATTCACCACAGTTGGAATGGCATACATAAAACATGTGCAAACTCAAGCTAGACCAAATCCCAGGAAGTTGGGTATAGGATACCATCCCTAACAGATGAGCTACTGGCAAGTATTGGCTACTGGAAAGAGAGAGACAGTTTCTTCTAAGAATGTAACTGTGCTAATTTGAATACTCTTGAGTGGAAGAATCACACATCTAAGCATATTTGGGAAACAAAAGTTGGTCATGAAAGGTGAAAAAGAAAGGACACATAGTTGAGAGTGTATGGAAGGGGATTTGAAAACAGTCTGGGGACAGGTAATTTTGACAAAAAAAGGTTAAAATATTTTTAATCTAGTCATTCTTAAAATATCAAAAGATTATTATTTAGTTATTTATTGTAAATCATTTTGTAATTGTTGATTATAAAATTCATAATGACTTTAAATTGCAGTTATATAGTGGCAGAGGAAAAATTCATTCAGGACAGGTAGGCAAACAAGTGTTACTAGGTGAGCTTAGCCCACTTTTCTTCAAAATTCTATAGATTAACAAATAAAAAATTACTTAAGAGAGTTTCATTGAGTTTGGCTACATTTTCTTTCCCCAATGGGATTCTAATCTTTCCACGTCTGAAGTTTATTGCTTCAGCCCCATTTGATTTATAAGAGCAAGAAGAAAAATCTTAACAGTATTTTTTATAACTGGAGAAACATATTTATTCCATTTTCACATAACTCACAAATAGCTAGACAGATTTTGCTTAAGCCTTCAGAAGAAATTCCATTTTAGACTAGACACTAATGTGGAAAACTTGAGGCCAAGTGACTTAACTTTTTAAAGTCTTATATATAAGAGGGAGAAGAAAGAGGGGGGAATGGAGGTAGAGAGAAGGCATTAGAGAAGGTTAGAAAAGGGAGTAGAGAGGGAGAGAGAAAAAAGCAGAGGTCAGAGCCAGACAGAAAGAGGTAAAACCATTTATGAACCAATTGGCATATTATTCAGAATCACACACACTCACACAATATACAAACACAACACACTTTCACATTTTTTTTCTACTTGCATCCTAAAAGTTAATGTACAAAATGCATGTTTAGTCCAATTGTTGCTGTATCCAAAAAAACATGCAGGATAATATTTTATCTCAATTGTACTATTAAAACCAATGTTTCTGTGATTATGTGAGGAAAAGCAGAAGCTAAAACACAAGTATGTATTAGTTCAACACTCCTACATTTATGAAATGTGGGAGCAAAGCAGAAAGCAAAGATCTGAGTTACCAGACACCGTTCCCTGCAGGAGAACTCCCATGGACTTCAAAGGCGTTCCTACATGAAACCCAGACTGGAGATACAGAGGAAGGGATGAAAATCTGCCAGCAATTGCCATTTGCAGAATTGCAGCCAACTTTTACAAACTCAGAGGTTGCCCTTTTTGATTTTTATCAGTGAAAACTGTCTGGAATGACCAGAGTCGCTTCTGAAGTTCTCATTTCTTTAGTACAGACTAATGTAAGTTGGAAAATTTTTGGTTTTCATTAACTGTGTCCCAACTATAGTACCTAAAGTGTTAATGCCATTTATTTCTTCAGGGGCAAGTAAAACTTTGCTTTTATTTCTACATATTTATGAGAATGGTGGTATTGCAGGTGTGGGCAGACTGCCAAATAAGGTAGGGATCTAAGGTATCAGAAAGTGCCTTCCAGTGTGATTTCTGCATTTTTCCGTGTTGTCTGTCTATTGCTTTGGGTATGCCACACTTCCCACTGCTAGTCTGCTTTTTGTGGTTGAAATAGGGTCAGCTCCCACAGCTCCCCAACTGCTTCCTTTCATTTGCTATTTATTTAATGAAATTGTGGTACAAAAAGGGGAAATAGGCCTTAAGTAACAAAAGACCTCTCTAGAAACTGACAGTAAAGACTACTACAGGTTGGTCACATCAGTATTCTCTTCTGCTCTTTGGAATATAAGTGCATATAAAAGAAATATGCAAGACAAATCAAGCCATTCTCTGAAGACAGCAATAGTCAACACCACCGCAATGTCTCATTGTCTGATCATTTAACTTTAAGTTTGCTAATACAAGTTTTTGGAAGACTTTGCCAGCAGAACAGCGAAATGGTATCCCTTGTTTACTGTGGTGAAGTGTCGCTGCATGTGTCTTAGTAGATGCATGTGTTCATGTGTTCTTATGTGCCATCCAGCATAATTTAATTCTATCCTGAAGCAGTATCGTGAAAGACAGCAAGTAAATGTGGGAAGATGTGTGCCTTTGTTTTTAAAAAAAAAATTAAATTAATTTTTATTTAAATTAAAAACACACTTATTTTACATATCAATCCTAGTTAGTTCTCTCTTCCTCCTGTCTTCCTATTGCCCCACAATATGTATATTTTCTTACACACACAGCTTTGGGAGACCCCTTCTGTTCAGGCCTAATAGAGGCAGTGGGTATACTCTGCCACACTGATGTTAGGTGATGTACATCCATCTATCAAAACTTCCGGTGTAATTGAATCATCTTGAGTACCATGGGCTGGGCTGGGTACTACTAAGTGATCATGGCTCAAACTACACAAAAGCTGAGTTTATCAACTTGGAGCCTTCTTAATACTTCAAGTTTCTAGTTTAATGGCTTTCTGAGGCTCAACAACCATTTGCAAAATTAAACGTATATAACTTATTAACTAATTATCCAAATATGTGATTAGGAATGCTAAAATATTCTAGTATGTCATCGTTGTGTCAGAAAAAAAAAACAATATTTTGTTAGAAAAGTTTGTATATGGTCCCTGCTTGAAATATAACAAAAATTAAACTTAAAATAAATGGAAAAGATGATAATACACTATATGTTCTCCACAGAATAATACAGTACATGAAATACAAACATAATATTCTATATTGAGTTCATCATTATGCTATAGTTGTATATAATGAATAGGCTTATGTGTAATTGCTATAGTAAAATTTGTAAATCTCTCCTCTCTCCCCCTCTATCCTTCCCTCGCTCTCTTTCTTTAGAAAACACACAGAAAAATAAATAAAACAGCAGGATTTAAAAAAGAAACAAAGAAAAAGCATGAGAAACACACACACATCATGTAGAAAAACCATAAAACACAAAACTGGAAACCATAATATACAATAAAAAACTAGCAAGGTAAATAATGCTCAAACAAAGCACTTTACTTACCAACAACAACAACAAAACCAAAACAAATAAGGAAAATTATTTTTCCTTCACAAGCAGTTGTCAGTTAAAGATAGCTTCTTGGTTAGGGATGGGAGATCATGCCCACTTCTGTCTCTCACTACTAATACCCTGCCTGTGTAGGGCCTGCACATGCTGTCACAGTCTCTGTGTCTTATATGCATGTAAATTCTGTTGTGTTAGAGGACACATTTTTTGTTGTTGTTGTTGTTGTTGTTGTCCTTTATCCCCTCTACCTCTTACAATTTCCTCACATCCCCTTCCCCATGGTTCTTTCCAGCCCTGAGGTCAGGAATTTACAAAGACATCCCATTTAGGACAGAGTGTTCAAAGTTCTCTTACTCTCATCACATTGTCTAGTTGTGGGTCTTTGTATTACTGAACATCTTCTTTAGGAGAAAGCTGCTTTGATGATACCCAAGGAACACATTTACCTATAGGTAATGATACATGAGCTACAAATTGACTGATAAGTACAACAGACTATTGTTAGGAGAAATTTTATTGCTATGTTTCTTTAGTAGTAAAATAGTATTTGGTTTTCACATAGGTCTACAGCCTATCTACAAAATGGTTCTTTTGAATAGTGTGAAAATATGTTTAAGTGTTTCATTTTGTATCCAAACATGTTAAAAACACATTTTCACCTGTGATTTAGAAGTAGATTTTAGTCAGTGTGATTAGAACCACAGGAGGAATTTTATGGGAAAGGAAAGGATGGTTATAAAGAAGAAATAAAGAGATAGGGATGGTCAGTCTTCCATCAGGAAAAGGGTAGTGGAGGTGATTGTAAGATTTGCTTGACATGGTGTTTCCACTGTTCACTGCTATCATTGTAAGCAACCATTAACTTACAACAAAATTACTATGATTAGAAATTCCCAGTAGTATGTTCTTTGTTGTAGTTGTCATCATAATTTTTGCAACCTACATTTTACAGATGTGCAGACAGGAGAGAAATTCACAGAAGGATGATGCCAGGCTTGATTGTTCTTGTACAACTTTTAAAGAATAGAGCATTTGAATCTATGTGAAAGTAATATTTGTGGGCACTTACTTAGAAATACACACAACAATACATGCCACGTTGTCCAAAATTGCCTTGTGTTCCTTTTGTAAGCCTTCATTTCCTTTATCTTACCCAATTCCTTGGTTAATACTGTGTCTGTAGGCAGTTGATTTCTGAGCTATTGCAGTGACATTCTGATTGGCTTCAGACCTCTATCACTTACAGAAGTGTCTCAATACAATCTACAGGTTTTATCTGAATACTAGGATCAGCATGTATAATTTTTCTAATAGCATCAAGTTGTAAGGAGTAAGGTTTTTCTGCCCGCTGCCTGGTCTAGTCCCGCCACCGCGCCAGCCCCAATTAGCACACAGAGACTCTGTATTAGATATAATTCTGTTGGCCCAGTACTTATCGGCTCTATCTTAAGTATTAACCCATTTCTGCTGATCTATGTATTTCTCTTACCGGGGAGCTGGCCAGCATTCTGCTGTCTCCAGACTCTCCATTTTGACTACTCCTTACTACTTCCTCTTTCCTTCTTGTCTCCTAGTCCCTCCTATCTTCCTTTCCTATTGGCCAACAGTGCTTTATTCATTAACCAGTATGAGAAACATATATACATAATGGCATCTCCCATCATCTCCTCTTCTCTGTCTAAATAAAAAGAAGGGTTTTAACCTTAACATAGCAAAATATATCACATAACAGTTATCAAATAAGAATCACTATTTAGTCCATTAACATTTAGTAAGATTTAAAAACATACTCCATCATCTATTCTATCTTATTGAGTCTAAAGTCCTATATGTACCTTATCTTTAATCCTAACTAAGGAAAACTATAACCATAACTATCTGTCTTCAACTCCTTCAAAGACCACAGAAGGATAGTATATAAACTCTAGAAATGACAGAGACATCTTGCCTTGTCAGTTACCTTGTTCGGTAATCTTCCATCTTCAGCCCATAGGCCATAGTGTGTCTAGCAGACTCTTCAGCAAAGCAGGAAACTTTAGACTGTCTTCTGGTATTGGCAGTTTGTCAGTCACTTTTCTCTGTGTCCTGCAGACTGTCTGGCAGACACTTCCATGAAGCAGGAACTCTGTAGCAATGTACATCTTGAATCAGCAGTCACTTTTCTGTGGGTCTTGCATGTCCAGTTCATACAGCATAAAGTCAAACAGTCCAGACAAGAACAGTATCTTGTCCAAATGGCTAGTCTTGCCATATTGGAGGCAAACTCCATAACGTGTTTCTTTAATGTCCATCTTCCTTTCTGAAGCAGGTGGTTTTACCAGGAGCATTTATGTCTCATTGTCAAGAAAAACCCTAAACCATTTTAAATGCCATATTCTGTAAGTCTTTGAAAGGTTTGAAGAATGCCTATCTCAAATACATCTCTGTGTATCTTGAAAAACCTAAATAACTTAACTCTAAGTTTTGACTATCACAGGTAATTATCTATAATCTGTACTACATTATACATTACATTTCTAAATGAGCTATACAAACAGAATACCTAAACAAGAGGAGAAATATACATATGACAAAATTGAATTTAAATTTGTATCAATAAATGCAAATCCATTCCAAAACAAAGTATTCATATCTATACCATAATTCCCTTTTTACCTTTAAAAAGAATTGGCTGTGATCATTAACCATTTATAACCAAGCCCATTTAAATGAAAACAAACATTTATAACAATATTTGTGAATTTGGGCATTGTTCTTTCCAAACTACTTCCTGCTGATAGGGGGCACTGTCATGGGGGATTCTAAGAAGATGCAAAAATCCTGGCTGTAGTCTGCAAGGCTGGTTTGTCCCAACTGTTTTGAATGTTGGATCACCTGGGACGTTGTTTCAGGGGGTCTGGCTTGATCAAACCACATTATTCTGGAAGGAATCCACATCTTTTCATTTTCTGTGGAAACAAAAATAGAAAACCTTTTCCCCAGTACCTTGTCCTTAGACTTAAATTTTTGAGTCAAAACATTTTTAAAATATATAAATTGATTTAATCCAGCAGTATTTCCTTTAACAGTTGTTTCTGCAGCAGTCAAACGATATAAAGACAATATAATGCCATACAGTATACAGATTCTTTTTGTGCTTTTCATTTTTACATGGCTTTATTATTACTCTTCCTTCTTTTAATTTTTATTTCTTGATGCTGGGTTTCTCTGTGTAACTATTATCTGTCCTGGAATTCACTCTGCATTCCAGGTTTACTTGGAAATCGCAGAGACCTGCTTGCCTTTGTCCCCTGAGTGCTGGGATTAAAGGCATGTGCCACTACACCCAGTTCCTCTCTGTCTTTTTAAAACCATGTTTTGTTTTTTTGTTTTTTTTCCCCAAGCCTATGTATTTTTTAAAACAAACTGTAAACCTTTAGAGGTTTTTCTTCATATGAATCTGTCTTTACTGTAAATCTTTATCTTTTTCTGGCCATGAGTCTTTATCTGTTAAACAACAACATTGCTAAAATGAAATTCATAGTTGTTTCTGCAGCAGTTTATCAAACATGGCGGTGGCTATATTACTGCCATCACTGAGAGCTGTGGTCACCACCTTGCTCTGCTTGCTGCCATCCAGCAAGGATGCTGCCAGCTTGGAGATGTAGTCACTGCCATTGCCATCTCTCATACACACCAATAAATTGTTAGCAGTGCTTTTTAAAAGCTATGCGGTTTTTCACAGCTTATGCTGAGTCAGGAACCTTCTCTTAAAGGAGCTGCGTGAATATCTGCTTTTCTCTTGCAAAGCAGAGTTCAACCAAGAAAAATTCTGCTACCAAGAAAGCTTGCTTGTCTCTGTTCTTTTGTTTCTAAAACCCTATTTAAGCTTTTGTTAAATTTTAAGTGGAAGTTCTTATTAGCCACATGGGCGCCATATGTAGGGAGTAAGGTTTTTCCGCCTGCTGCTGGTCTTCCGCCATGCCAACCCCAAATAATACACCGAGACTCTGTATTAGATACAATTCTGTTGGCCAGTTACTTGTTTCTTATCAGCTAGCTCTGTCTTAATTATTAACCCATTTCCATGTATTTCCACTTGGTCTTACCAGCGAGAGGTGGCTAGCGGTTGTGCCTTCTCCAGACTCTCCATCTTGACTTCTCCTTACTACTTCCTCTTTCCTCCTTGTCTCCTAGTCCCTCGTATCTTCCTTTCCTATTGGCCAACAGTGCTTTATTCATTAACCAGTATGAGAAACATATATACACAATGGCATCTCCCATCATCAAGTCCTGTTAAATGTTGATCTCATCCATGGGCTCCTTACCATAGAGTCTAAAGTTGTTACAGAATCTCTTTTTTTTTTTTTCTGCCTCCTGGAGACTCTTCTAACCTTCTTCTTGGTACTATCTTATGCTTCTGAAACATGCTGAGCTAAACTTGGCTGTGGGATCTTTTATTTTCTTTCTTCTTGGATCGTTCTTCCCTTAGGTATATAGATACATGCAGAACTAACTCCTCATGGCTTCTGTACTTATGAAAAATATTTTAGTTCACCCTGCCTAAACTAACGCCATGGCCATCACTATCTTACTTAGGGTTGCTGGTTCTGTGATAACACACAATAGCCAAAGCAAACTGGAAAAGGAAAGGTTTAGTTCAGTTTACAATTCCATATCACAGTTCATCACTGAAGGAAGTCACAGCAGAGAATCAAAGAGGACATGAACCTTGAGGTTTGAGCGGATGCAGATGCCAATCAATGAGCATTGCTTACTGACTTTCTCTTCCTGGATTGTTCAGTTCGATTTCTTATAAGTCCCAGGAGTTGCACTACCTGTAATGGGCTAGACCCTCTCACATCAACCATCAAACAAGAAAATTAAGAAATTTCTTCCCTGATGACCTAAATTTGTGTCACGTTGACATAAAACTCCCTAGTATATCCACTTATAAAGTCACCTTGTCTTAATTAAAGAGCATCCATTGCTACCTCCTTTTACATGATTTGCATTTCTTCACTCAAACAATTTTTTATTGTCTTCTCTTAGGGTTCCTACAAATTACAGAAGAGGTCATGCCTGTAGTGAGCTGAACATATGACAGCATAATTCCAGAAGTTTTGAAATCCTTTAAAAAAAATGTCTTGAAAAGAAGTAAATATATTCCAATCACTTTTATAACAACAATACATAGTTTCTCTACTTTTTTTCTTTTCTTTAAATAGAAGACATATGGTAATCTGATGACAACAGTAATTTTAACTCCATCAACATTTTTTTCATATTTCAAGGAAATGATTTTTGGAGAGATTAAACTGACTGCTAAAAATTTCTCTTTCAACCAGTCAAAATGACAGTAATTTAAACAAACCTAATTTCTGAATATATGCACAATTAATTCAAAGTGTCCATCGGAAGTTTAAGTATTTTAAAATTCTGAGATGAGTCGATCTTTCTCTAAATATTCTTTGTTTTTCTGCACAACTGTTAACGTAATTATTTTAGAAGGTACATAATTTTAAATTGACAACATAAAGAAATAATTTGTGTAACAGATGATGGAGAAAAATGACTGTTGTGAGAAATGAAGCATTGGTATTTTAATTTTTTGGTGTAGAGAAAAACATTGTGGATTTTTATTTGTTATTTATGAAGGAAATCTGAAAGAAGTTCAAACTCAAAGAACTTTGAGGTGTGAAGTCACAGCACTCTGAATGGAAGTAAGCAGTCGTACTAAAGAGGATTACTGAAAACACAAGCTCATATCTCACTTCAGAAAAGATACTTTATCTGCAGTTAATTTTATATGCATATTGAGGAAACTTTGGATCTTGTTATACTGATCTAAGTATTATCAGACAAGTTAGCCATGACATCATCCACACTCCAATGGCAGTTAGGAGATTTGGTATGTATGTGTAATGATTTGCCACATATGCATGGAATTAAATGTCCCAGCCTTCCAGCCTTCTCTGATGTTCCATGTGAGATATGTTCTTTGGATTTGTACATGATCATAAAAAGTGGCTGAGTCAAGAGATTTTTAGAGTATCTAAAAACAACCTTAATTACTTCTAATAGATGGAAAGAAATCATGAACTCATGAAGTAGTGTGTGTGTGTGTGTGTGTGTGTGTGTGTGTGTGTGTGTGTGTGTGAATGAGTACCAGACTAAGTATTAGCAAAACTGGATTTACTTCTGAATGACATGTATACTTTTCTCCCCCTGCTGGGAGTCCAAGATGTTTCACTTTAAAGATGAACAAAACACTCGGACCCCCCTGAATATGGGTCTCAGCCAGAAGGTCTGAGCAGTCTAAGAGACCTCAGACAGTGGAGCCAGGATGTATCCCTGGTGCACAAAAGGACTTTGCAAACATATCCCCCATGGAGGGATAACTGCCTTATTCTAGAGATAGGAGAGAAGCCCTAGTCCCTACTTCACAGGACCTGTCAGATCTACATGACCCCAACTGGATGGCATTCCCCTACATATTGTATTGTGGTGGGGGGTTGGGAGGGGAGGGTGTTTAGAGTGCATGGGAGAGGGTAGAGAGGGCAAAAGGGAGGGAAGGAGGGAGGGAGGGCTTGGGGGGAGGGAGGGAGGGAGGGAGAGGGAACTGGGATCGACATGTAAAATAATAAAAAAAAAAAAAAAAAAAACGCTTTGACTCCAAAATTTAAGTTGAAGAACAAGTTACTGGGGAAAAGTATTTCTATTTTTGTTTCCACAGAAAATGAAAAGATGTGGATTCCTTCCAGACTAATGTGGTTTGATCACACCAGACCGCCTGAAACAGAGTACAAGCTGATCCTACATTCCAAACAGCTGGACAAAACAGCCCTACAGACTACAGCTAGGATATCTGAATCTTCTTCGAATCCCCCAAGACAGCGCCCCTTACCAGCAGGAAGTAGTTTGGAAAGAACGACGCCCAAATTCCCAAATATTGTGTATAAATGTTTGTTTTCATTTAATTGGACTTTGTTATATAAAATTAAATAAAAAATACTCTTTATGCATAAAAAAAAGATGAACAAAACGGAATTTTTGTTGTGGAATAGAATATTTGTTTAACTATGTGAAGATGTATTAGTTTTGTTTATCTTGCATTTGTTTAACTATATAAAGATGTGTTACTATTTTACCTCCCTGCCTAAGGCACCCTATTGGTCTAATAAAAAGCTGAATGCCCAATAGGTATGCAGAGGAGGGATAGGCAGGGCTGGTGGGCAGAGAGAAAAGGGGAGCCAGCTCTCCAGTCAAGGGCCAGGCAGCTGAGGGTCAGCCGGCCAGGGGCCAGAAAGATAGACTCAGAGGAAGTAGCAAAGCAGTACGAACAGTACATAGATGTGGTAAATAAACCTCAGGGAAACACATAGGTTAATAGAAATGGATTAATTTAAGTTAAAAAAGAGCTAGCTAGAAACAACCATATGCTAAGGCTGAGCATTCATAATTAATAATAAGTCTCCATGTCATTATTTGGGAGCTGATTGGTATCCCAAGGAAAATGCCAGCTGTAGTCTTATTGAAGTGAATGACATTTTTAAAATAAAAACTATGTAAAAATGAAACAATTAGGAAAATATTAAATGTTCAAAAATGCTACGTGTATAAAATGAGTGTCCATTCCAGACACTATAGGAGTAGGGCTAAGGAAATACCAAATCCTAAAGTTATACAAAGTTAAATATTGAAGCTACCATTCTACTGATAAAATTAAATGTTCAAAAAGCTTTGGACATGAATTATTCTTACTATTGGAATCAAGCTGTGTGACATAAGGGTGGCTAATTCTGTATAGTGCAAGCTAGTGCAAAGCAGTGACTTCACAATTTTATTTTATTCCTTTCACTAAAAACAGATTTCCCCCTCCCATAATATAGTGATTACAGATTCCCACCCTTCTTCTGCTCCTCATCCCTTCCTACTTTACCTCCCAAACAGATCCAGCCCCATTTTTCTCTCATTAGAAATCAAACTAGCTTCTAAGGGTCAATAATAAAATAAAATGGAAGATAAAAGAAACCGAACACATTGAAATAGGACAAAAGAAACAAGTAGAATGAAAAAGATCCCAAGAAAAGACACAATAAACAGATATAGATGCAGAGAATTACTATATTCAAGAATCCCTTAAAACACTAAATTACAACCCATAAAAACACAAAGGACCTCTTGGATTAAGAGATAGAGAATACATAAGTATGTATGTGTATATTTTTTTCTCATATATATATATATATACACATAATACTTTATAATATATTTATATATTTTAAGTGTTATATGAATTATATATCTTATATATCAAATATATGTGACATACAACATATATATGATAATTGTTTTAAGAAATGAAAAGGAAAGAAAATCTCTGACACAATATGATGAGACTAGGAACCTCCAAAGATGCCATTGAGCTCATATTCTATTTGTCATCTATAGCTAGGAATGTATTCCACCCTTTAGAGTAGTTTTCCCAGAGATACTCTCTTGGAAAAAACTAAGTTTTTATTTAGTAATAATCATTCCACTTATTCTTTCAGCTTTAGGTCACCATCTGGTACAGCCCCATTAAGCCCCTATACCTGCTGCCTGAGTCTCTGTGAGTTCATTGTACTGATCCTGTTGATTTAGGGGGTTTTGTTTTTCTTGGTGTCCTCGATTCCCTTTGGCTCTTACAATATTTCTGCCTCCTCTTTCTTTGAGTTTCCTGAGCCCTGAGGAGAAGAATTTTATAGAAACATTCTATTTAGAGCTGAGTGTCCCAAATTCTCACTCTGCATGATGTCTGAGGGTCTCTGTATTTGTTCCTATTTGCTGTAGGTGGAAGTTTCTGTGACGATGGTTGAGTACTGATCTTTGAGTATAGCAGAATGTCATTAGGAGACACTTTATTATTACTACTTTTGTTTGTATTTTAGAATGACAATTATTTGATTTTACTTACTCCAAGTCACTGGGATATCTTGTCTCTGGTTCTTAGCCGCCCAAGCAACATTTGCTATGAGTGCAATCTTATGCAAAGTGCCTAATTGGATGGCTACTTCCACAAGCTTTTTGTCACCATTGCATTAGCATATCTTGCAGGTAGAGCAAGATCAAATGGTTTGTGGATCAGTTTAATTTTCCCCTTTTCCTTCGGTAGCATGCAGAGTAACTTCCTGTAACTCAGACACTATCATGAAAGGGTAAAGAATCTTTGTAGGCACCAGCTCAACGTGTCCATGTTCAACGAGATGTATAGGTCATGTCTTCAGCAATGGGGCCTTGCCTTGTGGATAGAAACCTATAGTTTTGACAACAACCTGAGTTACTTGGCAGTTCCCATAGACCCCATTTAGTTGACAGCTCAAATACATGCAAATCATTCCTGGTACTGGAAGCTTCATTTGGTGAGAAGAGATATCCATTTGGGGCTGTAATTTCATTTATATTACCTTCATATATGTCTATATTTCAGGAAACTTCTACTGTGTTAGGTTTTCATACATCCCACAAATGGGTCTTAAGTTTTGCTTTCTCTCCCCTATATCCTTCCTCATCTCTATTTTTTCCCTCCCCTCACCATTTGATGCTACCGTTCCAGTCTACCTGCTCCATTCATCTGTCCTTGATCTATCCATAACTATTTATCCATTTTCCTTTCTTAAGGCAATTTACCTGCCTTCCCCCAGTCCTTTATTCTATTTGTAATCTTTGTTATTCTCTGGATTATAGCTTGGTTTTCATTGATTTAACAGACAACATCCACATATAAGCAAATATGTTGCATATTTATCTTTTGGATCTGGATTACCTCATTCAGGATAATTTTTTCTAGCTCCATAATTTACCTATTAATTTGATAATTTAATTTTGAATGAATATTACTCCATTACATTATGTAAATATATCACATTTTATTTACATATTCATTGGTGAAGAACATTGGACAATCAAGAAAAGAACAGCAAAAAATATGGTCTCTGTGGTAGGATTATGTCCTTTTTTTATATATGCCCAACAAAGGTATAGCTGGATTCTGAGGTATATCTATTTCCATCTTCCTATGGAATCTCCACACTGATTTCCATTGTGGCTGTACAAATTTGGAATCCTACCAGTAATGGATGAGTGTTTGCTTACATGATGTCTTCATCAGCAGAAGCTAAAATTAGTTTTATTGTTCTCAGACATTCTGATGAGTGAGTATAAGATGAAATCCCAAAGTAGTTTTGATTTGCATTTTCCTGATGACTAAGGATGTTGAAAATTTTAAAAAGTGTTTCTCAGTCATTAGTATTTTCTCTTTTGAGATATCTTTGCTTAGGTCTACACCCCATTTTTAATTGGGTTATTTTTTAATATTTAGGTTTTTTAATTCTTCACATATTTTGGGTTAGCTCTCTATTAGATGTGTAGTTGAGAAAATCTTTTCCCATTCTGTAGTTTCCCACATTATGAAAATAACATGGCCCTTTGCCATACAGAAACTTTTCGGTTTCATGATGTCCCATTTATTATCGATCTTTGTGCCTGAGCTAACAGTGTTCTATTCAGAAAGACTTTTCCTGTGATAATAAGGTCAAAGTTATTCCCTACTTTCTCCTCTATTAGGTCCGGTTTATCTGGTTTTATGTCTAAGTCTTTGAACAATTTGGCATTGAGCTTTGTACAGGTGATAAATATGAATCTATTTGGATTCTTCTACATGCAGCAATCTAGTTTGAACTTCATTTGCTGAAGATGCTGAGATTTTATTTCTGTTTCTTAAAATTAATCAGTGTACATAGGTATGTGGATTTATGTCTGGCCCTTCAATTTAATTCCATTGATCCATGTGTCTCTGCTTTTGTTCCAATTTGTGCTGTTAATATTACTATATCTGTGTAGTAAAACTTGAAATCAGGAGTGGTGATGCCTCCAGAAATTCTTTCATTATTTGGGGTTGTTTTCACTATCTTGTGCATCTTAGTCACTGTTCTATTACTATGAAGAGATAGAAATTTACATCATGAGTTTGGTATTTGCAATGACAGGCATGACCAAGCTTTTTGTTGGAGGAATATAGACGACTTTGCGGCTTTGAACTAGAAAAAGAGATGGACAGTTTGAGTGATAATTAATGGGCCATCCTTATTGAAGCATGGAACACAGTGCTGAGAATGGTTTGAACTGTGGTGGCCCATCTCAAAAAGTTTCAGAGGGCAAGAATATTAGTAAGTGGCTTACAGACCACACTTGTGATATTTTGTACAAGAATGTGGTTGTTTCTTGACCTTAAATCAAAACTCTGCCTGAGGTGAAATTGAAGGGTTTTGGAATAATGGCATTTGCCAAGAATAGTTTAAGACAGACTAGGACTGACTGTGTCATGTGGTTCTTAGCAATCACTCATTTGTGGATCTGTAAGGAAAAGGAGAAAGCCACTAAGCAGGTTTGTTGTTGTTTTGTTTCATTTGTGTGTTTGTTTGTTTTTTCAAGACAGGTTTACTCTGTGTAGCTTTGGAGCCTATCCTGGCACTTACTCTGTAGTCCAGGCTGGCCTTGAACTCATAGAGTTCTGCCTGCCTCTGCCTCCAGAGTGCTGGGATTAAAGGTGTGTGCCACCACTGCCCAGCCACTAAGCAGTTTTTATTACTATAGCTCTACAGTACTAGTTTAAGTCAGGAATGATATGGCTCCAGCGGTTCTTTTATTTTTCAAGGTTGTTTTAACCATCCTTAGGTCTCTAAAGTACATCCTTACTATTGTCTGAATTTCTTCCATGACTCTTGTTCCCCTTTTCATCTCTAATTTTGTTATTCTCTTTCTGCCTTTCAGTTAATTTATATAAGGGTTTCTTAATCTTATTTATTTTCTAAAAGAACAAACTCTTTGTCCTTCATATTTCCCCATTCTTCTTTTTTTTTTTTTTTCTTATTTAAGTCCTGAGTTTGATTGTTTTTTGCCTTCTATTCTTTTTGGGTGTGATATCTTCCTTTTTTCTAGGTGTTTCAAGTTTGATGATATTAGTATGAAATTTCTCCAGTTGTTTGTTTATTTGTTTTTTTTTTTTTTTTTTTTTTTTTTTGGCTTTCAGTTACATAGTCATTCAGTACTATGAACTTCCTTCTAAGAATTACCTTATGTCCCATAAGGTTGGTTATGTTATTCTTTGATTTTTCATTTAATTCTACGAAGTCCTTAATTTCGTCCTTAATTTCTGTGTTGACTTTTTTTTTTTCATTCAGTAAATAGTAACTCAGTTTCCATGAATTTAAGGTTTCTGTAATGTGATGAGTTTCAGGAAAGGAAATTTGGAGGGGAAAATATGTTTGATCCATGGGAAATGGGGGTGGGGGGGCAAGCTGAAGCTGGTGATCTGTTGCAGAGCTGGGAATAAGACTTGGGGAATGAATTTGGAGGAGAGGAAAGAGAGCTGAAAATCTGCAGTTTGGCTATCTGCAGGCCTAAACACGGGGAAGCAGGCTTACCTTTAGTTAGACCTGCTTCCCTGACCAGAGTGATTTCACAGTTTTAAAAGAAACACTTTGTACTATATAGATGAGGGGTAGGATTTCAAGATTGGTACTCCAAAAGTCAGTTCTGAAATGTGCTTTTTGTTTGTTTGTTTGTTTGGTTGGTTGGTTGGTTGGTTGGTTTTTTGGTATAAGTTTTCTATTAGGAAGAATTCTCTGAAGAGCAGAAAAGGATAAGGGAGGCAAAAGACAAAGGGAAGGGGCTAATCCTTTGTATCATCCTGTCAAAACCCACAGATGGTAAATGTTGTCCAATCTCAATGAGTGCTTGAAGTCTTGTAGGCAGCATCTAAAACAGAAGGAAAATGTCAGAAGAGCTCAAGGTTACCTGTGTGCAACAAGCCATCCCAGACAATGGTGATCTACAGATCTGTGACATGTTGAATTCAGATGTTATTATACCATGGATGAGAGACAAATGAGTACTTTTGAATATCCATTCATGCAGCTATCTGCAAATCCTCTTGTTCTAGTTTGATTACCATTACTGTGATAAGGCATTCTGACAAAATGACTTAGGGAGAAAAGGATTTATTTCAGTTTGCAGGTCACAATGCATCATTGACGGGATTCAGAGCAGTAAGTCAAACAGGAACTTGAATCAGAAAACATGGAAAAACACTTCTTGCTGGCTGACTTGCAAGCATCATAGGTTTGTGCTTATATAACGTTCTAATATATTCCAGGATCACCTGTCCAGAGGATAATGCCTCTACAGTGAGTTGGACACTTCTGCATAAATTGACCATCAAGACAACCAATGCCTCCTGCACCCCCCACCCAGACAAACCTACAGAATAATCTCATCTGGGGAATCTCTCAATTGAGACTACTTTCTCAACTGAATTTCTACTCTGTCAAGTTGACAGTTAAAGCTAACTGGGCACCAATGGAATATAGAGTAGATAGTAATCTGTGTAACATTCTAGGTGGGGCTTGAATAAGCACCTTAAGAGATTATCAAATTATGGGGAAAAAAGACTCAGAGGCTGAATGCTATGGTGCCCAAGGGACCCCACTTCCTGCCCCAGTAGAGGCAAGAGAACAGAAGCCACTTTGACATTTTCCCAGGTTCTAGTTCCCTACTCATTCTGTAGCCCTAGAAAATGATTTGGCTTTGTGTGTCACCATTCTTATCTATGATGTACAGATAATAATTTTCCTCCTTGTAAGTTGGGTTTCTGAAAATTAAATGACTTAAAAGAGTAAAGGCCCTGAGAGGACTGAGAGACTTTTATATCTGTTGAATGTTTAATCAAATTCTTTCATTTATCAATAATAATAATAATTGTTTTTGGCACACTGTCCATCAAGGGAGGAATATGACAACAGATGTACATGGCTGTTTGTTATTTTGGTTCTTCTGTTTCACCCTGAAATGTTAATTTCAGCTTTCCAGATTTATAGAAATATAACAGTACATTGTCTCAGTGTGATAAATACTGGTGATAAGAATCTCAGCTTCCATTAATATTTAGCATGTTTGGGTATTGGGAATTTCAGTATATCCAGAGGCTTATTGTGAAAATAGAAGTTGGTATAACTTTAAGAGAAGAAACAAAATCATTGAGGATTTGTTCTTGAAAGGGATATTGGGACACTGGCCCTTTCCTATTTGATTTTTGGTTCATGATTAAAAGCCATGAGGTGGCCAGCTCCCTAGCCACATTCTTGCTACACTGCCTAGCCACAAGCACAAAGGAACAAGGCAAAGATATTATAGTCTGAACTTCTGAGTCAGGCAGGCAAAGTAATCCCGATGGCCTAATTTATTTTGCTTCATCTTACAAAAAGCTAATTGATATTTTTAATTTGATTCTTGCCTTTCTGCAAGTGGTATACAAGCAGACTAAGGATTTAGAAATGAGTGGTGGTTTCTAATTTGTTTAAAACACCCAGGAAGTATCAAAATCCTTAAGACAAATTACCCAAATGGATGGCCCCTTACCTGAGTTCCATATTCCCTCCTGAGTTTTGTGGGTAGTGAGCAAATAGCAATTGATCCTCGAGAGTTGACAACAACAGCAATTATCTAGCCATGTGTGCTAATGGCATATGAGAGAGCATAGCACACCATGCTTAGAGATGAAGGGCTGAACAGAGTGAGCACCCAGATGTGCAGAAAGCTGGCCTCATGATAGCAAGAGGGTAACTTCTCCTGTGGAAGGATGTGATTAGCTTGTTTGAATAATTCCACTGATTGGGAATTGGAGCCACAGGGCCATGGCTTACTCAGATCTACATGAATTGGGAATGATCCAGTGAAACAATTTGAAGGACACAGCCAGGAAATGGGGCTCAGACAAAGCAGAGAGATATCTAGGACATCCGTGGCAGCCAGCAGCCAGCTCCCCAGAGTCTGGCTCAGAATAACATTCTCTATAAATTAAACCCTCATCTGAAGAGTCTAGTAAAGGTTTTTCTTGGGTCAAGTCTTAGATTAACAACAGCATACCTTCCCACCCTCTCTCTCTCTCTGCCTTTCTCTCTCTCTCTCTCTCTCTCTCTCTCTCTCTCTCTCTCTGTGTGTGTGTGTGTATGTGTGTGTGTGTGTGTGTGTGTGTGTGTGTGTGTGTGTGTGTGTGTGTTGAGAGACCCTGGCTAGTTAATATTTATTCATTTCCACCTATTTTTCCCCAATGTAATAAATAAATAGTTGGGAATTTCATACAATACACAGTGATCACAGATCCATCATACCATCTGTGTGCCCCACAAACAAACAAACAAACAAACAAACACCAAGTCCAATTTGTGTGGTCCATATACTAATTCATTTTCTCCTCCAGTTTTTATGTATACCGAGTACATTTTTAAAATGGAGTTCATATATTCCTATTCTTTGATGAGAACTGATTACATTCCAAAATGACCCATGGTGACATCATTGTAAGCCTCAAGATGAAGGCAAGAAAATATATTTGGAAACTTGTTCAGTGTATTTTAGAGTACAAAGTAAGTCTGGATTGCAAAGGGGTAAGGATGTTGGAAATTGGGTATTCTTTTTAAGAGTGCACATTTTTAAGATGATATGGCAAAATAGAAGTGGCTACACACTGAAGAAAAATAGTTTCCTTACCTTGTTAAAGTTTGGGTTTTGCTGTGTCTAGGTAACAAGAGTTAACATGTAAAATCTTCTCCTTCTTAACAATGTTTGCAAGTGTGGTTGTGGTGAAAAACAAAAATGAAATGTAACTATGTACATTTTCATGTGAGAGAGCAACACACACACACACACACACACAAAGAGAGAGAGGTAGAGAGAGAGAGAGAGAGAGAGAGAGAGAGAGAGAGAGAGAGAGAGAGAGAACACACCTCATTTAAATGACTTCTTGTATTTGAATGGTCTGAGATCTGAGATCATTTCTAGGGAGTCTTGGTTCCCTTGGAGGACATGATCATAAAATCTGGGCTTCTGCACCAGTTTGGAGTATTCTTGAGAGCTTTCACCCTTGAGGTGTGCATACTGCTGAGTGAGATCATCAGAAGATAGTTTCATAACCATCATGTCCTTGTATGTTTCCTCTACCTTTCCATGCATGTTCCTTTCTCTACCTTCTGCTCTCTCTTCCTTTCAGAACCTCCCCTTAGATCTCTGGCATACGGAAACACTTCAGGGATGGTTTCCAGTGAATAGGGCAGCCACAGGAATGACTGAGATTTCTGCATCTGGTTCAAAGTATTCACAAATAAGCAAGAGGCAGGCATTACTATCTGACTTTCTAATGTGTTGCATAGCAATTTGGGTGGCTACGTTTTAAAAACAGCAGTTTCTTTATGTCCACAGGAAGAATATTTTATTGCATTGATTATTTTATGTACAAGTTTTCAGAGGAAATTTAATCTGGAATCTTGTGGAATAAACCACTTTTTTCACTTTATTGCCTTCAAAAGTGATTTAAGTATTTCCAGTTTAAAAGTTCTAATCATGTAAGCATTATTAAGCCATGATCCACTAATTCCTACTAATTTAAATTTTTGTAAATGTACCTATTCATTTTGGAGGAAATCTCATGTGATAGTCATATATATATATATATATATATATATATATATATTTTTTTTTTTTTTTTTTTTTTTTGAGAAACTTATACAGTTTCCTTCTTCTAAGAGCCTATTTCTGATCATTTGATTCATTTATTTTGGCTAAATATATTTGCTAATTTAAATTGTTTGACTTAAACTTTTGTTAATGTGTTAAAATTGCCATGTGAAGACATTTCAAATCCATGTTTACTACTACCAAGTAGTTTTCTAAGGATCTCAAAATAGAAGCAAGTAATTTGATTTTTTTGTTTGTTTGTTATTCCTTACACTTAAGCAAGGAGGATAATGAAGACTGAAAAAAAATGTGGACTCTTAATTATTTTTATATTTATAGATAGAGCACAGCTTAGAGTAAAACAAAAGTTTTAACAAAGCTACAAAGCTACATGCTTATGAAGAAAAACCCTGCTTCCAAATCAGTTATACAATTAAATTGTAGGTACTAAAAAAAAAAAATCCCCAAAAGCCATAATATTAAAATATTAAACTATAGTTTCATTTGGAACAATACATAAGCACATGCATACACATCTGTGAATGTGTGCATAAACGTGTGTGTGTGTGTGTGGAGAGAGAGAGAGAGAGAGAGAGAGAGAGAGAGAGAGAGAGAGAGAGAGAGAGAGAGAGAGAGAGCACTGCTAAATGCCGCTAAGTAACAAAGGCCAAGTGAATGGCTTTGAGTTTCATTGTTCTCTGGAACAGTAGCTCCCTCTAAACAGAGAACCACAGGAGAATTACCGAAAGTTATTTCCATTCCTGAGACCAGACATCTGGAGGGCAGCCACGGTGAGTATAAAATGTGAAGCCAAATGTTTTATTTCTTACTGAATTCTAGACTATTTCTGACTTTCATCATTGACTGAGCCGTGACACAGGGTGTTCACATCTGCAGCAATAGATTGTGTGAGGCATCTGTCCAGGCAGACCCTCAGTTCTTTTTAAAATACCAGGGGACATTCTTCCAGTCTTAGAAGCAACTGAAGTGGCGATGAAGAAGCCCAGGCTGAGGGTCTCTGGCTTTTTTCCACATATCCAAGGGCATAAATTAGTTCCGGGTCAGAAACACACCAAGAGAAGCCTGGATTTGGTACCTTGGGTTTTCCCAGCAGAACCGTGTACCGTCATTCCGGGAACTCTCACGAGAAGCATAGAGCATAGTACAGACTTGGGTCTCAGCAACTGAAGAGCCCAGTCTCCTCTTGCTGTGCTGCTGGGCAAGGCATTTAAATTCTTCAACTGCAGTTTTCTTTTGGCAACTGTGAGATAGAACATAAATCTTTGTTGCCGGGTATGTGGACATTTCAAAGACAGCTGGATTTATATGCAATCTTGCAATTTAATCATTGTGTTAAAATTTAATTTTTAATTATATAGGATAAAAAACCCAGGTATTGGATGAGATTTCTAAAGAAAGTGCCAAGTACTATTATATATTTCCTTTCTTGGCCTTCACTGTTAAAATTCTCAGTATTTTCTGCTTTTCATGCTTTTCCCTCTACTTTTCATTCCTTATGCATGTCATACATGCCAGCCGGCAGTATCTTGTCCTAAATAGACACATACAGCATTTGCACATGACCCCATACACCCCATATATCAAGGACAATAGCGAGACTTTCTCATAGTTTACCTGGCTTCAAAGGATCATTTGAAAATATGAAGTAAGTGATCTTTTTTTTGAGGGGGAAGGGGACACTTTTCATTGGAGGTGTGGTCACTGATGGTGGAAATCTTTAACATTTCTGTGAGGGACTATGAACTACTATGTACTATCCTAACTAGTCTGTAAACTATGAAAGAAATAATTCTCTATTATCTCTTCACTATTATATTCTAGATGCCCAGTGTGGCTGCAGTTCAAAGAAATTCAGGAAATATAGTTTGGGGTAATTGGTGATTTTGAATTTTTTTTAGCACACTAGTGTCTTCTACTTAGAAATTATCACATTTGTCTATTGGAGGCATAGGACTTTTTGTGGTATGTAATAAGATAATAATCTCTCCCCTCTCCCCAAAGTCCTGGAATGTTGGGTCATCAAGGCTATTGTGCTCATTATAGGATAATCAATACTCTGATAGCTGTCTATTTAAACATTGTAGAGTAGCTGGAGAAGTATGAATTTGTTTTTCAATATGCAATTACTGTGTCTTCTACACACTAGTAGGGGAAATGATTGTGAAATGTGGGAACATTGTTTCCATCATCTGTGTTTCAAAGGTTCAAAGGATACTGGTATAAATCAATTTGAGTCTTCCTTAACTTTCATTTTTTTCTTCTGTCTCTTTATAGTTCTTTTCCTAATGATTTTCACTATTGCTTTTCACTTACTATTTGGATGAAAGCATTTTTTCCTCCTCCCCCTTCTTCTTTTCTCCTTATTCTCCTTCTTCTCCTCCTTCTCCTTCTCCTTCTTCTCTTCTCCTTATTCTCCTTCTTCTTCTCCTTATTCTCCTTCTTCTTCTTCTCCTCCTCCTCCTTCTCCTTCTTCCCCTTCTCCTTCCTCTTCTTCTTCTTCTTCTTCTTCTTCTTCTTCTTCTTCTTCTTCTTCTTCTTCTTCTCCTTCTCCTTCTCCTTCTCCTTCTCCTTCTCCTCACTTCTGAGAAACTTACAGGTTCTTGAAACTTCATTGCTATCATACAATCCTCTTGGCTGTCTTGTGAGGGAGTTTCTAGACAGGGTTAACTGTGATGGGAAGGCCCACTCTCAGTGTGGGAAGTATCATCCCATAGCCTAGCATGGCATACTGAATAAAATGGAGAAAGTGAGCTACACTGCAGTGTACATCTGATTCCTGACTAACAAACAAACTAAGTAACACATGGCTTTTGTTAAAATCAAGTGAAGGATACACAATGTAACTAATGTTCATTGGATTGGTAAGTGATGGTGTCCCAAAAGAAATGATATGTGAAATTCTTTCTCAACTGATGATATTCTTACTTTATAGTGGATGATTCTCGATATAAAACAATTATAAGTCAAGGATTATATATGCTTACATAAACCTAAAATATGCCAGTGTGTGTCACAAAAAAATTAGAGGAGCAGGATCCTCTTTAATTGATGGCCAAAGAACACCCACATTCAAGGCTATGTTGTGAAAGTTCTAGCAGTAGTTTCCATGCCTCAGAAGAGATGACGAGACTTTGGGTACTGCATCAGTGCAGTAGATAGTAAAGCTACATCTAGGGAGGCAGTGTGCCCAAGGAATTTACAGTCTTGATTTGCAGAAGTGATTTACAAGACTTCCAGGAATAGTAAAAGCTTACCAATTTGCTGATACTGTATTTAATGTGACCTTCCCACAGAAATCCACCTACCTAATGAGACAATTTCTGACTTGCTTAGCTATGATTATCCGAGAATAGTCACCTTAGCCTGTTGCATCTAGATAGACAACCAGAACCAGTGCCATGGCATATGTATAGATGTATTGTAAAATAAATAGCAGGATGAGAATTGCTTGTCTTTGCTGATTTATATAAACAAAACATGGGTTTAATGTGTCAGAGTATATTTTGTGAACACTAAAATTAGATTGACTTGACATATACATGCTCATTCCACTGGCTGGAAGATATGCTAACTTTTGGCATTATTTGATGATTACTATATGGCCATAGTGAGAACTGATGCTAAATCAATATAACATGAACAAAAATGCCTTGTCTCTTCTGGACTAGAAGTCATAAAATTATATCCTTGGCCTGTAACTGCAGTTAGTGGCCTATTTTTTTCTTCCTTTTGCTTTTTATAGATCATGAGCAATTTTTTAATGACATAATTTTAAATAGTTATATAAAGATGCACATTATACCTTTTATTTTGGCTCTTGGCTTAAAAATATATATATATTCTGTTGTCGTATAATAAAATGTTTGCTGTAGCTGGAGAGATAGTTCAGTGGTTAAGAGCTCTTGATGATTTTATAGAACTGGCTCCAGCATGCACATGATAACTCACAATTGTTTGTTACTCTAGTCATAGGAGATCTGACACCCTCAACTGACCAACACCTGAACCAACCTCACATGTGATGCATACACACATATATGCAAGCACTCACACAAATAAAGTAAAATTAAATATATTTTGAAGAAAAGTTGTTTGCTGATCATTGACCCATTTTCAGAAGAAAGAGACCCCAAATTCAAGAGATAGGAATGGTAGGTTGACCTATTTATATTGAGTAAATCCCTGTAGAACCTTGATTTCAAACTTCAGGAGTAAATTTATTCAGAAAAAAATGAATTGAGAATAGAATTTTTAAATATAAGTTCTTGCAAAAATATTTACAGTCTATCACTAAGTTTATTTACTGTATTGTACTTCACCACTGAGTTCCACTGGGCAATGTTTTATGAAAAGATGAAGATTTCTCAGGGTTTGGCTGAAGCATAGCTGCTCCAGAACCTATGATTGAATGGTGTATACATGCCCATTGTTGTATTTTTTTTGAGAATTAGTAACAATGACCTGTATCTTAGGAACATTTCTCTGCAGGGGTGAGGAATTTTTACATTTCTGAGGGGCTAACATAGAAAGGCTATAGTATCCATGCAATATCGTTAGGATACCTCACATAGAACTGGTCCAGATTCAAAATAGTAATTA
Source organism: Phodopus roborovskii (assembly GCF_943737965.1). Taxonomy (NCBI): domain Eukaryota; kingdom Metazoa; phylum Chordata; class Mammalia; order Rodentia; family Cricetidae; genus Phodopus; species Phodopus roborovskii. The sequence goes on from NW_026126540.1 coordinate 15,455,496, forward strand.
AACACATGAGCTAGAGCCTGATTATACAATGTTCCAAGTCTCCTTACCATGATCTTGTCTAAGAAACTGATACACCATGAAAGTCAGCTAATGAAGATTATGAAAGTAACTGTTTTATGTATAAACTGGGTCTTTCAAGGTAGATTTTTTTCATACTTTAAGAATCTCATATATTTATGCAGAGAGACATGTTCATATCCACCCTTCATTCTCCTCTTCAACTCTTGGATCCATCCCTGAGATCCACTTTCCATTGCCCTCTTCTTCCAAAGTGATTTTCTCTTAAGGCCCAGGGTGAGGGACACCCAGAAGTCACAGCATCACTTCAGGACTTTCCATTCTTCTAGAGTGACCCAAATGTCCCACCCCACTTTCTTCCAAATCTGAGCCAAATTAGACAGCTGTCATGGGGGAAAGGTCTTCCTTGCTCTCTCCTTTGTAGTACGATAATGGAAAAATGTGAGGTCCATCTCACTGGAGCTCCTGGCAGCTGCTGTGCTGGCAATAATTAGGGAAGATTTTTGATCTAAAAGTCTGGCTGCTGAAAGATTTTGGAGTTGAGGTTTGATGTTATCAAAAAATTTCATCTGTTCTGATGCAGAAACATATTGCTTAATCTAGGAGGAATGTGAGCAGGTTGCCCCTCAGTGCACATGCTGGAACACTCTGTCTTCTTTTGTGGTAAAGTCAACAGCAGTTGCTCTGGGTAACAGGAGCCAAGTCTGTCTGGGCACAGAGGAATCCACCACATCTCAGTTTAGTCTGCTTCAACCCTCAGGCTGACTCTAACAGGATGTCTCAAATAAATACAACAGTGGTTGAATCCCCTGATTCCTTCTACAAACTTTGATTTGCTGTGCAATCTTAAATTAATTCTCTCTCCTAATCAGATTTTGTATTTGTATTTCAGGAATCATTTTCAAACAGACACACAGAAAATGATATTAATATGTGGATCTATTTATTTGACTCAGGCAAAGTACTTTTATTGCTTGAAAAAATATTATTTCTAATAATAAACTATGTTTGACCTAAATGACCAATCTTCTTATGTCTGTTCTATTTAATTGTGCCCTTTAATTGTTGGTAAACACAGAAGACGAGGTCATACTTTACTACATCATCTTTGCATGTTTAATAAAGAATTATATTGTGAGGTGTTCGAACATCTCTTCTAAAACATGTAAACAGAACTGCTTACTTTTATAATCCTTGTCAGAGAGAGAAATGCCTGTAACTGTATCTGCAGGGGAATACCTTCCCTAGATTAAATGCTGTCCCAGTCCATTCATGAGGCTGTTCATGAATTGCTTGAACAACAAATTAAGTTTAAGAGACTGGGAAGTCCTAGGTCAAGACTATGGCATAGCTGGTGTCTGATCCGGGATTATTTTCTGCCTTATAAATACTAAGCAATGTAAAGGATGACTACTACTCCCAGATGCGAGGGTACCACCAGCAGAGTCCACTTCTTAGTATCAGCTGCTTCCCCTGGAGCTGATGGCTGAAGTTGTAGCCAGCTGAAACTACCAAGGATCACATAAAGTACTGTTAATGCTAGTCGCTTGCTAGTCTGGGAAGCTACTAAATTTCCTTAGGATTTATCTACAAATACAATGCTTGTGGAGTTAGGCTTTTAACTGGTGAATTTGTAAACTCTTTAAGCTAATACAAGATGTCCTTGAACATGAGTTATGAGTGGTATATACTCACAAGACAGTGTAGTGAAAGAGTATCTATAAAAAAGAAGTAAGTTATTCTAGGATTGTTTCGAGGCTGTACATCTACCTCATCATTACCTAAATTACTCTATATAAACTATCTATTATTTATGTTGTAATGTCACCAGGATTCTTGTCTCTAATTCATGAGCATCTGACTATGTTGAGTAGCACGAGCAATGAGGAATGCTGTATATTTTTTTGGTATTTAGAACATGGATAGATAATATCTTTAAGGCTCATGAGATAATTTAATTCTGCATCCTAAACTTTGTTAATCTAATTTTAAAAATTCTATGTGAAAGCTTTTGCCATTTTATATTTACCTATGCTACGTGTTTTTCTGTATACTTGTATAATAAGGTAGTGTTTGATAATTTTAGGATATTCATTCATTAAATGATCTGAGTTGGTATGCCCCTTATGGGACTGTCTATGTTAGTTCATATGACTTAAACAGTGAGATCACAACCACTTGACAGTTCTTTGGTAAGATAAATAATTTTCATATGATCAAAGATGTTTTATATTTATTATTGCTGGGTCTTTACATCAACAGACAAACAGACATTTCAGATGACCTGAAGATCCAATGGGGCTGTGTCTAAAACCTCTGCTTCCTACATAACACAGAGTTTAAAATTTGAGAAAAATTAATCATATTTAAGTCCTTGGCCTCCCTTGTGTGCTGGTACTGTGCCAAGACTACATACATAAGTGAATGATTGTTCCAAGTCTTTAGAACAATCTAGTGTTTGGAAATCTTCCAGAAATTGAAAGCCTGAAATGAGAGACTCTAAGTCTTTCTATCTACAGATGCTACTCAACTTCTGATGGAATTCCAGCTACACTAAGAGAAATTGAAACTGCACCAGTCTTCAGAGCATCTTTGTTTAGCAATAGAGTCCACCCTTTAGTATAAGCCGTTTCCCCTGGAATTAATAAGGGACAGGGAGCTGCAGCTAGTTTCAACTCCTAGTATCACATATAATGTTCCTAGTAATATGGTGGGCAAAACATACAGATGTGAATTTTGAAGTAGAGATCTACATAATCTGTTTTGATATTGCACCATGATAAAATGAAAAGTCATGAAAGTCAAAGCCACCAGCACTTGGAGACTGGCTGTAGTACTGTCCTGAAAAAAAGAGTTGTGCACATGGAAAACTAATTTTTATGGCTCCATTATGTGCTGAGATTATAGAAATGAGAGTGAGACCTCTGTACTATTATTGATGTCCTTCCCAGTCTGTGAGCTTCAGTCAGGTACAACTCTTAAACTTAGTCCAGCCTTTAGCACTCAGTACCTTTGCTAGTCACTTTTCTGTACCTAGAATTAATTTCCTTCAAATTTTACATTTTAGTTTTTTTTTTGGCATGTGACTCATTTATAACGTGTTTCCTCAATCATTTAAATTGTTGCTTACAAATATGTGTGATAAAAGTTTAATTTCCTGATTCAATCTTCCTAGTCGCACATGCTTTCCTCTCCTCCTTTCTCTTTCTCCTACTTCTCTCTCCATTCACTGCCTCCCCTTCCCATGTGCTCTGGGGGACTTGTTCCTTCCCCCTTCTGGGAGGGATTCATATGAATCTCTCAGAATACACCTTGTATCCTAGTTCTTCTGGTGGTGTGATCCTTTGCTCTAGGTCTAAAATCCATATATGTGCGAGTACATACCATGTTCCTCTTTAAGACAGGAGAGAGAGAGAGAGAGAGAGAGAGAGAGAGAGAGAGAGAGAGAGAGAGAGAGGAGGGGAGAGAGAGAGAGAACATAAAATAGGGAGCCATTATTGGTTTGAAGAGAAAACTAAACCTAAAGAAAGGTCTAGAGACCTACAAGACTGCTGCCACTTAACAATTTGAGCAACTGTGGAAAGGCTACCATAAATGCTCTTCCGGGATAGTGAGATCAACTAACTTATCCACCATCATAGAGCCCTCATCTAGTACCTGTTGGAAACAGAAGCAAACACCCATACCTATACACTGAGTCGAACTAGAATCCAGATGCAGAGGGAGAGGACAAGACCAAGTTGCAGAAACACATAGAGACAGCTGACCTGAACAAGAAGCAGCTAACGAGCCCCCAGACTGATAGCTGGAAATCCAGCATGGGACTGACTCAGGCCCCCCTGGATATGGGTCTCAGACAGTGGAGCCAAGATGTATTCCTGGTGCACAAAAGGACCTTGAGGGCACAACCTCCAATGGAGGGATAATGCCTTAAACTAGAGACAGGAGAGAATTCCTAGTCAGTCCCTACTTCAAATAACTTGACAGATTTACATGACCCCACCTGGATGGCATTGCCCTACATGTGGAATTGGAGTGGGGGGATGGGAGGTGAGGGTGGTCAGGGTGCATGTGAGGGGGCAGAGAAGATAAGAGAGGAAGGAAGGGAGGGAGGGAGAGGGAACTGGGATCGACGTGTAAAATAAAAAATAAATAAATTTAAAAAAATTTTTATCAGATTGTTATCAAAAAGCATTTAATTTCCTTATAAGATTCTGGGTCTTAGAATTTCTGTCAATTTTAATTTAGTTCCCAACTATAATGCTTAGTATAACACCTTAAGTGCTACACATAGGAAAATACCTAATTACTGTTTCACAGTGCCACTCTGTTAGAAACAGTATTTCATGAGTTGTAATCCACTCATCTAGTTAACTCTACAGTTTACTATTCTTCAACGAAGATAATTTGCTACAATTAGTAAATTTAATTGGCCATTCCTATTGTTTCATACTATTAACTATGCTTGAAACTATGCACAATGGATGTGTGGAGTGCTTGCACCTGTCTTCATTTGGGAAAAACCTAGAAATGTTGGTTAGGAGCAAAATTTCTGCCATCAAGTAACCAGTTTAGTCTCTAACTAACTGCCACGATCTCTAACCTTCCCTCTGCACATTATAAATATAGGCAAATATTACAATGCTAGCTCACAAGAACAATGCAGACGTGATAATTCTTCTTGCCTCTTCCCTCTTGCAGTCTTTTTGTCTTAAAGCAAAGGAAGTTTATGAACTGAACTTGTGCAGTATTCTAGAGCTCAGGTGTCCACTGTTTCATGCTCAACTAATGGCATATTGAGGGCAGGGGTAGAAAACTTAAGGGGTGATGGTGCAGTGATTGAAAACAAATTAGTTCCCAAAAGGAGTGACACTTTTAGGAGGTGTGGCTTTGTTGGAGTGGGTTTGGCCTTGTTGGAGGAAGTGTGCCACTGTGGAGGCAGACTTTGAGGTTTCATATATGCTCAAGATACTGCCAGTGTCCCAGACGACTTCCTGTGGCCTGTGAGTCAAGATGTAAAAATGCTCAGCTTCTTCTATAGCATCATGCCAACCTGCATGCTGCCATGCTTCCTGCAATGATGATAATGGACTAAACCTCTGAACTGTGAGCAAGCAACCACAGTTAAATATTTTCCTATATAAGAATTGCTGTGGTAATGGTGTCTCTTAACTGCAATAGAAACCCTAACTTAGACAAAGGCCAAGCTGAAAATATATCTCTGAGGAAGTAGTTTTATTATTACACCTGTTCCCTAGTCCCTTTCTCTTCTACTGTGAAGTGAACGGCCTACTCCTTCTCCAAGGGCTTTACTACCCATGGTGTCTCTCCCAACTGTGGATACACAGATCTTGCAACACACCAAATATGGAGTGGAAACAATGAAAAATTACAATCAAGTGTCTTCCCTCTTCTTTTGTTTATGTCAGAGATTTCAGTTACAACAACACAAAAATAAACCAGAGGATTTCAGAACTGTGCATTGGTACCTTGTCCTTAAAACTCTGTCAGTTCATCCACAGACAAGGGTAGCCAGTTTCTGTCCCATCCCCAAGCTTCAGTTTTAAAACATTAAACTCAGTAAAAGGCACTTGTATTATTTGTTAAGGATGAAGGTTACACATAGCCTCAGTTTTCAACTTGAAACAAACCTGGAGTCACCGAGAAGAAGGAACCTCCCTTGTAGTAGCCTGGGGAACATTTCCTTTACTTATAATGCATGTAGTAGAGCCCACCCACTGTTGATGGTATCACTGTAGTCTAGGTGTCACTAGGAAGTGTAAGAAGGGTAGTTAAACATGGTCCTGGGAGCAAGCCAGTACTTTAAATTTCTCCATGTTCTTTGCTTCAGGTCCTGACTCCTGCCTTGAGTTCTTGGCTTTGCTTCTCTCAGGGATAGACCATGTAAGCCAAAGAAACCTCCTCCCCCTCAACTTGTTTTAGTCTTGGTGTTGATCACAGCAACAAAAAGCAACATAGAACAATAAGAGATGTTTGTAGTTAAGGGGTGTGTGTCTGTGTGTCTGTGTATATATGTGCATGTGTATATGCAAGTGTGTGTGAGAGTGAACAATATTAAAAATTGACAACTTGTATTTTCTTATGTTTTTGGTTGTGAGCCTAGCCTTTAATGGCTGAGCCATCTCTCCAGCCCGAGAATTTGTATTTTCTATGTGCTGTAGAAGACTGAGGAGATCTGAGTAGATCCTGATGTGACAGAAGTCACTTAGGTAGTAGCAATGAGGCAATGTAGGTGATTGGACCAGGCTTGCTCTGAGAAAGGGGGAATGATATAAGTAGAATATAGCAAGGCCCATGTTGCCACCACAGAGGAGTTAGAGTTTACAATACCAGTCCATATATGGAATTTAAAGTAACAGAATAAAAGCAGAATAGGAATACATTTAACATGTGGGCATTATGTAACAACAGATTGCTGAAAACAGTGATCTTTCTCCAGATTTGAGGAAAAGTCCTGGAGGTAGACTCCTAATGTCAATAGAACTATCATCATGTCAGACAAAGGACTGTAGTTCAGCATATTTGGCATGAATCATCACCTGGTTCTCATCATTACACATAATTATAGTGTGCATGGCACTGTCATGTGTGGTTGTGTTGATGTGGGACACCAGAAGAAAGGAATCTTCTTATAGTGCAGGGGTGGAGGGAAGGCATCCTGGAAGGCCTGGGCTCAGAGCCATGTGTTACATATGGCTGTAGTGACCTAGAAAAAATAAACCCTTAGGCCTTGACAATGTGATGCTCAGACATAGCTGTCATAGGAGGGTCTTCAATAGAGCAGAGTTGGTTGTAAGCAGAGGAGACCACATGATGCCAGGGGTAAACTAGGTACTAAAATTTATTATTATTATTATTATCTATCATCATCGTCATCATCATCATTGTCATTATTTATTGTATTTCCTGACCCCTGATAGAAGACGAGCTTAGACTTTGGAGGAGAAATGAGAGGTCTATGCTCATCTCAGGGTCAACAAGGAAACTAGTCATCCAAGGATGTGCATGTGGTAATTGATGGGATGTACCTCCTTTTAGTGAGATGTTCAGCTGAAACTGTTTGGGGCACCTTGACCAGTAACCATGACCTTCCTCTGTGATCTGCTAAGGGATGGTGTGCATGGAGAAGTTCAGCACATGGAAGTTTGCTTCATCAGAGCATGCAAGGGGAGGTGATAGTAAAGATAGAATAATAGCTGTGAGCTCATTTTGTTCAGCTCTCAACAGAATATTGTCAGTTCTTGTAAGAAAGGAAAGTGAATTTAATTTTTATCACCAATAAAAGAATTAAGGTCAGGCAGTGGAGGCACATACCTTTAACTCCAGCACTTAGCTGGCAGAAGCAAATGGATCTCTGTGAGTTCAAGACCAGCCTGGTTTAGAGTGAGTTCCAGTACAGTCAGGGCTGTTACACAGAGAAATCCTGTCTTGAAAAAATGGTAAAAAAATGAGAACATAACTCAAAAAGGCAGTTGCTTATCTACCAAAGCAAGGCTCAGTTAGCTAGAATAAAAGATTTAGAGTGGGTAGTATATTAGTGACTGTGTTTAGTTCCCAACAACAGGCTCCATTCTAAACAGGAAAAGAAAAATGTTTCATTAGAGGCTGTTGTCAAGATGATCAGAGTTAGATTTCAAAAGTATACAGACAGATTCAAGACCAACTACAATGTAAAATAACTCCTGTGAACATATTACTGCTGTTACAGAATTCCATCTAATTCCAGAATATGACCGTATGGCCCTTAGGGAGGGTGTATCTATTTTGTTGGAGGTTTCCCTTTGAGTTTTTCACTCTTGAATCAATCTGTCACCTTGGTGATTCTGCTCAGTAGGCCACAAGTCTTGAATGGCAAAGCAAATTGAACATGCAAAGTTTCTGTTTATTCCTTGGAAAGGAGACACTGGTATACAAGTTGTCTAATCTAAGAAAGTTATGGTTCATAGATGCTGTACAGACTTCTATGAATATAATCCTTACCAGCGTAAACAGTATGAAGTAAGATTGCTTCCCATTCACTTCTGTGGGCAATACCCATGTAAGTAAAAATGCTTTCTCCCTGTGTCCTGTCATCTTCTAGAGGGAAGCCTGCCCTCATTACTCATGCTAAACTTGCCTTGGCTAAAGTGAACATCTCACTATGCAGATTCTTCTTTATTTTCTAAGAGCTGTCATTCTCTGGAAGGTCCTGTCTGAAGCCGGATGAGTTTTCCTTTGGTAAGCAGCTCTGCTGAAATTAGATAAAAGAAAAGAACCAGAGGGGCTCTCACTCTCTGTGCCAACACGGAAATGCATTTTTAATAAGGCACTATATTCCGAGGAACAAGTAAAGTATGTGGTGTTGTAGAACATTTCTACTCTGACTATGAAAAAGCATCAAGAAAATCCAAAACTTTATTGTCTTGCCTTAGACTTAGAAATCAATGAAGTGTGGGCAGATTTAGCCAGGTACCACAATTGACAAATGCACTAATGTTCAAATCTCAGCTGCTAGAGAAAAGTCTAGCTACCTCTCTGCAGGTTTTCCCAGGCTTTTATCACAAACCAAATTCAAGATCTCTCTTGCTCTGTTTTCTTTTCTTTGTCCTTTAAATGGAGGATGAGGCCTTCCAATAATCACCAAGTGTCTTGAGCTATATAGATTTTCCACTTGTATGTTAAATTCTTCAAGTAATTTTTTTTTTACTGTTTTCTCTGTTCACCATCAGCATGAGTCAGAAGGAAGCCTGCTAATCATTGCTCACAGCCCCTAAATTTTCCAAAATAGTGCTACAAATATATTATGTTTTAAGCAGACATTTTCTAAGAAAGGAATGATTTAATCATAGAATAATTGTATTACATGAAAGATTTTACTGTGTTCTTAGCAAAAGAAAGATGGTTCTTCCATGACTACTGAGTCCAAATATGGATAGGAATGCAGGGAAGAAGAGCCATAATTCACCCTGATAGCACATTATCAGGTGTTCTCTTTGCAGTGGGATTTTCCAAGGTAGACATAGCTGACTCGGCAATGACTCATAAAGGAGCAATAGAAGCAATTACATTTGAGGGCAAGAAGTTTGGGCTTAGAGACTGAAGAGTGAGAAGATAAACTGTATGAGAATGTAAAAACTAATTTGTCATTGCAGACAAAGTCTGTCCTAAAAGATAAACCTCCGGTCAGTTGGCAACACATCCCACTCTCGGTCTGTACCCTTTCAGCTCCATTTAGGATTTAAATTCCCTCCATAACTGATCTCTCAGAGTTCAGGGTTGCACTTAGGAGAAAAGTAGACATTTTTGTTTTACTCTAAAAGAAAATGACAATATATTTTACCCAGCATCTCATTGCCTCCTAATGTTTTTAATTGACCTGATTGCTTGCTGTATTACCTAAGCTCATTCTCAGACCACTTACTATTAGAGTTGATTGGAGAAATTTCTAAATTTTGTATAACTACAAATGTTGGGAAAATCCTCATAAGGACTTTTCTTCACATGTGATATTCATTTTCAATTTGGATCACCTATCAAATAACTCAAATTTCCTATTCTCTTTAGGATTTTTTTGTTTGTTTAAAACTTTAATGCACATAGTCTGATGTAAAAAAAAATCTTATTCCTATCTCAGGCTTAGATATTCTCTAGTTAAATTCTCTTTGGAGCACTATAACTAGGGGTCTAAGCAAAGGCTTCATTTTCTTCTGGAAACTAGTTTATTCAGAACCACTAGTGGAATCAGAAAGTGACACAAAGGCCCATACAAGCACAATTGCTACTCAATTCAAGGTCTGACCCTTGGAAGGTGGCTTACACATTTCAGGACATTATAGACACTGCAATCAGAAAACCAATATCAACCCAGACAGGATGCATGAGTCAAGGGTATCTAAAGGAGATGGAACACGTGGCATCCAGGCACTTGCAGCTTTTCTTCTGCCAGGCTCTGCTTGCGGTCCATCCTGCTGGTTGAAGTATCCTGGGAAGGAAATATAAACAATTTAAACTGGGCAGCAGAGCTAAAAACTCTCATGTGACTTTCAGGAAAGATGAATGAACTACTCAGAGCCACCAGAATCCTGTCTGTCATAGCAGTGGACCAAAAAAAAAAAAAATCTAAAAATCTTACCATTACCATTCTGAACATAGAATACATAGAATATGGATGGGACAGAAAACATATGAAATTCCTGTGATCTTAAAATGCATCCTACTCAGACAGCTGTGTGGGATTCCAATGAAGGCCAAAGTTATACCTTAAGCCAGGTTTGACTTTGAAGTGGCAATAAAAACCAGTAAGTCTCCTGACCTAGGTCATTTCTAAAAGGGGTTGCCTTCTTTTAGCTTTAAGTATTTTAAAACGTTATGTTTACAGACATGCATGGGCAAGGGAGAGAAGAACCACATTTCTTTTTTTAAAATAAATTATTATTTTAAATTTCATTTTGCATTCCAACCACAGTTCTTTCTCACACCCCTTTTCCTGAAGCTCCCTTATCTTCCCCCAGCCCATCCCCAGTCCACTCCTCCTCACTGAGGAATCAACCAAGTCTGGCACAACAGGTTGGAGCAGGTTCAAGCCCCTCTCCTATGCCTTAAGGTTGAGCATTTATTCCCACCATAGGGAATGGGCACCAACAAGTTAGCTCATGTACCTGGTTTGTAGTGGTGTCCTACTGCCAGAGTCCCCTCATATAGTCCAAGCTTCACAACTGTCTCTTACATTTAGAGGGCCTAGTTTTTTCCCCTGGAGTCTCCACAGCTGTTGGTCTAGAGAGTTTCCACGAGCTTGGTTCAGCTGTCTTTAGTGGAAAGGATACCAAAATTGGCCTACCTCTGTCATCAGATTAGTGAATACCCCAACTGCCATCATAGAGCTTTCATCCAGTAACTGATGGAACCAGACACAGAGATCTACAACCAAGCACCAGGCTGAGCTCCAGGAATCCAGTTGAAGAGAGGGAGGAGAGAATTTATGAGCAAGGAAGGTCAAGATCATGGTGGAAAAATCTACAGAGACAACTGAATCACATTTCTTAACACAGAAAATATGAAAGACATCCAGAGTCCTTTTTAATATATTATAGATGTGGACTTTGCACTCACAGAATAAACAATAGGCAGAATGGTATAAAATGTGCACTAAACAGTCACATACATGTACCTGTGTCTTCAGAGACCTTGTCACATCCAAATGACATCTGTGATTGGAAGTTCCACCCACATGAAAAGGACCGTAACCAGTGTTCTTGCTTTATATGAGGAGAGGGCTTATATTTTGAATGACGGTGTTTCTCTTTAAGTGAATTCCCAGCTAATCTTTCTGGGGTAGTCAAGGGACTGCATTCATTTTCTGTTGAAGACTCAATGAATCATGTTATGTTCAAGATGGTTTGAAGCTGGCTTTGGAAGGAGTTATTCAGCAGTAATAATGGAGCCATGAGTTGTTTTTGTTGGGATCTATACTCCACTTTGTGTAATCATGAAAATTTTGCTCTTTAGTTCATTTTATTTCTGCTGAAAGTATCTTGGCCATTCCAGTACTCAACTGACTTAGTAAATTAATAAATGATACTAAAATGGAGACATTTTCTAGGTTTTATTAATTTTACAAAATAATCACAATGAAAATGATTAATGAGTTAATCAGTATAAGCTCTTTGTATTTAATTAAGAAATTTGATGTTCAAGGATTTCCAGTGTTGGTCTCCACATATATTACATGAACTTTCCTGCCAGCCTGATCCCACAGCTGCATCAGCCACAAATAACGCACAAAGACACTGTATTAATTATGAATCTGTTGGCTGGTTATTAGTGTTTCTTGTTGCCTAGCTCTGTCTAAAAACTTAACCATAATTACTAATGTATGTATTTCTACATGGTCTTAACTTTCCAAGAACACCAGACTCATATGTCCTCTCCTCCTGAGATCACATCTTGACTCTACTACATTTCCCAGAATCCTCTACCTCTCCTAGTCCCACCTATCTTGCTCCCCTATTGGACAACAGTGCTTTATTCATTAACCAATAAGAGAAACATATCTACAGAATGATATCTCCCATCATATCCTCTTTTCTGTCTAAATGAAAAAAAATGTTTTAATTTTAACATAGTAAAATATGTAACAAAACAGTTATCAAGAGTCCATAAAACTTCGGGAAAATTCTCAGAGTGGCTCTGAATATAGGAGACCAGACTATTCACTTGGGACCACCTGTAATTTCCACCTGCTTGGTCTCCAACCCCCACCGCTGGTCATCTGCTGGAGTCCGGGCCCCTCCCAGAGATCTGCCTATCTCTGCGGGACCACTCTGAGTTCCTGCCCGAAGGATCCTTATCCCCCCAAAGCAGGGCCTCTGTTAAAGAGGCCTCAGGTGGAGAGTGCCAGGTCCCAGTGAGATCGACCTATTGGTGCAGAAACATTCTGAGTATCAGCCCAGTATTTGTCCACTTTTGCCAGCTATTGGCCAGAGGTGAGTCTGGGTCCAATTGTGGCGGCCTCTCCCCTACAACCTCCCCCTGGGAACTCCCTGGGTTGGGCCCAGGTCCCCCTGCTCCTGTGTCCTGTCCCCATTCAGAGCACTCTTGGAGCTCTTATACAACCCCACCCATCCCCACCAAGAGCCTACCCCCACCTACACTGTGGCCTACCCTGCCCACTGTCCCACTGCTCTGGTTGAGCACTGGGACAGAGGGTGGAGCCAACAGTCCACACAACTTCAGGGAACTTCTCAGAGCAGCTCTGAACACAGGAGACCTGCCTATCCACATGGGACTACTTGTAATTTCCACCTGCTTGGTCTCTGACACCCGCTGCCAGTCCTCTGCTGGAGTCCCAGTCCCCTCCCAGAGATATGCATATCTCTGCAGGACCACTCTGAGTTTGTGCCAGCATCTTCTACTGGATACTGATCGCTGACCTCATCCCTGGGCCCCTGTCTGTGGAGAGACCTCCTAGAGAGCTTGGACCACCCAGAGCTACAGATATTGAATCTCTGACCCATATAAGCCCACCAGGGAAATAACATAGAGAGAGGGAGAGACCCCCACCAACACCTACTGGAAGAAGCTATGGGAAGACGGCAATACAAGAAAATACCTAACAACAGAAAGACAAGCATGACACCATCAGAATCTAGGTAATCTACTCCAACTAGACCAGAACACATCAACAAAGCAGATGAAGAAGAAAGAAACAACTTAAAAATTACCATCATAAAAATGATAGAGGCCCTCAAAGAAGATATGAGAAAATCCCTTAAATAAATGGAAGAAAAAAACAAACAAAAAAGTGGAAGCAATGAACAAATTTCTTAAGGAAAGTAAAGAAAGTACAGAAAGCAAAGAAAAAACAAGTAAGCAGGTGAAGGAAACAGTTCAAGACTTGAAAACTGAAATAGAGAAAATAAAGGCAACACAAACTGAAGGAATGCTGGAAATAGAAAATCTGGGCAAAAGATCAGGAACTACAGACACAAGCATAACAAACAGAATTCAAGAGATGGAAGAGAGAATCTCAGGCGCAGAAGATAAACTAGATGAAATAGATTCATTGACCAAAGAAAAACATATGAAGAAAACAGAGGATAGTCACATTAACAGTACAACTGAAAGCCTTAGAACAAAAAGAAGCAAACTCACCCCAGAGGAATAGACCCCGGGAAATAATCAATTTGAGGGCTGAAATCAATAGAGTAGAAACCAGGAAAAAAATACAAAAAAAAAAAAAAATCAATCAACAAAGAGTTGGTTTTTCAAGAAAATCAACAAGATAGACAAACCTTTATCTAGACTAATGAAAAAGCAGAGAGAACATGCAAATTAACAAAATCAGAAATGAAAAGGGGGACATTACAAAAGACACAGAGGAAATGCAGACAGTTTTCAGGTCATACTTTGAAAATCTGTATTCCACAAAAATTGAAAATTCAAAGGAAATGGACAAATTTCTGGATAACTATCACTTACCAAAATTAAATCAAGAACACACAAACAACTTAAATAGACCTACAACCCACAATGAAATAGAATCTGTCATCACAAGCCTTCCAAAAAAAAAAAAAAAGTCTAGGGACAGATGGATTCCATGCAGAATTCTACCTGACATTCAAGGAAGAACTTATACCAATACTCCTCAAATTGTTCCACAAAATAGAAACAGAAAGTTCATTGCCAAACTCTTTTTATGAGGCCACAATAACCTTGATACCCAAGCCTCTCAAAGACACAACTAAGAAAGAAAATTACAGACCAATATCCCTGATTAACATCGATGCAAAAATACTCAATATAATACTAAACCGGATTTCAATAATACATCAGAGAAATCATCCACCATGACCAAGTAGGCTTCATCCCTGGATTTCAGGGATGGTTTAACATATGAAAATCTATCAACGTGATCCACTATATAAACAAAATGAAAAAGAAAAACCATATGCTCATCTCCCTAGATGCTGAAAAAGCCTTCGACAAAATTCAAGACCCTTTCATGATAAAGGTCCTGTAGAGATCAGGGATAACAGGAACATACCTAAACATAATAAGAATAATATACAGCATACCAACTGCCAACATCAAACTGAATGGAGAGACACTTAAGCCAATTCCTCTAAAATCAGGAACAAGACAAGACTTCTCTCTCTCTCTCTCTCTCTCTCTCTCTCTCTCTCTCTCTCTCTCTCTCTCGATATCTCTACAATATCGTACAGGAATTTCTAGCTAAAGCTATAAGACAACAAAAGGAAATCAAGGGGATCCAAATTGGAAAAGAAGAAGTCAAAATGTCTCTATTTGCAGATGATATGATAGTTTACATAAGCGACCCAATAAACTCTACCAGGGAACTCCTACAGCTGATAAACACCTTCTGCAAACTAGCAGGATATAAGATAAACACAAAAAATATCAGTAGCCCTACTTTTTTCAGGCAACGAAGAGGCAGAGAAAGAAATCAGAGAAACATCACCCTTTACCATAGCCACAAGCAACATAAAGTATTTTGGGGTAATGCTTAACAACAAGTGAAAGACCTATATAATAAGAACTCCATGGCTCTAAAGAAAGAAATTAAAGAAGATACCAGAAAATAGAAAGATCTCCCATGCTCTTGGGTAGGTAGAATAAACAATAAAAATGGCAATCTTGCCAAGAGCAATATACACCCACCACAATTCTTAACTGAGCTTGAAAGGATAATGATCAACATTATATGGAAAAACAAAAGACCCAAGATAGCCAAAACAGCCCTATACAATAAAAGAACTTCAGGAGGCATCACGATTCCTGACTTTAAGCTCTACTACAGAGCTATAGTTCTGAAAATAGCCTGGTACTGGCGCAAAAATAGAAAGGTTGACCAATGATATCAAATTGAAAATCCTGATATTAACCCACATACCTATGAACACCTGATTTTAGACAAAACAGCTAAAATTATACAATGGGGCAAGGACAGCATCTCCAACAAATGGTGCTGGTCCAATTGGAGGAGGGTGTGTAGAAGACTGCAGATAGACCCATGTCTGTCGCCATGCACAAAACCCAAGTCCAAATGGATCTAAGACCTCAACATCAATCCAGGAACGCTGAACCTTTTAGAAGAGAACTTAGTAGATACCCTTGGACAAATTGGTATAGGAGACCACTTCCTGAACATCACTCCAGGGGCATAGACACTGAGAGCAGTGATTAATAAATGGGACCTCTTCAAACTTAGAAGCTTCTGTAAGGCAAAGGACAAGACCAAATGGCTGCCTACAGACTGGGAAAAGATTTTCACCTGTCCTATATACTGACCATGGGCTAATTTCCAAAATATATAAAGAAGTCAAGAAACTAGTCAACAAAACACCAAATAACCCTATTAAAAATGGGGTACAGAACTGAAGAAAGAATTCTCAATAGAGGAAATCAAAAAGGCTGAAAGACACTAATGAAAGTGCTCAACATTCTTAGCTATCAGAGAAATGCAAATCAAAACAACTTTAAGATACCATCTTACTCCTTCCAGAATGGCTAAAATTAGAAACACCAATGACAACTCATTCTTGAGAGGATGTGGAGAAAGGGGAACACTCCTCCACTGCTGGTGGGAGTGCAAACTCATACAGCCATTTTGGAGATCAGGATAGAGGTTCCTCAGGAAAATGGGAATTAGTTTACCACAGGACCCAGCAATCTCCCTCTTAGGCATATACCCAAATGATCCACATCCATGCAACAAAGACATGTGATCAACTATGTTCTTAGTAGCACAATTTTAATAGCAAGAACCTGGAAGCAACTTAGATGCCCCTCAATTGGAGAATGGATTATGAAGATGTGGCACATCTACACAATGGAATACTACTCTGCAGAAAAAAAACAATGGTATCTTGAAATTTGCAGGCAAGTGGATGACACTTGAAGAAACTATCCTGAATGAGGTAACCCAGTCACAAAAAGAGTAACATAGTATGTGTTCACTCATGTATTGATTTTAGACCTAGAGCAAAGGATCACTAGCCTATAATTCACACCACCAGAGGACCTAGGATACAAGGTGTATTCTAAGAGATTCATATAAATTCCCTCACAGAAGCTGGAAGGGACAAGTCCCCCAGAGCACAGGGGAAGTGGTGGGGGGCAATGAATGGAGCGAGAAGGAGGAAGCGAGGGGAAGAGAGGAAAACACGTGTAACTAGGAAGGTTGAGTCAGTGTAGGAATAGAAGATGGGAGAGAGAGATCATAAAAGAGGGAGCCAATATTGGTTTGAAGAGAAAACTGAGAAAATGAACCTAAAGAAAGGTCTAGAGAGCTACAAGACTGCCTCCAACCAACAATTTGATCAACCGTGGAAAGGCTACCATAACTGTATTGGCATCCTGTGTTATTGGTGTCACTGGGCAGTAGTGCCTATCTTATAATGGGGAGCTCATTGGTTCCCTGTCATGCAGGTGTGTTCCTTTTCATCTCGTATACTCACCTCATCAGCAGTTGTTAATCAATCCACCTTGTCCCTTCTTAATCCTGTTAATTGCAGGAAGTGACAGAAACATTTTCTATTTGTTTTCTAAGACAGAATCTCCCTCAATATCCCAGGTTATACTGTTAACTCACTTTATACAATCCAGGTTGGCCTTGCTCTTACAGGAATCCTCTTATTTCAGGCTTCCAAGCTCAGATATGAGCTATCCTGACTGGCTAAGGTTTTCTTCTTCTTTTCTTTTCTATGTAGGCCTGGATATCCTGGAACTCACTCTGTAGACAAGGCTGGCTTCAAACTGACAGAGATCTGTGTACCTCTACCTCTTAAGTCCTGGTATTAAAGGCATGTGCCACCACCAGTAGGCCCTAAGCATTTTCTCATAAACATGTTTTAGCATTTCCTCTAATATGCTTATTTGCCATAACATCACACTTGAAAAGAACATTATAATAATCAGAAAAATATATTAAATTTTTTTAGAGTATTTGATCTCAATAGGCTTGTTCTATCTAATTTCTAGTTTCTAAAAAATATAATACACCATCTTGTGCTTTGTGATGATGTGTTTAATGACAACATATGATGGGACTTTGAGTGTTCATCTTCTGTGTGTGTTCGTGTGTGTGTGTGTGTGTGTGGAGAGAGAGAGAGAGAATCTTGATTAGCCTAGATAATATATAATAGTCACTACACAGAAAATTGAACCAACTCTTGCATTCAATAGAGAATTTCTTTTTGTTTTTTAAAAGAGAAACTTGTAGTCAGAAGTTATTTACTCCTATAAAAATCAAAGGTAAAGCAATTTTTATAATTTATCCTACTAGTTCTTCCTCATCATTTTATGCTTCCCTTAATTTCATTAGCAGAATGGAGTTATCTTCCATGTAAGTCCTGGATTTATTTTTGAATCAAATTAGAATTCCTCATAGAAAGGAGCACTGTGGGACTTTGGAGTATGATGTTTTGGCAGAGAGTGTATTTGAAACTTTCTCCTTGGGTATTTCTTTTCCCACTGGAGAGAAATACAGGGAATGTGGTTCCTCAATCTGTTCTCCAAAGGCTTGAACTTGAAGTTCACACACCACAGGGTTTAGATAAGAATCTACCAAGAACCCTGCTCTGTAGATTCTTCTCACTGCCCTAGCTTGTGCTAGAGGGTTTGGGGTTGGGGTGTCCTACCTTTAGATGGAAAGCTCCCTCTCAAACCATCTACTAATTATGAAAAAGAAAACAGGAATGCTGAGAGAAAAAGTCACACCAAGTATGACCTGCTTTGCACATTTCAAAACAAACTTAGTTTTTAAAAAAGTCAATGTTGTCCCTCAGATCTGTAATGTCTCTCAAAGATTCCAGATCTCCCAGCATGAAGTGCTGTTTGGATGTGATAGATTCTACAGTATTTGGGCCTAGAGGAGGTTTTCCAGTTATTGGAGCAACTCCTGGAAGGGGATTATGAGGCTGTCACCAGTCCTTGTTGTGTCTTACTTCCTGGCCATGAGGTGAGTTCTACCACACACTTCTGACATTGTGGCTTTCCTTCACATGCCCCCAACAACTGAGAATTCAAAAACCATGAATCTAGACTTTTCTGTTCTCAAGTTCAAAAATCTCAGGTACCTGTGGTAGTAGCAACACTCACTAGCAGACTTAGCAGAAAACAGGGTGAATGCCCTTCAACCAAATTCTGATCTTTTTTTGCTCTTTCCCTAGGCTACATATAATTCTCTCCAATTTTTGTGGGGAGTAATGAGAACATTTGTGTTCTAGCCTGGATGTTCTCTCAGAATTTAGGCTAATGGCTAGACAGCAGGTGGGTCGGGTTTTTCTGAAAGGTGTCTGAGAATGAGAGGGAAGTAAACCAGCTCATACATTCATTTCATAACTCTTTATTCTTCAAAAGTTGGGGCTTTCTCAAAATCTCTCTCATCAAACATTCTTTCTCTAAGAGCTCTCTTAAAGTTCTCTTAAGATCTAAAGGTTCCCTCTAACATTCTCTCCAGGTTCCTATAAAAACATCTCTAAAATTTTTTTCTTCTGGAAGCTCTCCTGAGGTCTCTCCTATTCCCACAAGTCTTCCAATTTTTTATACCCAGAAGCACATTTAACAACTCTCTGACAATAGGGCCAGCCTATCTCTCAGTTATAGGAAGGCAGGTAAGAACTTGAGTAAAGCAAGTGTCTCATATCTCTTCCCTGGATTTGACTTGCAAAACCTCCTGGTAAACTTAAGTCTCAGGGTACGACATGACTTGCAACAGTGCTGTTAACTGATTAAAGGGAGCTTCTCTGTGATATATCAAAGGGAAAAAGTAAGGCTATGTAGTGGTGAGAGCTGGAGGCTGCAAAGAATACAAACCACCTAGTATATATTCTATATATGGCTAAATTCATAGTAACAAATAATCTGGAGTTGATACCTAGAATACTCATTGCTACTTCAGTAATAAACGATAAATGCTCCCAGCAGGGGAGGGGTATGAAGATAGATTTGTTTCTATTTTCTCTTGATTGTCTTTTTTGTCATCCTCTCTCTTTTACTTTGCTCCACTGATTACAGAAAAGGGCTCTATGATCCCGCTCTATTGCTGAGTGCTTGAAACAACAAAACCACTCAAAGAAACAAACAAAACACTAGCCATACTATCAGATTGTCTAGATGGTATACCATTAAGATTCAAGGAATTGGAAGAGGTTCAACAGAAATCTGTTCAACTTCAAATCTTACTCAGAAATATTGATTTCAGATCTTTGAACAGATTCCATAGTTAGAGATACTTCTTTAGAGAATCAGTCATGTTGTATTGACGGATGTAGAAATAAGGAATATATGTGTTGAATAAGAGTTACACATCTAATACCAGTCACCAATAATATGAAAAGAATGAACATTTGGGTAATGGATTATTATAATAAACTGCATGGGAGCCAGGAATAAAGGGAAGTCAGGTATTTATTGGGGAGTCACTCATAAATGACAAATAAAATAGAAACCTGCTGCATCTTCTGCCAGAGGTGCTGGAAGCTTCCACCTGATCCCGAACACCACCCAAAAGATAGGGCCAGGCATTGCTCCTAGTCTACAAGTAGCACCCGAGACTATGCCAAGAAAAGGCCAATACCTCAAAGACTTGGCTGCATGAGTTCTCACAACACATTTGTGCTATGATTTAGTAGATTAGTTCATGCTATATGCTCAGTGATGTTTACTACAAATGAGTAAAAATGTGGGTGTCATTTTTCATAGAAACATGGAAAAATTTTTACCAAGTTGCACATCTATAAGTGGCAGGGCTGGGATTTAAATCTAGCACTCTAACTCCAAGAAATATGGCATATGTATATATGTATCCTGAGGAAAATGTTATCCTTTTCATCTATTGAGAATTCTCAAGGATTGGGATTTTGACTCATCTTTTTAGAATATTCATAAATGAATTCTATCTCTGATTTCACAGAAAAAAATTCTGGACAATGGAGTATTTTAATATCTCTGGATCTCAGTTTTCTTATCTACAAAATAAAATAATTTGAATACTTATTCAAAGGCTCATAGAAGACAAATTCTATATATGTGACTTTTTCTTTTTAATTGCTGTGCTGGGGTTCAAACTGGGCAAGATCAATACCACTGAGTTATACTTTCAGCCCTGTGTGATGTTTCTTGTCCACAACTTTGACAAATACATTCATTAACCTTTCACCCCTGCGTCCTGCTGTACTTGCCACCATGCATTTAATGGAGAAGAGAAAGTCTGATAAGGGAAGAAAAAGGTAGAGAATGGCAAAGGCCATGCAAGGAATTGAAATATGTTTCTAGAAAACAACATAGAATATTTGGAATTACTTAAAGGTAACAAATGCAGCATATTAGAACCTTGGCTCCCAAAATAGACTCTTGAAAAAAATGGAAGATAATGTTTATGTGAAGATAAAATTAGGACTAAAATAATGGGTATAACTGAGAAAAAATTTAAATTTATTTTAGTTTTAAGGATGAAAATTCTATCGTGTGCAGGGTCTTCATATCATTATCTATTCTGGCCCTGCCCAGGCTAACTGAATAAAAATATAGCCTCCTCAACAATGAAGGACTGTGGATATTTATTAGTGAAGTGATAAAAATTCATTAGTGAACACACAAAAAAGTAAATACAATGTCTTATTTATGTGAAAGTTTTTGTTTGAGAGAAAATATTTCAAGACATACATCTGATGAGTAACTAATAAAAAAAAATGAGGGACCCAATCAATTCAATAGGAAGGAAAAAAATCCTTAATTGAAAATAGACCAAGGACATAATCTAATAAGTACACCTCCCAAGAAGAGAAGCACATAACAGCAGATACATAAACAATACATAATAACAATGATCATCAAAAATTGCAGATGAATCCAATATAATACCATCCTGTAGTCCCTGAACTGACTGATACCAAAATGAGTGACAGGTAAATGCTGATGAGTCTACAGAGTAAAGGGGCCATTATTCACTGTGGGTGGCCATGGAAATCAGTGTACCAAAAACCTGGGCATTAACCATATGATCAATAATCCCACATTTGGGTATATGTCTATATGAATTGAAAGGAATATCTTCAAGATATAACTATACAATTGTGCTCCTTGTATTGTTCACAACAGCCAGGACATGGAAGCAACCTAAGTATTTATTGACAGAACAAAGAAGAAAAGTGTGTTCTGTATACAAAATGAAATACTAGCCAACTAGGTTAGGGAGGAGAATCATACAACTTGCAGCAATATGCATGAACCTTGGAACACTATGTTAAGCAAGATAAGCCAAGCACAGAAAGGCAAATATTGCATGATTTTGTTATAGGAAAAAAAAATCTTCAAATTGAAGTGATATGGATGGTTACCAGAATCTCAGTGGGGATGTTCATAAGGTGTCAATGGGAAAAGGAGGATATTGATTGAAAGGTAGAAGAAAGATAAACTTCCTTGACCTTTTCACAGAATGTTGACTGTAGTCAGCAATAATGCATTGTATTTTAAAAATATACTTACCTTTTGCAACTGGGGCAATATATGAGGCCATGGGCAGTGGGTCCAAGATCTAACACTAATGCACAAACTGAATTAGCAGAGTCCATTCTATATGGAGAGAGACCTTACTCAGTCTAGACACAAGGGTGTGTGTAGGGGGGAGAGGTGCCTTGGGCCTGACTCAAGAAGATGATGAGACAGACTTTGTAGACTTCCTAGGGGAGGCTGTACCCTCTCCAAGGAGGTGGGGGAAGTGAAGGGAGCAAGAGGAGAGGAGGAAGGGGTACTGGGATTGGAATGTAAACAAAAAAATTTAATGAAAAAAAATTTTAAAAAGGGAGAAGAAATGGAAAAATATAATTACCCTTGAGTTATAAATCACTATATAAATAGAAATTGTTGTCTTATACAATATCATAATGAGTATAACCACAAGAAATAGGTTTTTGAACCTATTTTGCTACCTAGTCCAAGCTTATCTAGAAGCCCTGTCTCAGACATCCCACCTTTGGGAATACAAGCATGTGCCACCATGCCTAACTTTGATGGGGGATGTCCTTCTATATGCTGTGAATATGTTTTTCTTATTGGTTTATGAATTAAGCTGTTTTGGCCAAGGACAGGCAGAAAATCAAACAGGGATAGAGAGAAGTAGTAGGCAGACTCGGAGAGATGCCTTATAGCTGTTGAGGGAGCAAGAGGTCCAGGCATTACCCCTAAGCCAAGACCGTGTGGAGATACACAGATTAATAGAAATGGTTTAATAATTAAGAGAGAGCTGCCAATAAGGTGTCTGAGCAATTAGCCAAACAGTTTATGATTAATATGAGCCCCCGTATGCTTATTTTGGACTAAATGGCTATGGGACCTGGTGGGACAAAAAAGTTCTGTCTACATAAGTTGATATAAATTAATCGATTTCTAGCTTAAATCCATGCCCAAGAATAAATATAAAAAGCTTCAAATCCCTTGTAAAAGGGTGAGAGACCCAAAAAACAATCTTTCAAGTGGATGTCAAGGATTTTCTTCATCAGATCCTTTACTCTTGGCTATCATGTCTTTGCGATGAAACAAGCTGCCTTTCATAATAAATGCCGGGTGGAATTTACAAAGCTGTACTACTGTTTCAAGGGTTCTCCCTATGTGTTGATAGTGACATGATAAACATGTTATGCCTTGATGCTGAGACATTGTCAACAGTGAGCTGCAACTTAAAGTTTAGAGTCACTTATATCTAAGAGCCTGATACTTTTAAAGAGAGGTCTGTACTTAAGTGATGATGATGGCAAGAATAACAAGAAAAAATGATCATTTTCACACATCTGTACAATGTAGGCACTTTCCAATAACTTTGTATACGATTAACAACTGAATTTTATGTCTAAGAACTATCTAATATTACCTTTACTTAGTTTATATAGGAGGAAACTAAACAACCATAAGTTTTCATATTTTTGTTTACACTATAGCTTTGATGAGCAACTTTCCAGACAGCCTGGTTCTGTAGTTAGAGCATTTGATCTGCAAGAAATTCATGACCCACTGCAAAAGGCCCCAGATATTAGGTTATGTGAATAACAGATTGAATAAAACTTCTGTAAATTTGAAGTCACATTGTTCATATGTCATCTGTTGCTAAATAATCCTATAAGTGAGAGTAGTCTACAGTAACAAAAGAGCAAAATACTTTCAATTAATCAACTGGTATAATCATGCATTAAAAAGTATAATTTTCTTCTACTTAATACTGTGTCTCTTTCACCCAAGTAGAACAGGAGATAATTTCATAGCAGTATCCTGCAGACCTAGAAATGAGGCATCAGATTCTCCATTCTGGTGAGACTTAATGCTACAATTCTTTTCCAATGAACCTTTTCCCATATCATGACTTCATAATAAACAGCCAATGGTTGCTTCCATGGTCCTGCCTGGTATAGATCTAGTAAGTAAAACACTGCATATTTCACTACCTACTCTGGGCTTAATCTTTCTTGTTAAAGATTAATCACTTACAAATGCACTCTATACTTTTGTTTATCTTTGTTCAGAATTCTTTACTTGAGATGTTAAAATTAAAGTTGAAAAACAAAGCTATCACTAATTTTATTGGGGATAAAATTCAGTTCCAAGACAAGCCAACTGTATTCTGTCTACACATACATCCATATGAGGCCATCACATACACATAGTTCAAAGTAAAAGAATAGAAAATTAATCACATAAAAACATTTGCAAGAAGACTGACTAATGCTACATTTATAGTAATATATTCATGAGAAATTATGTAGAAAGTTTTTATGGACCCAAGTGGTCACTTAAAAATCAAAATGAGCAATTCAAAGGGAAGTTGTCAGGGTCTGGAGAGATAAGTAAGACTCATGTTAAGCCTGATCAACTAAGTTCAGATCACAGCATACAAACAACAACAGAATCCTGGCATGGCTGAGTGCATCTGTAACCAAGCACTGTGGGGGCTGGACACAGAAGATTTCTTAGATTTACTGGCTTCCAGCCAAGATAGAATAGGGCATTCGTAGACAGGTCATGATACCTAATATCCTGCTCTGGCCTCTTTGCAAACATTGATACAAGCATCACAACTCACATGTACATACACCTTATACCTATACACCATATTCACATGTATTATACACACACATTTATACACATAGATAAACATAAAAAAAGTGAGCCATCAGAATTTACATTTGTGTGCATAAAGTAAAATAGTTCATAGGGATAAAGAAAAAGACTATTTATTCAAAACGACATGAATATGTAGAGAAAATCTAAACCTATATAAAATACTAAAATAAATAAGTGATCCCAGCACATATCAATGGATATATTGCCAACATAACAGAATTGTGCATATGTATGCAATAAATAAATAGAAAATTTAAAATGAGAATAAAAATATACCAGACATTGAGAAGGCATACATAATTTATTCATAAAAAGCTATGAAATATTACTGAGTAAACTAAAGTAGACCCTTAAGATAGAGCTGTACAAACATGTTCGTGGGTTGAAAGGCATAATCTTTCAATTCTTCCAAAATTGATCTATGGCTTCAATTATATCCATATATTATCCATATATATATATATATATATGTTTCTGTCTGTCCTGCATTTCTCTCTCTCTCTTTGTCTCTTTCTCCCTCCCTCGCTTCCTTTCTATTCTACAGTTAAGTGGGAACGCAGTTATTTTTGTAGAAATCAGATTATCAAATTGGGAAAAATTTCAGCCTCCTGCATATAAGTACAGGAAAAGTATTTGGGAGTCACTTGACCAACGGGAGCTCTTTTGATGTTAGGTGTCTTTGGTAAGAACACATAGCTAAATGTTCCTCGCTCATGAATAGCAGGAATGAGTTGAAAACCAGAATGGTTGATTCACAGCCGAGACTCTTCCATCTACAACAACAGGAAAGTATATTTTAATAATATGTTTTTCTCCTGTCCCTTTGGTTCATGGCTTTTTATCTGCCTAAGGGAGGAAAAAATTGAACAAATGTGAAGAGCGCTGAATGATTCTTCAGAGATTTTAAAACAAAAGTGCAGTTTACCGATGAACCTGATCATACTACCCGGCCTTAAAGATCCTGTTGATTTCAAGCTCTCATACAATGGAGCTTTCATAGCTGCCGGGAGGTATGTGGAAATCGTCAGGAGTTACACCGGCCAGTCACACAGGAATGTTTTTTCTTAGATAGATAAAGATCAGGTTAGTTTTCACGGTGCCAGAAATGAGATAAAATTTCACTTCAAAACTTGAGCTGTGTTGATCTTCTCCCCTCGTTTCGTGTAGCCATTTATAGCAGTCAGGGTCAGCAAAAGGATCTTCTCCGATTACCTCTTTGCTGTCCTGAGCTTGTGACTGTTCTGTGGCACCTTCAGTTGAACTGGTCACGTAGACCCGGCAAATGTACCTGTGTAGCACACTGTGTATTTTTAAAAGAAAACAAGGCCATTATGTGAGTTCTTTCATGAAGTCAACCATTTTCAATAAATGGTATCTGACCTCAGGTGAGATTCCTGATTTGGAATATGGAACCGTTGTGCTTTTTTCCCTTTGACCTACTTCTGTTTATTATCTTGTAGAGTTCATGGCAAAATGTTGCATTTCAAAAAGCAAAACCGCAGTGTCCTTCTGACCTCCGGCTTTTCTCCCTGTTACTATCATAACAATGACTCTGAGTTTTGAAAAGGACCATGGTTAGTTCTTGGCCTGCACTGACATTTGAAAAATTAAAATGAAAGCCGCACAATCAGTTTGTGCATGCACACAAACTCTAATCCCCATTTTGTCAGACTTGTTCCAAGAAGGTGGTCTTCTTAAGGTAATAAATTCATACCAGTACCCTTCAAATCACAAATTCAGTTTCTCCAAATCAGACAGCACAGAGCGTTTGGGAAGGCTGTGCTGGCAAGTCCCTTCTGTGTCACTGCTATACGAGAGTTCTTGGATTGCATGCTACTCAACAGGTCCACTAAACAGCCCTGAAAACGGAAACCTGGGGCAGGTATAAACTTCTGGAAGACTTCGGCAAGGATAGACCACACCTGTTCTAGCTTCTAGAAAAATAAACCACTTAAAAACAGCACGACCATTAACAGGAAAAAATATTCCCCAGGGCATTTTCTATCACTCAAAGTATGCATCAAGACACAGTTCACGTTTTGGTATCTTCACTCAAATTCAAGTAAGTGTGTTTTCCTGAAAGTTATTTTAAAAATATGACACATGATTAAATTCATCTTACATCCCTTGCTGCCTTGGACATATAAAATAAAATTATTAATATATGTTTAGATGTCCTGAGACAGAAATTCAGTGTAAACTACCATGTGAGATTCGTGCATGTGCAAATTCAAATTTGTCACTCAAGTGTTCAAAATTCATTATGACAAGTGAAGGAACACAATTGACAGAATAACACATAAATGAGCTTTTTTTTTTTTTTTAAAAAAAAAAAAAAAACTTCACTACTACCACCTATTATTTTTGACAGTGATCACTGGTGGGTTATATGGCATGTTTCCCTCTGACATTTCTTTGTGAGTGGAAGACAGGCATAATTCACAAGCCATGGAACAGTTAATTTTACTTGGACTTTTCCTAAGCTATGATGTTAAAAATAATCATTCGTAAAATCAATCATTTTTTTTTCCATTCCAAAGGACAATCTAATGAAGGGAAGAAAAAACAGGAAAGAGGCTACCCGTAGTTCCATGACTCAGCCTTAGGCAGATAATCACTGCAAAGTCTGAAGCAGCCCAGTTTTTACAGGGAGTTCCAGCTCAGTTAGGATTACAGAGCTGGAGCAGACTGGGAGAACAATGCCACAGAGTGGGAAGTAGAGATAGAGAAGAAAAAGGAGAAATAGGAGAGGGAAGGGAAGGAAAATGGAGGAAAGGGGAGGTGAGGGAAAGGCAAGGGTGTAGTGGCATCTTGTTTTGCCAGAGAACTTGCGGTGGTGGCCACATCCTATGGGCATGACTTCAGTTGTACAGATGGGATCCCTCAGTAGGAAGAGGAGGGGCTGGCTCATGCACTTGGGTTGCAGTGCGAGCATAGGAAGGGAAGAGACTGCATCTGTCTTCTGGAGCAGGAAGACCAAGGCAGTTATTTACTATGTAAGTGCTTCCCTATTTGTCATTTATCTTGTGTCTGGTGTACTCATTTAAACCCCATCTTCACAAGGGGAAAAGTAAGGGTGTGGAAAGATCATATTGCTGACCTAAACCAAATAAGAGGCATCTTACCAAAAATAAATAAATAAATAAATAAATAAATAAATAAATAAAAATACCCCCCAAAAAAAGACAAAAACAAAAACAAAATAAACAAAATAAAAAAGACCAAAAAGGCTTTAAAACATTCAGAACCTTGTAGGTCTCTGGACAGAGACCTAACTGACTACAACTAACAATCTGAGCTACCATAAATGCCCTTCCCTAATAATGAGATTGATGACTAACTTATCCACCATCATAGAGCCCTCATCTAGTAGCTGATGGAAACAGAAGCAGACACCCACAGCTAAATACTGAGCAGAACTGGAATCCAGATGCAGAGAGGGAGGACAAGACCAGGCTACAGAAACACATAGAGACACCTGACCTGAACAAGGAGGAGCTAATGGGCCCCTAGACTGATCGCTGGGAATCCAGCATGGGACTGACTCATCCCTCCCTGAACATAGGTCCCAGCTAGAAGGCCTGAGCAGTATAAAGAACCTCAGACAGTGGAACCAGGATGTATCCCTGGTGCACAAAAGGACTTTGGGAGCACATTCCCCATGGAGGGATACTCCCTTAACCTAGAGAGAAGAGGCAGGGCCTAGTCCCTATTCCAAATTACTTGACAGATTATTTTGACCCCTCCTGGAAGGCATCACCATCCCTGTGGAGTGTGAGGGGGGATGGAATGGGAGAGTGGGGGAGGAATAGGAGGGAGGAAGAGACTGAATGGGGAGAGGGAACTGGGATTGATATGTAAAATAAGAAAAATTAAATAATAATAAAAAAGTTCAGAACCCATGTCTTAGGGTTTTCATTGCTGTAAAGAGACACCATAACCATGGCAACTCTTATAAACTAAAACACTTAATTGGGCTGAGTCATTTACAGTTTCAGAGGTTCAATCCATTTTCATCATGGCTTTAAGAATGACAGCATGTAGGCAGACATGTACTGGAGTAGTAGCTGAGAGTTCTACATTTTAAAGGCTATAGGAAGTCAACTGACTCACTGGATGGTATCCTGAGTATAGGAAACCTCAAAGCCCATTCCCACAGTGACACACTTTCTTCAAGGCCATACCTACTTCAACAAAACCACAGCTCTTAATAGAGCCACTCCCTATGAGATTATGGAGGCCAATTATATTCAAACTATCACAGTCCCATTAATAGGTCTGTGATTGAGTATTAATCATTCTTCTTAATTTGTCATATATATGATACATATATATATATATTATTCCCCATACATATTGTTGCCTTGCATATTTAGGTATTAAATTACACAATATGGATGCTACTTGCTAAGGATGTGAATAGTAAAAAATTAGAAAGTGAATGTGGTGGATTTAGTGAGTCACAGCAACTACAGTCATTAATAGCTATATATGTAATAGAACATATGATATAGCAGATGTTTTAAGAGTTCCTCATTGTGTCATTTATTTTTTCCCTTCTTTATCTCTCTGCTTGTAATGTTGTCCTATGTCACTATTACTATGAAGGGACACAATGACCACAGCAACTCTTATCAAATAATATATTTCACTGTGCTACTCATTTTCAGTTTCAGAGGTTCAGTCTATTATCATCATGGTGGGGAGCAAGGTGGCAGGAAGGCAGACATGGTGGTGGAGGAGTGGCTAAGAGTTCTACATCTTGAAGGCTACAGGAATTCAACTGACTCACTGGGTGGAATCCTGAACTTAGGAAAGCCCATACTTATAGGGACACACTTCTTCCAAAAAGGCCATACCTACTCCAACAAAGCCACACTTCCCAGTTGTACCACTTTCTATGAGATTATGGGAATAAATTACATTCAAACTACAACATTCTACTCCCATAAGCTTCTAACACTATCATAAGCAAAATTTATGCAGTCCAACTTCAAATATCCCCATAATCTATCACAGTCTCAGTAATGTTTTAAAGTCGAAAATTCAAAGTCTCTTCTGAGACTCATGCAATCTCTTAACTGTAATCACCTGTAAAAATCAAAATCAATTATTTTTTTCTGCAGAGTAGTATTCTATTGTGTACATGTGCCACAAATCCTTTATCCATTCTTCAGTTGAGGGGCATCTAGGTTGCTTCCTGGTTCTTTCTATTACAAATAGTGATGCTATGAACATAGTTGAGCACATGTCTTTGTTGCATGGATGTGGATCATTTGAATATCTGCCTAAGAGGGGGATTGTCGGGTCCTGTGGTAAACTAATTCCCAATTTCCTGAGGAACCGCCATACTGATCTCCGAAATAGCTGTACAAGTTTGCACTCCCACCAGCAGTGGAGGAGTGTTCCCCTTTCTCCACATCCTCTCCAGCATGAGTCATCATTGGTGTTTCTAATTTTAGCCATTCTAGCAGGAGTAAGATGGTATCTCAAAGTTGTTTTGATTTGCATTTCCCTGATAGCTAAGGATGTTGAACACTTTCTTAACTGTCTTTCAGCCTTTTTGATTTCCTCTATTGTGAATTCTTCTTCAAGTCTATACCCCATTTTTTAAATAGGGTTATTTGGTGTTTTGTTGACTAGTTTCTTGAGTTCTTTGTATATTTTGGAGATCAGCCTTGGTCGGATGTAGGATTGGTGAAAATATTTTCCCAGTCTGTGGGCTGCCGCTTGGTCTTGTCCATTGTGTCTTTTGCCTTACAGAAGCTTCTAAGTTTGAAGAGGTCCCATTTATTAATTGTTGATCTCAGTGTCTGTGTTCCTGGAGTTATGTTCAGGAAGCGGTCTGCTATACCAATTTGTTCATGAGTACCTCCTACTTTTTCTTCTAAGAGGTTCAGTGTGGCTGGATTGATGTTGAGGTCTGGATGGGATTTGAAGAAATCATCCTGAATGAGGTAACCCAGTCACAAAAAGAGGAACATGTTATGTACTTGCTCATATATGGATTTTAGACTTAGAGCAAAGGATCACCAGCCTATAATTCACACTACCAGAGGGACTAGGATAAAAGGTGTATTCTAAGAGATTCATATAAAGTCCCTGCAAGAAGGGGGAAGGGACAAGTCCCCCAGAGCACATGGGAAGTGGGGGAGGCAGTGAATGGAGAGAGAAGTAGGAGAAAGAGAAAGGGAGGAGAGGAAAGCATGTTTGAATAGGAAGATTGAGTCAGGGTAAGAATAGAAGTCAGGAGAGAGAGAGAGAGAGAGAGAGAGAGAGAGAGAGAGAGAGAGAGAGAGAGAGAGAGAGAGAAAGAGAGAGCCATTATTGGTTTGAAGAAAAACCTGAACCTAAAGAAAGGTCTAGAGACCTACAAGACTGCCTCCAAGTAACAATTTGAGCAACCGTAGAAGGACTACCATAAATGCCCTTCCCCGATACTGAGATCAACAACTAACTTATCCACTATCATGAAGCCCTCATCTAGTACCTGTCGGAAACAGAAGCAAACACCCATACCTAAACACTGAGTCGAACTAGAATCCAGATGCAGAGGGAGAGGACAAGACCAAGTTGCAGAAACATATAGAGACAGCTGACTTGAACAAGGAGGAGCTAATGGGCCCCCTGACTGATAGCTGGGAATCCAGCATGGGACTGATCCAGGTCACCCTGAATATGGGTCTCAGCTAGAAGGACTGAGCAGTCTAAGGGACCTCAGACAGTAGATCCAGGATATATTCCTGGTGCACAATAGGATCTTGTGGACACATCCTCCATGGAGGGATAATGACTTAACCTAGAGACAGGATAGAAGTCCCTACTTCAAGTGATTTGACATAGTTACATGACCCCACCTGGATGGCATTGGCCTACATGTGGAATTTGCGGGGGAGGGGAGGGTGATCAGGTTGCATGTGAGGGGGCTGAGAGTGTAAGAGGAAGGGAGGGCAGGAGAGAGGGGGGAGGGAGTGGCAACTGGGGATCGACATGTAAAATAAAAAATAAATTAAAAAAATAAAAATAAAAAACCAGATTACATATTTCCAACATATAATGACACATGATATACATTACCATTCCAAATTGCAGGGAAGGGAACATAGCAAGGAAATATTTGACCAAAGCAAGACCTAAACACATCTTGACAAACTCCAAATTTACATCTTCATATCTGATGTCAAAATGCTCTCAGACCTCCAACTCCTTTTATCTTTGTTGACTGCAACATAATTTTTTCTCTTGGGCTGGTTCTGTTCCCCACAAGCAGCTCTCCTCAGAAGATACTACACAACTCTGGCATTTTTAATACTTTGGGTTCTCTAAGGCTTCATATTCACAGCTTCATGCAATGGCCTCTCTGGGACTCCATTCAGGGACACTCCTGATACATGTTTGGTCTCAGTGGCTTTCTTTAGGCACATTGGCAAATTTTGTAATTCATTTTTTCCATTCTTAACTCTAAAGCCAGAACCATGTGAAGCTGCCCAGCCCTGCTGCTTTTTGGGGCTGGAACAAGTCCCCCTTATTCAATTGCATCTTTATCAGCTTTCTGTCCTTTATTGCCTAAGCTCGACTATCCTGAAACTTACTCTGTAAAGAAGCCTGGCCTCAAACTCAGAGATCCACCTGCCCCTGCCTTCCAAGTGCTGGCATTAAAGGTGTGCCCCACCACACCCAGCTCTAAGCTGTTCTTTGGCTCCTTTTCACAGGTTGGAAAAGTGGGTGGTATTTTGCCCTGTAGTTACCACTCCTTTTATTTCATTTCTTAATCTGTTTTTCTCCTTGCACACAGGGTTTAGCTCCTTTCTACATCCTGGTATTCTTTTTCTCTTCAGAAATTACATTGTGTACTTTATTCTGCTCAGCTTGCTCCTTTCCATTATAAATCTTCATCAGAGGTACCACTAATAACCACTTGACAGAATCTATACTGAGCTGTTTTCTTATTTCATCTGCCAAAGGAATTAATCCAAAAACTCTTCACCTTAGCATCAGGCAGATTCTTTATACATGGGCAAAAATTAGCCACTTCTTTTATTAAAATATCACAAGAATGATCTCTAGACAACAAACTAAAATTCTTCTCCTCTGAAACCTCTTGATCACCACAGTTTTTCAAATCACATTTAGCCTACTGTCTTCCATGTTCCTACGAGAATGGCCCATTAATCAGTGCTTAAATCATTTCACTCTTTTCCTAAACCAAATTCCCAAAGTTCATATTACTACAAACAAAACCATGGTCTGTCCTATCTCCTGTTTCAGTTATGGTTTCTATTGCTGAGCATAGATATCGTGGCAACAGCTACTCTTACAAAGCAAATCATTTAATTGGGATGGCTTGCTTTCAGTTTTAGAGGTTCAGTCCATTATCATTTTCTTCATTAGGGTTTCTATGGCTGTGACAAAACACCATGACCAAAAAGCAAATTGGGGAGGAAAGACTTCATTTGGTTTACATTTCAGCTTTGCTGTTTATCATTGAAGGATGTAAGGAAGGACAGGAAATCAAGCAGGCCAGGATCCCAGAGGCAGGAGCTAATGGAGAGGCTATGGAGGGGTGCTACTTGGCTTGCTTCCCATAGTGATGAGAGATATCATTCTGTATATATGTTTCTCATACTGGTTTAATGAATAAAACACTGTTGGCCAATAGGAAAGGATGATAGGTGACAAGGAGGAAAGAGGAAGGAGTAAGGAGGAGTCAGCATGGAGAAACGGGGAGACCAGATGCCTGCCCCACTCCCAGGTAAGGAGACCACATGAAAATACATAGATCAATAGAAATGGGTTAATACTTAAGACAGAGCTAGCCGATAAGAAACTAGTAATGGGCCAACAGCATTATATCAAATACAGAGTCTCTGTGTGTTATTTGGGGCAGGCACGGCGGCGGACAAAACCATTGGTGAGAGGAAAAACCTTACTCCTTACACCATGGCTTGTTCTGCCCACCTTCTTGTAGCAACCAGAATTGGCCCATCAGGGATGGCACAAGCCACATGGGCTGGGACCTCCCCCATTGATGATTAAATGAAAAAATATCTTCCAGCTGGATTTCAAAGAGGCATTTCCTCAGCTGAGTCTCCTTCTTCTGATGACTCTACAGCTTGTCTCAAGTTGACACACAAGACCACCCAGTATAATTATCATGGCAGAAAGCAAGGTAGCATGCAGGTAGACATGGTACTGGAGTAGTAGCTGAGAGTTCTACATCTTGCAGGCAACAGGAAGTCAACTGAGACACTGGGTGGTTCCCTGACCATAAGAAAACCCCAAAGCTGGCCCCCACAGTGACAAACTTTCTTCATCAAGGCCATGCCCACTCCAACAAATTCACACCTCCTAATAGTGCCACTCCCTATGAGATTATAAGGGACAATTACATTCAAACTACCACAATTACCTATATTAATTCTAGACTTTAAACAGTAATACTAATGACATTTTAGAAAAAACTACTACAAAGTTGAACTATCCAAACTGAGAGTTCATTATCTCCCCTTAAATGATGTTGGAGGACTGAGGGCAGGGCAACAATTCTTGAGGTGGAGAAAGGACTAAGTTGATGTTGCTGCAGTATGTAGTGACTTTGAGTACTGGAATGGTGAAAGAACGTTGGCGAAGAAGGCAAAAAGAACAAGAAAAGTGATGCAGTCTCTGGAAAGTAACCCGTAGAGAAGTTCTAGATTTGCTTTTCTTTTTCCTTGATCCCACTGCTTCTGAGCACATGGGTCAAAAAGCTCAAAACATGTATACTTTGAAGTACTATGCTTGAACCACTGTATCATAGTTAACTGGAAATGATTTCAAAGATAACACAATTTTAGTTCGTTGATGTAGAAACACCAACCAACCCAGCTACAACCCCTCCAGCCTACAATGGTGACCTGTCTGCATGATACACTGGTGCAGTATCAGCATAAAAGTTGTGAGATGTAGCCAACAAGTATGTGATTGAATTTAAGGCCTTCTCTATAACATGGCATCTATGCCCTATATGGCTGAGGTTGCAAGAATCTGAGACTAGACAGGACATGGACCTAGGGGAAATAACAACAACAAAAACAACAAAAACAAACCAAGTACTGTTTGTCTCTTAAAGGTATATAGCAATAAAATGAATCCTAATGACATTGTGCTATACTCATAGATCAAAATCTTAGTCAGCATTAGAGAATCTTCTTCCTACAGGAAATGGCAACCAATACAAAGACCCACAATTGAACAAATGATGAGTGCAAGGCCTACACAGTTCCAAGCCAAACTGGGTCTCAGTACTGAAAGAGGAAATGCGTATGATCTCTCATCTCTGAGACACTAACTCCAATTGACAACCTCTTGCAACAGAAAAGAAATAGTTACCTCTAAGGGAGTTTCACCTCATAAATAACCAATGCTTAAGAAAGGTTATTAAGGAAGCAGCAAAACACACTCAAAGGTAATTTTGGAGATGTTTTGTCTCATAATGTTTTGTTTGGGGACTTTTTCTTTTAACCTTTAATGTCTTTCTCTTACCTATTACAGTTTCCAATTTTGTGTTTTTGTGGTGTGTGTATGTGTGTGCCTGTGATTCACATACTTTTTTTCCTTCCATATGTGTTCTTTGTTTAATTCTAGGTTTTTGTGTTTTGTTTTGTTTTGGTGTTTTTCCCTACTGGCCGGATGTTTTCTAAAGAGAGAGAGAAAGAAAGCTAAATTTTGATTGGGAAAGCTAAATTTTGATTGGGTGGGGAGGTGAGGAGGATCTAGTAGGAAGCAAGGGAGGGGAAACAATGGCTAGAATATGTTATGTGGAGAATAAAACTTACTTTCAATAGAATAAAAGAAAAACATATTGTTCATTGTATAAAATGCTGAATTTTAAACAAGCATATAAAGTGAACGTGGTGAACACAGAATTAAAAGGCTATTGATCTAAACTGAACTTAGAAGGGACATCTACATACAGCCAGAGTGAAGAAAATTATGTTGGAAAGCCACTTACCATTATATGCCTTCCAGTCAAATAAGCTGTTTTGCTTAAGGATCATGAAGGTTATCTCACCTAGACTGTCCTTAAAACCCTGGTATTCCTGCCTCTGCTTTAAGAATTGAGACTTCAGTTATGAACAATGATACCTGGCTAATGGGCTCATTCAGTAAGCCCCCAGTAATATACAAGATAAGACAAAATAAGGTATAGTCCATGATTGTTGTTACCATTTAGGAATTTAAGTTCTGGTACAGAATTTCATGTAGGCAATGGTATCATTTGAATAAATACTCTCAAAAGACACATGCTTTAAAAGCTTTGCCTCTAGATTTCAGCACTATTGAGAGATTGTGTGAAACCTTTCATAGTCAAAGCCTTGTGTCAGTCAAAGCCTCAGTTTCTTCTGAGATTGAAACCACCCATACTGTAGGAAGCACCTTCAGGTGAAGGGTAATCAACTCAAATTAGCTTCAGGAAATCCCTGAAATGGACCAAATTCACCATGCATCTCCCTGCCAGAATTATGCAATAAAAAGTAAGAAACCTCTAACATGGAAAGAAGCTGAGATGCAAAAATGACTTGGACAAGCAAAGGTGCAAAGAAGACACTGAGACCAGACTGATTGCTTGGAAGAAGCAGAAAGCAGGAGAGCTTTCTGGAAGAGGTTCAGATCAACCCAGCCACCTGGAAATGATACTCCTACTCCTGTGGAGTTGCCTACAGGCTGTGCAGTGTGCTCCAAGTTTCCAGACATTCTCTTGATAGAGGGTATTCCATTTTTATTGGCCTTCCTTTGTATTGAACTTTCTGGATAATTTCAACACAAAATACACAAAATTTTGGAAAATATATTCAAGCTTCAATAATAAACTCCCTTTGCCCATTTTTGTACTGCCAAGTTGCCTGTGACTCTCTACCTAACCAGCAAACCCTATCTACAGTGGCCTGGGCTTCTGAAGAAACTTTAATGTGCTTAGTCACACTTGAACATGCTCAACACCACTCACCTTCCCTTGAGTTTCTTTAGAGAACAACTTGATTGTTTTAGAATTAGTCATGAACTATTTAGTTGCAAATTCTCAAAACTCATGCCCTTGCTAGATATTTTGAAAATTCAAGACTGTGTACAAAGAATTCAGTTCAATTCTTAGCTTAGTGGGTTACAGCGGAATTGTCCACGATTCTCTCAAGTTGGCTTCTTAGCCCAGTCTGGCTGGAATTAAAGAGGTCATGGTGAAAGCAAGGGGTTTTATGTCTTCACTTGTTTTTAAAATT
Organism: Phodopus roborovskii; assembly: GCF_943737965.1. NCBI lineage: Eukaryota > Metazoa > Chordata > Mammalia > Rodentia > Cricetidae > Phodopus > Phodopus roborovskii. The sequence continues at coordinate 15,492,401 of NW_026126540.1, forward strand.
CCATCATCACTTACCCCTGAAAATATACAAGTTAATACTTATGCATTCTTTGTTCCTCCATGTCATGGTTTCAAACATGGCTATGGAGACTAACATATTAATTTATTACTTAACTAAACATGAGATGTCAAACTGTGTGCAAATGATCTAGGCTGCTGAAGGGTAGGAAAGCTGGTGGGCACTACAGAGGGGCTTCTATTTCCAGAAAACTTCCTTCAGGAAAAACTCAGAGCAGCTGGGAGAGGGCCTATTGGTAACACAGTTCCAGTGGAATAAAACTGTAAAGACATAAAGCAATAGAAACAAAGGTTTTAAAGTAGAGCATAATATAAGACATTGGATCTACAATGCATGTTTTGTTTGATGCCAGTTGTCCAGATAGTAGAATAAACCAAACTCTGGCTTGGACAGCTTTACAGATTAAGTTTTTCGTTTTTTTTTTTTGTTTTTTTTTTTTTTTTTTTCTTTTTTCCTGATCCTAGATCTGGACCCATGCGTACAAAAGTCAGTATTTCACTTTTTTCCCCCTTCATCTTTTCAAGTCAAGTCAATGCTTAACTTGTTTCTTCCAATTTCAAAATGGAGAGTTTGAGAATGCCTAGCTGAGCTTCCCTGCTCTGTGCCACTATTCTCACTACTGCTTCTGACTCTTCTACCAAGATTAGTACAGCAACTGCTGAGCCCTGATTTCCCTCTCATGACTCACCGGTTTGGATTCTGTACAGCATATAATTCTGCTCACTGCCATCTTCAGAATTCCTCTTTCTCCCTTAGATTTGGAGTTAGTGCAATGGGTCAATCACTTGTTCTTTATCTACTTTGTAACTTTTCTTCATTTATTGAACAAATGTTCTTAAATATTTGGCTTCTCTTTTCATATTTTATTAAAATGTATTTTCATTCACACAAAAAATGAAGCTGTAGAAATATTTGAATGATATAATTCAATACATGTGTACATTAATATTTAAATCAGAAATTATTCCTTGAAAATACTCCTCATTTTTTATAAGAAGACTGTTTAAAACCCTTTTGTCTATATTTTGAGACATAGTGCATAGATTAGAATTCTAATCTAACTATAAATGGATGCTTATTGACCAATCCTATAACTAGCTCCACCCACTGCCTTAGGCTCAAGGAGCCACCATTTTACTTTTCTGTGGAACTGATGATTTGAATTCTTTAGATGAGTGAGATCCTGGGGTACTTGTGTTGCTGTGAATAGTTCATTTGACTTAACATAATGATCTCCATTCAAGTCAGAAATGAAAAGGATTCAGATTTTCATGATCAACTCATATTGCACTTCTACTTTTGATTTTTTTGGAGTTGTTGTTTTTCATTTCCTGTCTTCTTTTCATAGTTTTCAAACTCTATGATTGCTTCAATTCAGGATCACTTCCTGTGTTAAAGAATTATGTTGTACTGAATAAATGTCCCTCATCAACTTCAGAGCTTTACAATCTTTCCTCTTTACTCTCTGGACTAGATTATACTGCCTTATAATCTTCAACAATTCTTAAGTGACCAGGTTTCTCTCTACCTCCCCTGCCCTCTATTATATTTCATCCCTTACCTAAACAGTCCTTCTCTTGTCTCTCTTGTTGAATTCATCTGTTAAAGGAAATTTTACTGTCATTTCTTTACTATTTAATAATGGAAGTATCTTAGTTTTCTTAGATTCTACATCTTCTAATTAGTAATATAAAATTCATATTTTATGATAATTATTTCACTATATCTTCCCGAGTTGAAGCTTTAATTCTGTGGTGGTAAACACTAAATTCCAATAAACTTTCCATGCCTAGAAACTGCAATAAACATCACATCTCATCACACAGTCACTGAATCTTCAACAAAAGGAGAGTACATTCCAGTATCATTCCATACACCCTAACCCTCGGCATGTGTGTGCGTGTGTGTGGGGGGGGGGTATGGAAAGAGATGAAATGATACTTGCTATACTATATATGTGTGTATGTGTGTGCATAAATATGCACACATATGGATATGGAGAGAGAGAATGAACATGACTTTTATTACTACATATTGTTATAATTTTTATTAATAATGCAATTTACTCATTGTTAAACCTAACTTACAAATTAAACTTCATCATAGCTGTGCCTACATGGAGATAAAAGAAGTATCATGTGTTTAGAAGTATCATGTATATGGCATTGGTGGAAGGTTCATATATATATATATATATATATATATATATATGTATATATATGTATATATGTGTGTGTGTATCTTGTACCTATGATATATATATATATATATTCATATTCTTTATTTTGAAGTCATTAAAGGCCTCATTTTAGTAAACTTTATACTTAGCTCTAATCTTACATTTTGTTTTAAGTATCTTGATATAAATCAAGGGTAAACTTATCTTTAATTATAATGCATTAAACAATGTTTTTTATGTCACACTTCATTATGCATGTATGTGCACATGCATGCTTCCATCAACCCACCCATACCCATCCATCCATCCAAATATAACTTGCCTAATATCCTATATTTTTGCAACACTAACTCATTCTTTTAATGAAGTTTATACTCTCACTACTGCAATTTCTGAAATCCTTCTTTTAAGTAATCACATACACAAAAATATGGCAATTACACACATGACCTGATGGACTATCTTAACACAACTCCGGGACATTTTTATACTTGGGCTAAGATCTGGAACTTTACTGACACCATAGATGCTGCTCTCTCAGCCCTTCCTAACCACTGACATTTTTCTGCTTTCCAAAGATAACCACCATTATGGCATCTCATACCATAAGGTGGTTTTGAAATTTATGTGATTTCAACTTTATGGACTGAAAATCATGAGGATGAACTGCTTAAATGCCCCTTCCAGAAAGGCTTCCCCTGACCACAGGAATGTAGTTAGCTGCCAGCCTCTAACTGTGAACTCTGTCTGGCCTGTTTCTGCCTTTAAGCTGCAATCACCCTATTTTTGGAAGTTCCTAGTCAGTGACTAAGTCAAGTGGCAGCACCTTAAGGGCATGGTCTCCCTGGTGTGGTTTCTAAGCAGTTACAAAAAATCACTGGTGGTAGAGGGCTGTGAGGCATTTGTACTCAAAGCCATGTCACATTATTACCAGTATTTGCTCCAGAGTTCCCATTTGGCTGGCAGGAAATTGATTCTAGGTGATATTTGTTCTATACTCTGATGATTTCATGGGCTTATTTCTGTTTCCTTTCTGCTCCCCCACCCCGCCCCGCCTTTTTCTAGTCCTTACCTTCCCTGATAAACTACTGCTGTGTAGGGCTCAGTTTTGTTATTTTTACCTTGTTCAATATAATATTGGTGGTATATGTATATCTGATAGTGGGCATCTGGTTGTTTTCACTTTGGACTGTTAAATGTAAAGACACTATGAACGCATGTATGTGATATTTGAGAGACTTTTGTTGTATTGTTAGAGACAAAATTCCCCTATGTTCCTCAGATGGCCTTGAACCACTGTACTTAAGTGCAATCTCATTGCCTTACCCTCACTAGGCCCACTGTCTCCAGCTATAAAGAGTTCTATAGTCAGCTGTTTTCAGTTCTTTGCACATTGACTTGGGGTCAAATAGATTTCCCAAATGGAATGTAAAAGTTTTACTTGCTTCTTATCCTCATTAACATTTTGCATGGTTAGTCACAAAAATTTGATTTTGTGATATGAAAAGATATACCAGGATGTACTTAATTTTAGTTTTCTTATTGAACTTATTGGCAAAGTTTGGCTCTTTAAATATGTTTTGTCTCACTTTTTTGCTTCATCATCTATTTTGTCTCTTAAAGGAACGGATATACTCTCTGTTTTCTAGTTTTCGGCAGAAAACAAATAATTCCAACTGGAACAATTATCACATACAAATTTCTTGTAATGCCATTTAACAGATCAAGAAAGTCTCTTTATTCTCAGTGACCAGAAATCTCATGAACAATAATATTCTGTAAAATTTCTTGTCTACATTTCATAAGATGATCATATAACTCTCCCCAGCACTGTTAACTGTGTTTTTAAATTTTATTTTGAATTTCATTTCTTTTTGAAGTGTTAAATACTCTTTATTTGCTATCATACATAAACTACAATAGATGCCTTTCAGTGGTAAAAGGCAGCATCCTTTGATGGAATTCTAATTACATCAGCTTCATGAATAATAGACAGTTGCTTCTTGAGGTTAAACTATTGTCTATAACAGACCAGTGAACACAAACTGAAACATGGACTTAATTCTGAGACAGTGAGAAAATTTCCCCAGTGCTTAAACATATTCATATTCTCAGTTAGATGAATCTAAGAATAAAGTCATTCAATTGGTTCTGAGGTAACACCCCGATCTTTGTGGAAAGTTAATTATTTCTAATCAAGTTCAATCCCATCTTGAGAAAGGGAGACCAGTGATACTATTTACGCAACTGGAATTGGTTTCTTTTATTATATTTTTTAAAGATCATATCCACATTGTTACAAGTCGGTTTTACTTAAAACAGGACTGTTTGACAGAAACACTGTTGGCCATTCATCATCTGAATTCTGGTCATGAATTAAATTAAGACATACATTAAAAACCATGGGATATTTGTTTTGTAATGAATCTGACATTGGTATTACTCTTTAGTAGCCTTTTCAAGATAAGCTATTAGGTCTGCCCTCTTCTTAATTCCAGTGAAGATCATTTTTGTCCCAGAGGTGTACTTTTTGGGATTCTCCAAATACTGCATGAGTGTAATCTGTCCCCAGGTGATCCCTTCATTCTGATTAGCATCTGTGAGAATCCAGCGACCTGACATGTCTTCCTCACTAAGAGTCTATACTGATTTGGTCCAGTTTTATGCTTGCCTCCCTATTCCACAATGTGGAACTGGACACAATTCCAAACAAAAAGCTTGCCTTTCTCAAAATCGCCCATTCTGCAGCCTGAGGATAGATGTCCTGCTTTCTGAGTTGTATTTATACATTTTTACAATTATTTTGAGCATATTCAATATTTTGCCCCAACTTCTTCCATAGCCACTCTCTCTCACCTGCTCACACCCTCCTCCTTTTCTTCTCCTCTTCTCCCCACTCTGTTTTGTCATCCAGCTAGTTGACCTACAAAGGTTCATGTGTTTGAACTTCACTTGGTGATTCTGTTTAAAAAGGTTTTGAGCCCTCTTAGGAAGTTTAGCTTTGCAGGAAGAAGTAAGACTCTTGGGGTGGGTGAACCTTTTAGTGTTATAGCTGGCCCCAGTTTTTATTTACCCTCTGCTTCCTGACAGTGGGTGCAAAGTATATGGTGCTCCCACTTCTCTCAACATAGCTTTCCTGCTGTAGTAGGGGTCCAAAATAAACTCTGGCTGCTTATAGACTCTGTGTCAGGTTAGGGTTAGGGTTAGAAAAGTAACTCCATATGCACTCCATAACAACCTCTGATGATAAATATTACTCTGTTCTGCCAAAGAATCTGAGATTCACAAATGGACCATAACACATTCAAGGTTGTTTTTAGCCAAATATTTCAGATCCAGCTTTAATCTAGTGCTGTTAATCAGGAAATGAAATACTTTTTCTTATCTTTATTCTTTCTTCTGACTCTATTTCTGAGTGCAAAGAACTATTTTTGAGTGTTTCTTTTGTCAGCTTGTTTACTTTGTTCATACATATTGTCTGTTTCTTGGTCATAAATTCTAATGAACATGGCTCAGAAATCTCAAAGATGAAGTAAAGAACTCTCTTTATAACATGAAACACTAATATAAAATCCAGTATGAACTCACTTATGAATCACTTCAATGTAATAGCATAACTATACACTCCAAACTCAATGACTTGGTAAAGAAGTGTTTATTTTTCTGACTTTTAAGTGGTAGGTTAACTGAAGTTTGTCTCCAACTTTACATAGGCTGCACATGTTTAGATTCAGGAACTATGCTAAAAATACCTCCTCTTGTGGTAATCCCAGGTGTCCTTGGCTGTGCTAAGAAATCACATGATACCCTCTAAGGCCTCATCTAAGAATTTTTAAATCCTTTTTGCCCACATTCTATAATCTAAAGCAAATTACAAACTACAATGAAATTCACAGACTGAGATTTGACTATTCCCCTAAAGGGAGGTTTTGAGAGGCTAGAGAAATAGCTCAGAGGTTAAAAGGTCTCTTTCTCTTGAAAGGGATCTGGGGTCCATTCTCTGTACCCACATGGGGCAGTTCACAATTACGTATAATTTCAGGGCATCTAAAGCTTTTGTATGCACATGGTGAGGATAATCTCATGCAGGTACACACATTTACACAAAGCCTTTTTAAAAAGAGGCAAGTTTTAAAACCTGGAAAGATGGATCCAGGGTTATGAGTACAAGCAACTAAGCACTAATCTAAACCCCCAAAGTGTTATTTTAGGATTCCCATGTGATGTCTTTTGTATGTGACTCGGCATTGTAGTTTTTGTTATGTTTCCTATTTTAATAAATTGTGTTCACTTTTGACTGGAAATAATGTGTCCATTTCATTAGAGTTTCTGCAGTGTTTCACATAAATTATATGTTGAATAAACTAAAATTTTGTAAGATGCAGAAGTTTCGTATAACATAAAAATTACTCCTAATTATAGGAAAGGCAAGGCATTGAGCTGAAAAGTGCAGAGCACATGGGTCAATTCAATTCTCATTAATACTAATATATCCCTAATGAACAAAACACTCTGAAATATTTTAATTCACTCATATATACAAACATCAAGAAAAAAATTGTCAACTGACTACAGGGCCTTAAAGTATAGCCTAATTGAGAGATGAATTCATTCTGAAAGCCAGATACCACAAAGAAAGAAAGGGAAGGGGTATAATGACTGCAGCAATTCAGAGAACCAAAAAGCAGAATAAAAAGATAGGAGGAAAAGCCAAGGAAACATCAGTTTTAAATGTATATCAGTGAATTTCACAGAGCTTATCTATTCCTAAGATGAAAACAGAGCATTCAGACTCTAAGCAAATAAACAAGTTAGGGCTCAGAGATGTAAAACTTCTACAAAGAGAAGACATATGTTTATTTTGTTGTTGTAGTATTATATTTATTAATTTTTAAATGATTTGAAAGTCAGATTCCACTTAATTAAGAGTTTTGTTGTTGGGAACTTTCAAGTTTTGACAGAACAGTAGTTTGTTTCTGTTTAGATTAAAGCATTAAGGAAAGTCTCTGGGCCCACCCTCTCTCTCCTTTACACTCAAGACTTCTTCTTCACAGATCAAAGAAAGAATAACACACTTCTCACCTTGCTGCAAAGCTCTGCTGTCTTATCACATAGACAAAGAACAATTGGTCAAGCTGATCTGGACCAAATCCCTCTAGACAGCTGCCATTTCATACCTGGTGAACTTCAGTTCTGAAAATGAAGGTGAGAAGAAAAGGGATAGAGCCAGCAAGAGAACAGAGACTATCGAAACAGCTATGGAGGATTGCCACCATGAAAGTATTTTCATGTATTTAGAGCTGCTGTTTAAATAGACCAAAGAAAATGTAACAAGCATTTACTATCTTGAAGATATTAAATCAAGATATTAAATCAGCTAAAGAAATATTACATGCTGGTTTTCCTCCTTCAAATTAGAAAAATAACGTGCTCTGCTGCTATGTAAAAATCCACCTTGTCTTTATATACATGTCCTATACGATCACTAGATCAGTGATTTATTTGGATGATGTATTGTCCATCACTGAACAGAAAGAACATCATGTAGCAATAAAACAATGTAATTGGGGTCTTTGACTTTAAACAAATTTTGGACAAGCTTCTTTAACTGAGCTGAGAAAAAAAATCTATTGAAGTTGTCCATGGAAAATTTTAAGAAAATTTTCTGTTATTTTTTCTGTTAATTTTCTTAAACAGAGAACATTTCACAGTTTAGTTCTTATTTATATTTATATGTCTGAGATTCAGAGACCAACGAGGAAGTATAGAATATAACATTGGAGATAGAGTAATACTTTCGTCGGCTACAACATTGTTTTTGGATATGAAGGCCACTTGCTTTGTAAATTTCTGCATGTGGAAAATCATTTTAGTTTTCGATCACTTGCACTTCTCTTTCATGCAAGGATAACACATTTTGAAATAACTCATTTTTATAATTTAAGAATATAAAATTATAAATATATATTATATATGTACATATATATACATACATATATCCTCAGAAGAAAAAGACTCAGTGCAAAGATGTGGGGGTGGGGGCCAGAGGAATTATCAGGACAAGTAGATGGAGTGTAATAATTACAGTAAGCTGCTAATTAAAGGCTTCTGGGGACTAAGAAGAAGAGAAAGGTAGGCTTGTGATGGGTGCAGAGCCTCCCTGCAGTCATATGGTACAGCAAAGAAAGAAAGGGCTGAAATTAGATGGTAGACTTCAGGGCTTCCAAGTGCTTAACACACAGTCAACTTTTGAGCGACACTCTGGCATTCCTGATACTGTAATGCACGTGTCCCAAGTAATTCACTGCTTTAGAAAACATCCAGCAGATACAGAATGCTACTCTCTCAGTTTATTCAGACATTGAAAATAACTCACCATCAGAGAACTTCCAGGATTATACTATCCACCCATTTAAAGTTAATTCAAGTTAGAGGACAAGATCTTAGAAATCTTTTGGAATGTTAAGGGGTAACATTTTGACCTATTTTGATACATTCACAAAGAAGCCTGTATCTGGGGCATAAGAAATATTTGGGATATGCAGTTGGTTCTATTTATATGTTCGTCAATATGTACCAAGTGGATTCAGTGTGGAGAGTGTTCAACTGTCTAGATTCAGCTGGGAAGAAAAGTTTACTAAAACGTCAGTCTTTAGGGATTTCTTCCCTTGTGGCTTTTAGAGGTAATTCCTAACTTTAGTGAAGAGGGAGATAAAACAGAATTAGGGACAAGGTGAGATACTAAAAGTAAAAGCAGGAAAAAGGAAGCACAAAATCCAGAAAGAGGTGCAGAAAACTGAAGTTTAAAATAAACAAGTACTGAAGTCCAGGAAAAAAGGGAAGCAGGAGTTGAGGTAGGTGATCCAGAGACACAACCAAAGCTTAGCATGATTGAGGCTTTGATTCCATCCTTAGCACCTAGCATAAAAACAACATAATCAAAATAGTAGCAGTCGTGCCTGAGAAATTAAATATAGTATTTTAAATGAATTGACAAAACAAAATAAAAAAAAATGGAAAAAGCAGACTGGAGAGATGGCTCAGAGGTAATGAGCACTGGCTATTCCAGAGGACCCAGGTTCAATTCCAGCACCTACATGACAGCTCACAACTGTCTGTAACTCTAGTTCCAGGAGATTTGACACCTTCACAGATATACATGGAGACTAAACACATTTTAAAATGCACACAAAATAAAAGTAAATTATTTTACACAAATAGAAAAAGCAGAACAAATTTGGCTATTAGCAAATGAACAAAATAGAAGTTGTCTTTGAGAAAGTAAATAGGGTATTTTAAATGAATTGCACCCCACCAAAAAAACAAAACACTATCAAGAAAAGAACAAAATTTGGCTGTCAGAAAAGGTGATGATCTGACAGATCTGATAGTTATACAATTGAAAATTGTATAATAGTTATGATAAAGATATAGATGGATCGAAGGACTACAGAAGACTGAGGAATCAGAAGTTTGACCTCTAGCAGTAGACAATTATTACATTGCCTAACTGTAGAAAACTTTGCATGGGAAAAGTTCCTTTTTTATAGATTTTTCTGGTAATGGTTAGTTTTTGCGTGTATATTCTAGGGAGGCTTAGAGGCTGCTCATGGGCTGGTACCCACTAGCATGAGGCTATGCTCTCACAGAAGCAAAAGAGGTGGAGACAGCCACCAGAGCAGCATGGGGTAGCCTGTCTATTCAAGGTTTGGCTAGTGTGGTCAGAAAATATTGCAGATGCACAAAAATTTAGATTTAGATGGAGAAAACCTCTGAACAGATATAGTATGCTTAAAATATGTTTAGGTGCTAAGGAGAGAAAATAAAATGGGTCTATACATTCATAAAAATGAATAAATAGTTTAAAAACAATAAAGTCTTTAAAGAGAGAACAAAGTAATATAAAAGGGGGAAAAGCCACATAAAGTTAGGTAGATTCTGTATGGCATTTGGCTAACTTTGAATTTTTAAAATACCAGTGAACCAAAGAACAACAGCTGCTGAGACATAGTGGATTTTGAAAATAACTGTTAAATCAAAACAGTCTATGCATTTCAAAGTTATCTTAACTTTCAGATGGAATCCAGGATATGTGTTAAGTTTGGGAAGAGGTTTTACTTTTGTTTCCTCGGGAGAAGAAAAATCTATGGGTATCATCAAAATTGATCAATGTTAGATTCAAATAGGATGGATTTCTTGATAAGGAGAGACAATAGTTCATCAAATAGCATGGCAGTTCAATCTGAGATAACTTATAAAACTAACAAGTGTCTTTCATTTGATCAAATATAACCTACCAAAAAGGGAAAGTACCCAAAGATAGGATTGAGGTCAGGTTTTGTTTTTGTCTTACAAAGAGAATAAAAGCATTCCCCACAACCTCAGAGGCTCCCTGAGGCATAGACAGTGACTACACAAAGGGAACCAAGAGCAGCTCCCTGAGACACAGACAACAATTGCAATGATCAGTCCAAGAGAGGATCCCTGAGGCACAGACACCTACTGCAAGGATAGGACCAAGAACCTGCACCATTCGGAGGAATAGATAGGTAGGTGTCAATGCAGTAATACACTCAACAACCTAAAGAGGAATATGGCAACACCAGAAGCTATTAGTCCTAAAACAGAGAAATCTGAACATCCTAACCCACAAGAAGGAGAAGAAAATTACCTTAAACATTAAATATAAATTTATTGAAGATAATAATAGAGACCATTAAAGAAAAAATGAAAAATTCCCTTAAAGAAATGGAGAAAAGGACAAACCAAAAAAAAAAAAAAAAAAAAAAATGGAAGAATACAATAAGTCTTAAAAAAAAAAAAAAAAAAAAAAGCCATGAAAACCAAGAAAAAACAAACAGGTGAAGCAAACAATTCAAGAGTTCAAAATTGAAATAGAGGCAATAAAGAAAATACAAGCTGAGGGAATTCTGGAAATGGAAAATCTGGGTAAACAAACAGAAACTATAGATGGAAGTATAACCAACAGAATACAAGAGATGGAAGAGACAATCTCGGGAGTTAAAGATGTGATAGAGGAAATAGATTCATAGGTCAAAGAAAATGGTAAACGCAATGCATTCTTAACACAAATCATCCAGGAACTCTGGGGACACCATGATAAAACCAAACTTAAGAGTAAAAGGGATAGAAGAAGGAGAAGAGCTCCTGTTAAGGACACAGAATATATATTCAACAAAACAATAGAAGAAAACTTTCCCAACATAAAGAAGGCTATGCCTATGAAGAAGAATAAAAGCATCCAATTAAGGAATCTAATGATCAATGAACAAATGAGACATCTGAAGCAGAAGGCCAAATCATCCAGAGAAGATGTTCCAAGAAAAATAGTAAATTGCCCTAATGGTATAACATATTTCCAATAGAATAACATTTCATAAATCTTGTTACTTCTGTGCTCCACAGACATATAAGGCAAATGGTATTTCTGTAGTCTCAATTCAATTAAAAATTAAAGCTGGCTTTTTACTGTAGAATAATCTTTCTATCCACTGTTTGAATATGTATCTCTGTGTTTGGTTTAATAAACAAGGTAACATGGCCAATAACTTAACAGGACAAAGTTAGGTAGAAAAGCCAAACTGAGAATGATGGGATGAGGAAGGGCAGAGTCAGGGAAGTCTTCAGCCAGATGGAGAGCAAGTCAGACACATAAAATGAGGTAGAGGTAAAAACCATGCTGTTTGGAGCAGCACACAAATTAATAAAAATGGATGAAGTTGTAAGAACTAGTTAGTAACAAGCCTGAGCTATTGGCAGAGCATTTATAATATATATCAAGTCTCTGAGTCTGTTGTTTGGGAAGTAGCTGCCAGCTATTTGGGAGCAGGCAGTCAGAACATGAAAATTCCACCTACAGGATTTGGAGTTGAATCATGGCTCTTTCTTTCTAAACACAAGCATACTTTTTAAAGGAAAATCAAGTCTCCATCTCATGTCAGAAGAACCACCTGATCTGGAACAGAAAAAAAGCCAAAATTAAGAGACTATTCTATTTCTACTAATCTCATAATCCTTTAGTTATATTTTGACTCTTCAAAACTTCTTAAAGGTATAAATATTTATCTCAAAATGTATAAGATTAATATATACTAAAATCAAAATGCTGAGCAAGACTTGAACAAGGGGGAGATCATGAACCCCAGACTGATAGCTGGGAAACCAGCATAAGACCAAACCAGACCCCTGAAAGTAGGTGTCAGTTGGGAGGCCTGGGACTTAAGTCTATGGTAGTGGACCAGTATTTATCCCTAGTGTATGAATGGACTTTGGGAGCCCATTCCATATAAAGGGATACTCTCTCATTCTAGACAGGCAGGATTTGCCAGACTTTGAAGATCCCCCACAGAAGGCCTTACCCACCCTGAGGAGCAGAAAGGGGATGGAATGGGGGGGGTCAGTGCTGGGCAAGGGAGGATGGGGGGGAGAGGGAACTGGGATTGATATGTAAAAAATGATGGGTTTTCTAATTTAAATTAAAAAAAGATGGATTTAAAAAAAGGTTAGTTTCTACTCTTATTTAAGGTATTGTATATATTTAGCTCATTTAAAATGTAATTTGTAATTAGGAAATATAGGTTTGTAGTCAGTTATCTAAAAATCATGCTTGTGGCCATGTTATATATGTTTTTAAGGTCAAACAGATGCAGTTTAGAGAAGCAAATGGTCTTCAAACATTTTAGAGACCTACACAACAGGACATTTAACATGTTTCAACAGTAGAAGACTTATCCATGATATTGAGATATTCCTGCTCATGGGAGCACCAATTTACTTCAAAAAAAAAATGATGATGAGCATCAAAAAGACCTCCATATAGAGGTCTTTGATTGTTGTATATTTAGCCACAGAGTATGAAATTGCCCTTTCCTCAACTGTTGACAGTATGCTTTCCAAACTGGACAAAGATATTTTTGCCAAGAAAAGGTAGGACAGTACTTCAAAATTCCTGCTTTGTGGAAAATTCTGTTAGATAATCTTGGTTTGTAGGCCACAGATTGATGTTCCCACATTCCAGAGGAACTATGGGGAAATGTCCATATAGTCAGCTGGTTCTATCATTTTTATAGTGGCAGGAGTTGCTTGCTCTGCACTTCCTGTTTACTGAGGTAATATTATATCCCTCTTGGAATTGAACTTCTTCAACTCTCATGGAGTTGAAGATGAGATAGTTATAGTTAGTTTTCCATTTTATCAAATTCTGAAGAGAAACTCTAAAAAGAGATATAAAGATTAAAATGTTGAGAGACAAAAAAGCTTCAATTGTTTATCTAAGAAAATGTTTTGAGGCCAAAACAGATAGTCTTGGGGTTAGCAATAAAAGTTAGGAAATAAAGTAAATTAGGTATAAAACTTTGGACTCTTCAAGATTAAGATAGATATTAGGGTAATTTCTCAAAATTTACCAAATACAAATGGATTGAACATTGGGAGTTTAATTCTTACTTGATAGTTTTTCTTATTGTATATAATATTACTGTATTAGAGTTAAACTTTTTCCTTTTTATTTAAACAAGAAGGTAGAAATATTTTGGGATATTTGTACAGTGTGTGAAGATGTATCACTGTGATTGGTTTAATAAAGAGCTAAAAGGTCAATAGCTAGACAGAAAGATGTTAGGTGAGACTTTCAGGAATAGGGAGGCCTCTGGGGAGAAAATAAAGATGGACACCAAAAGAAATAGTGGTGGAAGACACCGTGTGATAGAACATAGATTAAAGGAATGATTTAAGGTATAGTAAGAAATCAGCCTAAGAAGTAGGATGACATTTTGTAATTAATAAGAAGTCTCTGTGTCAATATTTGGAAGCTAGCTGTCAGGATAGAAAAAGAATCATTACAAAACATAGCATATCAAGATTAAGTAAAACTAAGCAAATTGGCACTATTGTATATGATAGTATCCTTAAATGTAAAGGTAATGTTTATTTCAGGATATATATTTGGACTATGGGTTTATGTACAGAAAAGTAATATTCTGAATGCTAGAACTGGTAGAAAGGAATGCAACCATGATGATACCAGTTAAGCATTAAGTGCTTGTATTAGTTTCAGTTCTCAAAACGTCATTCAAATGAAAGTTAATATGTGTGATGCTAATGTGAATAGTCATTATTTTCTAATAGCCAATTCCCTATAAAAGAGGAGAATTGAATCAAGTTACATTAAACACAAAAAGGATAAATAGCCTTGTAATAAGCACCTATTAAGATAATAGGAAAAACTTCTCTACTGAAAGATTTCTCTTTACTGAAATCATTATACAGAAGAATGTGAAGTTACAAAGTGAGGTAAGGAACACTAACAAATTACAAATTTTCCATGCTTTGTTAACTAGTCAACAACTTCTGCTTTTCTCATTATTGTTTTCTTTGTAATAGCTATGTTATATTTCTGTCTCCATTGAGGAAGGTGTTCAATAATGAAAATAAGTTTTTTTGTGTTTTTGCTTTTTCTGTATTTTTAACTTTAACAAAATCTGATATAATGAATTGGATATTGTTAGATTGGGATTATGAATGCTCCCCCAAAGCACATATGCCAAGATCTGTGTCTAGCTGATGACACAAGTGGTAGGTAGTAAAGACACCTGAGACAGTAGGGTCTATATTTAACATGTTTTCACTATAGACCACTGCTGTCACAGAGATGATAGGTAGTGACACTTAAATAAAACTTTATCGAGTTATAGATATCATATTCATTATATGAAATGGATTTTGGATATCATTAAGGGGATAATTATATTCCAGTACCTTCCCCTCTTCCTTTCCTGGTTGTTGGGAGGAGAGCAACTCTGCCATAACTCTAAAATACAGTGCTTCAGCTCACCATGAATTAAGATGTCTAAAACTACAAACCAAGGCAAACATCTTTTTAAAAATACTTTTATTATAAATCCACAAATCTATGAACATCTGTTTTTGTTTTGTTTTAAAGAAGTTAGAAATACACAATGGAAAAAAGAAAGCATCTCCAATAATTGGTGCTCATCAGACTAGATACAGGGACTAGGTTATATATCTAATTAGGTTGTTGGCTATAGGGTCTCCATGGACATCCCCAAACAACCCAGGCTGTTGCTAAGAAAATAATTGTTGGGGGGACAGAGGTCCTTGCACTCAAAGAGAAGCACTAAGATAACCAGGAATGTGAACCACACAGGAGTATCTCCTCAATGGAGGGGAAACAAATAAAATACCTACATTCCATCCAGAAAACTGATTATGGAGGTTGTAAATGACCTGTTGAAGTTTTTGATCTCTGAAGAGACAGTCCTCACCTTGATACCCAAGAATGATTATCCCAGACTTTTCCCCCACTAAACCATTGCCAGTCTTTAGAATAGATGACACAAGTATTTTGGTCTGCTGACCTCTATACCATTGCACACTAGATTCTAGCCCTTTTAGCTATAGAACCCACTTTGTAAAACAGTCTCTATGTAGTCACACCTTAAACCTTATTGTGTACCTGGAATTGTACTGATTGGACTGATTATTGCCAAGAAACCTTTTCCTGAACTGTATTATATTTTAAATATGCTGACAATTAATCACCTGGCATTAGATTCCAGGAAGTCTGATCCAGGTTGACAAAGTCAATCGGCACTAGGTTTTCATTCTTTTCTCTTTGCATGGTTTGCTTCCCTGAATGACACCTGTAAGAGCCACCTCAGAGGGGTTGCTCTCCACAGACTGAAAGCTGGGACCCCACTGCTGAAGACAACACACATACAACTCATTGAACATTGAGAAGTTGATCTGGTGCCTACAGAGAACCTTCACACTGTTATTGTGTCTTTGGTATGGGAAGGTATTCTGCAGGCTACCAAAAGAGAAATGTAAACACCAATGTACACACAAACCTTTTGATCTATAATGCTGTCCTGCCTGCAAAAATATGCTAAGGTAATGGAGGAACAGAGCTTTTGATAGTGACCAACAAACATCTGATTTGACTTAAGGCCTACTCCCTCAAATGATATCATACCTGCAACATTGCTTGTTTTGCCAAGAACTCAGTACTAGATAACTCAGAGACCTAGGATGAAGCTCAATATTACTGGCTCTTACAAAAATAAATAAATAAAATAAAAATAAAAGAAAGAAAGAAAGAAAGAAATACAGACAATAGTGACAGCTCAGAAACCAACATAGGATAGAACCAGGTCCCCTGAATGTGGGTGTCATTTAGGAGACCTGGACAGTTTATGGGGTCTCTGGTAGTGGAATAGTATTTGTCTCTAGTGTACAAATGGACATTGGGATCCCATTCCCCATAGAGGGATACTCTCTCAGTCTAGAAAAATGGAGGAGGGCCTAGGTCCTTCCCAAAATGATGTGACAGACTTTGATGATCCCCCATAGAAGGCCTCACCTTTTCTATGAAGAAGAAGAGGGATGGGATGGGGGTTGGTGGGAGGTATGGGAGGATGGGAGGGAGAGGGAACTGGGATTGATATATAAAATAAGATTGTTTCTAATTTAAATAAAAAAGGAAATGTGACTCCCATTGAGATCCAGCTATACTTACAGATCAGTGCCTTATTCAGCCACCATCAGAGAAGCTTCCTTTTGTAGCAAACAAGAACAAATACAGAGGCCCACACCCAGACATTATGAAAAGACAAAGACAGAGAAGACGTTGAACAAAAAGCCCTAAATGGGATGGCTCTTTCAAATTCCTCCACTCAGAACTCAGGGACACCTTGGAAGAGGAGGCAGAAATATTGTAAGAGTCTGAGAGGATGGAGGTCAGTAGGTGAACAGGACCTCCTAAATCAACCCAGGAAAGTTCATATGAACTCACAGAGACTGAGCCAGCAAGCATGGGGCCTTCGTGGGTCTGCACCAGGCCCAAAATATAAATATTATGCTTATCAACTTAGTATTTTTATGGGACTCCTGAGTATGTGAATGAGTGGGCGTCTTACTCTTATGCCTTCTCTTGGGATCTTTTCCTTCTGCTGGTTTGTCTGGCCTAACTTTGATGTAATAGCTTTTGTTTTACCTTAATATTTGGTTTTATTATGTTCTGTTGTTATCTCCTAGACACCTGTTCTTTTTCTAATGAGAGACAGAAAGGAAGTGGATCCAGATGGGAAGCAAGATGGAGAAGAACTGGGAGGACTGAAGGAAGAGAAAACTGCAATCAGGATATATTGTATGGAAAAATCTATTTTCAATAAAAGGGAATAATTAAATAAATAAAAATTCTTGCTCTAACAAAAGGAAAAGAAAGCCAGGCAGTGGTGGCACATAACTTTATTTCTAGCACTTCAGAGGCAGAGGCAGATGAATCTCTGTGAGTCTGAGGCCAGCCTGGTCTACAGAGATAGTTCCAGGACATTTAGCATTTAGGACTGTTACACAGAGAAACTTTGTCTCAAAAAAAAAAAATCTTAGTATACTAGAAAGACTTTAAGTTCCCTTTTAATCTTCCTGAATATAGTGGTTATCAAGAAAATGTCCCAAAAAATGTGTAGAAATATTATGAAGTGTGCCCTCTTTTTCCATTAGGTATGGCCATATTGGAGGAAATGTGACACTGTGGAGGTGGGATATGAGGTCTCATATATGGTCAAGATACTACTTAGTGTCTCAGACCATTTCTTTTTGCCTATAAGTCAAGATATAAGAACTCTTGGCTCCTTTTCCAACACCATGTTTGCCTGCATGTTGCCTTGCTTCCTACCATGACTATAATGGACTAGACCACTAAAACTATAAGCAAACCACTACAATTAAATGTTATCTTTTATATGAGTTGCCATGGACATGACATCTGTTCACAGCAACAGAAACCCTAATTAAGATTCTCCCATCAAAGAGTGGCAAATAAAAAATTTATCCTGAATAACCAGCAGGTAATGTGTAGTTCTCAGTGACATTGAACTTTTATTCATCCAACACAATACTTTGAGCAAGCCCACAGGCCCTGGGAAATATCAACCTTGTTTAGAGTGCTGGCTTTCTTGCTTCCTTGAGATGTGACTCTAGTAAATTATCTTTACTAAGCCCCAAGTTTTCTATCCTAAAGACAGAATGGTCAGAAGGATTACGGGCTAACTTTTGCTTAAAAGTTAAAAGCTGTGTCTGGCACACTGGACATTTTCAGTGGTTTCTGCCTTGTTATAAATCTTTTTTATCTTCTGTTGCAGTCCTTGTGTGAACATCTCACATCCTTACTAAGACAAGGCTGAGTCATTTTTAATGCTTATACTTAATTCCCACAGTAGTTAACTAAACCGATAGCTTTACAACCAATAGCAATAAAAGAAGAGGAAATAACACCAAGATATAAACTAGATACTCTATTATAACAACTGCTCCACTAAGTTACAGAATTGTATAGTATCCTTTTATGTGAGAACTTGGTCACAATGTTAAAATAAGAGAACTAAAATAAAAAGGAAGCGTTATTGTACAACACAATATTATATCATATATAAATAAATGATGATATTATTTAGGATGCAAACAGAAAATGATGAATTGATTGAAAAATAGCAAATATACATGAAATGTGTCATGCTGTGTGCTATCACTTATGGAAACTCCAAACACAGATAAATACAAATTTTTAATAATGATTAGAAGTTAAAAATGTCAAAGTTTTTGTAGAAACTACTGAAGAAATGTTCACATGTGTGATCAAGATTTAAAGGAAAATTTCAAGAATGAAAAGATAAAGACTCCCTAGGATGAAGAGAAAGTGTAATTTCTACATTGAGCTTAAGAGGGAGGCCAACAGGAGTCTTTAAGGTTGCAGCAAGAATGGTAAAAAAGAAAAGCAATATGAAAGTCTATGAAAGAGTAGAAATCTGGTTAAGGTAAACCCACCCAGACAAATCCAGGATGCTACAATACTAGAGCTGGCTCAAAATTATCTTTTGTATAGAAAGTAAATGTAAAGGTATAAAATAGTACAAATAGTTATATCTGTGATGTTTTATACTATATGCTAATGGATATAAAATGTAAAAACATATTTTGTGATGTCATCATAAGAGTATGAATCAGAAGCATTTCAGTGCAGAGATTTTGGCATACAACTGAAATGATTCTCACGCTCAAAGTAGGTTGTCCTAACTATAAAGAATCAGGTATTAAGCTGGCCTGCCCCTGTCATCTGGCAGAATGTACTCAGACAGTATCCTGATCATGTGCAAAGGACCCTTTTAAAAGAAAGACTCCAGCCCATTAACACTCTTTGCCCTGTCCTTTCTTAACTGCTCCTCTCTCTTTCCAGCCTCCCTCTACTCTTCTGTCCTTTCTGTGCCTCTGTGTCTCTTTACCTCTTTCTCTTTCCCCTGCCTTCTTCTCTTTCTAATAAAACTTCTCACTTAAGCCCTGTCTGCCTGGCATGGATATCCCCTGCCTCGGTCACCCTCACCTGCTATAGGATCTGCCAAGGTGCCCCTCGAGCCTTTATCATAACAATAACAATGTTTGTTTTCTGTGAACACTATGCACAGCATGGAAAAAGTATCCATGGAACATGTACAAAGGAAGCATCCATAGAATAGAAAAAAAACTAGTAAGAAAAAAAAAAAAAAAAACCCAGAGTGTCATCATGCAAAAAGTAATCAACATGAAAGAAGATAGCAGAAAGAAAAGATAGACAAAATATTTATAGAACAAATAGAAACTATCAACAAAACAGAAATAACAAGTGTACTCTCTTAGCAATTACTTTAAATTTGAGTGAATAAATTTGAGTGAATAAATCACTCAAATCAAAGGCTTTCAGGCAGCTCACTGGATGGGATTTCCCCTTTCCCCAGAGATTGTTGTTACTGATTGTAAAGCTTTGGGGAGGGGCCTTGTAAATCTTGCAAGTTTCTGGATTTTCTTGAGACTTATAGATTTCATCTACCTGTACATCCTATATGTTTTACTTTCAGAGTTTTAAGAAGCCTCCCCTCTATTAAATTTTTATGTGTATGGGTGGTTTGTTGTGTCACGCCCAACCTTGACCAGCAAGGAAAAACGCAACTCAGGGAAGATCTTCTTCTAGCAGTTTAATCAGGATCCTTGAACATGCTTCTTCTTCTGACTCCAGGGAAACGCCCGCACAGGCTTAAATCCCCTTGCTCTGACCAACACTAGTGAGCCACATGGACCCTGCAGATAGGCTGCTTTTATAGGGAAGCAAGCAAGCTGAACAGGATTAGCCAAATAAGGACTTGTTTACAACAGAGAGCTCACCATCGGGAAGGTGGAAAGTGGAAGCCAGTGCCATCTTTAAGGCACAGCATTTCTCAGCTCTCTACATTGTTGCAAGTATGTCTAAGAGTGATGTTCATACCTAATCCCACAGAAACCAGAAGAGGGCATCAAATCTCCAAGGACTGAAGTTATAGATGGTTGTGCTCAACCATGGATGTTCTGGGAATCAAGCTGGAGTCCTCTGGAAGAGCAGTCAATGTTCTTAACCACTCACTGAGCCATCACTCTGGCCTCAATCCTCCCTTTTCTCTGTAAAAGGAAAAGCTTCAATTGAGAGAAATATATGCCAAATAATGCCTTAAGTTAAGCAATGAATAGAACTTCCAAGCAGCAATGTACCTGGGGACTTTTATAATAGTATAGACCAAATGAACCTAAGAAGCAGCTATAGAGCAATGTGTTAGACAACAGCAAAATGTGAATCTTTTCTAACAAACATGGAGAATTCTCCAGGACAGATCACTTGTTAAGTCATAGAACCAGTCTTGAGAAACTTCTAAAAGATTGAAAACATATATAAAATTTCTTTCAGCACAGTAGAATGAACAGGAATTAATATCAAAAACTAAAGTAGAAATTCAATAATATGTTCTTGAGAAAATTATGAGTGAGAGATGAAATGGAAAATGAATTGGACAACATCTCAGCAGGAATGAAAATTAAATAGGGCAGTGCAAAGCAAGTGGGGGCATCGCAAAAGTGATATTATGAGGAATATTTGCAGAGTAAATGCTTATATCAAAAAGAACATTCTTACTTTAAGTTCAATGGAACCAGAAGAATAAAGCAAAATTAGAAGAAATAAGGGGAAATTAAATGAAACAAAAAAATAAAGAGATAGTATTAGTGGGAAAATTGTTTTCTTATGCAGATAACGGCATTCAAAAACACCAACGCTACACTGGAAGTAGGACAAATAATTAAAATTGAAGGAGAACATTAGAATTCATGTTACAAAATTTAAAGACATTATTAGGACAAAGTATATGATAAAGATTTGAATGACTTAGAAGAAAGAGATAAATACTAGGTGTGTACACATTACTGATTCTGATTAATGAAGAAATAGGATATTTGGACAAAATATGTAGATATTGGATGTAGATAACCTCTCAGTCAAAGAAAAGACCAAGACAAGAGGGCTTAAAAAAAAGCAATACTAATGGAAAAGAATACATCCAAATTTATTTTATGAGACCACTACTGCCTTGATACTAAAAGCAATTACTATAAAAGAAAAGTATAGAGCAACATCCATAATGAAAAAATGCAAAAATCTTCCACAAAAAAATACTCACATACTGCTTTTTCAATCATGTTAAGATGATCAGATACCATGGGCAAGCAGGATTGTTTTTCCTGGGCCCATTCTGTCTATTTCTATTCAACATGGCTTTAGAACTGCTTGGAATAAATGACAAAATATATCCCAATTGGGAAAATAATACATTTGTCAGTGTTCATAATCAACATGACCTTTTGATAAGATAATTCTAAAGATTCTACTAAATACTTTTAGAACTAAAGCTACACCGTTACAGGCTAAAAATCATCATTCTTACTCGTGATTTCTTGTGCATGGGAGCAAAAGCATGTGAAAGAAATGTGAAGCTCAAGAAATGAGGACTCAGTCAAGATATGAAACAAATGCTGGAAAGAGAAGGAAACAATAAGCAGAGCTAAAAATTAAAAATAAAAATAAAATTAAAAACAGCAGCCATAGCATGAGATTAAACATTTAAACACATGCATGCCAGCCATGCATCTGATAAAGATCTGTTAAAACTTAAAATGCAGTATTGAGAAAGAGGTTAATATAGATTACTTTTTGAAAGAGCTTTGTTAGATTGGGCTTAGAAGACAGAAAGCAGACCTTCTAGTCAGAGAGGACCTTCATTAGGAGCAAGGGTGTCTCAGAAGTTAGGGAAGCACTGGCGTGATTACTTGTTGCATATAATATGGCAGACAGATGGCCCTATAGGAAAGGGCCTTCTGGTCTCTAGGACAAGGGTACTTCCGACTTTTCAATCTTTTTAGGGGTTGGAATGAAGTTTCTGGATGGGCCTGGAGTAATGTTAGTGAGTCCTGGCTTGGGAGCAGGTACTAGATAGGATGCATCTTGTTTCATGAATTGAAAGGTGAAGAGGCTCGCCTTACTTCTCCCATGGAAAACCTGTGAGCTCTGAGGTATACCTGTTAAGCTTAGGTGCTAACAGAAAGACCATATATCAGAAATTGTCTGATTCCAGGGATAAAGGTTGGGACAGGAACTGAAGGACCTATGACTTAACAGCCAATAACAGTTAAAGCTCATAAAAATGATCTACACTCAGTAATGTCTCCTCTCCCCACAAAATGAGCAAAGGATCTGAAGATACTTCTCCAAAGAAGATAGAGTATGGTAGGTGTCTTTTTATTATTGAACTTATTGAAATCAAATTGTCTATGGTGGCAGGGTAGATACACACTCTGCTTTGTCACTCAAAGCCTGAGGAACTCGTGCCATCTTACAGAGATCTCCATTCTGTGAAAAACCTGCTATAGAAAAGAACTGCAGAGTTAGCCAGTGTGAACAAGAGGGGAGGTCAGTAAAATAAAGTTTAACACAAATGTAAAAAATTAGCACTAATAAAATGAAAGTGCTTGAGAAAAAAGTAAAGCTGACCCAAGAGTAAGTGTCAACTTCCCAAAGGGGAGTCTTGGATCATGGTCTTAAAAAGAGCCAAATATACCATTTGTGGATTTTGAAGCTATTATCTTCTAAGGGTTGCTATGAAAACTAAATGAAATCATGGGGTGGTTTTCATGATGGGGTAGGATTACAGCTGATAAGGTAAAGCCCTAGGTCACAAGGGCTGCGCGGGAAGTTAAGAGGTTTTATTGTAGACAAAGCTTTAGTCTTATTTGTGAAATTTCTAAAAATACCTGGAAAAGGCATAATCTCATCCTTGAACGTCTTATGGGCTTAGATTTTAATCGAGGTCTATTAGTATTTAACATTTTCCTATAAAAATAAGTATTACCTCAATTTCAGAAACTTTCAGCAAATGCTGTTAATTGTGCTGGAATTCTTGGCTCTCACCTATCAAGAGGCTTCAACCAGACTTCAGAGTGGAGGAGCTCTTTTCTCTCACTGAAGTCATAATATTTTCAATAAGTCTGTTTAGCCTCAAAACCCACAGTGAGATACTAACTCACACCCATTAGGATGTACACTAACTAAACAAAACTCTGAAGTCATTTTTGACCAATGTGTGCACTGCTGGCAGAAAAGGAAAGACATAGAGACACTAGGAAAACAACTCAAAGCTTGAGAGACCATTAAAAGTGGAACCACAGTAGGTGTCACATCTCCATTTCTATTTACTGAAAACAGGCTTTCAAATGCTATCAGTCTCTGTTCATGCTCATTGAAAATTCATTCATAATAGCCAATATAGAGAAACTAAAAATCCATTAAATAATGAATAGACGAAAATGCCATAGCAATTACTCACAATGCAATATTGTTCAGGAAAAAAAAAAAAAAACAAAGAAAACAAAGAAAAAGAAAAAAATGGAAATTTTTGTGACACTCTCTAACATGAATGAGTATTGAGATGATTATTCTAATTAGGTATAAGGCATTGACAGAAGAATAAACAATGTGATCAAATTTAAAGACATGGGTTCAGGGTAGTATGGCCTTAGACCATGACCCATTTAGATGAGGCATCTAAAACAGGTAGATTCATAGAAGCATAAAGTCACACTGTCAGTAGCTCAGAGAAATAGGAAATAGGAATTGGTTCTCAGTGACTATCTAGTTGCAACCGCTTCAGATGTAATGGTTCTAGATCTGTAGTTGGCCACGATGTGATCTTACACACAACTCTGGTGAGATAGGAAGTAGAGAAGTGTTTGTGCTCTTCCCTTAGTCATCATACCGTAAGTTTTGCTTCACCTGTAAAATTAGCTTGATAGACACATGGACTTCCAACATCACAAGAATTCTAACTCCAAGCTGATTTCCAAACATGCAAAGAGGGACTGAACCTCAGTGAGGTCTATCTTGATCGAGGTCTGTCTTGACCCCTTAGATAGTCAGTTTGTTACTTCCCTCTGTGTGTAGCCTGTTATCCTTGTGACAAAAGTTCCTTTGTCAGTAGAGTCCACAGGTTGCCTCAGGTAATACACCTATGTGAACCAGTGAGAGATCGGAAGTTCCTCTTCAGAAGAAACTGCAACCAAACAGATAAATGATGATTGATTAGAATGCTTTCAGATATGCCATGTTCTGGGTCTGTATCGAGCATTCCTTCTCACACTAGATATATGCATGAGAGATTATTTCTGTCATGATATAACCTTAAATAAAGACTTCTGCCTTTGGGGGGGTCAAAAGTATTCTAAATGTTTTTCCTTTTAACTCTTATATTCCCTCTCATATAACAAATGTAAACAAACAAACCAAAAAACCAAAACACAAACCAAAAACCTCTTGTTTATGACTAGACAAAGAAACTGTTTCCCTTAACTCTGACTTGCCCTTTCAGGCTCAGCGCTTGGTGTACTCACTACTGAAGTTGTTGATATCTGGCATCATTGAAAAAAATGGGCTTCAAAAAGCCCTTCCTAACTGAGAACACAGTCATCTGTCCTCTCCTAGTTAGTATCTATTGATCCAGAAAAAACTGTAGACAGAAAGAAAACAAAGCCCAAATTGATGCCTACTAATCTTTTCATGAGCTATGTCTCCCCTCAAACCTCATTTCCATAAGAAGTCATTGCTCTTTTCCTTTTTATAAACCAAAGGTTGTACATTTTAAATAATTCAGTCCTTTCAGATTCAATGCAGAAATTTCATGAAACATGAGAATACTCAGCCCCTCACAATACCATGTGGGGGCCAGAGACATCATGACTGTAATCACATCTTCCAGTTAACACATTATTCAATCACCATTTTCCTACCAGAAAATGAGTGACCCATTTCACATAACCTAAGTTGCATGTGCCCTGCTCTCTTGTCATCGTCGCATAACACAGGTTATATATTAACTAAGCTTGCTTCCTTGTGGTTCAAGACCTATTTTCTTTAAAAACTTTCTAAGGTTGACATCTTGCCTTCTCTAGTGAGCAGAAATTTCCCTTTAGATCTCCACTGTATTACCTGCTTTGGCATTAATAAATCTCTTAGCTGAAGGTAAACAGACTCTGCAGCCCATTTTCTCAAGCACACGCTCCTCTTTCTCTCCCCCAAAACCCAACTGTTGTGTAACAAAATTTTTCCCAGGAAGATCCTACACACACATCTACTCACCCTGTGCATAGATATCATGACAGATAAAATACGGATACAACCAAAGTCCAACATGATGAACTATGAGCTTCATTGAGGTTGCTTACAGGAATATGGCTGAGGGGTTACATATAGAGCAGAAATGACTTCAAGACAGCTACATCACCAAATCCCATCCCAGCATGGGTGACAGCTCACAAAGGTTAGAATCTGGAGCATGCTGGGCAGCCTCCTACTGGCTCAACAATAGGAGAGTGTCCTTTCTAGGTGTTGCAGTTGGTCTAAGCCTCTTGTAGGCAGCTCCGTTGGTTTCTATTTCTTGCAGGTGGCTGGTCTGAGCTCAGAGGCTTCGTTTTGTAGCTTTTGCTCTTCTGAGATTCTTTACATTTTAGCTTGTCTGAGAGTCATCTTCACGTTTTGAATTATCTGAGTCTTCTTTGCAGCTTTGAGTTTTTATCTCTGGGAAGGAGGCGTCTAGGTGAACCTGGTCAGTTTTAGGGATTTCCTGAAACTTTTTTGAGTTGTTTACCTCTTTGCTTAAGGAGCTTTCCTGCAGAACAAGTTTCCTCACTCTCAGAGGAAACTTGTCTCACAACTAAATTTAAGTGTGTTCTAGCCACTGCTTTGTGGCTGTCTATAAATTGTAAGATTGCCACTGGTGAGATGGTGAGGAATTTAGGCTTCATTCTCTATCCTTGACTTGGGGTTCCCATAAGGTTGTACCTTGCTCTAAGTTGTTCTATAGGATGTAAAACCACTGTGGTTGAGAATGTGCCTCTCCCTGAATGAAACATTCAACAAGCAGCTTTTGACTCCATGTCCATTTGGTACCTGTGTCCCTTTTAGTAGACACATGATAGTGCCATCTGTCCAGCTTCACTCACACAGCACAAACTTATGCCTGACTTATTCCTGGGAGTATGAAATGCAGAATCTTATACATTGTTCCATGAATTGAAATTGTAGGCATAAATAGGTGTGATAAAATAATACAAGAAAGTTTCAGACACACCAGGCTGAGGAAATTATACAATTCCCTTACCTGGAAGCCATAAATAGGTGGGTATTTTCACAATTGGTGATGGCCCTACTGACTTGTCATTTGAACACTGGATGTGTGTGACAAAGGATTTACAAGGATGTCATAACTGTCCCCTAGCCTTCAGCTCAATCCAGTCCTTACCACTGATGCACCTACTTGAGTTACTGACTGCCCATCTCCCCATTCACCCACCCAGACCTGTCATGCATGCATCTGATTGGTCATTCAACTGTTCTCAGTGTTTCACCTCAGGTTGGATCAAACTCTGCAGCTCTGCTCTGCTGCCCTGACCCGGCATCAGCCTAATTCACAGAAGCGACTTCTGCAGACCTCCAGCATGGTTCCCTATCTTTCTCCCAAGAAATTCCATTTGTATTTCTATCTGCTTCCCTGCTTCCCGAGGCTCTTTGATTTTTAGCATTTGTTGTCATTATGTAGCTTACACAGACAGACAGACAACACACACACAAGGTGGTAGGAGGGGGAGAGGGAGCAAGTTTACATGAATCTGTAATATTTAATGTGAGAGATAATTTCAGCAGTTAAATCAGAGTAAAAGAGTCTATGCTGCATTTGCCATGGCTATCAAGGAAAATGGTATGCTCTGGCAACTTGCTGGCAATGAAATCACTATATCCTGAGAACATATTGCCATTGAATAAATTCTGACATTGTAAAAAGGTACAATGTGTTCATCTGTTTCTGACATAGTATGATTATGATAGTTATACAAACTGTTAATATAATCCATCAAGACAATGAGTACTGTATTTTTAAACATTTATTAAGATGGTTCTTCTTTGCTGTTCATTTTTTGCTTCTTTTTCCTTTGATTTATATATGAGATTGTATTTTAATTATCTTTCCATTCCTCAAACCATACCATATACACCTCCCTGATCTCACTCAAATTCATGACGTCTTTTTTTTCATCAATCATTACTGCACTCATATATACATATGTACTACTCAGTATAACTTGTCAAGTTCATATAATGTTACTTCTATGTATATTTTCAGGGCTCATCATTTGGCACTAGACAATCAATTGGTGTGTTCTTCCCTGGGGAGGGCTATCTCTCTCATTCACAGCTTTACTCTGTTGCCTGCAATCTTTTGTGTGGGGTTGAGGCTTCTTGAGCTTTTCTCCTGTGCAGTTTGGCATGTTCACTGGTGTTATTCTTGTTCAGCTCATGTTTAGGCATTTGTGTTGTGTTGTTTATTCATTTTAACAGAATTTAAAAGAAAGACTTGAAGATAATACATGAAAATTACTAATACACATTTGATTTGGCTACTCCCCCCTCCCCCCAAGTCAAGTGGAAATTTCCTCTATTTGGATTCATATTTCATAGGCAATATATTCTGACTGATTCTAAATGATCTGCAATGACTGCTTAATGTTGGATAATCAAATGTGTATTACTGTTATACTTAAGGCTGTCTGAAATCTTTTTGGTTGCTATATAAACACATTAGGCCTTCTATAAAATTGGCATTACTCTGTGGATGGGATTATGCAGTTACAAAAAAAAAAAAAAGAAAAAAGAAAAAAAACAAAAACAAAAGCAGTTACAAGAAAAATGACAAAGCTAGAACATTCCTAATTCTTAAGAATAGATATAAATTAAAATACTGATGACCCAAAATATCAGTGTGACTTTCATATTTTGGTCACATAATTTGACAATAATGGATATCTTATTTTCTATTTGATCAGCTATTGGTATAACTTGGTTGGTAAAACAGATGCTTAAAATTTAACCTGGATGATTTTAGTAGTATATAAAAGTATAACTACATTTTAAAATATGCAATTTCAAAAATATGAGTACCAAGTGGTTTAAAAAACAATGTTGAAAATGAAAATATTAATAAATTGCATTTATTGCCTTTTCCAAGTGTATAAACAATCAATATTTCAACAACTCCAAAGAATAAAAGCAGGACTATTTTGCTATTTATAGTGACAATAGTAATAGCTTAATCTCCAGAAAATGGCATTTAAGTGTAAAGACCATTGTCTACATGGCAAACATGAAGCACCTTCAAATAAAATGGAGTATAAGCACTGGCCTTGCTATTTTATTTTAACATTGAACCTTGGTTTTATTTAAAGTTCATCTTAGAAGTGATCAAGTGGCAGCATAATAGGCTTTTCCAACAAGAAAGAGGATGTAGAAGTAGAAGCTGGTGTTAGTGTTGAAAATTGAGAAGGATGACAATGATTGATGAGAACAATTGCTATAAGATTGAAAAAAAATTGTTTTTTCAGTTTATGGTTTTATATCAGTGTGCTAACAAAGCAACCAATCCATAGTATTGCAAAATTCTTAGCGAATATGAAAAATGGTGGTCACTAGATGAATCTGTCTATTAGATTAGAATATGCATGTAACACCCACAGTACAGGCACTTAAATCTTTATTCTTCTTCCTCTTCTTCTTCTGATGGCATAAATATTATCTTATTTTCCAAATTTAAATGTGAACAAAAATATTGAATGGCTTTTAATCCTCAGTTCTTACCTACACATTCTATACCATGTCATGATCTACACATAGCTTGTTCTCAAAAGGCATAAATGCCTGAGATAAATTTTCCTAAAGAATAACAAAAGATGTTTAGTGACTGCTTACCACATACAACTACTTATGTTACATAAGAAGATGTAGCAGTTGAGGTGGGATACTATAGAGTTCCTGGGATGAAAAAGTTGTAACGTATCCAACATGATGAATGGACATTCCTGCCTAAAGCAATGGTGTGATAAGATGGTAACAGGGGCATGGACCACCAAAACCAAGCTTCAACTTGGAAATGAGCAATAGTCGCTGAAATCCTGCAATGCTAAACTACATGTGCCTGAACAGAGAATTAAGATGATAATGAGGTAAAGTATACATGAACTTCTCTGTAGAACTACATGTAAAACAGCATGTAAAAGCTTGTGCTAAGCAAAATATTCCCAAAGTCCAAACTATGTGACATAAAAGATCCATCTTTTGTGCCACAGAATTGTTAGCTACTACCCACTCTTTCTTTCCTCCTGCCAGCTTTTTGTTTTCTCCCTGGAAGTAGATTATCTCCTAATAAACTCTCTCTGCTGCACTATCTATATATCTCTACAAAATTTTGTTTTCTATTATGTAAGAGCTTAGGGCATACTAAGGAAATGGCTGCTGAACCTGGATATTCTCTAACATCAAGAGGACCAATGTCATACCAAAAAGAAAATTATGTAACAGAAAGGACATCTGATTTTCCCCTACAAACAGGGAATAGACAAGCCATGTTTATATGAACTTTAGTGACAAGATTTATATTATTAGCTTTCATCAGGTCCCCCCTCAGGCAGACCTCTAGCTCCCTGACAGAGATGTCAGCCACAAATCTGCAAATGTAGATAAGTCAGAGCAGTATGTCACTACAGAAGGAGAGGCAGCTCCAACCCCTGATCAGTCTCCAACTGAAACAAGGGCATTCCAAGTAATGTAAACTATCAGTGACAGAAGTCACAATCTTCCAGCCAATTTCTGCAAATATCCCCTTAGTCTTGTATAAGGACCTAGGACTCCTACACAAGTCTGGGACCTTACTACAACAGGATTTCCAGAAATTTTACAATCCTATTGCCATAGAACATTGAAAACTTTCCCTGTTCTGGTTTCTACAAAGTAAGTCAAGGATAAATACCTAAGGAGATGCCAGTAATCCTGGTTGACATGCAAAGTGTGCCAGATCTGCTTCTGGTATTCAGCAGAAAAGCATAAATTCACATATCTATATTGGGCATTGATCTCTACTACCAGTTAGTAAAGATGCTTTAGTTGGTATTTTGGCTTGTAGAAAACTGTTTCAGTCACAAATTAAGATAACCAAACTCTGTTGGGGAAATCCTTTCCTTGCAGAGAAGAGATGGTGGCAATTTATGTTGAATGTATTTATGTAAATATCCTTATAACATGTGATAAAATGGAGACTTTTACTGAATGGTTTCTGCTTTTACCAAGAGAGTTGTGAGAATTTTGTCTTAGGACTGAATTCTGGAGGGTAAAGAGATGAGTGGTGGATGATCTTCTCATTTTACCCCTCTTTGAAGTTCTCCTTTGTGTGTTTAATATCTTTCATGATCATTTCCAAATCATAAAAGTTTCTATAAATCAGTTTCTTCTATAATGTTGCCAATTCATTCTTCCATTTATTCAGTCCATAAACCCCTGAGGTCATCTTTGGCTGCACTCTTTTTATCACAGTTCACATCTAATTCATCAGCTTTCCCCTTCCCTCTGTCTCCTGGCCCCTTTGACTCTTTGTCTTTCTGTCTCTCCCTGTCTCTGTTTCTGTCTCTGTCTCTTTGTCTCTCTGTTTTTCTCTCTATTTCTCTCTACGCCTATTTTGCATTTGGAAGGGCATGCAAAGCTTTGCATTAATCACTGTTCTAAGTAACCACAGACTTTACCTAAATGATTGAAACTTTGTCACTTGAATTTTTTGCTCAAAATGTCTCCTACAGGATTTTTTGGTACACTGTGAATAGTAAGCTTCTGAAGCATATGTCACATTACTTCAACCATTTGTTCAAAATTGTCTATATACTGAAATTAAAATCCAAGTTCTTAACATTGCTTCAATGTCCTCCAAGACATCCTTGGTCTTGCCTCTTACTTTGATTCCTCTATATCACTTACCTATAAACCATAGCTGTCTTTGCTCTTTAAACTTGAGAAAGATGTGTTACTAATAAGTCCCTTGAGTTCCTGCTATTGGAACTCTTTTTCCAGATGCACACATGGCTGGCTCCCAACAACCCTCAGGAGGGACACTGCCTAAAATCTCAATGGAAGCACAAGCCTAATTTCCTTTTATATTTTATTTCCCTTGCTGTATTTGGCTTCTCGGCATTTATTATCACTCCAAAATTCATGTATGCATTTTATTATCTTATACTAACTTTCTGGGGTATAAACATAATCATTACAGGAACATAATATTGTGCATGGCTATACATTCTGTAATAACCACAATAAACATACATGCTTATACAGATGAATAAATCATTAGTTATATCATTATTATAAGAGAAATTTGATACCTAAAATAAAGTTTTAAAGGAGTATTATTCCCACTTCTGAGGTAAGAAACTCATCTGGATATATAAAAGAGGTGCAAAGGGCAAGATTAGGATGTGGAGAAATAGCTCAGTGGTTAAGAGTAATTATCCCAGAGGATCCACGTTAATTCTCACCACCCACATGGCTGTTCACAGCCATCAGTAGCTCCAGTTTCCCAGTATTTGATGCCCTTTTCTGGCCTCTCCAGGCTCACTATGAACATATTGCACAAATATGTGCAAACACTCATACACATGATATAAAAATTAAGAAAAAAATCAATCTAAAAAAATGGCAAAGCTAACATGGAAATATTTTAATATACCTACTGTGATATGCTTGTGTGGAAAAAGTATAGGTGTCCAGTTCCTATGCATTTAAAAGCACACAGTCTATGATGCACCCTCAGAAGCAAACATGTGTGCAACTGTTCAGGGTCCGTGCAAACATGATTATATGAAGTTACAAGAAATATTGTTTTTGCTTGAATTGTTTCATAACTGATCAAAGTTGATTAGGAATAAGATACCTGCAAAGTGCAGTCAGCAGGCTATCCAGAACATAGGATAAAAGTTTGCCTTCAGAAATGGAGTTTGTCTATATTGCAAAAACACAAATGAAACAATTGAGAAAAAAAAAACATTAATATTACAATGAGATGCTCCAATGGAAAACAAAATCAATAAATGTAAATGTGTTCAATTTGAAAAATTAATGAGCTTATCGATAACCCATCACTCAAGAAATATCTTATGATACAGTTCATGGGAATTATGCAGAAAAAGAAAAGAAAATGAGCCAAACTGTTGATTAATTAAGTGAACATTTATTGAGTGCTTACTACCCAGCAGGCATGTGCTAGTTAAGCACTGGGGACAATTTACTGATGGATGAACACGTTTATAGAGTTCTTTGGAAATATGCCCTGAAGTGTTATAGTCGGAGTTTATGAAAGCTCTATTTTCAGCTTTGCAAGGAACCGCCTCAGTGATTTTTTTTCCAATGGCCACACCTGTTTACATTGTTACCAACACCAATATATTTTAAAAGTTGCATGTTAAGTTAATTTTGAAAAGAAAATCTGTAAAACTATTTAATAAAAAGTTTATGTTCATTATTTCTTAAATAATACAATTTTAAGACTAGTATGTATAAGATATCATATTTTAAATTGAAATCTATGAAAATTCATGTGCTACTTCTTTTGTATATATACATATAAATTCATGTGTATGTGTGCTGTGATTGTACATGCATGTACGTGTGTGTGCACATAGGGGTAGGTGGAGGGTAAAGATTGATTATATATTAATGATGGTGGTAGGTGTCTTCTTCAATCACTCTCAAACTTTGTTATTTATTTATTTATTCATTTTACTTAGAGCAGTGGTTCTCAGCCTTCCTAATGTAGAGATCCTTTAATATAGTTCTGGATGTTGTGGTGACTATCAACTATAAAATTATTTTCATTGCTACTTCATAGCTGTATTTTGCTATTGTTATGAGTCTTAATGTAAATATTTGTTTTCTGGTGTGAAGGGATTATGTTTTTTCCTCCTGCTGATGGTCTGGTCCTGCTGCTGCGCCTGCCCCAATTAACACACTGAGACTCTGTATTAGATGCACTGCTGTTGGCCAGGTACTAGTTTCTTATTGGCTAGCTTTGTCTTAATTATTAACCCATTTCTATGTATTTCCACGTGGTCTTATCTTATCAGGGAGAGGCGGCTGGCGGATCTGCTCTCTCCAGTCTCTCCATATTGACTCCTCCTTACTCTTTCCACTTTCCTCCTTGTCCCCTAGTCCCGCCTATCTTGCTTTCCTATTGGCCAACAGTGTTTTATTCATTAAACCAGTATGAGAAACATATATACAGAATGACATCTCCCATCACTGGTGTTCTTAGGTGACCCCTGTGAAAGAGTCATAGAACTCCAAAGGTTGAGAACCACTGAATTGAGTCTCTCATTTAAACATGGTACTTGCAGAGGCTTCTTGGCTGGATGGCCACTGAGTACCAGGTATCCTCTGGTTGGTTTTCACTTTTCCAGTGCTGTTCATTATAACCATTCATGTGGGTGCTGATGGTTGATCTCAGCTTCTCATGTTTGTTCAGCAAGCACTATCTCCCCAACCATCACATATTCTAACTCCTTTTACACCAAGTCTTCTCTTTAAATTGAAGCAGGCTAGTTTACTAGATAAATACTTTACAAGTTTTCATAGAACACATTTATTCAATCTTGTGAACTTATGAGTTGCATATCCATCTGATTTTATTTGGAACAAATTTATTAGAAATCAGATTCAGTTAAATTTAAATTATTGAAATTTATTTTAAGAGTACAACAGTGTGTAAGTTAAATTGCTTGAAAATCTATTTTCTGAGCTTTACTTATGAAAATGCAGGTGTGCAAAGCCATTTTGACTAGTCTGGTACATGACGGTTGTTTAGATTATTTCAAAGCTGTTATCAAAATTTGAGATTTTGATAATGATCCATTTCGTTTTGATTTATGTTCACATGTATCTAAACTTCATTATTTGATGAATGTTGGTCTATTTAAAAAATGTTTAATAAAATGTGATGACTGACTATAGATGAAGATAGAACAGTTAATTTATCTTCCTAAGTACAACAATTATTCTTGCTGACATACTTTCCCTGCTGTAAATGGCAGTTGTCTTGTGGTAACTTGGATTGGGGTGTTCCTCATGGCTTTCATGGATTGGAACACTATCTGCTTTTCCATTCTTTGCTTTGTTGGTACATTTCCCCTTCTTAGTGTGGGTTTCTTTGTTTTGGACTCACCTCTCTTATTTTCTTCTAGTGGCTTTCAAATGACATGGATCTTTCTTATCTTTTTTTTTTTTTCTTAAACAATATTTTCTCATTTTCATACCAATCCCAGTTCTGACTCCCTCTTGTCCTCTATCTCCCCTCCTCCAAACCTCAACCACTCCTCACAGAGGGTAAGGCTTCCCATGGGGAATCAACAAAGAGTGGCTTATCACTTTGAGGCAGAAATAAGTCCCTCTTCCCATATGTAGGCTGAGCAAATCCCTCCAAAGAGAATGGGCTCCAAAAAGCCAGTTTAAGCACTAGGGATAATTCCTGGTCCCACTGCCAGGTCCACCACAGACTGCCCAAGTCACACAACTGCTACCCACATTCAGTGGGCCCAGTTAGGTCCTTCCTATACAGGTTCCCTGCTGTCAGCTTTCCATTGATGCTAAGTCTCATCTAGGGTTTTTCATGGTCAATGGATAAGATTTTTCTTGATGATTACTTTGATAGTTTTAATTGATGAATCTACTTATCATATCTCCATAAAGGGTGTCTAAGAACATGGAAATTACCATATTAAAATAATCATACAAAATTTTAGGGTTACCATGTTCCTCTTTTTGTGACTGGGTTATGTATTCGCTCATATATGGATTTTAGACCTACAGCAAAGGATCAACAGCCTATAAGTAACACCACCAGAGGAACTAGGATACAAGGTGTATTCTAAGAGATTCATATAAAGTCCCTCCCAGAAGGGGGAAGGGACAAGTCCCCCAGAGCACATGGGAAGTGGGGGGGGCAGTGAATGGAGAGAGAAGTAGGACAAAGAGAAGGGGAGGAGAGGAAAGCACGTGCAATTAGGAAGATTGAGTCAGGATAGGAATAGAATACAAGATAGGAGAGAGAGAGAGAGAGAGAGAGAGAGAGAGAGAGAGAGAGAGAGAGAGAGAGAACATAAAAGAGTGAGCCATTATTGGTTTGAAGAGAAAACTGAATGCAAAGAAAAGTCTCTAGACCTACAGGACTGCCTCCAACTAACTATTTGAGCAATTGTGGAAAGGCTACCATAAATGCTCTTCCTGGATAGTGAGATCAACAACTAACTTATCCACTATCATGAAGCCCTCATCTAGTACCTGTCGGAAACAGAAGCAAACACCCATACCTAAACACTGAGTCGAACTAGAATCCAGATACAGAGGGAGAGGACAAGACCAAGTTGCAGAAACACATAGAGACAGCTGACCTGAACAAGAAGGAGCTAACGGGCCCCCTGACTGATAGCTGGGAATCCAGCATGGGACTGATTCAGCCCCCCCCCCCCGAATATGGGTCTCAGCCAGAAGAACTGAGCAGTCTAAGGGATCTCAGACAGTGGAGCCAGGATGTATCCCTGGTGCACAAAAGAACCTTGCAGACATATCTCCCTTGGAGGAATACTGCCTTAACCTAGAGACAGGAGAGAAGTCCTAGTCCCTACTTCAAATGCCTTGATAGATCTACATGACCCCACCTGGATGGCATTGTCCTACATGTGGAATTGGGGTGGGGGGTTGGGAGGGGAGGATGGTCAGGGTACACGTGAGGGATCAAAAGCGGGATGGAGGGAGGAAGGAAGGAAGGGAGAAGGAACTGGGATCGACATGTAAAATAAAAAAATAAATAATTAAAATAAAAAAATGTTGAGGGTTAGACTGGAAAGACTGGAGACTCCCAGACTCTTTAACACACTCTATGGAGGTCCCAGTTTCTTCCCCTTTAGGCCAAAAGTCACTTCTTGGACTGAATGTTTTCTGTTCTCTGTACATGTTAAAATTATGTCCTGTCCCACTTGATAAATCCATTCATAAACCCTCCACAATGTTGACGGAACACGTATGCTTAAAACACAAAAACTGCTTCATCTGCCTTTGAATTCCTAGATCTTAAGGTGTATGGTTTGTATTAAGCAATTACAAACACTGCCACTAAATGAGAGAAATTCTCTTCACTAACATATGTAGTTTGGTCTTTATTTTCATCTGTGAGCAAGTACTACTACTCTAACCATTAATACCTTTCGGTTCAGTTAAGGTAACTTCAGCACCATCAAGTTAAATTTAACCAAGATTTACAAGATTTACCATGCTTCCTCATTTGAGGCTTAATCCTTTCTGCATTGTTTTCTGTCGCTTAATTTCAGCTGTATCAGTGTTCAAACATGGCTCTTTCTCCTCTCCTTTTTACTTATCTTTGTCTCAGCTGCAATACCCGTTTTGAAATAAGCCAGTCTGTACCTCTGCCTCATCAACCACCATCTGCTTGTGTGCAGACTCATACATCTTCTAATGCTGACATGATTGCACCACCAGACAAATCTCTTTAGTTTTGTACAATAACTTCACTTTGCACTTCCCTACATTTGTTGGCATGTTTTGCATCCCAATGCCATTGGTATTTTAATGATCTTTCCTTTCTTAAATGCACTAACCTGTGTCCCTTTCCATTGACTCACTTCCTTGTGCTTTTACTTAAATGAATATTAATTCATGTTTGAAGTTGATAAACTGAGGGTTGCCATGGCCTTTGGATCTACACAGGCAGTATAGCTGTCTGTGTCCACTATACATGAAATTACCCGGCAATTGACCGTCTACTGAGAAGTAGAATTATTTGCCTTAATTTCTCTGAGGAATTTCTGTTACAGGTTTCTATGCAGCAGTCTTTCCCTTGTTATTTTAGAGGATGATTTGTACAGAAAGAATTTAGTTAGATTGTTGTTGACTAAAAGTAAAAAATGGTTTCCTTTGGCTTTCAAATTTTCTAAGTGCATTAACCCTTATCTTTCTTTATAAATGATAACCATGGAAACCATCTGTGTTTCAGATGTTGACCTTTTCATAAATAACATATCTGCTAAAAAGCAACTTTTCTTTCTTGCACATACACATAAAAACAATACAGATGTCTTTACTGTTCATGGGAGTCAGGATTTATATTATTAATAAGATATAATGACTACTGATAGCTGATAGTAGGTATATAATTGGGGAGGGATTGGGGAGGGTGGAGACCTGCTGGGTCCCAATATATTTCCTGGAGGCAATGTAAAAGTCTGAAAACCAAATGATTTCTGTTTTACTAACTGTTATATTCTAATGTTCAGAATATTTCCTGGTTTTTTTTTTTTTTTTTTTCTTTTCCTTTTGAAGTGTTGGGTGAGCTTACACTTGTCTTTTAGATTTACTCAAGTAAATAATTGCCCCTTCAAGGAATGCCAGTTCTGTGAAAGGCCTTTGCTCATCTTTGAATGCCTGGTTTAGCCTTTGTTCTTTTCAGCCACACAATGAGATGACAGAACCCATCCTGTTGCCCCATCCTGTCATATAATTGCATTCTTAATCCCTTCACAGAGACACTGACAGAGATGTTTATTTTCCTTTCAGACAAAGAGCACATCATCATCTCCAGGTAAGATGCATGAAGATCAAATGAGAAGAGTGCTGGTTAGCAGAGATTTGTGCTGAAATAAGAGTGTTTGCAATTAAAGGGACCAGTAAGGTTTAATTAATATCTGCAGGACTTTTTCTTTACAATAAGTTATGTGTCTACTTTACAAAGTCATATTTTCAACCTGCACAAGTCAATTTGTTAGTAAGTCTCCTGCTCTTTACCTTGTGTCTGACCAGGAGTGGGTCTTAGGAAATATGAATGCTTGATCTAGTTGCCTCTTCCTGTATGTACAGCATCATAAATACCTTTTCTGACTTCTATCTCCCTAGTGTTTTTCATGAAACCTCTACCAAAATGTTGGTGTATATGTGTGTGTTTTAAAAATCCATTAAGTATAAGCACCACAATCTCATTCGGGAAAGATAGATTAGAAAAGTAAAGGAAACTTCCTTTTAAATTTCCCAATTTTACTTACATGCATACAACATTTTAATTAAATTAAAATAAAAGGATTGTCCAAGCCTTGGGTACATAAGGGCATTATGGAGATCTTCATGACATTTTGATTTTTAAGGACATAGAAAATAGCTTTCTATAGTCAACATGGCCTCCTAGCCTCCTAGCAAGCTGAAATAGAATTTCACTTTTTGCAGCTTCCTCTAGGCACAGTGCCAGGTGTGACAGCTCCCCTTCCTCTGTCTAAGCTGTCTTTGTGTTTGTGCTTCAGGGCATGTTTCAAAACTGAGAGATCGAGTTTTCTTCTGACCCTCTTGAAAAATAAGGCCATTTATAAGCAATTATTCCAGCCCCGAGAAACAAATTCTTTTTGAATAATTATTTATGGAAGATTATATTCTTCAGTTCTCGATACAGTATATTTTATACAGTTCTGGAAACCTACATTATTAAATGGACAGTATGGAAGGGGAGATGGAATTAGAAAGAAAGTAGTTAACATATTTACTTTGATTTACATAGTCATTAAAATAGACAAACATTGGAGATATTTAAGTATCTGATTTTTATGGACAAAGACTTTAGATATTATGATTCAATAATCCATACACAAATATATTTCAGAAACATTGACCACCTTCTATAGCTTATGACTTCAGAGGGAAAAAGCACAAAATACAAAATACACTAAATTTTCACTTTTCAAAATGAAAAAGAAGTTTCTAAGATAGTAGGTGAACTTAATACATTAAAATATGGAAGAACAAAACGAGCTTTGAAAAAATTCTGGTATTTTTTGAAGTACTTTCAAAAGTGAAATGAAAGGAATGCAAATAAAATATATTTCTTACAGGGAGTGAAACATTATAGGAAATCCTTGAGTAATTCATGTTAAGAAGCAAGGGGCAGTCAAAGACTAAATGTAACTGAGCCTTGGTGATTCTGGAATATAAGAAAATCAGAATAACTTTGAAATTTTGAGATGTTATTTTTTTTTGTCTAAAACAAATGATGTTTGTGTCTACAGGCTAACAGACTTATTTTCAAATATATTTTACAGTATTACCTCTAATTGTGAAACTCTAATCTTTATTTTACATGGAGTCAAGTTCTCAGATGTGGGAGTTCTATAGTAGATTCTTCACTGATGCTCAAAGTGTATTTACTTTGGACCTTGAGACAACATCATGACCATTTTGAGCAGCGTTTACAGCATTCAGCTGTCAGTCATGTTCCAACTATATATGCAGAATGTAAACGTTGTAGACTGAATTAATTTAAAAAATACTTAAACTCATCTTCTGTAAATTTTAAGTATTACCTATTCCTTTCCCTGTCAGTTATTCATTTTCATGACAGTATAACATTTCAACCCCTTGTACCTTCCAAAAATTTAAACTGAAACATGAAACTTTGATTCTAGTTACAAGAAATTTGATTATTAAAAAGATAGGGAATACATTCGAAATTAGTTACAAAGTTTTAAAATCACAAATAAATTCTATCAGAGGTTGAAAACTTCCAGTCTTCATGAAAAGAGATGATTTTTCTCACATGAAAACTTTTTCTATCATACACAATTTCTACTATGTATTATATTCACAGTTTTGGTAGTATCCCCAAATGTATATTATTCATTAGATTTCAACTTTGAATTCTTTAAAGGATCAAAATAATCCCAGTAATTCTAAACTTAATGCATCAAAGTTTGTTAAAATCTTCCAGAGTTAAATTCCAGATGATGCCACAAGTTCAATGAATATTATAAAGGATGTGTAAATTCATTAAACATTTACTGAATAACAACTGTGTTCAAGGTTCTTTGTGGAATTCCCCAGGTGCAAATAGAAAAGCCATCACTCAAGAAGATTATGAAGTGTATAGTTGGAGCATTGTATCTGAAATACAAGCTAGAATACACTAATTGCCCTCATAAAAAGGTTTGGAGATGGTTGAAAGAATCAGAAAAGAGACATCGGAAGAGGATGAAATTTGAACAGGTGGTCTTCAAGGATAAGTACAATCTTGACATGATGTCTGGGAAGAAGAAAAGAGAGTAAAGATTCCTGAGAACAGATGAAGCATTAATAATATAAGGAAAGAAGGAGATGATGGGGCTTGTTTGTGGCTGTGTATAGCTGGAGTTTTCGGTGTTCCTTTGTACTTGCAGAACAGAAGATGGCCTGAGAAGTAAACCCACTTAGTGAAGGACTTCAGTATATAATGGTATAGAATTAAATAGGAAACTGAGTGGTCTTAAAAAGAAATCTGGTAAATTCAACAGTATGATATTGACATCTGTGTTTACAGTGAGTTTGAACAGAAAGGCCCACAAACAAGAACATCACACATGAGAATAAACACTATAGTGTGCATAGGACTGAAGGAGATTGCAGTCAATGACTACAGGCTTTCTTCTGGTAGGAACATGGATCCCAGTGCAGATGCCATAGCTGTTAAAGCTTTGCTCCTTGGGAAATGAACAAAGAGGCATTATCAAAAGACATAGATCGGCTCAAAGAAGGA
The DNA here is from genome assembly GCF_943737965.1 of Phodopus roborovskii. Taxonomy (NCBI): domain Eukaryota; kingdom Metazoa; phylum Chordata; class Mammalia; order Rodentia; family Cricetidae; genus Phodopus; species Phodopus roborovskii. The sequence goes on from NW_026126540.1 coordinate 15,533,495, forward strand.
GGTAGTGCCAAGGGATAACATGGTAGATTTTTCCTTGCTGAAGAGGGGCCAGTAGACAGTGCTCAACACTCTATTGGGGGCCCAGACGTGGACATTTGGAACAAGGAAATTTTCAGTAGAGTGAGGGATGGGGAGTCAGGTAGGATTGCTAAGGATACAAGAGTAGATACAAAAGCTAAGAAGGAAGGAGAGAGGAAGAGAGGGGCGAGGGGAGTATAATAAAGGTAGTCAAAAGGATCATAGAGTAATATAAACCATAATATCAAGTCTCCTTGAAAAACATAATTAATTGCTGGTAGAAAAAACCCAGAGTTCAGAGATGGAAGGAATTGGAAAATTAACATAACCTTGGAGGTCATCAGGCACAGGGTCCATTTGTAAGAGAGGATTCAGGAACTAGTCAGAGGAGGTGGCATGTTGGAGATTTCATTCTGAGGTTGGTGAATGCAGGCAGCTTTCAGAGGAGGAAGGAGAAGAGACTGACCCTGTGAAGGATCAGTAGAGGTCAAGGGTTAAGAGCATTCAGGTACAAGTGTTATTCAGCATTCTGGTGCTGAGACAACATCCCTGAGGTAATAATTTAAAAGGAAAAAAGTTACTTTGGCTCCGGTATTAAAGCATTGGATCCAAGGTTGCTTGTTACCACTTTCAGCCTGTGGTGAGGCAGATCATTATGAAATATCTCCCAGGGGCAAGAGCTTGTGGTAGAACAGACTTGCTTATCTCAAGTCAAGCAAAAAGAGAGAGGAGGAAAGTTCTTTTCTCCTACTGTGTAAAGGTCGCACTCCTCAACACACACATACACACACACACACACACACACACACAGAGAGAGAGAGAGAGAGAGAGAGAGAGAGAGAGAGAGAGAGCAAACATAGAGCCAACAGCTGGGCACCAGACCTTCAATACCTACATGTTAAAAGAGACACAGTTATTGTGGAAGGCAGTACATAAAAAGGCCATGAGTCAAAACATGCAAGAAGTAGTTAAAGGTAAGGGAATTCAAGTACAGCAGAGGAATTAGTTATCAGAACCTTGTTTCTTTCTCACAATTATAGTGAGTAGACAATCATAAAAAGAACTGTGTGTGTGTGTGTGTGTGTGTGTGTGTGTGTGTGTGTATGTGTGTGTGTGTGTGTGTGTACACTACTGAGTTATAACTCTAGTCTGTAGAAAAGAAGAATAAATTTAGGGCTATATTGACAATGTACATTTCATAATAATTTTTTGTCATTGTTATTTTCTGCTTTGTTGGTGCTTCAAAATTTTGATTGTGCCACAATATAAAAGTAATTGAAATAATTTTTTAGTGAATCTCAATAGTGAAAAACAAATTTTAAAAGTTAATTGACAAAATCCTTTACTTCTTTCATTTTGGTAGACTTAAATATGTTTCACAGCAGTTTCATCTGTGTGTTCTTTTTGTACATCCACAAACCTTTGAATTACTATTAGTAATATTAAAACAATTTATTTTATGTCATGATTATTTATTTAAGTATAGTATGGGGACATACACCTCATGCTGTATTTAGGTGGATAATCATCTCTACAATCTGTAACAATACACTATATCATAGTCACTAATTACACATACTCATTTTTTCATTCAAAATTACTTAAATTATTATAACCTAAAATATAACAAATTACAAGTCACTTGTGTGAACATCTTATTGTTTTAATAATATAGATATCTAAAAATTACTGTGGGTTCTTTCTCTCTTTCACACAGATTAATGAGAGGATATATTATATGAGGTTTAAAATGATTTTCTTTTTTGATCCTAGTTGCATATGAGACTTCTTCATTTTCACATGTAAACATTAAAAATCAGAACAAATGACTGTCTCCAAATACATAGTTGTCTTTGGCTTTTTCAGTAAGAGAAGACTACATTTCACTGTTTTTGTTGCAATAGAACAGTATAATAATGTTGAATGGATGTAACATGGTGTAATGCTATCCCTACTCCTGTGTTTCTAGACCAACCCATAAGACAACCATTACAATCTTCCATGCCTTCTCTGGAAGTGACTGAGCTAAAAGTAAAACCATAGAGATTAAAACTATTAAAATATAGAAAGTTGCTCATTTGAAGAAGAGATAGTTTTAGGGGACCCTGGCTAATGTAGTCACTTGAATTTTACCCTAACAAGAATCACTGCTTGAAGGTCTTTCATTCTTACAGATGAAATTAACTAAAACAGAGTATCAGTTTCACATTCCTTCAGTCTCCATCGTAAAAGAACTATATTTGTTATATCAGATTTTATAAGATGATCATCTTTATAACATTCTCTTCTAAAGTAAACCAGGAAAAACATAACTTCTTTTGTTTTTCTATATTGAAATCTAAGCTTTGATTAAGAGTAAGATCCTTTCAGGGCACTCAAACTTAGAAGTCCTTTACTAACATTTACGAGGACACATTCCCTAGAACGGAATTTATACAAAATGTGATAAGGTTTTTCTAAGGAAGAGTATCAAAATATTATTTTCAAATTGCTGTAGATATTTGTCTTAAATCTTGGAAATACCAAAATTATTTTGAGAACATTTTATTATGTCAGCATTGATAGCACAAATGCACAAGAAACACAAACGTACAAGCATTTTTTGTTTGTTTGTTTGGTTTTGTTTTTCAAGACATGGTTTCTCTGTAGCTTTGTTAATAAAGGTTTTTAATCCTTTTCTTTGCCCTCTTCCATCCTTGATAGTCTGCCCTTGAACTTCTTAACATTTACAAATGTCAAAGCCTAATGGGCAGTGTGTTAATTGAACTTATGTCTCCCTGACGTTAGCCTATTGCCTGTACTTTCTTAAGTCTTCGTCTCCTTAAAGGGTCACACTTTTAAATACATCAGTGGCATATTCACATAAGTTAAAAAGGAATAACATGGCCATCAAATATTAGCAGACACTGAAAGAAAACATTAGGGAACTGCAAGCCACATTGTTCAGGTTCCTCAGCAAGAGCCCATTTAAGAACTGAAATCTGGCGCTAGGGAAATAAATCTACAAGGATGACCCCAACTAACAATGTAAGCAACAGTGGAGAGGCTACCTTAAATGTCCTTCCCCAATAATGAGATTGATGACTATATTATATACCATCCTAGAACCTTCATCCAGTAGCTGATGGAAGCAGGAGAGACCCACAGCTAAGCACTGAGCAGAACTCCTGGAATCCAGTTGCAGAGAGGGAGGAGTGATGAGCAAAGGAGTCAAGACCAGGCTGGGGAAACCCCCATAAACAGCTGACCTGAAGGGGAGCTCATGGATCCCAGACTAACAGCTGGGAAACCAGCATAGGACCAACTCAGACCCCCTTCATGTGGGTGTCAGTTAGGAGGCCTGGGATGCCTATGGGGCTTCTGGTAGTGAAACAATACTTATCCCTAGTGTATTAATGGACTTTGGGAGCCCATTTCCCTTATAGGGATACTCTATCAGCCAGGACACAGGGGGAGGGCCTAGGCCCTGCCCCAAATGTTGTGACAGATTTCATGATCCCCCATGAAAGGCCTCACCCTACCCTGGGAGCAGAAGGCGAATGGAATGGGAAGTGACAGAAGGGAGAGGGAACTTGGATTGATATTCAAAATAAGACTGTTTCTAATCTAAATTTTAAAAAGCATATATATATATATATATATATATATGAAAAGTTCTTGTTTGACTCTGTTTCACAGCTCCATACCTTGAAAGATCATTTTTTTCTGACTGAAAATCAAAATTATCATATTTATAAATTCTTTAAAATGCTATGTAAATGCTTCTAATTGTAGCCACTCTATTTTAAAGCTTTATGCCCCTCCATCAAACATATCTTGTCCGTCTGTCATGCCACTGTAGTCTCTATTCCCAATTTTTAGGGCAACGATAGTCTTTCTCATATCCTACAATTTTAGCAAGAAGCAAATTCTACAGAAATAGTCCTTTTAGCACCATCTAAACATTTTCCTTCTTATTCTACACTGGCAAAGATTAAGCTGATAACCCAGTGAGATATAGATTTTTAGTAAAAGTGTGCCTTGTGAGCACAGATACTTGCAGTCAATCCCATCATGCCTCACGTTTTTAGGAACATTCAGTCATGCAATCCCATATCTATCATTGCTAATATTAATGTTTACCTACTGTGTATTTAAGTATTTCCTTTATTTTCCCCCTTGATGACATCTTTCAATTTACATTGGTCTGGATTCTCCAGAGAAATGAAACAAATTCAAGCAGTTGCACTTCCTGTACTTTGCACATTGGAAATCTAGAAAAGTGACTGCTTCCATCTCAATACAAATATGAATTTTAAAACGGGAGACAATTGTAATATCAGATCAGGGATAAACAGACAGACAGTGTGAGTTCTGTTCTTGCCTTCAGCAGGATGGATTAGGACATCCCACATAAGGTAAGAAATCTTTACTCAGTTTATTAATCCACTGTTAATCTCATGCAAAAACACCTTCAGAGTTACATGCAGCTTAATATTACCCAAATATTTTGCAAGCCAAGAGAACATATAAAAGTATCCATCCTTAAAGACCATTGTATATTCTTCAGGTCATTTTCACTGTCAGAGAGTATTTCTGCCCTCTGGTGTCCTAGGGTTTTCAAAGAATCCTCTAGTGCCTCTTGTCATTATGAGCTGCTGGTTTTCTACTTGGGGAACCTGGATTTTTTCTACTTTCTAGCCCTTTCCTTAAAGTCTATTTAAACAAGGACTGTGAAATCTTCTCTAAAAGGAACAGTAGATAGAGGTGAACTTATTCCCAATGGGGAAGAGTATGCTCCTATCCTCACCTTTACTTGGAAGTTCTCATGTTTGATGACACTTTTGTCCCAACTGGATTGTAATCACTCACCAACTTCATTTACAATTATTCATCTATAATATGTTCCTTCCTTCCTTTCTTTTTATTTTTGGTTTTTGTTGTTGTTTTGTTTTTTGTCTTTTTTTGTTTTTTTTTTTTTTTTTTTTTTTTGCTTTTGTTTGTTTTGTTTTGTTTTGAGACAGGGTTTCTCTGGCTATTGTGGAATTCACTCTGTAGACCAGACCAGGCTGTCCTTGAACTCACACCAATGTCCACACCCAGTGATTCCTCTACTTTTTAAAATGACTTAAATGTCTTTGTATTAGACTCATTCTAGTTGCAATTTACTGTGCTTTCAGAGCCCCGACTTTTATTCACCATCAGTCTTTTTCAATTGATTTTCCTCTTTCATACAGTATAATGTGATCATGGCCCTCCTCCCCAGGTTGTTGTCTCCCCTTAGATCCTCCCACCTATCCAAATTCATATTTCTCTGTCTCTTTAGAAAGAAAACAGGGAAACAAACAAACAAACTAGAATAAAACACTTAATAGCTAGAAATTGGAAACAGCTTGGATGCCCATTAACAGCTGAATAAATAATGAAAATTTGGTACATTTATACAATTGAAAATTACTAAGCAGTTAGAAAAACAAAGAAGAAAGAAATCATGAAATTCTCAGGCAAATGGAAATAAAATCAGCCCTAGTGAGATAATCCAGCCCTCCCACCCCCACCCATTAAAAAACAAATATGGTATGTATTCTCTTATATGTGGATGTTAGTTTTTAAGATTTCAGCGGGTATGTTAGTATATACTAATCTGGCTGGCATTTATGGTCAGTTAGGCTTGTAAAATATCCATTCATATTTTTAGTGTTTCCACTGAGAAGTCAGATGTTATTCTAATTAGTCTGCCTTTATATGTAACTAGACCATTTCCCTTGTAGCTTTTACTATTCTTTCTTTGTTCTGTACATTTAGTGCTTTGATTATTATGTATTGTACAAAAATTCTTTCCTGTTCTTGTCTACTGGTTTACTGTATGCTCCTTGTACCTTGCTAGACATCTTCTTTTGGATAGGGATGTTTTCTTCTATAATTAGTTGAACATATTTTTGTAACTTTGATATGGGTTTCTGCTCCTTCCTCTGTCCTTTTTATTTGTTTTTGTCTTTTTATTATGTTTCAGATTTCCTGGATGTTTCTTTGACTGAGGTATCCTTTTCTGGTTTCTTCCACCTTATCACCAATGTCTGATATTCTCTCTTCCATGTCTGTATTCTGTCAGTTAAGTTTCCCTCTGAGGCTTTTGTTTGCTTTCCTAAATTTTTCATGTTCAGTTTTATCTCAGCCTGGGTTTTATTTAGTGAAATGTTTCCATAAATTTTGTTTTCATTTCTTGATTTGTTTTCATTATGTCATTCCACTGTGTTTTCATGGACTTCATTAATGGATTTATTGATTCCTCTTTAAGATCCTTGAACATATTCATAAAAACTATTTTGAAGGCCTTGTCTTGTGCTTCAGTATATTGTATTTTGTGTGTGGGGGGGAAGGGTCTACTTTAGTAGTAAGGTTATGTTGGAGGCATATTGTCTTCACTGTTAATATTTTTGCACTAGTGTGAAGGCACCTGCGGTTTACATAACTGAGGTAATCCAAGGTATTGATATCTTGTTTTTATTGGATGGGTGTCCTATTCCTTAGCTTCTGTTGCCTTCTCTGGATCTTAAGAAAGTATGGTGACTGTGGATTACCTGGTAGGAAGTGCTTGTGACATTAACAAGTGAAAGAGAATAATATGGAGGTGGGCAGGGAGAAAAGGCTGAGAGAGGCTTCAGAAAAGAACTAAGGGATAGTTCACACCTAGAGATTGTTTCCAAAAGAAGGTGGAGGTGTGATTGGAAGAGATGACCTTGCAAGTAGGTTGCAGTATGGCAAATAGTTATCTAGGGTGACAGGGAAGACAGGTCTTGGGGACCCTGGTTCTGATCCTAGACTTGATGTCTCCCTCAGATGAAGTTGAAGAGGAGCTGTTTTAAGAAGGTTGTTAGTGGGCTCAGAGTAAGAGTGGAAAGACTGTTATTTAGGATAGTGTGATTCACCTACCTGAGTGCCATTTCATTGGAGATCGCAGAGAGAGAGAGAGAGAGAGAGAGAGAGAGAGAGAGAGAGAGAGAGAGAGAGAGAGAGACAGAGAGAGAGAGAGAGAGAGACAGAGAGAGAGAGAGAGAGAGAGAGAGAGAGAGTTTGGATGTGAAGAAGGGGAATGGCCAGATCCTCTAAGAAGTTCACTGAAGTCCACAATGACTAGACCTAATGAGATAGGACCAGCTAATGCAAGCACTCTGGTACATAGCTATGGATGAGAGTGGAGAGATTATGTAAGAGGACAGGATGGAGAGAATAAATCATCTACCAAGTCTAGGTCCAATGAGGGTACTGTGGATTCAGATAAAGAATCAATTAGAAACTAAATAGATTTTTTTAAAAAAAGGTTAATTTACTCATTTTATTTTATGTATATTAATGTTCTGTCTGCATGCATATCTATGCATCATGTGTACCTGAAGAAACCATTAGACCCTCTGGAACAGTGTTACAAATTGTTGCTAACCACTAAGCAAGTTCTAAGAGCCAAAACTGGGTCCTCTGAGTGCAGCAAGTGCTCTTAACCACTGAGCCTCTGCTCTATCTTCATAAATACATACTTTGAGAGAGGCGTTAGTATACTATATGCCACGTTACCCATACCACTATGAGTAGAAAAGCCAAGAGTCTGCTGGGGTTATTTTAATGGCATTGCTACAAGGATAGCACATGTGACCCCTGGAATATTGGAGCATGACACTCAGAGAGGACTTTTTCTAAACTGCTAGAAAGCCACAGCAAAAGAACCTTCCAAAGGTAATGACAGCAATTTTGCTGCAAAATTACAAGGCTAGTAACTGAAATGACAATGGCCTGTGGGTTAAAGACAGTCACAGTTCAGCTGAAAATGAGAGGGAGACTTAGGGCCTTACCTAAAGAGCAGCTTCTGCATTAGTCCAGGGGAGTGTAAAGGACAGACCTGGAATATCTGAAGAGAAACAGGCTGTTTAAAATATGACACAACCACCAATAAAGTCTCACCAACATGACTGCCCCAACCTGAGCTAAATAAGGACAACACTGATAGACATGTCAAGGGGGACAGGGGAAGAATCATGGCTTATTTAGGGGTTCTATTGGTATATTGAAACCATATGATCAAAAGGCTTACACTTGACTAATGTTGATCATCATTAAAGGAAGTCAGGACAGGAATTCAAGTAGGGTAATATCTGGATGCAGGAGCTGATGCAGAGGCCATAGAGGGATGCTGCTTACTGGCTTACTGGCTTAAATCCCATGGCTTGTTTAGTCTGTCTTATAGAACCCAGGACCACCAGCCAAGGGATCATACCACTCACAATGAGCCAGACCCTCCCCCAAGAATAACTAATTAAAAAAATGCTTTGCAGCTGGATCTTATCTAGGCGTTTTCTCAGTTGAGGGTTTTTTGTTTGTTTGTTTGTTTGTTTTATCCAGATAACTCTAGATTGTGTCAAGTTGGCATAAGATTATCCAGCATAACACCCAAAGGCTTCAACCATATGCAAGGAACTATTGGGAACTGAGGAAATATAGTCCTTCCCAGAGAAGAACTCACTGGTTGGTTGTTTTGTGCCAAATGCTCAGTTTTGAATACCTGTACACAAGTAACATCATATTGGTTGAACAAGTTTATATAGGAGTGTGTGTATGTGTGTGTGTAATATCTGTGTGTGTACCAGTCTTCCGACTATTGGATCAGAAGGTTCATTTGGCTTTTTAGGTCAATATTGTACCATGTAGGGACCATATTTTTCGCTATAGTAGCTTTAATAATACGTTCTAGCATGAGGAAAGGATCCAAGAAGAAGGAAATTTTGGGATTCTTTGGAAATTGTTTTCTGTATTACTATAGCTAATGTGTTTGATGTCTTCATTAATGGAGTCTTTCCATCTATTAACCATGGTTTATTTTTAATTTGGTCATATAGTCTAATGTTTATAAGATTAGTGGTATCTCATATTATGAAATTACTATATCTGTATTATGATACTTACACGAAAATGCTATGACACCATAATGTGCTATTAACACCGAAGAATCACTTATAGGACACTCATGCATTTTCATGTAATTATTCTAGGTTGGAACAGTTTTCTTTGTTGCTCTTCACTCAGCAACACTGAGTGTGTGTGAATGCTGAGGGGTCAGACAAATTGTGGGGCATAGGCTACCACAAGATTCCCCTGTATGGTGATGTAGACTCAGATGAGATTCCTTTTTGTTTTCAATTTTAGATTTGTTGTATTTGGATTAGGAGACCTTATATAGAAAACACAACCTGATGTATAATACACTGAAAAGATATGACTATACATAAATTTGTGAAGTGCCAACTTGTCACTTAAAAGCAGAATAGAAAATGACAACGAAAAAAGGCAGGCCTTTCAGTTAAAATCATGGAGAATGAGACTGAAAAGAAAATTATTACAGATTAATTGGATAGCTTGAAGGAAAACAAGCACCATAATATGACTTGATGTAGGACAAGGTTAAAAGTTATATCAAGAAGGCAGAGGTGCCCTGAAAAATGCTGATAAAAAGATTACCATTAAATAAGGAATACATTTTTCTCAGATGTGTGAATTTACATTAATAAAATTTATTGTGCTCTGAAAATTATCATGGCCAAATGCATCTTAAAGAAAAACTGGTTTATTTTGACATAAAATTCAAGAAGGTTGAGTTGATTTTGGGGCAAAAGACATCAGCAGTAAAAGGAAGCAGATATTCCACGTATCATTCACATGCATAAAATCTAAGGAAAGATGTGATGGGGGATGTACTTCTGTATGCTATGAATATATATTTCTCTTATTAGATTATGAATAAAGCTGTTTTGGCCAATGGACAGGCAGCATGTAGCCAGGCAAGGCTACCAAACTAGGAGAATTATGGGAAGAGGAGGGCAGAGAGTGAGTTGTTGGGGAGTGAGTAGCTTAGTGGAATGGATATTACCAGTAAGCAAAGACTACGTGGGGATACACATTAACAGACATGGGTTAATAATTAAGAGAGAGCTAGCTAATAAGAAGCCTGAACCACCAAAGTGTGTAAATTATATGTTTTCTTTCTTTTTTTTTATTTGAAACAAACTTGTTTTACAAGTCAAACACAGTTTCCGAACCCTCCTGTCCTCCCCTATTCCCCCCACCAACCCCCATCCCATCCCGTTTCTGCTCCCTAGATAGGGTGAAGCCTTCCGAGGGGAGTCTTCAAGGTCTGTCATATCATTTTGAGCAGGGCCCGGGCTCTCCTCCATGTGTCTAGGCTGAGGAAATATCCCTCTATATGGAATGGACTCCCAAAGTTGCATTCCTATACTAGGGATAAATACCGATCTATTACCAAAGGCCCTATATTCTGCCCAGTCCTCCCAACTAACACCCATGTTCAAGGGTTCTGGGTCAGTCCTAAGCTGGTTTTCCAGCTATCAGACTGGAGTCCCTGACCTCCCCCTTGTTCAGGTCAGCTGATTCTGTGGTTTTCTCCAGCTTGGTCTTGACCCCTTTGCTCATCATTCCACCCTCTCTGCAAATGAATTCCAGGAGTTCAGCTCATTGTTTAACTGTGGGTGTCTGCTTCTGCTTACCTCAGCTACAAGATGAAGGTTCTAGGATAGCATATAAGGCACTCATCAATCTCATTATCATGGAAGGGCATTAAAGGTAGCCTCTACACTACAGCTTAGACTGTTAGTTGGAGTCATCCTTCTAGATCTCTGGACATTTCCCTAGTACTAGATTTCTCTTAAAACCTATAATGGCTCCCTCTATTATGTTATCTCTTTTCTTGCTCTCCTCCATTGTTTCCCTGACTCAACCTTCCTGCTCTGACATGCCTACCTCTCTCCTCCTTTTTCTCCAAACTCTCTTTCCCCTTTCCCCATGTTCCCAATTTGCTTAGGAGGTCTTGTCGTTCCCCTTTCTCCAGGTGTCCATGCATGTCTCTTTTAGGGTATTCTTTGTTTCCTAGCTTTGATGGCAGCATGGATTTTAGGTTGGTAATCCTTTTCTCTATGTCTAAAATCCACATATGAGTGAGTACATAATCTGTTTGTATTTGTGTGACTGGGTTATCTCAGTCAGGATGGTTTTTTCTAGTTCTGTACATTTGCTTACAAATTTCAAGATTTCTTTTCTTTTCTTTTTTTCTTTTTTTTTTTTTTTTTTTTTTTTTTTTTTTTTTTTTGCTGAGTAGTACACCATTGTATAAATGTATCACATTTTCTCTCCATCCATTCTTCAGTTGAGGGGCATCTAGGTTGCTTCCAGGTTCTGGCTATTATAAATAATGCTGCTATGTACATAGTTAAACAGATGTCCTTAAATGTCCTTGCTCTATGAATGTTCATCTATTGGGTATATGTCTAAGAGTGGAATGACTAGATCTTGAGGTAAATTGATTCCCATTTTTCTTAGGAACCACCATACTGATTTCCAAAGTGGCTGTAGAGTTTGCACTCCCACCAGCAGTGGAGGAGTGTTCCCCTTTCTTCACAACTTTCTAGAATAAACTGTCTTTGGTGGTTTTGATTTTAGCCATTCTGACAGGCGTAAGATGGTATCTCAGAGTTGTTTTGATTAGCATTTCCCTGATGGCTAAGGATGCTGAGAACTTTTTAAAGTGTCTTTCAGCTATTTTAGATTCCTCTATTGAGAATTCGCCATTTAGTTCTGTAAGTCATTTTTAAAATAGATTATTTGGTGTTTTGGTAACTAGCTTTTTGAGTTCCTTGTATATTTTGGAAATCAGCTCACTGTCAGATGTGGGGTTGGGGAATATCTTTTCCCATTCTGTCAGCTGCTGCTTTGTTTTGTTGACGGTGTCCTTTGCCTTACAGAAGCTTTTCAAATTTCAGTAGGTCCCATTTATTAATTGTTAATGTCAGTGTCTGTGCTACTGGTGTTATATTCAGGAAGCAGTCTCTTGCGCCAATTCATTCAAGGATACCTCCCTCTTTCTCTTCTAAGAGGTTCAGTGTGGCTGGATTTATGCTGAGCTCTTTGATCCATTTGGACTTATGTTTGTCCATGGCAATAGATATGAATCTATCTTCAGTCTTCTACACACAAGCATCTAGTTATGCCAGCACCATTTGTTGAAGATGTTTTCTTTTCTTTCTTCCATTGTACAAATTTAGCTTCTTTGTCAAAAATCAGGTGTTCATAGGTGCGTGGGTTACTATCAGTGTTTTCAATTTGATTCCATTGGTTTTCCTGTCTATTTTTATGCCAATATCAAGCTGTTTTCAGGACTATACCTCTATAATAGATCTTGAAGTCAGGGATCAAGATGCTTCTGGGAGTTCCTTTATTGTGCAGGGTTGGTTTGTCTATCCTGGATCTTTCGTTTTTACATATGAAGTTGAATATTGTTCATTCAATGTCTGTGAAAAATTGTGCTAGGATTTTGATGGGTATTGCATTGAATCTGTTGATTGCTTTTGGCAAGATTGCCATTTTTACAATGTTGATCCTACCTATCCAAGATCATTTTCTGGTATCTTCTTCAATTTCTTTCTTTAAAGACTCAAAGTTCTTCTTATACAGATTTTTCACTTGTATAAGTTGTTAGCATTAGCCCAAGATATTTTATGTTGTTTGTGGATATTGCAAAGGGTGATGTTTCTCTGATTTCTTTCTCTGCCCTCTTATTGTCTGTATATAGTAGGACTACTGAATTTTTTGAGTTAATCTTGTATCCTGCCACTTTGCTAAAGGTGTTTGTCAGATGTAGGAGTTCCCTGGTAGAGATTTTCGGGTCACTTATGTAAACTATCATATCATTTGCAAATAATGAGAGTTTGACTTCTTCCATACCAATTTGTTTCCGCTTTATCTCCTTTTGTTTTCCTATTGCACTAGCTAGAACTTCAGGTACCATATTGAAGAAATATGGAGAGAGTGGACAGCCTTGTCTTGTTTGTGATTTTAGAGGCATAACATGGAGTTTCTCTCCATTTTGTTTGATATTGGCTGTTGGTTGGTGTATATATCTTTTATTGGGTTTAGGTATGTTCCTATTATTCCTGATCTCTACAATACCTTAGTCATGAAGGGGATTTGGATTTGTCAAAGGTTTATTTCAGCATCTAGTGAAATGATCATGTGGTTTTTCTTTTTTAATTTGTTAATATGGTGGATTACATTGATGGACATGTTTGTATGTTGAACCATCCCTGCATCTGTGGGATGAAGCCTCCTTGGTCATAGTGGATGATTTCTCTCATGTGAACTTGGATTCAATTGCCAGTATTTTGAGTATTTTTGCATCAATGTTCATGAGGGATATTGGTGTGTAGTTCTCTGTCTTAGTTATATCTTTGCCTGTCTTGGGTACTAAGGTAATTGTAGCCTAGTGAAAAGAGTTTGACTATGATGCTTCTTTTTCTATTGTGTGGAAAAATGTGAGGAGAACTGGTACTAGCTCTTCTTTGAATTTCTGATAGAATTCTACACTGAAACCATCTGTCCCTGGGCTTTTCCTGGTTTGGAGACTTTTGATGACTGCTTCTATTTCATTAGCCTTTATAGATCTGTATAAATTGCTTATCTGTTCTTGATTTAATTTTGGTAATCTATACAGAAAATTATCCATTTCTGTTAAATTTTAGAGAATGTGGAGTACAAGTTTTCAAAGTATGACTGGAAGATTCTCTAGATTTCCTCAGTGTCCATTGTTATGTCCCACTTTACTTTTCCGATCTTGTTAATTTGCATGTTCTATCTCTGCATTTTGGTTAGTTTGGATAAAGGTTTGTCTATCCTATTGATTTTCTTATTTTTTTCAGATAATAGATTAGAGAGTTTATTTTTTGAAGAAAATAAAACAATATGACTACATATGTACATGTATGATAAATTTTAGCTCCAAAATTCTTATTTATTTATTTTATATAACCAAGTCCATTTAAATGAAAACAAACATTTATGACAATATTTGGGAATTTGGGTGTCGTTCTTTCCAAACTACTTCCTGCTGGTAAGGGGCGCTGTCTTGGGGGATTCTAAGAAGATTCAGAAATCCTGGCTGTAGTCTGTAAGGCTGCTTTGTCCAGCAGTTTTGAATGTAGGATCACCTGGTACTCTGTTTCAGGTGGTCTGGCTTGATCAAACCACATTAGTCTGGAAGGAATCCACATCTTTTCATTTTCTGTGGAAACAAAAATAGAAATCCTTTTCCCCAGTAATTTGTCCTTCAACTTAAATTTTGGAGTAAAAACATTTTTTTTTAATTTAATTTATTATTTTACATGTCGATCTCAGTTCCCTCTCCCTCCCTCCCTCTCTCCTTCCCTCCCTTTCACCCTCTCTGCCCTCTCACATGCACTCTAACCACCATCCCCTCCCATGCCCCCACACAAATTCCATATGTAGGGGAATGCCATACAGTTGGGGTCATGTAGGTCTGACAGGACATATGAAGTAGGGACTAGGACTTCCCTCCTGTGTCTAGATTAAGGCAGTTATCCCTCCATGGGGGATGTGTTCTCAAAGTCCTTTTGTGCACCAGGGATACATCCTGGATCCACTGTCTGAGGTCCCTTAGACTGCTCAGTCCTTCTGACTGAGACCCATATTCAGGGGGGCCTGAGTCTGTTCCATGCTGGCGTCCTAGCTATCAGTCTGGTGGCCCGTTAGCTCCTCCTTGTTTAGGTAAGCTGTCTCTATGTGTTTCTGCCGCCTGGTCTTGTCTTCTCCATCTGCATCTGGGTTCTATTTTGACTCAGAGTTTGTATGGGTGTTTGCTCCTGTTTCCAACAGGCATTAGATGAGGGCTCCATGGAAAAGTTAATTGTTGATCTCACTATCCGGGAAAAGCAGTTAAGTTAGCCTTTCCACGAGAGCTCAAATTGTTATTTGGCAGCAGTCTTGTAGTTCTCTAGACCTTTCTTTGTGTTCAATATTATCTTCAAACCAATATTGGCTCCCTCTTTTATGTTCTCTCTCTCTCTCTCTCTCTCTCTCTCTCTCTCTCTCTCTCTCTCTCTCTCTCTCTCTCTTTCCTGTCTTCTATTCTTAACCAGGCTCAATCTTCCTGGTCCCACAAGTTTTCCTTTCCTCCCACTCATTTTCTCCTACTTCTCTCTCCTTTCACTGCCACCCCTGAGCTCTGGGGGACTTGTCCCTTACCAGTTCTGTGAGGGACTTTATATGATTCTTTTAGAATACACCTTGTATCCTAGTTCGTCTGGTGATGTGAATTATAGGCTGGTGATCATTTGATCTAGGTCTAAAATCCATATATGAGTGAGTACATACTGTGTTCCTCTTTTTTGTGACTTGGTTACCTCATTCAGGATTGTTTCTTCAAGTGCCATCCACTTGCCTGCGAATTTCAAGATACCATTATTTTTTTCTGCAGAGTAGTATTCCATTGTGTAGATGTGCCACATCTTCATTAAACATCTTTCAATTGAGGGGCATCTAGGTTGCTTCCAGGTTCTTGCTATAACAAATAGTGCTGCTATGAACATAGTTGAACAGAAGTCTTTGTTGCATGGATGTGAATCCTTTGTGTATATGCCTAAGTGGGGGATTGCCGGGTCCTGTAGTAAACTAATTCCCATTTTCCTGAGGAACTGCCATACTGATCTCCAAAATGGCTGTATGAGTTTGCACTCCCACCAACAGTGGAGGAGTGTTCCCCTTTTTCCACATCCTCTCCAACATGAATCATCATTGGTGTTAATAATATTAGCCGTTCTGGCAGGAGTAAGATGGTATCTCAAAGTTGTTTTGATTTGCATTTCCCTGATAACTAAGGATGTGGAGCATTTTCTTAAGTGTCTTTCAGCCTTTTTGATTTCCTCTATTGTGAATTCTTTCTTCAGCTTTTTACCCCATTTTTTAATAGGGTTATTTGGTGTTTTGTTGACTAGTTTCTTGAGTTCTTTCTATATTTTGGATATCAGCCCTTTGTCAGATATAGGATTGGTGAAAATCTTTTCCCAGTCTGTGGGCTGCCATTTGGTCTTGTCCACTGTGTCCTGTGCCTGAACTGAACCTTCTAAGTTTGAAGAGGTCCCGTTTATTAATTGTTTCTCTCAGTGTCTGTGCCCCTGGAGTTATGTTCAGGAAGCGGTCTCCTATACCAATTTGTCCTATACCTCTTACATTCTCTTCTAATAGGTTCAATGTGGCTGGATTGATGTTGAGGTCTTTGATCCATTTGGACTTGAGTTTTTTGCATGGCAGCAAACATGGGTCTATCTGCAGTCTTCTACACACCCTCATCCAATTGTGCCAGCACCATTTGTTTAAGATACTTGTCCCATTGTATAATTTTAGCTGTTTTGTCGAAAATCAGGTGTTCATAGTTGTGCGGTTTAATATCAGGATTTTCAGTTCGATTCCATTGGTCCACCTGTCTATATTTTTTATGCCAATACCAGGCTGTTTTCAGAACTATAGCTCTGTAGTAGAGCTTAAAGTCAGGAATGGTGATGCCTCCTGAAGTTCTTTTATTGTATAGGGTTGTTTTGTCTATCCTGGCTCTTTTGTTTTTCCATATAAAGTTGAAGTTGATTATTATCCTTTTAAGGTCGGTGAAGAATTGTGGTGGGATTTTAATGGGGATTGCATTGAATCTGTAAATTGCTTTTGGCAAGATTGCCATTTTTACTATGTTTATCCTACCTATCCAAGAGCATGGGAGATCTTTCCATTTTCTGTTATCTTCTTTAATTTCTTTCTTTAGAGCCATGGAGTTCTTATTATATAGGTCTTTTACTTGTTTGGTAAGCGTTACACCAAGATACTTTGTTGCTTGTGGCTCTTGTAAAGGGTGATGTGTCTCTGATTTCTTTCTCTATCTCTTTGTCGTCTGAAAAAAATAGGGCTACTGATTTTTTTTTTGAGTTTATCTTTTATCCTGCTAGTTTGCTGAAGGTGTTTATCAGCTGTAGGAGTTCCCTGGTAGAGTTTATTGGGTCGCTTATGTAAACTATCATATCATCTGCAAATGGAGACAGTTTGACTTCTTCCTTTCCAATTTGGATCCCCTTGATCTCCTTTTGTTGTCTTATAGCTTTAGCTAGAACTTCCAGTATGATGTTGAAGAGTTATGGAGAGAGAGGGCAGCCTTGTCTTGTTTCTGATTTTAGAGGAATTGGCTTAAGTTTCTCTCCATTCAGTTTGATGTTGTCAGTTGGTTTGCTGTATATTGCTCTTATTGTTTTTAGGTATGTTCCTGTTATCCCTGACCCAAGACCTTTATCATGAAAGGGTGTTGCCTTTTGTCAAAGGCTTTTTCTGCATCTAGGGAGATAATCATATGGTTTTTCTTTTTGTTTGTTTATATGGTGGATCATGTTGATAGATTTTTGAATGTTAAACCATCCCTGCATTTCAGAGATGAAGCCTACTTGGTCATGGTGGATGATTTCTCTGATGTATTCTTGAATTCAGTTTAGTATTATATTGAGTAATTTTGCATAGATGTTCATCAGGGATATTGGTCTGTAGTTTTCTTTCTTAGTTGTGTCTTTGTGAGGTTTGGGTACCAAGGTTATTGTGGCCTCATAAAAAGAGTTTTGCAATTAACCTTCTGTTTCTATCTTGTGGAACAGTTTGAGGAGTATTGGTATTAGTTCTTCCTTGAATGTCTGGTAGAATTCTGCATTGAATCCATCTGGCTCTGGACTGTTTTTTAGTTGGAAGGCTTTCGATGAATGCTTCTATTTCATTGTGGGTTATAGGACTATTTAAGTTGTTTGTCTGTTCTTGATTTAATTTTGGTAAGTGATAGTTATCCAGAAATTTGTCCATTTCCTTTGAATTTTCAATTTTTGTGGAATACAGATTTTCAAAATATGAGCTGAAAATTGTATTTCCTCTGTGTCTATTGTTATCTTTCCCTTTTCATTTCTGATTTTGTTAATTTGCATGTTCTGTCTCTGCTTTTTCGTTAATTTGGATAAAGCTTTGTCTATCTTGTTGATTTTCTCAAAAAACCAACTCTTAGTTGAATTGATTTTTGTATTGATTTCCTGGTTTCTATTTTGTTGATTTCAGCACTCAAGTTGATTATTTCCTGGCATCTACTCCTATGGGGTGAATTTGCTTCTCTCTGTTCTAAGGCTTTCCGTTGTACTGTTAATTCTCTTATGTGACTACCCTCTGTTTTCTTCATTTCTTTACCCTTGGTTTCTGGTGTAGTTGGATTATCTGTTGCCTACATTTTTGTGGGCGTAGTTACCTTCCTTGGGTTGGAGTTTTCCTTCCAATACTTTCTGTAGGGCTGGATTTGTAGATACTTATTGGGAAAATCTGGTTTTGTCATTAAATATCTTGTTTTCTCCATCTACAGTGATTGAGACTTTTGCTGGATATAGTAGCCTAGGCTGGCATCCATGTTAATACTTTTAGAACATCTATCCAGGATCTTCTGGCCTTGAGGGTTTCCATGGAGAAGTCAGGTGTAATTTTGATAGGTCTGCCTTTATGTTACCTGTCCTTTTTCCTTTGCTGCTCTTAATACTCTTTCTTTATTCTGTATGCTAGGTGACATTATTATATGTCAAAGGGTCTTTTTGCTTTGGTCCAGCCTATTTGGGGTTCGGTATGCTTCTTGTACTTTCATGGGCATGTCCTTCTTCAGATTTGGGAAGTTTTCCTTGATGATTTTGTTGAATATGTTTTTAGCACCTTTGAGCTGGACTTCCTCACCTTCCTCTATGCCTATTATTCTTAGGTTTTGCCTTTTCATGGTGTCCCACATTTCCTGGATGTTTTGTGTTAAGGATTTGTTGGATTTATGATTTTCTTTGGTCGTTGAATCTATTTCTTCTAGTTTATCTTCTGCTCCTGAGATTTTCTCTTCCATCTCTTGAATTCTGTTTATTATGCTTGTGTCTGTAGTTCCTGATCTTTTGGCCAGTTTTTCTATTTCCAGCATTCCTTCAGTTTATGTTGCCTTTATTTTCTCTATTTCAGTTTTCAAGTCTTGAACCATTTCCTTCGCCTATTTAATTTTTTTTTCTTGGCTTTCTTTAATTTCCTTAAGAAATTTGTTCTTTTCTTCCACTTTTTTGTTTGTTTTTTCCTCCATTTCTTTAAGGGATTTTCCTAGTTTCTTCCTTATTGATTTTAGCCCTCAATTTGATTATTTCCTCCTCTGGGGTGAATTTGCTTCGTTTAGTTTTAGAGCTTTCAGTTGTGCTGTTAATTCTCTAATGTGAGGATTCTCTAGGTTCTTCATGTGGGCACATAGTGCTATGAACTTTCCTCTTAGTACTATTTTCAAAGTGTCTCATAAGTTTGGGTATGTTGTATCTTCATTCTCATTGAATTTTAGGAAGTCTTTAATTTCATTTTATTTCTTCCTTGACCCAGGAATGATGCAATTGTACATTGTTCAGTTTCCATGAGTTTGTAGGTTTTCTCCAATTTGTGGTGTTGTTGAATTCTAACTTTAAAGCATTGTGGTCTGATAAGATACAGGGGGTTATTCCAATTATTATTTTTTTGTACCTATTGAGGTTTGCTATATTGCCCAGTATGTGCTTGATTTTAGAGAAGGTTTCATGTGGTGCTGAAAAGGTATATTCTTTTGTGTTTATGATGGAATGTTCTATAAAGGTATTTTAAACCCAATTGTGTCATAACTTCCATTAGTTAATTTGTTTCTTTGTTAAGTTTCTGTCTCTTGGACCTCTCTAGTGTTGAGAGTGGAGTCATGAAATCTCCCACTATAAATTTGTGAGGTTTTGTTGGAGCTTTGAGTTTTAGTAGCATTTCTTTTACAAATGTGGGTGCCTCTGTATTTGGGACATAGATGTTCAGAATTGAAACTTCATTTTGATATATTTCTCCTGAGATGAATAAGAAATGACCTTCTTTATCTCTTTTGATTGAATTTAGTTTAAAGCCTAATTTTTTAGATATTAGGATTGCTAAACCCACTTGTTTCTTTGGGTCCATTTGATTGGAAAATCTTTCCAACCCTTAACTCTGAGATAACTTCTGTCTTTGAAGTTGAGGTGTGTTTCTTATATGCAGCAGAAGAATGCACTCTATTTTCATGTCCATTCTGCTAACCTGTGTCTTTTTATAGGCGAGTTAAGACTGTTAATACTGAGGAATATTAATGACCATTGATTGTTAATTCTTGTTTGTTTTGGGTTTGCTGCTGTTGCTGATATCATGTGTGCATTTCCCCCTATTTTTCTGTTGGTAAAGTGGGATTACCTATTGCGTATGTTTTTGTTGGTATTGCTGACTTCCTTAGGTTAGAGTTTTCTTCCAGAAAGTTTTGTAGAACTGAATTAGTTGATATGTATTGTTTAAAACTTCTATAGTCATGGAATATCTTTTTTTCTCCATCTATAGTAATTGAAAGCTTTCCTGGGTAAAGTCGTCTGGGCTGGCATCCGTGGTCTCTTACTGTTGGTAGAATATCGCTACAGGACCTTCTGGCCTTCAGAGTTTCCATGGAGAAACCAGGTGTAATTCTGATAGGTTTGCCTTTATATGTAACTTGGCCTTTTTCTTTTGCTGCTCTCAATATTCTTTCTTTATTCTTTACACTTGGTGTTTTGAGTATTATATGACAAGGGGTCTTTCCTTTGTGGTCCTGTCTGTAAGCATTTTGTACTTCACTGGCATGTCTTTCTTCAGGTCGGGAAAGTTTTCTTCTATGATTTTATTGATATTTACTACACCTTTGAGTTTGGTTTTTTTCACCTTCTATACCTAGTATTATTACGTTGGCTTTTACACAGTGTCCCATATTTCCTAGATATTTTGTGTTTGGAGTTGTTGGACTGAAATTTTTCTTTGGTCATGAATCTATTTCTTCTAGTGTATCTTCACCATCTGAGATTCTCTCTTCCATCTCTTGTATTCTGTTGGTTATGTTTGCATCTGTAGTTCCTGGTCATTACCCAGCTATTGTATTTCTAGTATTCCCTCAGTTTGTGTTTTCTTTAGTGTCTCTATTTCAGTGTTCAGGTCATGAACTGTTTGAATTGTTTTCTTCATCTGTTTTTTTTTTTTTTTTTTTTTTTGGTATTTTCTTCCATTTCTTTTTTTTTTTTTTTTCTTAAAATTTAGGTAATTTATTTTTTTATTTATTTATTTTTTTTCATTTAATTTTATATAACAAAGTCCAATTAAATGAAAACAAACATTTATACACAATATTTGGGAATTTGGGCGTAGTTCTTTCCAAACTACTTCCTGCTGGTAAGGGGCGCTGTCTTGGGGGATTCGAAGAAGATTCAGATATCCTAGCTGTAGTCTGTAGGGCTGTTTTGTCCAGCTGTTTGGAATGTAGGATCAGCTTGTACTCTGTTTCAGGCGGTCTGGTGTGATCAAACCACATTAGTCTGTAAGGAATCCACATCTTTTCATTTTCTGTTTCTTCCATTTCTTTAAATGGTTTTTTCATTTCCTATTTTAGGGTCTCTATCATTTTCTTGAATTTGTTTTAAGGTCATTCTCTTCTGCTTCATCTGTGTTGGTATGTTCCACCCTTGCCGGTGTGGAGTCTCTAGACTCTGGGGGCATCATATTGATCTTTCTGTTGTTGGCTGTGTTCTTATACTGTCATCTACCCTTCCCTTTTTCCAGTGTGTATCGGTGTGGTCTCTCTCTCTCTCCTGGTGGGTACTGGACCAAGGTTCTCTTCTTGTGGGTGCAAGCAGGTCCAATACTCTGATGGCTCTCTTCTTCCAGTGGGTGGAGGTGGGACTAGGGCCCTGGTAGACTCCATATGGGCTGGTCAGCTGAAACAGGTTACCACTGCACAGTCCCCAGTCCTCAGGAGGCTCTGAGTAGGGCACTAGAAGGATAGGCCTTCTGTGAGTGGTGGCAGGGACTAGCATGCTGGCAGACTCTGGACAGGCCTGTCTGCCTGGACAGGCCCAGGCCTCAAGAAGACTTAGAGCAGCGTCTTGGAAGGTAGGCTGGAAACAGGCCCAAACTTATTTTCTAATGTGGTTGGAGGTGGAACTAGGACACTGTCAGACTCTGGAAAGGCCAGTCCATGTGGGCTGGCTCCCCTTCACACAGTCGCTAGTCCTCAGGAGTCTCAGGGCACTACACAGTTTGTAATTCATATAAGCCTCTGTGTGTTTATTTAAGATGGAACAGATGCTGGACCAGGCAGGATAGAAATAAATTTCTGTCCACAGAGATAGAGGAACAGAGGTGGGAAGGAAGGAGGAAAGGAAGGAGGAAAAGAGGGAGGAAGAGAGAGAGAGAGAGAGAGAGAGAGAGAGAGAGAGAGAGAGAGAGAGAGAATGAACTGACAGAATGTTGAAGGTTAGCTGAACTCCTGAAAATATCATGCCTTCCATGTATGTCACATGAAGAGAACATCCCTCTCTCAGTGCTATGATACAGCTTCCAGGCACTATATTAGAAGCATCTGAGAGTGAGGCCAGCCTGGAACTTGTGCCTATTGATATCATAATCTTAAATCACTAGTCTTCAGAAATGTAGACAAGATTGTTGTAATCCCTATAAGCTCCTAAATTTTGATATTCTTATGGTAGCATAAATGGATAAAAACAATTGTATCACATGACAACACATGCAAGAGAAACCGGAAATAGTTTGCTCATAGCATTCAGAGTTTGACTCTTTATCTTGCCTTCGCCCTCTCATTAATATTTGAGCCAACATTTTGATTTGGTGGCCAGACAGAGAAACTTTACATTTAACAATGTTTAGACTTTGCTTTCATAGCTTTTATTGAATGTTGAATTACAAAACACAAAACAAAACCTGAAATATAGAAATGGTAAGTTATAAGAAAGTTAGAAAGTATATTTATAAAGTTGAATGTTATCTATTTTGAGTTTGAAAATCTGGAATACTTAGAGGTATTTGTAGTAGTTTTTAAAGGAATTGATATAATCAGTATAGGATGTCATCATCCTATGAATTTTATAACTGATAATATCTAGCCCTATGAAAATACATGGCAAATAAAAAAAATTAAAATATATGGGAGAGAAAACAATATCTTTCTTTCGAATTTGTCCTGGTATGAAGCAGCTAGTATTATTTGAAGACATGACTAGGAAAACATAAATGGTTCAATTGAGGTCAGAAAATAATGTCTGATGAATCAAGTTTGTATACACCCATAGACAGACAGACAGACAGAAAGACATGCGTGCACACACACACACACATATACATCCCTCATTTCAGTAGGCATTTGAAACTTCTTTGTAGAAAGAGACAATTCTTACATCTCTGTTTCTCCCGTTATCTCTCACAGGACTGCATTTTAATAAACATTTGTGTAATGAATAAATCAGCTGTGTACTGTCACCAATGGCTATAAATGCCAAAAGCAATGACAAATGGTTTTGAGTAATTTTCTTGGGTTTTGACTTCTAGTATTAGAAAGAATTAAAATATGTTGGCTTGACTAATGTTACTCACCAAGCAAGATAAAATACAATTAACCCTTCCAAACCTCAGCTTCTGTAACAAGAGGAATAGTTGAGCTATGTAGTACTTTGAAAATCATGACAGCAAGCTCAAATGACAACAAATCCTTCCCTTTTCTATTTCAAAATGATTTGAAAATGCAGATATTTCCTTTATACATGTCCAAGAAATAGAAATGCAAAAATCAATTTCACAGTTGTTGCTCTAATGTGTTATGATTTGAGGCTCAAAACCACGTTTTTAGAGGAGGATGGCCTTGAATCTCTGACCCTCCTCCCTCTTCCTCTCAAATGCTGGGATGACAGGCATGCATCATGTGGCTGGCCTATGTTGCTTTGGAATATTTGGCAAAGTGTCCATCCAAACATCAAGAAGACAATTGTGAATGTCAAGATCTATTTTTACCTGATGTTAGAATTACAGGGATTTGAGCAGCTGTTCCCTACAGTTTGGCAAGAATCAGATCATCAGATGCAACACTGAGTCAGAATTCTCCTGAAATAGTGCAGAAAACACTTGGCTGGGCAAAGAGTATTTGTCTTCTTAGTAGTTGACCTTTGGAATCCTTGCACAGATTTATTTCCAACTATTCAGAAATCAAACATCCATCCCAATAATAGTGAGGGATGCTCTGTACCTTTGCAGTTTTGAGAGATGAAATGTGTGACTGGGTGCAATAATGTTTCATAAGCTGGGCTAGTGTGGAAAAATACTGCCTTCATAGGTCATTTACAAAAGCACTAAAAAGAATGTTCTTTCAATATTGTGTGTCTAATTTAAGTGCTACTTAAGGGTGTACAAAGCAGGTAAAAGTACAATACCACCCTGGACATCAACATCATTCCTTACAAAGTTTAATTTTGTCTCTACTTTTTTGTCTCTACTACCAATGTATAGGATTCAATGTAGTGTTTTAGTGAGAAGTTTCTTTTGTTTGTTTGTTTTGTCTCTATTTACTTGTTCTGAGGTTCACAGACAAGACTCCATGAATCTGCAGATTTTCTGAGGGTTCCTTGCCATATAACTTTTTTATTAACTGGGAGGACATCTTTACAGCTCCAGGTAAGTGACAGACACTGAGAAGGGACAGGTCCCGCTGTCATTTGGTCAGCACTCTCTACCTATGCCATTTACAGCCTGTTCACACTGTTTGCCATGCTGCTTGGGGCACAGTTACCACTCTTCATCGCAGTGCCTCTGAGATTTTCTAATACAAATATAATCAGGTAATTCTTTTCTCTTCTAAAATTTGGACATTTATCTGTTCTACACTCCCAAATTCTAAACTTTTTTAGAATATAACTTTAAAAATTTCCCTTATCTACTAACCATCTACTTCCTTCCAACATCCTATTACATATATCAGGACATTAAAGTCCATGCTACTGTGATCTTCTAAAGCATTAATAATGTAGTTCATTGTTAGATTTTCCAATATGTCAAAATGCTTTTCTTTGTCTGTGCTTTGTGGGAATTTAAAACATGCAACTATTTTAGACCTAAGTCTAGTTGTCTCTGCTCCCAGCTCTCCATGTGTCTGGAGAACATTGTTGGTAGAAACCAGCAGCTAGTAGCATCAGGGACCCTAAGATCCATTGTATGTGCTCTGTAAGCCTAAAATTCAAAAAAAGTCACTGCAATGTCACACATAAAGAGGTCATAGCACAGTCCTAGTCATCTGCTCTCTCCATAGATTTGTTTGAAGAACCAGTGTCAGTGATTGTAGCAAATGGAGATTTGACAGGAGAAAACTGATACTCATTTAAAACACTGAAAGACTCTGAGTTTTAATGAAAATAATGAAAGAAAAACTTCCATTTTCACAGTCAGTAAGATTGTTTCACATTGTTGGTAAAGATGTCTGTGGTCTTGTAACTGACCCAAAAGCTGATGAGAAAGATGTAGTGTAAATTAGCAATGTGTCTTGGGTTCATAGAATAAATCTCAAGAAAGTTAAAAGATGATAGGAGATTCAGAAAAATCCACACTGGAGAGAAGTAATGAGTATCAATACAGATAGCTAATATTGTACAATATACATAGAATGAGAAATTTAGGAACACTCAGTCCTAAATGTCTCCATCAAACCCTTTTCTCCAGGGCTCAGGGAACTTAGAGGAAGGGAGGTAGAAAGATTTTAGCTCCAGAAGGGGTGGAGGACACTAAGCAAACATGGCTGTCTACACACAAGACTAACATACATGTGAATTTACAGATGATGTTGCAGCATTCCAAGGTTTATCCAAGTCTAAGCCAGATGGAATCCCAGCACTAAGAGGGGAAGTAGACAAGCACCATCCCTAAGTTAGAAGCGATTTCCAAATCACAGCCCCTTGCAAAAGAAAAGTTAGTTTATCCAAAGGAGTCTCCCTGAGCAATCAAACCACACTTAAGGGCAGGCCTCATGCCCAGTATTCAATAGCCTATTCAGAGAAAACTCAATGATATTCTTACAATCCCATAATGCTTTGTCTGGGCACATTTTTATCTTACTCTCTTTTGTTTATAGATTATAGTTTTCAATTTTGTTGCTGTCTATTTTTATATATTATAATTTGTAATTTCATGATTTTATAAGTTTTCTATGTCTCTATTTCCCTGTGTGTATATGCTTCTTCTCCTCTCTGTTTTTGTTTATTTCTTTATTTGTTTCTTTTTTCTTTTGTTCTATTGTGATTTCTTTTCTTTTTCTGTTTTTTTTTATTTAATATTTTTATCTTATTTTACATATCAATCCCAGTTCCCTCTCCCTCCCATCCTCTTATGCTCATCACCTACTCTCCAACCCATCCCCCATCCACTCCTCAGGGAAGAGAGGCCTTACATGAGCGATCATCAAAATCTGTCAAATCCTAGGCCCCCATGTCTCTAGGCTAAGGGAGTATACCTCCATAAGGAATGGCTTCTGAACTTTTCTAAGGAGAGAAAGCAGGTATGGAATTGAGTGGATGGGGGGGTATGGAGAGTATCTCTGAAGAGACTAGGGAAGGGAAACAATGATCAGAGTATATCATAAGAAAAATAACTATTTTTAATCAAAGCAAAAACAAAATCTCAAAAAAATTATTACTGAAGTTCCTTGTTAGGAGCCAGTGTTTTGATAGAGAGATCATTTATTTAGCAAGGGATGTGCACAAAGTGCCCAAACATGCATTTTGGGAAAACCATTCTCTTAAACGAATAGTTTCCAGACTATGTATGGAAAAAAGAAAAAGAAAAAACAAAACAAAACAAAAACAAAAACAAAACCTGCCGCTGGTTGTGTGTAGTCTGGGGTTGGCTTGGGCAGAACTCAGAAACTGAAAAAGTGGAGCCAGATTGTTCTCAAGAGGCCTGGCCCCTGTGACCCTTCTAGCCTGAGTGTCTGAGCTAGAGGATGGTCAGGAATCTAGGGATTAGTGGTTTAAAGGAAAGATCAGATGACTTTCCCCATATGAGCCACTGTATCAAATTCTTGACAGTCTTGCCATAGAGACAAGTTCCCTGGAGGCCAAACCCTAAAATGTTAGCTTGGGATCATGTCAGAGGCAAGTGCATGGGGCACTAGGTCTCCAACAGCTTCATGTGTTCAGCCACCTGACATCCAGGGTTGCCTATGAGACAGTTGACAAACATCAAGCAAAACTTTAGAAGAAGATTGGTGTCAGGCTATGGTAAATAGTCATTTAGGATATTTCATTGTTTTGCTGAAGGGAGCTTAACACTGTGGTATGACATTTCAAACTATTGTTTATCACCACATAATTCCCATTTGAAGTCATGTATCTTTCACTTTTTTTTCTCATGAAACAAGACCTCCATCTACCTCAGTGAGAATATTCCTTATTACAACAGGTATTAAAGGGAAAGAATAAATCAATGTTCATCATTACAAAACTAGATCAATTCACCGACATTAACCTATCTGTTGCTAATATATTTTCCATTTAAGTAACAAATGTTCTATTTCCTCCATTATGACATAGGAGCATGGATTCCAGTTATGCAAAATCTTTTTAAATTTTTTGTTTATTTAATAGTTTTTTAAATTTTAATATCAATAAACAATAATAACCCCTCTCTCCCCCTCCTCCAACCCAACACCCCTATCAATGCCTTAGTAAGGGTCAGGCTTCCCATGGTGAGTCAACAAAGCCTGACATAGCAAGATGAGGCAGGGCCAAGGCCCTCCTGCATGTATCAAAGTTAAGCAAAATATTCCTCTACCGGGAATGGGCTCCAAAATGTCAGTTCATGTACTAGGGATAAATCCTGGTCCTATTGCCAGTGGCTCCACATACTGTCCAAGCCATAGAACTGTCACCCACATTCAGAATGCCAGTTCAGTCCTGTGCAGGTTCCTGAATTGTCTGTCTAGAGTCAGTGAGCTCCCACTGGTCAGCTGTCTTTGTGGGTTTCTCCCCCATAATATTGACCCCTTTGTTCATATAATTCCTCCTCTCTCTCTTGGACTGGACTCAGGTAGCTGGGCCCAGGGCTCAGCTGTGGATCTCTGATCCTCCTTCCATCAGTTACTGGGTGAAGGTTTTATGATGACAACAATAAGGGTGGTCATTAATCTGATTACAGGTGGAGGCCAGTTCAGACACCCCTTCCATTGCTAAGAGTCTTTGCTGGGGGCATCCTTGTGGATTCCTGGGAGTTTCCCTAGCACCAGATTTCTCCCTAACCTCATAATGGCACCCGTTATCAAAATTTCTCTTTTGTTGTTCTCCCTCTCTCAACCACCCTATTCTCTCATGTTCTCTTCTCTCTCCCCTCTTCCTGAACTTCCAATTTACTCAGATCTTATTATTTTAATAGACAAGAGAAAGGAGAACATTAAAGCACATCCCTATCTTCTCATTTTCATTCAAATTTTGCTTTATAAGTGGCCTGATTCTTAGCACTCTGATCTTGAACTAGTTCTATGGTAGATTCTGAATGTTCATAGGAACTTAATCACTCTGACAAGTAAGAGTAAGGATAATGTGCATAAAACATCATAAATGGAAAGATTGTACACAATATGACAAAATATAATATAATATACAATTCTTCCAAGAAGGGAAGTAAATATGTTACTACAAATAAGAATATATAACAATGTAAGCTGTATAATACTAATATCTCACTATTACTAAAATAATTCACAAGAAGATAGGCTAATCTACATATATCCCATCTAAACCATACCTTTCCCAACCATACCTTATCCCTGTCTAAAAGAGATACCTGAGTCTAAGCATCACCTTCCATAACCAACCCAAAGAAGATGAATATTATCCCTAAATTCCCTAAATTCCAAGAGTAGGGAATGGGGGCGACATTATCTTAAGATTACTTCCTGCTGAAATGGGACAATGATTGCTCCATGAGATCCTGTAGGAAGAAAATTTTAGCAACCAAATTTCTCAACAAAACTGGATGTGACATATGTAGCTAGTCACTGTGTGGCAGGAAATGCTTGACTAGAGTTCTACTTAAAATTCTGTCCAGGGTGTAATAATAAGGTGCACCATTACAGCTAGCTAGTCAGGGGTTGTCTTGAGCAAAACAGTCTCAAACTGGTTTTAGGGTGATGTTTATAGTCCAGATGCATCAGGTTGAGTCTATGGGAAATGACAAGGTGGGGCCCCTTTTTCTTTCCTGAGGGGTTCGAAGATTGCTGTTAGGAATTATTATTATTCCTTGTGGACAACTTAAACATCAATATCAAAGTAAAATTTTCAAGTTTTAAGGTATGCATATAGGGAAAGGCAACAATAAGTATTATAACGTATATGAAAAATTAGGATTTCAGAGGGAAAATTGCATATAAGCAAATGAGACCCTAGATTTTGTTTTCTTCTTCCTTACACCAATTGGTTCCTTGATATAAGGCAGAAACTGTGAATTCAATCTTAACACTATGCTTGAATTTAGAGAAGTAAAGCCAAATCCAACTCCAAAGCCAGCATTGGTATACATGAATTGGGACCAGAGGAATACTATTCTGTTTTTCTGTATAGAAATACTTTACTAGAATTAAATATTTTCAGTATATATCAGATTCCTCTTCATTAAGTGATTGTTTCTGGAGAGATATCTTCTCTTCTGAATGTATCTACATGTTCAGTGTCTTGGCTATTTGAAAATGGGTGTTCTCTGTTTTCCTGTAAGGACAAGAACAGAACACTTCCCCTACCTTTGAGAGATCTCCACACCTCTCATGGGAACCAATTTGTTGGATGTTTTGTCATTTCTCTTCATTAACATGTTTCTCTTGTTCAACTCGGATCTTGATCAACTTAGATGGTATCCATAGCTTTTCTTCTTCTTTAGATACAAATGCGAAACTCCTACCCCAACATAACACATATCCTGGTTTTCATACTGAGGTTAATACATCCTTGAAGTATATCAGCTGATTTAGTTCAGAAGTCTTTTTCTATTGTTCAGTGTCTTTCTGCAGCTGTTTTTTTTTTCATCAGCATTAAGAAAGTTTAATGTTAATAAAGCATTATGTAATCTGTGTTTGGGTGTCTTGGTTCCTCCTGCCTGTTTATGGAGCATTTCCTTTAAAGTATGATTGGAACTCTCAACTACTGCTTGTTCTGTAGGATTGTGTGGTATACCAGTTATGCACTTTATGTTATAATACTCAAAAAACTGTTTCAATTTGCTGGAGACGTATGCTGGAGCATTGTCAGTTTTGATTTGTGCAGGTATGCCCATAATGGCCATTACCTCTAATAGGTGTATGATAACAGAATCAGCCTTTGCAGAGCTCAGAGCAGTGTCCCACTGAAACCCTGAAGATGTATCTATAGTGTGATGAACACATTTTAATTTTCCAAATTCTGTAAAATGAAGGACTTCCATTTGCCATATTTCATTCCTATTTATACCTTTGGGGTTACTGCCTGGTGGTAAAGGAGTTTGGTTATAGAATGAGCAAGTAGGATACTTCCTTACTATTTCTTTAGCTTGTTGCCAAGTGATAGAAAAATCCTTTTTTAAACCTTTTCTGTTCACGTGGTGTTTCTTATGAAATTCCAAGGCTTCTAGTACTCTTCGTATTAATAACCGATCAATTTCATCATTTCCTCTTGCTAGAAGACCTGGCAGACCCATATGGGATCTCATGTGTGTCATATATAGGATGAGTCCTATTTCTGATGGTATCTTGTAACTGTATAAACAATGAAGCTATATCTCAGTACATCTGTGTGTGTGTACATTCACATACCTGCGCTACTGAAATATATGAATGTTCATGTGGATCCCTTGGATCAAACTCAGGTCATCAGGCTGGCTGAAAAGCTGCTTTGCCTGCTGAGGCATCTCACCAGCACAATCATTTGATGTTTGGCTTCTATTCATAATTTCTTATAAATTCAAATTTTTATTATGAATTGATTACAGATATTACAGTTGAAATTTTTGCTATGAGAGTGAATCAGTGATAGACTCTATCAGAGCCCTTGATTGTTTATTTCCTAAGGAATATTTGATAGCTAAGTGTATCCAGGTCACACATGCCTGATCTTTGAACCCTCATCGCCAGGTCTCTGCTGGAGGTGAGTCTGGGGCCAGACATTCTTCTCTGGGAACTCCCTGGGTTAGCCCCGAATGTCTGTCGCTCACCCATATCCTGGCCCTTGATACTAATACTTTGCTCCATACACCACCCAGAGCCTGCCCTCCCCCTACCTTTTGTCCTACTGGGCCCACTGCTCTGCTGCTCTTGTTGGGCTTGTCATTTCTTACGGCTGGCAAGATACTAAGGAAAGAGAGTGCAAATGATATCATTACTAATAAGCCCTTCTTTCCTGGAATGCAAGTGCCTGGAATCATAGGAGGTATTGGACTGTAAAGAGGAAGAAAATAAGGTGAGAGAGATAGGAGATGGCTCTTAGGCTGACCTTTTATAATGCCAAAGGAAAAATCCACCATTCAGGATGAGGATCTCAGATCTCTTGAAGAATGACTGTGGATTGTGGAGGGCTACGTGATGTAGTGTCTTGTCTTTCATCTGTGCCACCATATTCAACATTGATAACTGTTTCTTTAGAGGAAACAATAAAGTGAACACTGAGATCCCTCTCTGCTAAAATAGCCTTGCTGACATTTCTGCTTTAGTATCCTCTTTGTAGCTTAAGACAATAGGAAATGACAGGAAATTCTTAACACTATTTATAAAAACATGACTTTATATAATGCCAAGCCTTGAGTGTCTTATAAATTTGTAAGATTATGTGGAACAAACAATAAAGATAGCACTTTAAGTGAAGGCATCTGTGGATAGGATAGGCTATTCCTGAAAATCATATCATTCTAAGATGACACCTCCAGTGACTCAGAGGGCTCAAGGCCAATAAACCATTTTCCCACTACCATTGCTGACAGTTGCATGAAAAACTATATGATTAAGTACCTAAGTACTAGAAACACTTCATGTTTTAGTGATAGGGCACGGTACAATAAAGCCAGAACCCAGCTGGAAGTAACAGAAATAATAAGAGGCAGAGGAATGGGTGAAACTTTGCCTAGCTATTTTCTCTTAATTAAAATACACTCTCCTGGAGAAGGGAGAGAGGCTCACAAGATTGAGGCAGTAATGAAACATACAGAGACCAGGAAGGAAACAAAAGGGGTCACAGAAGTCTTGGAAGGTATAAGATTCATGAGTACACTCTCCATATTTCTATAAGTAATAGTAATTCCTGCTTTCTGATTGTAGTTAGGTACTCTTCCAAGAAATAAAACTTATTGAAATTTACTGGAAGTTGTTTATGGAGATCCAGGTAAGCAGCTTCATTTGTTCACACAATTGCAAGTGAGATTTTTGTTGATGCAGCTACCTTTGAATCACCTATGGCCCTGTATGTAGCTCCTCATAAATACTTTTGGAAATAACACCAATAATTGCATTGATTTATCATGTTAGATTCTAGTAGGAAATAGTATTTTGATCTGTTGTTTGTTTTGTGTCCTATCTGGAATGAGTAGATGTTTATTTATCCTGGAACTATGTATAATCTCTAGAAAGACAGATAGGAGATTTCTAAGAAAGTTGGCTTAGAAATCCTGGGGAAGCAAGCCAGAAAGCAATATTTCTTATTTCTTCATGGTTTCTGCTTCAGGCCTTGCCTGGATTTCCTGCCTTAGCTTCCTTCAGTGATGGACTGTGACTTGTATTCCAAATAAATCCTTCCCTCCCTCCCATGTTTGTTTTGGTCAGTGTTTTTTATCACAGCAACAGAAAACAAAGACATAAAGGGATAATTGCTAAACTAAAAAAAAAAATATTTCATTAAATCATGGACATAACAAGCAGAAGACTGGGAAAATCACATGTTTCATGCATAACCACAAACACAACACAACACACACACACACACACACACACACACTGTACTCATGTTACTTAATGCATATCTTAAGTTCCTCATTACCTCTTAGGTTGACAGAAGATGAAACTAGAAAATGCAAGTCATTCAGTCAGATGTCTTACATGTGGCAAATAGTTTGGTCTGTCAACAAATGATTATGAATCAATACACACTTATTTTATAAAATGAAATAGAAATAATTGTGTTTCCATTGGCATAGTTATGCACTACAAACTATTAATTGTGCACATAAATGTATACTTACACACATACCTATACATAATATTATGTGGACTCAATGTTATATTTATGAATATCTATTGGGAAACAGTAACAACTGATGAAAATAGAGGCCATGAACCTGAAGGACAGCAAGGAGGGGAGAAAAAGAGTGAAAAAATATAGTAATTGAAATAGTTTCAAAAATAATACAAAAAAGAAAAAAAATCTTAGCATCCTTAAAAGGATCCTTGATTAATTTAATCAGAGATGTGAATACTTTAAAAACTACTTAACCTAAGCAAGAGTGAGATGTTTTAATATTTCCTAATAGTTTCATTCATGTTTATTTCAAAAAAGATTACAGCATTTTCTGTCTTCACGAGCTCTATGCATTGCTCTTGACACAAATTCCTTCTGATTTGTTTCCCAGCAGTGAATAAAAGAATTAGATAATAGATACCCAAATACATCAAAAAACTTCCAGCCTCATTTGCTTTTTAACTTACATTTTTAGAAAATCTTTCAGCAAATACAAGAAAATGCAAGCTTATAGCAATGAGGAAGAAAGAATGAATCACCTGCAGTTTCTGTGGAAGTAGTAGATTTTAAAAGTCTAATTCTGAATTCATTTCCAAACTGGTTCTATAATGTGTATGTTCCTGGGAGTCAGAATATCAAATAAATGTGAGGCACATATTATACCAAAGTTTTCTGTTGTGAAAATAAAAGGAAAGAAAATGAACATTTTTCTATGATAATTACATGGGAATAAAGGGTTATTGTTCTGGGCCAGAATCTCGCAAGTCTAATTTTCTTAACCAAAAATCACTTCATGGAATATGCTCCCAGAGAGCCTCTTACCCTGTCTGGATAAAAGCTGCATGCTTAATTGTAATCTAGTTTATATAAGTTAATCAAAACTCTACCATCTGCTCAGACCCATTTCATTACTCATTTTTATGGGTAGACATCTGTTTTGATAGTGGATTACTTTTGAAAAACATCTTTCTTTCTTTCTTTCTTTCTTTTTTTTTCTTACTGTGGGCCTGTCTTTGAGAGGTTTAACTGGGGATTGAAGACCCATCATGAATGAGAATGTGAGTTGCATAATCTCAAGGACTATGGTTCTAAACTAAGTAAAAAGGAAAGAAAGAAGGAAGCAAGTTGAACACTAGAACCCTGCTTTTTGTATCCTGACGGCAAACGTATTTCACAAGCCAACTTAGAAACAAACTACCATACTTTCTTGTCGTGTTGAACTGCATGCATACTATCTTAAACCATGAACAATAAAAAAAAAATGTTTTTTTTCCCTTAAGTTGCTTTTTCTAAGGTATTCTGTCATTGTGAAGACAAATCAATTTGTGATGTAACTGGTCTCTAGTCACATATCCACATTAGTATTGCTTTTACAGTCTCTTTGCTCTTCCTTCATGGCCTTTGCTTTTGCTTTCAGCTATGTAACAATGTAACTTAAGTCTCTATATTTTATACCAATTAATTTTAATCCTCCCCTTATTTTTCTTTCTTTGTGTCCTCACCTAGTTTATTTTAGCAAATGCACATTTTCTATTAGTCTCTGTGTGTCTGTCTCCTCAATCTTTCTCATCTCTCTTGAAATTATGGAAATTATGACATAAAATATACAATTATGAGATGAGCATACCATATTATTAACAAGGGTGGGTAGAGATGATTGCATTTAAAGAAGCATGAGGAAATTGTTTTTGTGTCACGCATAACCCTGGCTGATCCATGTAAACTAATATTTTAAGGTACACACATTTCAATTTAATCAAATAAGGAAAGAGCTAAGTACTGTGTCGCTACACTGCAGATCTGCTTAAGATTTATGCCTGGGCTAAATTTTGACACATTGTAATTCGTAATAGTACTGGGAGCTAAGACAGAGGAGAGAAAAGAGCAAAGCCAAATGGACAACAGCATTCCCTTCTATTTTTCACTTTGTCAAAGGATCTAGAATAAATTAATTTATCTTATTCCAGTTTTCTCTTTGTGTGTGTCTATAATGTATTTTCACAGAAATATTCCACATGTAACATAAAGAGCAATCAATATTATGGAAAAGCAAACTAATTTAATAAACAAACAACTATATTAAATGATTCTCCAAATTTTAGATTAAAACAAAATTTTTGTGGATTGGGAAGATAGCTATCAGTACAGTGTTTAACTTAAAACCATGAGGACCTACGTTTGATCCCTAGAGCCCACTTAGCAAAATAGAATGGCATTGACAAACACTGCAATCTCAGAAATGGAGAGACAGAGAGAGGCAAGTCCCTGGACATTATTATCCAAAGAAATCTACTGGAAAATTCCAGATAAGAGAAAAAAATTTGTCTCTAAAACATGGTATAAAGCTCCTGGGAAATGAAGGCTGGAGTTGTTCTCAGGCCTCCACAGGCATATATGTGCATATATAGTACTTCACACACAAGCACACCTATGCATACATTTATACACATACTAAAAATGGTTATATAAGTTACAATCAAATAAAAGAGGAGTGATATTAACAGAATGTCCTTTATAAATTTAAGAGTTAAAAGTTATAAATATAATATTATATCATATTTTTGCAGATCTTTCTTAATATTATCTTTTTTTATTTATTTATTTTATATAACCAAGTCCATTTAAATGAAAACAAACATTTATAGACAACATTTGGGAATTTGGGTGTCGTTCTTTTCAAACTACTTCCTGCTGGTAAGGGGAGCTGTCATGGGGGATTCGAAGAAGATGCAGAAATCCTGGCTGTAGTCTGTAAGGCTGCTTTGTCCAGCTGTTTTGAATGTAGGATCACCTGGTACTCTATTTCAGGTGGCCTGGCTTGATCAAACAACATCAGTCTGGAAGGAATCCACATCTTTTCATTTTCTGTGGAAACAAAAATAGAAATCTCTGGGACTAGGTAAGACACCATCAGCACATTTGTCGTCCTGTGTTGTATTTTTGTTCCTTCTTTGCGGTAACCATGTTGGAGCTTCATGTCTCATTCATGTGGTTATTGGATTCATGAGGCTCACTCACTGGAGATTAAGTTGCATAAGAGTAAGGATCAATGCTGGTTTTATCACTCCTGTAGCAAGGTATCTCAGACAGATTTGTTCTTCTGTTTTCCATAAGATATGATTGGCTAAACAAACAATGTAACTAAGCAGAAGTTAAACTATACAGTGTCTTTTTTTTTGTATAGTTAACACACCACCGATTGTTTCTTTAGATAGCCCTATCCTGGTGGTATTTTCAATAGCCACTAACCTTACCTGGTACAGTCTGGAGGTTGTAAATTGGCATGGAAATTAAAAGCAGGTTCTTGGTGCACAGAACAAATTAGTTATATATGAGGATGGTAGTTTTCTTGGTTTTCTTTTTTTGTTTTGGTTTTTTTTTTTTTTTTCCTATCTTCAGTTGTCTCTGATGCAGCTTATATGAAGATAATTGTTCTGTTAACTGAATACCACTCTGTAATTGCAAAAAAAAAAAAAAAAAAAAATTGCAGCTATTTGTTGACATTCTGAATGCTTCCAAGTAAATACAATTTTTTTTATTAAAAAAAAAAAGAAAGTTCCCACATCAAAATAGCTAAGTAACTAAGCTGCGCTTTTACAGATGAATATGTTAGACCTATCAGGGAGAAGACAGCATGGCTCCTAGGCTCTTGGTTTGGAGAGATTGTAGCCAAACTGTTTTCAGTCTATTCACTCAAGCCTGAGAGGGCTTCCAGATTCAACTTAAGTTCTGTACACCATGCACAGGTCTCACTAAAACTGAAATGATTAAAGAAGGTCTGGTAGTTTGATAAAATTTATACAAACAGATTTTAGGAGGAAATATGTTCCATAAATTTAGCCATCTACAATCTATTTGTCCTATTAACTGGACATAAGAAAGTAGCATGTGTTGTATATTTGTGTGTCACCCCAAGGCAAGCAATGACTAACAGAACTAAAAATATCTCCTGATATCTTAGGTTAGGGTCTTCATATTTTTATTTGAATGTCATTCTAATGATTACAGAGTATGTAATTCAGTACTAAACTAGGCAGAGTCAAAGGCTCTGCACATTCAACATTCATTCTGCACATTGACTATGTCACTGCACTGCCTGATCGCTGCAGCCATAGCACTAGTTCTAGACAGGTTAGTCAGTACTGCTAGAATGACACCCTGTGGCTGGACATATCAATAGCAGGACTGCCATTTCATAATCATCTCTGATCTTGTGAAAAAGTACAGTTTAACTTACAGACAAAATGATTTTAGTGACTATAATGGATGAAATAGGTAATAGTAGTAAAGATTCTTGCTTAAGCTAGGAGCTGGGAAATATGTCAAAGTACATCTTAGTATGTGGCACCAGTTTGTTACATAGTGTTAGTAGTATTGCTCATCTAGAAATAGCTCAGACCACTGAAGTTGTGTCTGCAACATCAAGTATATGTTCATCTTTACAGTTGTATGTAGAGCCTGTAGGCAATACTGCATATTTGGAGAAGGCCTGAGTATCTCTTGTTCTTATAATTATAAGAACTGAAAATGAGTGAAGGTTTAGTTTTCCTTCATCTTCTGAATAATCAGAAGTTTGCAATAGCAATAAATTCAGCATTAAAGGTTCCGGGCTTTAAAATCTATTGCTGTACTCCTAGGACTATTAATATTATGATAGTGGTTAGTAATTATAAATTCAAACCTCACATGAGGGATGATTTGAAATATTTCCTTTGTTATTAAAAGGAAAGAAGAAAATATTTTGCTGCCAGGAAGTTTTGAGATTGCCTTGCTAACCTTTCTTCCCTCTTTCAAATGTGAGTGTACAATCAATCTTATTGACCTTCATGACTGGTCCACACTTACTTCTAGTTCATTGCAAACCCCTGTGAACTTCAAAACATTCAATGAATTACTATCTCTGCAACTTAGTTGACAGTGAGTCACTTTGATATCAAACTGTATCACATACTTTTAATCCAATTAAATGTTTTTGTCATTTAATTCCTACCTGTTCATCTTTTCAGGTGCACACTCATAATAAGACAGTCTTACTTGTTTCTCATAGTATATTGTGGGCTCAAAACAGCAGTCATGGAAGAAACTTGATCCTGTGATAAAATAAGAATAATCCATCTTTTTACACAAGTTCTTTCATTCAATTTGTGTACACTTAACATAAAAAAACACTTTTGCTCCTATTCTTTTATAACTCATTTCAGTATCATAAAAATGAAATATTTTTTATAAATGTTTGCCTACTTACCCATATTTTATGCAAATTGCAGATAGACTATTCATATAATTAAATACATTTTCAAAATATTGAACCAGGCATTAAAATATATCCTCTT
The DNA here is from genome assembly GCF_943737965.1 of Phodopus roborovskii. Taxonomy (NCBI): domain Eukaryota; kingdom Metazoa; phylum Chordata; class Mammalia; order Rodentia; family Cricetidae; genus Phodopus; species Phodopus roborovskii. Next base: position 15,571,812 of record NW_026126540.1, read on the forward strand.
TTAAAGTTCAGTCCCAGGGACTTGTGTATCAGAGAGCTAGGAGGAACATCACACAGATGGGAGAGTTTTATGTCTCTGAAATATTAGCTATAAGCAGCTTCTTCATTATCACAAATTCTCTGTGTGCCATCTCCTTACTCTTTCCCTGAAGCAGCAAATACTTTCAATCCAGTCTCTGACTTATCTCATCTAGATGTTAAAGCAGTTAAAATTATTCAAATACTTACTTTAACTTCTCTAATCATTCTTTTAATGAAAACCAAGTGCCTATCTAAAGCGTTTCTATCCTGCCATATGTGAAAGTTGGTTAAGTATTTAAATTGGAGGACTGATATCTTCTCCCAAAATGCCAATAAAAGATCTGAACAGAATGGTGACAACAGCACCAGCACTGTGAAGAGTGAAAGTTTAGTGTGATATAAGTTGTCACCTATAGCCCTCACTGTTTCATTGGGCATTTTATTGTCTCCTCAGTTAACAAAGGTGTGACCTGTATCTGGGTTGTTTGTGGTGAGAACAACAACAACAACAAAAATGCATTCATCCATGGTTAATGGTTTGCAATACCCAAGCTTTCAATCTGCTCCTCAGGTTCTTCATTCTGGCTCAACTCTGCAAAAAATGCAACTGTTCAAGGCAGTCTCTCATGACCAGTTCTTAATGATTGCCAAATATAAGGCAGAGCAATAGAAGCAGGACTCCTGTATTCTCCAGATCAGAACCAATGAACAAACCTTCAGCCTACAGATACGCACAGGGCAAGTCCCTGAGACACCAAGGAGCTACACATTAAAGAGAGAAGAGAGATTAGCAAACCAAGCAAAACACTTGATCACATATGCTGCTTGGGAGCTCTGGAGCTCTATTAGATTTGGAATTTCTCTTTAGGATGAGGAGAGCTCCTCTTACCAGTCAATCACAACTCATATTCTAGTTCCTTTGAACTTGTGGCAAAAGTGTTGTAGCAGTAAAAACCAAATGCCTGGTCTTCAAGGAAGGTATGGAACATGGCCAGTAAAGGGGGGGGGGACGGAATTAATATCTTTAACAACTGTGAGTTTTCTGTAGCCTTATCTGTGATGTACTGACACCCAGGTTTAACTGCCAACTGCTCATGTTCGTTACTGGGACTTGATTGAGGCTAATTGAAATTGGTTTTGCTGCAAGTTTCCAGATTCCCTAATTTCAGCTGCCTCTGTGATTTTCTGCACTGAATACTTACTTGGGACAACAGTGTGTGTTAAATGTGACTCTATAAGGACCTAGCATGTTCTAGTTTATCTACACATGAGATTGTCTTAAGACTACATTCTAAATTCCAAAACATAAATTCTATACCCTCTTAATTATTTTCAGTTTGGTCTGTGTTCATGTAATTCAAGAAATTTGTTTTCATCCTTTCTGAAACTGTACAGGACATGGCCTGCTGGCATCCTTTTCACTTGGATGAGCAACCCATACATAGTGACTTTATTAATATGTAATATCATGATAATATTTTAATACAGATATTTAAACTTCTTTTTGATTTTATGCATGTTTTATACATGTATATAAAGTGTTTGATCAAATCCCTTCATCAAGCCCTTTCTTTCCAAATTCTTTCTCACTCCCCTGCTACCTTCCCTTCCTGACTTCATGTGCTTTGTTCTTTTGTAACTCATTGAGTCCACTGAGTGCTGCCTTTAAGGACATGCATGTTAGATCAGCTACTGGAATGTGGTTAGACTTTCTAGAAAGACAACCTTGATGAAAACTGACCACATTTATCAATTGCTATTAGCTGCACAATTAGGGACAAAGCTTCAAGAGCCCTTATCCTTTCCGTGTTCTCTCTCTCCCTCTGTTTTCCTCTTTCCTATCTCTCTGCTTTGTTCAGTTCAATTCTGTTCTGTCCTGTTTCTTTAACTTTAGCCCAGGCTGGCTTCTGTCAGCAAGCGTCCTTGCTTGGTCTTTAAGTGATGCAAGCCCAGCACATGTTTTTTGTTTGTTTGTGTTTTGTTTGGTTGTTTGGTTAATAGTGAGGTTTTTTGTTGTTGTTGTTGTTGTTGTTACTGTTTTTTTTAGTTGGTGTTTTTCATTTTTTATTTATTTTTTTGTTTGTTTGTTTTGGTTTTGTTTGTATATTTACTTTTAGGGTTTGTTTATTTTGAAACAGGTTTTTCTACCTAATTCAAGCTGACTAGAATAGAAACTGAACCTTCTGCCTCAGCCTCCCAAGTGCTGAGATTACAGGAATACACCACGGCTCCTGGCTCTAAATGTTAAAACAAAGTTCAAGAAACAGAGCTTTAGCTATTTTTAGAGGTTTTCTAAATTCTACAAAACCATACCCTGTGGGGGTCTCTGTGACATTCATGGACAGCAAAGTGACAAACCACAGGGAACAAGAAGGCACATTAGTATATCATGACTCAGTAGCCAATGCTGGTTCAAACTTGAGGAGTTTGAATCTAAGGTTTTTGATTTGGTTTTGTTTTAATTTAAAACATGTTTAAACATAGCATGATCTGGTGAAGATTATTATTATGATGATTATCTCAGTCCCATATGCACAGCAAAAAAAATACATAAATCCCTTTGAGAAATAAAGTAAACTAAATATGGATCATACATGATGATATCAAAACCCTGTAAAGTACATGTGACAACTTTCTTAACAATATGATGTGTAGATTGACTGAGAAAAAAACAAGTTTGCAACAAGGGTCTAGAAGAAAGTCCACTGGGCTGGAAATTCTTAGGCCATAAGGATTTGTGCAAGGGTCACCAAGCTAGAAAACATGTTTATTCCATTTTTCTGGGAGAAAAATTGATTTCCATTCCTTCCATTGAAAGAACAACCTGTGTGTTTAACATTATAGGCTTTCATAGTACATCCCTATAGGCAGACTTTTCTTTCCCACATGCCAGTTCCCAAATAACTGACATGGAGACGAAGTATTAACTATAAATGCTTGGGCAATAGCTCAGGTTATTACCAACTAGCTCTTGCAACTTAAAATAACCTACATTTCTTACCTACGTTCTATTATGTGGCTTATGGCTTATTACCTCATTGCATACATATTATGCTTCTTCGGTGTGTTGCTGGAGATTTCAGAGACTCTGCCCTGTTTCTTTCCAGCATCAATCCTAGTCTGTTTATCACACTAATCTCTTCCTGCCTAGCTATTCTCCAAACAGCATTTTATGAACAATGAGGGCAACACATTTTCACAGTGAACAGAGGATTTTTCCACAGCATTTCTCCCTTTTTTTCTAAATAAGAGGAAGGCTTTAACTTTAATATAGTAAAATTTTATGCAACAAGAGCAATTATCATAAGAATCAGAGCCATAATATCCAGTTTGGTAAATTTAGAGAAAATATTTTATTATTTAATTTATCTTTGTGAGTTTAATGTTTCGTACCTAATTTACCTTTTATCATAACTAAGGAAAAGTTTAATTATGACTATCTATTCTTCAACTCCATCAAAGACCCTAAAAGGATGAATTGATACCCGAGTAAGCAGGAAGTGCATAGCAAGCTAATTTGACAGTCACCCAAATTTCTTCTATAATATTGGGCCATCCAACTTTGCTCTAAAGGCCTAGAATATCTGACAGACATTTTTGTGAAGCAGGAATTTTGAAGGACTGTCTCACATTGTCTTTGTAAGTAAGGTTTGGCAGTCACTCTCTTTTGTGTCCTGCTTGTCCAGTTTGTGGACAAGCAGCCAAGACAAGGGCAGTTTCTTGTCCAGTGACTAACTTTTATCATAAAGAAAACAAACTCCACATGGAGTTTTCTTGATACCCATCATCTTCTTTTGAAGTAAATTGGTGCTGCCAGCAGCAGTCATGTCTCACTATCATGAAAAGCATTAGGTTATTAAACATATTGAATGCCAAATTTTGTAGATCTTTGAAGTGTTTAAAGACCATCTATCTATTTAAAAACATCTGTTTATGATCTTGAAAACATTCCCAACATAACTATTATAGATTACTATTAATCTGTATTTCTTGTTTATATATTACTTTTAAAAATGAGCTACATAAGCATAAGAAATACGTACAACAAGTACAGTATTACTTTAAATTGTATCAATAAACCAAAATCCATAACAATTCAAAAAATTTTGAAATTAATAATTGTTACTTGGATTAAAGAAGATTAAAAATCTACACTTTTATCTCATCATTTCTATATCATATCCCCCCATTTTTCTTTATCACTTTTGTTTAGCTTTTTTCTTCTATAACCAATAACAATTTGTAACCAGAGCCCCTTAAATTATAACAATCTTCCATAACTCTTTTGTGTTAAACATCTTTTGGGAATGTGGGCATTATTCTCTAGTCTACTTCCTGTTGTCTGCAAGTGTGGGCATTTTGGGGGGAACCTTCACAAAAACAGAATAATTGCTAAGTCTTGGCTTTAGTATTCTTTGAGGCTGGACCATCTCAGCCCTCAGCTTTGATGTGTGGTTCCCTTTTTCTGAAAATACATAAAATCTTAAAGGTAGCATACATATCTGTATTAATACAAGTATAAATTTTACATTGTATACAAATCAGCCACAGATGATTTATTGTTTCATGTTTGAGCATGTAGTTCTTCTAGATTTATTTCTTTATGTTTGTAGCCAAGATTTTTAGAGGTCTTCCTCAATCCAACCTGATCATCTTTATCTTTGAACAAATCCAAAACCTTTCATTTACTGTGGAAATAAAAGCATAAAATCTTCCCCAAAGTAATGTATCTTTTGACTTCCATTTTGAAGTCAAGGTATTCTTAAAATACATAGGTTGGTTTAATTCAGTACTTTTCATAATCCAATGTGTCTTAGCAACTGTCTGTCATTCCTTTATTTGCAATCAGGAAATCTAAAGACAGCACAATAACATATAGGATCAAGATTCTGCTTATTTCCAAACTTTATATGGCTTATTATATTTTTATTATGCTATTCATTTGTAAGGACTTTATTATTTTTAAACTATTTTTTAATCTATTACTGTCTATACCCTTTCTCTTTTCTCACCCAAGTCTACATATATTTTAAAGACACTGTAACCATTTTAGCAGGTTTTTCCCTCTGGATCTTTCTTTGCTGAGCATCGTATTGTTTTTTGATCACATGAGACAAATCTTAAATTGCTAATTCAGCTGCTGCCAGTGTAGTTTAGCTTAGTGCATGGCAGCTGGTGAGTCACTCTTCCTGCAGTCGCATGCTGAGAGATGTGTCTTGCTACTGCAGCCAGCATGAGAGAAAAGAGATTATAAAGCCATGTTGGGCTCTGTTTCTGTGTGTTTAGAATATTTTTGGAGCTTTAATCTGCTTTATGTGGAAGTGTGTGGTGCTGGATATTGGGTGCCATTTGTAGAATGGCTTTTCTTTTCTGCCTGTCAGTTCCCAAATAACTAGCTATCAATGCTCAGCTGATAGCTCAGTCTTATTACTAACTAGCTCTTACAACTTAAATTTACCCATAGTCCTAATCTAAGTTCTACCACGTGGCTCATGGTTTGTTACCTCATTTCATACACATGCTGCTTCCTCTGTATTTGGCTGCTGACTCCTGAGACTCTACCCTTCTTCATCCCAGCATACTCCTTGTCTGACTCTTCTGCACGATACCTTCCTGCCAAGCTAGTGGTCAAATATTTTTTTTTTAAATTAACAATTAGTTCAACACATTTTCACAGTGCAAGGATTATTTTACAACACATGTCTGAGAGTTCAAGGACCTTTGTGTCCCCAACATCTGCAAGATATAAGTAGGATAAAGGTGAGATATGTGCCCTTTAATGGCACACTTTTCACTGCTCCTTTTGGTTTGATGTGAGTTTCTGTAATTGTTTCAGTTAGAAACTTATAGCCTTGATATAAAATAAGTGAATAAATAAATTTATTTAAAAAATTTAAAAAGGGACTTTTTTGATGACTAGTGAGGAATACAATTATGTCTGGTTATAAGGACAAATATTTATGAAGTAGTAAGGGATTATGCTAGTTATCTAATACCAAATGGTCAGTCTTAATGATATATATATATATATATATATATATATATATATATATAGTAAGTTCATGTATTACGCATGCATATACATAGTAAATCTGCTAAGAATAAAAAAAGAGACCATAAAATTGAAAGAAAGCAAAGATGTACACTTATGAGGGCTTGAGGGAGGAAATGGAGAATTGAATAATTGTATTAATGTCAAAACCATTTAAAAAAAAAAAAAAAGAAACTTGTCCTCTTTCAAAGAATTGGCAAATTTCTTCGAAATTACCTCAATAAGATACTCCAAGTCTTAGGTGGTTGAACTGGCATAGTTAGTGGGTCCTCACATCTTCAAGACTCTCCTTCCTAAGCCTTATATAGCAATAGCGCACCAACAATGTTCATACAGACAATGAAACTGAATTCTTTCACAGATCTCTGGGCTAGTATTCAAAAACATCAAAGTTCCACCAGTGGTCACTTGCCTCAGGAATACTTAATACCATTCCTTTTGTCTTTTGTCAGGAGCAGTTGGTCTGGACTACCTCCACAGGTGATAGGACTGCTCCAAGGGCTGGTACTGTCATTACAAGTTCTCCTGCTGTGTGTCTTAGTTATTGCATACTGTTTTATTCTTCTTACAAAAATTCCAGTCAAGCCAGTGATGATGCACACTTTTAATCCCAACACTCAGAAGGCATAGGCATGCAGATCTCTGTAAGTTCAAGGCCAGCCTGGTCTACAGAGTAAAAGCCAGGGCTACACAGAGAAACCCTTTCTCAAAAATCATGGAAAAAAGGTCAATCATGATGGACTTCAAGGACACATTTTGCGTTGATAATGTGAATTTTTAACTTAATTTGATTGAGAAATGTTTAGAGAATTGGTAAGGTGTATTAATGTAGATGGCTTTGATAGTTTGTAGAAATGACTGCCATGTAGATCAATGAACTCAGTGGGAAGAGCCCGGGATCATAGTGACATCATTCTATGCTGAAGGCCTAGCCTGAAAGAAAAGCCAGAAAGGAGAAAGAAGTTCATCCACAATCACAATCTTTCTTGAACAGGTATGATTTCTTCTGTCCTGGTACCCTTGATGATAGAATTCTTTTACCTGAGCCTTCAGATACAAATAGACAACAGTACACTTCTAGCCCTTCAGTTTCCCTTCTTCTGTGATCCACTTTCTGGGGCTGAGCATTTATTGGGTTCTCTGGTTCTTCAACATGAAGATGGCAACTGTGGGACTATTTGTAATTATGTGAGCCATCCCAACAAAATTATCTTTTATAATTATTTACATACCTTGTTCCTCAGGAGAACTCTGTCTACACAATTTTTCCTACATTAATAAAGATTGGAAAAAATTCATATTTCTAAAGAAGATCACGGATGTCAGAAGCTACAACAATAACATATCATGTTGGCATGATGAGAAAGACCCAGTAATGTGAAAATCAAGATGCAAAGCTATGCATACAGAGATGAGAGAATGTGGGGGATAATCTGACATATGACCAAGATCTTAAGAATGCTGTTTTGGTTTAAAAAAGATAGAGAATGATGAAAAGTAAAGATCTGTATACATAAATTATAAGAGAAGCTCCATCTACTGGTGCCCTGCTCAGAGCCTCCTGAGGCCAGGGGCCTGAGCATGATCCCTGTGGACTAGCCCATCCATAATCTGCCAGGGTCCTATTCTTGCCTCCAGCCACAAGAGGAGGTAAGCCTAGACCTGTTAACAGCCTGACTCCGATGACCAGCTCAGAGCTGAGGCCTGCACACAGGGGAACACGTCCCAGGGGACCAGCCCATCCAGAGTCTGCCAGAGCCCTAGTCCCCCTTTCACCCACTGGAGGAGGCAAGCATGGGCCTGTAATTGGCTCTCCTTTGGGTGCTCTGCTCAGAGCCTCCTGTGGCCTGGGGACTATGCACAGGGTAACCTGTGCCAGTGGATCAAGCCATCCAGAGTCTGCTGACATCACAGAGCTAGTCCTACCTCAACCTACCTGGAGAGGAAGACTCTTAGACCTGTATGAAACAATTGTGTGACCCATTGGAATATTGGACCTGCTTATGCTCACAGGAAGAGAACCTTGTACCTGTACCCACCAGGAGAGGAAGAGACCCTACCTGCACCCTGAATCTGAGAAGCTTCTGTAAGGTAAAGGACACAGTCAATAAGACAAAACAGCAACCCACAGAATGGGAAAAGATATTCATCAAGCCTACATCTGACAGAGAGCTGATTTCCAAAATATACAAAGAACTCAAGAAGCTAGTCACCAAAACACCAAATGACCCAATTAAAAAGTTGGATACAGAAGTAAGTAGAGAATTCTCAATAGAGGAATCTAAAATGGCAGAAAGTCACTTAAGAAAGTGCTCAAAAATCTTTAACCATCAGGAAATGCAAATCAAAACAACTCTGAGATACCATCTTACTCCTGTCAGAATGGCTAAAATCAAAGACAGTTTATGCTGGAGAGGATGTGGAGAAAGGGGTACACTCCTTCACTGCTGGTGGGAATGCAAACTTGTACAGTCACTTTGGAAATAAGTAAGACAGATCCTTGGGAAAATGCAAATCAGTCTACCACAAGGTTTAGCAATTCCACTCTTAGGTATATACCCAAAAGATGCACATTCATAAAACAAGGACATCTGCTCAACTATGTTAGTAGCAGTATTATTTGTAATAACCAGTACCTGGAAGCAACCTAGATGGCCCTCAACTGAAAATGGATAAAGAAATGTGGTACATTTGCACAATGGTGTACTACTCAGCCTTGAAAGCTTGTGTCTGAGCTTACTAATAGAATAGATTTATCTGAGCAAATTGAGAGCATGGTGAGGGGTGGGGAGTGGAGTTAGGAGAAAGAGAAAGGGAGAAGAGGAGGGGAGAGGAGGGCATAAAGGGGCAGAAAGATTGATTTGGGGCAATTGTAGAGGAGAGTAAGAAAAAAGATACCACAATAGAGGGAGCCATTATAGGTTTAAAGAGAAATCTGGCACTGCAGAAATGTCCCTAGACCTACAAGGATAACCCCTTGTAGGGGTTGGGTGGGCAGGTGAGGATAGGAGGGAGAGGGAAATAGGATTGACATGTAAAAGAAGCTGTTTTCAAAATTCAATTAAAAAGCATGGGGGAGGGCATTTCTGATCTTGTATGATATTCAACTTTGAGGTCTCAAGGCTTGAATGTTTGACATGCATTTTATTCTGACAGCCTTAGTTATTTTAACAGTAGGTTTTAAATAATGGAGTGGCATGTTCTGGTCAAACTTTAATTTGTTTTTGTTTGTTTTGTTTTGTTTTTTTTTTTTTTGTTTTTTGGCTTTTAACAACAACAAAAAGGGTTGTGGAAAAATAAGCATAAAAATAAATGGAGACAAATCCTCTGTCTCCTAATAGCTAATAGTGATATAAATTGAAGCAGATTTTATGACTCAAGTGAAGAAAATTGAAGGAATTAATACTGGATTCAAAACTGAAATTATCAGGATCTGCTGTTGCATGGGATAGCAGACACATGAGGTCAAGATAGCCATCAGCTCATTTCCCCTTGGGAGGTCTGGAGGCCAAACTCTATAACATATAAGACAAGAGTAAACTCATGCACTGAAATTGTAGAACATTGTTCAGGAAACACTATGTTTCAGATGCCTGTCAGTTATCAAAGCATGACAACTAACTATCATTATCACAATGAATAGCACAATTAACATTTTCATGGACATTGATTGTTCTCTTATGTACACACATGTAAGGAATATAATTATCCACATGTTCATATCATCTAATAAAGTAGAAATGACTAAGTGTTTTCTTTCTTTTTTTGAGACTTGAGCTAGATCCTGTTTGTTATCTGAAATGAAAAAAAATCTTCAATTAAAAAAAAAATGCCAACTCTTCTGGATTGATTTTCATTACCATGTATTTGAAATATACTACTATAAGCATTTCAACATAAGATGTAAAAAATGAAACAACTCATAGATAGCCCCTGGTAACTCTCTCCATAGGGTAATATGGGTTGATGTTAGGCAAGTGATAGCGACTGCCTCTCCTGCAATGAGTACTGAACACACCAGTCTCTGTCTCTCCTTTGTAGGTTGCTGCAGTGAACTTCAAGTAGCAGAAATTTGAATCTTCAACTTCTGCTCACATTTTCTTCTTGAATGAACTTGATGGCCATCATAAGGGACAAGGAGAGAGAAAGTTAGGATATCACAAAACATGCACAGGGCAAGGAGGAGGGATTAAAAATCATAAAACTTGGTGTTTATATATTTTAGGTCATAACGTGTCCTGTGATGGGGGGAAATGCCCATCTAACTTGAAAAGGAAATTTAGTTTTAGGATACTATGCCTGAGAACCATTCAACTGGTGGGGAAAAATAATACAACAAAAATGAGTCAGCTCTCTGAAATGGGCGTAGAGAGAGATAGAGAGGGAAAGGGGCCTTGGACTGATCCTTATAAATGATCACAAGTGGGTGTTAACAGAAATAGGCAGAAGAGGAATGCATCAGTGGTAGCCATTCTTGGTTTTCAACTTGACTGTATCTTAATGTCAATAAACCCCTAGCAGATGGGTACACCTGTGAAAGACTTTTCTTTTTAATTAAAACACTTTATGAGGGAAAGCCCTCCTTTAATCAGGACATTTGAGATGGGAAGATCAACTTTCGTCTGCACCACACTTCCTGGTGGCAGGCTGTATAAATAGTACAGAAGGAGACTTTTGCTCTTTATCTGCTCGGAATTGCTTCCCCTGGCAAATCCAGTCCCTCACCAGCATTAGAGCTTAGTTTGTCGAGATTCTGGCATATACTGAAGATCAGCTGGGACAGCCAGTTTCGTGAAACAAACAACTATTGCATTCTTGAATTTTCGATGCGGTCTCTTGTCATCTGGAGGAAGTGGACTGGCAAGTTGCTTGTCAGAATCTCCTTCATTGTAGATCTGATGACTCCTCATGATATCTTTGCCACCATCTTTGCAGTAGAATCCCTGTAACCTCCTCATGCTCCATAAGGTATCACACAGTCAGTGGTGCTGCTGCTGCTCTGCTGTGCTCTCCTGGCCAGCACCATGACAATGTCTATCATTCTCTCTGATGCCTCCTTTGGATTCAGTGTTCAGAAACAGGGTTCTTTGGCAGTATAAACATATTCTCTTAATTGTTGTACTTCAAACTGAAACGTATTTCTGTTGGTACAGCTTCTGTCCCACTCAGGTCTCTGGTGCCTTTCATTTGATGTGGCTCTGGGGTCATCTCATGCTAGCTTCTATGTTATCTGACATTTCTATTACTCTTTGAGCATTCCATTAACCACCCTGCACAGTGAGATGTCCTCTGCTCCTCTTCCCCTGACCCAGCACTCTTAGTATAGGATAGGTGTCCTGGTATCTTTGCTGGTGAAAAACACCATGATCAGAAACACCTTGGGAAAGAAAGGTTTTTATTTTAACTTATAGGTTGTGGCAGCTTGAAAGAAAATGGCTGCCAAAGGGAGTGGCACTAGCAGGAGGTGTGGCCTTTTTGGAGTAGGTGTGGTCTTGATGGAGGAAATGTGTCATTATAGGGGTAAGCTTTGAGGTCTTTTTCTCAAGCTTCATTCATTGTGACAGTCAGTCAGCTTCATGCTGGCTATGGTCAAGATGTAGCCAGCACCACATCTGCCTGCATGCTACCATGCTCCCAATAGTTTTTGTGAACTTTGACACAAACCTAGTCATACCTGGAAGAAGGCATGTCAGCTAAGGAATTGCTTCTATTAGGTTGGCCTACGGGGAAGTCTGTGGTATATGTTTTTGATTGCTGATTGATGTTGGAAAGCCCACACCACTAGGGATTAGTGTCACTTGTGGACAGGTGGGCCTGGGTGGGTTGTATAAGGAAGATAGTTGAGCAAGCTGGAGGAAGCAAGCCAGTAAACAGCATTCTTTCATGGCTTCTTTCTCAAGGTTCTGCCTCATCTCCCTTGATGATGGACCTGTGTCTTAGTTAGGATTTTTGTTGCTGGGAAGAAACACCATGTCCATGGTAACTCTTACAAAGAAAACATTTAACCAAGGTAGTGGCTTACAGTTTCAGAGGTTCAACATGATGAGGGTAACTTTTTAAGCTATAGCATTATTTTTGGAGGGTAGACATCATAGATCTCTCTCAGTTTTGTTGCTATTACTATTATGGCTATTTACTATCATCATCATCTTACCATCTTTTCTATTTAATATATTGAATTCTCATCAGTTTTACCTTGGACTGTATCTGTCATTCATGGTTCATATAATGACTTTTTGCCTATATTTTATTGCTGTTATTTTTGCCCCTAAGCCCTTAAAAATTCTGATGTTATGTTATCTAAGGGATAGCTACTTAACATGGGTCTTTTCTAGTGTATAACCTCATTTGCCCTTCTTCGGTATTTTTCCATCTTCACTTTGTGTAGGGAGGCTGAGCTTAACTTTGGGTTCTTCAGTGTCATCAAGAGATGGACAACAAAGACTACATGGATACTACTCTGTTTCTCTTCTGGACTGTAATCCAAGGGGATCACATACTTTTTATCATGAGACACTGTCCTGTCTACCTCTGAAGCCTTAAACCAAGCCTACCTAAAGGTTTCAAACTATTGCAGGGTCCCTTCTCTTTTATGCGGATCTTCAGAGCTCCTAACCTGCTTACAATCTCAAGGACAAGGTCCTCTGCTTTGGGATTTTTTGATAGAACACCCCTGCAAACATTTCTCTTAGGAAGGACCCCTTCCCTGGATTAGTCCTTTTGTTTATTTCCTCTTAAGTAGAACACTTTCCTTTGAAGGGAAGTGCTAAGGGTCAGAAAGAAATGAAACTTACAAGACTCATAAATGAAACAAGGCTAGTGAATCTCCTTAATCTTGGCAGGATTCTCAAGGCTTCTCTCCTATTTTATATAAGCTAAGATGATTCACGGGCCTAAAAAACTTTGCAGTTGGTAGAGCTGTCTGCCAGTCATGCAAGGAACTCCAAGAATAAAGCTTTTGTGAGTTTTATTTATAAAGTTGTACTGAACTTTCTGGTTATATGGCTGCCTTTGACATATTGATAGTCTTGTAATTAATCCTTAACCCATATACCTGCTAGTAGTACCAATTCATTGGATCACTCTAGCTAGACTTAGGTGGGATTATTTATTTGGCTTATTGTCAGTGCTCTAGCTGAAGTTACCAGATATTTCCTCATGTCTCTCTAGGAAGTCACACAATATACTTGGTACCCAAACAGGAACTGAAAGATCCAAAGATAAGTTAGGAAGTGGTGGCCTAACCATTGCCATAGATGTACAAAGACACATAACTCAGCTTATGTGTGAGGATGGAATGTCTTTCAGAGCAATCCTGATGATGGCTGCCTATCCTTTATGGTATTAGATGCAGTGCATCCTGGCTGTAGTGATGGATAATGCCCCCTGAGATTGATAACAGAATATGCAGCAAAAGTGAAGCCATCTGAAAGTGAACTATCCTTGGGGATAGTCCTTACGTAGTCATCTTATCCTACTTTGTAAGGGTTGATGTGTCTCCTTGAGAAATATGGTCTACCCTGTGAATGTGGGGATATCACCCAAACTACCTCTAGGTTCTTGTCCTGCTTAATTTCCTGTCTTGACTTCCTTTGATGATAAACAGCAATATGGAAGTATAATACAAATAAACCCTTTCTTTCCCAACTCAGTTTTTAAGCTGGTGTTTTTGTCTCTGCAGTAGAAATCCGAACTAGGACATTTTCCCACATATGGGAGGAATTACAATGGGAAAAAAGATACGTGGATGCTGTCTGCTACACCAGTCTTTCATTCTGGCAGGAAGAGTGGAAAATAGATGAAGATGAGGTGGAGGTGTTGGCTGACTATTTTTCAGAGCTGGCAGGTTCGAAGGGAAAGAGTGCAAGATAGACATATTCTTAAGAGTCCTTACTGGTTTCCAAAAATATAGAGTCCTTGGGAAAAATCAAGTAGTAACAGGGAAGAAAGTAAGGCACAAATTTTTAAGGATACCTTTGCAATGACTATCTATATAATCTATCTGTCATCTGTCTATCTATATATCTATCATCTATCTTCTATCTTCTATCTACATCTATCTTTATCTTTCTATCTAGATCCATCTGTCTGCCTGAACTTTAATACAGAGGGAGGGATTAAAGGAAAAATTCTATGCATATGAGGAAGGGAGCGAACATTAAAATGGTTCAGGCCAGGAAACTATCACACAACACACAGGTTCTGAATGCTTGGTTTGGGGAAGACTTCTAAACAAGCAATGAAAAAGCTTATCAGAGCCTTGATTGCAAGGTTGTGGGTAATATGGGCATATGGGATCAATGTGACTGCTAAGCTAAGAAAATGGAGAAAATAAGTAATGCAATCACTTGTTTTCCTGTGAAACAAGGAGTATATAACCCAGGCAATAAAAGGGATGTCAGATGCTAAGGAGCTGACTCATGAGTCACACTACACAGCCATTGATATCGAGGTAAAAGACAATGGAGGAATGATAGGAATTGATAAAGAACTAAGTATGAGAGTGCCAATGATTGATGCCTGCTGTACTAGGACAGATGAAACTTTTCACAGGAGATCTAGGAATAGATTCATGTAGCAGGTACTGAAACATTGATATTGAGTTTCCATGGTTTCGCCGAACTCTATGGTAGGGTATTATTTTATGGTACAAGAGAATCTGTGGTCAATCTGAATGATTTGACATCTAAACCAGCTTCATACAATGAAAAACTCAATCAATGATGGAAACATACAAAGCAGACAAAGTGTCAATCTGTATAACTCAAAGGTAAACATAGGGTTTGTTTTAGACCAGATTTTGTGGAAAACAAAATTAGTAGAAAGCCAAATGCTAAGCTATTGTGCATCAAAAAAGCAGGTCTCACTATGTTTTATCAAATGGACTCAATGTGTCTTTGCAATTGCATTGAAACATTTGTGTCTATTTGCATGGATTATTATTTCAGTTAGCATCAATCAGTCACTGGAAGAAAAAAGAAAAAATACTACATTGGGAGGTATACTGCATAGACTCATAATTGGTGCCTCTCTTGAGACTAAGATTCTGTTTCTATGACTAGTGAGTGCACTGATATTCACCCATAGATTAAAGAAAGCAATGGAGATCTACAGAGTCAAAAAACACTGTGAAAGATGAGACAGAATGAGTGTAAATGAAAGATTAAGAAATGCAGTATTGTGTAGCTTAGATTTTAAATTTATGCCTAATAGTTTTAAAGTTAAGCCTTAAATGGAGAAAATAAGACCTTAGAGATTGTTCTTATAGAGGAAAATACATACTTTAGAAACAAAGGTCTTTTTACATTAAAAAAAAAAAAAACCTTTTATGTTTTCTTTCACACAAAGCGAGATGTGTATGCATCCTCGTATTGAAAAAGGACTGACCAAAATTCTAAATCTGCCAGGCCAAGATGATGATGTATTGAGGCAGTTTAAATTTAGCATTATTATCCCTGGCTGTTTAATAGTTTAGGGGGGGTGACTTCTTATATGGAAGCCACATATAATGCTACTGAATTCTCCTTGCAAAATAAAATGTTTCATATTATTAATAAAAGACAGTCATTATAGTGCCCTCTGTTCTTGCCTGAGAGTGCCTTTATTACAGCAATTCATTGACAATAATCACTCCTCTTGTAGATTTTCAACATAGTATAGGCTCTATCACTAGAATACCATGGTTTTTCCAGGGTATTCTGTTTCTTCCATGGATTTCCTAGACCATGGTAGCATCTATCTCTTATTCTCTGGCTCTAACATAATCAAGTCTCGCCTGTAACATAATTGTTAATTTTTAGATATGTTTTAACTTTTAGTATTACTTGTCTGTTTTTAGTAGCTTAGAATATGTAATTATCTATAAGTGACATGATAAGTTTGTTTTGAATTAACTTATGCTTTTGTTACACTTAATTAATATTCTGACATGTATAATCTACTCAGAACACTTAAGTTTTGAAGTCTATTATCTGGTCAAAACCTTTTAGATTTTCTTTCTTTTGGAGCAAGTCCTATAAATTGTCTGTTTTTATTCATGAAATAAAACCTTCCATAGTTTCTGACTTTCAAACAAATATGATTTTAGGAATTGAAGATTTGGGTCAAAAGACTCTCAGATTCAGAAAAAGATAAAGATATTACCACAAGGTACCCATAGCAATAATCAAACATGCACAGTATCCATGCCCTGTACTTGTATATAACCTCAGGTTGAAGCTGTGTGCTATGGAGATTATGCTAACCTGGAGCTATATTATTTAATTAACAGTCATTGTTTGAATACATTTTCAAAAATTTCATCATATCATATTCAAATTTTTAAATTACTTTGTCCTATGCATTGAAGAATAAACTTGTTGAAAAATCAGGCAATGTGTTTTAAAAATAAATATTGATATTAGTTAACCTTCTTTTAGATTTACTAAAATCCCCTTTAACACCATTACCTATGTTCAAGGAACATTTGCTCTTATCCCTGGAAACTCTGAGCTCTCTGCCTAAACTCTGCACAGTCCACCCTTGTTTCCCACTTAGCTCCTAGCTTCTGATTCAGCTCTTCCTGTCTGCATTCAGCCCTTCCACTCTCTCTGCTGTTTCTATGTTTCCTTAATAATTGTTTTTCCATGAAGACATTTATGAACTACAATCAAGGGAATAGGAATGGAATCAATGAGCTATTATAAGTATAATTTATCTGTTTCCCTTTCAATCAACACTCTTTTTTTTTTAATCTTCTCTGTCAGCCTGCACCTTTGAGGTACACTGAGCTTATTAAAAGAAAAGACAAGTCCTAGAAAACAAGCCAGAAATAAGTATTTCTGTAAAGAGGAAGATTTAAAGATCTCACATAAAACTTACTGAACTGCAGGGAGCCTTTTTGGCAAAGAATCACTTCTCCTTTATAGAGTGTGATGCTATTTTTCTTACATAAAACATTAAAATTGTTTTTAATTTGTCTATGTAGAGCAGTGCAATATTTAACCTCCTTCAATTCCCTTGTCTTTTCTCTTCTTTCTGAAGACTCCATGGTGGAAGGCCTCCATGTCATGTCACACAAGTTGAACCATCTCTCCCTTGATACTTTTCCTTTAAAACTATCCCCCTGCTAGGGCATCAGACTTTTTGATTATGCTGCACTCTTGGCTACTGTAAATTTATATTAGTTCAGATGATGTCTTTCTTTTAGACAGAATGCATGTACCTTGTCTTCAGCTTTCAAGAAAGCTGTCACCCAACACCAGAGGAGGCTACAACTTTATATGAAACATATGGTAATTTCTCAGGACCCAACCCCTAATGACTGGTCTGCAAGGCTACTTCAATGACAGGGGAAATAAATAAGGAAGTATAGTGTCTCTTTAGATGGAAAGCAAAACAAAATAAAACTGTGGGAGGAAACTAAGAGAATTAAAGTCCAAAGGAGAGCTCCTGGGAGCTTAAACACATTAATTTGTAAAAAAATAATTTTACTTCCCATGAAAGCTAGAGAATTTACACAAGACCAAGAGAAGTGGAAGAACTCTTTACTTCAAGGGATAAGGTCAGACAGCTGAAAGAACTTACAGCATGCTAGTATCTTCCCATATCTCCTACACATGCAATAACTCAGTGCAAAGGGAAATGTATGGGTAGACCATGATTTTCAAGATACTATCTCAGAATCATGATCTTGTAATTGAAAGGTTATAGAGGTCAGATCTTTAAAAATATATAAAAAATTATAAAAGGTAAATTATTAATTTCAGATTTATGTTTAAATTATATTTGTCTTAGAATATTTCTTAACCCTACATTAACTATTCTTAATCTTTGTATTCTGTTTTGATAAAACCATGAAACAAGGATTTCTGTTTTATTCCAGATCATTTTAAGAGTGTCTTAAGAGACGAAGTCATATGGTGACTTTGAAAAAGATCTTTTATCCTCAACAAATTTCCCAACCATGATGAATGAAATTTTAAAACATAGAAAATACCTGCTTAAGGACTTAATAAAGTTATACAATTAGTTTTAAGAATATTTTATTGGTAAATAACACTGTTTATGTTTTCTAATTAAAAACATTATAAACCTATAAAAATTAAAAATAAAACGCTATAAAGGCAAGCTACATTGCCACTCTCCTGGTAAAATCATGAAAATATATTTTTATGTAGTTTTTTTTTTTTTTTGTACTTCTGAAATTCTCAGGTAAATGGATAAAACTGGAAACACTTATTCTGAATGAAGTAACACAGAAACCAAAAGAAAAATATCACAGTTCCTTTCATTTGTGAATGTTACCTTTGAATCTTTGGATGTACTTGTTTCATTTGGAATACCCATAGCGGTTATGTGTAGGAGTTTTCATGTGTAGAGAGACAGGGCATACTAGAGTAAAGGACATAATGGAAAATGGAAGGTTAAATGGGACAGGGAATAGGAAGGCAGGGTGGAGGAAAAGAATACAGGAAGAGATAATCTTTTGAAAAAAATCACAGGGAATCATACTACTTTTGATGCCTCCTTAAATATATTATATACACACACTAAAAGAGTTTAAATGGAAATATCTTTTAAAGGGGGAGATAATGTCCCTACCAGACACCACAGTCTATCAAAAGGCCATAGCCAGTACTACTCTACATTTTTTGGGGGGATTTTTGTCAGCAAAGTCACATTGATGCCCAAATGTTGCAAGCTATTGTCTTGCACCTTTTTATCATCCAGAAGTTGATGGTATCCACATTGTTGAAAATAATACATACTTGATTCCTAGAACATGGAGAAACCAAATTTGCACTAACATGGAAACTTCATCACTGTTAGATAACTTTAATTGTTCTAGAATGTACTATGAAAGCCACTTGATAGAAAAGTAATTATCAATATTGTCTAGCTGTGAACCCTCAAATCTACAATAACAACTGGCTTGGTAACCTTGTATAAATGTCATGGCAGCAACCAATCACTTTCTGATTATATGCAAGTCCTACCCAACAAGGAGTTATGTGGACCAATGACTTAGAGCAGGACAAAGCATATGCTCTAGGGAAAAACTACTACTGTTACTATTACCCTGGTAAATGGATATACCATTAAACTGACTCCTAATGACTTATCATCACATCTACAAATTCGTACATATCTCTATTTGAACAGAAAAGTTTCTTTTTAACATAGATGATGATTGTTGTTAAGGTCTCATAAATGACCAAAATGCAGAGAACAGAATTGTAGAATGCTTAACCTCAATGGTCATCTGTCTTACTCTCACTCCTCTCAAGGCTCCATGATCATTTTAGAAGAAGGAATAGGAGATTATAAGAGCCAGAGGAAGTAGATGTTACAACCTAACAAGAGTTTTCCTGGCACAGCAGGGCAGTTGCACATATGAAATCATAGCAGTTGTTAAAGGATGCACAAGATCTGTGCAAGTTTAAGCCAGACAAAATCCCACTGTGCAGTGGGAAACAAAGCACAAAATTCCACTTACCATCAAGGAGTTATCTAAAAGTAGTAGCTGTTAGGAGAGGAAGCTTTTCTTTATAATCTTATAGATTCATCAGGCTCCAGAGGATGGCAAAACACCCAGAAATACACAGGCAACACAAATTGGACTTGTTATAATTTTTGAAAAACATAAGGACACAAATTTTGGAGGGGAGAATGTGGAGAAACTGGAAAGAGCTGGAATAAAAGTGAAAACAATAAAGTGCTTTACATCATATTCTCAAATAATTCATGAAAATAATAAAAATCAAAAATTACCACCCAAATATTATATACCTATAAAATGGATAAAGGCAAAGCTCATAAAAATGTATATGTTTGGCTAGTTTCCCCTATTTAAACTTATTGAAGTTACTTTCCATAGGTAATGTTCTATTGAACTTACCATTCCAACATTGAACGGATTTTTCTGTATGACTTTGAATGTTTGGTTTACTTCAGTAACTTCAGAGAATGGTAACACATGTATGTATCATTAAATACTAGTGTATGGGAGGGTGGCAGGAGAAAAGACAGGAAGAGAGTGAAAGGACAGAGAGGCAGTTAAAGTAAGAGAGAGAGAAGGAGGGAGAGATTCAATCAATTATACGAGTTATTGTAAGTTGTATAAGTAATTGATTTAAAATATTGTTACTTGAAGGAGTTTTTCTTGAAATAAAATATATATTTCTTTAGGAACGATGCCTCAGAGCATTGAAAAATGTGTATATACTCCATTTATTCATTCATTCATTCATTCATTCAATTGAAGATAGAATATTCTCTTATAGAATACACCCTGACCAGTTTCCCTTCCCTCTTCTCCTCCCAGTTTCCCACCTGCCTATCTCGCCTATCCACCAAATCCAGTGCTCTTCTGTTTCCCTTCCAAAGGGAGCAAGCCTCCGGAGAGAACCAAATATAACAAAACAAAATACAATAACACAATTTAAAAGCCCTTTTTTTTTTTTGGTTTTCGAGACAGGATTTTATGTATTGCTTTGAAACCTGTCCTGGAACTCATTCTTTAAACCAGGCTGGCCTGAGACTCACAGAGATCTTCCTGCCTCTGCGTCCTGAGTGCTGGGATTAAAGCCATGCTCCACCAACGCCAGGCCTGCAAAAGCCTTTTAATATCATTTTTCCATAACGTTTTCCTGATTATCGCATTAATGGCAAAACTTGCAGCCTTAATTTAGTTTAGTTTGCCAGCCAGCAAAGATGGGAATCACACAAAAAAATCCACATATGCATTTGATAAATTCCAGCAAAGTTCACAATATGCACTAGCAGACCACTTTGCCTCTCCTTTGATGTAACAGTGGCCTTTCTTGATTTGTCTGCTTGCTTTTACATTGCATCTGTGAATCCCATCCATCCTGCACCATTATGATTTTTAAATTCTGTGTTTTTTTTTTAAGTAGCAAAAATCAAAGACATTTATGGAGCAACCTGATTGCAGAATCCTTTTGACCTTGAAAGAGCTATCCTGCAAGTGTGTGCTTTCTCAAATTTAATTTAACATGAGTTTCTTTTTCGGTTTACTTTTACTCTTTTCAACGCATGCCCAAAGTATGTATGGAAAGATCAACACTCTTTTTTTAAACCTTGGTTTTGTGATTTGGACATTGTTTAGAGAAAAGGGAAAAAGTGAAAACTGAAAATAAAGAGATTGTAAGATAACAAATTGTTGGGAACCATTAAAATGCTTTATACACATCATTTTATTTGTGTGCTGTCAATATATTTTGAGGGGCATTATATTATCATTTTCTTGATACCTAATATGAAGTTCTGAATATTGAAATACTTTTGCCAAAAGGAAATTACTGAAAAATAAGTAGATTGAGGTGGAAATTTGGGTGATAGTTATTACAAGGCATAGGACTTGTTCTGATGTTTTCCAATGGATTACTCAATGTTGAAAATGCATAGATGTACTTGAAGGCAAATTTTATTTTAGCCTTTACACTGATGTATGTGAATCTGGAAATATCTTCCTCTATAACCAAGACCCAAGGACCTGTTTCATGTATTCCTAGTAACAATAATGCTTCATGCAACTGGCTGTCCACATTTCACCCCCATTCCAGTGTTTTTTCATACCATTCTTCTACCTATGTATCATCCAAACAAAGGTCAGTAGAGTCAAGACATTTTGGATAGGACATTTGCTTGTTGTGCCTTTTTAGCCTCCTTTAATCAATTTCTCTGAGACAGGGACTCATATAACCCAGGATGACCTTGAACTTAGTATATAGTCAAGAGAGCTTTGAACTTTCTTTCCTCCATCCCCCAAATTCTGGAATTCTAGGCACAAAATTACAATGCTGGACTTTGTTTTCCATGACATTGACATTTTCAAATATAGACTTGCTCCAATCTTTTGTATTCAAGTACATTTGTTTTGTAATATCTTCTTAAGTTTATGTTGTTAGCATACCTTTAGAAATACATCTTCAAATTGTTGTTAGCTGTTGATAGGGTTTGGTGACTGGTCAATATGTGGCCTTATTGCTGCACTACACTATTCATAGGCAATCTTGTTTCTCAGTTATAATGAGTGTGAAGTATGTAAGGCCAGCTTCAAAAACTCCTTGAAGTAATGCTCCCATGAAAACTCCTGTGCAGACTTAATCTGTTGATGGTACCGTATCCAACCTTATTGTATTGACTGAAGAAGGACAAACAGTGAGAATGATCACTTCTGCTAAATGCTACATTTCTACTTTTCTCACTTTCGTGGTACCCTACTGTGAGCCAGAAAGTACCATCACTTCCTTCAGTCCGATTTCTCATTTCTTCATCTACTTTTAGAAGCATGGATATATCAATTTTTATATTTAGTGATTTATAATTACTGTTTTCCTTATTATTTTATTTTTATTATTTTGACAATAGAAATTGTTATATTTTGTATCCTTGTGGTATGATTTTAAAATGTCTTTTTTTTGTATAATAACAAAATATTCTGGGCTCATTTTTTTTTTACCCACCCTATCCCAGCCCTTCTCCTGTCATTTCTCCAAAGAACCCTGGCTGGGTGTAATGGAAAATGGTTTTATAGACATGGCCTTAGGGACTCTCTGTACTAACTGACCAGTTATTATATAGTCTATTTGCCTGGGATAGTTAGGGAAGTTATTTCTGACTGGGATCCTGGACTATACAAATGAAGGAAGGGATCTGGTCTGCAACCTTCCATTCATTGCTCTCTTCTCACTGTGTCATATAACCAACTGCTTCGGTTGGGTCATATGACCAGTTGCCTGAAGCTCCTGTATCTTGAACTAAAATGAAATATTTTCTTAAGAGCTTTTGTCAGAGTGGAAGGAACAGAGATTAAGACAAGTATCAATCTTGTATATGTAATAATATAATGATGATAATGTATGGGTGACTATGGTTATCACAAATAGGATGTAAAACTAATGGAAAGGGGTCAATAATATTTTTTAAAGTCAAATTGGCATTAAATAATAACTTTGTCAGTATCAAATAAAAATATCTTTCATTGACATTAGTGAAGTTGATGCAGTAATTCTACCCTTGACCTTGAGGTTATATGCTGCCTCTGACCCCTTTGTTTGCTCATCAGTATAGAGACCCTTGTACTTATCCACAGAGAGAAATTTTTAGCTCACTAGTAAATAACTGGTGATTTTTAAGATAGACTGAAAGATGATTGTTTTTTTATATGGGACTTTAAGACTAATTTGAACACTTTCTTTAAAAAGTTGAGTGATTATAGATGGTAGTAATAAAGGTGTTTTGGTCTAAGTACTGGAGCAGTGATGCAAGTAGAGACTAACTTATTACAGAAATACATCTTACCTGAAAAAAAAACCTTAGGTCACAATAGGAAATGAAAAATACTTGATATTTAAAGGCTATATGAAATGTGTGATACAGTTACATTGCTTAATTAGAATAATAATTTAACCTATATAATATTATAGCCTAGATTGTACATAGTTTATGTTCTTCATGCATCATGTATGGTTATTATAATCTAGTTTCTTGAGTTCAATTTGGGTCACTAAGTGTTACATAATTCAATAGCCTAGTCTTTTTAGTTCAGATAGCCCATTCTAATAAATTGATAATAGCAAATAAAACTCCAAGTAAAGACTTTATGATTGGATCAGAGACCTTCCATTTAGAACACAATTTGGCAGAAGCCTCAGAGTCCTTTGTCTTCAGTGTACAGAAGGCATATTAAATTCTGCAGCAGAAACAATCATGAATATCTGAGAGGATTTGCATGCTAATAACAAAACACTGTAGAATGCAGCTCAACACACTGTGTCTCTCTGCTTAAAAAGAGGGATATGTGCTATATGCACAACATATGACAACAATAGCCCTTCATAACCAATGAATTTTAAAGAAAAACAAGTTATTTTATGATGATTTCTATGATGTTATTCAATCAAGTCTGGTTATTAATCTTGTTTCCACCACCACTACCACCATCCCAAGTGAATGTCATGAGCACTTTCCCACCAGCCTGATCCCACAGCTGTGCCAGCACCAAATGACATGCAGAGACAGTGTATTAATTATGAAACTATTGGCCAGTTACTAGCCTTTCTTACTGGCTATCTCTGTCTTACATATTAACTCATTTCTATCAACCTAAGTGTTTCCACATGGTTTATCTTACCAGAGAGTTTGGACCTTCTTCTCTCCAGTCCCTACATCTTGACTCTCTGCTACTATATCTCCCAGAATCCTTTGTCTCCCAGTCCCACTTACTTGCCCAAAGTGCTTTATTCATTAACCAATAAGAGAAACATTTTTACAGAATGACATCTCCCATTATCTCCTCTTTTCTGTCTAAATAAAAAGAAGGGTTTTAACTTTAACATAGTAAAATTTCATATGACAAAACAGTTATCAAATAAGAACTATAATTAACAATATTTAGTTCATGAACATTATCAGGAATTAAAGAAAATATTCTATCATCTATCCTATCTTTGTGTGTTTAAAGTCTTATATGTAACTTATCTTTAATCTTAAGGAAAACTATAACAATAACTGTCTGTCTTCAACTCCATCAAGGACCACAGAAGGATAATATAAAAACTCTAGAAATGATGGAGACATCTTGCTTCCTGGACAGCCATAAAAAGTTCTTCTGTAAATTGGCACATCCATCTTCAGCCCATAGGCTGCTGTATGTCTGGCAGACCTCAGCAAAGCAGGAAATTTCAACCTGTCCCACCTGTGTTGTCAGTTTGTATGTCACTTTTCTCTGTGTCCTGTAGAATGTCTGGCAGACTCTTCCATGAAACAGGAATCCTGCAGCAATGTCCATGTTGTTTCAGCAGTCACTTTTCTGTGGGTCCTACATGTCCATTTTATATAACATAAAGTCAAACAGTCCAGACAAGAGCAGTACCCAAATGGCTAGTCTTGCCATAGAGAGTAAACTCCATAACGAGTTTCTGCTATGTCCATCTTCCTTTGTGACACAGGTGGTGTTTCCAGGAGCATTTATGTCTCACTGTCAAGAAAAACCCTAAACCATTTTAAAGGTCACATTCTGTAGGTCTTTGAAAGGTTTGAAAAATGCCTATCCATTTGAAATATATCTCAAAATATCTACAAAAAACTAACAAACCTAACTGTAAGTTTGGACTATTATAGGTAACTATCTAATTTGTACTTAATTATACATTACATTTTTAAATGAGCAATGTAAAAAACAATACTTAAACAAGAAGAGAAATATATATGTATATCATAAAATTGACCTTAAATTTGTATCAATAAATGAAAATTCATCCCAAAACAAAGTATCCATTTGTATAACATTTTACCTGTAAAAAGAAATTGGTTATGGTTATTAACCATTTGTGACCAACCCCATTTAGACAAACACAAACACAAACACTTATAAACAATATTTGGGAATTTTTGTGTTATTCTTTCCAAACTGCTTCGTGCTGGTTGGGTACGCTGTAATACTATGGGAATCCTAAGAAGACACAGAAATCCTGGCTGTATATTCTTCAAGACTGCCTTTTCTGAGCTGTTTTGAATGTTGAGTCACATGGGACACTGTTTCAGGGGGTCTTTAATGATCAAACCATATTAGTCTTGAAGGAAAACACAGCTTTTCATTTTCAGTAGAAACATAAATAAAATCTCTTTTCCAAAGTAATACTCAAATTTTGAAGTCAAGGAATTTTTAAAATAGATAAGTTGAATTAATCCAGCAGCATTTCTTTTAGCAGTGTTGCTATCTCCTCAGTAGTCAAACAATTCAAAGTCAACAAAATAACATACAGTACCCTGTGCATTTTCCATATTTTTTTGCATTTTCCATTTTTATGATGCTTTTTAATTACTCTATTTCTGTTACCTCTGTTTTATTTATTTATTTATTTATTTATTTATTTATTTATTTATTTATTTTATCTTCTGAGACAGAGTTTCTCTGTGTACCTTTGGCTGACCTGGAATTAACTCTGTACACCCGGATGGTCTTGAAATCACAGAGATCTGTTTGCCTCTGCCTCCTGAATGCTGAAATTAAAGGTTTGTGCCACCACATCCAGCCACTCTCTTTCTTTTTCTTTTCTTTTTTTAAACTACTTTATCCTGTTTCTTTTTCTTTCACAAGATAATGCATATTTTTAAACACACTGTAAAATCATTTTAGGTATTATTTCATCTGAATCTGTTTTTACTATGTATCACTTCTTTTTTCTAGCCACATGTCTTTTATCTGCTAATCAGCTTTGCTAAAATTAAAGCGGTGGCTGTTTTAGCTGCTGGCTTTCCAATATGGCTGGGGTACATTTAATTTACTGCTAGTACTGAGAGCTATGCTGCCATCAAGCAGCATGCAGCCAGCTTGATGATGAGGTCACTGCCCTTGCCAACTGCTCATGCACATCATTCAATTATTATCAGGGCTTCTTAAAAGAGCCTTACAGTTTCTTCTGCTTATGCTGTCAGGAGGACTCCCATAAAGAAGCCTTGCAAGTCTCTGCTTGTTTCTAGCAAACATAACCCACCAGAGAAAAATGCTGTTAGCAAGAAGCCTTGCTTGTCTCTGTTCATTTGTTTCTAAAATCCCATTTGAAGATTTTGTCAAGTTGTCAGTGGAAGTTTTTAGTACCCAAGTTGCAGGTGCCGTTTTATTACAAGCAGTTTCCTGCCAGCGTGGTTCCACAGACATGTGAGCCCCTCAAAATATGCAGAGATAGTGTATTAATTATGAAACTGTTGGCCAGTTACTAGCATTTCTATAAATCTAAGTGGTCCCACATGGTCTTATCTTACCAGAGAGAAGGTTCAGACCTCTTCTCTCATGTCCTACATCTTGATTCCTCTCTACTACATCTCCCAAAATCCTCTTTGTCTCCTAGTTCTAACTATCTTGCCTACCTATTGTGCTTAATTCATTAACCAATAAGATAAACATGTTTACAGAATGACATCTCTCATCAATGAATACAGGAAGAGTTATTCCCTTTTTCTTTTCTCTTTTATATGTGTACCCTCTAACATTTTTTTGTAGGGCTGCCACCACAGAAAATTGTACTTTTTGATACCATACAAATATTTCTTTGTTTTTCAATTGCTCTATGCATTTATTAGCTATAATTAATGCAGTAAGGAAGGGGTCATAAAGCTTGCAGGCTACACAATTTCACAAGACATAATGCAGGGAAAAGGTAAGGCTAATATTTATCAACTATATCTTAGGGTCTTGGTGGACGCATTCCTGAGGGAGCTGGGCCTCTAATTCCTGGTGGTAGGGGTCTCATTCCTGGAGGGGGCATGCCTATAGGTGTCCCTCGAGCAGGGGGAAGGCCAATTAGTGGGCCCATGGGTGGTCTCATACCAGGTGGAGGAGCCATAAAAATTCCTGGAGGTGGAGTCACTCTGCCTACAGGTGGAGGAGGTGTTCCACGCCCTGGTGGATGCTGTGTTGGAGCTCCAGCAATGCTGGCAGTAGCAGCAACTGCAGCAGCTGCTACAGTACCTCTTCCCTGTGGAGTCATAACCTGCTGGGATAGACCTCCAACTCCTCAGTTTCTCTTCAGATCGTATAAATCTTTCACCTTTTAAGATACAAATATTTCAACATGATTAGATTAAAACTAATTAAAGTTGGCAAGTGTTGGAGTGCCTTCCTTCACAAGTTGTTTGTATTTATAAGTTAATTAGAACAAAGTGATTTTGTTTTGTAAAAACCAATTTAAAATCACGCTTCTTTTTTTTTTCTACTGTATAATATGTAGATATTTGAGGATCTAAGTGTTTTACCCTGCTGTGAGCTCTGCAGAGCATGTGAACGTGTCTAGGATATGGTACCCCATTAACATGCACACTTTTTATGTTTTATGTATTTTTAAAAATAAAATTAACTTGCATAAAATGATTATCTGTAAGACCCTCTTTCCTTATTTATTGAAATAATTTATATTCTGTTGTGAAAACTATCATAGGAGTGAATAAAACTGTAAGGTACTACTATTAAAGCTCCCTGGCAAAGCTACTTAATACATAGATAGTGTGTATTCAGTGTTACAAACTGATCCACATAATACTAATGGAAGTCATAGGAGTAGGACTTGAGGTATCAAGAGAGTCTTACTTATGTTACATGTTCAAAGTGGGTGTCTTGTTAAGTCAGTCAAGCTACTGGGTATTGTCATTGTCAATAAACATAAATTTTTTGAGGAAAAAGCATACAATGATAGCATCTACCTCATAAAAAATATGAATTATCCTAAAACAGCAAGCACAGTTTTGCAGAGTTTCAGGCACTCCTACCTAGTTGTGATATCCACAATTAGAGCAATATCTTGCCTGGACAAAATATGTTTAATTTCAATATTGTTAGAACAAAATATTGTTTTCAATCTTTAGAAGTCTTCCAAAGTTATATATGTTATATCCCCCATAAATGAGATCACCATAATGTCTTTGATATTTGGACTCTAATGGAACTTAGTAAAATTAAATAATTTTCAACAACTGTACTAGCTCCACAGAGAAGTCAGTGTATATATTAGCAACTCTACTTTCCTTATCTGAGACAATAACCTACCACAATTAAGATAATATGAAATGTAAGAAATTTGATCATTAAGTTTCTTCCAGCCATCATCTTTAGTTTTGCCTTTTAAATTCCTGTAGTGAAGTCACAGGAGTCCTGTATTTGAACAAATAATCAATGGCAAATGCTCAATTCAAGATCCTCAGATTTTTACCTCACACCAAATAAACAAAAGTATCTCATATTTCAGAGCAATGTTAGTCTACTTATCTAACATTAATTCAATTTTCCTTACACAAATCTATAAACAATTATTTCTTGAGTTTTATTTACCCGTTGCTTCCTCTCCAACAGAAGTACTTATCTTTTTCTTTGGCACTGAACTTATAATATGACTTTTGGCTAAGTGTGTTTTACCTCAGTGATAAAACGTACAATATTGTTATGGGTTGATTGTTCAAAAGATATTGGCCATGTTCTCAGCACTGAAAACACTGAAAAGTAGTCTTTGCTATTGTGGTGAGAGTTATCTGGTGATTTACAAATAACATAAATTTCTTTCTATAAGACTTTCAGCAGTGCTGCAGACAAAGACAATGAGAAATTTAAGATATGGCAAGGGTACCATTTGAGTAGAAAGTTAGAAGTAAAGCCTGGATGGTTTGTGATACTTGATGCCCCATGTTTATAATCTGTGTGATCATTAGTGTTGATTAAGTTGACATCATTTAGAATAATCTAGTAGATACACTTCAGGATCCATCTTTCAGAGATTATCTAGACTAAGATTTCCCAAGAGCACATTCTCTGTACTAAAATGTTAAAATAAACAAAGCCAGGCTTATACTCAACATTTATTTTCCTATAAGTAATTCACTCAATCTAAAAAAAAATGCAAGCAATTTCCATTAATAACCTGTAAAAATACTAAGAATTAAATATTTAGTCTTTCCTCTGTATCCACAATGTCTAAATAATACAAAAGTTATATGGTAAATTTTACTGTTTTTGAAATAAGTTTGGAAAAATTAGTTTTTAGTGTATAATATTTTTCATCAACCATTATATATCCTGTGAATCCAAGGACAGAGCAAACAAAGATATGGATAGGAAAATCTACTATCAAAAGCCTCCAGGAGTCCAAGTTCTGATCCCTTTCCCTTGACCAGGTTTATATGGATCCCTTCTGTAAAATATCACTAGTATTTTATTTACTTTTATGTCCAGTACAGTGTCTATTATTTTTTTCCTGTTGTTTTGATGCTAAATTCAAATATGTGAGTAACAGAAGAAATGATTATAGTGTTGAGCTATATGTGTATCACATGCACACTCTCATGTAAGGACTTCTTAATCCCTCAGACAAGCATGCAAGCCAAGCACCAAAGAATTTAATGAGAAAAGAAATGACAGAAGACAAGGCTGGAATGACATGCTGAAGGAGAAGGAGGGGCCATGAACCAAAAAATGTAGGTGTCACCTGGTAGATAAAAACCAAGCAAGCATATTTTTCCTTGAAACCTCCAAAGGAAACAGGCATCCCACTCCCTGAGCTAGCTTATCACAGATATTTTCTGGGATGAACTGTCTATGATGTCAGGGAGACATAAAATGTTTCCTCTGTTATGACTGATTTTATAGTCATGTATCCAATGTGTGAAGCTGCTCAGAGCATGGTCAGTAGTCTGACTCTAGATTCTGCTCATGTACAAATGGGGAAACTGGGGTGTACTTCATTCAAATACCTTATGTTCCTTAGCTATACTGAGAAAAATCAATATATGTTGAATATTCTCACTTGAGATCCCATCAATTGCTCCAGACTCCTCCATTTAGGAATATGGCTGTCAGAAGGAAAATAGGAACAAAATCAACTTAAATCCTGAAACATATTTCACATCTCCAATGGGTTCTTAGTTTGTTCAACCTGAGAAAATAAGATTTGAAATTCTTCCTAAAAGATACCAAAGTATGTCTCACTGGAATACATAAAGAATAGATTATAAAAATTAATCATGGACCATTGTAGCTAGGTTATTTATATGATGAGGATTGGGGTAAAGTCTCTTCTGGAATTTGCTTTTGTAAAATTAGCAATTGCAGAGCACCATTAGTAGGGTCATTTGCAAAATTTCTGCTAGCATCATTTAGTTCTTCCTCATTCTTTCAGGGGAATACAAGAGAAGGAGTGATGTAGAAATCTGAATTTTAAAAAGTCTGTCCAACACTGGACCCCTTTAAAATCCAGCAGCCATCTTAGGCAGTGTTGCTAGCCACACAATGTCATTTGTCACCTTGTTAGTTTTCTATTTAGGGTCTGAATTTGCCATCAAGTGTAAAACTGGAAGAAACCCAATGTTTTGATGGATGTTGTTTCCTTGAATGTTACTTTACCTCAGCTAGCAAAAAAAAAAAAAAAAAAAAAAAAAAAAAAAAAAAAAAAGAAAGAAAGAAATACACAGGTTTAGGACAATTTCTTCCTATCTGTTTTATGTGAAGGACCCAAACAAAAATATTGTATGTGGTTGTAACTGGCCCCTCTGTTTGTGTGTGTGTGTGTGTGTGTGTGTGTTGATTAAGTTATCAAATTTGAAATATAAGGTCAATATTATCTCTGTATACAGATTTGTTTATAGAAGGATAATTATAAGCTTGTTTTATATCCCAGTGAAATAGGCAATTCACTAAACTTTCAGCATTGCCTTCTGTTGCTTGTAATTTATGATAAAAGGTATATTATTTCACTATGTCATCTTTTGTATCCTAGCATCTTTCCTTAGCATCTCGATTAATTGAGTTAATAAAGATTCTACAAGTAAAGAAAGTAAACTTCTATGGGGTAGACATGATTGAAGCTTACCAAAAAATGTATTAGAAGCCTACAATTAGTCATTTTCCTATTGTTCTTAAATTTTTTAATCAAAATTTCACTTGTTTAACATCATCATTATAATCAAGGAAAATTGTATTTTTTCTTGGTTTTTATTATTACATTGAATACTGCAGAAGACTATTGCTAAAGGTTATTAGCACTTACTCTTCTTTAGAAGTGATAGTTTCAGGGCCACTGAAGAGAAGGCTCAGCAAGCAAAGGCCAGGAATCTGAGTCATTCCACAGCATTCAGATAGAGGAAGGAGAGAATTGGAGAGAATTGGAGAGAATTGCTTCCCATAAGTTGTCTCCTGACCTGTACATTTGCCCCAGAGAACATGTGAACACACACACACACACACACACAGAGAGAGAGAGAGAGAGAGAGAGAGAGAGAGAGAGAGAGAGAGAAAGAGAGAGAGAGAGAGAGAAAGAGAGAGAGAGGCATACACATGCCCCCACCCAAATAAATGTATTTTTTATTGAAAAGGAATGAAACTCAAAATGTGACCTTGAGTTTCCCAGCTTTGTTTCTCAGTTACCTTCCTATTTTATTGTCATATTTCTTCACATGTTTCTAACAGCATCATGCTCTATTATGGTGGTGGCAAATTTATTGCTGAGTGTCTCTGTCAGCTCTGTGTTTGTCATTTCTTATAATAATTCTCACTATTAGGAACCCTCCAGAACTCATATTTTGGTAGAGGTAGACCTGATTTATCATAGAGACTCTTAAAGTAGAATATCACTTATGTTACTAAATACCATTTGTTGTTAAGCTATACATTAATTCTATTTAGGCATTACAGATGATTAGAAAAAAGTAGTTCTCAAATATCCTACAGACATTATAATTTGAATGTGGATATATGAAAGCTATTTATAACTTGGAATAAATTAAAAGTGGGTCAAGTACATCTATATTGGCAAAAGTTTTCCAGGAAACCGAGAATAATTTAAAAAAGCCTTCAGTTGCTCTTTTTGACCATGAAGACTGACCAAAAAAAGTAATGTAAGCAAATATTTTAAACAAAATATTAAAATTAACAAAGATATTTCTAATATCACCTTTATTTTCTTCTTAGGGTTCAGTTTATATTCTTTATTTTCCATATTTTTGTGGCTTATATTTTTTATTAAACTATTTTTTATTTTTATTTTATATATTGATCGCAGATCCCTGTCCTTCCTTCCTTCACTCCCTGTTTCCCTCTCTCCCACCCTCTTATGCCCCCTGACCACCCTCCCCTTCTATCCATCCGCACTCTACATGTAGGGTGATGCTTTCAGGAGGGGTCATCTAAATCTGTCAAGTCATTTGGAGAAGGGACTAGGCCTTCTCTCCTCTCTCTCTAGGTTAAGGGAGTATCCCTCCATGGGAGATGTAAACCAAATGTCCTTGTTCAGGGCGTCTGAGTCAGTCCCATGCTGGATTCCCAGCTATCAGTCTGGGGGCCCATTAAATAGATTTTCCTTGTTCAGGTCAGTCGTCTCTATATGTTTCTGTAGCCTGGTCTAATCCTCCCTTTCTGCTTCTGGACTGCAGTTTGTCACTGTTTAGTTGTGGATGTCTGCTTCTATTTCTATCAGCTACTAGATGAGGGCTCCATGATTGTGGATAAGTTAGTCGTCCATCTCATTATCAGCGAAGGACATTTATCGTAGCCTTTCCACTGTTGCTCATATTATTAGTTGGCATCAGTCCTGTAGATCTCTGGACATTTCTCTAGGTTCAGTTTTCTCTTCAAACTTATGATGGCTCCCTCTTTTATGCTCTCTCTCTCTCTCCCTCTCTCTTTCTCTCTTTCTCTTCTCTCATCTATTCCTCCCCTGACTCAATCTTCCTAGTCCCACATGTTTTCCTCCTTTCCTCTCCTCCCCTTCTCTTTCTCCTAGATTCCTCTCCACTCACTGACCCACCCACTATTCTTATGCTCAGGAGACGTTTTCCTTTTCCCTTTCTGTGAAGGACCTTATATAAATCTCTTAGAATTCTCCTTGTATTTTATTTTCTCTGGCTGTGTGAAATATCAGCTGGTGAGTACATACCATGTTCCTTTTTTTGTGAGTGGGTTACCTCATTCAGGATTCTTTCTTCAAGTTCCATCCAATTGCCTGTGAATTTCAAGATTCCATTGTTGTTTCTTGTCATAGTAATCTTCCATTGTGTAAATATGCCACGCTATCTTTATCCATTCTTCAGTTGAGGGGCATCTAGGTTGCTTCCAGGTTCCTGCTATTACAAATAATGCTGCTATGAACATAGTTGAACACATGTCTATGTTGCATGGATGTGGATCATTTGAGTATATGCTTAAGAGGGGGATTGCCAGGTCCTGTGGTAGACTGATTCCCATTTTCCTGAGGAACTGCCATACTGATCTCCAAAATGGCTGTACAAATTTGTGCTCCCACCAGCAGTGGAGAAGTTTCCCCTTTCTCCACATCCTCTCCACCATAAGTTTTTATTGGTGTTTCTAATTTTACCATTCTGGCAGGAGTAAGACGGTATCTCAGAGTTGTTTTAATTTGCATTTCCCTGTTAGCTAAGGGTGTTGAGCACATTCTTAAGTGTCTTTCAGCAATTTTGATTTGCTCTAGTGATAGTTCTCTATTCAGTTCTGTACCCCCTTTTTTAATAGGGTTATTTGGTGTTTTGGTGACTAGTTTTTTGAGTTCTTCCTATATTTTGGAGACTAGCCCTCTGTCGGATATAGGATTGGTGAATATCTTTCCCAGGCTTTGGACTGCCTTTTGGTCTTATTAACTGGGTCCTTTGCATTACAGAAGCTTCTTGGTTTTAGGAGGTCCCATTTATTAATTGTTCATCTCAATGTCTGTGCCCCTGGAGTTATGTTCAGGAAGCGGTCTCCTGTACCTATTTGTTCAAGGGTACCTCCCACTTTCTCTTCTAAGAGGTTCAGTGTACCTGGATTTTTGTTGACATCTTTGATCCATTTGGACTTGAGTTTTGTGCATGACAGTGGACATGGATCAATCTGCAGTCCTCTACACACCATCATCTAGTTGTGCCAGAACCATCTGTTGAAGATGTTTCCCTTCTCCCATTGTATACTTTTAGCTGTTTTGTCAAAAATCAGGTGTTCGTAAGTGTATGGATTAATGTCAGGATTTTTTATTCAATTTCATTGGTCTACTTGTCTATTTTTGTGCCAATACCAGGCTGTTTTCAGGACTTTAGCTCTGTAGGAGAGCTTAAAGTTGGAGATGGTGATGCCTCCATAAGTTCCTTTATTGTACAGGGTTGTTTTGGCTATCCTGGGTCTTCTGTTTTTTCATATTATGTTGAGGATTGTTCTTTCAAGGTCTATGAAGAATTGTGGTGGGAGATTGCTTTTTTGGCAAGATTGCCATTTTTACTATGTTTATCCTACCTACCCAAGAGCATTAGAGATCTTTCCATTTTTTAGTATCTTCTTTAATTTCTTTCTTTAAAGACACAACATTCTTATTATATAGGTCTTTCACTTGTTTAGTAAGAGTTACCCCAAAATATTAGATATTATATGTTGTTTGTGGATATTGAAAAGGGTAATGTTTCTCTGATTTCTTTCTCAGCATCTTTGTCATCTGTATATAGTTGTTTTTCTATTCTTGATTTAATTTTGGTAAGTGATAGTTATTCAGAAATTTGTCCATTTTCTTTGAATTTTCAGTTTTTATGGAGTACAGATTTTCAAAGTATGACCTGAAGTCTGTCTGGATTTCCTCAGTAGTAGGGCTACTGATTTTTGAGTTTATCTTGTATCCTGCTAGTTTGCTGAAGGTGTTTATCAGTTGTAGGATTTCCCTGGTAGAGTTTTTTGGATTGCTTATATAAACTATCATATCATCTGCAAATAGTGAAAGTTTGACTTCTTCCTTTTCAATTTGTATCCCCTTGATCTCCTTTTGTTGTTGTACTGCTTTAGCTAGAAATTCAAGTACCACTTTGAAGTGATATGGAAAGAGGGGGCAGCCTTGTCATGTTCCTGATTTTTAGAGGAATCATCTTAAGCTTCCCTCCTCTCAGTTTGATGTTGGCTGTTGGTTTACTGTATATTGCTTTGATTATGTTCAGGTATGTTCCTGTTATCCCTGATCTCTCCAAAACCTTTATCATGAAAGGGTGTTGAATTTTGTTGAAGGCTTTTTCAGCATATAGTGAGCTGCTCATGTGCTTTTTCTTTTTCAGTTTGTTTATATGCTAGATCACATTCATAGATTTTCCTATGTTAAACAAACCCTGCCACACAGAGAAGAAGCCTTCTTGGTCATGGTGGATGATTTTTCGGATACGTTCTTGGATTTGGTTTGCCAGTCTTTTATCAAGTATTTTTGCATCAAAGTTCATGAGGGATATTGGTCTGTAGTTTTCTTTCTTATTTTTGTCTTTGTTTGGCTTGGGTACGTAGGTGATTGTGGCCTCATAAAAAGAGTTTGGTAATGAACCTTCTGTTTCTCTTGTGTGGAACAATTTGAGAAGTATTGGTATTAGCTCTTCCTGGAATTTCTAGTAGAATTCTGCACTGAACCCATCTGGCCCTGACCTTTTTGTGGTTGGAAGGCTTTTGATGACTGCTTTTATTTCATTAGGGGTTATAGGTCTATTTACGTTGTTTTTCTATTCTTGATTTAATTTTGGTAAGTGATAGTTATCCAGAAATTTGTCCATTTTCTTTGAATTTTCAGTTTTTATGGAGTACAGATTTTCAAAGTATGACCTTAAGTCTGTCTGGATTTCCTCAGTTTCTGTTGATATATCCCCCTTTTCATTTCTGATTTTGTTAATTTGCATGTTTTCTTTCTGCTTTTTTGTTAGTTTGGATAAAGGTTTGTCTGTCTTGTTGATTTTCTGGAAAAACCAACTCTTTGTGGCATTGATTTTTTTTTTTTTTTGTAGTTTTTCTGGTTTCTACTTATTGATTTCAGCCCTCAAATTGATTACTTCCTGGCATCTACCACTCTGAGGTGGATTTGCTCCTTTTTGTTCTAAGGCTTTCAGTTGTGCTGTTGATATAGTACTTGAATTTCTAGCTAAAGCAGTAAGACAACAAAAGGAGATCAAGGGGATACAAATTGAAAAGGAAGAAGTCAAACTTGCACTATTTGCAGATGATATGATAGTTTATATAAGCAATCCAAAAAACTCTACCAGGGAACTCCTACAACTGATAAACACCTTCAGCAAACCAGCAGGATACAAGATCAACTCAATTCTCTAATGTGACTATCCTCTGTTTTTCTTATATGGGTAGTTAGTGCAATGAACTTTCCTCGTAGCACTGGTTTCAAGGTGTCCCATATGTTCAGGTATGTTGTGTCCTTATTCTCATTGAATTTTAGGAAGTCCTTAATTTCTTGCCTTATTTCTTCTTTGACCCAGGTATGGTTTCAGTTTCCTTGAGTTTGTAGGGTTTCTGAGATTTGTGTTGTTATTGAATTCCAACTTTAAAGCATGGTGGTCTGATAAGATACAGGGGAGTATTCCAATTTTTTTTTAATCTGTTGAGGTTTGTTATGTTGCCTAGTATGTGGTCGATTTTAGAGAAGGTTCCATGTGGAGCGGGGAAGATGTTATTTTCTTTTGTGTTTGGATGGAATGTTCTATAGATGTCTGTTAACCCCAGTTGAGACATAACTTCTGTTAGTTCTTTTGTTTCTTTGTTAAGTTTCTGACTGGTGGTCCTGTCTAGTGGTGAGAGTGGGGTGTTGAAATCTCTCACTATGGGTGTATGAGGTTTTATATGAGCTTTGAGTTTTAGTAGTGTTTCTTTTACGAATGTAGGTGCCTTTGTATTTGGGGCATAGGTGTTCATAATTGAGACTTTGTGCTGATGGACTTCTCTTATGATGAGTATGAGTCTTTATCACTTTTGATTAATTTTGGTTTGAAGGCTAACTTGTTAGATATTAGGATAGCCACACCTACTTGCTTCTTGGATCCATTTGATCAGAAGATCATTTCCTAACCCTTTCCCTGCAGTAATGTCTGTTTTTGAAGCTTAGATGTGTTTCTTGTATGCAGCAGAAGGATGGATTCTGTCTTCATATTCATTCTGTTAGCCTGTGCCTTTTTATAGGTAAGTTAAGACCATTAATGTTGATGGAAAGAAAGGATAATTGATTGTTAATGCTTATTTATTTTAGATTTGTTGTTTCCAGTGGCATTGTGAATATATTTGCTCTGTTTACCCTTGGGTTCTGATGAAGTGGGATTATCTATTGCCTATGTCTTTGTGAGTGTAGGTAACTTCCTTAGGTTGGAGTTTTCCTTCCAGAACTTTCTGTAGGGCTGGATTTGTAGATAATTATTTTGAAAATCTGATTTTGTCATTAAATATCTTGTTTTCTCCATCTATAGTGATTGAGAGTTTGGCTGGGTATAGTAGCCTGGTCTGGCATCCGTGGACTCTTAATACTCGTAGAACATCTATCCAGGACCTTCAGGCCTTGTGAGTTTCCATGGAGAAGTCAGATGTAATTTTATTTATTTATTTATTTATTTATTTATTTATTTATTTATTTTAAATGTCGATCCCTGTCCTCTCTTCCTCCCTCCCTCTTACCCTCTCTATCCCCTCACATGCACCCTGACCACCCTCCCCTCCCATGCCCTCACCCCAATTCCACATGTAGGGCTATGCCATCCAGGTGGGGTCATGTAGATCTGTCAAGGCATTTGAAGTAGGGACTAGGACTTCTCTCCTGTCTCTAGGTTAAGGCAGTATCCCTCCATGGGAGATGTGTTTGCAAGGTCCTTTTGTGCATCAGGAATACATCCTGGTCCCAGTGTCTGAGGTCACTTAGACTGCTCAGTCCTTCTGGCTGAGACCCATATTCAGAAGGGCCTGAGTCAGACCCATGCTGAATTTCCTGCTGTCATTCTGGGGGCCTGTTTCCTCCTCCTTGTTCAGGTCAGCTGTCTTTATGTGTTTCTGCAACCTGGTCTTGTCCTGTCCCTCTGTATCTGGATTCTAGTTTGACTCAGTGTTTAGGTATGGGTGTTTACTTCTGTTTCCAACAGGTACTAAATGAGGGCTCCATGATGGTGGATAAGTTAGTTGTTGATCTCACTATCCGGGAAGGGCATTTATGGTAGCCTTTCCACGGTTGCTCAAATTGTTAGTTGGCAGCAATCTTGTAGGTTTCTAGATCTTTCTTTAGGTTCAGTTTTCTCTTCAAACCAATAATGGATACCTCTTTTATGTTCTCTCTCTCTCTCTCTCTCTCTCTCTCTCTCTCTCTCTCTCTCTCTCTCTCTCTTCTGTCTTCTATTCCTACCCTTAAGTCCTTTATATGTTACCTGGCCTTTTCCCTTCTCTTTCTTAATATTCTTTTTTTATTCTGTATGTTAAGGGTTTTGATTATTATGTGTCTAGGGGTCTTTTTTCTTTGGTTCAGTCTATTTGGTGTTCAGTATGCTTCTTGTACTTTCATTTGCATATCCTTCTTCAGATTGGGAGTTTTCTTCAATGATTTTGTTGAATATATTTTCTGCACCTTTGAGCTGGGCTTCTTTGTCTTCCTCTATGCCTATTATTCTTATGTTTGGCCTTTTCTCAGTATCCCACATTTCCTGGATGCTTTGTGTTAAGGATTTGTTGGAGTTAAGATTTTCTTTGGTCGATGAATCTATTTCCTCTAGTTTATATTCAGTGCCTGAGATTCTCTCTTCCATCTCTTGTATTCTGTTAGTTATGCTTGTATCTATAGTTTCCGATCATTTGCCCAGTTTTTCTATTTCCAGCATTTCTTCAGTTCTGTTTGTGTTTTCTTTATTGTCTCTATTTCAATTTTCAAGTCTTGAACTGTTTCCTTCACCTGTTTAATTGTTTTTTTTTTTTCTTGGCTTTCCACACTTTATTTAAGACATTTGTTCATTTCTTCCAATTTTTGTTTTGTTTGTTTTTTCTTCCATTGCTTTAAGGGATTTTTCTCACCATCTTTGAAGGCCTCTATCATTTTTATGAAGGTATTTTTAATTCGTTCTGTTCTGCTTCATCTGCTTTGGGGTGTTCAAATTTAGTTGGTGTAGAATCCTTAGATTCTGGTGGTGTCATGGTTGTCTTTCTACTGTTAGGTGTTTTCTTGTATTGCCATCTTCCCATTGCTTCTTCCAGTGGGTGCAGTTTGGGTCTCTCTCTCTCTCTCTCTCTCTCTCTCTCTCTCTCTCTCTCTCTCTCTCTCTGCTACTTCCCCGGTAGACTTAGGTGTGTCAGAATTTCCATGTCTGTAGCTCTGAGTGGTCCAAGCTCTCTAGGAGGTCTCTCCTCAGGCAGGGCCCCAGCAATGGTAGTCAAAGATCAGGCTCCTGCAGAGGTCTGGCAATGGGAGTCAAATATCCAGCAGGCAGGGACTCAGGATGGTCCTACGGATCTCTGGCTGGGGCCCACAGCTCCCACAGAGGAGCAGAGATTGGGATCAGATATC
Source organism: Phodopus roborovskii (assembly GCF_943737965.1). Taxonomy (NCBI): domain Eukaryota; kingdom Metazoa; phylum Chordata; class Mammalia; order Rodentia; family Cricetidae; genus Phodopus; species Phodopus roborovskii. Next base: position 15,611,687 of record NW_026126540.1, read on the forward strand.
AGGCAGGTGGAGATTCAGGGTTGTCCCACGTGAATAGGTGGGTCTAGTGTGCTCAAAGCAGCTCCAGGAAATTCCCAGAAGGTGTAGGATTGTTAGATCTGCTGTTTTTTCCTGTGCTTAATGAGAGTGGTAGGACAGTTGGCAGTGTATGGCACAGGGTGGGGGGAGGGCAGGCTGTTCGTGTGGGGTGTTGGGTGTGTATCAAAGCACCAGGAAGGCTCTAGCTAGGGACAGGATACCGGTGGGGGCAGGTAAGAGAGGGGGAGTGAGATTCAGGGCCAATCCAGGGAGTTCCCAGTGAAGGGTATGGTGGGGATTCAACCTTAACTAGTTCCAGACTCACCTCCAGCCTGCCAATGGGGATCAAAGATTTAGCAGGGAGGTACTCAGGATGGTCCTGTGGGAATAGGTGGATCTCTGGCTGTGGCCTCAGTTTATATTTTTACTATATAAGCATATGAGATAAATCTTTTTAATTTTTGTTATTGATGTTGTTGTTGGTGGTGGTGGTGCTGGGACTTGAGCTTACATGGTGCCTCAGTCATGCTAGGTAAACACTTTACCACTGAGCTGTTTGCCTCCCATATACAAACTGAAGCAGAACTCAAGTTACTAAGGAGTAACATTTCTATCATCCCATTTCATGATAATGAACTCATAGGAAATTATTTAGTAAAAGTAACAAATATGAAGCTGCTACAAAGCCCTTTAAAATCTCACATAAATTATATAAACAGGTTGGGCATCAAGTTGAAATTTTTCTTAGTATTCATCACAGACCCACCAGTGATAGCCGAAAGTTTCCATAGCAAAGAGAGTAGTGAGATATATTTCTGCCTCACTGGCACTAAGTACATTTAGAAATTCATATTTGCATTAGGAAAACAAAAGGCCTCAGCTGCATGTGATGGCACATACTAAAGCTCTAACACTAAAGCTATGACGCAGGAGGATGATGAGTTCAAGGCCAGTCTGAGCTATATAGTGAGAACAGAAAGAAGGAAAAGAAACGTCAGAGTGGAGAAAAATGGTGGCAGCTGTGTACTTTCTCACAAAAGATGTAATGAGGAAGGCTTGGAATAATGAGTTCCGAGGATCACCCTCCCTCTATCCAAATAGTACAGCACTGAGAATGAGTGCACTTGCTTAGAGGAGGGAGAGGGAATCTGATCTGGGTCTCAGATTTGCAGACCAGTACTAGGGCTAGCATGGTAGAATCTGTGGCTGAGCTGTGGTCCATGATCCCAGCTGCCAGGCAGATACCTGTGGACTGAAACATAGGAACTGTAGCAGTGAGGTGGCTGACTTACTCCCTGCTATCCTCAATCAACTGGGAGAGAACAAACTCCACACACTAGAAAGAAGAGTATAAAAGTTATCACAATACATGGGCCTGGAAGCTCAGTGCTGAGCCCAGTGTGGTGATGGGAGTTGGCAATAGGCAGAATCCAAAAAGCCCCTATATCCAAGCCAGAGATCACTGAGGGAAACTCTAGGTCTACCCAGGCACTAAGGTTATAAACAGAATTCCTGTGTTGTAGTCTGTTTGAATGTCTGCTTGCATCATTGCTATCCTGAGGCAACACTGCTCCCCCACCTCCAGATTCCCAGTTATCTCTCTTTGTAAGAGTTAGGATTGTCCAAGTTAATTGTAATCTGGATAGCCAAGGAACTATATCTGTTTCCTGTGCCCAGACTTCAGGCTAACCAGAAACATGCAGGTCAGTGTCTGCAGACTAGCCTCTGGACCTTGTCTAGCACCAAACAGAAACCGCTGTTTGCCAAAGGCCTACATACACAGATGTGAACCTTCGTGGCTGTGGGAGTGAAGACCTGATGCAGCTAAGCATCAGCTTTAAATAACGTGGAGTTTCCTTCGGCAGTACAACCTCAGCCTTGGGTGCCATAGAATGGAACATAGTTTCGTTATACTGGGGGAAGGACAGTGTAGTAAGTACAATACTTATCTTTGAACTCAGTGCTGAACGGGAGAAAACTAATACCAGCAGATTCTAGTATTTTCTATCAGCTAGGTTGGTGGCCACAGCTAGAGCCTTTGCAAGAGTCCTGGCATCACTTGGAAGTAGCCTAGTCTCTAAGACTTCTACCTGAAGCAGCATCACCTGTGGCTGACCACAGCAATTTGGAGTCACAAGTTCATATAAGCTCTAGGTATCCTCTAAGGTGGGGGCCCTGTTCCCATCCCAGTGCTACTGTGGTGGCTCACATTGTAACACAGTTTGTAGCATGGTGACATGAGCCTTTTGTTGGTCCCCGCTGTGGTTGATCCTTCAAGAACCAAGAAGAATCCCACAGACGTGGCTCACTGGCCAGCAATTATGGGAAGCCATCTGGACTCGTTCCATGCCTAGGAAGGGTATTGGAGGCAGGAACCCTTTTGGGGTCCCCCTTTGGTTCTGCTGATAAATGAATGGGCAGCATATTTGAGACAAACCTTGGCTTGACTTGCCCTCTAGTGCTGAAATAAGAACAACACATAACAGCAGATTCAGTGCAGAACTGGGTTCACCCCCCACCTAGTGTTGAAGGAGTAAAAGTAAATATCAGTTCACAAAAACACACAGCCTATTTTAAGATATTCTAGAATGACAGACATGTAATAAGTAAATAACAAAGACTATAATAAATTCCAAACTTTTAATACACAGGTATTCTAGTACAAAACATCAAAAGCAAGGGGGAAAAAACCTATAAGCTTACCAATTGTCAAAATAAGGAATCCAAAAAAGGACCAGTATATGTGAATTCTGGCAGGAAGAATTTAAAACATCTGTTTAGAGGAAAGCCATTATGCTTCAAGAAAATACAGAGAAGCGGTTCAATATTTCCACTTAAAAAATGAAGAAAAGGATGGAAACAATTTTTGGAAAGAGCAAACAGAAACTCTTGAGCTGAAAAAATATACATTAAGCAAGATTTAAAACATGATAGAAGACATTAAGAGCGAGACATATCAAAGAAAACCTTAGTGATCTCAAAGCTATTTGAAAACATTCCAAAGGAGGAGGGGAGGAGAGAAAGGAATGGAGACAAAGGAGAAAAATTGCAGCAATCTGTGGTCACATTAAAAGAGCAACTATAAATTCAGAGGAGTTTGAGAATGGCAGAAAGAATGAAAAGGGAACAAAGCTGTTTTTCAAAGAGATAATCACAAAAACTTTTCAAACCTAAGAAACAACACAAACATCCAGGTACGGAAAGGCCACAGTCATCAGTAATATTTAAAGAAACCAAATATAAAAGGAAAGAATATTGATATGTTGCCATGCTTTTCTGGGACCCAGGGGAGGCCAGTAGATTTTGGAGTGAATAAAAAGGAAGGGTGGATTGGGTGGGTAGTAGGAGAAGAGAAGGAGAGGTTGCAGTAGGGATGTAAAATGAGTAAATCTATGAATAAAAAGAGAAAGGTACTATTGTCGGGCTTCAAATGGGAAAGAATGGGAGGAGTCTCGAAGAGGCAAGATGAATAACAGATATCACATAAAGTCATCCCAGTTAGTCAGACAACAGACACTATAGGGCAGGAAGGAATCCTAGTCATCCTCTCCATGGTTCATGGTACATCATGGAATGTAAGTAACAGAGGATGTGGAAAGGCTGTGAACAGCTGTCCTGTGGAAATGTGGTGACATTTGTGCCCTAGAACCATTGGGACTCACAACCACACAAGACCTATGTAAGATTGGACTAGAAACACCACATCATAGGTGGGAGATGGCACAGAGGGCCACACATCTTCGTGAGGAAGTCTATGCAGTTAGTAGTTTCTGGAAGAAGGGGATCTACTGTTTCCTGTTTCGGCAGTGTTGCAACTGGTGAATTGTTCCAGCCGAAGTGAATAAACTTCCATTCACACTACTCTAATTGAATGCAGTAGGCCATAGACAACAGCAAAACGACACAAAAGAGAGAAATGGGATTGTGGAGGAGAACATCAAAAGGTGAAGACTATCAGGGCATCTATGATAAAAGCACATTAGATGTATGAATTATGAAAAGAATATTTTAAAGAGAAAAGAAGAACCAAGTAAATCGACATGTTCTATAAAGGAAATATGATAACAGTTGAGTCATCTGTCTAATAAAAATAGCACTGTAGCTACAGTCATAAATTGAAATTTCCAATAATTGCATTCAAAATTTTCTAAAGTATGAATCGGAAGCTAGGATTCCATGGCCAGTCAAGAAGGCAGACCCAATTCCACTCTTGCAACTTTTAGAGGAATAACAAAAGAGAAATGAGGTGAGACATGACTACATTTGTAGAAGTAACTCAGTGTTTAGAGAGCAGGCAAGTCATCTTCCCAGATTTGGGCCCTAGGGAGGCTCCAACCATTGTGGATAAAAAACAACATCTGTCTTAGTCATCGCATATATTTTGTTGTTATATCTGAGTTTGCGGACATTTTGACCATTGTTCACCCCATGGAAATGGCAACATGGGGAATCTCAAGAGTGTTTCATATGGACATAGACATGTCCATGTGCTCTGCTTTACTGCACCCCTCCATTACTGTCATCTTAATTTCTATGATATAGGCTAATGTGGACATCTGTCTGTGAAGAGATATGAACCAGCTTTATGAGACTTAATGGGGCAAAATTTAAAACCATTTGTCTTTGAAAGGATAATGATTCCTGCTTCATTGTCTCTCAGAATTCTAAGTTAAATAGCATTAACAGTGAGTTATATTATACTAGCATCATAGCACTGAGTCATACCATTCCATTTAAACTAACTTTACAGCGCATTAAGTTGCTCTTTATAATTTCCAAGTTGTAATGCACAAATATGTATTTATCATCTTTCCTACCAGCATGTTTTTCTTTTTCAAGTGCTTTCTGAAACCACATATATATTACTAAGTTTGGTCAAGAGTCATGATAGCCATGCTCACCTACCGCGTTTCTTTCTTTCAATGCACTCACAGTGAAAGAAAAAACAATGGCAGGTACCATCCTATGACTCTTGGAATTTATAGTTCTCACTTTACTTAAAATATTTTACCAAGTGCCCTCAGTATATGGTTATCTATGTGTGGTATAACATTTGATGAACTCACATAAACTAGAGGGCAGAATGCTGCATGCCTCCCATGCCATCCCTTATCCAGGGACAATTTGCTCTGCATGTAAGTATTATGCAATGCTCATCTACTGAATGGCATAGGAGAGACCCCGTCTCTCTGAAACCTATAACAGAGAAATAACCCCTTTGTCTTGAGGCCCTAAACTTTCCTCACGGCCTATGCCATGCTATTTTTTTCATAGCATTAAATACAATGAAAGAAAGTGTTTTAAATTGGACACTAGAAGTTTATAAGTCAAAGATGAAAAACACCCACAGCATTTTCATTTCTTAGTTTACCAGCCCTGTTCATTATCCACACTACTTGTCAGTAGACAACAGGGCATATAGTCCTGCCACTTTTGTGTGCCCACCCTCCCAATTAAGCATTATGTCATTCTCAGCCTTTGTGACCTACTTGCCAAGTAACATGTTCTTTCTTTATTTAGAAAAGCTTAACATTTTTTTACATAAGTTAGTTTACCATGAGTACAAGTTTAAGCAAAATGAAAAATGAAATTTTGAAAGAAACATTGAGATGCATTTTTGTTGTTGTTGATGTTCTGTAGTGAAGGTTCCCACATTGTAGAGAAAGTGTTTTGCTTATAAATCAAACCCTTCATAGCAATATAACTGAGTTAATGGCCACTGATGCTATACAAACCCCACATTGTAGAGACCATATTCATGGTAGAGCTAATAGGACATTGCTTAACATTCCCATTTTGGTTTTGTTTGTTGGAAAAATGCAGCAATAATCTCATTTATGTTATAAGAATGCAGGAGATAACTCACATGATATACAAAATCACTGCATGCATTGAGATTTGATAAATATTAGCTTTTTTTTTAGGTTTGTATAGTTAAATAACAGACCTGTGTCTTAGCAGGGACATACATGGGTTTTTTCCAGTCTTTTTAGTGTCATCGTTGGATATGATAATGGAACATGATTAACGAGAAGTGATTTGGGAATTATTGTTAAACTAGTGTGTGATTAAATATTTAAGAAACAGGATAAAGCATTCTGGGAATTGACTTTGTTTGTGCAATGGGTTAGAAGCATCATACAAAGCCTATCCTTCCTTGTTCGTAGTGCATGATTCTCTTCTTCACAGTAGGATGGACCTGGACTGCAAAGAGCCACATGGGCTCAAGGTCATGTGAACAGCAGATAACCTGACTGTGACTTTTTATGGATCACTGGTCCCTAGAGCTGGAATGGTCTTTGTCTTGTGAGTCTGAAGCATGGTGTAGACATAGAACAGTTAATGTGCAATTCATCTGTTGTTTAGACTGTGCAGATGAAGGGCTAAAGGTATGTAAAGGTTAAGGACTGGGCCAAGGTTTAGTGTTGACTCAGTTTATTGGGCTATTGAACTTTATCAAGGAGATTACAACATAAATTTTTCCTATTATGTGCTCACAGTAAAATGACAGCATAGAATTACTGCATTCTAAAGAGGTTCATGTTCTTCCTGGAGATGAGCCTTAAATGTAGCTGTGCTATCATGTAACACGCACCCTTAAATCTTCCCCAGATTAAAATAAACTGAATTTAGAGGACTTTCAGATTTGGAATGGAAACGGTTCTTTTACAAGGGCCCTCCTTTGATCCCAGTAATCATGCAGCCATTCATCTTTATGACCTCCTTGCTTTGCTCTGGCTTGTGAAATTCCACAGTGACACATCCCAGTAGCCCCTGAGCATTGCTGTGTGGCCAGAGGGCTGCTTCTCCTTTTGTTCAGTGTCAGAAGCATTTATTTCAAGATCCAGTTAAAATTCTTCTCCTTTCAAAACCCTTCAGGGAACAGTTTCTTTCTGTTCAGAACTTGTTTGTTTCATTCTTTCCTACCAACCCCCAGTTTATGTGATTTGTTTCCCATTCCTTTTCAGGGACTTAAGGAGCAAAGAGCGACTGATCAGAGAGTCTCTGGCCTTGTCAAGTAGCCTTCCTTCACATTCCTCATGTGATGTTTCGTCTTTGAAAACTAAACCAAAATAAAGCATCATTTTTCCACAACCACTAATTATTTTATACTTTACTAGATAGTATTATGTCAAACCCCTCTTTGTTTATGATATCTTCAGTTTGAGTGAAATAACGAAGTAAAACAACGAATGAAGAGTAAAGGGAGATAGACACATTTTTCACAAAATGAACTCTCTCGAGAAAAAAAAAAAAAGAGAAGTGACAAGGATGTAACATTCTCACTACTTTCCTACAAATATCTCAATAAAAGAGAATCTTAGTAATGCTGTCCATAACTACCCCAAGGTACAGTAGAAACAATGCTGAAGAATAAGACCATTCAACTTAAACATAATTATTGATATCAAAACTCTAACATAAAGAAGAAAACAAAACTGAGTTATGTTCATTAGAAGCATCTTTACTAACAATGCAGCATTAAGAACAGAATATCATTTTTAGATAGTTAAATAACTTTATTAGGGAAGAACCATTTGTAGGTGCTGGACAAGAGGGCGCCTACTTGTCATCACAACACTCAGGAGGCTGAAGCAGGAGGATCAGATTTTCAGGACCAGCAGGTCTTTCTCATAACAAAACAGTGAGCCCACACATAATGAAATGCATTATATTTCCATAGCAATTTCCCCCCAAAATTCTTGATACCAAGTTTTAGTTAAGGCAAAAGGTTTTATTGTTGATATGAAAGGGAGCAGTCAGAGACTTCTGGAAGAGTCCAGAGCAGAAAAAGAAGTAGATTGTAACATTGCCAGCACACTGCTCATGGCCAGGGCTATCTGTGAGAGATGGGAGAATAGCAGGGAATAGGCAGCAGACAAGACAAATGAGAGCAGAAGGAGAAAAAAGAAAAAGAAAAAGAAAAGGGGGGAGGGCAAGAATAGCAGGGTTATAATGAGGATGAGAAGATGGTGGGAGGGAAGCTCTTCAGCTGGAGGGAGTTTAAGGGAAGGGAAGGGGGGGTAGAAGGACTAGGATGTTGTGGACTTTGAAATAAGTAACATGTTCTTATGGTACTGAGAGAGGCTGTAGGTCAGCACGAGTTTTGATATTTGATGGGAGCCACAGGTAATCATATGTCCCCTCTGTTAGAGGTAAGGGAAATGACTCATTTTGGTAGATGGGAACCAGTTTCACAAGTTCCTGAGGAATGCTGGCTTTTATCTAACAGCCAGAAATTCTCCTACAGACCAGGTTGATCTCATTTTTGTGTACTTGGACTTCCCGTTGCCGGTTGGGGAGCTGAAGTTTCTTTAGACCAGAAACAAGTTGGCAGATATCACTTTGATCAAGATATCAGCTAACATTTAGCAGTCATGACTCCTACGTAACTCCTCATAAGATACAATAGAGTAACATAAAAGCACTGCTATGGTATTGTTATAAAAATGTGTAGAAACCAAAGATGAGGAAATATTGGACTAATACATTGTGAAGAGCAATGTAAAATTAATAATCGATTTTAATCCAAAACGTCTATATTATACAAATCAAGAATTCATTATACTACCACATTTGAGGGATGCCAAGAAGAAAGGCTAAAAAAGTGCAAATGTATAAAATTTCAGTAAATCTAGGACATAAAAGGACATTAGTGAAATAAATGGTGAAACATGAATGAGGTATTATTTCTGTCAGGATAATATTGCCTAAGGTTACAAGTATAGTTTATTTTTCTCTGCCAGTTTAAAAAATGAAAAGGCATGGAAAGCAAGATCTGAGCACTCAGACAAGTTTTGCTGAGTATAAGAGCATACACACACACACACACACACACACACACACACACACACACACATACACATAGGCATGCACACACAGAAGCAGGGAACAAAAAGAGATGGACTCCCCAGGGTGGGCAGGGAGGATTAAGAAATAGTGCTTGAATCTGTCAGGGCTATTGTTATAATGAGTTCCTTTTCTTCATTAGATCTGGTTGGTAAGGGTGACAGGAGGGGGATTAGATAATCTGAACAAAACAGGAAACTGAGTGGTTCATGCCACAGGAGCCTTCTGGTGGGAGGTTTGGAATTCTGATGAACAGTTCCTTCTAGTGAAGAAGCCCACCAAGCCTTTATCATATTCCAGAAGAAGAACAACATAGATTGATATTTTAAGAAAATGTATTTAAGTACATACAAACTGTTTTCCCTATCTGCCTGTATCCCAGAGAGCTATGTGACATCTCGTTCCTCACTATGTAGATTAGTTAAAACATCACCGACAACACTGTGGTTTTGTAACATATTATCTGAAGCATCAAGGTAAAGGATATATAGAAAATATCATATTTTTGAAACTTTGTAAAAGTCTGAAGTTATTTAAAATAAAATAATAATAAATATTTGTATTTTTGAACCTTTGGGAAAGTCTGAAAATATTTAAAATAAAAATATTTAAAAGCCAAGATTATGATGATGATCATAAAAAGCAACAGCCTTTAAGAGAACATGTGATCTATAGGAAGAATTCCAAGATATAAAATAAATTGAGGCTATCTAAACAAAGTTTTAAAGCAAGACCCATTTCTTACTTTATTACTCAAAAAGTAAGTCTGTGGTCACCACCATATAAATGTTTTGGTATGAATTTAAGAGAAGAAGCATATAGAGTTGATGAAATGTTCACAGAACTATAATAGTCTTAGATAATATTTGATAAGACTTCTATGTTTAGGTTGAAATTATTTCAATTTCTACATTTAACATCAAATTTAATGCTTAAAATTTTACTTGCATATGAAAATAAAATAAAATGTTTAATTCCTTACAACTAACAGCAAAAGTTCATGGAGTCCTTATCTGTCCCTTTACCATATCTCTTTGTAAAGTAGAAAGCACATTTAATCTGAAAGAAAAAGCAAGGAAGCATATCAGAGTTATAGATGGATGGATAGATGGATGGATAGATGGATGGATGGGTGGATGGATGGGTGGGCAGGAGTGTGGGCAGGTGGGCATATAGATGGATAGATAGACAGGCAGATATCCAAAGTATAATAACATAGCATCATCTTGATAGAAAAGTTGTAGCATTCACATTTTTATTTTTACCCAGGTGATCTAAGAGAAGAATACCATAAATATGTTTAATAGGAGAAAAACACTAGGAATTGTTTAAACATTGAAAAATAATACAGAAACTAAAAATGATTTTACAATGAAGTTATGTCCAAGACTTAGTTTTTTGTTTTCTTTTTGTTTTGTTTTGTTATGTTTTGTTTTTGTTTGTTTGTTTGTTTTTGTTTTTTATAGTCTGGTCTTGGAAACTTTCCAGAGCTTTTTAATTATTATTTTTATTAAATGTAATTTTTAAAATGTTTTATAGCTATTTGTACCTGCTTCATATGCCCTTTGTATTGTATCATGATGATTATATTTACTTAAATTTATTTTCATTGATACATGAGAAGTCTGTATTTTCATTGTAATACATTAATATATACAGGATAAAGATTCCTAATCTTCAAACACCTTGCATTTCTCTAAGGAACAAATATTTATTATCCTCCCTTCTGGCTTTCTGAAGTATAAAGTATATCACTGTCAAATCTAGCTACCCTACTCTGCAGAGCCACTCAAACTTTTTGCTGCTACCTAAGTGTGACCTAGCATTCATTCATCATCAATCTTTCTCCATGTCTCCTTCTTGACTACTTTCCCAGTCTCTCCTTTAACTCCTACAACTTCAGCTTTCTGAAATTCTCATCCGTTTTTAACAATGAGAGTCAGGTTTTTCAAAAGGTGGTAAAAATAATCCTGAGATGTTTGCTGTTAGCAGCAGCAACTTACCTATGGTCATTCATTCTCAATATTATCTGTCCTCATGGGACAACATGTGCATCTCTTTTCTTGCCTCTGGAGATAGGTAGTACAAAGATCTGAATTGGTTTCTTTAAATCCTGAATGTCTCTGCTTCTTTCCTCATAGAACATTCTTTTGCTGTGCTGAAGTCAACACAAAAGGAAGCGATGACTTTATTCTGTGTTTATGGAGTTAATATAGAAGCTGTGTGACTATACAGAGAGAAGCTAAATGCTCTCTATACAGAGAGAACATAAACCTGCCTCTCTGGAACCAATACACTGGTCCATCTGCCAGTTGAATATTATATAAGGAATCCAGCAGATCCCAGGGGAGAAGAATCTCTTGGCTGAGTCCCAGTAAAATCTGTGAAGCAAAAAATGGATAGTGGTTTAGGTTAAAATTTCAATGTATCCCATCATACAAAAATAAATATCTAGAACACTAGCAAATCTTAACACAGTGTGGGATGCCTGCAGTTCCAGTATGTAGGAGGTTAAAAAGGAGGTCTTGAATTTGAATCTTGTAACAAAAACCAAGAGGAAAACAAAAAGAGAAAGAAAGGAAAGGAAATGCATTTATTTTCTATCATCCATAAGCAAAAATCATATTGCATCACCACTATTTTAAATGTTGACAATAATAGACATGACTAATCTGTGGCTAAACAAGGCAAAATAAAAATAGAAAGCAATATTGTATGTGAGACATTTTATCAAGATAGAAATATGAAATTTCTGAGGCCTTATGCTGGCTTCATGTAAACTTGACACAAGCAAGAGTCATCTGAAAGTAGGGAACCTCAATTGAGAAAGCACCTCTGTAAAATTGGGCTATAGGCAAGCCTGTAGGCTATTTTCTAAGAGATTGATAGGCAAAGGCACAGTTCATTGTGTTTGAGGCCAGAGTTAGTGGCTCTGAGTTCTATAAGAAAACAGGCTGATGAAGATATGGAAAGCAAAAGAGGAACCAGAACTCTTCCATGGCCAACACATTGGCTACTGCCTCCAAGATTCTGCCCCGCTTAACATTCTGTCTTGTCTTCCTTCAATGATATTCACCTTCACGTCATTTTTGGTAGTGGTGTTTCACCACAGCAATATAAACCTGAATGCAGGCCTTAATATTCTAATATTTAATCTCATTCAGAAAATCTTTCATTTCTCCATCTTTGCCATTAACCAGCATTCACCAGTTGTCCTACAAAATCACATTACACACTTCCCACTCTTATCATTTAATTTTGTTCAAGTGTGGCTGTGTTTTCTAGTTTTGTCAATTAAAATTTTTTTTATTCTATTAAAATGTAGATTACTATAACCAAAAGAGGATGCAAGAAATAAAAGTAGCAAATGCATATGGAATATTACTCCCTTCTTTCTCCAGTAACATTATATTTCCTCACTCTAACCAGCATTCTGAATTTGCTGCTAATTATAGCTAGGGAACATTCAATGTGCCTGCATTGTCTAATACATAATGTGCTTTCAATGTTATAGTTTTTAATGCCATAAAAGTAACTTCATGCTATGTATCCTCTGCAACTAACCCATTTATCCACAGGTACCTGTGGATGTAGTTTAATTTTTCAGTGTGCTGTAAAGTTTCATTACAGACATATCTCAATGTGTATTTCTAGTCTACCCCCAATGAGGATTTTAGAATGTTTATGGATTAGCAACATCTTTGGGAACCAAACCTTGATATACATGAGTCCTAGCATTCTGTATTCATGATCATTTATTGTTAGTTAAATGCTGTCAATTTCCTAGTTTTTTTCTTGTTTTTCCCCCTCTAGGTCTTAGAAGATTTAGAATATGGTGGGAATGTCTGGAAAAATAATTTGAGAATTTCTACATTCTAATGCTAAATTTAGCAGAAGTGGAAAATCTAATTCAAGAACAAAACCAAGGAAATTTGATAGCTATAATCAAGATCTTAAACCTGGATTGACATGATGAATTCAAAATGTCATTCAGACTTAGTGTGGTTTGGAGTCCCTAATTCTTCAGCTTCTAATAATGAGTAAGGAGGAACAGCTATGGCCAGAGGATTACCCTATTGCACGTGAATTACTTGTTGGGAAAATTTTATGTTCTGATTAATCAATCATGTAAAGCAATTCAGTTTTTCCAAATCCATTGTTTGTTTGTTTATTTATTTATTTATTTTATGGAATGGTCTTTTTCCTTACTGTTGTTAGTGTTTGTGAAGCATCTTCAGTGAAATTCAGAGATGTTGATCACAGAGAGGCATTTCTCCTTTCCTAACCATCACTTGGCTGGATATCAAGACCTTGCAGTGCTTGGAATAGACCAACATCATTTAAATATTCATTAGTTTAGTTCCTAAGATCCTTTCATCTATGTGTTTACTCCACTGATTTTACTTTTTTATCTTCAAAAAGTAGAATATTCTATTGCTTTGTGTTTGTTCACCCTGGGCTACATTGTGCTTCCAGTCTTAACTATACAAGGATGTGTACTAGGCAATATATCAGTTAAATAACAAATATACAAGGATTGTGGGAAGGGTATTGTTACTGGTATCCATGAGATTCACTCTTTTTTTGTTTATAAAAGATTATTTATTTAAAAAATCTAGAGATTTGGGCAACCATAGATACTAGATAAAAATACCTTCTGAGAAAGAGACATTATCATGTATGAGAAACCAAACTTGAAATGTTATATTTGTAGAGTCTCAAGAGCTATTGATTGAAGACTGGAAGAGGCAATTCCTGAAGGCTTACTTTTTTATTCTTTTCCTCTATGGTTATGCTGTAGCCGTTGGTTTGCCTCTTATTTCCATTGTTTGCTACTATGTGATCTTAGGGTTGGTTGTAGAACAGGGTGTGAGAAGAAAAGATATTTTACTCAAGTCTTTGTAGGAAGAGCTTTTCTATGCTCGAGCCTCTCCCAGAAACTCAATACTAATTATAAATGCTCAGGCATCTTACTACCTCACTCTTCTGTTTTAAATTAACCTTATTTATCTAAGTCCTAGCACATGGCTCATGGATTGTTACCTCATTTTGTAAATGTCCTGCTCCTGTGCTTTTGTTTGACAACTCTTGTGACTCCACACTTCCCTGAATTCTCCTACTCTGGCTATTCTGCCTAACCTTACCCTATTGGGTAAGTCCACCTATTGGCCAGTCAGGTTTTTATTAACCAATGTGAGTAATATACATTCACAGTATTAGGAGAATTATTCCACAGGATTTCTCCCTTTTTGTCTAATCAAAAGGAAAGTTTTAACCTTAATTTAGGCAAATTTAGAAAAAATTACTGTATTGTATATATCTTATTTTTATGCCTCTAAAGTTTTGTACCATATTTTCCTTTATCATAACTAAGAAAAACTGTAACTATGACTACCTTCAGCTCTGTCAAAAACTCCAGAAGGATGGAATGTTACCTAAGGACAGGGACATCTGCCTGCTTGCAAAGTCACCCTAGGTTTTTCTGTAACATTGGGGAATTCATCTTTGAACCATATATGTGACAGACATTTCTGAGAAGCAGGGAAATTTGAAAGACTGCCATAACTTTACTTGGCAAAATTTGGCAGTCATATTGTTGTATCCTGTTATTTCAGTTTGGACAATATACTGCCAACAAATGATGCAAGGGCAGTTTTCTGCCCAAATAGCTAGATTTGGTCATAAAAAGTAAATTCTATGTGAAATTTCTCCAATACCCACTATTTTCTCTGAAGTAGATTGGTTCCATCAGGCGCAGACATGTGTCACTGTCATGAAAAGACTTAGATTATTAAACATTTAAATGTCATATTCTGTAGGCCTTTGAAGTGTTTGATGATAATCTATCTAATATTTGTGTTTATGTTTAACATGACTATTATTTTGTATTTTTAATTATACATTACATTTTTAAATGAGTTGCACAAGCACAATAACCCAGAGAAGAAACATACATATAGTATAACAGAAATGACTGATGGGAGATGTCATTCTGTAAATATATTTCTCATACTGGTTAATAAATAAAGCACTGTTGGCCAATAGGAAAGCAAGATACGTGGGACTAGGAGACAAGGAAGATTCGAGGAAATAGTAGGGAGGGGTATGCATGGAGAGACTGGGGAGCTTGCCCCACTCCCTGGTAAGTTAAGACCATGTGGAAATACTTAGATTAACAGAAATGGGTTAATAATTAAGACAGAGTTAGCCAATAAGAAACTAGTACCTGGCCAACAGCATTATATCAAATACAGAGTCTCTGTGTGTTAATTGTGGCTGGCACGGCAGCGGGACAAGACCAGCAGCAGGAGAAAAAAACCCTTACTCCTTACAAATGACTTTATATTGATATCAATAAACTAAAATCCAAACCAATGCAAAATATTTTGAGATTAATGGTAGATTCAATAATCTCCCCTTTTATCCTATCATTTTTATTTTCAGAATGCTATACTTGAATCTAATTACATTTATTTAGTTTTTTTCCCCTATCACCAATAACAACTTGTAACCACCACCACCACCCCCCCTTAGAAGATAACAAACATCTACAACAGATATTTTGGGAATGTGGCTGTCATTCTCTAGGCTATTTCTTGTTGTGTTGGGACTGCTGGTAATTTTGAAGGATACTTAAAAAAAAATCAGAATAATTGTTGGGTCTTGGATGGATTATCCTGTGAGGCTGGATCATCTTAGCAGCCTTGAAGCTGTTCTTGATGCTGGATCACCTGGTCCATTTGTTTTTATTGGTTTCTGGTCCCCTTGTTCTGAAACATACACAATCTTTAAAAGGTAACATACATATCAGTATTAATACAGGTATAGACTGTGTATACAAGTTAGTCAAAGATGATATTTGTTTTATGTTTGAGTAGGTAAAAATAAACATTATGTGTTTTATAGTTTTTCTATGTTTTTGTTTGTTTGTTATGTGTGTAGCCAGGATTTTCAAAGGACCTTCCTTGATTAAACATGATCATCTTTAACTTTGAACAAATCCACAGCCTTTCATTTCCTGTGACAATAAAAGCATAACCTCTTTCCCAAAGTAGTGTAACTTTTGACTTAAATTCTAAAGTTAAGATATTTTAAAAATGCTTAATCCAGCAGCATTTATGATAAAGTGTTTCTTAGCAGCCACTGCTCCTTCCTCAGCAATCAAAAAATTCAATACAGTACAATGACATACAGTATTATCCAGACTCTCTGTATATTTTCCATCTTTACATGGCTTTTTTCTTTTATATTACATCACTGCTTTCTAAGAATTTTACTATTTTTACTCTCTCTGTCTCTGTCTGTCTCTGTCTCTCTCTACACACACACACACACACACACACACACACACACATTTTTAAACACAGTGTAACCTGATTAGAGGTATTTTTCTGTCTGGGTCCGTCTTCACTGAATATCTGTAACCCTTTCTGTCTGCATGAGCAAAACCCAAAACTTGCCATGCAACATGCTGGAGGCTCAGCTCATGATGGTGGCTCAAGACCATAGGAAAATACAGACCATATAAGAGACTGAAGGACCTTACCTATCGGCTTAGCTCATGGCCTGCTGGCATGGCTCACACTGGCAGCCCAAGCCTATAAGCAGATGATGGAGTCTCTGCATTGCAGACAGCATCAGAGACATGAGACTTGGAAGCCAAGTTTGGTTGCATAGCAACAAGTTTTTAGAGGCTCCCCTCAAGGCTTTTCAGGTTCCATGTGGAAATTCCAGCCCCACATTGGGTGCTAAGTCTCCACAATTCCTTCAGCCACAGCAATTCATTCTAGACAAAAGCCCTCCTTCATGGAAACGTAATCCTCATTTCAGTATCAATATATGTTCTGCTTTTTAAATGTTATGAGAGTAAAGTATTTTTAAACAAGTTCATCTAAGTATTATAATCAAATTACTTTAAGAAATGAAGTTTCAATTGAAGATATAGAGTTATTTGGTTGAAAGACATAACAGCAGGTCTCATCCTGTCTTTCCTGGGCAAATCAGAGTACAAGGTAACTTATCAAACCCAACCCGCTATCAAGAATTCTGTGTTCACTAGTGCTCATTAGCAAGCCAGAAATTATCGCTAAAATGAATATAGCTTATTCATAGATGACGGATATTATCTCTTTATCCCTTCCTCCTCCCCTTCTCCCTTTCCTTCCTTTCTTTCTCCTCCTTTCCCTTCATGTTTTTCTTCCCCTTCATCTTTTTCTTTTCTCCTTTTCTTCTTCTCTTCTTTCTCCTTCCCCTTCTCCTTCTTCTTCCTCACTTATTCTAAACAATGCTATCCATATGTGCATGGCTTTAGAGATATCTACTATGTTTGGCTCTTCTTTTTGGCTGCTGTAGTGCCTGAGCTACCATCTGTTCCACGAATCAGGTGAAGGCCTAGAGATTGAAATAAAGAGACAAGACAGCGGGGTCATTCGTTCAATTGCAATGTCGTAATGCCAAATGCCAATTGCCGTTTATTGAGGGGAAGAAACGGGTTTAAATACTGACTTACAGCACAGTGGAAAAAAAAAAAACAGGATTTTTAGGCTTAGCTCCTCTCCAAGAGGTGTGTGTTGTCACAAGGTGTGTGTTATCAAAACAAGAAGAGTACCAACAACAGCTTTGGGGCAAGGAGTTCCAGCGAACAGCTTCAGTCTTGCTCAAGGTGCCTCAGGGGTCCATGCAGAACCCTACAGGTCCCCCTTTCTTTCAATATAAACTAACATCTCTCTTAGGTGGCAGAGGATATCAGCATAATTCCTTACCCATCATTGGAGAGGTCACCCAGGCCTATAACCCTCCTGTGTTAGGTTGGATATTTGCCCCCTTCTGCCTTACCCATCTCTGGTGATTAGTTTGTCAACCACACATGGGCTGAGACATTTTCTCTTGAGCCAAAGACAATAGAATCTGTCTTGTTTGAAAGTTGCCCTGGGCCTGTCTAGTGTTGTGGCAAAGTAGTACTAAGTGCAAGGGCTATGAACCCCAGTAAGAGAGAACTTGCCCACTTTCTAAATAATCTGCCAACAAGTTGAAGTCCTTGTAAAAGGTCTTCTGCACTGGCATGTGGTACTCAGGTTTCATTGATGTTGATTCCCTGCATGGCTAAAGCCTGTGTATAATTTAGAAACTGATCACTCCAGGATCTCTGGAGAAAAATGATGCATTAACACAGATATGTATGAAATACAGAGAACAAGAAGCCATATGAGGCTCTCATAAAACATTCAAATGTTCATATATAGGAGGCTAGTTTGTAAATTTAGTTTAAAAATGCTAATTTGTACTAGATAATCAAGTGTGATTTAGGTGGCTAAGGTTTCAGCCAAATCATCTGATAGTTGATCCACTGTGCTTGCAGTATTTACAGATTGGGAGAGGGCTATTGCAGAAACCATTGCTTTGGTGGTGGAGGCAGCACTGGCAGCTGTGATCTTGAAATCTCCTTTCCTCTCTACTGTACAAGTTGGTCATCTGTAGAGGTCTCTGGCATAGGTACCACCTGGGGTACGTGGCTCACAACAGCGGTTACTTCATATGTCCAGCAGCTAACCAGTTGGCAGACCTGCTGAGAACAATTGAGACTTCCTCCAAAATTGGTAGCATTAGTTACAACATAAAAGAATGGAACCAGAATACAAGTGCTGAGATGAAGGTGAAATTCTTATCCTTTGGATCAAAATCTAAATTTATAGCCGCTTGAACCAAATTATAATTAGTGGCCAGAAAAAAGGCCACAGGTATCAGAATAGGTAGATTCTTGATGAAGGCCCATCGTACCTTCTCGTTGACTGTCACAATCATGGTCCCTCCCCATATGGTGAATCAGATGCTCAGGCATCCAAATAGGATTATCTGTGTCTTGTGGAAAGACACAAACCGACCCTCGGACCCATACTAGAACTGGGTTGGGGCCACACCATTGTCCAGTGGTGACATTGTTCCACATACTAAGCCATAGTCAGATGACCGAGGGCGCCAATGCCTGTCGGCTGCAGATCGAGCAGCAGTTAAAAATTTTTTAAATATAAAGGACAAGAAAAAGGTGAATATGAGGAGACCCTATAAATCCCCCCCCAATTTTTTATGAATATGGGCCTTAATTGTGCAATGTGTACGCTCCACCATGGCCTGACCCTGAGGCCAGGGATATCCATCTCATGTGAGATAAAAGATTTTTTGCAAAAAGAGTTGAAACCCTGACTAGTATAAGCAGGGCTATTATCAAATTTTAACTGTCTGGGCATTCCCATATAAGCAAAGGCTGACAAACAATAGCTCTTAGCATCCTTAAGTCTTTCTCCAGGCAAATACGAGATGAAAATGGGTATCCACAGATACATGAACAAATTGTATCCAGCCAAAGGAAGGAACATGGGTAACATCCATCTGCCAGATACAATTATTCGTGACACCCTGGGGGTTAACTCCAAGGTGTGGAACAGATAAGTATCGCGGTAAATAAGGATCAGGATAAACAAATAGGCCGAATAGATGTTTATTCAGGGAGAAATAACTTACAACCTAGACAGATGAACACCAGGAAATTCAACCCGATCCTCTCCTGTCTGAGTCACGCCAGAAAGAGAGCGCCTTTCCTGGCCCCCTCCGACCTCCTTCCACAGGTCACTCCGCCCATGGCTCCACCCCCCAATGGGCGTGGTCAGTGCCACAGAAGGACTATCTCACTACAGATAAGAACTCTGCACAGAGGACAATTCTTAACTATATTAATAGTTGGTCTCTAGTAATTTTAAAATGGAATTTAAGTGACCCTACATTAAGGTGGAAGGTTGTATGAGGTTTGTAGGCTGCTGCTTCATAACCAGACTCTCTCATCATCATGACAGCACTATCTGTTTTAGTATTAAAATTGGCAATAGCATTTCCTTCACTCAAAGGGCCAGGCAAATCAGAATGTTCTCAGAGATATCCTACAAAAATTGGATGAGAGTGCCTCCATAGTAGGCTTTGTATGGCTAGTAAATGTCCCTGTACATGAGAGACCAGAGGTATATAGGCAGCAGTTTCTAAGGGGGCCAAACTAAATTGAACCCAATTTACATCTCCCAATAAGTTTTGAAATTCATTAAGGGTAATCAATCTATCCAGCCTTAAAGTAAACTTTTTGAGGACGGATACCAGAATATAATAATTGATGACCCAGGTATTGATAGGGAAATTCTTGTTGCACCTTTTCTGGGGCTATTCTTAAGCCATCTAGTTGAAAATTATGTTGCAATTCTCCAAAAGCTTCATTTACTTCCTTGGGATCTGGGTCAGCTAAAAGAATATCATCCATATAATGTATAATATGCAGGGATTGAAATTTCTCCCTTATGGGGACAATGGCCAAAGATACATAAATTTGACAAATAGTGGGACTATTGGCCAGTTCTTGAGGCAACACTACCCATTGATATCTCTTATAGGGCTCATTAAAATTAATAGAAGGAATGCTAAATGAAAGTCGCTTACTATCCTGATGCAAGGGAATGGTAAAAAAGCAATCTTTTAGGTCTATAACTAATAAATGGCAGCCTTGAGGACTACCTACAGGGGAAGGTAAGCCAAGTTGGGTGCCTCCCATAATTTGCATATAATCATTAACAGCTCACAGATCTTGTAGGAGTCTCCATTTTCTAGATTTTTTTTTCTTTACAACAAAAATTGGCATATTCCATGGGGAAGTGGAAGAAACAATATGTCCTTCCTGCCTCTAATTGTTCCTTTATAAGTTGATGTGCAGACTGTAATTTCTCAATAGATAAGGGCCATTGCTCCACCTAGATTGTGTTATCAGTTTTCCAGATAATAGGAATGGGAACAGGCTGCACAGCAATAGCCCCTAAAGAAAATTTCTCAACCCAGAGCGATCTCTGGCTCTTTTGATAATTAAATTTTTGGATGCAACTGACTGAGGAGGGTCACCTTGGGGGAATTTACCCAATCTTCTTCCTTGTACATAACTTTGGTCAGCTAGCATATTTTTAACAGGCTCAGTAGTAAGGACGGCTCCCATGGCCTGAAGCACACCTCTTTCCCAAAGATTAACAGGGATAACTTAACACAAAAGGTTGAAAAAGTCCTGCATGTCCTTTATTATGTGACCATTTAAGAAACTGAGTGTTATATTTGGAGCCACAGCAGTACCCACTCCTCTGCTAAAGGCTAGCAAATCATCCATACAGATTCCTTTGGCTCTTAGGCCATGCTGGCTTTGGCCATTTCCCACCTATCTGCTTTGGAGGCCAGCTGTGGGAGGCACAGATCTCCAACACTTCCAGTTAATAAGACGATGACCTCATGTCTTTTTTTACTATAACCCAAGCAATTTAAATAGTACCTTTGCTAGGATTCACACCTTCATAATCACCATACATACAGAATATACATACATACATACATACATACATACATACATACATACAAACAAGATGGCATTTGTGCTCATAAGCTATGGAAATTCTTTGTTTTAATTGTTCAAATTCTGCTTCTATATTATCTTTTTCATCTATTACAGTAGGACTATCATCTCCTAGTTGAGATCCCTCTTGTTCTGATAGATTTTACAGATTCTAAATCTTGTACTTCCTCTAAAGTCCTAATCATCTCTGCCATTTTTTCTTTTACTTTATGGCAATGAATTCTTTAGCTGTCTTGTTTTAATCCTGGTGCCCTGTCTTTTCAATAGGGCCACTAATTGCCCACTGGGAATTTCCTTAGAGTTACTGGCACCCATCCTTCAATACACCCTAATTTACTTACTTTGCCGGCCGGCCTCCAAGGGCAATATCTTAGGTGATCCTTTCTTTCCTGATCTTGGTGGGACCTCCACTGTAGTGCCCACCCTACAATCTATTCCACAAATAGGGCAAAGGCCTAGAGATTGAAATAAAGAGACAAGACAGCGGGGTCATTCGTTCAATTGCAATGTCGGAATGCCAAATGCCAAATGCTATTTATTGAGGGGAAGAAACGGGTTTAAATACTGATTTACAGCACAGTGGAAAATAATAGGATTTTTAGGCTTAGCTCCTCCCCAAGAGGTGTGTGTTGTCATGAGGTGTGTGTTATCAAAACAAGAAGAGTACCAACAACAGCTTTGGGGCAAGGAGTTCCAGCGAACAGCTTCAGGCTTGCTCAATGTGCCTCGGGGGTCCATGCAGGTTCCTACAGGCTGCAGCATATTTGCAATGATTCAATTGTCCAGAATTGTCATTTAGTTATTATATTATATACTTTTCTTTCTTTATTGTCAATGTTAAATTAATAATTACTAATTATGTTGTTACCATGAGTATAGTCATTCCCAATGTTTGGAATATGATATTATACGATTCATGGACATTTTCAATTTCAACAAGTGTGTGTGTGTGTGTGTGTGTGTGTGTGTGTGTGTGATGAAAAATAAACCAGAGACTGGTATTGGGGTTCAAGCTTCAAGCTGAAGATAAGAGAAACAAAGTAGAGAGCTATTAGCTCTTACCTCTTCCCCAAACCAAAGGGTTAATTTAATCAACAGATTGCTCCGAACTTCATTACTTCTCAGATTCTCTCAGATTGCTATGATTTCCTCAACTCAGACTGAATGCATCTTAAACTGTCTGGGATTAGAAATTTTATATTTACTACATATTTCTATGTTATGAGATTCATTAAAAATGCACATTTTTTCTTAGCAACATCACCTAGGTATATAATGGTGACCGGGAGTTTCTCTGGAGTGTGTCAAGAAAACAAATTACAATAATGTACAGTATTATATTGCAGTCTATTAGGAAGCCCAGGTATTTGGCATGAGAGAGTAACACAATTTGGGACACATTAATTTTGGCACTAGAAAATTTCTGGTATCTGAAAAAACTCAGTTAAGATGTAAAATATGTTAGTTTTGTAAACACACACACACATATATAATATATATATATATATATATATATATATATATTACTTAGTATAAATTTTGATATTCACCTGTATCTTAATGAAGCCAGTATTTTATTTAAAACTATGATAATTAAGCATACCTAACATTATTTTAATAATATGCCCTAAATAGATATATTCACATCCATCTTTTGATTAATCATTTAGTTACAAAGGACAAAGTTCTCACTTAAAAGCTCTGAAAAACAGGATACAAAATAACAACAATAATAACAACAGAAAAGCTAAGCATAATCATATAATGGCTACTAGAGAAAATATATTTTATATTTTACCACATAAGAGATATATCTTGTCTTATTTTAATTACTCACAATGCTTTCTCCACAGTAAAGCCAAGCAATTATGTGCATAATTAAAACAACTTTATCAACCTCTTGTTACAGTAACAGTTATCTAGTATCATTAATTTTCTGGAAGTGCTATTTTTATTGATAGCCTTAATTACTCATTCTTGGAGAAAATGTAAGGCATTCTTTAGAGTGTATGATCATTCTCTGATCTTGTATTATAGATTGTAACATCTCTTTTCACTCAGACAAATGTATAATGTTCTTGTGATGCTTAGATTGCATCTTAATTAAAGTTTTCTAACTGGGAAAATTAGGGACAATTTGATACAAAAGAATAGAGATTTAATACTGAGGTTCAATACTGAGATAATTTGAGACACACCATTCTTAATAATAGTATACAGAATTAATCTCTATAGGTCATCATGACAACCTAAAAACTCATCAAGAAAAATGTTTGTACTTCAATCTTACCCATTCTATTCTTTATTGCACAATAGATTTTGTAAATTCAGATTGCATCTTACAGTTATAACCATTTATGAAATCTTTTAAAAAAGTCCCAGAATCCTTTGTTATATTTTTGTTTAATTATGAGTTTTGGTTCTATTTTAGAGTCTGGATGCATAATTGTTGGGAATAAATGAAAAGTTATTGAGGGTAAAGAAATGACAGTTCCTCCATTCTTCTGAAAAGTCATCAAAGGACAAGCCTGTTTTTTTCTTTGTGACTTTCTTTTGGCTTTGAGAGCCAGAAGTGCCATCATACAACAAACACACATTGCAAAACCACAGAGATGAAAATGAAGTTCTAAATTACCATGTACACAGTGTTGAGTTATCCTGGAGAAAGGCATACATGTGAAAGAAGATATTTAAAATTGCTGCATAAAATATCTGTAAATGAAACAAAATGCTTTATTATTATTATTATTTTGCAGAAATGGCAGTGGTTATAAGAACAAGGTGTTCACAGACACAGCCCAGGATAAAGCTCATTCCACATTTTGTGGTTGTCATCATAACAATTGTGAAAATGAGGAATAATGTCTGTTCTCCCAGAATCACACATAAGTAGCTAAATGAAGGCAAGCACAGTGGCATAGTAGATACCATCTGGGAGTGGCTCATAGGAAGTAAGTTCAGAAATTCTCAGCCAATATGAACAGTGTTCTCATTGTGTCTTCCCAGATACAGCTGTGCCTGAGTTCTAGGATCGCAAGGATTCAAGGATTTGGAATAATTAAGGAAAGTTGTGTGGTTTCCCCTCATACTGTCACCACCACCACCCCCACCTCCCACCCCTGTGTCTACTCCAAACTAAATATGCAGCTGACAGTAATGGAAGTCTTTAAAGTATTTAGAAGATGATCATATGGACCTAAAACTACAGATATAAGAAAAAGAAAATAAAGATGTGAACAGTGGTGACCACTACTCTTGTTTGTACTGTTCAATTATATTCCTTTATTGAACAAATACTATTGAGTAGATTACATTTTGATGATGCTCTCTAGAGACAAAGTTTTATTTTAATCCTATGCAGATAATCATTATATTAATTGGAGGCATTCGACCTTCTATTCTAAGATAATTTTATCAGTCCTGTAAGGAAATGCACTGTTATACTGAGTGACCATGTTGAAAATGGCCAGCTGTTGTCATAACACAGCTCACAATTGGTGGTATGCATCAATCATGATGGTCATTGACTACAAGTGACTCACTGCACCATCACAGAGAGTATTAGTGGCTATTAGCATGATCCTTCTTAGTTCTCTAAGAAATCCAAAGGCTCACAGTTCAAAAATCAGACCCACTTTTAGGTTTCTTTTTTATGCATTATTGTATTCTACACAATCTTAAGATTTTCCTTTCTTTAAAGACAAATCTATATCTATCTATATCTGTATCTGTCTATCTATCTATCTATCTGTCTGTCTGTCTATACAGATATATTCAAAACAAAGAAGAATGAATTATGTTGTTGTTTTTGATACAACTATTGCCTATGAAACACAAATAGAAGACTCAGCGCCCACGTGGAGTTTATTGAGAGAAGGGAGAGAAAGGGGGTAGCTGGTGGCCAACTGAAAGCAGGGGAGGGAAAGAGAGAGAGACAGAGACACAGAGAGAGACAGAGATAAGAAAGAGAAAGACAGAAAGAGCAGAGGGAGAGAAGGCAAGAGACAGAGAAGGCCAGAGAGAGGGGGCCAGAGAGAGAGGGGTGCTTGCTTTAAAAAGGGGGGCTTGCCTAAACTAGAGCAAACAATCAGAATAATACATATGTAGTATTCAGTACACACAATAAAAGCTAAAGAAATTCAAAACCTGTATAAAACAAGAGAGAGAGAGAGAGAGAGAGAAATCATACATCTTAAGAGATACAGGGGTAAAGGTCCTCTCCACCCTTTGATCATACCTGTCTCTGTACCCAATAGAACTTACTGCACTTAATAAGACATGCAGACATTTTAGTACTGAGTGTATTAAAAGAATTAAACACATTTTCTAAAATCTTTCAATGACAAGTTGGTACCCTTTAGCTAACTAAAGCTAAAGGAAGGTGGGAAAAGGGAATTAACTAGTATTTTGTAACCATTTTTAACAATTTCTTATTTTCAAAACACTGCTTTTATAACAGAAGTGTTTTACACTTGCACAATATTAATTACTTTATTATACATGGAAGCCTGTGGTTATTCTGATTGTTTGCTCTAGTTTAGGCTCTACCAATATTTATTGCTCTACCAATAAAAGTCCTGTTAATCACCAAATTGGAAAAAAAGGGGGGGGGACTTGCCCCGTGTGCAGCCAGATAAGCCTGACATAGCGATGGATGACATGGCCATGAGCGTCCTGCCCTTCGTCGAGGTTGGGGTCAGCAGACTGCTGGTTCCCAACAAGTTCACCAGATGAATATGACCTGTCTGGATAGCTTTTAATTTAGGCTAAGTCAGGATGGAGCCATGAATGCATTCTGGCCAAACTCTGATTCTTACCATCATTTGTGGAAGAATTGGTGCTCAGTTCCCTTTGAAGTACCTACATCTATGGAAAAGGAGTTTTCCCATATATTTTCAATAGAATTGCCGAAGCCTGATACTACGGAAATCTGTTGGATGTAAACATTCCAAATGAAGAAAAAATTGTTTGACCTTTCAAGATGGCTTATCAAGAACTGCCAGGAAAGCCTGACATCATGAGTGTAATATAAAGATTCCACTGTGAAAGGAGAGAACTGACTCCAGGCACATCCTACAGAATGTGATGGTGTGTATGTGTGCAATCCACTCGCATATTTCACACATACATATACAATAACGATAAATAAATTTAAAACATTTAACAAAACCAAAATTTGGGGAATAAAGAATATATGTGCGATTTAACCTTTGTACTTTTTAATTTTCTTAATCTGAAAATTAGTGATAATTATTCTCCCTTTACAAGCTCTGAAATGGAAGTGAATAATATAAGAAATGAAAATGTCCAAAACAATGCTTGGTCTGGAACATCCTTTGAAGATATATCATATTGCTTTCTTTCTATCTAAAACAATACAGACTGTACTGAAGCATAAACTAAAACAGTTAGTTGGCAGGTTTGTAGTTCCTTGGCTTGCATCTTGGATGATGGAAAAAATCCCACATAATCCAGAGATTAATATACACCCATGAGAATCTTGTTAACAAGGTACCCCACACACTGTTATAGGTATTTCTAGCCCCAAACTTGTAGGGATCATGCACTAACTGTGACATAGAAGGGAATCAAGGCTTAGCCTACTCAATTTTACAACAAATGTGAGAACAGAGGTGGTCTGTAGTGAGATATCCACTCTGCCAACACCTGTTACACTGACCATGTCCATTGGGGGTATGGACACATTGCAGACATGACATGTGGGGAGGCTAGGTCGGGGATTCAGGACCCCAGCTGGCTCTCTTACTTCCTGGTTGGGTTGCAGAGAGCATCTGGGTGACATCCTTGGAGAGGGAAACCACAGTAGTCATCTGTTTCAGGTGTGAGTGATTTCTCCCCAAATAAATATCATTCAATGTGTACTGTGTCCCGGCGAATCTTATTTTCTAAGCAATAGTGTTTTTTCCCCCTAACATGTGTTGACAGATACACTTCAAATAATTTTAATAGCAGTTAACATTTGGAAAATATGCATTGGAGAACTACAAAACTTTTAAATACCTAACATTACATATTGTACTTTTAATACCTTAAGTGGCCTCTTGCCTATCCACACATAGTTTGAAACTAGGAGAAACCTAAGAAGTTAATCGAACAGTCTCTTGCCAGTCAGTCCATAGTCATTAACTAGCTCACTTTGAGCACTGTGCTGAAGAAGGTTTGTTCTGTTTAGTGAGCTGGTCACCTCAGGTTTTTACCATCACTCCAGATCCTATATCCAACCCACGTGGTTAAAACTCACACATGCCATTGTTCCCAAGGAGTAAAGAGTGGTGATATATATTGTCACAAAGTCATTAACTAAAGTAGAAATCCAAATGCATCCTAAAAGGAGCAGTCAATAACCTCCATGAAATAATATTTACAGTTTCAATAAGAATGTCAAAATTGAACAAATAATACAAATGAACAAAGACAGTGTTACAGCATAGGCAAATGAAGTCAAGCATAGGTTTATGAATATACTATGAATCACAAGACACATAAACCCTGGATATATATTCATTCCATTCACAATGTATAGGCCACTAAATGTCACAGGCAATATGAAATTACTTATGCAAAAGAGCATTTATCCTAATAGAAATAGAACAAAGAGAAAAAACAGATCATTGAGAATCTGAGAATCTAAGAAGAGGTCTATCTTGCTGATATTAATGAGAACATCTAATAATTATTGAGAAAGTTATATGAAAATTGTTACTAAATAAAAATAACAACCAATGGCTTGAAAAGTAGCTCAGCAGATAATTGTACTTGCTGATGATCCTGATAACTTGAGCTTGATCTCAGAAATTATATAGTGGAAGGAACAAACCGATTCCCACAAGCTGTACTCTGATCTCTTCTTGTGTGCCATGTCATGAGCATAAGTACAGACACTGATAAGCAGATGTATACACACAGATGGATGGAGGGAGGTAAGGAGAGGGAGGGAGAGAGGGAGGGGAAAGGGAGGAGGGGGAGAGAATAAATAAATGTATTTTTAATTTTTTATTTGATAAAATTAACCACTAGTAATGGCAACTGAACAAATTAATAATAGTTTGCTAAGATTACAAATGTTAATAAATATAAACCATGGAAATAACTTCCACCCATGGACACATCATTTGATGATATTTTAAAGTTTTTAGTTTTGTTTATTTTTATTAGTGTCAAATAATTATTTGTTTCAGTATATATATTTCTTTAGCAAATTATGTGGTTTTTGAAGAGCTTTTCTTTAAAAATTAATGTGGTATGCCTAAAATTTATAACATTATATTTGATATTTATGATTAACATGGGCTAAAAACAATACATTTGACCAAATGTGCAAGATTTTTAACATTTTGTAAGGTTAGAAAATACTGCTGCAGATATCTGAACTTTAATTTGTAAGATATACACACACAAACATATGTATTTACATATGTATGTATATATGTATGTGTGTTTGTATGTATGTATATGCATGGGCATATTATCCAGAAGTTTTTGTTCCTATTCCCTCCTTGTTTGATTGTTTTAAAGAAATGTTTTAAGAGGTAGGGCCTCAAGCAAAGGAGTGTTAGATGGCAACATTTGATCAGGGAGTCTGCTCCCTTGATTTCATTTATTGAAACTGAAAACGCATGATCAGGAAGGGTAGGGTTCCACCTGAAAAGTTTCATTTTCTTTAGATTGGTCCATTCTCTCTCTCTCTACCTTTCTCTCTCTCTCTCACCCCCACATGCCCCCCCCCACACATAGGCACATGTAGTCACACATACACACACATATATATGTACAAACAAACACATAATTTCTCTACTAGAAAAGCATAACAAATTTTGTTTAATTAAAATAGCCCATAAAAGCCATATATGTATCAGTTCTGGTAAATAAAATCTATTTTTCCAAAACATTTTTAAACTTGTTTAAATGCTATTTTGCTGCCTCAAGTGTAATTTAAAAAAAACTTCACATGGGTTAATTGGACATTTGCCTATATATGTTTGGTGTGAAACTAACATTAAAATAACAAGTTAATAAGCATGGTCTATACTCATTCCATTTATGAGCTATTAATAAACAATTATCGAAATTGTAATTTCTTTCTTAAGTAATTTTTATCACAAAAAATGAGTATTTTCCTTTTGAAGCAATTGCCCAAATTTCAAAGAAGCCATAGCAACAACTGGTTTAAATGTAATAAAGAGAAAGTATATATTATAAGTCATACATGCAAGACATATAGGATTCAGATTTTGATTTCTCTTTTGGAGGGCATTTTGTATAGTTCAACAGATAACTGTAGGCATGTGCTGCAGAATAGAAATTGAAGAAAAGTTAAAGAAAGTTGAGGAGTTATTTCAATTATTCCTGTGATTCCAATTTCCATTTGAAAATACACAAGGCTCCCACAAGAGGAGTAAAAATTATTTGAGGCCTTAACACAAGCACATATTTGGCAATTCCAGGTGGGCTCCTTCAAACAGAGTAAAGGGGAAAATACTTAGTTTCCTAATGAAAGCATTCTGGCACTCTGAGTTTACACACTGTAAAAAGGGACATTAACTCTCACTTTTTGGCTATGTAATAGCTCCTGGGCATATGTCCCAGAGGCTTTTGTTCTTGTTCCTTCCTTGATTGGGTTTTAAAAAGAAAGTTTTAAGAGCTAGGGCCCCCAGCAGAACAGTGTTTGATGGGAACAGTAGATCTGGAAGTCAGTTCCCTCCTTTTTATTTCTTGAAATTAAAACTGCATGATGAGGGAGGAGCAGATTCCATGTGAAGGGTTTCTGTTTGTTTACGATGCGCCCTTGATCCTCCATGTGCCATAATCCCTCATGCAATTTACTATGCACAAAGTCAAATCCAGTGCAATAAGCATGTTCACAGGAATGACCTCAAACTCTAAACTGCAAGTAGAAGAACAGAGTGTTAGTACTGAATTTGCAGTTCTCCAGGAAGTCGTGGGTGAATGTGCAACGTACAGAAATATTTGTTAATTGTTAACATCCCTCAGGGTCGTCATGCTGTTGACCACAGAGAAAACCAACAACAAAATTCTGCTGAAAACTTCTGAGCACTTGCTGCCTCATATGTCCTTGTCCTGTTAGGAGGCCTGAGGGATAACTCCTACCCATACATCTCATTCAGGTTGCAATATACAGTACAACATTCTAAATTATATCTTTTCATACCTTATAAGAAGTTTTCTTCAGCCTTTACAAAACAAAGCAGGGTAGTAAGACACGAGTTGCTTAAATTCACAAAGAGTTTCAAACATGTAAAGATAACAATTTATATCATTATTATCAATTGCTTTATTAGAAGAAATCAGTTTATCCCTAATATTGTTGGACTTTGACTTTAAATTGCAATGATTGATCACAATAACTAAAATTTAAGTTTTTAATATCTCAGTGTACTGGGTGAGTAAGAGATCAAACACAGAGTATTAAATTTTTTGTTATAATGTGCATATGAATTTCTTGAGAGTACAGCACTACAACAAAAATACCTCAGATTAATTTAAAAAGCAAGGATCATGAAGAAAAACATATTACATGTCCTTACTCAGATAAGTATTAAAACCTTGATCTCAAAGAAGAGTCAAAGAGTTCTAACTAGAGTCTGTGAGGATCCAAAGAAGTTAGATAATGGGCACCATAGTATATTTGAATAGGAGGAATACGCTCTGTGTTCTTACAACACAGTGGGATGATATGAGTTTACAGCAACATGTTGTGTATTTCATGTAGAACTGAAAGAATGATCACTGTGTGCAAACTTGAATAAATAATAATGATGTAGGCTACCTTTTCAGACCACTGCACATTGCATACATGTATTGATTTATTATTTTTGACTTTGAGCATATGTGGTTACATGTCTGTTAATACTAAAGAATACTAAGGGATGACTCAAGAAGCTGTAGGTAAACATTCTCTTATGGTAATTTAAAATAAATATATAGTATACATAATTATATGTGTATAGTTATTGTTTAAATATAGCTATGCAGTAATGTTCCCTCAAAGAACCACACACTATGTTACAAAACCCTAGTCCCTGGCATAAGAAAGCCTTCTTCAAGTTGTTGGTTATGGTTGTCACAGAGAGTCCCAAGATAATATAGATTATTGGTATTTTCCTTGGTTTCCTCCAGGAACTTGAATGCAAATTGCTATTGCTGAGAAAGATACCATGTACTTTGAACACACAAACTGGAGTACTGAGCTGGAACTCACCTATAAGCCTTTTTCCTAAGAACTACCTCTCATAGTATTCAAAGATGATATGTAATTTACCAAGGGAGAAAAGAAATTGATAGTTGTACACAGATGTAATGCCTGTGAACCACACAATGACTAGAATGGCATGATATAACCAAGGGCACAATAATGGTCCCTATATCTTGGAGGTAACCAGAAATAGTCTAATTAGATTTTCAGGCTCACTCAAAAGGAAGGAATTCATACTTTGTGTGGTACTGCAAACCTAATCAATTACCTGTAGCTAGTGATGTCATGAAACCGTTAACATACTACTACCATTTTCCTAAACCAGTACAATTGCCAACTGCATCCTAAATACCTATTGTTATATCCACAGTAAGTGTAGCTCTCACCCTTCATAAAAGTAGCTTCTTTTGAAGGCCCACTAAGACCATCACAGAAATATACATATGACCACAATGCAGATTAAAAACTGACTGTGGGTACTTAACCACAGCTAATACACCTAAAACAGTACCCTCATATCTAAGGCACAGTGAATATTATGTAATAGGAGGCAGAAAGATTTTAAGAGCCAGAGGACTTGAAAATTTGCCATGCTTCTTACGGAAGGGAGTTGCTTTATGAAATCTCTAGATTGCACTCACCTAAACTAGACTTGCACAGTGACAACTCCAGTTGACAGAGCAACATGTTGGAGCAATATCTCACACTAGATGATGAGCCACAAATGATAATGGTTTCTAAGAGAGCAGTTATCATTTATCAGTATTCTCTTAATAGATTACACACTA
The DNA here is from genome assembly GCF_943737965.1 of Phodopus roborovskii. Lineage (NCBI taxonomy): Eukaryota > Metazoa > Chordata > Mammalia > Rodentia > Cricetidae > Phodopus > Phodopus roborovskii. Next base: position 15,644,001 of record NW_026126540.1, read on the forward strand.
CACACACACACACACTTAATGGACTCAGTTGTATAAATACAGATGCATGTATGCATAGATATACACATGTAGAAATATATGTAGCAGTAAAATTAAAGGAGAGGTCATGAATTTGAGAGGGATTTGGGAAGATGTGGAAACAGTTGAAATGAAAATGGTGTAATGCTGTAATATATTACCCACATATAAAATTCTCAGAATAAAATAGAGAAGAAATACAAAGCAGATATAGATAGAAAGATAGATAGATAGACAGACAGAGAGATATATAGACATATAGATAGATGAATGATAGATAGATAGAGGTAATCTTGGGCTTGGTAGTGAATATATATGTATTTATAAAGTGTCTCCAATAAATCTTTTATTAAAAAAGTTGTCTGATCCATGACAGTAAAAGTTTTACATTTATTATGTATTACCAGTTTTTGATAATATTTGATCTCATTATTATTGAAAAAACTAAAATTCACTAAATAAAAGAACAGAGTCAAATAATTTCATGTATGAGGTACAGATGAGTTTAAAAATTAAGTTTTGAAATATCTTTACAAATTTCGAATATCCCATTTTGTGAGCAGTGTCCTTTGGTTATTTTCAGTATCTATGAGGACTAAGAGTTCATTATAAGTGCAATTGTAAGAGTAATTATAAGTGAAAATTCTCATTTATAAATTTTACTTTAACATATTTATTAAAGAAATGCACAGAATATATGCAAAAAATGGGCTGAAATTGTGTGCATTTTAATATCACAGTGAACACTGACAATATTCTCCACTAATTATATTAGTAATATTTGTTTACAGCTTACCAGATCTTTCCATCTTTTGAGAATGTTTATTTAATTAAATAGATGTGTCATAGAGAATAGTTAATTGAAGACAATGATTTCGCACTTACTATCTATGAAATGATGCTTTGATTATGTGGAATTTTATAGGTTAGACTAGGTTAAAAATAACATTCCCTCAGACAGCAGTGCCATGGCAATATAATTTTAAGTTCCACAGAGGAAAACACTGAGAAGACTGTGAAGATGCAATACATTCTAGTATTAGTCTATTAGATGTCATTAAAGAGATAAGAAAGCACATGATAAAATTAATAAAAGATGAACAAATGATGACTACCAATCAGTAAATAAAGCCTTGAAAAATACTGCCACTGAAACATAAAGGTAAGGTCTGTATTCAAGATTTATGCTCACAGCTCACACACAAACACACACACACACACACACACGCGCGTGCGCACGTATAATAAATATATAGCAGATATACATGTAATTGACAAAGGAAGAGAGCAAAAAGGGAAGAAAGAAATAATTTAAAGAAATAATTTCTAGTAGCTCTTCTCAGTTAAAAATTATTTGGATGAAATGGCTCCTTTTTCTGTTCTGGAAAACAAAAGTTTGTAACCACATTTACAGATATATTACATTCCAACAGATATAATTATTAAAAATAAAATGTATATTTTGTTAAAAATAAAATCTCTTTTATCATAAAGATAATATAAAATTCTAATCTACGAAAGAATGAAGTCAGATACTTATTTCATTCTTGATTTCAGCAATGTATTGTTTTCTTTTAATTCAGTTTAATAATGGCTACAATACAGTATCTGTATTGTGTTGAAGTATGTTTCTTTTGTTTCTACGTTCATCCTTTTGCTCCTAGGATTTTGTCTTAAAGGTTTTTAATTTAAAAAATCATGTCGTGTGTGTGTGTGTGTGTGTGTGTGTGTGTGTGTGTGTGTGTGTGTGTTTATGTCTGTGAGGAGACATATGTAAGTATACGTATATGAATGCAGATGTCTAAATGTCTAACATGCCTGAAAGGGGCACTGGATCTTCTGGGGTGATTGATAGCCATCTAATGTGGATGCAGCAAAACAAACAGATTCCGGTCCCCTACAAGAGACATATACATTCTAACCATCATTCCAGTCTTTCAAGAGTGTTGATGGACCTAGTCAAATTTCTTTCCTGAAGCCAGAGATATGATCATGAAATTTCTATCTTAGAGTCTATGATGTTTGTGGTGTTACATTTACTGATTTGTAGTTTTTGAGCCATCCTTTGAATCCCTGGAAATCTAAAGTGACTGTAGTTAGTGATCTTTTTGTGAAGCATTGTTAAATTTAGCTTCCTAGTATTTTATTGAGAATATCTGGATGCATGTTCATCAGGAAGCTTGGCATTTTCTTTCTCAGTTTGTCACTATGTGGTTTTGTTAGAACTAGCTTCATATTTTGGTAGCATTTCTTTTTATATCTTATTAAATAGTTTAAAGCACATTCATACCCAGGCAGGGGTAGTCCACACCTTAATCCCAGCACTCAGGAGGTAGAGATTTCTGAGTATGAGACCAGCCTGGTCCATAGAGTGAGTTCCAGGGCGGCACAGAGAAACTTGCCTTAAAGAAACAAAAAGAACATTGGTGATAGTCCATCTTTAAAGTTGAGAAGAACTTAGCAGCATGCTCATCTGGACCAGAGCTGTAGTTAAAGAGACTTAAAGAAAATTACTATCTCAATCCCATTGCTTGATCAAGGTCTACTTTGGTTGTTTAAATCCTCTTTTTTTTTTTTTTTATTTCCAGTGATTTTAGCCACATGACTACAGATGTGAGCAATTGTCTCTGGCTAGTGTAAACCTATTTTAACAAGGAAGTAAAATAAACTTGGTATGTAGGGTCGGTTTGACTATTCATAAGTTATTGCATCATAGGTCCTATTTACACTTGTAGTCCAATTGCACAAATTTTCATTTATCTCATGGGGAAATGTGATGATTTGTAAAGTCATCCTGGAATATTCATAAAAATTACAAACTTACCATGTCTGGTGTTCATGGTGCTTTGTTTTTTTCATATGTAATTTTCTTTGACAGTAATCATGATTTCAATTGCTATCCTCCCTCTCAGGTATTCCTGTAGAAAGTTAGACATCTATAATCCACTCCCAGAAATGGTAACATCAAACAGAACTTTAAAGAGAAAGCACTGAATTACTAATCATACTGAGGAATCAAGATTTTGCAAGAGCTTAAGTTCACAGCATTTTTTTTTTTTTTTTGCAAAATGCAAGAATCCTAAGAGAATTGATTTTACCCAAAAATAATCAAAGTATAAAATTGTGAGATAATTTAAATGACAAATTTTCGTGTAAACATAATTCTAATTATGTAATTATTATAATGTATAATGATAGCATGCTCTCTTTCCAACAGTGATTACTAAGCATTAAAACATTTGAAAGTATTGTGAAGTAGCAAGTGGAATAAAAAGAGAAGTCAGATGTGTAGAAGATGATAACTAAGAAATGGAGGAAACCATTGTTCTATGACACTATTTTCCCCTTACTCGGTTGCCTTGTCCAGCCTTGATAGGAGGGTTTGTGCCTAGCCTAATTGCATCTTGTTTACTGTGTACTGTTGGTATTCCTGGGAGGCCTGCTCTTTTCTGAAGGGAAATGGATGAGCAATATATTAGGGGAGGGGATGGTGACCTGGAATGAATGGAAAGAAGGGAAGCTGCATTCCAGGATATGTTATAGCAGAGAAAAATAAATGAAGAGAAAAGAGAAAAAAATAATTCTCTAAACAGCTGTTTGTTCTCTAAAACCATGAAATTCAGTCCTCCTCCTGCATCACATTCATACTTGAGCTGCCTCACACTTTCTCATTCTAAAGTTTGTCCCCATATTAACAAAAGTCAACACTAGCATTTTTTTCCAGTCACTACAGGCAAAAGACCCCTGGAGTTTTAGTGTTTGAAGACCAGGTTTGTTTATCTGTTTTGACAGCATATTTTTATGGGCCACAGTTGGAAAGCCAATGGGAGAAGGAACAAAATTTACACCAAAGACCAATCTCATTTCTTTTGCTTGGTTTTGTAAAACTGGCTATCTTGTTATTATAATTTTATATTATATTATACAGAATGTTTTATTCAACCTCCCTTGAGTCTCTTCATAGAAGAATTTCAGAGAACTAATTAAAAAACCTCATGAGTTACACTCAGCCATTAGGTAGACTTGATTTCAGACCCATCAGCATGCACATTAGAGAGTTCTGTCCTCAAAATGAGTAAGTAACAAATTAGAATGAAGGACATATTTGTCTTTCTGCACATTTACCTGCAAACTGGTAACAGTGTACATGCACTGTAGATGGAAGTGGGGTATTCTTTCAGGGGAACTGCTTTTCCCATTCTTGTGAGTTGCTTTGAACATCATTTCCAACAAGTGTGCCAATTAGGGAAATGGTGTAAGCCAAGCCTTCCTGAATTCTAAGCCAACTTGCATCACTGTGAATATCTCATTTCTGTTGTTTTTAAATATATATTCAGAATCAAATCATGAAAACTGACTTGTTCTTTCACAATCCTGAGAAGATAGGTGTCAGTCAATAGCCCCTGTTGACCCCACCACACATATTGCTCTTTAGAGTTTGTACTCACCCTCTCACTCACTTGGGAAGTTTATGTTGATTATGAAACTTAGCATTTACCTAGCTCTGTTTAGCTGTAGTCTTTGGAGACCAGAAGCTGTGGTACAAGGATCAGGGAGCTGGCAAAGGCAATTTTGGGCTACAGTTCAGGGAAGGTCTCCAGCCTCAGCAAAGTTCAAACCAAAGCAGTTATAAGGATTGGGCAATGATTATGTAAAATTGAAATTATTTATGAAAAAGGCTGTCAATGGAGTTTATGAGAAACATAGCCAGGCACCAGTTAAAAGTCCCAAGGGGGTCTAGACTTACTGAATGGGCATGGCAGGTAGGATGAGGCTGGTCTGAGGTTTTATGCAATCCTCCCTGACTTCATGGAAGTTCTGGGCAACTTGAATTACCTATAACTTCTAAGCAACAATCTGGATATCACATCCACAGTTATTTTTTTTTGAAAGAAGTGGAGTTACATTGCTTTAACCAGTCACAAAAAATGACTTAGAAATACACCTATAGTGAATTGGAAATAAAATAAATACACCAACAATTCAGGCTGTCCTTTTATCTTTCTGTAAAATGAAGTCTCTGGTTATGAAATAGTACACAGAGCCAAGTAAACTATAATAGCAGGCAGGTATAAAACTACATTTGTATTTACCTTGGGACTTAATCTTCAGTTTCTTTATCCCATCAGATTTGTTTCTTTCCTAGAATTCCAGGTTCCAACTTTCTGTTCTTCTTTGAAATGTTTTCAGTAGGGAAAGGAACTCCACATTTCTTCTAACCTTTCCCAGTCCTCCAAACCCCAATTATGTAATCTCTCATTAGCCTCAACTCCAAAAGATGGTTTGAATTCATTGATTTTTCTTAGGTTTCTTAGACTTCAATATTTATACATTTTAATAATTATGTAGCAGTTTCAATATAGAAATGGACATTTTTGTGAAAATTATGCAAAATTAAAATCAAGATATATGAGAGAAACAACAATTAACCCATTGGAAATTCAGCTGCCTTTCTCATAGTCTATTGATTTGATTGCATTCTTTATTTAATAGGTGATTATTATTTAATATAATAATCCAATTTTACTGTCAACTCAAAAAAAAGTCACTACAAAAGTAGTGATCCAGTTAGCTACTTCCTGAATATTTTATCATATCCATCTGTTTATAAATTGTCAACATGAAAGATAAAAAGCCTTAGTAATAGTAAGAAAAAAAAGGAAGATACTCCTTGTGTTCCTTAGAATCTTTAGAATCACAACAGAAACAGCAGACACTTCATGACTACAGATAAATGGGCATGGTTTCAGTTTCCCAGGGCATGAGTTTTAGGGTACTTTATCTCAAAAATTTCTTAGTGTTTCTTTGCATCACTGGCATTTGAGCACACATATTTCCTTTTGTGTGAGTTGGGCATTGAGAGATGCTTGGCAACACCCTTGGGCTGACCCAAGGCATGCTCAAAGTGTGACATGGGAAGCATCTCCAGATTGTGCCAAGAATTTCCCAAAGAAGCAAACCTGCTCCCAGTAGAAGGCAGATGACAGCACATGCTGAAACGCTACCCCTCTGCTTAGGCAAATGTCTTGCTGCTTCCCTATTTGAAAATTAAATTCCCACAAAGTACTTTTAAAAATGAATGTTTAATGTCCTCTTCCAAACACTTCCTTATAAGTGTTCTGCGTTGGCAACTAGATAGGCATTATGATTTTAATATGTTCTGTTAGTTTGGTATGTAGCCTGAACTGAAGATCCTGGCTTAGAAATTAATTGTTAGCTATAACATGAGTCATCACTTTATTTAAGAGAACTATTTATGTTGGTTTATTAGCAAAAGACTACTAAGGTTAAAAAAAAAAGCACAAACAAAGCATTATGAGACTAAAATTCTTCAAAAATATAATTGAGCGTTGTGGTAGTTTGAATAGGTATGGTCCTCACAGACCACATGTGTTTGAATGCTTGGCCCATAGGGACCAGCACTATTAGGAGGTATAGCATTGCTGGAGTAGGTGTGGCTTTATTGTAGGGAGTGTGGCACTGTAATGATGAGCTTTGAAGTCTCAAATATGCTGAAGCTATGCCTACTGTGTTACAGTCTCCTTCTGCTGCCTGAGGATCAAGATGCAGAACTTTCAGCTCCTTCTCCAGCATAATGCCTGCCTGCATGATACCCACAATGATGAAAATGGACTTAACCTCTGAATTTAAGCTAGTCTTAATTAACTGTTTTCCTTTATAAGTGTTGCCTTGGTCATGGTATCTTTCCACAAGAATAAAGCCCTAAGACAAGCTTGTTTTGTGTTGGTCATTTACTACTGGGCATGGGGCTTGCCCTTAAATGTGGTTACCCAGTGAGATGCCATTGGAGAAAACTAACTTTTTCTCAGAATGTAAGGTCAGTATGGGAGAAAATGGTCATATAAAAAGGAAGAACTACAAAAATAAGAAAAAAATGTCTTATTTAGATCTTAAAAACATAACACATTAAGAGTACATTGGCCTGAGGATTTAACCATTTGCAGAAAATATTTCTCCATTTTTATGTGTAAAAGTTTGACTTTCTACCAATATTACCAAATGATAATGAATATCTGCACCCCTGCGTGTTAGCTGATTCTTCTTTTGTAATATATCTCAGGCTCTGGTGTAAGTTTACTTTTCTTACTGATTTTTATTTGGGGCACCTTTCCAAACAATATAAAATAACTTAGGGTAACTCTAAAAAAGCAAGTGAATGACTTATATCATTAAAATTTCAAGTGTTTGAATAATGAAATTAAAGAAGTTATCAGAAGATGGAAAGGACTACTATACTTATGGAAGGTAAGATCAACATAGTAAAAGTGGCTATCCTACCACAAGCAATCTACAAATTCAATGCAATGCCCATCAAAACTCAGACACAGTACTCAACTTCATGCAAAAAAACCAAAAAAGTCCAGGATAGCTAAAATAATTCTGGATAGTAAAAGAATTTCCAGAGGTATCATCATCCATGATTTCAGCAAAGCTACAGAGCTATATCAATAAAAATCACATTGTATTGGCATAAGAACAAAAATATTAATCAATGCAATCAAGTCAAAGATACAGATACGAATATACATACCTATGGACATCTTTTTGTTTGTTTTATAAAGAATCCAGAAAGACACAATGGAAAAAAGAAAGCATCTTCAACAAAGAGTGCTGGTCTAACTCTTTGTTGCCATGTAGATAATGGCTGCAACTAGAACAAAAAATCATCCTGAGATAATCCAGATCCAGAATAATAAACATGTTATGGACTCACTCATAAGTGAATATTAGCTGTTAAGTAAATGATAACCATGCCTACAATCCAAAGATCCAAAGAGGCTAAGTAACAAGGAGGGCTATAAGAGGAGATATTCTTCTCCCTGGGAACGGGAAATAAAATAGATTTTCTGATTGGACTAGCGAAGGGAGGGCATACAACAGAAGGGATCAGGTGGGGTAGAAGAGATGGAGGGAGTATAGGGAACAAAAACTGAAACTGAAGGATATTTGGGGGGTGATGTAGAAGCTTAGTGCAGTAGATACTCCTAGGATTCTACAAGGGTGTCCCTAGTGAGGACTCTATGTAATGAAGAATCCAGAGACCATCTTCTGTTTGGTAGTAGGTCCTCTGAAAAGAGCCACACAGATTAGCCACAGATTAGCACTGATTCTGGAAGCCATCTCTTACAGGGGGCATACCTCTGCTCTCTGCCAGCAACCTGAGCCAACTTGAGAAAACTCAGCTACCAAGAAGCCAGGTTTGATTCTGTTCTTGTGTACCTAGAATCCTTTTTTAAGCTTTGTTAGGTCTTCTGTGGAAATTCTGGCCTTATATTGGGCACCATCTATAAGCAGAGTTTTCCTGCCCTGACCAACTGCTCCCAAATAACCAACATGTAGACTTAAGATTACTTATAAATGCTCAGGCTTATTACTAATTAGCTCTTATTAATCTATGTCCTTCCCCAAGGCTTGTAGCTTTTACCTCTACCCCATTTTGTGTGTTCAACTGATTCTGCACCTGCCTTGTGTCTCTTCTGACTCCACCTTTCTTCCTCCCAGGATTCTCTCTGTGTTAGGCTGTCTTGCCCAATCTCTTCCTGCCCAGCTATCAGCCAGTCAGTTTTTTAAAATTATCATTTATTTATTTTTTCTTATTTTACATATCTATCCCAGTTCCCTTCCTGCCTCTTTTCCACCCTCCCATCCCACCCCCTAAACTCCACATGTAGGGTGATGCCTTCCTGGAGGGGTCATCTAAATCTGTCAAGTCATTTGGAGTCGGACTGGGCCTTCCCTCCTGCCTCTAAGTTAAGGGAGTATCCCTCATGGGGAACGTGCTCCCAAAGTCCTTTTGTGCACCAGGGATACATCCTGGTTCCACTGTCAGAGGTCCTTTAGACTGCCCAAGCCTTCTATGTGACCCTTCAGAGGGTGTGAGTCAGAGGTGTGGAATCCCAGCTAGGAGGAGCTAATGTGCCCCCAGTCAGCTTTTTATTAACAATGAAAGCCTTACATATTTACAGTGTACAATGATTTTTCCACAGCACTGGCAGCTGAAAATAATGAATTTGAATGAAAGAGAACAATACAAAGAATAGAAATAAAACAGAATAAAAAAATAAACAAAGAATTGGTGCTTTGAAAAAATCAGTGAGACAGACAAACCTTTAACCAAATCAATTAAAAGACAGATTATACACTATGATCAAGTAGGCATCATCTCATAGATGCAGGGATGGTTCAATATATGAAAATCATACCATATAATCTACCATGTAAGGAATATGAAAGAAAAAAAAAGATTACCTCAATAGATGCAGAAAGGGCCTTAAATAACATTCAACACCCTCACATGATAAAAGTCCTGGAGATATTATGAGGACAAGGTACATACCTAAATATAATAGCAACAATTATTTAGATTAATTCTATAGCCAAATTCAAACCAAATGGAGAGAACTCAAAACAATTCCACTAAAATGAGGAACAAAATAAGTCTGTCCAGTCTCTCCGTGTTTCCATATCTATAGAACTTAAAGTTCTTTCTAGAACAATAAGACAACCTCATATTTAATGAAAAAAATGCATAAATGTGCTTAAATAACTGATATGCTGTAACAGGAAGAAAATTAAAATCATTCTATATGCTTCTTGCTTAGCTTCTGTATAGTATGATAGAGAAATATGCAAGAGTCTCTTTTATGCTTGCTACAGGAGCCTCATTTCCATTTTGTTTTTGTAATTAAAGTCTAATAATTAAACAAATATTGTAAAATACTTGAGGATTCATTATTTTTTCATATTCATTTATTTTTTCTAGATTCCTAGAATCTAGTGCTGTCTCTGGCAAGTTCTTAGCACGTCTCACTTCTGGGATTCTTCATAATACAAATATGGTGAATACAATTAAATGACAGTGGGACAGACTTTAGATTCAGAAAACTATTTAGAAGGGAGAGTTTATTTATCCAAACATCCCCAGGAGGTAGAATGCTATAGAGTTGTGAAATCCTCATGGTATTGGGGTAGGAAAAGTCACCAGTTTGTATCAATCTTCATTCACTTTCTTCTTTTCAAGTAGGCTCATTTGGGCTTAGTCATGTTGTACCTGGCTTCCAAAAAGGGCATGGGAAAATAGTGCACTATACAACCATTTTCAAGTCCTCTCTGCTTAAATATGTTGCTATCACATTGGCTGAAAAAATTCATGTGGCCAGATCAAATTACAGTATAAATGGGTTTTATCCTTTGATGAAAAAAGTAGCAAAATCACATCGTGAAGGAATTTCATATAAGAATTGAAATCACCCAAGATTTTTTTAGAATTTATTCAGCAAATTCTGACCCTTTCACCAGTAGTTCATAACAAATCTTATTAGTGGGTTAAGGGGCCCATGTTATTTGCTGCAAACCCTCATTTAAACTAAGTTCAAGATTAAATTATGAATATACCAGGGAAAGCTTCCTAACATGAATGTTTCAGAGTCCCTCATAAGTAAATTGGTGGTTTGATTTGTACTACTTTGATTTTTAATTTAGATTTTTACATAAAATAAGCCACATAATAAATCATTTTCTACTATTACAATAATTTAAAATCTAACATGACCTGTGTAAGATTTGTTCTTTCATGCATAAATCTGCACATTTTATTTTTAATAATACTTTAGCTAAAATAGAATTACATCAATTCCCCCTTTCTTATACTTTATCTAGTCCTCATAAGGTGACGTCTCTCAAAGCTCTCTCATGAGCCCCTACTCTCAAGGTGATAGCTTTTTTTACCTTTGATTATAATTGTTACATATATGCATATACATATGTATGAATACATACACTGGGTGCTGAATCTGTTTTTCATGGTGGTGTATATGTTTTTTCAAGACTGAACATGCTATATTGGTCAACCATTCTAGGGACTCATCTATGAAAGAGATTATTTTTCTTTCAAATTATCATTAGTTCTCTATTGGTAGGACCCCTTGAAAATTCTCCCTTCCATATTAACATGTCCAATGATGTTATCATTGTAATCTTTCTAAGAGAGACTATTCTATAGCAGACTTCATAGGAGTTAGGTACTTATACTCTTTCTGCCCCCTTTTCTTGATGTTTCTTGAGCCATGGATGAAGGATCTATAGTAGATATATTCAATGAGGCTAGACTTCCCCATGATCTTTTGCTTTCTGTATCACATCCAATTGTAGTTCTCTGTGATGGTCTCATTTTCTGTAAAGAAAAGCTTCTTTGGTGAGGAGTGGCAGCTACATGAATGAATTGGTATATGACTTAGAATATCAACTGACTTTTGTTGATCTAGCAAAATGATTGCAGGGATGTTAATAAGCTTGAGCATGGCAAATATGGCTCTGACTGGCCTAGCCCTTCTCCCCATTCCATTTATCTTCCTAAAAACTATTAGATTATGTTCCCAAAGTGAGCCTCCAAGATCTATTCCCCTATTTAGCTACTTCCTGCTCCTGAGGCTGACTACTAAGATCTAGCTATCAAAGTATTGAAGTCAGGCAATCAAGAGTCCCCTTGTAGCTGGCCGAATTAAATTAAATACAACACCCTAACACAAGGTTTCCTCTTTTACCTTCAAAATTGCAATTCAGCTATGATCCACATCTGTCTCCTCTCTATCCAGAGGCAGTGTCCAGGATAAGTATTCCTTTCTCTTCCCCCCTGTTCCTTTCTGTCTTCTCACTTGTGTTTTTTCTCCTCTTCATCTCTTATTGCCTACTCTTTATGTCTATGAAGCAAATAAATCTCCTTTGTGCTGAGAACTTTTTCTTGGGGGGGGGTGCCTTGTGCTGATACCATTCCCTTTATTAATGGTAGTAGATTATTTTGCTTAGAAAGCTGCCAAAGTTTCCAGTACCAGTCATGATTTTTTTCCTGTTGAGTTTGCCTTGAGTCCAATTAGACAGCTGTTAGGTGCCATCCTGACACATGTGAGTGTCACTTATTGTATCTTAATGCATATCTTGTCATATATGTAATTGTCATGGTTAAAAGGTGTTAAAGTTGTGTAAACCTGTTTAATTGTTTCATTCCCTTGGCAGCTGAAATAATATTTTCTGGAATCATGAGAGCTAGACTACAGGAAAATAGGATTTCAGATCAGATGCAAATTGAATCATCTGAATCCTGAGTCTTAAGTTTATGGTGTCTGCCGAAGTAGAGGCCCATCCTCAACTCATGACAGGCAACTGAAGGGTATAGGTGTCAACTGATGGATATTTCAATAATCCAAATTGTTTGTGCATGGGGGTCACTTTGCTCAATCATTTAGAAGGTTTCTTATATATGGTAGTGTGATTTTTGTTAGTCTATGGTTATTGTGAAGAACATTGTCGGTCCTAGTGTCTTAACTTCTTTAAGATGTATGTGTTGATGTGTGTGTGTGTGTGTGTGTGTGTGTGTGCACATGCATGCATATATGGGTATTCACATATACAAATAAGTATTGTGTATAGTTTTAGGTTAATGTAAAAATATGATTCCTTGAGGCTTTTACAAACAACTTGGATATTTGGACATTACTTGGCCTTCAATTCTCTTTCTCCAACTGTATTAAACTGCATCCTACTTCAAAATGTGGTAAATAATGAATATTGTTTAGCTATAAAGAAAAGTAAAATCATGAAATTTGTAGATAAATGGATGAGCTAGAAAAAAAATGAGTTATATAACCTAGGCCCAGAAAGACTTTCTCTCATCCCTAGATTCAAGATCCAAATCCACAGATGTAAACATTGAAACCAGGAAAATATAAAGAGATTATAGGTGTGAGGAGGAGTTTGGATAGGATTAGCAGGATACAGGTGACACGAAGTAGAGAATCTATATATTTTATGGTTTATTGTCAACATTTTCCTGATATTTTCTAATGAAGCATGATGCCACAAATTAGAAAAGTCAAGATCATGGTCAAGGAAAGTTTCCAGAAGCTTCCCAATCTCCACTCATATATCTTGACAAAAACAGTATTTACACAGTCATTAAATGCATATAGTATTTACTGGAGTTAGCTCTCTAGAGGAAGGGGAGGGAGCATGAAAGAAGAGAACACAGTAGAAGTGATAAAAGACATCCCTTATGTCTGATCTTGCAAAAAAAGGGAGAGAAAATCCATGACTCAAAATGTAGATGGGGCTTAAAATTATGAGAAAAAATAATATGACCAAGGTAAAAGAAAATATCCTTTAGATTTCTCCTTGTAGAGATGAAGGGAACTATCTATGATCCAGAATGCAGGCAATGGCCTTAATAATGGATCAGTAGGGAGCTTTTATAATCAGGGTACAGTCAGCACTTGGACTGTTTGAATTAGAAGAGAATTTTAAACAAACAACAAAATTGTCTGGCTGATAAAGCTGTGGGACATGGGGGAGGATGAGACCTATCTGAGTGCTATGGAAACAAAGAAACCTGAAAATATAATGGCTTTGATTTATTTGAGGTAATGGCTGAACAACTTGAGGCAATACAAGTAAGATCTACCCCCACTAGCTGAATCACAAAAAAATATTAGGGATACTTAACTATCATAAATAGTAGGAAGCAGAAGAACATGGAGAAAAGACAAGCATCACAGCAGTAACTGGCACCTGGAGAGGTGGTATTTGATGCCTAGGTCACTGGCACAGAGAGAGATGTGTTCATAGAGGGATTAAGAAATAGACTGAGGAAGGAAATAAAGAATATTGTAGTGCTTTATCAACACTTCCAGTGCTCATGGTGATCTGTGAACTTTTTGAGGCACAGGAGAAGCTTTTCCAGATGTAAATGCTCTAGACTGACCTAAACAAAAAACAGATTCATAAGACACCTAAACAATTAAGAGGGAATGACAGAAGGGCAAAAGAAACATATCTACCCATGTTTCTTCAAAGAAAAGGTGGGAAGATTTATGTGGAGCCAGAGGTACTTGACAAAATATCAAATAAATACATTGCTAGTGATCATCTGGAAGACTTAGGAGCCTTAGCAACTATTTCTGAAAGAAATTATTAAGCCTTGACTATAGTTGGGAACTTTTCTGCCTAGAATATATGATGTAAATGCTCTTGTGCCTAGGCTGGGGCTCTTTGAGCAAACAGATACAGGCAAAGAAAATTCCAAAGTTTCAGTATTGGTCCTGAGATGACAGAATGAGGGCATCAGCTCAAGCTATAAACATGGAAGAAAACAACAGTACAGGCCTACTCTCTCTTGAACCTCAGCCAAACCAAGAGGTGTAAGCCAGATCCATCAATACCACTGGGTGTGGGGAGATACATAACAGCTTCACGGTGGCGGCAACACCAAAGATTAGGTAGCCTGATAGCTCACTGAAAATGTCTGTGCATTATGAAAGACCAGACATGGCAATGTGCTCCTTCTTCCATGCAGCTGTGTCCTATTTTACTCTCTTAACATAAAAATGAATAGAAGTTATGATGTCATTTTTTGATACAGATCATCCTACTTCATGTCTTCTTATCAGACCAAGAATAAATGCATTTATTTTGAATGGGTGGTGGTAGGTTTTCAGAGAATATGTTCATCCTGTACAAAATATTTCATTGCATAATGCTAATCCTTAAGTGTCCAAAAGATTTGCCAGCATATGAGAAAAGACAACAGTTAAGGTGTTTAAATCAAGCCATTCTAAATGTGACCTCCCAGAAGCCATACCATAGTTGGATGAAAGCCCCAATGACAACAGGATGGGGACTTCTTATTAGTTGTCGATCTGGGAAGACAATCACATTTCAGAAACCATGAATGTTATTGTCATTGCTGTTGGTTGAATGCAAGTCAAGTGGTAATAACTATTGTTAAAAGTCTTACATACTTTGACTGAAAGATAGTAAGATTTTATGCTGAAATAGAAGCCCTTTCACAGGTCTGTGAGACAGCCATATGGGTTGCTGAAGGAGAATTGCCATCAAAAGTCTTGTTCATAAAAGTGCTCTGTGTGCTACAATAGCAAAATGTTACACAAGTTATATCCTTTGATACAAAAGTGGCACCAATCTTTTGGGACCAACAAATTGCTATCAGATTGTATTTAAGGCACATTCTTAGGAAGGATCTGACAAATGGTACCATAAACCAGGGCTTGAACACAACTGGCAAATTCACAGGCCCTAGCATGGAGGCCACTGCTATTACTTTGTTAAATGCTCGTCAAATTGATTTCTAAACATTTGTACTTCCTCCTGTCAACAGCTGGCCATGGGTGGGAACTTCATTTTTTTTCAATGTGAGGAATACAGCAGAGACTTATAATTTCTCAAATTTTGAAGATTAATTGACTGGTTTCTTGGCATAGTGGTCCAATAATTAGACATAGGAAAATAATCAAACATCTGTATTTGCCCCTTCATTGTTCAGGTAACATTGTAGAAGAAGTAGTGGAAAGAATGTAAGGTTCAAAGAAAGGCATGAAGAGTTATGTAGCAATCTCCTCTGAATTGAAGCATTCCTTTCTAGAGCGGTCATGACAACTAAGAAAATTCTACTTATGAAGCTCAGAAAGTAAATAACTCAGGAGTCTCATGAAGTTTTTGAACCTTGTAAGATTCAGAAGAACACTCCTCAAATGTATACGAGCAGTTACAACTGGGAATAGGACACTTTCAGATCAGCAGAGCTGTCAGCATGTTATGCAGACAGATTAAAAAATGGGACATCATAAGATATCACTAATACTTTGATGGACTTTACAATCGCCCATGCACCTTCAAGTAATGCCAATAAGCTCACTGATACAGAAAGCCAATTCAAATGGAATCTTTTTTTTTTTTTTTTTTGATTGATCATAATAACCTCCCTGGTGTTCACAGACATTTGTTTATGTCTCTCCAGGAAAAGTCACACAGCATAGATAGGCAAGACATTATATCTCCATCTTTGGCATAAGTATTTTATAGATATGACATATGCAAGTATTTATCCATATATTACAAACTATGTTTTATAGCACAAGAAAATGTGTAAAACTAAATATTTCCAACTGTGGTTCTCAAATGTCCTTAAGCTCCTTAAGAGGTATCATTTCTTATTCATAAAAGGAATTTCAAGTATATCACAGCCATGAGAATATGTTTAAAAACATCATCTTTGGTCATACCTCCTAAATCATCTGAAATTTGACTGATTCCTTTTGCAAATACTCTGTAATACCTTGTATTCTTGCTCTTAAGTTTGAAAATCTTTAGGATTGTCCACAGACCTTGATTTTCTCTCTAATGGCTTATGTATGACTGTGATTTAGCTAGGTTCCTCAATAATTATTGTGCTCAATAGCATTCCATTTCTTATGTGTCCATTTGTCTTACTGAGTATTAATTGATACAAAGTTACATAAATACATAAGTATATATGAACACATATGTTTATGGGATGTACAGTCTGATGGTTTGACACATATATACATTGTGAAATGACTAAATCAAATTAATTAGAATACTTACTCTCTCACCTACTTTCTATTTCATTGAGAAATTTCCATGTAGCATTACTTGGAAAAGAAACCTCCTCCTCTTCCTTCTGATCCTTGCCCCCCTCTAATTATTGTTGTTGTTGTTGTTCTTCTTCCTCCTCCTCTTCTTATTTCCTTCTTCTTTTTTTCCTTCTTCTTCTTTTATATGTTCCAGCATTATTTAGATAGCCTATGTCTGCTTCTATCAGTCCTACCATAGAAAACTGTACAGAGGATTTCTGGTTCAACATAAATGTTTGCAAAGTGGGTGAAGGAAGTCATTCACCAAAGCAACTATGCATAAATTATTTCAATTTCAAATCGCTATGTAATATATCATCACACTATATGAACATAAGAAAATGCATGTGTGCTTTGCCAAAATTCCTAAAGTTGTCCATGAGGTGTTTGGAATGTCCTGGTTTCTGGGTCAAGAAAGCAGATTGAGTAAGTACATTTAACATGGATAAATTGCTTCAGGGATAATTAGAATGTCAAAGGAGTACCATTACAGCACAATATCATACTTTCTGATTTATTTCCAGCATCACACTCTCAAAATCCTTTATAGAAGCTGCAGTCTGGGATTTTACTGTTTAATCCTTTCATGCTCTTATGCATGTGTTATATATCTCTCCCTTGGAATAGAAAGATCTTCATCTGTCTCACCCTTTTAGCACATGTTCATTCTCTCCTGGCGGCTTATGCATGGATAATGCACATTGTAAATCCTTGAAGATCCCAAGTTCTCAAAGAGCAAAGACATCACGAGAAAAGAGTGCAGCTCCCTGCTCATCCTTCCCTCCCAGCACCTCCCTGCTTGCCTCACCCAATGGAACAAACAGAATCATTTGTCCCTGTTATAAAAATGATTGAGCTACTTTAACATTTTTAACTTCAAAGACCTGACTCGTTTTAATTTAATTCATCATTGCTTCACTCTAGTTGTCAATAAATCAAGTCATAATCCTCTAAAAGCTGTGCCACTATATGCTTGAGGTTTGCTTTTCAGTGAACTTTTATGTTTTATTTCAATTAGGAAGGAAGAATCTTGGGGATTCCTTCATCAATGAATGAATTATTCCTCTTTTCTCAAAAAAAAATGTCATGTAACCTTAAGTAAAAGATATATGAATAAAGTCAGAGGGTCTCTGTTTATGTATCTGTTTCATAACATACAGCTAAAGACTGATTTCAAAGGTTCAAATCATCAGAAAAAAAATAAGATGTAAACTATCCAAACTCTCATGAGCATTAAGCTTGTTTCTATTCTAAACTAAGAGGAAAGAACAAAATCAAGTATTATGAAAAATTGCATATGTGATCCACAATACGTGACATTATAGCAGATTCTCTGTTCAAACAAGCATATCACTTACACTGTTTTGTTTGTGTTTACTTTCAGTGTGTTCTAAGTCACTATGTTTCCACAGGCTGCTCACAATATCACCTAAAGCAGTGTCTCCCAGTGTGTATAAGTTGTAACCCTTTTAGGGGAGGTTGAATTACCCTTTCACAGGGGATATGTGTAATATACATTGATTTTTAGATACTTACATTGCAATTCTTTTGTTTTGCTATTTGGTTTTTCGAGACAGTTTCTCTGTGGCTTTAGAATCTGTCCTGGAAGTCACTCTTGTAGACCAGGCAGGTCTTGAACTCACAGAGATCCACCTGCCTCTGCCCCCTGCATGCTGGGATTAAAGGCATGTGCCACTGCTGCCTGGCCTACAATTCTTAAGAGTAGCAAAATCATGGTTACAATGTAGTAATGGGAAAATTTAAGGATGGGGGTCACTATGATGTGAGAAATTACATTAAAGGGTAACAGTATGAATAAATATGAAAACCACTGATCTAAAATCTGCTTGGAAGATCAGTTTTGCCTGGAATAGGCCCTGAGCCTTGGGGAACTGTTTTGGACAATTCTGAGTGAAGAGGGGAGGGAATGTGTCTATCAGGTAGTACAATAAAAGTTTAAGTTTTTTAGCTTCTCTAGGGTTGTGGATTCTAGGCTGTTTATCCTTTGCTCTATGCCTAATATCCACTTATGAGTGAGTACATACCATGTTATTTTTTCTGTGTCTGGGTTATTTCACTCAGGATGATTTTTTGCAGTTCTATCCATTTGCCTGTGAATTTCAAAATGTCAATTTTTTTTGTTTTATTTTTTTTTCTCACTGAGTAGTACTCCATTGTGTAAATGTACCATAGTTTCTCCATCTACTCTTCGGTTGAGGGACATCTAGGTTGCTTCCCAGATTTGGCTATTACAAATAATCCTGCTATGAATGCCAATAAACAGATGTCCTTGTGGTATGAAAGTGAATCCTTTGGATATATGCCTAAGATTAGAATTGCTGGCTCTTGAGGTAAACTGGTTCCCATTTTTCTGAAAAGCCGCCATACTGATTTCCAAGTGGCTGTAAACGTTTACATTCTTACCAGCAATCAAGGAGCATTCTCCCTTCCTCACATCCTCTTCAGCATAAACTGTCATTGGTGTTTTTGATTTTAGCCATTCTGACAGGTATAAGATGGCACCTCAGATTTATTTTAATTTGCATTTCTCTGATGGCTAAGGATGTTGAGTGCTTTCTTACGTGTGTTTCAGTTTAGTAACTTATCTGCTCAGGGCTTCAAATTTATCTGATAAACAATGAAAATGTTGTAACTCTTTTCAAAATATCTTGTTCTGTGTCTTCTATAAAGGAGAAAACACTGAAAAGACTCTTATAACCCTGAGTCCCAAAGGAGTTAAAAAGCTAAATATCCATATATATTTAAAAGTCCTTGGTAGAAATATATAATCAGAGCAGATTTACAACTCAAAGTAATAACTAGTTTTAATTTTGATTGTCAGTTAGGGAAACATGGTTCTCAACAAATGTGAGAAGGATCTGTTGCTTGAGATTACACATTTTCAAACTGGCCACTTTCTTATCAATGACAAGAGTCTCTACAAGAAGGGACCTGCCAACTGATGCACAAAGCACGGGGGAGCATAGAGTACTGGGGAAGTTTGATCAAAGAGCAGACGTTTACAAGTTACACACATCTAAAGATAAAGGAAGGGAATGGACTTGACCTAGTCAGCAGTTGACCTAGAACAGCTCCACATCTGAGAAATGAAAGAACTAAAGAGAAACAAATGAATCAAATTCCCTGGGCATAAAGATCTGTATTTAATATTACAATATTCCTGTATGAAAAATAAACTTGTGCCTGTATGTATATCCATAACACCATACAGATCGTGACTTTTGCAAAAGTAATTCTATTTCCAGGAGGTCCAATGACATCTTCTGATATCTACATGTGTTAAGACACACACCAGTTGTACATGCATACATGCATGGAAAAATTCATACACATATAAAATAAAGATAAAACATATATTGAATGTGTATGGAACTCTGAGAAATACACACAAAATGTGTCCTTTTAGATACAACTTTCTTCTCAAGCAAGCTATCAAGGGTTCTGTGGCATCACTTTGATGTAAAATTTCTTCAACATCGGTGATAATAATCACTACCAAGGTGTTTATATTTGTTCTTCCAGAAAATATTTGTCTGGCTCCACTGAAGGTTTATGAGACAATATCTCTCTGTCTCTCTCCATCTCTCTCAACTGTCTCTCCAGGTATCTATCTAATCTACCTATCTATTTATCTCTAGCTATCATCTGTATGAGTGTGAGCATGAGTGTGTTATAGTCTTTGTGTATATGTGTGTACATGCAAACATGCATGTGCACACTCACATGCTTACACTGCTGTCATGTTGCTTGCCTCTAGGGGTGCATATTTCAACTACCCCCATCATGTTCTATTCTATATTTATAGAAGAAAAAAAAGCTCACCATCCTTCCCAAAAGGAAAACCAATTATTTCACAAGACATTTTCTTCATCCACCCCCATCTTCCTAAACACTGAACCATATCCTCAGCTGCACTCTGCAGACACCAGGTTGCTTCCTCTGTGGAAAGAGATAAAATTAAAACATTATTTTCTCTTTGCCTCACATACGGGAAATCCTAAAATGTACAAAGACTTAGCAGTATAGTCAATAAAGATAAGAAAACAACAATACATATTCACATTTGTATTTTTGTGTAATTGCTCAGTGAAAATATACTAATATTCAGTAACTTTGTAGTGCACTGTTTAGCAGAGAACAAGTTCCAAGTTCAATCACCAACACTGAAAAATAAATGAATAAACAAATACTACTTCTATTGTATTGCTCTCAATTACTTTTGGCTGTGATTATAATATCACTTCATAGGATATTTTAGAGTCTCAGTGAAGTATGGAACAAACCCCAAACAGTAGAAAAATCAAACCAAGAAAATGCACGTTTCTATTGCCTTTGACCTTAACATCTTTGTATTCTTGGGTGAAGAACACTTTCCTGTGTCTTCATAACAATCAATAAGAAAACCAGATGAAACATTGTTGGCTAAATTGTGTTAACATGGTTCCTGAACCTCCATCTCTTTTTTCCTACCCTTTAGAAAGCTTGAGAGTAAATCAAACACAGATGCATCCATGACTAGATTTATTATTCTTGGTTGTTTCAAACTCTTCTTAGCTAAAAATAATCTAGACAGCTCATTAATTACAAAGCCTATATTTTTCCTGTGGATCCTAGTAATACTCAGCTTTTTAAAGTTTGGGTTACCCTGACTTTGAGAGCAAACAGAGCTAGATGTCCATAGAAACCCCAATAAACAACCAGGGTCATTTATTTAGCTACACTAATGACCTTTCTCCTAACTCAGCCTTGTAGTATTTAGGAGTCTTGTGAATCCCTGTGGATAATGATCCCACTTCTCGGGCTTCCAATCATTAAACCAAATAGTTTACTGGGAACACAGATATAGACCACACTGACAGAAAAGACATGTTCTCAAATACTATTCCTGCTGTGTTAAAGATGTTCATCACTGGTTATTTATGAGAGAAACCACAATGAGAAAATTGTATTGTTCTATATTTTCATCTACATCTTCACAATGTCAACCTCTAATAGGAGTCATTATTTCACTGATTTCCAACTTGACCAGTCTTTGTAAAGAAAGCCTATAACTTTGTTCCAACAAAAAGTTTTCCAAAGAGGCATGTGGCCCAATTTGCCTTCTAAGCTGAAACTTAGCAACAACCAAGAGACACCATATAGTATTGGGTAGTAAAGAACATAAATAAACACAAGATTTTAATCACAATAAATTTGTATTGTAAGCTAATAAGTGAGCACAAGTATCACATTCTATGTAAATGACATTTTATAATTTGTTTACAATGACTTAGTATCAAAGAAGTTAATATTAACTGAGAAAATAGGTGTGGTCACTCACTTTAAATATAGAAATAGAAAATTATGATGTAAATAGTGTTTGATGGTCATCATTTTGCATACGTAATGTAACTTTCTAACTCTGTGAAAAGCACAATTTTCTTATTTCATAATGTATAGTCATTCAATTGAAGGTGATTTAAGAAAAACTGGGACTGTTCTCGATTTTGTGCACTGGCTAGTAATAATTTTCTATCTAAGAGTAGTGTTTGGATTTATTTTTTATTTTTTATGATATTTTTAAATTAAGGTTGAAACAAGCTTGCTTTACATGTCAAGCCCATTTTTCTCAAACTCCTCTCCACCAATGTCCCCATCCCATCTCCATCTGATCCCTTTTCTGCTCCCCAGGGAGGGTGAGGCCTTCTATGGGGAATATTAAAAGTCTATCATATCATTTGGAACAGGGCCTAGGCCTTTCCTCATGTGTCTAGGCTGAGACAGTATCCCTCTATGTGGAATGGGCTCCCAAAGTCCATTCATACATTAGGTTTAAATACTGATCCAGTACAGGTGCCATAGAGTGCCCAGTCCTAATTAACACCTGCATTCAGGGGGTCTGGGTCAATCCTATGCTGGCTTCCCAACTATTAGCCTGGGTTCAATGAACTCCCCCTTGTTCAGGTCAGGTGTTTCTGTGGGTTTCTCCAGCCTGGTCTTGACCCCTTTGCTCATCACTCCTCCCTCTCTGCAACTGAATTGCAGGAGTTCAGCTCAGTGTTTACCTGTGGGTGTCTGCTTCTGCTTCCATCAGCTACTAGATGAAGGCTCTAGAATGGCATATAAGGTAGTCATCAGTCCCATTATTGAAGAAGAACATTGAAGGTAGCCTCTCTACTATTGATTAGATTGTTATGTGGGGTCTTCCTTGTAGATCTCTAGACATTTCCCTAGTACCAGAATTCTCTTTAAACATAGAATGGCTCCCTCTATTATGGTATCTCTTTTGTTGCTCTCCCCCATGTGTCTAGGCTAAGGGACTATCCCTCTATGTGGAATTGGTCTACCTGTGTATTATTATGCAAATACCAAGCTCTTTTAAGGAAAATAGCTCAATAGTATAACTTGAAGTCAGAGAGGGTGATGCCTCTGGAAGTTACTTTATTGTACAAGGTTGTTTTGGCTATCCTGCCTCTTTTGTCTTTTGAGAGATATTAATGACAATTGAATGTTAATTCTTGTTTGTTTTGGATTTGTTGATGGTTGTGGTATTGTGTGTGGATTTCCCTCCATTTTTCTTTTGGTTGTTGGTAAATTTGGATTATCTATTTCCTATGTTTTTGTGGGTATAGTTAACTTCCTTGGCTTTGGGTTTTCCTTCCAGAACTTTCTGTAGGGTTGGCTGGATTACTTGATATGTATTGTTTAAATCTGATATTGGCATGGAATATATTGGTTTCTACATCTATAGTGATTGAAAGTTTTGCTGGGTAGAGTAGTCTGAGCTGGCATCCATCTTCTCTTAGTGTTGGTAGAATATCTCTCCAGGACCTTCTGAGCTTCCACAAAGAAGTCAGGTGTAAGTTTTATAGGTTTGCATTTATATGTTACTTGGCCATTTTCCTTTGCTGCTCTTAATATTCTTTCTTTATTCTGTATGTTTGGTGTTTTAATTACTATGTGGTGAGGGGACTTTTTTCATGGTCCCCTCTATTTGGTGTTCTGTAAGCTTCTTATACTTTCATTGGAATGTCTTTCATTAGGTTGGGAAAGTTTCCATCTAAGATTTTGTTGAATGTTTTCTGAACCTTTGAGGTGGGGTTCTTCACCTTCTTCTATACCTATTATTCTTTGGTTTGGTTTTTTCATGGTATCTCATATTTCCTGGGATTTGTTGCAATTAAGAATTTCTTTGGTTGATGAATCTATATCTCTTAGTGTATCTTCAATGTCTGATTCTCTCTTTCATCACTTGTATTCTGTTGGTTTTGCTTGCATCTGTAGTTTTTGATTGTTTACCTATCATATCTATTTCCAGTATTCCCTATTCCCTAAGACTGTTTTTGTTCTTTTTTTGTTTGTTTGTTTTTGTTTTTGTTTTCCTAATTGTCTCTATTTCAGCTTTCAAGGCTTGAACTGTTTACTGTTTGAATTGTTTCTTGCAATTTTGGGTTTGTCTTTTCCTCCATTTCTTGAATTGCTTTTTGTTTTTGTTTTATTTTTCCATTTCTTTAATGGATATTCTCATTACCTCTATGAGAGTCTCTATCATCAACATAAAGTTGTTTTTAGGATCATTCTCTTCTGCTTTATCTGTGTTGGAATGTTCAGGTCTTGCTGATGTAGTATTCCTACACTCTAGTGGCATCATATTGATATTTCTTTTGTTGACTGTGTCCTTTTTTATTTATTTATTATTTTTAATTTTACATATTGATCCCAGTTGCCTCTCCTTCCCTCCCTCCCATGCCCCCCATCCCCTCCCAACCCATTTCTCACACACTCCACAGGGATGGGGAGGCCTTCCAGGAGGGATCATCGAAACCTGTCAAGTCATTTGAAGTAGGGTCTATTCCCTCCCTCCTCCTGTCTCTAGGCTAAGGGAGTATTCCTCCATGGAGAATGTGCTCCCCAAATCCTTTCGTGCACCAGGGAAACATCCTGGTTCCACTGTTAGGGGTCCTGTAGACTGCGCAGGCCTTCTAACTGTTGTCTACCTATCTCTTCTCCCAGTTCATACCAGTGGGGTCTCTCCCCCTCCTGATGGGTACAGGGCTAAAGTCTCTTTGGTTGATGCAAGCAGGTCCAATACTCAGATGGCTCTCCTTCTCCAGTGGATCCAGACCAGGGAAACACCTACACATAACAAAATGGTGCCCAAGGTGGACCTGAGAACTTTCACCTAAGAGTTAACAAAAGCCTAATAAAGGGTTTTAGAAACAAACAAACAGAGACAAGCAAGGCTTCTTGGTAGCAGCATTTTTCTCGTTTGGGCTCTGTTCTGCTAGAGATTTGTGTGGCTCCTTTAAGGGTGGTTTCCTGACTCAACATAAGTGGCAAAAAACTGCAAGGCTTTTAGAGATCTGCTAAAGGTGTGTATGAGAACTGGCAATGGCAGTGACCACAACTCCAAGCCAGCAACATGCTGTTGAATGGCAGCATAGATCAAGGCAGGGAGCATAGCTCTCAGTTCTGGCAGTAAAAGTACACGCTGCCATCTTGGATAGACAGTGGCTAATACAGCTGTGGCTTTCATTTTAGCAATGTTGTTGTTTACCAGATAAAGACTCATGGCCAAAAAAAGATAAAGATTTACAGTAAAGACAGATTTAGATTAAGAAAAAACGCTAAAGGTTTACATTGTGTTTTAAAATATACATAGGCTTGATAGGGAAAAAGAAACAAGATAAAATGGTTTTAAAAAGAATAATAAAAAGACAGAGAGTAGATGGTTGTGGTGGCACATGCATTTAATTCCAGCACTCGGGAGACAGAGGCAAGCAGATTTCTGTGATTTCAAAGTAGACCTGGTATACATAGTTAATCCCAGGACAGATACAAGTTACACAGAGAAACCCTGTCTCAAAAGATGAAAAAAAATAGAAGTAGAAGAAAATAGACACATAAAGTTGGAAAGCACAAAAAGAGCCTGGATACTATATGCTAGTCTATTATCTTTGTACTATTTGAGTGCTGAGGAAATAGCAACAAATGCTAAAACAAATGCTGCTGGATTAATCCATTCATATATTTTAAAAATGCTTTGACTTCAAAATTTAAGTCTAAGGACAGATTACTTGGGGAAAAGCATTTCAATTTTTGTTTCCACCGAAAATAAAAAGCTGTGGATTCCTTCCAGACTAACATGGTTTGATTAAGACAGACCCCCTGAAACAGAGTCCTACGTGATCCAACATTCAAAACAGCTGGGACAAGGCAGCCTTGCAGACCACAGCCAGGATTTCTGCATCATCTTAGGATCCCCATGACAGTGCCCCCTACCAGCAGGAAGCAGTTTGGAAAGAACTATGCCCATATTCCCAAATACTGTTTATAAATATTTTTTTTCGATCTCATTATCAGGGAAGGTCATTTATGGTAGCCTTTCCATAGTTGCTCAAATTGTTAGTTGGGATCATTTTTGTAGTTCTATGGACATTTCTTTAGGTTCAGTTTTCTCTTTGAAACTATAATGGTTCCCTCATTTATGGTCTCTCTCTTTCTCTTTCTCTTTCTCTCTTTTTCTCTCTCTGTCTTTCTCTCTCTCTTCTCTCCTCTAATACTCTCCTGATTCAATCTTCCTAGTCCCAAATGTTTTCCTCTCCTCCCCTTCTCTTTCTCCTAGTTCCCTCTCCACTCACTGCCACACCCACTCCCCATATGCTCATGAGATCTTGTCCCTTTCATCTTCTGTGATGGACCTTATATGAATCTCTTAGAATCCTCCTTATATCCTGCTTTCTCTGGTGTTGTGAAATACAGGCTGGTGATCCTTTACTCTATGTCTAAAATCCATACAGGACTGAGTACATGCCATGTTCCTCTTTTTGTGACTGGGTGACTTCATTCAGCATGGTTTCTTCAAGTTCCATGCATTTGCCTGCGAATTTCAAGATTCCTTTGCTTTTTGTTTTGTTTTGTTCTTGTTTTATTTTTTTTTTCTGCAGAGTAGTATTCCATTTTGTAAATGATCTACCACATCTTCTTTATCCATTCTTCAGTTGAAGGGCATGTTACAAGTAGTTTTCCCCATTGGTTGGTCTGGTCCCACCGCCACTCCAGCCCCAAATAACACACAGAGACTCTGTATTTGATATAATGCTGTTGGCCAGTCACTAGTATCTTATCAACTAGCTCTGTCTTAGTTATTAACCCATTTCTATTAATCTAAGTAATTCCACGTGGTCTTATCTTACCAGAGAGAGGGGCTGATGGGAGATGTCATTCTGTATATGTTTCTCATACTGGTTAATGAATAAAGCTCTGTTGGCCAATAGGAAAGGAAGATAGGAGGGACTAGGAGACAAGGAGGAAATAGGAAGGAGGAGGCAGGAGCCAAGATGGAGAGTCTGGAGAGAACAGAATCGCCATTCCTCCGCTCTCAGTAAGACCACGTGGAAATACATAGAAATGGGTTAATAATTAAGGCAGAGCTAGCCGATAAGAAACAAGTAACCAGGCCAACAGCATTGTATCAAATACAGAGTTTCTGTATATTATTTGGGACTGGTGGCATGGAGGCAGTACAAAACCAGGCGGCGGGCAGAAAAACCGTACTCCTTACAAGGGGCCTGCGTTCTTCTCTATCTTCCATCTTGACTCCTCCCTACTTCTTCTCTCTCCTCCTAGTCTCCTAGTCCTGCCTATCTTGCTTTCCTATTGGCCAACAGTGCTTTATTCATGAACCAGTATGAGAAAGATATTTACAGAATGACATCTCCCATAAGGGGCATCTAGTTTACTTCCAGGTTCTTTCCATTACAAATAATGCTGCTATGAACATAGTTGAACACATATCTTTTTTGCATGGATGTGGGTCATTTGGGTATATGCCTAAGAGGAGGATTGCCAGGTCCTGTGGTAAACTCCCATGCCTGAGGAACCGCCATACTGAACTCCAAAATGGTTGTACAAGTGTGCACTTCCACCAGCAGTGGAGGAGTGTTCCCCTTTCTCCACATCCTCTCCAGCATTGTTGTCATTGGTGTTTCTATAAAACCCTCATCTAGTAGCTAATGGAAACAGAAGCAGACACCCAGAACTAAACACTGAGCTGAACTGGAATCCAGATGCAGAGAGGAAGGACAAGACCAGGTTACAGAAACACATAGAGACAGCTGACCTGAACACGGAGGAGCTAATGAACACACATACTGATACCTGAGAATCCAGCATGGGACTGACTCAGACCTCCTGAACATGGGTCTCAGCAAGAAGGCCTGGGCAGTCTAAGGGACCTATGACAGTGGAACCAGGATGTATCTCTGGTGCACAAAAGGACTTTGGAAGCACATCCACCATGGAGGGATACTCCCTTAACCTAGAGACAGGAGAGAAGTCCCTACTCCAAATGACTTGACAGATTTAGATGACCCCTTCTGGAAGGAATCACCCTACATGTGGAGTGTGGGGATGGGCGAGGAGGGTGGTCAGGGGGCATGGTAGGGTGGGAGAGAGGGACAGAGAGAGGGAGAGAGGGAAAAGGAACTGGGATCAATATGTTAAATAAAAATAAAAAATAAAAAAATGTCCTAAAAATATTTGTTTACATTTATATGGTGTTGATTATAAATGGTTAATGACCACAACCAATCTTTTTTTTTTTTTTAAGGTGAGGAGGTTATTATGGTATAGAAATAGACACTTTGTTTTAAAATAGATTTTCAATTATTGAAACAATTCAAGGTCAATTTTGTGATATATATATATATATATATATATATATATATCTTGTTTAGGTCTTATGTTTATATAGCTCATTTAGAAATGTAATGTATAATTTAGACCAAATTTTAGATAGTTACCTATAATAGTCAAAACCTATAGTTAGGTTAGTTAGGATTTCTAGATATAGAGATATATTTCAAATAGATAGGCATTCTTCAAACCTTTCAAAGACCTACGGAATATGCCATTCAAAATGGTTTAAGGTTTTTCTTAACATTGAGGCACAACTGATCCTGGCAACACCACCTGTGTCAGAAAGGAAGATGGACATCAAAGAAATGTGTTATGGAGTTTGCTTTCAATATGGCAAGACTAGCCATTTGAGCAAGATAGTGCTCTGGTCTGGATTGTTTGACTTCATGATGTATAAACTGGACATGAAGGGCCCACAGGAAAGTGACTGCTGATTCAAGATGGACATTGCTACAGGGTCCCTGCTTCATGGAAGAGTCTGCCAGACATTCTGCCAGACACAGAGAAAATGACTGACAAACTGCCAATACAGGTGGACAGTTTAAAGTGTCCTACTTTGCTGAGGATTCTGACAGACACACTATGGCCTATAGGCTGAAGATGGAATATTACAGAAAAACATTGAGTGACTGACCAGGCAAGTTATCTTTGTCATTTCTAGAGTTCATATACTAACCTTCTGTGTTCTTTGAAGGAGTTGAAGACAGATAGTTATGGTTATAGTTTTCCATAGTTAGGATTGATGTTACATATAGGACTTTAGAGTCACAAGGATAGGATAGATGATAGAATATTTTGTTTAAACCTTGCTAAATGTTAATGGACTAAATATTGTTAACTATAGTTCTTATTTGATAACTGCTTTGTAATATATTTCACTATGTTAAGGTTAAAACCCTTTTATTTTAGACCGAAAAGAGGAGATGATGGGAAATGTCATTCTGTAAACATTTTTCTCTTATTGGTTAATGAATAAAGCATTTTTGGCCAATAGGAAAGCAAGATAGATGGGACTGAGACAAGGAGGATTAGGGAAGTATTAGGGGGGAGATTCAACATGGAGAAGGAAAGAGCAGAACACAGGGGCCTCTGTCCGGTAAGCCAAGACCACATGGAAACTTAGATTAATAGAACTGGGTTAGTATTTAAGACAGAGCTAGCCGATAAGAAACTAGTAACTGGTGAACAAAGTTATGTCTAATATAGCATCTTTGTGTGTTATTTGGGGCTGGTGTGGCTCTGTGACCAGGCAGGCAGGAAAAACAGCTCATAACATTTCTCTGTGTTGCTTTGGAGCCTTCCTGGAACTTGCTATGTAGAACAGGCTGGCTTCAGCTTCACAGAAATATGCCTCCTTCTGCCTCCTGAGTGCTGGGTTTAAACACCTGTGCCACTAACATCTTATGGGTATTAGCACTTAAGTAAGAGATAATCACACTAATATCCAGAGACCAGAGAGGCTAACTAATAAAGAGGCCTCTAGGAGGGACACATTATTCTCCCTAGAGAAGGGAAATAGAATAGAGTCTGTAGGTGGACTTGGGGCAGGTGGGAATGGAATCAGAAGAGTTCAGGTTGGAGGGAGATGGGTCAAGGAAAAGAGTACCAGGAGAAAGGACCAGGATAGATGGACCTTTAGAGGATGATGTGGAAACCTAGTGCAGTGGAAACGTCTGCGAAGCTATGATAGTTATTCTATGAAGGTTACTCTATGAAGGTTACTCTAGTGAGGACCCCTAGTAATGGAGAATATCAACCTGAGCTGGCCATCTTCTGTAACCAAGCTAGACTCCTGGTGATGGGCCTGGAACACAAACCTAGCCACAAAACTTTCAACTAAGAACTTTTCCTTCTGGCTAGATGTACTGGGGTAAATGATGGCTTGAAGTTTGTGGGTGTAGACAACTAATGATTTGAGAGCCATTTCATGAGATGGAGCCTGTGTATGCCATTTCCTGAATGGCCAGGAATAAGAAGGTTAATATCTCAGAAAACCTAGCAAATTGTTTATGTAATAGTTTAAGAAAATATGACTTATATCATATTGTTTAATTGTAGTTTTATGTTTTACAGTAGGGAGATGTGACAATTTTCAGATTGACAACCACCTGCATTTGTACAATAAGATCACCTATAGTGACATCCTTTCTCAGGTAGACTGTTAAAACATAATAGGCCCTATGATAGGTAACGAACATTACCATATTAAATATTTCATATGGTAATAAATGTCTAATCATAATGTATTTTTGGTCTGAAGATAATCAGGAATAATGAATTAAGCAAAATCACAGAAATACTTATGGCTAAAATAACTGAGCATACCTACAGTTGGGCTGCATGTAATATCAGAGTATTGTATCTTTAACAAAACTTTGTAGTGTTCAAAGGAAGGAAGACATTAGTATAATCTTAGGCTTTAACAAATTAAGTTTTCAAAAAGTATTCATTTTAATAATGAATAGATCTTAATATCTATTTTCCATAAAATAAAATCACATTCACTTTTCAGGTTTACTTATAATTTCTAAGATGGCAAACATGAAAAGTACAGTCAGCTATTAAAGGCAAGTAGAATTGCATTGTAAGGTTCCTGTAGAAAAGCAGATTTATCTACTTTTGTGAAAATATGTTTCTTCATTGTGGCTATACCATGGGACAGGTTGGTCACAAGCAGACCCTGTCATGAGCCCTTTGAGGTTCCTAAGGAAGGAAAGAAGTTCATAGAGTAAGGAGGAGACACTCTAACACAGTCCTGTGAAGTAACACTTCACAGGCCTAAGCAGCATCTATTTCCTAAAGATCTCCCATTCCTCTCTCCCACTCTCCCTTCTGCTGCTTCCCTCCTTCTCTTCTCTTTTTTGTTTATTTGAGTGTTATTCAGTTATAACTAATATGATGAAGGATACATTTATCTGTGGAATCACTGCCTCTATTCCATAGAGAAAGTGTTTTAAGCAAAAACTGCCATCTACAACTAACAGCGAAAGAGATGCTTTAATCATACATAAATGGATAGAAGGCACTACTATCATTTCTGCTTGCTTGTTACACCAAGAAGACATTATTCTTGGAGGTACATTGTCTTTTCCTGAATCCATGTCCTATAAGCATGCCCATTTGATTCTGTTTGCCAGAACAAACATGTATGACATTTACTCCTCTCCAAAGTAGAAGTATAAGCACAAATCCTTGCCTTGTTTGCAGTTTTCCTAAGGTTCTTGTTATCCCACATTCATAAACACTGCACAGAATATAAACACTCTAAGTGTGTTTTCATGTACTGTGAACTTTGGCTCAGCCAGACATCTGTCACCTTTGTAAAACAGAGAGTGGGCTGGCTGCCTTGGGAAGGTGAATACTCCCTTACCTTTATATGTTCCGGGAACTGCCTACGAAATTAACTGCATTTTTTTCTGTATTCTTTTTTTTGGCCAGAAGACACATTTAATTTGGCTCATATTCCATCTCTCATTAACAAAGTTATTTATAGGCTATGAATGATAGATGATTTTCCTGTTTCCATCTGAACTGTTACCAGGGCTCTATGGTTAACTTGAGACCTTTCATAATGAGTAAAACTGCAGGATGTACATCCTAGCTGTTTGTTTCAAAGAAGGTCATCATATGTTATTATTGGAGATCTGTTAAGAGATCAAATACCAACTATAATTATAAATAGACTTTTTCTGACAGGGATATTCTCCCTCTCTCTCTCTTTCTGCCTTTCCTCAATATATATGTTGCAGTTCAGAAAAGCCAGGTACCTTTGCAAAATTGCCAGGATCTAGTGTCATAATTAATTTACAATCCTAAAACTGGGTACAATCAAAATAGTTTGAGAAACTACTATGCTTTGAATGACTTGATGATTCCAAATGTCATAGGTCCTAGAGGAATACCAACATTAGAATGAAGAGCCGCTGCCCAGTCATGGTTTGATTTCGTTGGCAATGTCCTCATTGGACAGGTCCATCTTAATTTGTGTGTGTTGTCCTCTATACTACTGTGTCTGTTATTGTGTCCAGAGCAGAAGTTGATTTTTGTCTGTTTGCTTTTACCAGTAGAGTTGCTGCACCTGAATCTACTGCTGTTTCAGCAAGTGATTGTGGCTCTGCAGTTACAGGCTCACTTTGGCCCACTGGGACAGCACCCAGATACCCCTCCTGTGCCTCATGCTGCTGCCACCCAAAGTAGTTTTAACTAAATCTCTATCATTCTATTTACTGATAAAGACTCATGAGTCAGAGGCTGGAGGGAAACCCACTAGCACAAAGAGGTTGAAGAACAACTAGCTGACCTTTCTCTCTCAGAGAGTGTCTCTACTTTCAAACAAAAAAGGACCAACACACTCAAAATCACTCTACTGTGTCTGCTGTGTGTCTCTATCTGTCTTTCAGTTACCCTCTGACTTGCTTTTATTTTAACTAAGGAAATCCATAACCATAACTATCATCTGTCTTTAGATCCATCAAAGACTTCAGAAGGATAATACATAAACTCTAGAATTGACAGAGACATCTCAATGCCTGGACAGCCACCCGAAGTTCTTCTGTAATGTTGGATCATCCATCTTCACCCCATAGGCCATAGTGTGTCTGGCAGACTTCTCATCAAAGTAGGAAAGTTTAAACTGTCCACCTGTATTGGAAGTTTGTCAGTCATTTTTCTCTGTGTCCTGCAGACTGTCTGGCAGACTCTTCCATGAAGCAAGAACCCTGAAAGACTGTCCCATTTTGTTTTGACATGTTCACCCATCACTTTCCTGTGGGTCCTGCATGTCCAGTTTATACAGCATAAAGTTCAACAGTCCAGACAAGAACAGTTTCTTGCCCAAATGGCTATTTCTGCCATGTTGAAGGCAAACTCCATAACAAGTTTCTTCAATGCCCATCTTCATCTCTGACACAATTAGTTTTGCCAGGAACAGTTGTGTCTCATAGTCATGAACACTCTAAACCCATATAAATGCCATGTTCTTTGAGTGGTTTGAAGACTATCTATCAATCTCAAATATATCTGTGTATATCTCAAAACATACATTTTGAAAGTATAGGTGACTATAATCTACATTTAATTATATATTACATTTTTAAATGAGCTACATAACCCCAATATCTAAACAAGAGGAGAAATATGACTATAAAAAATTGACCTTAAATTTGTTTGGAGAAATCAAATATTCATTTCTTTGTCATATTCCCCATTTTTCCTTTAAAAAGAGATTGGCTGTGATCATTAACCATTTACAATAAATTCCATTTAAATGAAAACAAACATTTACAGACAATATCTGGGAATTTGGGTGTCGTTTTCTCTAAAATGCTTCCTGCTCTTTGGGGGTATTGTCAGCACCATAGGGATCCTGAGAAAACCCAGAAACCTGGCCAAATCATGGCTTTAGTAATCTGAGGCTGCATTATCTAAGCTGTTTTTGATGTTGGATCACTTGGGTCATTGCTTCAGGCGGTCTTGCTTGATCAAATCATATTAGTCTGGAAGGAATCCACAGCTTTTCATTTTCTGTGGGAACAATAAAAAAAAATCTCTTTTCCAAAGTAACATGTCATTAGACTTAAATTTAGAATTTAAATCTTATAAAAATATATTTGTTAGTTTTATCCAACAGCATTTATAATCAAATGTCTTTTAGCAGTTTTTGCGCCTTCCTCAGCAATCACAGAGCCCACCCAAAAAATGTTGCTACCAAGAAATTGTGGTTGCCTCTGTTTTTGTTGTTGTTGTTTGTTTTTGTCTTGCTTTGTTTTTAGAATCTCTTTTTAAGGTTTTGTCAGGTTTTACATGGAAATTCATGCCCCAAGTTGGTGTTGCCATTTGAAAATGAAGTTTATGGAGTTTTTGTCCTATTTTTCTGTCTCTACTGGCCAATCAGTTGTTTATTCATCAACTAATAAGAGAAATGTATATGCAGAAGAATATCTCCATCAATTATATTTAATTTGAACTAAAAGGAGGTCAAATTGGGTGAGGCTGCTTCTAGAAAAAATACCTAAATAGAGAAGA
Source organism: Phodopus roborovskii (assembly GCF_943737965.1). Taxonomy (NCBI): domain Eukaryota; kingdom Metazoa; phylum Chordata; class Mammalia; order Rodentia; family Cricetidae; genus Phodopus; species Phodopus roborovskii. The sequence continues at coordinate 15,678,206 of NW_026126540.1, forward strand.
GATATTTATAATCACACCATAAAGTCATTTATTCTTAGGGAGTTAATCACAGTAGTAACATAAATCATACCTCCAACCTATGTTCTTAAATACAGCTGGAGATTTTAGAATCCTCTTTTCCAATTTGTCCAGATGAATATAAGCCTCTCTAAAAGTTTACCTGTATTTTCCTTGAATTAAATTGCAAATGCTGCAAATATATAATTACTGGAGACAAGAATAAATGGAAAGGGTAGTATTGAGCAAGTCATTGCATAGTAGGACCGCCTGTTCTCTTCTTTTACACAATTGTCTTCTTTCTCTTTCTTGACCATCAGTTCAGAATCCATCAAATAATGACAAGCTGTTTCTGTTATATAAACACTAGATTTTGATGTCAGTTGCAAACACTAAGTTAACATCTAGATTTCTTTTCACTAAATGTAATCACATTGTTTTTGCTTCCTCGTCTATATTTCTCATCTATGGGGAGAACATAAATTCTTAACACTGCTTTTAACATCTTAGAAAACAACATAAATCAAAACATCTGCAAGTAAGCATTTCTTGGAATGGTAATTATACATTTCTGACTAAATTGAATTTGGAATTATGGCAGAGCAGTCATCTACTATATAAAATAAGCAGTGTCTTCATTCAAATTCCTGAGTATATTTGTTACTCTTGTCACAATAATTAACTCTCAGTATCCTCACTATGGATTCATTTTTTCATGTTTCTCTGTGATATATGACATAAACTCAACAAAGCATCTGCTTGAATGAATAATTGAAATACTAACACCCACATAATCATTACTCATTGTAAAAAATAAAACAATGCCAGAAAAGTAAGCACTCAATCATGGACCTTGTAATGCAGGATGTGGAAGTCCAATAAACCCTTTCCTCTCTAAGTAGCCTTTGGTGTTTTATCATTACAGCCATAGACACCTAATAGTAACGATTGCCTCTTGTTTATATCACTATATATTTTATTTTGTTTGAAGTTTTTAGTATCTTATTTGTATGTTCATTATTCATTTACATTTATAGTCACCTGTGTGAACACAAAGGTTTTTTTTTCTTTATCAAATCTTCTACATTAGCATTCTGCATAGGTCAGTGTTAACATGGTGGTTACATAGAGCTCTCCATGCTACAGACAGTTTTGCTCTGTTTTGACAAACAGTGTTTAGTCCAAAGTCTGTTTTCCTTGCCTTACATTAATGACAACACTCCACTATCATTTTACAACTGCTACTGGAGACTTTACCTTTCAAATTACTGTAAAGGGTAAGGTTTTCCCTCCTGCTGCTGGTCCTGTCCCCACTGCCGCGCCAGCCTCAGTTAATACAACAAGACTCTGTATTTGATATAATGCTGTTGGCCAGTTTCTTGTTTCTTATCAGCTAGCTCTGTCTTAAGTATTAAACCCATTTCTATGTATTTCCACGTGGTTTCACCTACCAGGGGGAGTGGGGCAGGTGTCTGGTCTCCCTGGTCTCTCCAAGCTAACTCCTTCTTACTACTTCCTCTTTTCCCCTTGTTGCCTATTCCCTCCTATGTTTCTTTCCTATTGGCCAACAGTGCTTTATTCATTGCCAGTATGAGAAACATATTTACAGAACGACATCTCCCACATAGTTTTGTCTTTGGTTAATTTTGAGGAAGGTTGTTTTTAAAGTTTCACTAAGGTAGGCATTTAAATGTAGTAATTTTTAAATGTAACTTCATTGACATTTAAATTTTATAATGACTTGATCAGTTTTCCTAAATTGGTGTTTTTATGAGACTGGGAAATTTTTCTTTCAATATCTCCTCAAATATTGATTCTCATTCACTCTCTCAATCTAATTCTTATTCAGTATATAACAATTTGATTTACTTTTCCTCTGATCTTTAAGACCTAAAGAAATTTGAGAATATCATACTGTTCTCATTTTTAAAAATTATATTAGACCTGTCTTCTGGTTTATTATTTGTCTCATTAACTCTGTCTAATGTGATACCACTGCTCATCATAATTTTTTATTTGGATTATTCTGTACTTAATATCTAAAATTTTGTTTTATATTTTAAAAAGTATTATAGGTAATTTGTTGTCACAGACCTACAATCCTTGCAATGAAGAAGACAGAGGCAGTGGTCACACGTTCAATGCCAGCATCAGCTACACAATGAGTTTGAAGTCAACATAGATTGTATGAGATGATGTCTCAAAAAGCAAAAATAAAATGAGTCCAATTAAGTACTCTGTGTTCAAGGTTTTTATATTCAATATAAAAGATTCAAAGATATCTATAATTGCATTAGCATTGTGACTCTGGGTATTTCATAGGTGTCTATGGTGACAGGTGTCTGATTTGTCTAAGTCAGTTGTACTACTTTTGACAGATTCAGTCTATGGTTTCTTATATCTTTGGATATATAGATTATTCTATATTCTTATCATTAAAAAGACCTAGAACAAAGGTGATTTTAGTTAGACTGATGTGGTATTTGTTTGTCCTCTTAGCCTGTTGGCAGTATGAAGTGAGGGCTAGTAAAGGTAAAGACTGGGATCTAAGGTTTTATGAATGTGCAGTTGAAACACTCAGACTTATCAACTGATGCAACACATATGATATGGTCTCAGTGATTCTTTATTTTTCTTGCTATTTTCAATGGTAATGAAATCATTAATTTAATATCTCAGTGATTATAGATATTTTAATCACATTGCAATGAGGAAAAAAGTTATTGTCTTAATTACTGTCCTATTGCTATAAAAAGACATGTTCAAGGCAACTCTTATAGAAGAAAATATTCAATTGGGGGATTGCTAAGGGTTTCAGAGGGTTAGTAAATTATCATCTTAGCACATAGCCCATAGGCACAGTGCTGTAGAGATGTATAGCCCAATCCACAAGCAGCAGTAAGGAAAAGAGATGATGGGCCTGGTTTTGGCTTTTGAGCCCTCAAAGCCCCAGCAACACACCTACTCAGAAAGGGACAGATCTATTCCAACAAGGACACACCTCCTGATCAATCCTTCCTAAAGGTTTTATTAACTGAGGACGAAGCCTGCAAGTATATGAGCCAAGAGGACCATTTTCATTCAAATCACCATAGTTATGATGGACCACTTGAGTGAAACTATGGCTCTTCAATTTCCATTTTCTTTGTCTTCAGAGATCTAAGCTCTGAAATTCAGCAAGTTAAACTGTGATATTGTTATGGAAAATGTTCCTGGTGATTCTACCAGCTGTATTTTCTTTTCTGGATTCTCATTTTCCTTTGGACTTCAGTTTCATTTACCCTTCTATTTTGTTACATTGTCAATATTTATCTGCAAAGAGAATCTATGTATTTGTTATACAGTATATATGTCTGTGAGCACATGGATATTAACACTTATTTAAATATTTATTTGAATAGTAGTTGGAGTTTTATTTTATATGTGTATTATAGGCGCACATTAATGAACATTCATGTATGACAATGTGTGAAGGTTGGAGACAGCCTTGGAAGTCTCTTGTTGCATTTCACTTCCTTTGAGATAGAATATATTATTGTTTTTCTTCTACATAATCTAGTCGAGCTAGAAACCAATCATCTAAGGGTTTTCCTTTCTTTACCTCCCATCTCCTTGTGACTAGCAATGAAACTGTGAGCATTCATTCTGTGAATATGACATTTATGTTTGTTCTTGGTACTTAAACTTGGTTCTTTACACTTACAAGTGAGAATTATTTTTCACTGAACAACCTCCTAACCCCTCCTGAAATATGTTTTTAATTTTTTTTCTGACATCAGTTTGTCTTCATTGAAATTGTTATGAGTTGAATTTTGCTCCCTCAAGGGTTGTAAATTGACATCCAAATGTCTAGTGCCTCAGAATGTACCTTTATTTGGAAACAGGATCTTTGCACCTTATAATGAGGTCACGTATTAGTAGGTTGCAACCCTGCCCAAATATCACTGGTATATTTATAAAGCAAACACAAACAGGTACACAGGAAGACTCTCAGATGAATTAATAAATTTAAGGTAAACATCATAAAAGCCACACAACTGTAGTAATTTCTTGTGTGCCACTAGACATTGGGAAGTAGGCATAGGAAAAATTGTTGTCACAGATTTCTTAATCTTCAAATAATAAATATTTTGACCCCAGAGCTCAAACCTCCAGACTGAGAAAATAAATGTATGCTGTATAAAGTATTCCACTTGTGTTATTTTATTTTGGTCCCTCAATAAAGTACCACAGCTGGATAGGTTTAAATCATATATTCAAATATTTCTTTTAACTATAAGCCTCCAAATACTTTCAGTTCTAAAAATAGTTACTCATTTATGTGTTTTTCAAAGAATAACATCTGCCCTTCAACCACCTGTTAACTGACATGTTTCTTCTTCCTTCTCTTCTGCACTAATACTTTTCTCTTTGTTGTTACCAAATACCTGACAAGAAGCAACTTAAAGAATGGAAAATTTATTTTGCCTCAGTGTGTAGTGCCTGTAGCCCATACTTATAGAGAAGGTTTGACAGCAGGAGTGACTCTCTGTGGGAGGGGCGACAGAAATGACATCATTTGCTCACATGAGTTTAGATTAAGAAGCAGAGAAAGGAATGAATGTAAATGATGCTATGTCCTGAGAATCAAAGCCTTGGTCCTGGCAGTCCTAATAAGGCAGGCTTTAGCATGCACACTCAACATACCTAATACAAAGATAGATTGATAATGAAATGAAGGGATAAAGGGGATATCCAATTTAGCCACATTGGGAAGAAAAGCAAAGCATTCCTGTGTAACAACCCCATATAACAAATTTATTTGTTTTTATTTATTTATACTTTTAGACCTAGAATTATGCCCAGAGTCTTCTAGGTGCTACAGGTAGGCTCTACCATTGAACTACATCAGCAGCAGCATTTTAATTATCTATTAAAGAACACAAACTTTTTTGTAGAATGCATACATATTAAATTCAAACTGTATTCTATGACTATATTATAAATATGTATTATTATAGATTTATAAGTTAACAAAACTCACAACAGATTTAATGTCTTAACATTTCTCTATTGACTATTCAAGTGACTTCAACATGTGATCAGCTTCATTGGCACTATCCATGATCTTATTTTTGATTACATTATTCATGTGCTTGTTAATAAGTTTCTCTAACTCAGAGTTCTCATAAACAACAACAAAATGTTCCTACTGTTTTATTTTTTCCTGGAATAGTGATGATTTTTGGACATCTTGTTATGAACTCAATATTTGTGTACTTCAAAATATACATTTTAGAGATCAATTCCCCAATATGATGATATTAGGGCTGGAGCATCTTTGGAAGTCAGGCTTAGATGTGGTTGTGAAAGTAGAGCCCCCATGACGTAACGAGTACCCTTTGAAAGAGCACAGAATGTAGAGTCTTTGTTCTCACAGGGCAAACAAAGAAGAGATCATGCAAGCAAAGAGGGCAATGATGGATGAAATGTGCCTTGTGATAAATTTTGGACTGCCCATTCTCCAGAAACATGGGAAATGGATCTTAGTGTTTAAGATACTTCATATGCCTATGTTTTACTGTCGGAGTCTGTATGTATAAATTGTACCCTTTTAATAGTTCCTAGTTTTATTGCTTTTTCAAAAGACCTATTAAAGATAATACTAATAAATAATATCCTTTTATATTGTTGCAAAAGTAACATCTTTTTTCCTCAGATAATTGAATTAGACCCTGAAAAAAACACTTCACAAGTCAAAGCAATAGAAGTTTGCAAACAACAGGATGTCTTATGATTCAAATTGATGGAGATTGCTTACACACTTAATATTTCTTATGAGTAATTTAACCTAAAAGATGAATAGGTTTGGGCAAAGAATCAATTAGAATAATGGTTTTTAGATGTTGGCAGATTTGCTATATGCAATGGCACATTTATTAAAGATGTCTCCTCATTCAAGATAACTTTTTTGTAGTACTACAGATAAATGTCATTGTCAAGGTCATAGAATTTATTTCATGAATTTCAGCACTGACTTAGATATTAAATGGTCTTGGCTATCTAAAAGATACAATAAGTGTCCTCAAAACTCAGGCTACTTTTAAAAGTTCTATCTATGCTGGACCATGAACATTTATCATCAACTCCAAGGTGACTTTGTTTCTTTTATAAATTTTATTTAAATTAGAAACCATCTTATTTTACATATCAAATCCAGTTCCCTCTCATCTTCCCATGCCCCCAACTGAACCCTCATCAGACCCCCAATCCACTCCCAAGGGAGGGGGAGGACTCCCATGATGGATCATCAAAATCTGTCAAGTCATTTGGGGTAGGGCCTAGGCCCTCCCCCATGTCTCTAGGCTAAGGGAGTATCTCTCCTTGGAGAATGGGCCGCCAAAGACCATTTGTTCACTAGGGATAAATAATGGTTCCACTGCCAGAGGCCCTAGAGACTGCCCAGGCACCCTAGTTGACACACATTTTCAGGGGGCCTGGTTAAGTACTATATACTAACTGGTTCTGCAGCTGTCAGACTGAAGTCCCTGAGCTCCTACTTGCTCAGATCAGCTATTTCTGTGGGTTTCTCCAGCATGGTCTTAACCCCTTTGCTCATCTCTCCTCCCTCTTTACAATTGGCTTCCAGGAGTTGGACCCAGGGCTTAGCTGTCTCTGCTTCTGCTTCCACCAGTTACTGGATGGCTCTAGGATGGCATTTAAGGTAGTTGTCACTCTAATTATAGGGGGATTGTATTTAAGGTAGCCTCTCCACTATTGCTTAGATTCTTAGTTGGAGTCATCCTTGTAGGTCTCTGGAAATTTCCCTAGTGACAGATTTCTTTTAAAAATATAATGCTCCCTCTATTAAGATATATTTTCTTGCTCTCCTCTATTCTTCCCTTAACTCAATCTTCCTGATCTGTCATGTTCTCCTCCCCGCCGCTCCTCTTCTCCCCTTCTCTTTCTGCTACCTCCATTCCCCCTCCCCTCATCTCCCAATTTGTTTAGGAGCTCTTCTCCCTTTTCTTTTCTCCAAGGGACCATGTATGTTTATCTTAGGGTTCCCCTTGTTTCCTAGCTTCTCAGGAAGTGTAGATTGCAGACTGGTAGGCTTGCAATCCCTTGCTCTATGTCTAAAATCCATATATGAGTGAGTACACATCATGTTTGTCTTATTGTGACTGGGTTACCTCACTCAGGATAGTTTCTTCTAGTTCCATCCATTTGCCTGTGAAATTCAAGATTTCATTGCTTTTTTGCCCCCACTGAGAAATACCCCATTGTGTAAATGTACCACTTCTTCTTTATCCATTCTTTGGTTGAGGGGCATCTAGGTTGCTTCTAGGTTCTTGCTTTTACAAATGATGCTACTATGAACATAGTTGACAGATGCCCTTGTTGCATGAATGTGCATCAGTTTGCATATGCCTAAAAGTGAAATTTCTGGATCTTGTGGTAGACTAATCCCATTTTCCTGAGGAACTGCCATACTGATTTCCAAAGTGACTATACAAGTTTCATTCCCACCAGCAGTGAAGGAGTGTTCCACTTTCTTCACATCCTCTCCAGAAAAAACTGTCTTTGGTGTTTTTAATTTTAGCCATTCTGACAGGAGTAAGATGGTATCTCAGAGTTGTTTTGATTTGCATTTCTCTGATGGCTGAGGATGTTGTTGAGCTGTTTCACCAGATATTCCACTAGCTTCTGAGTATTATCCAGTTGGGGGTTGACAGAGATGTTAATTTTTTAGTGTTTTTTTCTTTACAGTTTTTTCATTACAGTTATCTTTATTTTTTCCTAAATTTTCATATATATAATTTATATATATTATATATGTAAAACAGTATGAGAAACTAGAGATATGCTTGCTAAGTGGAATGCTTATTAACACACACTGAGCCATGTGCTTAATACCCCATGAATAGTTAAATCAGATTTTGTGTGGCACATCCCCTTAACCCAAGCATTATGAAGATGGAAGCAGGAGGACCAGAAGATCAAACTCAAATTTTTTTTCTCTTTTGAAGAAAAATCATGTTTAGGGCTGAGTGTTACAAGGTCTCTTACTCTCTGCATTTTTTCTGGGTGTGGTTCTCTGAATTTGTGTCTGTCTGTTGCAGAAGGAAGGTTGCCTGATAAGGGCTGAGCAATACACTAATCTAAGAGTATAGCAGAATAGTATTAGGAGTCATTTTATTGCTACAATCTTTTAGTAAAACAGTAGTGCTTGTTTATATCTTAGGTCTCCGGGCAATCCAAACTCATGTTCTTGGTCACTCAAGCAATGTTGGATATGGGGCCCATTTTGTGGAGTGTGTTGTCAATCAATCAGATATTGATTGGTTACTCCTACAAGGTTTGTGTTACCTTTTAACTAGCACATATTGCAGGCAGAACACCATTGTTGACCAAAGGTTTTATAGCTTGGTTGTTATTTATATTTATGTGGGTACCTTCCTCTACTGAAGACATTAGCATGAACCAAATCCCTCTCTGAGGAGGTCAAAAGAATGGAAGAGGAAGAGGGGACAGAGTACACAAAGGGAACAAGGCCCTCTGAATCAACAAGATCTATGCTCATATGAGCTCACAGAGACTGACATTACATGCATAGAGCTTGTAGTGGTCTATACCCAATGGTTCCCCCATCCCTAACTCAGTAGCTATCTTCAATTGATAAACACTTACAAATGAAAATTCTTTCTTCCAAGAGAGTCTTATTGGGAAACAAACTACTCATAAGGGTAAGACTACACGCCAAGCAGCAGATGGCCAAAACAAAACAAAACAACCCCGGTAGCATCTTTGGAGTTTTCTCATCTCATAATATCAGGGTTTTATTTTATTATTATTATTTTATATTGTTTTTTTGTTTTTATTTGTATTTTTCTAGCTTTTTACCCTATAAATCCTTTGAATATACATTACTGTTTCAAGTTTAGTGCTTTTATAGATTCCTGAGTGAGCAAAGGTTCTCTGTGGGGTCTCCCTTTTCCTTGTGGTCAGCTGGCCATCGTTGGCAGGGACAAAGGAAGCAGAGGTAGCAAACAGGCCTTTGTGCACCCTGTGAGCACAACAGAAATAGCTTTCTGCAAGAGAGTGTCAGTGAGACTGCTTGACTTTATTCCGGAGTGAAGGGAATATTATATAGAATGGAAACAGCAGCTAGGGCATCACATAATTTGCATTTGACAGTACGCTCCTATCATACAGCTGGAGTACAGTACCTAGTTAGCATATAGGGCAGCATGGTCCTATCATATGGGTGGAGCAAAATATCTAATTACCATGTGACCTGCATAGGGAGAGCATCTTCAAGTAACTATGTCAAAGGTCTCATTTAAGATAAGTCAGACATCTGGGCTGAAAACTTCCAAATAAGTTCAGGCAGTCAGCAGGAAGTCTCTCTTGGGAGGAGGGAGCCCTCCATTTTTGCACTGAGCTCAGGAGACCTGTCTGTACATGGTGGTCTGCAACCTCCAAGCAGCAGGGAGGGCCCTCCAACAGGTCTCTGTGTCTGTATCTGTTCTTTGTCCCTTTTCTTGGCTCTTTTCCTTCTTCTTTTTATCCTATTCCAACATGTTAGTTTTTGTTTTACATTTTATATTTTATTATTGTACCTTATAAACCTGTTTGTTTTCTAATGAGAGACAGAAAAGGGGCTGATCCAGATGGGAAGTGGGGAGGAACTGAGAAGAGCAGAGAATTGCAACTGTAATTAGGATAATTAGTGTACATTATATGAAAAAAATAATAAAAGAAAAAAATGTCATTTGGGAAGAAGAGACATCTGAGATATTTTTTTCTTTGTAATTTTTCATATCACAACATCAAGAGGTTAGGGGTGTAAGAATATAATTTGTTCCACCTAAGTCTATAAGATCTTTTGAATGTCTATTATTTAGCCTTGTTAGTTTTATCATTCATCATCATCATTATTATTGTTATTTATCAAGATTCTATTAAAAGTCACACAAAGCAAAACCAAACAGCTTCCAGGCCCTCTTGGCCATATGATACTGAACTTATATTATTGTTTCATGATTAAAATAAAGAAATAATGAAGCATCCAACCTACTGTGGGCTATGATATTTTTCTTACTATATAATTTACCAGTCCATTGTCATTGAAATCAGTCAAAATGACCTTCAACCTGTGGGAGTCATGTGCCACTATATTTAATCTCCACTTATTTCCTATTCTGAGAATAGATATACAGACTTTACAGAAGTGAGTCTAATGTCATTAAGCTAGTATATTTGTTCAGAATATTGTCAGGCTCTGAAAAATGAAAAGCCAAGTTGGTACACTGACATATGCTGATTTGCATTTGGGCAGTCACATACTAAATACGTTTATGTCTATTACTTTGATTAGGACAGAAGTAACACTCAAGTTTGTTGAGTCCAGAATCTTTGTAGTTCAAGGTCAAGCTGGCTCTTTTTCACCTCAGATCAAGCATGAAAAGGATTAACTTTTCTATTTGGTTCATGTATCAAGAGAATGTCCTTTGTGAAAAACATATACTTGCTTAAGGGAAGTTAAATGAGGGGTTATTTTTTACCTCAGTTGTAGAATGTTTGCCTGGAAGATGCTGATAAGATTGGTTCCTAGCACATAGAGAGAAGGAGTTGAGGAGTGAGGAAAGGAAGCGAGGATGGGGAGAGAGTATCAGATAGTTTCAAATGTCAACTTGATCTAAAATAACCTGAGATTCCAGCCTATGGATGTGCTTATAAAGGACTGAAGTGATTAATTTGATTGAGAGGGAATGAATCACTCACTAAAGGTGGCAGCATTCCCTACACTGTGGTCCTGGGTTGTCAAAAAGAAGAAATGGAGCTGAGAATAGACAGCCATCATTAACTGGTAATTGACTGTGGGTGCAATAAATATGACCACTGCAAGCAGCCAGAACATCCCCACCATAATGGATTGTGCCTTCAATATGTGAATCAACACATACCCCTTTTCCCTCCAGTTATGTGTGATATGAAGTTTCATAGCAGTTACTGGAAAAATAACTAAGACTGAGAGAAGAGGGAGGGGGAAAGCGAAAGGCTAAAACCTGACATATAATCTCTTTGTAGGTAAACAAGGGTATATAAACAATTGTAGGCTACAAATTGTCAGCAACTTTGCAACTGATGGGACAACACATTTATGAATGTGCATACTGTCCTCTCTCTCTCTCTCTCTCTCTCTCTCTCTCTCTCTCTCTCTCTCTCTCTCTCCTCTCTCTCTCTTACCTCTGTGGTCACCATGTACTCACAGTTGGATAGCATTGTCATAAAAAGAGTCACTTTATCTTCTTTGAGTCACACAGAGACCACTGCTTTGGGGGAGGGATTAGAGCAAACACACAGGATTTTACAACCCGTTCTTGTTAAGTCATTGAAATCCAGACTTTATCTTTTAGGTTCCTGTTATAACTGATTCATAGCACCAATCTTAACAAAACTGTCTGTAAATTTTATTCACAGAGGGAAACAATGGATGTAAGTAAATCAACATTTAATCATTTGTTTTTCTGCTAATCATTAGTGTATATTCACTGCCTTAAGTGGCCAAGAGAAAAGTCATCCTTCACTTAGCTTGTGACTGATCAGTAAATTCAATGTTCCATCTCAATGATATGTTCAAAGGGTTTCTTTGCTTGTGAAATTACTATTGGTTTCATGGTTAATAAATCTTTTTAAAGGGTTGTGAAATATATTTTGTCCTGGAGAAGTCAATTCTGAATTAGCAAAAAGCAAATCCACAATAAATGTAACGAACCATAGAACAGTGGTTCTCAACCTTCCTAATGCTTTGATCTTGTAATATAGTTCCTCATGTTGTGATGACCGCCTACCATAAAATTCTTTTCTACTTCATAATTGTAATTTTGCTAGTGTTACAAATCATAACATAAATATCTGTTATTTCCAGTGGTTTTAAGCCACCTTGTTAAAGAGTCATTAAACCCTCTAGGGGTAGAGACACACAGATTGAGAGCAACTGCCTTAGAGAATCTTAAATGATGTGTAAGGAATAAGAAGTGGTGACCTGGTGCGGGAAAATTACTTCACCAAATTAAATATGCATTATCCAAGGCTTTCTTTTTCTAGTATATAATAAAAAATACTTTTTGATTTCCAGCTAAGAACAAGCTCACATTTGGCCAGAGCAGCTTGAGGCTCTCGTGTTCTTTCAGTGCACATTTGATTGCTTTCTGAGTTCAAGGGGTAAAATCATAGTATCCTTAATGTAAGATATAATGGAGAAATGTTACTCAAAATAAAAAAAAAATATTTTGGCAAGTGAGGGTTCAATTGCATAAAATTATTTTTAGATTTGACCTAGAATATTGGCTGTAGAAGTAAAACAAAATATCTCCACTCCTTTCAAAAAGCTGTGAAGGGTGAAATGGCTGGTATAAGAGCAGGAACACAGTCAGCTTGATGGATGCGGTTTGTTTTTGTTTTATTTTTAATGTCCAAGACCTTGAGGTGTGCGGCAGAAAATAACTTAGAAGAAAGAATTTAGAAATGTGTTCCTTTGACTTAAGAAGGAAATGAAGAGATCTAACTATTTACTCACCAAACAGTGAAAAGCAAGTTTACAACTAATAGGAACTTAGAGCATATAGTAGAGACATTATGGGGAATGTATTGAAACAATCACACATGGACTATTTTAATCTTTCACAGTAATCCTGAGACTGAAACATGGCATCTGTTTAGCAGTTGAGAAAATTGAGTAACCACCTCAAAAACATATTCTGATCCCTAGGATGGATCACACATTCTAAATGTACACTGACTGTAGAAGAGAAAAAAATTCTGTTACCAAATTTTGTGCTCAATTTGGGTGCCTTCTCCATCTCTGGGTGACTTTTGAAGAAGACAGAGCACCACCTAAGTGGGAATTTTATTCCTTAGGCAATAAAAAGAAATGTGAGAAGGAACTTTGGGGACAAGGATTTACAAATGAGGGGGTAAGACTAACAAGGGGAAAGAGTACTCAAGGCTTTCTGGGAATCAAGTCTGGACACTCACCTCTAGCTCTGTTTGATGGTTCTTTCCACTCTACCATAACAATTATCAATTTGACCATGTCACATGTTTTTCAGGTGGGATTACAGTGAATTTAGAAGTCTTTTGCTGTCCCTTTGGCATATAACTCACACCACACTCAACCAAGGTCTTGCAGTCCATACATGTACTGTTCTCAAAGAAAATGAAAATTAGGACTGTGACAGATATACAGTGGCTCACCAAGTTGTATTTAGACTCATGTGTTCTCCAAGCTTCATTTATTTTTCTTAGCATATATCTAAGTTAATTTTTTAAAGAGAAGTGTTTCTACAATTAGCTTCAGATAAAAATATCATAGCTATTATGCTTCCTACCCCAGGACTCCTTCTTCCAACCCAAGGTTCTGTCCACAATATTAGACAAATACTATTTTTAAGACAGACATGATAAAATAATGAAGCATTACTTTTGTTCAATATCCCAAACAAAGAACATAGGTATTAGAATTGTGGACCTGAATTTGTGCCTTATTTCTATAAAATGGCAAAATCATCTTTTCTGCAGGACTTGGGATCAAAGAGGAAATATAAAGGTACTTGGAACAATGTCCTCATTCTAGGAGACTAACAGACAGTAGCATTTTCGCATCTCTCTGCCTATTGCTATACAGCTCAAATGCAACTTTGACTATACCCCTGTGCACATTTCACATTAATGAGAGTCACACATGTTGGCTGATAGAGCATCGAAGTGATTACATTTTCTGCTGAGGAAAGGCTAGATATAATATTTAAATGATGTAACTACTGAAGTTGGAATGGCATGTGCTTGGGGTGATGGTCATACCTATTTCTAGAAGAGGAAAATTATATGGAAGGTAATATGTCTGTAAGCATCTGAGATAACATTTCAAGAGTCTGACTGAAGCCATTTTTAAAAGAAGTATTCTCCCAAAGCATTTTTAGTCATATTTAATATGAAAATTCAAGGCCATAAACCCAAATATAATAACATAATAAATATCTAGATATATCTGTTATTAAGGCATGTGAAACTAATTTATTTATTTTTTAAACTACTAAAAGTATTTGTTAGGTAATAGGGTGATGTATTTATTAAATATAAATGGCTGTCACCAGTTATCACTGTCAAATATAAATTATATTCATTTTGCTACTCAAAAAGTGCAAAAGTTGCAAATATTTAATAGGAACAGAAAACCTATGAAGCACAAACCCAATTTGTTTGTAGGCTTCATTAAAACACATGCCCTAGGAATAATTGATGAGCTTGCCAGTCAGCATTGGGCTTATTAATGTTAAAAAAAATTGAGTTTTAAAAAAGTAAATTATTGTTATACTTTCATAGATATTAGCTTATTTAGTTTTCATTTATCTGTGCCAGCATGAGTTGTATGCACCTCTATTCCCAAATACCTACAAAGTACAGAAAAGAATGTTAGATCCCCTAGAACTATAGTTATAAGCATTTATAAACTGTTATGTAGATGGTGGAAACCAAACCTATGTATGTCTTCTGTAAGATCAGCAAGAGCTTTTCTCAGCTGAACCATCTTTATAGCTAAGATATTTTATATGACTAATTGTAGTCAAGAGTTTTTTTTTTTTTTTTGCTTTGATCTTGGTTTTAAGTGAAAAATGAGTTGAGTGCCTCCAAATCACATTTTCTATGGAGTTCAGGTGAATTGTTTTGGGGGCACCTACAGCTGCTACTGAGCACTGAGGAAGGTATCAGGTCCTTAGCGTAGAAGACATCCAACCAATACACAGGAAAACTCAGGACAGGCAGGGTGTTTGCATTTTCCAAGTATAAAATGAATATCCCTAAACATACAAACATTCTAGTAACCTATTAACCCCCCCAGAACCAAACTCCAACAGATTCTTTATTCCAAGATTTCATTTATTTCTCCAATTGAATGTGTGTTTCCACCACATGGTAAGCCATGTAGCAGAATCTTGGTGGTTGCAAATGAAAAGTAATATCAGTAAATGGTTCTTGAATGCACAACAATGAAAATCAAGTCAAATCAAATTAATACTGAATGGCCAGTGTTTCTGATGGTCACTTGTGCAAGTTCACAGTGGCCTTGTTTCTGAACATGCATGCACACTTTGCATTGTATGTATGTGCCATTATATTACACAGCCACAAAGAACACTGCTTGAGATTTGAGAGCATTGAATATAATAACTTGCACTGTATTTATGTGCTTACATTTCAGATCTTACAGAAACATAGTGACTAATGTGGTGAATAAGGGCTTCTGATATTTTCTTATCAACCTTAAACATATAAGTATCAAGTTAGTATGTTTTAGGGATTATATTTTATACAATGCTTGATCTTAAAATATTCTGTTTTAGTTGTAGACTTGATTTTTACAACTTTATTCGCTGAGTTTTAGCTTGGGTTTAGAAGTGAATGTTCAACATTTTCTAAAAGTACTCTTAACCACTCTCCTGCTACTATGTACTTTATAGTTATTCTAAGTGTTATTGTCAGTGTTGATAACTATAAAATCCACATGTAGAACAAATGGAAAGTGATATTGTGTGTTCAAAATCAAATATTGAGCCAACATTTAATTCTTCATGAAAAATAAACTAGCACATGCATCTCATTAGTACACAAATTTTCTATAATCTCTAATAACTGCAAACACAATGTGTTCATATGTAATAAAAACCACAGACATTTTAAAAATAAGCCTGTCATACATCAGTGGGTTTCTTGTTTGTATACCTATTTTGCATTCCTGTGTACTCAAAGCTAAATAAAAATCTTCATGGTCATAAAGAGATCAGGGCAAAACAGTCTTTGAAGTATTGATACAGCATACCTGTAGACCACACATATTAAGCCTCAGATATCTAAACTTCCCTACTCCTGGAGGAGATCCTTATAATCACATGTTCCAATAATTAGAAACACACATACAAACACATGTATGCTGAAGTTTTACTAATGGATTAATGCATCAGCATAAAATGCACTAACTACCAGAGTATATACAAATATCAATACGTACATCCTACAATGCAGCCTTGAAATGTGCACTGCTTTAAAATTCAATGTTTGGTGACCAGTTAATTTTAGGATGGTCTTACAAACTCAAAGCCTAAGCTAACAAAACAAAGGAAACTTCTAAGTTGTCCCTTTTAATTTGTTCCTCATGGAAATGGATTAGAAGCCACATGATAATGCACTAATCTCATTTGATATACATATTCCTTCCAATACATTGTTGCTTTTTACAGTTCACTGTAATAGTATGTATTGCCAAATATTTCTACAGTACCTCTAGAAATATTTCTAGTTACAAGTTTGTAATAAATACATTGTTTTCATACAACTTGCATGGTTTTTATGAAAGTGTATAAAAAGTCAGAATATCTTGGCTTAGCCATTACACTAATGTCTATGTTCCAAATTCACATGTCTAGGACTGAAACTCTGAAACCTGTCTTGCCTTGGCCAGAAACCCAAGTAGCCCCATTAAGTTTGGCTAGAGAGAGGGAGACTGGGAGGCTGGGGACAGTACTTTTCCCTTTTTGCTTAATAATATTGATATTATATCCATGTCCATACCATCCCTGACACCCAATCTTGTCTAATTCCTCCTTTACGAAAGCATTGCCCAAGGAAAATTTCTTCCCTTTGGCAGTAAAATGCTGTTTCAAAAGCATATTTTGCAGAGTGATTTCCCCCAACACCTCAGAACAAGTTCTTCAGCCCATATACATTCCTCAAATCTCTTGTTCTCAATATCAGCCAAAAGACAATCTTAAATTTCAAGAGAAAAATCAGCTCAAGCCTTCTATGCTAATTCTGTTCTCCACACAAGGAAGCAAAGCATTATCAGCTTTCAGTGCCCAGCTTTGCAAATGGGGTAATCATGAGAAAAAGTTGATATTGCACTTAATATGTTTTGGAAAAGTCTTATTGAGCATAACTTGGACCCCAAGATAGAAAGTGGTTGTCAGAATACCAGGATGTGTGAATAGAAACAGAAGCACAGGTAATTTGGGGTACAAGCAACTAATCACAGTAGGCACCTGTAATTTATTTGAAATAAATTAAATGTTCTTCCTTCAAAGGATGGATTTATTTATTTTCAGGGACATGTCAGTCTCTGAGGGGCTGAATATCCTTCAGGAGTAATATCTGTAGTTTTCCAGCAAATTGCCTTACAACCATATCATTCATTATTCATAGATTCTATAAATAATGTCTGTGTTGGGGCTTTTTCCAATGTCTTTGGCAAGGTCAATAAAGTTAAGTAATGATTGTGTCTGTTGCTACAGCAAGTGGCTTGAGTCTCTGCTCTGATGTAGCATTTTATTTATGACAGCAGACAATTATGAAAACTGTTTGAAAGACCTTGAAGGAAACAACATTGAAGTTAAAGGTGCTAATAAATTTATAAGTATTTTTCATGGAGTTGATATTTTTTGCACAACAAATATACAAAGCAAGAACAATGGCCTTAAAATTAAGAATGTACACATGGGTCAGATTTTTATAATGTAACCAACTTATTTTCTCTTTTTAAAAACATAGGCAACATGGATGTTATGCTCATCTTATCTCCCACCTACATTGCCATCTAGGAACAACAAATATTATGTGGTGATTTAGTTGGAATGAAGAGAAGACAAGCTTGGTGTAAGTCATAAAATCATTCTGTTAAATTCACAAAGGTGGTGAGACTGTCTGAGACTTCCTCAACCTATGCTGTTATAGCAAAACATGTAGAAAGTAGTAACACTCAAATTCACTCCCTGGCTTGGTGGCATTTTCAAAGTAACCCTTCAATGACTGAGGTCATTAGCAATGCATAATTTGATTTAACTAAGTGTTATGTGTGGTTCATATTTGTCTCTCTAGCCACTCTTCACTTAACAATCCGTGGTCTCCTTGTATGTTACAGTTACTATTTACCATTGCGGGGTACTCAGAACACAATATATTAGCCCATGAGACTTAGCATTCCCTGGGTATCCCTGAGGTGAATAAGGGAAAAGTGTTAGAAAATCAGTAGCAGAAGCCCTCTTCTTCCTTCCCTTCCTGGATTTATCTCATCAGCTATTCCTAGTTTAGTAGTCATCTTTTCAATAGCTTTTCTGAAGTATACTTCTGAAATACACTTCTGAAGATACCCATACTCATCATCTATGTATCCATGCATTCATCCATCCATCCATCCATCCATCCATCCATCCATCCATCCATCCATCTATTCATCTTTGCAGTTCTTGGCATGGAACTTAAGAACCAGTGGATGCTTAGAAAGAGTTCTACCTTTTAGCTAAATCTCCAGCCTCTTTACCTTATTTTAGGCTAGAAAACCCTGGATTTCTTTTAAAATTCCTGTAAATCCCTTTCAACTCTTAAATGTTAATGGTAGGTAAAAAGGGTAAACATAAAGAAGTAATTTCATTTCTATACCAGAGGTTTATATGTGTTTACTGAATACATTTTGAGTATCTTCTCTTTGCCTCTAGATTATGTATTATAAAAAGAATCTCATATTCTCTATCAAAGCTTGTTTTGCCTGTCCCTTTGCTTCTTAAGAGAGCACTGACAATATTTTGGAAATGATGATGCTCACGTTTGCCATACTATCATATATTCAACATCTCTGGCCTTTCCCTATTAACACTCCACATTATACCATAGCTTCCATGATTCTGATCATCAAATACAACTGCCTTTAGCTAAGACATGTGTTGCAATTGAAATCTGGATAGTTTAAAGCCAGGCTGATGGGTCACACCTATGTTCTAGCACAAAGGAAGTGAAGTAAAAGCTCAAGAGTTCTGAGTCCAGCTGGCCTAACAACAAAACACTGTCTCAAAAAGCCAGGATAGAAGACGACTTGGGTCTTATTTCAGTAATTAGATGATTTAACTCAATAAAACACTGTTCCCAAAATCTCTCTTCATCAGCATGGTGTCTTCCTGTGTGAGGGGTTATGTTTCTTAAACACCTAACTCCTTCACCTCTTTTCTGAGCTAGTGCCTCAGCCTTGTCACCTCTGTGGAAATAAATTTTCCAGAGTGGATAATCCTGCTCTTGGAGAGTAAAGGCTTAGTGTCAGCTTCCTGACATAAGAACTTTTTTATTCGTCTATTTGCAGAGCTGTCTCCTACCACTTCACTCCCACTAAGTTCCATTTCCTGTCCGAGGAAGCTGTCCATCCTCTGCTGAATTGCTGTGGGCTGGTGAGTAGCCTGCCCTGAGTCATTTAGGGATTTCCAGCTTGGTGACCAGATTTAACCATTCTCAAGCTCCAATCGTATGAATCACTCACTTTCTCTCTTCAGAGGCTCCTTCAGAATCAGTGTTCTAACAAAGGTCTACTTTGTTTTTTCCAAGCACTGTAGCTGACTTTTTTAAACATAAGTAAGTAGGAGGAATTGTTTGCCTCTACATGGGCCCAAAACACCTTTGTCACAATGGAGAGATGATCTAAAGAATGCAAATACACACAGTTCTCTCATTGTGCATGGTAGACTTTGCTCTTAGAACTTCCCATAAGATATCTATATTTTACTTGATATCTTTAAAGCCCCACAGAGTTATATGAATCTAGAAGAGTCTTCATGAGCAAAACAATACATGACACTTGTATATAAATAGAAGGTATAGTTTAAATTTGAATACACATATCTCTAAAGGTTTCACTGAGTCAGAGTAAACACTTAAGACACGAGAATCTAAATAGGAAATGTATTGAAGTATCTTCTAGGAGATTTCTTGAGTCTCTTTGTGTTTACCTAAATTTATTTACTTATTTTTTTAGAATCATTTATTGTTCAAGTCATAGAGTCCAGTTAAGACAGGTAAACATTTTAGTGGCCCCCATGGACACTTTGCTGACTCAACCATAAGGCAAAGCTGACCTGATAAAATGTTCTAGTTCAAACAGAATGATTAATAGGGAGGATAAGAGTGGAACATCAGAGAAAGTTAGCTTCATGTTCAATATTTCAAATAATTCATCTTAATCCAATTGTGTGAAATGATAAAACATTTCTCATAAATCAATTTTTACTAATTAAATAATTATACCTATATATTTTACTAGTCTACACAAAGTATCTCTGAGCTATCAGTCTGATAATGAGCTAAAATATACTTATGGTGAATATTTAGAAATGAATTCTAGAACATAGAACTGATGTGTAAAAATTTTGCCTGTATTATCCCATTACATACATACCTGCAATTCCTTCACAAAATACATACTTCAGTATCCCCAATACATGATGTTTGATTCTAAAATTATCCCTTTGAAATTTTCCTTAGTGAAAACTGTAAAAGAGAAATATAGGTACCCATTCACATAAAATTTACTAGTTCAGAATTTCGGGTCTTCCCCCATAATTCAGCAGGAGGGTGGTGTCTCCTAGACTGACTATTGTCTCAGCACTAACATTGCTGCTTGGGAAAAGGATAATCTACTTCCAGGTCTTAGAGAAAACTCGCGTTCCTTTGTCCCAGAATAAAATGAAAACACAGTGGCCCACACAGCCAAGAGAAAAGAGTCACTGTTACTCACTTCTCTTGTAGACCATTCATTCTAGCCCCACAGATTTCTTATAATCCCCTACATTCACACATGCTCTGTTCTTAGGGCATCTGCACCCTCATTTCCTCTGTGTAAATTGTCTTTTTTCTAAGTTTGTCATGTCCTCTAAGAATTTGATTAAATATTATCATTCACCCATACTGACCTTGAACTGCTGGACTCAAGTCATCTTTCAGCCTTCATTTCAAAAACAACAGGAGCTGAGGGCACCTGTTATAAAGTATTGAGTACAACCATTTCAAGAGCAAAACCAAAGTATCATATCTCAGTTTGTAGCCCATTGGAAATCCAATTTATTTAAATAGTTCAAACATAAAATAACATGATTTTTTTTATTTTCTTGGCATTTAATGCCTTCAAAATAGTTTATTTGTGTGTTCAACTTATTGTGTAACATCTATGTGCTTATGTAAAATATACAGCACAAAACAAAATTATATGCTGTCTTTGTAAATGTATCCCTAATACCAGCACTCAAAATGTGTGTGTGTGTGTGTGTGTGTGTGTGTGTGTGTGTGTGTGTGTGTCTGTCTGTCTGTCTGTCTGTCTATGTGTGTGCAGTTTAATACTGCATCTGGATGTCTTTTCATTAATGAGTTTCAATTATTGTTTTTAAATCTTATGGATACATTACATATACTATACTAAAAATATCCATTTAAAATGTAACTAAAGGGCCACTTACATAGACAAGTGTTAGCTAACTTGTCTAACCTATGAAAGGTCTGCTGCACTTGTGTACTTAAAAAGGGGAGGTGATGGGGAGCTAAAAAGAATTAAAAGAAACACCACCAAATAAGGCACCCTGTCTCACTCCTGTGTTTCAGAGGAATCAGAAGCATGAGGTTAGCCTGTGCTACATAGTGACATCTTGTTAAAAACCTATAATTAAAATTGTAAGCTAAGTTCACTGACTGACATATACAAAAACAAACAAACAAACAAACAAACAAAAAACAGGTTGATTGTTCTCCTTAGTGAAAATCAGAAGTTTGTGGACACTCTCGTCATAGCTCAAAGTGATAATTGGAAATGACTATAGTAGGTATTTCCTCCAGAAAATTCTGACCTCTGGCAGCATTCTTTCCCACATCAATAACTAGATGTTAGCTTGCTTATAAAATAGCTTAAATCAAATCATTCACACTGTACTGTGTGGCAAAGACCATATTATACTACATAAGATGGCATGCTAATTCTATAGCTGCAGGATTATGTCATATACATACACTGGGAAAAGACTGTGCACAGGATATTCTAATGTGGCAATACAGAGCACATAATGCTCAGCCTCACCCATTTAATTCTAAATCACAGAACTTTTAAAAAAAGAAACTGTTTCTCCAAAATGGGTAAAACATTTTAGTTTCAAGTGCCAAGAAAATATGCAAACCTGTTAATGAAACCCATTTTCTCCACACAATTCTGGATAGAACTGGAAGTGAGTAAGCTTGGAAACAATCTCCTACTCATATTCTAAATGCAGATATGTACTTAGGGCAGACTGAGTTAAGTGTCTACTATCTCAAAGCCAGGAAAGAATAATACCATAAAGCTTGGATAATAAACATGTTGGCTGAATTATGGTCCAAATGTGGGATTTTCACAAACAGTTATCCTTCACCTGGCACTTCCAATGTGGTGCCTTTTACTTTAATACTTAAATCAGTGAGCCCAATTGAGCTGCAGATTCAAAAGGTAAGAATTAGTCTTGCCTTGACACAAAACTTTGGTTTTTGTTATGACTGTAACAATATTTCCAGAATCATCTGATTAGGAACCCAAATGCAAAGGGCAACTTTCCATTCTTGCTATTATTATTTTCTTTTTTCTTTTTTCCGCCTTTCTTTTTCTTTCTTTTTTGGCAGCTGCCTTTAGCTTCCTAGATGTTTTTTGAGACCTTTTAGTAACAGTCTGAGTTTGGCTATAGTTCTAAAACAAGGGAAGCTAGTTATTTGCTGGGAAATGCCATGATCAGTAGTTTATTCCTTTTTTAGGGTCTATTTATTTTTTTGTAAATGTGTATTTTTCTACTTGAAGGGAAATGTACACAAGCATGTAGGTATTCCCAGAAAATGGTGCCAAACCCTTGAACTGGACTTTCAGGCACTTAATAGGGTACTGGGAGATGAAGTTGGCTTCTCTGCAGGAGCTTAACTGTTTAAACTGCTGAACCATGGCTGCTCTCCTTCAGCAGTGTCCTGGGACTAACATTTTTGGTGTTATATTTACACTTCCAAACTATTTACTCAAGATCTTCAAATACTTAATTTATAACATTACCATAGAGAAAAACATAATTTTACATTATTTTAAACAAGTATAACAGCAGATATGGACTTGACCAAAATTAAACAAAAATTAAACACTTGCTGACTCCACGACTTCTATAATTGAAGAAGAAGAAAAGAAAATATGTCATTTTTGTCTGTTTTTGGATTTTGAGACAGGATTTCTTTGTGTACCCATGACTGTACTAGAACTAGCAACGTAGACCAGGCAGGACTTGAACTCACAGAGATCCACTTGTCTCTGACTCCCAAGGGTTGGGATTAAAGGTAGGCACCACGACTGGCCTGCTAAAATCTGTTATCCTTAAAGCAAGAGTAAGCACATTTATCCAATTACTTGCATCAGGAAAAGAAAATAACTAACTTCTATCAAAATTTCTTCTGTGGAATTTGCATTGTTCTAGGTCCCTGCATGATAATAACTCTTCCCCGATATGTTACTCTTAACCATCATTTATGACAATCTCATCAACTTATGTGTTCAACAAGACAGCTATGATGTACCATTTCTATTCAATCTCTTTTGAAGAAATATCATAAATTAAAAAGGCAAAGGAATAGTATAATGAAATAATAGAAAACTAATTGCACTTAAACATACATTCTAAAAATATTTACTTGCAGTTTATGTCCTTTATTTCATTTTGCTATGGGTTATATATGCTTTGTAGATATTTAATCATACATACACATATTAATTTATCTTAAAATTATTAATAGGGAAAATTAAGTATATTAGTATGGGAAATACACACACACACACACATATATATATGGGATGCTTATCATTTCTATGTTGATACTCTCATATCATAAAGTGGCTCATTTTTCTTACACATCTTTATTATTTTTTTCTTATTTTATATATTGATCCCAGTTCCTTCTCCCTCCCATGCTTCCCAACATCCCCTGCCACCCCACCACCCTACTTCACAGGGAGGGTGATGCCTTCCAGGAGGGAACATCAAAATCGGTCAGGTCATTTGGAGTAGGGACTACACCTTCCCTCCTGCTTCTAGGCTAAGGGAGTATCCCTCCATGGGGAATGTGCTCCCAAAGTCCTTTCATGCACCAGGGATACATCCTGGTTCCACTGTCAGAGGTGCCTTATACAGCAGAGGTATTTTAACTGAGATTCACTTTCAGGGGATCTGAGTTGGTATAATGATGGTTTCCCAGCTATCCCCCTTGTTCGGGTCAGCTGTCTCTGTGGATTTCTGTAGCCTGCTCTTGACCCCTTTTCTTATTACTCACCCCTCTCTGCAAGTGGAATCCAGGAGTTCGGCTCACCCACAATCATAAAAAATGAACAAACAAACAAACAAACAAAAAACACTATTAAAACTCAAGGCTCACATAAAACCTCACATACTCATAGTGGGAGACTTCAATACCCCACTCTCACCACTGGACAGGACCACCAGACAGAAACTTAACAAAGAAACAAAAGAACTAACAGAAGTTATGTCCCAACTGGGTTTAACAGACATCTATAGAACATTCCATCCAAACACAAAAGGATATACCTTCTTCTTCTCAGCTCCATATGAAACATTCTATAAAATCGACCACATACTAGGCAACATAACAAACCTCACCAGACCCAAAAAAAAAAAGAAAGAAAAAAAATGGAATAGCCCCTGTATCTTGTCAGACAACCATGCTTTAAAGTTGTAATTCAATAACACAAAATGCAGAAACCTTACAAACTCATGGAAACTGAAAAATATGCAATTGCACCATTCCTGGGTCAAGTAAGAAATAAAGAAATTAAAGTTCATTGCATTAAGTGCTCATATGAAGAAAAGAGGACACATTAGAGATTAACAGCACAACTGAGAGCCTTAGAGCAAAAAGAAGCAAATTCACCCAGGTAGAGTAGACGCCAGGAAATAATCAATTTGAGGGCTTACATCATTAAAGTAGAGACCAGGAAAACAATACAAAGAACCAATATAACAAAGAGCTGGTTTTTTGAGAAAATCAACAAGATAGACAAAGCTTTATCCAAAACTAAGAAAAAAGCAGAGAGAGAATATGAAAATCAACAAAATCAGAAATGAAAAGGGGGACATAACAATGGACACTAAGGGTTTCCAGAGAATTTTCAGGTCATACTTTGAAAACTTGTATTCCATAAAATTAGAAAATTCAAAGGAAATGGACAAATTTCTGTATAGCTCTCATTTACCAAAGTTACATCAGAACAGATAAGCAACTTAAATTGACCTATAACCCCTAATTAAATAGAAGCAGTCATCAAAAGCCTCCCAACCAAAAAGAGCCCAGGGCCAGATGGCTTCAGTGCAGAATTCTACCAGAAATTCAAAGAAGACCTAATACCAATACTCCTCAAATTGTTCCACACAATAGAAGCAGAAGGTTCATTACCAAATTCTTCTTACTAGGCTACAATTACTTACTACCCAAGCCACACAAAGACACAAAGACATAACTAAGAAAGGTAACTACAGACCAATATCTCTCATGAACATTGATGCAAAAACATTCCATAACATACTGGCATATCGAGTCCAAGAAAACATCAGAGAAATCATCCACCATGACCAAGTAGTCTTCATCCCAGGGATGCAGGAATGGTTCAACATATGAAAATCTATCAATGTGATCCACCATATAAACAAACTGAAAAAGAAAAACCATATGATCATCTCACTAGATGCTGAAAAAGCCTTTGACAAATTTCAAC
Organism: Phodopus roborovskii; assembly: GCF_943737965.1. Lineage (NCBI taxonomy): Eukaryota > Metazoa > Chordata > Mammalia > Rodentia > Cricetidae > Phodopus > Phodopus roborovskii. Next base: position 15,703,824 of record NW_026126540.1, read on the forward strand.
ACCCTTTCATGATAAAGTTCTTGGAGCGATCAGGGATAAAAAGGAACATACCCAAACATAATAAAGGCAATATAGAGTATACCAACAGCCAACATCAAACTGAGTGGAGAGAAGCTTAAGGTGATTCCTCTAAAATAAGGAACAAGAAAAGGATGCCCACTCTCTCCATATCTCTTCAGTTTTGTACTTGAAGTTCTAGCTAAAGCAATAAGTCAACAAAAGGAGATCAAGGGAATTCAAATTGAAAAGGAAGAAGTTAAACTCTAGCTATTTGCAGATGATATGATAGTTTACCTAGGTGAAGCAAAAAACTCTACCAGGGAACTCCTACAGCTGATAAACACCTTCAACAAATTAGCAGGATGGAAGATTAACTAAAAAAATCAGTAGCCCTACTATATACAGATTATAAAGGGGCTGAGAAAGAAATCAGAGAAATATCATCTTTACAAAAGCCACAAACAACATAAAGTATCTTGGGGTAATGCTTACCAGACAAGTGAAAGACCTGTATAGCAAGAATTTTGTGTCTTTAAAAAACGAAATTAAAGAAGAAACCAGAAAATGGATAGGTAGGATAAACATAATAAAAATGTCAATTTTGCAAAAAGCAATCTACAAATTCAATGCAATCCTCATCAAAATCCCAGCACAATTCTTCAGACTTGAAAGGATAATACTCAACTTTATATGGAAGAACAAAAGACCCAGAATAGTCAAGACAACCCTGTACAATAAAGGAACTTCAGGAGACATCACCATTTCTGGCTTCAAGCTCTATGATTTGAGCTGTAGTCCTGAAAAACAGCTTGGTATTTGCACAAAAGACAGGTAGACCAATGGAATTGAATCCAAAATCCTGATATTAACCCACACACCTATGGCCACCTGATTTTTGACAGAACAGCTAAAATTATACAATGGAAGGAGGAAAGCATCTTCAAAAATGGTGTTGGCACAACTGGATGATGGTGTGTTGATGACTGTAGATAGACCATGTCTATGGCCATGCACAAAACTTTAGTCCAGATGGATTAAAGACCTCAACATAAATCCAGCTATACTGAACCTCTGAGAAGAGACAGTGTGAGGTACCCTTGAACAAATTGGAACAGAAGACTTCTTCTTGAACATAACAGCACTAGCACTGACACTGAGGTAACCTTTTTTTAATGAGAAAACTAAAGCTTAGATAGGTTAAAAGAATCACCAAAATTTCTGTGTCTTACAAATTTTTTAGTCAACTTCACAAATCACTTTTGTTCCAAATAAATGACTATATTTCAACCACTTGCTTCTTGGCTGGCAGACAGGGATGTACACACATATGAGGTTATGGACATTTTTTCAGAAACATAAATGAGACTATTGGTTATTACAATGCTATACATCTTACATGATTGTGAATAAGCTATTCATATACTTTCAACCCACCCATCCATAAAATGGAAACAATATTTAGTCAAATTTTATTGAAGCTAAGTATTAGAATACATAAGTGTGGTGTCTCATTAACCATCACCATTTATATAATTTTAATAAAAAAAGCAGCAATTGCTTGCAAAGTTACACAGGTAAATGTTTGAACATCTTTTAGTTTCAAAGCTATCTATTAACCATTTCTGCCAACATTACTACTACTTATGAAATATGGCAACATGCAATTATGAGGCCACAAAGTACTGGCAACAAGGCTGGAGAAACTTCTCTCAGTTGTACCAAGAATGTATTAGAATGGATAGCAGAAGAAAAAAAAATCTCATTTTCATCAGTTTATGAATACCTCGTCAAGTCTACTAGAATGAGTGCAGAAACCCAATATATTTCTATTTTACTCTATTTTGGTCTGAATTGGAGTGCAACCAATTATACCTAAAACAAAAGAATTTCTCTTCAGTGTGCCATGATCACTCTAGCCCTTGAAATCTATTGGGAGGGTAGTGATATCATCATGCCAGTGTTGCCCACAAGGATCTCAGTTGTGCTTTGAGATTCTGTCACTAGGGTCAAATGAGAGTATAATGGCTTCTTTCCTTAATGCTTTCCAAGTGTGAACAAATCCCTCAGTGAATGTACACCAATCATTCCCTCTACACCAAAAAATGTCTGTAGATGCTGCATTACTTGGATGTCTTTAACAAAACTTTTGCCAAAAAGGTAAAAAACAAAAACATGTCTAAACTAATGTAAGCATTTAACACAAAACTGATAAAGAATACCAGTAATTTCTGGTTAATATACTTTTAAAATGGAAAGTATGCATTTCTGAAATCAATTGTTTTTTGTTTGAAAGTGAAATTTTACTTTACAAAATAAGAAAAATATTAAAAATAGAAAGAGAAGACTCAGGCTAATGCTGAATTAACACTCTCAAGGGAAATGTACAAAATAGTTGTACATTAAAAATGTTTTGTTTTTTCTTCTGAACTACAAATCCAGAGTCACATTAGCAACAGCAAGTAGAGAATTGAGGCCATGGCTTAGATTAAAACTTCAGTCTTCTGTAATTTCAATGAACTAAGACATATGTATAAATACATCTTTATCATCATGAAAGTCCTTTTTCAATGCCCTTACACGAGGAGGACAGTAATGAACAGTTGATTTATTCAATTTATTCATTCACATTGTAGGGTAAAAGAGCCAGCCAAAGAAACCCACTCTGACCCTGAACCCAGAGCCAGTGAAAGAAACATACCCTGGCCCTGAAGCCAGAGATGAAGAAACACACATTGGCCCTGGAACCAGAGCAATGGAATGAAATACATCCTGGCCCTGAAACTGGAGCCAAAGGCTAAAGGAGTCAGTTAATATTGTTTAGCTCTACACTGAATTAGTCATTACTATTTGGTACTTGGCCACTTGGAAATTTGTAAAACCTTTATCATTCATAGAATTGCATGGATTCTTACGCCTATGAATTTCATGAACTTTTGAAACTCTGATTAAATTATGTGAGCTATAGGTTGTATTTAGTCTAGCATTCAAAGGGGAAATAAAATGCCCACCATGATTCTTTAAGTTTCTACAAATAGCTTTGAATATAAGTATTAGTTCATTTAAGGTCATGGAAAGTTTGTCCTATGGATATCAAGTGTTTTTCACAGGCCCATGTGTGGTGTGGTTTGGATATTGTGGAATTTTTAGGAAGCAAGGCCTAATAGAAGTAAGTTAAGTCACTGAAAGTGTGTCTTGCAAAGAGGTATTATGACACAGGTCACTTTGATATCATTTCTGTTTCTGGATACTGTGATATGAATGAGCATTCTCTGCCATTCACTTTTGCAATGGTGTCATCACAGGACCATAGAAGCAGAACCAAATAACTGTAAGGAGTACAGGTTTTTTTCTGCCCGCCGCTGGTGGTCTTGTCCAGCTGCCGTGCCAGCCTAATTAACACACAGAGACTCTGTATTAGATATAATACTGTTGACCAGGTAATAGTTTCTTATCGGCTAGCTCTGTCTTAATTATTAACCCATTTCTATATATGTCCATGTGATCTTACCAGGGAGAGGCGGCTGGTGGTTCTTCTTTCTCCAGACTTGACTCTCCTTACTACTTCCTCTTCCTCCTTGTCTCCTAGTCCCTCCTATCTTCCTTTCCTATTGGCCAACAGTGCTTTATTCATTAACCAGTATGAGAAACATATATACATAATGGCATCTCCCATCAAATAACCCCAGAATAATGACTGGAAAATGAGGACCAAAATTATATGTTTTCCCTTTAAGGTGATTTATCACAGGTGTTTAATCATAGTATTGGAAAACTAAAATGCTTTAGTCACTACATTTTTAATTTTTATTTTGATTTTGTGGTTCAGAGAACTTTGATTACTTTAAAGTACTGGTCATTTTATTATTATTATTATCTTACATATCCATCCCAGTTCCCTATCCCTCCCTCCCACTCTCTTTCTGTCTTTTTTCTTCTCTTTTACTCTCCCATCCCCCCTCTGACTACCCTCCTTTCTCATCCCCCTCCCCACACTCCACATGTAAGATGATGCCTCCAGGAGGGGTCATCTAAATCTGTCAACTCATTTGGACTAGGGACTAAGACTTCTCTCCTGTCTCTAGGTTAAAGGAATATCCCTCCATGAGGGATATACCCACAGAGTCCTTTTGTGCACCAGGGATTCATCCTGGTTCCACTGTCCAAGGTCCCTTAGAGAGATGGCTCAGCTGTTAAAGGCTAGGCTCACAACCAAACATATGAGTACTTTTTGATTAGTTTTAGTGGTCTGTATAATAAATATTTTTGTATAAAAATATTTTTTGTATAATAAATATTTCCTGCTAACACCGATCCTTCTTTCCATTCTGACTCTCATATCTTTTATTCCATTATTTTGTCTTTTGACATAGTATGATGACAATGAAGATAGTCTTGCTATTCTTTTTATTTCAAGATCCAAATTCTCAGTATTTATCATTAAGAGTGATCTTTGCTGTGAGGTTTCTTGTAGATATTCTTCATCAGATTGGATATTTTCATTTACATTTGTAATTCACTGATAGTTTTGTCATGAATGAACATTAAATGCTTTTTTTTTGAGTCTACTGAAATGGTCAAATAAATTCTTTTATTTTCCTTTTCAGTTGGTGAACTATACTCATAAATTGTAAAAGTGCAAGTCTCCCTTGCAGAACTGAGAATACTCTCACTTAATCATGATTTAAGCTATTTAGTAGTTTCTTGCTAAGATTTTCCACTAGATGTTTTCCAAATTAGTCTATGTTCATTGCACTTAGTGATGGATTCTAAAGATGTCTCCATTCACATTATGTGGTTTGATGGTACCCATTTACTTCTAATCTACTATCCCTACTGGTTCTCTTCCTTTTCCAAGGAGTATCTGTTCTTATTTTCATAATTATTATCCCCATCTATTATTTATGGCTGTATTATATATGTTATATATAACCCAGGAACTCATGTAACAGAAAATGTGATATTTGTCTTCTGAATCAGTTCATTTCACTTATTATGATCATATTCTGTTCCACTCATTTTTTGAAAATGACATAATTTGTTGTTCCTTATAGGTGACTAAAATTTAATTTACCTATTGTCTATTAAATTGCACTTAGGCTTGTGTGAAATGTCACAACAATAATGGATGCGCAGGTATTCTATTATGCTTTGGCAGTATGAAAAATAATGGTTTGCTAGGCATTTGTATTTGAATGCTTAGTCATCAGGGAGTGTTGCTACTTAGGATTAGGAAATATATTCTTATTGGAGTAGGCATGGTCTTATTGGACATATGTTTCTGAGACTAGGCTTTGAAGTTTCAAAAACACAAGCCATGGTCAGAGGCTCTTTCTCTTCCTACTGCCTTTCAATTCATATGTAGAACTCTCAGCTGTCATGGCTGCCTAAGTACTGCTATGCTCAATGGCATAATGATAATGGACTGAACCTCTGAAACTGTAGGCAAGCCCCAACTAAAGGCTTTCCTTCATAAGAGTTGCCAGTAGTGGTGGTGTCTCTTCATAGAAATGGAAAACTGACAAAGTCATATGCCTACTTGCATTCATTTGGATACTTTCTCACATGTAGTACATCTAGATTGTCTGGTAGTTCTTTAGTTGTTAGGGTTGTCTCTGCATGTTGTCTGCATGCATGTGGGTGTGGATGTTGATGAATGTGCATGTTGTTATAAGATATATTTCTAAATTTAAAACAACATTGTACATTGAAGCAAGGTCTCTATTTTGAAATCAGAAGTTGCCAATTTTACTACTCTGGGTTTTCAGCTTACTCTTCAGATTTCTTGCCACTGTGGCTTAAGTGTTTTAATTATAGACAGGTCCCCATACCTACCAAATATTTACATGGCTGCCGGGGCACTTTCTCATCAAGTTCTATTACCTGGTGATCCATCTCACCAGCCATATTTTTAGTTTGATGAGAAAACTATAATAATGTCTATAGTGGCTAGACAAAGTTACATTACCAGCATGCGTTCTTGAGTGCTCTCTTTCTCCTACACCCTACCAGTATTTATTGTTATCTGTTTTCTTCATGATGTCTAATCTGAAAAATGTACAATTATGTTCAACTAGAAGACTGGTACATAATTGCATTTTACTATATCTTTCAATTGCTTAACTATCTGTATAATACTGGGTTTGTAAAATGGAACTTGTTAGCATTCCATGCCATTCTGTCTTTTGAAATAATTTAAGGAACAATGGTGTGGGTTCTTTTAAAGGCTTTATTACAATTTAGCACTAGATTACCGAGGGCTTTTGTAGTTAATTCTATTTGAGTATTATTGTTTCAATCTTATTGCCTATTACTCATTTTCATTTAATCCCTGGAGACTCCAAAATTATTCTCCAGTTTACTCCTCCTAATGGTTTTGACAGATACAGAGATAGTCAAGTATTCTTTTTCAAGTATTCTTTTTTCCTGTGGAGTGCTATATTTTTAAACAAAATTATTTATTTTATACAAATAGTCACACTGGTCATATTGAATTTTAATTTCCATTTCAACTCTGTTAGTGAACTTGTAATGATGTCTCCTTTCTTACTTTTTGATATTTGTAATTGTTTTTTCTGATTTTCTTCTTATTTAATTAAGATTTTCTGTATTCAATTTTTGTCAAATAAGCAAGTTTATTCTTCTGCTTTCTGCTATAACTTAAAAAAGAAATTATTGTTTCTTTTGGTTGTTTTTTAATTCTCTTTTTATAAATTTAGTCAAATTTTATTAATTTGCAGGCTTTTATTAATACAAGGAATTAAAGAAGCAAAGTTGGGTCAGTTTTCTCCTTGTGTTTCATTTAACAAACCATGAGTCAGCAGTGAGTTTCTTCAATTTGCCATGGAATTTAATTTTTAAAGCTGTTCTGTATGTACAAATCTCTCCCAAAAGAAAATTTAGCATACCTATTTATTACAAGTAATTATAAAAGAAAAACTGTTAAGATAGATGTGTATACCTGAAACTTTGGAAGTACTAATTCCTACCTCACATTTATCCAGTGAGTGTTTACACATGAGAAAATGGTGCCAGAAGTGGTAGGAGTTTCAGCAGGTGACAACTAGAGTTCACCACAGGAATGTTTGTCTGAGGGAGGAGAATCCCATCTGGCCAAGGCCTGTGGAACTGCTGACTCTGGAAACTGTTGCTCCTACCTGTAATATCACACGTGCAACAGTAGCTTTGGTGTCTCCCTAATGCCTGCATTGTAGTATCTAATCTCATGTGTTGTGCACATGTAGTTTCATAATTGCATTTCAATTTTATGGGCACATATAATCCATGGATGTCAGGAAGATTGCTTCTCATTAATTGTATAATATACATATATATAGGGATATATTACATAACTAGATCTATTTTCCCATGAGAACTGTAAGATACTTAAAAGGACTGCTTTGTTCCTTTTTCTCAAACTACACACAATTAGCTCATTTTTACCTCAGAGTAAGTTCAAACTAGATTGAATTTTTCTATAAATGGACCACAAGTTAAAAACTTTACAGATATGTACCAGGTCAGAGTTTCAGATGTCTAACCAAGGTTATTAACACAAAGCAACATAACAAATCATGCTAATTCTTTGCTTGACAAGTCTGGCTGGTAAACCAACAAAACAAAACAAAAACAAAAAAAAAAAAATATGTCTCACAGCTTGCCTCACTGGGCACTGTGCCTCTGACCTCTGATCACAGTCTTCCACTTGAAACCTGGAAACCTTCAAACCTTGTGTTGTTATGGTGAATGGCTCTGTCCTTATCATTTATCCAAGGAATGTACTATGACCAATGAGATGTAATTCTTGCAATTATTTTTCTTATTGCCTGAAGCCTCCTATTTAAAAAGTATATTTAGGCTAGGTGAACAAAGTAGCAAGAGATTTCAAACAAAGGAGAACTAGAAAGAATTAGAACTTATAAACAAAAAAAGGACAGAAAAACAAAGAAAATGACTCAAAAAGCACATGGGTGAATTTATTCAATACCCCTCAGATAGAAGAACTTTAAGTTCAGTTTTACTGTGCCGTGGAGTTTTACTTCAAATCCTGGGAGGGTAGCCTTGAGAGTTGGTCTCCAAGATTACTAATAGAATGGATTGAGCTGAGCAAATTGGGAGCATGGGGGGAAGAGGAGAGGGAATTACAAGAGAAGGAGAGAAGAGGGGGGAGGAAGACATGAGAGATCAGGAAGATTTAGTTGGAGGGAAATAGAGGAGAGCAAGGAAAGAGATGCCTTTATAGAGGAGCCATTATAGGCTTAGAGAGAAATCTGGCACTAGATGAAAGTCCAAAGATATACTAGGATGACACCAAGTAAGAATCTAAGCAATAGGATTATCTCATTATCAGGGAAGGGCTATCTTAAATGCCCTTCTCCAATATTGAGATTGATGGCTACCTTATATGCCATCATAGACTTTCATCCAGTAGCTGATGGAAACAGAAGCAGAGACCCACAGTTAAGTAGTGAGCTGAATTACTGGAATCCAGTTGTAGAGAGAGAGGAGTAATGAGCAAGGGGGTTAAGACCATGCTAGAGAAACCTACAGAAATAGCTGACCTGAACAAGGCAGAGCTCATGGACCCCAGTCTGATAGCTTGGAAACCAGTATAGGATGGAATCAGGCCTCCTGCATCTGGGTGACAGTTAGAAGGCAAGAGCAATCTATGAGGACCCTGTTAATGGAACAGCATTTATACCTAGTGTAAGAATAGATATTAGGAACCCACTCTCCATGGAATGGTATTCCCTCAGCCTAGAAACACAGGAGAGGGCCTAGGCCCTACACCAAATAATGTGACAGACTTTGATGATCTCCCATAGAAGGCCTCACCCTTTCTATGAAGCCTAAGAGGGATTGGATAGAAGTTGGTGGGGGGGCATAGGAGAATGGGAGGGAGAGGGAACTGGGATTGATACATACAACAAGATCTTTTTCTAATTTAAATTTAAAAAATTGTTTAAAAAAATAAGAATGGATTAATCTGGTAAATTTAAATCTTCAGTCCTACGTTCTGAATCCATATCATCCTCTGTGAATGCAGTTTAATACCTCTTGGGTTTTTGTATTACTTGTTTTTGGATTTTGTACCAAGAGTTCTTGCATTTCTGCCAACAGTTATGTGACAGGCACAGGTTTTCTAATATGAATGGGTATACTCTTTTGAGTCAGTGTTGAAACAGTGGAATCACAGAATCACAAAGTTGATTCTGCTCTACATTTTCCCAATCATAGGAATCTATCCTATGATTCCATTATTTTGCTTTTCTCCTTCTTCTTCTTCTTCTTCTTTTTTTTTTCCAGACCAGGTTTCTTTGTGAAACACTCCTGGATGTCCAGGAAATCACTCTGTAGACCAGGCTGACCTAGAACTCACAGAGCTCCTCCTGCTTCTGTCTTCTAAGTGCTGGGATTAAAGGCATGTGCCACTACCACAAGGCAGGCTATGTAGTTCTATATTCCATTATCATAACATTTTAGGAATAGGCTTAAGGTTAACAAACTATATATTTGAAATATTCCCAGATTCCTAATCCACTGAATTCCAGTCAAGTGGATTGAACCAAGTCAAGTTTAGTGATGGCAATGACATATACTCACACACCTGGGTATTTGTCTTCTAACTACTTTGGGTGTCTGAACTCAAATAAACTCTGACCTGAATAGCTGAATAATTGATGGCCTATTCTCTTTTGTCTCCTAATATTTTGAGATCTATAATGAAATCTTCAGCATCTCTTGTTTTTTCTTTTGCAACTTTACGTCAGCAACAAATTAATTACAGTGAATTTTAATGAGCAAGTGTATGAACATTTCAATGAAGAATTTTAAAGCTTCAGAGTAAAATTTTAAAGGTATAGCTGAATGATGCTTTGCTATAAGAAGCATTCTGTTATTTAAAAAAACTTGTATTTGATAGATAACCTCTCTGTATGATAGTGGTCAACCTTAGAACATGCATGTATGTTCTGAAATTTAAACTAATGTAAACCAATAATTATGGTGTCATTTTACTAGAGAATTACTTAATAGTTTACTGATATATTTGGCTTGGGAAACAAAGAAATATTATTTCATTCTTTCTGTGGGGTAAGATTAGAAAGAGATACATTTGAATGAAATATTTTCCTTCATAAAAGTTTATCACCATTATGTGAATGTAACAATTTTATTTCAATTCTTCTAACATTTGTTTTAGAAACTTAGAAACTATCAAGCTGACTGAAGTTTTTATCAGAATTTTCATTGGATTTGTAGCTTTGTTAATTTTATAATGATAAATAGCTTTAATAATAAAATATAGGTTTCATTATTTCAGATTACATATGTCAACATTAAGAACAATATGTTTTTCTGGAACATACACAATTTGGACCTACCATACTCTCCAGATAGCTTAGATAAAATAATTTAAGGGGAAAGTTTAGTTCATGTTCATGTGAGTGAGCAGAGTCCAGGTAAGGGAATGGTGTTTCTCAGCTTTAAGCAAAAATTTTCCAAGATGAAAAGTCACAGTGATCCTACTCAAGTGAAATAGTACACCTTTAAGATATTTACAAATTTTACAAAGTGTTTTTTTTTTCAGCAAACCAAACTGGAGATCATGGAATTTGTGGAGAGAGCTGTGTAAACAGAAAGTGCCCATTTATTTCATTGTACCATAGCCCTTCATATACCCTACTCTAACTCAATGACTAATGAGATTAATTAGGTCTATAAACATGAACAGTTTTATATCTATACTTTCTCTTCACATCAATGTAACATGAGCCAAAAGATAATGCTTGATGGGTAAAAATTAAGATTCACAGTGCTATAATTTAAGGTGTTTATCCAGATTTCATGTCTTTACATGCCTATCTTTCTGTCTGGATTTAGTTGACTGATTATATTACTTTGAAAAGAAATTATAATTAAGAATTTAGCAGTAATTTTAAAGGTCTGACTCATAGTAACCCTAGTAGATGCTTTGGTTGTTCAGTAACAATCCATTCAAATTAGCGACTACTTTATGCTGAACTCTAGAAGTGATACAGGAACTTGCACTGAAAATATTTCTCAAGTGGGTCTAGGGACAGTAAAGTTTGAGGGATGTTTGCTTAATTAGATAATTTAGAACACACTAGCACATTATATAATCATACATTACACACCCCTTTTACATGGAATAGACTTCAATGAATAAACTTACATATCCAAATGTAAATTTTTTATTTTGTTCATCACTGCATACATCATTGGAGAGTTTCTCTTGGTGTAAAGACAAATCCTTAAAGTTAAAAGTGCTTTCTACTTTTTCCTTTTGAAAAATAATATTCTTTCATCAGAAGGGCATAAAATATTTTGACAAAACAATATGCATATGATTTGTTCAATTTATAAAGAACAATAAGTAGCTTACAGACAAAAATTTTCCTGCATCACATTTTCAAATTCTTCAGTTTTCAGATAAAGGGATTGACATGGCTGACTTGGCATTAATGCTACAGTTAAATTACAGTTAGAGCACACTGGTATCACAAAGATTTTTTCTCTAGTCTACTTTTTTTTAAACTTCTTCTGAGCCTTTCTCTTCAGTTTAATCTACATAGTGGATACTTTCTATTCAGATCACAACATGTCTAAGAATGGTCTCAAGAACATAACTAAATTTTAAAAAGAAAACATGATGTATAATCTAATATTCTTCTCTTATTATAGCATTTAAGAAAGTCTACCTGAAGTTGCATATAAACTTTCAAAGACATGATTTTCCCTACAGATATATATCACACAGAAGATTGTATTTTAAAATGTAACCAAACCATCTCTTCTTTTTCAATGAAAAGTAGAATGCATGCATGGGAAAATGAAATTAGAACAAGACAGAAAAAAAATCTATTTTATACAAAGAAATCCAAACCACATTTAGCAGTTGACCGTGCCTGAATTACCCATGTGCATGGATTCTGATAAACAAATAAAAATAAATCTGACACTCAGATTTCACATGGTAAACCCTGAATAGTTATTTAATGTACTTCTGCCTTTCTTTTATTATTTTCACAATACCGTTAATGTGATAGTGATCCCATTTTTTGCATGCACAAAATCATATGGGCAAATATAATGGTTAAAATGGAGTTATAGTTGTACACTAATAAGTGGATGGTTGAGGCATAGCATGTTTACAAAAACAAAAACATGATGAATTCTTGCTCTTTTCGTGCATTTCCAACCCTAAATCTAATCTGTCCATTGTGTCATCAAAGTAATCTTGTCTATCTTGTAGAGTTAGTATGACCAAATAGTTCTACATTGTTCTTCTTGAGGAAGTCTTCCTATTTGACTCAACTTATTCTTGTATGCTCTATGCATTTCTCTTTGTTGTGTGAGATACTTTCAGACTTTTGAGAGGTGGCAGATAAATGTCCATATTATTACATTTAGAAGCACTAGAGATTCTGTGTCCTACAGTTTGACAGATGTGCTAAACTAAATTTGGAAAAGAATTCAATGTGATGGCGACACAGTCTAATATTACTGGATAGCTAGATAAAGAACGAGTGGATAATGATTTGTTTACCTCTGTCAAGGAGTTGACAGTGTTGAATTAAAAAAAAAAAAAAAAGAGCGATCTGATCTGAGTGCTGTCATGCTGTCTTTCTATTCCTGCAAGAATTGTTACACCACAGATATTTAGAACTCATGATATCTCTTTCTTCAGCTTTGCTAAATTATGGTTGTTATTTTGATTTGATTTAGGACAATGTCTCAATTACCTCAGGATAGTGTTGAACTCACTATGTATCTGAATATGATATTCTGTGCCTGGGACTCCCTCCTTCATCTCCCAAGAGCCAGAATTATAGGAACATACCACTGCACTTAACTCAGTGTTTCTTCATATAGAGGATTTTAAACCTATTTAAAGTAATAAACCAAATACTAATGATATAAAGTAGAAATGGCAGTGAAATAATATAACAGATACAATGTTTATCTGTTCTTTTAGAAAAGAAATAAATTTTAGAATGGGAATACATTGGTTCACTTATAAGTTCATTAAAATATTTAAATATTCACCTCACAAATGCATATCATTTAAATAAAGAATTAATTATAATGTCCACATTTGTTCAATGAATAAAGGAACTGTGAATGATTTGATAACTCATATTAGTGATAATGGTTACTTTAAACTATACATAATTTTTTAATTAAGACTCCTTTTTTCATTAGTATCCCTTAGTAATGTCTAGTTAGAAATTAAGCATTTACCTGTGGGCTTATAATAAAATAGCATAGATGTTAGTCAAATAGAAATATTTCAATTAAATCATTATATATCTATGGCCTACTGTTTTGGTGTAATTGTTTGTAAAACGTATTTATTGCATGAAAATGCACATTTCAAAATTATGATATGAACTTATATTCTTATTGATTTTAAGTCTATTGAAAAAAATCAAATACAAAATCAATAAAATGATTTAAATATATCCAAAAGTTAAAACAATTACTTTTGGATAACAATATATAAGTAATGTAAAATTTAGTTTCTTTTAGTTTCCCTATTATAATAGATTTACAATAATTTAAAAAGGTTAAATTTTTGTGTGTGAGATAACTAATGCTACCTTACCTTTATAATATAATGCATACAAAATTAAGAAATATATAGAGGGGGAGGAAGAGAGCTAATACAATTAAATTCACCACATCAAGATAAAGTAATAATTAGCACAATTTTAAGGCTTTTAAATGGACCAGAGATTTGAGCTCAAATTCCAGAAAACCAGGTAAACACAGACATGCACACACAAAGCTATTACATGATTGGCAGTATGAATAAAATAGAGGCAAACCAGATACTCAAAGGAAACACAATTGTCCCTGGTAATTGGAGCTTAACAATCTTTCTGTTGGTTTTTACAAGATTTTACTGAGTTATGTTGTCAAACGAAAAAGACAGGGTCTTTAAGGAATAGATGGATTTCAATTAAGCCTTTCTTTAGTTTTGAATATTTGAATGGGTAGAAAGGAAGCTGGATAGACACATTGCAGACAAAGGCAACAAGAAGAATGGAACTGAGATGTGATGAATTAGCTCTGTGTTTCAGGTCATTTAAAATGGTAAGGGTTGGATGTGTATGGGAAGCCTACTGATAAAGTATGGCTCACGAGTCAATGAAGCTCTTAGGGAAACAGATAAAGTTTCAGATAGAAAGGGGTGATGGACACAGAGGAATGCAAAGTCTATTGTGGAAAAGAAAAGTACAAATGTATCAGTATTTTAAATGGACCCTGATCACATAATGAAAAATACAAACAAAATCCACTTTGTATACATAATTTTAAAATGTGGCAGCATAGTAAAAGTTATTCCCTCACTTTTAGTTGGTATCAGAGTTTTATACTATAACTTTAATATTTGCACAATTTTTCTACTGGTGACTTTCCTTTCTATTTTAAAGCAAGGTCATAGAGCAGTTAAAATATTTAAGAATTAAACTAAGTAAAATCTTGAGATCAGGATTTCCTATGCTTACACTTATTTTGACCTGAATCCTGTGACTATTGAAATTATAGACTGTAGATTGCATACATTTGAGTTTTCAAATTGTCTCAGAAGACATGAGTGCCTCTTGGTATCTCAATTTCTTTTCTCAGAAAATAAATGTGGTAGCATACCTCAATACAAAGGAGTAAGATATCTATTATTTATGACACATCGAAAATGGTGTTCAGCATCAAATATGAACCTCTCATTTTGTCTTGCTGTTGCTTCTCACATCAAACTAAATATAAACAAAAATATAGAGTAGAGTAATTGCAGCCATTCACCTGAGGCAGATGTGTATACTCTTGCTATTCTCAAAAGCCACCATAAATTTACAATCCTAGAAAACAATACAATCAGGATCCACGTGCCGATACCATAGTATTTCCAGAAAATTCTTTCAAAACATATATTAATTCTCAGATGAATACATTCATGTATTGTTCAGAAATAGTCTGTTATTCTAGGAAGAGATTGCTGTGTATTTAGACATTATGCAAGTGTGAAGGCACAGATACAGAAATGGCAGTCAGCCATATTGGAATTTTCTTCAGTCTTTATGAGTACTGCCATACTCAGTCACCATCAAGGGGAGAATGCTCTCACAGCATAACAGCAATTATGAAAATGATTGAATAATAACATTTTCATATTTTATAATAAACTTTAAGACATGGGTTAGCGCAGGATATCCTCATACAAATATGTAAATCACTCACACATATACAAGAGGGCAAGTTGCCCTGCAAATCCCCAGTCCTGAATCTGCTTCAATCTCTTGTG
Organism: Phodopus roborovskii; assembly: GCF_943737965.1. Classification (NCBI taxonomy): domain Eukaryota; kingdom Metazoa; phylum Chordata; class Mammalia; order Rodentia; family Cricetidae; genus Phodopus; species Phodopus roborovskii. The sequence continues at coordinate 15,719,149 of NW_026126540.1, forward strand.
AATGCAAATATTCAACCCGAAAATTTGTCTCTGCACTGAACATGTAACTCACATGGTGTAGTAGCTTCTTCTCTAGCACTTTCACAACATTAGATATTAAAAATCACCAAGACAGGATTTAAAGTACTTATAACGACATATAAGTTTACATGCAGACGCGCACTAGTTATATAAGAGACTTAAGTATCTCAGGATTTTTGTATTTGAGTGTGATTCCTGCACCGATTCCTCATAGATACATACAGACACCTCTGTAAACAGAAAACCGACATTACACTGATTTTATATGTAGAAATTGCACCTTTAGAAATTCCTTATATATTTATGTATAAATATGTATGTACATATTTCTTTCTTTATATGTATAAATATATACAAACTTATTTATATACACATACACATGTATACACCAAGAGATAGAAAGTATGTATAAGAGTATATAAGAGATATTCACTGGGTAAACTCAGTTGATGAATATTAAATCTCCATATATTTTCTTTGCAATTTCTGCAGACTCTGTATATATTTCCAAGCAGACTTAAATCAGAGACCCTTAAAAAACACCAACAGGAAGAAATGTTTTTATAGAGACTTGTTTCCAATACAGAAATAGCAAAATCCAATCCCCCCCCCCAATTTGTTTAAAATTTCCAAAAGGTGTAGCATTCCCAAGATATTTTTGTAAAATTTATTATTCATTGAACATTGAAGTCAAGCAATATGTGAACTATATTGAACATTTATGCAAGTATATATTTAATATGCTTAACCTATTCATATTTAAATATTATAATTATTAGAAAGAAATTTCTAGTTATGATTATTTTGAAAGAGGTGCCTAAGCACAAACTAACTTAAAGGAAGGGAATGATCCAGTCATAGAAAGTAGAACACCATGAGTATTATTTATTATTTAAAGGGTAAAAAATATCAAATTTGAAGTATTAAAACAAAATAGTTCATTTTAACACTTTGGTTTATAATAATTCTGTTTTTACAAGAGGTCATAAGACAGCGTAAAAACACCTTTGCCTCATGGTTACTTCTCTTTATATAGGAAATTTGAACACACTGCAGCATGTCTTCCTAGTGCAAACTGGCACAAATGCTTATAAAAGCAAGAAGGTGACATCAATAACACTCACAGGGGTGAGTCAGATATCAATAGTACAATCTCACTGGTGTGTCTTTCTCTATTCGGTATCATTGCATGAAATCTTGAATAATCACCTCCTGTGATAAAGAGGGAAAGAACAGAGGAATAAGACAGGCTACAAAGATCTAAAAGAAAGAGCCCATGGTGGTGACATGGTTCAATGAGTTGTTTTTTTTACATCAAGTGTTGAATATGTTTCCATTTAAAACACTTTTTACATATGCAGAGGGAAGGTTACACTGTTGTCCCTGAAGTGAAATTCGCAATGAATAATCAGAGTGCAAGCTAAAAGAGAAAATGGTGATTTTAGAAAAAATAATTTTCAAAACCACAGCATAACATTCTCTTTTCAGATGGTATTGCCATTTAAATTAAAGTGTCTGAGGAGAAAATGTATTTGACAACAAATAGAACTCAGATGACCTCTTGTATGTGTTAACCTTATTAATTGCTTTAACATTCAAGTGCCTGCATTTACTGGCATGGAAAGTTCCGGTTATTTATTGCCATTTATTGTGGCAGACCTTTGTTCTTTGTGCTTTTCAGCTCTGTTATTCTTAGGAGCCAGGAACTCTGACAGCTGCTGCCAGTTCTATGAAGTTTGTTTAAAACAATGGGGGAAATTGCCTAGCAACCTCACATCCACTTTCTGGTACCCTCTTAGAGATCACATTCCACACACTGCTCGTCTCCATAAGCTCACAGAGGGAAATCATACACCTACATGCAAAAACCAACACAGGATAACAAAAATTCCCAACTGAGTTTCTTAAAATCATTCCCCAGTGTTTATAATATATGTTACTATTTGACTTAATGTGTCATGGGTGGTTATTAAAGCTGAACTAATCACATGGAAATTTATGCAAATCAATTACTTTCTCCCCTTCAGAGTTTCCTGATTAAGGCTTACTTTAGTCAAGACATTAATATGCAGCTTAAAATTGGGGTGTGTTTGTTTACTTATTTACTTCTTTGACTAAAATAGAAGTCAGAGGTCTTCACCCTGTGCCTAATATCTGATACCTCAGAGCCATTGTATATATTTCACTTTTGGAAAATGCAGATTTCTCTAGAATCAACTTTAGAACATGGCAGAGGATTGAAACCAACATTCTTTCAATTCTGGGAAGAGCCAGTTAGAGAGCAGGACTGCTTTTATTGTATATTTTGCTCTTTATATTATGATGATAAAAAATGCTTAGGACATCATTAAACTTTGTGAGAATGTCATTCCAATGTGTTACAGGGCTTGATTCTTAAAACTGAAATCCCATGTGTTTATTGTTCCCTTATTTAAGATTTTGTAATGTTTTATCCTCATATCCTCATCAGCAAAATAGAAACAGTAAAAGAATGCTAAGGTTCCTTTCTAGCTAGTATTTCATAAATGTGTGCACTCTCCTGTGAATCTGCTCTGCATTAGGAATGGAGATGAAACAATTATGAATACAAAGTAATTTCCCAGTTAGACAAGAGCTACTGTGTGTAAAATAGAAGAGTAAAGTGGTCAAATGATTACAAACAGCTAGAGAAACCAGTTAAGATCCCTGACATAAAATATAAAACACAGCTATTCCAGTTTTAATTAAAAAGATGATTTCAAATTACTAGAAATTAATGAGAAGTGATTCAAGTTAAAATTTGAGGAGTGCTCAAAACACACGTTTTGTATTCCAAATGCAGCAAGGTGCCACATTCCCTAAAGATTTGATGGAGTGCAGTGAAATCTACTCCTTTTCATACCTTCTGTGACTACTCTCCTACTTCCATGACACAAAGACTGAAATTGGTGGAATTATGGCCATATACCTTACATGACTAAAATCATTTACAACTTGGCTCTTTCTTTTTAAAAACTGCATTGATGCTATCATGAGTTATGAGAAATTATGTTGTTACTTAGGCTTACTATCTATTACTAAAACCAGAGTATTACTTCATGGAAAAGTAAATGTAGTGCTTTGGATGTTCAATACAGCATACAGTCTACATGAATTTCCTTAAAATGATTGAATTGCCCTTGAAAATAATTTTATCCTAGTTTATCTGGCAGTGTGTATTATAGGCTCGTGAAACTTTGCTCTATCCATATATGAGTGAATACATACCATGTTACCTCACTCGGGATGGTGTTTCTTCAAGTTCCATTTCCAACGGATTTCAAGATTCCATTGTCTTCCCCCCTCCCCACTGAGTAGTATTCCATTGTATAATGTGCCACAGCTTCTTTATCCATTCTTCAGCTGAGGAACACCTAGGTTTCTTCCAGGTCCTTGCTATTACAAATAATGCTGCTACGAACATAGTTGAAAAGATGTCTTTGTTGCATGGATGTGGGACATTTGGGTATATGCCTAAGAGCAGAACTGCTAAGTCCTGTGGTAGACTGGTTCCTATTTTCCTGAGGAACTGCCATACTGATCTCCAAAATGGCTGTAGAAGTTTGCACTCCCACCAGCAGTGGAGAATTGTTCCCCTTTCTCCACATTGGTGTCATTGGTGTTTCTAATCTTAGCCATTCTGACAAGAGTAAGATGGTATCTCAGAGTTGTCTGGATTTGCATTTCCCTGATGGCTAAGGACCTTGAACACTTTTTTAAAGTATCTTTCAGCTATATTGGATTTCTCTGTTGAGAATTCTCTCTTCAGTTCTGTACCCCACTTTTTAATAGGGTTATTATTTGGTGGTTTTCTTATTTTATTTTATATAACCAAGTCCATTTAAATGAAAACAAACATTTATAAACAATATTTGGGAATTTGGGCGTCGTTCTTTCCAAACTACTTCCTGCTGGTAAGGGGTGCTGACATGGGGAATTCGAAGACAATACAGAAATCCTGGCTGTAGTCTGTAAGGCTGCTTTGTCCAGATGTTTTGAGTGTAGGATCACCTGGTACTTTGTTTCAGGTAGTATGGCTTGATCAAACCACATTAGTCTTTTCCCCAGTACCTTGTCCTTGAACTTAAATTTTGGAGTCAAAGCATGTTTTCTTTTTATTTAATTTATTATTTTACATGTTGATCCCAGTTCCCTCTCCCTTCTTCCCTTCTTCCCTCCATTCCTCCCTCCTTTTCTCCCTCCCTCCCTTTTATCCTTTCTGCCCTCTCACATGCACCCTAACCACCATCCCCTGCCATTCCCCCACCCCAATTCCATATGTAGGGGAATGCCATCCAGTTGGGGTCATATACACCTGACAGGTCATGTGAAGTAGGGACTAGGACTTCTCTCCTGTCTCTAGATTAAGGCAGTTATCCCTCCATGGGGGATGTGTTAGCAAGGTCCTTTTCTGCACCAGGGATACATGCTGGATACACTGTCTGAGGTCCCTTAGACTGCTCAGTACTTCTGGCTGAGACAGATATTCAGGGGGGCCTGAGTCAGTCCCATGCTGGCTTCCCAGCTATCAGTCTGGGAGCCGTTAGCTCCTCCTTGTTCAGTTAAGCTGTCTCTATGTGTTTCTACTGCCTGGTCTTGTCCTCTCCATCTACATCTGGGTTCTATTTTGACTCAGAGTTTGTATGGGTGTTTGCTCCTGTTTCCAACAGGCATTAGTTGAGGGCTCCATGGAAAAGTTAGTTGTTGATCTCACTCTCCGGGAAGGGCATTTATGGTAGCCTTTCCAGGGAAGCTCAAATTGTTAGCTGGTGGCAGTCTTGTAGTTCTCTAGACCTTTCTTTGTATTCAATTTTATCTTCAAACCAATATTGGCTCCCTCTTTTATGTTCTCTTTCTCTCTCTCTCTCTCTCTCTCTCTCTCTCTCTCTCTCTCGTCTTCTATTTCTAACCTGGCTCAATCTTCCTGGTCACACGTGTTTTCCTTTCCTCCCCCTTGTTTTCTCCTACTTCTCTCTCTATTCGCTGCCCCTCCCACTTCCCCTGTGCTCTGGGGGAATTGTCCCTTCCTGGTTCTGTGTGGGACTTTATATGAATCTCTTGGAATACATCTTGTGTCATAGTTCCTCTGGTGGTGTGAATTATAGGCTGATGATCCTTTGATCTAGGTCTAAAATCCATATATGAGTGAGTACATACTATGTTCCTCTTTTTGTGACTGGGTTACCTCATTCAGGATGGTTTCTTCAAGTGCCATCCACTTGCCTGCAAATTTCAAGATACCATTATTTTTTTCTGCAGAGTAGTATTCCATTGTGTAGATGTGCTACATCTTCATTATCCATTCTTCAATTGAGGGGCATCTAGGTTGCTTCCAGGTTCTTGCTATTACAAATAGTGCTGCTATGAACATACTTGAACAGATGTCTTTGTTGCATGGATGTGGAGCATTTGGGTATATGCCTAAGAGGGGGATTCCCGGGTCCTGTGGTAAACTAATTCCCATTTTCCTGAGGAACTGCCATACTGATCTCCAAAATGGCTGTATGAGTTTGCACTCCCACCAGCAGTGGAGGAGTGTCCCCCTTTCTCCACATCCTCTCCAACATGAGTCATCATTGGTGTTTCTAATTTTAGCCATTCTGGCAGGAGTAAGATGGTATCTCAAAGTTGTTTTGATTCGCATTTCCCTGATAGCTAAGGATGTGGAGCACTTTCTTAAGTGTCTTTCAGCCTTTTTGATTTCCTCTATTGAGAATTTTTTCTGCAGTTCTGTACCCCATTTTTTAATAGGATTATTTGGTGTTTTGTTGACTAGTTTCTTGAGTTCTTTGTATATTTTGGATATCAGCCCTTTGTCGGATATAGGATTGGTGAAAATGTTTTCCCAGTCTGTGGGCTGCCATTTGGTCTTGTCGACTGTGTCCTTTGCCTTACAGAAGCTTCTCAGTTTGAGGAGGTTTCATTTATTAATTGTCCGTCTCAGAGTCTAAGCTACTGTTATGTTCAGGAAGTGGTCTCCTGTATCAATTTGTTCAATAGTACCTCCCACTTTCTTTTCTAAGAGTTTCAGTGTGGCTAGATTTATATTGAGGTTTTAATCCATTTGGACTTGAGTTTTGTGCATGGTGATAGACATGGGTCTATGTGCAGTCTTCTATACACCATTATCCATTTGTGACAGCACTATTTGTTGAAGATGCATTATTCCTTCGATTGTATACCTTTAGCTGTTTTGTCAAAAATCAGGTGTTCATAGATGTGTGAGTTAATATCAGGATTTTCTATTCGATTTTGTCTATTTTTGTGCCAATACCAAGCTGTTTTCAGGACTATAACTCTATAGTAGTGCTTGAAGTCGGGGATGGTGATGCAGCCTGAAGTTCCTTTATTTTACAGGGTTGTTTTGGCTGTCCAGAAGGGAAAAAGAACATGAGCTTCTAAGCTCATTGGGAGTAGGAGGGGGAGGCAGTGAGTGGAGAGGGAGTTAGGAGAAAGAGGAGAGAAGGAGAGAACATGTGGGACCAGGAAGATTGTGTTGGAGGACGAATAGATGAGAGTGAAAAAAAAAAAAAAAAAAAAAAGATACCATAATAGAGGGAGCCACTATAGGTTTGAAGGGAAAACTAACTCTACAGACATGTCCAGAGACCTTTAATGGTGACTTCAACTAACAATTTGAGCAACTGTGGAAAGGCTACCTTAAATGCCCTTCCCTGATAATGAGATTGATAACTTATATGCCATTATAGAGCCCTCATCTAGTAGCTAATGGAAACAGAAGCAGATAGCCAAACCTAAACACTGAGCTGAACTCCTGGAATCAAGTTGCAGAAAGGGAGGAGTGATAAGGAAAGGGGTCAAGACCATGATATAGAAACCCACAGAGACAGCTTACCTGAACAAGGGAGAGCTCATGGACCCCCACAACTGATAGTTGGGAAACCAGCATTATACCAACTCAGACCCCCTGAACTCAATTAGAAGGCCTGGGCAGACTAAGAGACCTCTGACAATTGAAACCAGAATGTATCCCTGTTGCACAATAGGACTTTGGGAGCACATTCCTCTTAGCCTAGAGGCAGAATGGAGGGTCTAGACCCTACCCAAATGATTTGATAGATTTTGATGATCTCTCCTGGAAGTCACCACCCTCCCTGTGTGATTGTGGGGGGCTTAGGAAGGGGGATTGGTGGCCATGGGAGGGAGGGAGAAGGAACCGGGGTCGATATGTAAAATAAGAAAAATAATAAATAAAAATAATAATAAAAGAAATAAAATCATTTTAAAATGGGTTAACTTGGTTGAGAAGATGTGACTCCAACGACAGAACTCAGGGATATGAGAGGTGGAGAGGAGAGGATCCCAGAAACACAAGACTCTCAAACAAAGAAGGTGAACACTCACACACACATTTGTCCTTGGCCTCCTCTATGTGTTCCATGGCACTTGAGGTTGTGTGCACTCATACACACAAAACATGTACCTGCACAGACACGTACACACAAGGATTGTAGAAATGAATTAACCATTAGCTTTATAGTTTCTCATAAATATATAACTAAATGTTCAAAATCTATTTTTGGAAACACTAATATACTATACAGAAAATTACTAAATTATTAACTTAGTATCTACTCAGTGGATACTGTATAAAAATTCAGAGGGTCCATCCCAAAACAAACTAACAGAGACTGTATTGCCAAAGAAATGTGAAATCCAGAGGTTTGGATTTCCTTAATGATGTACTAAAACTCATTGCCTTATGCATATGTCTGTTAGTCACATGATATAAAGCTAACCACTTTGGTGTGAAATACATTATGTATAATTAGGTCACATTTTATTTTCTCAATCATCTTTTTCTCATTCTGAAGTAGCTACTAGAAGAAATTTTCAAATAGAAATTCAGAAATCGCTAATTTATGGGGGGGGGGGAAGCTCATTTATCTTTCCATTTCTTCTTGTAAAATCCCTCTATTTATCCTGAAAATCATAAGAGGTAAGACAGTGTCTTATCTTGATAGAAGCTTCCTAGGAACTAATTAAGATTATACTTCTTGTTAGCACTGAAATTTTTTCCTATGATGTAATAGGGAAGTTCATCACTGACACCTTCACAGTTTCAATGCTGTAGAATTTGAAAAGACACTTGAACAACATAGGATGGTTGTGTCTGTCCATATCCAAAAATTTTACAAATAGGTATCCCAAGATGCAGCAGTACAAGATACCATCAAGAAGACAGAATGGAGACAGGAGTGGCAGGGGAAGACATAAATTGAAGGAGGCAGAAAAGAGAAAATGGAGAATCCTTATACACAGAAACAACTTGTACAATGCTTAAAAATTACTTTATCCAGATGTGTTTTCTGTGTTCTTCATGGAAATACTTATTTGTTAAGAGTGGTAAGAGAGTGTGAAGACTAAACAGAACGTTGAAGAAGGGCAGACAGTCCTATGTAAAGTCCATTCGTATTGTATTTTTTCTCTACCTATCATGGTTAAATAAGGATCAGGATAAACAAATAGGCCGAATAGATGTTTATTCAGGGAGAAATAACTTACAACCTAGACAGATGAACACCAGGAAATTCAACCCGATCCTCTCCTGTCCAAGTCACTCCAGCAAGAGAGCTTTTCCAGGCTCTTCCTCCGACTTCCTCCCACAGGTCATTTCCGCCCATGGCTCCACCCCCAATGGGCGTGGTCAGTGCCACAGAAGGACTATCTCACTACATCTACCCTTCTGCCTTTTTACTGCCTCCCAAAAAATTAAGGGAAAGAAAACAGGAAAAAAAAATCTCATCTTGAAAGCTAGAGTGTGACACGGTGAGTCAAGAAGTGAAGCTTTTGGTCCATATACCTTGGCATGCAAGTGTTCATTGCAAAGAGAATTGGTCAGGTTTGAGACATCTAAGTTTTGCTAAACTATTGATGATGAGCCCTCACTGGGACTCCTCTTGAATATTCTGTTGTTGCACTGTACTCCCATAGATCTCTTGGGGTGGGTCAACTTAAAACCCTGTATCTGAGCCTGGGTTTTTATTGGCTTAGTCTGTCTGCCAGATCCCCAGTCTTCACCACAAGGGTGTGCTCTGCAGCATTGCATCAGCTAATCCACCCCCTGCAGCAAGGAGAAAAGGGAGAGGCAGTTCTGTTTTCCCATCCTTAGAGTCAACTTTCCCAAATCTGGACTATCAGGGCCAGCTCTACAGTGTTGCCCAGGCAAAGTGCAAGGCCTACTCTCCAAGAGCTGCAGCTGATGACAGGACTGGCCAGTTGCCCTGCAATTAAGATCTCATGGCCAGCTTTCCCACCTGCCATTGGCAGCAAGCAAGGGAGGCATCTCTCCTTTCCCCCACTCACACCACCATGTGGCAGATGGGGTGGGGCCAGATCTTCCATGCTCATGTTCTCAGCTGGTTCACCCACACTCTTATCAGTAGGATCAGGTCTGCTGGGCTGCCAAGACTAGGTTCAGAGCCTGCTTTCCCCAGTGTTGTAGCTGGTAAAGGGGAGGGTTGGCTCCCTCACTAGCTGGAGTCAGTAGAGGCAGGGAGGGGAGGCATCTCTCCTTAGGTCACACTACTATACTGCAAATGAGTGGGGAGGTACTAGCTATGGTGCTCTCATGACTCAAGTCTGGCTCACCTGAACCTCTGTTTACAGTCAACTCTACTGTGTTACCCAGGTGATGCACAGGACCTATTCTCCTGAGTGGTGCAGCTGGTGAAGAGTTGGATAAGTTTCCCTGCTTTCTGTACATGGCAAGGGATAAGAGAAGGAGGGCATCTTTCCTTTACCCATGCCACCACCTGCTCTCCCATTCTTGTGCTGTCAAGGCCAGCTCATCCATGCCTCTGCAAAAAAGGTCAGCTCTATTATGCTGCCCAGATAGGGTGTAGGGCACTCTCTCCCGAGTGCTTCAGCCCTTGAGGGGCAGGACAAATTCTCCCTAGTGCCACAGCCAGTGAGAAAAAAGGCCAACTCTGTACAGCCCTATCTTCTCAGCCTTTGGTGGTATAAGGGTCTCGGACAACAACAGAGACCCCGGCTGCATCAGGGCCAGACAGTGTTCCCAGCATCCGCCCATGTCCAGACCTCACCATCAGGCTGAGTGGCAATGAACCACTTCTACTGGTTCCTTACTTCTTTCATCTCTTTATATATGTCTCTGTCCACAGGACATAAGCCAGTTTGTGTCTCCCATACCACACCATATATTTGCTCACCACAGCAGCGCCCATCTGCCTGGCACCACAAACCGGGCTCCTGGCATTTTTCTCCTCCTCCAAGCCCAAGGTGAATTCTCTACACCTATATGTGGGTCTCCTTGTCCTACTCAGTGTCATGGTGCTGGGCAGGACCATGCTTCCTCATCACAAAACGATCATAATAGTGCCCAGCCCTTCAGTGCCAGAAGCATGGGCTGCTGGTTGGTGTGCAGGTGTGTTGCTGGAGTACTCTTGCAGGCCTGGGCTGGAAAGCTTGGGCTAGAAACCCTGGGCTGCATTTGTTTGAGTCCTGTCTGCTCCAGCCCCATGGCATGGGTTGGAAGTATTTTTGGAGTCCTCACTCAGGCCAGGGCTCTGGTCTTTTTTTCATTAACTGAGTGTACTCAAATCTGATCTCTATTTGCTGTTTAAGTTCCATTATCATGACCTTAGGAATAGTGACTACTTCTCCCAATTTCCTGCTAGATACTGTTTGCCTCTTAACTCATGATCAAGTTTCCTGGAGAGAGATGAGTTCATGTCCTTTTGATCTTGTATCTCTTCCATCTATGATTTTGGATCCATTGCCTTGACTGTGGCATCCTGCCTTCTTGTGTTTTCTTTTGCTTCTGGCAAGCAGTTTTTTTTGTCTCATGCCCTTGCCAGCAACTTTCTTGAAACTGTTTTGGTCATCTGATTTACTGCATGGTCAGTCTCTTGGCCTCTTTAGAATCTGACCCATCAAGTTGGTGAGTTTTCTCCCACACCTACATTATCTAATCATAGATAACGGGGCAAAAGAATGCTAGAGTGTTTGAGATGAAATTGATAATGTAAATGAAATGATAAAATGGTTCTTGTTTTCCCTTCAGTTTTACCTTGATTCCGTTTTTCTGCTTCTGCATTCTTCTTTATTTCCAGGAACCTGCTTGTGTAGTGCCAATGCTTATCAAGTTTTAGCTTGCACTCATTATGAGGCTATTTTCATGCAATGGATGGAGTTTACATGGGGCTTTGGATCTGGGCAGACTCAAAATTTAACTCTAATACTTAAGGCGCTGTTCTTAAGTTAGTGACTGAACTTTGAATGTTTGTTTTTAAAGATGTGTTACTATTTCTAGCAATCTAATAAAATGACAGATTATAAAAGAATGCATACCAAGTCCTTATATCAGCATCAGCTACATAGGACTCACCAGTACAAAGAAGTCACCCCCCACACCAATTTTACACATAATAGAGAGAATACTTAGGTCAAATTACAGGAAAGCAAAGTGAAAACTCTCCCCTTCATCTTTTTCTAAGACATAGGTCTAGACCATGACATCATGTCTCTTATGTCTCATTCCTGCTTAGATTAATTTTTATGCCATTTCCTAACTGCACAAAAGCCAGTGGAAGAAACAGAATCTAAGATCCAAAGGGATAGGAATCTCAGGTTTCATAAGGCATGAAAATAATCATGTCAATTTTTAAGCCACTAATACTTAATTTAAGAAGCTTGCATTTCATTGCTCTCTAGACTCTAAGGTTTAGAAAGCCATGTTGAGTTATCAGAAGAGACCGGTGAGCAACTAAAAACTAGCCAATTTGTAAAGAGATCATTCAAGACATTGAAATAACAACACATGTCAATAGTTTTGCTTTGTCCAATTCTTTGGCAAATTGTATGCTAGAACAGGTTGAGAGTACTTACAGAATGTGTCTATAGTTAGGAGGAAAAAAAGTGTTTTTTAATGTGCATTCTCCATTGATGCCCTGGGAAAGATCTATTAAGTATGTGCCAGCTGGAACAGTGACCAGTTTCATGTGGAATAGATTGGGTCACCTTTGCAATTGTATTAATGAAACTTATCAATAGAAACATTGAAGGAGCAAGTCTTCCTCTAATGGTTTGAGCTACAAATAACTGACATTTTTTTTTTTTTCAGTTTTAGGTGCTGGAAGTGCAAAAACAAGTAAGAGATGATTTTCTTTTTGTCTTTGAAGGCTCAGGACCTGATGCAGATAGCTTTTTTTTAATACTTTTCATGGCAGATAAAAAGAGAAAGCCAACTCACTAGAGTTTCACTTATGAAGACACTGGTTGGATTTCTTTAGTGGTAAACCCTTGGGGCTTCACTGGACTTTAATTACCTCATAGAGACTAAATCACAAGAAATAGAATCCTGGGGGCTTAAACTTCACCATAGTAATATGTAAGGAGTAAGGTTCTTCCTCCCATTGCTGGTCTGGTCTCACTGCTGTGCCAGCCCCAATTAACACACCAAGAATCTGTATTTGATATAATGCTGTTGGCCAGGTACTAGTTTCTTATTGGCTAGCTTTGTCTTAATTATTAACCCATTTTTGTTAATCTATGTATTTTTATGTGGTTTCATCTTACCAGGGAATCGGCTGGCGTTGTGCTCTCCCGGTCTCTCCTTCTTGACTCCTCCTTACTATTTCCTCTTTCCTCCTTGTCTCCTAGTCCCGCCTATCTTGCTTTCCTATTGGCCAACAGTACTTTATTCATTAACCAGTATGAGAAGCATATTTACAGAATGACATCTCCCATCAGTAATATTCATTGTGTATGACTCAGCCCTTAGTATCCTCCTCATATTTTTTAAGGAAATTATTTTTGTTGTGTATATTTGTTTCGGTCCTGTTCTGTGGCTAGTTGCATAACAATATATTAATATATTATTTATAATAATATATGAAATATGATGTACTATTATATTAATGATAAAATAATGAGCACTGGTACACTCATGTTGTGGTTAATAGTTTGTTTTAACTACTATAGGAAAACTATAATACTCAAAATATGTACAAAGTTAATACAAGAAATTGTAAATTAAGGTGGTAGTTTGTTACCATCTCAGAATATGGATAGATAGCAATCAAAGGAGGATTTGAAATTAGTAGAAGTTAAAGTGCTTTTTAAATTCACACAGACACTTTCCCTCCATAATCTAATTTCACTCTACAGCTTATGTCTCAAAATGAGGTAAAAATTCAGATTTAATAATATCTCCTACTAGTTGAAGAAAGTAGTTTAACCCACGTAGACTTGCTGAAGTTCTAGCTATATACATAGGACAATCTGACCTTTACGGGACTCATTCAAGTCAAAGCATTCTAACCATAAACAGAATCATCTTTACTTGTTTCATTTGACTAACAAATTTAAAATTACAGGAAGTAGGAAAGTGAGCTAAATAAATCTCCATCAAGGTATGGGTGGCTACCTTAATTAATCAGTAAGTGTTAAACTCTAAGGAATGATTGATCATTGAGTCCCCAGGACATCTCCTAATTTCCATTATTTTTACATTCATCCTGTGTCATTTATCCTTCAAAAGGAAAAAGAAACTTCCAAAGATCCACAGACTGTTTTATTTGTCTTTAGTCATAAATTACTTGTGTGTGAGTTTGGATCAATTATTGCCCACTAAGGAATGCTGTGTGTCTGAAGTTGCTTCTGTGGCCCCAGGAAGTGCTCCATAAATGACATTCTGTGGTGCTCTCCAATTCTTATCTGCCTAGCATTCATCACTCAGCCCTGGGCAGTGGCTCTGGGCCAATGCTACTTGCAAACTATGAACAGAATCCTCTTTGTCTCAGTTTAAATAATTACATTACACTTGTTCTGACTGCACACTGGAATGAGGTTTAACTGAAAGATGGAGTGATTTCAGATGCAATCTGAGAATGATACTACTGGCAATGACCTTTGTCACTTACAAATAATTATTTAAGATATGGAATTAAACAAAGGAGAAATCCACCTGTATGGTTAGGAAGAAAAAAGAAAGGTAAAAGAAAGAAAAAAGACAAACACACACACACACACACACACACACACACACACACACACACACACATATATATATGAATATGATTTGGAATATCTAATGATTACATATTCCTTTGCCTTGATTTTAACTTTACAATGTAGATACCTTGAGAAATGCAATGCTTATCTTGGATCCAATAAAATCTATTCCTATAGTAAGTAGGAATTTCCCATTATCAGAAGGCATGTATTTCTTGTAATTGCTACTAAATCAATGGCTTTTCTTTCCTGTCAAGAGCCACTGATCATGCTTGCAGTCAGAGATATGGTGACAACAGCTCGTTTACAAAAGTGTAGAAAATATCTGGGTATTTGTAGATGTGAGGACAAGAGATTTGGAACCATGACACTCTGAAAAACATTGACTGCCCCTTTAAGCAGCAGAACATGATAAAATAGTAGCTAATATTACATTATTCCACACAGTTTTACTTAATACAGAAAGCACTACTATGAGAGTAAAGGTTTTATATCAAAAGGCTGAAGACAGATTAAGTGCAAGAACTGTAATTTTTTGGTCCTTCCCAAATTATAAAGTTAAAATGTTTAAAATATTTCTGTAACCATACTATAGTAAGTAATAAGTGAAGAAGCTTTATCAATGTTAAATACCCACATACTTGATAAAATATGTATAAAGGTGATTTTAAAATTAGATCAATCTTTTCATTTTTAAAAATCATGCCAATTTACAGTTTAACTGGGAAATTTTTAAAACACTCAGATTATAAACTGTGAACACAAGTAAATTTAAAGAGGACATTATATTCAGAACAGCAGGGGGGATTATATAGGTGAATTTGGAGACCCTGAAAAAGTTCCTGTGTCTTGGCACTTTGGTACATTTAAAAAAATGCAGAAGAGTCAGGGAGTGATGTATGATCTAGGACATGGATTTGCCTTTTGCCCAGTACTTTGAGAGTAGAATCTTGGATGTAGCAGATGAGATGAGACTGGGGCTTTTGAAGGGAGACTTCCTTTCCTTGGGGAGCTGAGGGAGATAAACAGCCTGGGGGGGGAGCTCAGTAAATAAACTTACTGAACAAGGCCTTTGTTGGGCCTAGGATCTATAAATTTAATACTGAAATACTGGCACTATAGCTCACAGGAAGGAATTTATCAACTGTGGAATAGAGTGATTCAAAAGACATGCCAGGATAAAGCATGAAAGAAATTAGAAGGAACACTAATTGTTTCTGGAAATTTCCAAAAGGCAGAACTCAGTCATGGAACTCATTCTGTTTCTAAACCTATCAAACTGGCATTCCAAAAGTTAAAGTGTAAAAATATGAATATGCCAGCCATTAATAAATTACAGAAAACTAAAGGAATGTAGTCTATGAAGACACCTTGATTTTTTGTATTATATATGTAGCATTATTTTTACCTTAATAATGCATTTTTATTATTTTTGTTTTCAATTTAGCCTGGGGCTGCATCTCAGTGGTTGAATACTTGCCTAGCTTGCACTGGACTCCATCTCTAGTGATCACGTGAGATATACTAAGGCGTAATTCAATAGGTTCCTTTTTCTTTGTGTCATTGCAAATTGAACCTAGAGTATCACTTATGGGAGCAAATTATCAACAAGCTACACCCTAAGGGCTTGCCAAATGTTTTTGACACAATCAGAGTATTTTCTTTTCCTTGAAAAGAGAGTAATTACATTTAGAAATAAAAATAACACCAATGAAGAGTGAATATGGTCAAATAAGATTGAGGAAAACAAACTAGAAGAGTTCCATTTGATAGTCTACTAAAGCTGAGTTTTCCCTGAACTGATTTTGTGGTCTGCACATGATGCAAGTTGGTTTCTAACTAAAGGTTCCTTATCATTTCCAATATATTGGTTTTTTAGCCTGTCACAACACCTAGTGTCTTTTAAATCAAGCACAGATAAGCTATCTGCTAGAGAAAATTACCTGTGGTGCTCTGTGTTTAACATAGATTTCATCTAGTTGTTCTTTTTATAACTCTTTAGCAAGCAATACAAGATACTGCCACTGTATTGAGCTACACTGTAGCCTGAAAAATTAAAATAGAATGCTAGACTACTACAATATTGATACCTTTTAAGGCACATTATTGGTTCTGGGGAGATGGCTCAGTAGTTAAGTACTTGCTCTTCTTGCAGAAGACTTAGCTTCCGTTCCTAGAAGCCATGTTGCAATTCAAAACCACTTATAACTCCAATTACAGGGAAGTGCATGCCTTATTCTGGCCTTTGTGATCTCTTACAACTATGAGCATCACATAGTTGCACTGGTACACAAGTACATGTAAATAAAAATAAATTCTTAAAAGCTTAATGTAGTGTTCCAATTCAAAAACATATTTTAAGTATGCATGTATCAGTAGGAGCTCTGTTTACATTTTTATTACTCATAACCATTTCTTGTAAAGTCTAATTGTTAAAAAGAAAAAATAATTCCTGTAATAGTAGCTACTTAGACATTTGCATACTATATGCTTCCTCCCCAAATAAACTACCTCTTGGACCTGACTCTGACCATGAAGCATCCTGAGACCGTAGAGCTAGAATAAGAAGAAAGGTCAGAAGAGGGGAAAAGAAAATTCTTGCAAGATTATGCCCTTGTAACATCCAATAAACCTTCCAAACACAGAAGCCAAACAGCTTGGATTGGTTTTCTCCACTTGGTCTTGATGGAATCAACATCCAGTTGACAATTTGGGGTAAACAATAAAAAGCTATAGTCAGCCATAGACTTGGAACCATGGCATATCATTATCTTCTTCTGGTTCTAATCCCATGCCTTGGTTAATAATGATCCTATCACACTACAAAAGTTGTTTACCATGGAAAATTCAGTCCACTGAAACATTAGTGGAGCAAGTCCCTCCTCATCCCACAGAGCACTCCAACCTTTATGAATCCTGACAGATCCCTTCTAGAACTTCACTGAGGATTCCACCACAAGTCATTTTAAGTGGAAATTCTGTGGTGGACCTCATGGCATCCAGCATTCCTAATTTAGAGCCCCAACACTGCAGTCTTAAGAGCTATTTCCTACAGTCTTCTTGTATTTCAAACACCCTGGCAGGATTGTAGATTCTCATGTCCATAAGTGCTGTCAACCATGGGATTTGCTCTGGCCAATAATATTTGAGCAAAAGCCCACTTAGTTTCCACCATAAGCTTAAGATCCCAGTGTGTCCTTCATGGTCTTCTTACCTTCCTCTGGCTCCATGAATATCTGGGAACCATCACTATGGGTCCTGGGACAGGGCATTTGGAATATAGGTGATATAATAGGGGCATTAAATTTGTTGCTTTTACATCCCTGGTGTTTGAAATAATAAATGCAGAACATAGCTATCGTGAATAGTGTCGAGAAATACTAAGATATGATGTCTACTTCCTTGTTAAGTAAGAAATTGATTGACAGCTTGCAAGAAAATAAGATAATGAGGACAGCCTTTTAAAAAATAGCTGCTGGGCTCCTCTTTAACTTAAATTTTCTTAATTACTTTCTGTATTGAAAACTCCATGGCCGACACACAAGAACAACATGAATAATGTCTATATTGGACCACCTCTTATCTTCTAGATGAAGCAATCTTCATATGATTTAATCCAGTAAGTATCAAGATGCTATTTAATTGGCTTTATGTATCACAGAGTATGTCACATTATCTTTACTGGGATAGTTTTTTACTGTAAATGATATTATTTGCACTTGTTGCTTTGAATTTAAATTTACTCATCAATGTAATATGCCAGAAGTAGATTTTTTTATTAAGATATAATAATAAAATACTTCATTTCTGCTCTGCTTATTTATTATTAAAATTATATTTCTAATATGAAATGGAACTTGAATCAGCCATGTTTTGAAACAGTGAAACTGTTACACCAGCAGACTATCCCCATTTGTTTTCTGAACTCTAGCAAACTCAAGTAAAATTTCAGATTATTTTCTCACTTGATTTGAAAAATAAAAATGAATTTCTAGGTTGAAGAAAAGAAGTTCAAGAGTGACCTCTGAAACTAGCATTTCTAGACATAAATTCTTGATCTTTTGGGATCAAATAATGTAGTACCAATCAAAATTTCTAATGAGTTTAAGTCTAACATAAGGATTAGATTTCTCCACCGGCACATGAGAGCCTAAAATATAGAGAAATGAGTGGGTTGGCAATATTCGTTTGGTTTTGTCAAATCTAAAGTGTTCCAGAACTATGGTTTGAAGTGTTTCTAAAAACAAAAAACGCACTGCTCTTTATATTTGGTCATGTTTTGTAACTAATCCAAACTGGATATTGTTCTCAAGTTCTATGAGTAATAAACAAATCAGAAGTGGTTTGGACTGTGATCACAAACTTACACTCAGAAATAAATTTGTAGCCTTCTGAATCTCATCATAACATTTCCTATGAGCAACACATTCTAGAACTACACCAAATTAAAACACTATTCTAATAATTAATAACAATAAAGCAAAATGCATGTAACTTGTTTCCTGAACTATTTTAGCCAACAGGAATGTTTGTGTAGTGTTCCCAGAAAAATGTCATCTCTTACAGTTTTATTCATTAAGCATGTGTGCCTATGAAGCTTAATAAATGTTAATATTGCAAGACCTTAATAGTCATTTTAAAAGAACTGTTATCCATAAATTAAAAGAAAAACGATTTCCATTTAATCCTTAAGTAATTATAGTCTTTTGCAAATGGATCATGTGCATCACATGAGCCCACAACTCAATCTTCAAAATATGCCTCAAGAGCAGCAGCCATTTTTCATCCTGACTTTATAAAATCTTTGACATCTACTGTGTAAAGAAATGAAAAAGTCAGGTTCACAGAACTCTATCATCATTGGGTAGCATATACTGTAATCTCATGTAACTCGGTCTCATGTTAGTCTGGTAGTGCCCTGGTCCTGGAGATGCCAGAAATTTTTGTCTCAGCTGGAGCTGTGGAAATAGCACTTTCATGAGTGAACTGTGGACCTTAAGGTGTCTATCTTGAGAATGATACATTTTGCCAATTCTCTTGACTTTTCAAAGTATCATTTTCCTCATGAGTAAGGAAGGGCTGATATCAATAGGAAATAATTTTAACAAAAACATTTGTATCAGGACCTTCCCATTTGTACTTGAATCCTCCTGAAATGATCTGATATTTACAGAGCTCATAAATTTAGAAAAACAGTCTTCAGAATCAATTTCTAATGAGAGATCAAGAGAATTTTATGTGGAAGACAGCTGCTGTGCTTATTAGAAACGTTTTCCATCTTAAAACTAAACATAAATACCACCCTCAGTGCTCAGAGATCATTTCTGAACTGGAGGCAGAAGGACTGTAAAAGCTAGAGATGGAAGATGACTTCAAGGAAACAAGTGTGATGGGAGATGCCATTCTGTAAATGTTTCTCATACTGGTTGGCCAATAGGAAAGGAAGATAGGAGAGACTAGGAGACAAGGAGGAAAGAGGAAGTGGAAAGAAGGAGTCAAGATGGAGAGGCTGGGGAGACAAGACACTGGTCCCTTTCCCCGGTAAGAAGACCACATGGAAATACATAGAAATGGGTTAATAATAAAGACAGAGCTAGCCGATAAGAAACTAGTAACTGGCCAACAGCATAATATCTAATACAGAGTCTCGGTGTGTTAATTGGGGTTGGCGCAACAGTGGGACAAGACCAGGCAGTGGGCAAAAAAAAAAAAAAAAAAAAAAAAAAAAAACATACTCCTTACAAATGGCGCCCATGTGGCTAATAAGAACTTCCACTTAAAATTTAACAAAAGCTTAAAAAAGGGTTTTAGAAACAAAAGAACAGAGACAAGCAAGGTTTCTTGGTAGCAGTATTTTTCTCAGTTGAACTCTGCTTTGCGAGAGACAAGCAGATAGATATCCACATGGCTCCTTTAAGGGAAGGAAGGTTCCTGACTCAGCATAAGCTGCAAAAAACCGCAGGGCTTTTAAAAAAACTCTGCTAACAATTTATTGGTGTGTATGAGAGATGGCAAAGGCAGTGATCACAGCTGTCAGTGCTGGCTGTACAATAGCTGCCACCATCTTTGAAAAACCGTGGCTAACACAGCTATGATTTTCATTTTAGCAATGTTGTTGTTTAACAGATAAAGACTTGTGGCCAGACAAAGATAAAGATTTACAGTAAAGACATATTCATATTAAGAAAAACTGCTAAAGGTTTACAGTGTGTTGTAAAATATACTTAGAAATGGTTTGAAAAAGACAAAGAGGAGCTGAGTGTGGTGGCACACACCTTTAATCCCAGCACTCAGGAGACAGAGGCAAGCAGAACTCTTGTGATTTCAAAGTAAACCTGGTTTGCAGAGTGAATTCCAGGACAGATAAGAGTTACACAGAGACAAGTTACTGGGGAAAAGGATTTCTATTTTTGTTTCCACAGAAAATGAAAAGCTGTGGATTCCTTCCAGACTAATATGGTTTGATCAAGCCAGACCCCCTGAAACAGAGTTCCTGGTGATCTAACATTCAAAACAGCTTGAAAAAGGCAGCCTTGCAGACTACAGCCAGGATATCTGCATCTTCTTAGGATCCCCATGACAGCGCCCAAACAGCAAGAAGCAGTTTGAAAACAATGGCGCCCAAATTCCCAAATATTGTTTATAAATGTTTGTTTTCATCTAAATGGACTTGGTTATAAATGGTTAATGATCTCAACCAATATCCTTTTAAAGGTAAAAAGGGAATTAAGGTATAGATATGAATACTTTGTTTTGGAATGGATTTTCATTTATTGATACAATTTAAGGTCAATGTTGTGATATGTATATTTCTCTTCTTGTTTATGTATTGTTTTTATATAGCTCATTTAAAAATGTAATGTATAATTTAGTACAGATTTTAGATAGTTACCTATAATAGTCAAAACTTATAGCTAGGTGAGTTAGGTTTTCTAGACATGCAGAGATGTATTTGAGATAGATAGGCATTCTTCAAACCTTTCAAAGACCTTCAGAATATGACATTTAAAATAGTTTAGGGTTTTTCTTGACAGTGAGACATAAATGCTCCTGGCAACACAACCTGAGTCAGAAAGGCAGAAGAAGATGTACATCGAAGAAATGTGTTATGAAGATTGCTTTCAATATAGCAAGACTAGCCATTTGAACAAGATACTGCTCTTGTCTGGACTGTTTGACTTTGTGATGTATAAACTGGACATGCAGGACCCACAGAAAAGTGACTGATGATTCAAGATGGACGTTGTTACAGAGTTCCTGCCTCATGAAAGAATCTGCCACACAGTCTGCAGGACACAGAGAAAAGTGACTGACAAACTGCCAATACAAGAAGACAGTTTAAAGTTTCCTACTTTGCTGAAGAGTCTACCAGACACACTATGGCCTATGGGCTGAAGATGGAAGATTAGAGAAGAACTTCAGGTTACTGACAAGGTGAGATGTCTCTGTCATTTATAGAGTTTATATACTATCCTTCTGTGGTCTTTGAAGGAGTTGAAGACAGATATGGTTATATTTTTCCTTAGTTAAGCTTAAAGATAAGTTACATATAGGACTTTAGACTCACAAATATAGGATGGATGATAGAATAGTTTCTTTTAATCTTGCGAAATGTTAATAGACTAAATATTGTTAACTGTGATTCTTATTTTATAACTGTTGTGTGATATATTTTGCTATGTTAAGGTTAAAACCCTTCCTTTTAGAGGAGATGATAGGAGATGCCATACTGTAAATGTTTCTCATACTGGTTAATGAATAAAGCACTGTTGGCCAATAGGAAAGGAAGATAGGAGAGACTAGGAGACAAGGAGGAAAGAGGAAGTGGAAAGAAGGAGTCAAGATGGAGAGGCTGGGGAGACAAGACGCTGGACCCTTTCCCTGGTAAGAAGACCACGTAGAAATACATAGAAATGGGTTAATAATAAAGACAGAGCTAGCCGATAAGAAACTAGTAACTGGCCAACAGCATAATATCAAATACAGAATCTCGGTATGTTAATTGGGGCTGGCGCGGCGGCGGGACAAGACCAGGTGGCTGGCGAAAAACCCATACTCCTTACATAAGTGTTTTCCAACACAACAGGAAAGATGCCCATGTGAACTCAAAGAGATTGTGACAGAATTTGCAAGGACTGCTTTTGCTCAAACCATACTAAATCCCAGCATGGAGAAGGGAAGGTAGGATTAAAATCCCATCCTCAGCTGTGGAGCATTTGATATCAGTTGGGGGACAGTAAATCTGTTTTATTTGGTGGTTTATCTCCTGCTATATTCAGTACATTTCAGGACAGGGCTCAGCTCAGCTATAGATTTCCAACACAAATATATTATATATCTAAAATATGTATGTATGTGTATGTGGATACATATGTATACACATACACACACACACATATATACATATATATATATATATATATAGAGAGAGAGAGAGAGAGAGAGACAGAGACAAGGTGAGATTCCACTGGCTCTTATTACTTTTCTGTCTCCATAACACAACAACACACACACACGTTGAACGTTCATGAAACCTATGAACTAGCACAATTCTAGACATGGAGAATGCAGTAGATTGAAGCACATGGGAAACTACTGAGCTAACCAGAAGAAGGTTCAGATTGCTTGGAACTTGAGTTACAAATTGTTGTGAGCCACATAAGTTCAGAGAAATGAACCTGGATGTCCTGTAAGAGTAGTAAATGTTCTTCACTACTTAAGACATCTCTCTAGCATCTAGGGGAAAACTTCTTTCTGAGTCTTCACATGATGAAATCATGTAACACCTCCCTAGGGCATCCTTGGAAGGCATTAACATCTTTTCTAAGGGGGTTCACCTTCCTAACCTAATCTCTTCCCATTTCAATCCACTTGGGATAACTGTATAAGAAAATATCTGAGATTTAACACATTTTAAACAAAAAGGTACGGTTTGCTCACAATTTTAGTGTCTAAAAACTCCAAAAGATATGACACTGGCATCCTGGCAATGATCACCCAGTGATATCATAGCTGAAAAATGTGGCACAGATTAAAAACATGGATTGCTTTCCTCTTAGCAACCCAATTTTATGAGACCTAACATATCTATGAGACCAACACCATTCCATTCATGAAAATGGAACAAATAAGAATGATTTTTCACCTGGCTCCACCCCTTAGAGGTTCTCTACCAGTATACCGTAATCTAAGAATGAAGACACTTGTGTTCAGCTCCTAAATCTATGGGAGGAAAAAACAAAACAAAAAACATCCATAGTCCAGCACCATCGAAAGTCCCTCTCATAATGTTCACTTTGAGGACAAGAAGACCAATATCTGAATTTAAAAGGGGCATAGACATTCAGAGTGTAGTACCATTAGAAAAGAAAGAACATTATCAATAGGATAGGTGGGCAGTGGAAAATAACAAAAGGATAGGAAGAAAGAAGGGAGGGGGATTAAACTCCCTTTGATTTGGGAACTTCCTGTAATATCTTCAGTATAGTTGGTTGTTGACATTGCCTCAGAGATACAGATGTTGTAGAATATACTGGGGTTGGGGTTGGGAACCAAACTTGTATCACTGGTCCATAGAAGTTTGAGCAGTTTGAAGATGTTGGAGTTAGAAATGGACCTCATTGGCTCACTCAAGCTCTCCACTTCTTGGTCCTGCCTTCAATTATTGAGAGGCAACATAGTTTTACTGGTTTTCCCACACTGCTTTTTGATAGTAAAACTGTGGGCAACAACAATCCATATGCTTGGTTCACATTGTATTGTTGCTTTGTGACTTTCTGGTAATCTTACTAGTTCTCACATTACTAGATTTTAAACATCCACTTTCAAATGTCTTATATGGCAGTCCTTTAAATTTTTTTGTAAGATGCCTTTTGTGTGCTTTGCTACTACAGTGAAAACTGGTCACTCATCTTTCCAGTAGCATCAGAAAAATTGCTGCACTCATGCTTTCAAGGTTCATCTCTGGGCATTCCTTTCTAAGCAGTGCCCTTATCTTAGTTCAGAAAACATATATTAATTTGTAGTCATATACCAGCTCAAGTGGCAGGCATTTTCCAAATGAAACCAGTTCTTTTTACTACACAATTGTTTTCTCAATGCTTTGTTTTCCTTTCATATTTTACAACAGTCACAAATAAGCTAAGGGCACCATTAAACTTTGATAGGAACCATCCTTGACTATAGCATCCTGCACAGTAGGTACTCACCCCACCTATGACCTTAAGTTACCTTGCCTGATAGAGGCAGAGCTCTTTGTCTGATGATGTAAAGCCTTAAAAAGGGAGGGAGACAGGCACTCTCTCTTGTGTAGTGGTTGGGATAGGATCCCTGCTTCCATTAACCCCAGGGCAGAATGGAAGACTGCAGTGGTTCTCTACCTTCTTATTGTTTAGTGACCCCTAATAAATCTTTGATGTCCTCTCATGGATTCACATACATCCATCTGTAATATGGTTTATTTTTAAAATGTTGGCTTTTGTATTTCATCCGTAGATAATATGATAATACTGATAAACTTTTTGACATTATATAACAGATTCATCTTCCTTTCAGTTTATAAAAGCATTGTGTTCTTGTTTTCTTCTCTTTCTGCCTCTTTCCTCATTATCACCTTCCCTTTTCCTCTTATTTCTATATGTGTAGTTGGCTATAGGAAAAAATCATATTAATGCAAGCTTGTGAAGAGTTCTATCACTAAGATAGACTTTAGTATCTTGTTCATCTTTCTATTTCTCTTTCCTATCTGGAAGCATGCTGATCTCAGATCTTTTTTGAAACACAGTCGTGACATTGTATAAAGGGAGAGAATCTACTGACTATATCAGTGAATGTTCTGGCATTTCTAAGTTAGTACAAAGCAAACAAAACTTGGGTCAGTGTATTTGAGCATGACATGTATGAAATTTCATGTAGGCTTTATAAATATGAAAACAAACATGACAGAAATATTGTACATTAAAAACACCTATGCTACACCTCAAAGGCTTTCTCATCATTATTTCATAAGTTGAAATTGTCTCCAACCCAGGTATGAGAAGATTGGGGCCATAGAGGAAATTATTATGAGCTCATAGGATTAGTGTCCTAATAAAAGATGCTTGAGAGATACCAACACCACCACCCACCATGTAAGGGATAGTGAAAGACAACTGTATAAGGAGTTAGGACATAGGTTTTCATGAGACACTGAATCTGCTGATACCTTCCTATCAGACATCCCAGCCTCCAGAAAAGTAAGAATAATGTTTTATCTATTGTTAGTGTATTTTATTTTGTTAGAACAGTTCACGTATACTTATAAACACCTTCATAAATAAACATGTTATGTTGAATTGTACATGTTAGTTAATGTTGTACTGTGTAGAAGGGGCTAAGAATGAGTATTTGTTTTGAAATAATGAATAACAATATTCAATAAGGTATTTAGTTAAGACTGAGTTTTGTTTTATTGTCTAAGCAATCCTATTGCCTCAGCTTCCAAGGTCACTGGTCTTCCAAACTTGCAACAGTAAGGCCAGTAAGAGTTTTGATTTTTACAGTAGTTACTAGACCCTTTTCTCTTAACTTACCTCAGAATGTACCAAGAGAGAAATAAAAGATTTGTAATGAAAAAATAAACTGCCCATTTCTTGATGAGTCTCATCTGTATGCATTTTCCTAAAATATGCAAGTAAGGCTTAAATACAGAAATGTCAGAAGTTACTGTCTTGAAATTAAAGCAAGATTAAAGGCTAGAGTCAAAGGAAGAGTGGGAAAATAATGACAAAGCATGAATATTCATATTTTAAGATATGATAATAAAACACATGTTGACCAAATTTTAAAAAACAAAAGGTAAAACAGAAAGTGCACATTGGCAGTCTTTAGCATCTATCAAAATTTTAAGTGAAAATGTCCTAACTAATGATGCAGGGTAAAATGTGGTAAAGAATTTTAGTTTAATAGAAATAAATAAATAATTGAAAAAAATGGCCAAATCACAAACTTAAGTTACAATTTCCTACATTTCTCTCAATTAAATTTTGAAGACTTTTTATCATGAAGGGGTAACACCTAGTTTTTCAATAGAAAAGTATTATGTGGAATCTGGAACAAAATATAATTTTACATTATAGTTTCACTAATTTTCCTATGCCTTATCCAAGTATTTTCACTTTTATGAATCGAGGATAATATTATGAGATGTACAATGACTTAAGCAAATTAAAATTTTCACAATTCATTCAATAAAACCATACCTACCAACAAATAAAATTCATTAATGGTGATAAATCCCTGACACCTAATAATTAATGTTAACATTAAACTTACAATAAGAGTTATAGTTTACTCATAATGTACCTAAAGCTCACTATGCACCCCTTAACCTCAAGGTCTGTCTTTGCTTTGTTATGTATTTTTTATCAGCTTCCTTCAGGCTTTAAAACATAGACTTTCACAAAAATGATTAGTTATTTAGTAAGTAATCATGGGAGAAATTGTGGAAAATGAAAATAAAATACTGCTCTCCTTTCATGCTAAGACACCTATGACCTGCTAGTAAGGCATGAAAAATGAAACTCAAGACTGCCTACGAACACTATGATGGCAAAGAAAAGCACAAACATTGGTTCTATTATCTTTTTACTGTCACATTCAATTTGAGCAACATTTGTAGAAGTGAATGCAATATAGATGTTTCTTGTATTTGAATTTATAATTAAGAGTTGGTTTTCAGACTCTCTGCCAATGATTACTTGGCCATGAAGAGAAGGTATTTTGTGAATGCATTAATTCTTTCCCCAATCAAACTAAAAACAGTGCTTGGCAATGTGATACAAGTTTGAACAAATGAGTCTTTGAGCAACAAAGAGTAGTCACCCACCTTCTTTAGTCTCTGTTTATGGCTCCCAAGGATCTTACAGGACAAATTAATCACATTGCTTTGGCTTTGAGATCCCCACAACCAGAGCATTTACTTAAAAATCACTGTAAGAAAATAAATATATAATCCAAGAAATCTAGTTAAGAAGTACAAACAAGAGGAAATTACAAAATCATTCTTATCAGTATTTTATTCACTGCAAGAACTGAATTGTACTACCTTGAACCAATTTTTACAAGCACTCCTACAATGAAAAATATGACTTATCCATATTATGTCTGTCTCAGACTTTGCTAAAGAACACTCAACCATACTTCCAGGATGGATCCTATAGTACATGGCAGACTGACTTGCTCCTACCTGAGGGACTTTCAGTGGATTAATTGATTGCAGAAAGACAAATGAAACCTTCCAAGGCTGGGTGGCAAAATTCCATTCTGCATGGAAACTGCACCCATCGAGTTAGCAAAGAACCTTTTACTTCCATGCTTCCAAAGGTCTATGCCTTGATGATTCTTTTTCTGGAGCCTTCTTTTGGGTTGTAGTCTGTTTGGAAATTTAACTAGAACTAAGGGCAAAAGTATTCAGCTTTGACTAAAATACCTTCAAAACACAAGGAAACCATTTACTAAAAACCAACAACTGTACAGAGTCTGTGTTAATTATTTTCTGTTGCTGTGATAAAATTCCATGACCAAAAGCAAATTATGGAACATTTTGTTGTAGCTCACATTTCAAAAATAAGCCATAGTATGGTGACAGGACAGGAAGCTGACTCATCACATCCCTATCCACAGACAGGAAGCAAAGGGAGGGAACAGGAGGTAGGATAAGGTCATAAGCCATCTAAGGCTGCCCAAGTAATATACATTCTCCATCAAGGCTTTACCTCTTAAAAGTTCAAATGCATGAACTTATAGGGCTAGGGGCACTTATCATTCAAACCACCATAGCAACTGTTTTGCTAATGAATATTTCCACTCTGGTAAAACACATTTTGTAGTTTTAAGTAGGGCACAGTTATAAGGGTTTTCTTTTTGGGTTTAATGAGTCACTGGCTAGAAAGGCTATCTTAAACAATCACATTGAATTTAATTTAGAGTCAGGATATTTCATGTTAAAAATCTCATATGTATAATTAATAATCTACTCAGTGACAATATAATATTTAATTCAATGTGAAGCCTACTCATGGGTAATCAAACATTGGTGTCTTAAAGGCCCTGTTTGTTATGTTTCTTCATACACATTTTAAGTATTAATTATCTGAGTTTATAAAATAAACATGGAACACAGAAGAGGGCAACTCATCTGGGGAAGCTGCTTCAAAAGGGGGAAAGTAGGTCACTTGGAACTCTGCCTATACTTGCATTTCATAGTCTTGCCTTAATTAGAACTGGTAGTCCATCTCACTTTCTGCATATGCCTTCAATGGCATGGTTTGTTTATCTTTCTTTGAGCAAACTCATTATCACCTTCTTTAATTTTGCTTTAAATTTATTAATTTAATTACATAATTGCATTGGCAGACATGCAAGTTCAAAGAAGCCAAATACATACTTAAAGTTTCAAGCTGGTTTTTAGAAGGCAGGGAGTTAGTCTAGATAGTATATTCTTATTGAAATAAGTAAAAGTGTGTGCCATTGCTTTACTCTCTTTTATTACTAAAAGAATTATTTTTTTTCTTTTTGTTTTCTTGAGATGGGATTTTATGTATCCCAGACTAGTCTTGAACTCTCTATGAACTCAAAGATGGCCTTGAATCTCTGACCCTCTGACCTCCTCTGAATAGGAATAGACGTGTGCTACTATGTACCAATTATACATAGCATGGAATCAAACCTGGTGCAGGGCTTCATGACTGTCAGGCAAGCAGCCCACTAACATATGAAAGTTATTTTTAAAAATTAAAAATTGCAAATGACCAAGTCACGATGAATAGAATGATTTATTTGACATTGCTAATTGAACTTTTCTCTGCATTGATTATTTACAAATATGCATGGATATTTGTGAATAGTATTAAAAAATGAAGAAAAAGCAATAATTTGAAAAGTTTAGATACATGGAGCTCTTGGAATCACTACCCTGTATGAAATCCAGCATCAACATAGAACACAGGGAAAGAACATAGAAAAGAGGGAAATGGACTTTGGGAGCCCATTCCTAATGTAGGGATACTCTCTCAGTCCAGATACATGGGGGACAGACTTTGATGATCCCCCATGGAAGGTCTCATCCTCTGTGGGGAATGGATGGGGGGAGGGTCCGTGAGAGGCATGGCAGGATGGGAGGGAAAGGGAACTGGGATTGATATGCAAAGCAATATTTACTTTAAATAAAGTAAATTAATTAAAAATAAAAATGAATTGGTTTGAACAATGCCTTCATCCCTGAGGAGATGCTACTTCATTCAATGAAACCAATAATTTTCTGAATATCTCTGTGATAGATCTTTATTGCCACTTAGGTATCTTCATTGTAATTTCTATTAGCATAGATTGTTCTGCAAAGAGTGAGTCTCATAGAATAATTTTTTTGTTTTTTTTTTTTTTGCTTTTTGTTTTGTTTTTAGTATGTTTTGTTTTGTTTTTTGTATCTCCAAAAAATCTAAAACTGCAAAAGCATCTAAGAGGAATCTAAGAATGAACACAGAATTGGTGTATTATGTGGAAGATAAGTATGCAGGAAAGCTTTCCAAGTAGAGTGAATGCCATGCTGTAACACTAAACGGTATTTAGAAAGGTTTATAGAAGAGAAACCCAGAAAAAGTGAAAAATGGAGCTGCCATGAATTAGCAAGGAGCCTTCCACTTTATCTAGAACAAAAACAAAAAATGTTGAGTTTTGAAGGAATTTTCCCAGGAGGAAGGTAGGGTTATCTCAATGATAACCAGTAAGTGAACACTTCAGCATTGTTTGCTGTTGTCATGCATCTACCACACAATAACTTGTATTCATGGTGCTGTAGTATAGTGACAGGGAAATGAGCTCACTGGAAAAGACTGTGTTTATTGTGCCTCTGGGAATCCGTACTTATTTGTTATATTCATAGTAATTGTAGCTAAGTTACTGAGATACCTGATTGCTTGCTGGTTCTCAGCAGCATCCTGTCCTAAGCTTTTAGAAGCCCCCATTATTGTTTGGCTTGGAGAAATCTTCAAAGACAGTAGCATACTTCTTCCATGTTCATAACTAACAACAGCAAGTGATTTTGCCTTACACTGAGTTTCTCCTACTGTAATTGCACACTCACAAACTTGGGAAAGTATCAGTCTTTAATGATTATTTAGGGGACACAGTCATCAATGACAGTATATCTATCTAGTATCTAGTGGCAAACCTGTGAATTAACTTAATTCTCTCTGAAACAAATGCACTTCTGTTGTGTTAAAGAACATATCTGCAGGTTTCAAAGATTTGAGCAACTTTCAGTCAACATTATGATCCCTATAAAAGAAACATATACATCCCATATGTCAAGTACATTTACCCTACCTCCCCTACATCAGTTAAGGGGTTGTCTCATCACATCATCCACTGGAAAAAAAAAAACTCATAAATTCTTAAAAAAAAAAAAAAAAAAAAAAAAAAAAAACCTCATTAATTCTAGCCAAGTCAACAATCTTCATCTTGCCATCTGACTCAGTTATATGAAGTAAAGAATGGTACTTAGTATAATTTTCCTGGTTATCCATCTTCCTGCAAAATTTTCAAACTAGAAAATAGTTCATATGTTTAAAAATAAAATAGTAAGGCAAGTATAAGGCAAAATATATAAGCTTTTAAATTCTAAAGATGTTGAAGACAAAATGAAGTCACCTGTTTACCCCCAAATCATAATCTCCATGAATGTGAAGATTCCTTTTGAGTTGCTGTTGGCTTGAAAATAGGCATTCAGGATGAAACTGTTGAGGACTCAGAAGGAAATAGAAATGCATTCTCAGAAAGTAGCAAAAAGGACATCTGTGTGACATAGTTATAAGAAGATAAACAAAATGTTACATAGAAAATAATTTGAAGAGCTTGGACTTTTAGCTGAGGGGATAATTTATGAACACAGGATAAAATGCTGCTGTTTCTGCTGCTGTGAGTTAGAGCACAGGGTGAGCTACTGCTGCGTGAAAGAAGGCAAAACATAGTGTGAGATGCTGCTGCTTCTGCTGCTGCTGCTTCTGCTGCTGATTGAATGAATGAATGAATGAATGAATGAATGAATGAATGAATGAAGATACAGAACACAGGGTAAGACATTGCTGTGTGAGTTAAGAGAATACAAGAACATGGGGTAAGTTACTGTTTCTGTATGAATGAAGAGAGAAGACAGGGCAAGTTGCTGATGTATGAATGAAGACAGAACTTAGGGCAAGACTTTGCTATGTGAATGAAGACATAGATCACAGGGTGAGCTGCTACTGCTGCTGCTGCTGTATAAATGAAGAGAAAACACAGGGTGAGCTGCTGCCGTGTGAATAAAGACAGAACACAGGGTGAACTGCAACTATCACCGCCACAGCTGCCACCGCCACTTCCACCACAGCTGTTGCTGCTGTCACTGGTATCAAAAATGAACGAAAAACGAACTGTATACAAGAAATATGGATGACTCTAGGAGGACATGGTCGTAGGTCTTAAAAAAACATTAGAACAGATTCAAATATCACTCGTCCTTACTGAGACCCCAAGTGGACCCTCTTATTCTGAAGTTCTGTTTTCGTTTTGAGTGATTCTTATTTCCACAACAGCATGTATCTCCCAAATTTAGTTTTATAGCAAAATGAATAGGATATATTTTTAAATTATTTAGTTGTAGGCCATGGTCTACTTAAAAGCTACAGTCAATGTGGAAGACTGTGATCCAACATGAGGAACTGGATGGACCCTGGTCCTTTCTAAGAGTGGTAATCGTACTTAATTATTAAGTCATTTCTCCGGCCCCAGAAGTAAATATTTTAGTGTATAGTAATTCTAATATTTCACTCCACTTCTGTATTACCTAAAAGTGAATGTACAAATGTGTAGTCGACCCCAGCCTTTCACTTTCATAAAGTCCAGTACAGCTGAAGAATGAAATAAGTTCTCATATTTGCAGTGCTGGGAATTAGGACTTGGATTTTGGGGTCAGGTCTTTCTGTTTTTTCAAAATCTAGGAAAAGTCTTATTGTATGAAATTTCATATTCCCAAACCGTTAAATGTTGCAAGATAAATCCCTCAGTAATATTTCATCATGGGCTTTCAAAACCTGGAAAACTTGCCTAAATCAATAGGGGCATTGCTTACATATAACAAGACAAATTTCCCAGTCCTGCTCTGTAATTTGTGCCATTTCATTGGCTTTATAATTATAAAGAAATTATTCATACACATAGTATAACTTATACAAGTCAATTAAGTATTATTCTCTAGAAATAGAATTATTTCAATGTATAATAAAATGATTAGTTGTCATTGAGGCAAAATTTGACCAAATTTGTACTCAGTCTGTTAAAACAGATTTTTACACCTAGTTTGTAATTATTTATTTTATATAAAAGTTATTTTAACATTTTTGCCTTACAACTTCTTATATTTTTATCAAATGAGATTTTATAATTATCACATTCCTCTTTTTACTGTTTTATATTGATTTGCTCTTCAATTATAGGCTTCTTAAAGTTATTCAATTGAAACCTTAAGTTTCAGATCATTTTAGCCAAGGAAATATTAAAAGTAATGATATAATCATTGGGGAGACTTTTTACTTATCAAAAATAATTTATAAAACTGTTTAATTATTTGATTTGAGCATTCTTTAAAAAATGATAATTAACCAACCTAGCTTGTCTAACAAATGGCACAGTATAATGTTCACTTTTTAAAAAACATTTACTTTTTTGTTAATCATTTGAATGACTTTTTTCATTTGATCTAAGTTGGATTGGTTTTCCAGAGTTAAGTGGGTTTATTTTTACTTCCATCCCTCCTTCCTTCTTTTTCTACATGTTTTTTTTTTATTTCTTTCTGCTGGGAAGCAAACCCATGTTCTCACACTTACCACTCACAATCATGTGCTACTTTCACATGAGCTCTATGATTTAATTATTTGTTTCTTTGAGAAAACATCAGACCATAATGCAAGAGAAACAAACAAAGAAAAAATAGAAGCCAATGCAAGAATAAATAGTCTGTACTGATGAGAAAATAACACAACCAGGGTTCATAAGTTCTGGTCTCTAGAGAAAAAAGCCCAGAGGGTAGGCATTGGCCCATGTTTCTTTGCATACTGAAAAGATCATAGAATACTGTTAAGGACAAAAACCTGCAAAAAGTTGAGCATGATAAACGATCATTCAGAAATTTGTACAGAGCGTATTAGAACTGCTAAGCAGGTACAGTACACATGAAGGTCATTGAAGATGGTTTCTTCCTACACAATCACTGGCTAATAAAACTAGTAACTAAAAACAGGTCTTTGACTGTGGTAAAAAGAAGAGGATATTAGTCTCACACCTTTGGTCCTGAGTAAAGACATGGAATTTCAAACTTTGTAAGACCCTGAGATTAATGTCCCACGGGATGCTTTCTGGTAAAATATAAAGATGTACCACTGCTGGTAAAATATAAAGATGTATCACTGCCTCTTCCTTTCAGAATGAGCAGAATGGGCCTGTCAATCACCTGGATAAGAAACTATCCTTGATGGTTGTATCTATAGTTGTGTAATACCTATCTTAAAAAATGTTTGGCACAACAGTATCTGGCCATTGTCCACTCTCATCCCTTTGAAAATGATTTCCTTCACAGTGGTACCTTTGTCCATTACCCACTTTCACCCTTGAGAATGTCTTCTTTCATAATCAGTTCCACCCATCTATCTTCTATACCATATTCTGTATGTCTTGTCTGCATGTTTTGACAAAAATCACAGACTGGGGAGTTAAAGAAAAGACAGAGAAAGACAACACTAACATAAACAGCAGGAGGGGAAAACTGAATTTATAGGTCAACGGAACTATACTCCAGAAGTCCTTTACTCAGTAGGGAGGAGTAATTAGCTCCAATATGGAGAAACTTATAAAATCTTAAAAGACCTAGATGGGTCAAATTTCTTCTACATAACTTGCCCGAATTCCAGAAAAAATATTCAAAACTATTTGTAAAATATAATAATGCCCAATGTCCTAAAAGATAAAATTTGTCATGTTTGTCACCTATTCAAAAATTAATTGCGAGGCAACTTAAAAAAATTAATCACCTGGCAAAATGACAGGAAAGAGTCATTTGTGATGGAATAATGATCAGTTAAACTAGAATTGTCACAGACATAAAAGCTGGGAAAAATAAATAATGAACATAAATGCATTTCATACATTGAGAGTAAGTAGAAGAATGTAGAAAGGATATGAAAAAGAATCACTTCTGATGGGAGATATCATTCTGTATGTTTCTCTTATTTGTTAATTAATAAAGCACTGTTGGCCAATAGGAAAGCAAGATAGGTGGGACTAGGAGACAAGGAGGATTCCGGAAGCAGTAGGGAGATGATGGGAGATGTCATTCTGTATATGTTTCTCATACTGGTTTATGAATAAAGCACTGTTGGCCAATAGGAAAGGAGATAGGAGGGGCTAGGAGACAAGGAGGAAATAGGAAGTGGTAAAGAGGAGCCAAGATGGAGAGTCTGGAGAAAGTAGTGTGCAGGCCGGCTCCCCGGTAAGAGAAATACATAGATCAGCAGAAATGGGTTAATAATTAAGGCAGAGCTAGCCAATAAGAAACAAGTAACCCGGCCAACAGAATTATATCTAATACAGAGTCTCAGTGTGTTATTTGGGGCTGGCACGGCGGCGGGACAAGACCAGGCGGCGGGCAGAAAAACCATACTCATTACAGGGAGAAGATTCAAGATGAAGGACCTATATGGTAGTACACCAGGCCCTCTCTCTGGTAAGATAAGACCACGTGGAAGTACTTAGATTAATAGAAATGGGTTAATATTTAAGACAGATCTAGCCAATAAGAAACTAGTAACTGGCCAACTACAGTGTCTCTGTGTGTTATTTGGAGCTGGTGCAACGGTGGGACCATGCTGGCAGAAAATCCTACTCATAACACACTTCAAAGTTGTAGTGATGAAAACTACAATATCTGACAAAAATATCATAGATAATACCATCAGAATGCCATATTTAGTTTTACAGAGTATGAGTAGTAACCTATAGGTTAGTTTTGGAAGACTCTATCTCACTCCCCCAACAATGCATTCACCATAGGCAATTACATAAGAAGAGGTAATTGAAAGCCTCCACATAGAAGAAAACAGGTAGCTTATAAAATGCACACTTATATAAATTTTTAAGAAAAAAATTCCATAGTATCTTTACCATGAGTATTTAGGTACGCCAGCAGGAAAAATAAAAGTATCAAACTCATTTTAACCCGTTGCTGGCTTTTGCTGCCTAATTCATAGACTCTTAAGGTCTGTGGTTCAGTTGTAGCCAGGGACCATGTTGATGTCCATGACTCCTGATGTCATTAAGGATCATGTGTATGTCTGTGCTGCCACTGGGGACCATATTGATATGAGGTGTCTGTGTAGCCACTTGAAGCCATGTTGATGACATGGGCCTGGTTTCTGCTGGGGACCATATTGTTGTTTCTGACAACTATTGCCCTAGAGGCCATGGTGAAATACTAATTCTGTGCTGTTGCTAAGGACTATTAGGATGTCCCTGTCCTGTCCTGCAGCAGAGAGCCATGTTGATGTCTGTATTCTATAGTGCCACCTGAGACCATGTTGAATTGCATGGCACATGCTGACACCAGAGAACATGTAGATATCTGTGGTCTGTGCTGTTGCCACCAATCATGTGGCAGTGTATGATTTGTGCTCCTGCTGACACTAAAGGACAAGGAAGCTGCTTTTGCCATGGTATTGATGGTTAGAAACTCATGATTGAGAAAGAGGGACATAAAAGCCTTCTGTGACAACCCTTACCTCCACCCCTCCCTAAGAGTAACAGCCTAGACAGGAAATCATGAAAGAGAACTCTCAAAAATTGTTAAGGATGCTGAAATAGAGTTCTCTAAAATTTAGGGCTTCTAGCTTGGGTGTGTGTTAGGGAAGGACTCAGTTTTCTTAAAGGGACTGGTTAATGGGAGTCTGACCATGATCATCGCATATATATATATATATATATATATATATATATATATATATGAAAAACTAATTAGACTCTCTCTCTCTCGTGTGTGTGTGTGTGTGTGTGTGTGTGTGTGTGTGTGTGTGTGTGTGTGTGTCCCTCTCCTCCCCTTCCTCCTCCTTCTTTAGTGGGAAAGTCACAAGTGTGGGTACAGATCTTGGAAAATTGGAAAATGAGTAAGGTCAGGGTTCATGATGTGAAATTTCCAAATAGTCAATAAAAATATTGTGTTGGGGGAAATAATTAGAAAAAAATGATAAAATTCCAAGAATATAGCAAAATCTCCCTAAAAACACTAGGTGTATTATAGGTCTGGTGTTACAAAGTAAAATATGGTTTAAAATACATCAATGTATGACATTATTTTCTGAAGAGGACTGGGTAGTAGTCACAAAATATCAAGCATTAATGTTCACAACCCATGTGACCCTAGTAAGGCAAGCTGAATTTCTCTAGTAAATTTATTTTGTCTGTAAAAACAAAGGGGTTAAATTAAATAATGTTATAGATATTTTAAATGTGAATTTCATTTCAGCCCACTGGTAATTGACTGAATAGACTACAGCACTTTAAAGGCTTTCATACTGAAAATCACTCATGAGGACAATGGGAGTTCCATTACTGTTTAGGTTTTCAATTTCTCTAGTCAATGCTATCCATACATATATGCTTTGTCTCTTCAGGCATTCACATGAAGCAAACACTTCTGGGAGTTCTTGAAAAGAAATGGTCTCTCTGAACTGTGGAGAAAAGAAAGAGCCCAACCCTTTGCCACTCATCTGCTTTACTCTTTGACCTTCATGTCTTCTCACACATACCAGCACTTACGAGTATGAATGAATGGGCATCTGGTAAACCTAATAAATGTACTTTAAATTTATTATGTAAGATCATATTAGATAAAATATCTATATCATTTCTTCAAAATCACAATTACCTTCTAACATTGGCATGCTTTTTGGGTCAAAGTAAAGTAAAACGATGTCTACATGTTCACATAGCACATGTTATATTAGCCAGCACTAAGAATAGAGCTGAAATGAAAAAAAAAAAAAAAAAAAAAAGACGCCAAAGGTGATTTTAGAAAGGAATCATAGAAAATAACAGTACATTTGAATTGTGTGCAGATTTTAACTGCAACTCTCCATACTTCCAAGCAACAGTATAAAATGTTTCATACATACTGGGAAAATGTTCTGAATATATAAATTATCTGTGTTATTTCCCTATAGCATGTTTCTGAGATTTTCAACAGAACATAAAATATACATGGATAAGGGATGCCTTTAGACTCCTCAACAAAGCCAAGAACCTCAAGATATATTTCAAAGATACACATTTTTAGTAAACTAAAAACATATACACTTACATACTTTTTAAATTTAAAATTAAAATTTTATGTGTGTGTGTGTTTATGTGTGTGCGTGTGTGTTTGTGTGTGTGTGTGTGTGTGTGTTGTGAGGGTCAGGTGTGCAACAGTGCATGTGTGGAGGACAAAAGACAGCTTGACTGCATCACTTCTCTCCTCCTACCATGTGGGTTCCAGCCATGGTCTTCAGGTTTGGATGCAAATGCCTTTATTGGCTAAGCCATCTTACTGGCCCTTTCTTAGCATACTTTCGTGCAAATTACCATTAAGAAAAAGAACATTGGAAAAAAAAATGATGGGTAACAGTAATCTTATCTAAGGCAATACAAATTAACACTTAAAAGTTTAATAAAGCCATTAAAAAAATAAAATCAGTAACACCTTGTTAATACTCAACAAAAGACAGTCAAAAGACTGGGCAATTAAGAGAAAAACATGGAAAATAGCTAAATAGTTGACAAATGTTAAGCTGAAATCATTAGTCTGTGTTTTGTCTGTGTTCTGGGAAGAGGACACTCCTGGGAAGAAGGTCATCAGCCAAAGCAACAGGGAAGTAAGTGGGGGTTGCTTTGTTCAGTCGTCTTCATCAGTTATGCTCCCTTGAATGCCTGTGGCAGAGGGCAGAAGTGAGGAGAACAGTTTAAGTCATGCCTTCTGCAACACCGACATACACTTGTAATAGTGTAGTATTTGCCAACACTGTCACACCTGGTCCTGAGGCACCCACCTGATTGCCTCCTGCTCATCAGGTCACCCCTGGACCTTATTCTCCTCCTGCTTGCTTCACCTCTTCAAAACCTCATTTGTGTAATTTCACATTGGTCCTGGAAATCCTATACAGTCTGTTACCAGGATCATCAGAGAGTGGTCAGCATTGCACACACTTGAACAATGACAGCCAAATTGCAGGTATTTGACTCTGCCTCAAGTGTAGATGGAAAAGGAAAAGAGAGTAGATTCTCTTCCTTCTTCTTGCTTTTGTTTTGGTTTTGTTGCTGACATGATGTATTTAGAGATATTGTCAGAGATACAAAATAATGAAATAAAAGGCAATGATCATTACAATCCAGGTGGTTGAGTCACTAGTTCATTCCAAATAACACAGATAATGGTTCTAGAGTCTTAAGCATATTGAGTATTAATGCTTACTTACATCAGAAATGCTGTATCTCTGTCACTAAAGATCAAAATTATAGATGTAAAAAGCAACTCTGAGAGACCTGGGAGAGACTGATTAATGGAAACTAAGTTACAGTTCTGGTGTCTGTGACACAATGATGACTTTAGATAAACATTATGTATTGTGTACTTCAGAGAGTTATTTAAAAATAGGATTCTGAGTGTTTTCATCAAAAAGATATGGTAAACACTTGAGGAAAGAGAACATTTAACTTGATTCCAATATTACATAATGTACTTGGTTTTGTAAGCATCACATGGTACTCCATTAATATGTACATGCTTTATGTTTTTATGCACTAGTTAAAATAAAACAGAAAGACTTTATATTCAGACCATCAATGTAGACACAATCTGTTTCCATCCTAACATGAACAGCTACCCCTTGCTTCTGAGTATACTTTTCTTAGGATCAGAAATGGGACAGAGGGCAGTAGGATAAGGGAGGGCTCCACTGACGCCCACCACTGCTCACTGTTGACCTTTTTGCTTTAAGAAAGGCCACCCAGTTGAACACTGAAAATGTCATCTCATCCCTTGGGATTGAGACCAAAACAAAACAACTAGTTAAGCATAAATTCAAGTTACTTCCTCTCAATTCCCAAGAATGTTTTGTTAATAAAATTTGACATGGCAAAGAGTTGAACAAATGAGTTAAATGGTGTTAGTGTTATGACTATACTATGAGAGTGTGGTTCATCTATTATACAGAGAAATAAAAGCATCATTAACTTATTACATTTATTTTTCAGTAAAAGACATGAAGCAATGGCCCAGCCATGGATAGTAGTTTTTATTCAGTGCTGCATTAAATATTTTTATATTGTTAAAGATAGATAAATTTACATAAGTAGGTGAGAACACAGTACTAGTACATATGCTATAGTCTCTAGAAAATTATGACATAAGAGGATTTTCAAATAAGCCAAGTAATCTTTTAAAATAAAAATATGATTTTGAAGAAACATATAAATAAACATAAGTGAGAAGTACTATTATATAACTCAGGTGGATGGGTGAATTGTGACGTGTAAACTCTCCAGAACATGACATCACATTCGGATATTATTACTGAGGATTTTAAAGGGTACGAAGTATAGTAAAAATACTCAAGTCATAGTCAATGTAAAAAACAGGAATTATTTGTTGGAACACTTTATAGACTCTGTGCAATATATATGAATAGGCTATACGTTATTTGTAGTTTCTGCTATGCTTTCAATTGCAAGGAATTTTGCAATAATCTTCAAACTCTCTATAAGTCTGTGTAAATGACCAATAGTACATATTGAAATAACAAATATGTCTTGCCAAAAAGACACAACAAATATTGAAATAATGAACATTCCATGCCTAAAAGACATAACAAATAGTCCAAGGTAAGATGTTCTCACTCTGCAAATATCTTGAGCGCACTGCTACAGCCTATTCATGAGCATAAAAAAAATAAGTCACACTTCAAGACTCATTCATTTTATTTGACAAAGTTATAATCTTTCAGGAATGTTTCTATCCTGTGAAATGCTATGGCTCGTGTTTTGATACTCATCTGTTGATAATGTAATTTTATCCTCAGGTGAAGTCACATATATTCTCCAAGAAAGGAAAAGAAGCACTGTAGACAAGAAGCTCAAGAGCACTAAATGACTCTAATATTGAATAGGTAAAATGTGTATGATTGTGAAAACTATATAGAAACACACTCCTTAAAAAAATAATAATGTTAATTTTAGTTCTGAAGTGTCATTGGCATGACAACAACTCCTTGGAGAATAAATTTAGGGGCTCTGTGAGAAGCAGTGTTTAATTTTAAACAAGTATTTCAGTGACACCTTCATCCTTACAAATGTGTAACTCATGATTTATGCATGAGAGGAAAAGATTGCCATCTCCTCAGTGAGGCTCAGTCCAAATGAAACACAAATTCAAAGACATTTACCTTCCAATTTGAATGATAACAGGTTTTCACATGTATTTTCCAATAATTGCTTCAATTTTCTCATTCAGTTCAACTGGGAATCGCCTGGTTCTCTAGTTTTGTTTTTTGTTGACTTTCTTCGTTTGCCCTCTGGGCAGAAAGAAAGAACTGAAATTATGCAAACCCAGCTCTGGTACCGATTCCTAAAATGAAGAGCAAACAGATGGTGGCAGCCAAGAAAACAGTTAGGAGAGACTCTTGGTTACCATGGAATTATAGACAACTCCAGAAAATCTTGTGTCAACATGGATTTTCAAATGACCAAGGATGTTGTGAGAGGTTTTGCTGTGAAAGCAAGTAAATACAAAATTTGTTTGGAAAATCTGAAGCACAGATGGCCACTGGCATGCTGGCCAGACACAGTTTCTTGTGACTCTCTGAATGGGTGCAGTAATTGTGGCCCTTAAGACTTTCTTTTTCTTCCTCTCTTCCTTCTTTTCTTTCTCTCTTTCTTTCGTGTGTGCGTGCGTGTATGCATGCATGCATTCGTTCGTTCTTTCTCTTTGTCTCTCTCCCTTCCTTCCTTCCTTCCTTCCTTCCTTTCCTTATTGAAGCATTAAGCAGATTTCTGTATCCCATTAAATCTTTAACATTTATGGAATTACAAAACTGAATGAAACTCCAATAAGATATATTTATCCTTTTAATTCTATTATTAAATTAAATAACAGTAAATGTCCTTGCAGGGATGGAAAGATACTAGAGATACTTATGTTCCTAACTTTGGCTATCAGAAGGTTGAAAAAATGTGTTTTAATTATGGTTTCTAGTGTTATAAAAAGACACCATGATCAT
The DNA here is from genome assembly GCF_943737965.1 of Phodopus roborovskii. NCBI lineage: Eukaryota > Metazoa > Chordata > Mammalia > Rodentia > Cricetidae > Phodopus > Phodopus roborovskii. The sequence goes on from NW_026126540.1 coordinate 15,760,554, forward strand.
TATCATTCTTATAAAGGGCTGGCTTATATAGTTTCAGAGATTTATTCCATTGTCATCATGGCAGGACATGTCTGCATGAAGGAAGACATGGGGCTGGAGAAGGAGCTGACAGTTCTTTAATTGGATCTGCAAACAGCATCAAGAGATTGAGGCACACTAGACCTGGCTTGAGCTTCTAAGACCTCAGAGCCTGCTGCCAGTGACACACTTACTCCAACAACACCACACCTACACCAACAAGGCCATACCTTCCAGTACTGCCAGTCTCTATGAGCCTCTGGGGCCATTTTCATTCACACTACCACACAACGGAACCCAAGAATGTGAAATTTCTCAAGTCTTTTGCTAAAAGAAGGAAAAGGCTGAAGTGCAGGGTCAGCCAGAGAAAGAACTTGTCTTTTGGAAAGAGATTCCACACACTTTTTAACAACTTGCAAACTAACTTATGGAAAAGGACTGGAAATAAGACAGTGATGGGTCAAGGTTTGGGGGTGAGGAAGAACTTCCCTTGACTAGGACTGCTTATTCAAGAATATAATTGTGCCTCCTTTTAAACCTTAACCTGGAAAATGAGCTTGGTAAAGGGGCTGAGAGTGGGAAGGTAGCACAACACTCATTGTGTTTCTTTCTTCTTGTCCCCAATATGACCACACAGAATTCATTCCTTCTTTTCACTATTACTGTCCATTTAATTAGCATACTGAGGACAGGTGACTGTGCCAGGCTTGCTTGGGCTGTGACCTTAATAACTATGGTAATAATATCAGCTCAGAAGAGATTTTTCTTATTGTTCCTTTTTCTTATTCTGTGGATTCTATATTTATTTCCTTCTTTCCTGGTGTTTTCTTCCTGGTAGTTGCTGAGATTAAATAGAGAGATATTAGCAGGAGCAGAGACAATGGGAAGTGGTACATTTGTGTGACTTTGTATGAGCAAATGTGTGTGTGAGAGAGAGGGACAGACAGACAGAGACAGAGAGAAAGAGTGAAAGAGAGAGTCTTCTCTCTCTCTCAACCTGACTTTTAAATCAGGGTGTTTCATTGTCATGGGAGCTCACCACTCAGCTAGGTTTGCAAGCCATTCAATCCCCAAGAACAAACTGCCTCTACTTCCCAGAACAGTACAGACTCTGGCGTTTTGGATAGGTGCTAGGGTTGTAGACTCAGATCTCTACACTTACATAGCAAGTACTCTAATTACTTAGTTATACCTACTCCTACACTTAGTACTATATCCACTTAGTACACCCCCATGAGACAGAGGGAGGAAGTAGTTAGAGAAGAGGAAAATAATTTAAAGCCTACCTGGACAAAAGATCAGTGCTGTAAGTCATGGGACTAAGCTTATGAGTCATTTGCATAGTAAAGCTTTTTTGCTTATACTCTGTTGCTTGTAGTTCTTCATACAATATCATGTATCACATTTCTCATTAGCATATTAAATCTCCACTTAAGGGTGTGTGTTTAGTATTATAGCTAGTCATGGGTCACCATCAGACACTCTAATGTGCCACTGTACCTTTGCCAGCCAGTTAAGAGTTGCTAACCTTCCCCTTTGCAAACTGATTTTCTGCATATGCTATTTCTGTGGCCTTTGTATGAAGGATTTGGGCCTTGATATCTATTCTCATCAGGATTTGCACATACTAGGAAAATAACATATCTCTGAGCTCTGTCTCTACCTTGCATTTCTTTCTTTCCAAGTAAGTGAACCATAGAGTTTGAAAGAGAACAAGCTGACATAGGAATTTCAATATAGACCCATTTTCCTTATTTTTAATTCAATGTTAAGTTAAATGCAAAGTAACTGGTTTCATTGTGGCATTTTCATACCTATAGTCATTACATATACCCCTTTTCCAAATTTTCCTTGTCCATCTTCCCATCCTATGTTCCTCTCTAGCCCCAGAATCACTTCTTAAATAAGCAAAATGATTACTATACATACCTCAGATTTTCATTAAAAAATGGTAGGCAATAAAGTTTATCTCTGGAATAGGTTTTCTGAAATTTCGTTATTTTTTTCATAGAATTGTTTTATTTGGAAACAATCTTATTTTATATACCAATTTCAGTTCCCTCTCCCTCCCATCCTCCCATGCTCCCCACTGACCTCCCCATACCAACCCCCATCTACTCCCCAGGGAGGGGGAGGCCTTCCATGAGGGACCATTAAAGTCTGTCATATCATTTGAGATTTTAATGAGATAGTGAACCTAAATTGTCTTAAGTGCAGTAATACAATGGGGATTAACAGATTAGTGTTTTCATCTCTTCCTGAAGCTTCTTCCTTTCTGTTTGTAACTTTAGCAATTGGGCACAGAAAGCATACACACACACACACACACACACACACACACACACACACACACACATACACACACACACACAAGAGAGGGAGGGAGAGAGAAAGAGAAAGAGAGAAGAGAGAGAAACTACTTAAGAGTAGAGCTCTAGGGAGAAAAGAAACATGTGCATTTAAAGACAGCATCTCATTTAAATTGCCTTTCTTCACTGCAATTTATAATGGTACAAAATTTCATCATGGAGAGAAATAAACTAGGTTATCCAGGCCTCTTCACATTTTCTTTTCCAGTATGGCTATGATCTGACAGGCTATCCACAAGGCATATGGCCAAGAAACCCATCTGTGTTTTAGTATTGTGGTCAAAGAAACTTCCTTCCATGCTGAACATTAGGAATCATTCAGAAGAGAAGGATATATACATCAAAAAAAAAGAAGTATATGTAACACTAGGTCACTATTTTCTAGTTAGCTCTACATGACAGCAGACAGTATTGATCTTCCAAAAGTCTTAGTTACTTCCCTGCTCAACCAATAGAAATAACTACAGGTTTTCTGCTATTATTTACTCACTATTCAACAATTCAAAATTACTACCAAAGATTTTATGCTTACTTGTTAAGCACTACAGATTTTATCATGAGTAAACAGCTAGTAAGTTCTCAAATTTCATGGCTCTAATTACCTCCTTGGGGAAAGGGGGCAAGAATTTACCTAAACTTTATACAAATCCAAGTGAGCACAAATATCAATGGAAAATAGTGAAATTTATTTACTAGGCCTGACTGAAAAGAAAGCCTACTCTACAGTGTGCTTACCAGTGAGAATTACTATGGAAGTCAGTACATAACTGAGATACTATAATGACAACAAAAAAGGAATCAGGTGAGTTTGCTGGGATATGAGAAGTGAAATAGATCATTGAGAATGTGTGGAAGAGAGGGAATGCTACTGACTGGTCAAAAGCATCTCAACATCATGGTCAAAGAGGAATGTCTGGTTGAGTCATGATAGACACATGCAGTATTTTAATCAGCATTTGTCAAAGACTAGTACAATATCCAATGATTACTAATTTCTCATTAAATTTTCCCTGGATAAAAGAAACTGTATCTCCTCCACAATTTCTACATTTATTGCCTGTGGGATAAGGGGATTTTTCTATTGCTTCAGAGCTTTAAGAATATCCCTGAATTGAATAGAAAGTATAAAGTATTTATAAAATAGAAGTACTGCAATAAGGAACAAATCCCATTTCCTGCTCTCCTACTGCTTAGAAAGAATATTAATTCCAGGGTGTTCATCAATATCTTTGTATTTACTTTATTTTTCTTAGTTTCACATATAGTGTCAGGAGAGAGTCTGGGTGCATGCCCATAGAGATGTTACTGTAATTTGCAAATTCTATACCTCCCAAAAGTCTGTGTATAGAATGCTTAGTCACCAGGTAATTCTTCTAGAAGATGCAGAACCTTTTAGATTCTTAGGAGTTTGGAAGCATGCCATCAAATAACATTATGCAAACAATGTCTCTTTTTTTTACCTTTCTGCCTCCCAGATTGTGATGTGAGCCATATAATCTGGGTCATGTTCCTGGCCACTGGCACTTGGTGCCCTTATCAGACTCCCAAAGCAATGAGACTATCAGACTTTGGAATGGAATTTCCAAAACCATAGGTTCAAACAAACCTTATTACTTATAAGTTAACTGTGTCTGGTATTTTGTGATAGTAAAATAAAGACAACTGGCAACAGAAATCAAGATAAGTTATATTGTCCTAACAAATTTAAAGTTCCCCCAACTCCTTGCCAGGACATTCTGCTGTAGGTGACAGGCCACACTCTTCTGCCATAGATTTGCAAGTCCATAGCCAGGATTCAGGATTAAGGAGTACTGTTAGAACACAGTCAATGGGAAACAAATATTATTTAAAGACCCACCTCGATATCATTTTTTAATTTCTGTATTTTGTGTGCATTGGTGTTTTGCCTGCATGTACATCTGTGTGGAGGTGCTAAATCCTTTGGAATTGGAATTACAGACAAATGTGAGTTGCCATGTGGGTGCTGGGAATTGAACCTGGGTCCTCTAGGAAGAGAAGTCAGTGAGTGCTCTTAACCTCTAAGCCATCTCTCCAGCCCCCAGAAAAAATATATTTTTGTGGCATTAGAGGTTTTGCTTTGGTTGGGAGTTACTATTGATAAAACATAATGTATTGTGTTGTTGATGCAAAATAAAACCACAATAGTCATTAAAATAAACATGTTTAGTCCAGTTTCTATAGCTTAAACATACCTGGTGCCCAGTTTCCCAATCACTTTAATTAAGTTTCCTGTGTAGGTCATAATCAATGTCAGCCCCATACAGGGTTAAGCTGCTTCTGAGTTTAGCAATGTAATGCTGGAAACCTGAGTTTGAGCTGGAGTGATTACTTTATTTCCCTGTGGGCCGGGTTATGAAAATATTCAAAACATTGTAGTTGATATCACTAAAGTCAAAGTCGAAAAAAAAAATAATGAGAATGAAGTTATGAAGTCATTGCATTTGCAGTTGCAACATATTGTGACTGAAGTATGGTAGTCACTAGGAATGCTTTTATGACTGAACCTACACTTAAACAGAGCAAAATTTGCAAGGAATTGAATGAGCACCAGAAAAGCCATAAATCATCAGAAGTTCTCCTAGAGGCTGCCTACCTAACCCCACTCACACAATCCCTAATGGCTTATAAAAGGGGAAACACACAATTTAGAAAAAAACAAAGGGAGTAAGAACACATCTGAGTGTGGAATCCTAGATGGAAACTGGTTTCATATGTCCTTTCACCATATTTCTTGCCTAACATATCAATTAAATGTCCTCCTAACAGAGCCCAACAAAGACCAGTTAGGTGACCATAGCTTCAGAAGCATAAATGTGCATTTCTACTCTATCCCCTGAGCAGAAAAACAGATAAATTCAATATGAATTGTCAGTAGGGTTGAGGAAAGCAGGGATGAATTTGAGGAAAGGTTTGAACACTTCAGGAGCTTCCCCTAAGACTCCTGGCACATATATGTAATGCACATATAGTACTTTGCAAATTTTGAAGTTCAGAATAACTACATAGCCCAAAATAACAGGATGAGTGAGATTACACATCAAAATAACCATATGTAGCCCAATCTGTTACAATAAAAATCCATGAGTTTCCCAGTTATCAACTGGGAGGCGACTGAACCAATAGGAAGGAGGGCCTGTTATGAGGTCTTATATCACTACAGGTGTGTCTTCAAGAGAATAATGGGCTTTAAGTGACTTTCTTACTTCTTCCTCATGAGCTAAGTAAGTCACCTCTATCAGAATGTACAACACTAACCAGAATCCAAACACACGGGGCTGCCCCACTTAAGTAGAGTGTCTACAGAAGTAAACTGGGACTTCTGTTTTTCTTCTTTATAATAAAGTTCCCATTAGAATAGGCCATTAACAGCCATTCTGTCTTAGAGAACATAGACATGGAAGAATGTATCATTAGTTCATTCATATTTGTTTTCATCTAACCACACCTGCCTCCCAACTGGACAAGACAATAGCTGAAAGAAGAGAAGAAAGAACTAAACATAGATAACAAGCTTAGTGCTTAAGTAGGTAAATGGTGACCATGCACAGGAATACTAATCCTTTAATCAGAGAGGTAAGGCCATGATTTTAGCATCTACCCTCTGTTTTACTCAGTGCCTAAGCACTGGTCTTATTCATAGGAATGGAAATAACCAGAAAAGGGAACTAAATGTGTGAAATCCTCTTTTCAGGGCATGAAATGGAACATGGTCACTGAATTAGTATATTTATTTGTCATTGACAGATTGGTTGAGTATAGCCGACCATAAAGATTCTACATCTGGTGGTCTTCTCACTTTCCCCAAGGAGGTACATAACATCATCATGTTAGGACAGGGCGAGTGTTTGTGTGTGTGTGTGTGTGTGTGTGTGTGTGTGTGTGTGTGTGTGTGTGTGTAGTGTGTGCTCCTTTGTTCTCTTAACATCCAACTTAAGTAAATTAAATGTGATAATTCAAAACCAAAAGACCAAATAATACTTCTGAATGTATAATGTTGCCTCATAAGTTCAGATCAACAATTGGCAAAGCTGAAGGAAAAGAAAAAAGCTCAAGTCAGAGTAAGATAAAAATACACATCTCACTGGCAATATAGAAAACAGATAACAATGAGTAACAACAGGACCTGCAGATGCAGTCAAATTTCAGCTGTAAACTTGCACTTAACTACTGGGGAATGTGATCTCTGTCAAATTCACAGGAAAGATTTCTCAGAACACAATGAAAGATAAGAACAGAGTAGACTGCAAATGCATTCTTTCTGAGATGTTAGTGGTCAAAGATCATAAATCATACAAAAGGGAGAACATCATGTTCAAATCATAACCCTCTCAAAACTGATGAAACAAGTTCCTAAGCCTTCATGATATTGCATTTGGTGACAGAAACTTTACAAAGGTGATTAAGGTTAAATAACCTTAGTCCAGAATCCAATATGATTTATTTTTTTATAGGAAAATGAAAATTGGGACGCAACAGTAAACCCCAGAGAAAGGCCCATTAAGACACTGAGAGAAAATGAGCATCCTAGACTTCAGTAGAAATGCTGAATCCTTACAGGTAATCCCTAAAAGTAAAAGGCATAAATCCAATGATTATGATAGAACTTAATAAGCTGTATACATGGTGAGAATTGGTCACACCCCCTGTTAAGTCTTTTTCAAATCCTGAAGAACACATGCCAAATAGGCAGTTATTAATGTTCCACCCATCATGATACCATGATCATTGGGCCCTTTTAAATAATTAATTCTGTTGAGTGGCATCCATTACTTATTATCATATGCCAATGCTTTCCATAGAATTCTAAACTTATTTTATTCTCAAATCTTCAGCCCCACAATGAGTAACTGAAATAGAAAATTCTAATTTCATGTTGAAAGTCAATAAAAATTAATTTTAAAAAGTGAGACTATGCTTTCCCTAGTGGTTTAACATTTTATAAGAGGAGTGTATTGTTCAAGAAAAGAAACTCTCAGAAATTCAAGTGCTGGTTACAAAACTAAGAACATCACACACACACACACACACACACACACACACACACACACACACACACGAAATGATTTTCAAGCATTTGGAGAAGAAATAAAAATTCTGTACAGTATGGATTTCTATCACCCTACTAAAAAGTTAAATTGGAAAGAAATTATTCTGTTTGGCATTGAAATAGAACTTCATAATATTATTAATTGGAAGTTCCTTTTTTCTCATCCATTTCATCTTGGGGGGATATGACAGTAAAACATAAGCCATTAAGTGGCTAATCACTTGATTATATAAAACTTAGTTAAAACAACATTGACTAATGCTTGATTAAATTACTAAAGAAAAGGCTATAGAAATAGTAACTATGTGTTATTGTAAAAATTATAGATATTTACATGCATAACTGAGGAAAATACTTTGTTTTAAATTAGTCATAAAGTACAGAACAATATGATGCTACATTATTCACCAGGAATAATATCAGATGTATTGTCTACATAGTAACATGATAAAGGGAGAGTGAAAGAATTCTACAGGATTTATGAACCATAAGATGAAATATTTTTCTTTCACATCTTTTGGTGTAATTACTATTATTTCGAATCTTTTATCATTTTAAAGTTTGTATTCAAAGTATTGTTTGATTACAACACACACTCACAGTATCTGTTTGTATTTGTTCTAATTTCTCTGATCTTTCCTCAAGATGCCTTCTGTTTGTCTCTGCCCTCATATACAGGAGCCCCCTTCATCCTTCATGTACATCACATAAATTACATTAGGCTTTCTTCCCACCTTTGTCCTTTGGGATCTTTTCTTTCCTTCTCATGATCCCTTTAATGTTCAGTAATACCTCTCTCTCTCTCTCTCTCTCTCTCTCTCTCTCTCTCTCTCTCTCTCTCTCTCTCCCCCTCTCCCTCTTTCTCTCATAAACACACACACTCAACACTCTCGAATTAATATCTAGAATAAACATATGTAGTATATGTATCTTTCTGAGTCTGTTGTATGTATTTCCGAGTCTACTTTATTTCACTTAACATAATGATCTCTTCCTATTTCCATCCACAAAAATATGATCTTTCCATTCTTAACAACGGAATAAACTTCCATGGTATTTATGAATCATGTTTTCTAATCCATTCATCTGTAGGCTGGCTTTACAGCTTTTGAAAATTAAAATAATATAGGGTCATTCTTTAAGCCCAGTATTTGATGCTATTTCTATGACTCTGTTCTTCACTCCATAGGCACTTATGACCCGATTTTTCAGTTGGTTACTTTAGGTGATACTTTACTTTCCACCTCTCTGAACCATAAGAAAATACTTACTCATACCTCACCCCTCCTTAAATTGAGATATTTCCTGTTTCCTTCCATGGAAGAATTGAAGATTCTTTTTCCCCCTCTATGGTATGTCTTCACAAAATTAAATAATTTTCTTAGTCTTGTACTTTTATTTATCATGACAATGTCCCAATACCTTACATAAATGAATAAATAAGAGTACTTCCATTTCCAAAATTGTCATTCAAATTCCATTTTCTTTTGCCAATATATGTAACGAGTACGGTTTTTCTGCCCGCGCCGCCTGGTCTTGTCCTGCTGCCTTGCCGCCAGCCCCAAATAATGCACAGAGACTTTGTATTTGATACAATGCTATTGGCCAGGTGCTAGTTTCTAATCGGCTAGATCTGTCTTAATTATTAACCCATTTCTATGTATTTCCACGTGGTCTTACCGAGAGCGGAGGAATGGTGGTTCTGTTCTCTCCAGGCTCTCCATCCTGACTCCTCCTCCCTACTTCCTATTTCCTCCTTGTCTCCTAGTCCCTCCTATCTTCCTTTCCTATTAGCCAACAGTGCTTTATTATAAACCAGTATGAAAAACATATATACATAATGACATCTCCCATCATCTCTTCTTTTCTGTCTAAATAAAAAGAAGGGTTTTAACCTTAACATAGCAAAATATATCACATAACAGTTATCAAATAAGAATGACAGTTAACACTATTTAGTCCATTAACATTTAACAAGATTTGAAGAAAATATTCCATCATCTATTTTATCTTTGTGAGTCTAAAGTCTTATATGTAACTTATCTTTAAGCTTAATTAAGGAAAACTATATCCATAACTATCTGTCTTCAACTCCTTCAAAGATCACAAAAGGATAATATATAAACTCTAGAAATGACAGAGACAACTCATTACCTGGTCACCCAAAGTTCTTTTGTAATCTTTCATCTTTAGCCCATAGGCTATAATATGTATGACAGACTCTTTAGCAAAGCAATAAACTTTAAACTGTCTTCTTGTATTGGCAGTTTGTCAGTCACTTTTTTCTCTGTGTCTTGCATACTGTCTGGCAGACTCTTCCATGAAGCAGGAACTCTGTAGCAATGTCCATCTTGAATCAGCAGTTACTTACCTGTGGGTCCTGCACGTCCAGTTTATACATCACAAAGTCAAACAGTCCAGACAAGCGCAGTAACTTGTCCACATAGCTAGTCTTGCCATATTGAAAGCAAACTTCATAAAGCATTTCTTCGATGTCCATCTTCCATCTTCCTTTCTGGTGCAGGTATTATTGCCAAGAACAATTATATCTCACTGTCACTAAAACCCTCAACCATTTTAAATGCCATATTTTGTAGGTCTTTGTAAGGTTTGAAGAATGCCTATTCATCTCAAATACATCTCTGTATATCTAGAAAACCTAACTAACTTAACAATAAGCTTTGACTATTATAGGTAACTATCTATAATCTGTACTAAATTATACATTACTTTTTTAAATGAGCTATAAAAACACAATACCTAAACAAAAGGAGAATATACACATCACAAAATTGACATTAAATTGTATCAATAAATGAAAATCCATTCCAAAAAAAAGTATTCATATCTATACCATTTATGGTTATGTTTGTCACTTGAATTTATTATTATTTATTATTATTGAATTTATTTCTTTCTTCCTCTCTCTCTCTCATACACACACACACACACACACACACACACACACAATTCAGAGTCAATGGAAAGCAATAGTGCTTGGCTGCTGTAATTCTCACACACTGTAGAATTTTTTTTTCCATCTTCCAGTGGCTTGAAAGAATATATAATACCACCATGGAAGGCAAACTATAAGTTTATGAATATGAGTAGGGCTTAGAGACACAGCCATAATTAGGTGAAAACTGGACTAGTCTTTTATTTGGCAGAATACATTCTCTAGTAGTGTGAAATTGAACAGAAACTTAAAGATATTGTATGAAGCTTTCTCTGGATATTGGGATAAATTATAGAAAGGACTCTGCACAAGGGCACACGGGCACAAGGGGGAAGGAAGAAGGTAAAAGCAAATGTGATTTTTCAAAAACCTTTGAACAAATTCAGAACCTTTTTCCTTTCTGTGTTTGGAATGAATCCATGGACCTCAGGCATGCATGCTTTGTGAGCACACAACCATGAGCCAAACTCTCAGTCCTTTACTGGATTTAACTATAAATTTTCACATTATTGTGAAAGTTGTGTCATTTTTCTACTTAGCTCAGGTAAAATATTTCTAAAATGTATATAGCCAGCTAAATAAGCATAATTAGTTAATGTTCATATCTCTACAAACCCCAAAACAGGTTGCCTTGTGGTTGACCTAGATGACTAAAGATGCTTAAAGGTCTCCTACTTTTCTACAGTTTCTCTTAACTATACCTGCTGTTGACTCGTGGCATCCTTAACTGTCATCAAACATTTAATAGGAATATTCTCACAATCATGATGACACTCTACTTAGAAATTCAGCTAAACATATGCTCTACATTGTAGGCTAGATTGACAATTCCAACTGCTCCCTTTTTCATGACCCACTATTTGAAAATTGGAACCACAGTTCTCCTATCATGTTACCAGATAATGATTGAGCTGCTAGGATTAGTAAAAATAGCCTGTATGCCTAGGGCTAGACTCAGCACTGTCATGGGAATCTCTTGCTGACTCACCCCTTCAGCCTGCGATCATTAACCAGGGTTGCTGAGCAGAGAATGCCATTGAGTCACACCAGATTCTTGATCCACAGAAACTGCTAGAAAATACATGAGCTGTAATTGGCTATATGGCATAAAACACTAATCTCCTCTCTGGTACATTGGGAAAGGTTTTGGTACTCCCAAGTTCCATTTAACCTGAAATTCTTTATATGCAGCACCACCTTGTCTGAGGAAATTACAACTGGTAAGGCTCATATCTCAAGAAAGAAACTACCTCATACCTGACTTCAGGCCCACCTCATGTGAGCATGCAGTAACACTTGGCAGGGTGATAAGGAAACAAAAGGAGAAATGTGATTTGTTGGTGTTAAAGGAAAAATATGAGTAATGGTAACACTACAGAGATACAGCGTGGAGGTAGAATCTGGCAGTACTTCCATTAAATTTAGTTAATCTGTTTTAAATCTCCCTTTAGAAAAAGAGAGGGATAGGAACCATGGAGAAATTGCTCAATGAGCCAGAACATAAAAAAGATTTATGTGATTTCATCAGTAGACTCACAGGCATTCTCTTCACTGTCATCAAGTTATGTCCTGAGTTTTGATGGTTTATTAGAACATGTATTTTTGTTTGTTCATTTGTTTGTTTGTTTTAATGTGAACCAGCCCAGATAGAAACAGAGAAAACAGGAAAGCAAACTGTGGTGTCCTTGGAGATATGCTGTTTAATGTTCTTTTTAAGGGAATCTGCTGTGTGGTTTGCACAATTAGATATTCACATTAGCATGCAAAACAAGGCCAATTATGAGCAATTGCAGTGTGCTAGCATGGGGACATTCTTATAGCAGCACTTATTTTTTTCAGAGGGGAAATAATTTTTTGTTCCAACTCCTTCTTGGCTTTGATGGGATGCTCATCTATCTGTACTATGGTGACACTTCTTTGTTTTAAACCAACCCTAAGTAGCAGTTAAGTCTTCCTCATATTTGGAAGTTCCAACTACCCCACTATTTTCTACATGATCTATTTCCAGAGGAGTCTATTTTGTGTCTGTGTCTCTAATTGAAAAAGAAAAAGAAAACAAAACAAATAAAAGTAGGTAGAAAGAGAAAAAAGCATCACACGTTTTATCATAAACCCAGGATAAGAAAGCAAATCCTCCAAGCCACCTCCCTTTAACAAGGAATCTAAGTATTTTGTCAGATTTCCTCTTACAGGTAAGAAGTTATAAGATAAAGTCACATACAATGACAAAGGAGGCTAGAGAATTGGGCATTCCTGTTTTAAAAAACAGACAAACATGTACTCACACAAAAATTGGAGTATAATTTGTATTGGCCAACCGCTGCACTGGACTGATTGACATATCCAGGATTCCTCCATTGAAGAAACTGACTTTCTCTTCCCCAGAATCTATCCACTAGAAATAATTTTCTGGTTAAAGGTGGGACTCTGTGCAAACTTCTCATTCTCCTTGCTGGCATTTTCTTCATCTTGAGCTTGTGCTCGTCTCCTACATACTCTCATGTGTTTGAAGAGTACTCTAAGAAAACTATTACAAATAAAGGAAAAAGTGGGAGCAGGCATAGTGGTATGAATAATTATTCATGCTACATAAAGAAAACAAAACTTTAGGAAGAAGTTTAAATAAATAAAAACACCATGTATTACCTCTATCTTGAACATGCTACTGAAAGCAAGAATTAAAGTAAATACAGTGAATGTAAAATAAAACAAAACAAGACAGAAGGTTACATACTGTGAGAATATTCTTTAAAAGTGAGTATCAAATAAAGCCAAGTTCTTATGAAACACAAAACTCTCATATCACAAGAACTGCCAAATAAGGTCCTGGGGGCTGAAGGGCAATGGTGCAAGGAGAGAGAGAGTATAGTATGACTTTATTATTACTATTTAAACTTACTTTAATAACATATAACTCTTTAAAGCTAGGTTGTATTTGGGCGATCTTTGTTGTAAAACACCCACAGAAAACTATATTGTAAACATATGTAAATACCAATAAAATTTTAAAATGTAGAAAAAAAAAACAAAACAAAAAGATGATCCAAAAGAATGTATCAAAAGGGAAAAGGGAAAATGAAACAGATAAATGTAAAATAATAGAGAAATTTGAAATGCCTCAAATCCATGTGCACAAAAATGTATAAACACAGAGGAAGATACTGTCAGATTTACCAGTTTCAGGACATTATATCTAAGTCTAGATTGATCATGAGAGAGTTGATTGAAAATACAAAGACAATAAGATTCAAAAATATAAGAAAATTATTCTCACTGCTACCAAGTAGCTAAAAAAATCCAAAAGAACAACAATAAAAAAAAAAAAAAAAAACAGTGTGAGCCTTTTACTAAAGCTCAAAGACAGAGACAAACTTAATATAGAGGTACTATAATATGTAAAGGAGAAAGATTATGTAAACACATTTATGAAAATATGTTCATTTTCTAGCTCTTTTTCCTGCCTCATGATGGATTTGACAACCCTGTTTTAGTAATTAATTGTCCCAATTAGTGCAGCTTGACAGTACACTTGGGAATTGGTCAAGGGAATCCCTCATCATCTTTTACCTACAGGAGTGCTTTGGAGGTGATGAACCTTGCATGTGATCTAACTTTTAAAGGCTATCAAAAAGGCCTATGTTGACTGCTTTTAAATTGCTGGGTTCATCAATCAACATTATGGAGAACTAGCAACTTTATAGCTTTGATTATTTAACTTTCCAGTATTGATATACAAATATAAAGATGCCCACATTTATCCCTTTAATCTCTTTCAGCAACATTTTGCTTTTTTAACTATAAATATCTTACATATGTGTATTAAATTTATCCCTAAGCATCCCTTAGCTTACAGTGTTCTTATTGATAGTGTTTTAAAATATTTTTTTTTCAAAACCTTTCCAGCAATATAAAAGGAAATAAAAATCTAATTCTGTCATGTTGGCCTACTATCTGGCAATGAGGCCAATTTCATTTGTAAACCATTCTTATGAGTGAAGAATTGAATTATTTTTGTCTTTTGCTGTAATCAGTTTTCTAATGTTCTATTGGATATTTTTGCTACTATATTCATGAAGGGTATTGGCTAGTATGTGTGTGTCTGTCTGTGTGTGTGTTTGTGTGTGTGCGTGTCTTTATAGATTTTGGAATCAGAATCACACTGATTTATAATACAGTTGGGAATTATTTTTTCATACCATTTATTTTCCTAAAATATTTTAAATTGAGGTTATGTTTTTCTGGAAATGTTTAATAAAATGCACATTTTATAGAGTACAGTGCAGAAGACATGGTTCAGAAGTTAAGAACCCATTGCTCTTGTAAAACATTAGAATTTAATTCCTAGCACTCATATTAGACAACTCACAACCACATATGACTCTAACTCCTGGGGACTCAATACCTTTTGGATTCTATGTGTGGTTATATCTTGCTCATGCAAGTAAAGCCTATCTGAAGATCAGAGAATGGAGCTTGCCACTTTTCCCTACCCCTGTTTGTATTTCCCACCCTGTTAATTACTTCCTGTTCATTGGCTAAAATAGCTTTAATCATCAACCAATAAGAGAAACATATATTCACAGACTACAAAAAGATATCACTATCACTATGGGTACTTAACTTATATGTACAAACACATATAGCCTCTTATATATATATATATATATATATATATATATATATATATATATACATACACACACACACACACACACACATATACATACACACAGAATAGAAATGAAAATAATATTTTAAAATGCTAAAAGTAGACTGAAGTATACAAATTATATGTGGACAAATTACATATTTCCATAGTTAAGATTAGCAGTTAATACTTCTAAAACTCAAAGTTTAAGATAAAAATATATTAGAAGCAAAAAATGGAAAAAAATAACAGAAGGAACATCCAGAAGAATATCTTCATGAGGAGGAAAAGGTAAACACTGGACTTTTTTTGAGATTAACACAATGTCTGTTCTAGGAAGGGCCAGCCATAATATATTCCTCACATCCTCAGACTCAGACAATACCTGAAAGATAACCTCTGGATGCCCTAGATTTTGTAGCCCATATTCATGATCATCTCTATAGATACAAACACCAAACCTATTCTAGGATGGCATGTCCTTACAGTTTCCAGATTGAAAAGTCTAATGTATTAAGCTAGCCTACCTGAGAAATCCAGTAGCAAGCCCTCATGTGGATTACCGAATGAGAAGATAAGTCTTTTGACAGACCTTGCAGTCTGAAAGGATAAAATATAACACCCTCATTTAATTATGTAAATCTCAACATAAGACAATAAAGTGTGGGGAAAAAAATACTGGAGAAACATAATTACACGTGTCACGAGTAGGTTTTTCCTCCCAGAAGCCTGGTCCCATCACCAGGCCAGCCACAACAAACACGCAGAGATGCTGTATTTTATATAATGCTGTTGGCCAGTTACTAGTTTCTTATTGGTTAGCTCAGTCTTAAATATTAACCCATTTCTATTTATCTAAGTATTTCCACATGTTCTTATCTTACCGGAGAGAGGGTCTGGCATTCTTCTCTCTCCATCCTCCATGTTGGATCCCTCCTTACTCCTTCCTCTTTCCTCCTAGTCCCCTAGTCCCGCCTATCTGGCTTTCCTATTGGCCAACAGTGCTTTATTCATTAACCAATAAGAGAAACATATTTACAGAATGACATCGCCCATCACCTCCTCTTTTCTGTCTAAAATAAAAAGGGTTTTAACCTTAACATAGCAAAATACATTACACAACAGTTATCAAATAAGAATCACAGTTAACAATATTTAGTCCATTAACATTTACTAAGACTTAAAGAAAATATTCTATCATCTATCCTATTTTGTGAGTCTAAAGTCTTATATGTACCTTATCTTTAATCCTAACTAAGGAAAACTATAAGCATAACTATCTTCAACTCTATCAAAGACCACAGAAGGATAATATATAAACTCTAGAAATGACAGAGACATCTTACCTGGTTAGTCACACGAAGTTCTTCTGTAATGTTTCATCTTCAGCCCATAGGCCATAGTGTGTCTAGCAGACTCCTCAGCAAAGCAGGAAACTTTAAACTGTCCACCTGTATTGGCAGTTTGTCAGTCACTTTTCTGTGTCCTGTAGACTGTCTGGCAGACTCTTCCATGAAGCAGGAAACCTGTATCAATGTCGATCTTGTATCAGCAGTCACTTTTCTGTGTGTCCTGCATGTCCAGTTTAGACCTCATAAAGTCAAATAGTCCAGACAAGAGCAGTATCTTGTCCAAATGGCTAGTCTTGCCATATTGAAAGCAAACTCCATAAAGTGTTTCTTTAATGTCCATCTTCCTTTCTGACACAGGTGGTGTTGCCAGGAGCAATTGTACATCCTTGTTAAGAAAAACCTTAAACCATTTTAAATGCCATATTCTGTAGGTCTTTGAAAGGTTTAAAGAATGCTTATTCATCTAAAATACAACTCTACATATCTAGAAAATCTAACTCACCTAGCTATAAGTTTTGACTATCTAAAATCTGTACTACATTATACATTTTTAAATGGGCTATATAAACTCAATACCTAAACAAGAGGAGAAATATAATTATCACAAAATTGACCTTAAATTTGTGTCAATAAATGAAAATCCATTCCAAAACAAAGTATTCATATCTATACCATATGCACACTAGATGAAACAAAGACATAAATATACACAGAAATCTGGGTGATAATTAAAAACAATTAACTCTCAAAGTTCATGGAACCACAGAAACATACACAAGCCATCCAATAAAACTAGGAACTAAGAGATGACAAAAATCTAAAATTTAACAGGAAGACTAGAATTGTTCTTTAAGCATCATATAGATATTCTGGATCTGATTAATACAATTAATGAAATAGAAAATCCTATAGGGTACAGTGGCAGTATTGACCAAATAAGAAAGAAATAAAGAAATATAGGAAGAAAGAAAAGAAGGAAGGAAGGAAGGAAAAATGGAAGGAAGGAAGAAAAAAAGAATGAGAGAAAGAAACCCTGCAATCCCAAAGACTGAAAAGTAGGGGTTTTTTTTTTGAAAATGTATAGTATGAAAGAAAAATAGAAAAAAGAATGGAAAACAATGAAGAAATGTCAGTGGATAATGTCCAACAAGTATACAGAGAGAGATAGTATTGCATTAACTAAATTGCTTTTATAGAGCAAAGGGAAGAATCAATTTAGCAAAGAGACAACAGCCAGTTTGGGGGAATGTGCACAATGTGCACAGTTATTTATCTGATAAGAGTTAATAACTAAAATGAATGATAAAGATACAGTCTGATTTTAGAATGGGGAGATATATTTCACAACTAAAGATACATGCCCAAAAATTGTATAAAAAATGCCTAGAACCACTGATCATCAGATTAGTACACATAAACTGTGTAGTATAACTTTTTCTTATTTTGAACAAGGCTGCCACAAAAAAGATAAAAGATAACAAGTGTTGAGGAGTATATCAAGAAAGGGATGCCTTACACAATTATCTGAGGCAATGTGAAGTAGGGTGGGTGATAGAGAATGGTACCACACCATATAATGTCAGTTCCCTTATGGTACATAGTTCCAAAGGTAATTAAATTTTATCAGTATACTGAGCAGCTGTCAATCTGTCCATGCTGTACACACAGTGCCCAAGACTTTAGAATCAACCTCAGTTCTCATTTAAAAGGAGGTGTGACTTTTATTCCCAGTATAATACTGTACCACCTTCAAAAAGAAGAATGTGTCCACTTGGGTAACATGGATAAATTGAAAAGACATTCTGTGTAGGTAAGTAAACTAGTCACAGTCACAGAATAATTGTTCTCATAGAAGCATGCAATAGAATGGTACTGGCAGGGCTTGGGGGGGACTGTGGGGCTGGGGGTGATGGCTATTGTTGATTAAACAATACAAAGTTCAATTAGGCAGAAGAATAAATTCAAGACAGTATTGTACAGCAATATCACTGAAGTTAATAACACTGTATGATAGTCTTTAAAATTGTAGATTTTGAGTATAGTTCATTATCATAGATATTATTTGAGATAAAGTGTGTACCAATTATGTATAGACTATTTCATGGAGTACACATATTTCAAAATAATATTTAGCTTATAATGAATGGATTTCAGTTAGTAAAAAATAATTGTGATTGTATGATTATTGGCAAGTGGGGCCTCGAAATTGAACAGTATGATGATAGAAATAAAAATAATGTGAGAAACTTCTTATATGAGGAAATGTAATGTAAACAATCATGGACTATTAGCTTTTTATTTCAGAGTACCATTGCTTTTAATAACAGCAATCATTGTTGAAGGGACTAAAATGACACACATGCTCTTATTAACTGTTGGCCCTGGCAGCTTCTTAGGAGTGGAAAATCTGCATGCAAGTCTAACTTAAGGAGATCTGACACATTTAACCCACCATGGGTACTAGACTAATGAGGACAAACCCACACAAATACACACACACACACACACACACACACACACACACACACTAAAATAAATAAATACAGATTAAAGTCTTCCCTAATATTTTCTTGAGAAAACGAAAACTGCTCTCCAAAATATGTAATAACCAGCTGCACCTGGGACCAACTCCTATGAGTTACACATTCAGGTCACTGAAAACTTAAAATTTAGCCTGATTGCTTTAAAATTGGTGGAGGTTCAGTGGACATTCTTCTTGACCTGAGCATACAGGCTAGGGATCCTCTTAAGTGCAGAGTCAGGAAGATGCTTCCGATTCCCTGGGTGGTGTTTATATTTCAAAGTGTGTGGTATCCAAGCGATTCCACTGTGTCCTCAGGATTATGAGAAGCTGCGGGAAGCTAGGGGCTGCACACAATGTGTAGACTTTTATTAGGAGAGAAATGTTTCCAATTGAAAACAAGGTTAACAGCCTGCATTATTTATTGAGCTTTGAAACCACTATCTGCCCCCTTGAGAAGCTAGCAGCCTGTGCCTGAACAATTGCCAGCATTAAATTCTTCATTTTTAAAGTGATATTCTTCATGTACAGTCAATGAAGTCATCCACACAGACACAAACACTCAAGCAAATACCCTAAAGTCATCTCATATGAATTAAGGCATTGTGCTCATAAGAATATTCTCAAACATTGGAACATTTTAATGATACTTGAAACAGGATGTTGGACTGACTTTCCAGAATTTTTATGCTAATGTTTAAATTCAAACATCCAGTTATAACTTCTTTCCAAATACTACATGTAGAAATTCTTCATCATTCCCTTTCCCTTTCCTATCCATGAGATCTATGAGTCTAAAGTAGAACCTGCTATGAGAGGTACCTAAATATTTAATGTCATGTAGTCACACCACTAAAATAGATTTATTTAGTAATGCTTTTAACATTAACTTATCAGTATTTTATTTAATGTAAAATCACAACAGTAGGGAGAGCTATATGTGCCTAGATTGACCCTTTGTAACTATGGGGGGGGGGGCTGGACTGGACATCAATAATGGAAAATGCAGAGAATGAGAAAACATCAATAATATTATCTTTCTTTTACTTCTCAAAATAAAGATTAGTTTGCATTTTTCTTTGGCAAGTTGAAGAGCCCATCAGCAGTGCCAATTAACAGCATGCAACTGGAATATGAAATATGGGCTCAGCTATAAGCACGAACTGTGGGAGGTAACTTGTATAAAATTTCTCATCCAAAGATACAAATATGTTTTTTGTTTTTTTAAAAAGTGTTCTAAAAACAGAAAACTTCACTGCAGGTGTCTGCTACTGGCAATGGCATGCAATAAACCAGTTGGCATTGATCTATGTTTTCCTAAGCCCTGTGTTCTGCAGGCTTATTAGCCAAGTGTGTTTCACAGAGCTGGAGGTTTGAATGTCTTTCATGGGGTGAGTGCCTCTCACAGTGCAGGAGTAAGAGTGCCCTTGCCTTTTCAGCAGTTGTTATAAATGGCTCCCAGTGGATTTAGCAAAGTAGGCAGAACTAAGATAAAACTGACCTTAAGATTCTTGGAGGTCTTCTGTTCTGGCACCTGTGTAATGTCAATGTTAACAGTATGGAGGCATTCAGTACTTGGGATCATTGTAAATTAATGGAACAGCAAGGTTTGAGCACAAATTATCGTGGCAAACAACTCTTTCACCGAGAATGCATATTTGCAGCCTGAATCAGTGTGACTCTAAGTACCACCGGATGAAAGCTTAAACAAACTTCCCCCAAGTGCTAATGTAGCAGCCCCATCCTGTCCCATTCATTTCAGCTTTGAGATTCTCATCTTTAACACAACACAGTTACTTCTTTGGCTCATTGTTGTTTATTGTTTGTTGTTTGGTACCACAGTCAACATTGAAGAGGCATTGAACAAATAATTTTTTTTCTTTGTAATATTATGTTAGTTAGATCTAATTATGTTAGTCATAGGATTTAAAAACAATTTTCCACCCTGTCCTAATATATGAAACTGATTATGTGACCTAAGACCAAACAATGAGTGCCTTTGGGCTAAGATATAGTTTGGATTATATGTTCAAGGTCCTAAATTCAACTCCCATTACTAAATAAAACAAAACTAAGCAACAAACGAAATAAAATATACACTAAATTTCTGGAGGATATAAGAGGAAAATAAGGAACAATATAGAAACTTGCATTATCAAAGCTGGATATTAACTGTTGTTGGGAGAGAGTGCATTAGTTTATACAACTACAATTAGAAGTAAAGTTTTACATATCATTGCACTAGCACACAATACATAAATTCTTAGACAAACAGAAGGTGATTTAAGTTAGGGTTCCTATTGCTGTGAAGAGACACTCTGGCTACTGACATCCTTATAAAGGAAAACATTTAATTTTATGGCTTACGGTTGAGAGGTTTAGTCCATTATTATCATGGCAGAAAGTATAGCAACATTTAGGCAGACAAGGTGCTAGAATACTGCATCTGCATCCTCAGGCAGCAGGAAGAGACTGAGACTCAGCAGAATTTGTTTGAGCTTCTGAGACCTCAAATGGAACCCCAATGAGGTGACATGCTTCCTCCAACAAGGCCACACCTTCTAATAGTGCCACTCCCTATGAGCCTATGGGGACCATTTTCATTCAAACTATGATAAGAGTTTAGAGTTTAATTTAAATTTGATTGTGGTCTAAACAGAAAAGAAGTTAAATCAAGTTTTCTATTAGTATCAGAGTTCATCCATCTGAAATCCCCTTTGAGTACTACTGGAATAAGTTGTTTTTAACAAAATTCTTTCTGGAAGCTACCTAAAAACAGACAGTTCTCCAGACTCTCGAGGTCAAACTAAGTGGTTGAAGATGTTCCAGGCCTCATTGGAGAGATCCTAGAAGGAATTTGCTTTCTGCATCATTGCAGAGGCCAGGAAGCAGGTTCATTGGCAAACACTCCCTGTGTAAATGGTAAAGCTGGTGAGAGAACCAGCCCAGCTCAAACACCACTCCTGTCTGTGATCCTCACAATGGACCCTTGCTCTGTAAGATGTCTTCACCATTTGTTTTCTTTCATCCTCTACCACTTTAGATTTTGTCCCAATTATAGTTCAGTAGACTATTTCTCACTTAGTTTAATAGAGTCTATTTCCCAACTGACCATCAATAAGGTGCATGCTGAATTACTTATTATCAGACATCAATTGAATTTGCCAACATTCCTCAATATTTCCATGAGCACTTGTTTTTATATTTAGATTTTGAGAATTATAATTTGTATTTAATATTTGAAAAGTATGCTGAATCTTCCATGTGAGTTACAGTATAATTGTATAGGAGTACCAGTGTGGTAAACAGTGGTTTATGCCCATTGCATATAGCTAGAAGAAAAGATTTTGAATGTTTTCAATCTAACAAATTGATGACATTTGAGATGATAGATGTTTGTCAGATTTTGATACATATTTTCATAAATCAAAACATCATATAGTAGCTTATTAATACATATGATTTTGTTTTTATTTATGAAGATTGTATTCACTGCAAATTAGGTATAATAAAATTCTTCTAAGAATAGCAGTGACTTAGATAATGGATTCTTTCTGAAATCTAAGTGGATTATTCATGGTGCAGTAGTCCAAATCTCACAATTAAATGAATGTAATTATAATGACATTCCAAATATATTTAGCTCAGACTTTGCTTTATCATAAATTCCCTACCTGGCTACAATTTCCTTTTTTGAATTTGGTGATAGACTCTGCAATTGGGAACTATATTGTATCATATGGGTTCAAATACACATGATATAGTAGCATATTATATTTTAATCAATTAGAGACAGAGATCTTACTAGTAAAATTTACCAAAATACACCTTTAAAAATACAATTGGGATCTTAACATGCATGTAGTATAAACAACAACATGCTTATTTAAAATGTATTCTTTTATTGAAAAATACATCTTAAAAAACTGTCCAATTTTGTGATCCTCCTGCCTCTGCCTCCTTCAGCAAATCCTACCGGCATGTGCCACCACAACTGGCATATGCCATCATAGAGCCTTCATCTGTAGCTGATGGAAACAGAAGCAGACATCCACATCTAAACACTGAGCCACACTCCTGGAATCCAGTTACAGAGAGGGAGGAATGATAAACAAAGGGGTCAAGACCAGGCTGGAGAAACCCACAGAGACAGCTGACCTGAATAAGGGGGAGCTCATGGACCCCCAGACTGATAGCTGAGAAACCAGAATTGGACAGACTATGATCCCTTGAACATGGGTCTCAATTAGAAGACCTGGGCAATCTGAAAGACCTCTGAAAGTTTCCAGGATGTATCCCTGGTGCAAAAAAGGACTTGGGGATTACATTCCCCATGGAGGGATACTCCCTTAACCAAGAGGCAGGAGAGAGGGCCAAGTCTTTACTCCAAATGACTTGACAGATTTTGATGATCCCTCCTGGAAGGCATCATCCTCCCAGTGGAGTGGGGGGGGGGCATGGGATGGAAGGGGAGCCTGGGCGGGGCATGGGATGGAGGGATGGAGAGAGAAGGAACTGGGATCAATATGTAAAATAAGAAAAATAATAAATATATATATAAACTGTCCAATTTCAAAAATAGATATTAATAGCTTTAGGGGCATCATTTGGTATTCCTTGAAAATAGCATGCATTTTGTGATACTTTTGTAAAAGAAAGTCTTTATAACATAGGTGTCTGCACCATCACTAGTGATGACCTCTGGTCATCATGCTAAAAATGCAGCATCACCATGAAATTACAAAGCAATATAAATTTTACAATCATGTTTCAGTCCCTAAATGAAATTCAATTTTATCTTTTAAGATTGAATTTGATTAATTATGTTAACAACTACTCATAGTGTTATTGGCTGATCTGATCTGATTAAGTACCCAGTAGCCGAAGATCTTCTAACTTTTAAAAGTCTTTAATCACCAACATTATTGGCAATATTATCATGTGAGATAAATTTTTAAAGTTACTCCACCTAAAGCTAGTGAAATGTTTTTATGATAGTTGAGGTATTTTATATGCCTTTATTAAAATTCAATACTGTTTTGGTGACTGATATAATATCTGATAAAGAAATTTTACTTATATAGTATATATAACTGTATCAGCTAGTATTTGCGTAATGACTATGTTATAGTTATGTATACTATAGCTGTGTGCATGTATTATGGCTATATGTGGGTAATTGTGAGGTTTCTATGGTTTCATGCATGTTATGGTTGTTTGCATATGTATTATACTCGTATGTATACTATGGATGTGTTATGTATGTTATAGTTGTGTGCTTGCCTGTTATATTTGTAAGTATACAATGCAAGTGTGCACACTTAATGATATGGGTTTTGAAAGTTGAATTTTGTGTTAGATAGTTCCTGCAAATTTTAAGAATTTATGAAAATGGTAATAGTGAATAATATCATTTTGTTAAATGATTAAAGTATTGCAATTAAACAATATAATCATAAAGTAGATGATTATTAATGCTGTAGTAGTTTTGTTGGGAAAAAAACAAAGGATAGCATAGCCACAAACTACTGATTTTCTTCATTTGTGATTTTTTTATTTGAAATGATATATATTTAAAATTTCATTAAAGAATGTAAACTAAATAAACATTACCACATGATTCTGGCATTTAGTCCACAACTTTCCATTGTATGGATTTATTGTTTCCCACTTATTTCCCATCCTGTTCATGTCATTAGATTTACTCAACCAAGAGAATAGAGAGCCATTCAGCCTACTGCTGAATTTCTAGTATGAATTCCTTGCCTTCTCTCTCAGAAGAGCAAATCTTCCAGCAGTCCAGAAACTACTTCCAGAGTGTCTGAAAGTAGTATGACTTATCCATGAGTGGATACTCTTGCATGAGAAGACTTGGATGGAAAGAAGAAACCAAAGTTCATTAAGGACTCAAATATTAAATCCAGGAGTTGGGATAGAATATGAATGAGAATAGGGAGAAAAAAAGGCAGGAGTGAGTAAAGAATTTACATCTGGAAGGATCTCCAGAGCTGTGATTTGCAAGATAAGGTCTTCCATTCTGAAGTGTCTTCTAGCATCAAGAGACATGTCCCTTTAGCATAATAAAGTCTCTCTGGAGCCATGTCTTCCAGCCATGTTCCAATCAACTTAGTGATCCTCCAGTGAAGGATCTCAATGCTCACTATTAATTTCTCATGTTATTTTATGTTTCAAATTCCCCAGCCTGATGATTCTAGTATTAGGACTTTAAAGCCAATTACTTCTCTCTATTTCTCTGCAATGAAACCAACTTCTATAATGTTATGCTTATTTTGTTCCCATATCTCAATTTCCAAATCAAATTCATGTGTGTGTATGTGTGTGTGTGTGTGTGTGTGTGTGTGTGTGTGTTTGTGTGTGTGTGTGTGTGTGTGTGCATGCAATCTTCGGATTATCACAAAGGCTAAAACAGGAACCACTTAAGACCACCAGTTCCAGGCACATTCCATAGCACATTCACCACTACTTTGATTATTGCATGTTCACCTTAGGACAGCTTGAAAGCAAAACAGAAAGGAGGAGGAAATGCTCCACAATCTCCTTGAAGGGCACAAACTTGAGGACTTACAACTGAGTCCCACCTCTATGAAATTTCTACCACCTCCCAACAGCAAAGCTGAGGAGGACTTTTAATGCAAATTCCATTGCATGATATTTAAGATCCCTACCATAAGATTTTCTTTTCATGTTAAACCACAGAACATGCAGGTAAAGGGTCACTGTCCTGTCTATTAAATTGCCTACAGTGTATCAAATGTTACAGACAGGATCCATCTATTACATGTTGTAATATGGTAGCCAGCTGCCCTTCAGAAATAACACTGACAGCTATCACTGATTACATCTTATACTATACTCATGAGGGTTTGTAGATGGAGGTTTATGAACCCTCCAAAAACCTATAAAGCCAGTTTTTCAATCTTCAACATTTGTTGTCAATGTAAGTTACAGTTATTCTCTTATTAATAGTTTGTTATCAACTATAAAGAAATGTTAATGAGAGATATCCAGAAAGAATTATTCTTAGCACATAGTACATAGAGACAATCATATAAAGCAAAGCCAAGATTTATTTTGAACTAATTCCTATGAAATAAACAGCAGCAGAGAAACCAGCTCCTAACTTTATATTGTAGTTCTACACAATTAAGTGTCCTTTAAAAGTGTTGAGATGATTAAAAGGAAATTCTCGAAACTAAATTATTTTCCCCTTTCTGTGAAAATTTATGAGTTTATCTTTAGTGTATAGAATACATTGAATATGATAGCGTATGCAACAGAAATGTGCCCTGAAAACAATATAGCAACCTTAGAAAGCCATAATTTAGAAAGCTCCTTTACTAATTCTCAGTTTTCTACACAGCTTTGAGATTCAGATAATACTAAATACACAGATTTGAAAGCACAATATAAAAATACTTAGTTAAAATACTGTAAGTTGCTAATTTTATGGTTCATTCATGTCTGGGTTACAGCATGTAACTAAAGAAAACAACTGGCATTTTGCTATCTATTGTCACCACTCACATCTATAGACACTAATCACTCAATTGTCAATCATCTTGTCACACTAACTGTATTTCAGGAAGATATCCACAGGTCACAATCTACCAAATACCAGTGTTTGAATAATCCCTAAATGGTAAAGACACTTCTGTAAAAATTAAATGAGGTTTCAGGACATCCCTTTGGAAACAGTGCTGACTGGGATCAACCAAAATGCATATGTGGACCATTGTAGAATGGCCTTGTCCATCAACTGCCCACCTTATTAAGAAATACAAGGGTTCCTTTGTGTAAGATTTGATGTTGCCAGAAATTCACAGAGGACTGCATGTGTGTTTTCCCATGCAGGTCTTACAAGGGTGTCCCTAAAGTCTGAATGACTAATTTTAATGCTCAAGATAATTTTGATTTAACACTATAACATATTATCTCTCTACCATTCCCTCTGATTCATCTCTTTTCCTGTCTCCTCCTTCTTCGTATTGCTCCCTTTCTCACTCCCCTTCCCCATCCTTCACCTCTAGCTCCTGCTCCACAATCCAGTCCCTTGATCCCTACTCACTCCTCTCCTTGCCCTTCTCTTTCTCACTCTTCTTCTCCTCTCCTCTTAGGTAACTTAGACCCAAACAGAAGCTCCACCAATGTACAAGTCTGTATGTACCTCCCCCCACACACTGAATACACACTGGCTTTGATGTCGGTGCCCATACTTCCATCAGCCTGGATCACACGCTATTTATTTTGAGATTTGTAGGCCTATTCAAATCCTTTATGGAAAAAAGTTGTAAATAAACAAATGCTCTGGTACTCTGCAGAGTGTCAAGAGCACAGTCACTGGTTTGTTCTACTTCATCTTGAGGCCATGTCCTAGAGACAGATTGGTTGGTGTGGTCGATGAAGCCAGGTCCTGAGCTATATAAACACTACTTCAATGGCAGCTTTATTGTCAAAGCAGTTTAAAATCGTTTTCACTTTGTTAACATTGTAGAAATGCCTTAAAGAAGTTGATGTTGCATATTTGGGCATCTCCTGTCTGCATGAGTCACCAAGAAAAACTGCATGACTTGGTACCTAAATGTTGCTCTCTGGAGATTCAGCTCTGCACTTTATAGAACATAATTAACCAAAGCCAACTTGGCCTTTAACATCTATTTTTTACATATTTTACAATAATTCTTTAAATGCATGTAGATTTTCTCATGCAACAAGCTTTGAAAACACTTGCAAAAGGTTCTACCTAATTAATTAAAATAATTTACAGAAGATGCATTAAAATAGGATTAAAATGACAGAGTATGTCATGAAAGTTATTTTTATTTTTATCAAGTAATCATGGAAACAGGAATCATGGATAGCAGCACAGCATCAAATGCTGATTTTCTTATGTGACTTTACTAGAAAACTAAGTGTAAAATTAGTTTTGGATTATGATTATATTAGTGGATAGACTCTGACATATTATAATTCTTTTGAGGTGATTGATATTAATTTCCTTGATTTTATCTTCCTTACTATGTTACACGCAAGTGCTTCCTTCCTAGATTCCTCACATTTTATCCCCACCATAGTTTTAGCTGAATTTTCTCAAAACTTTAAATTCACAGAGAGGAAAAATGAAAAGAGTAGGACTGGAGATATGGCTCACCAGTTTGGAGCACTTCCTTCATTATCATGAGGATCAGAGATCAGATCTCAGCACTTACAGAACAAGACTTACATTCTGTAATACATGCCTGTAAACCCAGTTTGAAGGGAAGCAGGAGTACAAGAATCTCCTAGGTTTGTTCACTTCTAGTATAGCCAAGAAAAAACAAATCCTAGGTTTCATGGGGGAGCAAACTTCAAAGGAATAGATGAAAAGTGAGGGAATGAAACCTGATACAATCTTCTGGACTGCATTGCATTCTCTCTCTCTCTCTCTCTCTCTCTCTCTCTCTCTCTCTCTCTCTCTCTCTCTCTCTCTCTCACACACACACACACACACACACACACACACACACACACACACATGCATTCTATTCACATAGCCTTTCAGCTGAAGAAGGATAATCTTTAAAAATAAACAAGCAAATGCTGAAGAGATATTTCTCTGGTTTTGCTCTGGTTTTGAGCACTTGTTGCTTTTCCAGAGGACCATAATTTGGTTCATGATGCACACACCCAGGGACTCACTACTACTTGTAACTCCAGCTCCAGGGAATTTGACAATCTCTTTCTCTGGCCTTTGAGGCACCGCAACCCATGTGCTTAAATACATACATCCACACAAATACATTACTTTTAAAATGAAAAATATTTTAAAAAATCATGATTGTACTATGCTACATCATGAACATGAAGCCTTCCTTTTTTTGAAGCATGCTGGAAAAAAGAGTTGCCAATCTTTTGTCTGAGAACTGCATGCCTATGACATGCATCATGGGGGTTAAAGTTAAATAGCGTTTACTCCATGGATTCTACTGTCAAGTTCATAAATAGAAAACTTAGGCAGTATTCCTAGAAGTGAGATTCAGGGGGTTAAGACATATGCATAAAATGAAGATTAATCTTTACAAGAAGTTAAGCTTAAGGAATATCTCCTGTTGAAACAACTCTGTTTTTCATGCTGCCCTTACTTGGCTTTTCAAAGACACACAAAAACTTTCTGTTCTATGCGCAGATCAGATTCAAAATTTTTATCAGCTTTCCAAAAAACAATGCACAAAAAAGAGCTAAATATCTAGATAGGAACAACTAGTATTAATGTAAAATATACTACAAGTTGCATGTAGATTCTTAGATATGGATGTTCCATGAAAATCATTAGTCTCCTAAGCCAATCAACTGTGATGGTCCTGTTTCCTGTCAGCCTTTGGGCTTCTGCTGACTATTCCCAGTCTGCAACCACACATCTGTCAACCTAAATTGATTGCTACCACACATATAGGAGTTCTTGTGCCTCCTTGGCAAGAAACAATCTTATTTTCCATATCAATCCCAGTTCCCTCCTTTCTCATCCTCCCATGGCCCCCCACCCCCTCCATCCTAACCCTCATCCACTCAATTACCAGGGAGATTGAGGCCTTATATAGTAGATCATCAAAGTCTGTCAAATCATTTGGGGCAGGACCTAGGCCCTTCCCTCTGTGTCTAGGCTGAGAGAGTATCCCTTAATTGGGAAATGGGCTCCCTAAGTCCATTTGTCTACTAGGGATAAATACTGGTTCCACTGCCAGATGACCCATAGACTGCCCAAGCCTCCTAAATGTCACCCATATTCAGCAGATCTTGTTTGGCCCTATGCTGGTTTCTCAGCTGTCTGGCTGGGGTCCATGAGTTCCTCTTTGGGACTCCTAGATGACTTTTTAATACAGTCTCTTTCTACCCCACTGGGCTATACATTCCTATAACTTCCTACAGAAACACATTCCCTACAGCCTGACTTAACTGACAGTTTACTGTAATTGCTTCTTTCCCAGTCTGTTCATCTCTACAGTTAAAAAAACAATCCAGTGTTGCTAAGCATAAGGTAAGATGCTGAGTGCTCATTCTCTGTGGTGCTTCATGAGTCTATTGTCAGTTGAATCAGCATTTGATGGTTACAAATCTAAGTTGTAAGTGTATTGCTAACATAGTATTATTTTAAGTTTAAGTATGAAAATTACTTTCAAATTGTGGAATGTATTACAGGAATTGTTGCTAGATTATGTACTTTCTAAGTTGGACTTCAATGATACTGGTTTCCTCTGCTGCAGAACATCTTGGTATCTGTTATATACTAGCTTTTAAAAGTGGAGCTACTAAATAAGATAACAGGGTCTATAACCTCAGTGAAACACAGAACATAATAGCCAATGTAAAATAGTCTTTGTGTGTGTGTGTGTGTGTGTGTGTGTGTGTGTGTGTGTGTGTGTGCGCACGCGCGCACTCTGGTATATGTTCCTGTGTATATAAGTGTACACATGTGTGCAAATGCTTGTGTGTGAGCATGTGGAAACCACAAGTTGATACTGGGTATCTTTCTCTATTATTCTAACATGTATTAAAAATGAATACCAGCTGAAATAGAAGGCTTGATTAAGAATTGCATTGCTACTGTTTGTTTTGCATTTTAATTGAGTTCTTCATTCTCTGTGCAATGAAAATAAGGATGTTTCATTCTTGAGACTTCAGAATAACAGACCCATGTGTTAATCACCTGTGGTTGAGGCTGCTTAGCAACAACAGCATACTAAATACTAAGTGGTCTTAGTATGTCATTCTAGCCTCAAAACTGTTCTGATACACATTAATTTCTGCTTTTCAAGGAATTTAATTTATAATATTAAAATGACAATAAAATGCTTTGTTTATGGGGGGAAGGTTTTTTTGTTTTGTTTTGCTTTTGTTTTTTGTTTTAGTTTTTTTGTTTTGTTTTGTTTTGAGACAGGGTTTCTCTGTAGCTTTGGAGGCTGTCCTAGAACTAGCTCTTATAAATCAGGCTGATCTCAAACTAGTACTCATAGAGATCCACGTACCTCTGCCTCCTGATTGCTGGGATTAAAGGCATGTACCAGCACTGCCCGGAAATAAAATGTTTTAAAATATAATTTTTTGTAAACAGAAAATTCAGAAACCAAAAAAATACACCAAGATATTTGTATCTTATGTAATTTGATTATATAATTACTTATTTATTTTTTCTAGTGTTACCAATAATGAGAATTTGTTAATCAATTATTTTTATGATTATAAAAATTACTAATATCTTAAAACATGTCACATATTGCCAAATATTTACTGTATATATGTATCTATACATAATTATGAAGATAAAAATTATACAACATATATTTTTGGAGTATGTATAACTCATTTTTTTAATTTTCAAAAATAATAAATCCTAGAAAATACAATTTTGAAAGAAGGTCTCAACCAGGCATGTCTTTCATCCCAGCACTTGAGAGTCAGAGGCAGGTAGATCTCTGTGAGTTCAAGTCCAGTTTGGTCTACCAAGTGAGCTCCAGAATAGCCATGGCAACACATAGAAACCCTGCCCCCCAAAAAACAAAACCAAAAAAAGAAAAGTCAATATAACTAAGGTAAATAGACTGGCAAGATGGGCACAGGAGGAAAAGGTACTTTACACTGAGCCTGACAACTTGAGTTCATCCTCTGAGATTCAAATATAGGGAAGAGAGAACTAACCCTTGCAAGCAACCTCCACATGGACACTGTGGTAAACAGGCATTACCATTGCATCCCACATACAAATATATTAATAATTATAATAAGTGTTAAATTAAAATTAAGAACACTGTATAGAAGCCCAACATGAATGGAACAATAAGTAATTAGTTGTGCTTTTTAATAGTGCATTAAAACATCATCTTGACCACTGAATTCCAGAGTAGCTCCTATTTCACATCCACCAGGCTTTTCCCCACCTCAGCCCTCCATTCTGCATCTGAGCCTGCCTCTCCCTCTTCTACATTCTCAACAAATACCTCACTTTGCCTCCAGGAAGGAAAAAGAAAAGTATAAAGAAAAAGTTGTATATGTTTTATGTAAGTATAATTGGTAAGGAAATGACTGCCAATATGTGTCAAAAGTAGTAACCAAAGAAAGTCTAAACTTGCTCCACACCTAGAAGTTCAAAGTTCATCATCAGTATCACCAAAATTGATCAAAAGCCAGGTATGGCAGCTCATGCCTGCAATTTCATCACTTCATTTGAAAGACTGAAGAAGTAAGACTGTCACAAGTTTGAGGCCAATCTATACTACATAGGGAGTACCAACAGATGAATCAGAGCTACATTGAAAGGTACTGTGACTTAAAAAACAATGACAGAAAAAAAGAGAGAGAGAGAAAGAAAAGAAAATCTAATGCAGAGTTCGTATCTATTAAAACAAAAGTATTTCCAGGTATGCTAATCCCAGCAATTTGAAGGCAGAGGCAGGAAGATCAGGACTTCAAGGTTTTCATTGGGATTGTAGATAGTTCCAGATCAACCAAGGATAGATGCAATCCTATCTCAAAATTAAAATTAAATATTGCTTAAACTCCTCTTAACAAATTCATTGGAGAAAGTATTCAGTTTGTTAGATTCTTCTTTGTAGAAACACATTTCTGTTTTCAGAATATATTTTTAAAAGTATATGGCTATCACAGATCACAACACCCTATGAACTTCTCATGAACAAATACTGAGAAAGTAAAACATGTAAAACCATTTGTATCAACCACTTGAAAAACAAGCAGGCTTAATGCTAGAGTTTGTGGCAGGAGACTAGTTTGAGGGCAGTTCAGGCTTCAGAATAAGATTTTGTTTCAGAACAGTAACTACAACCCTAGATATCCTGGGTTTATTCAGTCCATCAATGCAATTATTTATGTCATTTAGTAATGAAAAGGGGACAAGAAATGGGCCCTTCTACTTACTGAGAGACGCATCTGTACTTCTAAGTGTAACATTCAAAAGGGTTGTAACAACCTATCTACAAACATAATTATATTAAGGAAAATCCTTTCTCAATTTTAAGTTCCCCTATCTGTTATTAATGGTATTATGTGTTTCATGTCTCAGAATCCTGATAAATCCTGATAGCATGATACAGCCATAGTTAGAACTGCACAAAGCCAAGGGGCCACAGTGTGGAGGATGTGTGCTCACCACTTATCTGGCTGGTGTAAACGAAAGTCTGTTCTTTCCTAGCAAACTTTCTCTTGTTCCAAAAACAAACCAAAACTTCTAGTCATTTATACAAAAATAATATGTTTTAGTCATGACAGTCTGAAAAACAAAGATGTTTTGTTTTACCACTAATACTACCCTGGCTCTCTTCCTTCAGGCAATGTGATAGAGCTGAGTTCAAGAAAAATTTCCCACCAGACTAATTTTTCAAACTTCAGGGGAAGTTTTAAAGGAACACTTGGCTATGGAATGCCACCTAAACACCATTCTCATTTCAGCAGACAGACTCCAGGGGGAAGCAGGAAACCCCTTGCCTGAACTATCAAAGCACTGTAAGCCACAGACGACTTCTAAAAGGAGGAAGTTAGAAAAGTAAAAATGGCAGATTCAAACCACCTGTGTGTGTAACTCTTACTGAGTTAAGGAGAGGTTTCTGAACAAAGAGAAATACTAAAGAGACTCGGCAAACAGAATGACGTAGTTAGCCCTGATTCTGCAGCCTGCAGCCTGTTACAGATTAGTTGGGAGACTTCTGACTTAGGTTGTGCTGCTTCAGTTTATGATAGTGTAGCAAAATATCTGAGAAAATTAACTATGGAAAAGGCTTATTTTGTCTAATGATTTAGATAACCAAGTCCATAAATGACAGACTGGCTCCATTTCTGTTAAGAAAAAGCAAAGTGGAGCAGTTTGTGAAGGAAACAGGATGCCACAAACCTCTTCAAGAACACATCTCAACAACCTAAAGACCTTCCATGAAGTTCAGTCTCTTAAATGCCCCAACACCTCCCACAGCACCACTTAGAAGACCATGTCTTTGATACATGTGACTTTGTTGGACATAAAACACTCAAATTACACCATACATCAAGTTGAGTTTCCATGATTACTATTACTTCATAGAAAAGTTAGCTTTCAGCCAGAGATAAATGTGATTTTTGGTTTTCAACTACAAACTATCATGTGTTACATGAAAATGTCTCCCATCAAATGCACTAAATATAAAATATTTGTCAGTAGGTGCATCATAAGGTAGTCATATGATTATAGCATAAATTCAACAAGTTTCAGTTTTATGAAATATTTAACTGAGTAATCAGGATGAATAAAGTTTTACCAAGCAACTATAATTGCAGGCTAGTGAAATTATTTAATTACTTTTTCCACTTAGAAGTCCTAGGTGGCTAAAAGCAATATAAAGACACGCTATGCCTCAGAGTCATTTTAAGTCATAACAGATCACTCATGCTTTTCTTTCATTCTTTTCCTTTTGGTGATACAGAAGAATGAATCCATAGTGTTAGCCATTCACACATGCTAGAAGAAATGGTGCCTCAACCATGTAAGAACAAGTATATCTGCACACAGGATTCAGTCGTCAGTTATCTACATTACACAGCCAGGTTTTCAACAGTGAAAGGTAATAGCAAAAACTGGATGTGGTTATAAAAATATCTGTGATCCTAGCATTCAGCAGGCTAAGGGAAGATGGGCAGTTCACAGCCAACCAGACAACAAAACATACATTGTGAATTTCATGGTGGTGTGTGTTACACAACAATACCCTGCCTTTAAACTCACTCACACACACACACACACACACACACACACACACACACACACACACACACAGGTAACCATTCGTATTTCTTGGTTATATAGTGATCCTTTTATGTTTGATAAAGGTAAAGCAAGAAACAGATTTAGGACTACTTCCTCATTAGTTTAGGTGAAATTTTTATTGTTTTGTTTTGCTACCATTTAGTTTCTCCTCCTTCTGCTGTCTTCTCCTCTTCCCTCTCCTTCTTTTCTCTAAATTATAACTAAGCAAATACTTTCTAAATCTTCTAGAACATGTATAGTGTATATCTGAATAGAATAATTAATAAGGAATAGAGCTATAGGTTATAGAATACTTAATAATTAATAGATTAATTAGTAATCAATAAAATAAAATTACCCTATATGTCATTTGTGGTAGCTCATAGGGAGTGGTACTATTTGTAGGCGGGCCTTTGTTGGAGTAGGCCTTGTTGAAGGAAGTGTATACATTGTGGGGGTGGGCATTGAGGTCTCTTTTGTTAAAGCTTCACTTACTGTGACACCATACACTTCCTGTTATCTGAAGGTCAAGATGTAGAACTCTTAGCTCCTTCTCCAGCACCATGAATGCCTGCAGCCCACCATGTCACACTATGATGTTTATGAATACAATCTCTGAAAGTGTAAGCCACCCAAATTTCCTTTATAAGAGCTGTGTGGCCATGGTGTCTCTTCACAGCAAAAGAAATCCTAACCAAGACATTATTCAAGCTGCATTAACACAATACCAAAATTAAGGGGATTATAGAGAATAGAAATTTATGTCTCATAGTTGAAGAATGGGAAGATGAATAGATTTGTTTGTTTATATTTTATAACTCTCTATGTGTTTAATGCCTACTTCCTCACAGAGAGTTGTCCAGACTCTCCTGGCTTCCAGAACTGGTGTCTTTCTAGGTATCTGGGGAGATTTGTGTAGAAGTATTGATCCCAGTTATGGAATCTCTGATGACAGGAGCTAATCTTTTCCTAAAAGCCTGAGCACCAAATATCATCACTTTGGGAGCTAAAATGAATTAGAAAGGAGAATAGATCTTGAAATACATGTAGATGATAGACCATATACGTTTTAAATACATATAGCATAACAAAATTAAATATTGATTATTACAAATATTAAGTTGAATTGCATATCCTCCACCTAGACACACTTTCTTTATTCTCCAAGTGTTCAGCTAAAATGGACTAAGAATATTTTTCATGGGGCTAAAGAAATGGCTCAGTGGTTGAGGGCACTGACTGCTCTTCCAGAGGTCCTGAGTTCAATTCCCACCAACCACATGGTGGCTCATAACCATCTACAATGAAATCTGATTCGCTCTTTACATGAATAAAATAAATAAATATTTTATAAGGAATATTTTTCATTTTATTATTATTATTAACTACATTTGTTCATTTCTTTTACATCCTAACCATAGTTTCTTCTCCCCCTTCTCCCATTCGCTGCTGCCACCTCCCTTTCTTTTCCCCCAACCCACAGGATGTTTCTGTTCAGAAAAGGGCAACCTTTTCATTGGTGTCAACAAAGCATGGCTTATCAAGTTGTGGTAGGACTAAGCTCATCCCCTTGTATTAAGCCTAGGCAAGGCAATTTAGTAAGAAGAATAGGTTTCTGGAAGCCAGCCAAAACAGCACTACAAGTCCCAAAAATAGAGCAAACTATACAAGTGGATTTATGTTGAGGTTTTTTATCTACTTGGACTTGAATTTTGTGCAAGGCAATAGATACACATTTGTTTGGATTCTTCTACAACCTGACATCCAGTTATGCCAAAAGAAGTTTTCCCTCTCTCTAAATTATTTGTCTCTGGTGTTTTGTCCTAGTGACAGAAAGCTGACTACCACAGAGGTATGTTGTAAAACACAATCACTTATTTTTTAATTAATTTTTGTATTTAAATTAAAGGACCCTTATTTTACATAGCCATTCAAGATCCCTCTCCCTTCAGCCCTCCAATTCCCACCACCATTCCCCATTTCATACCCATACACTCCTCAGGGATGGTGAGGCCTCCCATGGTTGATCATCAAAGTCTTCCACATTATTTGTGATAGGACCTAGGCCCTCCTCCAGGTATCTAGGCTGAGAGGGTATCCCTCACTAGGGAATGACCTCCAAAAGCTCAATCATGCACTAGGGATAAATACCTCTTCCACTGCCAACAGTCCCATAGACTGCTCAAGCCCCTCAAGTGGCACCCACATTCTGTAGACCTGGTGGTCTTCATTATTATTATTATTATTATTATTATTATTATTATTATTATTATTTTACATCTCAATCCTAGTTCCCTCTCCTTTCCATCTTCTATACCTCCCAACACCTCCCTGTCCCATTTACTATCCATTCCTCAGGGAAGGTGAGGCTTTCCAGGAGAGAATCACTAAAATCTGTCAAGTCATTTGGGGTAGGGCCTGGGCCCTCCCTCATGTCTCTAGGCTAAGGGAGTATTCCTCCATGGAGAATGTGCTCCCAAAGTCCTTTCATGCACCAGGAATACATCCTGGTTCCAGTGTCGGAGGTCCTAGATACTGCCCAGGCCTTCTAACTGACACCCATATTCAGGGGGCCTGAGTCTGTCCTATGCTGGTTTCCCAGCTATCAGTCTGGGGTCCATGAGCTCCCCCTTGTTCATCAGGGCAGCTATCTCTGTGGGTTTATGCAATCTGGTCTTGACCCCTTTGCTCATCACTCCTCAGAGTTTAACTGTAGGTGTCTGTTTTTATTTCCATCAGTTACTATATGAAGGCTCTAAGATGGCATGTAAGTTAGATATCAATCTCATTATCATGGAAGGGCATTTAAGACTCTCTACTATTGCTCAGATTGGAATCAGTCTACCACTGGATCCTGCAAATCCACACTCAGGCATATACCCAAAAGATGCACATCCATGCAACAAAGACATCTGTTCACCTATACTCATAGCATCATATTTGTAGTAGCTAGAATTTAGAAACAGCCTAGATGCCCCAGAACTGAAGAATGGATAAATGAAATGTGGTACATTTACACAATGGAGTACTGCTCAGCACTAAAAACAATGGGATCTTGAAATTCAAAGGCAAATGGATGGAACTAGAAGAAACCATCCTGAGTGAGGTAACCCAGTCACAAAAGGAGGAACATGGTGTGTACTTATTCATATATGGATTTTAGAACAAAGGATCACCAGCTTACAATTCATACTACTAGAGAAGCTAGGATACAAGGAGAACCCTAAGAGAAACATACAAGGTCCCCCACAGAAAGGGGCAGCGGGGCAATGAGTGGAGAGGGAATTAGGAGAAAGACATAGAAAAAAAGGAGGAGAGAGGAGAACATGAGGGACCAAGAAGATTGAGTTGAGGGAGGAATAGAGGAGAGCAACAAAAGAGATATAATAGGGGGAGCCATTATAGGTTTGAAGAGAAAACTGGCACTAGGGAAATTTCCAGAATCCTACAAGGATGATGCCTGGTAGCCTTATGCTGATTCCCAAGCTGTCAGACTGGGGTCCATGAGCTCCCCGTTATTCAAGTCAGCTGTTTCTATGGGTTCTCCCAGCATGATCTTGACCTCATTGCTCATCACTCCTCCTTCTCTACAACTGGATCCCAGTAGTTCACTTCAGTGTTTATCTGTGAATCGCTGCTTCTCCTTCTATCAGCAGCTACTAGATGCAGACTCTATGATGCCATTTATGGTAGTCATCAATATCATTATAGGTAAAGGGAATTTAAGGTAGCCTCTCCACTTTGCTTGGATTCTTTGTTGGGGTCATCCTTGAAATTCTGGGAATTTCTTCAGTGGAAGTTTTTTGATACGCCCAAAAGTGTTCACTCTATCAAGGTATGTCTTCTCTCTCTCTCTCTCTCTCTCTCTCTCTCTCTCTCTCTCTCTCTCTCTCTCTCTCTGTCCTTATCCCTACTTGAGTTTCCTGATCCCTCATGTTCTCTTCCCTCCACCTCTTCTCCACTCCTCTCTCTCCTACTGCTTTCCCCCTTTCTTGCCCCTTTCTCCTTCTTGGGGGGAGTCAATATATGTCTCTTTTAGGATCCTTCTTGTGTCCTATCTTTTCTGGGGTTGTGTATCTTTTCTGGGGCTGGTTATCCTTTGCTCTTTGTCTAATACCCACTTATGAGTGAGTACATACCATGCCTGTCTTTCTGTGTCTGGGTTACCTCACTCAGGATGGTTTCTTCTATCCTGGTTCCATCCATTTGCCCTTAAATTTCAAGATGTCATTGTATTTTCCCAGAAGTAGTACTCCATTATATAAGTGTACCACATTTTCTTTATCTGTTCTTTGGTTGAAGGGACAAAATATTTTCTAAGGAGACACAAGTCTACTCACCCCAGATAGGATCTACAGAAGACCAAATTATAAATATCATCAAGGTCCAACTTGGTGAATTAATGAATTTTCAAGGGGTTACTTACAGGAGTGAATTTATACTCATATCTCAGCACAAGAGAATGACTTGCCTTCTAAGAGAGTAATATATTTTTATATACTATAACTAGTTATCTCCATTTTTAATAAACTTCTGAAATTTCTGTTTTCATATGTCTCCTCAATTTTATTTTATTTTAAATATATACCCTGGAGATCCAGTAACTATCCAAACCAGAGAAAGGCAGTGAATTATAGGAGCCCTTAATGAAGAAAATCAAAAGTATCTTACACTTTCAGTAATGACCTTTAAAATCAATTTTTGTAGTTTATATTGTTGTATAATTTTTGCCAGGTATTTTGTAATGAGGGTTATATAATTATATAAATTAGCAAGTATAAATGTTATAGCTCTAAGGCTAAGGGTATCTACAATAAAGTTGTTGCAACTCTAAGGAAAAGTTTTCCTGGCAGTAGGGAGACAAGTAATACCACAAAGTCATACACAACAAACCTCACATAAGAGATTTTTTGGGGAAAGATGTAAAAAGGTGTGAAAGGACCCATAGAGGCACAAGACACCCCAAGACCATGAGAGAGAAAGAATAGTATGAGAGACAAGAGAAAAGAGGACTATAAAGAGGAGAAGAGGAAGGCATATTTGTCCCTAGGGTACAAGGAACATTGTCTGCATAGAAGATACAGATGTGGCCCATAGGCAAATGACAGTTTATAAAGGTAGAAAGAGAAACTCCATTTTAGGATGAGGTGTTTAATTTTGATTGGATGGGTTAATCAAGGTAGCCAAAATGGAGCTTTTGATTTCCTTAATTTTATATTTTGATAACTGGACCTTGGTAGTCAGCTCAGAGGGCAGTGGATGAAAAAGGGAATAGAACTTGGTGGCTTGCTTTTGGAATGCAATCTAATGGTTTTTAGTAAGGAAGAGGGGATAGCAGAAGGGCAAGCCCTGCCAGAGCCATGTTTGTAATGTTCTGGCATGCTAGAGTTCCTACAGGGTGGATGCTTCTGCTTGGACAAGAATCAGCAAAGAACTGAGTCTGAGTCAAGCTCTATATAGGGTTTCTTTGAGACAGAGTTTTTCAGCATGATGGTTTCCAGGGTGGGGATTGGTATAATTTCAAGTCCTAAGGTTAGGATGAATCCAGGGACTGATACGATTTTGTGCTCAGGGATTGGGGGTTTTCAAGTTCATGGATTGGTGGACTTTTGAGCTCAGGGATTGATGGGTTTTCAAAACAGGAACATAAACTCAGACTATTTACCCTACAGTAAGTAAATAAAAAAATAAATCAAAGCTATCCATCTGGAATGGAACTTCCAAGGGGACCATTGTGTTTGTCTGCTCTGGCCATTCTTGGCAGCAATGGTAACCTGGATTCCTTGAGTGGGACTCCTTGCAACTAGAAGCCTGGGGGAGGATATCACTAGGTAAAAACCCTTTGCAGTCAGCAAGGAGATTGGTTTTGGTTATCTCTGGCTGCTTTATGTCATGTCAGAGTTAGCTAAAACCCACTACTTTCCTCAATATGTTTGAACATATGGGGATTCCTGAATACCTTCAACCAGCATTTTACTCATGTCAATAGGATTTTATGTACTTCACAGTGAGGTGCTTGGTTTAGGAGTCCAATAGCTGCTCCTCTTTAGTTGGTGGTTCATAATAACAAAGCCTGATCTCACAGGGAATATAAAGGAAAGCCCAGGGCTCACAGGAGGCTCTCACCCCCTGAAGAACCTCAAATTATGTTAGACAAACAGCAGTAAAACTACCTGGGCCCTACCTTGCAGAATGAAAGTTAGCTTTCAACTGACATTCTATTAAATGCACTTTTGTTTTCTTTCCTTCATAATTCATTGTGATAAAAAGTGCAGTTGAAAAGGTACACATAGTTTGAAATAAGAAAGATTGTCATTGTTGTTCCTTTTTCCCCTGGGGATATGAAAGCATTTTCATAGCCCTGCTGCTGATTTCATCAGGGTAGCTGTGGAACAGGCATCTAACTCATGAGGAGCCAGCAAATTGTTGCTCCTGTCTGGCTCTGCCTTGCACTCTAAACAACTGACTTGTTTTCTCTTTCTCTCCAGCTGATGAGAATGTGGCAATTTGTAAGCACTGTGATGTGCCCAGGTTTGTGTTAGAAAGATAAAACCTAATCTAGGAAGTGCAAACCTGCAGAGGTAAGAGAGTTCTAAGTTTGAAATCACACTAAGAGACCTAGCAGGAGAAAAGCAGGAGATGCCTGGGCAGAAAGGACACATTCCTAGTCATATGATGTATGTGTGTGATGACCTCATGTCTCTAGCCTAAAGTTTGACTTGTATTTAATTTGCATAATAAACTACAAAGTGTTTACCGGAAAAGTAATACCAGACTGTTGGTGGGCTTTTTGCCTTATTCTTTTACAAAAGTAAAAACATTGGCATCGGTCGGTTCCAATACTTATTTGAGCATTCATGTTGAAAAAGTGTCACAAGTTCCCAAATGGAAATCATGTTCATATTTAAGAATATAACTTGATTATAAAGTGAAAACTCTTTGTTCAGTGTAATTTTTGATCAAATGGAGCCCATTAGTTCTTATTTATTATACTACTTTATTGATTTCCTGGAATATGATTTTGTAAATTTTGTCCTGCTTGAACTAATTAAAATTTTAGGAGCTTTTAAACTTTCTTCTCCAAAGCTTTTTAGGACAGGGAAACTGACATGGGCCATGGGTGGTTTGGATAGCAAGGAATTTCAAAGTCTGACATGAAGTGTATTCCAGGTAAATTTAGAAGTTCAATTCACTTCTATAGTTCAATTATGTGGGGGTGTATTTTTGTAAATGAGGTGATATGGGGATATGTTTATGGAGTTTTAAGCAAATATAACCACATCCTGCTATTTTAAAAGAATGTTGTCCAATAGACAATTATTTGGATATAGATTATGTTGCCTTTGAAAGTATAATAAAGCAGTTACCTACTTTATTCAATTCTGAGATGCACTGTGAAACAAAATGAACTTCAAAGAAAACAATCACAATCTCTTCCAACTTTGTCAGCTCACTTTATAGTCAGCTGAGGGATTGAACATTAAATTTCATCTGCAAACCTTAACTGGAAGCATCTAAATTATTCTTCTTATAACATTTGATATTCAGCTGTTAGTGCACCACAGTCAAAAAGACTTCAAAAGAAGCTGAGCCCCTTGATCATCTTGGGCTCGCTGGCAGGTCCTCCATATAGTTTTGCAAGCCAGAAGACTACAGAGACATGTGTTCTGTTAATGAGAATATAACCAGGTTCCAACAATAAAATCTCACAACCTGTGTGCTCTCTGCAAATCTTTTGAAAAATCCACTGTGTATACATATCTTTACCTGTGTCCTTCCACAGTTAGCAGACAGATGCAAGCCATCCCATTTGAAAGAAGTATTCATCTTCTCTTCCTTCGATGTCATGAGCTGTGATTATTTTTAAGAATCCTATAGCATTACAGTTTATGCTACCACAATTCACTATTCCCTTTTTTGCTCATAGACTCAGCTCCTTGCTCCTGGGAGCATGTGCAAATAAACACACTAAGGAAAATTAGGTTTGTATCTCTGTTCCTGAAAACATGTGCATGTGCTTACATTCAGAGACACTCGGATCTGTATCCCTAGTCTTATTTATATTTTTTTCTTTTCTTTCTTTTTTATTTTTTTATTTTTGGACAGGTCATAGGAGAGTGGAAGAATTTATTCACAGTCATGCTTTGAATATCCAGGAGTTCTTCATTTATAAGAGAATGGGGGTTCCTTTGTTAAGGGGCATATTCAATGGAGATTTAAAAATCAATGATGAACTGCAGTAGACAGTATGCCTTAAAATTACCCTATGCAAGAAGAGGTGGGGAATCTTCTGTTGGAGGTGATGGCAGAAAGCACCTTAAGTCCAAGCCCTCTCGTTCTACATTAAGCAGGCCCCAGACCACACACAGGCAATTTTTATGGCATTGCTGCTTTGCATATTTATCTTTTTTATAAAGCAGATGGTAAGACAGAATAAAAAGTTCTCTTCACCATAAGAGGACCTTATAAATGGAAATCACTTACAATAGAGAGAATTACATCAATAAAACATAAAATAGATTTAATTGTTAACATGACATTGAACTCAATCCAAAATTAAGATTCAAAGTAAGAAAGGTTTAAGATTCCTGCCTCACTTTGTAGGAAGATATTTACTGCTCCTGAGATGCTACAATTCAAGTCCCTCCCCAATTTGTTTTTTTTTTTTTTTTTTTTTAGGTCGATAGTAGTGTTGTTCATGTTTGGTCTGATCCATTACAGATTTTATGGTCTAGTTTGACTCAGAAGGATAATTCCAAATAAGGAATCATAAGGATTTATAAGCTTAGTACTAGGAACCAAAC
Organism: Phodopus roborovskii; assembly: GCF_943737965.1. Taxonomy (NCBI): domain Eukaryota; kingdom Metazoa; phylum Chordata; class Mammalia; order Rodentia; family Cricetidae; genus Phodopus; species Phodopus roborovskii. The sequence goes on from NW_026126540.1 coordinate 15,804,071, forward strand.
ATACTCTATTTTCAAGCAAAAGGAATTTCCTTAAAATGATGAATTCATGACTATGCTATTTTCATGGCCCAAGATAATTTATAAACAGACCCAGGGATGAAGATCATGTTTCCTTCTGCTTCATTGTCAGTCCAAGAAGTGAGAAGCTCTTATGGAAAGCCTGTTCACAGATTTGTGAAGGTAGGAAGAACAGCTATCTAAGTGCACAGAGACATTCAGAGCAATTACCAAGCCCAGGTTAGGCCAGAGAGAAAGATGAAAGATGATTCTACCAAGCTAAGAATTCTGAGCTGGCCCTGGCTGATGCTGAATCTTTTTCTATAACTTTCATTCCGAGTCTCATTCTATGTTGCCGTCTCTAGAAGATCAAATTTTATTCCATCACCCAAGGTAACTACAAGTCTCCCTTCTTTCTTTATGTTGCTTTCTAAACTATGTGTTTCTGAGATACTGGCCTCTGGTTACTGTTAAATTGTGTGACATCGACCATTTCAACATGATACAATCTAAACTTGCTCCCATGGGAATATTAAAATTGTTTCTTACGAAAATGACACATATGCATATATGTGTTTATATAGATTTTATGACATCATCTTCTGGAAACTCAAATCTTTGATCTTCCTGCTCCTGTTTCTCCAGAGCTGAGATGACAGCCATGTGCCACTGTGCTCACCTATAAAACACATCGTTTTTTGACCTTTTATGTAAAACAAGCATTCTGCTGAGTGTTTTGCAGACATTACTTCACCAAACTTAAAAATAAAAAGAAAGAAGTCTGCAAAATGGAAATTATTGTCCATACTTTGCAACAGAGAAAACTGAAGCTCAGAATAGTCCAGTGATTCCTACAGCACAAAGATTAAAGGTTCCACAGATGATAGTGGACACAGCACCATCCAGCAAGAACCACAAGTTCTGCAGTTCCTCTTACCAACAGTTGATACCCAGCTAAAACCTTTTCCAAATATTTTTTCCAGACACATTTTTATTTCTTTGCTTTCTCACAGAAAACATTTTAAACGCAGTGGATTTAGGCAATGCCACTTGTGCAGCTGTCTCTCCCTGCTTAGTCAATCCTGATTTGCTCTCAATACAATACTCTTTTGTTGTTGTTACTTGGAATGCATTCCTGCCTCCCTTTGCACCTTTTTTCTTCAATTAGTACAGCTAAGAACTTCTGTACATAAGTATTTCCAATCTGAAAACACCAAACATTACACCACCCTTGCTATTTCTTCTATGTATTTTAGCCTAGTCCTATTTTTTTTTACCTTAGTCTCAGCTCTACACATGTAGCTGAGGTTTTCTTTGTCACATACTTTGCCATAATCCCTTTAAATTCATTGGGTTATGAAAGGAATTCACTGTTAATTCTCTTTCTAATCCATTCTTCATGAATCCTTCATCTTAATAAATTTGAACATCTTCGATTCCCAATTCCAATATCCATTCCTTTCCAGGGGAGCTTCTTGTGCCATATTTCAATTAGCCATCCAATTTCTAGGAGTCTCTAGAGTCTATCACTTCCTCTTCATCCTTGTTGATTTTCTTTTGTTGAGTCCCAAAATGGACTTACACAGTGTATGAACTGATATAGTATATGTTGTGGACAATCTCTTTTCCCCTTGTTTCCACTTACCTACAGTTGATGTTTCATAGTATATTGTATACATATAACCAGAGTTACACACAAAAGCACAAAATCAAAACTTCAGCCTATTTTAGTCTGATACTTAGCAAGTATTTTCTGTGAGGATCTACATACATACTTTAGATATGAAGACATCAATCTCTTTACTACAGCTGCGAAACTCTGAGCCAACCAAAGCTGCCATAGCCTATATGTAAATGAACAGACATTGCTATATTACAGGGTTCATGCCATAGTGGTCAACCAACCTGGACAATATCACCAAATTCTTCAGTTTGCTCCTTATTTCCCTTTCCCTCTCAGATTATGCTATAGGCATCAATCACATTGCTGCTTGACTTCTTGTGTTTTCTTCTTGCCCTGCATGCTCATTATCTGCCCCTTCTAGACTTTTTATAAGAGCTTAGTGGCTCTTTGTCATAAAACCTTCTGTTTATTTATGACATTTTTCAAAATCCTTTAAATTCTGTCACATCAGCTCCCATGTGTTTACATCTAATTTTATTTACATAATTCTATGTAATCAATTTAATTTATTTTTATCTATGTCTAGTACAGAAAGAGGATATAGCTTTAATATTGTCTCCTAAAATCTGCAGACACTGCATTCTTCTTTTTTTATAATGTTTTATTTAAGTTTGAAACAAGCTTGTTTTACATCTCAATCCCAGTTCCCTCACCTTCCCCTCCTCCCCTGTCTCTGCCACCACCACCTCCTAGCCTATCCCTTTTCTGCTTCCCAAGGAGGATGAGGCCTTCCATGGGGAATCTTCAAAGTCTGTCTTATGATTTGGAGCAGGGCCTAGGCCCTCTCCCATGTGTCTAGGCTGTGAGAGTGTCCCTCTATGTGGAATGAGCTCCTAAAGTCCATTTGTACACTAGGGATAAATACTGATCCACTAGCAGGGGCCCCATAGACTTCCCAGTCTCCCAACTAACACCCACATTCAGGGGGTCTGGGTGGCTCCTATGCTTGTTTCCCAGCTATCAGTCTGGGGTCCATGAGCTTCCCCATTTTTCAGGTCTGCTATTTCTGTGGATTTCTCCAGTCTGGTCTTGATCCCTTTTTTCATCACTCCTCCCTCTGTGCAACTAGATTCTGGGAGTTTGGTTCAGTATTTAGCTGTGAGAGTCTGTTTCTGCTTCACTCAGCTATTAGATGAAGACTCTAGGATGGCATATAATGTATTCATCAATCTCATTATTAGGGAAGGGCATTTAATGTAGCCTCTCCACTATTGCTTAGATTGTTAGTTGGGGTCATCTTTGTGGATCTCTGGGTTTTTGCCTTTCTATATGGTAGATACCACAAATCTTCAATTTGGATAAAGGGATCACACTACCAAAGATGTTAAAATCCATCTCTCATGACAGATGAAGATGAATACAAGGGATAGGGAGAAATTGCTTAGCAAAAGAAGCCCTTTAGAGGCTGAAGATCCTGTCATCAAATTTCAACTTCTTAGATACACCAACAACATTAGAACTCAAACAAAAAACACCTTCTATCTTTGCCTGTCATACTGTGTGAACTTTCCAGACAGATCAGCAGAGATGGTTTCATTCCATTTCTTAAGAGTTCAAATGGAAGAAAAAAAGTCAGCTTTATGCCATGAAGATTAAATTTAAAAATTTTTGGCATTTGATATTTGATTGGATGATATTAGAAATATAAACTAAGAAACTAGAATCAAGACGGAGAGAATGTTTGAATAAAATATTTTAAGAACACACTTTTACAGACACTAATTTATATGGAGGTTATTTATACTTAAGGGAGCAGTGATTCTACTCTAATTCTTATTAAACTCCATGTCTTACAGACACTACTGTCACAGACAGATAACCTTAGCATGCATATAGTTCTTTTGTCATACTGCTGAAGATAAAATATGTATGTTCTCACCTGTCATTGCAGTCCCAACACAACCAACTTTGTTTCCCCATAGCTTAATTTTATCAGAGGGATGTTGCTGTTCCTATCTGTCATTAACAATTCTGAAGCTCTAGTTTGGACTACACTGCTTTAAAACATATATAATATCAGTTGAGAACTGTACAATTGACCATAACTTTTTTATTTCAATAGTTCACATACATAAATACATATATTTAGAAGGACTAGTATATACAACATGTTGAATTATAGTATATTCTGAAATCACATGTATTCATACAATAACCTTATTGATACAATGAAAGTATTTAATAGATACAAATTCACTGAGTTCTTCCTCAGCTATGCATCCAATGTTCTTTTAACATTTCTATGAATATGAGCCCTTAATTCATCCATATAAGCCATTGTTATTCTTTTCCCAAGATGACCAAACTTAATAAATCTTAGAGAAATCAGACAAGTCCTTAGAATCACTTAGTGGAAATTGTGGAATGCAAAACTAGTCAGCCCAGTTTCTGAATGAGCATATTTAAGGGCTATACTCTATGGACTCTCAGGTTTTAAGTGAGATGTCTATCCTGTAGTGTGATAGTTACTCCTCAATTTTATAGACTTTATCCACATTCAGATAAATGAACACAACAAGAATAGATTCTAGTTTTGTAATAGATGCCTTTATTCTTTCAGTGATACAAATTCCCATTCAAACACTGGAAGCCACTGGGCTGTTTCTAATAAAAACAGAATACAAATAAACTATAAATCACCAAAAATTCCTATAAAGAATTTCCTTAAAATCAATATCTATTAGAGTATCAATTATGGATTTCTAAGAAATAATAAATGGAGTAAAATATATAGTCAGACTGTTCTATCACACATTTTAAAAAGATTTATTTACTTATTTTATGTATGTGAATGTTCTCTTGACTTTATGCCAGAAGAGGACATCAGATTCCATTGTAGATGGTTGTGAGCCAACCTGTGGTTGCTGGGAATTGAACTATAAACCTCTATAAGGGTAGCCAGTGCTCATAACCTCTGAGCCATCTCTGTAGTCCCTCTGTCACACAATTTTAAAGCTGACCAAACATCTCCTGTACAAGGTGACCCTTGGGAAACCAAAAACCAATTATTACCCTAACTGTTAGCAGGCAAGAGAAATAACAGTGCTGTTAAATGGTGTGGATAGAAATCAGTGTGTTCATTAGAGCACCCTCAATAGAAGAGAAGGCCAAGCACTCTTTCTGCATTAGCTTTAATTTGAACCATTCCTTGAGGGAAATTGAAAAACTCCAGTTTGTGCAACTAAAATAGATATTGTGATGGTTGCTTGTGCTGTTCACCATAGCTAATGGTAGAGCTACCTACCTTTATTCTCAATTTGAGGGAAGCCTTGTATATGGGTTTCATTTGGTAGTGTTAACTTGCCTGTACTTGTCCCTGTTTCCTTTCTTTGCTGGCCACAGTGATATGCCTTAAAAAGCTACACGTGTCTCTTTGAGTCTCCTAAAACCCAGGCAGCAAGCACCACATGGGTGAAGGACCCAGACATTCCTTGTTAGTCTATGAGATCACAGCTGTCTGTGGTGATGTCAAGTTTTCCTAACCCAGGAATTAAAAAAAAAAAATACCAACTTACACTCATGAATCTAACCTGCTAAATAAAATAAACACACATGCAGAAAACCAGTTTATGTCTTTATTTCTATTATCAATCCAGATTTAACTTGATCCCTTCTCCTTTTTCATTGAACTAGCAATAAACTCAACTGTGCTATGAATAGAAACTCAATTTCATTTTTCTGCATTTCTCCTATTTTCACATTTTGGTTGTAAGTCTCAGTCTTTAAGACCTAAGGAATCTCTCCAACCTGATTTAACTTGATTTAACCAATATGCTAATACTTTGCTAAACTGTATCTTCAGAGATTTCTTTTGATAATTTTCTCCACTGATCTTTGCTGGGCTTATAATACATTTGAAAACAGTACATAAAATATAAATGTGTCAAATTTACATTAGAAAAGACAAGACTGGTGTATTCTGTTTGTGACAATTTTGCTGAATGATAGTGTGTCTGCCTCATCCTTGGTACAACTTGTAGAACTCCCTGCAGACAACATTGGCTACACTTTTAGTCTTAATTGTTTTGCACTTTTAATACCTTGATCTTACATAGTTTTAGGGGATCTCATACAGAAAAAAACAAAATGCCTATAAATCACATATAGCACAGTAACTCCTATAATACATGCATTGGTAGTAACTATGCACAGCATCTGTGTCTTTTCTGTGTGTGTGAAGGTTATGGGGCAATAATAATTTAAACAAAAACAAATCACTGTTTAAAATAAGGTTCTTACACTGGAGGCCATGAAGAGTACATTCCAGGAACTTCAGAGTGAGGCAATACTTTTGACCTGGAAGGTCCTGCTAGCCCCTCTAACCATTCTAGTCTGTAAAGATTATATTTCCTTAATCCCAGGAGCAGAGAAATTCAATAATGTAAGTCTGAAAGAGCCCCGCCTTTAGTTTCTTTCAGGAAAGAGGAGTGTGAAATATGTCTACTATGAGTGGACAAGGGTGATAATTCTTGGAAATATCAGAATTTATTTCTCAATAAATTATCTTACCACATAAAGATATAAAAAGAAATCTTCAAACTGTCAATTAAAGTACCATGTTTACTTTCTTCAAATAAAAGGCTATTATTGCTTAAACTATTTGATTGAATATAGAGGATATTCTGATAAATGAAATAAGTCAGACACAGAAAGACAAACCAACATCAAATTCATAGAATTAGGTAACCAAATGACTGTAGCCAGAGGCTAGGAGGTGAACAACAGATGGAAGATATTGATCAAGTGTACAAACTTTTAGTTTGTACCAGAGATTTAATCTACTGCATGGTGAGTACAATTAGTAAAATCATGTTACATAGTTGAAATGTATTGAATTATGTGTATATGTTCTTGCAGGCACCACAAACATTTTCAGTAATTTAAGGTGATAGATATATTATTTAGTTTCATTTTGATAGTCATTGCTCAATATATGCTATAAATACAGGTTGTTATTTGCCAACTGCATCACACTAAAGTTGGCAAAAATAAAGATATAATTTTTTAAGCACTGAGAAACTCTTGGTACCATCCCTGTCACACTTGGAGACTCTCAACTATGGTCCTTATTCAGAAGAGAACCTGAGGACAATATAAGTGTATGTGGCACACATTCTTTGCTCTGCTGTCATACTTCAAGTTATGAGTCATAATCCAAAGAAGTATCTTACAAAATAAACATGTTTTTGTCATTATTGAGTACTATAAGACAGAAGCCTATAAGACACTGAAAGCTAAACAAATAAAGAAAAGAAAGTGTCCTGTTAGCCCGATGTTGCTAAGCTCTCTGAGCTGCCAAGTGCTTATACTCATCACATGTTTTTATTACATTCATCACCTCCTTTACCAAGAACTAAATTATAATTACATTGTGTATAAAATTTCCTCCCAGGAACTAAAGAACAAAACTTCTAAAAAAAAAATCTTCCCTTATAAATATACAATATTAATTAAATAATGACCACTTACTGTTTTTTGAGACAGTTCTGCCATGATAACCAGGGTGTTAAAGACTGGCTCAGTCTTCTGTAGCATGACTTTTGTTTTGTTTTGTTTTTTTCATTTTTGTGGGTTTCACACATGCTAAACAAGTGCTCTGTCAGTGAGCTACATCCACAGCCCCACATGTATTCTTATATTTATGTTGTGTGTCTCTACCAGAACTTCCTAATTTAAAATAATTCTACCCATTGCAACTATTCTACTTAGCTTGATGCTATTTCACTATTTTCTAATGCATATTAAATAAACATGCATTCATGATACATCGGTGATTTGCAGCACATGGCTGGAATAGGTGTCCCTCCATAACATTCTACATCTTCCCACCTGAAAATATTTTTCACATACAAATAATCAACTTAACTTGATTCATAAAAAATCTAAACTTTACTGGAAAAGACTAATATTAAAAGTATGAACTAGATATTCCTGGTACACAAGTTAATTTATTCATAGAAAATTACTTGAAAACTCTTCCATGTAACGTTCCTTTGGATACTAATAATCACCTCTCCCAGTAGATTCTCACATGTAACATAAAACTAGGAGTTTGAGAAAAGTATACATTTATAGCAAAATTACAAACTGACTAGTCTAAAATGTTGTCACATAATGAGAAAGATATTTTCATTATCAAGTGAGAGAACTAGATTCCTGTTTTGTGGAGGCTCTCTTGGAACATCGCATATGCTGAACATTCCAAGAATTATCTGTGGTCCCTAGAGGTAAAGTAAAGCTTGCTTCAGATTCAATTGCTATATTATCTGAGAAAGTGAAATCTGATTTGTTTGGTGACTGTGAGCTGTGGATCTTCCACAGGCTGCCTACAAACAGAAAAGGAACACTAAACTAAGATACCTGGCCTGTGTCCATGATGTCACTAGTTCACTATGGGAGTTCCGAGCTCTGTGTAAGCATTTTGCTGTGTAAGCCTTCCTAGAAATTGAACTACATAAACCATGTCCTAAGTGCAGGACTTACCCAGGAGAGTCAATTAACTATCACAATCTAGTAAGTACTAGGACACCATTTAGTGGCTTCAAAACAACTGCAGAAGTTATATGACAATAAACAGAATCATGGGCTCAGAACCTAAGTGAACCTTGTTGTAACCAAGTATTTCTAGTATTAATAAATCACAATGAACTAATTTCTGATTATTAATAACCCTATCAAATATATTACATGCATATGTAGTGCTCATTAAAATATTATTCTAGCATTAAGATGGTAAGTTTCTATTTTAGCTGCATGGTAATGTGGGATACTTTTTCCTCTAAAAATGTACTACCTTCAAAAGTGTATTATGATTATTGTTATATGAATGTAGGTAATTAAAAAATAAAATAAAGGGAAACCAAAATTTAAACATGAAAAATGTAGTGTGCTGTGGCAGCTTTTCTAAAGATTTATTTTTATTTGTGAGTATGTGTGTGTACAGTGTATGTGCTGGTCCATGGAGGCTAGTAGATAGTGTCAGATCCCCTGGAGCTGGAGTTGCAGGCAATTGAGAACTGACCAATATTGGGGCTGAGAACTGAAATTAAGTTTTCTGGAAGAATAGCAAGCATTCTTAAATGATGTTCTAGTTTTCCAGCCCCAGATGATAATTTAAAAAGCAGTTGTAGATATTTTATTAAAATAAAACTAGGATATCCTAAAATTAGTTTCATTATAAAATGTCTGTATACATATGGGGTTTGCTATTGGGGAGCAGAGATTTGGTTATTGTTTTAAAAGATATGATCTTATTTTGTAGCAAAAGCTAACATAATATTCATTGTGAGGCCAGGATGGATCACACCCATAGCAACTCTCTTTTTTCTGTAGCCTGAATATGAGGGATAGGGTATTAGCTACTATGCCCAGGTGAATACTCGTAGAAAGAAAGCCTGCACCCAAAACATAATCAGACACCAGTAGACTCCGTGTACAGTAAAAACCAGTGCTTACACAAGGCATGAAAATGCACAGGACGCCATTTCTTTTCCCCCGGTTTCTGAAAGTAATAGTAGACATCTTCCAGTACTTTCTCATTAAATCTATATCCACTTGAGCATAGTAAAGACTGTACTTTTCTGAGCACACAAGTTCATAATGGGTGTGAGACTGTGTGACATCAGCACATTTTGACTTGGTAAAACATTACATACTTTTTTCCTGGAGCAATTTAACATATTTAAACTCAATCTTCCCCAGCGTCTCATTATATGAATATATTTACTTATGAAATCTCATTGTAATTAAAATCTAGATTGTTTCTGCATTTCATTTTTTTTTATTTTCAGATGGCTAACAGTACTGGAATACATAATGTTTTTTTTTCCATACAACAGGAGTATTTCCTAGAAATTGAAATAGTAGTAAGTGATGGTCATCTCTGCCTGTCTTCTTGGGAACATTAAAGGTCATTCTTTTCCTCAGTATCCTTTGTATCCAGTATAATCAAATAAGGAGACTTTATTGATTTGATAGCAGATTGAAAATACCTTAATATTTTATGCATTCATATTATTTTCTATGATATCCATATGTTGCTGCAATGTATTATTAACCATACATATTTCTATTTTTTTCTTCTTACCATTCAAGAAAAACTATTACTATTATTTCTGTTGTTCCTACTGCTTGTCATGTACACTTTTAGAGACTCCTAGATATTTCTTTTCTTAAAACTAAAAGATAGACATTTAATTTACCAACTTCTTTAGTGCCTGGTAAACAATTAATTGAAAATATAAGCAGGAATGAATACATTGTTGTAGTTACTTCTTTTAATTTTAGAGACTATAATTACATCATTTGCCCCACCCCTTACCTCCTTCTAAATCGTTTCATATACCCTTCTTTGACTTTCTTTCAAATCCATGACCTCTTTTTTTTATTCATTGTTATTGCATGCATATATATTTATACATACTCTGTGGTTGCCTTTCTCTCTAAATAGTAATAAGAGCAGAAACCTTCTAACAGGAAGACTTGTGTAAAATAAAACAAAAAGATTTGGCAAAATTGAAACTGCAAGGACATATTTCAGTCTATAGAAGTACAGCAAAGAAAAAAACCACAGCAAAGAAATATACACACAAAAATATGAGATATCAAGGAAATGCCAGACCTTTAAAAACTCACAATTGCTCAATACTGGAAACCAAAGACAATGGGGCATATGAAATCCTAATTTTTAACAAGGATTAGTGACAATACAGAGAACTCAAGAAGCCATAGACTGCAGTAAAGAAATAAACTCAAGACCTAGGTAAGAAAGATAACAAAGAGATTTAACAGTCATCAATTTGGAGGAATGATTCTAAAACAGAGGAAAACTTATGTGGTGAGATTTAGATTCACAACAGAAATGTGGAAATGAGTTAATCAATCAAAGAAAGAAGAAGTTCACACAGAGGAAAAAATACCAGAGATGAAAGAGTCAGCTGATACAAATATACATTCAGACATATATAAAGAAAATGAAATGAATGGATTCAACAGAGTAAATGTAAGAATCCACATGTCAGAGGGCTTTGGGAAAGGAAATTTATACATTTAAAATATAGCTTCCTTGATTGATATTACTGCAAGTTTAGAGAAATGTATTTAATTCAAAATGTGTGGCATTATCTCCTTCTAGTCATTTTCTGTGACGTGTCTGAAATCACTTCATTGAAGCTAGGAGCCTTAATGGAAACATTGTACCAGCTACCCTGGTGTTGCTTGCATCATAACACAGTGAAAGGAGTATGGTTTTTCCTCCTGCAGCTGGTCTGGTCCCACCACCACGCCAACCCAAATAACACACTGATACTCTGTATTTGATATAATTCTGTTGGCCCGTTACTAGTTTCTTATCGGCTAGCTCTGTCTTAATTATTAACCCATTTCTGTTAATCTAGTATTTCCATGTGGTCTTCTCTTACCTGGGAGCCTGTCAGCATTCTGCTTTCTCCAGACTCTCCATCTTGACCCCTCCCCACTATTTCCTCTTTCCTCCTTGTCTCCTAGTCCCTCCTATCTTCCTTTCCTATTGGCCAACAGAGCTTTATTCATTAACCAGTATGAGAAACATATACAGAATGACATCTCCCATCATCTCTTTTCTGTCTAAATAAAAAGAAGGGTTTTAACCTTAACACAGCAAAATATATAACACAACAGTTATCCAATAAGAATCAAAGTTAACACTATTTAGTCCATTAACATTTAGCAAGATTTAAGAAACTATTCTATCATCTACCCTATCTTTGTGTATCTAAAGTCTAAGTAACTTATCTTTAATCCTAAGGAAAACTATAACCATAACTATCTGTCTTCAACTCCTTCAAAGACCACAGAAGGATAGTATATAAACTCTAGAAATGACAGAGACATCTTGCCTTGTCAGTCACCTGAAGTTCTTCTGTAATGTTCCATCTTCAGCTCATAGGCCATAGTTTGTCTGGCAGACTCTTCAGCAAAGTAGGAAACTTTAAACTGTCTTCTTGTATTGGCAGTTTGTCAGTCACTTTTCTCTGTGTCCTGCAGACAGTTGGGCAGACTCTTCCATGAAGCAGGAACTCTGTAGTAATGTCGATCTTGAATCAGCAGTCACTTCCTGTGGGTCCTGCATGTCCAGTTTTTACAGCACAAAGTCAAACAGTCCAGACAAGAGCAGTATCTGGTCCAAATGGCTGGTCTTGCCATATTGGAAGCAAACTTCATAACGAGTTTCTTCAATGTCCATCTTCCTTTCTGATGCAGGTGGTGTTGCCAGGAGCATTTATGTCTCACTGTCAAAAAAAAAAAAAAAAAAACCATAAACCATTTTAAATGCTATATTCTGTAGGTCTTTGAAAGGTTTCAAGAATGCCTATCCATCTCAAATACATGTCTGTATATCTAGAAATCTTAACTAACTTAACTGTAATATCTTACTATCATAGGTACTATCTATAAGCTGTATTGAATTATACATTACATTTCTAAATGAGCTATATAAACACAATACCTAAACAAAAGGAGAAATATGCACATCATAAGATTGACCTTAAGTTGTATCAATAAATGAAAATCAATTCCAAAACAAAGTATTCATATCTATACCATAATTCCTTTTTTACCTTTTAGAAAGATTGGTTGTTGTCATTAACCATTTATAACCAACCACATTTAGATGACAACAAACTAATCAATAAATGAAACTCCATTCCAAAACAAAGTATTCATATCTATACCATAATTTCCCTTTAAAAAGATATTGGTTGTGATCATTAACCATTTATAACCAAGTCCATTTAAATGAAAACAAACATTTATAAACAATATTTGGGAATTGGGGCGTAGTTCTTTCCAAACTTCTTCCTGCTGAGGGGGCGCTGTTATGGGGATCCTAAGAAGATGCAGATAACCTGGCTGTAGTCTGCAAGGCTGCCTTGTCCAGTTGTTTTGAATGTAGGATCACCTAGTACTCTGTTTCAGGGGGTCTGACTTGCTCAAACCACATTAGTCTGGAAGGAATCCACAGCTTTTTATTTTCTGTGGAAACAAAAATAGAAATCCTTTTCCCCAGTAACTTCTCCTTAGACGTAAATTTTGGAGTCACAGCATTTTTAAAATATATAAATTGAATTAATCCAGCAGCATTTGTTTTAACAATTGTTGTTTCCTCAGCAGTCAAACAATACAAAGACAATATAATATCGTACAGTATCCAGATTCTCTCCATCTTTACGTGGCTTTTTTTTTTTTTTTTATTACTCTGTTTCTTTTACTTCTATTTTTTCATTTTTTGAGACAGGGTTTCTCTGTGTAACTTTTATCTGTCCTGGAATTCACTCTGCATACCAGGTTTAATTTGCAAATCACAGAGATCTGCTTGCCTCTGTTTCTGGAGTACTGGGATTAAAGGTGTGTGCCACCACACCCAGTTCCTCTTTGTCTTTTTAAAACCATTTCATTTTTCCCCCCATGTCTATGTATATTTTAAAACACAATGTAAACCTTTAGAAGTTTTTCTTAATATGAGTCTGTCTTTACTGTAAATGTTTATATTTTTCTGGCCATGAGTCTTTTATCTGGTAAACAACAACATTGCTGAAATGAAAGTCATATTTGTTCCTGCTCTGGTTTACCAAAGATGGCAGCAGGTACTTTTACTGCCAGCACTGAAAGCTGTGCTCACCGCCTTGGTCTACGCTGCCATCCATCAAGCATGCTGCCGGTTTGGAGAAGTGGTTGCTGCCATTGCCATCTCTCATACACACCAATAAATTGTTAGCACCGCTTCTTAAAAGCCATGCGTTTTTTTGTTTGTTTGTTTGCTTGCTTGTTTGTTTTTTGCCGCTTATGCTGAGTCAGGAACCTTCCCTTAAAGGAGCCATGCAAATATCTACTTGTCTCTCACAAAGCAGAGTCCAACAGAGAAAACTGCTGCTACCAAGAAACCTTGCTTGTCTCTGTTCTTTTGTCTCTAAAACGCCTTTTTAAGCTTTTGTTACATTTTAAGTGGATGTTCTTATTAGCCACGTGGGCGCCATATGTAAGGGGTACGGTTTTTCTGCCTGCTGACTGGTCTTGTCCCGCCGCTGCTCCAGCCCCAATTAATACATAGAGACTCTGTATTAGATATAATTCTGTTGGCCAGGTACTAGTTTCTTATCGGCTACCTCTGTCTTAGGTATTAACCCATTTCTGCTGATCTATGTATTTCTCTTACCGGGGAGCCGGCCAGCATTCTTCTTTCTCCAGACTCTCCATCTTGACCCCTCCCCACTATTTCCTCTTTCCTCCTTGTCTCCTAGTCCCTCCTATCTTCCTTTCCTATTGGCCAACAGTGCTTTATTCATTAACCAGTATGAGAAACATATACAGAATGATAGGCCTATTTAACTTGTTTATATTTTCTTGATTTAATTTTGGTAAGTGATACCTATCCAGAAATTTTTCCATTTCCTTTGAATTTTCAATTTTTGTGGAGCATCCTGAGTGAGGTGACCCAGTCACAAAAAGATGCACATGTTATGTATTCACTCATATATAAATTTTAGACATAGAGTAAAGGATAGCCAGCCTACAATTCACACTGTCAGAGAAGCTAGGATATTAGGAGGACCCTAAAAGAGACACACAAGGTCCCCCACAGAAGGGGAAATGAAAAAGATCTCCTGAGCATATTGGGAGCTGGGAGGGGCAAAAGTGAAGAGGCAGTTAGGAGAAAGAGAAGGGGAGAAGAGGAAGGGAGAGGAGAACATGAGGGACCAGGCAGATTGAGTCAGGGGATGAAGAGAGAAAAGCAAGAGAAGAGATACCATAATAGAGGGAGCTATTATAGGTTTAAAGAGAAATCTGGCACCAGATAAATGTCCAGAGACATACAAGGATGACCCTAACTAACAATCTAAGCAAGAGTGGAGAAGCTATCTTAAATGCCCTTCCCTGATAATGAGTTTGATAGCTACCTTGTGTGCCTTCCTTGAGCCCTCATCCAGTAGCTGATGGAAACAGAAGCAGACACCAACAGCTAAACACTGAGCCAAATTCCTGGAATCCAGCTGCAGAGAGGGAGGAATGATGAGCAAATATGTCAAGACCTTGCTGCAGAAACCCACAGAGCATAGCTGACCTGAATAAGGGGGAGCTCATGAACTCCAGACAGATAGGTGGGAAAACAGCATAGAATTTACCCAGAACCCCTGAATGTGGGACTCAGTTAGAAGACCTGGGCAGTCTATGGGACCTCTTTTTTTTTTCCTTATTTTACACATCTGTCCCAGTTCCCTCTCCCTCCCTACCTGTCTCGCTCCCTCCCATGCCCCCTACAACCCTCCCATCCCATCCCCCCACTCCACAGGGAGGGTGGGGCCTTCCAGGAGGGGTCAACAAAATCTGTCAAGTCATTTGGTGTAGGGACTAGGCCCTCTGTCTTTCCTCTAGGTTAAGGGAGTATCCCTTCATGGGGAATGTGCTCCCAAAGTCCTTTTATGCACCAAGGATACATCCTGGTTCCACTGTCAGAGGTCCCTTAGACTGCCCAGGTCTTCTAACTGAGACCCATGTTCCGTGGGTCTGAGTCAGTCCAATGCTGTTTTCTCCTCTATCAGTCTGGGGGCCCATTAGGTCTTCCTTGTTCAGGTCAGCTGTCTCTATGGGACCTCTTACAGTAGATCCAGGGTGTATCTATTCCTGGAGCACAAAAGAACTTTGGGAGCACATTCCCCAAGAAGGGATACTCCCTTAGCCTAGAGACAGGAGGGAGGGCCTAGGTGCTACCCCAAATGAGTTGACAGATTTTTATGATCCCTCTTGCAATGCCTCATCCTCCCTGGGAGTGGGTGTTGAATGGGATGGGGGGTTGGGGGTGCATTGGAGAATGGGAGGGAGAGGGTACTGGGATCCATGTGTAAAATAAGAAAAAAATAAATAAAAACAACAGGTTGGAGACAATAAAAAAATAAAATAAACAAACATGTAAGAAATAAATAATAAATAAAGAGTCAAAGAAAACTCATAAAAAACATATAGATGCAGAGGCCCAAACATTGACAAAGAAAGCTCATAAAACCACAAATCCAGCAACCACATTATATAAGCAAAGACCTATAGAAGAACAAAAAGAAAAGTTTTTAGATAAATCATTATGAGACAACAACAAAACAAACAAACAAACAAACCTCCAAAACAAACATTGAATTTGTTTTGAGTTAAGCATCTATGCTATACATGGGAACTGACCTTAATAGTAATTTCATGCCCTATGAGAGTCCTCTGTAGACAACTAAATTTTCATTTGTGAGTGGATATCAGTTGGATATGCCTTCTGGCTTAGGGATGGGGGCTTGAAACCTAGACATTATGAAAAAATAAATTATACAAATTCATATATATATATATATATATATATATATATATGTGTGTGTGTGTGTGTGTGTGTGTGTGTGTTTGAAAAAGAAATAGTATTATTCATGTGAGATGTTGAGTTTTGAGTGATTGTATTATTTGACTACTATATGTATTTTTGGAGCTATTTCTGTCCATGGAATTCATACACTGAAAGTTCTACACATGGCAGGGTGCACTCTTAACTCCTTATTCAAAGTTTTGCATGCTTGTTTCCAACCACAGTCAGCTACAGAGTAGCTATATTAACAAAACCAACACGCAATTTTCCCTGGAATGCCAGCCAGTAGCCTTTTTGCTCTGGGCTCATTACTAACTCTTCCCTGGATCTACAATTTTTTTCATAAGAGCTGCTAGATGAATTTGCTAGGTCCCTTTACTAAGTAATTTCTAGATAACTCAATTAATGGAGATGATTGCAAGCAATTGGCTTATGAAGAAAAGGAAAAGCCCAACAAATATTCTGATCGGGATGCCCTCTCCTGGTGAAGTAACTGTCGTAGTTTTCTTCTAATGGGTCATTGTGACTCTGGTGGAATGTCTTCTCTTTGTTCCCTTGATTGTTAAATCAAACACTCATCTATACATTGCAAAAGAGGCCCTTGGTTTATTTAGTTCTCAATATTTCAGAGTATATAGCCAAGTCCTTATGAAAAGAGCTCTTTACTTTAAATGATAAATGCATGTCTCATCCTTGATGTAATTAAGAAGCAGATAAGACAGAGTAAATTTAACTGGAGAAATTCTATAGTAAAGAAATAGGACCAGGATCTGTCCCTGGTGCATGAGCTGGCTTTTTGGAACCCACTCCCTATTGGTGGTAGTGTGGTGGGGGCTGGCACGCTTAGCCTTGAGGCAATGGGGAGGAACTTGATCATACCTCAACCTGATATACCCTGCTTTGTTGACTCCCATGGGAGGGATTACTATTTCTGAGAAATAGATTGGGGAGGGGGAGCTGTAGAAATGAGTTGGGGGGAGGGAATGGGAGAAGAAGAAGGAGTGGAAACTGTGTTTGGCATGTAAAATAAAAGAAGAAATAGCAATCTGTGAACAGTAGCTCTAGAGATATAGTAGTGGTGTTAAAAGACATTCGGACTGCCCATAGCAAGAACAAACTTGTCCAGGAGAATCTTCCTCTGCTTGATTAGCACTGAGTCTTATTAAGGAAGGCGAGGTTGCATCTCCTGGGCTGCAGAGGTATTTGGGCTGAAGCTGGTCCACACTCAGCAGACAGGAAGGAAATGAGCCAGCCTGCAGGGTGCAGGCATCCAGCCCATAGGCGAGTCCACAGAGGAAGTCTGGGTGCTGCTGAGGACGCCAAGCCTGGAGCATTCAGTGTCAGTATGCTGGGAGTATAACTTTCTGAAGGCAATCACAGGGCTTGAGCAGAGCCTATGAGGTCACTGTGTTCTCTGGATACGTGGCTGGACAAAAAGCCACCACATGTTCTCACCACACACCCACATCATGGACGGAATAATGCGACAGAAGCCAGAAGGCTAAGTCCAAAGCAAAGCTGCCCAAAGGAGGGGGGGAAAAAAAGAAAAGAAAAAAGAACATTCTATGTCTTCTTCAGCGTGACTCTCGCGCCCTCTATCGGCAGAGTTGGCATTACGCGGTATTTTCAGAGTGGCTTTGTGAAGAGGCTATTTGGAAGGGAGAACCAGCAGTTTGAAATCCACATAGTGTTCTTTTTGATTCTCAGTCTTTAACTGTGAGTCTTGATTGATAAGTTCGGTTCGTGAAGTTAGTTCCTCCAATTTATGATGGTATCTTTCTTTGCCTCCTTGCTCTATCAAATATATTGTCGGAAATTTAGCATCCGCTTTATGAGTCGTCTTCAGTTTCTCCGTAGCAAACATCGGCCTTGTAAGCAGTCTCAGTTTTCTTTTTCTCTCAACCTCAAATTTGTGATCATTATTTGTCCTACGGATGATTATATTTATTTCTTATCAAGAAATAACCAAGTGCCCATCACTTACAAGGTTTTTCACTTGGCTCCTCAAGTAGGTAGATGATTTGTTTATGTTATTTGTAGCTTAAACTGTACTGTAGAGGTAAGAACAGAGATAGTATTGCATAAGGAAATGCTTCATAACCTAATTGTAACTTTGGGCCTGGCATCATGTGATGACTACTTAGAGACTCTCAGGTGAGATGAAGAAGGGCTTTCCAAAGAGAGGAAACGAAATCTGTAAAGTCAAAAGCAGAATTCCTTTAAGGATCTGAGGGTTCTTTTAAGGGGAATAGAAATGTGTTTAGAGGGAAGAGAATTAGAGAAGAAGACATAGTGGACAAAGGTCCTAGAACAATAGGAGATGACACTGTAGAGAGAATTAACCCATAGGCCATGAGAAGACTTGGAGGACATAATAAAGATGTAGGTTGTGTTCCCCAAGCACAAGTGTTACAAGTAACCACTCATTCTTGAGATAATCTTGGAACTCAACCCTATCCTCTTCCAGGCTTCCAGTTCCAACCTTGTTGGGGAATCCAGCTTGGAAAATGACACTCAAAGAGTCTCTGTTCTGTAACCTTGTGTGACTTGCTCTACATATTTTTGAGGTACAGCTTTTGCCAACTATCTCAGTCAGCTTGCTTGCTTCATGGTAATCAGATGTATTATGAAGGCACTTTCTATTTTAGTCAACTTTATAAACACCACAACACAAACCTTTCAATTGGCATATCAAAAAGCAAAGAGATCTTTATTTTAGCTCATTATTCTGAATGTTAAAATTTAATATTGGGTGTCACAACTTCCTTCAGCCTCTGATGAATGTGACACATCACTGTGGGAGCTAGTGCTTTCTGCTCAAGACAAGAAGTAAGGAAAAATTGGGATCCCACAATAAACTCAGAGGTATATGGCATTGACTTCAGAGTGTCATTTTTGGTACTGCCACTTAATGTTCCAGCATTTCTTACAGTGTCAATCTGGGACCCAAGCTTTCAGCCCATGGACTTGGCTAGGAGAAGCTTAAATCTACCCTATGAATCTAATCTCAATAACCTTGTAGAACAGGAAACCGAAGTGTCATGTCACCCGATGATGAGGAATCTAAGCTCCCTGTAACTAGCCTTCAGAAAAGGAGGCTATCACCAACATCCCAATTAAACCAAGGTACAGTTTCTTTCCCTAATATTTTGGTTTATTGCTGTTATCTGGGAATAGGGCCATATGATATTTGGGTACAGAAGTCAAGGGCTTTGGTATTTGTGGGGGGCTACCTGTAAGTACAGTTGAGATGCATTAATAGATACTTTTTTTAAAAAAATTGAGAATAGGTTTTTTGAAGTCCCTTTTTTATTTTATTTTCCTCTTATACATTACATCCTCATCTAAATTTCCCCCCTCTATTATTGAGAATTAATTTTTATATGATATATTCTTATTATGGTTATTGTTTCTCCCCACGACTCCTCCTATGTCCTCCCACCCACTTAAATCCATACCCTTTCTCTCTATCATTAGGATACAAACAGGCATCTAAGTAATTGATAATAATAACAAGAAAATTAGTTAAATAAAGACAAAAATAAAGTAGACCAAACAGAAGAAAAAGAGTCAAAGAAAAAGCTCAACAAACACACATAGACCCAGAGACATGCAGAGAAGTCCCATAAAACCACAAATCTAGAAACCATAATATACATATAAAGGACCAGTAAAGATAACCAAAAAGACAATTGTAAGCAAACATATGAGATAAAACATTCCAAAATGCCACTAAGTTTGTTTGGTGTTGGCCATCTTCTGCAAAGCACAGGGTCTGGTCTTAAGAGTCATATGTATACCCAGTGACACTCCATTGTCAAAAAATGTGTTCTGCATTTGTGAGAAGTTTGCAATTGGTAATAGCTTCTGTTTCAGGGGGGGAGGGTTTGTGTCTACTTCCCCACACAGTTCTTGGGCCTCATCAGGCTTGCTGCCATAATCTGTGTAAGTTCATACATGATTGGTGCTGCTGTGTACAGGAAGCATTGCTCCCTAGTGGTCACTTTAATCTAATTAAATACGTAGTTAAATCTCCACTCAAGCAGGACACCTTTTGGGAGTTGTTCCATTCAAGGTGCCCAGAGTCTTCACATTATCCTTCGCTGTATTGCCATAGCCCTTTTAACAAGCATCTACTGCACTTTTGGGAAGTAGATTGGTCTTAATTTTACCACAAAGATTTCTCACATGCCTGTAAGCTGTCATGACTCTCAGAATCTACTGAAAACTGTAGTAAAAAACAGTCATGAGACAGAGCTTCCAGCACACTGTTAATGGTGTGTGAGCTGACTACAGAACCCCAATACTTGAAATATGTACATTTTTCTTTGAAATAATGAAACCAGGACCTGAAAAAAATCACATATTACTGAAGTGTACATAGGGTACACAAAGGCTTCTGAGCAGAAGAGATGGAGAGAGAAAGCACAAAAATCACCAACTCAGATTTAACAGCATTTTTGAAAGGAATCTCTTTTATCTATCTTTTGAACCCAAGAATGCCTGATTTGAATAGGTAAAATGGGATATCCAGTAAGGCTTTGTCTTCACCCCTAGTCAAGAAAACTTACCTTTGAAACAGAGACTGCTACAGAAAAATACAACTAATACAAATATAGAGTTATGGAGGCAACCTCCCTTATATACATCTAAAAAACACTCTCACACTTAAGGCTCAGGAAACATTAGAGAAGAGAGGGCAGAAATATTGTAAGAACTGGAGTTTGCTAAGACTCCTAGCAATAATAGAGAGAATGCCTGAACTGGTATTCAGATTGATGAATACCCCAACTATATTCATAGAGACCTCATCCAGTAATTATTGAAACCAGACACAGAAATGCACATCCAAGAACCAGGCCAAATTCTGGGAATCCAGTTGAAGAGAGGGAGGAGAATATATGAGCAAGGAATGTCAAAATCATTATGGGGAAATCTACAGAGACAGCTGAACCAAGCTCATGGGAACTCATTAACTCTAGAACTACAACTGAACTAGGCCCTCTGTATGTGGGAGACATTATGAAGCTTGAACTATCATAGGGTACCCTGGCAATAGGACCACAATACAAATCTGGTACATAAGCTAGCTTATTGGAGCCCATTCCTTATGGTTGGAAGTCATGCTAAATCTTAATGCATGGGAGAGGGACAAGGCCTTGTTCAAGCTAATGAGCCAGACTATGTTGACTCTTCATGGGAGCCTTCACTCATAAGGAAGAGTGAATTTGGGGTTGGCTAGGGGGAGGTTGAGAAGGTATGGAAGGATGGATAGGAAGGTGAACTGTGGTTGGAATGTAAAATAAAATAAAACAATTTTTAAAAACAAATATTGTGCTTCATAGTAATAACAGAAGAAACACCCATGAAGTTTCACCAATATGATTACCCAAATATGAGCTGAATACCAATGAACATGACAAAGTGGATGGAGAAAAGCCCAGGAATACTCAATTCTATGCAAAAAAAAAAAAAAAAAAAAAAAAAAAAAAAGAGAGAGAGAGAGAGAGAGAGAGGAAACTAAGAGAGTAGGGGAAGTGGACTTCCCCAGGGAAGAGCGTACCAATTCTAAAACATATATACAAGTGACATACATACAGACTGAGCAGTATATGTTAATGTATTTAGTAATATGTTAATATAAACAAATATAGTGTAATTAATATATTATATGTGTGACTCTCTCGATGTATATGTAACATTAATTTTTAAAGAGGCCATAAATTGGAAAGAGAGCATGGAAGGGATTATGGGAGAATTTAAAGGGAGAAAAGGTAAGCCAAAAATATTTTAATTCATTTATAATCCCGTGTGTGTGTGTGTGTGTGTGTGTGTGTGTGTGTGTGTGTGTGTGTGTGTGTTGTACCATATTGGAGGTCATTATACATATTACCTGTGGTGATATATTACTTAGATGATGTATTGCTTATGATCGAATAAAGCTTTCTCTTTTTTCTCATTAAACTTGTATTTTAATGGGTCTCAAAATTCTGTGACAGATTTTTGGTCAAGTTGTTTCCATTAAAAAGTACCGATTTTGAAAACTAATAACTTAAAACTGCCACACACACACACACACACACACACACAAAATGGTCCACAAAACATTCTCCTTTCCTCCTGAAGGTTCTTTGATGCATTGTTATCATTCACGAGTCTTTCACTATTAAACTTAAACAGTTCTGAGACTCTTCCACCACTGATTAAGACTGGGGTGGCAAGTGTTAGGGATAGTATTTATTTATTTAGCCTTTTGAGCTTTCAGGGCAGGCTTGGTGACTTTGCCAGCTCCAGCAGACTTCTTGTCCACAGATTTGATGACACCCACAGCAACTGTCTGCCTCATGTCATGAACAGCAAAACGACCCAGTGGAGGATAGTCAGAGAATCTCTCAAAACACACAGCCTTGCCAGGAACCATATCAATGATGGCTGCATCACTGGATTTCAAGAATTTAGGGCCATCTTCCAGCTTCTTACCAGAACATCCATCAGTCTTTTCTTTAAGCTCGGTAAACTTGCATGCTATGCGAGCTGTGTGACAATCCAGTACAGGAGCATAGCCAGCACTAATTTTGCCTGGATGGTCAGGATAATCACCTCAGCAGTGAAGCCAAGCAGCTTCCATTGGGGGTCCTTTTTGCTATCACCAGCAAAGTTGTCTCATCTGACATCTTTGGCAGACACGAGTCTCTCTCTCTCTCTCTCTCTCTCTCTCTCTCTCTCTCTCTCTCTCTCTCTCTCTCTCTCTGTGTGTGTGTGTGTGTGTGTGTGTGTGTGTGTGTGTGTGTGTGTGTGTGTTGTATCATACCCTCTCCTGGCATATTGGATATATATATATATATATATATATATATATCCTGTGGTGTTATATTACTTAGATGATGTATTGCTTATGATCTAATAAAGCTTTCTTGAAGGATCAGAATGCAAAGCTAGCCACAACATAGAGGACTAGCAGTGGTGGTACACACCATTAATCATAGCAGCCACACTAGTTAACCATAGAAGCTTGGTGGTGGTGATACATACTTTTAATTCCAGGACTCTGACTTGGGAGTCAGAGGCAGATGAAACTCTGTGAGTTCAAGACCTAATTGAGTACACAAAATTGATCCAGCCCCAGTCCTAAAAAGAAACAGCACACACAAAGGTTATCCCAGCATTTGGGATCAAACACCTTTAATCCCAGCACTAGAAAGGTGGAGACAGAAAGAGAAAGGATATAAGGAGGAGACAGGATCTGAGAGGTTTGCTATTTCAGCTGGGTAGATGTTAAGATTTACTGGCTTGGCTGCTTTGATTCTCTGACCTTCAGCTTGAAGCTTGAACTCCAATATCTGTCAATGTGTCTTTTATTTATCATGTTACACTACCATTACCCTACCATTACCTATTTTCCTGCCAAAATATCAAGGAATATAGAGCATCATAACCCATTTTCACTAAACTGAAAACACAGGAGTAGAATTTTATAGTTACAACCGATATTAACTCCAAATGTGTCTTCCTGCAAAAATCATTTGCTGCTCCTTCATGTAAAGTAATGAAGAGGTTCTACAAATTACTAGTTAAGTTCAATATTAAGTTCTACTCAGTCACATGAATTTCTGATAATATGACTTGCTGGTAGGTTCTGTACACATTCACTCTTAAGTCAATCCAAAGAGTAGTCTCACTTGACTGTTCATCGCTGTAAAGTACTCAACCATTTGAAATGATCAGTCAGTTTCTCACTTACACCAATTAAACTTTAAGTAATAAAGATGAATATAACAATGCAACATAGAAAATCTGCTGTATATAGGTAATAATTAAGTAAATGTATATGTCAATAACATACACATATTAAAGATAGCTGAATAGAGACAATTTGTATCAATTAATAGTTCTTTCTACCTTCCTTCTGCTGTTGTGGTCTGTCAAGTACTCTTGGCCTTAGCCAAAACTGGGTGTACCAACATTGCTGGGACCACAGGGCTAACTACGGGAAACGCACAATTAGGGCAGGCGCCAAGCGAATGCAAAGTGGGGAAATGCATAAATATGAGAAGCAGTGAGTGCCTTCTCAGGGTTGCTGGAGAGGCAAAGAAGTTGTAGGGCAGAGGCAAATGTCCCAAAGCTGTGGCATGTCCATCTGGTTAGAAAAGGGACCCTGCCCATTTGGGGATGGTGGGGGAAGGAAGGGGCTTCTGCCACCTGGGTGAAAACCAGGTCCAGAGAAAATCCGGACCCCACTTCTGACACCAGATATCACGGTTTAATAAGGATCAGGATAAACAATTAGGCCGAACAGATGTTTATTCAGGGAGAAATAATTCACAACATAGACAGGTGAACATCAACAGGTTCCTGCTTCCAAGAATTCCAACGCAAGTCCTCCTGTCCCTGTGGGGCTTCTAAGAGAGTGCTCTCCCATGCCTCCTCTGAATTAGTTCCCCAGGTTACTTCCCCCTGGCTCCACCCACAATGGGTGTGGTCAGTGCCACAGAAAGAGACAAAGTGAATATCTCACTATAGACTGACAATGCTAATTTCTGAAATTTCACAAAAATCCTCTGAAACAAAAAAAAAAAAAAAGAGAGAGAGAATATAGTTTTGATATTTTTTAAATGCTTTGGTCTGTGCAGTGGTGGCACATGCCTTTAATCTCAGCACTTGGGAAGCAGAGGCAAGTGGATCTCTGTGAATCCCAGGCCAGCTTGGTCTACATATGAATTGCAGGACATCCAGGACTGCTACACAGAGAAACCTGTCTTGGAAAAAAAAAATGTTTGGCAATTTCTATAAATATAATCTATGGAGGGCAGGAATGAGGTAAGTGGAATGTCTCAGTGATATCATATTAAAATTTATGCAATATTTATTGAAAAAGAATTATCTTCTTTTGTGGATATTAATTCTAGGTTATTTAAGTTCACAAAGGTTGAAACTGACCAATTACTAATTTTAATAAAAATAATATTTTTCCTTTCAGACTAGAAATGAAATATGGTAATTATATTAATCTGTTCTCTGCTTTAATAAAGCTCTATGTCCAAGCCTATTTAAGACAGTTTAATAAACCTTACAGTTTAATCAGCAGAATGCATTGCACAGCATTAAAGCTTAAAGTTGTCATTCAAGAATATGAGAAATATCAAAATAAGTATCACCAGTTACTTACTAAAGTAAAAAGCTCTTGGGAGTCTTAGAAGTAGGCTAAACTCCAAATAAAATACAAAGTCACTTAGTTATATTTCTTCAAGTGCAGCAAAACTTGTGAAATTACAATACAGAGTTATCATATAAAAAGTTCATACTTGGTAATTGTGCTATGGAGTTATGAAAAATATTACAAGGAAATCTCCTAGTGTTTTAAGTAAGTTTCCAGTTTACAGTTTTGTGTTGGCGCATATTGATAGCTGTCTGAGGAGGAGGATGCAGATGCAGGCATGAAAACAAACCCTGAAGAGGAGAGAAGGAAAACTCTGATCAGCCTGACTTCATCAACCTGGATCAAACTTCAGGGAGTCTGATGCAAGGCCGTTTATTGCCAGTATATTTAAACACAATATATTTGGAGAAATTGTGTCCTGGTGTAATATAAGCCCTGGTGCACAAGCAGCATAATTACCTCAAAACTCAACTCAGAATACATGGCATTTCTTCCAAGATGGCTTTTAGAGATAAGCTACCTGTATTAGCTAAAGGGCCTAAGAAGTATTTACCCTGGTCTTGGTAATAAAGAGAGTATAGAAGTCATTTAGACTATTAGCCACCTCTGCTCCTGTTGTGGGAGCTTGGAAAGCTTCCGGCTATACAGATAATGTAAGGGTCATTTACATCTCTGGTCCTGGTTGTGGGAACTTGATATGGCCTGAGTCAACAGGTAATGCAGATCACCACTCTATTAATTACCTCTAATTCCCAGCTTTCTAGAAAAAAAAAAAAAAAAAAAAAACAGGTTGGAAAGAACCTGGTGCTGCTTAACATTCCTGGTTTCCCTGGAGATCTGTGGGTACAGGGACATGCCTATATGAAAAAGCACTTCCAAACAGTCACATTTGGTCAAGACAAGACCCTCCCATCATCTCATGTGGGTAGTGCTTCTGAAAAACACTTAAGTAACAATTTTCTAAGCTCCTTTGAGGAGAACTTTACAAATGAAGGTTTGCAAAAAAAAAAAAAAAAAAAAAAAAAGGAATCTGAACCATAGCCACAAAGACAAAGAGTGGGCCTTTTAGTGTAGATAAACTATTAATAAACTATTAACCCATAGTCAAAGTAAAATGAACAGTATTGTTCACACTATACTTCCTGTCTTTCCATATGTGCCACTTAGTGAGTGCAAAGTGGTTTTGGAGGCCTACACGTTTATGAAAGGAAATAAAGGAGTGTGGGTTTTCAGGAGAGGGGGTGCTAGGTGGGGGAGCTTGGAGGATTGGAGGGAGGGGAAATAGTCGTCAGGATGTATTATATAAGAATCTCTTTGCAAAATAATAATTAAAAAATTAGCTCAAAGAGTGAATATAGAATTTTCTAATGAAACATTTTTATTTTCTTCTTCAAAAACAAACCTTAAGAAGCGAATTGCTGTTTTTGAGATGTTGTTAGTAAAACTGGCCAGTCTTTCTGACACTGAATATCTGAGAGAGTTTTATTAGTAGTACATGCCAATTTACATCAGCTTTACTAACAGTAGCTGGTTCATATCAATTACCCCATATTTTACCAAACCAACAATTGTGTGTGTGTGTGTGTGTGTGTGTGTGTGTGTGTGCATTTATACACGCATGTATATCTAAGGACACCATACTGAGTCAATATTGCTCATATCTGTTTTATGGTTGATCACCTAGGATCAGGTAATCTATCAAGGTGATGGCCTCTTGAAAAGACCATGTCTCCTCTCAGCAGCCATGAATTGTCTATGGCTCTTCTCCTAGGGGTGGCAGGTTATGAGATTTTTCCTATCCATATTGAGATCTCAACAGGTGTTATCACTGTCTTGTTCAAGAGGCCCTATTTATATTTCATGGGTGAAATTCCCTGTCATATATAGAAGACACTATCTCTCAACAGATGTCCCTGGCTACTATAATCTTTTCATCTCACTTCTGAAATGTTCCCCTTAGTCTTGGGTATAAGGCTTGTGTTATAGGTGTATTAACTGATGTAAATAGGCTTTGCCCATGTGTTTATATGTTTGGGGAAAGGGAAGTCTTCTGTTGTAGAAGCTAAGGCACATGATCTTTGCATACATTTCTCAATCACTGTCCTCCATATTAGTGGCACAGAAGGCAAGAGAGAGCTGTAGTTGGGAATTCCTGTTCCCTGGGGTCACCCAGTCTGGGATAACCAAACAGGTCACCCAGTCTGGGATAACAGTATATTGGATCTGGTTAGTTTTCCTAATCCTAAGTCAGTAGTAAGATTGGATGCTCATGTATATTACAAAACATTTACTTCCCCTTCTACCCATCAAAAACATAAATGGCCTTTGCTCTTTTATTTCCTTATGAGCCCTGTTGAGCTCATAGATGTGAAATTTACAAAAGTGTGCTCACTTCCCAATCCAGGGTCCTTGTAAGTCTTAATGTTCAGTCTTGTCCACAATGAACTTCCACTAAAGTGAGGGATGTTCAGGTTTTGCTGTTCCTGCTGGTTCCTTTGGGATTGCTTCTAAATCTGTGGTGTACTGTATTCACCCATCTTTCCAGTGGTGAAGGAAGTGGTTTGCCTTGTATCCTCACCTACTGTAAGGAACTTAGACAAGAATTTGAAATTTCAGGATAGAGTGTTGCTTTTCAAGCCACATATGTTCTGGGGCTGAGCTCTGATAATGGAATGGTGAGGTTTGATGGAAGGAAATGGTTCTGTAGTTGTATGCTAGGTCTCAGTTCTTAATGAGTCTTAACCTTTGGAATACAAACTTTACTTAGATTTCTCAGGTACCTCCTAGCCCACTTCTGGAGAGAGGACTAGAGTGGGCTAGAGATGGGACTGACCCGTACCTGGAAGCTGATAGTCTTAATTTATGACATCTTCTTTCACTGTCACTATTTGAATTAATTATTTATTTCTACATCCTTACAGTTACTTCCCTTTCCCTTGAGAGACTAACCTATTCTGATTGAGGTATTATGCTCTATTGGCACTGCATTTGCAACACTAGACATTGGTTATTGTCTTTTTAAAGACAGACTATGACTTTGCCTAACCTCATCAGTCTTTCATCTGCATTTTGGACTTCAAACACCTCTTTGAAGATTCTGCCTTCTTACTATTGGGATCTTCTTCTCTTCTAGTTTGGCCTCTAACTATTTCCCCCTCATCAGGAGTTATTTTTTACTTTACCAGTTACTATATGTTTGGTGCTCCTATAAATGTCTCCATGCTTTATTCTGAAATCCATGGATGCTTGTAAAGCCTTTTAGAAAGAACTGGAGCATTGCTGCCCTAGTTTTCCTACTACTGAAAGGAAATAATTGAGGATTCTACTCAGTTCTTCGTGGATTATGTAATTTCTCATTCATCTGGTTAGAACAGACACTATTTTGACCTTGTGCCATCTGTAACTTTTGGTTAATTCCTTTACACAATTGTGTTTTAACTTGTATTCAGCTGGAGACTTGAGGAAGAGGTCTTACAAACTTCTGGCCCTTTGTGCAGTTTGTTTTTTCCAGTATTCTACTATTATTCTTATCTGTTTTGGTCTTTTTATACTTCCACTTCTGTCTGCCCAGCTCCAAAGGCCTTCGGGTTATCCCTAAGAAGACATAGACATCTCCTCACATGGTAGAATATGCACATGAAACAGTTCTCTTGCTGTCCACTTCTCAGGGATGACTGTCCTCTGTAAGCTGATGTAAGTTGATGAAAAACTTGCTTTGTCTAGTTTATCATCCCTTATGTAATCATAAATAAACTTTTTGTCATGCCATCTTGTCTAGAAGAATATATTTCAAAGTTCAATATCAAACTTTTAGTCACTCTGGTATTGAAAAAAAGAAATGCAAAAAAAAAAAAAAAAAAAAAAAAAAAGAGCCAATCATGCTTAAAAAAATAGAAATAGGTTGATAAAATTGTCATCAACCTAGGCCACTGAGATGACTTAGTGAGTAAAAGTTCAACCTTCAAGACCCACTTATTTAAAGAGAACTGACTCCACAGAATTGTCTTTAGTTTCCCTATTCCTGTCATGACATGCATTAAATAAAATAATTTAGGGTGCAGGAGAGGTGTTTAGTGGTTATGAACACAAACTGCTTTAAACAGGATTAAAATTAGAGTCACAGCATCTATGTACCTGGGTCACAGCATCCTATAATTACAGCAAAAAGGGATGTAAACCATTCTGGATTCCCTAGAACCTGAAAACACACACACACACACACACACACACACACACACACACACACACACATATATATATATATATATATATATATATATATACACATACAGAAATGCCTACACATACATAAAAATAAAATAAATCTGACTTTTTTAATTAAAATATTACACAACTCGATATTAGTACAAAAGTGTCTGTTCTTATAACGGTGTGTAACAACCAAGTTTAAAACTCAGGTTCTGGCTTAGTCTTTAAGAAAGTGATGTTATTAGTCATATTTTACCAAGTATGATACAGGTTTGAAATTGATTAATGATATGAAAAAGCCCAACTTGAAACAGATTACTATTTTCTGTCTGCTGCCTTTTTTATTGCATAAATAATCTACAAACATTTATTTCATAAATGTATGAGTATTTGTAAAATAGGAATTAGGTGACCTCTTGTCATAAGTAATATGCTTTCTTTCTTAAATTTTTATGTATTTTTAATTTAAATTTGAAATAAGCTTGTTTTATATATCAATCCCAGTTTCTGTACCCTCCAGTCCTCTCCTTTTCCCCCCACAACCCCCAACCCACCCCCTTTGTGCTCTGCAGGGAGGGTGAGGCCTTCCATGGGTAGTTTTCAAAGTCTGTCATATCATCTAGAGCAGGGCTCAGGCCCTCCCCCCGCCATGTGTCTAGGCTGAGGGAGTCTGCTGCCTTTTTAAATTTGTTCTAGACAATGTATTTCTATTGAGGCCAAGATGGATTTGAAATTACTATGCAGCCTAGGCTGGCTTGCAACTTGTAGCAATTCAGACTCAGCCAGGGAAATTTTTGGACTGTTGATATGACTCACCAACCTGGTTTAGGATAGAATTTCTAAACCTTATGTTATATATCCTAAATAAAAAATTCCAAGTCACAGTTCAAAGAGCTGAGATATTATTTTATCTATAATTTCTGTGTAATGTTTTTCATATATTAGAAGTTGTTGATATTAAATAATCAGATATCTTGAATTAAAGTTGATCTTCTCAATGCTATTGGCAGTTTTGATTATTTAGAGTTCATTAGACTGTATTGCTTGTAACACCAAAACTTCTAGCCCATATTGCTTGTAACACCAAACCTTTTGAAAAGCTTTATTCATATTGTAACAGGGAAAGAGAGAGAGAGATTCATATAGATAACATATACACAAAGAGGGAAAAGGTGGAATGGGGAGACTTAGGGGACATTGCTTGCTTTGGAGTTTATATATTGTTCCCTCATATATGAAGCTATCTATGGGCAAATACATAAAGTAAACTTTTGATATCAAAAGGATAAGCACATATGTACAGATAATACAGTAAAAATGTATATAACAAAAAGTGAGAGGTAATTTACATAGAAACAAAATTTCAGCAAACATTTTACAAGGCATATGAGTATCAAATCATCTCATTTTTTCATCTCAACAAAGCTGGTAAATTTATCCACACATACACATATATTATGCATGTCGAGAGGGCATAAACAGTAATGAAAACCTATAACTTCTGACTATAAAATTAGCTGATAATTGCAAAACAAATATTATAAGTAAAATTTAAATGTTATGTCTTTCTTTTTCCACCACAGAATGTTTATTGAAAGTTTACTAAGAATGGTTATCCAAACATTTGAAACGGGCATGCTAATGTTAAATAATAATGGCTTTAATAGAACTCTACTCAGTTCCAATTCTCCTTCAAGGCAGAAATGAGCTGCACAGGACTGTAGCATTAATGGTGATTTAAATCTATTAAGTACTGGAGGATGTGATCCCCTCCATGAGTGCAATACAGTCTTCTTAATTATAATCTGGAACAGGGGATTTTCTCAAAGTAAGGCCATAAAATCACCAAAGTCAATATCTGAGAAATTAGAAATGGAAAATTACTCTCCAACACATATTTCTATGTCGGGGGGGGGGGAAGGATCTCTAAGTATATGTCAAAGACTTTTCCTTCAATACCTAAAAATACATTAATATAAATTTTAAAATATTTTTTTCTTTAACATAGCAATCATTCTAAGGATAACCTTCAGGTCTCGTGTTTGAACTTTAAAATAAATCATAAGTGACTGTAATCACTTCTGATTTGAGGAAAAAGTAGATTCAATTGGAAATTTTAACAATGTAACATAAGGATTCATTAGACACATAACTAAACTTCAGTCTCTTTATGTGTGTTTAGGTGGAAAGAGATAAGCAGAATAATTACAGGTTTGATGGATCTAAAACTCTTTAGCAATTGTACCACTCATAGTTGATTAATTTGATGAATTGATACTCAATTTAGAAAGAAGCCTGGCCTCTGTTTTATATTTTCCTATTCAATGACTTGTAAGGAATTTGAA
Organism: Phodopus roborovskii; assembly: GCF_943737965.1. Lineage (NCBI taxonomy): Eukaryota > Metazoa > Chordata > Mammalia > Rodentia > Cricetidae > Phodopus > Phodopus roborovskii. Next base: position 15,835,837 of record NW_026126540.1, read on the forward strand.
GGAAAGTAAGTCTTTTAGGATACATGCTTAGTGTGGCTAAGCAGCATAGCTGGCTTGCATTCTCCCAACTCAGTGGTGTCTTTTCCTCCCATCATCTCCAGTCCAGGCAGGCAAACAGACTCCCTAGGGCTGCAAGAAACCAAAAGAATTAATCCAGAACTGTTTCATTTCAGAAAGAATGATGTCAAACCCTGCTCTGTTTTCCTTTTTCATTCTGTTCATTGTCAGAAAGCAGAACATTCTGCACAAGGCTGTACACTTAACATTGTATTGGTCAGAAATGAGTCACATTGGCTTTTTCTAGAACACATACAAGGGTAATTTTTTACACAATTGTGACATAAACTCACACTTAAGCATATGAATATCCAAAATACTGACCTGAATGATAACCAAATATATGTCACGTACTGAGTGATAGAACAGCAATCCAGTCTAAGGGCACTAAAGAGTGTTCCTAATCCATAAAAACAGCAAAATGAGCCAGTTAAAGCAGGGGAGCCAGTCCAAGACTAGAGCCCCAAAGTGTTTGCACTTCATAGCAATGAGATTTTCTTGATGCAGCAAAAGGAGGACCTATTCTAGCAGCAAATGCATGAACAGAAGTCCCCCAGTCAGAGCAGCTGCAAAAGAAATGAGCCCACAGCTAGCTAATTAACCAGAACCATTATCGGTACATTATTTCTAAGCTGTATATAGGAAACAAATATCTGTTACTTAGATACCATCTGACCTAGGATGATTTGTTACAGCAGCTCTGATAGGCTAATGGTTATCACCATGGTACTAAGCACAAGGCCTAGGATTGGTACCTAGAATCTGTGATTTATAAGCCAAACTATCTTTTTCAGACTTGGGCTCATTAAAAGATATATTTTCATAGATGGCATCTTTTAATTCATTTTAGCCTCCTCCCCCAAAAAAATCCTTGATTTCCATTTTAGAAAACACACACATTTTCCTTCTTTTTTTCTTTCTGTTTTCCTGGCAACAACCTCAGCTGTAAAGGCTCCGAGTGAAAATTGCTATAAAAAGAACAAAACAGGAAAGTTACCAAAGAGAATATTCTATAACAGCAAAAAACCTTTAAGTCTGACAAGGCAATGACGCTGTGTGCTAAAGCTAGAGCTTGCTGCGAGGCCACAGTGCCCAGAAGCCTTCAGAGTTAACACTGGGCACAGCTGTTTGAAGCTGCCAGTAATTAGACATCTTTCTCTCTCACAGACAAATCAGTACTGAAATTCACCACAGAGAAAATATCAACCACTTGAAAGAAGCATTTGGGATGTTTGAGCACCTCTATGAAACAGTTCTCACCAAGTCAGAGATACATATCAAGCAGAGAGCTTAGTGGTGTCCTTGTGGACAGACTGTCTCTTCCTGGACTGGATAAGCTCAGGGAAGAGCTGTGTGTCACTATCCCTGGAAATTGATCTGGATCAATGGTTTAAAATTTAGCACGTGTAAGAATTGTCTAGATAACTGCTGGGAACTTCCCTAGGATTCCTTCAGGAAGGGCTGGGATAAGATACTTGGATCTGTAGAGTCACAGGGAATGCTAAAGTTGCTGAAAAGAGAAGTAATATTTGGAACCCCTAATCTAGACGCAGATATGCCTGAAATACATCTGAATACTCAGTTAAGTGGATTCTAATTATTGGAGAGTTTGAGTTTTATAAGCTATTACTTACTTGCTATAAAGTCCTAAGATTGCCAATGGACACTTGAACTTTATCTCTTGTAATGCTTAACACTTACAAAGAGCGTTAATCCACCTGACAATTTACAGGCACAGAATATTTCATGCTCCCCAGAATCTAAGTAGTAGGCATCATCACTACCACACTTTCTAGATGACTAGGTGATGAAACATTCCTTGGAAGCTTATGTAATATGGCTCTAGATGGTAAAGCTGCTTCAGAACAAAGCCAGGAAAGAATCTGGATCTCCTAAACAGGGTTTCCAAGAATTTCATAAACTTGTAAATCACCTGAAAACCATGTTAAAATGAAGACTTTGCTGACTGTATGAATAATAGCATGAATAACAGCAAAAAGAAGTATTGCAAAAAATATTTTAATGAAATTGTTTTTCATACCCATAATGTTGTTAATATATCACAAATAGTGGCAAGAATGTACAAACATTTTGAGCATACCTATATAGGTCATGCATAGCTCATACCAAACTGAGGTTTGAGCACAGTAACAATTATTTGATTAAATGAGGTAAAAAGATTTCACAGACAGAATATAATAAGAAACATAATTTATTTTGGCTAATAGAAAAATCATATTCCATTTTTAGTCAACCCTACGAAATTCAACTTCTTTAGACTCAGTATGCAATGAAAATAGAAATGTTATCAATTTTCTTGTCAAAGAAGGACCCAGCAAACAGCCTAATTTACGCTGTGTACATTGTGCTTAAAACTGGGTTACTTTAGACAAAGAATTTACATATCATTGTCCTCTATGAATTTACTTGAAGATGCACATCTCTAAGAACATATTATTTGGTTTATATTTATAAAGTTAATAAAACCTACATTTATTTTCAAGAATTTATTTTTACTTTAAGGCATATCTCTCAATATATTAGCTCACATTGTATAATACAGTTTTTAAGATATCATAGAGAAATAAAATTCAAAAATCAAGGGTATATAACACTGAGATATTGCTACAAAATCAATGCTGAGTTTTTGGTGTCTTTTTAAAGAAGTTCATCTTGGCTTTGGTATTTATCATTTAATTAGAGACTGCTTTATTCAGGATATTTGTCACTGCAATGGAAATGAACCGAAGACACCAACTGCTCTATTTTCATTTAGCTAGTATTGTTGGTCCCTGGAATAAATTCATCACCTCTATTCAGTCTTAATCAGTGTGTTCTTTCTATTCCTCTTGTTTGCCTGAAGGCTTAGAGATGAGATAGCCACCTTTTATGGTTGCTACAGAAACAACTTTACAGGCTGCTGTATACAGATTTTTATTTTATGTTTTATTTATTTATATTTTTGGTATTATGTTTTTTGTTGGGAGGGATGGTGAGGAAGGTTTGCCTGTACTAAGAACACATTTTTACCACTGAGTTATACCTATATATCATTAAGTTAAGAATTAAAATAGCACCTGCTTCACTTGGTAGCAGCTTTGAAAGGAATTGTTTCAGTTCATTAGCAGAAAAATTTCTAGAAACCAGGATGATAGCCCAAGGTCTAGTAAAGTGTGAAAACAGTACGGAGTAGAGTGACTTGGAACTGCAGTTTGTATTACTAATAAAGAACAAGGATGGATGGTACCTATGCAAGCAGTGTGCAAAATCCCCACCCAGGAAAATTGATCTTGTTCCTGTTACAATCTGTCTGCAGAACCTCCTAGAATCTAGGGGTCTTAAGAGATATAGGATGTTCAAGAAAAGAAAAAAAGAAATTCATCACAATAAAATGTATAGGCAAGCAAAAAAGTTGGAAAGAATTTATTTTAACTTTACTCTTTAAACTTGGGAGGGAAAATCAAATAGCAAGGGTCTTTGAAACATTTATCTTAATTTGCACAGTGAAATTCCTTCACAAATGTAGATTTTCCATTTTTAGTGTTTGTTCAGAACATACACAATTAAATCTTAACTTTTCCTATATATAAGTAAAATATGAAGCAAAAAAAGAGCACAGGCAATATGTTTAAAATAATTAAAAGATGGTTGGTTTTCATTATCATCATATAGTAACTACTGAAAGAATATCCTGATATGTAAATGAAATGTGAAATGTGCTCATATCATAGTGGCCATTGGCTAATAAGAACACAGTGACTGAGTATCTAGAATGCATTGCCTGTGGTCTGTCATTCCTTTCAATTTTTAAGTTAGAGACTAGAAAAACTGAACTATATGTTAATTGGTATATTTCTATTCATTGAAGTAAAATATTTACCATTGTTGTTGGGCTCCTTGCATGGTATTTTAAACTATTTTAACCTATTTTTAAGTCTATTGTTGTATCATAAAGTATTTTACATATTTTAAAAATCTGTCATCTAAATATATTCTAGCACTTATTTTTATCAAAGAGATTTTAAGGCAAATTTACCATTATAATCTCTTACTTGTTCACAAGTTAAATAAAATGCTTTGACAAGTTTTCATCTTTTACTTGTATGAAAGTCATCATTATGGCATTTGAATTACACTTGACAATACATATCCCAGAAGCCGTGTACTGTGGCCTCCTCAACGAATATCCTTCATCAAATTTCTTTCCTATTGTACACTCATTTTTCTCCATTGCTGGAGAATTATGTTAGGCTCAATCATGATGGCAACTCCATCATCCTAAATTTCACTTCTGCTAGCCTCAATGTCCACAGAAAATTTATAAGCATTTCTTTATAAGTTATAGGTAAAATGGCATGTCCAGAGCTGACATATTTTGAGCAATGGTAGTAGCCATAGAACTTTGTTAAAATTGACATGAGTATTACCAAAGAAAATGTTGCTGTGTTGCTGCAGAATGACTTGTTTCTCTTAGTTCTTTTCCTCATTTTTAACAGCTTGTGACTTTGACCTGGAGGCAGAAGCAGGTGGATTTCTATGAGTTTGAAGCCAGTCTGGTCTACAGAGTGAGTTCCAGGACAGGCTCCAAAGCTAAACAGAAAAACCCTGTCTCAATCCCCACCCCCCAAAAAAGAAAGAAAATTGAAACTAAAAATTGAAACAAGATGTACATGTATGTGTGTATATTCTTGGTTTATAATAGGTATAATTTTTCAGCTAGTGCTTCTGTGGTATATCTTTAATTAATATGAATTTTAGCCTTTGTTTTATCCAAGGCACTTTCATAATATGAATGAAATGAGCTTCAAATGAGTGAAATATACTCTTTAGTCATACTTTGTTGTTAGGTGTGTGTGTGTGTGTGTGTGTGTGTGTGTGTGTGTGTGTGTGTGCTGTGTGTGTGTCAAGGCATACAGGTGGAGATCAAATAAAACTGCAAGGTGTCCAGTTTCTTTCTCTTTGAACTCAGTTTGTCAGGCTTGGCAGTATGTTCCTTTTCCTGAAGAGACATTTCACCAGTCCACACTTTCTAAAATGCTCAAATTACATGAAAGAATAAATGAAAGTTGTGGAATTCCCATGCATTTTTATGTTACCCATCTGACATGTGTTAATGGTACTAAGTGCAATGACCAGTCGTTTGTGTGTGTGTGCCTGGTTTAACATTGGTCTCACAGATCCCCAGTACAACAGTGAATACACTGGGCTCCATAATTAATGGTTTCATTCTAATCTGGTAGAGAATGCTGCCCTTAGGAGGACGTTCCTTTCCTTGCTGTCGGACCTGCATGAAAGCTATCATTAAACAGCTAATGTCTATCAAACAGCTAATTTGTTAGGTGTGCTCTGAAGTGCAGAACTTCAGACTGGGCTACAGAAAAGACAGGCAACGGGACAAGATGATATGATACAGATGGAATGTTACCTATTCCTTCTTTGCATTGTACTTGGCTCACCCAAGTGTTGCTGTTACTGTTCTCATTATTTTAAGCCATAGATTCCCAAACAGTTTCTGGCATGCTGTCCTCAGCAAAGAAAATTATAAAAGCTTAGGATGAGGGGGGATATTGGCTTTATTTTCCTTCTCTGTAGGTCTGGATATTTCAAAAGGAAGAACAATGAAAAAGTGAGGTAGAATCATTATCAGGCCTGTAAATTGAAGAATATAAAAACAAAAAACGAAGCTACATATCTGCTGAGGGTCCTCAGGGAACAAGCATGCAACTCTCCTGCCACTTAATACATGAAGGTGCTGACCCAGGCAGGACACAGTGTGGTTGACTGAACATCATGCTCCAATCAGGTAACTAAAGCATCTGGAGTCTAAATGTCGTTGGATCTTTGCTGAATATGCTCAGTATATATGTAAAATGCTCAGTACCCAGCCCAGGGGTATCAGATGTCCGCTACTATTGGAGCATGCCTCTAAGATGCCCTTCTTGTTGAAATTCATTCTTTTTCATGTAGCTTCTAAGAAAATTAAGTTACTCTGATTGCCACTGATCAGTGGGGGCATCAAGAACAAATTCCTGGGTCCTTTCTTTCCAGCTAAAACTTCCTGCTGCAGTCTGAGCATGCCCAGAGGCAGTTCTGTCACTCCTATTACCTTCTTAAACATGTTCCATGAACTTGAGCTATTGTGTTCCCAAATGTGTGTTATCCTTCCCTTTTGAATTATGGTCTTGAACAGAGCATGCTCGGGACTATACACCTAAGGACACAAGTTTGGACATGCGCTAATCTGACATCTTATGGTCCTGGCCCTTATTGTTCTATTTCTCATAGTATTCCAAACCTTCTACTCAGCTCCACATCTCTCTAAGGCAGTGATTCTCAACCTTGCTAATGCTGTGACCCTTCAATACATTTCCTTATGCTGTGATGACCCCAACCATAACATAATTTTCGTTCCAATTCATAAATGTAATTTTGTTACTGTTGTGAATCAAATATCTACATTTTCAGAAGGACTAAGGCAACACCTATGAAGGGGCAGTTTGACTCCCAGGAGGTCATGGTCTATAGGTTGAGAACCGTTGCTCTAGTGGTTATCTACTCCACAGCTTCAGGTTCCTACAACCCAGTTTCTATAGCCCATAAACCATATGGTACAGATTATCAGAGACTCCTCTCCTTATTCCCTAACTGCATGCTTCTCCCTGTATCATTGGTCCATTTCATCCAAAGTATCAAATTGTGGGCACTTCATTATTCTGAATATTCCTATTTTCACTTGACTCTTGATTGATGGCCCTATTTTCCTTCTAGCATTGAGAATTTGCATTGCCTCCTTTAAGTCCTGTGCACTCCATGAAGCTTGTTTTTCAATTTATTTTCCCCAAAACTGGACATAGTTTTCAATTTTCCAGGTGTCTAATTTTTTCTTCTGTTTATTTTAGATTTAATTTACCCTTTTTTCATAATCAACAAAGATTACTGTCTGATTTTAGAAGTATTTTAATATACATTTTTAATGCCATGTTTCCCTAAACTATGAATTTTGGTTACAAGCCTCTAATTATTTATAAGTTCTGTCATTTTTTATTATAAAATATTTTAAATTTGTCTTCAAATTTCTCCTTTTATCTACATACTCTTCAGAAGTACTCAGACTTTGGTCTGTTGGATGTCAGATGGCTTTTAAAATATTTTTCTTATTTATTTATTGTGGTGTGTGTGTGTGTGTGTGTGTGTGTGTGTGTGTGTGTGTGTGTGTGTGTGTCTATGGGTGTGTGATTCCCCTGTAGCTTGTGTTAAAGATTATTGTGAGTCACCTGATAAAAATAGGACTGTGCATTGGTTCTCCAGAAGAGAAGCAAGTACTCTACCACTGATTCATTTCTCAAACCCCTTAGCTCAGTTGTGAGAACATTCAAGAAAAAAATACAAAGTTTCAATGCTATAATCTGGAGATAAAATATATAGGGAATAAAGGTAAGAATGCTGTATTGTTTACTTAAGATTTTTTAAGAGAGTAGAATCTAAGAATTCCCAACACAAATGCAAAGATAACTCTAACTCTGTGCACCGATAGCTGTGTTTTATTCTGTTTTTTATAATCTTACAACTGTATGGTTTTTATATAGCTGTACCTGGAATAGCTAAAGAAAAGATATATTAGATTTCACCATTGCAAAAGGTTCTTCCCATTTTCACTTCAAAACACATAGTGGGGACTTTTGTGAGTCTGAACCTTTTGCTGTGGAGGCATGTGATGGGGGGGGGGGGTAGACTTGTGGTCATCTGGAAGGAGGAGGGAAACAGAGGAAGAAAGGATACAGGAACAGGGAGAGGGAGAAAGCTCCACAAGAAACAATCCCTAAGAGTGTATCTATAGCATTCTACTGTGATTTTACATAGTAAAATGAACAAATATTACAATCCAAATACACCCCTAAAGTATCCAAAAGTTTCCAAAGTGATGTTATGAGCTAGAGTCCAAGCTCCAGAAAAGAAGCATGAGGGAAACATTTTTTTATTCAAACCATAGCAATATGTATTATGTAAGTATGTATGTATGTATATGTGTGTGTGTATATAATGTAGTTATATATGATTTTTAAAAGCACAAAAAAAGAGAGCAGATCTATAATACGTGATATCATTTATATGGTTATCTTTTCAATCTTGCTTTAAAAGAGTTACAGTTGCAGGAGCACTGAACTCAGGACAGTTGTCTGAGCATGACTCCAGTCACATGGATTTGCAGCTTCAGTTCTCTGTCTTTCAACTTTTACTTCTGGGAAATGATGTCAAACCTCCAGAGGTATTGCTTTCCTGACCATGAGTTCATATGTAAAATACTTAGTATGGTATGCTGTAATTTATGCTGTAGCATATACTAGGTGTCCAGTAAGCCACCTTATATAAATATATGGATTGGCTAAGTTTTTCTTTAATTAAGATTTAATTAATTTTTACAAGCGCAAGTATTCAACAAGAAGCCACTTAAAATACAAACCCATTGACTTGGGGTTAGGTGAGTTTTAGGTGAGTCTTTCCATGGTGAGGGGATAAAAAAGTAGTATCCATTTCCTCTTAAATGAATTAAGTTTTTTGTTTGTTTTTTATTTTACTTTACATAATTTACTTTACATAATTATTTCACTTTACCTATCAATCCCAGTTCCCTCTCCCTCCCATCATCCCATGCCCCTACCAACAACCCATCCTATCCCCCATCCACTTCCCAGGGAGGGTGAGGCCTTCCATGAGGGATCATCAAAATCTGTCAAGTCATTTTGGGTATGCCTAGGCCCTCCCTCATATCTCTAGGCTAAGGGAGTATCCCTCCATGGGGAATGGGCTCCTGAAGTCCATTTCTGCACTAGAGATATATCCTGGCTCTATTGTCAGAGGTCCCATTGACTGCCCAGGCCTCCTACTGAGACCCACATTCAGGGGGTCTGGGTCAGTCCTATGCTGGTTTCCCAGCTATCAGTCTGGGGTCCATGAGATCCCCCTTGTTCAGGTCAGCTGTTTCTGTGGGTTTCTCCAGCTTAGTCATTACCCCTTTGCTTATCACTACTCCCTCTCTGCAAATGGATTCCAGGAATTCAGCCCAGTGTTCAGCTGTGGGTGTATGCCTCTGCTCTGTTGGTACTGGGTTACACAACAGAATACTACTCAGTGTGGAAAAAAAAACAGAATATTGAAATTCACAGGCAAATGGATAGAACTAGAAGAAACCATCCTGAGTGAGGTAACCCAGTAACAATGAGAAAAACATGATATGTACTCACTCATATATGTATTTTATACATAAAGCAAAGGGTCACCAGCCTACAGTCCACACTGCCAGAGAAGCTAGGAAACAAAGAGGACCCTAACAAAGATATACACAGACCCGCACAAAGGGGGAAAGGGTCAAGATCTCCTGAGCAAATTGAGAGGGTCGGGAAGGGAGAGAGATTTAGGAGAAAGAGGAGAGAATAGAAGGGGAAAGGAGCACATGAAGGAGCAGGAAGATGTAGTCAGGGGGAAAATAAATTAAGTTTTTTAAATGACAGGAGATTTTGCTACAAAGGGGGAAAAAATCATTGGCAATCTTTTCTCCAAACTGCCATTTCCAGATACATCACTTATTTCAAGTAGTGTTGATAATATTCCTGAAAATGTTGTATTGTAAAAAGTGTCATCTAAAGCAGTCTGTCTCACAGGAGAAACATCCCTAAAGTCTGGTGCTTTGGAGGGGGAAACACAGAGAGCAAGAAGGACCTTCTGGTACTCTGTTGTATGTTCTAGAATCACACTGTCCAACTGACATCAGCTAGTAACATGTGCATAAGTAACTCTTAATTAAAGTTTAAAATTAGAATCTAATGCAATTTAAAGTATCCTCTGCTTACTTGCTAACTACACTCAAGCCATCAATGCGTAGATGAAGAGGGGAGCTTTATTTTGAGAGAGAGAAAACAATCATAGAAACACTGCAATTACTCAAGAAAGTGATAACAATGTCCAGTTTGATGGACTAGCAAAGAACAGAAAGTTGTCATCTAAGGATAATGGCATTCAGAATAACACAGGTCTCTCAGCTTTGGGAGGATGTGGAAGACCAGCCTTTCTGTCTTCTAGATAACTGAATGTCAACTTTCAAAATAGCACTCATCAGCTCCCCATGGGATTCAATTCTCTGTATGTGTCAGCAGGTTTTTCTTTGCCAGGAAACTCACAGCATCTTTAGCGTCATCAAGGTTTTTAGGCTGACTACAAACCGGAAATAGAATCTGCCCATACATATTTATTGTGGGCATAATTATGAGTGAGTCAGCAGCCTTGGAGAAAGTAGCAGACCGATGCCTTCTATCTATATTTCTGGAGTTTGATTTAGATCCTTTGTTCTTGTGAAGGTAACTGGGATCTATTCATTTAGTGTTAGTGAACACTATTAAATTAATTTAATTTTTGCAAACACTCTTTTGTTAATCGAATCAGAATACAAGGGTTTTTTGTTTTTTGTTTCTTTGGGTTTTTTTTATATGAATAAGAGGTGGTAACTTCACTTTGAATCACATTCAATTTAGAAGCAAATGTGTTCTATTTGGCTGTCATGGGAAGAAAGAGTCTGGCTAAGGCCAGTGAGAGAATGAGCACCAAAGTTCATAGGTTTCCACTCTGTTCTGACCTTGACACATCTTCCCAAGGTTTAAAATCTACCCAGACCTTCCTAGGAAGCTCTGGTGTCAGAGAATTATGAAACTATGTTTTGGTTTGTTTGTATCTTCTTATTATAACTAATGGTGCATTAGGAATCCAACCTATAGCTGCATACATACTGTAACATTGAGATAGATACCAACACTGCATTAAAAAAAATACCTATTCACCGTACATTATGTTGATCATGCTCTGGTTTCATACTGGTGAATATTTTACAAATTAACACTCACTTTATGTGTGAGTCACATGTCAACCTACAAGCACCTGTTGAGGATTTCTGGAATTAAACTCATATCATAAGGCTTGGTAGCAAGTGCTTTTATTCAATGAGTCATCTTCCAGACTCCTTGGTAAGTATTATGTCTACTTGGTTATAAGTAGTCACTAGGCCTGACTTTGGCTGAACTAAATAAATACATAAATGCCATGACATTAATTTTCAATATATGCAGCATCATGTTAATATGGAAATTTGACAGTACCAATGGTTCACTATTTAGTCAGATAGAGGACACACATATACAAAACACTCTGGTTTTCAATGGTCTTAAAAGGGCCAATTAGGGTTCAAAGGATGACTTTATGCACGTGCTTGTGTGCTGCTATGCAACTGAGTGGTGTTCCTTGTCATCTAACCCAGGAGGATCCCAGAACTGATGGAGGGAACACAAACTCCTGTAGAGCACTCCTGAACTGTAATTTAAGATCCATTATTGTCCTTTAGAATTATTGGAAACAGACTAGAGAGGGGTAATCTTCATTCAGTTCTTATTAAAACTATCAGAAATTCCCCCTCCATTCTAACAAAGTTCTAAAATAAAATAAAACTACTTCAAAGTCTTCTGAAAATATGACAACTCCTCCTTGAGGCAAATTTATTTTGTCTCACTTTCACTAGGCTTGATCTGGAATAGCTATCATTTGTGATGTATGGTGATTAAGAACTCACAAAAAAGATATAGAACAAATCCAAAATGAAGCCAAGCATTCCGGGCTTGTTGTTCTGGCTATGGGCTAAGGGAATAGTTAACACCGTGGGTGTTGTTGGGGTCTACTGTAGCCTTTGAGTAATTTTGAGAGAGAAATAGGCAAAAGAGATTGAAAGGAGATAGTAAGTTTGAAGAGGACTTCCTACTTTTGTATTCACCAATTACAGTTCAAGCAAAGCAGCTGCAAGCTAAGGAGGCAAAGTGCACTGGGAAATTGTCCCTTACAAATGTGCCTCTTCTCCAGCTGTTAAATTCCATTCAAATGCTCCATCCTTGCTGTCTATCTTGAATATTTTCTCTTGACAGCTGCAGAAGCTCTGTGAGGGAATGTATTATATGCAAGAAAACATAACATCATTTTACATATATAGTCAATTTAAAAGAAATTGCAATGTTTAAAATATCATGATGGATATGTTGTAATAATTAGAACAACATATTTCCTTGGTATTAGAATCTGCAATCTTCTATCATAAAATCCAAGCCTTTTCTAGGACACAAGATGTATTTAAAGATAGTTGTGCATATGCTACATCTAAATATGTACCTAAAAATATTTTAGAAGATACTTAAAGAAAAATAAAATTTGAAGTTTTAGGAGTGATAGGTGTGTCTGTAATTCTTAGCTAGTTTAGATACACACACACACACACACACACACACACACACACACACAAATTATAAAGTAGCCCATGCAAGGTAGCTATTTTTACAGAGGAAGAATTATTCAGCTCTAGGAAAGAAACCTTTATGTCTCCAGTCTTACAGATGAAAAGAATGACACCAACAAACCTGCCAGGTGACAATGACTAAAAAGTGATTAATGTCATAGGGTTGAAAGGTGCCACTAAAGACAGTATGTGTCAGCTTTCTAATCTTCAAAGGAGTGTGTGATGGAAATCATATATTTCATCCATTTTGATAATGCAAATTAATGTTTCATTAAACTTGAAGTCAATTTTCCTCTAAGCAAAAATTCCTGAAGAGATTTTGTACCCTTGCTTTCAGAATAAACAGATTTCAAAGACTCTAGCCTGAATTTCAGTAATTATTTGGGTGGTATTTATGTAACAATGAAAAGAATACATGTTTTGCATTTTGCATTTAAAACTGTCACCTGTTTGTGGTTTAAACCATATTTTGTTCTTTGATATATGTCTGTCTCTGGAATGAGGTAAGGAGTGAGATTCTATGTCAGAGTGAAGCATGGGCAAAGCTTGAACCCGCATCAGTGAGGAAGAACACAAGGAGTAGAGTTCATAGTAATAATATCACCATGGACAGGTGAAGAGCTGAAGAAGATCCATAGGCCTGACTCCAGGCCTTACTAAAACACAGGCAGATCTGCTCTGAAGCTGCCAGAACACATCTTCAATAGCCAATCCTGAAGCCACTAAGCTGGCTTAATGTACATGAGCCTTCCTTCACCCCACCCCATCCTTCCACAGGGCTGCCTTATGTTGCCCAGGATGATGATGTGGTGTGATGTGCTATATCCGCCTAGGAACTCTTACAGACCATCTTCCCAACAACAGAAATCTAAAGTATTGTCTTTGATATTCATGAATACTAATAAAACCTACACTTCTTTTTTTTTTTGCATATAGAGTATTTTTTATTTAATTTTATATAACAAAGTCCAATTAAATGAAAACAAACATTTATACACAATATTTGGGAATTTGGGCGTCGTTTTTTCCAAACTACTTCCTGCTGGTAAGGGGCGCTGTCTTGGGGGATTCGAAGAAGATTCAGATATCCTAGCTGTAGTCTGTAGGGCTGTTTTGTCCAGCTGTTTGGAATGTAGGATCAGCTTGTACTCTGTTTCAGGCGGTCTGGTGTGATCAAACCACATTAGTCTGGAAGGAATCCACATCTTTTCATTTTCTGTGGAAACAAAAATAGAAATACTTTTCCCCAGTAACTTGTTCTTCAACTTAAATTTTGGAGTCAAAGCATTTTTTTTTTTGTTTTTTTTATTATTTTACATGTCGATCCCAGTTCCCTCTCCCTCCCTCCCTCCCTCCCCCCAACCCCTCCCTCCCTCCTTCCCTCCCTTTTGCCCTCTCTACCCTCTCCCATGCACTCTAAACACCCTCCCCTCCCAACCCCCCACCACAATACAATATGTAGGGGAATGCCATCCAGTTGGGGTCATGTAGATCTGACAGGTCCTGTGAAGTAGGGACTAGGGCTTCTCTCCTATCTCTAGAATAAGGCAGTTATCCCTCCATAGGGGATATGTTTGCAAAGTCCTTTTGTGCACCAGGGATACATCCTGGCTCCACTGTCTGAGGTCTCTTAGGCTGCTCAGACCTTCTGGCTGAGACCCGTATTCAGGGGGGTCCGAGTCAGACCCCTGTTGGCTTCCCAGCTATCAGTCTAGTGGCCCTTAGCTCCTCCTTGTTCAGGTAAGCTGTCTCTATGTACTTCTACCGCATGGTCTTGTCCTCTCCATCTGCTTCTGGGTTCTACTTTGACTCAGTGTTTATGTATGGGTGTTTGCTCCTGTTTTCAACAGGCATTAGTTGAGGACTCCATGGAGAAGTTAGTTGTTGATCTCACTCTCCGGGAAGGGCATTTATGATAGCCTTTCCACGGAAGCTGAGATTGTTAGTTGGGAGCAGTCTTGTAGTTCCCACGACCTTTCTTTGTGTTCAACTTTATCTTCAAACCAATATTGGCTCCCTCTTTTATGTTCTCTCTCTCTGTCTCTGTCTCTCTCTCTCTTTCCTATTTTCCATTCCTAACCAGGCTCAATCCTCCTGAAAACCTACACTTCTACGGTTCTTATCCCTATACCTTCTTATTCTGGCCCATCATACAGGACTTCTGATAAAGATGATGTACCCTCTTCTTAAAACCAGCCTTTGTGCTTGCCACTTTTTATGTTCCATAAACTTCTCAACAATGTATTAAAATCATTGCTGAAATCTCTGGGACTTGTTGTAATAGTTTTCTTTTGCAACTTATATTATAATTGTTTGCTTCCTTAGTACACTTTACTCTCAAATTAATGTTATTTAATTCTAGTCTTTCTAGTATTTCTAGTGTCCAAATACCTCTTTGTTATTGATAATTTTCAAGAAATATTTATTGAGTACATTGATTTTTTTAATAAATAAAATAGTAACCACCTTTACTAAAATAACAGCTGTTTTGTTATGCTATCATTTCATTTGCCACTTCAGTGGATAATGTCTTATTTACATATTCTAGTTAGATTACAAATTGTTATTGTATAACATTATTTCTGGGAAGGCATGTACGGATCACTATGGGTAGAGAATCTAACCAAAGTAAGGATAGCAAAAAAAAGTCCAAGTAATGACTTTTTGGTGTTTATTTACAGTAAAGACATGACCCCAAGATAGCTACTCCAGCAAAAGCCTACCACAGCATGACTGATGGTACACAAATCTGGAGCACACTGCACATACCCATCAGGCACCTCTGCAGATTGGAGCATATCTCCATGGGCAGTTTGGGCATCTCTGTTTTTTCCGGTCATCTTACAGGCTTGGCTGGCCTGGGAAGCTTCTGGACGCCTCAGCTTTTCTGATAGTATTTTTCAGCTGTCATTTGGGCTTAAGTAAGCTTTGGGAAGTAGGACCTAGTTAGATCCTGGTAATTTTCAGGAAATTTCTAAAGCTTGTGAGTTGTTTGCTTCCTGAGATTAAAGAGCTTGCCTCCAACACAGAATGCTCTATCTCCCTTTAGGACACACTGTGCCTAAAGGAGCTACCCTGCAAGATAGGATGCTTTACCATGGAGGGATTTTTCTGCATAACAATTGGTAAGAATAAAACACTTACATATTATTTTTTAACATTGAGTTAAATGCTTGCACATGTTTACAGCTGACTGTTTAGTAATCCAACTAAATTGAAATTGTTTTTAAACAAAACAGAACAAAAATGAGCAAAATACCCTTAATACATCTCCAAGTATGATATCTGAGATCATATATTTCCATTATTTTACCATGATGCCTGCTGTCTTGAAGCATACTCAAACCCTTGGTACTGTAATTACATTCTATGTTTCTTGGATGTTAATTAAGCCTATATCAAAGCATACAATGTGTAGAAGTATTTGTGAAAAAAATTTGTAAGTTAGTATGCACATTAGTAAGCCATATTTTCTGCAAGGATTACAAAGCTCCCAAAAAAAAAAAAAAAAAAAAAAAAAAAAACAATTCGTTCTTAGAGAATGTTCTATTATCTCCCATGATCCAGTGAAAACTTGAAGTTATGCTCAGACCCTGCCCCCAGAACACGCTCCTTCCCCCACTCCTATTTCCTTGTTTATTTCCTTCCTTGATACTTCTCCTCTTGTCAGTGTGTCCTGCTCTGTGACACTGCTGCAGCCCAGAGCCTTTCAAAGGCACATCACCCATACATACTGCTTCTACATTGTTTCCTGGAAGAAGTGTTGGTGAGGCATGTGTAAAGGTTCCTAGGAAAGAACTCAGGGTAAATCCCAGAGTACTTTGGAGTTCTCATCTCTTCTGCAGCAGGGTTGACTTTTAAGGTTTGTAACTTGGAAATCACTTTTGATATCTTTGGTGCCCTTTGTGCATGGAACACAGAAATTCTAACAATCTTGTGCCAATTTCCTAAAAATAATATTAGGTTCATCTTAACAAAGCCTTTTGCTCTGTGAACTTCTGAATCAAATTCAGAGTTTAGTTAAGCCTCCCTCTTTGAGGCCTCATCTTCAGAAATGCTTTGGGCTCCTCATTCCTCTAGCTTGAGTCTCTTTTTCCCAGGCAGTGTTTATCATTCTTTGCTAACTGAATTGGCTTCTTTGGGTCCATTATAAAGTCATCCTTGTTAAAGAAACAATTCTGTAATTTAACTGAAAATACACTTAGCCAACAATCTAATGTAACACTTTGAATACATTGTGCTACTGATTTCCCCTGGAGTTTAAAAAGCTCCAACTTGGCTGCATTACTGTAAAAGAAAAAAAAAATCTCAAGTGACAAAATGACGTCTGTAATAGAATCTTGAGTTGTAATAGGTATATATTTGAAACATGACAACAGTAAAAATGTAATCATACTTGTAAATTCATCAATTTATCTATCGACTACAGATTAATTTTTAAATTACTTCTTAAGTCCCAATCATGTTTTGTCAACAACAGCATACATGGGAGGCCTGCCCTTTGCTAAATAGAAACAGAGAACAACAGAGTGGGAGGGTAGGGGCAGACAGATGCGAGGTGTCAGGTAGGACATTGATGAGAGGAGGGAGGGGGAACAGTGGTTGGATGTAAAATAAGTAAATTAATTATTAATAGAAAAGTAAAACCAGTTTACTACAAAGCAATACTTTTATTAGAAAATGATTTTTAGTGAGTAGTTTAATGTTTTCGGCATGTATCTGTTTTTAGCTCTATTGTATAACAGATTTGTCTCTTACTATTTTTTTGACCAAAAACCCTTAAAATGAATTTAACTCTTAGTTTTGTAATTTTTATAAGAGAAACTGAGTGACAGTCCACAATGTTGCCCTGTGTCAGCCTGTCCTCAGCCTCCATAGATAAAAAACTGCATCAGTCTTGGCCAGGAATCTTCTTTAACCCACATTTCCCAGCCTGCCTACTTTGCTGTATCTAAGCCTGGTAATAAAGCTAGCATCCTGTTTCATTTCACAATAAAACCACTAAGACTCTATATAAACATTCTTCTAATTATTAAAAGATTGGAAGGAAACATTTAAATATAACTTTGAACTGAAAACAAGTCTTTATGTTTATTTCAATAGAACTATCTAGTGGTATAATCCCTTTTCAATTTATTAGGAGATGGTAATTAAAACTTTAATTCCTCACAGTCAATGTGTCTGACATGAATTTATGGGCTGAACAGCTGTTTGTGCTGAAACATTTAGAGACTTTCTCAGCTGATGAGTTTCCGTCTCCATGACAAAGGATGCCTTAAACATAATCAAAGTACAGCTGTAGTCACAAAGGGTGTTGATGTGCCACAGTGTTTTAAGTGGCTTCTCAAGCCTCAATCAGGATAGCTTTAAGTGATGGAGTCTATGCCTTTGTGCACAATCATTTGCACCTCTGGCATAATAATCATGGTTACCATAGTGTACCCCTAGGAGATTTAAACTATACCTTCAGGTTGTAATTTTTCTTGTTTCTGAAAACACAAAATTTGAGAATTCAGAAATTCAAATTGAGTACCAAAATGCATGTTTTGGAGAAACTAAGAATGCATTTTAACCAAGGTCTGAGACATAAATGTCTCTACTTGCAACAACTGTGTCTTCATTTTCTCAGTCCAAAAACAGTAGGGTGAGAACTGAAAGGCAAGAGTCAATGTCACATTTAGTGCTGGGTATTAGATAGCAGTGCCTGCTACACACTCTGATTGTTTGTCAGTTACCTACTGAGGAATGAGGTCAAAGATAGGGACCCAAAACTTGGAAATCCTCTGTAAAGGAACAGGCAACTCCCTTCTGAGAATCAAACTTTAAATTTTCCTTCTTAAATTTAAAAGAAACAAAGAATGCTGAGAGCTTTGATTGTACACCCAGTGTGGTCTTGACAATGGGTGCTAAGAGTATGAACACCTGCTCTTGTCCATGAGAGTCTACTGATAGATTTCCAAAAATAGTAAGTCATTTAAACATCAGTACTGCCTCAGACATGAGCTTCTTCAATTAGTTTATCTATCCCTTGATTTGGGAAGATGTAGACATTCTTCTAGCATCCCAGACCATCTATTTCTGTAAAGAAAATAATTATAATAATAAATAGTCAAGTGACAAACCACATTTGTGTTTCCAGTGACTATTTTAAAATAACTTTAAAAATACCTGAAGGCCAGCAAGGAAATGGACACCCAGATTCTCAGTTTAGCCTTCTGTATTCTGAGACACACTTCAAACTGAATAAAAAATAGGATGAAGTTCCTTGTGGTATGCTTATTGACAATGGCAGAGAAAACCAATGGAAAGCCTTAAAACTACAAATAATTGTTTTGTTTTCTGTTTTGTTGTTGTTGTTGTTTATTTTGTTTTGTTTTAAGTTGGAAATTTGAGTGAGACTCTGGTCTTTCATCAATCCAAAAAAAGAAAAGAAGTAGATAAGGCAGGAGGTAATGGCTGGCAACCACACATAATACTTTCTGACTAGTCTTAACAAATTAAGACATGCAAAAACAAATCCAAATATGTCCTTAATTTTGGTGTACCTCCATGGTTTCTTTTAAGTTTTTGCATCTTATGTTATATATAGTAGGATAGAAAAGAATCCCTGGAGCTGAAGTTACAGAGAGTTAAAAGCCACATGGATGTTCTAGGAGCTGAACATGGGTACCCTGGAAGGGCAACAAATGCTTTCAGCCAGTAAACCATCCCTCCAGCTCTCACTGTTACAGTTTAAGCTTAAAATTTGACCACCTATATAAAATAGAGATCTTTTAAAATCCATATAGCACACTGGAAAGTGACCCGATTTTTGAACACCAAATTGAGAGTGTAAGACACTACTCTATGTCTCCTATATCCACAATACTGGAATCTCTATCCAATAGCCTGGGCTTTTGAAAAGAGAATCAATCACACATGTCTAGCGTGTCTAAAGGAGTTGCATTAGTTTGAGTGATTATATGATACATACATACATACATAATCACTTTGGGTTAATTTAAATGGGTGTATATAGAGATATCAAATATCTTCCTCTGTTGAGAGCACATTTTGTTTGTTTCTTGAGGTTTCAGTGAAATGTATATTTAAAATAGATTCTTATGGAATACATATTACTAACTTAAAGACCTTAGTTTATCAATCTTAAAATAACAGAGTACTGAATTTTATGATGATTAATATTTTATGTTACCTGTTTAATTATTTGCATATATGTATGATTCGCAAAATTATTTGTGCATAGTTGTATAATATAAACTTTCTTTCAATTACTAAAGCTTGCAATCCTTTCAGTTTTGGGTTTACTAATTTAAAGTTTGTCTTTCCAATCATGAATCTTTAATAGCTACTGGGGCATTGTTCCTTCAGCCAAATCTGGGCTGAATTTAAAACTCCTCACTTCTTAGGTTCCTGGAAAGGCAGGGCTAGCATGTCATAAAGACTGTTATATTGAACTACTGGTAATGCTGACATCTGATAGACTCACATCATTATCTTGTAGCCTAGAGCAAGTCATTTCATATTTTTCTATCTGTTCTCCTTGGAAAGATGACTGTCTGTGGATGTTCATGAATGGAGAAGGTATAAATGGCTATGGAACTTTTCTTGAAACAACTTTGTGCTTTACTAAAAGAATCTCATGGTGTGTGTGTGTGTGTGTGTGTGTGTGTGTGTGTGTGTGTGTGTGTGTGTGTGTGCTTGTGTGTGTGTGTTCCTGGCAGTTTGACTAGAACAGAAATGAAGAAGGATGAGCAAGTATCTTTGTAATAAGACTTAGCATCCTCTGAGTATATGTCCAGGATAGCTGGGTCATAAGGTTTATCTATTTTTACCCTCTAAAGGTTAAAATTTTCATAGTTGTAACTTCATTAAATAATGAATAACTGTTCTTCTTTCTTGCACCAGCATTAACTTTCATTTGTTTTCTTCATTTTAACCATTATGAGCGAGGTAAGATGGTATCTAAAAATAGTTTTGAATTTCTTTAAGTATATTGTGCATTTAAAAAAAACATTTCTTTTTCTTTTTTTTTATTTTCCAAGACAGGGTTTCTCTGTGTTGTTCTGTAGACCAGGCTGGCTTCAAGCTCACAGAGATATGCCTGGCTCTGTCTCATGAGTGCTGAGAATAAAGGCCTGCATCACCACTATCCAGCTTAAAATAAATGTATTTCTTAGCCATTTGTGTTACTTCTTTGAAGAACTCTGTTCAGTTCTATACCACATCTTATAATTTTGTGGCTTGTTTTCATGGGGCATGTTCTTTTATGTTGTTGTTCTTGGTATATCTATTGATGATGCTGTCTTTCCCTGTACTAAAGCCTCTTACTTTCATGAGATTTGGTTTTTCAATTATGATTTGTGCTCTACTTGAACCTTTTTTCAGAAAATCTTTACCTGTGCTTCCAAGTTTCAATGTACACCATACTTTGTCCTCTAACAGATCTAAAATAGCATGTCTTAGGCTGAGAGCTTTGATCCATCTGGATGTGAGTTTTGTTTAGGGTGAAAGGTAAGGATCTAGTTTCATCTGTATGCATTCATCTGTAGCACTTCAATTTGTTCAATGCCATGTGCTGAAGATGTGTGCACGTATGTACATACATATGTACATAATAAATATGTGTGTGTATATGTGTGTGTGTGTGTGTGTATTTTTATTCAGTTGTAAAGAAACATGAGGCTATGGAATTTGCAGGTAAGCAGGTGAAGATGGTAATAATCACTCTAGACAAGGTGAACTAGACTCAGAAACACAAATGTTACATATGCTTTCTCATATAACGGATCATAGCTTTTAGTATTTAGGGTTGTGTTTAAATTAGAGTAGGAATAAAAACCAGGAAAATGGAGATGGGCTATGAGGGGGTATGCCGCTTCTGGGAGTATAATGGAAGATAGGTAACATGAATGTAATGTGAATGATAAGGGAAAGAGGGCTATGTAGGTGGGAAATGTCAGACTATGGTAGTAAACTGGAAATAGGAAAAAAAAACTAATGCTGAAGAATTGAAAATGCCATATGGAAACCTAGTATTATAAAATATTCCTAAAATATATAATCATACACATATAAAAAGAGTTTAAAATGAGTTACTCTGGATATGTGTATGTGTAATTCTTTTCTCAGATGTCAAAAGCTTTCAAAAATAAGCCTAGTAGGTTGCCTACTTTCAGGTAGTTGGTCATGGGGTCTCTTAGACCATCAAAGCAACACAGTTTATTGTCATGTCTCTTTTAACCATAAAGAACTTTATGGTAGATCTTTTTGTTGAAGACACCATATACTTTAATCATAAGACACATAGAAATAAATCTGGCACTGACTGGGAAAACTTCATCATTACTGACTAGTTTCCATAGTGCTAGAAGGTTCAATGCTCTTTATTGAAGAAAAATCAGCAAGTCTTTCTTAGCTATGAATGCTATGAGCTATAGTAAAGCTGATATTCCCATTGGGTCAACAGTCATTCCTAGTTATGAATGCAATGAGCTACAATAACAATCCTGAAAAGATATTCACATTGGTTCAATAGTAGCATAGATGCTTTGTGAATTAACCAATCTCTTTCTCTTTGGAATTATGGTCTGCTCAATAAAGTAGATTTCATGTCTGGCATTGTTAACTGGACCAAGAACCTACAGATGGCTAAGTTATAGCCTGAAGAGAAGAACTTATTACTATTGTTCAGCTAAATTGATATACTATTAAACTATACCTTAATTCCTTATTTTTTTATACCTATACATAAGTACAGATCTCAGTCTTCATCAGAGAAGTTTGGTTTTGTTGTAGATGTTATTAATACAGATACTCACAATTGGTTAAAGTGCAAATGATAGGCAACTGTGAAATGTGAAAACTTAAATGTGGCTTCTATGCCACACCCATATATACAAGGCTTAGGGACCATCCTGAAAAACAGACACAAAGACCCTAAGGATCAAAGGTAGTAAGAGATTGCTCTTTCAGTCTTGATGAGGATATTGTACAAAAGAATTTGCAGTGACTATGACTTCACACAAAAGTCTTTTATGCAATTAAGCCAGCCAAAATGTCAGCATGGAGAAGGGAGAGGTTTATGAAGTTCTGCCCATAGCTAAGAAGCTTTTTGGCAATTGACACTGCTAGGGGAGGTAGAATCTGTTTACTTAAGGTGAATCTCCTGATAGGATATTTTTCCACTGGGTGGCCATACACCTTTTCGAATAATGACATCACTAAATGAGCTCAGTAGATTGCAAAATAAAATGTAAAGTTGGTACAGAAAAGTAGTTGTGGGTATAGGATAGAAGCCATAGTGGTGGCATAAATTTGATGCAAACACCTTTTCTAAGTACTAGGCCATGTATAAAACGTTCTTCATGAATAAGACACATTTCTGGAAGGAGAACATTGTAAAGAAACATAAAAACCTCAGAAAGTCATGTCAAAATGACAGAATAACTTCAAAATAGGATAAGAGTCTTGGGAAAACATATAGTAAAAAGTAATGTCTAAAAAATAAATTTATCATTACTAGAACACATGATAAATGTATAGGTATTTTAAGAAAAATATTGTGAAGGCCATTGGTGAAAATAGGAAGATGGAATCTAAAGAATATTTAGAAATAAAATGATATATAGATAGGTTTTTAAAACTACCATAAATATAAATGAGTCCCCAAAGCAAAATAGCAATAGGAAAAAAGATATAGACTAAAGAAAACAACATTATTTACCAAAGTTTAACATCAATAGGAAAAACAACAAAACAAAAACAGATGATTGATGGTAAGGAAACATGCTTTATCATTGTCACTTGAAGCTGGAGATTAGGAAAGATTATCCTTAAAAGCTTTCTGCCAAAAAGGAAAATATGTCTTTAACAACAACAACAACAACAACAAATGAATCATAATCTTCCAAACAAAATCAAAACACTTGAGAACAGAAGAAAACACACACACAGCAATCAAATTCAGACAACAAAACAAAATTCTTCTCATAACTACAAAGTATATATTTAAAACCCAATAGATCCCCAAAACCATACTTAGAGAAAAGGGAGTTTTGTTCAGAGAAGAATGTATGTATGTATGTATGTATGTATGTATGTATGTATGTATGTATGTACATAAGTATGCATATTTTTTCATACCCAAGAATCTATTGCTTACTGAGCCTGAGGAAAACACATTAAAAGAAGTCAAAAATAGCAAAGAAAATACACTCCAATCAGTATGTCATCAAGCAAGAATAACAACACAAAATCTTAAAAGTCATGCCTTTTCCTGCATGGATTGAAACATTTTCTAGATTCAATAAAAAGAGAAACTATGCACTCAGTCTATTGTCATTTCAAACACCCCTCCATCTTTTAATTTGAATTTAAGCAATCAATATTTTTATTAAATATTTAGTGAAAATTTACCATTTTAGAGGAAAAAATTTAAACTATTGAAAACCAGTTTAAAAATTACCGAGAATGTATACTACAAATTCTGCCTACAACATACCGCTTTGATTATCCTATTTTATATTTCTTCCTTATTTCCTGGAACTTTATTATTTAAATAATTTCTAATAGTGAGAATGTTGCATAATTACATGCAAAAGGCATTTTTATTGTTCACCAAATTGATCTGTTTTTAAAACTGTACATTCCCTTTCTCCATTTGGATTTCTAGGTGTTGGTACTTTGGTTTCATGTGAAGTTATAATCTCATGCAAAGATGCATTCCTAAGACATTTGTGCCTATATCCTCAGTGAGGGCATTTTTTAAATATAATTTAATGTGTCTATCACATCCATCACACCTAGCATAAATATTGCAATATGACCCAGTATACTGATTTTCCTATTCAAAAATTTCTAAGCATCTCAGGTATTTTACCACAGGAAAAAAAACTTGCTAACCCAATATGTATATTTATATATTTACATCTTTCTATACTATAAATAAATATGAAGCTAAACCTCTTTTTGTTGGAAAAAAGCCTATGGTTTATGTAAACTATGGTACTTAAAATACCTTGAGAATGCCAAAGATAGATAAAAGAGTGAAGTTTGAGAACAAAATAAACAGGTTTGACTGCATTTTAAAATAATGTAGAACTGGTGATGGATATAAGTAGGGTTCGACACAGGTCAGAGTGATAAAGAGATGGAGATAGGAGTCCAGGAAAACATCACAACTATGTTAATGACTGAGGGGTTAGGAGGCTCTCTGTATAAGTGAAAGCAAAATAATTCTAGCTTTCTTTGTCTTGGTGCTATGGACATGCTAGTCTTTGTTTTATCCCTGGCACTTTTGAGGAGCAGTTATAATGATAAAGAGCATTATTTTGGAGAAGAGGTTGGCTTTCTAGGTTGTGGCATGCAGGGCTGCATGGGATTCTGCCTAGTCCCTGTTCTGTACACCAGCCTGCCATCAAAAGGCTTGGGGATTGATGGCAGTCTTGATGTACTTCTAGTTAGCCACATTGAGAATAGGAGCGCTCTGCTGCTGCTGCTGCTGCTGAACAGTATCTAAAATGAAGTCTTGACAACAGATTGAGAATTACAGAAGGCTCCTAATCGAAACCCAAAATGAGACAGTGAGGATAAGCAGGCATTTGTGAAACCTTGACATGCATCTGCAGCCCTTCCTCAGCCACCTGGCTGCCCATAGGTGACATCCACAAAGGCTGGGAGAACACAGAAGCCTGATGGGAGCAACTGCCAATCTAAGTCTGATACCGACTGGACACTAATGATGCAGAGGCAAAAAGCAGAGGAGTCTGTTGACATCACACAGTGCCTGCCTGTGTTTTTCCATAGGGGAGAAAGAGTGAAGTATGACAGGGCAGGGGCTTGCTCAGGATACAGGAGCAGATGTCCTGCCTGGATGTTTAAAGAAGCTTCCTATTCCCTCTGGCTTTATCCTGGCTTAATTTTTCATTCAAGAAGGATTTCAGGGGCAGAAATGAGCGATCATCATTCGCAATGCTTTAAACATTAAGATTTAATCAAATCTTCCCAAGGTAGCATCTATCTCTATTTTTTTTTTTTTAAGCAAAAGTCTCAATCCAGATTTTTTGTTTAGATGATGTTAACAAAAATAATGCTGAGCCTACTGTTTACTGTTTTAAATAGCTTTAGAATTGCAGGGCTCCCTTTATAGTTCTTATTGGGGTAATACTAATAGAATGAAGGAATAATATTAATACTGAATATGATGCTTAAAATGAATGGAAAATCTATCCATTTTATGAGGCAGATATCTTCTATTCCAGCACACATCCTCTTAGATAGAAAAGAGAAATACTCTTTTTTGTTTTCTTTCTTTCTTTCTTTTTTTGGTAGAGAATTCAGTATGAATTAAGAGTCATTCTTTCTTCATGGTCATTGACTATGGCAAGGCAGTGTTTATTCCACAAAATGTACTAAACAAGATCAGCAGGGTTAATCCTTATTTGGGTTAAACTATAAAGGAAAGCTGCAAGGTCCTATGTAGAGCTCCTTCTGTCTGCAGGAGATATTGCAAGAGGATAGGAGGCATTAAACAGCCCACGGAGATATGCAGCTGACCTGCTTTGCTGTTAGCAAGTGACAAAGGTGTCTTTCAGCAGAACAGTTATGAGGCTGTGCTCCACGGGCAGCCATTGGAGAATGGCGTGTACTTACCGATGAGAACCTAGGCTGTGAATGCTCTTTCAGAGAAGACAGAGACCCTTTCTTCAAAATGAAGACTGCTGGGAAGGAAGGTGCCCTTCAGAATTTGCTTCAAGTTCACTCCTAATAGCCTAATTAGTGCAAAAGCACTGTAACTTTACACGATTAAACCCATGAATTTGAAATTCTCAAAGGAAAGCTCAAATTAGAAAAGGAATAGGGGGAGCTAATACCAATTCAATTAGAAGCAGTCACAAAAGCTAATTTATTTTAAAAGCCAAGAGTAATAATTTATGATCTTATAAAATGGCATGTCATATATTTACATCCTTGTACATTGTGTTCAGATAACAATGGTAGCTGTATTTAGACTTTTCATGTAGTGGTTTATCCAAATGTCTTTGTGAAAGGGTAACTACGAAGAAAACTAATCTCAATATTAAATATTAAATCAGATATATTAAAGAGATTCTTTCCCAATGAAGATAATTTCCTTTACATAGCTTTGTTGCATGAGTACAGTCTCTCTTGGGAAGGATACACATCCAAAAACTGTCTATATGCTGGTGTACTTTCTGTCATCTAGTAGTGTATGAGGCTACGGTTGCTATAGCAACTCCTTTCTTGGAAGTTCTCTTGCACATAGTTAATTTCTAGCTTTTTCTATTCCAGTCAATGCAGCACCCTTTGAATGATACAGTTAGATCTTCTCTGTGTTAAGAAAAGGACAGATCAAACTACTTACAGCTAATTGTTCATATTGGAGTAACCATTATTTTGGAATTTCATCAATACATTAGTTTAATTTGAACCTACCCTGAGACTAATTAAGAGGAAGCAATCACAGGGAAGGAGGCTTTTCTATTGGGCAGTGAAAACAGATTTTCACCATTTATTTTCTGCAATTGACCTATTATGTGCCTAAAGAACTACTAAATGTTTACTTAAATTTCAGCATATTTTATTTTGGCCCTGATATAAAGATATCCACATTAATAAATTGAACAGAATTAAAACTCTGGAAGTAAACTAATCATTACAGTAAATTGATTTTCAATAAAGGTGCCAAGACAATTCAGTACTTTCAAGAAGTGATGTAGAAAACTGTCTATAAGTAAACAGAATAATTAAATTGAACCTCTACCTCATCTCCCATGCACACTTGAATCCAGAAAGATCATACCCATAAACGTAAGAAGTAAAATGTTGAAAACAGTTTTCCCAAAAGAGAAGATAAAATATTAATATATTCACTTCACAAAAACTTAAAACTTTCATACCTCATAGGTACTTTCTGGGAGTAGTAAAGATAGGCTCCAGAATGGGATCTTTTACCCATTTTATATATGATAAAATACACCAAGAATTTCTTCAAATAATTAATAGAAGTGGTCAATTAATGAACAGCTGTATCTTTAAGGAAGAATAAGTAAAAAAAAAACACAAGGACATACCATTATATAGTTAGAAATGTGGCTGGAATAAATAGGGAAGACACTGTAACAGTTATTAGTAAAGATGTGAAGAAAACAGAGCGCTGGTCTATTCCAGATTGGGCAATATGTGATTTAGTCACTCTGGGGAAGAAGATGGTTTTTAAAGTGCTAAAATTAAGGGCCCTTGTGAAATGACAATCCCAACCCTTGATATATATTCAAAAGTAATAAAATATACTCCCTGAACTTAAATATACAAATGCTCATCACAACATTATTTATCATATCTGAAATGCTGAACATCCTAACATCCGTAACTGAATAAACTGATAGACAAACAAATAATAAATTATATATTAAAATGTATGCAATAAAAAATATGAAGCAATTGCTTAATGAGAGAGGCCAGTCATAGAGCGTGGCATGCCACACGATTCCATTTCTCAGAAATATTCAGAAAAAAGCAAATCAGAGAAGACAGGAAATAGGCTTGTATTTTCCAAGGACTGAGAAGAAAGCAGATGAGTGGAAATGGCAACAGCATGATGGACATGCTATGAAAATATAAGGTGTGGGTGACTGCAACTTCTAAAGTATTTTAAAATATCGAATTGTTATACTCTGAGAGAATATTTCCATATGTGAATTATATCTCAATAATGCTACCAAAACACATCATTTGAAGAGAATCTTTGACTTACAAGACCTGACCATTATTTGACACCCATGCATCTTTTCCATGGATAAGAAGAGGGTAATTGAGACTAATGTAGGCTAAGTTAAGTGTTTACAAATTTAAGATAAGATTGGATCTTCTCAGATTTAGTCCAACTCTCCTCTTGATATCAAACACATCTATAATCAAGTTCCAAGTGCCCACAGACAGGCTTTTTCTCCCAGTAAACATATCCAAGATGTTGGCATTTTATTGTAAAAAAAAAAGGTCTGTGAAGATTGTCCACTTAAATCAACATTACAACCCATAACTATTGCTCAGAAATATAATTTGTGTTGACATTTCAGGACTACAATTCAGAATACCATTTTGTCTTAGGTATGTGACCAAAGGTGGGCTGTAAGGAGTACGTTTTTCCCTGCCGCCAGTCTGGTCCCATGGCGGCGACAGCCCCAATTAACACACTGAGACTCTGTATTTGACATAATTTTGTTGGCCAGTTACTTGTTTCTTATTGGCTATCTCTGTCTTTAGTAATATCCCATTTCTGTTAATTTATATATTTCCATCTTACCGGAGAGCCAGCTGGTGTCCTGCTCTATCCAGACTCTCCATCTTGACTCCTCCTTCCTCCTTTCTCTTTCCTCCTTCTCTCCTAGTCCCTCTTCTCTTGCTTTTCTATTGGCCAACAGTGCTTTATTCATTAACCAGTATGAGAAACATATTTACAGAATGACATGTCCGATCAGTGGGCACCACAAACAAGCTATCTGAGCTCTTCCATTTTCAAATTCCCTAAGATTTATTAAAAGTAACAACAACATGGCAATCTTGCCAAAAAAGTCTACAAATTCAATGTAATGGCCATCAACATCCAAGCACAATTATTCACTGACCTTGAAGAAATAATACTCAACTTTATATGGAACAACAAAAGACCCAGGATAGCTAAAACTACCCTTTACAATAAAGGAACTTCAGGAGGCATCACCATCCCCAAATTCAAGCTCTACTATAGAGCTATAGTCCTGAAAACAACTTGGTATGGCAAAAAAATATACAGGTAGATGAATGGAATCGAATAAAATAAAATCCTGATATTAACCCACACACCTACGAACAACTGATTTTTGACAAAACAGATAAAAGTATACAATGTAAGGAGGGAAGCATTTTTAACAAATGGTGCTGGCACAACTGGATGATGGTTTGTAGAAGACTGTAGATAGACCCATGTCTATTGCCATACATAAAACTTAAGTCCAAACAGATCAAAGACCTCAACATAAATCCAGCCACACTGAAACTCTTAGAGAAGAAGTAGGAGGTACCTTTGAACAAATTGGTACAGGAGAACGCTTCCTGAATAAAACACCAGTAGTACAGACACTGAGATCAACAATTAATAAACGGGACCTCCTGAAACTGAGAAGCTTCTGTAAGGAAAAGGACACAGTCAACAAGACCAAACAGCAGCCCACAGACTTGGAAAAGATCTTCACCAACCCCACATATGACAGAGAGTTGATCTCCAAAATATAAAAAAAAACTCAAGAAACTAGTCACCAAAACACCAAATAACCCTATTAAAAAGTGGAGTATAGAAGTGAATAAAAAAATTATCAATTGAGGAATCAATAACTGCTGAAAGACATCAAGAAAGTGTTCAACATCCTTAGGCATCAGGGAAATGCAAATCAAAACAAATCTGATACAACCTTACTCCTGCCAGAATGCCAAAAATTAGAAACATCAATGATAGAGAGGATGTGGAGAAAGGGGAACACTCCTCCTCTGCTGATAGGAGTGCAAACTTGTACAGCCATTTTGCAGACCAGTGTGGTGGTTCCTCTGGAAAATGGGAATCAGTCTACCACAGGACCCTGCAATCCCCCTCTTAGGCATATACCCAAATCATCCACATCCATGCAACAAAGACATCTGTTTAACTATATTCATAGCCGCATTATTTGTAATAACAAGAACCTGGAAGCAACCTAAATGCCCCAGAACTGAAGAATGGATAAAGAAGATATGGTATATTTACACAATGGAATACTACTCAGTAGAAAAATACAATGCAATCTTGAAATTCATAGGCAAATGGATGGAACGTGAAGAAACCATCCTGTGTGAGGTAATCCAGTCACAAAAAAAGAGGAACATGGTATGTATTCACTCCTAAATGGATTTTAGACATAGAGCAAAGTATCACCAGCCTATAATTGCCAGAGAAACTAGGATACAAGGAGGAACCTAAGATATTCATACATGGTCCCTCACAGAAGGGGAAAGGAATAAGATCTCCTGAGCATATTGGGAGTGGGGGGGGAGGGCCATGAGTGAAAAGTTAGGAGAAAGAGAAGGGGAGGAGAGGACAAGATGTGGGACACAGAAGATTGAGTCAGGGGGATGAATAGACGAGAGAAGAGAGAGAGAGAGAGAGAGAGAGAGAGAGAGAGAGAGAGAGAGAGAGATAGATAACATAATAGAGGAAGATATTACAGGTTTGAAGAGAAAACCGAATCTAGAGAAATGTCCAAAGACCTACAAGACTGACCCTAACTAACAATTTGAGTAACAGTGGAAAGGCTACCTTAAATGTCCTTCCCTGATAATGAAATTGATAACTACCATATACGCAATCATAGAGTCCTCACCTAGTAGCTGATGGAAACAGAAGCTGACACCCAAAGTTAAACACTGAGCCAAACTCCTGGAATCTAGTTAGCTACAGTAACCCACAGAGACAGATGACCTGAAAAAGGGGGAGCTCATAGACCCCCCCCAGACTGACAGCTGGGAAACCAGCATTGGACCAAATCAGACCCCCTGAACATGGGTCTCAGTTAGAAGGCCTAGGCAGTCTAAGGGACCTCTTAAGTGGAACCAGGATGTATTCCTGGTGGTTGTTGGGAGCACATTCCCCATGGAGGGATACTCCTTTAACCTAGAGGCAAGAGGGAGGGCCTAGTCCCTACTCCAAATGACTTGACAGATTTTGATGAACCCTCCTGGACAGCATCATTTTCCCTGTGGAGTGGGGAGGATGTGATGGGAGGGTGGTCGGGGGTCTTGGGAGGGAGAGAGAGGGAATTGGGAGTGATATGTAAAATAAGAATATATATATATATATATATATATATATATATATATATATATATCAGCAACAACAACATTGAGATCATGAGATATTGCGAGCCTTTTAAGCAAATGCATATGACATGCTTAGTTGAGAACCCAATAAATGTAAAGTACATTGGAGTTAATAAGGAAGATACCTCTAAGGATGATGTGACTTCTCAGTAACAGAAAAATGAAGTCCAAATCCATGAAGAAGTGGAAATGGACAAGTGCTTTATGTCTCCATTCTGAGATTTCTACTATCATCATGACAATATGCAAAACAATGCATTATTGTTGCAGTAAATAATTTCTCCAATTCCCTTGTGTTTCAAACACATATATAAGCAGGCATGCTACACACACACACACACACACACACACACACACACACACACACGGAGAGAGAGAGAGAGAGAGAGAGAGAGAGAGAGAGAGAGAGAGAGAGAGAAACACTGAAGTCTAGGTTAGCATACCTGCAGGATAAAATGTCTTCTAATCTCAGCCATAAGACTTATACCATATATTACCCTGCAATGGGTTTTGTTCAAATTCTAGATCCTTCTCCAGTATTAGCTATGTGACTTTATAATGGACATTTCAGAGATTCCATTTTCTCATACAGACAATATAGAATTTGCATATAATGTATATTCAGTTTCTAAGAGCAAAAGTTGTTTGGTTCTTCAAAGAGAGGGAGAAAGAAAGGGTATGGATTAAAAAGGAGCCACCAAGGAACCAAGAATTAAGTAGCAAATGCCATTTCACTACAGGTGAAATGTTCCTTCTGCCTCTTCCAATATTTCTTCCCCAATTTCAGTATGAGCCCAGTGTCTTTGGGAGAGGGTTGTGATACAGATGTTTGATTTAGAGTTGATTACTCTACAAACTTTTATTCTCTGCAGGTGGAACAATAGTCGAAGTCTCTTCATTAATCTTCATCTACTGCAAAAAAAGAAAAAAAAGGAGCTTCTTTGATGAGTTTGGAGAGAGGCATTAATTGAGTATAAAGATTAGAATTTAGGGGCTAGCTTATTACTGCGTCTACTGACAGCACCATTGCACACATAACTGCACACCAAGACCCACAAAAGATCCATCCAGAGAGTCAAAATCCCAGAGTGAATGGGGGAGAGCTCACAAAACAATTACAGTTTTCCAGTCGACAATCATTTTTAGAAGTTTTCCAGTTAAAATAGTAATTCCTCTACAACAATTAACATTATATGGACAGAATAGGTTATAAGAATAATTCACATATATGTTTATTTTTATATAGATGTGAATTTATATATTTTATAAAATATGTTTATGTGAATTGTATATAACCTACCTCATATAAATATAAATTACTTATATAGAAACTAAATTTATGATTTATATTATATATGAGTATACAAGAACAATTAAAGCAAAAGGGGCAATGAATTTTTTAAAGAGAATCAGAGGGGTACAGGGCAGGTGTTTAAAGAAGAAAACAGAAAATGATTTAATTACATTTTAATTAAGTAAAAGATTAAATAATTTTGAAAAATGAAATTGGGTCATTCAAAATGAGCTGCTATCAGGTGTGGGAAAATATTTCTATCCTGTGATACTGGTGAAGAAGCATGACAAGGTGAATATTTTTTTTCTCGTCAGATGTGGATAAGCTAAAAGCAAACAACAAGTCTGTAAGAGAATGCAAACAGCTGAAAGCCACATTTAGTCTTAATGTGTCCCTAAGCTGAATCGTAGGATAGGTAGTTCCTTCAGCAAATGACTCAAAACCAGGGTTTTAACGGACCTTCCAGGCTACCATGAATTTTCATCCAAGTCTTTCGATTTAATGAAATAATTAAATTATCCAGAATTACTATGCTCTAATTCAAAGCAAGACCCATGCATTTTCAAAATTTTATAATAATAAAACGAAAGTTTATCTTAGAAGACATGAATTGATTTATCATGCCAAAGCCTATGAACCCAATGCAAATGCAAACCGAACTCTGTAAATTTAATCTCTGCACTCTCAAAACAAATGTTCTCATTTCAAGCCAGGAGAGGGAGTGATTCACAGTGTTTTATTAATGTTTCCTGCTCTGCTTCACACCTGGCTTATATATGGGGTTCATTGCTTAATAGCTTGTAACTATACCATGCAAATCTCTACCAAAATCCTGAAAGTATAAGACAAATGTCATGAAGAACAGTGAGGGACATTTGCAAACTATCAATGGCCACATAGTCGATTTTACTTTGTGTGTGTATGTGTGGGTATGTGCAGATGCATGAGTATGTATATACATATACATAGCAATAAGAGGGCAACATTGCCTGTCATTTCGTAGACCTTGCTCAGCCATTGAGACAGGTCTCTCTGTGGCTTAGAAAGTAGGCTACAAAGACCCCTTGTAATTACAAAACAAGCATTGTATCTGCTGAGCTTCCTTCTAGGCCACTCTCACTTTTGAAAGTATACACCTGTCAGCTAGATTTTGTGAGACAATTGAGTGAAACTTGACCACTTTGCCTGCTCTGATACAATATATGAAGACAAAAGTTACACAGCTTTTTTCACATTCTCAGCTCAAATTTCAGCACCAGAAAGGAAACAAATTGCAAACGCTGTTGCAGACAATACAACAGAATTCCAAAACATCCTTAATTCCATGAAAGTGTTTTCTTCAGCCAATCCATGTTGTTTTCTCGTCCCCACCCGAAATATTTTTATAAATGGCATTACTGCAAAGAAAACATAAAATTTACCACAGTCAACAGCTTTAATAGATCACTCTAGAATTAAATGGTTATCATTTCTATCCAGCTCTAGGACATTTTCATCATGCTGAGTACAAACTTCATCCCAACAATACAGCAATGACTCATTGCCTCCCTTGCCCCTAGTCGTCTCTAGCAGTCTTAAGGGTCCTCTGAGTTCCTCTGTTCTAGGCACTGCACATAAATAGAATCATTCAGGATATACCTTAGTAGACACAAGGTAGACAGACACTGGCTTATTTTCCCCAACATTGTATTCCCCATTGCTGTAGTTTGTTTTGTAATGGCCATCACAGATCCACATAGAAGAGTGATCCCCAGCTAATGAAAGGGGATGGACCCCTCACATGATTGGGCCTACAAGGAGAACATTAAATCATTGTACATATGAGTAGCTGATGGCAATGTGATCCAACTATTTCTTTTTTCTGCATTCTTTCACTAGCTACACCATGACATGAGCAGTTTCCCCTGACAAGCATCTACAAATAAACAATAGGCCAACTTACTACAGATAAAATAAATTCTTCTTTTAAGTTGATTTTCTCAGGCTTTTTGTTATAGTAGTGGAAATCACACTAACCTATGTCATGAGCAGCCAGCCTGGTCCCACAGCTGCACCAGCCCCAAATAATACAGATAGACGCTGTATTACATAAAAAAACTGATGACCAGTTACTAGCATTTCTTATTGGCTAGCTGTCTTAAATATTAACCCATTTCTATCTAAGTATTTCCACATGGTCTTCTCTTACCAGAGAGAGGGTCCGAACCTCTTCTTGCAAGTCCCTACATCTTGACTCTCCTCTACTACATCTCCCAGAATCTTCCATGTCTCCTACTCCTGCCTATCTTGCTTTTCTATTGGCCAACAGGGAGGGCCTTAATATTAACCATAAGAGAAACATGTTTACATCTCCCATAAAGCCTACCAAAGTTCATTTGTTTTGGAGCATGCTTCACAATTGTAATCATTTTGGTTCAACTTTGTAAGGTAGTTCTATTTATATAGAGATTTTATTTTTGACAGCAGACCAAATCAAAGACCTCATGGTTAAAGTGGACTAATACTGAGTTACATCTCCACCCCACAATATATGTAAGAATGTATTCATTCTCGTTTGGATCATTTAATTATTTTTCCACATTTTAAGCCAAGTGAAGTTGATTAGAATTGTATAACACAGACTTATTGTGGACATCTAGACTTTTTTTTTAAGTCTGTAAAATAACATTGTAGTCTCTTGTAACAGATAGATTCACTGTTGGGTCACTTATTAGAAGTTAATCCCCATGAAGACCTTTACTTTTTATTTATTCTGTCTTCTGCCTTGGTTTTCCTGGTAGGTATTTCTGTGTTCTGCTTGGTGATTTTGACCCCTATAGGCTTATATTTTTGAATGCTTAGTCACCAGGGAGTGGCACTGTTTGAAAGTATTAAGAGAGTTGGAAGGTATGGCCTTGTTGAAGTAGGTGCAGTTTTATTGGAAGAAACATGTAATGGGGGTAGGCTTTGAGGTTCCAAAAGGCTATATAAGGGCTAGGTGTGAGCAGCATAAACACATATTCTCTCTCTCTCTCTCTCATATATATATATATATATATATATATATATATATATATATGTGTGTGTGTGTGTGTGTGTGTACATTAATGTGTATATATGCCTATGTATAAGCATATATTTACTTAAAATACAGTATATTATTTGATTTATAGTTCACATTCTTTAATTTTCAACTAAATGCATTAATTAATTTATATTCTTTCTCTTTTCAATATGGAAGGTCAAGGTCCACAAGTGAAGGGTTTTATTTTTGTTTTGTTTTTTTTAACCAGTTATTGAGAATTGTTATGCTCCAATCACTTCTAAAGAAATGATTTGGCAATTACTTCCATCAATGTGCATGACAATGATCATGACCTCATTGTGTTCAAATTTGGTTGCTATAAAGAAAATATTACAACTGACGGGAATCAAAAAGTCTTGCTGAATTATTCAAAGCTTGTGTGTATCTTCTATTGGATAAAAGCTGTGTGTTTTCCACAAGCTCTTGCAGTTTCATGGCAGCTGTTATGAAAACGCATGCAATCCATATAGAACATAATAGTTTAATCAATTTAATTGTAGTACTGTCAGTGGAGTTCTCTGAGAAGTAGCATTAGATGGCATATACTCTAGAATAAGGAAGTGTGGCAATCCATCTGCTCAGCCACAACTCGCTGACTGTTAAATAAAGGTCCTGATAATGTCATCCTGAGGACAGGTACCATCAGATGTAATTATTGTATACTCACACACTTGCACATGGTTGCATACAGACATTTTCATGTATACTTTCAGTTCCACATTTGCAAATTCAAATAATCGTGTTTCAAACTATAAAGAGGAGATATAGTTTTATATAAGGGACTTGAGTAGACAAAGATTTTGTTTTTAATCTGTATGTAACCAACTTCCAGAGACACAAAGTAATATTATCCTGTTACATCACATACTTACTTTATAAGGTAAAAATTCATATCCGTGGTTGTTTCTTCATTGTATCACTTATTTAATAGTCTACTTCAGTTTTAAAATGCTAAGTAGGTCATTGTAGAAATAAGCATTTTACAGGTTTTTAAACAGTGTGACATTCACTATAATAAGGTAGCATTGTGATATACTATTTTGTCCCATTTGGAAAGAGAACTATTGCTTTGCCTGGAATATTCAAAACATTGTGGATGTTATAAAATTTCCACCAATGATCATGTAGCAGCAATGTGGCCTATCCAATGGATTATTTTGGTTTTGCTGTGCTGGTGAAAAACTCATCCTTATTACACTAAATTAATGTACCCAGAGCAATGAGCAGAGATGCTGACAGCTTTATTATACTATACAGTTATAATTATTATATTTTTATTACTAGCTGCTGTTTTTATTTTCTTGGTATGCCTGGTTGACTAAATAAACATTGTGATAGATATGCAGTTATAAGAAAAAACAATGTGTAATGTGTGATACTATCCACTTTCTGTTGTGAATTTGGTGTCCTGAAAATGATCTACCATGAGCAAGTGAGTACTACTTTATGTGACAAATCTGTATGCTCATAATTAGAGTGTATGTGTGAATATGTACATTGTATGTATATAAATATGCATGCCACTTTTATAATGTGTAACTATATATAGCATACTTACAAATATATAGTGTGCAATTAAATAAATTATTGATACTCATTTATTTATAAATTTAATATCTATTTATACATTACATATGCATGTTAAGTATTATACATATTTTGTACATTTGTCATGTTGTAGTAAATCTATCTTTAGACTTCTTCATTCACAAGTTTTGCGTTGGTTTTTTTTAATAATTTTTTAATTTAAAATTGAAACAAGTTTGTCTTACATGTCAGTCTCAGTTCCCGCACCCTTCTGTCCTCCCCTGTTCCCCCTACCAGCCCCCATCCTATACCCTTTCTGTTCCCCTGGGAGTGTGAGTCCTTCCAAGGAGAAACTTCCAACTGTATCATATTATTTGGAGCAGGGCCTTTCACAAGTTTTAAATCACATAAAAGATTATTGAAATATATTGAAAGTACCATGGACTTTGATACAAAAGAGGTTAATGTCTGTTTTCCACCAGCATATTCTATTATTGACTTTCTGATGGTGCTCACTCTATATAGTAAACAAAAGGAGTCGTCATTTTAAATTTACAACAGGACAACTCAGCAATGCGGGGCATCTGCAGAGTTAATTTGACAGTGCCCCATGGAAACTCATTCTCTACTTCCATACAGTGCATTTAGAACCTTTTGTAATAAGAGCAATGATAACTGTTCAGCAATCTGCCCACAGCACTTCAAATTGGGCATGGTTTACTCATTATGTACATGTGCAAAGAAACAAAAATTACAAAGTTTTAATAGATTGTTCAATTTCAAACTATTAATAGGTTAAAGAAGGAATGTACTGCTTTAAAGTCCAGCCCTGACAACCACCTTCCCATATATATTTTATGTTATTTTATTTTTCTTTATTCCTTTGTGTCTGATAGCTTTTTCTTTCCTCAAATTTCAGTGAAGCCTTTGTTTCCTTTTTGTCCCAAACCCATCATCGCCTTCCATCAAAGTATGTCCATGTGGGAAATGAGCATGTGCTCTAGTGATCTGTCTTCTGTTCTGTGACCTGAGGGCTTGGCTCATTTCCACCACCTCCTCCTGGGTACTGCAAAGTCATTCTAATAGTGACATGAGACAGTAGAGAGAAGCACTTGGACTTTTCACAAGTCCTCATGGTGGCTTCTAGTCCATGAACTCCAGGCACATGGATCCAGATACTGGATTTACTGTTGAATATTTAACACTATATTTTACCAATGGTATTCCTCAACAAAGGAAGTTAGTTTTTTACATTCCACTGGATATTGTTACTCAGGTTAAGGGAAAGTCAGGTGACTACCTCATGAGTCAGAACATGAAACAGTAGCCCCTGCCCTTCCTTTTCACTATCTCAGTATAAACAAGAACTTAAAAAATAACTAAATTATTTTTCTTGCTTTGATTTGAATAAAATAACCATTATTGCCACAGAGTATACCTTAACATAAACCTTGTCTTCTATAAAAATTAACTATTAGTCATTGTCTCCACATTAATATTCTCTACATTTACATAAAAATGAAGAAAATACAGTCTGTATTTCAAAGAACAATGTTTTATATAAAACTGGAGTTAGATGGTATGAGAAAATATTGAATGGAATTAAAAAGCATACATTCTCTTTAATCAATCACTTTCATAATACAGGAGTACAGTGCTACTATACTTCAATTGGTTTATCTAGCAGTTGACATTCTGATGGGACAGCATAGCGAATAAACTTCCAAAATAGAGTCTTACTGCTATAGAAGAGTTGCTGACAGAACTATGCTGAGATTTAGGCCTGAAATGTCCTGTAGATGTCTGTCTGTGGATAAAGCTATTGGGAGGCCTCACAGCACAGTGGGGTCTAGTGGGAAGACTTTAAGGCACTAAGACTGTTCCCTTGAGTGAATATTGGACTGCCTGTTCCTTCCTGACTCTCTCTGCTTCCTGGTCACTGTGACTTGAGCATCTCTTCCACCATGCATCTGAGTGTGCTGAACTGCACCAAATCCAAAGAAAGGCTCTGAAGACGAAGATCTGAAACTCTGAAACGTTAAGGCGAAGGATACATTCTCCTTCTTCTAAGTGTTTTACCTCATGTATTTTGTTTCAGTAACTAAAAACTTAAATATTTAGCAAAATTGAAAATACTCTTCTACACTGTGCAGTATGGTAGCCACAGCACGTGACACCACTACAACATGATCACTGGGTCTCTGATCTTCCACATTGCCCAGTAAATTGCAAGAAAACTATTTAAAAGTGAACAGTGTCAAGTAGTAGGCAAATTATTCAGATCACTTTAGTTGTCATAGAAATGTCTCATACATAAGTATGTTCCTCAAAGTGACAATGTAGAATTTATTACTTTCTATATTGTCAAATATAATGAAAAGTTTTCACAAGTCTGGAAACAACACTGAGTTAATACAACTAAATTACTTTTCCCAAAAATAAATTCAGTTTGATTTTTAGCACACATATTGAAACATTAAAATTATAGATATCAGAGGAGAATTTGTAATATTTAAACACATTCACACATTTGGATGATATTTAAATCGTTTAAAATATCCATATCTTCAAACATGTATCATTTCTTCAGGCAAATATATTTAAATAAGATACTTTCTTCAAAATAATTATGTACATATAGACACCTATATAATTACTGTTTATATATATATATATATATACATATGTATATAAAATTACTGTTAATTATATTTGCAATGCAACTTGCTAGAACACTAGATTCTCTTGACATGTAAAACTATAGTATTGTACAAATTGACAAACGTCTTCCCATGCTACTTTCCTCTGCTTGTCTTTTACCATCTGGTAAGCACTAAGTAATATATGTACTTTGGTGTCTTCCATGTCAACAGAATTCCACCTTTTTAAATTTCTAAGTAGTGTTACACTGTATGCCACATTTTTCTGGTCATCCATCAGACAGTGGATAGTCTCTGGCACTAATAATTCTACTATCACCAGTCAGTATCTTTCAACTCAATAGAGACTTTCAATCATGCATGTTAGCACATAGAAAAATGACCAGCAGCAGAGGGATAAGTTAAATGACATGGTTAAGTTTAAGGAAACTAAAACTATTGAACAGAGTAAGAAACCATGGTGGAGGAAGGACAGTACCACCACCTTATAACAAACTATATCTGAACATTATCATGGCTACAGAGGTTCCAAACTTTATAAGGAGAATAAAATTGATCATTAGAAAATAACTAATATATAAGAAAGATAAAGTCAAAGTACACGTCACTGAGACAACTTGATGGCAGCAAAAAGAGGGAAGCCAAGCAGCACATACTAATGACTCTGAAAAGATTAACAGCTGGGTTTGCATCAGAAATCATAAACAACAAAACAGTGATGAATGGCATTCTCAAAATATTGAAAGGACACCTAAAATGCCAACCAAAGACTGTTTTGCCAGAAAAAAATCATTCAAAATATAATTAAGATCTCCAAGTTAAAAAAGAAAGAAAGAAAGAAAAACGAAACCAAAAAAGGATCAAAAGCTAAGAGGCATTGCTGATGGACATTCTGCACAGAAAAAAAACCTCAAGGCTCAAAGGGAAGGGCTTGAGTGTGATTCAGAGTCATACAAATAAAGATTAACCTGAGAATGTAACCACATCCTAGGTTAATGGCTACTATCTTTATATTTTTGTTTATTCCTCATTTTATATGTCATTAATGATTTAAAAGACACTCATCAAATAAGTATAAATGTGTTATGAAATAAGTGAATATGCGATTATAAAAATTATAATGCACAAATAGCAAAGTTATACTGTTGTAGTTATTTTTGAACCATTGAAGCTGTGTTGATTTCTACTTAAGCCAGTTTTATAAATTTCTGATACTCATTAAAATTATTGTTGTAACCACTAAGAAAACCACTATTTGCAGATGTTATGATAGTTGACATAAGTGACTGAAAAACCCTACCAGGAACTCCTACATAAAATATCTTGGGGTAATGCTAACCAAACAAGTCAAAGACCTATATAACTTTGAGTCTTTAAAGAAAGAAATTAAAGAAGATACCAGGAAATGGAAAGATCTCCCATGCTCTTGGATAGGTAGGATCAACATAGTGAAAATGACAATCTTGCCAAAAGCAATCTACAGATTAAATGTAATCACCATCAAAATTCCAACACAATTCTTCACAGACATTGAAAGAATATCCATAGTATATGAATGGAATTTGGGAGTCCACATAGACACATGGGGGAGGGCCTAGTCCCTTCTCCAAATGATATGACAGACGTTGAAGATTCTCCACAGAAGTCCTTACACTCCTGGAGAACAGAAAGGGGTTGGGATAGGAGGCTGGTGGAGGGGGGAAAGAGGGAACTGGGATTTACACGTAAAAAATGCTTGTTTCTAATATAATTGAAAAAGAAGAAAACACTTCAAATAGACATAAAAATACATACACACATATGCATGCATACACACACATATACATGTATGCACACTCACAATGCTTAACTGGAATTTAACTAAAATAATTCCTTTAGTAGCTATGAGAACACAATGAGGAATAAGCATACGGCTGTAAGATGTGCAGGATTAAGGCTGTCCTCATCATTGTTACCTTTTGCTGGAAATGGACTACATGCCTCAATCTAAAGACAAATTATAAAGTATAAATAACAGCAAAGCATGATACAATGCTATTTCCCTTTTAATGCATTTATCAGTGTGTTGACTCAGAGGGTAATAACCTAAAATTATATCAATACCATAGGGAATAAAACTGTCAAATATATGACATAATATGAGTAAAGTTGGGGTGAAATTCTATAATAATAACTTGGAACTATCAATATTCCACTCTCAGTTAGTAGACAGACTATCCAAATAGAGATTTATAAATAAATACATGACTTAACAATGTAGCCTTAACACTTTAAGACTACTAAAACAAGCCCATGTTAAGCATTTCACTAAATATCTGGGAAATAAGCACTTCTATCAAGTACACATGGGTCATTTTCTAAAACAGACTAGAAAGAAAACCTCAGGGAAAAAATTATCTTCAGTCATACTAAAGATTTCCCTACCACAAACACATGAAACTTTAAAGTGATAACAGAAGGAAATTAAATTCTATATATAATAAAAATGAAGCATCACATGCCTCAACAATCTATAGGTCAAAGACGAAACTTTAGGAAAAATTAAATAATATTTGAAGATGAATTGAAATAAAAAACAAAATTCAGGAGAAGTATGGAAAAGGAGCTCGGAAAGAAATTATAGTAGCAGAAATTTAAGTTGAGCAATAGGGCATTTATATTGAATAATGGATTTCTACTTTAAGAAACTAACAAAAGAGCAGAGGACTAAATGGAGATTTAGTAGAAGGAAATAAAAATATTACTGTAGAGATGAAGTAAAAAAGAAAAATGTGAGATAGAGAAATACAATCAATTGTTTGTTTTTAGAAAGGATCATGAGTTAATAAATCTGGAAGTAGACAAAGACAGGAAATGAATCAACAGAAATAGCTGCAAGTGAAAATGAGAATGAATAAAAATATCACTACCGATTAGAGACAGATAAGGCAAGGGAATCAATCAATTTGTACACCCAGCAAACAGATGGCCTCGTTGAAATAAATATCCAGAGAGAAAGTCACAAAGTACCATGATGATTTAAAAAAAAAGAAAAAAATAAAAATCCCAAGGCAAAGAGAGCAAGGAAATGTAGTGAATTAGTAATAATATTCACAACAAAGGAAAGGTAGCTTGCATGCTTTCTCTAGTGAACTCTACAAAACAAGGATGAATTAATTAAATCTCATCTCAAGTCCTCCTAATAATTGTGAGTTTATTCCAATGGTCTTTACTACTATATAATATCAAAGACACAAGAGAAGCCTGCAAATTAACTGAAAGGTTAGTGACTTAAAAGCCTCAGGCGGACCGAGAGAACTTGGGACAGAAGGACATGCTTGTGGGCTGTTAGGTCCAAGATGCTTCTGATAAGGTCAACTTACCTATTTTGAGTAATCTCAACCAGTTTGAGAATTCAGGGAACCTGACCTACAGATGGAATCTTCCACCCCAAGAATCCCATTTTCTGTCCTATAACATCCTCAAGCCTCCATGTACCATGTGCAC
The DNA here is from genome assembly GCF_943737965.1 of Phodopus roborovskii. Classification (NCBI taxonomy): domain Eukaryota; kingdom Metazoa; phylum Chordata; class Mammalia; order Rodentia; family Cricetidae; genus Phodopus; species Phodopus roborovskii. The sequence goes on from NW_026126540.1 coordinate 15,879,156, forward strand.
ACAGTCTCTCTACTCCTGCCTGGAGACTGAAGTCCTTCTGATACTCAGATTAAAAGGTCCCCAGTAGCAAAAACAATTCTGCTTCTGGAAACAACACTGTCTGATTTTCTATTTTTCCATTATTATTATTTCCACACTATCTTCACCAATCCCATAAAAAAAGATCAAAACATCTAAAGAGTAATCAAATAAGATAAATAAGTGCAGAGTTAGAAACTACTGATTCAAAAACATTAAAGAATTTCTCAGTAAATGAGAAAACATGCAGTGTTCATGTGTTGAAATTGTGAAATTGCTTTTGAGATGACATTATCTAAAGTATGTAATCAGGAGTCAGTTTAATTCCTACCAAAGTTACAGTAGACTCCTTATATATTCCTCTATATCCCCTCCACAAACCTGAAGTCTTTATTCTATTGAGCTATTACACCAGTTTTAACAACTCCTCCATGTTACATTTCATAAAACAAAAACAAATAGATTTAAGAAACCATTTTAAAATTATATACAGTTGCAGCCTGGAAAACTTAAGGTGAAAACTTATATTATCAATTTAGGAAATTTAATGCATTTAATGCAACTGATAATTGAAAATCCCACTTGGTCTTTGTAAGTGAACAATACTTACATTGGATTACTTTGTGGGCTCTATGAAATTCTGCACTCTATTCAGGATATACTCTACCTTGTACCTTCATTACTTAGACCTCAGCCTCATTATTTTCCTTTTCTTTCCTCCTGCTCATGATGCTTTAATTGCAAGGGCCATGTGAAGGTAGAATATATTACACTTTAAAAAGGCAAAAATATATCTAGCAAATGATTTTCTTAAGTTGATGATCAAATGTTAAAGTTATGTACAAAATATTGTTATATAATATGTACTTTTTTTTTGGCAGTGACACATAACTTTAATCCTTTCATTGAGAGAGAGAGGCAGATAAATCTTTGAGTTTGAAGCAAACTGGGCCAAATAATGAGATCCAGAACAGACAAGATTATACAGAGAAACCATATTTCAGAATAAACAAACAAAAATATATCTCGAGAAGTCAATGTAGGGTCATTGGGAACACTGACATCACAACTTTATCATAATTTTCAATTGTAGCACATTTATTGGATGTATTATACAGTCTAGTACATGACACAGAAGGAAGATATCAATAATTTGCCAGAATCAAGAAACCTACGTTCTCATAAGATCTGAGCAAAAGCAGCCTGAGTGGGGCACCATGACTCAAAGGGTCAGGACTGGACTGAAACTTCCAGTGGTCTCCAGAGCCACAGAAAAGTGAGACAGATCTTCATTGCAGTACATTCTTTGTTCTTCCAGGAGACACCTTAAGTTAACTCCATTCTAAGAGATAATGTTGATTCCATAGAAATTCTACAATCCCCTAAATCAACAGGAATAGCAAGGACCGTGATGTTCCTAAAGGGTTGAGCACACATTTCATGTAGGAGTGTACTTGAGAACATTGTTCTTACATATAAAATATTGTTTACAATCTTGTCAATCTAATTAATGTAGTTTGGTTAGATATTAGTGAAAATTATCTTCTAGAGTAGTTTGTCTTTCCTTCTTGAGATGGTTGGGGGACTAAATAACCTCACTACAATTGCTATGCATTGATCAGAATTTTATGCACATGAAATGTGACAACAGTGTGATAATTTAGACTCATTTAAATGAAAGCAGAATGGATAAAAATGCTGCTTCTTATATCACAGAAGCTTCTAGAAGACCCAATTTTATTTGCTGATTTAAAAACAAAACAAAATAAAATTTTAAAAAATCAAAAAAAGGAAAGCTAATTCAGAAAATACATATAGTCTGTAACCAACTGCTTTATACAAGGACTGCAAGTTAAGAAGTGTTATCATCATCCAACAGATAGTCTTAACATATGTGAGTGTGAATGTCCATATAGAAAAGAAGGAAGTACAACACAGGAAGATTTCAGACTTGTGTTTGATGATTTGGCCTCTACGTGGGGCCAGCCTTTTTAGGAGATGGTGGAGCCTTTGGGAAGTGTTATCCAGCTGAAAAACATAGGTCACTGGCAAGTGGCATTTGGGTTATAGCACAGCCTTCATTCTGTTGTGGAAATATCTTTCTGTAAACTATGAAGCTGGGTCTTTGCCAAGTTGTCTTCTGGTTAGTTTAATAAAGAGCTTCGAATAACTAGTCAGGAAGAGGTTAGGTGGGACTTCCAGCAGAGAGAGAAGAGAGATGAATCTAGGTATCGAGAGACACTAGAGGACATGGAGAGGACACAGGGGGTGCAAGATGGAAGACAGGTAAAACGCCATGAAACAAAATGTCAATTACTATAAAAAGGGTTAATTTGAGTTATAAGGTCTAGTAAGACAATCCTAAACTATTGGCAGAACTTTTGTAATTAATAAATAATAAGCCTCCCAGTTGTTATTTGTGAGCTGATCATACAGAGTAAGACTTGTTACATTATTAAGTGATCTATGTAGCTCTGTATTCAGAATGTGAACACCCACAATTTCTCAAACTAAGGTGGCACCTTATAATCACAATCTCCTGGAATTCTGAGCAAAAAATTCCATCTTTGTCCCACATTACTCCTTATCAAGTGTTTGGTTGCAGCTACAAGAAAAAGAATTAATGGAGAATGTTCTAGTATCCAGAAGTTGAATCATTGCTTTGGTAAACCTGATCATGTCATCCATGGCCTTTAAAGCTGGCTTATGGAAGGGATATGAGACAAGGCAGTGCTTTGAGCTGTAGAAACTATCAAATGCTAGAAGAAGTAGAGTTTAATGGGCTGAGAATGTGGAAAACCAGAATGCAGACAATAAAGAACATGTTCATGAGGTTTCAGGTGGGGATAAGGATAATGTTGAGGATTCAACTAGCATCCATTTCTGTTATATTCTGGAACAGTTTCTGGGTATGTGGTGCTAGGAATGTGTCCTGACAATTTGAACTGGGTGGAAGGAGAGAATTACAGGCTGAGTGTTTTGGTATAGAAAATTTCAAGAAAGCTTAGCATTCAAGCTGTGGCATGTACAAAGGAGTCTGAGGCCAGCTGGCATATTCTTGGATTAGAGCTACACACTAAGCAAGGCCAATGATTAAAATCATTCTTATTCTTATGTTAAAACCTATAAATCTTTTAGAAAAGAAAAATGAAGTGAATTTTCATGACCATGGATGAATGTTTAGACAGGACAATAGAAGCAAGCATAAGAAAAGTCAGGTAAATTGGACTTCATCAGAAGTAAGAACCATGGTATGCATGAACATATTATTAAGACATAGACAAAAGCCTGCAGAGAGAGAAAAATACTGAAAATTCATTTATCTGTTAAAGGTGTGCCTGGTATTCAGAATACTTATGGCTCTGTTACATCTCAATAAGAAAGCACCATTAGCTTACTTCAAATGGAGCAGTGATTTAGATGAATTTTTCTTAGAAAATGTACAAATGACCCTGAAACACACCAAAAGTTTATCAGTGTTAGACATTTTGGAAATGTACATCAAAGCTATTTTGAGATACTAGTCGCATCTCTTACAATGCCTAAACTCGAATAGAAAATAACAAAACTTAGCAAAAATGTAGATAAATTAAATCTCTCATACACTTATAGCAAAGTGGAAATGTTTTGCTCTTATAGAAAACAATTTAACACTAATATATATTATATATAGAGAGAAATACATAATCATGTATATGTACATATTTGTGAATCTCTACAGAGAGATAAACATATACATATGCATATTTCTGAATTTATAAACATATAGATAAAGATATATATGTACAGGTACATATACATATTTCTGAATCCAAATAAATAAATATAAAATGTGAATATTTATGACAACTATCCAGAATAGCCAAGAGGCCAAACAATGTGATTGCTATACCAAGTGACAGACCCATTGTGGTATATGCAGAATATGCAGTAACATTAAAGCATGTAGAGAATGATTCTTTCACCTTGCCATTGTTTTGAAGAACCTTAAAACATTACACTAAGTAAAAAAAGCCAAACACAAAATGTGATGTCTTGTGTGAGTCCATTAATATGAAATAGCTGCAGCAGATAGACCCCCCCCCCAGGTAAAGAACACAGACTGGTGTTTCATGAGTATGGGAGGAAGAGAAGGAAGGAAATTACCACTTAATAACTTAATGAGCAGGTTAAGAGTTGATAACCTGGGAGCTAACCGTCCCCAAACTTCTTGCTCCTCACTTTTCACGGACCTTCTGAGCAACTTTTATTCCTATATTGTAATTCTATTTTCCATTCCCAAATTTAAATTAGGAGCCTTTTGAAATAATGAAAGTACTTTGTGATTAGGTAGAAATGGTAACTTAGAAAAATTTTAATGTGCCAAAGCCATTAATAACTACCTTGAAATGATTGAATACCTTAAAGCTATTTTACTTCAATAAAAACTTGAAAACATATAGTGATAATGAATTCATTAAACTAACCAATGAACTTGAGCAGTCAGGCTCAATGGTTCTACTTCATAATTATAATCGTAATAGCTCAAATCTTTCTTTTGCATACACTAGTCAAAAAATTCATTTCTTCCTAAAACCTGTATTACCTTGTGTTTGTGGGATTTTAACACAGTTCTGTGGTTGAAGTTTCATTTCTGCTTGTTTGTGACCAACAATAAGCTTGGCAGAAATCCATATACCTAAATTCAAGTAGCTCTAGCTTTGTTCCACTTTGTTTTATCCTTATGTTAGATAGTAATGAACTCACTGAAAAGATGCGTAGGAAGAAAAAGCATTAGTTTCCAGTGTCAGAAGTGTGAGTTGCTTCTTGTTATTGCTGTTTCTCAAGCTAGCACAGTATTACACTGGTTTTCTAAACAGAGTAAAACCACAGCTTCACTGCCTCTCTTCACGTTTCCAACAAGCTTGTTTTTCTAATAATTTTAAAGTTGTGAAAATAACCAAGTGTGTGTTTTTCCATTTTGGTAAGGCAAAAATTCACAATAGCATACCATGACCCATCAAATTATGCAGACTTAACAACAGCAATTACCTTTTGACAGATCCAAAAATCTCTGAGAATAAGGCTAATGGTGATTTGCCCTTGGCAGCTTGATGGTTCTTCTCACTGAGGAATCTCAAATGAACTCGACCTGCATCAATTCAACCTCACAAAACCAATTTTGGTGATGCTCTGTCAAGGTTAAAGTTGTTCTCAGCAAGGAAAGAATTCTTGACACAGTCATGAATTTTTATCCCGTTTAATTGGAAAATAGAGAAGTTACTTTAGCAAACAGGTTATGTTTTTGAAACACAGGCCAAGTTTTTATTTTTTTGGTGGATTAATGGCCTGAGAAATAACTGTCCCCAAATTGCTTGCTCTCCATCTTCACCAAGGCCTGCTTAACAATTCTTCACCCTTACTATCTTTCTGCCTTCTGCTCTTAAAATAACAAACTGCTTCAAGTCCTTTGCTCAAATCTGCACATCACAACGTATGTCTCAACTTCCTGAACCACCTGGTCTCTGCCTACCAATCTCCATGCCAAGTATGAATACTGGAAAGGATCTGTGTCTCATGCTTTCCACTACCATGCCTGTGTTCTTACATAACAATCCCTCTTAAGGGTCTCTCATAGTTCTTACCTTTATGAACTTTGGGTTTACAGTTATGTTATGGTACATTGTGTTTCATCCTTTCTCCTTCAATGTTTTAATTTAAAAGTATATTAGGTTCTGGGATTGAATCTACCATCCCATAATAGGTAAACAGTCTACCTTTGAGCAGTATTGTTAGTTACAATGCAAGAAATAGAAGTAAAAAATAAATATATTAAGGTATCAATAATCTAGTTACTCCAAGATTACTAGTGGGAGTAGTAGCAGACAAGCAAGAACTCATGTAAGAGTTCCTTCAGCTAGAGACAGTGAATGTAAATATCCCTAACGACCTTTGTGTTGAAGTGTTGCAGTCCCAGGTCCCCAATACTACTGGAAATTAGGAGAAGTCAGGTCATTGGTATACCCTTAGGGAAGTTATAGAACCTTAGTCTTTCCTCTATTTTCTGGCTAACCTGAGGTGAGTAGGTTACTCTATCACATGTTCATAAACTGCCTCATCATGGACCAGAACTATTAAATCTGAACCAAACTAAGTTGTCACTCTTCCTGAGTTGGTTATATGAGGTATGCATTGCATACCTCATGGGATGCTTACAAACATGTTGTGTTAAGGACAGTTTTAAATCGTAATTGAAATCTTTTTTTTTTTTTTTTTTTTGCTGTCAATGGGGGAAGGGACCAGGCTTCCAGAAGAATGCATTATCTCATGTAACTCAGCAGTTTGTAGGAAGAACTGAATTTAGATGTACCTTCGTCCTAGGTTAAAACAAAGCTCTAAGGTCATCCTCAGTGTTGCATATTCCATTTTTCAACCCACTCTCAGTTTCCTTATGGGAAACATTGTTTTTAAATCATGATTAACTTCTTGTTTATATGAGTCTCACTGTCAGTTTTCTCAAGATTGCAAATAGAAGAGCACAAAACTTAGAGTCCTCTCACTGAAGAGAAGCTTTGCAGGTCATTGAGGAATCTCTATGGCCTAGCACCGTCATTCTAACATTTATAGACTAATGGTAGGAGAAGGCATGGTGAAGTGAAGTAAAACCAGAACACACACCATCTCTAAAAAGAAGAGTAAGGAGGTACCAACCGAGCATGGTAGCATACACGTGGAACCCCAGAAATCAAAAGCAGAGCCAGAAAGATGTTAATTTGAAGGGCATCCTGGGAGATCCCAGTAAGACAGAGTCAATTTCTTTCTCTCAAAAATTTTATATGTATTTTTCACTGTATCAGATTTATACACTAGCTTTTAGCTCAACAAAATTTTGTGTACAAATTAGAAGCAGGGACTAGAATCTGCTTCACTGAAAAACACTGACTCCCCCTTCCTTAGGTTCACAAGGTACTGGAAAGTGGGACTCAATGCTTTCATCAGTGCCTTTATTTTTATGCCCCTTCTTTGACTGAAGGCACACAGTCATATCATTGTCTAAACCTGTAATAATCATTTTGCATTCCCAGCAAAGACATGGGGTACAGCCCTACCCCCACACACCCAGGTTATCCATGAAGGCAAAGGTACACCCCAGAGTAGAAGTGATCATCTCTTGAAAATGACCTTACTCTTCAAGCATTAGGAACTTTGTGGAATTGCCTTGCAAAACTGTATGTGAAACAGAGATGAAGGAGGCCATACCTAACAAGAATCACTTAGTTAGACATACAGCTGGCCCCTGCAGCTCCTCTTTTTAATCAATCCTGAAGATTATGGCAGTAATCAAAAGGTAGACAACGTTTAAAGGACATTCTATTACTAAAGTCTTGGTTTTCTGTAGTTTAACCATTTTGTTTCTATAAAAGAAAACTTCATACATACAGGGAAAACACTGCAAGACTTAATATATAATTGTCTTGAATCTGAGCTGAGATATTTCAGGCAGGTTACTCACTACAGTATGATGGTATGTTGACAACCACAATTTTGGTGAAATTGTGTGATACAATATGGGCAAGTGCTTCCAGAAACACATTGAACCCATTAAGCATTTGACTTTGAATTATTTTTTGGTCATAGTGCTACCAAAATGTGGTGAGTCTCTTAGCAGTCACCAGATGATGATGAGGTAATCTGGGTCCCCTATGTGAGGTCTCAGTATCATTAAAATAATAAATTAATAAGGGCCTCAAAAAGAAGTTTGATGATAGTTTCATTCATGTAAAGAAAAATATTACCCAGGGCAGAGAAGTGGCAAATCTCTGCAGCTACCCGAAGAAGAGGAAGGAAAAATAAGCCATGCTATTTGAGATAACAGCATGGAGGTCAGATATATGGTGGCAGCTACATGTCATGGGTGAGGGGTGGAGTTAGACAAAGAGTAAGGAAGTCTAAAGTACAAGACAAAAGCACACTTTGGTTCCAAAAAGCCTCTGGAAAAAAAAAACAGTAATAAACAGAAAGTAAAAGTTGAGAAGAATCAACCTAAACCCATGGTGGTTCCTTGGGACTACACCTGGAGAATAGGAATTCTGGAAAGGAAAAAAAAGTACAAATTTCATTAACTGAATAATTATTTCACCTATCTCCTTATCATGGTGGTCCTGAGGACAGGTGATTGACAGGACCAATTGGTATTTTTGTTTTCTACCTAGACCAGAGTTTCTGTTCTCTCCACCAGAAGGACTCTTTCCTTAATAGCTCTTCACTACTGCACAAGCAAATGTTCAGCAAGTTTCACTGTTGACTCACTGTTATGGCCTAGTACAGCTCATAGGTATTCTGTCCTGAGGCATAAACAAGGTGGGAATAGAGTATACATCCAGCTGGGTCACATAGTAGTTTCAACTGGGGAATATTTATACATCAAAGGGCTGAAAACTCTACCCTTAGACAATGCTAACATTATGTTCTGAAAGTACCTCCTATCTAGGTGTGAAAGGGATAGTAAATAGCAAGTCAGGCAGCATAGAGTGTCCAGCTCTGACATTATAGTACCCCCTTCTTTATTTTTATGTGATTAGACAACCCATTCTTCTCATCTAATAAAAAAGAGGAATGTTTGCCTCTCAGGATCTTTAACAACCATTGTCAATTATAAAACTTCATACTTGATTTCCTAAAGCTGCCAGCATATGACCTTCCACAGGGGATTCGCTATGAAAAAAAGGCAATTTGAGAGGAAATTGCCTCCACCAAGAATGTCCTGCAGTTTTAATCGAAAGTGTTGGGTTTTCATGGGGGAGGGGAGTGGGTGTATCAAGAGGATACTGAACTGAGGTGAATTACTGGCAAGTAAGGAATTTATTAGAAGATTTATTTGTGCAGATTAAACTCATTAGTGATTTCTCACACAGAGCATCAAAGTGTGTCAGTTAACTACATTCACAAAGGCAAGAAAATGTGCTGGTATTGCATTACAAAGAATATTCATCACCTCACTTTGGAATAATTTTACCAAGAATATGTCCAAGTTTTAATTCCCCATGTCACTCCCTGTGTCTTCCCTCTCTATATAGTTTGATGTTTCTAGCTTGTCTGTAGTCTGTCTCTTATGTGTATATGTCTTATCCCAATTTCTTATGTGTCTGTCCCTATGCTTGCCTGATAACTCTCCCTATCACTGTCTCTGAGTCATTCCTAATAATGGGCTCTGTTCTGTATCTATTGAGGAGAACAGAATTATCACATGGGGAAGGAAGGGAATACCTTGTGTAAGTCTTTTACAGGGTGTTACTTGAGATAAAGTTACTTATTCAACTGACCTCAACTGACTCCAAAGTATTCAGCCCTGCAAACATATCATGAAAAATTAATATCTATAAATGTTGTTTTCAATATTTATGGGAGATATTTGTTATATAATGCTGTTCACTACTTTTAGAAAATTACTATCTACATACATACTTACATATCAATATTTATGGGAGATATTTGTTATATAATGCTGTTTTTGACCTGTTCACTACTTTTAGAAAATTACTATGTACATACATATTTACATGTATAGCTATCTAGGTCAGGGGTATGGAATAATACAAAATATAAAATTAAAGGCATGAATTAGTTTAGTTAGCAAAACTTGATTATGTGTAAAATCCAAGGCAAGTAAGTTTGGCTATTACGTTCTTCATTCAAGGCAGGTCAAACAGACAGAATACACAGCAGGATATCAGGCTATGTCTTAAGATATATTAAGGTGTTAATAGATTTTACTTTGAAGTGCATCACCACAGTTATTAATGCCATGGGTAGATAGAGAGGAAACAGCATGGAGAAGCTTTAGCACCAAGACTAACAGCATGGCCAGGCATCTGAAGGAAGGAATCAGAGCCCAAAGTGAAAGTGGGATTCTATTAAACAGCTCTCTGAGGATGTGAGAGCTTTCACATCAATATCTTGCAGCCATGCTCTCCCACTGTCAGGAAGAAATTAGGAAAGGAACTTGAAGTGGAATTTGACTCCAATTCTCATTTTAATGTTAGCTGACTTCCCAGGTGAGAAAGTCTGGTCCCTGGGTGTCTATTGGCTAGGGACATACTGTTCTCACCTCCTCTGAAAGAAGAATATGAATACTGTGGCCTAGACAGAAGTTGGATTGACATAGCATTTGTACGGAAAGTGAACATATGCCCAGATCATGAACATATGACTTCATAATGTAAAATTTAGAACTGGCCAAATGATCCCCACTAAAGCCTACAGTTACCAGCAAGTCTGAGCTTAATGTGTTGGTGACACCTACCTCCATCTAATATAGTCCTCACTTGTGAAGTGGCCTACTTTGCTTGTTAGCACATGTACTGCCTCTTCTTTTAAATAAAATTGTGTTCATCTACAAGTTCTTCAATCTATGACACCAAAATCTTGAACTCAAAGAAGACTGAGCTTCCCGGTCCATTCTTTGCAACAAGAGTTGTGGTGTCTGTCTGGCCATGCACAGACCCCATGTGGCTCCACCTATCTTTATTAACAATTCAAACAACCTCTCCTTCTGTCTCATCAACACCCTTAAAGTGTATCCTAAGGTTTGTTTGCTTTCAGAATTATATTATCTTTTGCAAAACTCCTCAGGGTCAGGGACTGGCTTTCTGGTTGGCAAGTAGAAGTGACACTGATTTGGTGACACCATATGTGAAGGACACACTCAAGACTGACCACCAATGGAAAAGGATAACTTGATAGGAAGCTGAAAGTAGTTGTAATCAATATCAGCTTTAGGTCACATGTCCTCCTAGGAGGTGTGGCCTCACAGTTAACCCACACCAACTTGAAATATTCTTTCTCCAAGTTCTGCTAAGAGGAGATGACAGGGCATCTTCTGTGACCTTTCCTTGTGGCAAGTATTTTAGGCCATGTTTTAACTATGTCAGTTGCCTTGTTGTATGGGACCAACTCTACCCTCGAAAATCTAGCTATAACTAAATGGATTGGAGACTGTCACTTGAAGGACAATTCACCTCTATACCTCCACTTTTCTTCTTCCTCCTGGTTTCATTTGAAAACTACAGGCTCCTAGTTCCTCTGATGTATATTTGCTTTTGTAAGCTTACCTAAAACAAGAATGTTTATAAATTAACATTAATTATTTAAAATTGTATATATTCCTCTCTTTTCTTAGACCATCCCTCCTCCTAGAAGTTTTGTCTTGGTCTACAATGTCCAACTACAAAGGGCTGAGAAACTGATCTGAAAGGTTTCATTCCTCTTTTCTTCCCCTTGTGCAAGAATAAAGCCACCTTTATCTCACAAACTATGACTTGTCTTATAATTCATACTCTTCGCTTAGAAGGTATAAATAATCACAGGTCCAGGAGAGAAAAACCAAACAGAAATGTCTCAACATTTTGTATTAGTCAAGCTTCTCCAAAGATACCAGACTGATAGAAATTATATGTCTATACAAACGTATTCATGTACTTGTGTGTGTGTGTGTGTGTGTGTGTGTGTGTGTAAAGACAGTGGATCTGGTAGTCATTTAGTCGATGGGACAGGATATGTCATCAATCCTAATCTGAGACTGGAGTTCCAGAGAATTCCTACTGGAGAGCTACGGGTTTCCAGTCTGTATTAGAATCCAAAGCAGTTGGTTCTAATACTAGTTGAAGAAAGTGTGCCACAGCAATAGGGCAGAAAAACCTCCTGCAATAGTGAGGGCAAGCAGGCAAAAGCCAATACTTATTTCTTCCATGTCCTTCTATGTGAGCTGCCATCAGAAGGTGTGGGCCAGATTTAAGGATGGTCTTCTTACCCCAAATGTTCCAGATTTGCTGTTGGTGGCACTTGGGAGGTAGAGGCAAGCAGATCTCCAGGTTTGAGGCCATCCTGATCTACATAGTGAATTCCAGGAAATTTGGAGCTACCCAGTGATACCTTGTTTTGAAAACATAAAAGAAACCAACAAAAAATATTCCAGAAGTAGATTTTCCCATTTTAAATGATCTATTCAAGAAAATCACTCACAGTGTACTCAGCAGCTCAGATTTTAGTTGATTACTTATATAGTCAAGTTGACAACTAAGATTAGCATCACACACATTTTTCTTGTGTATATGTGGGCAATAACAGAACTAAATGAGTAACTCTCAGAATGGGCTAGATATTTAAGTTTGAACATGATTTTGAGTTAAAGAGGGATGCATGTCTGTGTAGGACATCAACTAGGGGGTAATCAGGAAATGTACAGGAAACAGAGTAGGGTTGGACAAGCCAGTTTATACTAGCCATTAAGCTAATGGTCATTATTAAGATTATCAGGGAATAAAAATTCTTCTGGAATGAAGGAATACAGCCTCGAAGAGGGTAGAGCTGTACATTTCTCTTAGAAAAGATGAACTTCCTTTTATCTTCTTCCTGTGCCTTATTTCTCAAAAATAGCCTTATACCAAGAAGATCATCTTTGGGGGGTGATACATCTGCTCTCTTAAATTACCACTTTTCATTTGTCACTAAACAGCCATAAACTGAAAGAATGACTAGATTAGACTTCTCAATTCCTCCAAAGGATATACAGCAAGGGGTGTAGGGAGTGAGCACCCACTTATTAACTGAATAGTTTAATAGGCAAAGATGTCTCTACCTTGAGGGTACTTTCATATTTGCAAGGTTTGCTTTGAATGCTAGAAACTTAGACAATTTTCTCCTATTCTTCTTCTCAACAAACAAGGTAAAAGAAATTTTGTAACATGGAATTTTTTCTCAAATTTAAGGATACATATTAGTACTCACACAAAGAAATACTTTCCCAAGATACAGAGCCATTGTCTTTTTTCTAAGCCTGTGCCTCTAGCCTAAACTAAAACTTAAGCAACAGCACTTCATTCATCTTACAATTTTACATTCCTCTTACAATTTTAAGTCATTTCATGTTCAGGGATCCTAATACAGAACAAGACCTATGGGATCCTAAAGAAGTTACTCTTTGTGAGCCTGGTGTTCTCTGTCTCTTTTAGGCATTTAGTTTATACCAAAGAGGAGTAAAATTCAAGGGAGACACCAACATTCAAGGCAGAGAGGCTTGAAGGCTGAGTCTCCATCATTGAAACGGAAATGAGTAACCACCATTTAAGGTTAGTCTCTAGCAAGTCATCCCAACTCCTTTAGCACAATTATTACTTTGAGTTAACACAAGAAGAAGTTAGGATTGGTGAAATTTATTGATTTGTAGAGTCAAGCCAATTAAATGTTTGGCATTTCTGATGTAAGTTTCAAGTCAAAATGTTCCAAGTGTGTATTATGATGGCAACAAACACCTGTGTTCAATACGTTTCATTTCACAAGGTTACATTATTCTTCTCACATTAGGCATCAGACTGGTGAGAAAAAAAATATATGATTAATAAAGTATGTGAGACTTTACACTTCCCCATAGTGATTAACCACCTAACAGTAGGAAACCTCTGATCTGGATCAATTCTCTTGAGTCTACACTTAAATGAACTAATTAAATCAATTACTTTTGATGACCTTCTAAGAGGTCATGAGATTTTCTTAATGCACATTATAGGAATAAACTCTACTTTTTTGTTCATGTCCGTGGGCAGTGGTATGAATACAGAACACTTCTGTCGGTGGGGTTGAATTTATCTTCTTAATTAACTAAGTGTCTTTCTGATGATTAAATGACTCTGATGGTCAATAAGCTTCCAGAGGTTGACTTCATTTCCAGAAATCCCTTGATTATCGTGATTAACAATAATATTGCAATGAAAGGGTTCACTTTGTTGGCTATAACAGTCTTAGCAGGTTTTGAATGACCAAGGTCAATTACTCATCATGCAGTGTATGCAACTGTGGATAACAAGTATTCATGTATATCCACAAGATAAGTCTTTTGCTGTCTATCTAGATGTCAGTTTGAATTTTTTTTCAGTTCATCTACAAAGAATGATCCTTGAGAAGGGCAACCATATAATTTGTTTTCATAAACCAGACACTTGGAGCCTGAAGAAGGTACTAGTAATAACTCTTCCAGGACAATGGGCAAAGGTGACCATCCCAGACAACCTGAGATTTACTATCACACCTGTCACCCCTTCCATGAAGTTTTCAGGCTAAAGTCCAACTTGAAGAAAATAAATGGTGCAGGAATTTTCTATAAGCTTTATGAATGACAGGTGATGAAAACTTAACTATAAATCAGTTTGAACAGCAAACTTAACATGACTCTCAGAATATTAGGAAATAGGAACAGGACAGTTGGCCCACCATTTAAGAGCATATACTGCTCTTGGAAAAGCCCTGAATTCAGTTTCCACAGTCTGCTTTATGTGCTCACAACTACCTGTTTTCCAGCTCCAGGAGATCTGACATTTCTGATGTGCTGGGTCACATAATTGCCTCATGAGTGTAGAGAAAAGTTTTTATACGAGTTTGAAAGATACTGGGACTCTTTTAAAAAACTGTTTCTATGCTTTGTGTGGTTATTAATAATTTAGGAAAAAAATAAATAAACCTAGAAAATAAAAGGTTTTTACACTGATTTGGGAAGTGCTCTGATAAGATTGGCATCCACATAAGATTCAGTATTTTCTCAGGACATGGAGAAAGATTTGTCAGAAGAAATAAAAGAAAAACAATATAAAACCCAATGTTTTCATTGCAGGAAGTAGTTTTAAAAGAATTTTCAAAAGAAAAATGTATGTGTAAATCAGGTAGAATAATAACTTTAAATACTAAACTTAAGTCATTCTCAGGAGTTTATAAACCTTAATTTTATATTTAATGTATTTTAATATAACATGATTTACATAAAAATTGATTAGTCAACTATCTTGAATTACATTGTTTCAGAACCTACTATACATGGTTCTATGAGATACAATATAGTATACATGTAACTACACAATATAGTTACAGCTATATTGTAACTGTCACATAGAAATGAGCCTTCATTCCTTCTTCCCTTCCTTCCCTTCTCTTCTTTGTTTACCTTTTGTTATTATTTTTCTTTGCTTATCTGATTTATTTTTATTTTTGTGTATCCAACCCAGGTCTTGAAAAGCCAAATAATTACTCTTGAAGTACATCCTCATCCTCTTTTTGTCTTTTACTCTGCAAACCAAAACATTTGCCCTGGGAAAATCAACATAGAAACAATTCTGTATGTGACATTGCCATACCTGCAGTGTAAAAAGCAATTCTCAGGATACTGACTTGAGATGCCTGTCACATATTGTTGGTCCCCAATATATAATGAAATTTTCTACTGCTAAATTGCAACTGAGATGTAATATATACTGAGTGACTCTATATAATGAATTTTGAATGCCAATTTGATGAGTCTTCCTTCCTGCAGCATACCTCATGAATTTCTAAACTGCCCTTTAGGTGGATCAAAAAATAAAAATACAAATATATATATATATACATATATATATGTATATATATATATATTCAAACTTAATGTTAAATATCAGAGACCCCACAGACTATTTATTCATCACATTTGACAAATGAGCTATGATTTCTTAAGTCACCATTAAATCCACTGAGATTACAATGAACTAAATATTTAACAAAGGAATAGAGACTAATTGCACCAAAACTGTGTTCCAATCATTGAGGAAGGAACCATTTTAAAATAAGGTTGAGCTAGCTGTTTATTATTTTAGTAAAATGGCATTGTATCTCAAGAACAAAATTCATGTTACTTATAAAATTTTGCCCTGGTAAGTGTTTAGTTATTTAAAGAGGGAACTGAAAATTCATAATTTTATATACATTTTTAAACAAAAAAGCTTACATGAGATGATGCTGTGCCAGTAAGTTGTCTTTCATGCTCATGAATGCTCAGACTTTATTTAATTTTCTTGGAATGTAAATAGATGAAAAAGGAAGTGCACTCTGGGAGAGGAATCATCACTTACCTCTTTTAAGCCTGGTCCATGTCATGGCAAAGCAGCAGACAGACTATGGTGCACTGTATTCTGAGACCCACACCAAAAAATAAGGAAATTTCAATTACAAAAATCTGAGGCTTCTTTCTGTGTTCTTGGAGAAGCTTCCTCTGGGTATACCTTGCTTTTCTTGAATTTGCTCTCCCTCCCCCATCCCCCCTTTTCTGTTTTTTTTTTTTTTAATTATTATTATTAGTCTTTTCTATTGCCAGACAGTGATAATTATGAACAGTTTCAAGGAGCCAATCCTATGCTCAGATTGCATATCTCAATCAGATTAAAAAGATATAGTTGTTTTATGTGAGACCTTTCTGGTAAAGGGAGATTACTTGGGCTATTTTGATATTTGCTTTTCGTTCCTCTGTGGTACTTAGTTTTCACATTCCTTCCATGTCACCACATCTCTCCTACAGTGACCCTCCTTTCTCATCTATTTATTTTACCAGAAAGTAATAAATAAATAAATAAGATTTCTTTGAGACAACCCCATCACATCTTTAAAGTCATCTGGACGCTTTCATTATTTTCCCTTCTAGAATATGCTATGATCTAAGGAACTCAGACAAATTTTGCATATTTTTATAATTCATATAGGATTTTTTCTCTTCATTTCTGTCTGTATTTTTCTGTCCATGCCTGCTTATCCTCACTTCTCTCTTTAATATAACTAGTCCCAGAGTAAGCTATAGTAGATTCAGTGTTAATTTTCATACTTGTTAGTGTAATGTTCACAAAGAAACATTTTCAGTGTCCAGAGTAGAATCTAGACTTGTTTTGTTTTATTCCTATGTGTTTGTATCTGGGAGCACATTGGTTTAATTGTTGTTCCAGGAATATTTTCTCTGAGTTAAGAATACTGTTTTGGTCTTTTAAGATCTTTAGAATGGTATATTTTATGAAGAAAATAATAGAGCCAGTACATTTTCTCACTTTACATGAATTACTATGAAATGGCTTTCAATTTGCAAATTTCATCTCCTTTGTAGCCTAATCATGAGAATGTATTTTGGGACAAAATATCTGACTACCCTAGAGTAATGCTTACTCTATGGGTAATGAACATCAACAAAAACAGTCTACATACATTCACACAAAATATAATCTATAACATCCCAGACTCTACTAATGGTCCTAAGAATAAGATATAAAGTTGTATGCCTTTCTACCCTCAGAAAACTGTCAATAATTGGGCAATGAAGCAGCAATAGTACTACAGCATAGTAATAGAAGCTTCTTCTAAAACATTATGACTATATGTAGATGAAAAATGTTTTCAACAAACCTTACAGAAAATTCTTCTAGAACTTTCCAGCCTTTGGAAAGACTTTAGTCTGCCTACAGCTCACTTCTGGGACTCATCAACTCAGTGGTCAGACTGAATCATTTATTAGATTAGTGGCCTACCGAGAAATGCCCACTGTGAGTCAGGGAGAGCTGTGAGTTGCCTGCAGGCTCTTTGTATCTGAGCTGTTGCCAAGTGGGAGGGTTAGGACACAAGCAGAGGGGATGTGTAAATCCCTCAATTCAGTGCGCTTTTCATGTTAAGAATCTGAGGACCACTATGCTCCTTCTTTTTCATTAGCCTTGGGGCCAATCTGAAGTGATGTTTCTGTCTGCCACTTGGGTGATGAAATGCCAAGTAAAGAAATTAACTCAATAGATAACTGGAACAATTTCTCAAATTCTCCAGGTGGATCTACCCTACGACAAGGGTAACAGTCTCTCAGGTTGCTCTTGTTGTCTCATAGTCCTGACTGAGAGACATTTGTACCCATGTTTAATGAATGCTGACCTGGATGTATCTTTCTGAAAGTGACCTCAAAATGAATTATCTTCATATTGAGCCAGTACAAAGTGCATTGAAAAAGATTCATTATAGACACTATAGAATCTGGAATCTAAATGATTCAGAAATAATATGTTTTAAAAAAGTAAAAGAGGTCCATTTCCTGGACTTAAAGTCCATTTAGAGTCATGGTAGCAAAGGCTTGTCTTCCTAATGCTTTGGATGCTAAGGTAAGATTGTTTCTTGGCAATGAAATCCTGACCTATATAACAAATTTAAGGCTAGCCAGGGCTACATAGAGAGACCATACCTCAAAAAAATTTAGAAAATTCAAAGGAGAATTCACTTATTTTACTTAAAATTGAAAATAAATATTGTACCCATTTAAAAAAAACTGCAACACAGAATGGAAAAGAGAGAGAGAGAGAGATGTTACTATTTGGATTTTTTAATAAATGAGAAATATATCTGGAAATTGCTTTTTATAGATTTTTAAAAATTCAAAATTTGTCTATAAAGGAAGATTAAAATTAGTATTCTGAAGTTAATCTACTACTTTCCTTTTATGATGCATAACTAAGGCTGGTGTTTCAATATTTTAACAATTCCCAAACAGAGGGAGTTTTGTGTCATTTTGAAAATACTTCCTAGTGATTTCAATTATATATTGTGCCTATTTGTTTGAATGAAAAGCTCATTGTTCAATTATCATACCTTGTCTACAATTTTTCTAAGAGAATAAGACAGCACCATCTCTAAGTAGGAGTTATATTTAGCTTCCTAAGACTCTTATCCAAGAGATGCTGTTACCTTGTTACTATTCTCTTTTAAGTTTCTTCTGAGGTCTGTATATGACCATTTGAGCCTGCAGCTGGAATCCACCTTTCAAAGGTGTTCATCTTTGCTCTGTAGACTTGTTTATCATCCACAGTACATTTCTTAGAACCACTGGGTGTTGAAATCAGCACTGTGTCCAGTAACTTTGACTCTTTATTAAAATTAGCAGAGACAGAGTAAATATTAAAAGGTCTAGCCATCCCCTTCCCCTGTGATCTTACTCAGTTCAGTATAACTAGGGGTTTTGCCATACAATGGTAATTTTTTTTTACATGCAGTGAGTTGCAAGTTCACTCTTGTCAGTCAGATTTATGTATGCGACATCTGGAGAATGTTATTCACCCAAATCCCAGGCTAGTTACTGGGAGTGACCATTGGGAACCATGGATCACTTTTCTTGGGGGAATTTGGTGAGAGTAAAAAGTTGAATTTTCAGAACTGTGGAGGCTATACTTGAAGAATGAGATCACTCCTCTGCTACCACACATTTCAAAATGATTGTGAGATCTGGTGCTGTACATAACATTTAACATCTCAGTAAGATATTGTAGGTGATATAACCATCTACAATGACTGTGCAAATGTGGGAAGTGAGGCAGGAAAATGATCAGGTGTGGGGAAGGGAGGGTGGCCTTGACTACAGAGCTGTAGAACTGGGTCAAGATTAAGTTGAACCTCCTTCCTCCACCTCGGCTAAAGTATTCAGATAATTGGCTTCTGTCCAAGCCTTATCCAAAACTGAAAATTACAAAGACTTTTTAGAACATGTCTCTACATCCACTGGCAAAACAATATACCACTACATGTCATCATGTATTGAAAAATAATATGCAAGGGTACTTCTTCCTTTAGACTGACCCAGTGAATAATAAGTCTTTCTAGGTCAAGACTGAAAATAAAGACTATTTTCCTTGCTTGTGCATAGCTATTTCATTATACAGGTTATGTTTTAAAGCTCAGCAGCATAAGCACATGCCTGAGAGAATGTGAGACAGGCTGTGTGAATCAGAGAAGTTACCACTAGGTTCTCAGCTCAACTTTATCTCCTGGTACATCTGTCTTGAATCTATGTAGCGGTGAAACTACATTAAATTTTCTTTCTTTATCTTTTCTTAAGGTGTGTGTGGGGGGTGGGTGGGTGTGGGTGTGTACTCATTCAGAAAACATAGCAAAGGTCCCATTACTATAGAGGTACAGATCAACGTTATTAGAAGGCATAGCCATATATTTCCTCAAGCAAAATTTTATCACTCACACAGTTAGGGCATTTTTCTTTTAATTAAAAGAAAGCTGATCTTTTTTTTTTCAGGAGATCTTAGATACCATACCTTGTAGACATTCTCTTTGATGGGAGGCTGTTGACAGCTATTCATATCTACTGTCCCCAATATTCTGTCATTTTATAGAAAGCTCTAGAGTTTTCACAAGTAAGTACAGATGTTCCCACTTTTCTTGCATTACCCTTAACATATTCCCTATGGCCACAACACCAGACATACTTTTATTCAAGAGTGGGAGTGAAATAAGGAATTTTTTCATTTCTTTCTAAAGTGGGGGTTTCTTTCTAAACTTTGGTTTCAGTCACTAATTAAAATGTCTTTGGCTTATATACATGAACCATTTAATAACATAGAATTTGTTTTATAGTTTGAACATTTAGGATCTTTTCACATGCAACAAACACATAGATAAATATGCATTTGTTTTTATGTAATAAAAATTAATAATGATTTTCTTGTCATCATCAAATACAAATGACAACATGATAGGAGAAATGGACCAAAAACTCATCTAACTTAAATGTACTGTTAACCAAATGGATGAATGACCCAGACAAGCAATCTCTGTCAATAAATCAAGAACTCTTCATGATTAAACAATATCCCTGCACATTGCAGAGTCAGAGACAGGTCTGTATGGCATTCTTTATCACAGGTAATTTAATACAAACACATTAATCTTACAGGGGCCTACATCTTTACCACTCATTCACATAGAGAATTCTTCTTAATGTCATTGCATAGTTACTAGGGTAGTTAAACAAGATTACAAAATAGCCATTTTTGTAATAGTAAACAATTATATTAAGGTTTGTAATGATCTGGGCAGTGGAAAGAATATTTTTATGGTAGTAAAATCTGTATGATCTGTCATAGCAAAGAAAGTTCAGTTAGACAATTTGAAGATTACAATTTCCATTCAGAAAAATAAGGAAACTCTAATCTAAAATATTATTATTGCTAGTTTTTCACAATGTCTGTGTATGCCAGTAATTATTTCTTTGTCAAGAGTACAATTACTAAATCCTAACTAAATCAAAAAAATCTCTGCTAAAAAATTACTTCAAAGTTAAAATTGATGTAATCGTACCAATTAATACTCACTGTAGTAACTTCAAATAAATTTTGAATTATGATGATGTACCAAAAAAATCATTCATAAGGGCTTTAAGTTTACTTTAAATACAAAGGATATATATCTTCACAGAGAGAAATAAGAAAGAACAAAATATCAAGGGTTATAAGAGATTTGTAAATAGGGGAAAAGTATAAGGGAAAGAAGACAGGGAGTGGGGGAGACAGGAGAAAGCGATGTACTGAGAGAGTAGACAGAGATAGAGACAAGTAGAGAGATAAATTGACTCTATAAACCTCTTACCTTTAAAAAGTTCAAAAGTGAATATGGTTGTGTGAGCATATTGTAGGTGCCATTAGTCAGGTAACACAGTGGGTTCAAAACTAATGGCCAATGGCCACACTCAGACACAGAGCTCTGAAATCTTTCCATACTACTGAATTGGAGATGACTTCATGCACTTGACTTTTTTTTCTGAATTTCAATTTCCTTACCTGTATAAACAAACCACTAATTAGTCAAATAATAAGTTTAAGAGGTAATAAAAAATACATATAAAATAATCTAAACATAATGTATTTCAAAAGAAGTATATATTCATTGTCTGCTAATCTACAGCTTAGAAACAACCAAAGATGTTCTCACATTAAAAAAGAAATGACAAAATTTATCTCAACATTAAAGCTGTTTGAAGTTATGCTTTAGCATTATAGACTCAACGATGCCAATGAAGTCATGCACAGGTAGACTTCTTTTTCAATCCCCCCAATACATGGAATAATGCAACAAAGAAGACAGACAAATAGATTGGATGGAATTAAGCAATGTGAAACTCAGTGCCCATACTCGAAATGACCTGAGAACCTCTCCCTCTGTGCAGGATTTCATGTTTAAAACATAAGAACAAAATAAGACATATTGTGGTATAACCTCAGAGGCCCATGCAATATATGCTTTTCTTCATATTTCTCTTTTATTGAGTGATAGGGGGAAGAAAGGAGGTATAAACAGTGTAAAGTGGGATCATAATATTTTGTGTCTTTTAACTGTAACTAAAAATTCAAATATACAATAGAGAAATGGGGTTAAAAAGCTTGGAGTTATTTATTCTTATGCATATATATTAATGATTACCAGCTGAAAAGGAAAAGAGGAAACATTCTTATTCTGAGAGTAAAAAAGAAGAATAATAAAATGTGGAATGGTACAAAAACGATCCACCTTGTTTGCAAAGCAAGTTTTCCCTATAAATGGCCTTCATGTCAGCATAGCTGTGCAGGTGCTGAGTGTTGAGTGCATTCTGCCAACTTGTGGATGATTTTCATCTTCACACAATATCTTTAAACAAAAACAGAATGGCTTTTCTTGTCAGAATAGTAGGATGTAAGTTATAGTTTTACATCCATTTGTGTGGAACTTTCTACAGATTCACTCATGCTCCTGGTGTCACAATTATCACTCACTGTGTGGATGAATTCTAAAAGGCAATTTTGCATCCTAAAAGTAAACTAGTAGAATTAAATAATGTCTGTAGTAACGTTTTGAATTTCACCTTTAAAATGGAGGTAAACATCAAAATTCTGACAATACTCTTTTTTTCTGGGCCAACTTTGAGTAACTTTCAATAAATGCATGTTTCTTGGGATATACCTGATTCTTCCATATAAAACCACAAACATCTCTACTCAGTTTTCTTCCAGAAAACTTCCCCTGTTTCTGGGAATAGTGGAATTCAATGTTTAACATTCTCAGCATTAATTGTCAATATGAGACTTGTTACAATATTTGTTCATGTCTTTATTCAGTTTTTCTTCATTGTAAGAAAAATTATACATGCAGCTATGTACTTGTTTCTGATAAAATACAGATGATTATCACTTAATGTGGAAAGACTATCATTAATAAGCTCTTAGGTATTAATAACTAACATATTGTAAGATATGGGCTAGTATATATCCATTATCTTACTTGATGAAGAAAACCGCAGTTATTCTATGAAATAGTCATTTCCATTAACTTTCTTCCAAATGAATACATATTTAATTAGCATCATTTAGAACTGCCCAATTTTCATTCTTGTTGTCAATAAATGAATTAATTCAGTACTTGTAGTTCTTTCTGTAAATGGGATCAGGCCACAGCTCCAATTTCTGTCAACTTTTCCATCTTTACTGAAAACTCATTACCAAGAAATGTGTTGAAATTCCTTTTCAAAAGACAAAATTCAGGTGGTTCTTTTCTTATCTCCCAAAGGCAAACAAGCTGATACAGAGTCAATTTAATAGAGTTTCTGTTTCTGTTCTGGTGTGAGTAGCCTACCAAGCACAAGGCAGGTCTGATGAAAACATAATACAGTGCAATTTTATTATTCATGGTGGGAAACAACTTCAGAAGACAGTTCTATGTGTGTGTGTGTGTGTGTGTGTGTGTGTGTGTGTGTGTGTGTGTGTATGAGGACAAAGAATCTGATCCAGAAGGTTTTGTGACTGGAAGCATTTCTAGCTTCTTGCAGTTTCACAGTAGAGGTTGGAAGAGCTGAAAGCATGGGATGATCCTTAGTTGCTCAAAGTCTTTGGACCTCTATAGAATACTTGACATCATGACAGAACTCAGTGTTTGCAAACAGTGCCTTCCAGAATAGCCTGCCTTCTACACACACACACACACACACACACACACACACACACACACACACACACTATCCTCTTCCCATCCATACATAATAGTGATGGTAATGGGTTATGTGTTTTATCATATGAGCTCTGAGTCATTCTTTTGCTACCTGACAAGGTAGCACCTAGAGTTACTACAGCCCTGAAGAAGCAAGAAGGGTTTCTGGTTCCTGTTAATGAGCTGAAGTACAACAGAGGTAAATAACTGAAAATATTCAGTGTTCTTCCTGGAAAAATAGAGCTGTGGTGCTAATAACAAAATGTGATAACCTGGAAAAGAATAGGGAAGAGACAGAACATGAAAAGACTGTCAGTTCTGCCAGGTACAAAGACACAGAACTACCCTAATTGTATGCAAGAGTTGCAGCATATGACTTCTAGGATTACTTCTATTTGGAGAAGGATTTTCAGCACTATAGAAAAAGATAATGTCCTATATTGTTTGGTGTATCTATAGCACAACCACCTGGATGTGAAAGGGTGGTGTTAGTACACATTTCAAGGTCCTTGAGTCCTGGAGAGACTTATTGTTTCCTGCCTAAGTAGAATATCTGTGTGTTTTTTGCAGAGACTAAAATACAGCAGAGGATCAAGAAGGAGAAATGTATCTATAAATGAATCCCTGGGAAATCTTTGGGAACACAAGGACACTATACATTGTGACTGTGTCACTTTAATGTCTTGATTGTAACACTGCATTAAATATTACTATCCTGGAGAAAACTAAGCAAAGCATTCACAGGATCTCTCTGTATTGTGTATTATAACTGTCTATAAACCAACGGTTCTCTAAAAACAAAGAGATTAGAATTAATTTACTTAGGAAACTACTGATACCAAAATGAAAATCAATGAGCAAAATACATTCTGTATATAATTTCACACTTGGCATATGTAATAGAGTATCTTCAATGAGTCAATTAAATTAATTTTATATGAACAAGTGCTTAGAATTACAGTGTAATGTCTATCAATGCTAACTGAGTTTCTTGAGTGTTACTCTGGGGCAGAATACAGTAGAGCTTTGTCCTAATTTCTAATATCAAAACTACTATTTAAAAGAAACCAAATGAAGGCTACTCTTGTAAATGATTCTTTCATGTATGGAAACTTTCCTCTACTTGCTCTCAGTGATGGGTTGTTATGCTGCTAACGAGCTCCAACAGGTGACATTAAAAAACTGAGCCTTCACATTGAAATACTTGATCAAAAACATTTCATTTTCTCTGCCATGTTGCTGAGGGCACTTATCGGGTGACGTATGATTTATCCACCAAGAAGAAAAATGGAACTTAGCTGTCCTCAGACCCAAAGATTCACCCATAATGAAGAAGAGCCAAGGAAGAGGAAGAAGAGAAGGAGGAAAAGAATACTGAAGCTGGGATTGGACAATCTAAGATGATGAGAAGAAGTCCCACTCTGAACTGTGTTCTCCTGATGTTGGTTAGATGAATTATGTGAGCATGAGCAAGGAAAAGCCCCCAGAACTCTGAATGCAGAAAGTGACCTCCACCACTACACAAACACAGGAAACCATGATTCCCTAGAAAGAGCCAAGAAAATCCTACAACACCAACTCACCTTTTTTGCTATTACTCATGAAAAGACAGCAAAACATTATCTATGAAAACCATCTTTGTTTATGTAAATTATGCAGACATTATACTGTGTAGTAAGCTCTTTCTAATACCTCAAATGAAAATAACAGTCCCCATTTTTGACCTACTATAGAGTAAGCTTCGACTCCCACAAAGGACATAACTAAATGAGTCTCATGACTCCAAGAAAGCCCAAAGTGTGCCCACTTACTGAACTGTTGTAGTCAGTTCTGCCCCATTATCACTAACACATGAAAATAATCACCATAAAAGATAAAAAGTTTTTTTCATCTCATTTTGGAAATTTTAAGTCTGTGATTTGGGTGGAGCTATTGCTTTAGAACCATAGAATGACCTCACATCATGGTGAAGAGAAGGTAGGAAACCAGCATCGCTCAGCATCCCTCATGAAAGAAACAAGAGAGGATGAAGGGGTCTGTCTCTCACAGTCCTCTTCCAGAAACATACAAGGTTTCTTTTTCCTGCCACACTCCACTGCTTATAGACTCCAACACGCAGCAGGCTACGCCTTTATGTGATAGACCTTCAAGGGTTAGTTAAGATCAAACTTCATGTCAGCTAAAGCACAGTACTGACAGTGACTAGGTGAATATATTATGTCTCCCAGTGTTATACAAGAGATATCAAGTCATTCTCGTTACACTTTGTTTAGATGTTGAACCAACACCAATTTAAGAGACCATATTATGTATTGTTTAACTTGTTTACTCTAAGGAGCCTGTGGAATAGAGCTTGTTATTTCCCATCAAGTGAATTCAGTGGAGATTATGAATGGCAGGCATTCACTAATTTATGGTGAATGAATGATCCTACATTATTTACATCATTTAGCCATCATATGACACCATAAACAAAACACTGCTGAACTAATCTCAGAAATTATGAAATTAGATTTATTGAGATTGAATTATGCATCAAAATTTCCAAACAGAAGTAGCCTTGTCTCTCAAACTCTAAATGGTTGCAGCAACTTTGAAACATATGAGAAGAAAAAAAAATCTAATTTGTGACTAAGTACTGTGCTATTCTGTGTACACAAGTCCCAATTCTTCCTGTTTGCAACATGTTGCCATGTTTTCTTTTGCTAACACATCCATTGGTAGGATTTAGCCATGTTACTCAACTACTGCACTAATAGTAAATACTGCTTCACACAAATCATAATAGCATGATAATCTACATATACCTTCGGTTCTATTACTTTTTATACTATTTTTATTTCATTTTTACTTTGTTAAAAGAATCACATTGTGCATCAGTGGCTGGCCTGGAAATCTCCATGAGGACTTAGCTTTTTTACAACTCACAAACTGAGCAGGAGAGTTAATAGAAGTTCAAAATTATACCTCACAGAGTACAGATACTATGTTACGAGAAGAGAGCTGTGTATCATGAAACAGTAGATGCAGGAGGAAACATGAATTAATGAGTTCCAACTCTGTTGATTTGTAGTTTGGGAAAGATGAGGTCCAAAGAGTTTCATGATCTGTGTTGAGAGCAAACCACTAGCAAAAAGGATAATCTGCTATCTTTATTAAAATAAATAACAAAACACATGCAACAACTGGAGCTTATCAGTTTTCCTTGCAACACAATGATGAGAAATGAATTTGAATAAAGCCAACTGAAAAACAATAGAACTCAGGAGGCAGAGGCAGGCAGATCTTTGTGAGTTCGAGGCCAGCCTGGGCTAAAGAGTGAATGCCAGGATAGGCCCCAAAGCTACACAGAGAACCCGTCTCGAAACACCAAAAGAAAAACAGAAAAATTTGAAATAAAAGCATACTATTAGCAATTTTCAGGTGGTTATATTTTAATATGCTCCATCTATGCAGACTGTCATTTCTGTATTTGACTTAGCTTTTACTTTTATTTTTTTTTAGCTTTTTGAAATTTTATTTATTCTTTTATTTTACTTTTTTGTTTCTGTTTGTTTGATATTTTTTTTAAATTGAAACAAGCTTGTTTTACATACCAATCCCTGTTCCCTCATCCTTCCATCTTCCCTTGTTTCCCCACTAAACCCCAGTCCATCCCCTTTCTGCTCCCCAGGGAGGGTGAGGCCTTCCATGGGGAGTCTTCAAAGTCTGTCATATCATTTGGAGCAGTGCTAGGCCTCCCCCATAGTGTGGAATGGGCTCCCAAAGACCATTCCTATACTACGGATAAATACTGATCCACTACCAGAGGCCCCACAGACTGCCTAGTCCTCTTAACTAACACCCACATTCAGGGAGTCTGGGTCAGTCCTATACTGAATTCCCAGATATCAGACTGGAGTTATTAGCTCTCCCTTGTTCCAGCCAGAAGATTCTGTGGGTTTCTCATCACTCCTTCCTCTCTGCTACTAAATTCCAGGAGTTCAGCTCAGTGTATAGCTGTGAGTGTCGGCTTCTACTTCCATCAGCTACTAGGGGAAGGCTCACATTTGTCTTTTTGTGACTGGGATACCGAACTCAGAATGGTTCCTTCGAGTTCCAACCATTTGCCTGCGAATTTGGAGATGCCTCCCTCCCCCCCCCCAGCCACTGCTAAGTAGTGTTTGTTCATTGAGTAAATGTACCACATTTTCTCTATCCATTATTCAATTAAGGGGCATTTAGGTTGCTTCCAGGTTCTGGCTATTCAATGCAGTCCCCATCAAAATCCCAGCACAATTCTTCACAGACCTTGAAAGACCAATACTCAACTGTATATGGAAAAACAAAAGACCCAGGATATCCAAAACAACCCTATACAATAAAGGAACTTCCAGAGGCATCACCATCCCTGACTTAAAATTCTACTATAGAGCTACAGTCCTGAAAGCAGCTTGGTATTGGCACAAAAGTAAACAGGAAGACCAATGGAATAGAATTGGAAGCCCTGGTATTAACCCCCACACCTACAAACATCTGACTTTTTAAAAAGCAGCTAAAATTATACTATGGAAAAAAGAAAGCATCGTCAACATATGGTGCTGGCATAACTGGATGTTGGTGTTTAGAAGACTGCAATAGATATCCATATCTATTGCCATGCACAAAACTTAAGTCCAAATGTATCAAAGACCTCAACATAAATCTAGCTACACTGAACCTCTTAGAAGAGGTACCCTTGAATGAATTGGTACCACTTCCTGAATTTAGCACCAGTAGCAGACACTGAGATTAACAATATATGGGACCTGCTGGAATTGAAAAGCTCCTGTAAGGCAAAGAACACAGTCAACAAGACAAAACGGCTGCCCACACAGACTGGGAAAAGATCTTCACCAACCCTACAACTGACGGAGGGCTAATTTCCAAAATATACAAAGAATTAAAGAAAGTAGTCACCAAAATACCAAATGATCCAATTAAAAGGTGGAGTACAGGACAAAACAGAGAATTCTCAATACAGGAATCTAAAATGGCTGAAATACACTTAAGAAAGTGCTCAACATCCTTAGCCATCAGGAAAATGCAAATCAAAACAATGCTGAGATATCATGTTACTCCTGTCAGAATAGCTAAACTCAAAAACACCTATGACAGTTTATGCTGGAGAGGATGTGGAGAAAGTGGAACACTCTTCCACTGCCAGTGGGGGCCAGTTTGGAAATCAGTGGTTCTTCAGGAAAATGGGAATCAATCTAGCTCAAGATCCAGTAATTCCACTCAGGAATGCACATTCATACAACAAGGACATCTGTTCAACTATGTTCATAGCACCACTATGTGTAATAGCTTCTACTTTTTAAAAGCAGCCTTTTATGTTAGTGAAAACCTTATTTTCCTCATTTTGTGGAACTGACTTGATACCCTCCCCCCTCTAGGCCCACACACACAAGAATAGGTGCAGAGTAGAGGCATTATGAATTCCTCAGTGACAAATGTGAGTACAAGGCTCTTTGATCTTTCCATACCAGCCCCATGACTGGCTATTATTTAATATAGTTGAAGAAAATAAGGTAAATCAAAGGAAAACATTCTTAATTAGTGCTTTACCTCTGTGATTCATGATGCCTTCTTAAAGAAAAATGCTCCCACCAGTAAATGAAAAACTCATTATTTTTAAATGCTGTTTACTTCTACTTAATGATTTCTTCTAATAGGCAGATAAATTGAACAACAACGCTTGAAACCTATTAGCCTTAACATTTTCACAGGAACTAAATTTAATGTTGTGCTGTAGGTTGTTGATCAACTAATCTGAAAGTAATGAAATATCAGCCTGCAGAGTCTTCTATTAAAGGGCACACAGCTAGCTTTTTGTAAACAACTGCACAGCCCAGATGTGTCTGACTCTCATAATGAAGTAACCAATGCATGTTACAAATCAGATCAAATTAGCCCTCGGGAAAATCTTTCTTAACAGTTATTTATTATTTCAGGTTCTTAAAAATTATTTGATACAAGCAGAAAACAAATATTCCAGGAAAGTTGATGGAGTCGTGTTAAACTGATAATTTGTTTTACTATTTTATTATTTTTTTCATATTTTACATATCAATCACAGTTACCTCACCCTCCCATCTTCCTCTCCCCCCTCCCCCGACTCCCCTTCTATCCCATCCCCACCCACTGCAAAGGGACGGTGAGGCCTTCCAGGAGGGAAGTAATTTAAAGTAGGGTCAAGGCCCTCCCCCCTGTCTCTAGGTTAAGGGAGTATCCCTCCATGGGGAATGTGCTCCCAAAGTCCTTTCATGCACCAGAGATGCATCCTGGTTCCACTGTCAGAGGTTCCTTAGAATGCCCAGGCCTTCTAACTAAGACCCATGTTCAGGGATCTGGGTAGGTCCAATGCTAGTTTCCTAGCTATCAGTCTGAGGTCCATGAACTCCCCCTTGTTCAGGTCAGCTGTTCCTGTAGGTTACTCCAGCCGGGTCTTGACTCCTTTGCTCATCATGCCTCCCTTTCTGCAACTGGATTCCAAGAGTTTGGCACAGTGTTTAGCTGTGGGTGTCTGCTTCTGTTTCCTTCAGCTACTAGATGAAGTCTCTAGGATGGCATTTAAGGTAGTTAACAATCTCATTATCAGGGAAGGACATTTAAGGTAGCCTCTCCACTATTGCTCAGATTGATAGTTGGGGTCATCCTTGTAGGTCTCTGGACATTTCTCTAGTGTCAGTTTTGTCTTCATACCTAAAATGGCTCCCTCTATTATGGTATAACTTTTCTTGCCCTCATCTATTCATCTATTTTTTTTTTAACAAAATCTTGGTATCTAATACAAAGACCTCTTAACATGCATGGGCTAGTGCTGGATTCAAGTCTAACATTCAAAGTACTGGCTGCTATCTGAAATGTGTTTCTCCCAGCTGAGCAGTGTCACAGATCAATGTCCTTAGATGTCCCATGAAAGTGGTAGAGCTTAAGTTGACTGATCTGTAGTTTGGAGATTGTAATGTGACCTGTCTCAAAGGCCTATGTGACATGTGAGACAACACATATCAAGCATTCACACATGTAGGACATTTGTCACATTTACTAATCATTTTTACTATTGTACTATAATAAAGTAAAATGGAATAAATAAATGCTCAACGAGTGTTGAATTAAGCATGCAATTCAAGCACATGAGCAAGCAAGGTACCTTGGGTATTTAGACAACCTGACTTATTCCCTCTTGTGGCTCAGCACAACAAAATTCTGAAAGTGAGGAGGAATTATGACTGCCATTTCAGTTTTTCCCCAGTGCCCATAAATCATGTAAATGGAAAGTCGGATGAGGGCTAACTTATCATGGCTTAAATTTCCTTGTATGAGAGCATTAGTATATTTGTTTATATAAGGTAGAGGGTATTTATTGCATGTGTTTGAATATGCCTTCAATAGCTAGTTTTTCATTACACTTAATTATTCTGAGTCTGAAATCCATGCTAAACTCTCAAATCCTTTCTCTACATATATTAGAATTTGTCTGGTCTTTTGTCATATAAATGTTCATTTCTTTCATGTGGATTTATGATGGTATGAAGTGAAACTAGGTTGTTTTTTCTGCTCTGATAGCACAATGAGTTTATTGTCCCTCTGGGTCCTCCTTCCTTTCTTTCTGCACCATGTTCCAATTTCTTCCTGTGCAGGTTCATCATCCAAAATGGTGCTAGGTGCATTTCTAATCTCCTCCAGTCAACAGAATGACCTCTCATCTTCCCTTGAATCAGTAAATCTAGGACTCATACTCTATTCTACCACCATAGTACTCACCCATGTCTATATGGAGGCTCTTCTCCTGGGTTGTTATAGGCCTGCCCTAATCCTTCTAAATCTATTTAAAACACTTGCTCCTGTGACACACTTCTAAAATGGCCAAAGTATCTTCTTTTCTCAGACTACAACAATGGTGACAGAACTATATTAATAGTCCATTCTTTTATTTAAGTTTATTTTACTTTATGTGTATATGTGTGCTTATCTGTGTACAGGTATACAGATAATGCACAGAACAATCAAAAGAAGATGTAGAATATGCTTCATCTGGAGCTAAGGGAAACTGGGAGCCTCCTGACATGGATGTTGGGAACTAAATCATGTTCTTTGCAAGAACAGTGCATGCTCTTAACTACAGAACCATCGTTCCAATCCCACTCTTCCAGTCATTCTTGGCCAGTGTGCCCACTAGAATATCCAATGATCATTTAACATACATCAAATTTCTCAAAAGAAAATGATCAACAAATGTATAAAAATATTTTCAGAGTTAGCTAATCACAATGACAAAAAAAAAAAAAATCAAAGCCACAGAGAGATCATATGCCTCAAATTAGAAAGCTATGACCAAATAATTAAAGATAACATTAGTATTGTCATCATGGACATGAGTATGGGTAGTCTGCACAAAATTATAACTACAGTTACTAATTTATGGAATTAACCCAAATGTATATAAACCAGTGGATGATAAAGGAAACATAGCACATGTACCCAGTCGAATACTACCCAGAGATAAACAGAAGTGAAAGTTTATCATTTGTTGATAGAGGTCATTATGTTTAATGAAATTAAGTCAAACACCACCTCATCTCATTGGTGCTGAATCTTACAAAAATGTAAATCGACTTTATAGAATTTGTGAATGAAATGGAAGCTACCAGATTCTTGGCAACGTGGTATGAAGTTAGGTACTAATTTGCTTTTAGCCAAGAGTAAGAAGTTCCTGTTTGCTATTTCACTGTGAGTAAATACAGCTAACAACAATATCTAATATATTCCCAAAAGCTACAAATAAAACTTTGAAAGATTTACAAAAAAAAAAAATGATAAATATTTGAGGACATAGTTATATTTAGCCTAAGTACCACAAAATAAAGGCATGCATAGAACCATATACTACTCAATTAATTTGTATAAATTTTATGTAGCACTTAAAATAAATTTTGCATAAAAAAGAAATGAAGGAATGTGGTGGCAGCTTCCTGTACTTCAGAGGTCTCTGATTTCCCATATAAGCATGCAGAGCAAAGAAGAAGGTGATAAAACAAGAAAAGCCTATCAATAGAATGAATCTAGGAGAAAGCAATAACCAGGTTGGAGGGCTAGTTTCCTTTATCAACATAATAATATTTAGAATCTTCTAGGAGACACAATTTCCATGTGACTCTGATAATGGTTCTGGAAAATGAAGGAAGGTCACTCTGTAAGTGCATGGTGTCACCTCATTGAATAAAAATAACCAAGAAATGGAAATATAACTGTGGATTATTCATCCCTTGCCCCGTTCTGGCCACAAGTAAAATGTAACTGGCTGTCTCATGCTCCAGCTTCAACAGGAAAAGCACCTCCCACCACCACGGTACCTGTCCAGAATGGACTGCACCTTGGAAATATGAACCTATACAAGCTCTTCCATCTAGTGCTTATCTTTGTTTGATATTTTGTCACAAAAATGAGAAAGGCAACTAATCCAGAAAATTGATGCAAGAAGTGGGGATTTTGCTGTGAAAAGCTTGAACTTGTTATTTGTCCACAATCCATTTATGTAGAGAAATACTTTCTCACATATAAAAGAGTCACAGGTTTTGAGAATAGGAATGGAGTCACAAAATGTCAACATGCTCTTCTGAAATCTGCACATTACACTCTGATGGGATATATCCTTCTGTATGCTGTGAATAAATGTTTCTTTTATTAGTTGATAAATAAAGCTGTTTTGGCCAATAGACAGGCAGGATTTAACCAGGTGGAAAATCCAAACAGGGATATAGAAAGGTAGTAGGTGGAGTAACCAGTTTTGAGTTGGTGAGCATAGCTCCCAGAGCTTGCAGTAAACATACACCTATGTTGGAAAGCCTATTTGGGTGGAGCCAGCAACAAAAACCAGTGCTTTAATCCTAGCCATAAAGTTCAGCAGAATAAAGACATGTAGTCAGAAAAAGATAGAGATTTATGGTAAAGAAAGACTCAGAGCAAAAACCTAAATGGTTTACAACATCTTTAAAAATATATGTAGACTTGGGAGAGAAAAGAAAAGAGCATAAAAAGTTCTTTAAAAAGAAATAGAGTAGCTGGGTATGGTGGCACATGCCTTTTTTTTATTGCTTAAAAGTTCCATTTATTTCTCTAAAGACAATTATATGTACTTGTTGAAAAGTTCTAGAGTTTGCCTCCAATATGGCAAGACCAGCCATTTGGGCAAAATATTGTTCTTGCCTGGATTGTTTGGATTTATGCTGTATGAACTGGACATGCAGGACCCACAGGAAAGTGGCTGCTGATACAAGATGGACATTGCTACATGGTTCCTTCTTCATGGGAGCTAGACAGTCTGAAGGATGTGGAGAAAAGGTACTGACAAACTGCCAGCACAGGTAGGACATTTTTAAATGTTTTGCTTCGCTGAGAAGTCTGCCAGACACAAACTATGGCCTATAGGCTGAAGATGGAGCATTACGGAAGAACAACGGATCTGACCAGGCAAATTGTCCCTTTCAATTCTAAAGTTTATATATTATCCTTCTGTGTTCTTTGAAGGAGTTGAAGACTGATAGTTAAGGTTATAGTATTCCTTGGTTGGGATTAAAGTTACATATAGGACTTTATACTCACAAAGGTAGGATAGATCATAGAATATTTCCTTTAAACCTTACAAATGTTAATGGATTGGAAAAAAAAAAAACTTCTATCTGTGTGTGATTCCTGTTATAAACCTAAGTTTTATTACAAGAATAAATCTAAAACAAAAATGGTTTAAACATTTTTGGGGTCTATTGCTAACAGTACTCAGATCAAAATTTATCTCTGAGCTCTGGTCATTAAATTTAGATGATGAGAAAATCAGTAGTCCTTTTAATGTAGGTGATAGTAATACCACTTTTTGGCTAAAGCATTAAATATTCAAACTAGTTAAAATGTTACAATTAGTAACACTAGATATTAACATAAATTTAACAGTAATCCAGGTCATAATGGGTTTAGAGACATAAATGATATTACAAAAAAAATTACAGGATGTGTAATTGATTTTAAAAACAGATTTATATGTTTAATTTTATAAGGTTACAGGATATTGGTGCTTTTATTATATTGTTAATGAAAGCAGCCTTACAGACTACAGCCAGGATTTCTGAATCTTCTTCGAATCCCCCATGACAGCGTCCCTTACCAGCAGAAAGTAGTTTGGAAAGAACAACGCCCAAATTCCCAAATATTGTCTATAAATGTTTGTTTTCATTTAAATTGAGTTTGTTATATAAAATAAATTTAAAAAAGAACATGTATATGTGACAGAGTGAGGTTTATCCCTGTTATTAATCAGTAATACTTAGTTTGATTATAACCAAGAGTTAATTGATAAGGATGGCTAGTAACTTGTGTTTCTTAACATTTTCTAACAGGTTAAACAGCTTTTATGAAATTAGAACTTTGTATTGTCAGGTTTACTTTTAAAAATACTGATTTTAATTTGAAACTTCTTTTAGGGAAACATGAACCATCTATTTGACTCAATTTATCTAAATAGCTTACGCTTAACTAATTTAACAAAACAAGGATGCATTGCCTTTTGTATCATAAAAAATGAGCATCTCAACTTTTGGTTAGTATATAGAGCTTATGGCTGTGACCATCAATTTTAGACCTTTGATTTAGGCATACGCCTTTAATACCAGCACTCAGGAAACAGAGGCAAGTATGATTTCAAGGCTAGCCTGGTCGACACAATTAGTTCCAGGACAGCCAATGATACATAGAGAAACCCTGGCTTAAAACAAAACAACTAGAACTAAAAAATAAAAGTAAAAGAAATAGAGTAATAAAAAAAAGCCACATAAAGATGGAAAATACACAGAGAATCTGTATACTGTATGTTATTGTGTTATCTTTAAATTGTTTGACTGCTGAGGAAGGAGCAACAGCTTCTAAAAGACTTGATTGTAAATGCTGCTGGATTAATCCAAACTATATATCTTAAAAATTACTTGACTTCAAACTTTAAGTCTAAGGACATGTTACTTTGAAAAAGAGGTTCTGCTTTTGTTTCCATGGAAGATAAAAAGCTATGAATTCAGTCTGAATTAATATGGTTTGATCAAGCAAGACACCCTGAAGCAATGACCCAGGTGATCCAACATCCAAAACAACTGAGATGATGCAGCCTCACAGAATACTACAGCCAGGAGTTGGCCATGGATCTGGGTTTTCTTAGTATCCCCACAGGATTCACAGTGCCCATAAACAGCAGGAAGCAATTTGGAGAGAACTACCCCCACATTCCCAAATGTTGTTTATAAATGCTTGTTTTCATTTATTAAATGGGGTTGGTTATAAATGGTTACTTATCTCAGTCAATTTCTTTCTAAGGAAAAAATAAAGGAAATATGATATAGAAATGAATACTTTATATTGGTATGGAGTTTGGTTTATTGATACAAATTTAAGGTCAATTCTGTTATATGTTTATTTCTACTCTTGTTTAGGAATTATGCTTATACATCTCTTTTTACAATGTAATGTATAATTAAATACAGATTATAGGTAGTCACCTATAATGGTCAAAACTTAGGTTTTCGAGATATACAGAGATATATTTCAAATGGATAGATAGTCTTCAAAACCTTTCAAAAACCTACAGAATATGGCATTGAAAATGATTTATTAGAGTTTTTCATGAAAATGAGACACAACTGCTTCTGTCAGCACCAATTATGTCAGAGAGGAAGATGGTCATCGGACATGGAAGAAATTCATTATGAAGTTTGCCTTTGATGTGGCAAAACTGCCCTATTGTGCGAAGAACTGCCCTTCCCTCAACTTCTGACAGTAAGCACTCTCCCCAAACTGGACAAGCAGATTGCAAAGGAAAGTGACTGCTGAACTTACCAAGAAAGAGAATGCTCCTTCAGGGTTGCTGCTTTACAGAAGAAAGCAACTGATGAATTTTGCCAATACAAGATAAAATTGATCTTTAAATTTTCTATTTCATTTAAAAGTCTGCTAGACACTATTACCTATGGACTGAAGATGGATACCCCACCATTACAGAGAAACTTTGTTTGACTGTCCAGGCAGTGAGATGTCTCTGTCAGTTCTAGAGTATATATTATATCTTTCTGGGGTCTCTTATTGAAGACAAATAATTAGGGTTATGGTTTTCCTTAGTAATAATAAAAAGATAAGTTACATATAAAACTTTAGACTCAGAGAGATAGATGATAGAATATTTTCTTTAAATTTTCCACATGTAAATGGTCTACATATTGTTAACTACAGTTGTTGCTTGATAACTGTTTTGTTAATTTTATTATGTTAAAGTTAAAACCTTCTTTTTATTTAGGCAGAAAAGTGGAGATGGTGTGGGGTGACAGTCTGCATCCTGTGAATATATGTTTTTCTTATTGATTGATGAATAAAGCTGTTTCAACCAATGGACAGGATCTATCCAGACAGGAAATTCAAAAAGGGATAGAGAAAGGTGGCATCAGGGAAACGCCATGTAGCTGCTGAGGAAGCAATGGCCCCAGGCATCATCAGTAAGCCAAAACCATATAGAGATAATACAGATTAATAGAAATGGGTTAATAATTAAGAGAGAGCAAGCTTAAAGAAGCCTGAACTACAGGCTGAACAGTTATAATTAATATAAGCTTCTATGTATTTATTTGGGATTAAATGGCTGCAGGACCAGGTAGGACAGAAACTTCCATCTACAACAATCTTTTGCCACCTCTAGAATACACTAAATAAATCCTAAAAATAATTTATTTTACTCCAAAATTTAAGTTGAAGGACAAGTTACTGAGGAAAAGGATTTCTATTTTTGTTTCCACAGAAAATGAAAAGATGTGGATTCCTTCCAGACTAATGTGGTTTGATCACGCCAGACCACCTGAAACAGAGTACAAGGTGATCCTACATTCAAAACAGCTGGACAAAACAGCCCTACAGACTACAGCCAGGATTTCTGAATCTTCTTCGAATCCCCCATGACAGCGCCCCTTACCAGCAGGAAGTAGTTGGGAAAGAACGACGCCCAAATTCCCAAATATTGTGTATAAATGTTTGTTTTCACTTAATTGGACTTTGTTATATAAAATTAAATAAAATAATAATAAAAAAGAAAGAAAAAATTTATTTTAATTGTTCTTCTATTCCTTTGGAAAATTATTAATGGTTTGTAAGGGCTTTCTGGAAGCCCTTTATATTAAGCAAGATTCTCTGGTAGAATATAAACAATCAGCGTATATATTGAGTTAATATACTGGCTCATAAGAAGGAGGCTGGGCAGTCTAACAAAGATTGTGTGCTTGCTGAAAAGGCTGAGACACAGGTAGCTGTTCAGTCTAAGGACTGAATGCCTCAGCAGTTTCAATCTGTTGCCAAAGGCATGGAGGATACCTAGAGAGCTTCTGGTCTTCAGCCTGTATTGCTAGGAAAAGAGTCTAGAATCTGTCATGGAAGGATTGTTGCAGCAGTATCAGGAAGTCAGCAGTAAAGGTGTATATTTTTATCCTCAAACCTCTCAACATTCAGGCCACCCATTGGAAGTTTCCACCTACCTCAGGAATGGTCTTCTCTTGTTAAATTCCATCAGAAATTCCCTCACAGACACATGCAGAGATAGGTTTCAGTTGGTATTATATCTAGTCAGGTTGACAATCAATAGAAATCACCATACTCATTTATCCTTAATTTTCCTTCTTTTTTTAAATGTGCTTGTTGAAAATAATATCATTTGACATGCTTATACTTACAATTATCTCACCCTCTCTGTGTGTAAAAGAAAACAATTGGCTATTTACCCTTACATTTTTAGGTTTTCTGAAATTTATTTCATTTGATATATATGACTGTTTTGCCTATGTGTAAGTTTGGGAACCTTGTGCATGCCTAGTGGCTACCAATTTAGAAGAGGACATCAGGTCCTCATGGAACTGGAATTATACATGTTTGGGATCTGCCTTGTAGTGTATAGGAAAAACTGTGGCCAGCCTACCCAAACCGCAGTTGCTCTGCCCAGGTGCCCCCATGAGCATGTATGGCAGGCACTTCTTCCCTAAACCAAGCTGCTAAGCGTGCCTCTACACCCAGAGACTGCTGACAGAGACACCTGACCCAGAGACCAATGAGGAAAGGACATGCAGCAGAGTCAGCCGCCTGAGCCAACAGGATCTTGAGAAGGGGTATAAAGGCAGGTCTAACATCCTTAATAGACAAATCTGCAGTATGCTCTGCTTCTCACTGATTTCTAGTGTCTGAGTCCTTGGTACTGTGTCTTCTCAACCCCTCCCCCCAAGGAGTGTCTGAGCAGAGTAACCTGAAATAGCAGGCACATTCTTACCCTCCTCACTGTCACTGTGATCCCAAATGCTGAGATTCCAGGTGAACTTCTTCATAGGGTCATAGGGCCGTTGGTGTCCTTTCTTACAGCCACTGCTGAAAAGCAGCATGAGTTGCACTACCAGAGGACTGATTCCCGGAAATGACCAATAGAGAACAGACTCAAACTTAAACCTTTGGATTTTAGGGCTGAAAGGTACCGGAAGTAAGTTTCATTCTTTGAAGTAAAGGGCTGGAGAATATTAATGGTTAAATGCTAAATGTGAGAGGTGGAAACAGTTACTCAGAAAGAAGTTTAACTTGAAAAATTCAGTTCCTCTGAAAACGAACAGAGGTCAAGATATTTTATGGGGATAAGTGATGTTGACAGCTGCTGAGGAGATTTTACTTCAGCAAAGTCTTAATTCATACTGTAATAAACACAGTAAACCTTCCACACACCAATTAACTCTCTTCCTCAATTTTACTGAAAACCACAGCATTTACTGAGAATCCTTTTCAATTTAACTAGAAATATACTTGTAAAATAAGACAAATGTATAAACTGTGTGTCCAGTTTATACATTTCATGAAAAATAGCAGGAACCAAATTTTTTTCACTTTCTTAAGGGTTAAAACAGATATTTTAAACGAAAGATGACCTTAAATGCAAATAAATGACATATTTACTCAAGATTGGATCCCAAGATATCCTCCTTACATTTTGAATGCTTTTGTTCTGCAAACCTGGGGACCAGGCATGTCCTTGCTTCATGAAAAGGCTATAAACATCATTCAAAGCCACAGAGTGTGAAAACATTGTCTTTCATTCCCTGCTTATTTGTCTTCCTGGTTCCTTTTTCTCTTATGTTGCTATAGACATTACTATCCAATTCCATCTCGATATATCTGTGGATGAACTGGCAAGTGCCTCCTATGGCAGGTGCCCCCTCAGTCTCTCCATACTTTCTTATTTAAAGAGAAGTGGGTGTTCTTGCTTAGGGAACTTCTTTTGTCTTCCCTATTCATTCTGACAGGCTTGGTGAGAAAAAAATTCTGAACCCATCCTACTCTGATAAACTGCAGATCTTATGGAAATGAAAAAAGCAAGAAGCCCATTCTCTGTTCTCAGCCATCTTAAGCCACATAGTGGAGGCAGGAGCAAAATGAGATCTCAACATTTAAATAGCCCTTCACTTAGGGCGAAAAAAATTATCCTGGGATAACCCCATTCAAAACTGCTCAATTACACTAATATGAGATTTAAGAGAAACAAAAAAACATTAGTGCTGATTAGCACATCACTCAGATATGGAACAAATTGTATAGTGAGGTTCTCCTGAAGGATGTCATCTCTCTAGCGGATAGTGACAGGACTGTAAAATAGCTGTGGCATTTTAATGCTAGGGCATTATAAAGTTCCAGATGACAGCTGTGTAGCCAGCATTTTAAAGCCATCAGAAAATCCAAGCTGCATAATACTCACAGCTGGACCCATCAATCAAATGGGTTTGCTCAAATGAGATTCAGTGGCTGTTGGGTAATTAAGCACTGCATGTTCTGGATTTTAGAATTTTAATCATGGGAGCTAGATTTGGAAGAAAATAAAACAGAGCTCTCACCCTTGCCTTAGCCTGTGATGAAAATGTTTTGAGTCATACAAGAATCTAGGGTATTGAAGCATGCCCACTAGCAGAATTAGATCCAATACTTATTATTGACTATACTGGCCATGAAATTTAAGAACATGTAAATGTCAGGTATTGAAGTCAATAGTCATATGCACCCTGGTAACAGCAAAGTATCTAGTGTTTCTCCCCTCATGCTAGGCATGTTATAATCACAATTTTATTGCAGAAAGAAACCCATGAACCCAGGGTCTCAGTACAGTGGGCATCAGTTCCATCATTTTCACATATCACAAAGTCAGTCAAGAAAGATTGTTTTCCCAGAGGAAACAAGAAATTGTGAATTTAGTGGCATCACTGAAGCCAGCATTGAAAAACAAACAAACAAAAAAACATTTAGAAACCTATGTGGCTCCAGGTTCAATCAAGTTCCACTGCCCCCATTCTGTCTTGGGTCTTACTTCCACTGTGATGTTTGGTTTCTCACTAACACTTGCAAGCATTGAGCAAGTCTTAGCTAGGCATTTTAAATGTGCTTTAGTACATACAAACCTCAAGCAGCTGCAAGAGCATGGCTTGCTATCTCATTCTTACAGATGATGGACCATTAGGTAAATATTAATGCTTCTCATTTCTAGTATTTTCCAAAATACACATTATTATTACCCTGGAGGAAAATAATGGAAATGAGATTTGAGAATTATCACAGGTTCCTGGTTCTGGCAAGTGCCTCATACAGACTTGAAAACCAACACCAGCCTATTGGCTCCACAGTTGTTTTTTTTTTTTTTTTTTTTTTTGTGCCTTAGACCATTCAAGATCTATTCTCAAGACAGAACTACAGTGTCTGTCTTGTGAGTACAATGTGTCTTCCTGGGTGTCTAATGGCAGAGGAGCTCAAGCCCTTGTTGTCATCTCACAGACCAAGAGCTTTGCCTTAGGTCCCCAAGGATTTCAACCATGCCTCCTAGAGCAGAGTTCTAACACTCAGACTTCATTAATACTTAGGTCAATGGCTCAGGACCTCTGTGATGTTCCATATGCAGCCAGACTGCCCTGAAGCATCTCAGAGAAGAGAAACAAGGACAGTCACTACTCTTCCATAAAAAAAAAAAAAAAAAAAAAAAAAAAAAAGAAAAGAAGAAAAAGAAAACAATTAAGTACAGCAGACATGGCTTAATAGTCACCCATGGTTTCTACATGGATTGACAAAATACTAGATGCATAAAAGCAAATATTCATTAACCTCTATGCCCTCCCTTCAACATTTCAAACCATAAAGTCTTTATATAGAAGACCTGCATCAGAAAAGAAAAGAAAAATGTCCTAAGCAGTTTCATCACCCCTTTGAATATTTATCACACAAGAAAAAAAAATTTCCTATGATAGGCATTTGCTAAAATTTTCTGGTATAATACTGGAAACATGGTGGCAATTAAACAGATGAACTTAGGCTGTAAAAGAAATCTTCTTATCTATTCAAGATTGTGAGTGAACATGATGTTTTCAAAGGAGACAGGAGAGTAATAGGACAGAATTTGGAGAGTTTGACTTATATGAAGAATGTCACTGGATAAAAGCACAAGCTATATGAAAGAAAAGACAAATAAAAGAGGTAGTTGGCAATGTTGGGTTTTCTGGAACTGAGTACCTACTTCATCATCTAAAATTCTAGTTCTGTCTCATGCATGTATGCTTCACTGCTGTTTTATGCCTTTGTTCCTTCTATAAAATGAGGACCACCCATCATTTTTTCAGAGAACATTAGCTAAGCTATCATTGGTCATGAGATGTGTTATCCAATGCTGGGGGCTCTAGAAGCACACTCTCTCGATACCAACCACTAGATCTGATGCTACCAAGTTACTTTGGAAGGACCAAAGTCACTGAGACAGGAGTGGGTCTGCTGGCAAATGGGAGAAGCTAAATGAACATCTGAGAATGAAGTAGAAAACAACTCTCACCATGAAGCCCTGTAGCTGCTTGGGGATCACCTTTGGATGAATATGCCAAAGAGCCTTGGGGGCTGAAGCTTGCATATCTGATTTTGAAAGGCAGGCATTAGTTTCAGACATTTGGCCAAACAGGAAAATCACTGATGTGGTATAGGAACAAGTCTGTATTTGATTCTAAGAGAAAAGCCAAGCAGTTGGAATGTTGGTGGCATCTTGCCCACTTCCTACCTCCACCACCTTCGTGCATATCAGATTCTTAACTGTCTTGAGATGTGTCACACTCGCTTAGATTGGAAGAGTCTTGTGAGACATTTCCTTCCGAGCTCTCCCACACTCTTATATCTCTAGAGATCCACACTTAGATTGTGCACCAGGCCATGTGATGTAAGAAACAATGCATCTCCAATCCCTTATATGTTAGATCACAAAGTCATAATTTTTAATGGACTTATTGTTTCTTAGGAACAATCAAACCATAAGCTACTTTTAAAGAAAGCCCTCATTGCTTTAGTAAATCAGACCACTCAATGTTCTCCCAAATGCCAGGTGCTGGAGCATAGAGAGCTCAAACATGATTTTGTCAGGGTACAGAGCTTCATTTGAGCTGGGAAGGAAGACACCAGATGTCTAATGTCCAGTGATATTTCCTTCAGCACTTCAAATGATGTAACCCAGATGTAATCAAAGTTCTAAGGTTTATATTCATGGTATAAGTAGTATTTTACAATGATGGACTTAATTTTGGAACCCTTTTAAAAAGCATCAATAAAAGTTGTAGAAAAATCATGTCATCCATTGAGACTGATATAAGGTAAGTCTCAAATGTGAATTCTGTTGCACAACTAATACTGTACCTATATTTATGTGCATAATTTATATTTGTGGACACATATCTGATTTTGGTAGTCATAGTGGACATCTGGTATGTTCTGAATTTACAAAAGAATGAATAGTAAAGTTAAAAGAAGCCAAAATTATTTGGAGAGCTCTTGAAGTAATTTTCAATGTAAAAAAATACAAAAAATAGGCTGTTTATCTAATAAGCAAATATATAGATCCCACATAGGGTAAAGGTAGTCAATTTAAATGTGAGTTTACCAAGCAAAGCAGGCTGTAAATAAAATAGAAGTTAGAAATTGTCTTACATATTCAGGGCTGGGAAAGCATTTAAATGACTGGTCTACACTAGTTCACATGGTGATATATAGTTCTCCTGGGTATGGGCTGTCAAACTGAGTTAGTGTCAACGAAAGAAAGTGGGAGATGGACTTTCAGATGTTCTCATTCAGCTAAAGAGAAAAGTACAGTTCAAAGAGTTTTTACCCACTGAGCTTTTCAAAAAACCATTCAGTGTGATGGATATATTGCTTTAGAGGGAAGGCTCGGAGGAATACCAAAGGAACTGATAGATATCATCATTTTTAAAAAAAAAGTGAATTCAGGGGACTGCATCTGTCCTGCATCTAAAGGGCACACATATGGTAATCAGGCTGCTCACTGGGCCATTTAACTGGTAATGTGAAGGTAGAACATATGTGATTACACAGCTTTCATACAGCAGCTCTCTGCTATGGCCAACCCATGATCTCAGAGGAACTAAACCAGTGACAGCCATTGTATCTAGAACTCTGACCATCCCTCTTCATCAGGAACTAAGTCAGTAAACATACCAAATGACTGTTCAAGCCCAATAGCAGCCAGTCAAGATAATATGAGCATAAGTATTTTTTATTTTTTTAAATTGAATTAACACTAAAGTGTTGTCTACCTGTGCTGAAATGTAAATATAAACATCCTTGAAAAGTTTCTTCAGTTCAACTTTTACACATGTTATCACCATATATGTTATTCACTGGCAGCCATGATTTGCCTTGGGCCAATCATACAGAGCCTGGCAGTTAAATATTTTGAGCTACCTGTTCAGGTATTCTCTAATAAATTCATCAGGGCATCACCATCTTTGTCAATAAGACATGTGCTATGCTATTATTTGGATGTTGTAGCTTTGGTGAATGAAGAAAGTATGGAAAAATCATAAAAGAATGGGTGCTTACTAAAAGAAGCATCGCCTCCAAATGTTAACAGAATTTGATAACATTAAGTTATCCCATGATACCTTTTACTCAATGAGCCCAGTCATTGAATTGGGTCTCCATTTAGCCATACATGAGCCCATCTAAGACCCCTATGGTATGGTAGAAATATACTTTGAAAAGTTATGCTTTAAATTTTTCAGGCACAACTTAAATGTCCAGGTTGAGTTCGATATTTATCTTTTTTAATGTTTTTA
Organism: Phodopus roborovskii; assembly: GCF_943737965.1. Taxonomy (NCBI): domain Eukaryota; kingdom Metazoa; phylum Chordata; class Mammalia; order Rodentia; family Cricetidae; genus Phodopus; species Phodopus roborovskii. The sequence continues at coordinate 15,923,966 of NW_026126540.1, forward strand.
CCCTTGTAATGGATCCCAGGGACAAAAATGTTCTTGAACAAAATTTCTCAATTTCTACAACATTATTAGCAGGTTCTACAACTCCTTCCTTCTGTTCTATCACTGTTTTCTCCTCGACTAAGAAATAGCTTCCAGTGTGTGGAAAAGAAACTCATGTGTAGCCTGTGCTCTCAGACCAACCCTGTTGTTGTGGGAATCAAGCACAAAGTCTCAGTCTAAAGCCTAAGCCAGCCTTAAACCCACTATGTATCACAGGTGGTGTACATACTTACTTCAATGACAACCCTCCTGCCTCAGCCTCCTTTATGCCGGGATTATGTGCACGAACCACTACCTGACTTCTAAGTCATTTAAATCATTATGTATAGGAAATAGAAACAAAGTTCTAGACAAGTATAGAAGTATTATACAAATAAAAATAAACAAGTTTTAAGACTCAAATAAAGTCCTCAGATATTACTACGGAATAGCTGCAGCATCGATGAGAGAAAACATGTTAAGGTATGGAATATACACATAAGTGTGCCATAGCTTAATGATAAAATAAACAGTTTTAAGCAGTCCCAGGACAATCATGAATAAAGGAAGATTCAAGTAAATACAAAGCAAAGATCAAGTATCAGTTCTCAAAACTCATAAAAATTTTACAGTTTAGGAGTCTATGGGTATATATATATATATATATATATATATATATATATATATATGTATCAGAAAATGAAATCTGTGTCTTTGGATCCTGAAATACTAATGATAAGAAGTGTTAATAAAGCTCCCAGTCAATGCTTGCCTTCAGAGTTCTGCCAGTATCAATGGGATTAAAAAACTCTGAAGGTCACTTTCTCTGTCTGGTCCTCAATTCTGCTTCTTCCTTCCCTTGTCATTTACTCTTGCAAATGGAAGTACACAGCCTCCTGAACAGAAGCCCACAAAGAGGAAGTGAGTCACTCAGCGAATATGTGTCAAGAAAGAAGGCCTCAGTAGATCCAGATGGCAGGGTGCCACACAATGTTAACACAACTCTTCATCTTTGGCATAGCAAGAACAGGCAATGTTTGTAATGGTGTGCTAACATCGGTCTGCAGACAGTCTCCACGGCACCCAAGGACATCACCCAAACAAAGGAAAACCACAGGGAAGCCTATACTGCACCATCTTACTTGCTTTAAAATGAGAAATCAGGTTTTGAACTGACAAAGAATCAGCTGAGATATTTGACATGTCTGTTTAGAAGCACCATATTGAATGGATGTCTTTATATCAGTTGTGCTACGATAAACAAAGCAGACACTCAGTGTGAAGCATGACTGACTGGCCAACTCAGTTGGTGGCACTGGAGTCCCAGTAGGAGAAGAACTGGCTTGGACATGGTATTTACTTAAATTTTTCCCACATCCATCACTTATTAGCTGTTCATCTCTGGGCAAATTATTTAACATCTTTTAGCTGCAGCATGCTGTGTAAACAAGGAGGTTTAAGTGTGACTCTGTCTAGAGTCCACACAAATTACCTATTAAGATGCACCTATTAGTGAATGCAAGTTTTCTTTTTGCTTTCCTTACAAATTAGTCTGTATTGCATTGATCAAGCTTCATACTGGTCATTATAAGTCCTTTACTGCTGCTACAAAAATAAGATGTCTTTATATTTCTCCCAGTCAGTATTTTCAGACACATCCACTTGTGTGCTTTTCTCCAACCATTGGATATCATCTTCCAAACTTCCATAACATATGAATATTTATTGCTATAAAATTTAATGCAGTGCAAAATAAAATTGCAGTCTCCTAGCTAATTCAGTCTATTCCTCCCGCAACTACTTAATACGATCCTTAAAAGATCTAGATGCAGATGGAGAGGACAAGACCAGGTAGCAGAAACACATACAGACAGCTTACCTGAACAAGGAGGAGCTAACGGGCCACCAAACTGATAGCTGGGAAGCCAGCATGGGACTGACTCAGGCCCCCCTGAATATGGGTCTCAGCCAGAAGGACTGAGCAGTCTAAGGGACCTCAGACAGTGGAGCCAGGATGCATCCCTGGTACACAAAAGGACCTTGCTAACACATCCCCCATGAAGGGATAACTGCCTTAACCTAGAGATAGGAGAGAAGCCCTAGTCCCTACTTCACATGACCTGTCAGATCTACATGACCCCAACTGAATGGCATTCCCCTACATATGGAATTGGGGTGGGGAATGGGAAGGGAGGGTGGTTAGGGTGCATGTGAGAAGGCAGAGAGGGTAAAAGGGAGGGAGGGAGGGAGGGGAGAGGAAGACAGGGAGGGAGAGGGAACTGGGATCAACATGTAAAATAATAAATTAAATTTAAAAAAGTGCTTTGACTCCAAAATTTAAGTTCAAGGACAAGTCCTGGGGAAAAGGATTTCTATTTTTGTTTCCACAGAAAATGAAAAGATGTGGATTCCTTCCAAACTAATGTGGTTTGATCAAGCCAGACCACCTGAAACAAAGTACCAGGTGATCCTACATTCAAAACAGCTGGACAAAGCAGCCTTACAGACTACACCCAGGATTTCTGCATCTTCTTAGAATCCCGATGACAGCGCCCCTTACCAGCAGGAAGTAGTTTTAGAAAGGACGACGCCCAAATTCCCAAATATTGTTTATAAATGTTTGTTTTCATTTAAATGGACTTGGTTATATAAAATAAATAAACAAAGAAACAAACAAACAAACAAATCTACTGAAAGATACATGTCTCAGGCATTGTCTGCTCTATACTCTCAAACCATATACCCTTACCTGGCAGTGACCAACAGGCAGGCAGGGAATGTGGGCAGATATCTTTGTGCAACAGGAAGTCATTATTATTTATCTGCCATTGGTAGTCAATGCCTCTCCATCTGAGGCAGACGTGGTGAGAGGCGACATCAGTGCTGTAACTGGCCTTAAGCACAGATTCCCCTCATATTTCTCTGTAACAATACCAATGTGTGACTGCATCTGAACCTTCTAGTCTCCCACAACTAGCCAATAGTTGTTCACCTAACACCTTGCCCTGGGGTCCTCTGGCAGGGTAAAGCTCCCTTTGGAGGTTTCAACTATGCTAGGAAAAGGTATTCATTCTCATTACAGACACATGTCCAGGATTGTTCTCTAGCTCTTTCTTTTTCTCTGGCCTTCTTTTGCCTTTTATAGAAAGTAGGAAGGAGACAGGCAGCAGTGTTGGTGAAAGATAATTCAAATGTGACTCAGAACACGAGGCTTCCTTTTTGATCAGTTTTTGTAGACAACCTCTCTTTCTTTATTCCCTGTATTTATCCAGGCTGCTGTTAGTGAACCTAAGGCCTTATGGTTGCAATCTCTACTAAGGCTGGGATGACTCAGCCCACCACTCACACTCCCTACCCTGGAGGCCTAGAATTCCTTCCATCTTTCCTCCCACCATTCCTCAGACAGTCCCCAGGCACAGGACTATTATTTTCATGGGTCTGGTTCTGAAAATGTCTAGCCACAGTGATTCATGGTGCTTTTTAGAATGTGGCTTGAGATGTTATTATTAGTTCTTAGACATGGATACAGACACCTACTATACATGTTTGATTATAACATTGTAGTATGAAAAAGAACAAAATGCCTATTAAACAATGGAGTTGAATGAATGTCAAAAACACAGATATTTGTCTGAACCTAGTTTTACCTTCTACAGTGTAAACCCCATCCTTCTGAACCTTAGCAATGGAGCCAGCTTTCTCCACATGCTCACATAGAAGAGTTAAGGAGTGTGGAATGCACTCTTCCTGCAGTAGGCTTTCCTTTCTGTTCATCTCTGAATAGTGTTTGCTGTGTGAGTTCAAGATCACTGGTGGGAAGCTGAGGAAGGATCAACTAAAGTGTCTCAAGTTCATTCAGGCAGTCTGAGGTCCAATCCCTCTTAGCTGTGCACTTACCAGACTGGTAATTATTTGATTCTGTGATTCCTAGCTCTGTCTCTTGGTGGAATCTGCCAGTGGTTGGTGCACACCCATCAATGATTAGGCTGACTGGAATCAACTAGCTCTCCCTGATGACTAAGCCCTTCCCTGGCATGTAGACAGCTAGAGACATCATAGTCTCCATCAGATCCTCTAACCTCAATAGCCTTTGAGGCAACTTGCCCTACCTCCACCTAGAAAAGAGTCATGACAGACACATGGGCCCTCCATGCATAATCTAGAAAACATGGGAATTGTGTATAGATACAAAATGTCATGGAAAAGCATGTTTTATACAGTCACTGTCCTTGTGATGATAAGGCTTCTCTGTCTCTATGAATGATTTAAATATGCTTTCTCCATATCTGTCTGTTTCAGTCATTGATGAACTAAGAATCAAAACCACCACTTTGTTCCATGAGACATCCCCAAATTTCATCACCTCCAATGTCACTGACAGAAGAAAGGAATCCTTGCTATTTATAGGGACATTTTTGATAGATAATTCATATATTTACATTGCCTATTGCTTCAATTAGTAAAAAAGAAAATGTTCCTATAGTATGGTTGTACTGTCCCATTAAAGACAGAAAGTAGACAAAACTCTAATCTCTATAAATCTTTCAATTTTTTACTATTTTTTGTTACAGAACATGTGGTGGGATTTTGATAAACAAAGAATATGAATGTCAGCCAGGCAATGATGGTGCATGCCTTTGATCCCAGCACTCAGGAGGCAGAGGCAGACAGATCTCTGTGAGTTCGAGACCATCCTGGTCTACAAGAGCTAGTTACAGGATGGCTTCCAATTCCAATACCACAAAGCTTGTCTCGCAAAAGCAAAAGCAAAAAAAAAAAAAAAGATATGAATGTCAGTTGTAGCTCAAGTATCAAGTAGTCACTATATCCTCTTAGCTGTTTGTGTGCCTTGTAGGAAACGATACACTAGCTTCATTTAGAACTTTTAAGTATCTTTAATGTGTAGAGATGAAAATAATCCTATTAAGCAATTATATCTCATCCATTATATAAGTTAGTTTTTACCATTTACTGCCTATTGATTAGTGAACTGAATATAACATGATTTAACACCATAGTCTCAAAACCAATAACTCAAAGGTTTGACTTTAAAAGTATTTATATCCCAAATGGTCTTTAAAATATGCTTATGTTTACATAACTTATTTATTTTAAAATTACTAAAATTTTGGTTTGTGTTAGTTAAACAATGTGATAAAACACAAGTTGCTAATATGATCATGATTATATATATATTTTTTAGGCTAATCAAATGAAAATGTCTCAGAAATTGGATTTTCTGAATATTTTAAAGAGAAAAATAATTTGATTTTTAATTCAGACCTGTGTGTGTGTGTGTGTGTGTTGCATATATCAGCTAGAACTTCACTTTCACAAATGCATATTTGCTACTTGCTTTAGACATCAATGTTCATTCCTTCCAAAAGAATGACTAGTATCTGAAGACAAAGATGGAATTCATTGGCACAAAGAGTCTATGAAGTAGAGAGCAGAGGCAATTAGCAACCATTACTGAATACTCACTCTTGACAAACATTTCTAGAATGTGCCTGCCAGTAACCTTAAGGAGAGCAAAATTCTCTTCACAGAGCTAAAAACTGAGAAGAAAAATCCAAAGAAAAGCATCAATTAACTCAAATGTGTTGGTAGCATTTTAAAAACAGACAGTTTTGCAGACAAAGCTTTGATCTGCAACACACATGCTTTAGAGATGAGGATGTGGACACAATTGGTCCCTTGTTTGGAATGGACCCTGTATAACAAAGAAGAACTGAATGCAAAATAATACGAGATTATTCTATCACAATGTAAGGAGACAATGACAGGCCTCCCACATTAGAAGAACAAGCAATTGCATATGTAACTGTAAAAATGACACACAGTTTACTTAAGGTTTTCTGCAAGCTCACAAGGAAGATGCACTGGTCAGGCACCACTGTTGATTTGTGGAGTCTTGCACCAGAAACACTTTCTGGCACAAAGAAATGATACTGCATCTCAAAGGCCAGAGTGAATCCTGACCAACTAGTTGTTCTTAGATATTGACATTGGTAAATCTTCTTTTCTTTTCATGGTGGAAATTAAACTAAGGAATCTAAATTTTTATGCTAGATAGAGGCTTTAAAACTCAACTGTACTCCAGCCTGAAGATATAATTTTGATTCAAATATATCTGATATTATCTTGAATTCTGGCAAGCATTTTTCTGTTATTTTTTTTCTCAATAAGTTCACCATGTTTTGTGAGTTTCTGCTTGTAGTAATGCTAGGTGACAAGCACTCCTTCTAAATTTCAGTAGACTATAGAAACAATCATTTGTTTATGCTTCAGTTAGTGAGTCATCTGTGAATTACTGCCCTCAGCTCTTGCCAAGGCTCTCTTACATTAGACTGAGCTACTTCAGGTCTTTATCTTAGTGTCCAGGCTGAAGGAAGTTCCTGAAGACATGTTTCTTTCATGGCAAAGAGTGCAGGTCCCAAGAACATAAACTGATTTAATTCCATATGCTAATGGAGGCTTCAGCCTCTACTTACCGTTTCATCAGCAGAAGAATGCATCATCTGGCTGTCAATCAGGAAGCCAAATGCCCAAAGTCAATGAGGTCACAAAAAAAAAAAAAAAAAAAAAAAAAAAAAAATATGTTATCCATGGAGAATGTATGGAGGTAAGGGAGAAAAGTTAAGATTAAAGCCAAATAGCCTCATTGAGCCAGCTATGCAAGTAAAAGACAGATGCTTAAGCCCAGTGTCTGGTGCTGTGACACAAATACCAGGTCTGACCATCCCATGTGCTCAGACCTGGAAGAGCTGAATCTCTGTCCTGTCATTTCCTCCAGTGTTGTTGCAGATGCCACATTGGGTTGGGTACACTACATACTGTCTTCACTTTCATTTATTTGCCTTGGTGTTTCTGGTTATGATTAGCCAAACATTTTCTTTTCTTATTTAGCTCTGGTCTCTAATCCACATATTCAGTCTCATCAAATCTTCATTGTTATTCAACCAGAGCTAGGTACTTCAAATATTCAATTACCCACCATTGATTAGACTCAAGGTTCAGCAGGTCTGACAGGCTTGAAAACTGTGAGTTTGTGTTTCTTATCATTAAATGACTCAGCTTCTTAAGGAGAATAGTAATTAGTCCTCAGATACATGAATACAAATCAATGTAACTAGCCATGAATTTAGACTATTCAATAGACTTAAAATGTAACCAGTTTTTATATGCTGCATTTTTTTATTTGAAACAATGAAACAAACAAAAGAATCCCACAAAGTAGCAAAAAGCTCCTGAAGGACAGTAGAGTAAGACAGATCATGCTTTTATCCTGACCTCTGTCATTAAGATTTATAGGTTCTGAACACGTAATATATGCCCTGCTTTTGATCTCTTAGTAACCTCATTCAACCAATAGTGAGAATGAGCTTATCTTTGAAGTTTTGTAAAATCCTGGTCAGTTGATACTTAACACTAACAAAAATATCTCAGAATTATTAATTTTAATTTAAGACATACAAACTTTTATATTCAAATTAACCAAAGTATTATGCAGCTTTTACAGTTTAGAAATTCTATACAAATTTAAACAAGTATTTCTGATAGACGACACTTAAAAAGCAATATCCAAAGTTTTATTTTGAAATTTTGTCCTAAACAAAAGATTTAGGTCAGAATATGATTTCAGCTGTCATGAAATGAATTTATATTTTTTATTATAATTTTTCTAAGGCTATTTATTGATCCTTTGTTATGGATAAGGCATTGGACATTCCACAAAATACAGCAACCAACAGTACTGACAAGCTTATGCCATAATGAATTTCCAGATGTTATATGATAGGGATACAGATAAGTGAGCCAAATAAATGGAAAAAGAATATGTAGTTTTGATGTAACATTTTATGAAGACAACGGCTCCTACTGTGTGTGTGTTGCTTGAGAGAAGAAGGTTGGGAAAGACACTGAAATAAAAATCAAAACACTAAAATGAGCCAATCATGTGGTGTTGTGGAAGACACTGGACCTACTTGGTGAATGAACACATGTCCTTAAAATTTTACAGGAAGAATAAGACCGGGTATGTAAGTGAGGAAGGAAGAGCACTCTTCTAAGAAGACTCTCTGTAGTGGGCAGGGGTAGGTACCAAGATGATTTGAAAGAGATGGCCATGGGGTCACTGAAAAGTTGTGAAAAAGATGATCATGGCGTATAGGAGTAGTATATGCAAGCCAACCAAAATAGCCAGTTTTCTTTCAAAGAACAAAAAACACCGCCTTTCTGCTCTTCATGCAAACTTGGACTATAAGTCATTCTCGTGGGCTTCCTTAGTATGAGTAGTGCCATCCAAAAACTTGGATTGTCGAAGTACTTGTGTATGTTAGTAGAGTGAATTAAATAATAAATAAATAAATAAAAACAAGGGTTAACATACTGACTTAAAACTAGAACATATACTAAGAATACTCAGTGTGGCTTACTCACAGTTGGAATCTGCTAGGTCCTTCCTCATCCTGGGCGGCTTGCAACCTTGACATGATGAGGGGCTAGGATGCAGGGAATGAAGATGAGAGAGACACTGAAAAAATGACAGACATGGACATAGAGAATCTGAGGTCAGATGAAATGTGTACACTATTAGGAGTGACATCACTCATGGAGAAACTTGGAACTTGTGTTCATTTATTACATACAGCACCTTGGGATGGAGTTATCTAGTCTAGGTAAGAGCTGCCTCTCTATGAGCAGACTCAGGTTATAACCATCCAGGAAGGGAAAACTGCAGTTACTCCTTTTTGCACCGATTGCAATACTTGCATCCAGACTTTGCTGTTTCTGAGATTGAGCCTTATGGGAAGGATTTATCAGTGTTTCATAAGCCTTGGCATTGACATGCATATGTCAGATCATTCACTCAAGACTTCATTTGCTCTTTACATATTCACTCAAGGCTTCTTAGGCTCGCAATATTCTTCTGTAGAAAATTAGAGGATGCATAGCGTTATAGCCAAATCCAGGAGTATCCTAGCAACAAAATGCTAAGCACTTTCTTTGCAGCAAGCTAATAATGTTAGTATTTTCATACATGAAGGGAAGGAAAACCAGTGCTCTGACAGAAATGACAAAATTGATAGAACCTGTTAAATGCCCACTAAGTGTTGGACTCAGGGAGACCCTGAAATTCAAGTCAGTGTCAGCATGAGATCAAGTACCTTTTTTTTTTTTTTAACTTTAAGGAAAAGGGAGTCATGGATCTTTATTTGAAAGAGGGAGTAGAGAAACATTGAACAAATGGGTTAATTGACAAGTCCTTCCCTCAAAGGCATGAGAACCTGAATACTCACAATCCTTTCAAAATAAGCCAGATTGATGAGCCATGGCTTATGCCTTTAACTGCAGCACTTGGGAGGCAGGGATAGGCAGATCTCTGAAGGTCAGCCTGGTCTACAGAGTTAGTTTCAAGACAGCCAAGGCATCATAGAGAAACCTTTTCTCCAGGGGGAAAAAATCATAATGGTGGTATAAACTTGTAACCTCAGCATTGGGGAGAGATTAAATATGTTATTGCAATACACTATTCATTGAATTGATGCATGCTATCAACTTATAAATTAATGTACAAATTGACCTTTGCTCTTAACTGAAAATGTATTAAAGACAATATGAGTTTCCATTACTAAAGCACTTCAGAGAAAGACAACCAGTCTTGTACATACAAAGAGACGGCCTTATTAAAGGCATAATTTCATACGGTTAGGAATGACAGCAAGTCCCAGGGTCTACAGGATGAGTCAGCAAGGAGGAAGTTTGAAGATCAAGACTAGCCCCAGTTCCAAAGGTCTGAGAACCAGGAAAGCTGATGAGAAATTCTAGTCCAAAGACCTGAAGGTGTACATCTGGGAAAAGCTAGAGTTCATGTGTGTCGAAGGTCAGGAAAAAAACAGTGTCCTATATTAAATGAAACCATGTGCGGAGAGATCTGATGTCCAAAGGATCGACCTTTTATTATTCAGACTAACCGCTGACTGATGTCTAACCCACAAATAATGGCAAGTGTCTTTATTCAGCCTATCACTGCAAATAGCTCCAGGAACAGCCTTACAAAAACATCTAGAATCAACTCCCTGGCTCTGTTCAGGTTAATGCTTAAACTACCTACTGCAGGGTACATTTGCAAGACTGTTGTGGTGATACTATGGTGAGTAAAAACCAGGGCAGTGAAGAACTGGATGTACAAGTAAAGGCCTGCCTGAGGCAGAGGGGTGGGCGGGGCTCGGCTGTACAGGAAGCATTTTCTATTTAGCTCCGTTTTCCAGTCAATCTTTAATTTACCTGAGAAGTTTTGAAAGGGGGTTTCTGAGAAAGACCTAAGACACCTACACCTACACCCCCGGTATTCCAGCCATGATGCTACTGGTGGGGCTTTCCACAGTTTTGACTGCATGTGCATGCTTTGTATGTTATATAACAAAGGTGTGGGTATGAAGAAATAAAAATGAGGAATGTCTAGGCAGAACTCTACTATGCCCTGTTCCCTAGCGTTCTGCTGTTTCTCGGAAACAGTTCTGTCATTTTCAAAGAACTCACAAAGGCATGGTTGTGAAGAAAATGCTAATGAAGACCCCCTAGAAGAACATGCTTCAAGTTTATCCTGAAGTCTTTTGGAAATGTTATTTAATCATTTTATTTGTCTACTCCAGAAAAAAAAAAAATTCTGAGGCTAGTTCCTTATTGGAAATATTAAATTTCAGGCATAATGTTTTCACTTGCAATATCAGTGTATAATACAAAATCTCTTTAAAAAATCTAAGTGCTTGGTTAATGTAATTATTATTGCCACTCAATGTCAAATGGTTCTTCACTCCACCTTCAAAGACATTAATTGTGTGAGGGGACTTGTTAATTGGTCTCCTTGGACCTCACTTCCTTCTGTTGGAAAGTGAAAGCTTGGATAAAAAGACCATTATCGAATCTTCCAGCTTTTATATTCATGATTTTTACATGGCCTTAATGCCAGATTTTACCCCTGCCTCCACTTGCTGTCTTAAGAGATACTATGCTGCCCTCATGTGGTCAGCCACGAAGTAGCACAAACTACACAATAAAAAATATCTTTGGCCAGTTTAGTCTCCAGATCATGAATCAATCCTTTATAACAAAATTAATGTGGAACATATATTTGCAAATTTCTAACATTTCAGTAAACAATAAAGGTATAGATTTTCACAAGGAACATAACATTAAACTATGAATACACTAATGTTATTTAAAATAATTCATTTGGTTATATAAATATATGTTTCATATTTGTCAAATCTGTAATATTCAAACCATGAGATTAAAACAGTTGTGCAGTGTTCTGAGAGACAGATGAGACATAAGACCAGCATCAAGTTTATGCTGATTAATTCCATTTCTTGAAATATTTTAACATTGTGTTATCCTCCAACACCTTAAATTTGTAACATCTTGTTCTCTTATACTCCTTTGTTTCTGGAGACATCATCAAGGAAATGGCATAAATGCTTAAAAATCTGATGAGATAATATGTGGTAACTAATAACACAATGCCTGTTGTGAAAATTGGAGTGCAAAGTATTAAGTTTTTATTTATTTATCAAATTGTGAACAACATTCATGATTAGCAGTAATGAGAGTTAATGGAGACCAAAGGTCTGATGCCACCAATAAATGACAGTTTTCTTATCACTTCAATTATCACAGTAGGGTAAACCTGTGGGGGGGGTAGGAGGAACCCAGGGTAGGGAGGAACACTTCTAGTCCCTCAGTTTGACATTTTATAACCAACAGGAAGTTACATGGGATGATTTCTGGAACAGGTAAACAGCAGCTGCAATTTTAGTTCTTAAAAAAAAAATAGTTGGTGGCTTTAAAATACTTATGTCTTAGAGAAACTACAAATCAGATGAAACTAAGAATCAGATGCCAGAAGAGCCTCTGTGGGTCCAAACCCTGATGGGTTGCCTGAGACACTCTTCATTGTCTAGGGAAATGTGTCATCTAAAATACACAGACAACAACAAGGGATTTAGAGAGGCTCCCCTGGCTCCTGGCTCCTGTTTCCCAGTGATTCTGAAAGTCTTGGTTTCTGAACCACACCCACCTCTTACCCAGCTCTGTTGAATCGCATGACAGCCTCTCCCTGATTCAGGCAGCAGTCAGAAACTCCCTTATCAGAGGATGTGTGCTTCATGAAAATCTTGAACTTAATTTGATTGTGTCAGTTCCTCTGTAAGACACAAAGAACTGCCTTTTCCTTCCCCAGTATAACTTAGTGTGTCTGCAGGTGCCATCAGACCTTCTGAAAGAACTGCCACAGACACAGGATCCTGCAGGACAATTTCATATAACATTCTTTCTCCCAAAATTCCAGGGCAGAAAACACAGTTCCAGAACTTTGGTTCTTACTATCTCATTTTGTTTTTCTATTCTAAATGCCCAAATCTTATGTCCTTTTATTTATGACTATAAAATTAATAATAAAAAAAATCTCTCAGTATTTTATGGATCAATACAAATATTCAAGGGAAATTTATTAGGGTAGAATTATTATGTTTATAACATCATCAAAACTCACATTCCCCTTATATTAAGGATAGACATCTCAGCATTATATAACTATGAAATGTTACCTTTGACTTTCTTTCCTCATCCCTCTTCTTCTCTTCTTCTTCTCTCCCTTCATGTATGACCCCCCTTTTCTCACAGCCCTTTTTCTGGATAATATGGTATTTGCACAGGGAATGGAGGTCAAAAATATGTGATACTTGCAAGCTCTATTTTCAACTGAAGAACACAGATGCCTGCTAAACCAGAATGCAACATTAATTAAATGACAAATACAGGATAAAAGACACCAGAATTATTTTCTTGAACAAAGAAAATATCACTTGTTTGTATTTTAAAATAAGAGAGAGAAGCAGGGGAGCTCACACTGTTGTGGTAGTCAATGAAGCTAAAGTCAAGCCTTTAGAATACCATCCCCACCATGCATACACACAGCAGCCTAAAGCTTTCCTCTCCTCACATTTACTCAAGTGCCTTCAGAATAAAAAAAAAGGACTGCAGTTTCCATAGAAACCCCTCATGATTTCAGGTGTTTCGCTGGCATTTTCCCCCCATTAGCTGTTCAGAGAAGAAGGTATCCATTAGGCTTTTCATTAATGCTATTCTCCCTCTTTGCTAGAGGTGGGCTGTAGAAATCCTACATTCCCCTAGGTTGGCCTGCATTTCTGACAACCTGTCTTGCTGCCTTTCATTGTGCTTGAGAAAATGCCAAGAGCAACTTTTGAAGGATGGCAAATCCTACCCACTCCTGGTGCCCATCCTAAAGCATTTCCTTCCCTTCTAATCAGCAAGGAAACTAGAATATCACTTCCCTAGAAATTCATATGAAATGCTTTCTTGTTCAGACTTTATATCATCCATCTAGAATGTTACCAAATATAAGAGAGTAAAGACAATTGCAATGACTGTGGAGACCCCATTCACACCAATAACTGTAGTGAGATATTCACTTTGTCCCCTTCTGTGGCACTGACCATGCCCATTTGGGGGTGGAGACAGGGGCAGAAGTGACCTGGGGAACTAGGTCTGAGCCTGGGAGCACTTCTGACACCAGATATCATGGCTTAATAAGGATCAGGATAAACAAATAGGCCGAATAGATGTTTATTCAGGGAGAAAAACTTACAAAATAGACAGATGAACACCAGCAGGTTACTGGTCCCAAGGATGCCTCCAGATGCTCTCCTGTCTGCTGTCCTCATTCTGCCACCAAGACAGGGCTCCCAGGCCCCTCCTCAGACCTAGTTTCCCAGGTCACTCCTGCCACTGTCTCCACCCCGGATGGGCATGGTCAGTGCCACAAAAGTGGACAAAGTGAATATCTCACTAAAAGTAACAGCAAAAATAATAAAAGGACCTGTCATAGTGTGATGTTTAGTATTAACTGTCAACTTGACACAATCTAGAATACTCCAGAAGGTGTGCTTATTGGCATGCTGATGGGAGCTATCTTGGTTGATTTAATCAAGCTGGGAAGACCAACTCTCTGTAGGTAGCAGTTTTTCCTGGTAGAGATACTGGGCTGTATGAATGCAGGGAAGTTGCTGAACACCAGCCTACATCATTTCTCTCTGTTCCTGACTAAGTGTGATGCAACAGCTACTTCAAGCTCCTGCCTCCTGACTTTCCCTCCAAGATGGACTGAATCTTTGCACTTTGAGCCAATACAAAACTTTTCTCCTTGAAGTTACTTTTGTCACTGTACAATTTTCCCAAAGCCACTGGAAAAGTAATTAATGTGCTTGGCATTAGTAATCATCTGTGTGTTGATTTATCATATAATCCCAGTACTCTAAGAGAGGAAGATGTGTTATGGAATACTGGTTTAAGATGCATTACATTCATTTATCCTGTGGAACATTTGCTTAATAATTTGAAAATGTGTTGCATTCTTTTATGTTGCATTTGTTTAACTCTATAAAGCTGTGTTACTTTGTCTATCTAAAACACCTGATAGGCCTAATAAAGAGCTGAATAGCCAATAATGAGACAGGAAAATGATAGACAGAGCTTCCAGGCAGAGAGAATGGTTAGGAGGGGAAATCTAGGCTTGAGATAAAAGGAAGGAATGCAAAAAAGAGAGGAGGACCCCAAGGGCAAGCCACCCAACCACACAACTAGCCACCCAGTAAGGGGGGGGGGAAGATATATAGAATAAAGAAAGGTGAAAAGCCCAGAGGCAAAACATAGTTAAAGAGAAACAGGACACTTTCCGTTAGAATAGCTGGCTAGAAACAAGCCAGGCATTCATAAGTACAAATAAGTCTCCCTGTATGTACTTGGGAAGTAGGTGGCAGTCCCTAAGGAGAGAACAAAATGAACTACAAAGATGGAAGAAAGTGAATTTAAACCAGCTTGGACTACTCAGTGAATCCCAGGGCAGCATTAGGCTATACCATGAAACAGGGTCTGAAAAAGTAACAGATTAGCAAGAAAAACAGATAAAATAAAATCTTTCACACAGACTCTAGGTAATTAATTCTTTAAAGGAATATTGCCCTCCCCATAATATAGGTGACAAATTAAACAGGAAAAAAACAATTCAACACATGGAGGATCCAATTACTCACATGTATTCTCAAATGTCAGCTTCTTCTTTTCTAAGTTATGTGCAAGCATTGAATCATCCATGGCACTCTACACAGGTGTGGTAGATAGAGAAACAATGACACAAAGTAAAAGTAGTGACAGAAGTAAGGTACTCGCTGGGGATCCCCAAAGCACCCTGGTGCTGTTGATAGGCAGCTGTGGGCTCAAGGGAAAACAGCTCAGAAAAAGCTCAGAAGACAAGCAAAACCTTGAAAATACTCCTGAACACTATAAGGAGTATTCTCCTCTGAAAAGTGAGGCTACCACTTCACAGGCTGGTGTAAAGATCTGGTGATGGACAATTTTCTTTCTTACCAGTTGTCTCATTATGGCAGACTCAGTGGTGCCAAGGCTGTGAAGGAACCCAAAATTCTTGAAATCATGGACACATCAAATAACGAACCAATATGTCTTTAAATTAACAGTCCTTCCAACAATGACTCCACTTTCACCCTGTATCATCCGTCTCAGATTCAATCTATCTCACCATCTTTCTTTTATTTTGATGTCCATAATATGCCATTTAACTTCAGTGGTCATTAATTGCAAAGTATAATGTATAGTGGGAAGGTGTAGGGCTTTACGAGGTATGTAAAGTGACAATGAGAAACTGACTGGTGGTGTGACAAAGACTAGTGTCAAGTCCACAGATTCCAATCTCAGACACTAGTGATGGACACATAACCTTAAACAAGTTGCCTAACTTCTCAGTCTTACATTTCTCATCTTCAAATGAAAATGGTAATGCTAACCTCAGTAAGGACTTACTATAAATGAGAAATTTAGTGATTGATTAATCACTATAAATACTGGTGCATATTAAATAACATCAAAAGAAGACAAAATAATATCACAGAAAAGGTACTTAAGATTGAAATAAAATTATTAATAACTAAAGAAAATATAGAAGATTCCAGAGAGTAAAAAATACAGTGAATATGAATTTGAATATAACAAAGTTTGAGGAAGCATTAAGGAAATTACTAATGTCGTAGAAACATTAAACACTGAGACAGACAGAGGGAGAGAGGGAAAGAGAGAGAGAGAGAGAGAGAGAGAGGAAGAAAGAGAGAGTATCACTGATGGCAAGCATTACATAGAGGCAGGGTAATTGGCTTGCGAGACAGTAGTAGCTGGTGGCCCACTTCACCACATATCTGTGGTCTCCCTGCTGCATTGTTTTTCAGGCTTAGCCTCTGTGATAGACAAAAGAGGTGCTCTGCATGGAGTTACTAAGGACTCTGCTAATGTCACATTCTAACTCTTTTGCCTAGCCTCTGCATCTGCACTCATTGACTCCATAGGAAAATACATCTCGAGAGAGGAGAAATGGAGATGTTATTGCTTTGAGGATTTTACCCAAACCTGAGGACAACTGAGAAGTCTTGCCTACAGATTGCAGAACCAAGTCTTATGAACTTCATATGACTGCAGCTACATGTTGTGAGTGTCTGAAACCTCAGCATTGGCCCTTAGCCATCACAGCCCTGTCTGCACATTTCTCAGTCAACATAAATGAGTACACAACATACAGCATTGTGAGTTTTACATTTGGAGATTATTTTTATATTCAGTATAGGTAACTAATACATAGTTGAAGGAACTTTCAAGTGCTATAGTGCAAATCTAAAAGGCTTTTGCATGCAATGCTGATGCTGTACTGAAGGTCACAAGGAATGGTCTTCAGTATCACCTTTCCTCTAAGCAAGGTGGAACCAGAGCTGTTTGGATGCGTAAGTCCCCTAGGGGTCTCCTTGTTAAAGTCTTGGCCTCTGAGTGATGCTGCTAGAAGACAAAGAACACCCTAGTGAACATTCTTTAGGTCATCATGAGCATGCCCTTGACATTTTGACATTACTGTCTGTCTCCAGGCTCATGCTTGCTACCACATCTGCCTTGATCTTTTATCTATGAAAAATGTCCAAAGGAATGAAGCTGACTGCCCAATCTTGGACTGAAACCTTCATAAATAAGAGCCAAAATAAGCTATTTTTCTTTATATATTGGTTGTGTCATGTATTTTGTTATAGTAATAGGAAGCTGGCTGGCACAGCGGGGTTATCAATCTCAGAGAAAATTCTGTCTGCTTTTCTGAACATTTCACCTCTGTTTATAGCCTTGTTTAAGGAGTGGTTGCCAAGGAAGAATACTGTCTTCTCTAAGTCACAGGGATGGCTACAGAAGTTGTAATAATAAAGGGAAAATAGAGACCTCTTTGCTTCTGAAGTATTATGACTATTAACTCAAGTGATCGTTACTTCTAGCATCCACATTAGCACTCTTACACTCCATGAACCTGGTTCTCTGGAGCCCAATAAAATCTATTTTAAATAAGGTTTCCAGATGTCTTCACAGTAGATACCATGGCCCTCTTACCATCTGCAGACCTGACGTCTGATTTACATCTTTAGTTTTTATTAGGTACAGGGAGTAACTATGTTCTCTGATGCAAAATTGGTGATTAAAAAGTATGATCTAGGCATTTAGAGAATCGACAGGGAGGTTTTCCACACACTCCATGGTAAAATGATGTTCCTCTGGGAAAGTTTAGTGGTGCAGATGCAATTGAGATAAGAAGCCCACAGATTCCTGCATTGCTAACCTCAGCAATGCTTTCCTGGGGATCCATCCTAGTGGTTCACTCATCTCGATGCACTCTCTTTCAATACTATTAAACTAAAGTTAGTTTTCTGGTGACCATGCTTTCTGACAATCATTTGAAATAGAACATTTACATTGCAGTGGGCAAGCTATAGATAATCACTGTAGTTAAAAGAAAATTAATTTGAACTAAATCATTAAGTTCATGTAAACAAATGCATATTGATAGAATTTCCACCAAATGTTGTTGGTGCATTAATGACTAAAGGACTGAAGCCTTTGCCTCCATGAAGCTGGAATTACAGAAAAGTGCTACAGATCAAATAATAGAGATGTTAGGAGGCAATGTAACAACATCAGAAGAGTGGGGTGCGGCTCAGGGGTTGAGAGGGGAGTTCTGTTTAAAGTAGGGCACTAAGGTAAGCCTGGGGAAGAGGGGACATTTGAACAACGGCAAGAGAGAGAAGAAAATGAACCATAGGGTTTTTCACGTACATATAGGGACAGAAACTAAGGCAGAAATGATACAAGACCTTCTCATTTCCTGGAACCTGGTCATCAGCAAAGGATCTGCTTTTCAACAAGAGAAAGAAGAGCAGAGAAGGAGAATGGGGAGGGGTGCAGGGGGAGTGCATGTAAACAGAGAGGGGAGAAAGCAGAAAAACACAGTAAGGACTCACTCCAAAACCAGAAGGTGCATTTCCTGTTCATGTGCTCATGCCATTCTGAGTAGCAGTTGCCTTCTCCCTAGCATTCCCATTGATGTGTGATATTTGATCAAAGATTTTGAAGCCACCTGGTCTCCTTAAAGGAGAGCCCTGGCATACTCCACTAGAAACCCCTTAATCTGACATGTTCAACCAGACTGAGATTGTGACTATCTCGAACCAGTTGCCTTTGTTCCTTCTGCACTCTGTTTACCAGCCCTGCGGGGAAGGGAGGCAGTATTTTTTTTAATTGCAACGATTAATGAAAGCAGGTGGAAGAAAGTGTAGTGAGTGGGTTATGAAGTAAGTTCAACAAGAGGAAAACAGCATAATAAAACAAGAAAGAAAAACAAAAAAACTACCTTAACAGTGGAGTAATTAAAGAAGCACATAGAATGTGCCCAGCATATAATGATGTGTTTAGAAGAATTACTTCAATTAAATTTCATCACAAACTTCAAAAGTGGATGCAGTTGTCTGCAAGCAAACAAGGGCCACACTATTACAAAGAAACTTGTGCAAAGAAACTTTTGTGCAGCAGTACAACTTTGTCATGTATTTGCAAGCCCCCATAGAAGAAACGCTCAGTATAAATTCGCACACATTACATGTCTACACAAAACCTGCTGAATGAAATTTACACACATTTACACATGTTGTACAAACACATAATCAATTTGAAATGATTGGAAGAAAAATAATGGGCTCAGTCCCACAATAGTTGGTATCTTAACACTGATGTATGTATCACGCCTTGGTCTCTTTCCTACCAGTTAAGAGGCTAACCCCAGAAGCTCAGTAACAACACAGTGTCCGTGATGATCCTAAAAAAGCATTAAACAACCAAAACAGCAGGGACCCCGGCAGCTTCCTACTTTTGGGCTTGCGCCCGATTCCGGCGGTAGGTGGAGCCAAGGAACCGAAAGAGAAAGAAAGCAGGCCGTGCTTGGAGGACCTCGGGTGCCGGGATGAAGCCACGGTGGGCGACCCTCTTGCTGCTGTGCTGCTGCTGTCTGGGCCGCGGGGTTGCCCGGACCTGGCCACGGAGCCACCAGCGGGAGGCGGCCGCCTTGCGGGTACCAAGTTCCCTCCTCTACCTGTCCCCTGCTCCAGGGCTCCTAGGGAGGCACCCATGCTCCAGGCACATCTTTCCCCAGCAGCGCTGCTGCCTAAAGCTTTGATTTCTCAGCATAGAGATTTTTTTTTGTGATGCGCCCCAAAGCACCAAAAAATTGTGTCCAAAGCAAAGCTAATGGAAACTGCACCCTCGGGATCTCAAAGCTGTTCTTTCCATTTCTCCTCTCCCATAGTAAACCTGTCGCTTAGAAAGCTGCCTGCGGGGGGCGCTAGCTCCCTCCTCCAAAAACTGGAAGTTCAAATGGCCAAGAGCAGGCTCATTGATCCACAGACTGCTGTGCTGGGTTAATGATTTCCCTATCCTAGGGACTCTGTACCGCATTACTGAAATGTGGTGGAGACTGAGGTAGAACAGAAGAAAACATTCCAATGTCTTTAATTCTGGTTGTTCATAAACAATTTTCATAATAATCCGTCAATGTTACTACAGCCTTAAAATTCGGAAACGGACCGATTAGCTGACTTTGGATACATTTTTCCCAGTAACTAGGGAAACTGACTGGTATGCAGACTCATACTTGGCCTCAGTTCCTGTAGCTGATGCTAACTGACACATTTTTAAATATGAAAAGATGTCATCACGATTTTTATTAGAAAAGAAAACTCACTTGTCTAAATCAAGACTCAGTCTGAATTCAGTGAAGCTGCTCACTGGAGGTGTATGTAGCTGGTGTTTCTTCAGTTAGCTTCTTCTAATGTTGTTTTCTGAAATTTCCGTGGGACTCCCTAGCTCTGCTCTCTTCTTTGGCTTTGAAAGCTCCAGTAGTAGAAGACTTGGTCTTCTTTGGCTCCAGATACCCTTGGGTTTTCTCAAATCAAAATATGTGCTTTTTTTCTCCTACTGTCACCTCTGAGCTCATTTATTGTTACCAAACCCAGGAGCACCATTTCTCACCGAAGTCTTTGGACTGTGTATTACTGAGTCCTGCCCTTCCTTCACTTCATCTCCTCATGAACCAGATACTGGGGTGTGATAGTCAGTGTCATGGTTGTTGACAATGTGTTCCTTGGTTAAATAGATGATTGTTTTTTAATCTTGAGTATTGGAAGCCAAAATAAAATAGCGGGAAGAGCAAATTAAAGAAAGAAGGGTACATTTGGCTCACACTTCCAGGGGACAGTCCATCAAGATGGGCATGTCCTGGTGGCATGAGTGTGTAGCAGCTGGCCACACTGTATCAACAGCCAGGAAGAAAAGGAGCGTGGATGCTGTGGCCTTCTTCACATTCTCATTTTTATTCTATTCAGGACCCCAATATATGATGTAGCACCTCCTTGGTTTAGAATGTCCTCTCCTCCTCAGTTACCCTAGTCTAGAAACATCCTCAGTAATATGCCCAGTGGTTTATTTCCATGTTGATTCCAAATCCCAGTAAGTGGACCACTGCGATTAAAAATCACAGTCACTGATAAAACAGAATTTGTTTGAAATTGTAATTTTCCTTCCTACTCATACTTGACTTATAGGGCAGTTGTAAACGAAACAGATATCTACACAATGCAAAACTTAAAGAGAAATGCAACCAAGAGCCTATATGGGGAAGTGGGAGGGTGGAAGTTGAAGAAAACATTCCACATCTTAGTGTAATTTTAAAACTTTGGGGTAAGAACACTACGAAAAAGTTTCCAAGCAGTCCCTGCCAGCAGAACTTTGCTTGATAAGGTAGATGCCCAATTTTCTGAGCATTTAGTCTTTAATTATAGTTGCAAACTGTGGGCACTCCTGAATGACACTGGCTGGAGAGTTGGGTACGGTGGGCTGTGTTTCTTTTGTGATCATGGGTACTAAGAAGGATCTTTCTGACTGTATGGATTAAAATACATGGTAAGTAAAATGCAGCATATAAGTCTAAAAATCTTTATTTTTACAAAATAGTTTTAATTATTGAATTAGTTGATTTGAGACTATTTTCTTGCAAGGCAAGTTGTGTGTGGAATATAGAAGCTTTCTTTGTTTCATAATAAAGTAATTTAAAGTACAATTGAGTAATGAAGCACTGTAAGTTCCACAGAATATCCCATAAATGAGAGCTCATAGCAATCCCACCAGACAAGACTCCTCCTTGGTTTATTATGGGATGCCCTGTAAGATACCCCAGAAGGGAGGGACAGCATACTCCCACAGGGTGGAGTTAGTTGGCTTTTGCCTCTTAGCTGGGAATTCTAGGTATGAGCATTAGCTGGTAGTCTTTACTTACCCTCTTTACTTACTTTCATTTGTGTTTTCTGTTGAAGGCACACCCAAGACTCAGCTTTTTGACACTGTGACAAAGGACCTGAGATGACCCACTTAAACAAAGGGAGTCTTTGCTTTTGCTCAATGTTTCATTCCATCCATAGATGGTTTTAGCTTTGAACCTGTAGCAGCCAAGAACTCCATGGAGCATGTGCTAGAGGAGACCTATCCATCTCACTGTAGCTGGGAAACAACAGGGAAGAAACAGGTCTAATCACCGTCCAATGTAGTTAACATTGGGTTAAAAGGCACTCTGCATTCTTACTTTATAAGGTGAGGGATACTAGATACCATGTTGGATCAAACAAAAGCTTTATTTATATTCCATTCAGAATGATAATGACATGCCACTGAACGTGTGGCTTTATGTACAATTTGAGGAACTTTACCCCAACACTGTAATGGCTCATGCTACATCTTAATTAAATTGTGCATGCATCCTATCTTATTTACATATATGTAGATTATTACAGCATTTTAAAATGAGTGATTATGTTGAGTGAGCCTCAGATACCTGGATTATCTCCTCCAAATACACCTCATCCATGGCTACATGAAAGCTATCATGAAGAGGTGACTTTGAGGGTAGGTAATATGGCTCCCCAGATATTTTCTGATGATTTTTAGCTTAAACCACATAGTGTCTAAGTGGAAATATAGCAAAAATTTAGACCAGATTATGTTTGTTCATTTGTCCTTCTTACCATCTACTTGTCCAAAAATTTGTGTCATTTATTCTGTGTTAGGAGCTGGTTTAGGTTCCTTTACTGAAAAATAACATATGTGGAGGACGCTAAGAAGTTATACTGCAATGACACATCTCACAGTAATATGTAAGCTGGGTGTGGCAGTGCACACCAGAAGTCACAATACTTAGGAAGCTTGAGACAAGCTCATGCAATTATATATCACTATAATTCATTCCTAATAAAGTATGAAGTACTATAAGTTACAAAATAGTTTCTCTCAATTAATGAAACACATGTAAACCACCCCCATTGTAATAAGGAATAACCTAATTCTCAGCTGAGAATCCTGAATTCAAGGTTTATAGTTCCCATATCTTGAGAGAAATTCCCAGCAATGATTCCAAATTGAGTATAGGCTTTGTTCCTGCTTTGATTTTTCTGGACCCACTGAAACCTAAATGATCTCCACAGAAAACATTTTACATGCATATGTGGAACTGATTTGTTGCACACCACACTTTAGGATTTTCCAGTGAGGATTGATAAAAGCTTAACAAATAATGAGCTCAGAGTGCTGAGGGGAAAATGGCCTTACAAATGGGCAATGGAGTGAGTTCATGTAGCCCTAGTGACTTGACAGGCTGAGGCAGGAGGGTCATTGGAGTCATGGAGTTCAAGGCCAGCCTTGGTGTATAATGAAAACCCATCTATGATTTTTAAATAAACAAAAATGAAGGACATGTACATTCGGCATGTGCATCATGACAAATGAATGTCCTTGCTTATACTAATATGGACAAAATGTATATGTCCCTCCAACCTGTGTCTTACAGGTTGAATGGCTGCATCCATGCATCATGTGCTGTGTGTGTGACTTTTGGAAAAGCATATACCCATTTATGCCTCAGTTAATTAATCTGAGAAGAGACAATGAAGTGAGTCAGTACTTCATGCAGAACTAGTAGTTCATAGAAAGAACTTAGACCAGTACTTCAGTTTAGTGTGCTTGGTAGCCGAGAACATCCATCTTAGAGAACAGAAAGCCCAACCAACTGGTCCTCAGAATTTTCTTCCTTCTCTAGATACTATTGAAGATATGAACAGGGAAAAAAAAGAAATGGTGAAATTTATGTATTTAATTTATTCTTATTAACAACCAGCAAGAAAATGTCCCTAAGCATTCTTCTCTTGGGGTTCAACCAAGGACCTTCCCAACACCCCATGGGTTCCTAGCCTTACATAATTTTAAAAAGCACTGTGCCTGTCAACTATCATAAACAAAACAAGCTTCTGCCACTTTGTTTTCCATATTTAGAAAGCTTTGGATAGTCAAGATACTTGAAATAGAATGAGAGGCTTTCTGATTTCTCAGGAAAAAGTTGGTTTCTAAAGAATTTTAAAACTTCAGCCTAATCTCCATTTGAGACCAGTTTAGGGTTCTTATCAGCAGAGTTGTCTTTTATCACTACCAGGGTCAGCCCTTTCTGCTTCTGACTTTCAGTAAACATCTCTTCAGTAATTCCTCTCTGATAAGGGCTTGGAAGCATTCCCAACAATTTAGCTAGGCCAGTAAATCTGCAAATTAGAATATGTAAGGGACTGCATAGGAATACCACACAAATTACATTTTAGTTTCAATATGTGATCCCCATAAGCATGTATGCATGCTTCATACATGTGCATGCATGCTGAAACACATATACACACACCCACATGAATGCTGGTACATAAATACAGATGGATGCATACCTATGAACATATACATATCTATACATTTATGCACCCATGAATACAGATGCAAGGTTAACTGGCTGAAAGTTGTAGAAGCTTGGCTGTCAGAAGAAACTGAAAGGGTCAAAAGACAGGGTTTTTCAGAGTGAGGATCTTATGAAGCAGTGTTAATTGTGGTTGTTTGAAGATGTGTGGTACCTACCAATATCCAAAGGGCAAGTTTTCTCCTATTTTTGTAATAACTGGAAATTTCCCTCATGTTCTTTAGCCTTAAATTCTCTTCCACTAAGGAATCTGATGTAACACTGTACATCAATCAATGAAACCCAGCTAAAAATAAGACAGACTGTAGACAACAGTACTTATTTTCCCATTGCATCTGTTCAAAGGCTTTTATTTATCAGCTCTAATTTTTCTTTATAAGGTCTGTCTGATTTCCTCTTCATGGCTTCCCTCCTAATGTGATTCTGATTGAAATCTAAGAGCAGGGGTGCAGATCTGCAGTAGACTATGTGCAATGTGTTTGTAAGGCCTCAGATTCTACCCAATGCCAAGGTCTCTTTAAAGGCTTAAATCGGTGGTTCTCAACCTTTCAAGTGCTTTGACCTTTAATACATTTCCTCACGCTATGGTAACACCCAACTGTAATATCATTTTATGCCTCCATCATAATGGTAATTTTGCTACTGTCATGAATCATAATGTAAATATCTGTGAAAGGGTCATCTGACTTGCAAAAGGCTTGTGACCCACA
Source organism: Phodopus roborovskii (assembly GCF_943737965.1). Taxonomy (NCBI): domain Eukaryota; kingdom Metazoa; phylum Chordata; class Mammalia; order Rodentia; family Cricetidae; genus Phodopus; species Phodopus roborovskii. Next base: position 15,948,974 of record NW_026126540.1, read on the forward strand.
TGTTGAGAATCCTTGGCTTAGATATTTTAGCATTATATGTTGTTTTAGAGGTTTAGAGGTTACTGTGTACCTGCAAACCATTATATCCTCTGTTGCTTTATGTTAGAATTTACTAACTGACCTTTGGCCTGCTGTCTGTCCTAAGACACAGACTTTTGATGTGATACAAGGCATATGTGGACTCAGAGCTGCTGAGGCTGTAGGAAATTTGCTTCAACAGCCAAAATTGAGGGCCACAAGGAGAGAGCCTGGAAAGATAATTCTGGAATAAAATAGAATTTTAAAAAATATGAGTCTTCTGTTAAGTAAACTACAATTGAGTTCTAGTAGGAGAATAATACTCTGAGATAAACTGTCCTGTTGGTACTGTTTTATTTTTGATGCATTATCAAATTGTTGGCAATAGCTCGTCTTCATTTGTAGTGCTATGAGAAGTACTTGCTGTGTTGTAACCCTGGAAAGGTGAAAGCATGATCTTTGAATGATGTTTTCTATAATCAAAATGTTCTGCTTCTATGGTAAAGATATAGCTTGGGGATGTTTAACTGAATACTCATTCTTCCAGTTGTTGAACTATAATAGTCCCAACAGCATCATATTTAATTAGTCTCTGTCTTCTGGCAGTGTAACCAAATTTGTGAGTGAAGACAAAGGGGAACAGAGAAGATGAAAATGTATCTTTAAATTGCATTTCAATGTTAAGATGTTTATTTCTATTTATTTCAAAATCAAGTGTGTTTATGTTTATGCACACAGGTATGTAATAGAATTATGATTCTTCAGAAGCTGGTAAGGGAGGAATTTTCAGTGTTACCAGTGTTCAAAGGAGAAAGGTGAAATTAGTGGCAAGAAGGAAGTGACGCAGAACATTTTGTTCTTGGCAGGACATCAGCAATGACAAGTAGACTGTCCCTGGCATGGCTGTAGAGAACTATGAAAGGGTAGGAGTAATTGCAGGTCTGATAAACAAGACTGACGTGTGGAATTCTGCAACTAGTATCTGGTTGAGCAAAGTGAAAGTTGATAGGAACCCATGCAGGAGCTGCTATTTCTGCTGCTTCTGTGAGATCCATCTTATGGGAGTTCTGTCCATTGCCGCCTCTTCATTGACAGGTCTATGAGTTTAAAACGGATCAATATTATATTGTCCTTTTTTTTCATTACTGTTACTATAATTACTTGGCAACCAGATAGACTTAGCTTTACAACCACAAGCAGCTATCAATTCAAGGTAACTCATAGCTTCTTAGGGAAGAAGATCATGTCCTGTTGTCTCACTTTATTCTGTTAAAAAAGATTCATTATGGTGATATACTTTTCTGTGCTAATAAGTATACCATTTTTTTTTTTTGTATCTGCTCCACTTGATCATGATGTATTGTCTGTCTGAAAACTGTGGTGTTTGATTTGATCATTTCACTAAGGATTTTACATATATATATTTAGGGGACTTACTTGTGTATAGTCCTGTTTTCCTGGGATGTTCTTTTCTGGTTTAGAATCATGCTAATGTGGTCTTTTTAAAGTTGAGACATATTCTTCCTCCTTGCTTTTTATAAAATCATCGTTATTTCTTTCTTAATTGTGTGGAACTTACTACAGAAGCCATGTGGAACTATAGTTTTACTTCTGGGTCAGTTTTCAATTACAATTTTAATGCTGTGAGTTATAAAGATGATTAAAGTTTTCTATTTCTTCCATGTTCAGTAAATGTGTTTCTCTTCTCAAGTAGTTTTTCCATTTCATGCAAATTATAAGACTTATTATCAAAAGTTGTCAAAATAATTAGAATGCCATAAGCACTGTAGTCATGATCTTTTCATTCCTGATATTCATAATTTATGTCTTATTTTCATTGTTTGCCCTCATCATAGATGCATACCTATGAGAGAATGGAATGAGGAGAGTGCCAGAATCAACTGTTAGACTGTAACATAACACTGACTTTGAGTGATATAGGGAAATGGGGAAAGTTGTGAGAAAAGTCCTGAATTTTTCTGTTCAGATCAAGGGATGTTTGAAGGATTTTAGAAGTCACCAGGTGTCTGTTACTTAATTTTCTATCAGGGGGTTCTTTGTGTCTCCCCTATATAACTAACCTTAGTGCTCAGGCATCAGCTGTTGGGTTCCTGACAGTTCAGCCACCAACAGCTGAACTCCCACAGATGGAGGCATGTCATGCTTGTTCCCATGGCTTCCATATGCTACAAACATCATACATTCTCCATTCCTGCCCTGTCTTCTCCTGCTTAAAAAAAAAATGGTCAATCTGTCTTATGACTGATTTTTGTAAATACCTTTGCAGTTACCATTCAATGGCTTATGATGTTATTTATGTCATGCAAAAATGCCTATAAATTCATTTCTAATTTTCAATGTGTAAGTGCAGATTACATTCTAAGCCTTACTTCACCAAAAGTTAATAACTAAAGCTCAAAAGAATTTATACAGTTCTCTGGTTAGAAGTCCTTCTAGTCATGTTCAATAAGAAAGAATGAAGAAATACTGTGATATGTCTTAACCATGGCCTTGCTAAAAGCAAACTGATGAAGGGTATTAAGAGAAAGTCATATGGAAATATCACATACGTCATTATTAAAAAGCAGATGGTCGAGGATGTATTGTGTTCCAGGGATGTCTTCAAGTTCAGGTGACATAGTATTAAGTTAGACTGATAGATGTGCCCTGGTTTTGCTTATTGGTTTCTGAGTTATATATACACTCAAGTGCATAAGTGAACATGTACACACACTACCATGGAGAACAGTGGTCTTCTGAATTCCCACATAACCTCCAAGATTATCCATTGTTGGGGAATATAAACATCTTCATAGAAAAGGCAAACATAAGGTTGATTATGATGAAATACAGAGTTATAGTTAATTTTTTCTTCCATGGAAATAGGAAATCCTGGTTTTCTTCTGGGGAGACCCACAGGACCGCATCCTTTCTCAAACCTTCTCTTCCAGGTGAAATAAACCTGGATCCAACCTTGACAGACTTGGACTTTTTCACTCATTTATTAACTTAGGCCTTATCCAGGCGTCCTTACTCTGCATGAAGAAAAACAAATATGTGAAAGACACATTTCATATTCATAATTATTTAATTACAGTGTGTCACCAGTGTCTAGTGCTTGTCAATACTTGAAAAAAATATGTGTGTGATACTCTCAGCACGTGTGGGGAAGAAGAATTACAAATACATAAGGTATACTTTGCTCAGCCTGGAAATCAAGTCTGTCTTTTGTAACCCAAATACCTCCAAGTTAGTTATACATTTATGTCTACTGAAAAAGTATTTATAAGAAATTTGTTTTCAATCTTTCAGGAAAGTCTTAACAGACATCGCTACTTGAACTCTTTCTCTCATGAAAACTCCACTGCCTGCTATGGACTAAATCAATTTTCTTATCTGTCTCCCGAAGAGTTTAAAGGTAAGGTCGGAAAGTACTATTGATTAATTTCCCAATTCTAACTTCTTTCTCTAGTTAAGGAATGATCCATTGAAAATCTTGTAAATTGTGTGATGATTAATACTTTTTAAATGCCAACTTTGAATTGTGTACCATGTGTTAAGCATGAGGAAAGTGAATTAAGGATGATTCTCTGCAACCATTGCTGAAGGACAAAATATGATTTCATGCACATCTGTACAGCACATCCATGCAGCTGCAAGCAAGTTGTCTCCTCATGTTGGCAGTTTTCTAGCACCAATTCTGTTAAGAATATTCATGGTTTTATGGGTAGTAATAAAATAAACAATGTCAATTATGCATATTTTTCATCCCTGGCCTAGTTCTGTCAAACATGTCATGTTACATCACCTCCGGTTCTACTATTGAAATTTACATTTACAGCTTTCAGGAAAATGCATTTAATGTTACAGAAAAAAAAGAGGAAAAATTCCAATTGACAGGTTAGCTAGCTAGCTACTCTGTTGATTTTTTTATGTTTTTTTCCCTTGACAATGTGCTCACAATAAAAATAATAAAGGCTCCAGAGAAGCCCTTCATGTAATGAGTTCTCCATTCTGCCCTCTTCTTTTTCTTCAGCTATGTATTTAGGCAGCAAACCAACCTGGTCTCCCAGATACCCAGCAGCAGGACAGACACCCATCCCCAATGTGTCTTTGCCATTGAGATTTGACTGGAGGGACAAGCATGTTGTGAATCAAGTGAGAAACCAGAGGATGGTAAGCTCTGCATCCATTCGTTCTTTGTTGTCTGAGCATTAGAAAGCAGCTCAAGTTCAAGTTCAGTCAAATTTGCCAAGGAATCCATGGGGTTTTTGTAGGTAAAAGTCGCGCCTCAGTTATCCAAAATAGAAGAGAAGGCTCTTGGAAGGATGAGAAATAGATATCCAATCCTGACTTTTTTTTTTTTTGCATTTTTAATTTTAATTATTTATTTTTTATTTTACATGTCCAGTTCCCTCTCCCTCCTTCCCTTCATCCCTCCACAAGGTCCTTTTGTGCACCAGAGATACATCCTGGTTCCACTCTCTGAGGTCCCTTAAACTGCTCAGTCCTTCTAGCTGAGACCCATATTCAGGGGGTGTCTGAGTCAGTCCCATACTGGATTCCCAGCTATCAGTCTGGTGGCCCGTTAGCTCCTCCTTGTTCAGGTCAGCTGTCTCTATGTGTTTCTGCAACCTGGTCTTGTCCTCTCCCTCTGCATCTGGATTCTAGTTCCACTCAGCGTTTAGTTATGGGTGTTTGTTTCTGTTTCCGACAGGTACTAGATGAGAGCTCCATGATGGTGGATAACTTAATTGTTGATCTCACTATCCGGGAAGGGCATTTATGGTAGCCTTTCCACTGTTGCTCAAATTGTTAGTTGGAGTCAGTCTTGTAGGTCTCCAGACCTTTATTTAGGTTCAGTTTTCTCTTCCAACCAATAATGGCTCCCTCTTTTATTCTCTCTCTCTCTCTCTCTCTCTCTCTCTCTCTCTCTCTCTCTCTCTCTCGTCTTCTATTCCTTCCCTGACTTCCTCTCCTCCCCTTCTCTTTCTCCTACTTCTCTCTCCATTCCCTGCCCTCCCCCCACTTCCCATGTGCTCTGGGGACTTGTAACTTCCCCCTTCTGTGAAGGACTTTATATGAATCTCTTAGAATACACCTTATATCCGAGTTCCTCTGGTGGTGTGAATTATAGGCTGGTGAATCTTTGCTCTGGGTCTAAAATCCATATATGAGCGAGTACATACCATGTTCCTCTTTTTGTGACTGGGTTACCTCATTCAGGATGGTTTATTCAAGTGACATCCCATTGCCTGAGAATTTCAAGATACCATTATTTTTTTTTTCTGCAGAGTAGTATTCCATTTTGTAGATGTGCCACATCTTCTTTATCCATTCTTCAGTTGAGGGGCATCTAGGTTGCTTCCAGGTTCTTGCTATTACAAATAATGCTGCTATGAACATAGTTGAGCACATGTCTTTGTTGCATGGATGCAGATCATTTGGCTATATGCCTAAGAGGGGGATTGCCGGGTCCTGTGGTAAACTAATTCCCATTTTCCTGAGGAACCGCCATACTGATCTGCTCACTCGTCCATGGTCATTGCCCTCAGCACACTGCCTCAGGAATACATCCGAGTAACCATACTAAGCAAACCAGGAATCCTGTGGACTAACAGGTGGAAAGTCAACACAATTACTAGCTGTGTTAAGTGATTCAAAAGTAAAGTGCAATAGTAAAGTGAAATGAGATTGCCCACACAGTGTCTGGATTTTTAACCTCTACTTCATCCAATGAGCTCCGTCAGAAAACCTGGTCTGCATGCCTACTCCCTATAAGGCCATAACCACCCAACCTTTATCCTTAGAAGTCCAGCCAGTATAGTTTCAAGGCTACATATACTTATTGCAGATCAGCTCTGTCCAAAGTCTGATAGTAAGCAGAAAATGGATATGGGAGAAATAGATCATGTCACAGTGTGTAAGAGCTACGTGAAGCATTTTACAAACAGATAGAAAAAAACTCATAAATAAGGTGATACTGTTTTTTGCTTGTTGAAGAATCAGTAAATATGTAAGTACAGAAATGTAAGATAAAGCAGTTCAGCATGAAAAAGATCTACAGTATGCTTTTTGATATGGATACTGAGAGGGAAATTTTTGGAGTATTGTGAAGTTATGGGTGCAGAGTTATCTTAAGGCACAAGGAAAATGGTAGCACTGTGTGGGATGGGTGTAACGTGTAATGTGTACTTGGCCGCCTAGTTTGTAGAAGTTTAGAGTATGTACTACTACTACTTACTACTACTACTTTTTCCCCACATTTCCTACTACTATGTATCCCATCATCAGCACAGGTAATTTAGCCCAAAAAAGAAAGTCAAGTCTACAGCCACAGGATGTCACTTACAGGGTGACATTAGAAAAATCAGTAGATCCTCTCCTCTCCCTATGGAAAGGAAGTGAAGTGCTTTGCACACTCCACTGTGCTGGTCTCTATCTGGTTAGAATGTTTTTTTTTTCCTAGTACTCAGGTTTGATGTTCACGGTTGTTTATTAAAATTTACTACCATGGCATTCATGGTGATGGTAAGAAGTGGGCGTGAGTCCAGTTCTTCCCAGAAGGAATTTACATACTCAACAGTGGTGGGATTTTTGTAGGAGCTGCCTCAGTGGTTTGACTCATGCTAGCAGTGGGTGTGGTGTTCCTGGTCATAATCACATTTGCAGATCAGTCCATCTTCAGTTGGTGACTATTTTCCTGTGCTGCAGGCACTGAGGTTAGAGGATTAAGACCACTTAAAACCACTGTGTTGCTTAGAGCATCAGTCACCCCATAAGGACAAGCAAGACTTCACTTTGCTGGTTCTGCAGTACACGCTCTTATGGTTAAGCCGGGTTTTAAATCTCTCTTCCCCTCCTCTTTCTCTCCTTCCTCCCTTTCCTATGGATTGTGCAAACTTTTATGTGGCTCTTATTCCATCCTTGGGTCTCCTTCTTTTCCTTAGAAGCAGTTCATTTACTCTTTTCTGAAATACAGTGATTCATAAACTGAAGTTACTCACTAATCATAAACCAACCAGTGTCTCTAAATGTTTTGTTGGTCTCTCTTAATTCATTAGTCTGGATAACTTACTTAGTAATAGTGTTATTACTGTTTTAGTTTAATGTTCAAAAGAGAATTTTAGTTTCATTTTGAAATTTTGAATGAATGGTTGTTATGTATGTAGACACTGAGTGTTAGTTTATACTACCCCTGTCTTTTTGGTAGTGCGGAGGATGCTGGGCCTTCAGCGTGGTGAGTGCAATAGAGACGGCTTGTGCCATCCAAGGGAAGCCTTTGAACTACCTCAGTGTACAGCAGGTCATCGATTGTTCCTTTAATAACTATGGCTGCAGCGGTGGCTCTCCTCTCAGTGCCTTGAGCTGGCTAAATGAGGTAACCATCTCAGCTTTCTGAGTCGTTGATTTCCTCTTGTGTTCTGGGTACACAGAATCCAATCACTTTCCTATATTTAGAAAGGTTCAGTGATCAAAAATCTCAAAGTTTAACTGACTTAATCAGGGGAAAGGTGCACAGCAGAGACTCAAACCAGGGCCAGCCAGGTTTGATCAGGCCTGTGCCTCACTGAGGTATGCCACAGACCCTGAAGATACTAGAAGTAATGGTTTCCAGACAAATTAGCCATTGATATATCAGTGAGTAAAGATACCTTAAATACATTTTCAGAAAGAAATTATTAAGATTTCTTCGTTTGTCTTAGTAGGTAATATTTATGTGGAAACCAGTCGCATAACTTCTCAGAAGGATTAGGACATAGATGTCCTGAGTGACTGTTAGGAGAGACACCACAGGCCAGCCAGAGTTATAACTCTTTATAGACAAGAAATAAGCACTGAAAATTGGAATCATGTCACCAGACAAAACTGGATGCTAAGCTCTTGACCTTCCACTTCAGGGCTTTATCCCACTCTAGTTTCTACATTTTTTTCTCCCTGACATTCTTGCATATCCAGCATCAGTGGAATAAAATAAGAAAATAAGGGGCCCTTGTAAAAGTCATCAAGTCAGTTTTGTCCAAACCCAAATGCCCTCTCGTTTACAGGCAACCACTACACACAATAGTGGCTGCTCTAGACACATTATAGAGAGCAATGATTGTGCTTCAGTTCTTTGAATAAGCCCAGCACATTTGCCTATACAGACAACTGTATGGCATCATGAGATGCCATAGCAAGAACATTTGGCCACGTCTGGTCTTAGAGCTTTGGTAGCTCAGTATTAGGTGCCTTGGGAGGAAAATACATTACCCTAGCATGTCCATAGGAGAAGACTGATGAAACATTGTTAACATACGTATGGTGGTTCTAGAATAAAAATGTATAAGGAAAAAAATCAAAAGAAGTTAAAGATCCATATGTTCTCAGATACATGGTACAAGCACCTAATGATTTCAGCTAGAACCTTAAGAGCAAACTATATCCATAGGCTGCTTGGGTGCAGCCTGACCTCTTTGCCTGCACTGAAGTAACCTCTACTTAACATTTAAAACAGCTGGGAGTGATCACTTTGTGACTGCTTCCTCCAGACACAGGTGAAGTTGGTGGAAGATTCAGAATACCCATTCAAGGCAGAAAATGGCCTGTGTCGATACTTTCCCCAATCACAATCTGGAGTTTCAATCAAAGATTTTTCTGCATATGACTTCAGGTAAATGACTTATTTTTTGTGTCTTTATTTTCTACACAATATGTACTGTTTTCAGAATTGATGACATGATTGAAGGCACCCTTGCCCTTATATACTTTTGGCTCAGCACTAACTTCCTGCTGAAGAGTTCAACTGATGGTCACAATGGGGTGCCATAGAAGCCTCCTAAAGAGAATCTGCATATTCTTTTATGTATCATCACACTAAAAATAAGAAATTTAAATGAATAACTTACAAATCAGTTTAAAGCTATAACATATGTCTACAACCATTCAGAAAATTCAGGTGCTAAGACATAGGAGCTTAATTTCAGTCTTAATATTTGAGTCTGTCCAAATTCACATTGCATTGCTCACATATTATATAACAAGAAGCCTTTTGGATCACTATATTCTGGCAATTCTAAGTAAGCAGCTATTGAAAACCCCAAGCCTATCACATAAAAGCTTGGAGCTAAGACTGTAGCACTGAAGATAAGTTATGTAGCATGCATGCTGCATGAATGAGATGGGGATGCAGGGCAAGTAAACTCTGCCAAAATGGAAGGAGTAGTGCTGGAAATTAAGAAATGGTGTAACTTTGGATGAGTTCAAGTATAAGTAATCATTAGAATCACATTAAAATAGGTGTAGAATAGGAATGTTATAAACAGAAGAAGCAGCCTACTCCTGGTTGCATTGATAAATGTGATTTGGGTTATTGTGACATTATTGAAATATAACACATAATAAAAGAACTCAGTTCAGACACAGGTATAGAATATCCTGTGATTTTTCTGATGATTGATGTGGATGGCATTTATCCATGGGAAATAGGCAATCAAAGTAAAATTAGATCCCTGAACAAAGTATAACCCTTTAAATCTAGGTATAAGTGCCCAGAGCACTAGAGACTGTCAACACAGCTCCTATTTGCAACAAAGCCTCTGGAAAATGACCCTAAAAACCAGAACCTTTCTTCCATAACTGGCTACACAGGGTTCTGACTACAAGGACATTGGCCACTGTCTCCTTTGGGAGTAAGGTAATAATACACTTCCTGAAATAACAAACCATGTCTTTATAAGTTGCCAGTTCCTGGGGAGTATACCTGAAAAGGTATTCACAAAGGGACCCAGACTTGCACAAGTAATTAAATTGCATCAAGGGAATAACTATTTGCTAGGTGGTTACATGGTAGTAAGTTGAAAATATGGAAGAGACAGAGAATCATATCACTCTGAATGAATTGGAGAACAAGTAGAATAGAGAAACAGAATACTCTAGTGCTAAGCAATGCCTACAGCCCAACAACTTCTGTATTTAAAAAAATTTCACAGAATCAGACCTCAGAAAGATCATGAATTGATTGATTCATTCACTCATTCAGATATCTACTGGCTAGTGTTTATTGTTGGGGATTGGGTAATGAGGAACATGGACAAACTCCCATCCTTGTGGACTGCTCTTCGATGATTGAGACAAACAAAACAAATAGGAGTATTTGATATGTTTGGTTATGGACTTTTAAATAAAACAGTGGAAAGAGAGAGCGCCTGGAACAGTGGTTCTCAACCTGTGGGTAAAGACCCTTTGGGGCTCAAATTATACTTTCACAGGTGTCATCATATATTCTGCATAGCAGATATCTATGATTCATAACTAATAATTTTAAGCATTGGTAGATGGGACAGATTGAATTAAATATGAGACTACAATTTTAATTTGCTCTGGGTTGAATTTTAAAAACAATAAATACTCTCACATTATGAAAACTTTCTAGATGACATGCAATGGTTGGAGAAAAGCATGCCAATGAATGTATCTGAAAATACTGACAGGAAAAAAATTATGATTTATACTCACCACAACCTAAGGAGCTATATTAAAGGGTCATAACATTAAGAAGGTTGAGAACCACTTCTTCAAGGAAAAGGAGAGTATATAGACCTAAAAAGAGCTGCCAGAAGGAGCCTCACTGAGGAGTGACTTTTGAGATAATGTACTCATGAAAACAGCATTATGAATATTGCTCCAAACAGAGGAAATGTATGCAGAAGTCCTGAGACAGAGGCCTGCTTAGCATGCTTACAGAGAAAGGAGGAGACAATGTGGTCCAGGGAGAAAAGAGTATGGTCAGCATATGAGCACTCTCCAGGGGACTAGAAGAGTGTGAAGGTGGGAGTCAGAGCCCATTCTTCTCATGGGGTCTTGGTACTATACACTTCTCTATGGGAAAATCTAGGCTTTTAGGACTGAACAACTTGACTGATTGAGGCAATAAAGTCTAAGTCAAGAAGAGCTGCAAGGAAATATCAGAGAAGTTGAGAGATATAGGCAGTGGCCACAAAAGTCTCTGACAGTGTGAGAGGAAGGAGACAGCAGGGAAAAAAATTTGGCTTCAGCCAGCATCATCTGTAACTTGAGGCCAATGGCTGAGGAACTTTGGGTCAGGTAAGATACACACGTCCAAGCCTCATCAAAACTGATTTTCATAACTTTATAAGAACCTTTATCTGAAAGTGTCACTGAGGTAGAGTGGCCATACTGCCATGATTCCTGGGTTTATTACAAGTTATTATAGAGTCTGGAAGCTAACAAAGAGCTAGAGACTCATTATTGGAAGTAGAGGTGTACACTAAATTGCTGAGTGCTGGAGATGGTGGGTCTTCCTTGGTATCTGCCTCAGCTATTATGGGCCAGATCTCTAGTGTGTCTGCTTCCATCAGATGTGTGTCTGAGACTCCAGGTCTTGTGGTTATGGACTATAAGGCTAGGATGAAGATCATGACTATTTGACTGTAAGCCCATTCATCTCCCTCTATAGTTCTAAGATCACAAACTCTAATATTCAGTTCTCAAAACATGTCATTCAGTACCCAATGATCTACCCAAACCTCCACAAGACAAGGTATAGAAATTAAAAAGAATCACTGGGGGGGATTAAATATAAACATCACCTAGGTTTAAAACAAAACACCATTATGCTAGGCATCTTCCATGGACTTTTTCCCTCAGAGCCAGGCCTTGTATGACTCAAAGTGGCATGTGAGAATAGCTATGCAGATAAGAAAAGGGAAGGAAGTGTCTATGCACTGCAGTGGATCCAGACAGAGGACATGACAAACTATCTCATCAAGCTCTCAGGAAGAGGAGATAATATCCACAAAATCGCCACATGTTAGAGAGAGTATTTGCCTTAAACAATAAACCTTGATGACAATAAAATTTAGGAGATTTCTTTGAAGGCTATAGATTTTATAAATTGTTAATTTGTGGACTAAAACCTAAGCTCATGAAATCTGGTCTGAATACTTAATGGTTCTCAGCAATGCGATTCATATGGGATTGACTGGGTTGGGGTGGGGTGGGGGACAGATGCTGTTGACCACAGAGTTTAACTTGGAGAAAGCTACACCTATGAAAAACGAATGATGACAATGTCGCTTGATCAGATATCTGAGATCAAATGGAGCAGTTATCTGCTGGCCATGAAGGTGGTCTAGCCTATATGTAATTTGCTAGTACCTTCTCTATCTTTTCCTCATCCTGCTCAGGCACAGATTGTTACTAAATTATTTCAATGGCTGAATAATTGGTACTGTAGAATGGTTATATGCTGAGGCTTCTCTGCCTAAATCCTTACCCTGTCTCCTGGTGTCTCCTGGTGTCTTGACACTATATTATTGATAAGAGGGATTTACTATGTAATTTTTGTTGTCTTAAGTAGATGGAGACAGTCATATTAGGGCAAATATAGAGAATATATTTGAATTACAAAATATTCAAAGAATTTCAAAACAAAAGGAATGTATTATGTACTACAACCTAGGCCAAGGTGAACTAAGTCTTGAGTAAGATAGAATGCAAAGGAAAATTATAAACTGCATGAGATTTATTATATTTGAGTACATATGAGTTATTATGTATTCATGCTAGACATGCTACAGAACATAAAGCCTATCAAATCCTATAACGTATGGTTGTATAGAATATGGTAGATGGTATAATAAAATATGCATCTGGGTTTTAACCCAGAATCGGAGGAATCCAAGGCCTATCTTTGGCCATGATGCCTTTTTATGCCTTACACCAATATCTAATAATTACTGTTCACCAAACATTAGAGCAGAAATTGAAAGTGTACAAGCCAAATCTCAGGTTAATATTTTGGATGACCCCCTTGTGTAAAATGAGGGCACGGTTTCTATTGCAGTCAATTCCACTGTTAAGCTTTCAGAGTGACTTCCATCTGTGGAGTAAGTGTTCTCTGGCTGGAAATTGGCTATAGCAGCTGCAGTAAGGAGGCTTTTACTCTGAAAGGTGCTAATCCTTAATAGTTTGCTGTAGCAATAAGCTACCACATGCTATCTTTACGGCCAGAACAATCAAGTACCATGGTTTCAGTATCCTTCACCCACAAGCTGGCCTTTAAAAAATGTAAATAGTGTTTGGGCACACACATTTAGGATAATGTTGTATAACATTAGATTTTGCTGTAGACAAAAGTAAATGTAACAACAGTTTGCTTTGCGGTCTTGGTAGCGCAGCACCTAGTTCTCCTGGCATCTTGTTATTTCTTCTGATTTTTGTGACATCTCTTCCAGTGTTTTTCCGAGTCAACCTTCTTTGTATTTCCTGTATTTAACTTTCACTAACAAAAAAGTGGACATGGTTGTTTGCCAGATATTCATCTCTTGGAGGTGATGATGTATTTACAAATACCAAAACCTTTACATGTTAGTTGATAAAAGGAACTCTGTGCTCTATCAGGATGCTTACCAGATTTTAAAAAAAAAAAAAACAAAACAACAAAAAAAAAAAAACTCATTTTGTAGCTTCTTATAAGCCAGAGTCATTCCCATGACAGTTCTGGCCAGTGAGATCCATGCACACAGAAGTGTTACTTCCTGGAAATCTCAACAGAGACATGGAAATTCTCCTTCCTGTTTTGTGTTCCTTGAAATACTTGTTAAATGGCTGGAGGGCCAGAAACCTTGGACCAGGAGAAGACCATAGAAGTGAATCCTTGCTTAGTATGGGATATGGAAAGAAACTGAGATCCTAACACCCTCAAGTTCCATAGAGCCCTGGACCGTCAACCTCTCTTGTCTTTTAATGTGTATGCGTACATCCTTTGTGATTGCTACCACATATACCCCCAATTTAAGACAAATTTAAAAGATCGTTTCTTTGCTTTTACCTTAAAAGTTAAATGCATACCTTCCTTCCACAGTGGCCAAGAAGATGAAATGGCAAAAGCACTTCTGAACTTCGGCCCTTTGGTGGTGATAGTTGATGCAGTCAGCTGGCAAGATTATCTAGGGGGTGTAATTCAGCATCACTGCTCCAGTGGGGAGGCTAACCATGCAGTGCTCATCACAGGATTTGATAAAACAGGTAAGTCTGGGTGCATCAAATCCCTTCCCAGATGGAGCTCTGAACCAGGGCTGAGATGCTCTGTCTGCTCTGCCTCAGAAGCCTCTTGCCCATAGCCTTCAGGGAACTGTGTTGGCAGATCCACCAGGGTTTGATAATCTCCATCCAGCACCCCCCAACCCTATATGAGTGGGGGGTTGTGCTTTGCTGAACATTCAATCCTGTGACTTGCATATACAAGGCCAGCACTTTGGCACTGAACCAGACCCCAAACTGTAAATGATAAATTTAAATTCACATGAAGGGAATACTTTTGGGGTAACTGATGCTGGGAAAGAAATATCTGATAGTTTATCATATGTGTGTGTGTGTGTGTGTGTGTGTGTGTGTGTGTAACATATCATCTTCTAATTCCCTGGGAATGAGTTTATCTTATCATATCTAACTCTGTATTAAATAAAATGAACTCAGACAGATTCTACTGTGTAGAATGAGACAATAAGCACAATTCAAATTTGCTAAGCTATGTAGACAAAATAATTTAAAGAAAGTAAATGTAAATTCTTGTTTTACATTTATATTTTTCTCATAGTACAACTCTATTTTAAATACAGACATGCACATGCTCCTAATCAATATAAGTTTATCGGGGTGTCTTAGCATTTTACTTTTGTAGGAAATACTCCATATTGGATTGTGCGAAACTCCTGGGGAACCTCCTGGGGAATAGAAGGCTATGCGCATGTGAAAATGGGAGGTAATGTTTGTGGTAAGTCATGAACTTGTGTTGAAACTTCTAGGATAATATGAAGGGCTTTTTGAATATACCATCATGACAAACCTGAAATCTTTCAGTGGGTTCAGCGCTCTTTTGTAATATTAAATTTTTGCTTACCCTGTTAATAAAAAATAAAGTTTTTCATAATGCACTCTTAAACCAATATTCATTTCAAAGTAAAAGTTGGGTATATGTATTAAAACAAAACTATAATTTAACAAAGACAACTACTTCAAAAAGCATATTATACACCCCATTTAGGAGACTGAAGTTCTCTAGAACCATGCTCTACTTCAAATTTATTTTTTATAATGTATAAATTCCCCTATTGCTTAAGACAGTCAAGAAAGGCTAAGGATGTGTGTCATGCACAGGATGCTCAAGGCCGTGAGCGTGATCTCTGACATTGCAAAGGCAAGAGTAACATGAAAGGAAAAAGCAATTAGGAATTATTTTTTCTTTGTGTGAAAGTATGAAAAATCTGAGTGACCATAACACTTGTTTTTACTTACTTTGCAACCTGTCACCTGCAAAATGATTAAAAAAAAAAAAATGCCTACAGAAACTGCAAAACTTACCAGTACACAGATGTCATTATATTGTATTGTATGACAAGCCTAACAAAAACAAATTGGGAAGAACTGGCTCAATATTCTATGCTGATGCTGAAATCTATATTCAGGATTGTAGTGTGAGATTCAGTCTGGAAAATCATCACATTTTCTAAATCTACTTAGAATTAAGCTAAGTTGCATATAGAAACACTTCTTTTCTCATTATAATGAGTTCTAACATTGTGACACACAAATCTTCTCAAAGTGCAGGCCCTTCAAGGTTGTAACAAAAGTAGAGTGTAGCAAAATTTAAGTGTAGGTGCTTCCTTTAATCTAGTGATTGCCATGTACTTATTCCACAGCATAGAATCTATGAAAATCGTTAACTATCCTGTCCTATTAGACAGTGAAATGGTTTCCACATTGGAAACAGCCAATGTCACAGAGTACAGCCAGCCACCTAGGCCCCCGTTGCTCAGTGGATATCATGGCTGCTTTTGTGTCACTGGAACTTAAAAAAGAAATACTGCTGAGGATGCCCTCTTCTGCTGACTCTCACAGTCTCTTAATGTGGCTAGTATGTGCACAAAATTAACTGTGTTCAAAGCTCTGACCATGACTTGGGCTTGGGGAGCCCAATGGAGACACTGCAAATGGTGGTTGATAATTGCCTGCATTTCACATTGGCTTTTCGAGCCACCCAGGTATTTTCTTTCCTCTACCTGCTTTCACAGTCTGAGCCTTCAGAGACCTTCCTGGTTACTGGGTCCAAATCCTTCCTGAGCATATACCCAGTGTTGTCCACATTATTCCAATAAACAGTGGCAAAAGGCAGTGATTATTCCATGATACAAGGAAATTTCCTGATTATGGGTCATTAAAATTAAACCCAGTTTTCAAATGGGCAGTAAGAAAGCCTAAGACATTTAGGATTCATTAATATGTAGTAAACTTCAAATCTATGAGTTTAACTATTTAGGTTTTTTGTTGTTGTTGTTGTTTTGTTTGTTTGTTTTTTGGTTTTTCGAGACAAGATTTCTCTGTGTTGCTTTGGAGCCTATCCTGGAACTCACTCTGTAGACCAGGCTGGTCTCGAACTCACAGAGATCTGCCTGCCTCTGCTCTCCCTCCCAAATCCTGGGTTTAAGAGTATACACCACCAACACCTAGCTAAGGTTTTTATATATTTTAAAATAAATTCTTTATGCTATTTTTTCTTTTAGGAAATATATGTCAGGGTGACACAGATTGTATATACATCCATTTATTCAGCTAGCAAGTAGATTGGGGTTTGTTTTTTGTTTGTTTGTTTGTTTGTTTGTTTTCTTTTTTTGAAACAAAAATTTTAAGTATCTTTTCTAGTGTTTGCCTTTAAGCGTACCTTGCTTTTACTGGCAGCTGAATATAACCATTAAATTATTTTGTTAATGGATACTAACTCATTCTAAACATAAATGAAAATTAAATTTTGTAAAGCAAACCATATAAAGAAAATTGGTTGCTATTAATATCTTTTTTTCTGTTTTACTTTTTGCCTTAGGCATTGCAGACTCTGTTTCTGTTGTCTTTGTGTGATCATGCAATATTTTGGAGTCATCATGAGACACCATAAAAATGAAGCTCTTCATAGTAAAATCTAATATAATACTTAATTCTAAGCAGTATTCACTGTCAAGTTTCAACAACTGCCTGCAAGAGTTTCTAAGTGCAAGCTAGCATTTTTGTAATCAATGGTAGGTCATCCCATTCTTGCAGAAAGATGGACAACGAAGTTCATAGGAATCACCTCCTCCCTCACCACCTCCATCACATGGGCATGCAAGGAAATTTGGAACAGTGTGGAATTCTGAGAACTTGTTGGGGTCAGAAGTCGCATCAAGCCTTCCATATCTAGAAGCAACTGGGATTTTTGCTTTCTTTTTTGTCTTTCTGGCTGTTTATTGTAATGGAGTACTTTGCTCAGGTTGGATCAAAGAAATGATCAGAATTTGTTTTCCTTTGTGACTTATAGTCACAAGCCATAGATGACCTCATCTACTAGAACTCTCAGCCTAAGGTGGTATGTATCTTACAATCACAGCAGCCTTATGAGAGGGAATGCCATCCTTATGGATTTGAAATATCAGTTGTTTTACTTCAGCAAATGGACCTTACCCTAAACAGTTTAACAACTATGCATAAAGAAGAAATGTGAAACTCCCTTCTTCAGAGAGACAACCCAACTGAATTTAATTGAAGCACATGGCATCTATGTGATAGGAAGTAACCTATGGCACTTCCAGTGAGGAAAGCTTCACTGCCAAGGATCCAGTACATTTAGCTTCTTGCTTTCTTCTCTCAGTAGAAGAGAACGAAGTATTTTCCACATATTTCTACCTCCCTTTTTCTTACTGTAAAATTCCCATATGTTCCTTGTGGTCACCTTCCAGTTCAAAAGAACTCAGACCCATTGTTGGCATTCCATTTCTATTCCCGATTTCTTATTTAAAAAAATTCTTTGACATCTGCTAGCCCCACTCACTCTAATGAAGGACTAATGTGCCCTTCATTAGAATACTAGAATCAAAAACAAAGCTCCATATTCTTCTTCCTGTCCCAGGAAGAAGCAATCTCAAAAGAATTTCCAGAGACTGGAGTATGAAAAAATAGCAGAAGACAGGTCTTAATATTTTGAATAGAGTACTCTAATTATTCAAGGATTCCAGAAAGGAATTAAGTTCAGCTATAGTTTTGGTTACTGACTTTCAATATATTATCAGTGGTTTTCTGATACCCAATTTCAAATGCAAAAGAAGTTTTAAATCCTCATGATTGTTACCTCTCAAGTATTCTGTATTTTGATAACATTTATAATAAAAATCAATATTTGACTTTGAATTAAAAAGACCTTGTTTATAAATGTGTGGTTTATAATTTACCATTATTTGTGAGTACTAATAGTTATTAAAATTGATATTTATATGTTTTACATTCACTGTCATCTTCCTTTTTATGTCCATGAAATAGTAATTCCAGGAACCCTGCAGGTACCAAAGTCCATATTTGCACAAGTGTTATACGCACATTGTCTTTTGTTTGGATATAATCTAGACATGCCTTCCTCTATACTCTTATTATTCCTAGGTTAGCTGTAATACAAAGAAAAATGTGTGCTATTATTATGTAGAGAATACTGACAGAAAGTCTGTACAAGTACTGTATTTCTTCTTTCTCAGTTTAAAAATTGGAAAGTAGATAAATCCATAATGCAGAACCTAGGACACAGATGGTCCTAATTTACATGCATACTAAGTAGCTAAGCATGATCTTTATGTTATTTAATTGAGACTGATTTAGAGTGTGCTTTCAAGAACTTCCTACTTCTGAGAAATAACTTGTTAATTCTAATCTTGAAGCCTTAGAAAACTTAGCACAATATTTTGCAGTCGTTTCCATATCAGCAACTTAATGAAATGCTGTTAGCAGCCAAGCCAGGCTAGAAAAAGGATGACAAAGACTCAAGTCTAATATAAATCCTGTGCATCATGTTATTGTTAGGAATGCATGTTTGCTGTTTAGTCAGTTGGCCTATTTAGTGGGTTGGAAAGATCTTTCCTCCCTAGAAAACTGTCACTTAATTCTATAGCAGTTGTGTGTGTTAGCACTGACCACACCCCAGTGCAGCCATTGTGACAGGGAAAGATCAATTTTGTCGCTCTCAGGGCCCATAGCGTAAGGAAGAAAGTTGTCTATGACAGCTAATACTGACACAAAATAGAGACGAACACTTCTGGAGTAGCACATTCCAGGAGCTGGGTTCCTGTGCTGTATTTCTTAAGTGCCCTTGAGTTCTGGGCTGGTGAAATAATAATCCTATAATATCCCTCAGATCAAGCTTCAGAAATGTTTCTGCTCCTGCTCAAGAATCCCAACAAAGCCATATTTTACAAGCAATGCACAGCCAAAACCTAAATATATTATTTGAAGTTTTATTTGAATAAATTTTAGATGGAATGATAGTATTTATTGCACATATAATATAAACTAAGTGCTCAATAAGCTTTATAAAGCATGACACAGTGAGGTAATAATTATATAAAGTGGCTCTATGAGGTAAGTATCAGGGTAAATTGATTTTTAACAGGAATACATTTTATATATTATGATGCTAATATTTTATTGAATTATTTCTCATCATAGTACTTAATTTTACATCATCACAATACACAAAATTATAAAATTGTTTCTGAGATTGCACCAGAACACCACATCACTGAGCTACATGTATAAATACATTACTCAAAACATGCATTCATAAAAACTTATAAATTAAAAGACAGACTAAGAACACTGTAGGGTTCCCAAATGTTCAGAAGAACTTAATCCGATTCATCACTGCTGAAGTAAGAGCTGTCACAGTACTCAGCTGTGTAAAGGAATTTGTGAATGATTGGATTCATCTTTGGTATCCAGTGTCGGGGAACCAGGTATGTTGAGAGGTTAAATAAATCCACAAACACTTTGTACCTGTCACTGGAAACATGCATGCAATCTACATGTTAGATTGTTGATATGAAAAAATGTTCTAATTCATAATTTTTCTAAAATATTTCCCATACACAATTAATATTCAATCTTCTATGTCATATATAGCATATATAAGTTGGCTTGTAGGTAGCATTGGTACTAACATTATGTAACTTTTAATCACATCTCAGATTAATATTTATAAATAGCTGAGTGTTTGCCTCAGACCAGAGTGATCCAAATTAAACCTAGATTGAATGTGAAATTTTTTTCATGTAATTAAGCTTGTACCCTTAGTTCTTATTTGTTGAAAGAGTTAATTTAAAAACAATGTTTATGTGCATGTCTGTATGTGGGTAAATGCATGTGAGTGCAGGCACTGGGGAGGCCAGAGGTGTCATCTCCTGGACCTAAAATTACATGCAGCTGTAAGCTAACTTACTTGAGTGTTAGGAATTAAATTCTAGAAGAGCAGTAAATATTTTTAACTACTGAAACATAGTTCTAGGCCCTCATTTTTTTTATTGTAAAAGGTGTTGCATAAAGTAATATGCAAAGTATTTCCTAATTGCAAAGTAGCTGTCATATGACTTCTATGAAGACTTAATCAATTTAAATATCATCTTGGCTTCATTACAAATATTTAAAGAGTGGTTTTCATATGAAAGTTGCTTTTCTGTTTCTTAGTCAGCTACTTTAAATGATAGTTTTAAAATAGCAAAATCCGGTAAAGTTTTATAAAGGAATAAAAATTGCCTTTGAAGTTAACTAAATCTGGTTTGGAATTCTGCTTTAGTCACTTATAACATATGGTACCATGGATATGAAGCTGAAAAGTCTAATTCTATGAAATAAAATCTATAATACTCCCTCTTGCCAGGACTTTGTGAGAATTAAAAGATATGAAATATTAGAAACATTGTCCAGGTTAATCATGTCCATGTAAATATGCAAATGTAAATAAATATCTGTTTTTCCATGGTCTTAGGTGACCCCTGTGAAAGGGTCCTTGGACCTCCAAAGAGTTGTGACCCATGTATTAAGAACAACTGCTCTGCACAATTGTCAGTTTGGCAGCCATTGATCCCAGAACACCTTTTTGTCACAGGATGGAATGATGAGTTCTGTAGCTGAGAATTTTATACAATCACCTCGAGTTTTCATAGGAATATTGGTATTTAACTAAATGTTTTGTTATCATTTCAGACAGAGGGAAGTGTAACTTTTCCTGCACAGACCTGTAAATACCAAGATTTGCTAACTTCCACAGGGTTGGGAGGTCCCATCTTACCTCACAGTTGAGCGTAGGTACTGATAGCCCGAGGATCCCCCAGTGCCAGTCTTGGTGCCCAGCATCCTGTGCACCATGCACACATGATTATCTAGGCAAACATACAAATTTACTGCATGAATATCTTTCTGCCATTAGCTCCACAGTGTTCTAAAACCAAAGGGTTGGTAATGATTATTGCTTCAGCAGAAGCTGACACCTTATCACTTAGCCAGATGGAAAGGTCAAATATGAACACCAGAGAAGAGCATCGGTTTACCTAGCAACCCTGTGGCTTAGGCTACATGCCTTCTACTTCATTCTTCATTGCTTTTAGACTGTGAGCACAGTAACAGGGAGACAGGGCCACATAAGAGCTTTCATGAGTCCTTTACAATTTTTTTTCCCTGTGGGATCCTTCTTCCAGGAAAAATAATTTTAAAAAATTGAAATTATGCACCAGAGGTCATCATGTAAAGTTACAAGGAGGGATGGAGAACCTGGGGCATGAGGCAGCCCTAAGGAGTAATTAAGGAAAAGAAAATACTCTATGCTTTCTCATATTCTGGCCTGGTCTTAAAAACACATACATGAATTTGCAAAGGTGCCCATGTGCAGGGTAGAAGGCACCAGACAGGAAGGGGGTGCAAAGATGAGGTTGGTGGCAGTGACAATGTAAGGTAAAATGATGTGTGAGTACGTAAATATAATGAAACCCATTAATTCAAACCAAACCTAAAAATTAACTAAACATTTATGAAATAAAATACAGCAAATCATTTTATTTTTTAAAGGCATTGGCATTCAGATAAAGACATTTTTATATTAACAATGACACAAATTTTACTTTTCCTTTGGATTGTAGAAGGAAATAAAACATGTTCTCGATCCCTGAAATGTGGTAAAGATACAAGGGGAGGGCAAGGGGACCTGGTGAAGAAGTACTTACATCTCCATTTGGTCATGAGTGTGTCTATATCCATAAGCGAGGTCAGCAACTGGAAAGGGACCTGGAATCGAGGCTCCTCCCTACAAAAAAACAACAGTAGGAAGTCCTACTGAATGAGAAAACCCAATGCTGTGTGTTAGCCCTATTCAGTTGAGTCTTTAGGAGCTGTACTACCTTTGGATTCTCCTCTCAGTCTTTGTTTTCTTACCTCAAAATGGGGAGGGGGGACACTATTCAATGCTCAGTATTTGTGTGAAGTCTAGAAAGTTCCATGTAATATGTATAAGGAAACCAGCCAGAGACTCCTGCCTAATACTATCTTACTGGAAAAGAAATATATACAGTATCTTAAATAGAATGCTAACAAAAAAAACATGCTTTTCAACAGATACCAAAACAAAACAGATAATTTCTATGGCCCCTACTATGCTTGAATTTCTTTTATCTGAGCCATCAACATTCTTGATACACATTTTACTTAGAACATCCATTTATTTCAAAATGAGAAAGCAAAGCTAAAATATCTTGTTTCTTCTGATTCTGAAGAAAGAGATCTGAGAATATGTGCAAAATTAAAACTTTCAACTAAAATAAATTCAATAAACAGTCCCTTGAAGGTTGTTTGGCATTGCAGTCCTCACTGGGCTGAACCCATATTCATGGGCCCTTAGGAGAAGGTGAACAAAACACCCAGGGGACCCTGAAAACATTTTAGAGAGTAAAGAAATTTTATATGAAACCATTGGCCAAGAAGACAACTGGTTATGAGACGTTCTCAACTGACACTTTTCTTTTAGTTTTTAATTGCATTTTCTTTAATGTAGGCGTGTGCCAAATTATGTGCACTCCATGGCTGGAGCATCTTTGGAAGCCAGGAGATAATTGGAGGGAGTCAGTTTTCTCCTTTACCATGAAGGTCCTAGGAATCAAGCTCAGATTTTCAAGCTTAGTGGCAAATACCTTTACCCACTCACCCTTCTCACTGCCCTCAACTTTTTATTTGATAAAACAGACAAATCTCTGAAACTATTTTTAATGAAACAGTTATTTCATAATTGGACTTCTAAGAAAAGATTAGCTTTGGCCTTTTGGGGGCACTTAATGACTGAAACCCTATGCTTTCTGTCATTAGAAGACAACATGTATTAGGTTGTGTGCACATGCGCATAAACAACCAACTGCATGAATAGTCAGACTTCTCATTTACAACAAATATTTTCTGTGTGTTCTCCAAAAAATGAATTACTGTATTAAATTTTGATTGCACTTTATAAACCATATCCATGGCCATATCTACTCTTCAGTTTCCTTTCTATTTTCTTTTTTTAAATTTTCTTTTTACCTGTAGAAATATATCATCAGTGCTCCCTGGAGTGCACGGTATGACAGTCTTCGTTCACCTGTAAGACATGCAGCAAGTTTTCAGCGTTAAAATCTCTTTTTTGCACAAGGCCTTAGCATGCCCTAGGCTAGGACTTTTTACCACTGAGCTAGAGTTCACAACAAGGCTCATCTACTTAGGTAATTTAAGACAATCGTGTTAATTTGAATTACCATCTTAAATAGTTAAACGCTCTGGGTCTTTTCAGAGAAAATAAACTGTTGTTTAGTTTAAGGTTTTTTTCCTTAGCTTGTACTTAGTAATCTATGATTCTAAAAGTAAATTAATACATTATATATATATATATATAGATTTAATATTATACATATATATGTATTATTGTACAGTCTCAAATGTGTTCAGTGATATATTAAGACAGCCTGATTTAATGAGTAGGTCACTCCCATGATACAGGTATTTTCCAGTTGAAACAATACAGTTCTTCACTATTCAAAAACTAAACAATATTTACTTTATTTCCCATTTGAAATTGTTTTGTTGTTTGTTTGTTTGGTTGTTTTGGTTATGGTGGTTCACATTTGTAATCCTAGTACTCAACAGCTGAGATAGGATCATGGATTTGAAGCCAGCCTGAGCTACATAATAATATCCTATCTGAAACCAAACAAAAAGTAATTTTTTCTAATTCACATAAAATTAGTTTCCTTGGTTGTAGAGGAAATGCTTCACCCCTCTTTATAAGAACAAAGGATTAGCCATGTTCTATTGAGGGTTTATAGATAATGGAGCCTAGCAACTGTTTCATGCTACCCTCATTCCACTGCTACAGTCTGTACTGTACAAAAAAAATAATAATAATTACATCTGTATTTCTTGTTTCTAAAATCTTTTTTGTGGTACTTTACAATAAAACTTTCCCTTGGTACCCTTACCCACAGCACTTAGTATAAAAATGTTGGCTAGTGTCTTGTAACTATAGCAACCTAAAAGCTTGTTAATGAAGAGCTGTCAGACAGAGTATTTATTCACGCCTTTCTTCTATAAGTAGGAAAACAATTTTTATCCATTTCCCCCAAGTTAGGCTTCATAGTCAGGTGTATAACACTCTATTATTTGTTCTCATGCATATACCCTTGAGGTATAAGACCCTTAGAACAATACATCTACCTTTACTTAGGAGATGTTCATGGTGCTTTTCATCAAACAAGCATAGTAACACCTCCTTCTGCTTCCGGTACTCAGCCATCTGTTCCTCTTTCTCTTCAGACTCTTCCTTAGCCTTAAAGGAAAACATTGCTTTAATATTCCCAAGAAGAGAACAGATTGGTGTTTTAAAATGTTTCCCTTAGGAGAAGTAGATCTTCAGCTTGTAGCAAGGGTGTACCTTAAGTATTTATCATTACACCAAACACTACAATGTGAAAGATAAGGTCTTACAAGAAGGAATCTTCCATATACGTGCTGTTCTCTCATTTTGCTTCTGTTTAAATAATTTAATAATATCAAATATTCTTCACAAAAGTCTTAAAAATAGTACTTCTTAATCAGAAATCTATTAATTCTATTTAAATTCTGTATTGACTATTGTAGTCTATAAATGCAGTTTCTTAAATATGGCTTACATTGCTTTTATGTAGCTGCTATCTTTTGACTAGTTATCCGCACACCCTACAGTTCTACTTGCAATTGGTGATTTGGACTGCAACAGACCAGTTGGCCCAATCCGTCAGAGCAAGCACCTGGTGATGAAAGCCTGCATTCAGTGTTATTGCCGTGATTATTCATTTATAAATAAACGCTCATGGGAAAGTGGTCGGCATGAATTGTGAGCAAAAATTGAATCTCCTCACCTCAAAGACATATCTTGTGATGGAATTAATCACCCAAGCACAGCATTGTGATCAAGGACAGCACTATACAGGAACAGGAGCATCACCATAGGGAGTAACAGCAGTAAGAAGGTTGGCAAAGATGGAAAGCTGTGCTGTGACAAACATTTTAAACTAAGAGGATTCAGAACACTGAGCTCAGCTCATGGGAGGAACCCAGTAGAGTTCAACCATGTAACATGAAAAGTCTTAGGGTTGATGTCATGGTCTTAGACAACAGGGAGAAGTCACCAGGTTTGCATTTTAAAAAGGAAACTAAGACCAAAGCATGGAGAATAAACTGAAATGTTCCTACAATGGGGATGGGATGGGGCAGTGAAGAGACTTTTTTTAGTGGCAGTCCGTACTTGAGACATGGTGGTAGGTGAAAGAAAAAAATCTGTGAAAGCTATCAAAAGTTAAAGTTGGTAGTCTTCAAAGACCCCTAAAAACATTGTGGAGGAGCCTGGAGAGATGGCTCGGTGTTTAAAAGCACTTGTTCTTGTAAAAGACCCATGGTTCACTGTTATAGAAATGCTTTAAAACAAGAATATATCATGATAGTCCTTTGAGGTAGATATCCTTACTTTCTATTTTGCCTATAAGGAAAGTTATACAGAAGCTACAGAGTTTATTTATTGTCACAGAGGTCCATGGTGAAGATGAAAGTTGAGCCCATATTACATGATTTTTGTGCTTTCAAAATCCCTTCTCAAAGTGGCAAAGTTGAATGACTAGAGATGCTGAGTCATGAAGACAGGGTGAAAGAATATTCGAAACAATCTCATGAAATAAGATAGAGAATAAATTGATATTGCCTGTGGCCAATAGAAAGGATCTAGCAGAAACAACAAATATTACAGGGTTAAATACATTTGCCTAATTTTTCTCTTCTATGCCAGTTGTGCTTTGAATTTGTCACAATATATAATTTTCAACAAAGATAAAAATTATATCAATACTAGCTGTTTGCTACAGATAAAAATCTTCATTTATTATAACATAGGTCTTAATTTGACTTCACATTTATCTATGAAGAAAGTTAAGTCAGCCATGTAATATATAATCCAAGAAGATGCATTTATAAAAGCCAGATTATAAATAAAATTATGACTATAGCAGACAATTTATGGTTGAATTTCTAACCCTTTTCACAACAAGTTTATGGCATGAATTCATAATTACCTGAATCCTTAGGAATTCCTCTTCCAGTCCTTTCAGTATATTTTCTTCAAACTTCCCCCAGAAGTTAAATCCATGTGGCTCTAAACCAGGTGTCCTTTCCAGCCATGCCTTAAGTAAATAATTATTTATGTGAGTACCTGGTAAACATAAACATTTAACATATTCATAATTTTGAGGAACTTGTAAGATTTTGTGCAATGACCACTAAGGCCAGAAGAGAACACTAATTTCCTAGAGTTGTTCACAAGGTTGGGAGCTACCCTGTGCAGGGTGCTGGGAACCAAGCTGCCATCCTTTGGAAGAGCAGTAACTGTTTTTAACCACTAAGCCATCTCTCCAGCCCCTGCTACAATCATTCAGAGACTGCAAATGACCTCCTAGCCTGGAAATTGATCTGACTTTATAAATACTTATTGTTTCTTACTCATGCTGCATTTAGTTTTGAAGTTGACTTTTTATTCACTTTACTTTGTTACTAAGTTTTCCATTAATAAGTAGGCAATAGTGATCTAATTACCTATACTAACACCACTCTGAAAATTAAGGGCAGAATATAATTCACAAGAGAAAAAAATAACTAACTTTCAAAAGGAAAAGCTTAGCGACAAAAATCAAGACAAATTTTCTATTATGCTACCACAAAAAATTCAAATTAATCATCCACAAACACTTTTCATAAATTCCCAAAAAATTTGAATAAGAAGGAGATTTTTATGAGAATATTCTTAGCAATTTAATTAGTAAAAATTCTCTGTATAATTTTCAATTGAGTTACATTTCAGAGAAACAAAGTTGATTAAATAATCAAATAATCAAGGCAAAAAATCAGGTAATTGCATATTTGACAGGGTAATTTAATGAGATAAAGTTTTTAGACACTGACATACAATTATATAAATCTTGTTTAATTTCCCAATAAAAGTCTTAATATCTTAAATATTTTAGTAAGATTAATTACAAGTTTAGTATGGTTGCTTTCCTGTCTTTGTTTATCATGAAAGTAACTCTGTTTTGATAAGAGTGTTTGAACTCTGATGCAGCAGAACCTAAGTAAGCAAGAGATTGGAGCTGTACTCAGGAGACAGTGCAGCTGCTCCTACCTCCACCAGTTGCAGCAGGGTCTGCTCCTGCTCAGATCTCAGCAGCAGGTCACTGTCCTCATCTCTGAAGTTATTGCGATAGTGTCTCCTGTTGTAAGGGACTCTCAGGCTCTGAAGAACACCTATCTTATTTTCTAGCAGTCTGAACTGTAAACTCTGGAAGCCTGATGCTGGAGATAGGTACTCTCTGAGAATAAACAAGAGAAGGGGGGAAAAAGAGATTGTATAACCATGTATGGTTTCTTCCAAAGAGAGGGTTTGTCAGAGTATCTATCAGAAGCAGAGAGCTGCCTGGAATTCTATCTAAGGAGCCCCTCACATTAAAAAAAAAAAAAAAAAAAAGGCACTTAAGCATCATTGTCACTGTGGACTACTTTAAAGCTGGATAGTTCCATAGTTATAAAATGTCACATCTCTTAATATGTGTAATATGTATTTTATCATGATTAATTTATAGACATAGTAGATTATATAATTTTTCCATAAGAATATATTGAAAAAATATACACATAAATAATGTGCATCTATGTCATACATTTCTAAGAGAAAAGACAGGTGGACATTAAGAAAGTGGACAGTGGCAAAAGATTGTATACAAATATTATTTAATCCCTCCTACCAGGGCTAATCATGGATATTGTCATCCATCTTCCTACCCAGATGAGTATAAATGAGATAAAGCAAATATAAGCAATGAGATGCTGCCTGACACAGGCTAAGATGTGATTAAACCATCAAGAGCCTTACATCTTCTAACTCCATAGGTGATGCTGAGCTTTTAGTTTCTTAAATTCTACCAGAAATAATTGGACTTCTGTTTCTCCCAGCCCTGCTCTGTCTTTCACTGTCACTTTCTTTGCTTTGAAACTTGTTTGGAGTGTTGTGTACTGCACTATATGATGGACCTAGCTTAACTTTCTTGAGAAAATTTCTTCTCTAATTTTAGAAAACAAAAACTTGCATGTGTGCTTTTTAAAGATGTCAATTCATATTCCAATGGAGATATAAATACACACACATATATAGATGGTCATGTGTGTTTGAAGGGTTAGAGCTAAAACTGACAGTATATAATGAATACTGACATTTTGGTTGATATATTTATTTACATACCACTGCTATTTCTTACATTTTCATATTGTGAGCTATTTAAGCCATTTCATGTTTAGTAGCCTTTATTGAGAAAAACCATGATGATAAACTGAAATTAGTTGATCATCACTTTTGTATCTAAAAATGAGACATGGAATGTTTTTAACCACTTCTAAAGTATGCTGTGATGAAAGCCATCTGTATCCTTCCAGTGCTAATGAAACATGTTTCTCCTTTCATTCCACACACATTCTTCTTTTACAGAGCCAGTATGAGAGAATGAACCCCATAATTTTCTAAATTGGGAAGTGGACACCTGAAGTCATTGAAATCCAAGGCAGTCATTGTTTCCAGCACAGAGAACTGCTGCACCAGGAGCTTGAAGATGACCACCACACGATGCATCCGAGTCATCACCTTCAGCATATTCCTCTCATCCCTGACCTGATGTGCAAGGAAGAAACCGTGAGTAGTCAATCAGATTGTGAGAAGGTACTGAAAAGATCATGAATGGCAACATATTTCTATCAGCTGTCTGTATATTAACAGAAATAGCGGGAACTAAAAGTTACCATAAGCGTTTGTGAGGGTAATACCATGCTGGGTGGCATGCAAGAGATTTCTACAAATTGGAATTTCTTTCTACTCTTAAAGCAGATGCATGCTAGAAGCTATCCAGAAGAACCACTCCCTCTTATTTCAAAGCATGTTTTTGCTTTTTTGTTTCAGAGAAGAAAGTTCAAAGCACCAGAGAGACTTCTAGGAAAGGATTGGATAAATGGTAACCCTGTTAATCTATTCTTAATTGAAAGATCACATCGCTACTAACAAGCCATGGTGTTGTATTCACATGAAAGGGTGGAGTGAGACAGAGACAGAGAGATAGAGAAACACAGGGGCAGGGGGGGGAGAGGGGGAGGATAAACTGAAGCTTATAGAGTAGAAGCTCAGAGCTGGAACCTATGGTAGTGTCTTGAGCCTCAGGGATGGAAGGAAATGGGAGATGGGTGAGTACAGTTGCTCTTCTAGGCACTGAGTGCTGTTCTGTCTTCTCTCATCTGTTGTCCTCCTACCCTTCCCCCTTCTTTTCTTCCTCTTCTGACTCTTTCCTTTTCATTTCTCTCATTTAGCCTACCTTGCCTTCCCTACACCTATCTCACCATAGGCAAAATTCAGTAGAAATAGAATTTTGTTACCTGTTCCAGAATCATTACAAATCAGACTTGTAAGTTGTAGCAACTTCTTAAGGAGAGCAGTGTGTCATGTAAAAGGGCTTTAAGACTTGAAATACAATAAAACTTCCCAGAGAAACTCTCCAAAAACTCTTCAGTCATTTCAATATTTTGTCAAATATTGACAAATCTTCATGTCATGCTTTCTATACACTTATACAAGGTATACAAAATAAGTTTAATAACATTGAAACTTACATGGCCATTTTGAAAAATCTCACGAACAGAGTCTAGTTCCCATAGGATTTGTTTAAACCAGAGTTCATACGCTGAAATTTTAAGAAGTCAGTTAGAAAGTTACAGGTACCTCTTTGACTATCATTATATGACCATTACAGATACTTATAAGACATTGGGGAATGTAACTTTAAAAGGAGTAAATGTAATCATAGATCCATTTTTATAAGTTTTAATCATCTCTATTTTTCAAATTTCTAATGTACCGGATACTTTACTTTATTCTATATTTTCATTACTATCACAGTGGCTTCTCCTAACAGACCTATTTGTTTAAGTCTTTTAGGATAGCACACATAACCTATTCTCATTGCATGGGAGGACACCTGGTCCTCAGCTTCACCCCTCCACTTAAAGATTAGCAATCATAAGTTTAGATGAAGGACTGTAAGGTCTTACATTTGTAAGACAGGTTTTATTGTTGTTTGATTGGGAGTTGGGGGGGTGGATATTAGTTGCTTGCACAATTCCTGGGATTTGTAGGCTCAAGACGGATGAGAAAACAAGACAGAGGACTGATCAAACAGTAATAGTTAACCTTCATTCAAATCACACTATGAACTGAGAGAACCCCTGTCTTCCAAGTGAGTCAGCACATCCTTTCTGAGATTTCCCACTTCAGTTCCAGGCCACTTCTTTAAGCCTAAACTTTGCCAGAGCATTTCTGCTGAGGAATGTAAGTGGGAATTGTCTGTGAGAGCTTGCTTTCCCCTTCCACAGGAGTAACCAAATAATACCACTAACAAAAGGTCCTACCGCCTACCCAATAGAAGATGTACAGTTAGGACCAAAACATTTGGTTACTAAAAATGTCATTTGGGATAAAGAACTGAATCTTCCTTAAATTCAGTCAATTACCCTATTTGTTCAGTGATCAAACATTATCTTCCTTTAAGTGGGACCTTGTGCTGCAGGCTTCTAATTTATAATTTATAATAAGAACATGTCAGACATGGGAAGATGGGTTTGACGCATGTTACCAGACTATTAATGGCAAGCAAAATGGTTCTTTCCCATTAGCTTGTCATTCACATAGTGTATAAACCACACAAAAGAAGGATTTTCATCATAGTCACACATAGCATTGTGTGTTTACTTAATGAATACATGAGCTAAGTCATCAGTGTAATAATTAGATGAGCATGGAAGGTTAACAGTCTGGTGTCTCTAATCTATCCCATGTGCTATCATTATATGAATAAAGGCTGTGTTGTGATAATTAGGAAAGTGCATTATTTTCAGTTATGCTTAGGAGATCAAATTTTTATATTTAGATAATGAGGAAATCAAATGTTTCCTGATCATTTTGAATGCCTCTTTCCAGGTTTAACTTTGTGTGGGTAGTCCTGTGAGCCACTGCCAGCATGCTGTAACAAAACTGTGGAAGACATCAAGTCACATTGACACCTTCTTTTACAAGCTTACTATGTGTTATACTCTAAGTGTTTATTAGAATATTGTTTCATTCTTCATCATGGAAAGAAGTAGGAACACAGAAAAATTGTCTTCATTCAATGAACAGGTCTGAAATCTAAGTGATCTGACTAAGATTATGTCATTCATAACAGTAGAGATAGGATTCAAAATTATCTTTGAATTCTATTTATGGTGACTGGCCAGGATTCCTCTCTTATTGATTTTAATTTAGTGTGAACCACCAATAAAAATTTAAGGAAAAAAATAAACAAATACAAAATAGACAAAATACAATGAGCTGACATATTTATCTCATTAAGTTCTTCATTAAAAAGGTATTCTGATGTTTGCTACCCAGGGAAGTAAGAACTCATTTGAACCAATGACAAGAACTCATGGAAAGGGAAAAATATTCAAGTGTGTAGAATAGAGTAGAGCTCCAGGACAGACACAACATAACAAGAAATGACAACCAGACATCAAGCATTCTTAATATTTGGGGGTAGTGGGTCTATAAACATACATGTTTGTAAAAATGTTCATGTAATCTCAGCACACAAGGCCCCTCTGGAGATGCAGATTGCTAGCCTGAATAGCACTATCTAGAAATCAGAGCTCTGAAAAATATTACCAAGTACAAAATTATGTGTTTTTGCTTAATACTGAATTTTTATACAATTATATGTATTTGTAGAAACAAACAATGAATGGATTTGGGGAGCAGTGGGGAGATATGGTGAGGGAATGGAAGGAAAGGAGGAACGGAAAACAAATTGGGATGCAAAATAAATGAAAAAATTAATTAATAAAATTTAAAAAACATAAATGCAAAAAGACTTTGAAGTATTTGTAATAAATTAAAAGGACTTATTTCTGGAAAGTGCTGCCTTTTATGTATTCATGAAAACAAGAAAAGAATAGCCTATTAGCTTACAAGTCCTTTATAAAATTTCATGAGCCAAAAAGTCTCTCCCAATTTCAGAACAAAGCAGGAGTCCCATATACTCTGTGGTCTATACCCATATACCCATATGCTCAAAGAGGTTCCTATCCACCATCATGGAGCCCTCATCTAGTACGTGTTGGAAACAGAAGCAAACACCCATAACTAAACACTGAGTCAAACTAGAATCCAGATGCAGAGGGAGAAGACAAGACCAGGTGGCAGAAACACATAGAGACAGTTGACCTGAACAAGGAGGAGCTAATGGCCCCTAGACTGATAGCTGGGAATCCAGCATGGGACTGACTCAGACCCCCTGAATATGGGTCTCAGCTAGAAGGACTGAGCAGTCTAAGGGACCTCAGACAGTGGAACCAGAATGCATTCCTGGTGCATAAAAAGACCTGGAGGACACATCCCCCAGGGAAGGATACTGCCTTAACCTAGAGACAGTAGAGAAGTCCTAGTCCCTACTTCAAATGACTTGACAGATTTACATGACGCCACCTGGATGGCATTGCCCTACATGTGGAATTGGGGTGAGGGGATTGGAGGGGAGGGTGATCAGGGTGCATGTGAGAGGGGAGAGAACATAAGAAGAAGGGGTGGAGGGAGGGAGAGGGGACTGGGATCAAAATATAAAATAAAAAAAAAATTAAAAAAAAGTTTTTATATGACTGAAATTTTTCAAGTGTATCTAACAAATATGATTCCTCAGTCTTTTACTATCCTACAGATAAAGTGGCTATGCCTCATTGGTGATGAATCATTACCAAAGTAGCTAATTGCTTCCCAGCCCTTAGGTCTTACCTTGATGGGTTATAATAAACAGGTGTTCATCATGAATTTTATTTCCTTTTATCTCACTTTGAAGTTCTTGTGCATTCAAAACTTTTTCCAACTTTAAATAAGAAAATGAGAAGATAGATTTTGAGATTTCAGATCTGGATTTCAAACCTACACATTACTAAGGAGCAGTTTGCAATCCTGTCTAGAAATGCCACAGCCCTGAAGTGAGTGTGGTAGGATTTGACCCGTTGCTTGGCCAGCTGCACATCTGCAATCCTTTCCTCTCCTTCCTCCAAAAAGTTCCTGGAAAGTTTTACATTTTTAAATCAATTGTTTTTACAAAGCCATTTAAAAATGAATCAAGATCTTTTTCATTTTAAATTTTTAACCTGAATATTTGCCATAATGACCTCCAAATTCCTCACTGAAAGCTCTCTGTGTACCTTCAACATTTCTGTTTTGTATTGAGGAATTTGAAGACTCTTTCAGCAGTCTGGGATTCTGACCAGATCTTTTTATACGTGCTGAGTAATGCCCGTCTGTCTTCTGCATCATAGTTTTTCTTTCACAATCTTCTGTCTAGATATAGAACTTTCAGCCCTTGCCTTACCTCTTCTAGGGAGGTACATTTCACATCTTAACTTGCTATAGCAAATTTGAAAGGATATATCTATGTAACGAATAATTGACTCCCAAGGTTCAGAAAACTGTTGATGACTAAAAAAAAAGACAAGCAAGGGAAAGGCCATGGACCCAAAGTTAGCAGCTGACAAGAGCAGTTAACTCCAGTAAAAACTTGCCACCTACCTGCAAGTAGTTCCCATAGATAAGTCCACCTTTGCTGGCTCTGTTTACACCAATTTGAGCATTGTCTTCTTCGCTGTCATTTACAGATAATTTCTTCAAAGAATATCTGCAGTTTGAGCAAATTACATTAAAGAAGAGTTTGAAGAAACACAGTTACCATAATAGAAGCCATTATAATTCTGTCACTATTTCTGTTTGGTTTATAAGTGAAGAAAATAGAAATAATTGAGGTAACTTTTAAGCCCAGAAATGTAA
This sequence comes from Phodopus roborovskii, assembly GCF_943737965.1. Taxonomy (NCBI): domain Eukaryota; kingdom Metazoa; phylum Chordata; class Mammalia; order Rodentia; family Cricetidae; genus Phodopus; species Phodopus roborovskii. The sequence continues at coordinate 15,983,325 of NW_026126540.1, forward strand.
CTGCTTACAGGCCAAAGTTCTGGGGCCCCCTCTATTTGTAAAGAGATAAACACTCACCCCACAGTGTTTCCTAAAAATGGGCACCCACTCATGGTACTGAGGTGTCTCTGGAACACACGGGTTTGCTAGGCCAGCGACAGCATCTACCTTCCCAGATATTTTAGTGCTGCCTTTTATGTATTCTGATTACCAGACTCAGCCAATCATCATTCAGCTTACGCTCTTAGCCAGGCTCTCATTTGAAGTGGTTCATAGCTGAACCTCTCTCTGTAACTGGAGGGTGCATTTGTGTTGGGCACAGCTTGTTTGCTAGAAGAGTGAGCCAAATCCAACCCTTTGACTAGCCAAGTTGTGCTTTTATATCCAACATAGAAGGCTACAAATAAATCAATAGAGACCAAGTCAATATATATTTGCATTTAACTACTTAATTCCAGAAAAGCTTTTCTAATAATGTAACTTCCCTAAAGATACTGAGAGTATAAGCAAATTTAATCTGTTCAAGTAGGATTGTTTTACATTTTCTGAGGAACAAGAACTGAAATGTCCCTGGAGAAAGAAACAGAACAGGCCAGTGCTGCTAAGAGCCACAGCCAGTCCACGTCAGAGCTCATCGGACTTAGCTCTTCTCTCATAATCAACAGCAAGCACATTGTACTGAACTCACCTGAGGTGTGCCAGCCACAAGATTAACAGTTCACACTCAGTTGGGGCATGCCAGTCACAGGAAGGATAGATCCATCCACACTGGTGCCTGATGCAAAAAGAGCAATTACCAAGTGCCCAGGGTTCTGAAAGGTAACATCAATGTTCTTTCTACAAATCTCAGGTATTGGTGTCATAAACAATGGCTTTGACTTCTGTTGAGCCAAGACAGAAGCTTCATCACCCTGCCCTTAGTTGATTTGTGCTACTAGGAACTTGTCATGAACATCATTGCCCATTTATCCCACTTAACAAGAGATACATCATCATAAAACTTCTTAGACTAATCAGAACCCAGAAACAGTTTCTAGGCTAAGCTATAACCATAGCTGGGTAATAATATGAAGGAACTGATTTAAATTTTATAGCAGTTTCCTCTAGAAAAAAAGCTCTTAAGTTATAATTTAGAAGACTCTGAAGTACATTTAATTCTTTATTATGATTTAGTATATTTGAATATTTAATTGATAACTATTATTGTATAATTACATGTTATGATACTGGAGAACTTAGAAATCACCAAATTCTGCTGTGCCAGTCTTATAAGCTTTGTGTTCTGACAATGGCCTGATCTTTACTTATACATGAGATAGAGACCTTGAAGAGGGAGGGGCTGACTGCTCCCTTCATGATGTCCTAGTCTGGAGGTTCTGAGTCAGAGAATACTCAATTAATACCACTTATTGACTTGCTTTTTCAACTAGGTAGGTACTTACAAGGATGAATGATAAATGATGTATTTCACCCTCTTTAAGGCCTTGCACTGCAAAATGCTCTTGGCTTATGGGTCATCATTCCAGCACAAAAGGTAAGAAAAGTGATTCTACTCTTTAAATTATAGAAAGTAGATAGTTTAAGAATGAAATAGTTTTATTTTCTTAACATTGCATTATGCATTGTTCTTCCAGGAAGTATCAATTTAGTTTATGTTCCCAAGTCTAGAGAAATCACCCAAAGATTTGGGTAAATGGATGGAAAGTAATTTGCTTCTTCCTCAGAAAATGGGTAAAGAGATGGAGAGTAATTTGCTTCCTCCACTCAGGGTGGAGAGCTATTGCTACAACCCCTACATACACTCATTCTTAATAATGTTTGCCATAGCAACCATATCAAATTTATGAGTAGCTATAGTCTGAACAATAATGAATTGTTTTTCTACATGGATACATTCTCTAGTTGATGCCTGTTTCAGGCTAGGAACATTTTTTCTTCATTGTCCTTTTTTCTCAATATGGGAGGAAGAATGCGGTGCCTTGTGTAAGCTAGGCAAATTTTCAGTTTCCGAGCCGCTTGCCCAGCCTTCTTCATTATTGTATTTTAAACTTACAATTAACAATATGTATCATTCCAAATACATTTTATAATCTCTCTGTCTCTCCCTGCTTCCTCCATCCCTCCCTTCCTATCTTCTCCCTTCAATTGCTTTTCAGTACTAGGGATGGAAGCAAGGGCCTGAAGCATGCCAGACAAGTTCTCTGCCCTGAGATTTACCCCAGCTCCTACAGTAGAAATTTTCCACAGCTCTTGAGAAAGTATACTCTAAATCAAAGTGGCAGATCTAGTGGTGAAATTTAGGGATTTTGACAGATTCAAGAAATATATGGGTGGAGGCAATGATCTCTGGGTAATCTTTGCAACTCTTATTCAAAATGCATGTAACTATATATGCATGGATTACTGAGGAAATTTGCTAGAGGGAAAACTGAAGTGCATACTTTGAATATTCAGGTTTTAGCTAATTATCGGCCTGAATGGTTCCCCAAAACCATCTGCTGGAATCCTGGGGACAAAACATTCTTCCATCCTGGTATATAGTAACAGAATGTCAAGAATGTGAAACATTGAGCATTTTTTTTCTTTTTATTGAAAATAAACTTTTTCTCTCACATAATATACCTTAGTTATGGTTTCCCTTCCCTTTACTCCTCCAAATTACTTCCTACCTCTCCTCCCAGCTGGATCCACTCCCTTCTATCTCTTATTCAAAAACAGCCAGGCTTCTAAGTAATAATATGATAAGATAAAATAAAAACTAACATATTGGAATTGGACAGCACAAACAGAAGGAAAAAGAGGTCAAGATAAGGCATGAAAAACAGAGACCCACTTGTCCACTTGTTCCCACACTCAGAAATCCATAAAAACACTAAACTGGAAGCCATAATATATACACAGAGGACCTGGTACAGACCCATGCAGGCCCTGTGAATGCTGCTTCAGTCTCTGAGTTCATATGAGCTTTGGGAAAAAAAAAAAAAAAAAACAGTGGGAATCTTTAGGGCAAATCATTTATCTCTAGATCTTCTTTTGACATTTCAAGAGAACAGACATGATCCTGTGAGAGCAGAACCAGGAAAAGTATTTCTACGAAACTGTGGTGTTGGGCTACATTTAGACACTAAATACAAATGATGTAAACCACTAGTTGTATTACTTTAACAAACATCCATTTACTCTATTATATACTTCATTATCTACATTTACTGCCTCAACATCCAAGCTTGTATGAATACTGTGCATAAATTCTCCAGGGTCCTTAATTTTAAGAAGCTAATTCTGAAGGATGTTGAAATTTCTGTTCAAATATTTCATAAGGAACCCTTGACTGCTCAGATTCTTCATATGGTTTGGTAATTTACTGAATGATTGATAGGTTGGTTGATTAATTTGACTTATTGACTGACTGCAGCCTACAGAGTGGGAAAAGACCTTCACCAACACCACATCTAACAGAAGGCTGATTTCCAAAATAAAGAACTCAAGAACCAAATATCAACAAACCAAATAATCCATTTAAAAAAATGGTGTACAGATCTAAACAAAATTCTCAACAGAAGGATCTCAAATAACTGAGAAACACTTAGGAAGATATTCAACATCCTTAGTCATCAGGGAAATGCAAATCAAAACAACTCTGAGATTCCATCTTACACTGATAATAATGGCATGTGTGTGTGTGTGTGTGTGTGTGTGTGTGTGTGTGTGTGAGAGAGAGAGAGAGAGAGAGAGAGAGAGAGAGAGAGAGAGAGAGAGAGAGAGTTCATGCTGCAGAGGATGTAGTGCAAGGGAAACACCCTCCCATTGCTGATGGGAATTCAAACTTGTACAGTCACTTTGGGTGTCAGACCTGACACCAAACATTAGACAGAGTTTGGTGAATCCTGCAGAAGAGAGGGAGAAAGGACTGAACGAGCCAGAGTGGTCAAGGACACAACAAAATACTCATAGAATCAACTAACCTGGGCTCATAACGGCTTGTAAAGATTGAGCAGACAACCTGAAAGTTTGTGTGGGATATACATAGGCACTTAGTATATCTGTTTCAGTTGTGTATCTTAGTCCTCTTTAGGGACTCCTAACAGTGGGATTAAGAGCTGTCTGTAATGAGATATCACCCCACCCACACCTGTTGTACTGACCACGCCCATGTGGGCATGACCAGTGGAGTCTAGGTCTGGATCCTGACCTGGATGTGCTTACTTACTTACTTCCAGGTCAGAGACCGCGGAGGATCCGAGGAGATCCTTGGAGCGGAACCGGAAGGGGTCCTTGGAAGGGGTCTTCTGTTTCTTGTGTAAGTGAATTCTCTCAGAATAAACCTCAATCAGCCAGTGTTGTGTCCTAGAATCTTATTACCCACATTGACTGTCTGACATTACTACTGTGATTTATTCTTTTATAGATACTGTGTTATCTTGTGTAAGAAAAATTCAAACTTATTTGTTTCCCTAAAGTCTTTCAACTTGCTGTGACCTCTCTTCTCAAAATCAAACTACTGGGTTTTCAGGAGTAGTTTCCCTTCTAAGGAAACATTGTGAAGTGCATGATATTTTTCTCATTCTCACTGTGTTTTAAAATATTCATTTACTTACTTATTTATGTATGCATGCATGTGTAAGTCAAAGGACATTTCACAGAAGTTAGTTTCTTCCTTCTACCGTGTGGATTCCAGGGAGAGATTCAGATGGCTATCCTTGATAACAGGTGTATTTACTCACTGAGCCATCCCCATGGCCATCTGTGTGGACTTTTAACAAGTATTCAGATAGTTAATACAAAGAACAACCAAACCGGGTAAATAATCAGTAGCAATTCTGAGTGTTCATTGAATACAATGCAAACACCAGATTTCATTCTGAGATAGGAAAACACTGGATGCAGTAGCAAAGCAAACATCTGCAGATGAATTCCTGAGCAGAGACCCACTGAGATGACAGGAGTTCCACTTCATTGTGGACAGACAACACTGGAAAAATACAACAAAATAGAAAATTATTTTATCAAGGCTGTTGAGGGCTGTCTTTGTTGGGCTGCAGTAGGAACCAGCAGAGTAGGTTCCTACCTGAGAGGGGGAGTGTGGATGAGAGAAAGGCTAGCTGAAGGAGTTAAGAATCCAAGACAAGACACAGGATAGCTGTCAGGAGGACCATTCACCCCATACCTAATGTGTCCTTAGTTTATTCTTTCATGTTCTTATGTATTCAACCAACAGTGAGGACAAAATGACAGAAATTTTAAATTATCATGTCTAAGGTGCAAAGAGATTTACTTCCCTTAATTCTCCAGGTATTTGCTAGCCAGACCTGCCGTTCAGCCTTCAGGGAAGAGAGTGAACTTCCTCACTTGGCCTGAGCCTATTGTTATTCAGGTAAGAGATATGCACTGCCAAGACCAAAACATCCTGTAGCCACCAAACTAATGTCTTATGGATTAAAAGACAGACTTGAGCTTTCTGAACTTGTGGCAAGATGTAATGGACTCCTTTTCATGGGTCCTGGCACAAGGCTTGAGATTTAAGGAAATTTTTAAGATGCCTTTCTCATAACATGTTAAGCAATTGATTGTTCCTTAGGGCAGTGAAAGAGACTACACCCAGCAATCTCAAGTTCCTTCTTCCTCTAACATCAGAGACTACAGTGAAAGTTGTTAACCCACTTTCACTCTTGCCTCTTGGGAAAAAGTTACAACACTCTTTCACCAATCCGTAGTTATTATTGTATAGTTGTGTTTGTTATTTTGTTGTTGCTGATGTAATAGAGTACTTGAATACAAAAACTCCCAAGCAGCCTGACTAAGTCTAATGGAGTCTTTATTAACTGATGGCAGGACTGTCCCAAGCAGACTAGCTGGAAATATCCTAGACCTCCAATTGATTTGGGTTTTTAAGCCCCCCCCCCAAAAAAAAAATTGCAGTTGTGACATATACAGAAAGGCAGCAAGAAAGCACTGAGTAAAGAAGTTAAAGAAAGAGCAGCTAAACTGTCAGGCTGTTAACTTTTAGCTCACAGTCACATTGAATAGGAATTTAGTGCGGATCCAAAAATCAACTTTACCCAAGATAGTTTATCACTTAAAATATTCTTAGGAATACTTTTATGAGCAAGCATAACTATAGTTCAATAGCCCACTACAGTATGATGACTAAAGGCAACTTAAGGAAGAAAGTTTAATTTGGCTTACACTTCCAGAGAGCTGGATGCCGGTATGGTGGGGAAGGCACGGGGAAAAAAGAGTGGTAATGAGGTGGGGTGGGCATACACATTGGAAGAGGGAGAAGCGGCTATCGTTTAAATCCTTCCTCTGTCCTCCATCAAGGCTCCACATCCTAAAAGTTCTGTGACCTCTCCAAACTATGCTACCAACTAGGACCAGGGATTCTAATTCACGAGTCTGTGAAAGATAGTTCTCATTCAAACCACCACGGTAGTCATGATTTTTTTTTTTTTTTTTTTTTTTTTTTTTTTACTTTGCCAATTTATTTGACCATTTCAGTTCCGAAAAACATACATTGATAAGTGAAATGTTATGTTCTGAGGAGAACATGTGACATTCAGTGTTTCTAGCTCAGAACTTCCCAAATTGTATTCTATATACTAGTTACTTGACGGATTTTATTTTTTTTTTTTTTTGGATCTTTTCATTGGGAGTCATTTAAATCTGAGCCTCTCCATCTGTGTGGTCTACCATATGTATGTATGTATGTGTTTTTCCTAAGCCCTGTGGGTCACAGAAGTTCCCTTTAGAACAGATAATGTATAGGCAAAGAAAGAATAACTGTATTTTTAATGAGCTACCAGCATGCATCAGTTTTCTTTAATGAGCTTTCTCATCCTAGCACTATTGTGAAACACAAGAGAATTATTGGAATGAAGAGATCTTCAAATATTAGATAAATGCATTTATATGGTATTCTTAAATAATTGAGCATTCTCTTCTCTATGAGTGAGCGATCAAATTAAACCATTTTCATTAAAGATTTCATACTAAAGAGTTTAGATTGGCAGGTACAAGCAACTGTTGCCTGTTGTGGAAGAGAAAATAAACCCTTTCCTTCCCAAGTTGCATTTGGTGATCGTGTTTTACCACAGCTACCCTAACATTTCACCATGAAACTCCTCGAAAACTATGTCTCTTTCCAAATATGTTGGTATGTACTTTTAATTCTACAACTGGGGAAGCAGGGTGAGGAGAGTTCTACAAGTTCAGGCAAGCCATGGCAACATCATGAGACTCTATGTTAAAAATCAAGAGCAAAACCAAAGCAAGCAGACAAACACACCACTTTGCTCTAACAATCTCACCAACTTTCACCTCTTATCCCCTTGATCAAATAAGTTCTGAAAGTGTGGATAAATCATAAACAAGTATGCTATTATCTCTAGCTTGTAAAACTTATACTGATCACATTTTCAATACCAGGGCCACCTTATTGCTTTATTTAGAAGCAACATTCCTCCAGAAAAGCAGTTCATGTATACTACATCAAGGTTCTTGTGGTTTGAATGAGAAGGGCCTCCATACACTCAGATATTTGAATTCTTGATCTCTAGTGGTAGAAGATTTGGAGAAGGATTCGGAGGTGTGGCCTTGTTTGAGGGGATGGGACTTTGAGGTTTTAAAGTTCACACAATTTCCACTTAGTACTCTCTGCCTTCTTCTTATGGATAAGGATGTAAGCTCTCAACTATGGCCCCAGCACCATCCCTTCCTGTCTGCTGCCATGCTTTGCCATGATGGATACATACTCTAGCCCTCTGCAACTGTGAGTCACTAAGTGAAGGTTTATTTTTATAAGGTGCCTCAATTATGGTGTTTTGCCACAACCATCAAAAAGTATCCAAGATACAGTTGGGCTATTAGTGTGATAAACTTTACCAATCTGGTTTTTGGAGAAATGTGGAAAACTTTGGTACTTCAGACTAGAAAGCAGTTGAATACTTTAAGTGGGCTTAGTGGCCCACCCTTGTAGGAGGCTGGTAGGCAGTGGTACTGAGAAGAATGTATTCTACAGAAGCCCAGCTCAAGAGTTTTGGAGGGGAACAATATTAACAACTAAGCTAAATTCTATTCCTCTGATATTTTGACAAAGAAAGTAACTACTTTCTGCCTTTGTTCTAAAAATCTGTCTAAGGTCAAATTAAAAAGCTTTGGACTAATTTCATTGGGAGAGGAGATTTTTAAAGATAGCCTGATATTGACTCTATTTCATGGTTATTAGTAATCACTCTTAAGTCAGTCTACAAAGAAAAGGAGAATGTTTGGGGCAGTGGGGTATTCAGGGCAGGACTACACTCAGCCAAGCTTCTGACTTACAGGAAGTAAAGGCCTGGGGAATTTTTATACTCCTAAAAACAACAACAACAAAGATTATGTAAATATAATTCAAGAAAGGGGTCAAACTCCATGCTAGGATGGCCAGCTAAATATTTCAGAGTCATGTGCAACATTAGTCATGAGGGATATACAAGTAAAGGGGTTATGTGTCTAAGGAGAGCCACTGAAACCAGGCATGTGACAGGCTGCCCCTAAGAGGGTGTTACTTGAAGCTGTGAAAGTAAGCCTGTGGGTTTTTGAAGACTCCAGGATGTTAAAGGTAGTAAGTCTATTTTATCTCTCAGGAAAAGCTGTAGACAGGGAGAAAAACTAGCCTTTCAGTGAGAAGTGTGTTACAGTTAGCAAAACTGAAAGGGCAGAGATGTTTAAGCCCTTCGGTTCCAGTCATGGAAGTACAGCATTTGGAGTTTTGTGCCCTCTATTCTTGTCTTTCTGTGGTCCAGTATTTCCTCGCTATTCCTCATTCTTGTCTTTTGCAATGGGATATATGTTTTATGTTGGAAATATGTAATCTGCTTTTTGATCATACAATTAAGAGATTGCCCTGAATTTCAAAAGAGATGAATTTTTAAACTGTGTTAAGGCTGTGAAATATTATGGGGACTTTTGAAGTTGGAATAAATGCATTCGCTATAGAGAGTAGTAGTATTACTTTTAATGAGAACCTCCACAAACTAATTTATTTGGGTGCCTGATTCCCAATTGTTGGTACTATATGAACAGGATTAGGAAGTGTGACTGTGTTGACAAAGTTGTGGTACTGAGGGTGGGCTTTGAGGTTTCAATGTCTTTGTTCATGTAGGCTATATGCACAGATTCCTGCATCATACCCATGAAGCAGGAAATACAGGCAGTGTGAACTGGCCAACATAGGTGCTGGAAACATAACTATGATCATCTGAAAAAGCATGAAGTACTCTTAATCACTGAGCTATCTTTCTAGCCCCTGTTCTCAGTTTTCTTACCTTAAGTAAACCTAAAGAAAATATTTTATAGCATGCATCTACCAGCTTCAGACACCATTGCCTCCTTTTCTGCCCCTCATGAAGACTCCAGTGTTTGGATTTAGGACTGTCTTAAATCCACAAGTATCTTATTACAACACTCTTAAATAATTATCTGGCAGGAGTCCTACCCAAGTGGAGTTACATTCTGAGATTTTGAAGATACATAGATGTTGTTTTGTTTTGCTTTGTTTTGGGAGACACTATTTATTCCACAGTGGTGTGCAAAATCCACATGATGAAACTTTATCAACTGTCGTGTATAATTTTGCGTGGTTTGACCTTGTAATTTTCTAATTTTTATTTTGCCATCTTTAAGTTGTTGTTGTTGTGTTGCATTTGTTATCTTTAGTTTTGTTTTGTGTTGCAAAAGAAACATTAAGCATACATTTTAAAATCTCCATTAAAATAATGTCCAAATGTACTACAATAATGGCAATGTTTTTTCTAAGGTATTAGAGCGCAGGCAACTGTTACATAGATGTTCTATTGCACAGAACTAAAAGTTCAGAATTGAGAAAACAGAAAGGACCATAAGATTTCAGGGTGAGTATTTGAAGTAACCTTTTTCTGGCAACCTTGACCCACAGTGTCATTTGCTGTATGGACACATCATTTGGCAATCTCACGGGCTTGCAAGTTAAGCATTAGTGGAATCCTGCCCCCTCTGTTGACCAATGACAGGGGCATTTTTGATAACTGTGCATGAAATACCTCTTAGTTTTTAAGGACAGCAGTGTCCTTCTTGGCCAGGATGTAGCTAAGTGATAAACAGAACCCTCCTGCAGGCTGAGCCAATAGCAGGCCACCATGGAATGATGAATGAATAGCCAATCAGCATTCCCCCAAGTGCCTTTTGATTTCAGAAGACGTTTTGTTCCTTATTTCTGGGAGACACGGGTATGAAATTCATCACAAATCATCACAACATAGTTGCTCTTTGTTTCCAGTTTCTCTTTCATCTTTATAACAAAGTCCAAAGGAAAATAACAGAAGGTTGGAGATTCCAAATTATGAAGACAATATATGGGAGAGTCTTCCTAGTAGCCAGTTGTCCACAGGGACCTTAGAGTCGGTGGGTTATTTGTTGAGATGAAATGAGGGCAGCACACAGACTGTATACTGAAGAACTAGAGTGTGTGCAAAAATTTTCTGAGCCTTAACTCTATCCTCAGGCAAGTGCTGGCATTGAGATAGTTTTTTATGACAATGGCAGCTTACCATTTTGATTTTTGCCCATGCTGGTCTCTTGAGTGAAGGCTGCTACCCTGTTACTGTTAGTTTTTTAGACCATTTCTTTTCAAGAATGGAATCTGGCTGTGAGTGTTTATGGAAAATGTGTTGGATTCTTCCTACTCCTTATTTTTCTTTGTGATTTTTCTTTGTGGAAGTTTCACTGTCTTTCTCCACAGGAAATGCCTCTGAACCTGGCATGTTCTAACTCACTTGTCCCTGTAGTCCACTCCTATAATATACCACTTTCAAATCATTTTAGTATGTTTCACCTTTCAAAATAAAATGTTGAAAAGCTTACAGGAATTTTCTTCTAACATAATAAATGAAACTAGTACAAGGCTGTGACAAATCACTTAGTCATCCATCTAATATTTGCAGATTGCTGCCTACCTATGTTTCCAGTAAACACATTAGATAGCAAACTAAACAGGCTATGAGTCTGTCTTCATAGACCTTCCATTCTAACCCTGTTTCTGAGCTGTCTCCTCTGTTAAATGACAGAGGCTTGTGCTGGTCAATAAGCTGCTTTTGAATCCTGTGGTCACGCTCTATATTATGTTTTCTCTTCAGACATGTGATTTTTTTTTAGTAGATATGGCATACTGGCTAATTGCTTCTATCTTGTGTCCTATAAAAATAAAACTGAATGCGCACGTGAACTTCCAGGAAGCAATGAGTGAATGCACAAGACCTGCAGAAGATCAAGCCAGCCCAAGTCCCAACATAGATGAGGGAGGGGCTCATGAAGTCCAACCCTAGCTGAGGAACTGATGGCTACTGATGGCTGTTGGATGAGGGAGAGTCAATCCTCTTTAAAATGCAGTAACTAATAAGCTATTCATGCTCTCTTAGGCAGTCCTATATTCAAGTACATACTGAAGTTGGGAGAAAAAAAAATGGTGAGAACTACATTTACTCTGATCCAGTCCCAGTTACAAAGATAAAATACATGTTCTTAAAAATTTGGAATTGAGGCAGTGGGAAATGAATATAACAAAAAACATGATATGCATTTATGAAATTCTGAAACAACAAAAGAAAAATTATCAGTCACTTGAAGAATAGCAACCAGCATCGATATTAAACATTCCACCAAAAGAACATTTGTTACCAACATGCAATTCAAGCTTTCAAAAGAATTAGTCACCTTAATTAAAAACGACCTTTATGTAACCTGAAGTGAAACAAAACAAAGCTACTTCACCTGAACTTGTTTCTGTTAATTTCAATTTTGTCTTACTTCAGACCCAAACCAATAATCTATTAAATTACTTATTCTCTGAAACACATAGTAAATTGGGAGTTTATTTTAGGAAATTATTGAGTTTAAAACATCTATTTTAGGTAAAATTAAAAAAAATATACACCTAATCTGTGTATCTGTGTGTATGTATGTATATACATACATATATATGGAAGAAGGCAGAGGAGGGAAGGACAAGGAAGAAAAGTCATCTTGAGTTACAGGCATATTCCCCTAAGAGAAAATCAAATATAAAAATTTTACTTCATAACAAAATGCAAAGTAGGAAGCAAGTGGCAGAGTGTCAGTAGTCAAACAAGCAATTTGTTTGAGCAGGGACGTGGGCCCCATCACCACATTCACATTAACGGAAGAGAGTAGTGGCCAAAGATCTTTTAATACAGTACTGTTCATGCCAACACAACAGAACTAAACTTTTTGTTGAGAAAATGTCAATATTTTCAGAAATAAAATTAATGAAAATATTCTTCAATAACTACATAAGCAACACCAACTGGATCTTTGTAAATGGGGCCGGGCCAGAGTAAACACAGTCCTCTAGACGGTGCTTATTGATTTCATTATCACTCATGCCCAGAATCTCAGTGAAAGGTCACTTAGGTTTGATGTTTGCTCTTCTGTCCAGTGTGTTTTCTTCAGATTTTTTCATTTGTCAGTATTAATAAGTCATCCTTTGCTGATGGTACTGCAAGTGCAAGGGTAGGAGGAAACGACAACTCAGTTCTCAATGGATGTATTTTATCAGCTGATTCCCTAGCTTTATGTTTGTATGTGAGAAGTGGGGAAGGGCAGAGAAGGGGAGCTTGCAAATCTATCTTCTGTCCTATACCCTTATTTCAAATGGCTGTCACAGCCAGAGGAAAAGAAGTGCTAGCATCTATGTTTATCTCTAAGTAGATATTTAGAACGTGAACAGACTTTGATTTCAAAAAAAGAAGGTGAGGAAAAATGGAGAGGGGATCGTAACTGGACAGGGACATTGGAACTCAAATTGAATTCAGTCACTAATGAAAAGAGGGAGAGAGTGACTTCTTGATTAAAATACTGTCAAGGAAAGTGATGTTGGGAAGCCCATTTTAATGTACTAAGGAGGAGGGGAATTCCCCTTATCAGTGTGACAAAGAGCAAATGTTGCCTGTTAATAGTATAAGAAGGAGGAACACAGGTCAAATGCACTTGTGTCGTACAGCTCAGTTTTCTTTCTTTGTTGTCAAATAAGAAATTGACAGGATGTAGGGACTAGCATTTTCCTTTTCTGTCTTTATGCAAAGACACTCGAGAAAATAACAATACATTTTGGCTTAGAAAAGAGAACATGAATGGAAAAATGAAAATGTGAAAGTGGAGGTTAAGAAAATTTGTGTTTATGCCTTAGTCTTGGTCAGGGTGTGAAGCAAATGGGGTGTAGCTCGGTGACCCTCCCCTCCTCTTTCTTTTTGTTCCAGGTGTTTCCTTTCCAGGAAGGCCCATCTTCTTGCTGTCCTTACTCTCAGCCAGTGAGAACCGGCTTTCTAACCACACTAGCAATAGAAGATACCTCCTTAGTAGCTCAAGCTGTGTGCATCTGGCAAGCAGGCCTCCTTGGTTCTCTGATAGGTACTAGTAAACAAGGCTGCTCTATAAATCTTGCAGACAGATAGTAGGAATGATTTATATCTACAGACAAGGGAAGAGTGGGTGCATTCCTACTCTCAGGAGATCCTGAAATCTGCGACTGTATCCCAGTCTGCAGTTTAAACCGGAAGAAGAGATACTCATCTCACTGAGAAATTCATCTCACAAGACTCACCCTGTTCCTCATGATAGTGAATGGAGAAGGGCGCCCAAATCCATGCCCTTCCATCACCTGAAGGCTCTTATCTTGCCATACAAGCCCAGTTTCAACTATGCTACTGAAGTTTTCAAATAGATGTCCAACGAAATTAAGTTGAAGTGAATATGTGCCTGTGAAATACTACATGGCAATGCCAACAGGCTCTAGCAGAGATACATGTAGTTTCTAGAATTGGACAACAGATGGCAGCATTTATACATGTGAATTCATATTGACATGTATTAGTAAAAGTAAATGGTAAGTTCTCAAAAGCGTTAGTATGAAAAAACTAGCCTTTGTGATTTGGCAAATCTGTACCATTTCAGTGATCATTTCATCATCTTTAGTTAGTGTCTTTTGTAGTTTTATCCACTGGTCATTCTATTACAAACTGCTTTATCTCTTACAAAAGAAACTCCAACACACACACCTCAACTTGACTTGTATAGCGCTGAAAGAAGTAAAATGTGAGGAGATCAACCCCGAACACCCACCAATGTGAGCAGAGATCACAGTTTTTCTTCTTTAGAAAATGGGTTTCCAAGGATGCTTTCTTGCATCCAATCTACAATGGCCTCTTGCCAGTCTATAAATGCCCATAGCTGGTTCTGTCAATGGTTTTTGATTTACAGACTAAGTGCTTTATGGGGCTTAACATAGCAACACAAATATTTAAATTGCTCCTACATTTTACAACCTTAACTGCTGCATTTTATATAAAGGGCCCAAAATGAATATTGTTATTGATAAAAATTGGATGTGCCAAGAGGACTTAGGATCACTGAGTCAGAGAGAGAGAGAGAGAGAGAGAGAGAGAGAGAGAGAGAGAGAGAGAGAGAGAGAGAGAAAATGGAACATACTGAGAAATCCAAGCTGCATGATGAGAAAGGTAGGAAATCCTCCAACAAGTATATCTGTCATCCCTTAATGTCAGCAATAAGCAGAGATGGGTTTATGTTTGATCCTTCAGAAAACTGAACTCCCATTATTATTTCATAGTAACAAATATGAGTTTTAAAATGAATAGTACAGTTTGGGAAGCAGAAGAGTAATTTATGGGGATTCCAAAAAATGTGGAAATATTGCTACCTGTTAGAATCAACTTTTGTCATTTGTTTGTTTCTAGTTAGTATGAGCCAGTGTTCCTAAACTGCTTCTGTGATGGGCAAGCTTCAATGTTAGGTCCCCATACTTTGCGTAGATGCACTGGGCAGGATAGAACTCAGTGAGGAAAGTCCAAAGCCTCAGCCATGAGTTGGTGAAGCTGTGTTGCAGGCTCTGGGCTTCTAGACAGATATGCATTGCCCTGCAGTTTTATGTGTCATCTGAAGTACCCACTTAAAAATGACCAGATTTCTAACAAATAGCAGAAAATGCTTCAGTAAAGCTAACACAAGTGTCAATGAGTATGTCTTTATGAAATGGTCTGGTGTCTGAAAGTAAACCTGAACTGTCTTACTTGGGGTAGTGTTTGCAGCCCTCCGCATTTTGCCTGGCCAGGTGCTTCCTACTAGAGTACTCTTCTCACTAACAGCCAGATCCCTTCCATAGGAAAGGTGTAAGCTGCCGGGAAGCTAAGTTGGTTTTCCAGTCCTGGTAAAGACTTCATAAATGCCTCCAAGCAATGATTAAGTAATAAAAATTGATTGCAATTAAAATTAACTTGATAACTAATAATAACAGTAAGTTCTTTTTTCAGCCTTCTGATTTTACTTGAAACTTTGCCAAATGTTTTTATATGTGCTGGTTAACCTGATACTAAAACATCATATGATGCTGTTGTAGATTATGGTATTGATAACATGACTACAAAGTTTATAATAGCTTTAACGTTGTAACATTAGTTCTACATTTCCAATTAGGAAATGTAGATAAATACCTTTTCTATCATTAGTGATTCAAAACTGAAAAAAAGCTTAACTAACTGATTAGAGACCTGCAAGGTATTAAAATCTAACTTAATGATAAATAAAGATTAGAGCCTTTGGGGGGATACTTCATAGTTGAAAAAATATATATTGAATTGAAGAAAAGATTTAAAATTTTAGCTAACTTTATTGTGAGAATTTAGGAGGATTTTAAGATCTCACCTTTTCTTTTTTGAGGTGTGTGTGTGTGTGTAAGTTATGAGATGGGTGCCTGGGTGTCATTGCACATACTGGAGATCAGAGGACATATCTGTGTAGTTACTTCTCTCCCTCCACCTTTACATGGGTTCCAAAGATAAGACTCAGGCTTGACAAACACCCTTTCCCATTGAGAGCCAGCCAGTTGGCCATCTCACTTGCCAAGGACCCATTTCTTAAATGAGAACCTGAAAGCATTTCTTAAAACTGAATATTTAACCACTCACTGCACCACTATTAGACAAATTAAAAATATAAACATTTAATAAGTTGAGTACCTCTCACAGTCTGCGTAATACACCGTAAGAAGCATTATGCTATCAAACATGAGAAGTCATAAGGCAAATGTTGTTGCTGTCAGTTAATAGAAGCAGCGGCAGGAGAACTTAGCTGAAGTTGCTGAGGTTACAAGGATGGAGACCTCGACTATAAGTTGAATCCTCCAATTGCTGATGGACCTCCTCCTCTTAACTTGTCAGAAAGGTTTTGCATCATATATCACCAGATCAAAACGATATTAACCCAAGGGAAATTCTGGGTGGCTATTTTATATATTATCAAATACAATATTAATGAAACTCTCACTGCTCTCTACTAACAAATATCAGTAATCATTATGGAACTGATCATTTTCTAAACAGGTAGGAAACTGATCATACCACTGAACTGTAAACATCCTGATGAGGGATAAAGCAGCTGTGTGCAAAGCATATAATGAGTGAAAGTCACAACACCAGAAGTCACACCATTTGACAAAGATTAGCTGAGGAACTGATTGCTTGCAACATCAATTAGGATACTCCAGAGAATAAGCCTAACACATCTCTTCATGATTCTTCGGGAAGAAAGAGTGATTAAAAACTAGGACTATTTTTTTAATTAAATTATTTTTTCTTATTTTACATATCGATTCCAATTCCCTCTCCCTCCCATCCTCCCATGCTCCCCGACCCCCCTCCCATCCCATTTCCCACCCACTCCACAGGGAGGGTGAGGACTTCCAGAAGGGATCATCAAAATCTGTCAAGCCATTTGGAGTAGGGACTAGGCCCCACCTTTGGCCTCTAGGCTAAGGAAGTATCCCTCCATGGGGAATGTGCCCCCAAAATCCTTTCATGCACAAGGGATACATCCTGGTTCCACTATTAGAAGTCCCTGGTTCCACTGTTAGAGGTCCTGTAGACTGCCCAGGCTTTCTAACTGACACCCACATTCAGGGGGTCTGAGTTGGTCCAATGCTGGTTTTATAGCTATCAGTCTAGGGGTCCATGAGCTTCCCCTTGTTCAGGTCAGCTGTCTCTATGGGTTTCTGTAGCCTGCTCTTAACCCCTTTGCTTATTACTCCTCCCTCTCTGCAACTGGATTCCAGGAGTTTGGCTTAATGTCTGCTTCTATTTCCAACAGCTAGTATGTGAAGGTTCTAGGATGGCATATAACTTAGTTATCAATCTCATTATCAGGGAAGGACATTTAAGGTAGTTTTTCCACTGTAATTCAGATTGTTAGTTGGGGTCATCTTTGTAGGTCACTGGACATTTCTCTAGAGTCAGTTTTTCTCTTCAAACCTATAATGGATCCCTCTATTATGGTGTCTCTTTTCCTGTTCTCCTCTATTTGTTCCCTGACTCAATTTTCCTGGTCTTCTGTTCTCCTCCTCTCCTGTTTTCTTTCTCCTAACTCCCTCACCACTCACTGCCCCTCCCCCAGCTCCCAATAAACTCAGGAGATCATCTCCCTTTCCCCTTTTTGAGGGACCTTGTATGAATCTCTTAGGTTCCCCCATGTATCCTAGTTTCTCTGGTGTTATGAATTGTAGGCTGGTGATCCTTTGCTCTATGTCTAAAATCCATATATGAGTGAGTACATACCATGTTCCTCTTTTCATTACTGGATTACCTCACTCAGGATGGTATCTTCAAGTTCCATCCATTTGCCTGTGAATTTCAAGATTCCAATGTTTTTTGTTTTGTTTTGTTTTCCTGCTGAGTAGTATTCCATTGTGTAAATGTACCATATCTTCTTTATCCATTCTTCAGTTGAGGGCCATCTAGGTTGCTTCTGGGTGCGTGCTATTACAAATAATGCAGTTATGAACATAGTTGAACAGATGTCTTTGTTGCATGGATGTGGATCGTAAGAGTGGTATTGCCTGTAGTAGACTGATTCCCATTTTCCTGAGGAATTGAAAAACTAGAACTATTTTTAAAAGATACGAGCTGTCACAAACAACTCATTCGAAGTTGCTCCTGCCACTAATGCCTCTTTGGTAAGCAGAGCTGATGGCATTAGCAGATTATCAGCAGATTCACATAGTCAGAACTGTTACTGATCCCTAAATAAATCATCTAATGCAAATGACTCTGGGACCTTTATGAACTGAATATAATGAAGGTAACCAGTTTAGTTATTTGTGAATTGTAGTTTTTATGAATAGCTTTAAGTTTTCCTAACTCATTGACTTGTTTTTGTCTAATATTTTGTCTAAGGACTCTTAGGAAAGATAAAGTGTTACCTCTTAAAGAGGCCACTGCCATCTTCAACTGACCGGAAGAAGTTTGATCATGAGTTTGCCATCTCCACTTCCTTTCATGGGATACATAACATTGCCCAGAACAAGAGCAGGGTTCGAAAGGTGATCTGGCTGTCTGTGGTGCTGGGCTCTGTCTCACTCTTGGTGTGGCAAATCTATAGTCGCTTGGTCAATTATTTCACATGGCCAACTACAACATCTATAGAGGTTCAGTATGTGGAAAAAATCGAGTTCCCAGCTGTGACATTCTGTAACTTGAACAGGTAAGAATAATTGCTTTCGTCATGATTTTTAATTAATTTTAGTTTAAATGTATTTGGGTAATTAACATAAGGTATTCTGATGCAGTATTTAACATAGGCCAAAAGCATTGGAATTTTTAAATTGAAAAGAAACTTGCTAATTCCTTCATCCATTCACTTTTTTTTTATTTTCCCCCCTTTCCCTTGCACAGTAACATGCTGGGTAATTACAAAACTCTATGGTTAAGTAGAAGTAAAATAACGTGTCTCCCTGAACTTAAATATGTTAATAAGAGAGGGGAATCTTTATGTAATAGAACAATTATTAAACACAGAATAGATATATACCCAGGCATTCTATGTGGACTGTGCTGGAAATAACTGGAGGCTCCAAGAAATAGATGAAGAAGAACTAAAAAGGGCCTAATACACAATACATGGAGATATTGGGTTTGGTTGATGATATGATGGGAAATCTTAGTAAAGGCAGGGCTAGCTAGAGACCCAGAGGTATGTATCTTGGTCCATTGCTTAGAGCCATGAGATCTGAAGACCATTACACTCTGCAGAGTTCTCTGAGGACAATCTCAATCAAGCTCTAGACTGCAGTCTACTGCAGAAAGTTGCAATCACTGTACAATGTCAGCAGCTGGAAGGACAGCTTTCTCCTTTAAGGCCTTCATAAACAAAGCCTTAGAGCTGTCCATAATGATCAGATCTAGGAATTTTGCTGGAGTCTTAGAGCACCTTTTAAAAAAAATATTTATTTTTATTATTTTACATATCAATCCCAGTTCCCTCTCTGCCCCTCCCTCCCACCATCCCATGCCCCACCCTGACCATTTCCCCCTACTCCACATGTAGGGTGATGTCTCACTGGAGGTGTCACCTAAATCTGTTAAGTCATTTTTAGTAGGGGACAGGCCCTCCCTCCTGCCTCCAGGCTAAGGGAGTATTCCTCCACAGGGAATTTGCTCTCCAAATCCTCTCTGCACCAGGGACACATGCTAGCTCCACTGTCAAAGGTCCCCCAGACTGCCCAGGCCTTCCAACTGAGACCCTTGTTTAAGGGGTCTAATGGTGGATTCCCAGCCATCAGCCGGGGACCCATTAGCTCCTCCTTGTTCAGGTCAGCTATCTCTGTGTTTCTGTAGACTGGTCTTGTCCTCCCTCTCTGCATTTGGATTCCTGTTTGGCTCAGTGTTAGCTGTGGACATCTGCCTCTGCCTCCATCAGCCACTAGATGAGGGCTCTATGATGGTGGATAAGTTAGTCATTAATCTCATTGTCAGGGAAGGGCATTTATGGTAGCTTTTCCACTGTTGCTCAAGTTGTTAGTTGGGGTCAGTCCAGATGTCTCTGGACATCTCTCTAGAGTCAGTTTCCTTTAGATACCTACAATGGCTCCCTCTGTTATGGTATCTCTCTCTCTCCCTTCTTCCCTTCCTCCATCCTTCCCTCTCTCTCTCTCTCTTTCTCTCTCTCTCTCTCTCATCTCTCCTCTATTCCTCCCCTGACTCAATCTTCCTAGTCCCACATGCTTTACTCTCCTCCCCTTCTCTTTCTCCCAGCCCCCTCTCCACTCATTGCCCCCCATATACCTCAGAGCACCGTTTTAAGATTTACAAGTTATTAATGAATTAACTGTGGACAGATCCCTTCATCTGTGTGTGTGTGTGTGTGTGTGTGTGTGTGTGAGAGAGAGAGAGAGAGAGAGAGAGTGGAAGAGGAGAAAGAGAAAGAGAAGACTAGCTAGATGCAGAAAGATATATAATATATTCATCTGTTTATGTATTTCTGTCACATAAGTTCAAGTAATGCAGTCTGTTTCTTATCTGGTGCAATTCTAGAACAAGTATTGGATACATTGTACATGTTATAAGGGGTTTGTGTGACTGGTCAAACTTCTTCAAAGCTTCAAGTTAAGTTTATACATTTGGATCTCAGAAGACAAAGAGAGGACAACTCTCTCAGGAAGGCAAAGACCCTCAGGGTCCATTACTTCACACTATTTATTTTACTTTTTATTTAATTTTGTATTTACATGCCAACCCCAGGTACCCTTCCCTGTACTTTTCCTGTCCCCCCACATTCCCCATCCTGCCACCCATTCACTTCTCAGGGGCAGGTAAGGTCTCCCTTGGGAGTCAACCAAGTCTGGCATACCAAGTTGAGACAGGGCCAAGCCCTCCCTGCCTATATCAAGACTGAACAATGTATCCCACCATAGGGAATGGGCTCCAAAAAGCAAGTTCATACATCTGGGATAAGTCCTGGTCCCACTGTCCAGGGCTCCATCAACAGATCAAACCATACAACTGTCATCCAGGTTTAGAGGGCCTAGTTGGTCTTAAGCAGATTCCCCAGTTATCAGTCCAGAGTCCACAAGGTCCCATTAACTAGCTCAAGCCATCTGTAGTTTTCCCAATCATGATCTTGATCCCCCTCCCCTTGCTTATATGATCCTTCTTCCCTCGCACTCTTGGAACTTGGCCTAGTGCTTGGCTGAGGGTCACTTCATCTGCTTCCATCACTTACTAGATATAGCTTCTGTAATGACAATTAAGGTAGTAAATAATCTGACAAGGGAAAGCCAGTCCAGGCACCCTCTCCACTATTGCTGGGAGGCTTATCTGGAATCATACTTGTGAATTCCTGGGAACTTTTTTAGTTTGGGGAAACCCAGAGTGGCTAGGTAAAACTGAGGACCCTAAAATGGATACATGGAGGGCCCCATGAAGGGGAAATAATTAGGATCTCCTGGGTAAAATGGGAGGGGGAGAGAAGGGAGGGGATGAGGCATGGAAATGTGAGGGATCAAAATGGCTGAGTTGGAGTAGGGATGTAGAGAGAGAGCAATGAAAGGTATATCTTGATAGAAGTCACTATGGGGTTAGGGAGAAGCCTCACACTATTAAACAGCATACATTCTGACAAAGACAAGCCTGGTTTGTGGGTACACTTGAAGGTGATAATGCTGGAAGAACCATGTTAGGAGATCCACAGTCACTGTTCCCAGAGAATCAACTGTAACTGGTGGGCAAAAACATTTTCAGAAATGAACTGTTAGATGATTTAGCATGAAGGAAATATAGACTATGGAGACATGATCTGTCAAGGGTATTTGTTTACTTAATGTCAACACTAATGGTGAAGTTCTGTACAGCTTAGACAGGTCTCCTCACTATTTTACCTTTTAAAATTTGCCCTCTTGGTGGATTGGGAAAAGAAGCCCAAACCTCCGCATGCCCCATGTCTCAGCCATGGCTTCCAATGTGTCCTGCGAAATTCAGGCTTACATGTTAGCTCTGCCAAGGTCCATGTGGCAGAGGTTAAAATTTTGATGACTGTGACATGGAAGCCAGAGATAGCCTACATCTTTTTTATTCCAATGTGTCACGTGGAAGAAAGGGTGTGTGTGTGTGTGTGTGTGTGTGTAGGCTAGAGCTCAAACTACAAGCTTACCCTATCCTGACCTTACTGAGAGTTCTTCCCACTAATAGACATGTTTTGAAGCAGAAAATAACGTGTTTTAAAATGCTGAAGATGAAAAGAAAAAATAAAAATTTAAGAAAAATCATATAATAATACTCTTATTATTGTTAAATTTTTGGAAAAGGAATACATTCTTATCAGTTGCAAAATTTAATAGTAGCATTGCATTTCCATTTAAATAGTAATACAAAGTTGTCAATAGTGCATTAGTGTTCAGTATACTCAATGCCACACTCAATATAATTTTCAAATATTAAGCTTAATAGATGCATGTTGGAGTTTGCAATCCGTTTCACTTGCAGTTTATTGAAAAACCTATTAATTTCAATTATGAAAAGTTTCTTTACAGAAGCACTGTACAGACAAAGAAGTAATCTCATAAAGGTACAGAGTCATATAAATTAAGTTGTACAATATTCTGGAAAATGAGCTATTATTTATGGCCTTTTTATCTGGACCTAGCCTAGTAAATTATAAATAGCAGGAATCAGATTCCTGCTAAATATCACCATTATATAATTCACTGCAGATTTCCTTTGCATCTTGCCAAAACTCTCCATATCCTTTCCTTCTACTAAAACTAGAGACAGTGTCTAATGGGTAAGAACACATGTGCTTAAGCATTGTTCCAAACACACCACCCAAGTTCTTATGTCTCTTCATCTTTACAATCACTGTGCTCATTTATTTTCACCAAATCTTTCTAAATGTGTGTGTGCACATGTGTGCACATTATGTGTGTATGTGTGTGAATGCATACATGCAGACTAAATGATTTTTAATGAAATGTGTTAAAGATTCTTTCAGTTAATGAGAGTACCAGTAAGATGTTACATCCAGCTCAAAGCAGAATCCAAACGTCATTCTCAGATTTCTTTAAGTTTTCTGTAAAGATATATTGGCAGGACTCACTGAAAAGCAGAACCTGGCATTAATTCAGATATCAACTGAAACTTTTTAATTTGGGTGATCTGATTTTGGAAGTGAGTTTAGAGCCACTGGTGTGTGAAAGAATATATTTAGCAATTGCTATTGAGGTAAGGAATCAATTTATTTTGCTACATTTTACTGTATATGCTTCATATGATAGGCTCAATAGATAGCATATATATGTATAAATATATGCATCCATATAAATATGATTTTTGAAAGGATATGTTTTATAAAACATTAAGTAAAACATTGTGGAAAGAAGGAGAAACTTTGTCTTGCAGATTCAAGTTCTGAATCCAGTCTCATGTATGGGGAACAAGTACTCTACTTTTGACCTATATTCCCAGCCATCAACAATTTTTCTTAAAAAATTGTTTTTTAAGGTGTGTATTAAAGTTGAAAATAAACTCAGTGCAAGATGTTTTGGCTTTATGTTTAATATTACATCTTATAAAAATTTCATTTGTTTATTTTTAATATTGCTAGGCTTTGTATCATTTAATGTGATAAATTACAAGTATGGCCTCAATTAGTGTAACAAACATAGTTTATGAGAATATTTTAAACTGAAGGCTTTCCTAATAATTTTATTTCCTATATGTATGCCACCCCCAGGAGGGCTAGATAATTCTTTAATTTCACTCATTAGCTCATTGCCTCATGGCTTCTATAAGAAATCAAAGTTGTAGAGTGACTATTGATTCAGGGTGAAAACTGTGTCTCTTTCCAAAATCTGTTAGCTACTAACATTGGAAAAAATAGTTTCCAGAAATGCTTTTGCCTAAGAAAATGGAGACTGTGAACCATCACAAAACATCAGACATGTGTATCAGAGTGAGAAAAGTATCTCAGAGTTTTGAAGTAGGATGTTTGTAGAGTCAGTATGTAAGGCTGACCATGAGTGGACCAGAGGCAGTGAAGTAAGACATTAGAATATGTTAGATGCTAGCCAGGAAACAGTTGCAATCTTTGACATGTTAGAAAATATCACATATTATTAGCTTGAAGTTCTCACTTGTTTCTACTGGAAAAAGGTTTAATATGGGCTTGTATTAGAAATTAACTTCTTTTTGTTTTGTTTTGTTTTTTGAGACAGGGTTTCTCTATGCAGCCTGAACTCTACTAGAACTCATTCTGTAGACCAGGCTGGCCTCAAATTCATAGAGATCCACCTGCCTCTGCCTCCAGAGTGCTGGGATTAAGGGTGTATGCCACCACCACTACCCAGTGAAAGAAAAATTTTAAAGGCAAAACATTATATAAAAAAGCTATATTGACTCATAAACATACACACACTAAAACAGCAATAATAATTAAAGAAGAGATTATAATTTTTGGAGGTAGACACAGTAAGAGTTGGAGGGGAAGAGGGTGGCATGGAAATGATATAGATATAGAGCTGATATAAGAAGTTTCCCAAAAATTAAATAAATACTATACCATAAAAACAAATAAAGCCTAAAACTTCAAAGAAAATATAACAAGACTATTATCACACAAAGATCATATCTATAAATATTCAAAATGGGAAAATATACTAAATGCAGTAATCATGTCAAAATCATGTAATTTTCTGATAATCATTGTTAAGTAGCTCAATAGAAATTACTAAGTAAATAAACCCCCTCTTTAAGTCCAAGCGGATCAAAGTCCTCAACATAAATATCCCCTTTCAAAAGGAAAAAAATGAAAATGAAATCTAGGTCAGGATCACCATGAGCTATCAATACCCTCCATGTGAGAATGGCTATTTCTGAAAAAAACAACCAATAATAATTGTTTTTTTAGGCAGTGGGGAAGAGTAACTTTTAGATATGGTTGGTAGGAATTAAGTTATTACATCCATATGGAAAGTAGGACTGTGCTTCCTCAATAAACTATAGAACTGCATGACATGGAACCCTACCAAGAATAGACCACCATTCAGTTCTGTGCTGTAAGACAAGGAGAAGAGGAAAGCTGCTCATTTTCAGGTTTATAGACTCAAAATATGAAATCATTAATTGTATTTTGAAGAAATGTAAAGGATGCCAATAAAAATCTAAACATGATGCAACTTGAGTTCTAATTGGTCTTAATAAAAACCTGGAGTGAGATATTAGGGAGTGAAAACTGAAAGATCAGAGAAGTAGAGCAGCCAGCCGTTAGAGTTCTTATCTCTACGAAATCCTCAGACTGAAAAGCGGCTAGCTCCTGTCTCCTCCCACTTTATATTCTCCTCTCTGCCTAGCTATATCACTTCCCATTTCCTCCAACATATGGGTGAGATTAAAGGCATGTGTCTCCCAAGTAGTAGGATCAAAGGCGTGAGATCCCAAGTTCTGGGATTAAAGGTATATCACCACTGCCTGGCCTCTATGGTTAACTAGTGCTTTAGCTCTATACACTGGTCTCCAGGAAAGCTTTGTTTGTTTGTTAGATTACATACAAGATATTGCCACATTTCCCCTTTATTGTCTAAATTAGAAAAATAAAGTTATAACTATTATAAGAAAAACTGTATACGATAAGTACTATAACTATACATAATATATATATATATATATGTATGTATGTATACATTAATAATGTCTAGTCTGTTACCAATTGACAAATTCAGAGGAAATACTCCATAGATATCCTGTCTTTGTGAGTCCAAAAGATTATACCTAATTCACTTTCTATTCTAACATGCATTGCCAAATTTATCTTTTAATGTCTCTCAACCTTATACATTTTACATCTCTTTTGTGAATTTCTTTTTTGAATCAGGTAACAGGAAAATTGTAATTACAACTATAAAGTCTTCAACTCTATCAGAGACCCAAGAAGGAAATAATATAACTGAGTAAGCAGAAAGTGTAAGCAAGCGACTTCCAAAAAATGTAAAAAATGACAGAAACAGCTGGAGGCCTGGACAGTCACCCAAGGTTCCTGTGCAATGGTGGGGTATCCATCTTCAGCCTACAGGCCTAGCATGTCTGACAGACTTTTTCTGCGAAGCAGAATATTCTAAAGGACTTCCCTACCCTTCTTGGCAAAGTTTGGCACTCACTTTCTTTTGTGTTCTGCTTGTCCAATTTGGACAGCATACTGTCAGCAGTCAAGGAAAAAGCACATTTTTGTCCAGTGGCTAACTTTTGCCACAAAGAATGAAAACTCCATATGGAGTTTCTTCAATGCCCTTCATCTTTTCTGAAGTAGATTGGTGTTGCCAGGAGCAGACATGACTCACTGTCATTAAAACAAAACTAAACAAAAACAAAAACAAGAAAAAATGTTATTAAGACATTTTAAATGCCATATTCTACAGATCTCTGAAGTGTTTGAAGACAACCTGCCTTTCTAAAATATATCTCTGTTTGACTTTGAAAGCATAACTAATGTGACTACAAGTTTGATTGCCAAAGCTAACCAGTAACTTGCATTTCTTTACATCCTAATGATAACTTTCAAGGACTAAAAACTTGTATTACATTATTAAATGACTTGTATAGATACAATACCTTGAACAAGAGTAGAAATGTATGATCTAACAAATATAATCTCAATTTTGTATCAACATACAAATATTTGCTTTTTAAAAGTAGATTCAATAATCTACCCTTTCAGCCTATCATATCTACATCTCTTTTTTTCTTTCTTTTTTGTTTTTTAGTACAAGAACCCTGAATTTAATCTCCTTTGTTCAACTTTTTAAAATCATTACGAATAACAACATGTAACCAACCACCCTAAATAATGACAAATATCCATAACCCATTGAAGGACCAAAAACTACCCACCCACTTCTTAGGAATGTAGACATCCTGTTCTTAAAGTTACTTCCTTTTGTCTGGGGATGATGACATCTTTAGGAGATCCTGAAAAGAAAAATTTGAGATAATTGTCAAGTCTTGGGAGAGGCAGCTATATAATTTGTTGTCCATTCTCTGCACAATATAAACTGTAGGGCTTGTCTCAAGTCCTGGCTAGAATAGTCTCTGAGGCCACCTTGCAATGGCCCTGAGCAGTTTGTAGTCCAAAGTTGATCTTTAGGTGATTTTTACTGCTTAGTGGTGTTATCATAGTCCTAGTAGAATCATCATTGTGGGGCCTAATCATCCTTGTGGAGACTTCAAAGGTCAGTCTGTTAGGTGTGGTCATAGTATACTGCTGAATACTTAAACATTTTAAATGTCATATGTAGCAGATCTCAGAGGTTGACGGATCAATATTTGTTACCCACATCCAGAGTACAAAAACTTAGTTCTTATTTACCTGATAGAGATTCAAACCTGAAATCATGTACAGAAAGTTAGATGACTCCTTTTTCTAGAATTTGTTAGTACTCTATATGACCATTAATATGACAAAATGTTTAATATATATATATATATATATATATATATATATATATATATTAGATAATATTTATACTTTAAGAAAAGCTTTAACGATTCAAAATAAAACCAAAGGATTATAAGATTGGTGGCAATACAATAGTCCCTTAATTTTTGTTTTTCTTATGTTCCCTATCAGGTGGCTCTTCTGACATGAAATAGAGATTTTGGATTTTACATTAACAAGCAAGCTTGGGCGTAGAGGAAAGAGCTATACTTCCAGCTCCAAAGCCAGACTTAATTTTTACTTGGACTGGGACAAAAAAAAATGCACATGCATTATATGTCTATAGAGAAAAGCAGAAACAAACACTGGGGGGGATTTATGAAATTTTATCCTGTTGGAAATGTGATATGCTTATAGACCAAATAGCTAGAAAATTAAGTTTTATCATTCTAACCAATGCCTTCATTCCTACCAACAGATTCCAAACAGAGGCTGCATCAAAATTTAGCATCATTTTCTTCTTATGGGATATAGTTTCCAAAGTCCTCCGCCTTCAGGAAATTAGTGCCAACAACACTGACTCTTTAGAGACTTTAAATTTTGTTACAAGTCACCAAAACTTCAGCATTACAGAATTTGTCAAGAAAAATGGTTTTTATCTCAATCAAGACACTTTATTGCACTGTAAATTTTTTGGAAAACCATGTGGTCCAAAGGTAATGGTTGAATATTTCTCAAAATCTATTCAAGATAATAGACTATGACTTCATTTCAAATAAAATTGTTCCCTTGAGAAATCAACCTGTTTATATAAGTACATTTCATTAGACCTGCTAACTTCTGCTTTGTAGTAGCAGGATATGTGGGATTCATTTGAGACAAATTTCTTCCTTCAAGATGTTTTATAAGGAGTTGGAGAAATGGCTGAGACAGGAAGAGCATTACTTGCTATTGACCTGAGTTCCAACCCAGCAGCCTTAGAAACTGGTGATGCTGCATGCGGGGCAGGATGGTGGGTGGAGATGGGTACCAGCCTAGCTCCAAGAAATAATGTGGAAAGTGGCAGATACACAAAGTTGTCCTTAGGCATTCATCACACATTAGAATAGCATATGCATGTGCATAAGCACAGGGGCACATGCACACACATGCATGTGCATGCGCGCGCGCACACACACACACACACAAACACACACACACACACACACACACACACACACGGCTCAAGTAAATGATAGATGACAAAAGTTTTAAAGACCCTTTTTGAAGCATAGACTTTTCTCAAAGTAAAAGAACTTACCATAGTAGGACTCTGTAATTTTCCCTTACCTTTCAGCAATTTGGAGAAAACATTTGTGTCCTCCATAAGCGACTATCACACTGTTTTTAAGATAGTGACATTTTACGAGAATACACAGAAATGAGTCTTCTAGTCTTCAACTAAGATTTCTATGTCACATGCACAATATGCACAGTGAGCTTTATATCTACATATATCACATCTAAAAATCTGCATCAGTCACTTTTATAATTAGTCTAAGATAAAGCACAGCATACCTGATATCTGATGTGTTATTTCCTGCCTATCCAATCCCTATTCTATGAAAGAGATTCAAAGTGAGTGTCAAGTTCATAGTCCAAGGAGACAATCAGCCTTCTGAGAGGCACACAATGGATATTCTTGAGAGTGGGCAGGGATAATGACAAGCAGCAAGATGGGTTGAATTCTAACCTAAAGGGGCTTTTCTTCCTTGCTTTGTTTTTACTAATACATTTAAATTCACTACAAAGACAATTTTCACTAGTGATAATATACATTATGAAAAACTAGTAATCTACAAAGTCAATATATAAATTGGCTTAGTTATCTGGATAATATAAAAGCAGGACTGACTTTAGAAAAGACTATATCAATGAGCCTCCTTACTTTGATTCTGCCTCCTGGTCTCTTAACTTTTCCTGCTTGCTTTTGGGATGCTGTCTCCCCACAGCAAGCCAAAACTTCAGCCACCAAAATTTTTCTCACATTGACACATTAACACTCAAGAATCCAGGTGAGAATCCAATGGCAGGCTCATCTTCTGTTCTTAAACGAGTTGCTGAAACAAGAAGTTGGGTATGCAGATCAACCCGGCTTGTATAACACATACACCTCTGTGGAGGATGGGACAGTTATCATTAGAGGTCAGTGGGAAGCAGAATGTGACTGCCCCACAGAGAACATAACGATGGAGCAGTAATGTGTCAAAGGAGAGGCATGGAAGCCATTCGTCAAAGCTTAAAACATGTTTCCATGAATCATTATTTAAAAGGTGAAACAAATTATTTTAATTGTTGTATAAACAATATTAATTACATGTGAAAATGTCTCATTTAAAAATAACATGCAAGTTGACCTAAATGTCCATTATACATGTGAAAACTGTTGGTGAAACACATGCATAAATTGCCAGATTATCAAATCTTTCTAATATAAGAATTCTCATTTAAATACTTGCAAGTGTAGAAACTAATAGAGTGATTGGAACTTTGGGACATTGAAAAGTTCTTCACTGATTGTGTTCTATTTGGTTCATTTTCATATTGGAGGATTTCAAACACGTTTTTACTGAATATGGAAATTGCTTTACTTTTAACCATGGTGAGAATATCCAAAGCAAGAATAAAGTGAGTTTGTCTGGAAGAGGCTTAAAGCTGCTCTTCAATGTCCATCAGGTATTCACTTCACTTCATTCTAGTTTGAGCACAGTACTCAAATTTTAGTAAGAATATCTTCTCTGTCAAATAAGTTCCACCAGCTGAGTTTATTTCACCCTTTGCCAATTTACGCTAATGCCCCATGAATTGTGGATTACTGTTGTCTTTAGATACTCCAGGCATAGGCTAAACAATGTTTGCTGTTCTACTACCTTCTATTATCATGATTCCAGGAATTATGTATGCAGTAAAGAAATGGAAAGTTCTGTCATACCATGTATGTCATTATTACTAAAAATACAATTGTGATAGGATTTCCTTCTGAACATGGAAATAGTTTTTGAGAAGAACTCTATGTATGTATTGATTCATCATCGATTTTTGAAAAAAAGAAAAGGCCCTACTATGTAAGAATAGTACATAAATGCACTTTACCTAAACCTCCTTGTTTGTTGGGTTTGCTTTTGTTTGTGGTTGCTGTTTATAACTGGCCTTGGAAGTTCTATTTGATCCTAGGACTCAGGTGTCTCAACATCTAAGAATTGCATTGTGGTTATTTCAAAGGTGCTAGGTGATTAACTCCCATACCTGCCCTCTGCTACCAAAGGTGTATAAATCAATATTCTGCCATGCTGGTATAGTAAGTATTGAAAGACAAACAGTGAATGACAAGGAAATATGGTAACCTCATCTTGAATCACAGAAAATTACTATAGCATCCATAAACATTAATGAGACCATGACTGCTTTTAAAGAAATTCTGTTATATATCATTTTGATAATTCCCTCCTGTGTCTCACTCAAAATAATTGTATTTATGCCAAAGCACAACCTTGTACTCAGAAACTATTTGACCAATATTTAAACTATTTAGATAATAGCCCTAGGGTTAGTTGAAACAAGAATAATACAGTTGTATTAGTGTAAAATCCAACATATTTGTATAATATAATTAAAGCCTACAAATATAATGCAATGTTCTATAAGCAAAGGATACCTAGATATTTATTTAAATCAACCAAGTCAATGCTTCTTAGAAAGTTTTAACAAGTTCAGGACAAATGGGCCTCTGAGTTCCAGGAGTTTAAAGCTTGTTCTTCAAGGATAATTACATAACAGTGAACTGATTCACTACACAATCTCTATATGTGCACATTCAGCCTTCTTCTTATACCCTGAAACTACAATATCACTAGCAATTTACATGTTGGCATCTTTACCTGATATAGATGTATACATATTTTTAAAAAGATGTTAAAGAAATAGTGTGAATTTCCACAATTATTGAAGAAGGCATTTGAATTTTTGAACAAGGCTTAATTACCAAGATACCTGCAGCAGAAAAGGAAGAGCCAAATAGGAACTTCCCGAAAGGCACCTAGAAGATAAGACAGTCAGAGGAAGTGAGGTCATCAGCCAACACCACTGTGCTTGTGGGTTTATTCAGGAGCAACTGACATGGGTGTATTTGTATACTTCCTTGGGAGCAACAGCCTGTAATACAGCCTGAAAAGCAGTGTTTTAGATCCTAAATTTCAGCACCTCTCCTACACAGTAGATTGAAGCCTACGATGATATAACTGATTTTAGGAAGTTAACCATGAGTTAACCTTGAACTCTGTGTGTATTCTCTTCAGGAGGAATTTACTGATAATCCCATGCCTGGTTTTGCTGATGCTGGCATCATCTTTGTTATTCACTCACCAAAGAAGGAGCCACAGTTTGATGGCTTGGGTTTATCTTCTCCCGTAGGAATGCACGCACGGGTGACCATCCGCCAACTGAAGGTAAGAACCTGGGAGATATGGAGAGAGAGAAGGAATTAGCTGGTGATGAATCCATTAAACATACAAATGACCTTTTCCATGAGAGACACTTTTCTCCTATGAGTTCAAACTATGTCTGGAAAGGTCAATACTTCATTTCAATTCTTTTCCTTTATATGGAGGTTCCTCTGTAGCAAAAGGCAGTGGATTCCTATGTACAACCTAAGTGAGCATGGGGAAGCCTATTGAATCCAAGGCAAGTTCAGATGGAATTAAGAACAGGACCATAAAATAAACTTTAGAATTGAATGTTTTCTCTGTGATGCCATCTGCAAAGAAGGAAAAAAATAAAGAAAACAACTAAAGTGCAAGATCAGCAGTCATGGAGACAAGCTGGTGTGGCAGGCTTCCATGTGACAGACTTAACTCAGGAACTTCCTTGATTAGCTTTCTGAATTGCATCCACTCCTTGTACTCTTGGCGAGTAGACAGCTATTCCTTCCCAGAGATAGGATGTTTAAGTGAAGTAACATAAAGAAAGCAAAGTACTTGTTGCATGTTAAATAAAGGATTAATTTTTGTCATACTTGTTGATGGTTTGTGAGTCAACTGAGTAATATGATGACATAACATTAACATAAACATTTATTTTCTTACATGAATTAATTTAAAAATGGTTGACCTAGCTGCTGTTTTCATTAACAAGTAGGTTAAAAACATAAAGGCTGCTATTATAGTGGCCTTCAGGTACTTTCAAGATAGTAGTATGGACAAATGGGTAAATTTAGTATATTGAAAAAATGTTTAAAAACTCTGAGATAAGTAAAAGTGTACATCATCCTTTAAAGGAAATTGTGAATCAACTGTCTCCTAACCTTGGCATCTGTTGTCTTCAGACAGTCCATCAGGAATATCCTTGGGGAGAGTGCAATCCTGACATCAAATTGAAGAACTTTACAACCTATAACACTTACAGTTGTTTAAAGGAGTGCAAAGCCCAGCACATACAGAGGCTGTGTGGATGTTTGCCATTTCTGCTTCCAGGTAGGTAAAGACTGTCAACTCTTCCACACACTCCTTAATTGGAAGCATAGAAAGCTTGTGTGTATTGAATTTTTTTCCATTCTCATGAAAGTTCATGAGGGAAAATGGTCCACCTGCCACATTTTATCTTAGTCTGAAAGCATTGGAACACCACAGAGGTTTCTGGGAAAGAAAATGGTGCTGTCAGTCTATGCCCTCAATCTTAATTAGAAGATTAAAGTCAGATGTGCTTAAATACCTTAAATTGAATGAATGTCAAGGATTTTGTAATTCAAAATTAAAAATTATTTCATGTATTCATATAGCACTGCAGACTCTAATGATCTCACTATTGGAAAATTCTTTGCCTTGTGAATGTGGAAGAAATGTCAAGACTTCTTTTCATACAGTTTCATGTATTTTCAGGCCCAGAGATACCTCAAGCAATTAATGAGCAGAGGCTAAAACTTGGGTCTGATTTCACACATTCTCATCTAGCCAATGCCATAACTTTCTGTGCTTTCTATAAAATGAGGAGAATTATGTCCTCCAGAGCAGGCCATTATAAGGATGAGACAAGCAACAGAAAATACAGATTAGAATTTATAAAAATGATAGGCCATTGAATGTTTATTTATTATGTTGTCTTTCCTTAGTGTGCTCATAAAGAGATGTGAACTATTAGAAAAGTAAGTAATGGAAGAAATAAAACTGAGCCCTCTCTAAATCTCTCTCTCTCTCTTTCTGTATCTCTCTCTGTGTGTGTGTGTGTGTGTGTGTATTTACCCTCTATCTATATATTTCTATCTCTATCTCAATAAAGACTCACAGACATGTTATTTCAATAAAAGGTAAGGAAAAATAAAAGTGTTCACTTCCTCTCTTCATCTTTTTCTTCCTCCCTCCCTCCCTCCGTCGCTCATTCCTTCTGCCAGGCCCCCCTCTGTCTTTCCATTCCTCCTCCTCCCTCTCCTCATCTTCTTTTAAATTTCTTGAATTTGGGACACAGTCCTCCCCTATAGCCTCAAAAGCATTCTGAAAGCAGTCCATAGTTCTCACAGCACAGTCTCCTTTAGATTTTGAAGATTATTGAGTAAACATTGTAGCTACTAACCTCAGAGACCACTTGTGCGATACCAATGAACAAATATCTGGTTACAGTCAAAGGCCATGGCTTTAAAAATTAGCTCATGGAATAAACCTAGGTAAACTATAAATTGTTTTTCTTCTTTGTCTCAAGTTCTACAGCAGGTGCATAAAAAACTTTGACACTTACATGGCCTAATCCAACCCCTACAGCAGTTCCCAACCTTCCTAATGCTGTGCTCCTTTAATGTGGTTCCTCAAGTTGTGGTGATATCCAACCACAAAATTATTTCCATTGCCTTTTCATAACTGCAATTTACAACTGTTGTGAATTGTAAGGTAAATATTGTAAAAGATAGAGATTTGCCAAAGGAGTTGCAACCCATAGGTTGAGAACTCCTGCCCTCCAGGCAGTTCATCAATGTGTGTACAATGACAAAACTCCATGGCTGGTACAGTATATAATTTTTAAGCCACACTAAATGCTACAATCTCTCAGGTCCTGAGATAACAAATACCAACTCAAAGTTTGTGTTCAGGTCCAGTTTTTAGAGGAAACCCCCCCCAAAGTTTTAAGTCATGCAATTATTAGAAATACAGCATGTATTCCTTCGATTTAGCAAAAATACACTTTTCCACAAGCAGATGCAGTACAGTAACTGGGGTCTTTCCCTAAGGACATCAACATCTCAGGCTCTTTTCTTAGAGACTGGTTTGCAAACACGTTAGCATCTGTGTAGGGTGGAGCTGACTGAAGAGGAGGAAGTGTTTCCCTAGTGGGGAACAGCTCTGCACAGCTGGCACTCATGGCATAAGTAATTATTCTTCCTTCTGCTACTAAACAAAAGTCTCCCCCTGTCTAAACTTTAATAGTTCCTTTTTTTGATTCTGACTTTTTTGCATGTTTATATCAAAGAATCAGAAAAAAATGTCCATATGATATGAAGAATGTATAGAGAAGAAGATATAGAAAAGAAATATACTTTTAAATTGAGTTGCTAATTTTATCAAAAATCTGGGCCCACATGTAGCTCAGTGCTGGAGGTGACTGTCTGTCTGTCTGTCTCAGTGCTGGAGGTGACTGTCTGTCTGTCTGTCTCAGTGCTGGAGGTGACTGTCTGTCTGTCTCAGTGCTGGAGGTGACTGTCTGTCTGTCTCAGTGCTGGAGGTGACTGTCTGTCTGTCTGTCTCAGTGCTGGAGGTGACTGTCTGTCTGTCTGTCTCAGTGCTGGAGGTGACTGTCTGTCTCAGTGCTGGAGGTGACTGTCTGTCTCAGTGCTGGAGGTGACTGTCTGTCTGTCTCAGTGCTAGAGGTGACTGACTGTCTCAGTGCTGGAGGTGTGCTCAGAATATTTGAAGTTATGAATTCAATCAACTGCATCCTCAAAAATAAAGGCGCTAACAAACTCAAATAACAATCTCCAGAATCAGTCCCCGAAATCACTTCTCCAAACAGGTGCACATTCCAGAGGTTCACTGTCTTTTCAGTGGGAGAATTTTATTTCAAGAAAACCCTTTATATGTTACACTTACTGTTTTTAAGGAAATGGTGTCGAGTGTGATCTACTAAAACACTACAACTGTGTTTCTCCCATTGTCGGTAAGTGGCTTGAGTTTTTTCTTAAACTTTTGAGGATTATATTAAAAGTATTTAATTCCAAGACATGAAATTACACTGTGGATATCATCCTGAGATGAAAAAGAAGTTATATAAAGAGTTTTTAAAAGTTCTTTAACACTCACTACATAACCACAGTAAAAGAAAATTCCCTCTGACTATAGGATATCTCTCAGTTAAATGCACAGGACAACAGGGTACCCGTGAGAGCCAGAGGCTGATTTCCAAATCTTTATGTTGTATCTAACCTCTGTTCTCTATGTTACCAATATACCCTTGATTTTTATTTCATAACTGAAACATTTTAATAGCTAAATCAAATATTCTGAGTTAGAAAAAGAATCATGTAAAACTCAGTAGAATCTTGTTAGTTTGAAAATTATTAATATTTTTGAGAACTTCACTTTCATTTACACATGTCACATATGACATTTTTGTGTAAACTGAATCATAACCACACATGTCTTATTTATTGACAACCTAAACAGATTTATTTTGCCTAAACTTTGCATAGATCCCAAATTATTAATATTACATTATATTCTTGTATAATTTTATCCTTACACATGATATCATATTTGTGTTTGTAAATAATTGGTTGCCCTCTTAAAATGTAATATATTACATACCCTTTGGTTTTTTTTTTTTTTTTTTTTTTTTTTTTTTTGTGGGATATAGCAACCTATCAAAATAACCCAGGGGACAAAGGATTTATTTTAACTCACAGTTCTAGGTTACATATATCCCAGGACTGTGGAGAGATTAAGGTAGTAGGAACTAGGAAGTGATGGTCGTATTACCTCCACAGCTAAGAACAGAGAAGAGTGAATTGAGAAATGCACACTTGTTCTTACTTTGCTTTCTCATGCAGTTCAAGATCCCTTAACTGGTTCCACCCACAGTGGGAGGGTGTTCCCAACTCAATTAAGAAAAATGATGAATAAAATACCATAGACATGCCCACAAGCCAACCTGATCTACAGAACTCCCAATTAGAATTTCTGTGCCAGATAATTCTAGATTTTGTTAGTTGACAAAACTAACTATTGTACTCTTCTATGAAAGTCTTTTATTCTAACCCATTGTAGAAATATCTTTAAAGATGGCAGCAGTAGAATAAACATTTTCTTTTAAATGGTAATAAAATATTTCAAGGTGTGGGTATGAGGTAGATTTATATTTCTCTTTAGTTTTCAGACCAATTATACAAATGATGTAATGACACACTAAAAACAAAAACTATGGTGTCAAGCTTTTGTTTTCCTGTCACTGATGAAAGGTAGAGGAAGAGCCGGGGGGAGGGGGGGATCATGCATACAGTAGTTTGGGGACTACTGTGGGATAATAGGATCACAACACTGTGCAAGCAAATGTGGGAGTATAGCGTACACATGCATGTGCTGGAATATGTGAGTATGAGTGTGGGGATAAATGTATTGTAGGCTATTTGTATATATGAGTGTGTCAGAGCACATGCATGTAAGTGTCTGTATGAAAATAGCATATGTGATCATATGAATGTGTTAGATTGTGTGTACCAGGTGAGAACCTGGTAAACAGAGAACCTCACTGACTGCCTGGAATGCTAAGGGGATAAAGGGAACCTTAAACTAACAGTATTGCACACAAATTTAGGGTAAATCTAAAGATCAGTGAAGTTTAAATCACTGACCTTCAGAATTGTATCTGCTGGCTCCTCCCAAGGGGGTATGGAACACACCACTCTCGATTGTGTTCTGTCCAAATAGTTGATCTTATATAGAAATAGTCCATGAATGTCCTGGCATTTCTCATTCCTAATGAAGATCTGACCCCAGTGGCTCAATGGATCAAGGATTACAGCTGATTTCTGTCTTGTTGGTTGTATTAACAGTAAATTAATATGATTTACTAAATTAGTAGGGATATTTAACTACCTTTTAAATACAGAAAAAGAAATGATGAACTTTAGAATGTCCTGTTTTTCTTGTTGTGAAGTCTGTTATGGTTTCTGTTTCAGACCACATTGAGATTAAGGGACTATGCACAATGGGGACACACAACTCCAGCTGCCCTGTGTCATGTGAGGAAACAGAATACCCAGCTACTGTTTCTTATTCTACTTTCCCAAGTCAAAAAGCATTAAAATTTCTTGCTAAAAAATTGAATCAAAGTCAAGAATATCTCAGGTACTCAGATTAGTCTTATAAATTATTTATGATTAACATTAAATTTTCTTTACAGAACACTTAAAGTTTCAGGAAATGACATGGTGGTCAGTCAAGGGAAGCAGTTTGGAGGTCATTGAGTTAACAATGACAATTATGGGAATTTTGGGACATACAGTCATTTCTGTTAGCCTCTTACTTTAGCTTAGAAAGTTAGCCCATATTATCAGTGTGTATGCAAATCAAAAGCGCAATGGAGAACATGAAGTTGGGAATGCTACTAAAATTTCTGGATTTCCAAGACAACATTATGACTTCTTTCATTTTGATAACTGTTTTATCACTTGTAAACATTACAACTTCCACTGATGATCTGTTTAAATATTATACATTTTCCTGTTACCTAGCATTAGACTAATGGAAATTAACAAAACATACTAATGGTGTATAAGTATTATACACCATTAAGTATATTAGAGTGTATTGATTTCTCCAAACTGTAAACAATAAGGGAAGTGGTTTACAACTGTGTTCCTGAGACATGTTAGAGAATGCCTTCTTGTTTTAGGAAAAATTGCCAATAGGGTCCATTCTTCATTAAAATTCTTATTGCCATCTGAAAATCATGTAGTCCAGACAGATTAATATTCAGCCACTTGATTGTTGGCTCCACCTTTAAGTTGTTGCAATTTTAACAAATATATAAAAAGTATGTATTTGGTGTTGGGATTCAAAGGCTATGGTAGGCATCAGAATTCCTTGATGAACAAAATTTACAAGCCATGCCTTATTGAACATGTTTCCATTGTGATGGAAATGAATGATAAATATGTGAGTGATATAAAAAGGTTCATGATGCTGTAACAGAAAAGACAAAGGAAAAGTCATTCAAAGAAGCCAGAGTGATAAAGAATTGTCTTCAGATTTATGGACTTTTGGTGACAAAGACCTTGAGCAGAAGTGAACAAAACTCTACAGCCATGGGTCTCCAAAGTCCATGCTGATGTTTCATCATGAGTGCCCTGTGTCAGGGGAGTACAGCCACAGTGTCCTAATTCAACATATTGAAGAATTATTATTTATTGTATGAAGCAAAGAGGATATTTGCTGAGGTGTGATAACTCAAATTGAAAGCACAATCCCGAGCCAGACATCTATAACAAAACTCCTAGGGAGATTATGATGGCTTGTGTGACAGTGAGAAGAGTAGTGTGTCAAGCAATGGGACTCTGTCTAGACACTAGTGGTTCCACAAACAGGGTTGCCCATTAGACCGCTTAGGGGTGCCAAATGGAAAATATCAAGAGCTTGACTTGGAATATATTGGAGAGTGTTAAATTATTAGACAAGCAAGTGGAGTTATTAAAAACTCAGTCAACTATATGATTGGAATTCAAAGGAGAGGTCTTGATAGAGAAGAGAGAGAGTCAGGGCCATCGGCTGTATCAAGAGTATAGATTTCAGGTGGTATTGAGCCATTCTTGACATGTGTGAAGACTTATAGAGGACACTAAGAAAATAAAATCATTGCTCAAGTTTGTAAACAATAAATGGAAAATTGCATTTGTCAGCAGGGTAGCTCCTACTCCAGTCCATGTTTATTTTCTCCCTAAAACCTATGAGCATAGCTCTCCCATACTAACCTTGGACAAGGTAACAGCCCAACTTCTTTAGAATCAACTAGACAACTTGGAAATGTCAAGAATTGAATTAAGATTATAATCCATAATTTTTAAATATAATGGGCCACAATTAGAAGATTACATGTATTTCTTCAATTTTTTAAAGAATAAAACATGGAAATGTCATGGGGGGCTGTTTTCTTCCTCTCTCTCTCTCTTTCTCTTCCTTTATTTCTTTTTTTTTCCCAAATGTTACCAAGGCAAGGGTGCCTTCAAGATAATGCTAAGGGGATTAATACTGAACTAACACATGCTGGATCTAATGCAACATTAAAGAGTTTCTGAATCAAAGATGGGGATTAAAAGTAGTAGTGACAGCTATAAACTATGCTTATTCTGTTTCATATCCAGGGAGAATCTTGTGAACATTGAAATAAACTATAGTGACTTAAACTATAAGATAACACAGCAACAAAAGGCAGTGAGTGTACCTGAGTTACTCGGTAAGTGTGTTGACTCCTTCCTCAGCTCTCATTTCCTGTCAGACTAATTTCCTGATCAGGGGTTAGTAGAGGAACAAGAATCAATTGTCCTTGTCTCCTACAAGCCACTAAGTGTTTTTAGTCCCTGAGAAACACCAGTGATGCCACCACACAGTATTTTGCCAAAACAGCCACTGATGCCTATCTCAGAGTTTCACTCACAGTTAAGTTCCCTTCAGGCTGCCACCTCCCCCATGTGACTATTGTACAGTGTTTCAGGAGGTTCACATCTTTTGTCTTCATGCCAGGGAGAGGTAGGAAAAATCCCAAGCAAGCAAGCTTATTCATTTCCTGTACAGCCACTCTCTGCTTTTTCTGCAATTACGACACGGAGTCCTTAAAAAACTACTGATTTCCTAGATCCAGTTACACACTAGAGGAACTCACATAGGAGTCAGAGGAAAACATTTGATTCAGGCATAAGTCTTCTCAGACCTAAGAGCTGAGATTGAGATTATGACCTATGCAGTTACAGAAGAGAAAAAAGAAAAAAGAAAAGAAAAAAGAAAAAAAAAGAAAAAAGAAAAGAGGTCCTACAAAAAATTCACTTTCAAAGAACATTTAACAAATATTAGTTTTCTAGTAGACTATTAATAACATGTACTTCCTTAGAAGGCAGTACTAGAATAGCAATGTTCACAGGGGTTAAAACAAAGGGTGACTGCTAGGGTCTTGTGGTGGAGGGCACTGAAGCATTAATTTTTTTAAGGAGTTCTTCTGGGGAATGTGGAAAGGTTTTAGACATAGTAATGGTGAAGGCAAAAAAGATAAGAGTACACATTGTGCCTCAGAACTGCACACTTACAAATTTTTCAGATGTAAATGCTGTATATATCAATGCAAATTAAAAACATTTTAAAAATGCATTGTTTTAAATATATTTTTTTGGCTGAAAGAGAAATGATAAATGCTTAATTCAAAATGTAATTAGGACACTAGCAGTGCAGTTTGCATGGAAATTGTCTCCTTGCAAAACAGCATAATCCTTCAAGGCCATATGGTACCAAGTTCCAGTTCTGCTTTGCATTTCATGAGTGCATGTTACATTGTAGTTAAAATTTTACCTATCATTCAAATCTTCTAAAGTCTAAATTAAATTTTGGGGAACATAGTTTTATACTGTTTCCTTTTGGAGATGATTTTTATGAATACTATTGTCAGGTACTACTAGTTTGTATTGCACTATACTAAATTTCAAAACAGTATGATTAATGTATATTCATATATCAGTCATGATCAATTTATTGGAGTCAAATAATGTAGACTATAATGATGTTTCATTTTTGCCTTATAAATTAGTAACTTTTAAATGGATTTTTATTACAGCCGATGTTGGTGGTCAGCTGGGCCTATTTTGTGGAGCGAGTCTGATTACAATTATAGAAATTATTGAATATATATTGACAAATTTCTACTGGATACTCATTTTCTTTTTGCTGAAAATACTTGAAATGGTCCAGAGGACTTCTCCACCTCAGGCAGTATAGAAGGAGGCTAATATTGTGTTATAATAAAAGTATCTTTTTTTTAGTAATACATATAATTATAATGACTCTTTCATTGTTAAGTGACTTTATGTCATAGTTCGGAAAGTCTAATAAAAATCATTGAAGATTCCTACTCCTGTATACATGCATCTCTGCCTGTATTGTGTGTTGTCTAATTATTTCTCTATTATAGCCTGAGTACTTCACATAGTAATAATTACAAGGTAGGCATCTTTTACCTTTTTATAATAATGAATGGAAAATAGGTTTAGCTTTTAAATAACTATGGTAATCACACCTATTGAACTGCATATGGTTGTGAGGGTTATTTAAATGTCAACTTGCCACAGTCAGTACTCACTTGGGGATATACAGTTTGCATTAGCAAATGGCTATATCTGTTGGGGATTGTCTTGTTCGTTAATTGACTCAACTCAGTATAGGCAGCAACATTCCCTGAACTGTTAAAGATTGAAGGAAGCTGCTGAAGGCAGCAAACAGGCAAGCAAGAAACCATGCATTTATACCCACTCTGTTTTTGACTGTGGATGTAATTTTTTTAACTTCCTGCCTTGACTTCCACTCAGGAGTGGACTGTTATCTGGAATTGTAAGTCAATAAACCCCTTCTTCATTAGCTTTTTTCTGAGGGTATTTTTATCATAGCATCAAAAGCAAAGCTTGAACAATGGATAATCAAGACAATTGTTCATTTAGAAAGTAGTGTGCATAATGTATGCTTTATAAACTTTCTAGGAAATTTTATTTTCCCTAAGCCACAGAACTTTTGTTATTTCTTCTGCATAGTTTTGTTATCACTGATTTGGGGGAGGCAGAAATCTGAACCTTTTTGTAAGGCAAATTCATAAAATAAATGTTATTGAAAATGGAGCTGAGTCTGTGGTATAGAGAGACTATGCAGCATTTCCTCATTTCTTTCTAATAACTCCTATGTACTTATTTAATCTAGACAAAAGTTTAACAGTTCCATTGGTTATGCTTTAAGCAATCAACTACTTTCAGCCTCTCAGAATTTCAATGCATTCAATGGTGAATTGCTTAAAAGTCTTCTTGTGCACACTGAACAATAATCAAGTCAAATATCTCTAACTCCAGGGCTGAGGTTACTCTAGCTTAGCATGTATGAACACCTGGTTTCAGTCTGCAACACAAAATAATATCAATCTAATTCCCAATTCTTTCTGTATCATATTGTTTGGTTACATTTTCTTCCCAATCATGCAGCATCTTCACTCTTTTTTGCTCAGGTGATTAAGAGAGAAATGGCTTGATAACTAACACATACAGACATGAAAGACACTGTTCGGAACGTACATTAATCTGCAACTGTTTACACTGGTGCCCAGGATCCAGACAGCTCCTGGCATTTAAATGTATGAATGCTATATCTTTGGGAATTGGTAGCAAGAAAATAAAATATTTGTACTTTGAAAATAAAATGTCTAAATGTTGCCTTGAGAAAAGTGGAATAACCTCAGAGCATTATGAAATCTGTGGTAGGAACAACCATAGTGAATGATTACAGCAATGAGCCACCCCCCAAATGATACAGTCTTGACTCAAACAGAAGTGGATGCAATAACAAAATCAAGCACCTTACAATCTCTTATCAAGAAGGGATGGGTCACCGGACCCTTTCAATCTGTGGGTGAACTGCTTGGCAGAAGTCATATGTACATATAAATACAGGACAAAATAACTGAGTTAACCCAAGGAGGAACCTGTATTACAGCAAAACATGATGAATAATTAAAAATAACTAGGGGAAAAAATGTTAAAACATAAAACATTTGAGATGTTTGAAAGGGAACAGGGAAGAAAAGAAACTGGCAAGGTCACTATGACAGAGGCAGTGACTTTTTCTTTTTTTGTAGGGTGGAAAGGGACTCCCTCCATAGATCCAGCATCATCACAGTTACAGTGCAGAACATTTCCTGCCTTTCCCCCATGGGATGAGTTTTGTAACAACAACGCAAAAGCAAAGTGGGGAGGAAGGAGTTAAATGCTGAATATCCTCTTCTCACAAGTTGACAGGAAAAAGAATATTGGCTTGATAATCAAAATCTCTGTTGTAATAGTTATTGCTAAACTTGAATGGGCTGTCAGATGTAAACAAATCAGTTCACTTAGCCTTACAAAGAAGCTAAGGTAACTTTTGAAAATCAAGAGCAGTGGTTGGAAGATGAAGTTGGTATAGTTGATTATCAAAGCTAATAAGTGAAGTCTGCAAATTACAAAGCAGGAGATAACTGTGAGAGCTATAGATACACCCAAGTCTTCTGGAAAACACTAGCTGGGTAGACACAAGACTTACTGCCTCTGTTTTAGAGTCTCCATTATTTCTCATTTCTTCTCATACTCCACTAAACAT
Source organism: Phodopus roborovskii (assembly GCF_943737965.1). Classification (NCBI taxonomy): domain Eukaryota; kingdom Metazoa; phylum Chordata; class Mammalia; order Rodentia; family Cricetidae; genus Phodopus; species Phodopus roborovskii. The sequence goes on from NW_026126540.1 coordinate 16,026,974, forward strand.
CTTCCTAACCTGTGATTTCATCCCTGGAAGGACAACCATCTCTTAGGACTCTACACTGCTTCTCAACAAATGGTATCATGGGGTACAGTGCTGGAGTGCAATTTCTTAATTAATTCTACTGTCATGCAATTTCTCTACTCCTATACAATTCATTAGATCTTATGGTCATATGATCTCTTGCAAGCTAATCACCACATTGTATATTAAGTATCATTTTTCAGCTACTTCTTAAACATTTTTACGCAAGATAGTTTGACAAGGCAGGATACATTCCAATATTTAAATAATTTCTTCTCTTTTCAGAATAATTTCGTTTTCATAAAAATGCTTGTTTCCCTGACTTTTGATTATGAATCCTCTGACAAATTCTCCCCACTTTCTTTAATCACAATTTATATATTTCCTTCTAAATGTAAGACATCTGAGCAATAGGAAATATTTACTTACAATATTACAATGAGTCAGTAAATTCATCAAGACAGATGAATACATTTCATACAAAAATTAACACAGAAAAATATTTGCATTCACTTTCCAATTTATCTTTTGAGTAGTTAATGTTTCAGAAACTGGAAACTTCAAGTAAGAATGAAATGAAATGAACAGCCATATATTCACTACTCAGTTTTAACCTAACCAACATTATTTGGATCACTTCCTTCTGATTTTACATTCATGGAATTCTGTGTCCATATTGTTCTTAACACAATGTTTATGTCCACAGACTAGAGCCACTTTCAATCTTGGCCAGAAGAGCCACTTTTGGTTTGGGAAACAACACAGAGATTCATAGCTCAGCACTAAATGAGCCATCTATTTCAGCCCTCTTACTCTGCAAGCACATGTAAGAAAGGAGCAAGACTAGGAGATCCAAACCACAGGAAGGAATTCCATGAAATGCAGACATCTGCACATGACATGGTCATTGCACTTGTGAACTCCCTGAAGTTATGATTACTTGCACAAGATCTATACAAGGTCAAGTCAATAAGGTCGGTCAACACCCCAGCAGACATCACTAACAGGACTCAGTGGATTACAGCAAAATAAATTTAAAAAAGTACATGAAAGTTAGAAGGTACATGTTTGGGTGAGTATGGGAAACATAAGGAAAATAAATAGACATAGATATGATTATGATACACTGTGCATGCATACAATTGTCAATGAATACATGAAACATACTTTAAAATTTTTCAAAAACAAAACAAAAGAGAGGGCTGAATAGCAGCATTCGCATCCCTCTGATTCTTGACTGAGGAGCAATTAGACCCTGTGTTTTCAATTCCTGCTGCCATGGTTTCACAGCACAGTGGTGGACTGTACCTTGAAATATGAGCTAAAATGAAAACCTTAACCAAAAAAGGGAGAAAAGAGAAGAGAAGGAGGCAGCAGAAGAGGAAAGGATGGAAGGGAGGAGAAGGAACAGAAGAAGGAGCAGGAGAAGGTGATAGACTGAGACACAACTCTCAGGATCTATCAGGGCAGCAGAGAGAATCTGGGGTAAACTAATGTAAGAGTCTGGGGGAGTCTGATGAAGACAGGCCCTATGGATAGCAAAAGATCACCAGGTTGTAAACTATAACCTTTTCTAGCACTCAGGGTGGAAGATAAGCAAACATCTCCCTTTGAAGAGATAAGCCTGTATGTTTAATTTTTATGGTTTCCCTAGTGTGTATCTGTGTACATGAGGACTTGCAACCTCTCCACTTATGCTGGTTAAGCTAAATTATTGCTTATAATGCTGAACAACATTTAAGGAGACACAATTTTCTAAAAGGAATGGTCTGACCCACAGCTAAACACTGAGCTGAACTCTTGGAATCTCGTTGCAGACAGGGAGGAGTGATGAACAAAGGGGTTAACACCAGGCTGGAGAAACCCACAGAATCAGCTGACGGGAACAAGGGGGAGCTTGTGCATCCCAGTCTGATAGCTGGAAAACCAGCATAGGATTGACCCAGACCACCTGAATGTCGGTGTTAGTTAGGAGGACTGGGCAGTCTATGGGGCCTCTGGTAGTGGATCAGTATTTATCCCTAGTGTATGAATGGACTTTGTGTGCACATTTCACATAGAGGGATACTCCCTCAACCTAGATACATGGGAGTGAGCTTGGGCCCTGCTCCAAATGATGTGACAGACTTTGAAGACTCCCCATGGAAGGCCTCACCCTCCCTGGGGAGTAGAAAGGGGGATGGTGGGGGGGAAAAGAGAGGATGGGAGGGTGCAAGAAATGAGATTGTTATGTAAAACAAGTTTGTTTCTAATTTAAATAAAAATTATATGTATGTATGTATGCAATGGCCTGACTTAAAATATTGATACTATTATTTTTTTTAACAAAGATACACTAAAAGGGCATTAAATGTCAAGATATGCAAAGATCTAAAGTCAAGGCATTTTGAATTTCAAATGCTGATGAATCAGAGAAGAGATATTACAAACTTCCCAGATAAAGGTGTTAGAAGTATGTTTTTTCCCCCACCGGTCTGACCCCACTGCTACGCCAGCCCCAAATAATACACTGAGACATGCTGTTGGCCAGATACTATCATTTCTTATTAGCTAGCTCTGTCTTAAATATTAACCCATTTCTATTAATCTAAGGGTTTCCACATGGTCTCATCTTACTGAAGAGTGGGGCCAGCGTTCTGCTCTCTCCAATCTCTATATGCTGACTCCTCCTTACTCCTTCCTTGAATACTCCTTGTCTCCTAGTCCCACCTATCTTGCTTTCCTATTGGCCAGCAGTGCTTTATTCATTAACCAATAAGAGAAACATATTTACAGAATGACATCTCCCATCATAAAGGCACAAGCTTGGTATGATAGAGACAGTTGCTTCCCGAAGCTGGAAAGGTTCTTGTAATTCTGGAATGTTTGATTGAGCACAAGTCCAATAAAAATGTGTTTATATGTGCATAAGTATGCTAACCCTCTAGTAGTCAGCACTGCAAATTTTTCCTCTCTTCACATTTTTGCAATATTCATGTCAAGTTTGGAAGGATAGGTTGAGTTGACCATCCTTAACAATAATAATAATAATGATACTGATAATAATAATAATAATAACAACATATCATGTGGATATGGACTGACTGATGAACTAGATATTTACAAAAAGCCTCAACTTTGTCATTGGATAAAATAGGTGCCACTTAGTGTCTCATAATTACACTTCATTAAAAAATACCGTAAGAATTATCAAGTGGAAATGTAAGGTCTCCTTTGACATCTCAAAACATTATGTTTCTAGTGTTAGCAACTTATGAAAATGACCAGTTTATGTTTTTGTATTTTTCTAAAACTCTTTCCTCTAGAAAGCTTTATTTTCTTTCTCTTCTTGCTACTGTATATTATGTCGTGGCACATAGGATGTTAAAATGCAAAACAAATATTCAGTTCAGATCTATATATTACAAATCAAAATTAAACTATAAATATAATTACGATTTTCTCTATTGAACAGCTACTTCCCTTTTCAAATATTGTTATTGTTTAGATGTGAGGTTTTCCCTAAATGCTCATATACTGGTTCATTTTGATGGTCAACTTGACATAAACTTGAGGCACTTGGGAAGAAGGGACCTCATTTGAAGAACTGCATGGATCAGATTGGATAAGAGGCATATCTGTGAGAGATTGTCTTGGTTGATCATTGATATGTAAGGACACAGCCCACTGTGGGCAGCATCATCCCTAGAAAGTTAAGCCCAGGCTCTCTAAGAAAGCTGGTCTTCTGGACACAGCAAAGGTAGTTGATTTCTGGAGAAGTTCAGGGGTGGAATATGACCAAAATACATTATATGACATTCTCAACAATCTAATAAAAACATTATTTAAAAAGTAAAACAGTCTAAAGAAGCCAGAGGGAATAAGGTAGTAGCCAGTATCCCTTTATGGTTTTTGCTATAGGCCCCTGCTTTGAATTCCTGCCTTGGCTTCCTTTAATGATAGACTGTTAGCTGGAACTGCAAGCTAGTTTAATCCCTTTCTCTCCTCAGTTGCTTTTAGTCATAGCATTTATCACAGCAACAGAAAAGCACACTAGAACGGCTCATGTGTCTTTGCCCCAAGGGACTGATCTCAGCAGTGAGAAGTGATTGAGTCCAAAAAGCTATGACTTAATTACTGTATTAATACATTGTTGGACCAGAATTTGATATCATTATTGGTAGGTGGTAGAAAATTTTAGAGATAGGGTCTAGTTGGAGCAAGAAGATAATTAGGACACGATCTGGCTTTGTATCTTATCTCAAGCTCCTTTGTTCCTTCTGTTCTTCCTGGCCACCATAAGGTGGGCAATTTTGTTCTAACAAGCTGTCCTTTATGATGTCTTCCTTGCTGCTAGTTGCTTCTAATGAAACCTTTGTGAGTATCTGTTGTTTTATAATTGGACACACTGATAGCAAAGAGAAAAGAATATTTCAGACCACTTCAAGTTTTATAGAAGAGATGGGCAACAGCCTGAATGTATTCTTACCTCATACAGAATGATAGCTTTGTGTGACCTTTGAACACTGAATGTGGCTGATTTTAGATGAGCTGGGAAGTTTAGATCTCGCTATCATTTCAAATTTAGAAAGAAACCAAGCAACTAAAAGAGCTAACAAATTTCTTTCCAGTGGGAAAATATAGAAGCAGTCTTATTATTTAGCTTATGTGAACTCCTTCCTCCCCTGTTTCCAATTTTATTTAATGAAATATTTTTAAAGAGCTGTGAATCTTTTACTATTGTATAAGCAGGGTTCTTATTTAATCATGATTGGCTTTCTTTTTCTTACCATGGTTAACAAACAATGTAGGAAACAATTAAAACAGTCTCTAGAATTTCAAAATCATTTCTAGATTTACAATTAATGTTGAGATCATGATACTAAACAGAATTTTTCTTTATGATATGAATGTACTATTAATAATGCTTTATAATATGCTATAATAACTTAATGCTTTTGGGCTGCTGGTGGTTTTATTTATAAAGACCATTGCTGTCTCAGTTAAGGTTAGTATTGCTGTGCTGAAACATCATGAGCACAGAAACTTGGGGAGGATAAGGTCTATTTGGCTTATGCTTCCACATCACAGTCCATCATCAGAAGTCAGGGCAAGAACCTGGAGGCAGGCGCTGACGCAGAGGCTATGGAGGGGTACTGCTTACTGACTTGTTCCTTGTGACTTGCTCAGCCTGCTTTCTTACAGAACCCAGGATCACCAATCCAAGGGTGGCAACCCCCACAATGGGCTCAACATCCCCCATCAAACACTATTTAAGAATTCCCCACAAGCTTCCTACAGCTAGATCTTATGGGGCATTTTCTCCACTGAGACTACGCCCTCTCTTAGGACTCTCATTTGTGTCAAGTTGACATAAAACTAGCCAGTACAACTGACCCCTTGTCAACTTGACACACAAACACAAATACTTTCCAATTAGAACCTTTCCTTCCTCATTTATCCTGATACGGCATGTTAATATTGATATTGTAATGCAAAACATAAATTGATTTTAAAATCCTACAGTCCTTATGAATTCAAGTACATTAAAACCTCAGTCTCAAATCTGTCTCAAAAACAAAACAAAACAAAAACTCCAAAGCCAAACAAACCAAAAGACCCAGTCTCTTTAAAATCTCTTTAAAAATGCTAAATATTTTTTACAAATTCAAAGTACTTTAAGCAGTGACCTCCCATAAAAATAAAATTAAATGAAATACCTCCTCACTTCAAAAGATCCAGAACACAGTCACAATCTGAACAAAGCAAAACCAAACTCCAAAAGTGAAGAGAACTTAGTGTATGATTCTCTAAGATTCACTCAAGATTCCTGGGCTTCTCCATAGGGCCTAGGTCGTTTCTCTGGCTCCAATCTCTGCAGCATACACATCTTATCTTGTAAGCTAAGGCAGGTTCCACTCTAAGGCTGCTGCTGTTCTCGGTAGTCAACCCAAGGTACTGGAATCTCCATAATGCTTGGGTCTTCTGCTGCAACTGGGCTACGCTTTCACCAATGGCTGTCCATAGGTTTTCTTCACGGTGACAAGCCTCAACTTCTCTGTATGACTACGTTAGTACTGGGCATTCAACTGCTATCAGGCTGTACTTTCACCATTGAACTCACCTGGCCTCTGCTGCTCTCCATGACCCCTTCATGCTTCAAAACCAGTACCATCTGGGTGACTCTTACATTATCAAGTTTATCTGTCAATAAAAGGTACAACCTTGACTACCTCTGGAACATAGTTTCTGGAGCTAACAATTTTAAAGGTGTTGTACATTGGAATGATAATGCTGGGTTTTATAAAATATATATCATTCAACTGTTTATCCTAATTAATTTTGTGAATAACTACTAGAAAGTTTTGAATTTTAAATTCGTGTGCCCTAGGCAACTGGCTTTGTATCATAAATTCTATTATCAGTAGACTTGGAGCTTTCTAACTAAACAAAACTATTGTTATTTGGATAAGAAATTGTTATAAAATATGCCAATTTATTATTTTAATTTTGTTCAGTGCTTATAACCTAATAAGACAACTTAATATATGATTTTTAAAAATACTATAGTACACTTAAACTGGGCAAAAGGTTTTAGAACTCTCAAACCTAACAGCTCTTTAGTATATTGTAAACATAATAATAATTATGATTATGGCTATGATGATGATTATGAACTGGGGAGATGGGTAAGTGGTTGTGAACAAATATTTCTCTTGCAGAAGACCTAGGTTTGCTCCCCAGCACACACATGGAAGGTCCACAGCTGACTGATTGTCTCTCTGTCTGCAAATCATGTCCAGGAGATCAGACAATCTTTTCTGACCTCCATGGGCTCCAGAAAGCATTTGGTGCATATGTATCCATATAGGCACACACTCATAACACATATAAAATGAAATAAAAGAAGGCATGACATTTGGAAGAAGATAGTAGATATGTTGAGGTGATGTGGAAGCTAGAGGCACAAAATGGTAGGATGTGACCAAGATACATTGTATAAAAAAAAAAAAATTGAAATTAAAAAAGGCCAGTTAAGCCTCTTGACAGGTTCTAAACTCCAATTTTATAAATTTCCTCAGTTTGCATTTTCTTCTTACCTGTCTCAAAATTTAGGACACAGACTCATCATAACCACCTGTGTATGCCCCAGTATTGGCTAGGGAACAGAGGGCTCAGTTGCAGGTTTGGAACATGCTGAGTGGAAAATGAAAGAACTCTCAGTTCTGTGATTTGTAATCACACATGGTGCATTACATAATCACGAAGCACCAGCTCGAGTACTGTGGTCCTGCAGTTTCAGAGCAGTGTTATCTTTATGGAGATGGGTTATTCCACTGAAACTTGTTTTTGTGGGGTAGAAAACCACAGAAGGAAACGAATTGAAGGATATATTTTATAAATTAACATTTTATTTTCATATGACTCTCTCTTCAAAGACCCAAAACTACCTGGTGGGCAAGTGTTATCCTTCCTGCATGAATGGGCATGGAGGGCCTGGAAAGATGGTTCAATAGAAAATTGCTTACCTTACAAGAGATCCAGCAGAAGTTTGAATGCTGAGAACCCACATAGAAGCCTGATGTGGTAGTGAACACGTGTAATCTTGGTTCTTCCAAAGAGACATGGAAGGAAGAATCCCAGTATTCACAAACCCTCCAAGGAGACACAAATTTGCCTTAGATTTCTTTGTTCTTTTTTAAAGTTAAATTTTGTATCTCTCCATTAGACTGTTAAAGTTTTTGCAGTAAAATTTTTAGATCTTATTCCTACAAGGTCTAGATGAAGTTCACAGCCTGAGTCCACAAGTCTTTTACCAAAGAACTGTTGTAGTTGTAAAGTATGACTTAACTGTTGACCAGCTCATTTTTACAGATTAGAAACCTGGGTGCAAATAAACTGAGCTGTGAAAGCAATGGGGAGAGGGCCTTGCTGTAACTGCATTCAGGGTCTTTCTTCTCTGTAGACATTTTGTTCTATTTTGGTCACAGTCACTGTATTCCTTCTGTTTAATATGACAGAAATTCAAACTTAAAGTAAAATTAAGACTTTAAAAATTCTCTTTAAACAAGCAGTATTTTCTTGTTTCTATTTGACAGCTTTCGGTAGGAGGTAAATGAACTCTGCTTACAACAGCATTGTGTTACAGTTTCCACCACAGTTTGCTTGTTCTAAAACAGTTATTTAACTCCCTACAAAATAAGCAAGGAATCCTTGATCAGCATTTGTGGGGAAAAAAAAAAAAAGATATCTAAAAAGAGATTTGATATGTCATGACATGTAATAGTGACTGTTTTGTGGCATTCTTTTGAATTTGTGGGAGAATGGGAGTGAATTAAAGATTGCACAAAGGAAGTGATTGTTAGTTGCTAGCCACCAAGGGTGAGCAATTTTGTTCTTCCCTTATTCTCCATGGTCTTGATGCCAAATAGCATTCTCTGCTGCCCTCTAGAGGTTCATCAACCATTATTGCCAATGACGTATAAAGAAATCTATTCAGGTAAGTAAGTAAAGCTTGCAAAAAACAAAACAAAAACAAACAAACAAACAACCTCTTCTCTCTTTCAAGGACAAAGAAAACAGCACATCACTTGGTGAGTCAATTATGTAATCAATTGAAATATTTAGGAAATATGAAACACACATAATTTTATGTATTCATGAAAATGTCTTTTAAATCCAAACTGACAAATTGCCATCTTTTAGATGTGATTTAGCTCATAGGAAATTTTCATTGTGTTTGAATACTCAAACACTGTCCATGTTTTGCTTGTTGACACTAGTGCTGTCAGTGATTTAGCATCCACAATGTATTACCAATGATTTGTGAATTTGCATGTCTTTGGTTCTGTTTCTACTATCTTCAAAATGTTGATCCCATGTTCCTACTCTATGATTTCTTCATGTCTTAATATAGCAACAAATAATTTTGGCAATGATTATTGTATTCCCACTTTTAATAGTGAGAAAACCAAGACACAGATTTGGCGAAAGCATCATGGTCTCAGGCTGCTGAAAGACTGTGTGTGAAACAGAAGCTATATAGACCCAATGTTATTTTTTACACTTACTCATCATGACACCTTGAGAGAGTAGCCATTACTCTCTTAATGGCAGCCACAGGCACTTTATAACCATGTGTAATATTATCACTACCTTTCCCCAAAAGTCATACTCCCTTATGCACCCTCTGTCATTTTTAGTGGTTTTGTCATCTATCAACTAACTGGTCAGGTAGCCTTTGCTTATCTTTCTCCGCTTCCCCTTTGGCCCATACCTGACTACAAACTTTGAGTTATGAACCTTGAGTTCTCAATTGGCCTTCTGCCCTTCCATCATTTTAATGCAGATGCCAATGGCTATTGAGTCCCTAAAACCACACACTCCAGTTCTCTGCTGTTAACTCAGCTCATACCAATGACAGCAGGACTTCCTTCAAGGACCGGTTTAATAATAGCTTAATAACAGCTTTTCTGTTATATGTTTTCTTTTCGCTAATCTCATACCTTTCCTACTCTCCCTGAAAATCTAGTTCCTTCCTCCTCCACAAACTGCTCCCTCTCTCTGTTCCTTCACTCAGTGAGTATCAACTGCATGTTTGTGGTGGGTTCAGGTGACATGTAGGAAAAGAGGAAGTATTTTGGCTGTAAGATTTACAGTGAAATAGAAAGATACACAGACAGAAAATGTGCTCTGTTGAGTACTGTGGGACCATGGAGCACACGAGTCCTCTTTTTCTCTAAGGAAAGGCTCTGGAGTTGGGTGACAGGAGGAATCTGACATCAGAGCATGGGTAAAGGCCTTCCAGACAGACCAGGTACAACCTTGCAAAGGCAGCAGCTTGCAGATGACCCTGGTTAAGGTGACACTGTGCTTTCCTAAGGCATAGAGACAAAGACTAGATATTAAGTGAGTTTAAATAGGACAGAAATTTGAGAGTGTGGAATGAAGAGGGGAAAGTGAGAAACGGGTCATTTTAAGGAAGATTTAATCACTTTTCAGGTTGGGTGGTTTGTACCTATTTGACATTTCAGAACAATCAAGGGATGAAATTTTGCCTGTAAATGTTTTAAAGACAGAGCTGTTTTGCTTATAACACACCTTATGTTAGAGCTCTGCTACTATAACTGAATGCCTAGAAAACCTAGAAGGAAATTTTTGCTTTGGATTATGACTGTGATTATAGGAGTTTCAGTCCATGATCTTTATTGTTTTTGCACCTGTTATGAAGTGATACATCATAGAAAGAGAGATGTCACTCACCTTATGACAGCAAAGAAGCCAATGGGAATGGGCATGGGTGTTGAATCTCTTAATCTTTTTCAAGGGTGTTACCTCCATAACTAAGTTCCTTCCACTGGAGATTTTTTTCTTAAACAGCACCAAGATGAAGACCAAGGCATCAGCATTGGAGTCAGATCCAAATAATAGCATGCTGCTAACACTTAAGCCAGTGTAAAGCAACAGGAACCCTCAATAAATGGTTGTACATTAGGCAGATGATAATGTAAATGTTATTTTCTTTAATATTATTTCTCAAGTTATTCATTTAGTATCATTTCTTTATATTACACATCTTTCATGGTTATGAATATTAAATCTCTTGATTATCTATGTATACCTCTCCCACCTTAAGAAGAATGTGAAATATTTCAATGGAGGCAATTTTCATGCTTGTCTGTTTTTCTTGTTTTATCTTTCATTCTGTTTCTTTGTTAGTACTGAAAAATATTCTTTAGTGGAACATGCTTATAATCCCAACAATAAAGCAGGAAGACTGCCTAAATTCAAGGACAGCCTGGTTAAAAAGTGAGACTCTGTTTTAGGCCAACAGAGTCTTAATAAAAGTAGCTATTAAGATTTATATCAAGATGGTTGGTGGGCACAGCTCCTTGTTCCAGTATTTGTCCAGCACATGTCATGTTCTGGGTTCAGCAGCCAGCTCTGAAAACAAATTACAAAAGAAGAAAAATCAGAATTAATTGCTAGCTCATAAACAAAGTTATAAAATGTCTTTACATATGGATTAAGAAAAATTGCAAGTCATGTCAATATTAATTTTTATTAAATTAAAACTCTCTGTAGACAAGTGAAAAAAATAATTTATTGTAGAGGTTTTTACACAATTAACATGTATCATTTATACATATATTGATGTGCTGACATGAAATACTAAATTTAAAGACAAACATTTTTACACAAAAGTAGTTGCACTATATTTTATAAAGACAGATATATAAATAAGTTATCAGAGATATATAAAGGATAATAGGCCAAATATTCCAACAGAAATGAAGTGCATTCTATGTTGAAATTAAAATGATTTTCTGAATAATCTGAATATGATGTCCTGGATGAGTTGACATTCTCCTAAGATAATATAGGAAGCTCAGGTCGGGAGATAGGCCAAGGCTGGCTCTAATAGCAGTGTACTAGCTGTGTATTCCCAGCTTTGTTTTTTGATATAGTTTGAGCTCCAACACTTGCTCAAGCAAATGTAACCTTCCAGTGTGAAACAATGCAGCCCCATCACAGCCACCAGTAGTTTCTGAAACTAAGTAAAGAACTACAATACAAATTAGGACATATCAGATGTTAGATAAACCCTATTTGACATGAGATTTGAATGAGCAACCAAATCTTACAATAAGAGAAGGGAATTAACATACTTCAAAATAGTCACTCTTTTCTTAGTACAACATAGTAATTCCTACTTAGAAGTCTAGAAAATCTAGAAAATAATTGCAATTTTCCTAAAACTTAGATTCACTCCTTTAGAAAATGGTTTCTAGAATAACATGCAACAACATGATATAAACTTTGTTTTATGTCATAGCCATTAAAATATATATGTACATACATGTGGGAAATAAAACAAATCTGCTAAGCCATGATATACACATACATGGCCAGAGACTATTAAGTCTCATTTTATTTATTTCAACTAATATATATTGGGTGTCTACTTTTAGATCACCAGTTTAGGTTAATGCTTGTAGCAGAATTCAAAGAACACAAAGCTCCAATCATCCACATCAAAAGCCAAACTTTAGAAAATGTACCAAGACTTTAAAGGTATTCAAAAGCAAAACTAACATCAGATAATGGACAATGTCAGATATGTCTAACTAGGAGGAAGTTTTGGGTCACTAAAAAGGACAGTAGAAATCAGTATCCACAGGGAATAGTTACTCCTAGGCTTGACACGTGTTACGCTGTCACCAGAAGCCAACTGACAGTTCTCTTTGTCCCACAATATGAGATTCAGTTTTCATCCTGGTTTGTTTCCTTAAATGGGTGGAAGAAATATATTATTGATCTTTCATCTTTATTAAGCTCACAATGCCCCCCAAATACATTTTGATGTCCTTGACTGTGGGATATGCATTGATATATATATTTTCTACAAACCATCTCCACCCTAGTTTGACAAGAAATTATTCTTTGGGTCTTCTGACCTAGAAGACTGACACCAGAGAGTTCGCTTCATCAGTTGGGCACCCATGAGCATAGCACCCTCACCAGCAAATTATTTGGAGATGTAAAAGCAGCTGAAAGAGTTTAAAAGCTGACATTCTGTTCCCTTTAGTGTTTGTTATACTCTATGAAAACATTTTAGGGAATGTATACACAGAGGAAAAGATATGTGTTTGAGTAATCTCATACCCTCTGAAGAGTTAATGCACCAAGGGAACAAACTGTACTTGTGCTTATGATTTGACCCCTTGAAAAGAAGAGGCCAGGCATGGCCAAGACAGTGTAGTCCTGCCTTGGGTGGCAGCTGGAGAGGAATCTCTCAGCACTTGAGAACCTAAAATCTCTCCTAAGAAATTATTTGGATTCTAAAACATCAGAAACCAGGCTTCTTTAAAGGAGAAACTCAAAGGAGACCAGATCATCAAGGGTTCCTCAAACACTGCACAGGAACATCTGGTGGACTTGGGAGAGTCCTACGCTTTCTGATTAGTAAAACTGCTAGGAAATGTGGTCATCATGTAGACTTGCTGAGATCTCAGATGGAGTAGCAGGGGCTGAGAAGGCCTCATGGGTCCCCGGGGACCCAGTACTTGGGCTGTGTTTAAACTGGAACACAGAGGAAGAAATACACCTCAGCTCTGCTTGGCATGAATTAGTTCCCACTTTATCAAAAGACCAAATCCGTTCAGTACCTTCTAAGGCAGATCTGGTTCTAACTTGTTGATCAGTATTGCAGTAAAGTTGCATTTTACTAAGCGTTCCTCTCTGTAAGCAAGAATTCTTTTCATTCCAAGGTCATTTCTGGTGTGTCTTCTTGAACTCCCCACTTTCTATTCTTTCTCATAAACAAAAGCAATGCCCTGATGAGCCATACCTCTATGCCTGTGTTTTTTCTGGATAGGAACCAAACTTGCATTGGCTCTTTCTTGCCCTTCATAGACACCGGGCCTCTATGTTCCAAATGGAACTGTGGATCTGAATTTTCTGGAGACATGAGGCACCTGTGAGTCAGGGGATGGAGTAGAGAGGGATGCTGAGAAAGGTTGTGTAGAGAATTAAAACAGCCAGACCTCACAGTGAAGTTGTAGTTAAAGGCACTTAAGATTTTTTAGTAATGATGCTTATCAGAAACATCCCCTGTGATGTGGAGTGCTTTACCTACCATGGAAACAGTGGTGCACACTTCTCAAAGAAAAATAATTCCACAAGCAGAGGGGAGATATGTTTGTAGCGACTGTTTAAAAGGAGCGAAACTACACAGTTTGCCCACACACTACCCTATAAATAGCAAGTGTTCCCTTCCTCACCTGTATGTATATTCAGACACATTGATCTTTCCCTTTTCTCCTGTGGTTTCTGTTCTGCTTGTGAGGTTGACAGTGTTTCCAAAAAGACAATACCGGGGCATCCGCTGTCCTATGACACCTGTCACCACCTCCCCAGTGTGGATCCCGATTGTTATCTGTAGACAACAAAGTTTTGCTTCAATAGCCTTGAATGTTAACATGTGTATTTTACAGACTATTTCAAATGCCCTCGCACAATATCCCTCTGAGAGGAGAAATATTCTGCTCAAAGAGAAAGGCCAGAAGATATGAAGTGGGCAACATCCATGGTGAGTCAACACAACAGAAACAGTGAGACATTTCCTTATTCTCAGGACATTCTGTCCACAGAACAAACCAACTAATTTATTTCTCATGTCTATGGAAAAGTATAAAATAGCATTTCTTTCAGGGTGCCCTTCTTTGTACATATAAACAATTACCAGAGCAGGAACATTATTGCTTATCAACCGAGTTCTACTATTAGTATCCAAATATTTAGTTTCTTTACTCACCTGAACAGATTCACCATCTACTTGAACTTGACCAGCAATTTCCATCATGTCCAAGGCTAGGTGGCAAATGGACCTTGCATGGTGGATACAAGGTTCTGGTAAACCACTCACTGTCATATACTTGTCACCAACTGTCTCCACCTAAGGTGACACAAACATTCATATGTTCAATGGTTTATATAAAGTGACTAGTTTTTTTGTTTGTTTGTTTTTAGTATTATTCCGAAAAATAATATTTCCTAGAGTTCACAGTGACCTTCCTTTTAAATTTCTTGAAACTAGAGTGGTGAGCTCCAGCAGAATGGAACTCCTAACAATCTAGAATTGATGTGGCATGGGCTCTTGACCATTTCATCTGATTCCCCCTTGTATCTCGGTAGACTATGTATGTGTGCATGCACGTATATGTAAAAATGCCCTTACCAATCCATATATGTGCAAGTGCATGTAGGTGTGTCTGTGCAGTGTGATTGCCTGTACACATACAGGTTGCAGGTTGATGGGAACTCTCTCTCTCTCTCTCTATCTCTCTCTTAGTTTTTTTCCATTTTTCCTTTCCTTTTTTTTTTTTTTTTTTTTTTTTTTTTCCTCTTTGAGTATACACTGGTAAGGATTAAATTTGAATCCAAGTATTCAAACATGCTAGGAAAACACTTTGCCACTGAGCTGAATCCCCTGCTACCTTATTTTTTGAGACAGTGTTTCTTACGGAATCTGGAGCTTAGTGTTCAGCTAGACTGGCTGGCCATCAAACCCCCAGGATCTGCCTGCCTCTACTTCCCCCCACCCCCCACCCCCCGCACTGAGGTTACAGAGGTACACTGCCACCCTGGCTTTTCCAAACTTAAGATCCTCATGCTTACATAGCCCTTTGTAGAATATTCTGTTACTTCACTGTTTCTTGGAGCGGCTCAGGTTTGAGAACACAGGAGCTGTTGGCTGAAGTTCAGTGATTTTTCTTGGCCTCTAGCCACTTTTTTATTCATCATTTAATTATTTTTTTAAATTTTCAAATTGAGTTGTTGATTGGTGTATGCATATTATACAGATACATGTCTTTGTGAGCATGTGTATGGAGGCCAGGGATGACCTTGGCTGTCATTCTTCAGATGCCATCCATCTTCTTGTTTAAAATATGCAGAGTAGGCTGGGGTAAGCCATGTAATATTGTGATGTGCTCACCAAGTGCAGCACTGAGGCTCAAAAGAACCCAAAAATAAATAGTCTTTGTGAAGTTATATTACCCCGGGAACCTAGACACAGTCAGTAACATTCTTGCCTTTATAAAGCAATATTCCACTGACTTCATTTTTCCAATATTATATTTGTTTCTACTTAAAACAAAGGGAAGAGATGTCTTGTAAATGTTTATCTTCAAGTTGATGGTATCTAAAAGTAAACCTGAGGTCCAGGACCCTTCTTAAGCTCCATGCCTATTCCACAGTGCAAAGCGTTTATGTATTTTAGGAAAAAAAATGTCTTTGGCTGAGCACAAAAATGAATGCTGAGTTTATACTAAATGTAATAAACAATTTTCACAGACTCGTTAACCTAAGTGCAAGAAACTGCCGGATTCTTCATGTCAGCCAAAGATTGTCTGCTCCATGAAACACCATCATGGTTGCAATGAAAAGAAAGTTCCCTAAGTTGTAACTACTCAGCATTGAAGTAGACAAGTGCTGCTCTCAGCCTTGGTCAGAGAAGCTTCATTTTACAGTGAGCAGTAGTTAATGTAAAGACTCAGGTTTGGTCAAGGGGCTGAGAATGACTATTGAGTGCATAGTGCTAAGTGCAATATCTGTATCATCTCCTCTAAGGCTCAGTGGATATCTGGGATGTTCATCAGGGGGCAGAAAAAATAGTTGTGGGAAAGCTGTGAAATGACATCTTCTGGGAATGACATGGAAGCTGTACTCAGAGTCATATTGCAGACTGTGCCTTCACAGGGCCTGCACAAGACTTAGGCGTGTCAACAATATATGGGTATTGCTTCTGGGGAATAAGACACACTGTCTTAGTGCCATAACTACTGGTAACTTGTCCATACTCCAATGGATAGCTCATGAATGCAAAGTGTCAGAAAACATAAATAAACAAACAAATAAACAAAAGCATGAAAGTGTGAGGGAGGATACTTGTTGAGAAAAGTGAGATGGGAGGGTGGTAAAAGAAGGTGGGTATGAATACGATCAAAATTATTTGATAGTTTCACATCAAATAATACATTTCTTTACATGAGCAAAGTATTTAAGCTAGTTGCCTGTAGTGACTCAATAGACTTTATCACACAATAAAGCAGCTACAGTCCCAGTGCAGTGACCATGGGCTTCTGCTGGGCATCCCAGAAGCCCAGACCTGCAATGCACAAACCAGACTCTCATGATGACTTGCCTTATAAACAAATGGGTTTTTCCGTGAATCAGTCAGTGTGTCAAATCTGGTGTAGAGGTCATTGAGTAGGTTGACAATCTTCATGGCCCCTTCTCCAGATGCATGTTTGCTACAG
Source organism: Phodopus roborovskii (assembly GCF_943737965.1). NCBI lineage: Eukaryota > Metazoa > Chordata > Mammalia > Rodentia > Cricetidae > Phodopus > Phodopus roborovskii. The sequence continues at coordinate 16,043,794 of NW_026126540.1, forward strand.
AAAGCATTGAAGCCCACAATGCCACTGAAGAGGATGGTCACATTGTCATATCTTTTGGCAGGCACTGGGCGCTTGTGTCTCAGCTCATTGGCAACAGATGGAGGAAGGACCGAATACAGCAATCTATGGGGATCAGGAGAAAAAGCTGTAAGTCATGCTGAGGAGCCTTTACTACTCTAGCTTTGCCTCTATATTTCATCAAGCCATTATGCTAGATCCTGATAAGCTACCCTTTAAAACCAGTGTCAAGCATTAGATATATACAAAACAGAAACATAGCAACTATTTGTCCTCTGTGATCACATATATCCCTAATCTTAAACCATTTCAAACCAACTCAAAATAAACCAAGCAAATAAACAGATAGGGAAAACAAAAGATCATCAACAGGACCTCACAGTTTTAATTTGTAGTCTTGGCTTCTTCCCCTATTCTTATGACAATGACAGACTTGACACTATCAGTATGAGCATCTAAGATACTGCACAAATAGCCTAATAACAGAAACATGCTGATTTTACAGTAATAAAATTTCTCTCAAATACTGCAAAGTCACAGCTAATAAAGTAGAATTACTTCCTAGTCTTAATTATACCTCACTCATTCCTGGAAGAAACTGATAAAAGATAGGAAAAGTGGTTTAGATGTATAGACATTTTATTTCTGTAAGTAATACTGAGACATCTACCATGACATTGGGAAAGAGCTGAGGAGAGAACATGGTCAACACACAGTAGGAGAGGAGCTTGCAGATTAGAAGAAAAGCAAAAATCCCTGGGCTCCCAGTCTGAAGAAACAAGAAGAAACAAGGCCTTCCTGTCCTTTTCATCCTTTTAGCCAATGGGAAAAGTTCAAATATGAAACACAGATCCAAGCTCTCTGTTTTCTCTCTAGACATACTGGATCTTCTTTAGTGATTAATTTTAGCTTCTAAACAGGAAGTATTTCATGCAACATTGAAATTAGATCTTAGTATTGAATGTGAGCAGAAGAGCTTAGCTTTAAAGAAAACCAGATGGTTTATAATGAAATTGTCTTAAAAATAAAGTCTCTACTATAAAATCAAATCCCAGTCTATTAATATAAATACCAATCACAAAAATTAATGAAGCACACTATCCCTAAATAGGGCAAATGGATTTTGAAAATCCACTCAACCTTGGACAAAACAAAACAAAGAAAATTTGCAGATGGTTTTTGAAAACCATTCAACTTTGGGCAAACCAAAACAAAGAAAGGGTCCTGTGATGAATCCTTATGCTCTAGTTCAGAAGTCAAACTCTAGCAACAGTAGCATCAATGCCAAAGGCTATACCATAGACAAGTGAATACTCAAGCCAACAATTTTGTGGCAATGTGAATCAACAGTATTTTTAGTATGGAGCATAGAATATATGGATATTTCCACAATTTAAAAGCTGTATCTCTGTAGTCTGTTTACTACTGGTTTATGAGACATCCCCCAAAGGCCCATGTGTTGAAGTCCCTAGGCTATGATGCTATTGCAGGCTGATGCAAACTTTAAGAGGTAAGGCCCAGTTGGAGGAAGTTGGGTCACATAGGTACACCCTTGACAGATACACAGATCTCATCCTTCCCTTTAGCATTCTAGCCAGGATAACATGAGCAGCCTCCTGTGTCATGCAAACCCTGCTATAGTGTTTGATCCCATTATGGCCTAAAGCAACAGGGCCAGAAACAGAGACTGAAGTCTCTGAAGTAAAAAACCCAAACTTTCCTCATTTCTTCATAAGCTTATTATCTCAGCAGTTCTTATAGCAACAGAAAATTTAGTAACATGACTATAAGTATGAATATCAGCATACATGGAACCAAATATCAAAAAAATTGAGATATACATCATTTTCTGATATCACAGACAATGCAGAATATAGGGTAACTGGAACTGACTGACCCATAGGACATTGGTGCATCATATAAATATGTGATTTTTTTTTTTTTTGTGGACGAAGTTGTAGCATATAAGGATAAGCATTGCGAGATGTAGAGCTGCCTATCCTCATGTTCTTAATGAAATTTACAGAATATGTAGCCAATTAAACTAGGTGCCCTTACAACCATGGGGGTTGAAGTGGTCTCAAAGCAGCTAGACTCAGCTTTCAGATGAATGATGTAAAGGTGAAACCATGTGACTGAATGAAGCCGTTGTGAATAAAGACAGGCATTTACAATGAATCCTCTATTTCATTCATGGTATTAATAATGCTAACTGCTGTGTTTATTTGTGTGCTCAGCAGCTACAGACAGGTGCCTTACACACACACATCAATGCTAAGGACAGTGCTGTAGCTGTCAATCTTCTGGCACTGTAGGGAAATGAAATGATTCTGATGGGAAACAAGTCAATTAGGTTCAGTTCTCCAGAAACACAACACCCTGATTCACAAACAAAAATTAAAAAAAAAAAAGAGCATTCGAGAACCTGAGGAAATCATCCTATGGGCATTAGGAAAGTACTGCTTTTAATTACTATGCGGAGACAGCATCAAACAGTGTTCAGGGACACAAGAGGACCCAGACCTTTCTAGTGAGAGGATGAAGCCTAACATTACCCAAGTAGTGGTAAATTGTGAGTAAAAGCCAGCCCTTTCTTCACTCCATGCTTACGTGTCTGTCTTTTTCTTCTCATCCTCCAGGGCTCTTAATGTGAGCTGCAGCCTATCAGTGAGGATTTCCAACTCTTGTGTTAGTTTATATTCCTCCCGGAACTGCTCTCCCAAAAGAACCAGGTCTCGGGTGGCATCATGAAGGGGAATGTCACTCAGGTACAGGCCTCTTCTTGTCAGGTCATCCAAGTTCATCACACTGTCACACAGAGCAATGAAACAAAATCAACACCACTGATATTAGCCCTTCCTACAGCAAGAGGCATAAAGTGGCTTTCTCTTTCTCCACCTTTGCTGTTCAAAAGATCAGGCTGAAGGAACACAGGAGAAGCCTACCCAACAAAGGTCTTGTTTCCAGTGTATCTAAAACCTCACTAGCAAGCAGCAAACACTTTTGTTTGTCAAGTTGCACTTGGAGGTATTTGCATCTGCATTCATGGAAAGATACTATAGAAAACTTCCCCCACCTAAATCTCCTCCTGTATTTAATACAAGGCTAGTACATTTTAAACAATCATCTTGTTTTTCCTTATCCCAGAGCAATCTATCCTCATGCATGAGTCAGGAATAATGATGTTTCTATTGAGAAACCACCTCATTTGCCTTATTATTCTAAGAATCTTATAAGTAATTGCTTTGCTGTTAGAAACAATGATGGAATTTCTAAGGTTTAGTAACTCTCCTCAGTGTGCATTTTAAAGACTCCCTGACTTGTGCTTTTATGCCATTTTTTTCTTCACGCTTTCTTTTCTTCCTCTATTCTTATTTTCGGTTTTTGGTTCATTTTCTCATTTTTAAAATGTATTAGACCTTGCTGAAGTCTATGAATCTTTATAACTTAAATCTCACCTTTCCATAGCACTATTGTAATGATCTTGATTGATTCACTGAAATTCTGGTACATAAAAAGTTCAGTTAAAATTAGTCATTACCCAAGTATCTAAAGATATATTTTTGGTTTAAGTTAATTCTTAAAATATAAAGTTATTATTTCTGGATACTTTGGATGGCAATTTCTCTAAAATAACAAATTTGGGTCATGACTTTATTAGGGAATTTTAGATTAAAACGAGGCTCTCATGAAAGTGTTCTCAACAAAAATATCTAAGTTAAAGCAAAGTAAGCATGGCCCTATGCAAGCACAGAATAACCAAAGATATTAATGACTAATTACACAGCTGCTTTGTATATTTTAAAGCCTTCTTTCAAAACTAAACCCATCTAAAAAGATGACAGACAATTTGCCAAATGATCTGAATGTGATCAAACAAGATCTACCCCTGAGGAAAGCCAAAATGAGATAATCTTAACATTGAAATGGCTACCCTATTGCCGGGTGTAATATGTCCTCTTAGTCAGGAGGGTCACAGAGTCTCTTTAGACAACGCAGACTCTCATCACTCTTAGCTGCATACATCTAGCCGCTAAGACCCTGTTGCTGAAGATACCTTACACCTTGGCTACAAGGTATAGAGAAATGAAGCTAGAACAGAGCTGGAAGCTTATGGATAGATTTCATAGTTCCAGCAGTTGCTGTAATTCTGCTGGGGGAGAAGAGGCATCAATGGCCTTAACCAGCTGAACTCTATGATCCACAGGACCACTCTGTGAGGCAAGTTTTTCTCATCCATGAAATAGTTGCACAACAGCAATATGAAGAAACAACTGATATCTGATTAGGTTTGAAGCCCACTCTACAAAAGTAGCACTTTGCACCTGCTCATCATGGCTGAGGAGGTCTTAAGCCCTAGGGGAGAACACACAATACTGTTGTTTAACTAATTTGTCATGAAATTAAACTGATCTCTAAATAAAATATGTATATCTGTATCTACAAACAGGTGTCATACATGGCTCACATCAGAGACTTTCTCTGTAATGGTGAAGACTGCAGAGTAACATAGCTGTTCTAAGTGCTAAGGAGTGATAGTTGAATGTTCAGCCCTAATAACAATATTTATACCAGCCCTGTTAAGGCTCAGGAAACATCCTGGGTGAGGGCAGGATGAATGTAATATCTGGAAAGATACAGCAGCTGGAGAAGGGCTGTGAGATGCTATGTTCTCAGCATGGCATAGCCAATGCAGCCATGGCCAAGCAGCAGCTGTGCTACTTGCAGTGGTCCTACACAGTCAGCCTCAACAGTCAGCCATGGCCTGGGGATTTAGGAGCCTTATCTCTCCCTGATGAACTACCCCTGCTACTGAGAGATCCTGTGGGAGAGACAACCATTGTCTTCACCTGTGTACCCACCAGGCTCCAGGGAATAGTTCCAATAGATCACAATGACCTTCATTAAACTCTGTGAGTTTCAGAAGAACCCAAAGCAAAGTGAACAATAAAAATAAAGTCATACATGTGGGAATATAACTTGTAAGGAGGGGGAGGGAATAGAGATGGAAGAGAGATTCAAAGGAAGATTATGATAATCAGAATAAAATGAATACTAGGTGAAAGGTCATTCATACTGAAGTAGATATCTTAATGAAATTACAAACAGCTTATTCCTCTGAAAGTTCCTCTACGGACCCCATGCTGTGTATGTTGTTAGAATGTTTGTCTGGCATGCAAGAACGTCTTGTATTCACTCCTCTGTAGACAGAAGTTTCTATCCTGCCTGGTCCCTCAGCAATTCAGTCCCAAATAAACATACAGAGGCTAACATTAATTGTAACTATTTGGTCAATGGCTCAGGTTTCTTATTGGCTAGCTCTCTCTTAATCATTCACCCATTTTTATTAATCTGTGTATCTCCACATGGTGTTGGTTTACCAGAGAATGTCCAGGCATCCTACCTCCCTGGTGGCTACATGGCATCTCCCTTTATTCCACCTACTACTTTTCTCTATCCCTGTTTGTATTTCCAGCCTAGTTAAACCCTGCCTGTCTATTGGCTGAAACAGCTTTATTCATCTTCGAGTAAGAGAAACATATTCACAGCATACAGAAGGACATTCCCCCATCACTCCTCCACATCATACAAAGGGCTGATGTGATGCTGTATGCTTGTTATTGTCAGTCTTCAGGAGGTAGGGCCAAAGGATCCAATGTTCACTAGTATGTGAGTCTATATATCTAGTTTGAGGCTAGCACTTTACTAAAAGTGCTACATGATATACTGTCTCAAAAATGAAATCCTTATTGTTTTCTCTTAGTTTGAATTAATCATACTAGAATTATTCATAGGCAAAAATTCTTCCATTTAAAGAGATTTCATGGTAATTGGTAAATGTGTCACTATAGGACTGATTTTTGTATATGGAAATTAAAATATACACTATGAAATTTCTGATCCTCCCTCACAATAAGCCTTCCTGCCCTTGAATAGAAACTCTCCCCTAAAGTGAAGCTGTCATTCTACTTGTCATTCTACTGCTACTCAATCAGGAAAATGCATAACAAGGAGTACTGATGGCAGGTGAGATGCTACTTAGTCCCAGGATGCTGTTAGCTTTAAAGATAATTTATATTTCATAGGTTTGTCTCTTTTGTCTGCATGGTAAATAATTCTCAGAAAATAAATTATAATTATTGTTATATAATATTATATGCAAAATAACATCTAAAAATAAGTGTATAATTATCTTATCCTCTTGTTCTAACAATACATATTGCAAATCTTCCTGTATCTTTTAGTAAAGTGCTAAAATTAGGGAAACATCAATCCATGCTTTGTCCCTTCTGATATTATTATGAATAACACATTTAACATAAATTTAGGTTATTAATCTACTTTTAACACTACAACCCAATAAAAATAGTTACATAGTTTTAATTTAAAGAGGTTTGGATTAAAAACATTATCTTTTTTTATAATTGTTGCTAACTATAGAAGTTCTTTATTTATGCCATCATATCCTATGCTTTCCAGGATTGGCCTCTTACATGGTACTCTTTGAAATCACAAAAATACAGAATTAGCAAACAGAAGATTTCTCTACTCATAATCCAACATAAGGAAGGTGGGACTTTGAGTTTTTAGAAATGCTCAATGTAATCACCCTTATTATAAAAAAATTACATAATGAGGGTTTGAAAATCCAGTTTATACTTCAGCAAAAATAAATATTGTAGACTAAAATGCTGTTGGATTAAGAGAGGATGTATTTTATCCATGTATAGTCTACATGTATGCACTGAAATATCATGCCAAATTCTATTCATATATACAAATAATACATATTGATCCAGACTTTTAATGAAGTTTTATTCAATTAATTTTTAACTTATCACAATCACACTTAAGCTAAAAGTTATTACCTTGGTGAACAGAGAAATAGAATACTATCTGCTTCAGGTAAATAGATCATCTGGCCTTTCAGACGTAAGCAGCTAATCTCTGTCCCAGTCAGTTCATCCTCACATTCAAGTTTCTCAACATCCAGCAATCCTTCCTTGAACAGGGAAGACAAAACATTAGCTTCATCCCCCACCCCCATCCTGCCTGGTAAAGCATCAGGAAGGCGTGAAAACTTATCCTTCTCATGAACCCTAAAGGAGATGAAGCTAGACCATCAGAACTAGAAAGGTGTTGCCCACGGTAAGACTGTCATTAGTCTTGATGGCACACAAGATGGTAGCAACTGAGCTCTGGCTCTTACTTTCATTGTAAGCTCCTGTGATTTTCCAGTTTGGTCACAACACACATTTCTGAATTGTACTGAAACAAAGCCAGGGTAACCCTGTATTCACAGAACAACTGGAAGCAGTCAGTTCCCAGCATATAAAACATATGTGATTGTGTCTTTGGCAAGTCATGTGGGAAGTCTTTGGAAAGTCATGAAAAGTATGGATGATAGGGAAATTGTGATTGCTACAATTATGCTAAGTGCACAAATGAGGAGATCTGGAAACCATCTAAACTACCAACTGTGGGAGTTTACAGATTTTTAATCCTTTTATTTCCCTACAGAAAAAAAAAATGTTAGCAAGTATTATAAACAATTTACAGAAGAAAAAAATCACTAGCTTTAGTGACATTATCAAAGACTTCTTGTTAGGTCTTCTGATTTCTTTAAAACAAAACAAAACAAAACAAAGTGATAGTAAATTCAAGGGAGTAGATGTTGGTTTTATTACATGAGATTGAGAAGGCTTAGATGTTCCCAGCAAGACACATTCTCAAACATTTCCCCCCACTCATTCTGGTCAACTGACAAAGGTCTATGTTCCTCAGCCAAACAGTGCTCTCTTGAGAGTTGTAGTTTATTTTCTTATATTTCTGTCACATAGACTATGCTTATAGATGATTTCCCCATAACCTGTCTTGCTTATGTTCATTTGAAGGGGTGTCTGATTACCTTGCTTCTCAGTACAAAGACTGTATTGATGTGTGAAAGAATCCCATGAAAACTGATGTCAATATGAGGGCGGACCAGAGAGAAAACAGACAGAAGGCTGCAGTTCCCAGGCTGGAGCTAAGAGGGGGGAAAAAGAGCAAAGAACACTCAGCAACTTTAAAATTCACTTTGTGATTAGACATTAATCTTGAAAGTAAGCAAGATTAGTTGTATTTATAAGGGAAAAATATCTTAAACATTGTATGGGAAATTTAACCTATATATGAAACTGAGTGGTTAAGCAAACATAATATACTTGCAGAGACAAGAAACGTAATATGGATTTAATTAACTAATATTCAAATATAAACTGATGCAAATAAAATAATCATTTCAGGAGGAAATAAAAGGAAAGTTAGTGTTAGATGCCTGTGGCTGAAAATGAAGTTAAATATCAAAACATCAGCAAATATTTGCTTTAAAAGATAGATAATATTAATAGAAGTAATAACACAGCAGCTGCTTGAGACAGAGCAGATAACTGGGCTAAAGGGTCCTCGTGTCATTTCAGGACAGAAGGAAACAGGCAGAGTAACACACCATGAGGGAAAGCCCAGACAAAACACTCTTCTGCTCCCAGACCTACAGCTTTTCACAAGGCCTCTGTATTCTAGTCCTGAATTACGGCGAAAGGTACTTTCAGACACACACGCATGCTGTGGGCAAATGCTAACATGGAATATGAGAGAAAGAAGGAGTACATTGCAAACTCTCCCTGGTTCTCCTATGTTCCACCACTCTACCCGTGGTAACCTCGATACTTTTCACCCCGGGTGTTTGTAAATTTCCTTCTTCCCCTTGTCAACAGCTGATTTTGAAAACTATTTTTGGAAGGCAGTTAGGCAGCAAATATTTATTCAATAAACAAAATATAAGTGAAATCTGACTGCTGTTACCAAGTCCCCAATTTTCTCACAAAGCAAGTTTGCTGTTCTCATGACTTCCTCCTCTCTCTGTAAGTGATTAAGAAGAAACAAATAAGTCCTGTGGAAACATATTTAGGTTATAAGTGCATGGGATATTTCCTGAAATGTTGTCAAAGGTTAAAAGGGTATGAAAATTGCAAGAGGGTCAGCCCCCTGAGTAGTGATACTCATTTTACCTGTGGGAGAACTCTGTAGATGGCATTGCCACACTGAGTGACCACTAGGTCCCGGTCAAATATTATGTGGAAAGGAAAGGCTTTGCAGAAGGTATATGGGCTGATGCGTGATTCCTGGGTACCATTTTCTTCAAACCTGTCCAGATCTTCATAGAAGTCCTCTTCTTTTGACTCTTTTTCTTCAATTAAAAATTGAGTATGGTCACATTCCTCATTTCTTTGCTGAATAACCTGGATGTCAATGGGAGAAATTGTGGTTAACTGTTGCTATTTTAGTTTAGTTATGAATATAATTACTGACTATGAACATTTAGAGAATTAGAAAAATGAAAATACATGCAAATGCTATGTAAAGCTGGAAAATCTGTCTAGATATTTTCAGAAATGTGAAGGCAATATTCTTCTGGGTAAGGTCTTCTGTATTTTAGATAAACTTCCAGTAGGAAAGTTTCTAGTCAGCTGGGTAGCTAAGAATAACTAAACTTCTGATCCTCTAGCCTCCATCTCTTATGTACTAAGGTCATGAGTTTGCACCACTATGGTCAGTTTACTCCATACTAGGGAACTGAATTTAGGACCTTGTGCACAGTACTTAAGCATTCTGTAAGCTTAACTATCTCCCATAATTATTAATATAAAATTTTTCATTATAATTCTGGTATGGTTGCCCATCAGTACATATGGCCTTTTGGGTAGTATAGGAAGAGAGTGTACCCTTTACCTCATAAGCTGGGCCTCCCAAACAGGCACATTTGTACAGCAAATCTGTGATTACACTGCACTTGGGAGAGAACATGAAAAGCACAGAGAGCCGATGGCTCAGAGAAGCCATACAGATCAGAGACAGAGAAAACTGGCAATTGTCTTCATTATACAGTTTCTCTATTTGTGCCTTGAAATTGCCGCTCAAAAATAACAATGGGTATCACCAACAGTATCAGGAAAGACCAGAGATGGCTTGGCTATGTTCACCAGCACAACTTGATTTTCACAAATAGAAACAAAGAACAGAAACACAAACTTTTAGTTGACAAAATAAAATGCTCTAGGTACATTCCAGGAAAGACAAAAGAATTCACATAGAAAAGGAGATCTGTAAAATCGGTTAACTTAATAAGTTCTTTCCATTTCATTATCCACAATCTGATATGTTGCAGGCTCAGTCAGTTATCCTCCCTCCCCTTTCCCAGCTGGCATGTATTCACAAAAAGTAACTGAATTTCCTCTTGCCTTAAGCAATATATAATTAGAAAGAAAATCTGTTGCAAGGAGAAAATTGCCCAGTATAATGCATTCCCGGGCCAAATGGAGAAGACTCCTGGGGTTCACACCATCTCAGCTTACAAGTCCTGCTAGTGCAGCCCATGATCAGCAATCATTATAACATCATTGCAAATGTTCCAGTGCCCCTTGTATTCAGAAACCTCTTCATTGGTGGGCATTACCTTCATGTCTATCTCAGTGCCGTGTATCTGTTGAGCAACAGTCTTGATGATCCCAATAACAATGTCCTGAAGCCCCTCTCTTTCTGAGTAGTAGTGCAAAATGAGCCCTTTGCCTTTTTCTGCATCGGTGCACCTGAAGGAAGGGGCACGCATGCCTGGGTAGATGGTAGCAAGGTGGTCATGCAGGGCATCGAGGTTCTGTGGTGAAGAGGAGAGAATGGTGACTACAAACTGCTATGACAAGAGGACTTAGCAATACAACGAGCAGAAACAAGGTTCAAATCTGGTTTTACTGGGCGGGTCACTAGAGTAAGCTAGAGATGTTTCATGGTGTCCCTCATACAGCTGCAACGTAAGTACCATGTAGAGAATAAGGACAGAAGGGTTGAGAAGAGTATATGTGATCCTTAGGGGCAAAAGCAAGCATCTAAGGTTGTTCATGAACATTGTTGTAAGCAGTGGAGAATGTTTAAATCACTTACATCCTTTCTGCTGGCTCTATAATCCCCAACTGAATTTAATTTAAAACTATCAAGATGCAAAGGATAGCTAAATATAAGCCTATTGCCTTGATTATTGATATTTTTATTAAAAATGTGGATTTTTAAGGTAAAGGTTTATATTTCCTTGTCCATCAGTAGTCCCCAACCAAGATGAAAGCCCATAGCAAAGCAACAAACAAATGACTGTCTCAGACTAAAGTTTTTGCAAAACTAAAGCTGTCGAATTTATTGTAGCTTTGTCACTTAGAACATGATAAATTTCTCGGCGTTTTCTATTAGCCCCTAGAATTCAAAACTGACTTATACATTGACACAAGAACTCTAAAAGCTACACTTTTAAATCAGTCCAACATGATAGCATGTAGTTGACAACAGGTCTCATTCAGGTTTGTGAAGATGAGGGAGATATACCCAAGCACAGACAGTAATGAAGGATAACACTGTTTCAGTTAGCTGGATAAATCCAATGTCATTCTGTACCTGTCTACAATAAATTCTGTTTTCTTCCATCTGATAACCCCTGTAAAAAATCAAGCAAGCTAGTGATAAACAAAACATGGCTTCTTCCTGATTGCCTCTAGGAGCCGCTGTTGTTGTGTAAAAGTTACCAGGCAGTGTCCTAGCCTGTGTTCCTGGAAGCCACCTGTCCAGGAATTTGCATTTCTTTCTATTGAGTAGAGCATTACAATGGGTTCTTCTGCAGGAACCCTGCAGATATTTTGGTGCAAAAATCTTGAGAGAGAACATTTCTTGAGGAGAAAATGTCAAGAGTTTCACTTTTATCTCAATTTTCCACAAAGTCTCAACTGAGTTTGTGACTGCACTAAGGACATTTTTCTTACATATTACAGTCCAAAGTACTATGTTGTGTTCCTTAAATGGAAGGAAACCATGTTAAAGCTGTGGTTTAATAATATTTCACTTTTTAAACAAAATGCTAGTATTCCCTAGTCAATATGCTCATGTCACTTGCTTACTATCAATTTCTATCCGGGCTCATGATGCTCTTTGTACCTTCCTACATACAGTCAATCCAATTACTTGGCAGTGACAAAGGTACCATTTCTGCCAATGGCTATCTTGATGTTAAGGCAGGTCTGACACTGGATTGATCACCCAGGATGGATGAATTATTAAAGATAGCACCCTTCTTGTCTTTGGTGAAACTGAAGGTTGTGCACAGGTATGGACAGTATAAAGTTTGAATATTGGTAATACATTATTGCTCAGATGTTTTCTTAAAGGCAAGCTGGTTACTACAAATGTGGAGGGACAGTGTTTGTGATGCAAGCCTTTTTTTGTGGTAACCAACTCTCCAGTGATTTGTTGTTGTATTGAATTTGCTATTAATTAAATGGACAAGTAGAGTGTTTCATTGGAGCATGAAAGATTCACCACTTAATGTAATATTGATTCTCTTTAGATAGAAACCGGCATAAAATACACTCTTGGGATTTCTTCAGTTACAGCCTTCCTTACTCAGTTTTACTCCATCAAAATTCAAGTGATTGCCACAGACTGTCTCATCTAAGAAATTGGATTATGTTCAAATTAAAATTATTTTCACTATGCTTATGTTGCTAAGAAATATGCAGTAATCATATTTGTACCACAATTTTTAGAGTAACCTCAGGAAACCACAAATGAAGACCCTTAGCATGGCCAAGAGAAAAGCTTAACCACATTTGATAGCACTATCTAAACAGACTTGACAATTCAAGAACACAGCTATTTTGATACATCTGGGCAATAAAACATTCTTAACAAAACTGGAATTGTTTTATTTCTAAGTATACCCTTGGAGGTAAGTACAGGACAAGAACTGCTGAATGGCTAGCTTCAAGAAGTATGCACGTTCATGTAATAGTCATGGGAAAATGTAAACACACATGCTTCCAGGTGAAAACCTCCAGTAAAACAAGAAGCAACCTCAAGTATGCTTGAACCTCTCATTCTCCTTAGCATCATTTACAAAGGTGGCATTTTTGTTCTGATGTCTAACATTCAGTCAGAGGTTTTAATTCAAGTTCTAAATGTGCCGGTATCATTTTGTGCCCCCTCCCCTCATACACACAAAGAAAATGCATGTACTTTTTCTATGCAGGGAGTCTGCAACTGACAGTCCAGTTAACACATCTCCTGGTGTTTGTGCTTTATAGAAGAAGGAAAGAGAGTCCTGTTATCCTGGGGCAGTGTTGCAGCTCCAGATGGAGTGTGCTCAAGAGATGTAGGAAACAATTTTTTCTCTTAGAAATACTTTTAAGTTCTTTTAAGATATATATATATATATATATATATATATATATATATATATATATGTTTTGATATATATATATGATTTTGGACTATTTCAAACCAATGTACATTTTCTTTTTGAAATATACCAGGCATGTCAAAAGTATGCAGAAATCCATGACCTTTCTTTGTTCCCAGTACAGCTAATCAAGAATTTATAAATTGGTCACAGAAATGTAGAGATAAAGACTCTGCCTGTAGCATTTTAAGGAAAACTGATTTTTCATTATTTTGTTTGTTTTTGAGTTTTCAGTCTCTACAATCTTTAAGCCTGAAGTTGTGTTGATGATTCACTGAAGTTCAATGTTGGGGAAAAAAAAATCTTAATGATGTTCTTAAAAGGCTTCTTCACCTTTCAGTCATCACGTTCTTCTTTTTCGTACTGTGAGAGGTAGGATCAGCACCAACCATAGTTAATATGATTGCAGGCTCTGAGAAACCCTTGAAAACAAGCCATTTTGGAAGAAATGGAGAAGAAAAATTTAAGCCAGCAATAAATGGAGAGGCTACCCCTAAGCTGATGGGAAACATGGAAGTGACAGGAAACACAGAACTTCATTTCCATTTGAAACCTCTTCAAAAAAGAAAAACATGGAATGGGCTATAGAGAAGCCTCAGTTAGAAGGAGCACTTGCTTTATTTGAGCAGGACCCAGGTTCACTTCCTAGTTCCTACACAGCAGCTCACACCTGCCGGTAACTCCCCTTGAAGGGGCACCAATGTCCTCTGGCCTTCTTAGACACTAAGTATCAATATGGTGCACAGAAGTTCACGCAGAAACTCACCCTCACACATAAAGATTGAAAGAAATAAATCACATAAAAGGAAAAAGAAAAAAATGGAAAGTTCTATTTGGAAAGAAAATTTATAAGAGCCATTAAAATTATTTCAACAGAAACCACTGAAAATTGTATTGTATTTACCACATCATCTTCTCAAAAGAAATACCTTAGCTAAAGATAAAAAAAATTACACTTATGTGAATATTTCACATATCCCTGTGCTTTCAAGCTTATGCTAAAAATAGAATCCTACCAGCTAATACCACATTTAACAACCAATCTATGTTTAGTAAAAAATATACAACCAGTTATTCAAAGAAGAATCTCCCAATTTTAACATTTTTATCTTCCTTCACTTTTGTGTTGTTTTTCTGTTTTAAATAAATGTAACTCATATTTTAATTGCACGTTGTCAACATTAGCGTTTATATCTCCCTTTTGAAATGCAAAAGTTAAAATCAAGTGACTAGTGCATTTTTCTCCAAAATATAAATAATTTAGGGAAGTATTAGGGTTTTACAGCTGTTTAGGAAAATCCTAGTATTTCCCAAAATAGCCCCTTGCACAAACATTTGAGAAGTTGAAATTGGATCTGCTGTAAGAGCCAGGTTGCTGCTGGTGGGCTGTGTTTTTTATGAGCCCAAATCAGAGGCAAGCGGAGCTGAGGAGAGTGAGTGACTGTTAAGTGCCACAAACCCAGCTGGGAGAGCCATGTCTCCAGCCAAGAAGGAAAGAATATTTAAATTTTTTAACTAGGTCCTTCTGGGATATTGAAATAAGCTCAGAAATACAAATCTTAATAGGCTTCTAAAACAGCATTCTCCCTGTGTATTTTTCAAGTCAACCTGGCAGCTTTTAATTCTAATTTTTGTCAATAAAATTGTTAGGGCTGTAAAGAAGAGACAAAATAATTATGCACCATCATTAGAAATGAATAGATAGTCCTGCATTGGCTTAATTTGGGTCACATTGCCAAAGGCCCCACATCAGCTACCACTTACTTGAAGTTCTTGATTCATTGTCCAAGTACACACATGCACATACAAAACAAACAAAAAAACAAAAAACTACAAGGAAAACTAGAGAGCCCTATTACAATTTTCCTTGTGGTATAACATTTGTTGATTGAAATATTAATTTGTTGTTATCTTTGATGACTCTCTGCTATCTGTCTAAGTGTGGAAACTCCTGGATTGGAGTCATCAGCACATTGACAGGATGATTTTTCTCCAATAAACCCTAGAAACATCCAGTGATAAGGGCAAGTCCCTGCAAGGAAATTAATTCCCTGCAAAGGGCTCCAGCAGGCTTTTGTTCTGACCATCTCTACACAGTCTGTGTGGCTCGAACATCTCATGTTAGTTGTCTGCGTCCATAGAGGTAACATCTTATACTGATTTTTTTTTTTTCTATGACACCTAAGGGACAACATAAAGACATCTCATGTTGTGGCTTAGTATGTTTCAAATTGTCACTACTGCCATGATCTGTTGATCAAATGATTACGAAAGTCATTCTTATTCAAAGGAAGCAGAATTGCATCTCCGGATGGAAGCCAGGCAAAGGAGAGACAGGAGAAACTGTTGCAGTGATCTCTGGAAAATGTTTTCTGTCATAATGCAGAGTGGCCTGCAGTGGGAATACTACTGGCTGGACATTCCTTACAAGCGATGTTCTCAGAGAGCTAGCACAGCATGTATATGCAGCAATGCTTAACTTACTACACAGAGTTCCGATAGAGGTTTACATACTCCTAGTGTAAGAATATAAACGTAGAAAATAGCAAAAGGGCTTGCTAACATATAGCTTTGTCCTTCTAACATCATTTCCAGTTAAATGCATATGAAATCTAACAATCACAACAAAAATGCTTTTGATTCTTCTTATTGTTTATGTTTTTAACTACAAAATGGGAAGGCAAGTGCCTCCAACTATTTAAACCAAATATTTAAAGGAAATGGCAGAATTTTCTAAAACTAATTTGCAGACGTTATCTTTACTGTGTGGCCCAGAACATACCATTTCTATAAAGGAACAGAGGTATTATCCCGATGAACAATTTTTTTTTTAAATTACTAATACTCCAGAATTAGACTGATGAGACAGCTCAGTGCATAAAAGCACTTGCCACCAAGCCTGATGCCAACAGTTTGGTTCCACAGAAGGGGGAAGGTGAGAACCAACTCCTTAAAACTGACTCATGACAGCTACACATGTGCCTTTGTACACACATGTGGATGAACTCACACACTAAATAAAAAATGTGAAACACTATTCAAAAAAGCTACTCAAAATTATCTAATTCCTGAAGTACTTAACTTTGCCTAATACATACAGTTTTAATATCCAGAAATATTTAAAAACAATTTCAAGCTATATATGGTGTGTTCATGAGTCTCTGTGTGTGCATGTGTATGAGTGTGTGTGTGTGTGTGTGTGCTAGAAAACAATTGTTGCTAATATGTCCAAAAGGAGACAGGGGGCAAAAGATCCCCAAGTTACTTTTGATGTGATGAAAGTGACAGATGTGCCCAGTCAAAGCCTGGTCTAATAGCCTCCTGAGCTATGACTTCAGTAGAATATTATTGTCCTCTGAAGTATATAAGTGGCAATATCAATGTTGCCACCTAAAAATACGTAAATATATTTAATGGGCAGATACAACAATGTATTTAAATGTGCAGGTATAGTATTGTGGCCTGAAAATTAAATAACATATATTAATTTACCTTGTCTACCTAGAAATAAAATTTGCCCAATGTGTCTTCATTTATATGTCAATTTAGACTTAACTCTATTAACTGAAATTCTCAGGAAAGAGAAAACATGGATAAATTGATAATTATATAAGGCTCACTGACCAATTAGATCTTTTGTCATTGTAGAATTGGAATGCTCCAGATCTGAGACCAAATTACCTTGAGTCATCATAGTCCTTTTAATAGACTTTTAAAGAATTATGACCTAACCTTCAGGTAAAACCTCTGAAAGGCTTTCTTAACCTACCATTCCAAGAGATAAGCATGTCATCAGTATAATTTCCCGTATTATGCTCTAATCCATGCCTTGATGCATAATTTTCTTTTATTTTGTGATTATAAAAGTTTGTATAGCCTGCACCATGATGGAACATATAATCATATCTGGCAAACTGAATCTGTGTTCCAGGTCATGGTTACTCATATTTACCCCAGAATAAACTCTCCTAACTCCTTTAACATGGAAGCAATACTTTTCTTGAAGTATTTCTCTGAAAATTGCACAGGCTCACTTCAAATGGATGGTCCTTGATGAAATCTTACTGACTGAGTTCCCACTGGATCTGCTTATTCTGTTTTTTCCTCCTTGCAGAGAATATTCTTTTGTCCTTAAACCGTTGATTCATCCCCCCCCAGATTTTGACTGCAGAAGGCATTCACTGAGCTACTCTGCAGGGTCTCTGGCCTCCTGTGGTTTACATTCCAGTGGGAGAAACAGGAAATGGTGGTGCAGTCAGTGCCAGGACTGAGGCTGGGGACAGCATGCTTTGAAAGCGTGAGAAAAGCCAACGACCCCATTGCAAGTAGGGCAGAGTTTGGAGAGGAGTGGAGTCTTCCTGGAAGCAGCAAAGTGACTGGAGGATGGACTGACTTCATTGTGTTAATAGGAGCCAAAATCATGTTCTAGGCAGAGAGAAGAGCATACACAGAATCTCAGAGGACAGAGAGAACTTGGTCAATAAAAGAGTTTATAGAGTTCAAGGTTGACTGTATGTACTAGGAGAGACAGACAAGAGATGGAGAGGACAGAGGGAGAAGTGATTTCCATTGTCTTAAACCTGATAAGCTAGACTCTTCCAGGAAACAAGAGACTCACTCAAAGATTCAAAGAACAAAAGGATATGATGAGGGTGTTTGCATTTTAGAGAAATCATCAGAGTTAAAGAGAAGACACTGGAGAAGTCAGGAAGACTATCCAATCTCTACAAGAAGACCCTTCCTGGGAAGTTTGAGAAAAATGTTAAAAAGGCTGAGTTCTCCAAATTTAGTACCAAGAATAGGCTGAAATATTTGGTTATTGATTAAAATTGGGGAGTGAAAGGGAAAGAAAAGCCTTTGAATTCTTTTCTTGATGAAGCCCAGTTCATCTCATTTTCCTGAGTGGTACAGGCACATGCTGTAAAGTGTTTTATTTATATGTGCTGGAAGAAAATTTTTATATGTAAGCTAGGATCTTGAAACAATGTGTGGAAAACAGCTGTTTTATTTTACAATGACAGATATAAGAAAAGATCCACTGAACACTATTTGTTAGCCTAACAATAACAAAACCACCTACTCTCAAGTAAAGTACAGTCTTAGCATAGTAAATTTGTCATGATAATAGACATTTTCAAAACTAGAGAGACAAAAACTTATTTGTTCAAAAGTGGGAAATAAAGAGAATTTTACAGTATCCAAAATATGTTTCTCTTTCCACAGTCTTAATCAATGGGGACACAAAATAAATCCACATTTAATTTAAAGATGTTAATACATTTTATATTAAATTATAAATGAGAAATTTTCTATTCTTTTGCATCATCATTAAAACTGGATGACTTCTTAGCTCATTTCATTATGGAAGCTCATGCCTGGTGCTGTGGTCTAGTGAAAGGTCATGGCTGGGGACCCCATGGGGTAACAGGTAAAGCTACCACATCTGTTTAGCTAAATGAGGATACTGACAGCCTAAATCGCTAGCTTCCTACAGATAGACCAGATCTGTCTTCAGCTTCAGTCAGAGTATTCTTTTGTCATGAAGAGTAGCCAGTGAGGAAACCAGTGGCTTTGAAAGTGTAGTGTTTGAGTCATTCTGTTCAGTTCTTCCTGTGACAACCATACCACTGCTTTCACAGATCAAGGAACACCACGAAAGAAGGGGGAGAAGGGAATATAAAGGCCACATGAAACATGTCTTCTAAGCATGTCATGTCCAACACAACTCATGAATTCAGAGAAGCTGTGGTTGCCTTTTCTAGACTGAACGTGTCAGAATAGATTCTGGAGGGAACCATGGAACCATGCCTCTCACAGGAGACTTATTGGCTGTCGGTAGTTGCGACTGCTAAGGGAGAGGTCAAAACTGTCTGTTGTGATGGAGACGCTAGCTCATATCCTACCCACAGGGGCAGTCTTGGTTAAACTCAGTGAGTCATAAAACAAAACACAACAGAAAGATACGACAGTGTGATAAAGACCTGCTACAAGGAGTGGGGTATTGATAGAGATGGAGGGAGTACAAAAGGGTGGGGTGGTGAATGCGAACAGAGTTTACTACATAGTGTACAAAATTTTCAATAATTAATCTTTTATAGAGTGTTGATAGATCATCCCAGCTAGGGCATCTACAGTTGTACAAGGCAGTTTGAGAGCACAGAGAAACAGAGCCACAGTGAGGCATGGACCTTTATCTACTCTGCCATGATACATTTAGCAGATGGATGTGGTTGTTCAGAGTTTCACTAAAATGAAACACTTCTGGGAGGTAAAACTTCACTGAACAGATGGCTCAGCAGTTTTGTGTATCTAATACTATATCATAAGACCAGAGTTTAGATCTGAGCATCCACATGGGTACTTTACAAATTCCTGTAACTCCAGCTCCAAGGAATCATATGCCCTCTTCTGGTCTCTGTGGCTATCTGCACACACACACACACACACACACACACACACACACACACACACACACATACACACACACACACACACACTACTTTTTTTTTTTAAATTTCTCTGGTAAGATGATAGTGGACAACAAAAATAATTTTGAAATTGATTTTGTATTCAAAAAATATAAAATCCCTTCAACACTTTGAAGTATCAAACTCCAATCCATTTGAAATAATCAATTTAAAAGCCATCAGGCTGACTTTAATTTTAGCAGCTTTTTCATTTGGAAGGGACAACTTTCTTTGGACAGCAGGACTTTAGTAAGTCCACAGCTGGATGCTGTAAACCAGCGTTCATCTTGATTTAATGCTGCTTTAAGTTTATAAGAAAAATGTCCCTGTGTAAACAGCAGACATTTTGATTAAACACAAAAGTTCTTATTTTGGCTGTTAAATCAATAATGCAGCTGGCCTTGGAGTAGTTTACATTCTCTCAAAACTGGGCTTCAGTTCAGCTGGTACTGCACTGACATCATTTTCCAGCAAGGTCTAGCCACTCTCAGCAGTCAGGTTAGAAACATTCTTTGCAAACAAGCCCCATGATGCAGAGCACTCACACATTCATCCAGAGGGTCTCACAAATGCCGGAGCTCAAAATAGCACAGGCGGTCCAGAAATAGTGTCTCAGCAGATGGGGAATTTACTAGTGCAGACTTCTACAGTAATTGTTCAGCAGTGCTGTAAGATAAAGGTCTTGGATGATGGTATTTATTTTGTTTTGTTACCTGAAACAGGCTTTGAATTTTTTTTTATTTGTGTGTGTGTGTGTGAGAGAGAGAGAGAGAGAGAGAGAGAGAGTGAGAGAGAGAGCGAGAGAGAGAGAGAGAGAGAGAGAGAGAGAGAGAAGGACCAACTAATTTGTTACTCTAAGGCAAAGAATTAGTTTTCCTAAGTGTGATACCTGACACAACACTCCCCTTACCCCCTATCATCCCTCCTTCTTTCTCCTAGCAAGAATGCCAGGCAACACTTCTGAATACTGTTACTCTGTTCAAGGAAATATTAAATATAAGATTATATTACAAAGAATGAAACTATATTATATATAGAAAGTAAAAGATCACACCATTATTATCTGTAATAAAAGATAATTGACAGATCATAATAGACCATATGGACTTTAAGAGAATACAAATTGATGGCTTGCATATTTAGAGTTAACAAGTAGCATCCATGAAACTACTATGTGATGGAAAATGTTGGAATATATGCAGGATCATCAAATAACTCAATTTTATGTGAGAGTGCTCACTAGGATTCCTCTTCAGGAGCAAGATACCATTGTTCACTTGACTAAATAGAAGTATTGGAGAGCTCACATTTAAGAACTGACAGAGAGCCTTCTCTCTCAGAACTTCAAACCTCTCACCTGTAAAAACTCCCTGACATTAGATCCCAGGACACGTAAGATGGTATCATAGCCAGACTCTTGACAAAAGACGAAAAACATCTTCCCAAACATCTGCAGGATTTCACCAGCATTGAGGTCTGTTTTGTAGAGTAAAGAGGAAAGAACAGGCAGAAAACTGTCAATGAGAAGAATAAACACAAGTCTATATGAAAATGATTTAATATATCTACAATTTTTATACAGTATGAATGTAGATCCAGTGTGAACATAGACTAAGGATCTCAGAGCAGAATGCCACAATGAAACTGGAGAAGACTCTATGTGCTAACATGTTGATGTTGTAATTCACACTATTAGCATTGTAACCATTTTCTCAATTTACATAGTAATACTCTTAAGTTTAGTAGTTTATAATTATATATTTAATGTATTGTTTCTTTTGAGAAACAGATTGTTCAAGGCAAAGACACAGGACAAGAAGAATGGCTTAGTGGGTAAAGGTGCTTTCTTTGAAGATTTGTGACCACAGTTTGATGTCCAAGTCCTACATGGTAAAAGGAAAGGACTGTCAGAAATTCTTCTCTGACCTTCACACATGTGCTGTGGGACATAAACATCTGTATACCACACACACACACACACACACACTCCAAATAAATAAAAATAATTTTTTTGAAAAACAAATTTTCTTTAGATAAACATAAGCATTTAACTAATTATTGCCATAGTATATATCCTAATATCCAGCTTTTTTCTTGATAGTCATTAATATTTCTTAAATTTTAAGTGTTTTCTTTTTCTGTATGGATTGTGCTGACATCTTATTCGACGTGTGTGTAATGATTTACTCAACCACTCTTATTGAAAATACAGATCTTTTGTGTTTGATTATATAAATAGTTCTAAGAAAACCACTTAGACATAAATCTTAGTAAGAAGAAGATCTCATATGTCTTCAGTGAAAATAAGGTAGGGCCTTTCACTGAACTTGGAGCACATGATTTGCCTTGATGACTCATTGGCAAGCAAGCTCCAGTGATCCACCTGTCTCCAGTCTACCAGCGCTGGAGTTACAGACATGCACCACTGTATCTGGCTGCTATATTAGAGTTAGGTTACAAATGCTGGTTATTATATTTGTGAAATGGGCACTTTGACACAGTCTTCATCCATCCAGCCTCCTCATACTGTTAAGGAATTTTCACTGAAAATGCAGGGTGTGGAGCCCAGTCCAAACTGATATATCTACAACACAATTACTCTAAGGCTCGGGGATCATTTCAGAGGAGGTACCAGGAAAACTGTAAAATCCACAGGAATAGGGGAGTTTGCTGTGAGACTGAGTCTCTTAAATATGTAAGAAACTATACATATGCCATCATGGCTGCTGAAACAGGGGCTGAACAAGTATGACACTAATAGTCACATTAATGTGAATGGGTGTAGGAAGCTTCAACCATATAAGAAGAACTACAGGCAACTAATGAATGCCGAGAACAGAAGAAACAGTCTGCTTCAACTAGCTATTTATAACAAATGGTCAGCCCTGAAAGCATACACCTAAAAGTAATATTATGTGGTCTAAGCAGGTGGTATTCATGTATGTAGGAACATACACAAACAACTATGTATGTGTGTGTGCATGTGTGTGTGTGTGTGTGAGAGAGAGAGAGACATATCAAATAAAAAAGAGGTTATTGATTTGAAAGAGTCGGGGTATGCATGGGTTCAGAGGGAGAAAAGGACAGGGAAATGATATAATTGCATTGTAATCTCAACAACTTTTAAAAATATATTTTGAAAAAATAAGAATGATTGACAAAAACAATCTGAATCAGATTTCTGGCCTCAAAATGCACACATATGTACACATATGATTCTGTACATGCACATACACACAAATGTGTATTCTTTACAGAAAAATGAATTTAAAAATATGTTAACAGAATTTGAACATATTTTCAGTGACAGATATAAAATCAGTTCCCAAGGTTGTCTTAATTTACCACTAAATTGAAAATGTCTTATTTTCTCTTTAGCTCTACTCTTGACTAGAACAGATATTTCAGTTTTACAAATTTGAAATTTACACCATATTTTCTCTCATAATTGTTGTGGTTTATTTCTTTTTATTAACAATATAGAAGTTTTGTTTCTAAGTTATAAATCCTGTCCAATAGAGCAAAGAGTTTCATGGTCTCCTGCATACATTGCAGTCCAGATGCACATGAGGCCCCTGGAAGATTAATACTCAGAAGCATAAAACCTGTTTGAATTACATTTTTTTCAGCCATGGGTCTTATTTATGAATTTTGTTTGTCAATGAATTTCCTCTGTATTTTGCCAGTGCTTTGTCAAGTTTATTATTGTAACACACATTTGAGAATAACAATTTCTGTTCTTTATGTTTGAATGCTCTCTCCATGGTTGGTGCTGTAACCAAAGGTTTTATGGCTGAAATACTAGAAGTTGTGTTTTCTTCAAACAAGGCCTTGCATGATAAGGGGAGATTTCCACTTTCTCCTTTCTACTCACTGAATAGCTTATACATAGCCACAACCTAGCCTCATAAAATTGATTCACCACAGTTGTTCAGGGAACAGTTTGTATGGTCCTAGACCACATATTCCTTTGTGGAACTATGGGTGGTTAATCGAGAGAAGAAAGGATACTTTGAACCTACTGAGGACTTTGCTTGCTGCAGCCACCAGGTCGTATGTTTTGGAATCATCATATATTATTCTGACAAGAAACTGGCCTTCTTCATCCAGCTGTGCCTCTTTTCTGAAAGAAAATTAAAGTGTGACAAAGAACAAAGTTAGAATAAGAGATCTGTCAAAATCATGAGTGTGTGAATAATAGATCTATTTCTGGGACAGGATTTGTGGAGGCAAAATTGCTTAAATTGACAGTGTGTACCTAAAAACCTGGTGATTTAGGAGAGATTGCCACATGCTACACATACAAAACACATACAAAACAAAAGAATACATTCAATTATATACTAGTATTCTCATACATAATGCAATGCCCAGCACTAAATATAATCAAGAATAATGTTTGGGTTGAGAGAAATTCAGTAAATATTTATTGATTCCTTACAGGTGTTGGGCAGTGTACCAGGAACTTGGCACACAGACTGGAACCCACTTATCTTGGGACAAATACATTCTAGGAGGACAGACATGTTTAGGTGAAAATGCAGTGAGTGGATCAAGAAAGGAAGCAGGGTGCGAGAACAATGACTTCAATCTAGGTCACTGTTCAGGTAAATAAAACACAGCCTGCTGAGACTGGACCAAAGAAGGGCAAAGCATCAGGGATGACAAGGAGGTTTCTGGCCAGAGCAACTGTCATCAGTAGCTAGTTTTAAACACATTAGGTCTGAGATGCTGAGTGAACTGGTCAAATCTTCTAATATATCTTTCAAATATTATTAAACACAGTAGCTCAAATTATACACAGTTAGTGCAAGGAAATCTCAGTTATCATTTTTTAACAGTCATCAGGATTCTATAAATACATTTATTTTGATAGGATTTGGATTGCTTCTCGCACATAAGTGTCCAAGCAGAGGAGGAAGTCATCCTTCAAACACTGCTGGGTGGAGAAAGGGTTGACTAGTTAGTTCCCAGTCGGTTGTCTCCATGTGAAATTCACAGTTTTTGGAGAGCCATCTCTGACTCAATCCACTTCAGTTGAACCCCTCTACCCAGATAGCTGCAATGACAACTTCAAGGCCACCCATGGACACTCTTGACCCAGAAGCTGTCCAGTCGCTGCCGCCGCTCTGTTTATTCAAGGGAAATCTATCCATTTGTGTCATGTCTTATGCACGACTTAGCAAGGAAATAGTCCTAAAGACATTTTATGTTCATCAGAGCATATAATTTATGATTTTGCTTCAATTATACATAGCTGGGGTTCTGTTGGCCTAATATTCACAAGGCCCTCAATCCCATTTTCAGCACCAAGAAAACACAATTTCAGAGTTCAGAATTTATTAGTTGAGTGAAGTTAGACATATCACATATACATCATGAACATTGAAACTTTAGCTTTTCTAAAATGTGAAGGAGAATGTAACTCACTTCCTATGACTATATTAACACAAAATCTTGTGAGTTTATGTTCTATACCACTAAAGCTGTACATATTTATTAAGATAGAGATTCATATATTTGCATTCTCAATTATTGATATATATGTCAAATGTGGCCTTATTCTAAGTCCCAAACATGCATAACTATCAAATGAAAGAAACATAGTTCTCCAGAGTCCTTACGCCCTCTTAATAGCATGCATTGGGACAATATGGGAACATTTGAACAGATATGTACCCTTTGATAATGCGGTGCTTCAGGTTAGGTGTTCTCATTGCTGAGTGTAAGAATTCATAATGTACAGGAAAGGGAAAAAAACTAAAACTGAAATAAAAAGCTTCCCTCAGCCTGAAATAACTACTGTGAATACTATATTATGTTTTTTGCACTTGAATATATAATGCTTTCTTACTGCTGCAAATCTCACTATCTTATTTGATGGCTATGTTTTCATCTCAACAAATACTCTTGGATGTCATGACTGCATAAATTCTTATTGTTTAAATACACTGAAGTCTTGGCAGTGAGATAGAGCCTTTTTAATGTCTTCATCAAGTATAAATAATAATATTATGATGAATATTCTTGTAGCTAATTGTATTTCAGTATAGAAACAAAATAGATTCCTAGGGATAGAATTTCTGGTTTAAAGAACATGACTATGTTAATTTTGTTATTTTCCCATTAACTTTTTTATTGTGAACCAACAGTAATGTCCACATGGGAACTTAGAAAAATCTGACGTCAAATATGCATAGATGGTAATCAAGTCTACAATGAAATGCATGCTAATTCACCATAGTCACCATGCCCTATTCTTCCAAATGAATTAAATTAAGTCATATACTTTTTATAACAAGCTTAGGTTATAACACCCACCAGCCATAGTGAGGGAGAAGAGTTCACACTCCCTATGCATAAAACTGAGAAGCAGCTTTCCTCAGAGAAATCCACTAGCAAGGGCCAACCACCAACCATCCCTACACCCCTTCTAATTATTCAAACAAGTTCCTATATCTTCTCAGCATTCGTTCCTAAAATGATCCTAGAACAGGCTCCCTTGAGGGGACTAAAGTCAAAGTTAGCAGCGGTGCAGAGCAGGTGCAGAGCAAAGAGTGTTCTCTTGTGGAAATGTCATGCGGAATTCCACTGAATTATTCAGACACTTAAGCCTCTTTATTGGCATTATCTCAGAAGCCTTGAGGAATACCCAGTTTCTTGATTTCTTTTTTATTCCCTGATCCCAGAAGTTGTTTTCCACATATATTCAATGCCTCTTATGCTGTAAGCTCTTTTTCAAACATTTTAGTGTGTCAATAAAGAAAACTATCAAAAATAACAACTACTGTCACTGACCCACATTGTAGATGGCTAAAAGAGGTAATGTGAAAAATGTCAGATTCTATACTGTCATAGCACAATAAGTGTTTCAAGACAAGAAGACAAGGTAGACATAATGATAGTGGGGAAGAAGGGGAAAGCGGTGAGGCCCCACTGTTCATGGAGTGATGCTGGGGTCTTCAGAGATGATGTGCTATGTGAAACTTAAACAGGAGCAATTGCTTGTTTCACTCAATCACCCACCCTTCTAGAACCAGTTCACTCCTCTCTTCAGCTCATTCATCATCTCCCTCCAATTTCAGGGAGAAAGCTAACTAGAGAATCACAGACAAACCCCTTCCAGTTATGGTTGGTTAACAGATTAACCTGAGCAGGATCAGACATGAGCAATAAGGAAGGGGATGGACAGGCAGTACAGCCTGCAGAAGCTACTAGAAATGCCCTGTTAGTGTTCATCACTACTCCTAATTTCCTGTCAAATTCATATGGGATCAAGATTCTTGTTATCTAATGTCTTAGCCTTCATGTGGCTCAATGAAAAGGATTAATACCCTCACTTCCCAGTGTTCTTCATCACAGACCCCCAACACCATCAGTCAGTTTTCTTCTTGACAGACACCTAACAACATCAGTCAGTGTTCTTCATCAAAGATCTAACACCATCAGTTAGTAATCTTCATCACAGATTCCCCCACATCATCAGTCAGTGCTCCTCATCATAGACCCGCAAAACCATCAGTTAGTGATCTTAAAAAGGTGAATGGCTCTCCTGCTTCCATTTCTGCTAAGCATTCTCTCTGTCCTTAGTCTGGGAGGCTTTTTTCATTTAATTTAATTTTCCCTCTACTTGCTACTAGGCAACTAGCAAATGTAAGAAAATTTAGGAAACAAATATAGTAGATAGATTATATAAGCAACATACACAATTCAAATTATAGTACTTTTTAATTCTCCATCTCTTGCTTTGTTGCCCCATAATGTTTATACATTTTCCTTAAAACCAATACTGAATACACGTGCCTATATCTACTATATATAATATTTCTAACATTTGTTTTTATATGTAGCAATTCCTTAGAGCTTGAATTACCCAAATCCAGGTATAATCACCAACTTTTCTAGACACACTCCCTGTTTCAAAATCAACTTGAGCATCAACTTTGCTTTAACTTCTGCATCGCACAAAGTAGCCCTGGCAGGAAGGTCTACAGTTTTTGTTTAAAGGTAAAGGGAACCATGGTTTCTCTGGGACTTATAATTTGAAATTTCTCTAAAATTAAATATATTGGACATACTTTTATTCACTTATTTGTTTTGTTACTCTCTCTTGGATTTCTCCAAATTATGAGTCAATGACTTTCTTCACAGCATGTGCAAAATAAAAGATTCCAGAACGCCTGTATGCAGCTGTGCTGTGTCTGAAGGAATCCACTCTGGGGTTTCAGTCCATGTCTTCTGTAGAGTATGGGATAAGCATTCTCCTGCAGCCACTGGAGAGCACAGTCAGCCTTTGCCTCACACACTCCACATGCAGTGCATCTGACTGGTAAGGTACACCTGCTGAAGAGGAAATATGAGGAGGCCACCAGGAAGGAATGGGGAATGTGCAGGGGAAGAGGTGAGAGAAGACAGAAGACAAAGAGGAGGAGGAAATGTGCAGGGAGAAACAGGAGGAGCAACAGCTCAGAAGTCCCTAATCAGCATAAAATAAAACAGTCTGCACTCTGCTGATTTGCTGGTAAAATGCATGAATTATAACAGCCAAAAGCAAGCTCTGCTTCTTATATGACTTAAAATAGTTATTAAATTCTCTGACAATTATTATATAGAGTCCTATTCTAGTAACACATTATAGATAAGTGACGTTTTCCCTACAGCAATTCATTTCCTCATTTTCACTGATTTATAGTTTTTGGGATGTAAAGCCATCTTCTTATCTACTAATTACTTAAAAAAATAGGTAGCTTTATCAGAGTAATGTTTTGTGGATTGACTGAAATAATCACCATCTAAATACATATATGCACATTTTTAAACAAGGGAGTGAATTAATCATATCTACTTTCTCATAAATTTATATGCTCTATAAAAAAATCAACCTGTTCAATATAACTGTATAAGTCCATAGTTTGTGTTTATTATTATGACGATTTTGTATGACTTAAAGGAAAAAATAATCAGATAAGCAATGTGTTCAAAATGGCCATATCATTTCTCATACCTCTGTTTAGGAGCTATCCCTTGATTTCATGTATGAACACAGAAAGACTGACTTTGCTTGCTACCCTGATTTCTAGCTACAGTGCACTTACCAAGCAAGTATACTCCAAGGAAGGTCAGTACCAATAAATAAAGAAGCTTCCCATGGAAGTATGAAAAGGGAAGTTCTGAAATGGGATAGTCTGAAGTCTGTAGAAATGACATTGTATAACAAAGGTCAGCTCCCAACCTGAAGAATTTCACATTTATCAGACAGTCATTTTCACCCAACATCCCTGGAAGCTACTGATCCTGAATCACTACTGGTACACACAGATTTGGTATTGATAATAAATCCCACAAATGCCCAGGAGAGAGGGAGGGAAGTGTATTAAAAACACTGAGCTGTAGCTAGTCATTATGAAAATTAAAATGTTCCATTAGAAGCCACAGATAATAACTGCAGGCAAAATTAAAACTGCATGTGGATTTTTTTTTTTTGGTGTTTGGGGAAAATCGTTGCTATATTTTTATTATCTAAGTGCAATGATTTTAATAAGTCTCTGAACTCCCAAAGTGAGACTCCATTGTGAAGAATTTGCCCAAAGGAGAGGCAGCCCCTTTAAATCTAGAGTTAGCTTCCATTTTGGTCCTTTGTTGAAAGTTGGTTCCTGTAAGTTAATGTGTCATTCATCTATGCTCTGATGAGCGACAACTGCTCTTAGTTTTAAGCAAAACAATGCTTTCACTCTTGGGATATTTTTCTTTTCATTGTGCCTGTCCTGGCACAGGAGACTTGTCACAGCAATGGCTGAAGCTCTGAAAACCACACACAAATATCTTAAATGTGATCTTCCACAGCCTCATCAATCAGATGGATCTACTTGACCATCCACACTGTCTAGGGAGCACACGGCATCACAGCTCCCCTCAAAGCAAGCTATCTGCTCAAACTCAGGAG
This sequence comes from Phodopus roborovskii, assembly GCF_943737965.1. Lineage (NCBI taxonomy): Eukaryota > Metazoa > Chordata > Mammalia > Rodentia > Cricetidae > Phodopus > Phodopus roborovskii. Next base: position 16,073,534 of record NW_026126540.1, read on the forward strand.
GATATAACTTTCCCCAACAAATGTGAAGGCTGCTGATAAATAAAAATAACTTCAAAACATAATAATCAAAGTCATCTCTACATATGCTGAAACATTCCAGGAAAGCAGAAACAAATGAATAAGGCTATAACACACATAAATAGATGGCTAGAGTCTTTGCTAAATCAGTTCCCCCTGGAAAGGAGAATACAGGTTCTCACTGGGAGAGAGCCCGTAGTGGGATGACTAGCAATCTGTGTGCCAGTGCTTAACTCTAAATAACTATGCATTTGAGGGAGGTTCTTTAGTGTCTCTGGGTCCCTTACTTATAAAGTTACAGTAAAGAATGAATGGAGTGGATGTGACAATTTAGTGCTGTCTGGAGTCGAAAACATTAGGATATAGTAGCACAATTATGCAACTGTCCAATATAAATGAGATATTGCATTCAAAAGCGAATGGCAAGTTGCACATCCCTTCCTCAAACCTAAGTTCATCATGACATACATTTTTTACAATTTATGGCATTGGCTTTGCCCAGCATCTCACAAATTAAGGACCTATATATTCCCCATATATATGTATATGTATGGGGAATATATATTTATGTATTATATATTTATATATTTGATGGATATATGTTATACAAATGCTCTTTATTTTATTCAATTAAGAGTGTACAAAACAATTCACCTGCATATGTATGTATCATATTTATGGAGAAAGAGAGGAAATTGATACAAATGTAGGAAGGAAAGGAATGGAGACAGTGCATCCCTAGGTTTTTCCCTGAGAACAGAAAAAAGGCTAGATTCTAGTGAGGCAGGTCAAATATTAGATGAATGATACAAAGTATACTTACCAACTCACCCATGTACTAAGAAGGGAGCACAATGCTGAACATATAAAACTGTTCCTTCAGTAGCATTTGCTGTGCTATAAGAAAACTGAGAGGCAGACATTTATAGAACAAAGGGGCAGAATGAAAGGAGCCCTGTCTATAAACCCCAGCATGATTAAATAACTGAGATAATTAGTCCACAGGGTGGGATGCTGAGAGCAAATGGAATGATGCACATTGACTTCTGCCTTGACTAGAGGGCACATCCTTAGATCTTTCCATCTTTGACATAATTTATAAAGGGGAAAATGTCTTGCATTTTTCTACATACAAATGATATTGAGACCATTTTCCTACTATTTATTCTTTAATGCATAAAGAGACAAAGCAGTGAATGCAAAAGCTGCAAAGCTTCAAGTCTGCACTGTCGTCCAGGAACTGGCCTGGAGAGATTCCTCTTTATAGTGCTCATTTCCTTAAGTGTGCTTTCCTAGAGACATCTGCACAGCATCAACCCCTAACTATCACCTCCTAACATGTTGTAAGGAAACATTTGCCAGGTCCCTGATTCTGGAGGGAAAAAAAAAGAGAGAGAAAGAGAGGGAATACAAAGGACACCGCTCTTGCAAACAGCAGCCATGTTTAGTTAATGTTTGCCATTGCACCGTCTTGACTTAGAAAGCATGGGGTTCCTGGTTTCTCCTCTAATCCTCATTGTAATATGCAGAAACATGTACACCAAGATAATATGATTCTAGTATATATCTAGTGAACACAGAAAAGGAAGAAGGAATTGTAAGGAAATTAAGACTCCCCATAACTGGCCTGGGGGCTTCTGCAGATCATGAAAACCAAACAATCAAAAATCTATGGCTTCCCTTATCATACATATGCCATGTTATTCCTAAAGTGGTCTGGGGTCTAGAAGACCCCATTCAGGCAGCTCACCAGGAGCTGTGTGAGGGGCTTCACAGTTAGGCATTTAGTTTCAAGCAAACATATATAGTGTGTCTTCCTCTGGCTTTCGGGCTACCTGGAAGAATTTCCTACAGAAAAGATCTTATTAATAATGCAGAACTAGTTTACTTATTTTTTTAGTTTTTAAAGGAACTTGTTTAATTTTTTTCAGAGGTTGTTTTTTAATAAGACAATAAATATGTTGTATTCAGATTAGGTAACTACTTTGGGTAAATTTATCTAGAAGCATAAAATCTGGTATCAAAGGAGTGGCTCTGAAGTAACTTGTGACTTTTCAGCTTCCTACACATAATGTTCCACAGCCATTTAATTTCTTCAAACTACAACTTCATAGTGAAAAAAAGAAAAGACAACAATGACAAACAGGTTAAGCTATAAAGACATTTTCTTCTTCAAATAGATGCTGAAGCACTCAGCTGAAAATACAAAGAGGAAACAGCCCTAGAAAGTTTAAGTAGCTTTAGAATATAAAGTGCCATTCATATTTAAAAACACATGGCCTTTTTCCTACTTGAACTCAAGTATAGAACGGTGTAGAAATTTAACTCATCCCAAAATGAATGTGAAAAATCCATAAAACATGGCAAATTATGATGATGCCCTAGTTTGCTTGCTTTAATTTGCTTTGATAAAAATCAGTATTAAGAGCATATGCAAACTTTAGAAACAGCAAAATGTATTAGGGACATGGGAATGGCTTAGAGAATTGCAATGGAGATAGCACAGTAAAATAATCATCTTCCTACAGTCTGCAGAACACAGAGGATGAGCGTAAGGCAGACACAGAACCTGTCAAAAGAGTTATTTGAGTGGCAGGAGAGGGAAGATGATAAGGACCAAGAGGAAAGAAGAAAGGGCAAGAGATAATCCAAAACAAATTAGAGCAGCCAGTACATGATAGAATGAGCCAGTGCATGATAGAATGAAGGGGGAAAAAATGAGGAATGATTTGAGGACTTAAACAAAAGTAAGTGAAGACATTTTGGTTGGAATTGAATGCAGACACAATGAGCTATTGTTCTTGGTATTTTGTTTGGGTATAAAGTGCTAGGCAAGCTCCTTAGTATTCAGCCAAACCCTTGACCCAGGCTACTGTTATTCAAAAGGAGCTTCACATCTTTCAGGTGTACTGCCCCAGAAAGAAGCTGAAAAACCCAGTTCACAGGGTGAAATGGAAAATAATACATGCCATTACTTTGGCAGCTACTTAAGAATGATATTAAGCATGTTTACAGACAATATTGAATGTATGCAGAAACCAAACAGTTATTAATTTTCCCCTATATAACTAAGACTTGGAAAGTTTAAGCAGGTTAAGAAGCCATGTATCTACTGTATTTTTTTTTAAATTGCTTGTTTGGGCCCTAATATTAATTCACAATTAGCAAATTCAACTACTATATGCGTATCAAACTTGAAGCTCAGTACATGCTATCCAACAGTCAAAGCCATATCCTTATTTGAGTGACAGACAGGAAAGGGTTTCTTTCTTTTTTATGATTAAGACTAAAAATATCCTGATATCTCTAGACTTTTTCAAGGCAAGAATGACATCATTTGCTTTTCTATCCTCAGAGCCTGAAATGTTAAACTATGTTCATTAAAGATAAGCTTAAAAATAAACAAAAAAGAAGAAGAGCCAATGAATGAAGACATATGCAGCAACTTGAGCAAAGCCATACAAAAACACATGGAAAGTGACTGACAGCACATTGACAACAGCATCTGTTATCTAAAGCGATATTACATGATTATAGAACTTATAGTTTTCATACCAATATTTGAATTTATTTGCTTATCTCTAATTTCTCAGAAAATCGGTATAAGGTAATCAATACTCTGGCCTGTTCATCTGTGGGCAAATATGTAGAATTTTCTTAAAGGTGTCTTGTGAGTGTGTGTGGGTGTGTGCGTGTGTGGTTGTGTTTTGTAGTATGTTGGATCCTACCCCTGAGTTACGTCTGTCATTTGTCTTCAATAGACTTTTAATCATCTTAGAATTTCCAACCATTTGAAGCCATCTTTAGAATCTGTATATTTGCCAGGGTAGGCAGAGACTTTCAGATCTCACTGGCATGATGCAATTATCAGGTTAACCAGGGTTGATGCCAGTATAACAGAGGCAGACCTATTACACATTTAGAAGATATTTTAATACATGAACGATGGATATTTTCTATCATCACTTAGGAACCATGGCTTCTTTAAGAGGATCATCTGAAAATTCAAAACAATTTACAAAACAAGATCTGAAGCATACTTGGGAGCAGGGTGTGTCTCTCACTATTTTATGTTACTATGTAGATTGGAAGTGGGTGAGGACATTGAATTCAGAACATTGGATGTTCCCTGGTCCACAAGGTAACAATGAAGTTTATATGGCTATATTTGAACAATTATACAGATACATCCACAACCATTTACATGACTACATTTGAGCAGTTATACAGGTATATCCACAATGACCTGTAGCTGGTCTTGGGCACAGATACTAAACTTTTTCTGTCTGTCCCTTTAAGAGATTCCTGGGCTTTGGTTTTGGGCAATTTTTCTTTTTCCTGAAGAGAGAAGGCAAAGTGCTTGTGAAATGGTGATGCTGTTGATAAAATGTGGACACTGAGTTTCCAAGGAGGTATTTTTCTGCTCATAGCCATCCAGAATTTTCTGTCTGGAATGTGTTACAGTTTTATTTGTCATTAAGTTTTGGTTTCCTTTCTAATAAAGAATGGATGTCCACTTCCTACTATACTAAAATAATATTACATGACACATTTTGAATATTCATTTAGACAATTTTTAACAGACCAATGAAGGTAGAAAAAGTTGGATTCTTATAGGGGCAAAAAGATAAAAAGTTCTCATACACAATGAGTTTTCCATAGAGTTAAAACTGAAAACATCTTGGACAATGGCTTCAGTGAGTGCACAGGAGTGGGAAGGGAGGAGAGGGGAGGGGAGGAGGCAACTTCATGGCAATAGCCTTCTCTCACCCTCAGTAAACATCTGCTGATTAGGCAAATGCTCTTCCAGGAAGCATTCAGCAACCTCTGGGGAAACCAAACAGGGTAGCAAGGAACAGTTTTTGTTTCTTAGGTACAGGAAGCCAAGCCAGACTCCACAGCACATACACAAAACTGCTCCCATGATACTCTTGAGGGATGCCTTCCAAAAAAGAGAAAACAAGCAATTGTGGGGCCAACACTGGTTCTATTCCTCTATTACAAGGGCACCATCCTTAGAGTAATTCCAGAGGAAAACCATCCATATAACCTGGCTCATATTTACCAGAAGTGTTTTTAGATGATTGGAATTATTATTACTTGACCAATTAAAGAATATTGTTCAAGCATACTTCAAGGTGAGTACACATGTCTGTCGTCCAGGCATGTGAGAGGCAGAGTCAGAAAGACTGTTGTTACAATAAGGTCAGCCTCAACTACATAGTAATTTCCACTCATTCAAAATTATATTCCAAGAACCAGTCTCCTGTGTGTGTGTGTGTGTGTGTGTGTGTGTGTGTGTGTGTGTGTGTGTACAAATTACTTGAACTATTTTCAGCCACCACTTGGAAGTTAAGTTTTCATCAATAGAATTTATGTATGTTTAGATCATAATCACCGTGCACAAATATCTTGATAACTTAATTTTTTGATCTCTACATTTACTAATTACCCACATTGATGTGTATTCTAAGTTTTATTAAACTTCCATAGTGGTTATTAAATTTGCACAGTGATTATTGTTGTACCCTTGGAATTGTAAACACATCCATTGTTAAAGTTTATCTACCATGAACTTTGCGGACTCCACTTCTAAAGATGAAGGCTAATACATGGGGGTGAGCTGTTGCCTTCATTCATTCACAAAGAAAGTGGTTTGTATGCATCTACACTATAAGGATTTTTTCTTGGTGTCTGCCCTGGTATCTGTCTTCACAGAAAGTCAAAACTTTGAAAGAATGAATAAAGTTGAAAGAGAATTACAATCCCAAATTGACCTTAATTTAACTGCCTCACCTAGACTTCTTCTTTTTTTTTTTTTTTTAAAATAGGATGCAGATGTGCCCTGCAAATAATGTAAATGTGGTCAACATGAAAGGCTTCTGGAGCATCAGTTAAAAGTTCATAGCCAAGAGAGCTGGAGGAAAGTGCTGTGCTCTAGGGCCTACATTGTAGACCTGGTCATTTCTATGGAAACAGATAATTACAGTAAAATCACCATCCTATTACTGAATAATAAAGCCTGTTGAAATTGATTGGTAATAAAATTGTGCTGAGAAAAATAGCAAGGGCTCCTGTGCCATCAGTGAGTACATAAACTTAATTAATAGAAATGGGTTCCCTTCTTGCCCTTCTTAGTCTTCACCACTATCCTTGACCAGTTAGAATGTGATAATGCCTACCTGTGATTTTAGTATTGTTAGTTGGTAGCAACACTCAGCTGTATAAGAGTTAAATGCGAGTTTCAACAAGGGAGAGAGGGAAAGATAATTCAGAGAGATTGCAATGCTCCTCTGGGCATGGTGATGCATTCCTCTAATGCCAGTACTCGGAGAGGCCTAGAAGATTGGCAGTTCCAGGACAGCCCACGTTGTGTATAGGGAAATCCTGCCTCAAAAATCTAAATGTCATTCAGGTTGCTTAGTGGTATCGTATTTGCCTGTCACGCACAAGACTCTGACTTCAGTCCCCAGAAAACCCTTACCCGCAGCGAGACCCATAAAAGCTTAAGAAGTGACCAGCGTCTTAAAATCTCAGATAAGTGTATTTTCCAGTCCCATCTCTGTGTACCAGGCTCAAAGCTCTACAGAAACGAGGGTGCCCTGCTAGGAGAACACACAGCAAAACAGGGGTGATTTGGGGGGAAGTTATAGGGGAGAGGTTCCTTTATTAAATACATGTTTCACATAAGTTACTGGAGAAATAATTTCTGAATGTACTGAAGCATACCCAAATAATTTTTAACCAGATTATGTGTACCAGGTGTGTAACTCTCAGAGGAGCTCAAGTCTTCTGTTCGTTTCCTGCTTCTGGTCCCAAGACCTTGCCATGGCCCCTGCATGGGAGCTGACCAACCCTCAGAACCTGGCCTGGGAGCCACAGCGCTCTGGCAGGGAGTTCCCACGCTCAGTCTGGGTGAAGAGGCCACAGTGACCCCAGGGGGCCACGCCCCGGCCTACCCTCCTCTCCTGGTCCAGGCTCCAGAGCGTGGGAGCGGAGACCGGAGGATGCGCACCACGACCCTGCAGGGAGCAGCTAGGGAAGCAGGCTTGGGCGCGGTGCCAACGCGCGGCCCTGGGAGCAGGGCTGTTCACTTACTTGATGTCTTCCCACACCTCAGGACCATAATTGCGGATCACCAGCAGCTCCAGGGCATGGTTCACGAATCCGTACTGCAGGGCAGGGAGAGACTGCGCTCAGTGACCTGCTCCTTTCCAGCGTGTTGCCCACCCCGCTCCGCTGGTCTGACAATCTCCCTCTGACTGCGCTTTCGGGGTACCCTACCCTAAAAGGGGAGATACCCCGGATATCAGATTCTCAGCCCCCACCGCTCCCCTCCCCCATTTTCTCACCGTTGCTCACCTGTCACCATGGTATAACAGGGACAGCGAAGGGACCTGAGCCCTGAGCCTCCCACCTGACCGGCTTGCAGAATTGAGAATCGCCCAAAGTCCGAGACTGTCATTGAGCGATGGGGACCCATTCGGGACCCACAGACTTGAAGCGCTCCAGCAGATCATTTGTCCCCACCTCCCACCAAAGGCGCTGTTCCCTGCACCCTTCCGCTCTGATGCCCCGGGCTTTCTCTTGCAACGCAGTCCGATCTCTTGTTAGTTAAGGTCCACCCAGGCTAGATGTGAGGTTCCCGCTGACCAACCTGACAACACTCACCATGGTGTCTGCGCCTAGAGCCCGGGAAGCAGCCTTGGTGCAGGGGTATCGCGGAAGAGACCCAGACAGCGACTATAGCGGCGACAGCGCACCCAGACCAGCGCAGAGCTGTAGCTAGAGCATCAGCCTGAGCCAGCCCTGATTGCCACCTCTTCCCAGCCAATGAAGAGTAGAGCCACAGGAGGCCGGTCGCTGCTTCTTCCCATATCTTAACCAATCAGAGACAGCGGGGGGAATTCAGCCAGGCTCAGAGCTACTAGGCTCCAGCCTTTTCCCGCCCTAGTTTGGTCCTTCATTTGAGGCCTTAAGGAAGGTGGAGCAGAGCGAGCTGCACTCCTCCCAGTAGTGGATGGGGCCATTGTGGCCCAAGTACAAGTGTTCTAATCCAGAAGTCTCCTCTCTAGCTTGCTCTCTAGCTTGCTTGTGGTGTGTGTGTGTGTGTGTGTGTGTGTGTGTGTGTGTGTGTGTGTGTGTGTGTCCAGTGGTGATCAGCATCATGTTGATTGTAGTTGTGCAGATAAATGTTTCCTCTGTGGCTTTACCTTACAGCAGCTGACAAACATATAGCTAATCCTATAGAACTAAACATACTTTTCTTTTAGCCAATAATTAAGTGTACAAACCAAGATGTTCTGTAATATGTAAGAGGGTTAACAAGTGTATTAGACTTTCTGTGATTGAGAAAAAAATACCTGACATTACCAGTGGAATTCCTTTTGGCCTGTGGTTTCAGTGCTTCATCATCCCTGGCTCCCATTGCTTTGGGGCTTGTGGGTAGGTACAACTCAGTGGTGACTAAGCAAGTGGCAGAGGCTATGCAGTTCAAGATAGAAACACACAGTTAGTAAGCCTTGGAGAAGATGTAGCTCCCAAAGACATCCACCGTGGTCTACTTCCTCACTAGGCTCAAATTCCTACAACTTCAATAAGTTTTCCAAATGATGCTAACACCCGTGGACTAAGATTTTAGTACCTGGGCTTCTTGTGGGATAGCTCCTGTGGAAACATAACTGGAAAACATCTCTGTCCTTTTGTGACATTCACAGGAAACATGGTATTCCAAACCAGAAGTTAGGATTCCAGAAATTTTAACTGTCTAGAATTTTCCCATGCTCCTGTCCTAAAAAATAATATGAATAGATGGACATGGGGCAGTACAAAATATGTGGACTTAATTAATCTCCCTTCAGTTCATCTTCTAATATGCAGATGAGTTACTTAATGGTGGAAACCTCATTAGGCACAAGGAACAAGAGCAGATATATTTGTGGATTAGAGGTGGCTGTTGTAGGTGTATGGTATTCAGTGAGTATTGGCAAGGGTCAAAGTACAGCCATCAGTCTCATGTACACCCAAGAATCTTTGTTGACAATTAAATCTGTCTGAATCACCTCAATATGGAGATGGGGAATGTCAAAGCAAGACCATTACACTACCACCCTCACCCAAACATTGGCTAAAGAATGGGTGATAAGGAAATAAGACACAAGACATCCGACAACTGAAAAACTTCCATCAAGGATGCTATGATTAAACAAATGGGTCTTTCAAACTTTATACAACTATTATATCCAACTTTATACAACTATTTAAATATAAAACCATTTTTAAAACTTTTAAAACTGAACACTATACAACTAACTATGAAAGGCATGAGCATGACTAGCTTGTCAATGATAAAGACATAGGCTATACAAAAGCCAGGAATAAGATCATGCTCAATTAGTACCCAATTATATAGAATGGGGAATACCATGGGTCAGATGAGCATTGCCTGTTACACACACCATACGAGCATAATCTACTGGGAGAAACTTTAGAAACCATCTATGTCCAATGATGTTCCAATGACTGGAGGGCACAAGCACCCACCTATTCTGTTGTATGGCAGGTTCCTCCAGATCAAAACATTTCTCAGGAGGGAAGGGGAGACGCATGAGACGCTGAAAGCAAATGAGAAATTAGGAAAGATTGAAGAAGGCCCTGACATAGCTTTACTGAAACAGTAAAAAAACTGCAAGAGGAGACCAATCTGACCATATCAGCTGTCTATATAAAATATCCCTTGGATTTATTTTAAGTCTGTAAAACTTTCCCTAATGTATAAATGTTATCTCAAAATTTAAACTTTCTATTTTGGCACTAATAATCAAATGCAGTACTAACTAATTCTAATCTTAGGTTTCATGTAGCTTTCTGTTCATGATTTCAGGCTTTTTTTTTTTAATTATATCACTGCCTGAATTCTTTGGATATTAAACATTCCCCATGTGAGAAAATTTTATGAAGGAGTTAGGAGAATGATAGTCATAGGATTCCTGTTCTTTGGCCTAACTATGAACTTCTCTGAACCCCAGTTTCCTCTTCTAAATATAAGACAATCCAGGATACTTAATGCAACAATATTTTTAAAGAACATATAGCACCTAACACATGGCAAACTCACACCAAATATGAGCTTTATAATCCATTTAGGCAATGTGATTTTTAAAAATACAAACACTTATTGTTCACACATGTTGCATTTCATTTAAAACAACTGCTTGAATGTCACACCAGCATTATAGAGTGTATATGAGCCAGATTCCTGGTCCTTTCATTTATTCTCCCATGAGCTCAACAGATAGTAGTCAATGTCAACAGAACAAAATGGTTGCAAGCATGTGTTATTCCATTAATCCATGTGAAGAAAAAGAGTCTGTTCTGGTTTCTCTATTAACTCATTATCTTGCAAATTAAATATAATCAGTTCATGGAAGTGTTCTTATTTCTTTTTTCTTTGAAATGGGTTACTTTCACTTATTTATTCTTGCCAAGAGATTATTTGAAATGTCCATAAATAATTGATCTTCAAGAGCAGACTTGCCTTTAGGCATATTGTGATAATCAGTGGTTTCTTCCATCTGAGTCAAGGTAGAACTAACTTCAGGGAAGCAAGAAGATTCTCATGTAGAAAAATGACATAGTTGACAAAAATGAATTGGGCAATACTGAGTACTGAGCCCACACATAGTATAGGAGACAGAATAAGACCCCCTATTCTGACAAAATGTCTACATCTTCACCTCCACAGTCTATTAACTTATCAAATGACAGCAAAAAGGACATAGAACATATGACTATGCCAAGAACACCAATTTTGTTTGTTGTAGCAGTAATAGGACAGTAAAACAATTTGCCAATTATTTGTTTCTGAAACAAATTCTGACGTATTTCTGACAGCATACATGAACTGAATGTATGAATCCCTCTAAAATTTATATACTAAAGGGATAAGGTCCAATATAATGATATTTGGGGCCTTTGATGAATAATTTGATTGGAAGGAAGACATGAAAGTAGGGCTTAGAAGATGTGGCAGAAGTTTGTGTAAGACAAGAATGGCTAAGGTTTCTCTTCACTCTGTGAAGAGATGAGCACACAGGTGTATTAGTGGCCTTTCTGTTACTGTATTGTAATCAAGACAATTGATAGAAGTATGAATTAATATGGGCTTATGGTGGCAAACTGAGAGCCCACAATGGCAGAGGAAGCATGGCAGGAAGCAGCTGGACCAGGAAGCTGACAGATCACGTTTTCAATCAAAACTTGAAGCAGAAAGGGTGAACTGAAAGCGAGTCAAGGCTATAAACTCTCAAAGCCTGCCCCCAGTGATGTATTTCCTACAATGAGAATGCATTATCCTGTAACATCCTCAAACAGTGTCACCAATCAGGGAACCAAATGTTCAAAAATGTAAGCCTGTGGTGGATATTTCTTAAACCAGAAGCACATTGGGTCAGGAAATGGGTCCTCACTAAGAACTAAATTTGCAAACCTTAAGAATAGTGAGAAATAAAATGTCTACATATTATGTTTATATGATTTTGTAGCAGCAATCTAAGCTGCCTAAGACCAATACTCATATTATATTCAAACTATATCTTACAGAAATGCCAATAGCATCAGAAATTCTTCACATGTATATCTCTTATGACTGTATTAAATTCCTGGTCTCATTTGTGTTTTGTTGAGTAAGTGCCCACACTAATTTAGAAGCATATGTCTACTACAACCACTCCTATCATAAACAAAGTTGTTTTTGTTTTGTTTTTATTTGTTGATGTTGTTGTTATTGGTGGTGGTGGGCTTTTTTTTTTTTTTTTTTTTTTAGGTTTGTGTGTCTTCCTGGGATAATCAGAGAATTTTTTGATTTCTCCATCATAGTTCTACATGACAATAGACAGAAATGAACCATGGCTATCTTAAACAGAAGAAACCAAAATAAAATAAAACAACTAATATTATTAGGGAGCTTACAAAAGTGTATGGTAGCCAGAAAAGAATGAGAGAAGCATAAACTGCATGTAAATTCTACTTATCTCTAAGGAAAGTGTTATGAAATAAAGAAATCAGGTCAACATGCTATATTGATTACAAGAGGGAGTGACGTTTTATGAGGAGACAGTTATGTTTAATAGTTACTTTTTGGCTTGGGGACTTTATAAAAACCCATTTCTTTGGGACAGTAGGTGGATTATAGAGTCAAAATATTTTCTTAATGATCCCCTCAAAGCTGGAGAAGCATTTATCAACATCAAAGTCATTTGGTGATTATCTTAGTACTCATTACTTTCCTCTCTACATATGAATGTTGAGAATATGCATAAGGAAATATTTCATCCTGAATTGAGAATTAGATTTGAGCAAGCACCAATAAGGAAGGAAAAGGATGAGAAAAAAGGAGAGGCCATGTGTAAGGTGTCCTCTCTGGGACAGGAAATCATCCTAGGGAGATGAGGCATGTTTCCAAGATAAACCTGTGAATGAAAATGAGAACTACCATTTGTTCTGTGACTCTAAAAGTTTAACTGATTATGTAAATACATATAAACAAGGATAATGAGCAACCAATTGCCATTTCTAGATGCCACATCTATCATTCCTCTTCAAGTCTATGTCTCAGCAATTAGCTAAGCACAGAGTCTACATTTATCCCTGAATATGGGTCTATGGCACTGGGAAGCATATTTATCTCTTCTAATGTAGCCTCTGCATATTGACCTTTGATTACCTTTATCAGGATCTACAGAGTCTATAAGAGTAAGCAAGATAGACATGTAAAATAATAAATTAAATTTAAAAAAAAAATGCTTTGACTCCAAAATTTAAGTTCAAGGACAAGTTACTGGGGAAAAGGATTTCTATTTTTGTTTCCACAGAAAATGAAAAGATGTGGATTCCTTCCAGACTAATGTGGTTTGATCAAGCCAGACCACCTGAAACAGAGTACGAGGTGATCCTACGTTCAAAACAGCTGGACAAAGCAGCCTTACAGACTACAGCCAGGATTTCTGAATCTTCTTCGAATCCCCCATGACAGTGCCCCTTACCAGCAGGAAGTAGTTTGGAAAGAACGACGCCCAAATTCCCAAATATTGTGTATAAATGTTTGTTTTCATTTAAATGGACTTTGTTATATAAAATAAATTTTAAAAAATTAAAAAAAAAAAAAGTAAGCAAGATAGAAAGCATCTAAGGAGAATTGATGTCCTGAGTACCACTTAATACTCCCATGGTCTAAGAAGTGGGGATACAATGAAATGGTTTCCAGGCAATACACATGGTTATGGAAATTTCAACAGCCAACCATGCTTGCCATCCACTAGGTGAGTACTCATCTGGGATAAAAGGCACTGAAATGGATTCCTGAGATTGAAAATTGATTTTATAAACTCTTGTAGAATTTGATTTAAAAAGCAGACTTCTGTGAGCCACTCAGGTTTTCATTAACATGATACATAATGGGCTTTATAATCAGTTGCTTTAATAGCCAAACCGCTTCTTGCAAGGCTTTCAAGTAAATGAATCAAATATAAGGGAACTGTCCATGTAATGCCCTGTCCTTCACACTCCTGTCTGGCTATAATAAAAAGTGAAGGACATCCAATGTCCATGAGCTTTCTGTGAGATTCTTCTAGATCCCTATGGATGCTGTATCAGCTACAAAAAAGGTTCCATAGAGTATCTCCAGTTCTTCCGTATGAGAGCCTCTTAAAATATGCCTTGTCGCACTCCCATTCTTTATTCTAAATTCCTCCTGAAAAGAAGTTACTCTCAGTGTGTAGTTAGGTAGGTGAGGCAGCCAGAGTGTAAGAGCTATTTGTTTAAAAGCATGTTTATTCTCCATTAAGCAGATGGAAAGGGGAGGGAGGAAACCCCACAGTCCCTTTTTACTCATGCTGAAGTGAATGAGAGGTGACAGTCCTGTCCACACCTGTCAGAAACAGACATGTACCCGTGTTTGCAAAGAGATAGCATTTTTTATTTCCTGTGTGTGCCTTTTCAGAGATGCCCTTCCCTTCTCATTGTAAATTCAAGTGTATATAATAGGGAGGATGCATTTTGCTCCTCAGTTGGGTGTGTTTCTTCTTTCCCTGGAGCTAATGGATTCCAGGCTGTGTGAAATAAGTGCACCAACTGACAGACAGACACAAACCAGAGAGCATATAAGTAGGTTTCCTGATTTGAGAAGAAAGAACTTCAGTCTCTTTCCGTGGAGGTTTGAAGGTGTCTTCACTGTCACCTGCTCTCAGTACTCAGTACTTACACACACACATACACACACAAATACATACATATGTGTGTGTTGTGTGTATATTACATATATGTGTATTTATGTAAGACAGAATGTGTGTGTGTGTGTGTGTGTGTGTGTGTGTGTGTGTGTGTTGTTTTAACTGCAATTCAGCCTACTCTGAACAAGGCCCATCAACTCATGATACTGTAGATCACTGAAATAATGTAGAACAATGTTTGGGAAAAAGTAACCTTCAATAAATATTTATGATACAGACTATATAGTGTAGATCACCCCAATTGTTCTCTTCCTATCATTTCACATAGTAAAGGTGGCCATTTCACTTTATCTGGACTTGAAGAAAGGAAACATGATAACTCCACAATTTAAAAGAGATTCTAAATACTCAATGAACAACAGTCCTCCTAGATATTCCTCTTGCTGACTAAGGTAGTCTGTAGTGTCAATACACCATGCTATTCTTCTAAAGATGTTTCTGCCCAAGTGGAATGATCAACAGATATATTTGATGTGTAGTTTGGCTCATCTCAAAATGATTCATGTTTTGGACACTCAGGCCTCAGTGTGGTGATGTGAGAGGTGATGGTACTCTTAAGAGGTAGGTAGTAGTGGGGGATAGATCCTTAGGGCATGGGGACTCAGTCTTGGGAAGACAAAGGAAAACCTGTAGCTGCTTCTTAGAAAGAGCTGCCTTCAAAAGAGAACTATTAGGGATTGGAGAGCTGGATCAGTAGATAAGAGTGCTCTACTAGGTGACCTGGGTTCAATTCCTATGAAAGTCATGTAATGACTGCTCACACCATTTGTAATTCCAGTCCCACGTCATCTGACTTCCTTTTCTTCACTCCCTGGGCATCAGACACATACATGATGCACAGACATTTATGCAGATAAAACACAGATACATGTAAAATAAATAAAATGTTACAAAAAGCAATCCTGGCTTCCTAACTTTTATGTGTCCTCTTATTCCTACCAACACTCCGTGTTCAACCATGAGGCCTTAGCAGAGTGGGCACTGTGTTCTTTGATCTTTAGCTTTTAAACTGAGCTAACTTTTTCTCTTCATGATGTCCACCTCAGTTGTGGTGATGATGTGAACCAAGTCTTGGAGTATTTACTTTAAGTGTACCTGGAAATTGTAGTGGGATATTCACTTTGTCTCCTTCTGTGGCACTGACCACGCCCATTGGGAGGTGGAGCCATGGGCGGAAGTGACCTGTGGAAGGAGGTCGGAGGGGGCCAGGAAAGGCTCTCTCTCTTTCTGGAGTGACTCGGACAGGAGAGGATCGGGTTGAATTTCCTGGTGTTCATCTGTCTAGGTTGTAAGTTATTTCTCCCTGAATAAACATCTATTCGGCCTATTTGTTTATCCTGATCCTTATTTACCGCAATAGGAAATATAGAGATAATTGAGAGACTGGTATTGATGAAATATAATATTTGGAGGAACAGGTTAGTAAAGCTTAGAATGCTGTATGCAGAACATTACAGAAGAGTGTGGTGGGGGTATAAAAGATGATAGAGAAAAGATGGAACATCTTAGAGACTCATCAAGTGCTTGTGAGAGAGTAATAATAGAAATATAGACAGGAAAGGACACATTGTGAGGTATGAGATGGACCTGGAATCTGACAGACAACAGATATATCTCACTTACTTGCAACTCAAATGGACTATCAAAGGTGGATGTCATGTCTGGTTTTTTCTCATAATGGGCAATTCCAACATAAACAATTATTTCTGTATTGGCTCGAGGATTCAGGGTAAATAGTTTCCAAAGTTAATAACAATGTACTGCATACCTGCTCATTGTGGGTAGCTGTTGTGAATAAATACTGCCTGAAGGCTATAGAACCATAATCACTAGAAATTGCTCCAATATTTATAAAGGTTCAGAATCCACAATTGCTATCACCATAACTTTCCACCAATCTTCATTTTTCTTTTTCTACTGTGTGTTTTTTTTTTTTTTAATCTATAATGAAGTTTTTTGCTTTGTTTTAGTTCATTCTGGTTACCTCATAATTCTTTCTACCATAAGGGAAGGCTTGGCAGTATTTCAGAGTAAATAAACATCTCAGCAGGCTTTTAGGACTTGGGCATCATGCAGGCATTTTTCTCCTAAGCAGTTTTCTTCAAACTCTTTGAGATTCACTTACAATTTCTTTTTATGGCATCATATGTTTAAAAAATTTTAAAAGCTTGAAAATTATTTCTCTCTACAGTCTTTTTAGGGAATATCTTAGATTAAGTCTTACATCTGCTATTTAAATTTTGACTTGATTTTAACTGCTATCTTTAAGACTAACACAGTGACATATCATGAAAGTAACTTCAATATGAGGGCAATGAATCTCCCTGATAATGGCAGAAGTGTGGTTTTGAGACTATCACATTTTCCCCTTTACTTAAGTTTTTGAGTTTAACAAATTCTGTCCATTTATGGAGACTTTTCTATTTTCTTATAGGAACATCAAATTTGAAGAACTGGAAATGGACAAGGAAGTAAAGTTTTACATAAAAATTATGTGGGCTGCTCACAATATATGGGCACGTGGCTAGGAAATACAAAGATTAATAACACACAGTATTTGAGGTGGTCTCTGATAAAAAATATTAAATGAGACACATCATTGGTATAATAAAAGAAACATTTAAAGGGAACAGCCCCATCACATACCAAAACATTGACTTTCTAAGATTAGAAACTGGGTACAACAAAGACTACAAGGGAATGATCGCTTCTGTGGCAAGTGTGATTCTTCTCTGTCTCTCTAAAAGACACAATGACTTTCCAAGACCTGAAAAGTCTCCCAAGCAAAGGCTGCGTGTTATTTATGATACTATAAATCTGGATTGGAAATGCTTTTTGGCCATTTTTTGTGGAATAAAGCAAACTAAAGCTGCCCTAGCTGTTTGCTTGTACCTGGCTTGCCCGTCCCCTCTTCTCTGCTGAGTAGTTTCTGTTTGGGGGAAGACATTAATAACTACCTTCTTAGCCCTCACAGGTATGATGCATTGGTCCCTCCACCCTTCAATTCTCCATGTAACTGTCCAATTCACACAAAGGGTGTTATCACCAAAGTATGTAATTGAAGTCAAACTCTTTTACAATTCAATGAAAAGTCAGGAGTTGCAGTAGTATAGAACAGTGTGACTGTTCCCCAAAGGCCTATGTGCTCAAGATTTCTCCCCCAGTTTGGCACTCTTGGTAGGTGGTGATGGGGGCTAGTGGGAGACCTGTTAGCAAAGTAAGGCATGCCCAACTGGGTAGTGAGACCCTTCCCTTTCCTCTTTTTATTCATTTAACTTTCCAGCTATGGCATGAACACGTTACAATCTTGGGCATGAACAGATGTCATCACACTTGGAAGCACTATATTGACTCAGTTATTTTGTTCATTTTTCTGACAAAACACCCAATGTATAGCACAGTCTGTTTTCCACCAAGACAGAAGCAACTGTTCAAGGGGTCACTACTGCTCACGAATATTCATTGTCATCCATGCATTTCCTGAAACTATCTTTGAGAAACACACATAATCTATCATCCATACCCTTTAATGTGCAACATGTTCCTTGTCTAGCAGCTCTAACACTGTTGCAGAGGCAGAAGGAGATGGTTTTGCTTTTCTTTTTGAATAGTTAATAGGCCCTCACGAGGAGTTCTGGGGAACCTATAACAGAGAGTTGCTCCAGGAAACCAATTTTTGATAGTATTTTTATTTAGATAAAATGCAAAAGTAATAGAAGAGTTACAGGAATTATACATGGGGCTTCCATACTTCTTTTGCTTGGATTTTGTACAGTCCCTTCATTTGCTCCAGGTGTACACAGGTGAGAGTGATCATATATCATATACACATGAGAGATAAATATAGTTTCTTCCCACTGCTTGGGTTGGAACTCAGGACCGTATACATGCTAGGCAGTTTACTCTGCTGCTGAGCTATATCTCCATCCCTAAAAGACAGTGTGGAATTATAATTAATGTGCAAGCTTCTGAGTCAGATTATTACTAACATTGTAACTTCCTAAATACACAGGTGATGAGAACGATGTCCTGCTTGATGCTTCTAATTGCCTTCAGTTCCTATTACTTTCTTTGTAATGAATTTTAGTTCCAAAGAGAGAAAGTGAGTGTTTAATGAGACACTACCAGCCTTTTAAGAAAGCCTAGAGTGTTTTAGTTGTACCCCTGGGAAACCAGAGCTAGGCAAGGGATGACTACTACTCCCAATGCCTGGAGACTAGAGAAGGTAGTAATGGACTTTAAATCGGATTTTCTTTTCAAATCCATGCATAAAAAGTAAGAACATCTATGACACTTCTAATGCTGATTCAAAAACTCGACTGTGAATCTTTCTCTTGCTTTAGTTGATCTTGTTTTAAAAACATATCCTTTTACCAAATTGAACCATGGCACTTATTTATGGGGAGAGTAAAACTGACATCACTGGCAATAAAAATTAAGCTCCTTGCCGAGACTCACTCAATAACAGAGCCCTTGCCTAACATGCACAAGCTCGATGTTCACTCCCCAGAATCACACTTACATGCACAATGATAGGGGGATAAAAAGGAGGGAAAGGAGGAAAGAAAATTAGTTCAAACCCCAGAAAAAAATGTTTAGAAATCCCCACAATGAAACCACAGTAATTTTTTCTCCATTGGTATTAGTGGTTTCTTTAGAAAATGCCATTAAGATATTTTAACCAGAATAAAAATTTCACAGATGTACACCAAATAATACAAAACTTGAATCTTAATGCATACACATACACTAAAATGGTCATCAGAAATACTTAAGAAGCTATCAAAAAAGATAAAAAAACAAGTCTCACTTTCTATTGTGAGCTAAAACATTTCCCCTTGCATTTCCTGGCTCAACATGGCAGTAGAGGATCATCTGGTCATGTATGTGTGAGAACACTTTACCACTGTGCTCCACCGCAGCTCTCTGTATGAAGACTTTAATCACATGTCACATTACCTTAATTAAATTAGGATATTATTACATTTTAACTTAGGCTATGAGTCTTTTTATTCAGAAATTTTTTGCTATTAATATGTTTTACATGGATTAATAGGAAGTAACTTTTCATTATTTAATAAAATAGGTTTTATTACATATAGACTCAAAACAGAAAAAGTATTTGTTTTATGATATATTGTGCTACAGAGAATATTTTTAATGTGAAACATGAAAATATTCTTTGATAATTGCAGTATTATTTCATATCATATTTCATCTAATGTCTAATTGCTTATTTTCTAAAAAAAAAAAAAAGGAAAGGGGGAAAGAAAGAAGAAAGAAAAGGAAGGAAATATACATACACACAAAGATGTAGCTGAAACGAAGTTGCGGGCCTATTGTGTTATATAAGCTGCGGTCAATTGAGGAAATCTAATGAGACTCAGGGTTGAAAGGCCAGAAGCTCTTAGAGAATTAAACACTATGATTTCTATTCAGAGATTTTAAAGGCGACACTACAACAAACACTCTTTTATAACCACAGAGTTGCATTGAGCACGGGCTGTAGGTGAATCCATTGCTTTATAAAGTTGAACTTAACTACAGTTGCCTGGGATATGTACAATATGCTGGATTTTAGTGCAAGTAGTGATTGTTCCAGAACAAAGCTATGTCCCCAAAAGCGACTTTTGAGGTTTGTTTGTTTCTTAAATAGAAGAAGGTTGGAGCGCTAAAGTGAACCCTTTTTTGTGTCATGTTAAGTGGGAGGCAGAGGAGCTGAGGACTTAGTCCCTGAAATTTTAACACTGCTTTTCATCTTCTGTAATCCTAAAGTCATTTCTGAGTTTCTGCAAGTCCTCAAAGGAGTCAAACACATTAGCACGTGTCTCACTAGTCTATTCCTGATGCTTTGCCTAAGAAGTTGGCATTTCCATCTTCCACATCTTTCTGCTGGAACCATGGCTTAGAATTAGGTCCTTGATGATGATAAGCATCCAGAAAGTGACAGATTCCAGGGATGTCACTAGGAAAGTTTGGTGGAAGTTCCTCCCTTGATCTCGGGGTAAACACAAAACCAGGACAGTCTTTGAGTAACCTGAAAAAAAAAATTAAAATAAAATGGAAACAATGCAGACAGAAACATTCATCAATTCGGGACAAGAAGACAACAGAAATAACAAATATTACTACAGTAGTCATATTAGGTATATTAGGTATGATTGATAAAAGGATTCTCATGAATCAATAGAGAGTCCCACGTTAAAAAAAAAAAAAAAAAAAAAAAAAGCTACAAGCTACAAAGAATTAAAACCATAGAAAATTCAACTTATACATTTGACTCATATTAAAAGGAAGATTAATTATACAATGTTGGGGATGATGTGATTTATATAGTAATGAAATTCACAAACATAAAATTACTTAAATTTTATTGATAGCAAACATCATTTTAATGTGCTTGAAAGGGGTTTCCTGTCAGGCGTAGTAGTGCCTGTAATCCCAGCACTTGGTTGGCAGAGGCAGGCAGAGCTCAGTGAGTTCAAGACTGGCTTATTGGAGGCAGTGCTTCAAGTGGCACCAGCTGGCTTCCAACTCACTATGTACCTAGGGATGACCTTGTACTTCTGAACCCCTGACCCTGTCTTCTAAATACTGGATTAGAGGCAGGCCAAATACTATTGGTTTATGTAGTTTTGTGGATTCACGCCTGGGCGTCAAGCATGCTAGGTAAGCACTGTATCAATGGGGGGCAGATCTCCAGCCCACAAATGAGCTTCAGTTGCACAGGTTGGAACTCTACCAACTGTTTGGTGCCTATTTGTATAAAGGAGCATAAACATTAGGGGACAGCAAGAGACTGACTTGGCGATATGGAAGGCTTTATGTTCTCGAAAGGTTAAATAGTACAATATTATTGTGATCTGTAGAGATCTAAGTACTTTCTGTTACCCTTGGGTTTCCAATAAAGGGAATATTTTGGATAGGACAAAATTTATAGAATAATAAAATCTATGGGCATAGAATGATTATTTTCTGGTTACATAAGTATTAGTGATATCATAACACAGGAAGTCACTGGCTCAAGTTGCCAATTGGATGTATTGGCATTGGACATACAGCCTCATTCTAGCTAGGTCAGCCCTTTACTACTTAGCTTGGTCTCTAGTCTTCCTTTAACTTTTAAAAAATAATATTTATTTATTCATATTTTATGAGTGTTTCATCTGCATGTATAGTGCATTATATATGTGCCTGGTTGGCCATGGGGCCAGAAGAGGGTGCTGGATCATCTGGAACTGAAGGTACAAAAGGTAATGAGCTACTTTGTGAGAATGAGGTACTGAATCTGAGTCCTCTTCAAGAGCAGCAACTGCTCCTAACTGCTGAGCCATCTCTCCAAACCTCTCCTTTAAGTTTTTATTTTGAGACAGAGTCTGATGAGTTTCCTAGGCTAGCCTTGAACTCATTGTTGTTCAAATTATCCCTGAACTTGATCTCATCCTGCCTCAGCCTCCCAAGTAGCTGGAATTTCAGGCCTGTGCCACTGCTCACACTAAGAGATCCTCTTGATCCTATGCGACACTTGGCTCCTGTATCAAAATGTCACCATTTGCTGCAGGTCCTCAAGAACACAAATTGAAATTGTTTAGTGTTCTGACAGGTTCCTCTGCTGAAGCCCCTTTGGTCCCTACGGCTCTGAAACAGGAGATTTATCCCTTGTCCTTGGTTGTCAGGAGTGGCTCTCAAATCCTTGACAACTTCCTGAATTACAGTTACTGTGGTTTGTTTGTTTATTTATTTATTTATGAACCCTTTGGGTCCCACCTGGTTTTTTTTTAATTAGATGACTCTGTGTAGGGACAGGGTTCCAAAAATATCTTCCAGATTAGAAGAGGGCAGGGACAGGGGACTGGAATTGGCATTTTATTAACCAAGGCCATGGGATAGTTCATCCTCCATCAATAAGGAAAGCAGGGAATGTAGGCATTAACCTTTAAAAGAGGAGGGCCTCCTGGTTATGATTCTACTCATGTGGCAAGAGCCAGTAATATGTCCATCCTGATGAGGAGAAACATAAGAACTTAGCATTTGGAGCCCCGAACCAGGCCAACCCTATATGCTTCTTCCTTTGGCTGATACTGATTCAGGCAAGTGTTGCCTGAATCTGACATCATTCTAGAAGACAAACTTGAAGGAGTCAAGGAAGCCCTCATTTCTGTAGTTTGTTGGCCAAAAGTACTATAGCCCAAGCACTCTTGGAATGTGGCTGGTGTCTGATATTAATCAGTTTAGTTGAGCATAGACACCTGTAAAATGTAATTATATTAACTCTGGGTAGCTACTGTTGTAACAGTACTGCAGGACACCAGTTGGTATCAGAATGCCCACTGATATACAGAGAAAATTAACTGACATTTTGAATAAAAAAAAATGTAGAAGATGCAATATCTGTTAAGAATTAAGGCTACAGTTATTTCCAAAGGGTAGTAAATGCCTTAAAGTAAGTTGAAGTAAGAATTCTAAAACTTGTTTCACTTCATTTTTCTATAAGATTTCCAATGCAAATGAAAGAGGACATATAAAAATGACAACTGCATCACAGTGAAAGCCATGCATTTTAGGGCCTGAATGTAATTAGTACCTGTATGTTGTAGGGCTGACGTTGATTTTCCGTGGAACACTGCAGGACTCAAATTTGTTAGCCAGAGTGACATTATTTCCAAACAGGCAGTACCGGGGCATTTTTACTCCAACCACTCCAGCAAAAACTGACCCAGAATGCAGTCCAATTCGCATCTGAAAACAAAAGAACAGTGTTCCAGGTCACTGGAAAGTCACTTCGCTCTTGGCAGTATTGTTTGAATGTCTTGTCTAGATGTTTCTAACCAGTGTAACTAACTCAATCACACTCCTCTCTTCCAGTGTGCCATCTTCTAAGGTTCATGCAAAGAGACATTACCAGGTCAGAGTCAGTGTTCATACCTGGTAACTCTGCTCCTTTGGGTGTTTGGTTTTATTTCACCTGTCTTTAACATGTGGAATAAACTTGTTCTCAGGCCTCTCAGGGTCACTGCAGCAGAATAACAAAGAACCCGTGGGAAACTCTCACAAAGCTGCTCTGGCCCTCAAATTAGAGAAAGACATTCTTTCTAGACACTAACAGGAAATACCTGAAACAGCCACAAAAAGGGGCTACCTGTAGCTCTAGATACTCAGAAACTAAAGCAGGAGGATCCACTGAACTCTAGAGCTTGAGGTCAGTTTGGCCAAGATAGGCAGACTTCAATCTCAAAATAAAAAGGTATGTGATCTAAAACAAAACATTTTGCTCTACAGTAAATTAAGCCAAACACTAGTCCTTTCTTTAAATGAGTAGCAACTGAGGAAAAGGAATTGTAAAATTGAAGTGGAAATGACAGAGAATAGAGAAAATTATAGTTGTCAGGGACTTGGATCCCTGAAGTTACACTCTATACAGTCTATCCTACTCAGGAACCTAAAATCTAGGAACATGAAACTTAGGCAATATCTAAATAGAAGACACAGTCTGAGACAGGAGTTAGAATTATGAATTCTCAGAGGAGCCTTTGGATGGAATATTTTTTCTTTATTTTTAGCCCAAGTCTCACTTAGTCCATGCTGTCCTTGAACTGGCTTTATAGCACAGGGTAGTCTTGAATGTCTGATTCTCTTGCCTCCATCTCCAAATATTGGAATTGGGATGAAATACTTTTAAATGGACTACTCTAGAAGATCCAGTTCCTCAGTAATCTGAGGTATTGCTTGCAATTAAAGGATTCTGTGTTTTTATTTTTTAATTTTTAAAAATGTATTTATTATTTGGGTGTGCTAGCTGATGCCTTTAATCCCAACACTCCAGAGGTGAAGGCAGAGGCAGAGGCAGAGGCAGGTAGATGTCTGTGGTTTGAGACATGTCTGATCCACATAGTGAGTACCAGGACAGCCAAAGTTGCACAAAGAAATCTTGCCTCAAAAAACAAAACAAAGAAAAGTGATGGGGATAGGAGGTAGCACAGCAATTTGTAGAGGTGCGAGGACAGCCTTGTATAGTGGGTTCTTTCCTATATCTGACTGCTGAGAACAGACCTGACCAAGGTTGCACAGTGTATTTACATATCTGCTGAGCCATCTTTCCAGCTTAAGTTTTTCTTTGTTTTACAGCCAACTTCAGACATTTAATAGTAATGACCTAGAATCTCTCAAGATGTCATACCACATATTCCTCATTATTTTCAGACCAGATTGTTACGACAGCAGCCTTCTGAAGATCTACTTTCTGTGCCTTCATTTCCCTCTGTTTATTTCTTTATCTCTAAAACACACCTGTGGATGATTTTTAAAGCCAGAATCTTAGCTGCCTGCTGTACTTAGGGTTTTTCATCTTCAGGAGACTATGGATTTATATACTTAACATTTGCACAATATTGTTAGCTGTATATGCAATCTTAATACAGGTATATGAAAGAGTTGGTATTCTCTAGGGCACACTCTAGTGCTCCAGTTTCTCTGTGTATATGGAAGTTTGGATGTTTTAAAAAAGTTTAACATAATATTTTATTCTTTTATTTCATAAGGAATATGTAAGCTTATTTCCCTCACAGATATTGCCAAAGCCTCACATGGTCCTTCCACACAGCTCTCTCTCTTTCCCTTCTCCAGTTCTCAATCTCACATTTACCATAAATTCAAGAACAAGAGTTCACCCATAACATAAGATGAACAACATGTCTCAATGGACTTCTTTCCATTGGGAAAAGACAGTGAAATAATGAAAGACAAAGAGAAGTTATCTCTCAATAACTCTTGAAGGGAACTTTATAATAGTGAAGCCCTCGATTGGAGGATTGGTTTGGAGTTGCCTATTTTACCTCCTGGGCCAATAGGCAAGCATAATACCTGATGTGGATGTCCCTTTTCCTTCCACTTACTGACTTTGACTGTGAAGTCCAACCCTGAGTTCTCTACCCATTGTCTACTCATTGTCTGTCACCCAAGCCTGAATGGATGAGAATGAGTGAGGACAGCACTGGAGAAGAGAATTCGTGGCTGATACACATGTGTAACTATACTAGGGAACAGCAAAGTTAGAAAGAAAAACAAACAAATGAAAAACAAAACAAAACAAAAAAAAAAAACGATCAGGGAAATTGTTTTTAATTTTTCATGAGGAGATCAGGTGAATCCAAGACTTCAATTCAGACTCCAAGGAACTTGGCCAGTCTTCAAATGTTGCCTCCCAAAATAAATGAGGCAATGTCTATACTCAGAGTGTGCAATCCTTCACACACACTCATGTTTCCTTGTCTGCTGAAAGCACTCCCCACTCAACTCTGTATTGTTCACATTGAGTCTCTAAATCCACAGAACTGAAGATGAATAGACAATAAGAGACCTATTTAATGTCTCACTTCACAGGTCACTAAGGCTAACCTGTTATTATCCAGGTAATTATCTTTAAAGAGACCTATAAGTACTTCTGCTAGTTACAAAAATAATAAAAACTACATTGAGACAACTAACAAAAACCCTGCCATTAATCTCTTGATATGGATCTGATATATAAAAATAATTTATGTGACAATCTTGGCCTTATTGCTAATAGTCTAGATAATTTTAATATTTATTGTGATGTTATGAACTCTCTTACCAAAATATTAGAAAAAAAAACATTCATTCTCTAAAAATGTAAGTATAGAAGCTAAATCTAATGTGAGATACTGTGAAGATTTTAAAATATAATTGCAAGGTATCCCGTACCCATGTGTTTCAGATTTGGGTCTATGCTCCCTCCCCTGAGCAGACAAGTGTTCTGAACAGTAGAATAGGTAGAAATGCCTCCATGTTCTATGTAAGGTTATGTATAAAAGGCCATGCAGCATTTACCAGTCATTTACTGGACTCACCACCATGAGAAAGGTATGACTACTCAGCCCACCATGCTGGAGCATGTAGTGTGTGAGTAGACAATAGACAATAGCAGTTGATACCATATTTTCTACCATCCTACCCAGAAGGTGGATAAAGCTGCTATATTGGAATGGATTCTCCTATTCATGCATTACAACCCTAACTTCTCCCACATACCCCCATCTACTTGGTTATTCTTAGTGAGAGACCCAGATATTTTGTACCCAAAACTTGGCAGCCTTCTTCTAACTTACTCAAACTCAGGATGTACAAAACAGTGCATGACAAATGGCTGTGGATATATACTAGTTTATGTTGGGAAGTGTCTGGTACAGCAATATATGAATGAGGTGACAGATGAATTGGTAAATGTTGTGAAGGCTTAGATACATGGCTTCTCTTCAGGTTACAGAAAGCCAAGGCTAAACTTGTGTTTACTATAGCTTTATTTTTGTGTTTTTCTTCTTTGTTGGAGTTGGATACCGAAAGTTGAATAGACAGAATTCTGTATTGGGGTGGGGGGCTCATTGCTAAACGTCATTAAGCAAAGAGTGTTCTATAAGATTAAGTGGTAAACTTAACTATAAGAAAACTCCTATGATCCCATCAGGTTTGATCTATTAAATCAGCACCTGACATTTTGCTTTTATCTTCTTTTTGGAATAGTACATTACTCTGAGTTATATCTCATCTAGAATTCTTACAATGTCACATGCATAGAGAATACTGTTGGTTTCAAAGTCAATGTTCTTTCAGTTTTATATTTTTATTAATTTTTTATAAAGAATCTTCAAATAAAAACATACCAGGCAGTGAAATTAACCATTCCCAACCTGTGTACCTCAGTGAACGACTATAAAGCTAGATCAGCCATTCAGGAACCCATTTTCTGAGGGGCTATCCTCTGCTATTGCTAAAAAACAAATACTTAATTTTCTAAACTGCCTGGCACTATCTAGATGGATAAAGCTGGGTGGATGTCACATACATGCATTGGGTTTTAGAAGGTCAACTTTCTATAAAGACTGTATCCCTTGTGTATTCAAATGAAAGCATTGTTTGTGGGATCCTTGTGATTGTCTAGGACTTGTTTAGTAGAGAGCCCACTTACCAATCTCATATCATGGAACAATAGTGATGTAAGAATTTTCATCTTGCTGGTTCAGTGTCTAGCAGGTGTCAGTTTGTCTTTCAGCTACCAGTACAAGAAGACATTTTCTGCACAGGATAGTTTTCTGCCAAAGCTGCAGTGTTGTAGGTGTAGCATATGATTCCAAACCATAGGTAAAGCACTGGTTTTCTATGAGATGTTTTTGACAAACTAACTTTCAAATGCACTTTTACTTATCTCAGTTATCTTTCAAAGCTATGTAACAGCACATGGTGATTTGTTCCCCCACCTAAACAAGTTTGAGAAGATTTTCCTCTTTAAAACTAAACACTTGTCAATGCACTAGATTTTTTTTACAACAAGCTAGTATGCAATTTGTCATTGTCTTACCTTGATGGGTTCTCCGTGGGGAGACATGACCTCATTGGAGAGCTCCATCATCTTCAGGGCCATCAGTGCTATCTGGACAGCATGGGTGTCACTCTCTCTGTGCAATCCCCCTGCCACACAGTAGGCATCCCCAATGGTCTCCACCTAGACATTATATAATTTGTCCATTACAAACAAGAGCTCAGAAGGAGCCAGCACAGCAGAATCATACAACAGAAACCTGAGTGCTCTGGCCCTGTGGGTAAGTGGGACAGTGTCAGAAGTAAATTTTCACTTCATAAATGAAATGAAAAATGAGGTTCTGGCCCCTGACCTCAGAGGAGTGAACTGAAAGATTGTATGGTCTGTGAAGACACAATCAGATGGTCTCTATTGTAGACTTGCTACTAACCACACGTGTTCCTTCCTAAAAAAAAAAAAAAAAAAAAAAAAAAAAAACAAGCAACAACAAAAACTATATAAAATGGCTTTTATACAACAAATGGATTTATTCTTTAGATTTCCCTTTTAGATTTCATTTTTATTCATTTGTGTGTCTGTGTATGTGTGCCTGTGTGTGTGTGAGTGTGTGTGTGTGTAAGCCATGTGTGAGTGGGTGGCTACAGATGTCATAAGAGGGCATTTTATTCCCTGGAGCTGGAATTTTATGTGTAGCTGTGAGATGCCCTGTGTAGGTGCTCAGAAATAAACTCATGTCTGCTGGAAGAACAGGACGAGCTCTTAATGACTGAAGCATTTCTTCAGCTCATAGTTTGAATTTCTAGTAAATGTTGATAGTGAGATCAATTTCCCATCATAAAACTACATTTCATATGAACTTACCCTCCACCAACAATGTCATATGAATGCAATAAAAAAGTATGATGTAAAACTGAGACACCAGTAGCCATAAAAGTAAAAGAGATAGAGCTTTGCTAAGGATTTCTGGGAATTTCAGCAATTATTAAGGGCACTCGTGTAAAGCAACCACAAATAATGGATAGAAACCAAATTCTCAAGATGGTGGGAGAAAAAAACCATGGTGCTAGAATACTATTAGAAAACAAGCTATTGTTTAGATTTAAAATATGCTTAGTATCATTACCATTGTCTTTTCCACAAGCAACTTTATCTGTCTGTGAGTAGCTACAGAGAGCTAAGAATTAATTTATCAATATATATATATATATATATATATATATATATATATATATCTTCTATTCTCAGTTGTTGGATTTGTCCTGTCCTTACATTCTGCTATTCTCATCTATAAAGTCCATTATGAATTATAAAATTAAGAAGAGAGCAAAGGGAATGGGGAACAATCATGAGCTACTTTAAATAATTTCCATTATCAGTGGAAAAGCTATAGTACTTGGGATTCATCCAGAGTTGCTCTGAACTTGTATTTGCTAAAGTATGACTCTATCTCCTCATTGTACCTCTTTCTCATGTCACTGAAGTTCCATTATCACTCAACCATACTAAGCACAATCTCTCTTATTCATTAACCTAGAACAAGCAGCAGATACCTGTTTGCTTATCATTAATGCCATTATCAGAAATGCCTGTTTTAAGTCTTGTATAGACCTATGAACTTGTAGCATCTACACTTCTTCTACTCCTTAATCAGCTTTGTTTCTTAAAAAAAAAAAAAAACAAAAAAAAAAACAAAAAACAAAACAAAAACAAAAAATAAAACCACATCAACTGGAATTTTATTTATAGCCATACCTTCTTCTCCACCACACTAGAGTATAAAGGCTCTGACTATATTCATTGGATTAATTGCACCCCGTAATGTATGAACAGGCAACAATACCTTGCTTTTCCTCACTCAGAAACAGAGAACAATACTTTCGCCTTATGAATTTTCTTAAGGAACACTTTTCCTAATGCAAAAGCTATCATAGTGTCCCAGCACAACAGTTAGTAGAAGTATTACTTCACACTTGTACTTTCTGGTGCCTGTTCCCTCTGCAGCATCACATCTTATGCCTACTAGAATAGTTGGGTATACAACACATCTAATAGAAAGTGGACATTTGTTAACTCTCCTCTGCTCCCCACGTGTGATCTTCTCTCAGACTGGAACAACAGTGTTTATTGACCACTCATGAAAGCAAATGCTGGATAATTAACAATATTATGCTAAGATAATAAAGGAAAAGAGAAATAAACAGGATAATACTCAAAAGACTGAAATGCAAGAAGAAAATGAAATCACATAATTATTGCCTGTAACAAAAGCAATCAACTATTCTTTAGAGTAATTTTCATTTATGCTATAACCATTTTATACATAAAAGCCAGTATCAGGAATGAATTACTTCTTTTTGTGTTGTTGACTAATGGAGGTTCCATAGGTCCCCTTGTTAGTATTCAGGCATCTATACTGACCTGTCCTTGAGGTTCTGACAGAATATGCCCTCAGCTACAGCCACTAAGAGCATCACCTGTGCACATTCATAATGTCCCCCTTTACAAGGACCCTGTCCACCTCTAATCTTTCTCTCTTTCTCTCTCTCTTGCTCTTTTTCTCTGCCTGTTTCTCTGTCTTTCTCTGTCTCTTAACTCTCTACTTATCTCTTCTCTTCTGCTGCTCCTGTCCTCAAAGGCCAGTCTCTCAATTCCCTTCCCACATTTTCCCATTCACTTTCCCCCAATAAAAAGCCCCCCACCCAAGCTCTGTTGAGTGGCATTTTTCTCTTGTGTGCCACCTTTTAAAATTACAACACCCTTAAAAATACAATCTATTACGAATGCTATGGGTTATGTTCCAAAACTTGGCAGTAAGCTCTTATTGCTGAAGACATTATGTATTTGGAGCATATAACAGAACAATTTAACTGATACTCCATTGGAATGGCCCACTTTCATAGTGCTAGTGCTAGAAGGTTGTCTGAAGGCTATTTGAGAAAATGTTATAATCTTACCCAACTGTGAACACTCTGAGCTACATTAATGACATGCCCGGGAAGATATAGAGACCAATGGCACATGAATGTTAAGGCAGTAACCAATCATGTTAAAAAAATTTTATTTAAAACCAATTCTAAAAGATGAAATGTGCACTTGATACTGTCAAGGAGACCAGAAACCTGCGGCTAGAGAGGTCATGGGCTGGAGTGAAAACCTACTATTAATGTACTGTTAAATGGATGTAGCATCAAAATCATTTGCAATGTATATTATTATGCCCACACATCAGTGAATCTCCAAATCCTTGCCAGAGAATCTTCTTCTTGCAATAAATGGTAATTAAGGTTGGGTCTCATAACTGTCAATGTGAAGAGAACAAGAAACTTGTCCCCTCAAGGTTTGGGATTATCTTGAAATAGGGGACAGAAACAATGGTAAAACAGATGTGGAAGATGACTTCGAGGAAACGATTTTATGCACACAACAAAGCAGATGCACATATGAACTCTCAGTGATTGAAACAGTATGCACAAATCCTGTGAAAACTACGCACACAAAATCCCAGCATGGAGGAAGGGGGTAGAAGTGGAGTTTCAGCCCCAGCAGAGAAGGAGGTTTTGGAATTTGATTGCTACTGGGAGAGGAAAAGTCAGTTTTGTTTAATGATACACCTGCTTTATTAAGCACACTCCATGGCAGACCCCATTTCCAAAAGTAGTTGGCCAACACAAACTGGACTTGGGGGATTTTAACTAAGAGACAGAGAACACATGCAGTTGGGTAGGAAGACAGGTAGGAGGGGTTCATGGAGGGAAATGAATATGATCAAAATATAATGTACAAAACTCTTAAAAATGTTTTAAAATAGACCCTTCATAAGCTATTTTCAGCTATTTCCAAGCAGAATCAGAGAAGGTGGAAATGAGGGCTGAGGGAAGAGTGATCAGTGGTGTGCTTTCTGGCTCCCCTGAAGCCAGTTAGTCAAGGAACCCTGTGGATTCCTGTCATTCTTCTTGGAGGGGATACAGCTCAGAAATCCTTGATATAGCCATTGCAATTAAAATCAGGGGGTGGCAAGTACTTTTGCAGCACGCATAGATGTCTGTGTGATGGGGAAAGATGTGCCTCTCTCAGTTCTGAGTGAAGGATCCAGGAGCCATTCTCCTTGGAGAACATAACTAGAAATCAACAACGAATTCCACAAGAGACCATCAAATGTAACTGAACCAATGCCAATTATCTTATCTGTAATTATACAAGGTCCTCTTCCCCACCCTCCCCAATGAAAATCACAACTCCCTCTGGAGAGTTCCTGTAAGGAATTTCACAAGAGGCTGCTAGCATCTCCTCAGAAACAAGACTGGGTCTATGAATTCCCATAAATAATATTTGCTTCTTCCCAGTAGTTTATTTCTTGTGTGTTGGGCTGAACTCTGGAGTTACCAACCACTGGGACAAACTAAACAGAGTCAGACACAGATGAATGTTTCATCCTTACTGCCAGGATCTAAAATGAGGCAAAAGAACTTAAACAAGTAAAACCTTTTCATTGAATGAAAGAGGCAGGATCTGAAATTTCATTTTTGTCTCCTTTTATAATATATCTTCTGAAGAAATGACATATTTGGCATCCAGTACATAATAGTGTTCTTGGGTCCCATATCTAGAGAGACACTTAAGTGGTCCCTGACACCTCTTGAAGAATCTCAGAAACTGAGCATCTACAAAATCTTAATATGACAGTCCTGTTATGGGACATGGGACATTATTCATGGATGGGAGTGCTGGGCAGGGCTATTGCTTTGACTGTTTTACAGTTGCGAAATCACTTGCTCTGTTCACAAAGCCACAAAAGGAGAGAACAGAATCAGTAGGTGGGCCCCTTTAATTTAGTATATCTGCCTTTGATGAAGATGCACTAAACATCTTAAGTAGCTGACTTTGATTTGCTAACTGCCTATGAAAAGTATCAAGTAAACTGTGCATTGAATTAACCTATTTTAGGACAATTTGCATAAATCTTTTGTTTCTTTATTTTTAAAGATACAAAGGCTAAAGTTCTTCTCTCTGAGTCATAACTGTAATTAGCTCTTGTTTAACTCAGTTTCCATAGTTAAGTGGCTGGTCCATGGATGGCTAATGCCTAGCTTTTCACCATGAGAATCATCCATTCAGCCTAATCTCTCTCCATTCTACGTACATTTTTAGAACACAATGTGGCACACATCTCCGGAACAATTAGTTCTTATTGAGCTATTTCTGGCTGGAGAACACCCATCTAATTAATGCACAATACCTGACCTCCAGATCTAGCCTGTGTGACCCAAATGCAGAGAGCTTTTTCAGCAGCATTGTGGTTCACTAAGGTGCTAGGCATTGTGCCTTTCCAAGGTGACTTCTACCAGCTACACCATCCTTGTCCCACTTTCCCTACCTTGTAGACATCCAGCTCTCCACACTGTTGGTCAAAGCGTGTGTAGAGAGCATTGAGCATGGTGATGACCTGCAGGGGTGAACACTGAGAGCAGATGGCAGTGAATCCTACAATATCCGAGAAGAGCATGGTGACATTACTGAACTTCTTGGCTTGCACAATTTGTCCTTGCCACAGCTGTTGAGCAACCTCACAGGGAAAGATAGAGCAGAGAAGGTCGACTGTCTTCTTCTTCTCCTCCTCCAGGGCTTGGTGGGCATGCTCCAGGGTAGCCTTCAGCTTCCCCAGCCTCTTCTTGAGGCCATCTTGAGCCCTTGCCTGTTCCCCTATCAAGACAACATCTCTCAGGGCATTATGAATTGGGATGTCAGACAGGTAGAGCCCTCGTCCTGTGAAATCTTCCAATCTGTCCACACAGGGTGATCCCAAGAACAAGATGGCATTTGATTCAACAATGTAGATCATTTGGCCTTTGAGATCCATAACCTTCAAAGCAAAGGAGAACCAATTACAGTGTATTAGTCAAGTTCCACAAGCCATTTGGAAACAAGAAAAGTAGTGGATACAATTTGATACAGAAGAATTAATATGCTTCTTAACCAGTTTTCTGTCAGTTCTAAAATTCATACAGGCATTTGAAGAATATATCAGGATATACTATAAAATCATTATGAGCCGCTGTGAGCAATGAGAAAATCATCTCCCTCTGAGACCCTGTGAAACAGCACACTGGTGCTATTGTTGCTGGGATTCTTCTGATATTCTTATGTGGTTAATCTGGAGTTATAGTTCACACATAATGTAGTGCCTATTAAAACCTAGTTTCTGTTCATCCTTTCTCAATACAGAAGTCTTTTTTGGTTTTCTATTTTAGCAAGCTTCTCTTCTCTTCTGCCATGAGTTACTTGTTCCATCTGGAAAGCACTGAAGCTACAATTTCTCTAAATATGTATTTGGACATTTTTTTTCTCTTATGTCTCGATATAGATAAGGAAACATCTTTTAGAAGTGATTATTTCACACAGGGATTTCAGTCTAAGATATCTAACAAGACCCATGGCTATGTCTGTGTTTCAATTTCACCTTCAGTTCTTAACAAAGGCTATTCTCCCAAACATAAAGAGAAGTATAACCCAACTTATAGTCACAATGTACCCAGAGGGCCTTGCAAGAGGAAGGGCTTAAAGGAGTGTCCTGAACAACACAATTCACTTGTGTATATATAGACAAGTACACATACATGTGTTTACACTATATCAGAATTCAAGCAACCAAGTACTCATCAGTGAGAGACTGCAAAAATAAAATCATGCATAAACATGCAGTACAATAATCCACGGCTTCCAAAACATAGAGATAGACCAATGTCCAACAACAGGGATGGATAACCAATGTCCTTCATTGACAAAAATAGTTGTAGGGATTTGCTGTTGCTGCAATAAGTGAGTATGCATTTATCATTTCTCTTGATTTTGATATAGAGTACATCATTTTCATCATTATAAAATAACTAAATTCACACATACATACATATGTAAAAATAGCAATACAGCTGTTTTCATTTTGAGGAACAGGTAGTGAGTGTTTTCGGGGTAATGTTCTTAAGGCCATTCCATGTCTATGTGTATGACTTTTGTTCCTGAGAGTAAATGATTGTCAATGCCCTCCCTTACACACACACATACACACATTGGATAGCAATTAATCAAGCTACTTATGTATGTTTACGTATTGATTAAAATCCATTTACTCATTTCTTACAGCATGCAGCTTTGCTTTTATACAACAATATTTTTATTACTTAAAACAAGTGATCTATTTGATAAGAATAAATACATTTTCATATGAACACTTCTAACTTGGTTGTAAAGTTCTCCATTATGATTTTATATTTGTTTGTTTATTTATGCTTAAATATCTCTACCTTTATTTTTATGTGCATGTGTAGGTATGCATGTAAGGGCATACATATATCATGTCACAGCACATGTAGAGGTCTAGGGACAATTTGTAGGAGTTGTGCTTTCCTTCCACCCCATAGTAATAGAGGCTTGATAGCAACCACCCTTATCCACTCAGCCATATTTCCCTAAAACTTGTTTTGAGATAGGGTGTCATTTACCTTGAGCTAGCCTTGAATTGGATATATAATCAAAGGTGACCATGAACTCCTTTGCCTCTACCTCCTGAATGATGGGATTAGAAGCATGTGATAAAAACCAGTTCAGTTTTATCGAATGCTTGAGATCAAATCCCAGGTCTCCCTGCAGGTCAGGTAAAAGCTCTGCAGATGAGAGGTACACACCTGCACCGTCACTGGGATTTAAAGAGGCAAAGTGTAGTCAATAAATATTTGTAATGAGTGAAATAGACGAGAAAAAGTACATAGGAAGAAATTTACTTGCTAAAATTATTTTAGAATTTTAGATAGATGTGTTACCAAAATGGCACGTGTTCATTTGTTTTGTGGTTTGTTTCCCTTAAATACTAAACAGTTCGTTTCATTTTGAATAAAATATTGCATTTTCCTTACCCTTGATGATTTCTTCACAGCGTTATCCCATCTCCTCACTCGTATGACAAACTGCATATTCAACATTGTCATGATACCACTAAAGGTCTGGTTGATTTTGGGAGTCAGAATTTCAAAAAACTCTTCAAAGTTCGGCTTCCCTTGGAAGTCCCTCTTGTTCACCAACCTTCTGATGCCATTACCCAGCTGCAGGATGGCCAGGTCTCGGTCCAGCATGAAGTGGAATGGGAAGGTCTTGCAGAAGAGCGAAACAGGGATCACAAGCGAGGACTGGGGCTTGCCTGGGGACAGAGAAGGCTTGGTGCTCTTGACTTGGACAGAGTAGAGCAAATAGGGCTGGTTCACAAATTCGGTGCAGTCACCTCTGAAGCAGGGAGGCATCAGAGACACCTCCACATGGCTTTCGTACAATATTCGAGCAGCTGCTTTGATGATACCAGGGAGAAGCAGGGCTGTGGTTCTCTTGGGGAAGAAGTAGTAAACATTTAGGAAGTCGTGGTCCTTGTCCAGGCATAAGATGGAGGCATCTTCTAGCCGCCCCCTCTTCTCCGCCTCTTGGCAGTGGCTGCTCTGCTTCAGGAGCGTACTGAAGCTGTTTAGGAAGTCCTTCAGTGTGCCGCCCACCACGCCCAGGATGTGCTCATCTTCCTCATAACAGATCTTGAATAGCTCCTCACCCAGAGAGTCTTTGAGTGCTTCCACGGGGACTCCTGCAAGCACACAACATGGGAGGCTATCAAGTGTGTCAGCTCAGAACTCGGATCCACTGGCAGCTGCTACCAAACGCAACCACCCTTGATTTGTGGTTAACTTCTTTTACTATCTTAGGAGTTCCAACTCAAATCAATTGCTCACACTCAACTTATTAACATAGACAAGCTTTTAGAATTCTGGTAACGCTGATTAACAATCTTCAAACTTTATTTTAAACCAAGAATGACTTAGTGAGTAGAATGCAGTATTTGTATCTATCGTCACTATAAAATAGCTAGAATTCCAGGGCAAAGTCCAATTTCGAATGAAGCCTCTGTCTTTCTCTTAACCACACAACATGAGTCTTCTCGAAGTTCCAGAGAAGCTGGAACAGTGTAAGTGAAATTAATTTAAAACCTGAAACTGTTTCAGGATGGTTTGTTATTTGATGTTTCCTAAGTGAATTGTATTATTCACCTTTAGCATCTTCTCAGGCACCAGATTTTTTATTATTTCTTTTATTTTTGAGTTTGTAATATAATTACATCACTTCCCCTTCCTTCCCTTCCCTCGAAATCCTCCCATATACCCTGCCTTGTTCTCTTTCAAACTCATCACCTCTTGTTTGCATTAATTGTTGTTGTATGCACATATGCATCTGTATATACATATATATTTCTAAACATAAACAACTCAGTCTGTGTAATATTATTTGAATGTAAGTTTCCAGGGCTGAGCATTTAGTAGTGGATGATAAATTGGTATGTTCTTCTCCCAGGAATACTACTTCTACACTGAGGATTCTTCAGTTGCTGTAGTTCTTTGTGTAAGGTTGAAGCCTTGTGGGCTTTTCTCCATCCAGTTTGGCAGGCCCATTGGTGATGTCCTTATTCAGCCCATGTTTGGGCAGTCATGTTGGTGAGACTTTATGTGTACACCTTCTTATATTACTAGGAGAAACAATCTTACAGAAAACTCCCTGGTCCTTTGACTCTCCCAATCTTTCTGCCCACTCTTCTGCAATATTCCCTTAGCTTTAGATATGAGAATGTTTTGTATGTGTATCCATTGGCACTGGACTCCCTAACTGTA
Source organism: Phodopus roborovskii (assembly GCF_943737965.1). Taxonomy (NCBI): domain Eukaryota; kingdom Metazoa; phylum Chordata; class Mammalia; order Rodentia; family Cricetidae; genus Phodopus; species Phodopus roborovskii. The sequence goes on from NW_026126540.1 coordinate 16,110,865, forward strand.
CATTCTGATTGGTTGTATTTTTTTTGCAATTGGTGTCCATCTATTGCACAGAAGTTTCATATATTTTTCTCTTGTAAAGTAGGAAACAATGTAGCCCTCTTTAAGGAAGATTGTGACCTATGGGAACTATTTTAGAACAGTGCCTATCTCCCACGAATGGCTCAGTATAAAGTAGCTGCTGCTAACATTATATTTGTAGAACTGGGCTTTTGTAAGCCTGTAACCTCTTGGGTTTTCACACCTATATTCTAAAAGGGTTCAACAGCTGTCACTCATTTATCTTCTGCCTGAAGCTAATTATTAATGTGGGAGCTGTGCCAGACTATTTTCCCATGATTACTTCCAACCTTTTAAAATACTCTTTAACTTGCCTTGTTGAGCAAAATTTTTCATATACAAACGAGGAAGACATAGTTTGGTTTAAAACCAAAGCCTATAATTGTGAATGTCTGTGAACCAGCTTCCCACACAGGCTTATCTACTTCTCAGTAAATAAACAACATAAAAAGAGGAAATTTTCCAGGACACACTAAAACATATAATATAGGAAGGGTTACTTCGCTTTAACACACACACAGTTCAAAGACTTCCAGCTGGGAGTCGCTAAAAAATAAATACAAATATGTTGATGGAAATAGTTATTCTGGAATGTGATATGCTTCCGAATTTCATATACTTAAACAATTTTATTCATTACCTGCTCCAATTGCTTGTTCTGCAATTATTTTTTCAAGGTCTTCTTTTTCTGAAGATTCCCTGGAAATAATTAAGTGTCTTAAATTATAAACTGATAAATGAATGCTGGAAATTCAGATTATATGCAACATACAGATAACAATGTTAGATAATTATCTTTGAGAAGGAAATCTTGGCTTGCTATATAGGAATCAAATGGTGACCTGGACAACTCAAAACACTGTGGGGAAAACCCAAAAGTATATATAGTATGGAGTATCTCACGATTCCTCATGTGTCATGAAGCACTTTACACAGGCCACTGAGAAAGAGAATTTACAGTGGCACATAACCAGGAGTGGGTAACAGTCAAGCAGAGGATAGCAAACCAAGGTTAAATGGCAGAGGAGCGGCCTTGCATGTGGAGGGCCTGGGTTCTACGACTAGCACTGGAAAAAAAAAAAAAAAAAAAAAAAAAGATGCTAATAAGTTCTCAAGTGGTCAAACATTAAACAGAGAGAGAAAAAAAAAAAAAAGCCTACCCACAATGGATTTAGCTGTTGATTCTGAAGCTAAAACATAAAATAGAGGAGTCCTTGAAATTAGGAATCATCATAATTATCTCTGACATTCCTCTAAGTTTTATGCCTGGTTATATATACAAACTAGTTACAGATCTGTTTGATTCATCAATCATTGCATTCTAGACAAAGGAAGCTTAAAACAATGATAGCAAATACGGGCATCAATAGAAGGCTGAGATAATTCCAACTGGGCAATGTTTTTTTATGGCATTTACTTAAATTATTTACCAGATGGTTAGTTATTAAGATATGGTTTTCCTTCGGGTTTTAAGTTCTTTTTCTATATGTTTGATTTGTGTGTGTGTGTGTGTGTGTGTGTGTGTGTGTGTGTGTGTGTGTGTTTTGGTTTTTGTTTTTATAGTCATGGCTACAAATCAGCATCTTCTCCTTTTTTCTGTAGTTCCTAAGACAATTTGTGACATTTCTGTGCTTAAGACCAACCCTGTTTACATGATCACCAGTGCTCATCAATATATAATGTCATTGTCTTCATGTATAAACTGGACAACTTTGTGAGATAAGTTTTCCTAGTTGCTTTTTGAAAACTTCTCATTATAGTGAATGATTATGGCCAAATCTGACAAACTATTCAAGTACTAAAAGCATTAAAATGTCTATTTAATTGCAGGGTTCAATTTGCCATTTGCTGAGCCAAGTTTAAATGCAGTTATATTTCTCTATTTTAAACAATCTTTTCATAAAACATGGCATAATTTAAGAAATTTTAGAGGGCAATATTTTCAAGAAGGAAAATAGCTCAGAGCACCACCTTGCTCCATACAAATTGATACTTTTAAGTATGTAAAGTACTAGGTGGAAATATTTTATCTAAACACACCAAGGATCATTGGACCAAGGATCATCATATAACATTATACTGAATTTAGATGTTGAGACCCACTTTGTTAGCTAATCCACTACCATACCTAATACCAAATGTTTATTTTCTTTCTTTTTCTTCATTTAAGCAGATAGTTTTCCCTAAATAAGAGGGATCCTCCTCAGTCTAACACTACCGCAATTTCCTGACCCTCATACTGTCAGATAAGAGCAGAGCATAGTGTTGTCATTCCAAACAGCACTCAGTGACTTCTAAACTAAATATCCCTTGCTTTAGCAAACACAGCAGAATGGGTTTACTGGCCACTCACAAGTCTTTCTGTCTGCTGTGAACTGATTGCTTTGAGCTTTTGTACAGTGTGCACGGCAGCAAACAGATCTCCCATCCTGCAGCAGGGACATTTCAGAGCACAAAGGCCTGAGAATAAATCTCAAGCGAGCTGGCTGCCAAGTACTTGAACAGACAGCCCCAGTAGCACAGTAAGATTGACCTGCGGCTATCTTATCAGCCTGCCTGGGAATTGTGGGAAAAAGCAGAGGCGCCTCTGGGATGCTTGTCAGGTCTGTCCTATAAACAAAGCTTCTGTCAGATACAGATTCACACTCTTCTGGGTGGTTCATGACTCTTGGCTCAATGGAGCTGCCTGCCTGAAGTCTGACTGCAGCTACTCAGCAGGAAAATCCAGCCCAGACAATCCATAGAGCAGACTGCATTTATGGAGAGAGGCACATGAAGGTGTTTGTAGATTATGCCCACCATATTGGCTTTCAAAACTCCAATGTTTACTCTGCAAGTTTGCATTCACTACTTATTCTATTATTCATAAATTAAATACCAAGAACGGGGAGAGTCAGTTTATACACCAGAAGCACATGTGACCATCTTTATGAATAATAACTAAATAAACAACGATACAAACAGATTTTTTTAAAAAAACACACAGGCCAACTTTCGACCTCTCATGAACCCTTCTTTAAAAGTAAGTGCATTTATTTCTGAATTTATAGTTGCTAGCATGCTTAGTTCAGTTTTGGCTATATAATAAAAATTCAACATGAGTCAATATATTCAGTAAGGATTGATTAAATTTAACAGTATCTTTGTGATGGGGGTACATACAACTAAAGTGGTATAGCTTACCTGTCTTCTTTAATTTTATACTTTGCCAGTGTTCTCTGAAGTGCAAGGTTCAGTCGCTCAAACTGGAAATAATAAGGAAGAATTGCAGCAGTTTATTAATGTTTCCCTTAAGGAAATAGTAACTATTGCTCGATGGTGAGTGTGATTCATTTGCCTTGTTGGGAACCAAGACTTCTTTCCCATGTGTTTTTCAATCCTGGGAAGAATCATGAGCTCAGACTATTTTGTGTTTGGCTGCAGTGGCTCAGCCCTGGGCTTCACCCTTGGCGCTAAGTTTCACAGAGAGTCAAGCTTAGAATGGCCCCCAACAGAAAATGTCAGCTGGTAATGTCAAGTCCTCTGCAATGCATAAATCCATACCATCTCTTCCTCTTGGCCAAGAAGCCTCCCTGGACACACATACTGCCTATATTTCAACTGTAGAGTTCAAGCCAGACACATGCTGCTCCCTTTTTAAATGGTATTCCATCCACAGTTCACAAAGAACTACAGTGCCCTCCACCACATACTCTACTCACATTTCAGAATTCTACTCAAAAAAAAAAAAAAACAAAAAACCAAAACAAACAAACAAACAAAAAAAAAAAAAAAAAAACAGACTGCAGTTATCTATGCTTCAGCTTACTTCTTAACCCCTCAAGTTAATCTGTCACCAGAATTGTTTATTTCAAGAGTCATGGGCCTATCTTATCTATACTGTTTTGAACTAATAATCCTTACCAAATATTGATACTTTGGTACTTTTACTGATTTCCGTGAGTTTATAAGTTTTATAAGTTCTCTCTCTCTCTCTCTCTCTCTCTCTCTCTCTCTCTCTCTCTCTCTCTCTTCTCTCTCTCTCTCTCTCTCTGTCTCTCAGTGAGACATACATAAGCAATGCTGCCCATAAGCATTTTTGAATCTCTTTTAATGTATCTTTATTTCTACTTGATAAACGAAAAGGTGAACATTGGTAAGAAATGTTCAGTTTCATATCCTCTATGAAAACTGCAAATATCTATGCAAGGGGACATGATCATTGACTCTTATTTTCAGTTTGCACAGAGGAAAGTCAAGAACTTTCTGGATATGATCCAAGCTAGGAAATTCCTTTTGCCTTAATCTATTTATATCTCTCCTCATAGACTTTCCACTAGTCACAGAAGGCAATGTTGTTTAAAAAAAAAAAAAATAACCAGAGCTTTTCAAAAAGGACATGGAGTTTTAAATATATAGATCAAGCTTAGAAAATACATATAAAAATATTCAAACAAATGTAATTCAAAGAGAATTTAATTTTATAGGATAAAGCACATTTTTTTTTTTTTTGATGATTTAGGAATGGAGAATGTGGACGCATCCATAACAGGATGAAGAAAAACAGGTAGATGTGCCAAAAGGTAGAATTTGAATATGTCCTGCTGACTCTGTGACAGCAAAGAGCCTGAGAGATAACAGATGAGCGATAAGTTCAGAAAGGAATAGTTCAGCATATTCCCCAGTAGTTACATCAGGGACAGTGAAAGACCCAATGCACCTTTAGAGTGGCAAAGGAGCATTCCAAGCACATGCATGGGAAACTCCTTTTCTTAAGAGCCTTCCACTCAGCAGTTACTCTGCACCACCAGTGTGATAAAAATCCAAGAAGCCATGGTCTTTGAGAGTTCTCTTTTCCAAAGAAGATACTCATGTGAGGAATGGATCATGCCTCATTTCTGTGTATGAGGTTGTGTTTTTTCTTTCAGTGTTGTTATTCATGTTTTTCTCTTACTATCTGTCTTACGGTAGTGAGTAGTCTTCCTGTTTCTTCCAGATTGTGACAAGGATAGAACAAAGAAAGTACATGGCATAGAAAAAATCTCAGAGACTCCCAGAACTACTGGCTGGCCAGTCACTCAAGGTATTTCCAAATTCAGAGTTAGTTGTCAGAGATTGGCAACCCGGTTGTTTCTTCAATACATAGACAGCAAAGCAACACAAAGAATCAGGAGAAGAAAATTATCCATGAGCAAAATGAGGTATCAACAGGGATCACTAAAGAACAATATTGAGCTTTCTCCATTTGCCATCCTATATTTCATTCTGTCCTACACTACAATGGAAGGGCTATGTCTCCAGCAAAGCTGGGTGTCTGTTGGCTGGGATTGGGAGAAATAATTAAATATTTGTATTCCAAAAGTCAGGAAGGTGTAACGTACAATAAGTAAGATCTTTAAAATAAACATCTTCAACTTTCTGCTAACTCTGTTTTATCTTTCCTTGGAGCTTCACTCCTGGTCTATTGTTCCTCGGGCACCACCCCCACCCCACCCCAGGCCTGTGTTGTTAAAGTAGCATTATTCTCCAGGATCATACTAGCCCACTTCTCTGATAGTTATGGGTCAGTGGAGGATGGTTTCAATCACTATAAAGTAACAATCAGAGATAGGTGTGAGACAGCTCCATTTTACTGACAAAGGAAGCTGAAATTGAGGCCATGAAGCAAAGACATGAAGTTTGTCAGAGTCTAATGATTTTTTTTTTTAAGAGGAATTCATGTTAACTCTCATGACAGGCTTGCTCCTCTGCTGAATGGGATAGGAGTGGATGGGGGTGGAGGATAGACAGAGGGGATGTAGAGGGAGGGGATGGGAAGAATGGAGAGAGGGAAAACTGTGGTTGGTATGCAAAATAAATTTTAAAAAGTTAATTTAAAAAAGTAAGGAATTTAAAATATGAGACTTTTGAAGATGACCCACAATTTGGAATATGGGTATTTAAAAAGACAGTTTCCATATGTTTCAAGGAAATTCTGTTTATCATGCCCTTCAAAGTGAGAAACCCATTTCTAAATATTTTCTTTTGAAACCTTTTCTTTTCCAGTTCTCAAATGCCATTATCATTGTTAAAGGAAGATTACTCACCTCTGGGAAGATGAGCTTGCAAATACTCTCTGCCAGAGTGTGTAGGTAGACTCTGTTGCGACTTGTCTTTCTCTGGGAAAATTTCCCTTGGGCATTCTTCTCAGGAATGTCCTGGCAGATGGGGAGAGTGGCCTGGCAGCCCTCAGAGCCTCCTGCCACTTCCTCTGCTGTCTCCTTAGGAACCTCACCAGGGGCCAGTAATGAAAAAGGACACTCCCCAGTGATCTTGAGATCCTTGAACTTCCTGCAGAACATGGTGTTGCCAGGGTTCTGCTCAGGTTTCCTGCTGACTAGTTGGTGTTGATATGGACTGATGAAGATCTGCTCCTCCTACTGACTCATGGACACTGGTGACTGGGAATCTATGGGCAACAAGAAGTCAGAACAGAACAAGGAGAGAGGTGACTTTACATACAGCCAAAAGCTAAGTGCATAAAGGGAAAGAGTGTGCAATCATGGGTGGAGAAATTGCCAAGAAAGTATCGACTGAAGATAAGCACATTAGGAAAGAACTTAACATGTGCACATAGTTGCCTAGCAAATAAAAAGTAAAAACTCATTTTCTCTAAATGTCCTTAGCTCAAACTACAGATTTCTACCTTTGCAATTCATTTGTTTCTGTTTGATTTCACAAGGGTGAAACCCCATGGTCTTTGTTCATAATTGCTAGAACAAGTATATTTCATTATGTCCTGTCTAAACATCAAAATAGCACATGCCAATGTTTCCCTAAATGCTTTAATATCTGTATTATTCTACATACATGGAGAGGTGAAAATGGAACTTGGGATCAACTTGGTTTTAGTTAGCTGATGTTGGGTCAAAACTTCTGGGATCTGACCCCAAACGATTATTTCTTACACTGGAAAAAAGTTTCCTTGTGACAATTATCACAAAACTTTAGGCATAGCAACATCAAAGACTCCTTTGCATATTGCATCCTTTAGTAGAGCACCTGGAACCTTTTTACACAGGAATGGGTCCTATGGACTGAACAGCAGTGCTCAGGACAAGGACCCAGGGAGGATGGGCTTGGAATAAGCATAAGGATGGGATCTATTGACTGAAAATGAATGTTAAGGATCTGGGGGCATTCACTGAGGGCTGGCTTTTAGAATAGAAAAGATTGCCAGAAAATAAAGCAACTGTTCCCAGCCTTCTAGAAGGAAGACAGGTGTCAATTTCTTCCTTTGACCTCATGTCTTTCTACAGACTTTGGAGTTTAAAAAAAGAAAAATTATTACTAAAAGAAGTTTATTACTATAAATAATAAAAACAATTTTAAGATATTATCATAAAAAGCTTTTCTCCCCAAAAGCTACTAAGTTCTTAGAATACATCAAGGTATTTTCACTGATTATAGTTGTACAGGTGACTCTTAGGTGAACAAAGGAAGCTGCCATGCCAGGGGTCTGCTGAGATCCAATGTGTTGCCTTCAGCATGTTTTCCTGTGATTCTTTGTTGATGACATCATTTCAAGTCCTCACACAAGCCCAACCCACTATTTTGTCACCGGAGGTTCTATGAACATTTAAAGGTGCCTTGAATCCTCCTGCACTTTCTAGATACAGGGATTGTCATCCCCAGATGACCAGGAACTCAAGGACATTTTCCCTTACTTGAATTGCTAGATACATTTCAGTTGAAAGTCCACCTGTCTCTTAAATTAGCAGGTTTTCTGTTACTACTAACTCATTCCAATGAACTTAGTTCATAACCTCATCTTGGAAATAGGCTTTGCAAATTTACATTCAAAAATCAGTCAGACTCTAAATGGCCCTGCTGTTTAGCAGCTAGTTTCTCTGTCATCTGCCACACAACCTTTTGTCTTGATATAAGGAATAGCTATATTAATATATGTATATTAATATATATTATATTTTAAATATATTATATATTAAATATAAAAAATAGCTAGATTAAGCACCTAAGCAAGAAAGACTTTCACCAGCTTTTAAAAAGAAAATACTCTCTCAGGTCCCAGTCTTTATTTCCTTTACAACATAAGGGAACCGTTATTATCTATTGTCTTTCTTTGCTTATTAGCTTCTATTGTTGTTTATGGCTGAAATCTATGATCAGTAAGCCTTTCTATAAAGAGCTAGAGATCTTTTCAGCTCTGTAGGATATATAGTTTCAGTTCTACTTTTGCACCACGAAGAGAGACACAAACCATGTACAAATGGGCATGAATGTATTTCAATAAAGCATTTGCAGGTCAGGTTGGGTATCTCAGGCAGTCTGGCCCACAGGGTGTGGCTTGCTGTCTCCTGGCTCTTAACAGCTGAGTAAAACAATGGCACCATTTGAATCCAAACATAAGGACAGTGTTGCCTTTTCATCTTCTCTACCTACTTTACTCTTTAAATGAGGTGGATCCCATCTGGGTATGCATGTTTGCATGGATAATGTAGGCAACACACTTGCTGGGCAAGCATGCTACCCTTGAGCTACATCCCAGCACAGTGATCAGTGTGGGTAGTAGATGTGTATAATTCTAGGGAAGAACCTAGCTGATAACATGTTCTAGACAAGCACTCTCCTCCTGAGCTACATTCCAAGCATGGATCCAGTTGGGTATAACTTGAAATTATATAGATTAGAAGATAAGTTAAACCAGGTGGTGATGTTCCACACCTTTAATCCCAGCACTCAGGAAGCAGAAGCAAGTGGATCTCTGTGAGATCAAGGCCAGCCTGGTCTACAGAGTAAGTTCCAATATAGGCTCCAAAGCTACAAAATATCCCTGTCTCAAAAATAAAACAAACAAACAAAACCCTCATAAATTAAAAACAAAAAAGAAGATAATTTAAAATATACATTTATTTCTAGAATAATAATGATGATATTCTTCTATATTATTATTTAATGTCACATTTTCAGTTCTCTCAAAGAGTAAATTAAAAACTAGAAAAGGGTACTCAAAAATGAAACCAAGGTAATAATACATAAACTATGAGTTTAATGTGCCAGAAATATAGTTCTGCTTCTTACGTTACCTAATATATATTAGTATTTTAGCTTTGGCCTCGGAGATGTGGAAGAATAGTTTATGATAAGTGCTTCCATTATACTTAATCTTTCTCCCACTCTGGATTTGAACCCTGGTCTCGAATCCCCATGCTTCCCCTCCTACTCAACCTGCCTACAAATTATATATAACCTGTCAACTGCCCTTGGAATTATCCCCTCTTGAATTGCACAATGCCCCCATTTCCAGAAAATGTGCTTGGCGTGTTTTTTGTTTTTTGTTTTTTTTTTCTTTTTTTATGTTTGTTTGTTTTTACTTAAAAACAGCAATGGTAAATAAGTTGCACTTATTGAAGGCTGGCTGAGTATTTAGTCTCATTAAATCACACAAGTATAAACAAAGTAATTAGCATTCTTCATCTGTGACTGATGAAATGACACCAGGAAACAGATGTACAAAGATCAGTACTCTTGAAACCTCTATGTGCCTTGGGTTTGCCAGGAACACAGAAGACATTCTTCCACTTAACTAGAGATTATTTTTATATATAATGTCAGCACCAGCTTCAGAAACAGTGTGGTCACTTGATGAGGTCAGTATAGAGCTGGCTGGTAAGAGGGCAGATATACTAAGAGGAAAACAAATTAAAATAATAGGTTTAGTGACAAGGGCTTGGCAAACAGTGAGATAGTATTCTCTCAATAACTTGGAGAATTTCTTGCCATCCTAGAAACTGATGACTAAACACCCTGTCTCCTGCCCAATTACTAAATTTTTCCTAATGAGAGATTCACTTTGCCTTGATGATGATAAGGATCCCTTCCTAGGCTTATGTTAATATCCATAGTATTTCATTGTTCAGTTAAGGACACTCTTCATCATAAACTCTAACATTTAGTTAACCATGAAAACTTGGTTTGCTGCTATCAACCATGTCACGTAGACCTGAGGATAAAGCCTCTTGGTCACATCTAACAAATACCTCTTTCATAGAAGTAATTGAAGAACAGATTTTAGACTTAGTAGTGGCTCTGATGAAAATGCTGCTTGGGAACTGAACCTCCACCTGAAGAGCATGCATCAACCATGTCCAAAGTTGATTGCCACATATAAGTCTTAGATGTGCCTACAGCAGTATACCTTTTTTTTTTTTTTTTAACATTGGACCACACAAAATTGAGGTTTTTAATACAGGACAAACAGAGAGGGTCTCAAAAATCAATTTTCAATATCAGGATACAGTTTACATAATGATGGGAGATGTCATTCTGTAAATATGTTTTCCTTATTGGTTAATAAATAAAGCCCTGTTGGCCAATAAGAGACAAGGAGGATTCTGGGAGATGTAGTAGAAGGGAGTCAAGATGTAGGGACTTGAGAAAAGAGGTCTGGACTCTCTCTGGTAAGATAAGACCACTTAGATTAATAGAAATGAGTTAATATTTAAGACAGAGCTAGCCAATAAGAAATGATAGTAAAAAGCATCTCTTTGTGTTATTTGGGGCTGACATGGCTGTGGGAACAGGCTGGTGGGAAAATTGCTTATAACAACATAACTCAATATAAATTGTAATCTTTTTTTAAGTAAAATGGAAGACAACAGGGAATAATCAGATGGAAAGACTAGAAGTGTTTCAATCTTCAAAACTAGGCCAATACCAAGGGTTTGCCTTGGGCAGTGATCCATCCTTCACTCTGCAGTAAGAAATGCTTGGAGAATTTCCTCTGTAATCAAAGTAAGACAAGTAAAAACATTAGGGAGCATGTTGTTCAAATTTCCCCAGTACTGTTATTCTTTTAAGGTTACACACCTTAGACTTCCTAGTTGGAATGTTCCTCTCAGAACAACCACAGTCTTTGTCTACACATTTCCTGAATGGTCGAGGCTGTGGCTGAGTTCACTTTTCTCACCACATTTATTTCCCAGGCTACAATGTTTTGGCTTTGTTGCCATTGTTGATTTATTTATTTATTTTTGTTTTTACATTCCAATCAAAGTCTCCCTGCCTTTGCCTCACCCCCTCTCCGTTTCTGCCACCTTTCCCCACTAATCCACCCCAGCCCATCCACTCTTATACTGTTTTTCTTTAGATACAGGCAGATCTCCCATAGCTATCAGCCAGCCATGGTATCAAACTGCAGTGAGACTAATCACTTCTTACTCTGTTTAGGATGCAATTCAGTAGGAGGAAAGGGTCCCAAAAGCAGGCAACAGTCAGAGACAGCTCCTGCTCTCACTATTACCCAGCCACTAATGGAAAAAGATGCAGAGACCCACAGCCTAGCATTAGGCTGAGCTCTGGGAGTCCTGCTGTGAGAGGGAGAAGAAGGATTGTAGGTCTCAGTGGTATCCAGAACATGACAAAAAAAAAAAAAACCTATAAAACTAATTAATCTGGGCTCATAGGGACTAACAAAGACTGAAGTAAGAACTAGGGAGCCTTCATGAAACTAACACAGGCCTTCTGCATATATATACATTATAGTTGTATAACTTCATCTTTGTTTGAGACTCCTTGTAGGCTTGTGTTTCCAAGATGTGACTAAAACTTCCTTGTTATGTTGGAAATGATACTTGCAGGGCAAACCTCAAGATGCTCTTGCGTTTTAAAATATTTGAGTTCTTCATCTATTTGTTTTTTTTTTTTTTCTTTACATAATTTTGACCTACACCATCTTCAGAATCACAAGATTTCCTTCTACTTCATTTATTCTGTTCCACAAATTTGGCTGTCTTGCTAATCAGTCTTCAAGACACAGGGGCCCAGTGATAGCCAAAGGTGCTCTTTGCTCTCACAGAGCATATGCTTTGTAGACACAGACATCTGGGACAACAATTCCCAGAGATAAAGCTAAGTGTTGTCTGAATGTAAATCAGGACCCAGCTTCACCCATGAGGAGCTGAAATCTCAGCAGTGTGAAAATACTTTCAGAAAAAAATAGCATGCTTAAATATTAAGATGTCATGTTTAAGGTCCTGAAGTAATTAATTCCAGGCTGGCTTAAATGGATGTCTAGAAAGGAAAGCAAGGGGAGACAATGAAAGATTAAATGAATATAGGTCACCATTCAGCAGGCTTCTGTGACTAGTTAAACAAGCAGAAAAATTCCACAGTTTGGGCATCAACTGGACAGAGAATCCAAAGCATTGATAATTGGCTGCATTTCTAGAATATTGGTAGAGATGCATAGTGGAAACTGGGTGAAGGTTGCACAGATAACAGGGCTGAGATGGGCTCAATGCAAATTCCGAGGATGAAAGTAGTGATCTACTCTATAAGCGTTTGGTGGAGAAAATCCACAGGTCTTGGCCACAAGACATAGCCTTGGGACTATACTGTAACCACAGCCATAGGAAGGTTCTCTCTCTGCTGGCCAGAGAGTGCAATCAATATAGGAAATAATATGCCTTCATTGCCCTTCATTATTTGATTATAATGACATTCAGAATTTGGTTTCTGGTGATATATTACTCCTTATATTACATTTTATGAGAGTTGGGGCACTTCAGTTTATCTGACAAAAATCTCTTTTTATTTTTAGACATAAGATAGTCCTGCTACTTGTAAGCCTGAGATGGGAGGAGCATGAATCAATGCTAAGCTGGGCCATGCACTGCAACCTTATCACCAAAGAAAATTAACAAAAAATGCATTTGTAATACTATAAAAATCCACTTTGTTTCTGGCTAATGTGCAAATAGACATTACACAGCTCTTCAATGTGTGTTGGTAGAGGAGAGTTTCCATGTAGAGTGGCTCTCACAGGAGGTCACCCCTGATTGTTTTTCTCTTAACTCAAAATGACTAGACCTTGCACATAATTTTCTTGTTTTGCCCTCCATAGTTTTGTTACTCACAAAACCATTTATTTTAATTTCTTCCCATGAAGCTATTTTCACTGCATTTACTTGAAATCAAAATCTATATAGTTCCTGTGGGGTGGTTTGCAGTAGAATTCAGTGTTTGTCTTTAACTAAGCTTAATAATTGCCTTTTGGATTTGTTATGGTGTATGTGTGTGTGTATTTTTTTCTTATTTTACATATCGGTCCCAGTTTCCTTTCCTTCCCTTCGTCCATCTCTCCCTTCCTCCCTTCCTCCCTTCCTCCCTTCCTCCCTTCCTCCCTTCCTCCCTTCCTCCCTTCTTCCCTTCCTCCCTTCCTCCCTTCCTCCCTTCCTCCCTTCCATGGCCCCCCTCCCATTCCATTCTCCCTCCAGTCCACATGGATGTTGATGTCTTCAATGAGGGATCAACAAAATCTGTCAAGTCATTTGGAGTAGGGACTAGGCCCTCCCTCCTGCCTAAGTGTATATCCCTCCATGGGGAATATGCTCCCAAAGTCCTTTCATGCACCAGGGATAGATACATCCTTGTTCCACTGTCATAGGTCCCTTAGACTGCCCAGGCCTTCTAACTGAGACCCATGTTCAGGGGAATCTGAGTCAGCCCAATGCTGGTTTCCCATCTATCAGTATGGGGGCCCATTAGCCCCCCCCCTTGTTCAGGTCAGCTATCTCTGTGGGTTTCTGTAGCCTGGTCTTGACCCCATTTTCTTATCACTCCTCCCTCTCTGCATCTGGATTCCAGTTCGGCTCGGTGTTTAGCTGTGGGTGTCTGCTTCTGTTTCCATCAGCTACTAGATGAGGGCTCTATGATGATGGATAATGTAGTCATCAATCTCATTATCAGGGAAGGGCATTTAAGGTAGTCTTTCCACTGTTACTCAGATTGTTAGTTGGGGTCATCCTTGTAGGTCTCTGGACATTTCTCTAGAGTCAGTTTTCTGTTCAAACCTATAATGCTCCCTCTTTTATAGTATCTCTCTTTCTCTCTCTCTCTCTTTTTTTTTCTCTCATCTATTCCTCCCCTCAGTCAATCTTCCCAGTCCTGTATGGTATTTATTAGGGCTTTTAAGCACTATGAGATTTTCCCCAAAACATTTTATTCCCAGAAATCTTTTATTTGTAGTGCACAATTTTTACAGTATTCAAGCAAGTTCTGCCAGATGTGATGTATCATGCTACATCACAAAAGCTTCTTCACTGGTCCATCAAGTTTCATTCCTAGTAGAGGAACGCTAGCAGTTGGTGGAAGCTGTAGGAGGGAGAGCCAATTTTCTTCAGGGATGTTTCCCCTGAGAGGTTATTCATGCACCAGTAGCTGGTCCCACACCCATGCAAATGAAGTGGACTCAGCTTGCTAAAGCAAGAGATTTGAGAACAGGGGTAAGAAAAGAGTGAATTTAATCAAAATCTTATGCATGTATAGAATTCTCAAAAAGTCTCTGCTCTCAACAATGTGTGATTGAAGTTTTTAAGTTAGATACAAATCAGATTTATTTATGGCTACATACTCTGAGGCCACTTTTGTTCATGATTTACATAATAAAATTTGATGGAACTTTCAAAATGGAAACCAAACGTTGAATATTAAACAATTGAAATAACTGATATATTAAATTCAATCAAGGTTATTTGTGGGCATATTGGATTTTGATATTTATACCTCGTGTATATTTAATTAGCTGGTGATTACATGTCTGTCATCATAACATCAACATTTTCTCTTTTTAAAAATTGTATTCAAGTAGAAAGACCTGGTAATAGACCCTTTATGTCTTTGGCATACACACATACATACACACAATTTCCCCACCTATGGCTGTGATGTTTTATATGCTAAGGGACAAGTGAGTAAGTATATGGGTTTCAAGAACACTGGCAATCAACATAGAGGGACTTCAGGATTCGTTAATTTTGATTCAGATATAAGTAGGCCATATTTGTCATGCACTGAAGAATCAAAATTAATGTCTCAGTTCAGGACTTAGGTCATAGCAACAGATGTTCCTCTGCCTGCACAAATTCTTGGGCCTTAATCAAGGTTTAAGTCAAGTCTTACCAAAACATTCTCCATCTGGAAAATAAGAATATTGATACTAATATTGTGAGGGTAAACAAAGCAAGAAGTGTTAAATGCTTAGCTCTGTGTCCAGCAGTGATGATCATGCTTTGTTATAGCATAATTTCTACTTAGTGGTAGCATGGACCTGGACAATTTCATAACTTCACACTAAGCTGCTGTTATCTCCCCCACTAGATAGAAAAGTAGTGATGAAATACAATTTAATTGAAGACTAGAGGAAATGTGGTCCCTTTCTTTTACTGGTTCCTGGAGATCTATAGTTTCAAAATAAAGGAAAAAATATCTTCAAGTTTCAAAAACAAAAGACATCTTATCCACTACTTATCTGGAAATTTCTTACAACAGAGGTAAAATTATCAGTGTCTGATTGAAAACTTTAGAGCACCCCAATTTCTTGTGCACATCCAACTTGATCATGATGTGGCATGCCCTAAACTCTACCTGACAATCACACCAGCTAACACTATGAACTTTATTACTGTCAAATCTTTCTATCTTCTCAAAAGACCCAGTAATGTTTTATACCCATGAAAACATTTTTAGCCACTTATCAAAGCCTACTTAAGGGAACTCTGGTATGTATCAATTGCTTATTGTCCTGAAATTATCAGAAACAATATCTGTTTAAGATTGATGAATACCAAGAGAATGATGACCTTGCCTTTTGATAGGAAGCTAGGGGTGATAGACAGTAAGAAATTGGAAATGATACAGAAGATGATGAAAACAAAACTAACTGGGCACTGATTCATTTATAAAGAAGGGCCTAAATGAGGAGACAACAGGGACATTCATGATTCTTCCAATGCAGCCCTGGATACTTTCTACAAACCCCTTGACAAAAAGGAATCAAAGTGATGTACCCATGCCAAATTCACGCTTTAATACAATATTAGAAACAGAAAGTTTTCAAACATGATCAAGATCCAATTAATCAGAAGTTAGGCTTGGCCTTAGAGACAAAACCAAAGAAAGACTAGAAAGAACAAACGCCAATCATGGGGGTGGTGGAGGCAGCAAGTGAAGCTACTTCCTCGAGTCTTGAAGGTCTAGAGAGGATGACCTCCCCAAGAGGAAGTGGCTCAGCCCGGTGGCTCAGCCACTGACCAGGTGGTTCTGTGAACAGCAGGATCTTCTTGAACTTTCAGGTTAATAGCACAGTTCTTTCTGGTCCTTAGACAGAAAATGATTTTTGGTTACCAATAATGGGACAGTGGAACACATCTCTCTAAGGTTCATGCTAGGACTGGGCTAGTAGCAGACACAGAAAATCCTCACACAAATCCAATTCATTTTGAATATTTATGTAATGATTAGTTCTGAAGAAATCATGACCAAAAATGCATTTGGCTTCTTAACATGTATTTAAGGTGTATATTTAGATACTAGTGAGGAATGTGTGGGGAGAAAGGCTGAGTATTTTCCCACTACATTCAAAACCATAATCTTATGCTTTAAATGTTTTCTACTTTCTCGTTGATTCAAAATAGGGATCTAAAAGCAATCTGTATGTTCACAGTAAACCTCAATTTTTACTTTTCTTTCAATATCGTTTACATAAAGTCACTGAAAATGCGTGTGTGGGTTAACAGAAATTTAAACTGGAATATGTATTTGAGATCATCTGCTGTGGTCTCTTGTACTTAACAGATGACAGATGTCTCAGTGTTTGTCAGGGACAAAGGTGATTCAGAGTTCAATTTGTGCATGAGCCCAAACTCACATAGTTCCCTCTGACCACTTTCTTCAACCTAAATGTAGAAACACTTCTCCTATAGACTTCCTACCCTATAACAAGTGCTGGTCAAGTCCTCACCCACAAGCATAGAAACATGCTTGGTCCCCACTTAGTTCTTTTGGGTTCTATAATGGTAAGCTTTTGGCTAAATAAAGTGGCCTCAGTCACCTCTCAATTTTTCAAAATAATTTTGTTCATCATTTTGCATTTGTCACTTTACCAAAACTGAGATATGATTCCAGACTTCATCTTACAAAGCAGCGTAGAGCAGAGTAAATTTATTCACGGTGGACCAACCAGCACATTATTTTCTCAAAGTAAGAGGCAAAGAAAGGGAATTTCATGTGATATTGTGTCTTCCAATAAAATCAGAAGCTGTATACCTGTGAAGTCTCACCTGTATGACTGCACAAACATGAGCTGAAAATTGGGACTAACAGACATATTGAAATGGATGGTAGAAATCCCATGAGGCCTCAATACTACATAAAGAACTACAGACAACTATGAATGCTGAGAGCTAGGAAATAGTTTTCCTTAGGAAATTTGTTATCCAAAGGCAAGTGGTCAGCCTACAAAGTATACATACAAGTAACATTATATAGATTAAGCAGAATGTGTTTATGTATTTATAAATACATATGTGTGTATATATGTATACATACACATTTATATGTATATATATATATATATACTTATATACACATATATATGTCTGTGTTTGTGTGTGTTCCCGTGTGCATGTGTGTGTATGTGTGTGTGTGTATGTAGCAACAACTACTGGGGGGAGGGAAGAAGCAATAACTTTGAAAGAGAGCAAGGAGGGAAATATGGGAGCATTTGGAGGGAGAAAGGAAAGTTAGAAATGATGTAATTATAATCTAAATGAAGAGGTATGCTAGCTTAAATAATTATCAGATTGACAAATTTCCCTGAGTTTCCTTAACATTAGTATGTGACAACTCAAATATACATGCCTAAATGGCACATAAATTAAGAAAGCAATTTTAAAGGTTCCTATATCCTTTTTCCCCTTCATTTACTATTATCTGTAGTTTTAAAGTTTTTGAAATTAAAATCTTACCACAAACATAAGGTTCTGAATTTCACTAAGGTCTGAGGTTGCCAAAGAAGTCAATGATGCCCATGAAACATCTTATTTTCTCCTCATTTAAGGGTACATCATCTAAGGAAAAACCATATGCTTTCTATGGTTCAAAACTCTTCGAAAAGCTCTTTTCCCAGTTTCCTCTGTTATTTAACATTCAATACATATAACTAGCATTGGTAAATATATTAATCTTAAACTGTGAATTCTAAAAACTACATAGAACAAAACATGCAGAGAGGGAGAACAAGACCAGGCTACAGAAACACTAGAAACAGCTGACCTGAACAAGGAAAAGCTAATGCCCCCCCCCAGACTGATAGCTGGGAATCCAGCACTGAACTTACTCAGGCCCCCTGAATATGGGTCTTAGCTAGAAGGCCTGAACAGTCTAAGGGACCTCAGACAGTGGAACCAGGATGTATTCCCTGTGCAATAAAGGACTTTGGGGGCACATCCCCCATGGAGGGATAATCCCTTTACCTAGAACCAGAAGAGAAGTCCTAGTCCCTACTCCAAATGACTTGACAGATTTAGATTACCCCTCCTGGAGAGCATCACCCTACATGTGGAGTGGGGATGGGTGGGAGGGGAGGGTGGTCTGGAGGTATGAGAGGGTGGGAGAGAGGGAAAGAGGAAGGGAGGGAGGAGGAACTGGGATCAATAAGTAAAATAGAAATAAAAAATAAATTATAAATAAATAAGTCAAAACAAAAGTAATATGAAGCTAGATCAAAACCTACAAATTGCATTACCTCTCAGAAACTGGATTGAACATGGGTTGTTATAAATTCATTACAATTCAGTCAAAATTCAGAAGCTGTGAAACACAAAACTTTCTTTTATATTCCTAAGACTAATATGAATGATGCACACTTACACTATCTTCCTCAAAGGGCTATGACAAAGGCAGAGTAGGAGAACAAATAGTGGGCAATGTATTTAAGAAACATCTCTTTCAGGCAGCAAGCAATGGGATACATAAAAAAAAAAGAAATCTAAGAACAAGCAAAATTTGATCATGAGTGTGAAGCTAAGTAGGTTTAGACACAAAGACTTGGCAAAGAACCACAGAAGACCTGCCCAGTGAATACAGGGATGAAGGAAGCTGTGGGAAAGAGGCAGGAAGGAATGGCTGTTGGAGATAGTATGAAATTAAAGTGAGCATGAAGTGGCAGCTCAGGAGATCTGAAGACCACAGTGGCTCTGGGGTTCTGTCTGAAGAGATAACATGGGCATTCACAGGAAGGAGTAACAGAAGGAACTCAGGAAATCCAAAGTGCTGTTGAACTGTGTTTTTGTTTATTGGCTTTTGATTGCTAACAGAATATTGAGGGACAAGTGTATTTGTTGAATATAGGAGACTTTTTTTTCAAGAGTAACATACTGGAGACTTTAATCTGTAGCCTCCTCCTAAATGGAGCTAGTTAACATAGCAGTTTAATTCAAGGTCCAAATGTGACATACAGAGACACAAAAATGGCTAGTTAAGCTCCTGGAGTTACTGTGTTTTAAAATTGAAGGAAGATGTTATAATTAAAATATAGAAGTATCAATAAGCATAGTATGATGGGAATGGACACAAAAAGGGAGACGTGTTGTAAAAGAGAGAGATGTGGCAAGATAGTAAGGTGTTTGAGGGCATCACTGGAATTTCAGATAGGAAAGAAATTCATGAAACTGAAACAAGAAAACTGAGTATTCATAGTGGGGTGGAGTGAAAGGAAATAAGGAGTTAAGATGAGTGCACTGATACCATGATCAAGTACAGTATGTTAGGGGCACTTAATTGGCAAACAACAAGTTCAAAAGAAAATATTTTGAGGATAGGAAGTCTCTTTTATTTGTGCAAAATCATGATAAATGAAAACAATTACTATAGCACACAAAGTAACCTTCCACAATGTCTGTAATGTCATTAATTCTGGCCAAGTGGAAGAAAATCACAAGATACCCTCTAAAAATGGGAACAAGGTATGTTTCCCCCACCACTCTCAGGAGCAAAGGAAGATGACTGGTCTCACCACTCTTAAGCAACAATGCTGCTAGGCCAGGGGCATTACATTAAGTAAAGAAGAAACATGACCAAGAAAGAATGTCTGGATTTTACACACGTGTAGAATTGTTCATGGAGAAATTCTAAAGTGATCCATGAAGCAAACAAGGAACCAAAAAGAAAATGTAGAGAGAGTCCAGGTCACAAGACTGATACAGAAAAATAAACATTAGGAAATTATTACTTTCAGACATTATCTATCAAGTCAACACAAACAATTTTTATATTAAATCTAACCAAAAATTAGAAAAGTTGTTACACCAATACTGACAATTGTTGATGAAATCATTAAAGAAAGCATCAAGAACTGGAGAAACTAACCAAATTTAACAACACAAATATTGTTAAGAAATCAACTTCCCCTTACCAACAGGAAGTAGTTTGGAAAGAACGACGCCCAAATTCCCAAATATTGTGTATAAATGTTTGTTTTCATTTAATTGGACTTTGTTATATAAAATTAAATAAAAAATAAAATAAAATAAAAAAGAAAGAAATCAACTTTCGTTAAACTGCTCTTCAGATTGATTGTAATTCTCATCAAAATCCCAGGCAGCTTTTCAGCTGAAACTGCCAAAATGATACTAACAATGGATGAAAGACACAGAATAGAGGAATGAGTATTAGGATGAAAACAAAAACATTGGTACTTATATGTCATAGAAAACTCCAATGACTATTAGGTGTTTGCATTCTCACGGCTCACCTGTGCACTCCCATTCTCTTCTCTGAATAAACTGTCTGTATTTTTCTTACTTTAAAAATTTATACTAAGCTTGGTGTACTCTAGAGGGTTAACAGTCGGCTACAGTTGTACATGCCTGCAGTTACAGCTATTCATAGAACAGAGGTCAGGGATCACTGGGCCCTGGAGTTTGAGAGCACCCTGGAGGGTATACAGCAAGACTCCATTTCAGGGATTAGAAGGAAATGAAAACAGAAGAAAAGTGAACAAAATAAAGAGAAATGGAAAAGGAAGAGAAAGGAGGAAAGGAGAAGTGGGGATAGAAAGGAATGTGTTTGGTTTTGGTTTGAAAGCGATGATATAAAGATCAAATATATCAGACAAATATAGACAAAACAATCCCTAAAGCATTATAACTATATTATCAATGAAAGCTTCCAGGTAATACAATAAGCAAAATTTTCTTGATAAAGAACATTTAAACAACTAGAAAGCATCTTTACTAATACTTTATACCAACAAAAATTGATTGTAATATACCATGAACTTAAATGTTAAAATTATTAAACTAATTGAAGAAAACAGAAGGAATTTTTCGTGACCATGCACAGAGCAGAGACATTTAAGGAGGGAAACTGTGAGAGGGCAAACTGGACCTCATCAAAACACTATTGTTCTCTGAAAGATGTTGCTCGGTTAGGACATCAGTAACACATTTGTCAGTAAGAGTTGAATCTTGAATATATAAAGCCTTACAGTTCAGTAGGAAAATTGGTGATTCCCTTTAAAAAAAAATGGGCAAGGACTTTACATTTTCCTTAGAAGATGCATGAATAGCCAATAAACAACTTTTTCACATGCAGAATATTGCAAAATTCATTAGGTGTGTGTGTGTGTGTGTGTGTGTGTGTGCATGCATGCATGCATCCTTGTGTATGTGTACTAACAGCAATCAAACCCAAGACATCACAAATGGCCTATCATTGACTTACTATGTTTTTTCTCTTTTTGTTTATTTTTATTTTGAGTCTCAGTAAGTTACCCATGCTGGCCTGTAACTCACTCAGTAATCCAGGCAGACCTTGAACTGGTGACCTGCCTCAGTCTCCTTTTTAGCCGTAGGTCTGTGCCACCATGTCTAGATGAAGTTTGAAATAGCAAAGTTTTCACAATGTAGAATAACTAAAATATCCTTATGTTACTGATGGCCAAATGGTACCATAACATTAGGTTTGAAGTTGTCAAAATTTTTAAGTATTCCCTGTGCCATGATGTATCTTTTCAATTTTTACATGTTTATTCAAGAGAAATATAAAATATTCAAATATAGATTAGTATACAAATATTCATACCAGATTTACTTATATTTTAGGATGAACCATCTCTCTATCCCTTCAGTTGTATTTGTAAGAACCAAAAATTGAAAGCACTTATAATGTTCATCACTGCATGAGTTCATAAATAAAATATTGTGCAGCCATACAAGAATAGTAATAAGACTCAGATGATGCACACATGACCAAATAGACTGACTTCAAAATCATAATTGTGATAGACTAAGACCATGCACATGAAAGGACAAACTGTAAAGTTGTTTTTACCTAAAACATGGAAAGTAAAACATTAGTTCTAATCTTCTTAGCTACATTTTTACATTCTTTATTCTCTTAGTAATCTAATGAATGCTTATTAATGTCCATGAACATTAATGTACATGAACATTTTTTAATCCTAGATTTCTCTTGTACTTACAGGAGTTAACAATCCATTATTGTTTTGGGGGGAATATTAAGATAATTTTAACATGATTAAACTGTTTTTTACTCAAAATATTATCTTCATGTTTAATATTTACCTAACATTTCCTATAATGAAGGTAGTGTGTTTGATTTATAAAGAAGAGATTGAAAATGCCCTCAATCCACAGCCCTAGAATCTCTGTCTGCCATGACTGAAGGTTTCATAACACTTAAAACTACTCATGCAATGGCATAATTAATACAGCTCTTTGATACTCAGTAATGCACTCTGTTGCCATGTGTAATGTCTGTAACTCTGAGTACATATTTAGTTTCTAATGGACCAGCATGCTACATGACAGTGATGTATGACATCATGCAAGTGGGATGATTCAGAGAACATGACAGAGTTTAGGATGTTGATGCCTTTAAAACCCACATAGCCTTTAGAAAATCATAATATCTTAATTTGAGTGTCATACCAGAAATAGCTACAATGAATAATACTACACATTAAAATACTATTTTCACATGGGTATCCATGGCTTATTTTTCATATATTGGTAAGAACCTTCATTTGTTCAATGACTAAAAACATGCATTTTATTTCAAATGTCATATAACATTATGGTGGATTCTTTTTACCTAATTTATAGTTACTGTTTAGAAATTGTATACTCTAAGTCTATATGTAATAATCTTGTGGGTGACACTACCAAGTTTCTTAAGTGCTACAGTAACTCAGTGTCTGTGACTGTACCCTCTTCACACAGGATGACTCTTTCCATTTTAACCCTGACATTCCCTCAATGCTCGAGACTGCATCACATCATCATTTATTCAGGACCTTTCTTTGATACTTCTCTACCTATTCTTCCTTTAGAATCTTCCATCACTTCATTCATTGATGCATTCTCTCATTATTATCCACTTGTTCATTCATTCATATATACCAACAATACTTCTCAGCTATTGTTACAGTTTAGATGAACAGAGTTTTAGAAGTTCAGAACCAAACCAAACTTTGTACCCTTAAAGCAAAGAGTGCCTGTGGATATCATGGTCACACAAGTGCATTTCAAGGTGAACTGAATGTGTCATGAGAGGTTGTGATGGTGACTTCAGAAGCTTGCATCAAAACCTATATGTCACATTGGTGATCTCTCTCTGAAAACATATGTAAGCAGAGCTTTGTAAAACAAATAGAAAAGAGTGGACTAGAAAAACCAAGAAAGGATTTTCCAGGATAAAATATAAATGGGCCAAATACAAAGATGTAGGAAGATAGAAGAATGTGATAATAACCCACAGCTGACGCAGTTGGCTGATTGCCCTTGAGGAAGGGGACAAACCAGGCAAAGCTGTAGTGACAACAGTGTGGTTTTTATGTTTCCAGCATGAGGTTTGAACAGGTGGGCTTGAACCCCCTTTTTAAATGGTTCTAAATACATGACATGCAATAAAAATTGTTGAGATTTGTGTTCATGGAACCAAGTGTCATTTATCAAGGAAGGTTAATGCAATTATAGCCACATAAGAATTTACTGTGTAAAACTAGACTGGCAACCAACAGCTAGTAATCTCCACTATGAAATGAATCACTATTGGTGATAAGACAGAAGCAGCTAAGCTGTTTTTTTTTTTTTTTTCTGGTTTGATTTAGATAATAAAAGCTCCAAACTGCTGGTGAGGAAAAATGTCCTAACCATCTCTAATAATGATGACAACTGATAGGCAACACCAAGGTGAAGATACTTCCTTCTGACCATCTTTCTACTGTGTGTGCCTCATGTTGTGCCATCTGGGCCTTCCTTTCTTACCTATGCTGCATCTTTCTTCCTTCCTCCCTCCCTCCCTCCCTCCCTCCCTCCTTTTCTCCCTCCTTCAGTCCCCCCCTCTCTCTCTCTTTCTTTCTTTCTTTCTTCCTTCCTTCCTTCCTTTCTTTCTTTCTTTCTTTCTGTTTTCCCTCCTTAAATTTAACAACCTTTGCTTATATGCTATGCTCTTGATTGAGGGCAGCAATCTAATAAAAGGCACTTTTGATTTTAGGTAAGCAAAGTTATATTGGATAAAAGCTTCCTCGTGGAAGCATAGAGGCAAGAAAGAAAAGATCACATCAACACAAAGGAACTTAAGGCTGAGGGCAGGGCCAGGGGAGCAGAAACGAGTGGAGGTTAAACTGGGAGTACCTCCATATATGTATGGCCTTGCTCTTGGCTGTGCCAACAAGGGAGGTTTAAATTGAAATGAACTGATAGCTTATGGGGGAGGGGGATGCAGGGGCTTCAGTTAGGATGTTTTGCTTCCCAAGTAAGTGACAAATTTCATCAGGAAATACCACCCCTCCCTTTCAAACACTGAAAAATGTTTATCACAAAGCAACACAGGGACAACATAAGAATTATTCTGAAGCCAGTCACCAGAAAAAACTCTGAAGTAGATGCTGGGTCACATTCAAATATTACTTAGGGTACAAGTGCAAGAGGAGTAGTGCCCCTATAATTAGTGATTGCAAAACTTTTAAAGCATTTGAAGATGTGGGATTTTACCCCAATTTTCACCCAAAGTCCTGCCCTATATGAATCACAATTTACATACATATGCAGCCACTCCAGTGTAAATATACCTTGTTTTAAGTCAACCAGCTCTTAGGAAGCTGAGACATGGGAAAGGTAAGTATAAACCAGTGTGGGTTACATAGTGAATTGGAGGCTAGCCTGGGTAACTTAGTGATGCAGTGTCTCAAATGAGAACAGAAGTAAAAGAATACCATGTAGGAAGATTTACATCTTGACATTCTCTGGTGTTGATCATTTTATTGTGCCTACACAAACCGTCCATGCCACATATGCAACCTTCTAAATAATTTACATATGCCAATACTTTCATGAAACTTCATGACAACAAATGCACAGCTTAATAGACTACCTCTGCAAATGAAATATTGCAATTATTTGTTCAGCGCTTTATTAACAAAATGCTACTATCCCCTTGGTAGATATGGACATACTCTAAGAAATTTCTCAGATCCTAGAAACCACAAATAGTATCAAACTAAATTTATACATGTTATGTTATTTTTACTATGTAAATATATATCTACGATAGCCTTCAATTTCTAAATTAAACATGGCAAGAGTTAGGAAACAATGTATTAAAATCTATAATAATACATTGTCACAAAAGTTAGAGAAAACTTAAGGGTTATTTACTTCTGGAATCATCTATTTAATATTTTCAGAACACTGTTAGCTTCTAATAAAGCACAGAAATCAAAACCATATATAAGAAGATTATTGCAATATATATGAATCACGTTTCATTCAATTGCTTAAAAGAAAGCATATCTGAAGGTACAGTGTGATTATTGATAACTGAGATTATGCAGTTAAAAATGTGTGTGTGTGGTGTGTGTGTTTAGACTAGGAAAATAAACATCCTTAACAAAAACATGCAGAATTCAAGAGTAATGGTTTTTTAGTATCATGAAGACACGCAACATGGTGCTAGGCTGAATGCTTGCATCTACACCACTGTGTTCCAGTGTGATGGTATTTTGACTTGGAGACCTTTGGAATGAACAGAAGCTGACCGGCCTATGACCATTTCTTGCAATACTGTTAGTAGACTAAAGCACAATTTAAGGATACCAGACAATTGCACAGTTAAGTCCCCAAATACATTTTGAACACTGGGTTATTAGAATTGATTTATGAATGTCTAGTTAACATTGATGTGTATACCTTACACTCATCCCCAAATTTAAAAAACATAACACAGTTCCACATTACCTAATGAAGCAAAGACTCTATCTACCTAGCACACCCCAGTCTTAGGATCTATTCCCTTCTTACCTTGAATGCCTTGTACAAATGTATTCTCAAATAATCTTATTTCTCCAAGCAAGGCCACATCATGGCACACACTTTACTGTGTGCTTATGAAATATTCAGAAACTCTCCTAGGTGTGTGTGAACAGAATGGACATTTAGAGTACCACCAACCCCCCCAAAAAAAATACTAGTGGAGAAAAGACAATTTCAACTACAATTGTAGTATGGTATAAGAATGTAAAGGGAAAGTACAGGGGGGGTGTAGTACAAATAGGTAACAGGACTCTCAATTCAGAATTGGAAGAACGGGGGAGATGAATCTGCAGTTCAAAGAATAAGTTAGTGTGGGTCTCCTAATATAGAAACAAGAAGAAAGAAAACACCAGGGCAAACAAAGTAAGCACTAATGTTACTCTCTCCAGAGGAAGAGGCCACACCAGGCAATGGTGCACAACCTAGCTATTCTAAAGTTCGAGGAATGAGCTGGGGTTAGGCCAGCCAGGGTAAGACCTTGTTAAAAAAAAAAAAAAAAAGAAAGAAAAAGAAAAAGAAAAAGAAAAAAAGAACTGTGATTTGCAAAATGCCCATGCTATGCCTGCTGCTATCCAATCTTTGATCACACCCATTTGCGTGCTTCCTGGTGTGCCTCTTGTCCTGTTGTCTGCCTGGCACACACTGAACACTACTCTAAAATAAAGCCTCTGTGGGTCTTGTGGAACCCAATACACTGGCCTTGTCCTGGAGAGTTCTTGGAACTCATTCCTCAGTTTTTCCACTGCAGAACTATCTCCCTTCTCAGTTCTGTAGAAACTATTAAAACTGCCACACACACATCAAGCTGCTCGTTAGGGCTGACAAGTATAATTTGGAGACTATTTCTTGCTTTTGCTAGCTGCCATGTACAGACTTTAAATTCATTCCAATCAAGGACTATGGCATCAATTTGGTTGTGTCTCCTCAGTGACAAGTGTAATCTATAATAAACTTTATTGAGAGAAGAACAAAAGAGCGGCTGGTTCTCCAAAAAGGGCACCATAAATTACAAAGCATGAAATGAAACCAGAGCTTCTAAAACTTACAATAACAAAAATGCCTCTTGATTCCTGTTACTGATGGCTAGATAAAGCAGTAATGATGGCATTTTTATTGGATGTGGGGAAAGTGTTCTGCCTTTAAGGAGACAAAGAAGGTCAAATGGCACTACAGCCTCAGACAGTCTGTGTGACTCTAGACTCAGTGTCACTGATGCTCCCTGCACCCTCTCCCATTTCAGTAATATTGAGACAAAAAAGTAGAATAAGAAATATATGGTACAACTTATACAATGCAATAAAACCTTCTAAATTGTTTCAACACTACAGAGTACCAAAAGAATTTGTGGATAAGATAATGGAATTGTCCAAACACTTTTTAAAAGTACAATGATAATGAGTTTTGGTAGTACAACACTCCAAAGTCTGAGGCAGGGGTTCATGCATCCTAGGTCACAAGATCACATCTCAAAATAGAAAAGTGAAATTAAGGGAGGGAAAGAAGGGAGGAGTAATAGGAGAAAGAAAGGAAGAAAAGCAGAAGGAAACAATGACAAGTAATTGTTAGCAGAGAACAAGAAATCCAGGCAGCACTTCAATTTTCAAGTAGAGAGTGCATTCTACTGACTCTAACCCAAAATTCTGGACAGTCATATCAGGCATGAATCCAAAGATTGTTTAAAATATAGTATTTAAGTATTGAAAATGTGGTGTGTTGTTAACAGGTCACTATAAATGAGCCCAATGTGACTTGGTTTTTGATAAAGTTACTTATTATCAATTCTGCAGAAAGTGGAAGCAGATTTCAGTCAGGAACCTGACCAGGTCTGTCTGTTCCAGGAAACTCTTGGATCACACAAAGAATGTAAACTCCAAGAAAACAACAACAACAAAACAAACAAACATACAAAAAACCATAAGCCTTGTAACCTGCAAGACAGTTTTGTAAGAGGATCGATTCAGTAGCAAGCCTGCAACAGAAGGAAGGGTCCTGGGACTGTGTTTAGGGTCCTTTCAGCTCATAATTCTGCAGTTCCTTGGATAAATCACACACTGATAAAATCTGTTAATGTCTCTATGGTGAGAAGTGTTTACTCTTTATTATCAAGTTGGAATCCAAAGAGATTCTGACCTTCTGGGACAATAAGATGAAAACAAAGGTCAAATATAGTTGCAACAAGTATAGTTTTGTAATTCTTAAATTAAACCAGGTGTGCAAGCACCACTTCTAATACAAGCACTGGGTTATCAAAAGCAGGAAGATTACAAGTTTAAGAATAACTTGGAATACATAGTGAGACCAAATCAGGGGGCCAAATATAAAATCGGGAGAAAGTAAGGTATTTGTAGAAGAGTGTAAAAAAAGAGATGTGGGATTCAACATTGTAGTAAAAATAAAATTAGAGAAAGAACAATTGAAAGAAAAGAGAACATAAGAAAAGAAAGAGAAATGGAGAGAGAAATACACGACTTAATGCAGAATCGAATGGAGATGAAAAAGCACATCTGACAGCATTATGACAGTCTCCACATATGTGTATGCCCAGCTGTGATGACAACCCTTTGCGAAAAACCAATTGTTTCAAAAGAGAAAATTTTCAATAGTGAAGAGTGTCTCCTCCCCTACCAATATGAATGAATAAAAACCACTGATTATCTCAGAAACTATATATATTAACTCAAAGAGAAAAAGTAAAGAAATATTAAAAACATGATAGGGTGTCATTTGATGCAAGAAAAAGATATTTATGTTCAAAACTGGTCTACCAAAGCCTTACTAAAATTTGTCAAAAGTGATCTCAATTCTTCTAACTGAAATTAGCAAATATAGTCACCTGCTAAGAATAAAGACTTGGGGTGCTATGAATAGACTGAGAAAATGACAAAACTCTAGAACACTGGCTACAAATAATTGGTACAGAATAAATCAAGAAGAAAAAAAAATAATTTCACTGCCCTGTCAACATAAAAATCAAGCAATGATACCCATTAACTATCCATTGACCTAAAGGTGGAGCAGGACAGTTAGTGGTCAAGCAAAGAAGCAGTTGAGTTACTCTTCTGGTTGAATCCACCTCAAGGAACATTTTAAAACAGACATTCCAAGGGAGCTAACAGAGTGTATTGTATCTTTGGGAAAATATTTGGTAGTTGAACAGAGTTGAAATTGGAGTTTAAAATGGGTTGGTAAAAATAGGAAATTCCCAGAAAAGGAGAAAAAGGGGGAGAGAAAGTTATCAAGTAGTTAAGTTAGTAAAGTATTTGGAAGGACAGGAGGATTTGCTCAAAAAAGACTATTGGTCTCCACGATTTTTAGGTGAGGCTTAAAGTGATGGGAACCACAGGAGAGTATGTACTTGATGGCCCTCTAAAGAGTAGAGTAGGTTGAGGTCAATACTAAAAATAGACCAGTCACTTTAAAAGATGTTGCAGGAAGCCCTGACTGCAGAGGAAGACTGGAATGTGGTACATAAAGCCTCTGTTGGTCTGGATTGTAAGGAAGGGGAAATGCTCAGATGTAAGTGCATGGCCACAATGGTGATGGGTAACAAGCATGATGACTGAAAGTGCAATTGGTGACAGAAATGCCACATCAGGCAGTTCTGAAAAGGGGAAAAAGCCTACAATGAAAACACAGAAGGACATCAGCAAAGCCATGCTCGTGGCAATCCACAGGAGTGCTCCCAAAACAAGCACTGTGTTTTGCATAGTGTTCATGAGTGATATGACCCATGAACAAAGTACATCAACTTAGTACCCACAAGGTGTAGCTCGCTGTACACCCACTATGTGGCCTGCAAGGTTTTGTTAATCCAACAGCAGAGAACCAGGATTGGTCAGAGATGCAAACATTGAAACACACGCCTTCAGTCATGTGGTAGAATGGAAAAGGATACTCCTAGGATGGCCAAAGGGTTAATGTGGGAGTTTACCTAACTTCCTTTCAGCAATCTCTAGCTGACTTGCTAATCCTTACTATATGAGAGTAGTTGGTATGTGAGTTAGATCTGGCTTCCATTGTATAAAAAGAAAGGTTTGTTTTGATAAAAGATTAATACTAGCTGAAAAGCATGCCTACAGCGCAAGGAAACTTAGATTTCTGTGGCAAAGAAATTGTGCCACAGAACCTCTGGAGTTTTAATAAGCAAGGATCTCTCATTGTATGATGAAGGCACACTTGGCTCAAACTCTTTTTACCCCAGCCCCAAACAATTGCATTTGTTTTCTGTAAGGGCCCTGGACTAGAGGAACTGGATACATACTGATATATATATATATATATATATCAGAATACTGATGAAAGATAAAAGAATAAGAGACCTCCTGAGGTGGCTCAGTGAGTACAGGTTCTTCTTCTTTTTTTCTTTTTTCTTTCTTTTTTTTTTTTTTTTTTATATTTTCCCTCTCCCTCCCTCCCTCCCTTTTACCCTCTCTGCCCTCTCACATGCACCCTAACCACCCTCCCCTCTCATCCCCTCAACCCAATTCCATATGTAGGACAATGCCATCCAGTTGGGGTCATGTAGATCTGACAGGTCATTTGAAGTAGGAACTAGGGCTTCTTTCCTGTCTCTAGGTTAAGGCAGTTATGCCTCCATGGGGGATGTGTTCGCAAGGTCATTTTGTGAACCAGGGAAACATCCTGGTTCACTGTCTGAGGTCCCTTAGAGTGCTCAGTCCTTCTGGCTGAGACCCATATTCAGGGGGGCCTGAGTCAGTCCCATGCTGGATTCCCAGCTATCAGTCTGGGGACCCATTGGCTCCTCCTTGTTCAGGTCAGCTGTCTCTATGTGTTTCTGCCGCCTGGTATTGTCCTCTCCATCTGCATCTGGGTTCTAGTTCATCTTAGTGTTTAGGTATGGGTGTTTGCTTCTGTTTCTAACAGGTGTTAGATGAGGGCTCCATGTATAAGTTAGTTGTTAATCTCACTACCTGGGAAAGGCATTTATGGTAGCCTTTCCACAACAACTAAAGTCCTGAGTTTAATCCCAGATGCACACAATAGGAGAGAAGCACATGTATGCTGTGGTGTGTTCATTACCACACACGCACATATGCATATACACACACCCACAAAAGTAAGAAAAAATTAGAAATTTTAAAGACAATGACTAATCAGGTATGACACAGGATAGACAAGCAAGTACCCATCCTTCCAATAAGTCAACTGGTTCAAAGACACAGAATCATGAAAAGAACTCAAGATTACTGAAAGCTCTTATGCCCAAATAGTATGGTGACAGCTAAGGAAAATGCTGCCCAGAGGATAGACCTAGATGACCTGGAAGGGACAATCATAGTCATTGTGGATGTTTTAGAGAGACAATTCCTTCAGCAAACGTGTGGAAATCGAATAAATAGCATGCTTAAGGAAAGTGTCTTGGATAAATAGTTCTAATCAAGTAGCATAAAAATAGCTCCATAAAAAGATGAATGTCCTCTGAAAGTAAATGAAAACAAGAAACTTCCTTGTGAATCTGACATCAAAGTAATTCTATCACACCATCACTTCCTACATTTTTTCCCCTATCAATAACATATTTTGGCTTGTTTTGTCCAAACATTACTTTCCATTTCCTCTTATTTAGGGAGACTCACTCCTAAAGCTAATTTGGTGTTTATTTCTTAAATTCACAAGAGATTTGGGGAACATGCCATACTATCTTTAAACATTCAGTATTCTCCCCCCGCACAACACACTCACTAGTGCTACCAAATAAATAAGAGAACTCAAGTTTCCTTTTCCTTCACTGTTTCTGACACAGTTCAATGTTACATGGGTTCTTAAGTCTGAAGGTACCCATGAAAATTTGTTGAAACTTTAATACTCTAAGTACTCTACTGATACATTACTCATAACAGCTTAATTTTAGTGTCATTACTTTAGCTTGTAGTGAAGTCTACAAATTGAAACAACTTTCCAGATTGTCTTGAAACAAGATTATCTAATAAGTCATAGTTATGAGACACCAGCATTAAATATTAGGAACTCTTTCCTACTCCTACTGCTAGACATAAGCCATAACTTCACATGTTTTTCCTCATTCTCAAATGGCAGAAGATAATCATGCATTACACTTGAATGTGTTAATGGGTTCTGACTAGGACTGTTTACACGCCATGCCTCATGGGACACCATACCAAGCAAAACTACTTCATATTTAAGTTTGACCTCAATGAGAGAAAAGTATTTTATGTCATAAACTGAAAATATCTAGCAGTGAAAGTAGAAACAAAATCTACCCATCTGTGCATCACAGACCTCTATTAAGTAAACTTCATAGAACACATTTTGGCAAGTGAAACAGTTAATAATGGACTTGGATCTATGTCATAGGAGCTTTTCTCCTTCTTTCAGCTTATTTTATTTAGTATACAAAGTAAGGGATTTTATTGTGACACTGTCATGTGTGTGTATTATTATACTCTACATTGTCTGATTTGACCCCCTGCCTTCCCCACCTTGTTTGTCTTCTTTTGTTTCCCTAGATAGTTTTCCCTTGTGCTTTCACATTTTATATACAGAGTTGCCCTTCTTTGTCCCCATCCCTCCTGTCTTGGTCTCACTTCTCCCAGTTTCATTCATATATATATATATATGTATATATATATATATATACATATATATATATATCCCTAGATTTTACATATGAGAGAAAATGTCTTTTTTTATTTCTCTTTGAGTGTGTGAATGATGTCCAGTTCCACTCATTTCCTTGCGAATGTCAACATTTTCTTTCTATGTATAGAGGAATAAATGTGTATATATTCATCACTGATATTCCCATATTGTTTTTATTCATTCACTTGTTGCTGGGCACTAGACTGGTTCTATATCTTGGCAATTGTGGCTAGTAAATATCTCTGTGGTGTGCTGACACAAATTTTTTTCCTGTGTATAGCTGAAGGAGTATATATAGCTCAATCATGTGGGTAGTTCTATTTTTAAATATTTTGAGGAACCTCCATCCTGATTTCCATAGTAGTTTCCCACGTTTACATTTCCCCAGGTGGTGTATACAGATTCCTTTCTTTCCACTACCTCACCGGCATTTGAACTGTTTAACTATACAGTACTGTTCTTGAAGTTTTCTGCTAGTCCGTGTCTGCATACTTTATGTAGAGGCTAAGATTTGGACCAGAAAACATTTTCCTTAACTCAGGTCCTCATTTTTTTATTGGGTTGCAAATTTCTCTGTACATCTCAGGAGTTCATTCTATCTCTCTAAAAAAAAATGCAACAGCTCAACTATTTAGTTATAACTTCTGAGACTACAAGATACCTAACATAGATTCATATACCTGGCCATTTAATAACTGAACAATGCAATGTCCTATCGTTGATTCAGAACTCTAGACAGTCTCTCATATTAACATCCTTTGCCACCAGTGATTCCCCATCGCTCTTTACAATAGAGTACCTGATGCGATCCTTTCTGAAGAAAAACAATTACCACCAGTTTAGGAAACACAACAGATTTCTACTACATTATGATGAACCAAGACACAAAACTGTTCATCCTTAAGTGCCTCAACGAGCATGCAACAGGAAGGTGAATGCTGCTCCTACCAAGTCTGGTATTAGTCTGAATACAAATAAGAACCATTGTTGGAGGGCTGATCCTAAGAAAACACTATGAAAACTTAAATTAAGGTAATATATATTCCTTTAAACCCAGCAAGGTTTCAATACGTTAGAAGCCAAGATGCAAGCAGAGGGTTAGCTGGACAACCCTCTGGCTTACTTCAGAAGATATAAACTGTTTATCAAATTCAAAACGAAGAGACAGCTCTCTGAATGCCAGAAAGCAAAAGAAAGACTCAGGAAACCCAGTACCTTAGAATCACGTGACCACAGTATGAGGAGACCCATCACAAAAAAAGTCACTTAGAGGCAGCTCCGAGGACCCTGGACAGGCTATTCACTCAACTGGGCCCAGGAGACCTGGACATTGCCTTCCAATGTTACAGTCATTATAACAAGAGAAAGGCGGCTAATGAGCAGTCAGGCTCGTGTACCCTGCATGTAGGCATACTTTGCTGCAGCTCCAGCACCCTCTGGAAGTTGGCAGTTTGCATTCCCTGGGGATTTGAGCTGCTTCTCCACCCTGAGGGAGGAAAGTCCAGATGAAGCCACAAGCTGGAGGCTGTAGGTCTAGGTGCCCCTGCCTTGCTACTGGGTGAGGGAGGCCAGACAGCTTCTCAGGGCTGGAGGCCAGGCGTGGGAGATAGTCGCCCAAGCCTTGCAAGTCCCCAAAAGGGCTCACAGCGCCCAGCCAGAGCTACTCCCCTGGACCTCGATCACGCCCGAGTAGTCTGTTCTCCTTTCCCCAGCGTGGGAATCATGATCTTGCTTCCCAGGGTAGGGCAAGATCCCGGGAGAGCGTGGGAAAGGATTCGGTCAGAGCTAAACAGAGGGCCTCATGCCTTGTGAGTCCCCCACCAGCTAGGCTACAGCGATCACTTACTCAGTAGCTTTCAGACCTGAGGACCAACCGAGGTTCGTGACTTCCAGCAGATGCAGAGCACACCCCGCACTGCACAACAGCACTGGATTCCAGATGCGGGGCGGCGGCGCCGGCTAGATAGAGAGGTGAAGCTGGAGTCGCACCTGTCAGTCCCCGCTCGGGCTCACCGGGTACACACCGCCAAGCTGTCAACCTGCTCTATGGGCGCGGCGGAACACCCCCCAGCGCTGGTTACCCACTTTACTCGAAACAGTTACTTCTCGCCTTTGTTTCTTCCTGTCATGACCCAAAGGATTCTACTGTGCCCCCTCCCTACGGCGCAGGACTTCTTTCCACGTCTCGGTGCCATGCTTCCTCCCCTTTTCCAGCCCCCAAACATTAGAAAACCAAGTCGCGAAGCAAACCCACCATGGTGCGGTCACGGGAGGTCAAGGCCACCGGGGCACCGGGCTGCAGGTGTACTATCTGGGCTGACTCTTCAGGCTGTGCACTGCTGCTCTTCGTCTTGGGGTCCGGCTGGCTGGCAGACACTGGAGGAAGACTGCCTGGAAGGCTGCGGTGTGAGAAACCCGCTCGGCTGCTCTGAGTCCCTCCCACTCCTCCCAGGCTCAGCAGGAGAACTGAGTCCTGCTCCCCGCCCAATCGCCATCCTCCAAACCACCAAAGCCAGACACACACACATCAGGGCAGGCTACAAGGAAAAGAAAACAAAGGAGAGCCTCTAGGAAAAGTTGGCACATTAAAACCAAAAAGAAAACATCTTCTCTAGTGCATGCTGGTACAGATCAACTGTGGTTTCTCTAATGTGAAACTTAACTCTGTTGTGGGGAAGTTTCTCTCTCTCTTTGCTTGCTTTTAGTGGCCTGGTTTTCAGGTTTCAGGCCAAGTTACTCCTTGCAAAGATCATTTTGTGGTTATGAAAATGTAATTTCTTTTGAGTGAGGTGTTGCCTTTATTTGGCTCACCACACTCAGTTCTATTTCCTATTAAACATATATGAATGCATAGCTGTTTTTGCATGTCATAAACTTCTCTTACTCCCAAATTAACCCATGATTAGGTCAGTAGAAAAATCTGCCCTCAGACTTCTTTGGACTCAAGACCCAGAAGGATAAAAAAAATAGTTCTCGTAATGAAAAGGAGCCAGCTCTACTGGTTTCAAAGTGATTATATGAACATTCAGAGGAAGAGGAACATTGCTGTGGCAGATAGAATGGTCCTGAAGGAATGGTGTCACTGCTGGATCCTGAAGAGTCCTTCATGTTTGGAAAAGGAAGATGTGGAAGGGACAGCTTGGCACTAGCAGAGGAAAGGGAACAAAGGCCAGTGAGCAGGTGGCCAGGAAACAGGACTGACAACACATGGTGGAATGCAAAGGGGAATAAAGGAAAATGTAGGGAAGTGCAGAGGGGACAGGATAGCATCTCCATTGTGCTGTGAGGTCTATGCTAAAACTCTTGATGCTTCCTATGCCTTTTCCCATAGCCCTGCTTTCTGAGGCATGGCTTGCTGAGCAGATAAGTGACACTTGAATGTGATTGCACCTTCAGGTCTGTTCTGACACATGGCACCAAGTACTGAAGCCCATCTGTCTTCACTCTGTTGAGAATAGGGAAGTCATGATGGTTTAACAGAAATGCTACCAAAGGAAATCTCTCAGTGCAAAGCAAGCCTTCTGTAACCTCTTTGGCAATTTCAGAAAATTTAAATAGGCCCAACACAAACAACATACATAAAAACATATCCAATGGTTAAGAGTTAAAATCCAGTGTGAAGCTTCAGGCTATTGTTACTGTGGAGCAGTTCACTGTGGTGACTCTTGGTTTGGCTCAGTTTGCTACATTCACTCTTGTATTCAAGTTCTTCATAGTGAAGTTTTAATGAGAAACGTTAAGATTTGAAGGAAGAAAGCTTCATAGAACCTCACAGTGAATCCATTTGATGCTGGGCTTTCCTGTGAGGGCAACTTTATTAGGTTCTATTTCATTGTTTGTATGGCTCTGTTTATAATCATTCATATATTTTGGCTTTAATTTTGATGGGCCATACACATTTAAAACCTCAGCAAATTTCTTCTGGGTTTTTGAGCTTTGGAAGTTTAAGTTTTCAAAACATCCCCTGATGAGGTTCTGAAATTGGATGGTGTCTGTTACAGGGGACACCATTTTGCGTCGAATTTTGATGGTTTGTGTCTTCTTCCTCATTTTTTAACTAATGGTTGACGTCTGGCCCACTTTCACAAAGAAACAACTTTTGTCTGGTTGATTTTGTGCATTGTTCTTTTAGTCTCAATTTCTTCTCTATTCTGTTATGTTTTACTATCTATTGGGTTTGGGATTGATTTCTTGTTGCTTTTGAAGAGCCTTGAGCTGTATCATTAGGTCGTTTGTTTGGAATTTCTAATGCTTTCTTTTTCTTTTTTGTATGAGCACTTATAGCTATTAAGGTTCCACCCAGCACTGCCTTGGCTGTGTTCCAGTGATTCAGTTAGGTTATATTTTCATTTTCATTTGACTCCAGGATTTTAAAATTTCCTTTCTGATTTCTTATGATTCACTATATATTTGAAACTGTGCTGTTAATTCTCCCAGGATTCCTATGCTTTCTGTGATTTCTCATGTCGAGCCACAAAAATTCCATGAGAGTAATTTCATTTTAAAAACAAAAATAAATGAAAGGGAAACAAAGAGTGAAGATGAAATTATACCACAATATCTGTATGAACCCAGCGTAATTCTAAGGATCTTGTAAAAGATAGGACACAGGAAGGTCAGTGTCAGAGTCAGGCAGTTGCATTAAACCATGGGAAAAATGTTCCATGTGCAATTTCCAGCCCTGAGGATGCAAAGGGAGCCATAATTCTTGCCACCTCTACAGAGGGGAGATTACTTTACCTTAGGTTGCCCAGAAAAGAAAGCAGCCCCATTGTCATCCTGGTTTCAGTCTAGTCAAACTTATTAGGTCTTCTGTAAGTTAGTAACCCCAGGATTCTAAAAGTACTACTAGGAGTTATTTGCTATGGCAACAAACAGGAAATCCACAGAGAATTTTGATAGTGTGGGAAATGGGCAGTATTTGAACAAATACCTACAAATGTGTCTTAGGAGCTATGTGATAGTGGGAGCTGGATGGGTTTGCAAAGTCAGGTTTTGAAAAATCCTAGATTTGTTACTAACAGTTTCAAAAGAAATATACATATGAATAATGGAAGGGATCTCAGGTAAGGATCACCGAGGAATAAAAACCTGTCATGTGAGAGGATGTACAGAGGTCATTAGGAACAGACTGTGGATACAAATGTGAACATGAACTGTGGATGGAGATGGAAGTGAGCAAAGTGTTATGGGAAAATTAAGGGGGAAAATCCCTTTCTACACAGTGGTAGAAAGCTGAGCCAAGGTGGGCAGCATAGATGTGTGGGAATAATGATGTTGCTTGTTTAGCAGAGATTTCTCAGCAGTCTTGAAGGTACAGCCTGAGTTCTTCAATCTCTGTGTGGAAGTGTATGAGAAAGAGGCAGACTAAAGCAAGGACTATTAAGCAACATGGAAATAGATAATTTAAGAAATTCTTGATCTAGAGGGCTGGTGAGATGGCTTAGAGATTAAGAGCATTGCCTGTTCTTCCAGAGGTCCTGAGTTCAATTCTCAGCAACCACATGATGGCTCAAAGCCATCTATAATGTGATCTGCCATCTTCTTCTGGTGTGGAGGAATGTATGCACTTAGAACACTGTATGTACAATAAATAAATCTTAGAAAGAAAGAAAGAAAGAAAGAAAGAAAGAAAGAAAGAAAGAAATCCAGCCAGGTGGTGGTGGTGCATGCTTTTAATCCTAGCATTTGGGAGGCAGAGGCAGAGGCAGAGGCAGAGGAGGCAGAGGCAGAGGAGGCAGAGGAGGCAGAGGAGGCAGAGGCAGAGGCAGAGGAGGCAGAGGCAGAGGAGGCAGAGGAGGCAGAGGCAGAGGAGGCAGAGGCAGAGGCAGAGGAGGCAGAGGCAGAGGAGGCAGAGGCAGAGGAGGCAGAGGCAGAGGCAGAAAGATCTCTATGAGTTTGAAACCAGCCTTGTCTACTAGGGCTAGTTCCAGAACAGGCTCCAGTGCTACGCAGGGAAACCCAGTCTTGAAAAACAAACCAACAAAAAAGAAATCCTTAGTTCATTCCAGTTTTGTGTGTGTGTGTGTGTGTGTGTGTGTGTGTGTGTGTTTCTGTGTGTGTGTGTGTGTGTGTGTGTGTGTGTGTGTGAGAGAGAGAGAGAGAGAGAGAGAGAGAGAGAGAGAGAGAGAGAGAGAGAGAATGGAGATGTTTAATATTTGTGTGTGGTGTATTTGTATGACTACAGAAGTCAGAGGAGCATATCAGGTACTCTGTTCTGCTGCTGTAAACTTTATTCCCTTGAAATAATGTATAACATAGAAACTGGAGCTAAGTCAGTAGTCAGGATACTGAAGTGAGAGCCCTGTTTATGTTTTTATATGTGGGCTCTGAGGATTGGAACTCAGGTCCTCATGGCAGCAATATTCTTAATCTCTACCCATCTCTCCAGCCCAGTAATTACTTTTATCTGCTGAGGCATTTTTTCAAGACCTTCTATTCCCATTTTAAAAGATGCACTATATTGTTTGTTCTGATAAACATAAAGTCTTTTTGACTTTTATAACTCTGTGGTATCATATCAATTCTAAAATTGAGAAATGAACTCAATATATTGACATGAAAAGTCTATATATTTTCAATTATATTAAAATCACAGTTATAGTGGATGTCTTACCATTATTTGAGCGAGCCCTGATAGATTACATAGACACAGACACTAGTTTTCCATAGTTTGTATGGGTTTGAAAGGAAGGGTGTTTTACACCCTGATAGACTTAATGCTGCTTAAAGCACTCTCCATGAGGACAACTTGAAGTGCACTTACTCTGGTAATTGAAACAAATTATAGGCTATGTACACTGGTGCACACAGGAGTAAGGTGAGTATGTTCATGACTGCTACAAAATACACATTTGTAAAATTTGTTTCAAGGTACATGCAATATTTTCATATAAGACATTCCTCATAAATAAATAAATAAAAGTTGACAAGGATCTAACAAAGTAAGGGTATGAATCTAAAGGAATCTATAAGAAAGCTATAAATAGGGTCTTATTTTAAGTGTAAATGTATGAAAGGACTACTTGTAAAAAAGAAAAGTACTAAGGTGCACAAGCTCAGGACACTTTAGCATGTTTTTTTAAATTTCATAATATTTGTCGTCCCCACTTCCTTTCTTAGAAAGACTCATTTCAAAAATTGTTGATTAAATAAATGTCTATTTAGAGAGTTGAACATTCCTTACTCACTCTATTCCTAGACATTGAATACATAATCATCCCGGAACCTCCTGAGACTGTATTTCCAAAGAATCTTCTTAGTGGTGGAGATGGCTGCTATTTGAAGGGTTTCTTGAATAGCTGTATTGAAAGAGAGTTTAAAGCCACAGCTCCAAGCTAAGGATACAGCTCAGCCATAGATCACCTA
Source organism: Phodopus roborovskii (assembly GCF_943737965.1). Classification (NCBI taxonomy): domain Eukaryota; kingdom Metazoa; phylum Chordata; class Mammalia; order Rodentia; family Cricetidae; genus Phodopus; species Phodopus roborovskii. Next base: position 16,151,067 of record NW_026126540.1, read on the forward strand.
TCTAGCAGGTGTAAGAAAGGTCTTGAGACTGACCCTACGCACTATACAAAGGAAAACAAATACTACTACTACTACTACTACTACTACTACTACTAATAATAATAATAATAATAAATTCTTTTAACAGAATATCACTTTTCAGAAGGATACATGTCCTGAAATTTGGAAATTTTAAACATGGAATCTCCAAGTGCTGGTTATTCTCTTCTGGAATTAAATCCAAAGCATTGCACTTTCTAGGTAAATGCTTTACTACTGAGTTATAGCACCACTCTTTGTGCTGTGTAGGTATCTCAGTAAATATCACACACGTGGGTGTCTGTGGACGACAGAAGTGGGTGTCAGATCCTTTGGAACTGTAACTACAGGAGGTTGAGAGCTACCTGATGTTGGTCTCCATTGGAGACTATCAACTTTTAACCATTGAGTCATCTTATGGTTCCTCTATACTCTTAAAGGAAATATCCTGTGGTCACAAGGGTCCCTTCTTTCCAGCAAAGAAAGACTGATACAGAAAGACTACTTTGCAACTGTTCAAAGGGTGGAAAGAACAATTAAAGCATATGTTAGTAAGTTAAAAGTCCTCTCATTTTAATATGGTAACATGGAAACCTTTGTCTCTCTCTTGCAGTATACTTTCATAGTGATAATATATGGTCTGAGAAAAACAAGGTAGCTGTTATAGGCACTCTGTAGGAGTAAGGAGTGGTGATTTTCATTATTTATAGAGTGCCTTTGATATTTTTATTAATGAGATAATTGGGATCTTTCAGAAACATTGAATAGGTAGGTGATGGTTCTGCTTTTGAGTATCACTTTCCTTTGGGAATCAACGTGTCTTTTGATCTGTGTCTCGGGTATTGCTTCCTATTGGTCTCAGAGTGGATAAGAATCCAATATAAGTCAGGGGCTTCCTGTGACAGTCTCACTGATAGAACCAAAAAACAAATGATTCACCATAGTTAAAAAAAAAAAAAGAAAGAAAGTGATTCAAGCCTCAAAGAAAAAAGTAAAGAGAACTCTATTTTGACATTTAAAAAGATGAATTGTGCAACTGCAGACTTGGTGGAATCTCATTTTATGAAATTGACAGTTATGACTGCTATGCTCCTATTTATGAAATACTTAGTTTAAACAGCCAACAATATTACCTAAGGGAAATAGCATCTCACCAAATCTCTTCCTTCCTATTTCTTAGAGAGGTTTATTTTGCTATGATTTTAAACTGAAGATTTCTTTGCTTTTCAATTTGACCGAAGATATATAGCAAAGACCCTTCCCCAAACCAAATACTAAGAAAGCAAGTTAAAAAAATTAAATGTGTTTTTGAGATTTAATCTGTCTATGTGTCTATGGAAGAGACGAGAATCCCTGAAAAAAGGAGAGTATCACTGGCGGGCCAGCATTCAGCTGATAATGTTCCTTAAGTCACTGGGCCTGGTTGCTAAGGCCTGGAGATTGACCAGAAGTGATAGAGGATTCAATTAGCTAATCCCAGGTAACCACAGCACAACAGGAGACACCACATGGAGTGAGGAGATAGAAGGAGTATTTTCACACAAAATGCCTTGTCTTTGTGGCTTGGAAAAGAACAAGAGAGAATCAGCTCTTTTTTAAGAGTTTCAGACCTCAAGCCTGTTTTCTCGCAGTGCTGGATTAACACCAATTCTGTAGCTTGCAAATGTCAGGCAGAGTTCTTATTTTAAAGTGAGCCTGTATTGAGAAAGCTCCAGGAGTTCTGCAGAGGCAAACATAAATCTTCAGTGAGGGAATCCACTTTAAAGATAAGCCTCAGATAATCTTTATAGATGGAGACTCAAGAAAATGAGCTGCAATAAGAAAGTGCCTCGTTTCATTGGTATTTCTGTGATAACATCCCCCGACAAAATGAAATTTAGGGGACAAGAGAGTTTAAAGTTATAATTCCAATGTAACGGGCTAGAGAGACGGCTTAGCAGTTAAGAATTCTTATTTATATTCCAGAGGAACTGAGTTCGATTCCCATGACCAGCACTGGGTGGATCACAACTTATAACACCAGCTCCAGGTAATTCAACACTCTCTTTCAACACAAATCCACACAGATGTATCAGACACAGAGATGCATAAATAAAAACAAAATAAAAAAAATTAGAGTACCGCCTATCTCTGTGGCAAAGTCAAGGCAGGGAGAGAGCTGATCACAACACATTTACAGTCAAGAGCAGAAAGGAATGAGTGTACGCTCTTAGGTCCATCTCTTTTCCTTTCAGTAGGGTCTATGAACTGAAGTTTCACCACTTCCCAGTAGCAAGGCAGGCCAGAAGCCCAGTCTTTAACATTTGTAGAACTTTGGGGACATTAAAGTGCTAAACAAGATGACTATTCAAAATAAAATATAAAATAATCATTCCAACATAATTTAAAAATAAAGTGTGTTAGTTATATAGGGAAAACAATAACATATGAAAGTTAACCAATGTAAAGCTAGAATCAAAGAGAATTCCCAGAAAAGTAAAATAATTGAAAACAAAATTTTATGGGTCAAATTGCAAAATAGAGAAAACTGAAGATAACATTTATTTGTAAACTCAGAAATAGATCTAAAGGAATAGTTCAGATTGAAACAAAGAACAAAATAAAAATAGAAAGAGTAGTTAAAATATATTTTTTAAAAAGTACAGTAAGAAACGAATAGAGATTAAGAGAAAGGCAATATATTCCATGACACAACACCTGGGATTTTTCCATAATGTAGATCAATAATCTATCCTCTGTTATCCCAACAATTCCTAATATTGCTTTACAAAAATTTTAAATTTTTTTCTTAAGACAGGCTTTCATGTAGTTCAGGTTGTCCTTAAACTCAACCTGTTATGTAGTCAAAGATGACCTTGAACATCTGAGCCTCTGTTTCTCCCTCCCAAGTCCTGGGGTTACATATCACCTAAGACCAGGGAATAACTAGGGTTTTAAACATCCACTCATAAAATTTTGGTTAAAATGACTAAATCAGAGATAATGAAATATTAGACCCAACAAGAACCAGACACATTATGCACAGCAGTACATTAGTGACCAGCTGCCAACTTTGCTGACTGTTTAAAAGATGCAAGTAGAGACAAAAGAAAACAGACCATGACATAAAAAAACAATCCCAGAAAGCAATGAAAGAAAATAACTACCAGAATAGAATTTTATATACAGCAAACTGACCTTTAAGAACTGAAGGAGATCAGGTACCAGGACAGGATGCTCTTAGATGTTGCGAACCAAAACATCCTCAATAGCTGTAATATAATCATTAAAGAAAAGGTCATGAAGATAAGGGGGGAAGGGGGCCATAGAAGAAGTTGAAGGGGGTAGAGTGTGGGACAAAAAGGATATAGTACTCATGTGTGAAATTCTCAAACATTTTTAAAATTAAAAAAACCTAAACACAATCCCAATAATTTTTGAAAGCTTTATAGAACCTATGCTGCAGACAGAGAATTTCCATTTCTAACAAAAAGATGCAGTACAGGAGGACAGTGAACAAACAGAACAGCAAACAGGAAGCCTAAGTTTTCATTTAGTTTGAAGTAGTTTTAATATCATACAAAGAATTAGCATTTTTCTTTCTTCTTTCTTCTTCTTCTTTTTTGATATTATTTTTTTCTGAGCATTTTTCAAACAAATTTGTTTTGTTATTTCTTCTCTTCACTTCTTCCCCCTCACACTTGCACCCTCCTGACCCCAGTAAAGTCTTTTCTGGTTTCTTGTCACATTTTGTTTGTTTGGTTTTTTTTTTGTTTTTTTTTTTTTTACGTATCCATCCCAGTTCCATCTCCCTCACTTCCTCCCATGCCCCCAGACTCCCCATCCCATTTCCTACCCACTCCACAGGGAGGGTGAGGCTTTCTAGGAGGGATCATCAAAATCTGTCAAGTCATTTGGGGTAGGGCCTAGGCCCTCCCTCCTGCCTCTAGCCTAAGGGAATATCCCTCCATGGGAAATGTGCTCCCAAGTCCTTTCGTGCACCAGGGATAGATACATCCTTGTTCCACTGTCAGAGGTCCCTTAGACTGCCCAGGTCTTCTAACTGAGACCCATGTTCAAGGGCTCTGAGTCCGTACAATGCTGGTTTTCCAGCTATCTTTCTGGGCGTTCATGAGCTCCCCCTTGTTCAGGTCAGCTGTCTCTGTGGGCTTCTGTAGCCTGGTCTTGACCCCTTTGTTCATCATTCCCCCCTCTCTACATCTGGATTCCAGGAGTTTGGCTCTATATTTAGCTGTGGGTGTCTGCTTCTAGGAAGATGTGTAAGTTAGTTAGCAATCTTATTATCAGGGAAGGGCATTTAAGGGCAGCCTCTCCACTATTGCTCAGATTGTTAGTTGGGATCATCCTTGTAGTTCCCTGGACATTTTTCTAGTGTCAGTTTTCTCTTCAAACCTATAATGGCTCCCTCTATTATGGTTTCTCTTTTTTTGCTCTCCTCTATTCATCACCTGACTGACTCAATCTTCCTGGTCCTTGTCACATTTAACCTTTTGCCCACCCCATACTCCTTTCTCAACACTTATTTTATAGCCTTTACTCACTTTCATTTACTCCCTTTTTACATACCTACTGTGGTGGTTTGACTATGAATGGGCCCCATTCATATATTTGAATGCTTGGTCTCTAGTTGATGAAACTTTTTGGGAAGGATTAGGAGGTGTGGCCTTGTTAGAGGAAGTAGGGGTGGGCTTTGAGGTTTCTAAAGTCCACATGTTTTGGAGACTTCCTTTTCTGAGTCTCCCTTTCCCTAGCCACCCCAGTCTTTCTGCTTCTTGGTTGTTGTCTTGACCCTTAATCTCTCCATCACTGCCCCAGAGGCAAGTCCACTTGCCTGCTTCCATGCTATGATTGATGGTCATGACCTCACCCTCTGAAACTCTAAGTCCAATAACTCTTTCTTGTGTAAGTTTACTTGATCATTATGTCTCTTCATGGCATTAGCAAATTAACTAAGACACACATATTAAAAGTTAGGATTTGTATATATGAGAAAATATCAATTTTTTTCTTTATAAATCTGGATGACCTTCCATAATGTAAAACTTTCCACATCCATCCACATTCTTGCAAATTTTATATATTCATTTCTCTCCATAGCCAAATGAAACTCCATTGTATATCTAGCACATTTTTTATTTTTCTGAGTAAATAGGAAATTTCTTACAGGCAAAGGAATAAGCTGTTGAACTGTGTCGATTTTTAATTTCAGAACTTCTTATTATTTAAGGCAGTCAAGACAAGCTAAAACTAAATTGAATGTGGTGTACAACACACAATTACAAACAGATGAAAAGTTTGTCATGGTTTTTCCTGCATGCCTTTCAATTTCTTTTGAGCCGTTTTTAAGACCTTTGATTTCAGAGAATAAGTTATTTTATAGGGACTAATGTCATAGGCTAGATGGCTTGGTAAGTCTCATCTAGGAAAGTAATTACAACAGCTTCATATAAAGGATAATTTACATGCTTCTTGTTTTTAATTAAATACTTAAGTAAATTTTATTAAACATGAATACCAAACTCTATTTCTTTTATTGGTAATGTTAACTATTTACTGAGTTTTTGTCATCATTATTATATTGCGGTAAATAAGGATCAGGATAAACAAATAAGCCGAATAGATGTTTATTCAGGGAGAAATAACTTACAACCTAGACAGATGAACACCAGGAAATTCAGCCCGATCCTCTCCTGTCCGAGTCATGCCAGCAAGAGAGCGCCTTCCTGGCCCCCTCCGACCTCCTTCCCCAGGTCACCTCCGCCCATAGCTCCACCCCCCAATGGGCGTGGTCAGTGCTACAGAAGGACTACCTCGCTACAATTCCCCTTTTAGTCTAAAGAAAAGATTTAGGCTTAATACAAAACTATATACAAAACAGTGAATAACAAGTGTGCTCTAAGAAAAGGAAAATCGAGAACAAAATGACCTACATATCTAGTCCTAGGGTGAGGGCATAATGGAGTTTACAATAGAGTTGTCCTAAGCTGGAAAACGTAAGTCTAGTACCTAATATATCTAACTAGGAAGAGAGAATAATAGTTGTGATAGTTTAATCTTCAACCTCATCAAGACCTGAGAAGGAAGATAACAATACTAGAGTAGACAGGAAATGCGGATGGACAACTTCCAAAACGGTGCAGCAAGGACAGAAACAGCAAGCCACCTGAACAGTCACCCTAGGTCTCACAGCGACGTTGGTACACCCAGATTTGGCTAAGGCCAAGAGAACTTGACAGACCACAACAACAGCAGGGAAATAGAATGGCTGTCTTACCCTGACTTGGCAAGGTCAAGCAGTCTTCTATATTTGTCTCCTGCAAGCACATAGGACTGCATGTCCAAATCAGTGGTCAAGGTGGGGGCAATTCTATGCCCAACAGGCCATTAGCTGAGGCGAGATTGAACTCCAGCAGGAGCAACAACAGTGTCCAACATATTTTCGGGAAAATGCACGGTGCTGTCAGGAGCAACAGTGTCTCATGTCAATGGAGTACTAATAATAAAACATTTAAATGCCATGTTCTGCATGTCTATGAAGGATTGAAGATTAAGCATCTATATCTGACTAATCTCATAGGTACAGGAAATGTGAGTGAAGATAATCTGTAATACTCGGGAACTTAGCTAAAAAGACTGATTAAAACTTTCCTGAGTAAAGCAGGAACAAATACTTAAACAATATAACTATTTACATATACCTACATGTAAATCCCTAAAATAGAGGTAGAGTATAAGTGTCAAGACAAGAGGTAGAACTATAAAGGGCAGCAAGATAAATATCCCAAATTGTATCAATATACAAAATGTCTTGAACACAAGAAAAGTATACATACATAGAATATGGTAAAAAATAATGTGCATAAATATTATAAGTGGAAACATTTAACACAATATAACAAAATATAAACTTAATTTTACATAGCTTACCACAGGAATACATAACAATGTAAGCTGTAAAATACTATCTCATTCATACTCAAATTCTCAAGGAAATAGGCTAATCTACTTATATCCCATCTAAACCATACCTTTACCCACCATTCCCTATTCCTGTCTAAAAGATAAACCCGAGTGTAAGCATCACCCAATCCCAAATAACTAAAACCAACCCAAAGACGATGACTATTATCCCAAATTTCCAAGGGTAGGGAAAGGGGGCGTAGTCATATTAAGATTACTTCCTGCTGAAATGGGACGATGATTGCTCCAATGGATCCTGTAGGAAGAAAATTTTTAGCAACCAAATTTCTCAACAGAACTGGCTGTGACATATGTAGTTAGTCACTGTGTGGCAGAAAATTCTTGACTGTAGTTCTATTTGAAACTGGCCAGGGTGTAATAAAAGGTGCACCATTACAGCTAGCTAGTCATGAGTTGTCTCAAGCAAAACAGTCTCAAACCGGTTTTAGGGTGATGTTTGTAGTTCCGATGCATCAGGTTGAGTCAAGTGGAAATGATGATGTGGGGCCCCATCTTCTTTCCGGAAAGTTTAAAGACTGCTGTTAGGAATCGTTATTATTCCTTGTGGAAAAGTTACACATCAATATTAAAGTAAAATTTTCAAGTTTTAAGGTATGCATTAGGGAAAGACAACAATAAGCATTAAAAGTATGTGAGAAAATTAGGATTTTAGAGAGAAAATTGTATAAGATATGAGTCCCCAGATTTTGTTTCTTCTGCCTTACACCAATTGGCTTTTTGATTTAAGGCAGAAACCATGAATTTAATCTTAACAACATGCTTGAATTTAGAGAAGGAAAGCCAAATCCAACTCCAAAGCCAGCATTGGTTTACAAAATTTGGGACTTTAGGAATACTAGATAATAGAGAGAAATAGATTTCTATATAGAAATAGTTTACTACAATTAAATATTTTTTTTTTTTTTTTTTTTTTTTTACCATATATCAGATTCTGCTTCCTTAAGTGATTGTTTCTGAAGAGCTGTCTTCTCTTCTGTAGGCACCTACATGTTCAGTGTCTTTTGGCTGTTTGATGATAGGTTTTCTCTGTTTTCCTGTAAAAACAAGAACAGAACACTTCCCCTACCTTTGAGAGGCCTCCGCACACCTCATAGGACCTAGTTTGTTGGATGACTTGTCATTTCTCTTCATTAAGATGTTTCTCTTGTTCAACTCGGATCTTGATTAACTTAGATGGTATCCATAGTTTTTCTTCTCCTGTAGATACAAATGTAAAACCCCTACCCCAACGTAACACATATCCTGCTTTCCATTCTGAGGTCAGTACATCCTTGAAATACACTGGCTGATTTAGTTCAGAAGTTTTTTCTATTGTCCAGTGTCTTTTTGTAGCTGTTTTTTCTTTTTCATCAGCATTAAGAAAGTTTAATGTTAATAAAGCATTATGTAATCTGTGTTTGGGTGTTTTGGTTCCTCCTGCCTGTTTATGGAGCATTTCTTTTAAAGTACGATTGGATCTCTCAACCACTGTTTGTCCTGTAGGATTGTGTGGTATACCAGTTATGTGTTTTATCTTGTAATACTCAAAAAACTCTTTCAATTTGCTGGAGACATATGCTGGAGCATTATCAGTTTTTATTTGTGCAGGTATGCCCATAATGGCCATTACCTCTAAAAGGTGCGTTATAACAGAATCAGCCTTTTCAGAGCTCAGAGCAGTAGCCCATTGTAACCCTGAAAATGTATCTATAGTGTGATGTACATATTTTAATTTTCCAAATTCTGCAAAATGAAACACATCCATTTGCCATATTTCATTCCTATTTATACCTTTAGGGTTATTGCCTGGTGGTAAAGGAGTTTGGTTATAGAATGAGCAAGTAGGACATTTCCTTACTATTTCCTTGGCTTGTTCCCAAGTGATAGAAAAATCCTTTTTTAAACCTTTACTGTTCACGTGGTGTTTCTTATGAAACTTTGAGGCTTTTAGCACACTTCCTATCAATAAACGATCAATTTCATCATTGCCTTGTGCTAGAGGACCTGGCAGACCCGTATGGGATCTGATGTGTGTTATATATATAGGATGAGTCCTCTTTCTGATAGTATCTTGTAACTGTATAAACAATGAAGTTAATTTTGTATTGTCAGGAATAAATTTTGCAGTCTCAATGTGTAAAACGACTCTCTCTGTATATTGAGAGTCAGTAACTATATTGAGGGGTTCTTTAAAATCCATAAGTACCATGAGAATGGCATACAATTTTGTCTTTTGTACAGAATTGTAAGGGCTTTGAACCATTTTGTTAATATTTCTTGATTTATATCCTGCCTTACCTGATTTATTTGCATCAGTGTAGAATGTATGAACTCCAGAAATAGGTGTTTTTCTTACAATGCGTGGAAGAATCCAAATCGTTTTTTTTATGAATTTGATTCTCTTAGTTTTGGGATAGTTGTTGCTAATTGTTCCCAAAAAGTTACTGTAAGCTCTCTGCCAATATTCGTTATCTTTCCATAAGGAAGAAATTTCCTCATTAGTTAAAGGTACTATAATTTCTGCTGGGTCCCTTCCTATTAGCTGACGAAGTCTTAATTTACCTTTTATAATCAAGTCAGAGATCTTTTCTATATATGTTTTCAGTTTTTTATTCTGTTTATGTGGTAGGAATATCCATTCTAATATGATATCTTCTCTCTGCATCAAAATCCCTGAAGGATATTCTCTAGATGGTAATATAACCAGAATACAGTCTAGGTTTGGATCCACACGGTCCACATGTGCTTCTAGTATCCTCTTTTCTACCCATTCTAATTCCTTCTCAGCTTCAGCTGATAGTATTCGTGGACTATTCAAGTCCTTATCTCCTTTTAGGGCCATTTTTAAGTTTTTCAAATCATGCCCTTCTACTCCAATTATGGTTTGCAGTTGAGAAATCTCTCCTAGTAATTTTTGAAGATCATTAAGAGTCTGGTAGCGATCTCTTTTGATCTGTACTTTTTGTGGTCTAATTTTTTGTAGACCTATTTTATATCCTAAGTAGTTGATAGACTCTCTTTTTTGTATTTTTTCAGGTGCAATTTGTAATCCCCAGCGAGGTAAAACTTCCTTTACTTTCTCAAACATTTTTTCTAATATTTCTCCTTTAGAGTCAGCTAACAATATATCATCCATGTAATGATAGATTATGGATTGTGGAAACTGTTTACGAATTATTTCTAACGGTTTTTGTACGAAATATTGGCACAGGGTGGGGCTATTTAGCATTCCCTGTGGCAAAACCTTCCATTGATATCTCTTCACCGGTTGAGAATTGTTATAATTAGGTACCGTGAAGGCAAATTTCTCTTTGTCTTGTTCTTGTAAAGGTATAGTGAAGAAGCAATCCTTTAAATTAATAACTATAATAGGCCATTCTTTGGGTATCAAAGAAGGCAAGGGCATTCCAGGCTGTAGAGAGCCCATTGGCTGGATAACTTTATTGATGGCTCTCAGGTCTGTAAGCATTCTCCATTTACCAGATTTCTTTTTGATCACAAATACAGGAGAATTCCAAGGGCTGGTTGATTCCTCAATATGTCCAGCATTTAGCTGTTCCTGAACCAGGCTTTCTAAAGCTTCTAACTTCTCAGAGGTCATAGGCCATTGTCCTACCCAGACAGGTTCCTCTGTTAGCCATTTTAAAGGTAGGGCTTTTGGTTCCTCTGTTTGTTCAGCATTTGTATTTTGTTTTTGTACTGCCTGGATATTTGGTCTCTGTCTTGTATAGTACTTAACAGTATTCTTTCCACAATCATGAGGTCGTCTATGGTTCCTATCTAATACAGGAGGAATGTTAATCTGTGTATTCCATTGCTGTAATAGATCACGACCCCATAAATTTATCACTACATCAGCCACATATGGTCTCAACCTCCCTCTCTGTCCTTCTGGTCCTATACAGTCAATCCATCTCGTGCTTTGTTTTACCTGAGCCAGGGTTCCAATCCCTAAGAATTGAACATTTACCTCATGCAGGGGCCATCTTTGAGGCCAAGATTTATTAGATATGATAGTTACGTCAGCTCCTGTGTCCACCAGACCCTCAAACAGTCTATTATTCATCTTAACTATCAATCTAGGCCTATGACTATTTATAGCAGTTTGCCAAAATATACGTTTTTCATTTCCTTCTGTTATGTTTGATTCAACTTCCGTCACTAGTTCGTCATCCAGAGCAGTATGAGTTTTTATAATAGGCACAGAATTTTTTAATTGTCCTGTGGGAGATTGTCTTCCACTGTGACTGGGAATGTTCGAACCACCTGTGACGTGGGGGCCTTCGAGAGGCCCCCAAGGAGTTTCCCGATGGTAAAGGGTTTCCTTGCTTGTCTCTGGTCGATCTACACTCATTTGTCCAGTGTCTGCCTTTGCCACACCTTCTACATAACCCAGAAGGCTGAGGCCTTCTGTTTGATTCATTCCTGGGGGTGTTACTTCTAGGGAAGCTTTGCCTACAATTTCTTTTTAGATGTCCTATCTTACCACAGTTATAACATCTGACATTATGATATCTTTTCAAACCTTTGGGGATGGCTTCTCCTACCCAAGCTTCTAAGTCACCATAGTAAGGAACTCTGTTATCTTGATATCTTCTCTGACCTTTAGATATGGCTTCTCCTATCCATGCTTCAGTCTTATTGTCATTATACTCAATGTTGCCTGTATATAGGACCCATTCATCCAAGGGTGCTGATCGCATTTTTAAAGGCCAAAGCACCTGTTTGCATTGAGGATTCGCATTCGTATAAGCTAAAGATTTTATGAGTATTCGCCTAGCATCTATGTCTGTTATCTCTAATTGTACTGCCCTAGATAATCTTTCTAGAAAGATACTAAAACGTTCTCTAGGTTTTTGCTTTATCTTGGTATAGGGTTTTATCCTCTCTCCTAATTCATGAACCTTATCCCAAGCATTCAAAGCTGCTGTACTGTATAGAGACAAGATGTGTTTATCATAGGCAGCTTGGGTTTTTGGGTCAGCATAGAGACCCTCACCAAGAATTTTATCTTGGGGAGCTTTATACCCTTTCTTTAAGCCCTGAAGTTTAAGAGCTTTTGTTTCCTCTCTCTATAAAGCCCTCCATTCTATTTGAGAGGCGCTTTCAAGGACAGCTGATATTAATTGATCCCAATCCTTAGGGGTTACCTTGTTATTCCATGCCCATGATTCTACTAATTGTTTCACATAAGGTGAGTGCATGTCATAAGAGACTATTGTTTCCTTTATACCTTTTAAATCTTTTATACGTATTGGTTCCCACTGATATGTAACGACACCTTTTGGATGTTTCTTCGTTGCTGGCTTTTCATGAATAGATACAGGGAAAGCTCCCCTGACCCTAAATGGTGTGGAAAATTTTAAATCTTTTTTATGCCCTGTTACCTGTAGTTCTTCTTCTGATGTATCAGACTGAAGGTCTTCTAAAGCCTGAAATCTATTCACCATTGTTTCTTTGAGTGTCTGAACTTCTTGAATCAAATAACTTTCTAGAGACTTCATTGTATCAGTCAGTTTCTTACTTTCTCCAACTACAAATGATTCCATGTTTTTAATCTTATCATCCTTAGATATTATCTGAATGGCGTGTAAACTGCCTTCCAGAAACAATGTTCTATCTGCTAGCTTGCCATTATCCTCAGACATGGAAGAGATTCTGTCATCTAGTCTTTCTATCTGATGTTCCAGTTTTTTAAACTTATTAGTAGCTTCCTCTGACCAGGAGTGGGCTGTTTTTGTTAGTTTGTTAATGCATTGCATTGTTTCTGTTTTGGTTATTGAAGTATCTGACATTAAACAAATTATACCTTTCAGCTCGCCAACGCCATCTTCAATATTCTGAATCTTTTTTTTTATATTTTTTATGTTTTGAATTCTATCATTTTTAATGTTTTGAATCCTTGTCTCTATGCTTTGAATTCTATCATTTTCAATGTTTTGAATCTTTGTCTCTATGTTTTGAATTCCATCATTTTTAATGTTTTGAATCCTTGTCTCTATGCTTTGAATTCTATCATTTTCAATGTTTCGAATCTTTGTCTCTATGTTTTGAATTCTATCATTTTTAATGTTTCGAATCTTTGTTACTAAGTCTCCCATGGTTTGTACAAGTTCCTTATTGTTTGTTGTAATCTCAAACCATTTCTTTAAGAATATCATGTTAATGATGAAACCCATTGCTATTACAAAATAAAAGTATATATTGGTCCAGTCATAAGTTTTTTCTGCTAAAATCCCTTTTACATATGAAGTAAAATAATTCCTAAAGTTCTGCATAGTAAAATTATCTGTCATAGTTATAGAACAATTTATCTCAGATTTTATATCAGCTTAAATTGCAAAGGATGTTACAATTACCTTAGGTGTAATTTTGCTGTCCTGGAACTTTGATGCTTTTAGTTGTATATCTCAGCTTGTGGTAGCTACGCCTGGAGGTGTGTCATCAAATAGCGCCTAGCCGCCCAGGCTCGTCTGATCCCGGTTCCTGTAAAAAGTTCTTAACAAACTATAGCAAGCAGAATTTTGTTAAAAGGGGACTTTTGGAGTTACTTGTAACACAAGACGAAAGGCGTGCAAGCCGGGCGGGTGCCGCCGGGTGGGTGCCGCCGAGAGGCTCTGCGCGAATGCAAAGTCCCGTGCGGAAATGGGCAAAAAATGTTAAGCGGTAAGTGCCTTCTCAGGTCTGCTTTAGCGGCAAAGATCTCCTTTGCAGTAAGGAAGAGGCAAATGTCCCAAAGCTGTGGTGAGTCCACCTGGTTAAACCCTGCCCGTTGGGGAAGGTGGGGGGGGGGGGGCGGCTTCTGCCGCCTGGGGGCAAAACCCAGGTAAATCCCACTTCTGACACCAGATATTGCGGTAAATAAGGATCAGGATAAACAAATAAGCTGAATAGATGTTTATTCAGGGAGAAATAACTTACAACCTAGACAGATGAACACCAGGAAATTCAGCCCGATCCTCTCCTGTCTGAGTCACGCCAGCAAGAGAGCGCCTTCCTGGCCCCCTCCGACCTCCTTCCCCAGGTCACCTCCGCCCATAGCTCCACCCCCCAATGGGCGTGGTCAGTGCTACAAAAGGACTACCTCGCTACATTATTATTTCAACTATATATAATTTAAGCTTTTGTAACTTCTCTGGCATAATAAAAGACTTTTAAAAGGAGGCCGTTATGCCCCTGCCTTCACATACCAGACCACTGAAACAATAGTCAGAAAATAATTAAAATTTCCTCAGAAATGCCATGGTGGGGAAAGGGACCTGCTGAAGGGGGCAACTAGAAAAGACACTTGCACCTCAGGAGAAGAATCCATAGAACTCTGGGAGTTTACAAGATTATCTTGAAGGAGAGACTAGAGCTATGAAAATGAAAAGCTGAGGATAGACCAAATCCAGACAAGGACTGCTTACCTCCTGCCCTCTCTTTAAGAAACCCTATTTCACTATTGTCAGCATCACCAATAATAAATAGAGGTTCCTCTTCCTGTGGCCAAATTGACTAAGTCTCTCTTCTCTGATTTCACTATTTGTCTCTTTAATGATATTGAAAGTGGTGGCTGAGCCTGGTTTGTTAATAAGGAGCTGACAGAGACCAGGCTACTCACCTGAATTTTATGTTCCACCTTATGTTCATGCTCTTTGCTCTTGGTTGACATTCAACCATTTTTCCCATTTATTTGGAATTTGTTTATATGTTAAGAATAGTCACTTACTATATTTTGATCCTCAATATCAAATTCATCTTAAGACAACATGGAGTGTAGATCACAAGGAAACTTTTTTTAAAAATGGAAGAAAATAACACTCAACTTTGGGCTGATCATTCTGCTTCTCAGTCCAAACACCATCAGTAGTATCATGACTACAATAGGACAATGAATAGACATGTCATTCCTTCTTTCCACACTTGTAAATTCTCAGCCCTCTTTCTTAATCTATTTACTGTGTAAAGAAGACATGAAAACATTTCCCCATGCTCAGTTAGTTTTTTTTCCCTAATGCTTTTATCAAATGACAATCATATCTAAGCACTGCTCCAGAAAATTACAAACAATGCAATAAGGACCACTGTTGCAATGGTTCTACTAATACAATATGATAGACAATTAAAAAATTTTGTGAAGTATATGCAAGTTCAGTAGTAACATGTATTGAGGAAAAATAAACCTGAGAGGGAAGGTTTGAGGGAGAATAATAAATAATGGAGGGATGTGGAAGGGAATATCAGCTTTCCAGCCAGCTTCAGCTGTCCAGTGCATTGTTTCTTTAAATCTGTTAAGTTACATGCATTTTGTGACAAGCAATCCAGAGACTTCTTTTCAACAGGAAAACAGAAACCATCTTATGCAATTTGGGCAAGAAGCATACTAACAGGAAAGTCTGAGGGTAGAATTCAGGAAAGAGAAGAAAATATTATTGGTGATATGAGGTTCCTGCAACATGGGTGATGATAGAAATCTCAAGACTCTTTGTCCCTGCAGTTCACAGCTGTGGCCAGAGAGGACAGCTATTCCCCTTTGCTGAACTGTCTAAGTCCCCCATAAAATCAGAATCCAAATTCAACCTGTGGTTGGCAAGGGTTTCTGGGAGCATTCATATCACTCTTTGGCACTGTAGTGGTGGTGCTGAATTGGCAACAGAATCACAGACAACTACAAAGCTGGAGAACAAATTTATTGTCATTCACACTGCAAATGTGTGTTTTTATCCAACTATTCCATACAGTGTGTTGCTACAGAGTATTGAAGTTGTTCATTTAAATTCATTAGGTTATAAATGAATTGTCTAGGTTTGAGCTAACTAAGACATTTTGAGCATTAATAGATGGCTTGGACTGAGAACAGGCTAGAAGGTGGAGTAAAGGTTGTCAAGAAAGCACTGTTCAGCTCCTTTCATGAGTTCATAAGTAGATCAAGTAAGAATCAAGAGTTGTTTGAACATTACTTTATTCACATTTCATATCCACTAATTAACTTTATACATTCAAACATTTATCCTATTTGTAATGAAATAAACTAATACTATCGGTGGTATGCTCCAAACATTAACCTTATGTTTTACTTTGAATAAATTGAGAAAAAAACAAAACATAACCTAGTCACTGTTCCCCAAAAGTTCAATTTCAAATAGAAGGAGAAATTGGGAAAATATTACAATGATACAAATGATGAAACTGGGGTTCTTCAGGGGACCATGAAGGGTCAAGGATCATTTTGATGATTTTAGATCTTTGAATTGTGAATTCAAGATTGTTTAGAAATTTCCTTCATAGGAGTATAGATTGTTATACTCCTATGGTGGAAAGGTGAATTGGTTGAGAATATTTTGAAGTTGCACAGTGCTCAGTAAAGTGCTAGATTAAGAACAGAGGTTGTTAACATCAACTTGTGTGTATAGTCAGGTAAGTCATATTTTGGTGTCATAACAAAAGACAGCATTTGCTGAAATTTCCAAGGCTTTTATTTCCAAATTCCAGAAAGCCAGATGTATGCTAAGCTTGGGTTCCTTTTAAAATGTCAAGTTATATTTTAAGAGAAAAAAGAAATCAACACAATTTTTAATGTGATAATAATCTGGCAAATAATATAGACAATAAAGCAATAATAAACAAAAACTAAAATATGCATTAAAATCTAAGCAGACCTGGATGACCAGAGACACAAGAGGGAGACTTAGAGAAAGCACAGCTGTATTTACATTTTAAACACCACTTTGTATTTAATAATGTCACAACTGCTACTTGAGATCACTAAGTGCTTTGTACCTGTTTTCATCAGATGTTTCTGATATGAAGTAAAAGTGAAGAAATGATTGAGATTCTAAAACTTTTATTCCCTATAAGGATTAACTTTAATCTTATTTCATAGAAAGTGGTCAATTTCCTACTTTCTTAGGGAAATGCTTTGTGGCTTAATGTATTTCATTCACAGTAGTTCGGTGAGAAAACTTTTCTCTTATTTTCTCCATTCTCCCTCCTTTAAAATAAGCTTTGGTTAATTATGGGAGCAGAATGCTAGGTTGAAGTAAAAAACACATTTGTTATTTCAAAGAACAATCTTTGCTAGAGAGCAAGACATAGTAACAGCAACAAAGTTTGTTATGGTTTACTGCCTTCCTCCTCCCTGTTAAGGGAGTGTGTTGGTTTGAATGAGAATGGTCCCCATGTGTTCTTAATCAGATTATGGGTCTCTAGTTGGTGGAATTGTTTGGGAAGCATTAGGAAGTGTAAACTTACTGGAGGAGGAGTGCATCTGGAGGCTGGCTTTGAGGTTTCAAAAGCCAGCCACCCTCTTGTGGCCCTTGTGACAATTACACATGCATAGTGCACAAACAGGTGTAGGCAAAATACCCACAGACATGAAAAATAAGAAAGAAGTTAATCTCATCCACCAACTTCATGACAGTCAGCATTAACTGCTAACTCAATACTCTCATCACTGAATCAGCATAAAAGACTGTTCATCATTCTTTAAAATTACTAAAATATTTAATAGTAATTCTTTTATTAAATGGATATTGTAACAGAGGATAGTACCTGAAATTCTGATAGTCCCTGGGAACCATTGGGAATGGCTAAAGATTAATGAAATAAAATTCAAAATATACTTGAACTTTTCAAATACAGGTTAAAATTTAATACATATTGTTTAATGTTTCACATTTAGTAGGAAAAAGAAAAGTTGAAATCCTAATTATTATGACAACTACTCAGGAAGCAAGTTTAAAATTCATTTTTATCTTACAAACATAATTCATCAGTAAATGACCAGGAGCAGCCATTAACTGGAATTAGGTGAGGACTAATAAGTGGAATTTATAATCAGTATTAGTTTATATCATCCTTTCAACATAACTTTCATTTCTGGGTCTTAATTAACACTTGTTTCATCACATTACTAAGTTTCCATGACATTACTTAAGTTTCCTGGTAAATTGAGTTATCATATAAGCACTTGAAATCTAACAGTAAAACAGTTCCTATTAATTTCAGAAATGGTCACAACTCAGTCTTCTGAGTTTCCACTAACTGTCTGATTGTTAAATACAATAAGAGTATTAATGATTACATCATCTCCAGCCTTGTGAAATCTTCTTGTCATTCTGTGCTTTATATAGAAAACAGACATAGCCTGTGGCCATACAATTCTGAATGCTCCCAATCTCTTCAGGAGATCAGCTATCATTTCTTTCTCTATTAACCTAGTTTATCTTTTTTATTGAGAATTTCCCTGTTTCCCGGGAGATTCTAATCTTACACAGCTTCATAATTAAAATAATACTAAACATCATCAAATAAATAGGGCCATGATGTTTGGATATTTTGTACCAAACTGCTTGGGTTAAGGAGTGCTATATAAAAGGTAAAACATTATTTCTGAGTGTGTTTGTACTTTGATATAATGTTAACACATCAATTGACAAACCAAAAGTAGCCTGATATCTCCCATAATGTACAAATTCTTCTATTTCTGTTTCTGTTATAGATCAGAGGTAGACAACCTTCTCAGCATGACTGGGGCCCTGGGTTCCAACTCTAGCACTAAAAGCAAAAAATATAAGTTTTTAAAATTTTTGTTTAATTTATTCTCATTTTTCCATTTACATTGGGATGCTCCTTTTTCATAAACACTACATATGTGTGTGTGTATATATATATATATGTATATATATATATTCAATATTTTATTGAAGAAAACTTACTGAAGCAATAGTTTATTGTAAGGTAATCAATATTTCTTTTACAACTGGAATATCAGAAAATATTTCCCATGGCATTCTTTCTCCATGTTTAGGCACATATGTTAAATGTATACTATGTATTACATATTATGCAAAATTTAGCATATGTGCATACACAATCTTTTTTATACCACATATGAGCATGCTATACATAATCATATAAATACACATAGTACCATAATATTTCATGTCACACATTAATATTAATACATGTGACAGAGTAAAAAAAAATCACTTAAGAGAGATGGCCAAATCTCCACAACTCTCACTACAAAATGTAACTTGATTTCAGACCATTATTTTAAGTGCTGAGAAAAATATTAGAAGTCTGGAAAGGAGTGATATGAATGAAATAAACATTGTTTTGTTTCCTGGTTATGAACAGTAAAGCATAGGTGGCTGAAGACTATTCTAACAAAGTGCTAATAAAATTTAACATTTTATTACAGAAGATGGCAATAACAAATAAGGATCAAGAGACATACATGCACTAATATTAATGTGTGGCATGCATTAATGTATAACATTGTCAGGGCCAGAAGACTGAAAGGCTAATCAAAGGTTGGGCAATGGCACATTTTTCAGAAAGATGATTAGCTGTCCAGGTGAAGGGGCAGGGAGCAATCTCATTGGCCATTGGCAGGGCTGGTTCACATTAGCTTCCAGCAAGCCCACAGCTCAGCAACTTGCAGTCTGCAGGTATTCCCTGGATGGTGTTTGTCAGCCCAGTAGAAATCTATTGAGATATAGACTAGGGACAGAAATGAAGACTCAGAAATTTAAGGAAAACCTTACATTTGGAACTTTTTTGTTTGACCTGTTTATAGGTGAATCCAAGCCTTATGACTGATTTCCTGAAGCTTACATGACCTTTAGTTTACTAAAGGAGATAAAAGATATTTATGTGTGTGTGTGTGTGTGTGTGTGTGTGTTACTATTGTAGAAGAAGCAGTTAACAGGCATCTATAAAACAGATTTACACCTTGATACCATTGCAAAGGCTATGGGTTTGGGTTAAAAAACCATGAACATTTTTCCTATAACTAGACATCCTGATACATTTTAAACCAATGGAAAGCACCTTTAGTCTATATTTAGAAGGCAATCAAAGAGAAATTAAAATTATGAGTTTGTGACCGAATAGTAAGTGTTCTACCAATTTATCAGAAAGCTTTAGTATAAAAATATATCTTTGTGGTTCGTTTTTATATATATTAAATTATTTTCTGAGACCCTTAGAACTTATTTAAAATTTTACAACCTCAGACCGTAGAACATTTTTTAGAACATTAGAAACATTATCACTTAGACCTTGTATGAATTTTAATCATTTATCAGAGATGTAAGTATATTTTAGAAAATAGTCATTGCAAAGCATGTTCTTTTGTTGAAAAGTTATGCCTTCAACCTGTTTATCCTTAATATGAAGCCAGGGAGGAAGGCAAACCTATTATAAATTAGTCCTAGAGCATTAATTAATTAATGTATTGACTAATAAACTAACAAGGTGGCTGCAGCCTTGGAGGAAGGAATGCTTAAACTTGTGAAGCTATCATTAGCCTAGTCATCAAACACCATCAGAGATTTGAAAAGGACCAACAAAAATGGCATAGACTTACTGGTTACCTTGACAGCTGCTGCTGGTTCCTCTGTGGTCTTTGGAATCAAAGGTCTAAGGGTAGCATACTGGCAGAAGTTGAAGGGCAGTTTTTTCACCAGTAGCCAATGTTGCCATTTTTAAAGCAAGCGTCAGGTGGAGGTTCTTCTGTGCCCATTATTATTTTTTCTGGAAGAGATAGGGCTATTTCCAGAAGCCAGCATGTCTCTCTATAACAAAAATGTTTTTATTAAACATTTTAAATACCACATTTTCAAATCTCTGAAGTATTTGAGGACTGTTATCTATCTGTTAAGTATATCTAAGATAGACAAACATTCCTTCATATATATAAATAACCTGAACATATAACAATTTTTGAATTAAAGCTCTTTTAATATCAAGATAAGACTTTTATTTAATAAACACAATTCACAAAGAGACTAGGAACTTTCCTGATCTTTATATATTTTACCATTATAGAGCTTAACAGCTCCCTGTATGATTTGGCTTACCAAAATAGCTACATCATAGCAATACTAGCTGAACCAAGGGGATTAGACATATATCTTCAAATAAGTCTGTGTTAGCCTGAATAGACCTTAATTAAAAGGAGACTTTCTCTAGGGCAGTGGTTCTCAGTTCTTTGTCAGACTGCTTAGGCCACCATTGTACCCATCAAAAAATAGGATTATCTCAGACTCTAGTATTCAGTTATGGCCCTAATTTTTAATCTTTTATTTATCTATTAATCAAGCTCATATATTAACAAAGACATTTAATAAATAACCTATAAAATTAAAATGCCCCATAGCACTATAAAATAAAGCATTTTTAAAAGCTAGCTTTTAAATACCTAATTTTTAGTTTTTTCTGTAAAACTCTAGAATTTCTTTTTAAAAAAGTTTAAAATCTCTTAATTTTGCGTTCTGTTAATATAAAAATAAAGTACAATTTTCATTTCAAGACTGAAAACATATCACAAGCCATACTCTGCATAAGGCAAAACCAAGTTACATCAGTGTAAACAATTTAATGTCCCTATAATCAATATCAAGTGGATTATTTTTCTTACAAAGTTAGGCAGTAAGTGCAGCTTTAATACCTCACTAAACAAGCATTGTTTTAAATATTATTGTTTGTAAACCCAGTTCTTTTGTTTTAATTTTTTTTTATTTGAAACGAGCTTACTTTACATGTCAATCACAGTTCCTGCACCCTCTTGACCTCCCCTGTTCCTTTTGTCAACCCACATACCATCCCCTTTCTGCTCCCCAGAGAGGGTGGGACCTTCCATGGGGAGTCTTCAAAGTCTGTCATGTCATTTGGAGCAGGGCCCAGGCCCTCCTGCCTGTGTCTAGGCTGAGAGAGGATCCCTTCATGTGGAATGGGCTCCCAGAGTCCATTCATATACTAGGGATAAATACTGATCCACTACTAATCTACTGGTAGACTGCCCAATCTTCTCAACTAACTATATGCAGGGAATCTGAGTTGGTCCTATGCTGGTTTCTCAGCTATCAGTCTGGAGTCCATGAGCTCCTCCTTATTCAGGTCAGCTATTTCTGTATGTTTCTCCAGCCTGGTCTTGACCCCTTTGCTCAACAACACAAACTGCAGAAACCCTGCAAACTCATGGAAATTGAACAATGAGCAACTGTACCATTCCTAGGACAAGGAAGAAATAAAAGAAATTAAAGATATCCTAGAATTCATTGAGAATGAAGACACAACATACTCAAAATTATGGGACACTTTAAAGGCAGTAATAAGAGAAAAGTTCATAGCACTAAGTGCCCACATGAAGAAATTGAAGAATAGTTACATTAGAGAATTAAAAACACTGTAAGTGTGTGAGGTTTTATGAGAGGTTTGTGTTTTAGTAATGTTTCTTTTACAAATATGGGTACCTTTGTATTTGGGGCATAGATGTTCAGAATTGAGATTTCATCTTGATGGATTTCTCCTGTGATAAATAAGGAATGATTTTCTTCATTTCTTTTGATTGATTTTAGTTTAAAGTCTGATGGGAGATGTCATTCTGTATATGTTTCTCATACTGGTTAATGAATAAAGCACTGTTGGCCAATAGGAAAGGAAGATAGGAGGGACTAGGAGACAAGGAGGAAAGAGGAAGTAGTAAGGAGGGAGCCAAGATGGAGAGTCTGGAGAGAACAGAACTGCCATTCCTCCGCTCTCGGTAAGACCACGTGGAAATACATAGAAATGGGTTAATAATTAAGACAGAGCTAGCCGATAAGAAACTAGCACCTGGCCAATAGCATTGTATCAAATACAGAGTCTCAGTGCATTATTTGGGGCTGGCGCGCCGGCGGGACCAGACTAGGCGGTGGGCAGAGAAAACAGTACTCCTTATAGTCTAATTTGTTAGATATTAGAATTGCTATATCCGCTTGTTTCTTGGGTCATTTGATTGGAAAATCTTTTCCCAACCTTCACTCTGAGGTAAGTCAGTCTTTGAATTTGAGGTGTATTTCTTGTATGCAGCAGAAGGATGGATTCTGTCTTTGCATCCATTATGCTAGCCTGTTTTTTTTTTTTTTTTTTGGTCGAGTTAAGACCATTAATATCAAGGGATATTAATGACCATTGATTGTTCATTCTTGGTAAACATGGCTCTTAAGATAGGACAGGAATTATACAAAAATCTTATCTTAAGTTAAAGTATCTTTTGAGACCCATTGTCTGTTTGGGTTGCTTATATCACATGGTTGCCCTAAGTCAAGATGATGGAGAAGCCATGATATCTAGCTTCTTTGCAACCCTAGTCAAAATGGCAGCAACCCTTATGATTGTCCTTAGTTAAGATGGCAGTGAACTATGTGTCATTTTTGAAAACAGCTCCAACATTGGGTTACAAGTTTAAGGTTAACTTTTTGTTACAGATGTTGAAGACTTTTAACTATATGCAATGCCATTAATCTATAATCAAGACATACTCACATATGAACTGTCATCAAAATCATTATTCTAAACTTTGTTTTGTTCATGTGTATCTGGAAGGCTCTTTAATAAAGTAGAAAGGCTTTAAACATCTTTCCTTCACAACTTTAGCATAGATTCTTAGGAAATTAGGTATCATATAAATTCAATCACAAGGTCATATATTTATGGAACAAATATTACCTTACAAGTAAACATAAGGCAGTTTTTTAATAAATTAATATTTACTGAAATTATTTTCTTTCCCAAGAGGTATGACACCTGACATTACAGTTTCTCTGCCTGCAGATGTAACAACACTAGAAATGGAATGTTCTTAGTCTTACTGTCAGCATAGCATCCAGAACAGTTCTACTCAGTGTCAGAGACATATGTTTAAGGATAAAGCTTCAGGCATAATCTTAGAGATGCTAAGGTTTAGCATAGTGAAAGTGAACAATCTCCAATCCTGTTTTAGCTAGTGTATATATCTCAGACAATATTGATGTAGTTGGCGAAAGTCCACTTGTAACCTCCTTTCTGCTGGTTAAAGAAGATGGTAAGCCTATACTTAACAAGAATGCCTTATTTCATCTGCCATTGTTCTTACTCCCTGACATTGTTCCCTGTCTCCCTGGCTTAGCATTAGTTCAGATCTTTATTTTCAAATAAATATTGAGTGCTGAGTACATTACAGAGACTAGGAACAGGTTTACCAGACTTTTAAATTGTTCCCCCAGCTTCTTCCTCTGTGCTGTCCTACAGACAGCTACACCCTAATGCAATAAAAGCTCCTCCTTTCAATCTGCAAATGCATTTGAACAACAATTCAAACTCTATTACAGAAACAGTAAGGCCATCCTAAGCAATCCATGAACATACACTAAATGGCAAAGACCTATGTTAAGACTATAACTGCTATTTTGAAGAAGAATGCAAGCAATTTTACTTTTTAATGTGATTATGGTATACTGTATAGATTATTTCTTCATAAAATATATAACAAACTAATAAAGGCCGCATTACGAAAGCACATACAAAATATTTTCACTACATTCCCATAACTAAATTTAGTTGTATTTCTATTCCACCTTTGTTTTGTTTTAAATTATTTTTGAGAGAGTCTATTTCTGCATCCCTAACTCACCTCAAACTCAGAATGATACCAATGTTTTCATCAGTATTAGAATTATAGGAATAAATCGCATGCCTGGGTTTAAAGTTTCTAATTTTTAGTCGGCATAGTAGTACATAGAGTCCTATCATCCTAGTCACTCGGGAGAAAGAGGTAGAGGGATTACTCAAACTCAGAGGTTCAAGCTCAGCCCAGGCAACAGAGAAAACTTCTATGCTAGTTAGATTTAATCATCAACATGAAATAATTTAGAGTCACCTGAGAAAGGAATATCAACTGAGGGGTATGCCAGATCAGATTAGCCTGTGGATATATCTACAAGTCATATGTTGATTGTTAACTGATGTAGGAGGTCCCCCACCCAATATGAGAAGCACTGTTTCCCAAGGCAGGTGGCCCTGGGCTGCACAAAAAAGCTAGCACAGCATGTAATTGAGAAAGAACCAATAAGCAGCCTTCCTCAGTGTTTTCTGCTACCCAGTCCTCCTTGATTTCCTGAGTGACTTCCTTACTGATAAACTATGACCTAAAGTGTACACCAAGTAAACACTTTCACCTCCTAAGTTGTTTTTGGAGAAGGCATTTATTACAGCAACAGAAAATAAACCAGAATAAATCCCATTCTCAAAGGAAACAGAACAAAATAAAACAAAACCCAGTTTTAAAGGAACACAAACATTAGGAAGGTAACATAACATTGTGGCCAATCCCATGCCAGGTTTATTATAGTATTTATGTCTTCTGTCCATGTGGCATTCTTGCTACAGTTAATAACCAGGACTGATGTACTCCTATTTCCTAGTGCTTACACAGCACTACAGTTTGCTTTGCTTTGCCTTTCTGTTTCTCTTTCCAACACTGTGTTAACATTTAGTGGTCACATCTCCTTAGTTCTGTTAGACTCTGATGATTCCTGAAGTTTTCACCTTTGAGGGACTGGAATGTATATCATATTGGTAAGTTGTCGTGTGCTGGTCAAGCTTGTTAAAAGCAAACTCTGAGAGTGAAGAGGGCTCTCCTCGCTTAGACTTCAGTTATTTATTCCAAGTATTCTCAAAAGTGTTCTTCAAAACACCTTTGCCCTGGGACAGGCTAGCCACCTAACTCCAATGATGAGCAAAGTCCATAACAAAACAGCCAGAGCAGGAGCATTGAATTCCTAAAGAACTAAGGTGAAAATTTTATGACAAAAAGATGGCACTACTGTTTATCACATGATATGGAAATTTTGCAGTGTGTGTGAGGAACTGGAAGTTATCCTTGGAAAGCTCTTCTGTGAAGAGAAACTGGAATAGGTGGGTGCTTACCTGACTGCCTCACTTTCCCGGTCAATTTGTGCTGGGATGATAATATCATCATTCTGCCGCTATTCGTTTTTCTACTGGAAGTCCAACCTGAGGGGCACACACTCTGCCCAGGACTCTGTCTTAGGCAGGAACTCCACCTGATTGCTTCAAATGGACCTTTTCTACTGAATGATCTATTTCTACTGAATGTTTGCAAGCTCCCAATTTGATGAGGGTTCTCTCAATCTGCTACTGCCTATTTGTTCTTTTGCTTTTGTTTGTCATATACCAATAGTCACTTACTCAATCCAAAACCCTAAATAGAACATACTTGTAGTCAGCATGAGCCACAGGATGATAGTTTTATTTTTTCCTCCTTATTTTTATTTATTTATTTGTATTTTGATCATATTCCTTTTCTCACCAAATCCTTCCGTATCCTCCCCCTCTCCACCCACCCACCCACCCTACTCTAAGTTCATTCTCAAAAAACAAAAACCCAATACAACAAAATCCCCCATAAAAACAAGAAACCAAAATAAAACCACACACAAGATGAAAAGATACCACTAAACTATAACCAAATAAAAGCACCTATACAAAACAAAGAAGAAAAAAACTGGTAGAGTCCACTCTAAGTTGGTCAATGACTCCTGAACATAAGGCCTGTCCTGAAATGGCTGATACATCCAGTGTCACTCTATTGGAGAAAACTGATTTTTCCTTTTCTAGAAGGTATAAGTGACAGTTCAGTTGTTAACTTTTATCCTATTCTCTAGGTATTCATCTATTAATTAATTCATTCATTCAACCAATCATTCATTCACTATGTAAAATACAACAAAATAAAATATAATAAGGTAATACAAAAACTATAACATCAAATTTTCACAAGACATACCACTAGAAAGAAAATAGCCCAGGAGAAAGCATATAGACCAGAGACCAACTCATCTCACACTCAGCAGTCCCATAAACATGCAAAATAGAAGTCATAATATATACACTCAGAACCGAGTGAAAACCAGTGGCAGCCTTATGCATGCTGCTTCAGTTTCTGAGTTTGTAAGAGCTTTGCTAATGTGGATTTAGAGGCCTTGTTTTCTTGATGTCCTCTGTCCCCTCTAGCTTTTGCAATCTTTCCACTTCCCCTTGGGGAATATCCTTGAACTCATTGGCACAGGAAAAGACTTTCTGAACAGAACACTGTTAGCACAGGAACTAAGGTCAACAACTAATAAATGGGACCTCATGAAACTGAGACATTTTTGTTTCAAAGGAGTAAATATTCCAAGGTTGCTGAGGAAATCTCTGGCTGAGAAGACTTTCCTTTTTGCAAGTTGGCTCAGACATAGGTAAGGCAGGCTTGCTCTAGCAAGCTGAAAACTTTTGAGCCACACCATGTGGCTCAGGCTTTTCTAATGGTTACTTGGAGAAATTATCTGATAATTTTGGCCTGGTCAGACTGTCATTTATTGACTATCTATCAAAAAGGCTATTGAAAAATGAGATTAAACAGAACAAGGAAAATTTTACTTTAAAAAAAGATCCTATAATGGCAGAACTGTCACTTAAAATTAGAGAAAATCAGTTTTCTCTAATAGGTATCATTGGGTATATTGAACACTCCAAGAAAGTAACATTTCAGTGTTACACATCTAATCTTAGGGACCAAGAGCATACTCACCAAAATCTAGTCAAGAAAGCCACAGGTAAAGGAGAAGTAAGATCAAGGCCAGAAAAGTCTCTAACAATTGCTGCAACAAGTCCAAATTGTGACCCCCACCTCCTGGAATGGTGATGTGTGGGATGACTATAAAGGGAATAAAAATACAACCCATAAAAATCTTCCCTTTCATGTGTCTACTGATTAAACAATAAGGAGAATAAAAATCTGCAAACAAAACTACAAGAAATTTGATTGCTTGTATATTTTCTCTTCTGCTTTTTATTTCTTGTTATGACTGCTTACTGCTCAAGGTCACTGATATCTCAGCATGCTCCTGCAACTCTCAGACTCCAAGAAAACACACACACACACACACACACACACACACACACACATACACACACACACTCATTATAACATCTAACCACTGAGGAAGTTTGCCTAGGACAGAAAAACAGATTATCTATCTTGACAGTTAAATAATAATATGGAAAGAATCTTAATTTATTACACTAGTCCATAACTACAGTTTAAGTTAAAAGGACAATAAGTAGTTAAAAAGCTATAAGGTCCAAATATTTTTATATAAAAAGTATATGATATATGACAAAAGATAATATAACTACATTTTCCAAAGTAAAAATTAATATTAATAAAGCTTAAATATGAGTCACAATGAGTGGGGTAAGTCACCTAAGATTGTAGAATTATTGACAATGTGTTTAATACTTAAAGTTTATTAAAATTTCTAAGATGTTATCAATCTGCTCATGGGAACATTTATAAACACTGACCTAAAAAAATAAAGCATTTCTAAAAAAGATAATTACTTGTGTTTACCAAATTTTATTAGGCTTTTACCACTTGGGGAAAATAATTTATTTTACAAAGTGTTTGCTCTTTCTTCCTCAAGCTTTCTCTAAACATTACACAAAATTTACAATTACAAGGCTGATAAAGCACTCTTTTAGGATATTCAGTAGACAATGTGGAGGTCTACAGGCATGAAGATTAGGAGGTCCAAAAGGATAGCCAACATTATCATGATTGCATTCTAAAGTCAGCTGTGATGCAGCAGACAATAGGACCTCTCTGGCAACTTACCTGTCCTCTTGATCAGAGATTTCATGGAGTTTTTAGACATTAAATTCTAATTGCACATCCTTTGAGAGTAGAGTCATTAGAGAGGGTAGTGCTTTCTGTGCTTCCAAAGGCAGTTGCAAGATCAGCATGAACTCTGACTCATTGCCTTAACAGCACAAAAACTAAGGGAGTCCAGGCTCCTGTCCTAAGTTCCTATGGATAATCCCCAAAGAGTCTCAACTAACTTTAAAGTTTATTCTGTGGCCATCAACAAGGCCTTAACTACCCAAATGAAAAGTATAGCCCTAGGAATATTGAGTCAGGGTAGGAATAGAAGGCAGGAGAGAGAGAGAGAGAGAGAGAGAGAGAGAGAGAGAGAGAGAGAGAGAGAGAGGGAGGGAGGGAGGGAGGGAGAGAGAGAGAACATAAAAGAGGGAGCCAATATTGGTTTTAAGAGAAAACTGAACCCAAAGAAAGGTCTAGAGACCTACAAGACTGCTGCCAACTAACAATTTGAGAATCCGTGGAATGGCTACCATAAATGCCCTTCCTGGATAGTGAGATCAACAACTAACTTATCCATTGAACCCTCATCTAATACCTGCTGGAAACAGAAGCAAACACCCATACCTAAACACTGAGTCGAACTAGAACCCAGATGCAGATGGAGAGGACAAGACCAAGTTGTAGAAACACATAGAGACAGCTGACCTGAACAAAGGTCCCAGACTGATAGCTGGGAATCCAGCATGGGACTGACTCAGGCCCTCCTGAATATGGAGCTCAGCCAGAAGGACTGAGCAGTCTAAGGGACCTCAGACAGGAACCAGGATGTATCTCTGGTGCACAAAAGTATCCCTATGGAGGGATACTGCCTTAACCTAGAGACAGGAGAGAAGCCCTAGTCCCTACTTCACATGACCTGTCAGATCTACATGACCCCACCTGGATGGCATTGCCCTATATGTGAAATTGAGGTGGGGGGATGGGAGGGAGGGTGGTTAGGGTGCATGTGAAGGGGCAGAGAGGGTAAAAGGGAGGGAGGGGGAAGGGAGAAGGGAGAGGGAATGGGGATCGACATGTAAAATAATAAATAAATAAATAAATAAATAAAAAGAAAGGAAGAAAGGAAGGAAGGAAGGAAGGAAGAAAAGTATAGCCCCAAACCATAGATAATGTTTCTTGCTTTGGCCAGTTTAAAAGGAACATTTTGCCAATTTCCAATAAATAACTCACTGTATTTATTGATCTTGGACAAACAATAACACTCAAAATGAATGAAAGAGTGGGCTACAAAGAGATTAAAACTATATGCCTTCTCTTCAAAGGGGACTCCAATCATAAGTAAACCATGGAACCATGATTCATAGCTCCTGGTAGTTAAGGCATCTTTGTAGGAAATGTCTTTACAACATCGTAGCCACTCTTGCCTATGCCCACCAGGTGAATCATTTCTTGTACATTCTATGCCTTCTTAAATGGCTAATCAGATCTATCTCTTTCAAAATTTGATAAATTGCTTCTGAGGCAGCATGGACAATATAGAATAAAGATAGATTGGTTTTGATGAATGTCCCTCTACTTGGTTGTATTTGATATCTTATTCATGATTAGACTGTGTTGGAAGGAAGACCAAATATGTGCTAATTTCATGACATCATATTAGTGTACACATTATCAACATTCTAACAAACCTGGAACTTTGTTTTAAAAATGTTTTATGCTTTTATAAATATTCTGAAGGTCAATGAATTCTCATGTATTCCACATCAGCTGTTCCTTTTTTAAAGTATTTGTGCATCATGCCATAAACTATTAACTGAATTCCAGGGCTTATTCATATTCTCATGGTTTTATTCATCCTTTGGCAATTTCATTCAATCATATAAGATATTTGATCCTATTTATTCCCATTTGCTTTTCCTGCCCCCCCCACCCACCCACATAAATCATTCTGTAAGCCTTCTACTTTCTAACATAGCCGGCTCTTATTTTATGTTTTTTTTAAAAACAACAGAATCCAGTGAGTTTTAATAGTGTTGATTTGATATCCATAGGTCCATAGGTATAAGGTTATTTACTGGATCACAGGTATCTTGCCAATGGCCACAACCTGAAGAAATTTGGCCACCAGCAGCCATTAATGACCAATAATTTTTCATACAATTGATTTAGTATGCCCTCCCTCCATCTACACTGCAAAGTTAAAGGACTTTATCCTGTGAAGCTGCTGTGAACTAACGAATGCAACAGTAGTGTCAGGTCCAGAAGACACCATTTTGCCAAGCACCTCTCCATTGTCCAGCTCTTGCATTCTCTCTAATCCCTAGCCTGTGGTGTTTCCTGAGCATTGGGTGGTACAGTAGGAGAGGCAGGTATCCCATTTAGGGTTGAACCTCCAACAGTTACTTTTCCTCAGCACTCTGACAAGTTATGAGTTCCTGCATTAACTGCTGTGCATCCACTACACAAAATAACTTCTCTGAGACCTATAGTATTCAAAAATCTGTGGGTAAATATCACAAGTATTCATAAGACAGTTTGACAGTCTATCCATTTAACAACATTGGAACATAACCACTAGAACATCTGGCATCCTTAGCCATGGAATTTTGACCAAGTTTAGAATAACAAGCATGATGGCCTCTCATGCCTTGTGCTTAAATTTGAAGCAGAAAACAGTTGGTTGTGGCCATATCATTCATATCACTGTTATACTAGTGCAGTGGTTCTCAACCTTTGGGTGTTAAATAATCCTTTCACAGGCTTAACCTAAAACCATTGGGAAACATAAATATTTACATTTTGATTCATAACTGAGGTGATATATTGTTTATGATTTATTAGAGCCACTGGAGATCAAAATAGTAAAGCAGCCATACTAGTTAGCTATAAAAGCTGGGTGGTGTTGGTACACACCTTTAATCACAGTACTCAGGATTAAGAGGTAGACAGATCTTTGTTAGTTTAAGGCCATACTAGCTACACAAGATTGATCGAGTCGTAAAAGAAACAGCTCACACAAATGTGATCTCAGCGCCTGGAATCACAAGCCTTTAATCCCAGCACTAGGGAGGTGGAGAGAAGAGTGGTATGGCTAGGCAGTGAAAGGCATATAAGGAAGAGGAGACAGGATCTGAGAGCCTTTTGCCTTTGAGGATTTCTGGAGACAGGATTGCCATTTGTAGGTAGAGGTAAGATCTATTGCTTTGGATGCTTTGTCCTCTGATCCTCAGCCTAAAGCTTGAACCGCAATATCAGTCTCTGGGTCTTTTATTTTTTCATAACAAAATTACAGTTTGAAGTAGCAATGAAAGTAATTTCATGGTTAGTGTCACCACCATATGAGGAACTGTGGTAGAGTCACAGTATCAAGAAGGTTGAGAACCACTGCTTTAGTTAATTCATCTTGCCTAGCAGGTCAGTATTGTAGCAAGATCTACTACTGGGTTTCAGTGTTAATGATGTCGTCCCCTCAGCAGCCTGGATATGCCTTCTGGCACTATGGAAACTAGCCCTTAGAAGGGAGATATCCAGGTCAATTCAAAGCTGATTTTCCTATGTATCTGCAACTGATGTGTGTGGTATCTTCAGCATCCAGTTACTATGGGGAACCAAGAACAAGGGCAAAAGCCTGTTGTTTTAGGTACCTCAAAGGCAGCCCTAACCAACAATTAACAGGGAGGTCTCTCACTCTTGGCAATGGAGTCTTCATTTAATAACATGTGGTTTCTGCTAGCATCATTATCTACCCATGCAGGGCACCTCCATTCAAAGTCTCTTTAAAATTATCTTCTTACTTAGCTTATATGCAGTGGTTTTCCATAAATCTTTTCATACATTCTTAGTCTTGGTTAACTCTCCCCCCACTCCCTCTTCTCCATCATTAAATCTTTCATTTATGATGACAGTAATTTATGTTATGTCTATTTTTGTCTTCATTAGTTCGGATAATGGTGTATATCAATTTTACTGGTCCACTCAACTTAAATCTCTATTGATTTTCTGCCTACTTGATATGTTAATTTCTGCCTGTTATTTTCTGCTACTGTAACAAATCATCTTAGACTGGATAATTTATAAAGGAGAGAAATTTATTTCTCCCAGCATGGGAGACTGAGGAGTTCAAGATCAAAGGGGCGCATCCTGCTGGAGCTTCTCACGGTATCCTAACATAATGGGAGCTGTCACACATGAAAAGCATGTGCAAAGAATGGGGAAGAAAGATAAAACCATCCTATTCATTACTGGCACAGTGGCATGAATTTATTTAAAAGGGCAGAGCTTTGGTCCCAATCAACTCTCAGAGGTCTCAGTCTCTAGTACTGTTAAACTTACTGTTGAATTTGGTCTTATGTTTTAGACTCCTCAGCAAAAACTAAAATAAGATTTTTAAAAGTCGTCAACAAACTTAGCAAAATGGTCTTTAGGTTCTACCTTTTTGTCTTGCAAATTTTGCTGTTTTTTTGTTTTTGTTTTTGTTTTTTTTAACAGATACTCACTATGAATATGGTTCATAGTTTTGGAAAACTATCTTTTTTGAGAGGGGGGTGTTGTTACTATGTAATCCTGAATGACCTGTAATACCCTATAGAGGACAGGCTGGCTTTGAACTCACAGAAGTCTGCTAGTCTCTGTCTCCTTAGTGCCAGATGGCTTTTGCCATCATACTGAGAACTGACCCTCTTATCACTGGCTAAAATCACTCTGTATCCCCAGGCATGTTCTTGATGAACAAGTCTGCTTTGTCTGACATTAGTTTCACTCTTATAGTTTTCTGTTGGCTAGTGTAAACTTTATATATCTTAATCCATCATTCACAGTTTTGCCATATTTGTTTTTATGGTGTTGGCTCCCCAGAGATGAACCCAGGTCTTTATATATGGAAAGCAGACTCCCTAACCTGAGCTACAGTCCTGAACCAAGATTCATTTTTAACTCATTTTTGTTTGTTTGTTTGAATAGGTGCTTATGGATAATGTAGTGGGGTTTGTTTCCACTATCTAGAACTGGAATCTGTTCATCAGTGTTTGTTCTTTTTCCTTGGTTTCCTTCATTCTCTACTCTAATCAACCATGTGTATGGTAAGAGTTTATAATTTTTTAATTGAAATTATAAACAATTTTATTATATATATCAAACCCAGTTTCTCATACTGGTTAATGAATAAAGCACTGTTGCCCAATAGGAAAGGAAGATAGGAGGGACTAGGAGACAAGGAGGAAATAGGAAGTAGTAAGGAGAGCCAAAATGGAGAGTCAGGAGAAAGCAGTATGCTGGCCGGCTCCCCGGTAAGAGAAATACATAGATCAGCAGAAATGGGTTAATAATTAAGGCAGAGCTAGCCGATAAGAAACAAGTAACCAGGCCAACAGCGTTATATCAAATACAGAGTCTCTGTGTATTATTTGGGGCTGGCGCAGCGGCAGGACAAGACCAGGTGGCGGGAGGAAACTGTACACCTTACACCCTCTCCCTCCCATTCTCCCATATCCCCCACTGACCACCATATCATCCCTCTTCTGCTTCATAGAAAGGGTGAAGCCTTCTGTGGGAGATCATGAAAGTCTGTCACATCATTTGGGGCTAGGGCTAAGGACCTCCCCTGTAGGCTAAGAGAGTATCCCTCTGTGGGGAGTGAGCTCCCAATGTCCATTTGTACACTAGGTATAAATGTTGTTCCATTACCAGGGGCCCCATAGACTTCCCAGGCCTGCTAATTGTCACCCACGTGCAGGGGTCCTGATTCTATCCTATGCTGGTTTCCAACCTGTGAGTCTTGGGTCCATGAGCTCCCCCTTGTTCAGGTCAGCTGTTTCTGTGGGTTTCCCCAGCATGGTCTTAACCACTTTGCCCATCACTCCTCAAGTAAGAATCTAAGCAACAGTGGAGAGGCTATATTAAATACCCTTCCCCTATAATGAGATTGATGGCTACCTTGTATACTATCATAGTACCTTCATCCAGTAGCTGATGGAAACAGAAGCAGAGACCTACAGCTAAGCACTGAGCTGAATTCCTGGACTCCAGTTGTAGAGAGGGGGAAGTATGACAGGACTTTATTTCTCCTTTATGCATTCAATCATCTCTTCTACTATCTAAACTCATCTAAAATTTCCATCATCTAACACTATGCCACTTAATGTGCGACACAGAAAGTTTTCAACAGGATATTGTCAATTCCTAGGTAGCATCTCAGTGACATGGATATTATTCATTATTCATATCACTTATCTATATCTATAATCGTGCACCATATTGTTATTGATGTTACTTGAAGCAAACATTTTTGTTTTATTATGTATTTATATTTTTAGGCAGAATTTTGCTATATTGTCCTAACTGGCCCAGAACTTGCTATATAGACTAGGATAGCCTTGAATACATAGAGATTTGCTCTCCTCTGCCTCGTAAGTGCTGAGATCAAACACATATGTTAACACATTCACATTTGGGAGTTCTTAGAGATCAAAGAAAAAAAGGAAAGAAATTAAAGAAGAAATGAAATTGAGACTATTCATTTGTTTCCTCTTTATATTTGCTTGTTTCAGTTTTTAAATTAGCACACAGTGTGTGAGAGAACACTATATTTCTGAACAGATCATGTTTTAGTGACTCTCCTTCCCAACCTTTTAAGATTCTACTATTTTTCATCTTTCCTTCCATACCCAAGGAAATTTTCTTTTCCTCTTTCATGCCCCATTGTCTTTGCCCACTGTCCCATCTTTCCTCACCACCCACTACCCTTCCTTGGATTGCTTGCTTCTTTTATTTTTATATTTCAGTTTGGAAATATTTGACTTCTGTATTTCACACTTCTCAGTTCTTTCCTTGCTCATGCCATAATTTTATGAATCAGTCATAAGCATTCTTCATTTCTATTATAGAAATTTTTGTTTCTAACATTTTCTTTTTCTTTGTTTCTTTTCCTTTGTGTATGCTCTCTCTCTGTTCTCACAAATTGTCTGTTTTTTCATGAACTCTGAACATATTTATCTGATTGACATTCCTGGTTTGATGAGTCCAACATCTGTATTACATCAGAGTCGGCTTCAAATAATTTCTCTGTTGCTTTTTCTGCCATGCTTTGAAATCTCGTGTGACTACAAGCCATGTTGCATTGGGTAATAGGAATGGAGAAGGAATTGTTCTGTGTAAAGACTTAACATGAGGATTGGCAAAGTGTCTTGCTTGATGTTTGCTTTACCCATTGCAGAATTCCTTTCCTGGTCTCATTTATCTTGACTGCTAGCTCTAGACATTCCTAAATACTCCTTTAATTAAAGAGTCTGAGTTTTGCAACAATTTCAACCACAGCCCATTATCATTCTTCAGGAGCTCTGTGATGTGGTGTTCACTTGTGGGTAGGGTTCCATCTGCATATGACCAAATCTCTATTCTTGAGTGACCTAATTGTGCTTGGTAGAGGTGGTCACATTTTTATCCAGTTGCATACATTCTGTTGCCTTTTTAGGCTGAGCAGTGAGTTTGGAGAAGACCCTTCTTGAAAATAGGATTCAGTTTACATGAATGGATTTCCCTAAAGAACAGAAACCTTGTCATGGAGACACCCTTGAGAGTGTCTCAGCCACCCTTCTCATTCCTTCTCCTACCAAGGCCAAGAAGGAATTTTTCTGGTGGTCCTCCAGGATCACTAAAGTATAGATTCTCTTTTAAAGCTATGGCACCTGCTGACTCTCAGTCTCACCAAAGCCCTGTCTACATTTAGCATCTTGAAAGTCATTAGAATATCCTTTGAAAGGTACCCTCAAACTCCTGTACTGCGTGGCTTCTGTGACTCTGAGCAGACACTGGCTGTGTCTTTGTATTTTCAATTCTCTCCCAATTTTGGGTTATGGCTTCAACACATTTTCTGCTCTGACTCGTCAAAAAATATGTTAATTTTCATTCTGTTCAGATTTTCCTTCTTATGAACTTGGGTTAACAATCTCCAAGAACCTTTGATACATCAAAGCTTCAAATAGGAATTCTGCTTATGTTATATTTCAGATAATATAGAGAACTAAATGTTTTCCCCTAATTAATGCAAATGTGTTACGTTTCAAGAAAAAATGAAAACATATATTTTGGGGAAAAAACCCTATGTAATGAAATCATCCTAATAGTGAAAACTAAACATCTCAAAATGTACAAAATACCCCAATTATTTTATTATTAGATCCTTCATGGTGTCAAAAGTGTTTAGTTTGGAGCATTAATTTTATGGGAGGCCTTTATCACCTATAGCTGTAAATCTCTGTGAAAGTGCTTGACTCTAATACCCTCTGGTACATTTTACTCACTGTCCAGTGCCATTGCAAAACTATGTCCTTCTCAACCTACAATGACTTCCCATTAGAAGTAAATAACACAGACTCTGTAACAGAGCCCATTTATCTCTATTATATGTCAAGCAAATATCCACATCAAATTGAGTAAGAATTTTGCTTAACATCTGTTTCTCTTGATAAAGTAAGTTCCTGTGATGAGGAATTTCTTTGATTTGTGTTAAAGTTTTTATGGCTAGGTGGTAGTAGATGTTAGCAATAATAATTTTCTTAGAAGTTATGGAGAAGGAAACATCTGACTTCCTCTGTTTATAGCAGAATTTCCTATGCCCTACATTAGAAGGGCCTCAGGGTTCAGAGGTCTTTTCTTTCTCAGAAGAAAAAATTTATATCTGCCAAGTTAGATAAATCAAAAGAATAGCCAAGATGCAGAAGTGAATGTGAAAGATATGTTCCCCCCTTAAATCTTCTGCTCAAAAAAGCAAAGATCATTTGCCTCAGGGCACCTGAGATTTCAGTGTTGAAGGGAAATAGCCCAGATCTAACACGTTTTCTGTGAGTGTTCCATGAAAGAGTCAGAAATGGAGGATATTACTGAAATAGAACAAGAAAGGAGAGCATCGAGTTAACTTCACAAGTGAAATCACCAAATACTTATAATAAATGCACATCTACAAGACCAGAATTAAATCTGTGTCATCTCCACACTATGGACACACAGTAATGTTGACTTTCCATAATAAATAACAACTTTTGATACATCCAGAATTTAAAACGGCCTTTTAAAAAGGGAATTACCTAGTTCTCAAGGGTGAGTTTTATTTCCCTTCTTCCATCAAAGGAATTTGAGTTTGGTGTATGAATGACTGAGCGTAGGTCTGAGACAGGGAATAGACCGCCAGGAGTAAGACTTGGTGGTCCCTTGCTGCTGAGAGACTTCCTTCCAGGCTTTTGCTATAAAAGGCGAGATGAGGATCTTTACCTGAAGCCTGTATGTTAATGCTTAGGCAAGAGTAAGCTAAAGATGGCTTTAGGAACAATATACCGTTCTTTACTGTTACCCTTGGTGTGGTGTGAAAGAGACTGTTACTGTGTGGCCTCCACCACAAAGCTAGTAAGTTCTGTATAACTGTTAGGAAACTCTCAGCAAAAACACATCATGGACCAGTGAACAATGAACGAACATCTTCTTGGGTTTGATAAGTTAAGCAGAAATTAAGGAAGCCACTAATAGGCAAGAGGACTCAGAAGCATGAGAGGAAGGGGAATGTGACATATGGATGACATCCTTCAACAGTGAAAGGACTGTAGTAAAAGTCTTCTTAATGAAGTGTGTGCTGTGCTTATTAGGAAATAACATTTGCTCTTAGCTGTGAAAAATGCCTTCTCATCAAGTAAGTTGTTTAAAAAATGGGCACACAGAAACAAAAAAACAACGAAAGTCAGGAAGATCTTGTATGGGTGTATATGTAAATTAAGACTACCCTAAAAGTTTTAAGTACTTATTAATCCATTTATCACAGATTTGCAATTAATATAAAGAATTAACTGAAGGAGAATCAAGACCATATGCCTGCCTTAGTTATTGTTCTCTTGCCATGGCCAAGGCAACTAATTAAATGAAGCATTGAGGCTCAGGGTATCAGAGAGTTAGAGTTCATGTCCATCTTGGCAGGGAGCATGGAACAGGCAGGCAGCAGGCAGGCAGGCAGAGATTTCAATGGAGTAGCAGCTAACATTAGATACAAAAGTAAGTGAAAGCGTGTGAGAGAGACAGAGACAGAGACAGAGAGACAGACACACACACACACACACACACACAGAGAATGTAATGGATTTTTGAAATATTAAAGTTTACTTCAATGATGCACCTCTTCTAACAGGGCCACACTTCCTAATCCTTCTAAAATAATTCTACCAACTAGGAACCAAGCACCCAAACATGTGGGCCTATGGGAGCCATTCTCATTCAAACCAGCACAATGACAGTTAAGCATAGACCATCCCGATTGGAAAATCCTCCAGCAGTGAAAACCAGAGCCTATTTACTCATTTGCTCAAGAAATTTATTTTGAGCACATTATTGTGTGGCTTCACTGCCAGGTGGTAGACACATAGCAAAATAGTTTACTGTTTTTGTCCCAGGTCACAGTGAGAAGGGTAATAAAAGATATATGATAATTGTAATAGTCAACTTGTCAGCTTGTCAGCTGATTAGCTCTACTACCTGTGAAGAGACAAGCCTCTGCACATATTGAAGGATTATCTAGTTGAAAAGACTCATCTTAATGTGACATCATTCCATGGCTGGAGTCTTGGCCTCCATAAATAAGTGAAAGCAAGCATGGCTTACTAATCTTTGTTTCTTAATTGTCAATGCAATTCCATCAGTGGTCTGTTGTTCCTGCTGCAATGCCTTTACCCCTATGGAGGAATGTATCCCTCAACGTAGTGCAGAATAAACCCTTCTTTTCTTAAACTACTGCTTGTCAAGTATTTTGCCACAGCAAGGAGACAAAAATGAATAAAATGATTCTAAAAGCCCCAAGTTCTAGGAAAAGAAATTACAGAAAAGTCCCGAGCGGTTTTAAAAGCGAATTCAGTTTCTGCATGTGGGAGGCAGCGATGGAGTCAAACCATGTCCCAGTATCAGTGAGATTGAAGCTAAATTTTAGGGTGTGGATGAGAACAGATAGTGTGCTGAGGGTGAAGGAGGGTTTCTGACAAAGAAAGACACACATGCCCAGCCCTGAGCATAGAGGACAGAATGTACTTAGGGTCTAAAAGTCGCAGAACATGGATGGAGCAGAGAAAGAAGAACCTTGAAAAAGAACTGACCATCCTTGTAAATGTTGTTTTGCTTTAAAAGCACAGTAACCCCAGAAGGTCTGGAAAATCCCTCCATGCTGTGCTATCTACAGCTACCAGCCTCCAAATTCTTGTGAGACAGCATTGCACCCTGCAGAAAGCAGATGAGGTGCTGTATAGTGTGGGAACCCAGACTCAGCCTTGACATATCCGCTGTGGAGATGAAAGCTGTGCTTTCTAATCTGCCCCAGTACACAATGTGCTATAGCCCTATTCCCACAGCTCCTCCTGCCCTGAGGACACATGAGAACACGAGACAGTTGCAGAACTGAGGGAGCCCTAGCCCTACTGGCCTGCATGCCATTTTTCTTTCAAATTCAAGGAGACACTTGAAATGTAAACAAGAGTGACACTGGTGTGAGGATGACCCATAACCTTGAGTCTATTCTGTTTTCAAGGAAATATTGAATAAACGTCAGTGCTTTGTGAATTTCAGTGACATTTTGAACAAATCTCACAGATCATCTCAACAAAACAGAAGGGAGAGCTTCCATCTTATTTCATACATTCCCTTTTAATGAGAGATCTGGAACACAGTGAATCTTTTTAACAACTAAGGACATTTTCTTTTAAGACAAATTGACATAAAGTCAACAGTTCTATGATCATAGTTTTATCACAATACTATTGATCAAATAATGACAGAACTTTCAAACATAGTTGTTCATAATACTAAACAAGCTTGGTAGTATTAGTTGCATAGACTGCTTACTTGTCTTGCAGTTTGATTTCAATAATTTATATTTATAGTTTTATGGTTGTCTGGTGACATCTTCATAATATGTTATAGATTTCTCTAGGAAGATACAAATCATTGGTTTCTAGTTCTGAGAGGAAAACACCTTTTTTCCACAACCAAAATGCTTGGGTGATGGAAATTAGACCTTCTGTATTCTCTGATACTTGCCAATGTCACACAACTTCAACATTCACCATTTTAATTGTCATCTGAGACATATGGCTATTCAGAGAGCCAGCTCCAGCATGCTAAGGCTTCCTGGGGGCTTAATTATTTCTAGAGAAGAATCTGATAAATTCTCTCCAACTGATTGCTGAAGGGGGGGGGACAAGTTGCTTTACCCATTTTTTTTCAAAGGAAAAATTAAATAGATGAACAAGCCTTGCTTTAAATGATTGTTTATAGTCTATTAACAATGGTTATCATGTGTGCAGAGCCATAG
The DNA here is from genome assembly GCF_943737965.1 of Phodopus roborovskii. NCBI lineage: Eukaryota > Metazoa > Chordata > Mammalia > Rodentia > Cricetidae > Phodopus > Phodopus roborovskii. Next base: position 16,191,833 of record NW_026126540.1, read on the forward strand.
AGTGGAGCTGAACCATCTACACAGAGACATTAAATGCTACTTCATACGGAAAACACATCGGAGCTCCTGTTCTCAGAAGGTTGTTTATGAGACTTTCAATCCTGAGATCACACATCATAATATCAGAAGACATAATATATTATCATATATACCCACTGTAGCTAAAAATCATCATAGCTAAAAATCATGCTGTCTGCTCAGCTTTGTACATTACAGTCACCAGGGGCTCCACCCAGGAGTGCTCACTGAATAGTGTCACCCAACAGACTGGTCTCAAACACCAATCCTTTGTTGTAGGTGAAGATGGCTACAGTGAATCTATTGAAGGTTTTCCTTGAAAAGGGTACAGTTGTAAAAATCTGCCTATCAGGTGGAACATAGAACAAAAACAGCTGTTTACTGACACCTAGCCTCCGTAGAAAACCTTTCTTCTCCATTAAGACATTTTCTTCAAGTCTGGGGATGATGTCTCATATAGCCTTCCCTGCCCCTAGCACCTCTCTCTCTATGATCAGTGTGACTATTGAAGGTTCATTTGGAAGAATCTAAAAGAATATAAAAAGAGGAACATGCCTTCTACTAAAAAAGAAAGGAGGTGTTCTAGAAGAATAATGATTGCTTTCAAAATTAGTGTATTATTAATGTTCAATTTGTTACTGAATCACAAACCACAGTGAAGATATTAGAAGAAATCTGAAATAAAGAGGTTATAGTCAGAGAGTGATGAAGCAGATGCTATGAGGTTTAAAACTAGCCCAATCTCATCTTCCCAGAATGTGTAAAATAGACATGATGTTAACCACACAGAGCACTTCCATTAAAGAATTGTGTTGTCTCCCATCCAATTACTAACCAAAACAAACCAACCAACCAACCAAACAAACAAACAAACAAAAAACCAATGGAATCTTGAGATTCAAAAGCAAATGGAAGGAACTAGAAGAAACCACCCTGAGTGTGGTAACCCAGACACAGAAAGAGGAACATGGTATGTACTCATTCATATATAGTTTTTATACACAGAGCAAAGAATTATCAGCCTACAATCCACATCTCCAGAAAAGCTAAGAAACAAAGAGGACCCTAAGAGAGACATACACGGTCCCCTGGAGAAGGGGGAAGGGACAAGATCTTCCAAGCAATTTGGGAGCATAAGGGTAGGGGAGAGGGAGTTAGGAAGAAGAGGAAGGCAGATGTGGGCATAAAGGAGCAGAAAGACTGAGTCATGGAAAGAATAGAGGAGAGCAAGAAAAGAGATACCATAATAAAGGGAGCCATTATAGTTTTAAGAGAAATCTGGCACCAGGGAAATGACCAGAGATCTACAAGGATGACTCCAACTAACAATCTAAGCAGTAATGGAGAGGCTACCTTAAATGCCTTTCCCAGATAATGAAATTGATTACTAATTTATATGCCATCCTAGACCCTTCATCTAGTAGCTGATGGAAGCAGAAGCAGACACCCACAGCTAAACACTGAGACACACTCCATGAATCCAGTTGCAGACATGGAGGAGTGTTGAGCAAAGGGGTCAAGGCCAGGCTGGAGAAACCCACAGAAACTGCTGACCTGAACAAGGGGGGGGTGCTCATGGACTCCAGTCAGATAGCTGGGAAACCAGCATAGGACCAATTCATATTCCTTGCATGTGGTGTTAGTTGGGAGGACTGGGCAGTCTATGAGGACTGTAGTAGTGGATCAGTATTTATCCCTAGGGTACAAACTTTGGGACTTTGGGAGCTCATCCCACCTCCCCTAAACACATAGGGGAGGGCCTGGGTCGGTCCTGCTCCAAATGATATGACAGACTTTGAAGACTCCCCATAGAAGGCCTCACCCTCCTGTGGGAACAAAAAGGAAATGGGATGGGGGTTGTTGGGGGGAACAGGAGAAGACTGGAGGATGTGAGAACTGGAAGTAACATGTAAAACAAGCTTGTTTCAAATTTAAATAAAAAATTATTTTAAAAAAATTGTGTTGTCTTGTGAGGTCAGTAATGGGTAACTACCAGCACCATGAACATGATTTACTATTCCATAAGAAGTGTTAGTACCTGTTTTATACTCAAAGATACAGTCTACATTCAGATTATATCTACAATACATTAAGTGAGAAGAAATGCATTTGATTCTTGGAATTTGTTACCTATACAGTTTTTTTTGGGGGGGGGGCAGGGAGGTAAATAAGTTTGCTCTTGTAGGAGCGGTGTGATTAATCAGAAGTTTCTTGAGGTGTTTTGCTCAGAGAGATGTTGATGACATAGTCACAATGTTAATGAAATTATTTATATACGTAGCAAGCATTTGGGGAGGAAATGGTGAACAGTGCCTTGGGCCAGTCAGCTTTCTAACACTGTAACACATGCCTGAGATGATTCATTTATAAAGAAGAAAAGTTCAGGCTAGCAGTTTCGGATATTTTGTGCAGTCACTTGGTACTGATGCTTTGGGGCCTATACAAGATGGAGCGCTTGTTGGAAGAAGCTGCTCATGTTCACATAGCCGAGAGGAGAGAGACAGGGAGAGTTAGTCAGGTCTCCAGGCTCCATTATCTTCAAAGGTGGCCCTGTGACTTACTTCATCTTTCCAAGTCCCATCTTCTATGTCTTCCACCACCTTCCAATAACACTATGTCTGGGAATCAAACCTTCAACTAATAGGCCCTTGGGGATAGGTACTGAACCACAGAATTTCAAATAAACATGCAAAAAAGGCTTTTCTCTCTTTAAGTCATCACTGGTGTGTACTATTCTCACATTTTTAAAAAATACATTCTGAATCATGGGAATAATATGAAGAACTTATCAGTTAACAGAAAGCATAAATTCTACTCTAAAACACACACACACACACACACACACACACACACACACACACACACACACACACCACACACACACCAAAGAACCCAAAATGTCTTACATACTGTACTGCTTGGAGCATGGGTATGAGCATACTCCTAAGCTGAGGTTTCTGAGAACTCACAATGAGAGTGAGGTTGATTTTTATCTGGACAGCTAAGGGCCTTTGGAGTTCAAGTTATAGGAAACACATTCCTTGGCTTTGACTGTAAACACAAGAACTCCTGCTGGCAACTAGTCTTCTGGGACTCATTCTTAATAACCTCAGAAATATGAGAAGCCGGTCAAAAGGGAGAGCTGCAGAAGAACTCACTGAGACTTTGGTGCTCTGAGTAGCTGCCCACCACACAGGAGTTCCTGTGCCTTGCTGAGCACCAGGAATGAGGTCTGCATAGACAGACTCACACACAACTCCTGTCCAGGGATCAGGGTGAGAAACACAAGTTCTTACTCAGAAGGACTTTCACACAGCCCTGTTTTCCTTAGGCTTCTCTTTGAAGAAAGACTTGACCCTAAGCTGATAGCTGGTTTTCAAAAGCAGAATGAGTCATGTCAGAAATGTCAGCTTCATTTTGTTAGAATTGGCAAAACACTCCATTTTCTCCCTATTTTATGAGATCCTGAAATAGATTTAGCAATTCCCCCACTAGACAGAGCACCATAACACTGACGTGCCTTTAAAGGACTCCTGACACTCTTACCTATGCTCTGCAGCTTTGGGGTGAACTTCCTATGTGTAAAACATAGCCATTGCTCCCTTGCTTGGGAAAGAGTTAACATGTTGACCGGGCATTTCCCCAGACTCATGGCCGTTACAAGGTAAAACTGAGAAGAAACCTAAGTGTCTGAACTTTATATTGAGTATAGGGGAAGGTCCTAAGGACAGACAACCTTTGTCCCTCCTCAAAAACAAATGACTGTCTCTGACTGTAGTGTGTCTAGGCAGACATGGATTTTTTAAAATTTTATGAAATTTATTATAAAAAAAACTTGACTATAAATCAAAGCATTGCATACCAAAATTAACCAGACACAAACTCTATACAACTCAGTGAACTTTTATACAGTTGGAGCAAGCTTTAAGAAAGAAAGCTGTGAAGCTTTTGCAATTTCAGTTTCAAATATGTCTATGCACTCATCCACCACCAGAAAAACAACATGTACATGACAAGAACTAGGAAAATAATTGACTTTTTGCAGCGTGTCCTAACTCATGTCCATATCCTAATTTTCTTATTCTTATTCTTTAAGTTCACATACACAAGTTTCCTTAATAAAGGCTACAGATCCTCTTTCCACAGGAAAAATATGTATGCAATCATGCATAATTTTTGCATCCTTCCTTCCTTTGTGTAATGTCCTGGGAAGACATCAGCATCTTAGTCCATTTGTATTGCTATAACAAAAATACCTGTCCTTCAGTACCTTAAAAAGAAAAGTGTGCAGTTTTCCTTCTAGAAGTCCAAGCTTAGGCTGGTCAGCCTGTGGGGATAGCTTGCTGGCTCTCATAAAACAATAGATGGTCTCACATCAGCTTAGAAATCTAAACTCCAGTCTGTGGCTATATACTGAGGTATGTTATAGAACACTGTGCTTTGTCTTATGATAATGTGAACAGGAGTGACTTAATTTTGATGACAGCTCAAAAAGTAAGAGCTTCCATATGAAGATCGTGGTTTTCTCTCTGCAATTTTTCCATACAAAGGTGGATTGCAAAACACAGTCCTGAAGGGATGATGTGGGGCAGAGGCCTGTGGCCGATTCACAAATGGACACATGGGGGAAAAGCAACAGTAAAGTTGGAGGCCACTGAGACTTACATGCCTTTTCTTTAATCTCAACAAGTTTCAACTTAATTTTATTCTCACATCTGTCCTGGAAAGCTGCCTTTGCTTTGAACAACCTGTCTGTCCTTCTCAGTTTCTGTTTGTATCGCTTCCTGGATAGTCCTAGATGGTTCCCTCTTCTTCTCTTTCTCCTGAACAAAAATGCTACCGGATAAGTGTCAAAGTAATCAGGGAAAAACAGAATCAAAAGGGAAGCATCCAAGAATGAGTCAGTTCTCTTGGCACCAAATGCTGAGAGCCTTTAGAGTCCTGTGAGCCACGGTTATGCTAGGACATTTCCTTTGCAATGGTGACAGATGGAACACCAAAGGAAATCCTACTATTGCTCTATCACATGCAATGATCCCACTTTCTGTCATCACACCACCAGCATTTATAGATCCTCATGAAGTTTTCATTATAAGCTATAGCCAAGATTACTATTTTGCTGTGTGTGTCATAATTACGTTCTATTTCCATTGGCTGCAAAGAACAGTTTATCTTAGGATCACTACTGAGCCCTGGTAAGCATATCATCTGCTATCAGGCAGACTTAACAATTTTCCTTATTCCAGTATAGCTATTCTAGTATATCTTCTTGTATGTTTGATTTGGTTGTGTTTTTATGGTGCCAGGAATAAAACCTAAGACATTAAGGAGGCTTAGCAAGTGCAAACTAAGATTAAGTAGCCTAAGTAAGTGTTCTCCCACTGAGCCACACCCCATAAATACAATGTGTGATTTTTAAATTTTCTTTTTTTATATACATTTTTAATTCATTTTACATATCAACACAGTTGCCACTCCCTCCCACTCCCCCAACCTTCCCCCAAACCATTCCCATCCACTCCTCAGAAAGGGTAAGTCCTCCCATGGGGAGGCAACAAAGCCTGTCACTTTCAGTTGAGGCAGGACCAAGCCACCCCTGCTCCCTACCCTGTATCAAGGCTGAACAAGTCACCATATGGAATAGGTTTCAAAAAACAGCTCATGTACTAAAATTAGATCCTGGTCCCACTGCCAGGAGGAGCTCGGCCAGGTGTTTGGATATAGATCTGGGCATTTGTTTCCATTAGTGACTGGATGAAGGTTCTATGATGACAGTTAGGGTAGTCACCAATCTGATTACAGGGGTAGGTCACTTTAGGCACTCTCTTCACTATTGCTAGGGTCTTATCTGGGCCCATCCTTGTGTTTTCCTAGAAATTTCTCCCTAGATCCTTAATGGCTCTCTCTATTGAGATATGTCTTTCCTTTCTCTCCCACCCCATTCCTCCCCCAACTGGACCATCCAGTTCCCCCATGTTCTCATCCCCTATCTCCTCTTTGCCATCCTCCCACCCCCCAGTTTACTCAGGAAATTTCTTCTATTTCTCCTTTTCAGGGCAATCCATGTATCTCTCTTAGGGTCCTCCTTGTTACCTAGCTTCTCTGGAGCTATGGATTGTGGTCTGATAATACTTTACATCTAGTATTCACTTATAAGTGAGGCCTACAGTTTTTGTCTGGATTTTGGTTAGTTCACTCAGGATTTTTCTTTTTTCTTTTTCTTTTTTTTTTTTTTTCTTTTTTTTTTCTAGTTCCACCCATTTGCCTGCAAATTTCATGATGTCATTGTTTTTTGTTTGTTTTTGTTTTTGTTTTTTTTTACAGCTGAGTACTACTCCATTATATAAATGTACCACATTTTCTTTATCCATTCTTCAGTTGAGGGGCATCTAGGATGTTTCCATGTTCTGGCTATTACTAATAATGCTGCTATGACTATAGTTGAGCAAGTGTCCTTGTGGTATGATTGAGTATCCTTTTGGTATATGCACAAAAGTGGTAATGCTGGATGAGGACTGATCTCCAAAATATATAAAGCATTCAAGAAACTAGACATCAAAACACCAAATAATTAAATTTAAAAATGGAGTACAGATCTAAACAGAGAATTCTCAACAGAATAATCTCAAATGGCTGAAAGACATAAGGAATTGCTCAACATTCTTAGTCATCAAAATGATTCTGAGATACCATCTTACACCTGTCAGAATGGCTAAGTTCAAAAACACTGAGGGCAGCCTATGTTGGAGAGGATGTGGAGTAAGAGGGATACCCTTCCACTGCAGGTGGCAGTTAAAACTCACACAGCCACTTTGGAAATTAGTATGGTAGTTTCTCAGAAAATTAGCAATCAGTCGAACTCAGAACTCAGCATTACCACATGTGTGTACTTACAAGGCATGCAATTTTGCTATACCATTATAACAATCTTAGCGCTAAATTAAAATCCCAGCATGCTTTTAGGTCCTTGTTTGTTTTGTATCATTTATCCTAAAAAGTACAGTGTCTTTGATTGGTTTTCTTAATTTTTCACTTACAGTCCATATTTTCCCCTTGCTATTATAATTACTTTCATAATAGATTTATGTGCATATTTTCAACCATGTTATTTCTCTTCTCTTAGTTTTAACCATTAATATCCTACCTATATGTAATCATATGAGCAAACATATACAAACATATATACATATACACAATATTAAAGTAAAATTTGCAGAGTCTGCTTGTGCATTTATATTTTGTAGATGTTTATTTTCTGTGTATTGAAACCTTTATGCCTGGATGACAGTTGTCTAATCTGTGCTTCTAAATCCTTGGGACAAGGGGACTAGTAAGAGAGGGTGTGCCTTTTGACCTTGTATACTTAATTATCTAGAGACAGATTCTGCACCCCAGCCCCCAGGAGACAATTGTCCTGTGCCTTAAGAACTTGGAACAAGGAACAGGTCACTGGGAACATCTGCTTACCCAGAGTCCCCTGAAGTCACTCACTAGTCCTAGCTTCTGTTCCCTGCTTTACAGTTTTTCCCATGGAGACTCTAGTAAAGCCCTTGGTCTAATGCTCCTATCACTTTTCCCCCTTCCTCTCTCCCTTCATATTTCTTCTTTTCCCTCTCCTTTCCTTTTGTACTTTTTTCCCTTCTCCTCCCTACCCTTTCCTTCCTGTCTTCCTGCATTAAACTATCTATTTCTCAAACTCTTTACAAACTCTTTGGTCTAACTATTATTGGCACTGGCAGAGCCCCAGGCATGCTCAGTTGGATCACTAATTGACAGCTAATCAAATATACTGATATTTAAGATGAAAAATTTGAACAGGATGTACAATAGTGATTAAGTGATAATTAAAATTGACTCCACATTTTCAGCTTGTTGGAAAGTCAGCTGGTATAGGTTCTGGATAATACCAGCTGGGGATACCCATAGTTTTATGGTTAAACATACTGTGTTTAATGATGATTCCCTTGTAACCTACAACAGCAACCTGACAGCAAGACACATTGGTACAATCATGGTACAAATGTTGTAGTAGTGACCAATCACTTTTTTATTGGCTTTAAGTATCACTCAGTGAAATGAAGCCTGTTCCATGTGCCTGGGGGAAAATTTACTACTATTGTTCTGCTAAAGGAACATAGTAATAAAATGATCCCTAATGACAAATTTCTATATCCATAGAGCAGAGCATGACTCAACCTTCATAAGAGATATTTCTTCTTGCAGTATATGATAATTAACAAAGAGGTCCACAACTGAAAAGTTCACAGCAAGTGAAGACATTGGAGCACTCGGGCCTAAATGGTATGTCTTTTAAAAACCCCCTCAAGTCTCAGGAATAAATGTGAAAGAGGAGACAGAAAGACTATAAGACCCAAAAGTGTTAGATCACATTTTTTTAAAAAAAAGTGTCATCTAGACACAATAGAAAGGATACACATTATGGTGGATAAGTTAATCATCAATCTCATTATCAGGGAAGGGCAATTATGGTAACCTTTCCACTGTTGCTCAAATGTTAGTTGGGATCAGTCTTGTAGGTCTCTGAACATTTCTCTAGAGTCAGTTTTCTCTTCAAAACTATAATGGTTCCCTCTTTTATGTTCTCTCTCTCTCTCTGTCTCTCTCTCTCTGTCTCTGTCTCTCTCTCTCTCTCTCTCTCTCTCTCTCTCTCTCTCTCTCTCTCTCTCTCTCCTTTAGTCTATTACTCCCCTGACTCAAAAGGACTTTGGGAGCACATTCCCCATGGAGGTATACTCCCTTAACCTAGAGGCAGGAGGGAGGGCCTAGTCCATACGCCATTGACTTGACAGATTTTGTTGATCCCTCCTGGAAGGCATCACCCTCCCTGTGGAGTGTGGGGGAGAATGGGATAGGAGGGGGGCATGGGAGGAAGGAAGAGAGAGAGGGGGAGGGAGAAGGATCTGGGATCAATACGCAAAATAAGAAAAGAAGGAAAGAAAGAGAGAGAGAGGGAGGGAGGGAGGGAGGGAGGGAGGAAGGAAGGAAGGAAGAAAGAAAGAAAGAAAGAAAGACAGAAAGGACACACATGTAAACTCACAGAGAATGAAACAACCCCCACAAGATCTGCATAGGTTTAAACCAGACAGATTCCTAGAATTGAGAAGGAAACAAATGAAATGTCTTATCTCTAACTGAGATGCTGTTTATAACTAATACTCCTGGGGAAAAGAAAGTAAGGTTTCTCCAAAGGGAAGGAGTGACACTAGGTATATGAAGCACACTCTAAAGCAGGCCCAATGCCCAGAAGTAGTCATCCAACGCAAAACAGACTCCATGTTTTGTGTGTATGATTTTTGTCTGTTTGGTGATGTTTTATTTTGACTTATAATGGTATTTGTTATCTTGGTTTTATTTTTATTTGTTCATTTGTCTGATTGTAGTTTTATGTTATTGTTTTTATATATAGTATTATATTATTGTTTTGTTTTGTTTTTAGGGACAAAGAGAACAATCATGAATTTGGGTAGGTATGGAGGTAGGGAGTATCTAGAAGGAGGTAGATAGAAGAGGGAATATAATAAAAAATATATTGCATAAAAATTTCAGTAAAATAAAAAACTTAATTGATTTGAGATGTCAGGATTTCATCTATATGGAAACATCCAAGACTGTGAAAATAAAGCAAAAAAGAAGAAATGAACAGCACTAGTGAAGGATGTGTGCCTTGAAGACACAGCAAGGAAAATACACAGATAAGCAAGTGGACCTGCATTTGTGCTCACAATTAGCAATGGAAGCAAAGAAAAGCAACCAGAGGTATATTTTCTAGATGATTGTGGGGTGTTGCTGTAGATTGAATACAAAATGTCTCCCACAGCCTGAATTGCAGTTCCCAGGTAGTGGCACTGTTTGGGAAGGTTGTGGAACCTTTAGAAGGTGGAGCTTGCTGAAGAAAATGTGTTATTAGGCATAGTCCCATTCTATTTCCTATTCCCTCAACCACTTCCTCTTATCTTCTTAAATGTGAATGTTGATGACATTCATCAACCAGCTTCCTATCTCCTGCCATGTTGTTTTGTTTTTTACCTGCCATGATGAACCAAGTCTTAGAGAACCATGTCTAAGTGTGGGAAAGGAAACCCCTCTAGAGACGAGCACTGTGAAGGATGAAAGTTAAACTTTTGCATAATCCATATTTACTTCTGAGAGGCTTAGCCTTTGAGAATCCCCTTCATCAATGGTATTAACCACCAAATACCTTAATATTTTTGTTAGGATTTACTAAAATAACTTTTGTGAGTCATAAACATATGGGGATGAATGTATATGAACAGGGGAAGACAAGCATGTTCTTGGCTGAAAGAAAGTTGAGAAATGCTTGATTAAGCAAATTCCAAGTTCATTTAGGAGTATTTCTAAATCACATAGAAACATGTAAGGCTGTTACCCACAGCCAATCCTCTGCACTGTGGATATCATTCAAATATTTTATGGCACCTGAATTTTCACACTGACCTTGATATAGAAAATGCTGACAGATGATAGGAAGCTGCAGCCCAGGGCTGTGTCCAACAGATCTGTCATCCATCCTCCTATGTCCCATTGTTGGAAATTTTATTTTTTCTGGTGCTAGGGATGGATCAAATCCAGCGACTTAAATACACTAGCCTAACAGTATACCACTGGGATATATTGCAGCCTCTTGAGATGCTGTTAAAAATGCTCTGGGTACTGTTCTTCCAGCAAGACCTAAATAACCAAAAGCAAGATTTCAATATGTCCTCCATAGTCATGGTCTATTTTCTGTTTGTTTCCCAAGAGTCTTCTTGATTTTCTAACCAAAGCATCACAGATGTGTTTCTTTCTCTGTTTTACTCTTGATTCAGAAAATGTAATCAATCAGTCTTAAATTTTTATATATTTTTCTGAAGCTTGAAGAAAAAAAAAGAAATAAAAATTGTATTTGTGCTGTCCAAACCCCACAACTAAGTTTTCTCTGTGCTTTGTGACAGAAACCTCTATAAGATTTCCTAGCATTCTTCTACTTATTGGTACTGACTGAAGTAAAGAAAAATATGAACAAAATGTGTTTTCTAACTTTTTTGACAATGTCTCCCTTGTGGTTTTTCATGCATATTTTTCGTTTTCCTGAGAATTGTATTCAATCTAGTGTGTGTAAGGAGGAGGTGGGAGGTTCACCAATAAGAATAGAAGTCAAATCTTAGGTGGCAATTCCTAATTACTTCCTCACCTATGAAGGAAAGAGAACCCAATTACTGGCCTTTCACCAAGTTCACTGGCAAAATGACCGAGCTAACCACAGTTAGAGTATTGTTAACATGACAATTTGTTTGGAATTAGGCTGTGGGAAAGAGGAGTTTCTACTGAGAGTTTAGCCAAGTAAAACAGACAAGGGAAAAAATACTGTTATTCCCTTTAATCCAAGTCTGGGTTAAAGGGTTGATTATGTGGGAAGATGGCAAAGGGTCAGAAATGCAAAACTCATGGAATCTGGCTTTGGGACAAATGCCTAAATATAACTTAGGGCTTCAAGTGCTTTTTCCTATTTTGTTCCATCAATTTGGGAATTCTAATATAGATTGCTATCAAAACCTGAAAGGAAGTCATTTATTCTCTTTTACAAAGGACTTAGACATTTACAAAGTAAGTAAAAAAAATCACTAAAGCATATAACCCTCCATCAATGTTTGTGTGTTTTTATACATGTTGCATTTTATCAGTGAAAAGGATACATTGTATGTAGTTTTGAGATAAAAAGTCTCATTATGTAGTTCAGGCTGGCTTTAAACTAGAGACCCTCCTGACTCACTATCTAGAACAAGGACAGGAAAATGATCTAATGTAGAATGAATGACATGATCCTGGAAACTATTGAATTTAATCTGTAGAGATGACTACATTGCCTCAATGGCATTTTCTGTGCAGTTATGAGTTCAACTATTCACTATGGCTTGTTTTGACACAGCATTGGTGCAATACCAACACCGTATTCTGCTTTTCTATATTTATTGATATGACTATTAGAGTTTTGTTTTTTATATGTACTGATTTTCTTACTGAAATAAACAACAAAAAAAAAGAGTTGCATGTTTCCCAATAATTAAAGTGCTTTATATTATTTGGGTTGCAATCTTTAGATTTAAATGAAAGCCTCTAACCTCATTGAATCATATACAACCTTTGCCCACCTTTTCCTGTTCCTTCTAGCCCAATGTGGAATAGCTGCCCTGATTTAACTATATTTCAGATTAATAATCCTTTTAACAGGTAATTTTTCCCAGAGTCCATTTTGTCCTGCTTGAGGACATTCACAATAGTTCCTTTTGAGTGCTTTCCTTGCTAAGCAGGGGTGGTTGTTATCCGTCCTCCAAAAGCAGCAAACAGAAATGCCAGTAATAGTGATTGAGGAGTTCAGAGTTACAGGTCTGAATTTAATGACAATGAACCACTCTGCCTTTTTCCTTCCCCACAAGCCTTTCCTTCAATGTGTCATGTAATTTTTGTTTCAGAATAATCCATGATCCATCTTTCATAAATGACTTACATTTTGTAACAAAATTTCCAAACTGACTTACTGAGTATGCTATCAATAAAGATTTGTCTTTGGTAAAATTAATTGCTTCAGTTAGAAGAAATGGAAGACAAGATCTTATATGGGTAGAAATTATTATTAATGATATTCTGTTATACTTATAGATCAGTGCCTTATGCCATCATCATCAGAGAGGCTCACTGTTATAGATTAGTACCTTATGCCATCATCATCAGAGAGGCTCACTGGGGCAGCATATGGGAAGAGATTCAGAGGCCAATAGCCAGACATTATGCTGAAAGAGACACTTACATTGGATGTCTCCATCAAATTGCTCCCTATGCCACACACACACACACACACACACACACACACACACAGAGAGAGAGAGAGAGAGAGAGAGAGAGAGAGAGAGAGAGTGCTAAGAGAATCCTGTGAAAGAAGAAGCAGGAAGTTTGTAAACCCAGAGGGGGATGGAGGACACCAGGAGAACATGGTCCTCTGAATCTACTAAACAAGGCACGCATAAGGTCACAGAGATTGAAGCAGCAAGCATAGGGTCAACATAGGTCTGTATCAGCTCCTCTCTGTATAAATTATAACTATTAAATCAGAATTTTTATGGGATTTATGACTGAGAGAAAGAGTGAGTCTCTGATTCTTGTGCCTGATTTTGAAACTTTCCCTACTGTTGGGGTGCCATGTCAAACTTTGATATGATAGTTTTTGTCTTACCTTATTGTATTTTATTTTGCGGCATTTGATTGTTACCTTTTAGAAGCCTGCTCATTTCTATTGAAAGAAAGAAATGGAGTAGATCCAGAGTGGAGGGGAGGTAGGCAGGAACTGGGAGGAATAGAGGGAGAGGAAACTGGAATCAGGATATACTGTATGAGAAAAGAAAATATTTTCAAGAAAAAGCACAAAACAGAGACCATCCCTCTTTGTATGAACTTGTTTCTTAAAAGACCTTGACTTGCTGAAATAAATGTTGTACCTTTTCCTAGGCCTAGATTAGTGCTGAGAATAAAGCATTTCCTGAGTAGAAAAGAAAAGAAAAGAAAAAAAGAGAAGTACTTTGACTCATGTCTTAGTTAGGGTTTCTATTGCTATGAAGAGACAGACACCATGACTACATGACTACAGCAATGCTTATAAAGAAAACATTTATCTGGGGTGGTTTGCTTACAACTTCAGAGATTCAGTCCATTATTATCATGATTGAGATTATGGTGGTATGAGCGCAGACATCCTACTGGAGCTGAGAGCCGTCCTTTTGTAGGCAACATGAAGTCTACTGAGAGTCACACTGACCCCACGGTGACACACTTCCATCAAAAAGTCCATGCCCACTCCAACAAAGCCATATCTCCCAATATTGAAACTCCCCATATTAGATTCAACCTAACACAGCTCAGTTCAGAGTTTCTAGGACCAAGTTAGAGGCCTGCTCTTTGGAACATTTAGCAAAGCAGTCTATCACTGTGGGAACTGAGTGATGGGAAATCATGCTCATCTCGTGTTGTTCAAGAGAAAGCAAAGGGGAAGGGGAAATAAAGATTCAAAATCTCCTTGCAGGGCACAACCCCAGTGACCCATCTCCCTTCTGTTAGGCTACAGCTCTTCAGGATTCCACTATTTACCAGAATCAATGCAAGTTGGTAACCAAGTCTCCAGTGTATGGGCCTTCTATGGATACTTACTTGTGCTATGTTAGTCTATTTTCTATTGCGGTGAGAAGACACCATAACCAAAGCAACTTATTGAAAAGATTTTTAAGGCTTATTTATGGTTTCAGAAAGTTGGAAGCCATGTAAGTAGGAGGCAGAAGAAGCTAACTGGAAATAATATGGGCTTTTGAGTTGTGTGATACACCTCCTCTAAGAAGGCCACACCAACCACAGTAATCAGAATAATCACTAACTTACTCTTTCCTACTGTTCTTTTGATGAGGCAGGCATTCCTCTCTCACTCTCTCTCTTTCCCTCACTCACTCTCTCTTTCTCTCCTTCTCTCTGTCTCTGTCTCTCTCTTTCTCTCTCCCATCTCTCTGCTTCCCCTACTTCCCTTTCCTTCTCCCAATAAAACTTCCCTAGTTAAAAAAAGAAAATCACTAGTTGTAATATTTTGTAATGAAATAAATGATTCAAAATGCTATGAAGCTGAGGCCAAGAAAAGAAGGCTTCCATCATGAGGAAAATTCTGACATCCAGATTAGATCATAAGGCTTCCTTCAGCTCATTTATGTTCTAGTGTCTTTTCTGTGGCTTCTGTGTCTGATGGGAGATATTATGTAAGTATGTTTCTCTTATTAATGAATAAAGCTCTGATGGCCAGTAGGAAAGCAAGATAGGTAGGACTAGGAGACAAGGAGAATCCTGAAGGAAGCAGGAAGAGATTCTACATGTAGGGATTGGAGAGAGCAGAACTCTGGACCCTCTCTCCAGTAAGATAAAACCACATGGAAACACTTACATTGATAGAAATGGGTTAATACTTAAGACAGAGCTAGCCAATAAGAAACACTAGTAACAGGCCAACTGCTTTATATCTAATACAATGTCTCTGTGTGTTATTTGGGGCTGGCATGGCTGTGGGACCAGCTGGCGGAAAAACCTACTTGTAACATGTATCCTCTGCTTTGAGCAAGCTTTTCCCCTCCTCTTTCTTTATTCAAACTATCCCTGTTCCTTCCAATATCCCAATTGTACATTGAAGCTAGAAGATTATAGTTGGAAAGCTCCAGCTAAAGTGGCTTCATAACTAGATACCCTCCACAACCCAACCTATCCCTGGCCCTTCTTTCCTCTCTCATATATGTGTTGTGAAATACATTTATGTCATACTCAATAGGCACTCCTGTGGTTATATACTTCATTAATTACTTTTCTATTGCTTGATAAAACACCATGATCAATCCAACCTTTAGAATAAAGAGTGTTTGTGGCTTATGGATCCAGGGATGGTAGACATGTCAGCAGTAATAGCAATCTGTGAGCTCACAAGTTGAACCCAAAAAGGAAGCAGAGAAAGCAGACCTGGAATAGCACATGACTTTTGAAACCTCAAACCAGCCCCCAGTGACATGATTCCTCCAGCAAGGTAATGCCTCCCAAATAATCTACCCAAACAATGTCAATAGTGGAAGACCTAATATAAATGCCTGAGATGGTGGGATTCAAACCACACATATTGTGGTGGCTAAGCTTGCTAGTCACTTTGACCTGATCTGGAGCCAACAAAGACAGATTGCTAGACACAGTTATGTGGGATTTTCTGGATCCAGTTAATTTAAATTAGAAGGCTCACCCCAAATATGGCCTTCACCTTCCTATAGAATCTCATATGAGATACAAGTTTGTTTTTTGTTTTTTGTTTTTTGTTTTTTTTTTTGTTTTTGTTTTTGCTTTTGTTTTTTGCCTGTTTGTCTTCATATATCCTTGGTGAGCTTACCTGTTCCATTTGTAATCGCATTATCTACTATGGTGACATCAAAAGCCACATTTTTCATGTTTCAAATGTGAACTGAAGACTAGTGGCTTCCCATAATCCTCTAGGCTTTTGGGATTTCTGAGATGTGTACCTCACAGATTGAGCAGCGACAAGGTTAGCAAATTCCCTAGTGTGAAGACAGCCATATTGCACTACTTTTGTGGAATACTAGTTTAAAATGTGGTACAATAGTTTATGCTGTAGAAAATTTAATGATGCAAAAATATGTTGCATTTGTTAACTTTGTAAAGCTGTGTTACTTTGCCTGTCTAAAACACCTGATTGGTCTAATAAAGAGCCGGACAGCCAATACTAGGCAGGAGAAAGGATAGGTGGGACTGTCATGTAGAGAAACTAAATTGGAGAAGAAGCAAAGTGGAGAGAAATGAGAAAAGGAGGAGAGGAGGAAGCCAGGGACCATCCACCTAACCAGCCATAGAGTAACAAGGAAAGAAAGATATACAGAATAAATACAGGTTTAAAAAAAAAAAAAAAAGCCCAGAGGTAAAATGTAGAAGACAAAAAATGGGTTGATTTAAGTTATAAAAGCTTGATAGAAACAAGCCACACATTCATAAGTAAGAATAAGTCTCCATGTATTTGTTTGGAAGCTTGGTATTGGAACCCCACATAGTTTAAAAATCCAACCAAAGACAATCCACAAATCATGAAAGCTGCCTGATAAATACCCAGTACAATTGTTTAACCAGAGGTTTCCTGAGAGAAAACATAGTAATTAGAGTAATACATTAGGATTTAAGTTATATCTGATGACATAAAATTTCCTAAAATACATAACTGATGAAATTAGTATAATATGTACGCTCAACATAATGAGAAGGCATCATGATTCCATACCTGTGCCAGTGAAGCATGTATCTAAAATGGGCACAGGGTGGTTGATGTTATTGTGCTTAGCAAGTAACCAAGACAAGAGGAACAAATCATGAAAATTAATCAGTTAGGAAATTAGAATTGGAGATTATTGGAATAAAACTGTCCAGGTACCCCAAACCAGATATTCTCCAAAACAGAAGAATCTTATCTACAAGCAGAACTGAAATAAATTACATAGTGTACATTTGTTTTTGTTGTTGTTGTCGTCATTTAAAGTGTTTCAACATAGACCAGAGAGTGAAACCTTACACCAGAGTCAAGTTTACCAGAGTGATCCCTGGGGGTCAAACAGGTAAATAAACAAAATATTGTAAAGCTTGTACCTTGTCTCAAGGGAAATGTTTGCAGCTTGTTTTTAGTTCATTTATAGACTAAGTGGAAATTCAAAGGATGGAGATGCCTGAAAGAAGTGGTCCCCAAATTGGCAACTCCATCAGTAGTCAAGAGACTGTGCTGCTCAATGCACCAGGGGTGCTGTTACCAGCATGCAGCTTCCCAAGTTGAAGACATTCAGACTCACAGCCTTTGCATTGTTCTTTTCAAATGCACTCTTCAACAGCAGCAAATCTGAATGATGCTGGCCTTACTTTGCCAGTGTGTCACATCCTGGCTTACAGTACATAAAGAATGGCATAGGTATGCCTATGCTAGAGGGAAAATATCCCAAACACAAAAATCAGGAAAAGCAGTCATTTACAGTGATTCCTGGAGCATTGAAAGTTTTTAGTAACTGAACAAATAGCAACAAGCTGGTCAAGATTTATAGTTGCCAGTGCTAGTACTTGCAGAGTTCTCAGAAGAGATCATTGTATCTGTGTTCATATCTTAAATGTGGCTATTCCTACTATAAGAGTGTCTGCTCTGGCCTGATACACTGTAGCAAGTGCCCCAGTACAGGTCTTTAGACTGGCACTTCGAGCTCACTTTGTCTTTATGTTTCCTGGGTTTCATTTATCTGGAATCAGATCCGGCAAGAGTTCACTTACTTGGTACACAAACTGAACTTTACATTAAGGAGTATTGGATCAGATGAGCAAGAAAGTCATGGGATATTTTACAAGAAAAGTCATTGATTATTGAGTTGGTGAGACAAAATCCACAATTTACATCATATCTGTAAATAAGTTTATTTTAAAATACAGAATTGTTTTTTCTTTTTTAAATATAATTTTTTATTTAAATTTGAAACAAGCTAGTTTTATGTACCAATCCCAGTTCCCTCATCCTCCCATCCTCCCCGGTTCCCCCTACTAACCCCAGTGCCATCCCCTTTCTGCTCCCCAGGGAGGGTAAGATCTTCCATGGGGAGTCTTCACAGTCTGTCATATCACTTGGAGCAGGGCCCAGGCCCTCTAGGCTTAGACAGTATTCATCTATGTGTTAAGGTCTCCCAAAGTCCGTTTGTATACTAGGGACAAATACTGATCCACTACCAGAAGACCCATAGGCTGCCCAATCCTCCCAACAAACACCCCATTCAGGGAATCTGGATCGGTCCTATACTGGTTTCCCAGCTATCAGACTCGAGTCCATGAGCTCTCCCTTGTTCAGGTCAGCGGTTTCTTTCTTGTTTTTGTTTTCTTTTTTTAAATTTAATTTATTATTTTACATGTCGATCCCAGTCCCCTTTCCCTTCATCCCACCTCCCTCCATCCCTCCCTTTTACCCTCTCTGCCCCCTCACATGCACCCTGACCACCCTTCCCATGCAATGCAATTGTCAGTGTTCTAGGCCATTTTAAAATCTAAAATAACAAGAACATCAACAACACAAGAAATTTCTATCAACAAATTGTCAGTTAAATAGAATATATACTCTTTCTTTTTACCTACATAATTCCATCATAAGTGTATTTTATGTGTGTGTGTGTGTGTGTGTGTGTGTGTGTTCCCTCTAAAAACCTATACACAACACAAATACATCATTGTGCTTATTGTATTGTTAAACCTGATCTTGGCAGAAAGAAAAATATTTTAGAAGTCTTGTAAATAAGTATTTAGTGTATCTCCTGGAAATCTTGATCCCATGGATGTGAGGAATGTCATAGATCTATTTCTAACAATGCCCCAGGTGATTGTATTGGCCCTTCATTTAGAACATTCTACTTCCTGTTCTGTTTGGAAAGCATCTCTTAATGCTGCCTTTTCTTGCTGATTGCTAACTGTAATTTTCTTCGTTCTTTAAACTTCAACTGTGTGTGTACTCTACTGCCACCTTGATTTCATCCCTGCTGTTGTAAGACTTGGGAGGTACAGGTCCTCAGGCTATCCACAGCCCTTTATTGCAACACTGATATTTCTTGGAAACTTGGAATGTCCTTCACTCCTCCCTTATTAAAAAATAAGTCTCATAGAGAATTGTATTAGTTACCTTTTGTTGCTAGGATACCATGTTCTGTCTAAAACCAACTTAAGGATGAAAGTTTAATTTGGCTTCTAGTTCCACAGAAACTTTATGTTCATAAGAGTGGAGGGGGGCAGGAGAGGTTGGCAGCAGGAAGAGGAAGCTGAGACATTAGAGAACACATTTCAAGCATGCATAGGAAACAGATTGCTAGTACAGGAAATGGTGTGAGGCAAAAAATTCTCAAGACTGGGCCTCTAGTGATCTACTTCCTCTAGTAAGGCTCCAAATGTCAAAGATTTCATTAAACACCTCCAACAGTGCTACCAGCTGGGGACCATGTGTTCAAATGCACCAGCCTTAGGGGTACATCCTCATTCAGACTACCACATTCCTGAAAGTGGGCTTCGGAAAACTTGCCCACTTCAAAAAACAGATTATGAGGATTTGACTAACAATTGCTAAATACTTATCTTAGATGTTTTCTTTAGCTCAAAAATTAAAACATTGCAAGCTGATTATAAGTCACCATTGCATTCTTTATAGATGATAATTACTTTTCTGATGAAATCTTAACTTATTTCTTTGTGTCCTATTTACTAATAGACAGAAATGACAAGCAACTGCATTTCATTCCAAGAATTTATATGAAGATAATTGAAGTTTTAGAACACAAAAGGAAATTCAATCTTATAGAAGCCTATACATTGAAATAACTGTTGTTTAAAAGGTATAGTTTCATTCCATTACTTTACAACAAAATAAAGCTTTATAAAAGCATTTATAAAGAAAAATGAAGAAAAGAAGTATTTTTTTTTTAACAGAAATGCTTTTTTTTTTTTTTTTTAACAGGATTACAAGGGTAGTGTTGCCTGGTTTCAAAATTAAGGGTTTCCCCCCTCCTTATTTCATTGCATTTTAAATATTTGTAGACAATTAGATTATATTATGTTTATTACATTGTAAAAAAAATATGTTGAACACAAACTCACATTGCTTTTCTTATGTTGTAATTCAAGATTTGTCTGTGAAACTTGCTTTTCTATTCTTCTTTCAAAACGGACCTTAAAAAGTTCATTTGATATTTATTCAAACCTAAGCAATAAAATTATGCATCAAAAATCTGCCATGGAAAGTTCAGACTAAAGGGTGTACTTGATGAGATGACACTAATAATATACTGTCAATTCTATATTTGTGTGTCTTTAATTCAATAAGAAATTTTTAGCTCTGGGTGGAAACAATCATCTTTTGTTCAAAAAGCAAAAGAGATCAGTGTTCTGATAAAATGTTTTAACAAAAGCTTTAGGGAACAGGCTATACATTAAATAATGACGTGTATTTCTTTAAAACTTAAAACTATTTAATTCCAAAATAAAATACCTTCTAAAAACTTCATTTATATTTGTTGCACACACACACACACACACACACACACACACACACACAAAAAAAAAAAAAAAAAAAAAGACCCAGAAACTGATATTAGCGTTTAAACTTCAAGGTGAAGATCAGAAAAAGCAAAGCAGCCAGCCATTCTCTCTTACTCTACCTCAGACTGAAAGGAGATCCTTGCCCCACCAAACCTCAGACTTCTGCCTCTCTTCATCATTACTGGATAATCCTGAGACTTCAATGTCTTCCTCTCCTCAATGTGGCTGGAAAATGAATGCCTGATACTGACTACTGAAAACCCTGCTTCTATTTTTGATACCCCTTTATAGGTTAAAGGCCTATGATCCCAGGTACAGAGATCATCTTTGTGTGAGCAGTTTCTCTTTAGGACTAGATCAATCTTGTGTAGATTTGGGTGGCCTTGGACTCACAGAGATCCAGCTACCTCTTAATCCTGAGTCCTAGAATTAAAGGTGTGTACCACCACCTCTTAGCTTCTGGCTACTGAAATTGTAGGTGTGTATCACAATTGCCTGATATCTATAGCTTGAGACTGGCTTTGCTTTAAAAATCCTCAGGCAAGCTTTAATAAATCATAAATAATATATCACCACCATATATATTGAGAAAAATGAGGGTTGCAGTTAGTCTATACCTTGCTACTTTTAATTTTATTGTCTTGTCATTATATTATGGTTGGTTGATTTCTTTTTATTTTTTTCCTCTTGAGAAAGTATCAAGTATCTCATTGGTATATAACCAAGGATGACCTTAAACTTATGATACTCTACCCTCCACTCTACAACTGCTGGTATTTATTGTAGGTGTGTAACAGGGCTCAATCTCAGGGTCTGTCAAGGTAGACAAACAATCTACCAACTGAGCTACTAAATAGCATTTTGGGAAACAGTTCTCATCCCATCATTAATTGACTCCTGTCTTAATGATGCACACATGGTGTTGTAAGCAATAGAATCATCTCTACACACAGACATATCAGTGATTTAGGACTGTGATGATCTGTTTTGATGGTCTCCTGGAAACAACTTGTAGGATCACCTAAGATGCAAGTCTCAGTGAGGGATTGTCTAGACCAGTGGTTCTCAATCTTCCTATACTAAAACCCTTTATTATGTCCCTCATGTTGTGGTGACCCCTAACCATAAACATTATTTTTGCTGCTGTAATTTTGCTAATTTTTTATAAATCATAATGTAAATATCTGTGTTTTCTGATGGTCTTATACAATGTCTGTCAAAGGGTCATTTGAACCTCAAAGTGATCATGATCCACAGGTTGGGAGCTACTAATCTATGTTAAACTGGCCTGTAGTCACATCTATAGAGGATTATTGAGAATTTTTTATAGAGATTAATAAAAAAAATCCTGAAAATAATTTAAAGTTTTAATGACATCTGGACTCTATTTCCTGAATTTAATAAAATTTGGACAGTGTTAATAGCTATCTTGTCCATATTCATACCAATTTGCTTTAGTCTCATGGTCTAGATCTATCTAAAGGCCAAAGTAGCTCTACTAAATTAATGCAAGGCATCAAAAAGTTACCTAAAATTAAAAGAACTATATTAATTACAGAAGGCTAATAGAATAGATTGAAAGGCCTGACAGAAACTAATTGTACATGCTGTGATTCTTACAAAAGCCTCAAGAGGCCCTTATATGAAAACAAAGTCAATGCAAGGCTGTTAGAAAAACCTTCATCAAGTCACATACTTCTGGCCATTTAGTCAAGCTAAATATTTATACCAGTCATATGAGTCAAAGACACTCTTGGTCCCATGGTTAGGAGTCCCACAAAAACATCAAGCTGACTCAGACCCCCTGAACATGGGTCTCAGCTAGAGGGCCTGAGCAGTCTAAGGGACCTTGGACAGTGGAACCAGGATGTATCCCTGGTGCACAAAAGGACCTTGTGAGCATATCCCCCATGAAGGGATATCCCTTAACCTAGAGACAGGAGAGAAGTCCTAGTCCCTACTTCAAATGACTTGACAGATTTAGATGACCCCTCCTGGATGGCATCACCCTACATGTGGAGTGGGGGGGTGGGAGGGGAGGGTGGGAGGGGTTCATATGAGGGTGGGAGAGAGAGAAAGAGGGAGACAGGGAAAGAGGGAGGGAGGGAGAGAGGGAGAGAGGGAAAGAGGTAGGGAGAGAGAGAAGGAGGGAGAGAGGGAGGGAGAAGGAACTGGGATTGATTTGTAAAATAAAAAAAGATAAAAAAATAAAGTTATAAATTGCTCAAGGTTTCCCTACGTAGCATGATTTTGTAAAAGATCGAAACCCTTCAAACTGCAATTGTGAACATTCTGTATGTTAAATAAATTTAGTTCTTTCTCAGTGTGTGTTTAGTGAGAGGTATAAATAAAATGTATCAAGTTGTAAATGGGAAACTGAGAGGCTCTTATATTAGCTGGTACTGACATCTACAAACAGGTGCACCATTCATATGAATGATGGGAATGCTGGCATGGCTGCATGGATTGGATGTGCTTGAAGTAGACTCACTTTGCATCTTAATCTGCTTGTTAAAAATAATGGAGGACTATTTTCTTCCTTGAGTTTTTTTCAGCTGTGTTTTGCAATTCTTCATTCATCTGAGCAAGCTTTTTGTTATCAGAGAAGCATTCTCTGCCCAGGACTGCATCTGATCTGTCCTTGGCTGAGCACTGTTTGTTTGGTCACAGCCCAAAAATCAGAGGATGGAGTATATGTTCACATAGACCCACCTTTGTGTTTTGTTAACCTTTAATTCAGAAAACATTCCTCTCTTAAATGTGAGATTTAGAAATCTGAAATATTCTTAAGCAGATAAAAATGTCTTACAAGTGCAACCAGCTGGACTCTTTCAAGGCTTGAAATGTGCTTTTTATTACAAATGAGTTGGCCTTCAGGGAAGACGATTCATAAGGATATGAACTCTGATTACTTAATATTCCAGTAAGGACAAATTAAATAAAGTAAGATGCATAACTTGGGGCTGTGAATGTTGGAACCCATTGCAGAATACATTTCTCATAGATTTCTCAGTACATGTTTGAATAATGTATGTGCCTGGGAACTCTCAGACTGCAGTGCAGTTGATTAGAAGACTTTATTTTGTATTCCTGCAGCAACATTTGTTCGCATAAAAGCACAGAAGCTTTTCTTTCCTGAGACATCTGCAAAATGCATGATTATTTCTGAAAATAAACTATTTTGGACCTCTTCAAGCCTCAAAGGAGAGTTTGGGTCCCCTGGATACAGTATACTATCTGCTTCCTTCAGCCACAATGACACTGCCACTATCCATCTTAAGCCATCAAATAATCTCTCTGATATCATAAAATTTGCACCCTCCCTTTGCTTAAAACCCTACAAACACCCTTTTCTTTCTTCTACTTTGAGAGATGTATTTAGTTTATCAAATGTGAGGGTTCACTTTTATGTATGTACGTCCCCTATGTGCTTAGTACCCACAGAGACCAGAAGAGGGCACCAGATTTCCTGGCATTAGACTTTGAGTTGCAGTAAGACACCTTATAGGCACTGAGGACTGAACCCAGGTCCTCTCCAAGAACAGCAGCTTGTCTTAACTGCTGAGCCATCTTTCTCTCACCACTCTGGTTTCTGTCAAAACAAAAGTGAAATCCTTGACTGTTATACACAATTCCTTATCAGCATCATAGAATATTGCCTCCTTGCAATCCAGCCATTTTATAGCTCCTGTTCCCAGATAGTGCAGGCATAGGCCTCTGCTAGTCTTTCTTCCACTGGGATGTTCTTCAAGGAATCAGCCTCCCTCATCTCTTCCAGTTTATTTACTCATTTCCCCAGAGTAGTCTATATGACTGTTCTCTTCAATACAGCAAGCACCTCTCTACCATCTCGCCCTCCTACCTTCTACTCTTTCCTACAATTATTCTATTCCCAACTTCTCCACCATTTAATATGGAATTGTATTTATGTATGTATTATACTGATTTTCATATGCATTTGTATTCTACTGGTATAAAAGTAGCATGGGACAAAAAACAGTGATGTTTATTCATTGACGTGTCCTTTGCATATGGAACAGTGGTCAGTTCTAGTAATTGTCAAATAAATATTTGACCAATGTCGAAGGCCTAAAACAAACACTTTTAAATTACTTTAGAGATTGTTTAGTCTGATATTGTCAAAATTCGCTTTTTTTTTTTTACTTAAAACCTCAAATATCTCAAACAAATGAAATCTACAGAGAAAAAAAAGTATGAATTAGTCACAAGGCTTTGAATGTAAACTAACTAACTGCTATTCAGAGTAGTAGCAAATGATGTCTTTGGTGAAGTTTTTTTTTTTTTTTTTTTTTTTTGTAATCATAGCTTGACTGGAATACAGCTGTGGCTATTTGCTTGGTATTCCATTGGGCTGTGTTTGGACTTATATTAGAAATGTGCTCACAAACCAAGCAAAGGCAGCATCTCACCTCTCAGGTGGTTGGTCTCCCACTCAACTGATTTCCTAAGTTGACAGACAAACTGGTTCAGAAACCAGCTATTATTCAAATAAAAATTTGAGATTCCTTGATCAAAGAGCCCAGGGGTTCCAAATTGGAGGTATTTTCTCATTTTAGCTTGTTCTCTGCCTCTCCCTTTGGTTTTCTCCTGTTTTCCTATATCTTTTTACCCTTCTCTTCCATTTAAATTTTTCTAGTAAATTATAGACTTCATTAAGAATTGAACTATACCTGAGTCCTAAACTGAAGGACTACTTGAAGCCTCGTTATGGATATGTTTTTCAGAATTGTTCACATTCCATATTATTTTGCATTCAAATTTGCTATTGTGATGCATTGCGCCGCCCCATGGGCGAAGATGTCCTTGGTGTCCTCTCCTACTTAATACACATTTTTCTCTTGATGTTCTCTGAAAGGGATTGTCAGACATTATTATTCTATATTTATTCTTCCATAATTTTCTTGAAGGAAGATATAATTTTCCTTAACATTTAATTCTAGATGTAAAATCAGTGCACCTTATTTAGCAACTTCATTGTTAATCTAATAGCTTCATTATAATTAATGATAGAGAAAGGCAGATTAAGATGACAGATTTATCTTGATGCTGAGTAAAGCATTTAATGCCAGTGCTTTTAAGGGAATGCAGTTGGATTCTATTTTAAACAACATTTAATTGGATATATTCAAAGGCCCTTTCTTAACAAAAGGTAAAGTTAACCAGAGGCATGTACCTGTATAACTCAAACAAAAAGGATTTTTCCCCCTTAATCTTGTAGGCATAGCTTATCTTTATTCTGTGTGTGTGTGTGTGTGTGTGTGTGTGTGTGTGTGTGTGTGTGAGAGAGAGAGAGAGAGAGAGAGAGAGAGAGAGAGAGAGAGAGAGAGATTAGAGATTTGACTATATGATGTATTACCTGGCCCCACTGGAGAAAAACACATTTTTAGAAGCTAATGACCTCTGTGAACAGCAGGCTTCTACAGCAGTCTGCATAATTTTATTTGCCTCCTCCAAATGATAAGCACACTAATTTACCATGAGATTCTCCTTCTGGGGATTAGAGGTCAAAGAGTTAATAGTGCAGACAAGGCTTAAGTACTATTCTTCTTTTATACAAACAGTGACAAATGCTCACATTTGCTTGTTATAAATAACTTTGAAAATAACAATGAACATACTGATATTTTTACAGAGAAAATTATGGCATTAAGAGGAAGAGACTGGGTAATGTGTTCATGGGAGAAGCTGACAGGTTGGATAACCAATCACCATTGTCGTTTTTTTAATATCTTTTGTTCTGGCTTCATGAGAATATTGTAAATAACAATTAATTAAAATTTGTGAGTGGATTTAATGCCCTGCTTGTTGTCATTGTTATGTTGGGCTAGGGAATATTTCCAACAGTCATGTATGTGTGCTTGGTCTTTGGCTAGTATTGCTATTTGGGGTGGTAGCAGAGGAAGTGCTTCACTGGTGACATGTTTTTGAAGAACTTACTTAGATCTTAATTCATTCCACCTTCTCTACTTTCTACCTGTCTACAATGAGGTGAGCAGTACCTTCATCTAGCTGGCATGGTGTAATTATAGCTAAGAACTGTGAACTGAAATTTCTGAAAAACAAAATAAATCCTTCCTCCATTGGATTATTTATGTTATTTTTTTTCTCCCCTCATTAATAATAAAATTGACCAGCACAATACTATCTGGGCCACTCACCCATCCACCACATTTATATTTTATGCATGTCTACTGTGTGTTCCAAGCACTGTGTAGCTGAGAGGAATCATCACATTTAAGGACTTAATAAAGTGAGGACCAGATCCCAATTTGTTTATGGTTTATGGTTTCCACCATTAACTGCCATCTTGGTTTCTGGGCATACCACTCTGGAGTTTTATAATTTTAAAAAAGGAAAAAGCTTTAGATCAACTTAAGAGAATTTATTTAGGTAAAGAGCAATCCATTAGTGGCCACACTCCAAGGTAGAACAAGCTCGGGGGCACCATTTGGAACTGCGGCAGTACCCACAACAACAAGAAGGAAGAAAAGTTCAGAGGCAGTTTGAGCAGCTGCAGCCAGGCATTTATTGTCTGTGAGAATGTGCTGCACATGGCTGAGGACTAACTGCTATTAAAAAAATAATCTTAAATTAGTCTGCAGTTTATTGATGTACTAAATTAGGTTACATTACCTAGAAATGCAAAGTACATAGATAGCCTCAGGCCCACTTTTTTTTTCTTTTCTCTTATTTAATTTAGCACTTTGTAAAGGAATAGACTATGATAGGACATATTAGACAGAGTTCTCTAGGAGAACAGACAGAAGGAATATGTGTTACTAAGGGGATTTATCAGATTGTTTACATGATACAGGATGGGTGGTCCAACAAAGGCCATCTGAGCAACAGATTAGTTAAGATCCTGGTGGCTGCCCAGTCTACAATTCTTTCAAAAAATAGTAAAGGCATGTTTCTTAATCAATCCCAGACCTAGTCAAGCAAGCTAATAACCAACACAAGCTATCACATAGTTCCCCTTCATTTGCACTTTACTGCCATTAAAAAGCCTCTAAACGAGGCATTTACTTATTATAAATGGTGATATGTCTAAACAGATGTGTTGGTACTTTAATTCCAGGACCAGAGAAACTATGAGAAAAGGATTGTGAGTTTGAGACACATTGATGCTATATAGGGAGACCACGTCTTAAACAAACAAATGAATCTGAAATACCTAAGTGACCTGAGGGGATACTAGAAACTTATTCTTCTGGGAATACTTACAGTCAGCTAAAGGGACTCACTATATCACCATTTTTTTTCCTAATGCTGTGGCTAATATTCAAGTCCCATGAGGTATTTATCCTTTCTCATGTTCTAGGTAAAATGTGACAAAACCTTTGGTTCCCTGGACCACAAGGATGAGGAATTGTCTTGAGTCACATACTAAACACACAAATACTAGCAGAAGCTGTTGAAAGAAAGTCTGTATAATTACTTTTGTGTTATCTGCCACCACAGATAAGCAAAAATGTCCTTCATATGACCCTTATTCTGTGGTACCTGTTTAGGGAAACTTTGAAAAGTATAGAGCAGATCCCAAGTTAGCCATATCTAATAAAGAAAATGAAAGCATCCACGTGTAGTGAGATAGTCACTCTGTTAGCACCACACCTGTTGCACTGACCATGTCCATTGGGGATGAGAACAGGTGCAGACATGACCTGGGGGAATGAGGTCTGGGGTAGGGGACCTTGGAGTGCTCTCTTGCTTCCTAGATAGAGACAGAGGGCATCTGGAGGCATTCCTGTGACTGGAATCTGCTGGCATTCATCTGTCTCTGTTCTAAGTTATTTCTCCCTGAATAAACATCTATTCAGCCTATCTGTTTTCCCTGATACGTATTTTTTCATGATATCTGGTGTCAGAAGTTGGATACAAACCCATGCCTCCAAAAACAATTTCATTGTTTTTAAAAATATTTTAAAATAAAAATGAAAGAAAAGAGCACATCCTAAAACTTATGTGGGGTATTTGAGAAAATAATGAATGGACATCAGGTTCAGTTTGTGGCTACAATTCTCAGTGAGTTCTTGGGTGCTCACCACATAGTATGGTTTTAAGTTTTCTCTCAGGGAGCTTTGTTCTTGAAAATTCCACTCACAAGTATAGTTGCTGGTGAAAAGGAACAAGATGACATGAATAAAGTGTGATTATGAAGTAAGGGACATTTGTCTTTAGGTTCA
Source organism: Phodopus roborovskii (assembly GCF_943737965.1). Lineage (NCBI taxonomy): Eukaryota > Metazoa > Chordata > Mammalia > Rodentia > Cricetidae > Phodopus > Phodopus roborovskii. The sequence continues at coordinate 16,220,737 of NW_026126540.1, forward strand.
TATGAAAGAGACACCATCCAACTTCGTATGTTCAATGTCAGGTTGAAGCTCTGCACAACCTATTGGAAAACTGGCAGGCAATTATTTTGCCTGAAGCTGTGTCATAAACTACTAAAACATTGTTTTACCAGAAATCATGGAGTCAGTTTTCAGATACTTGTGTCAAATACAAAAGTATGATTACATATTTTTTTCTTATTTACAGGGTTCTGGCTAGTCATTGTGTTGAAAGGAATTGTCTTCATCTGAGTTTGCCATAACTTCAGTTTCCTCCATTACTCTATTATGACTTGGAGTTAGTACTGATACATTAGTTTTCACTGTGAAGGTTTATGTTTAATTTATTTACACTAACAGCTAACTCCTATGAAGTCATTAAATCCTTTACCTATTGTCATCCTGAAGTTTTGGTACACATTTTGTTTTGATAAACTCAACAATCATATTATGCAACTCATAAGACACAAATCATAAGATTTTTTAAATCTAGCCTTGGCTTAGCTACCTTATTTCTGATTGGAGATGATTTCACCCCTTAATCAAGTTGTTCTCAACCTGTGGGTCTCAACTCCTTGGGGAGGTAAAAGGAACCTTTCACGGTGGTCTCCCAAGACCATCAGAAAACACAGACATTTATAGTATGATTCATAACATAGTAAAATTACTGTTGTGAAGTAGGAAGGAAATAAGTTTATGGTTGGGGGTCACCACAACATGAGAAACTGTATTTCTCAATAGGAGGCATCACAGCATTAGGAAGGTTGAAAACATCTGTATTAGTCCACACAAAAATCACAGGCTCGATAAGGGTTTGTACAGTATCCATTTTTAATACCAATGCATAATTTTTATGTGCTATACAATAATGCCTCGTAATACATGGGTGCTGTACAGAAATTACATACTTTCTATTGGTTTGCAAGTCTCTCTCTCTTTTACCTACCATTACTGGTGTAACTATCAGTAACTATACAGGCTATACTGAAAATGAACAAAAAAGACTATTTTAAGCTTTTTAACTGCCTTATAGCCTTTTATTTTGCTGTGTCTTTAATGGCACCGAAGAAGCCATTTTTCCAATGCTATGTCTGCCATCACAACTACAAAAATAGTAGGTTGAAATGTATGTTGTAGCATAAAAGATGTCACTCATGCCTGAACATCGAACTTAAAATTTTTGGTTTTAGTTTCTCTTGATAGATTTTCCAAGTTCTTCGGTTTACTGGGTCATAGTCTCATGAATCAAACTGGATTCAGATCTGTCTTCTAGCCCACATCCCTTTAAAGTTTTATAACATAGTGTAGTTGCCATACTTTCTATGTGTAAGTTAAGAAATTCATCATATTCTTCATTGATAATTTGGTTTTGACTTTTGCTATTAAGTATGCTATACCACATAACTAGCCTAAGCAGTGGAAACTGAATTATGGTGATGTTTTCATTGTTGAGTGGACATTTACTTTATGTACCTGTTTGTGTCCTTATACCAGAATCCTTGAACAGCTCTGAACTTATCAGTGTGCCTCTTCATGTAATGTCTTTTGGAATTATAGTCTGAAAATGCACAAATTCCCTTTAAATTAGATATGGAGCCTTATTTGTCTTGATAAAAAGTCATCTATTCACTTTTCCTTCAAGAATCTTCCCTTATCTGTCATTTCCTTTTTCTTTCTTTTTTACTTTAATTCTATTTTTGGAGTTGTCTTTTCTTTAGACACACTTTGGAAATCATGATGGCATTAGAAAACAACAAAGAGCTGTATTTACTTTTGTTGTAAAAATTAATTGAAAGGAAAATGAAAAGTTATATTTGGGACTTTCCACATTTTGGCTGCCAAAGCATTCGGGAATGGAGTGTAATGAGGCAAGCAATTACATTATCACTCCACAACTCAGTTTTCTCTTTAAAATATCATTGTGCTTCCTGTGCCATTGTGGACTTTCTTCTCTCTCACACACACACATTGTTTTCCAGATGACCTCATCTATTGCCATGGCATCCATTTCTACCTATATCAGAATGCTAAGTCTCTCAGCCCAGAGATCTCCTAACTCTCTGTCTTTGGCAATCTTCCCAGAACACAGCACACAGCACATTCTTACTATACTAAGGAAAATTTGGTATTTTTTTCCATCTAGTTTGGTTTCCCCTCCATGAATCTCCTTTTCAATAACACTCTCTTTGTATCCAGAAACCTTGGCATTGTATTTAGCATCTGCTTAGCCACACTGTCAATATGCAAGCCATCCCAAGTACTATCAATATTTTTAAATCTTCAAAATTTGTTCATTTCTTTACTGGCTCCCAGCACTATTGAATATGCCATTTATTCCGAGGACTTACTTCTACACTACCCCCATCCTTTCCATCTTCAGAAGTTTGAAGTCTGATTCTAGTTCTATAAAATTATTCAGAATTTTCATTAGGCTGTGACAGTGTTCAAACAAACTAGGCTGAATTATAAGGTGTGATGGATGAATGTGATGCTGACTTCCTTGAATCAGTCCCTTTCTGGTCCTCATAGTTTTGTATAAGCTCTCCTCCTTGTTGGCTGGCCTCCATCTGGTATCTAAACTATATCACAGAGCTAAGGTGAAAGAAAAATCTTGTCAGCCTATGGTTCAGGCATTCTCCCTGCTCATTTGGTGAATCAAATGGCCATTTAGAAAATCATGTGGAAAAAGAATGGACAGATTTTAGGAACTGGAGGCCTTGAAGGGGCTGCTGGAAGAAGCTTGCCTTCTCAGATCTATTAACTGCAAGGAATTCTGTCAATAACTCGAGTGTATTTTAAAGTTAATTTTTTTTCCCATGTTGAACCAGAATGAGATGCCCAAGATGAAATGGAAAAACTATTTCAAAGACAAAGTGAGTTCAGTTCAGGGAAAAACCCAAGATTTAGCTCAGCCTGCTCAGTTTCTGTGTTGCCTACTTCATCTATAATAATTGGTTGTAGAAGCATTACATGACTGCTATATAAGCTCCTGGTTTAAAAAAAAAAAAACCTTGTGGCTTGTTTCTGTTTATCATTTCTGACCTTGAATTCTAATATCCTGATAATCATTTCCTCACAAGTCCTTTATTCAACTTACCATTCCTGTATACCTCTTTACTTTCTACATATTTTAGCTCATAGTTTAACATGTGTTGGGTCTTTTACTAGATCTTCCATAGTTCCTTGAACTTAATGTAATGACACATAGTCATCATATGAAATTTTAGGAACTATTTGTTATTTAAGCTATAAGTCTATGAAAGCTGGGAATTGAGCCAGTTTTGTTTACTTTGAGATTTCAACAAAAATAGCTGAAAAAGATTTTTCTCATGGATGGTGTAGTTTTAATGAAATAAATAAAAGTGAAGCAGGAAAGACCAACAAAAGTACTATAATCAGAAAGACAATCCTGATTATTTAGTGCTTGAATTTCATATTTTATGAGCTCATAAACTATAAAAATAGTTATAGCAATCAGAAAATGTGTTTTATATATTTATTAATTTGTTTATTTATGTGCAGATTCTTATGTTTAACAGACTGATCATGAACTCACTATAGCCACAGATGACCTTTACCTCCTAATTCTACATCTACAACCTTTGAAACCTCAAAGATCTAGGTGTGTTCTTTCACCCCCAGTTTCTGCATGCACAGCAAGCACTCTGAGAATTGAGCTCTATTCCTAGCTTTCAACTTTAAGAGTTCTTAGTATGTATAGAACCATATTTTAAGCTAGCAAAAGCAGAGGAGATGACTTCATTCCAAATTGACAATATTCTGGGTGCAAGGTGGCTTTTTACACATAAATGAGAGACAAACAAAGCAAACAAAATCAAGGCCAGATATCTATCAACAGATGAAGCCATAAAGAAAAATGGCACATGTGTCCAACTGAGTTTTATTTAGCCAGAAAAAAGAATTAAATCCCTTCGTTTGCAGCAAGAAAAATGGAGCTGGAAGACATTACGTTAAAAGAAATGAGCCAGACACAAATGACCTCTAATATGTGAAATCTAAAAGATGGTTTACCTGACTGAGTACAGTAATTGTTAGATATGAGCACGCCTACAAGAGAACCAGATGGCTTTATCAGTGAGTTTGATACACAAATGAAGAAATACAACACTGAACTTCATCTCTGAATACAGTTAGTACTTATTAATAAAAGTAAGGCAAATTGTTATATTTTTGAAACAACAAGATTAAGGTCACAACTACAATAACACAATACAATAGCATCTGGCCCTAAGTGTAGTCTTTGAAGAAAAAAAACACACACACACACAAAGCATCCTTCATTGCTGCCCTCAAGGGGACAGATCAGCTCTGTGACAGAAAGCTCATTTCTGGGAGTGAAAATATTGACACATGAGCATTGCTGATTGTTCTAGAACCAATGTGGCAAGCAGACTAAAATTTTAAGCATTTCTAATACAACAAAGTATAAAAGAAAATAAAATTTAAAAAAATTAAATCTGGGCTCTACTGTGTCAATAAGTGTTGATTGGTTGGGGCTGAGGAATCCGCTGTCATTAATAATTTATGAGCACCTTTGAGAGGAAATTTTCTGGGAATGAATCCCTAAGAATTAACACAGAAGCTATGATCCAGAGAAGAACAAAGCCACATCTCAAGATGGTAGACAAACTTGGAAATGTGGACTAGTCTCCCACATGGGACTGATTTTGAAGCTGTGAGAGATCAGAGAAATCAGAGGAGGTTTGGCACCATGTTGCACAGTTGGAGTCACTGAAAAGAGTCCAGGAGGGGCTATTAGTGAAGGTATAGCCCCAGCTCATGTGTGAGTACCAGGTATGAAGGACGGCCACCAAGGACAGCTGCAGTTGTGGAATCCAGATCCTCTGCAAGAGCAGCAAATGCTATTAATGGCTGAGCCATCTATCTAACCCTCTAAAATTATTTAGATGAAAGAATTAATCAGGGCTATTAAGATGGCTAGAGGGTAAAAAACACTTGCTGTCTAACTTGACATTCTGAGTTGCACCCTCATAACCTCTGTGCAAAGCCAGATGCAATGGCATGCATCTGAAAAGCCAGAAGCAGTGGTATGCATCTCAAATTCCATCCCTCTCCTGGCAAGATGGGTGATACAGACAGGGGAAGTAGTCGACCATCTAGTACAGAGTATGACACGTAGCAGCAGAAACACTGAAAGGCCTGGCACAACACTATACAAGATTAGAACTGATTCCTGAAAGTTGTACTCTGACCTCCTACACTGTGGGACACACACACACACACACACACACACACACACACATGCACGCACAATACACACACATATACAACACACGAGCATAATACACAAACACATGTGCAACACACACATGCACAAGCACACACAATACACACACACACACAGTACACACCCATGCAGACACACACAATACATAACATGCACATTCCAAAAATAAAAGAGATCAATCAATTAATTGGCTAACAAGAATTACCCCCCTCCATTGGGAGCTTTCTGGAACACTCCACTGAGTTATCAGCAAAGCATTGAGTGAGGCTTTCCTGGAGCACAGGCCATACAATGAATTTGTCTCCACTACCAGATGTTTAAAGGACATCTAACAGCTGGCCTCCTGAGTAGCAGCTCGGGGGGGGGGGGCATTCAGTATACAAACATGCTTCTCAAATGTAATACTCTCTTTTGAAGCAAATGCAGATAGGTTAATTATCTTTTCCAAGGTTAATATTTGGATTTGGATCATCTAACTTTAAAGTCAGACTGTGACCTTGGCAAACAAGCACTGGGGGATGTAATAAAATTGACTTTCTTATCTGTCAACTTCATTTCCAGTTGACATTATATTCTGCACCTCTACAAGAAAGAACAAAAAAAAAAAGTATGGGATGAGAGTGGTTGCTAGGCAACTAAGGCACCAGGATGTCCTGGTTGCAGGATAATCAGTTAGAATCTGGCAACGCTCCCAGGACTGAGGACCATGGATAATTATTTATCTGGCCTTTAATATCCTATCAGGCTGCTTTGAAATCTCTCTTCTCATACTAAAATCATAAACATTATTTCAAATTTAGTTTCATCTAAAATTTAATTACCCTCTTAAAGATAATGTAAAAGTCTATTAGCTTTTGATTTAATCTGTTGGCAAAAATCATAGTATCATCCTTGGAAGAGGTTGTAGATGAACCATTGCTTTTTCAAATGATATTCTTTTTCTGGTTTAAAAATAGGTATGCCTTATATACATAAGATCATGTATCTAGAGAACTAAATGCTCTAAAATATAAATAATAATGCAAATTTATTTAAGTAGTAGACTCAAGATTATAGCTAGTAATCAGTCTCTTATTCTCAAAAAAAGACAGCAGGTCAGTAGCCTTATAAAACAAACAGACCAGAGGTATAAAAAAAAAAATGTGTTCTGTAAAAGACAGGTGTGTGCACACTGAAAGCACCACAAGTCTGAACCTGAAGTAGCTCTGCTGTGTGAGGATGGGGAAGAGTTTCTCTGGAGAGAATGTTGCTGTGAGCCCTTCCCCCTCCCCAGTGGAGTAGAACTATTTACTTCAAGACATCCTGAGGGGTTTCAGCTTGCCACCAAACAGCCTGCCTATGTGCCCCTTGTCTTGACCGATCATGTGATTGGATGGCTTACACCTAAAACTCACCTGTGAGAAGCTACCAGAAATGAGGGTCTAACCGCCTGGGGTGGGGTGGGGGCTTACCTCTATAAAGAAACTGCAACAGTCATCTATTTTAAGACATCACAGGGCTATTTGAGGGAATAGGGGGTTCAGACCCTGTATTGATGACTCACCTGAAAAAGTGGGGGAGATGCCTGAAGTGGTCAAAGAAGGATGCAAGGAGCTGAGGGAGGTCCTAATGGTCAGGCTGAAAACTGATTTATAAACACTTACAGTAGACAGAAGAAATGTCTCCAACAGGGTTCTGTGGCAAGTGACATAATTAGCATAGTTAGAACATAAGGTGACAACAACACCCGTGGCCTTTTCCAGTGAAGCAGGAACAGGCCAACTTCCAGAGCTCTTGAGTGCTAACCGCAGACAGAGAACAGTCACATTGGACCACAAGGTATTTAGTTAGGAAACAGGGTCTGTTGTGGAGAACAGCATAGCCAGCCAGAGGCTTCTTCATTATGGAGCTGTGTAGTGAGGTAGTCCTTCTGTAGCACTGACCACGCCCATTGGGGGGTGGAGCGATGGGCGGAGGTGACCTGAGGAGGGAGGTCGGAGGGGGCCAGGAAGGCGCTCTCTCTTTCTGGCGTGACTCGGACAGGAGAGGATCGGGTTGAATTTTTTGGTGTTTATCTGTCTAGGTTGTAAGTTATTTCTCCCTGAATAAACATCTATTTGGCCTATTTGTTTATCCTGATCCTTATTTCGCGCAATAGAGCTGTGAAGAAGGTGCATGGAACCATCAGGAGTGAAGAACCAGAGAGAAGATTCGGCCTGTGTGGTGTTCTGGGGAACATGGTGAGGCAGATTTTTCTGACTCTCGGAGCACCAGTTTCCTAAAATTTTGTGATTATTTTCTGAAAAGAAACATTTCACCCTTACATACATAGGTATGAAGATGAATGTACCTGCCCACACCTTGCTGCTGAAAACGGCCGTGCTAAGGAGTCAGATGAAGAGTCAAAACAACAGCATCTAAAATATTCATGAGCTTTCACCAGCACAGCGAAGTCTCATTAATTTGAGCTAGCTGAGTGGAACTAACAGTGTTTTCTGTGTACCAGGCACTGTGGCTAATACAAATTCTACATGACTCCCAGGCCAGAGCCCTTGCTTTGGTGCTGAGAAAGAGTGGGCCCAGGTAGGACCGGCAGCGGGGAAGAGTCTGAGGCAGCCTCCCCTCCCACTTCTTTGAGCTGTCAGATAGCACTGTTTCCCACCTTGCTCTGTCTTTGGGGAGGATGAGAAGGCGGTCTCTGGACAGTTCTGTGGACTGAACAGTAGCAGTCACATTTAAGGTAGGAAATGGAAGCATGCTAAGTTCTCCAGTTTGCAGCATTTTCTTCTGAAATACCAGTTAACTGCGGGGTTAGCAGTTTTCTTTCTCGTGACCTATGAAACTCAGGTTTCTCACTAAAATATTTTTCTTACTACAACTTGAGTCCTTGAATTAAGCTTCTGAACAGATGCACATTAGCAATTTTCATACAGCTGCTAAGTATTCTAATTGTAAACCAGAACCAACACCTTGTATGTGCTATTCTGAGCACCTCATATGCATACATCAGACCAAAATTAGCGGGAGACACAATTTTATCCCCAATTTACAGTGGATAAAACTGTTAGGATGAAAGTACACATAACTTACATAATGCATCCCAGCAAAGGAACAGGATGGAGGATCTGCTAATCTGATTCTGGAGCCCATGTGCTTAGCAACAACTAAGCATTGCCTTCTATATATTTTTCTGTGAATGGTAGATGATGGCATGTATGAAGAAAGGTATAAACAGAGTATCTACAACATATGGATTATTTTCAGGTGAAATGTGTTTGGACTTATTATAAACAAAAACCCTTCAGTGATCAGGACTGAGTAGGGCCAGTAGCCAGCAGCAGGGAAAGTTCTATTACCACACAAAAGTCAAAGAAGGTAACATGCAAAATGTGTGCTCTCTTTAAGCGTCCAATCTTGGAATCAATCTTTATAGTTCCACTTCTATCAATGCAGAGAGTATAATATCCTTGTGAGTGTTAAAGGAGGTTTTGTACTTAAAGTGCTTAGCACAGCACCTGTCACTTAGTGAGTTCCTAATGGTAGCTATTATCAAGTTCAAAATTTAAAATTGCTAAAATAATAATCACTACATTTTGCATTTTAACATAGCATTAAGCTAAATTAGTTTAAAGATGATCATGATTGACATATCAAAGCAAAAACTATACACCATTATTTTTTCTTTTTCATTCTTTTCTTTTGTGCAGTGAACAGAATAAGAAAGGAAACATAAAAACCAATTTCCTAAGTTCTCTGAGACTCCTCAGTTCTCTAGGCTGTAGCTAACAAAAATAATTATGTTAAATGGAGTAGTACTTGTGGCCGATATGGTATGTCATAGGATGTGAAATGGGGATGAAACTGGAAAGGTCACAGTATTCTATAAATTGTAAACTAATATATAGGTGTAAAGTATTGTTATAGAAAAGCCAGGTCAGAAGGAAAATGCCAAAGACTATTTATTATTATCAGTTTTAAACATACATACCAATGAACTTTGAATTAGAATTTTGTTTACATTTGTCTCAAGATGACATTTCTTTATTTGAAAATGACATGGTTCTGAGAGAAAAACATATTCCTGTATTTTCAAAATCACTGCTACTTTGTATACAGAGCTCTCACTGTCTTGCTGTCCATCTCATGTTGAAATGATGATCTTGGGGCTAGAGAGATGGGTCAGTATTCAAGATCACTGCTAGCTTTTATTACGGACCTGTGTTCAGTGCCCAGGAACCATATAGCGGATCACAATCACCTGGAACTCCACTTCTGTGGGATCTGACAATCTCCTGACCTGTGTGGGCTCTGGGCACACAACCATACAAGGCCCTTACATAAAATCAAATAAATAAACTTTAAAATAACATTTTACAAAATGTTAAGTGCCAGCTTTTAGTTGCAGCTAAGGTGAGCTCGTGATTTTCCTAATTGATTAATCTTGGCCCGAAAGTTTCCTACAATGAGGATAATAAAATTTACTCCATTCTAAGTGTGTATTTCTCCTGGACAGTGAGTTTTTTTTTTCATGAAAAGAAGCCATGTGTCTTGAAATATCGATGCTACTTAATACATTTGCTTGTTGCACACAGTTTTAAGAAACACATTGACCTGTCAGATGAAGAAAATTCAACTCAGCCCTTCCAACTATCCCTCAGCATTTCTGTTTCTACTGTCTGTGGTTTCAGCTTAATACCAGTTTTCTTAACTGGCTCTTTTCACTGTAATTATAATATAGAATCTTCTAGAGTGAGGGGGTAGGGGCTGTGGATAATGATCTAGAAGGAGACATTATCATTTACCTTGGATGCAGTTTCAGGCGGGTGAGATAGATCGTGTGGAGGATTAATGCTAGGCTTAACAGATCAGGGCAGCATTGTACTGGGCAACACTTAGGATGAGCTCTGGGGTTGAGAGAAATGGCGTAAATATTATTGCAGCTATCTCATTTAACCGCAGCTTAGAGGAACTGTTATGAGGGTCATGAACAGCTTCAGTAGTTGACTTCTGAGAGATTTCTGATTTGATTGCCAGTTTGCTTTGTGTAAATGCTCCCACTTAGGCTAATTTCAAGCTACTAGTGTCATGGTATCAAACAAAAGATGAGGTTATAACTACAGCTGGCATCTATGAGTCAGTGCATCCCAGCTCTTGTTCAACTCTGGGTGAAAGGTGTGATATTTAGAAAAATAACTGCTTTTGTCAGAATATTAAAAATCAAACACTAATGATGTTCACCATGCATAGAAAAACATTTGGAACCAAAACCATCTTTTATATTCTTCTACCCTGACACTAGAAAGTCTTTAAAACACCTTATCTTCAAGACTGATCCTGTGTAGTTTGACCCTCTAATTTAGGAAAATCACAGTGATTTAACTTCTCCCTTATCTTGGAGAGCTTGCCATCCTGTATTCTGGAAATCAAAAACTTTGTGTTCCTTATCTTTTTCTTACAAAGAAGTTTCTTTTGTACTTGTTTTTAAGAACATAAAGAACATAAGAACATAGCTGCTCTGTTATCCAGTCTTTTTTTTTTTTCAGGATGAAAAAATTACTTTGTAGGAGACAACATGTTTTCCTGGCTATTTAAGTATTGGGTTAGGACATTTGATATACAAACAGTGGTATTTTTCTAGACATTAAGATTTTAATTTTGTACAGTAACTTGTATGTGTGTGTGAGCCTGGTCTCTCTGGCAATGTGGTATACATGTTTATGAGACATCCCAGCAACATTTGTGAGTTGTGGCATCAAAAAGGAAGATTCTGATCTCTGACATGTCTGCCATTCTGACCAAGGAGACAAATATCAAAAGGTTATTTCTGCAGGAGGGGAAGGTCCTAGACAGAAGCTACTTTATGTTCTCTCTTTGTAGCTCTGATTTCTTCTGCAGAGACTGATACAGAAAAGTGCAATCAAATAACATAATAGTGTCATTCCAGTGTGCGTCTCCTTCTTTCCCAAGGTTACATTGTCATTGAGCAGCAGAGATGGGGTCTCCCAGATGGAAGTTCTGTGGTTTTAGCCTAGTACACAGTCCCCCACAGTGAATATAACCTGTATTTTCCTTCTCAAGCTTTAACCAACTGAGATGCAGTAGGTCCCACTTAAGAGGTTCCCTCCTGGCTCTTAGAAATACACTGAACTTAAAATGTTGTTCCTTTCTGTAAGCATGGAGTGGTGTAAAGCCATCTAACCTCACAAGAAGGCTGTTTGTGGCATTCCATCAGACCTCAACCTTCCTGACTGTGGATGCTACATTCAGTCTATCTGATAGGGACAGAGCTTCAAGGAGTGACCTGGCCTGAGTTGCTTTCAAGAATAGCATTTCCTGTAGAGAAGAAGATTCAGGGGACAGAGATACTTTTGCCTGTGGCAGGAGAGAAAGGCTGTGGTTTCCCATCCTGGTACCTATGAACTTAGAATGCATATAAAGTAAATTAAATGCCCAGAACTCCTTAAAGCAAGCAATCCTTGAAAACTTGAGAATAGTTTCCTCTGTTCCCTAAGGAGGCACAATGTTTATTAACAACAAGCATTAGCATAGAGAATCCACAAAAGGATAGCATATGGCTTTATTTCCTGAGGTTTGAAGGGAACATTAATTAGGTCTCTTCATCGGCTTTTTAAAAGTAGTCTTTGCAAAGGCCCCCAGCAGAAGGCCTACCTTATCATTAATTAATCAATTTATCAATTAGTAAAGATTCATTAATTTTAGGTAAGTATATTTTTTAAAAAAATGTTCCTTGAGAACATGTTCAACCAAAGTTTTGAGTGATGAAAAGCTTTGTTAGAGAACTGTCTCTCTGATGAGCAGAAGATGAGGGGGTAAAACAGCTCTCATTCAGCATCTTAGCAATTAAGTGACAATACCCAGTGTGACACAGGTTCACAGGGAGGCAGGAGGGAGGAATGTGCTTAATTTTCCAAAGAAAGGTGATAATAAAGATTCAAAATCTCACCTCATCCACTGACTCACAATGGGCCACATAGTCACAAATGGCAAGATTAGTATATGAGAGAACTACAAGCAAGTTTCTCCTCAGATAAAATTCTCCAAAGCAGCTTTGCAAAAGAACTGCAAAGAAAACAAGCCACTAGCTCTGAAATCCCAAGGTCAAACCCAAGCAGAAGCACACTTAATGAAATAAGGAAATGAAGTTGGAAAGCACATCTGCAAAGCGCTTTCATGGAGTCTGTAACCAGCTCTGATGTTCAAGACCTGGCTCTTCTGGCTGCTCTCCCAAGACTAACCACGTCAGTCTTTGGAAAACTCCAGAAACAAGGGTCTCATTTTCTTACATTCAGCTTCAGGATGTAGGATTTGAAAGGAAGACTGATGGTGTCGCTTAGGGGTAGAAAACTTAGTAAGCATGTGTCCCAGCATAGCTCACTACCCTGTCAAAGAAAGTTGTTGAGTAAACTAAATTTCATGAGGCTTGACATTTTCAAACGCACTGGTTCAAATAAAATATCCCCCAGAGTCTTTCTGTTTCAATACGTGGTCTCTGGCTGGTGGCACTGTTTGGGGACACTGTAGAAACTTTATGGATCTGAGTTTAGATGAAGGAAGTTGGTCGTCACTAGGGGCAGGCCTTGAGGCTTTCTGGCCTAGACCCACTTCCAGTTTTTTTTTTTTTTTTTTTTTTTTGTTTTTTTTCTTTTCTCTCTGTGGATCCAGTGTAAGCAGCTACACTATTTCATTGCATATATTTAGTATATAAGCCCAACACAATTTGTGAGTACATCCATGCCTGTTCTAGCATTATTCACAGTAACTAGATTATAGAAGCAATGCAGAGGTCCACCAATAGGCAGACAAACAAAATGGGAGTGTGCCACACTGGGCTGGGACTCATACAGACAATCTTCACTCTCCATCCTGTTCGTTATCTTCAGCCTAGTGGCAGACCACTTGCAGGGATCTGTCCCCCTGTTCTACCTCCATTTCCTGCCAACTCTGCTAAGCCTTGGTAGGGACTCAGCTTTGTTCCTATCTGTGAACTCTCAGACCCTATTTCTAACCCATTCCTGTTTCTTTTTTTTTTTTTTTTTCTTAGTCTTGAGTTTTTTTCTTTTTTTAAAAAAAACATCTTTATTGACTCATTATGGATTTCACATCTCCCATCCCAAAGCCACTCAACTCCCTGTACCCTTGCTCATGCTTTCTGCCCTTGTAACCTCCCCCTAAACAAAACAAATTTAAGAGTAAATCCAAAAAAGAAGAAAACAAACAAACAAAAAAGAAGGAAGGAAAACAATCTCTGTGTGAAAGCTTTGGTGTGGCCCAGTGAGTCACATACTATGCCCTTTAGTACATACATCTTTACTTGCAAGCGTTCAATGCAGTGAGTCTTGTTTGAGAACTTGCATTTCTGCTACACTATCAATACCTAGCCCTCGCTGGGACTCCTCTTAGATGTCCTATTGTTGCCTTGTATCATAGAGGTCTTGTAGCTTTGAATCTGCAGGTCTGGCCCCTTCACACATCCCAGCAGTTCATACATGGGGTGGATATTGGGGTGGGCTAATTCATAGCCCTGGCAAGTGAGCCAGTCCAGAGGGTATGAGAGCAGGAGAGCTGATCCTGCTGTCTCATCTTCTCACCTGCTCTGTGGCATGGATAAGGGAAAGATGCCCTAGCCCCTCTCACCCCTTGGCACCTGTGGTGGGCAGGAGAGCTATCCCGGGTGTCATGAGAGTGGAAAAACTTGTTCTGCCCCTCACTGGCTGCAGACCATGGGAGAGTGGGCTCTGCACCTTGCTGGATAACACTCTAGAGATGGTATTGCTGGTGTGAGTGCAAATGAGTAGACACAAGGATGTGAGCAGAGGAGAACAGAACCTGCTCCTTGCTGCCTGTTGCACTAGGTGAGTCAGCCAGGGCAGCGCTGTAGAGCTTGCCTGTGTGGTGACAATGAGGGAAACCTGGCAGGCTGTCCAACCCAGCTACCAGCATTCTTGTTTCTTTATGTCAACCCCTATACCTAGAAACACCTTCTACCTGGGACCCTGATGGCCACACCCTCAGGGACTCAGGTAGTTAAATGACACTGTCCTCCATGTCCTCCATTATGATCTCTCCATTCTCACCCTCAGGATAGTGTCAACCTGCTTACCTGTGCCCCTTCTCCCACCTCAACTCTATTCACTGGAGACTCCAACTCTTGATTCAGACTCAGAGTCTCCCTAGTCCTTTTCATCCTTGCCTCTCCAGGTAATTATTTGCCTTACTATACCTACTTGAACAATCCATTCTGACTATCACTCCAATTATCTATGGACACCACCTCTAAGTGCAAACAGGATCCGCTCTTCTCTGAAGGCCTTCTCATGAAAGGCCCTTCTCCTAGACCACTTCTATTACTAGACAACCTCTGGTCCTTTCTGCAACCCACTGTCCTGCAGAAGCATTCCCTACAAGGCAATCCACACTTTGCTAAGATGTAGAGAGGGCAGCAGAAGTAAAGGAATGGAATACCCCTCCCAACAAAGACAAGAGTCAGTACCCAGAATCACCTTGATCATTCTAACCCCAGGTGCCCAGATACTAGAGCACAAATACAGTCATTAACAACCAAGACAATATGCACCAGAATACAGTAACCCTACTAGAATAGACCCAGAAATGGAATATATCTAAAGCAATTATAGCTGATAATCACTTTCATCGAAGTATCTGGATCCAAAATTAACATACATTATTAGTAGACTTCCCATAAAAATGAAAAATGGATGAGAAAGAAATCAGGGAAATAGTACCTTTCACAATATCCTCAAGGAAATAAAATATTTTGAAATAGCTCTAATGAAGTGAGTGGAAACTTTAAGAAATCCAAGAAAGAAATTGAAGAAGCTATCAGAAGATGAAAAGAACTTTCGTGCTTATGGAACAAGAGAGATAATATAGTAAAAGGGCCACCCTACCAAAAATAATCTACAGATTAAACATAATCTACATAAAAATCCCAACACAAATCTCCATAGAAATTGAAAGGAGAAAGTTTAGCTTCATAGGGAAAAAAATGACTGGATAGCAAAAACAATCCTGAATGATAAAATAATTGATGAAAGTGTCATCATCCCCAATCTCATTGTACTATAGAGCTACTGTAGTAAAAATAGACTGATATTGACATAAAGGCAGACATATTGATCAGTGGACTCAAACCGAAGACTAAAACATAGTCTATATACCATTAGACACATGAGTTTTAATAAAGAAGTCAGAAATATACATTGGAAAAATACAACATCTTAAAAACAGTGCTGGTCAAAATGGATGACTCCATGTAGAGTAGAAGAGATCTGCATTTATCACATCTGCACAAAACTCAACTCCACAGAAGTCTAGTACCTCAACATAAGGCCAAATATACTAAATATGATAGAAGAGAAAATGAGAAATAGTCTCAAATTCATTGACACAGGAAAGGACATTCCGAACAGGCACCAAGAACAACAAGCAATAAATGTGATCTCAAGAAATTGAAAAACTTCTGTGTATGTTGAAGGACACCATCTTTCCAACCAAGCAGAAGGCTACAGAATAAGAAAGGGTGTTTACCAATAGCACATCTCTATGAGGCTAATATCTAAACTATATTAAAAATTAAAGCAAAACCTGGACATCAAGAAAACAAATAATTTAAAAATGAGATGCAGAACTAAATAAAAAGTCCTCAATGAATCACAAAGGCCATAGAAATACTAAGAAATATTTAAATCCTTAGTTATGAGGGAAATAGAAATCAAAACTACTTTGAAAGTTCATCTTACACTAGTCACAAAGACCAAGATCAGTAAAACAGAAACATCTCATCCTGGCAAAGATGTGGAGTAAGGGGAACACTCATCCATTATTAATGGGAGTGAAAATCTGTTCAGCCACAGTATGGCAGTTCCCCAGGAAGCTGGAAACAGATCTACCTCAAGATCTAAACATACCATTTGTTCTTGGGCATATACCCAAAGGACTCCACATCCTACTATAAAGGCACTTGCCCATTCCTGTTCATTACTACTTTACTCATAATGCCATCAACTGGAAACAGATGCCCAGCAATAGATAATGAAAATGTGGTACATTTACACATGGAATATTATTCAACTGCTACAAAAATAAACAACAAAATATGACACAATGAAATTCTCAGGTATATGGATGGAGCTAGGGAAAAAAATCACCTGAGTAAGGTAACCCATACGTAAATATTCAAATATCATATATATTCTTTTATTTGTAGATGTTAACTGTTAAGCTTTAAATAGACATACTAAATCTGGATAACCAAAGTGTTTATACAAGAGACGAGAGAGGGAGGAGACTATCTCCCAAAGAAGTGGGAATAGAATAGATAGTCATGGAGAGCCAAAGAGGAAACAGGAATAGAAGGATTAAACAGATCACAGAAGGAAAGAGGGAGAGAGAGGGAAGGGAGGGAATATGCAGAGTGATTGATAGCTAACACTAAGGGCTGTTTGAGAGGTCATATGGAAATCTACTACAGTAGATATTTCTTACAATATATACATATACAAAAAAAACCTAAACAGTAAGGTTTCCTTTCAAACTGTGCTTAAATTCTCCACATGAATTGTGAATATTTTTAAATAGTTTTATTTCTATAGGTATTTTAATTATTCATATTAAACAAGAATAAAAAGTTTATAAAAAAGAAAATATGTGTGCACACATGTTTTATTCATCTATAAAGAACAGCAAAGTTATATCAATTGCAAAAAAATGAAATAAAGAGCACCACGTAATCAAAATAAGCAAGACTCAGAAATGTTTTCCCTTATATATGAGATATATGTGATGAAATTAAAAGTGGGATTCTTTGGAGAGAGAAAAGAGCTCAGCTATAGTCTGGTGGTATGCCATTATTATACTGTAGGGAGTGAATATAGGGAAAATATGTGTTATACATGTATGAAAATCATTTTGTACAATGAATTCTATATAATCACTCACCTTTATCATTGTTTCTGTGTACGATTTAAAGGAGTAAAAAGAAATAAAGAAATGTCACCAGACATGATGGCCATGGTGGCAAGGGTCTGTCAAAGGAGAAGTAGGTGAATGACAAATCAGAGCTAGGTCTACAAAATGGCATGAAGAGGAATGTTCTATAGTCTGGGTTTTTTGTTTGTTTGTTTGTTTGTTTTTGTTTATGTTTTTTAAACAAAACAAAGTTTAACAAAAATAAAGAGAAGAAGGATATAAGATTTAACATAAACTTGAAATCTCTTTAAATATACTGGATATGTATGTGGTGACTACAAGAAATAATTTTCAGCAGGTTCTTGCTTCAAAAAAATGAGAATATCATTCAAAAGCAATCTAGTGTCTACCTGTCCACCCCCCACACACACATTCAGTGAACCAGAAATATTTACATCTTCCCAAATAGCAGAGTACTTCAAGCAAAGGAGTTAGATAAGAGACTGGAAATTCTATCACTAACTTCACTGAAGAGTAATGATTCCTTATTCAGGGTTCCATATTTAAAAACTTAAAACAAACACCCGCGTATACAGTCAAGGAGGTGCTGTGATACATCTGTATGACCAAATTTAATTCCTTTAAGTCAATAGTGCTTCAATAATGAATGTAAAAATCCAGTTCTAAGTTAAAAATTAGTGTTATGGAATAATCTTTTGGTACACTGTGAAGATGTGTCACTCTAACTGGCTTAATTGAAAGACACAACAGCCAATAGCTAGGTGGGGTTTCCAGGAAGAGCAGATGCTGGGAAGAAGAAGGGTGGAGATGACAAGACGTCTCTATGACAAGACATAGAGGAAGCAAGAAATCAGGGCTGACAGAACATAGATGAGGCAAATGAACCTCGGGGAAGCACATATATTAATACAAATGGATTAATTTAAGTTGCAAGATCTAGTTAAAGACAAGCTTAAGATATCAACTGAAATTTTAACATTAAATAAATCTCAATGCTGTGATTTGGGAACTGGCTGGAAGGACAGAAATATCTGCCTACAAAACAGGGACTAAAGAGGTTCGGCAGTTGAGAGCAAAGCAACCAAGTTCAGTTCCCAGTACCTACATAGTGTGGCTCACAACCACCTTAGCTCCACTGCCAACAGAACCAATACCTTCTTCAGGCTGCTCAAGTCACACACACACACACACACACACACACACACACACACACACACACACGTACACATAATTATAATAAAAAAGTATAAAATAAATAAAATGCATAATTTATCATGCAGTACACTTCTTATATTTTCTTACATATTTCTACCCTGTCTATTTTTCTCTACTCTAATTTATTTGTCACTGCCCTGATGTTTTCATTTTAAATACATTCCAATTTTTAAAGGCCCATGTTGACTTGCTTCATTTAAATACTATTACATTACAGCATCACTAAAAAGGGGACCTCATGATATATTCGTCTTAGTTTTTCATGCCAACCTTTATCCTATACTGGCATACATTTTACCCCTAGGTAATATGACTCATTTGGTGTATGATTTTCTTTAAACAATTATTTTAAAATATGTTTTATATTTATGCCCACAACTACCATTTCTGCAGCTTGCCATTTTCTTGTGTAGATACAGAATTCTACCTGGTATTATTTTTCTTCTGTTTGAAAGACTTCCTTTCTTGCAAGTATGATGGTTAGAAATTACTTTATATTGGTTTAAATTACTTATGTCCTAATAATTCGTTTTTTTTTAAATTTGATTTTTTTCTGTGTACAGTCTAGACTGGGATTCTTTCCCCATTATTGTTGAATGGTTCAAAATGCTTTTGGTCTGTAGTCTTACTTGCATGCTTTCCAACAGAAAGAATCCTTCTCCCTTTGGTGGAACTAAGATGTCTGATTCTCGCTGTTTCTTGAGAGACTCTCCCTTTGCATTTATCATCTAATTATCTGATCATCATGACTTAGTGTTATTTACTAAATGGCTTTGATGTTATGATGAAAATTTGAGTTCTTGATGCTTTTGAACCTGTGTGTATATTATTGTTATCAGCTTCTAGACTTTCTCTGTCATTATTTCTTCAAATATGTTCTCATGCCTCCCTGTATTGGGGGGGGGGTACTCCACTTGTATATACAGTGGACTTGTCTAAATGGTTCTACCTCTAACTGGTACACTATGGTCCCAGTCAGTTCTTTATGTCTTACTTGATAGTTTCTACTTCTATTCCAAGCCCATTAATTATTCTTCTCATGGTATTTAATATGTTAGACATAAGACTTGACCCATTCTGTTAGCTTTATGTGTCTCATGCTTGTTGATTAAAGTGTAAACTCTCAAGGGAACCTGCAGCCATTCCTCTGCTCCACCATCATGACTCTAACCTCATAAAACTGTAAACCCAATTAAAGACTTATATATATATATATATATATATATATATATATATATATATATATATCTTTCCTTTTTCAGTAGACATGAACTATTACAGAAGGCCACAACTGGTTAAACAGTAGAGAACACAATGGTCCACGTGTTAAAGGTTTATAACATGTAGATAGATGATGGATGGATGGACAGATGGATGGGTGGATGGATGGATAGATGATAGAGATGGTGTATATAGAGTAGGAATATTAGGAGGTAATGGAACTTTTGAGAGACAAGTAGAGCCTGGTGGTAGGTCATTAGGCCAGAAGCAATTGTGATGTATAAGGTTTGTTCTAGCACATACTCTTTTACATTACTACCTAATATCCTCACCAGGAACAAAATAATGGGCTGCTTATCTTGGGCAGTGACCTTCAGAATCATGAGCCAAAATCAAGCCCTCTTTACTTAATAATCAAGCTGTGCCCATGATTTCACCACAGTGAAAAAAGTTAATGAGCATAGTTCTACTTTGTGCTACTTTGCTCCTTTATGATATTCTTAAGTCACATGGATGCTTTGGGGACCAAGTACAAGGTACACGGTAGGTGTGAACACAATTGCTTCCTTTGGCTCTATCTTTTGAATTCACTATCTACTGAGATTTGGCTGTAGAGAGAACAGGCCTGCTTTTAGTCATGTCATTAGGACTTAGAGTTCATTTCATGTTTCAACAAACCACCTCCTCTGACTCAAGTATACAAACCACTGGAATCTGCTTTAAACTCTAATTGAATAGATGCCATGTTCTGTCACCACTTTGTGTGATCCTGAAGATTAATTTTAATACAGACCTTGTAATTTCTTATGTACTGTTTATGTCATCTCTATTACATTCTTACATGACCACATTCATTCAGCAAATAAGTATCTTCTAGGTATTTAACACCATCTGAGACAAATACAAAACCTAGGAAGCATAATACACCCACTTTGTCTGTTTCTATGAGCCTAGAAAATTTCTGTTAAATTTATGTTCTGGTTAATGTCCAATTAACAGATGAACTCTTACATTTGGGGTTTCAAACACAAATATTCTGGAGCTCAATAATTAATTAAAAGTGTACTGCACATTTGATATTACCTCTATGCAAAGCTTATTAATCGAAGTGAGTCACTGTTCTGTAGTCAGGGATATTTGCTTCAGATGATTCCAAAGAAAGCAGTCCAACTAAGCAGAACAGTTCTCTAGAAGAATAGTTTTAAAGCTTTACTCTATACTTAAGAGGCTGAGCTTGATATTGGTAACATAGAAAACATATCCATAGATGACCTATTATATACTAGATATTTTAAATGGTTTAATTTGAATTTGCTCAGGAACTGTAAACTACCCTGTGGATACTTTTATAGAAGCGAGACCAAGAAAACTGCCAAGTATGACTACCAAGCATCTAGGATTTTCACATAGTCTTTCAAAGATAGTTTTACCTGTCAGCAATTCACCACTAATACCCAAGGGAAATAATCAAAAACATGAACAGTATGCTGCCTACATATCTAGAAATCAATATGTAATACAGTTTTCCCAGGCACTGGAAGTACTGTGTCTGAATTGTAAAGCAAGCCCTGAGTAAATTAATCGTTGCCTTCAGGTGTGAGTCAAGATAGAACATATGTTATGACACTTTTCAGATAAACAGGGTTATTTTGGGGGCATACTGCAGAAGTGTCCTCTGCTATCATATCTACATCTTCTTGCAGAATGTTGCAAGCCTTGTTCTTCAAGTGCCCTGCTGGCCAACTTGAATAGAGCTGACTAGCCCATGGAACATGCAGAAAGCCATTCATTGTGGACCCGGACTAAGAAACACAGAAGTTAGCATTAGGCAGAGATGGTTCTCATAAAAAGGAATGCATGGGGGCCTGGTAATAAGGAAATGTACTGATGCTGTGTGGGTCAGCAATCACAGATGACTTGCAGAGAAATGCAGTTTAGACAGGGTAGGAGGCAAAGAAATGGAGAAGTGTTTTCACTCTCCATGCCTTGCCCTAGGAGTTCTAGGAGTCCCAGTCTGCTCAGCCCCATTTCTACAGTCTGTTCACAGTAAAGCTTCATCTTTGATAGCAAATGATGCTAGGTGTCATGCATGCCTGTACAAACAAAGATTTCAGTTAGGGTAACTGACATGAAGTTAGCACTAGTTTTCAGTAATAGTAGCATTTGGGGAGGGTCATAGAGGACCATGAAATAAACTAAGCTAATGCTCATGTGTGCTTCACAGTATGTTCACGATGTAAATAGCAAATAGATGCTTTCCTTGTTTGTGTGCTGCTCTGAACAAATCAGGAGCCACGCGTGGCTCAGAGTTCTGTGGACCGCGCCCTCCATTGCTTCTTCAGTGCATTTTCCAGAGCAGCTGCAGGAACAACTGGGACAGGAGGAGATTAGTGAATATTCATGAGCTTTAGCTGCTGCTAAGGTGAATCTTCACAAATCCTGATTATGTTCATTTAAGTAAAACATCTGCCAGGAAAAGGAAGACAGACTTCTAGAAATTCTGGGCTCCAACTTCTGTCCTCTGAATGATGATATTATCGACACTGGTTGCATTGCTTTGTCCTTGGTGATAGTCTTCTGCCGCTATCATCAGTATCAATAATAAACTATTTTAGGATGAATTTCCTCGTGCTACTGAGATTGACAATAGCTATGGAGAGAAAAGAGCTGTTTGTTGTCATTCCCGATAGAAAATGGTTGATGGCTGCAAGAGAAGGACACGGGAAATAATTGAGCTTCCTAACATTATAATTGAGCTTCCTAACATTAACCAAAAGAGGATTTTTTCCCCAGAATTTATACACTGGCCAGCAATGCAGCGATTGAGGCCTGTGGGAATCATTGCAGATAGGAGCGCTCACTCCTTTGTTCCAGGGACTTGAACATACTCTTGAAAACAAGCCGAACGGTATGCTTTTCTGTTTCTTTGTGCATCTTAAACTTTTTACCTAATGCTCAACTGCTGAAAAAAAATCCACATTTCAGTGATGAATTGCATGGGCTTTTGAAAACTTGCCTTTCCCTTTCCCACACAGTGAGCTATTAATAGTCCTATTTTAATTGGATAGAACTTTCATTTTCATTTTTTCTTTTGAGAAAAGCAATCTGTGCTAGTTGTGGAAACAATTATCCACCATACAGCTTAAAAGCCTATTAGAGAAATCTCCCAGGAAAGCCAAAAGCCAGGCAGGATTAGCTTTCCAAGAGAAAACATTTGTTCACACTCCAACATCGCCCAATCCAGCAAATCTGGAAGATGTATTTTTAGCATAATTTCAGCTATTTGATTTTATTTTACAACTGAGAATGTTAAAATGATTAACATGATTTCAAATCCCACCACACTCTCATGTTAGGAAGTCAGGATTTAAAATATGTATGCAGGGGACACAGAAGAGCCAGGGAAATCTTTCCTACATTAGTTTTTAGTTAGTTTGTACCCTAATACTCTTTTCTCTGGTACTTTTAGTGATTCAATAGTAAACATACAGAGTAGTAAAAATACAATTTCAAAGAATAATATAAAATCAACATGTCTTTGAAGAAATGAATTTGGAGTATGTGCTTAATGTTAGATTCTTAATTATATTGTGATGATAAATTTAAAAGCATGAACAATAAATACTTATTTGATGAAGTACTGTGATCATCCTAACTTGAAATGAGCAGAAGAAAAAGTTTGAAAACATTGTGAATGTTCATTGTAGAAGAGAGAACACCTGGATTGCTTTCTTTCTTTCTTTCTTTCTTTCTTTCTTTCTTCCTTTATTTCTTTCTTCATTTTTAAAATTGTTTTTCTTATTTTACATATCAATCCCAGTTCCCTCTCCCTCCCCATCCTCCCATTCCCCCCACTAACCCCTCATCCCATCCCCCATCCACTCCACAGTGAGGGTGAGGCCATCAATGAGGGATCATCAAAATTTGTCAAGTCATTTGGAGTAGGGCTTTGGCCCTCCCCTGAGTCTCTAGGCTAAGGGAGTATTCCTTAGGGAATGGGCTCCCGAAGTTTGTTCCTGCACTAGGGGCCACATCCTGGTTCCACTGTCAGAGGTCCCATAGACTGCCCAGGCCTCCTAATTGAGACCCAAGTTCAGGGGGTCTAGGTTAGTCCTATACTGGTTTCCCAGCTGTCAGTCTGGGGTCTATGAACTCCCCCTTTTCAGGTCAGCTGTTTTTGTGGGTTTCTCCAGCCTGGTCTTGACCCTTTGCTCATCACTTCTCCCTTTCTGCAACTGGACTCCAGGAGTTCAGTTCAGTGTTCAGCTGTGGGGGTTTGCCTCTGCTTCCATTAATTACTGGATGAAGGCTCTAGGATGGTATATAAGGTAGTCATCAGTCTCATTATGGGAGAAATGCATTTAAGTTAGCCTCTCCACTATTGCTTGGGTTGTTAGTTGGAGACATCCTTGTAGGTTTCTGGGTATTTCCCCAGTGCCAGATTTTTCTTTAAACCTATAACGGCTCCCTCTATTCTGGTACTGGATTATTTTCTTACTGATAAAAGTTATCAATTGAATTTAGCCTCACAAAACAAAAAAAAAAATGTTCACTAGTAAAATTAGCACAACTAACATTTAACATATTTTAAAACTGGTAAAACTTGGGGCTAAAGAGATGGTAACCTGCTTGCTGTATCGTGATCAATACATAAGTTCAGATCCTAAGCACTCATATAAAAGCCAGGAAGCTTGGTAAATATCTATTACCCCAGCAGGAGAGACTTGAAAATCCTGGAGGTTTTCTCAACAGGCAGTCTGGTCCAAAGGCAAACTCATAAAAAAAATATGATAGAGAGCAATAAAGAAAGACATACAATGCTAGTCTTTAGCTTCCACACACATAAACACAGACAAGCATACTCATAACCATGAATAAGTATGTCCCCTATACCTGCACACTCATACAACATAAACACACACACACACACATACACACAAGCACACATGCATGCATGCATGCATGCACATGCACATGTGAAATTACAGCACTGGATGTGGTGGTATACACCTGCATTCCTAGCATTTGGGAGGCTGAGGAAGGGGGAACAGGTATTGAAGGCATGTATGTTTTATTTAATGAGTACAGGCCAGCCTGTGAGGTACAAAGAAAAGGTACTATCCTATTCTCAAGACAGCTGCACCTTCTCATGCAGTGTCAGCCTTGCCCCTGAGACATGAGGATGAAAATAAATATAAATGGATTTGATCCTTTGTGGCACTTGGATACTAGGGCTGTCTTTAACTGTATAAAATAGATATTGTTCCCATTAATGAGCTCCTCTTTAATCTCAACTATGTGTTCTATAGGTTCTAGAGCAATTCCATCCATGGTAAGTTCAAGTACAGCCAAGGTTAAGAACAAGAAAACTACAATCAGTAGGAAATCTATCTCCGTTTTCTAAGAGGGAGATCCCATCATCAGATGGTGACTGCTGAGTGTGTTTTAGCGTCTACAGGTATATTTGCTACCATGGAGAATTCTGGAACACACTTATAGGTAGAGCCCAAAGAGTCATTCTCTCTGCTTGTTTTGCTGATGCCCCCTCTTTGTGGTACAACAACTCACTTAAGATTGTCAATCATGCCTCTTGTACAACCAATAGTTCAGCTATCCTAGCCAAATCATTTATGACAACATTGGAATTGTCTAAGAATTCATAACCACCACCCATACCATCACCACCACCCAGAAGACTGTAGATGATCCCTCTTGAAAACTGTGGTGTGATAGCCATGGGGATGGCCTAGCCATCAGTCTTGCATCCACTAGCTCTTTCAAGTCTGTTAATAACATCATTCTAGAGCTGAATGAGAAGCTCATTGGCAAGGCCTTTTGATTTCCTACCTCCAACATGTCAATCATCTGCTACCTACAGAAAGCTGCCAAATATGCTGACACAAAAGGTGGTAAAACAGACATGATAGGTCCACCTGAAAGGTATCCTGTGCTACACTGAGGTTGAGGCTGTTTCCTGTGACATTAGTAATGACACTCACTCTTCTAACTTTGATGTTGGTGATGTCATTGCCCACAGTGACCACGCTGTCCAGTTCATTTTTTTTGTATGACAATGAATTTTGCTACACTAACAAGGTGATGGACATCATGAACTACATGACCTCTAAGAACCCCAGAAAGAGGAAGAGAGAAATCTTTGGATGCTAAGAAGTCCACATTCCAGCTTAGTCTCTTAAACACTGAGTGCTTCCCTCATATTTTCCATCTTAGTCCCCCCCAAAGAAGAGATTGCAAACTCTTATCTCTTAAATACCATTAATAAAGTTTATGGTCCATGATTCTATGAAGAAACATTGCTGTGAATCGTTAAAATAATTTTCATTACTAAATAAATAGGATATTTAGTAAGCTGTCTTCTAAGCATTTCAAGTTCTTGGCCATCAAAAGAATAAGTCCTGGAATCCTGAATATCCCCTACTTCATGCATTTGGCTTCAGAGGAACAAAGGGGCTCTGAAAACTTTAGGTTGCAGATGCAGATTCACTCCTTGGGAAGAAGGTTTGGGGATTTATTGTTATTGAGTTCCATAGATGCAAAATGCACTACGTGTCCCTAATGCCTAAGACCATGGCTTCTGTGATGCCTCAATTTCTACCCAACTTGTAGGTCCCTCTGAATTCTGAATAAGGAATGAGGTATCTTTTCTACTGAACTTACCATTCTAGTGATTATATTAAAACCTGAATTATCCACTGTCCATCAAAAATGTTTCATTACTATTAGACAGATGGAATAATAGGCTGTAATAATCACGATATTCTACAAATCAATTGTCATGACATTCCTAAAAGATTTTTTTAAACTTGAAAATGAAGATCAAGCTGCTGCTCCTGTCTCTGGTCCCCATCGAGAGCACCCTTGGAGCTCTGATACACCCCCACCCATTCCCACCTCCAGCCTACCCCCCCCTACCCTGTGCCCTACCCCACCTATGGTCCTGCCGCTCTGGTTGAGCACTGGCACTGGGACAGAGGGTGGAGCCAACAGTCCACCCTACTTCGGAGACTTCTCGGAGCAACTCCTAACAAAGGAGACCTGACTATCCACATGGGACCACTTGTAATTTCCACCGGCTTGGTCTCTGACCCCGCCTCCAGTCCTCTGCTGGAGTCCCGGGCCCCTCCCAGAGATCCGCCTATCTCTGTGGGTCCACCCAGAGATACTGCAGGCAAGATCCTTGACCCCCAAATCCGGGCCCCTGCCAAAGAACGAGATCTCAGCGGGAGAGCACCAGTTTCCAGTGAGATCCCACTACCCTGCAAAACCTTCTCAAGTTCAAGCTCAGCCCTCGTCCTCTTCTGCTGGCTATTGGCCAGAGCTATTGGCCAGAGCTATTGGCCAGAAGACCACTGTGAGTACCTGCTGGCATCTTCTTCTGGATTCTCATCTTTGACCCCATCCCTGGATCCCTTTCTGCGGAGAAACCTCCTAGAGTGCTTGGACCACACAGAGCTACAGATATTGAATCTCAGATCCACATAAGCCCATCGGGGAAGTACCATAGAGAGGGAAGAGACCACCAACACCTACTGGAAGAAACTATGGGAAGAAGGCAATACAAGAGAACACCTAACAACAGAAAGACAAACATGACACCACCAGAATCTAGAGAATCTACAACAACTAGAATGGAACACAACAACAAAGCAGAGGAAGCAGAAGGGTACGACTTGAAAATCACCATCATAAAAATGATAGAGGCCCTCAAAGAAGATGTGAGAAAATCCCTTAAAGAAATTGAGGAAAAAACAAACAAAAAAGTGGAAGAAATGAACAAATTCCTTAAGGAAAGTACAGAAAGCCAAGAAAAAACAATTAACCAGGTGAAGGAAACAGTTCAAGACTTGAAAACTGAAATTGAGAAAATAAAGGCAACACAAACGGAAGGAAGGCTGGAAATTGAAAAGCCGGGCAAAAAATCGGAAACCACGGACACAAGCATAACCAATAGAATTCAAGAGATGGAAGAGAGAATTTCAGGCGCAGAAGATAAACTAGAAGAAATAGATTCATCGACCAAAGAAAATCATAAATCCAACAAATCCTTAACACAAAACATCCAGGAAATGTGGGACACCATGAAAAGGCCAAACCTAAGAATAATAGGCATAGACGAAGGTGAGGAAGCCCAGCTCAAAGGTGCTGAAAATATATTCAACAAAATCATCAAGGAAAACTTTCCAAATCTGAAGAAGGACATGCCCATGAAAGTACAAGAAGCATACCGAACCCCAAATAGGCTGGACCAAAGAAAAAAGACCCCTCGACATATAATAATCAAAACGCCTAGCATACAGAATAAAGAAAGAATATTAAGAGCAGCGAAGGAAAAAGGACAGGTAACATATAAAGGCGGACCTATCAAAATTACACCTGACTTCTCCATGGAAACCCTCAAGGCCAGAAGTTCCTGGATAGATGTTCTAAAAATATTAAAAGAACACGGATGCCAGCCTAGGCTACTATATCCAGCAAAACTCTCAATCAATATAGATGGAGAGAACAAGATATTTAATGACAAAACCAGATTTTCCCAATATGTATCTACAAATCCAGCCCAACAGAAAGTATTGGAAGGAAAACTCCAACCCAAGGAAGGTAACTACACCCACAAAAATGTAGGCAAGAGATAATCCAACTACACCAGAAACCTAGGGTGAAGCAGAACAAATATATTCACAATACCATTGCCAACGATAAACCTAAATCAAACAAGCATCAACAATCAATGGACCTTACTCACCCTCAAAATTAATGGTCTTAACTCACCTATAAAAAGACACAGGCTAACAGAATGGATACGAAGACAGAATCCATCCTTCTGCTGCATACAAGAAACACATCTTAGCTCCAAAGATAGACATTACCTCAGGGTAAAGGGTTGGGAAAAGATTTTCCAATCAAATGGAAATAAGAAGCAAGCAGGCATAGCTATCCTAATATCTAACAAGTTAGACTTCAAACCAAAATTAGTCAAAAGGGATGAAGACGGTCATTTCATATTCATCTCAGGAGAAATCCATCAATACAAAGTCTCAATACAAAGTCACCCACATTCGTAAAAGAAACACTACTAAAACTCAAAGCTCATATAAAACCTCACACACTTATAGTGGCAGACTTCAATACACCACTCTCAACACTAGACAGGACCACAAATCAGAAACTCAACAAAGAAACAAAAGAATTAACAGAAGTTATGTCTCAACTGGGGTTAACAGACATCTATAGAACATTCCATCCAAAGACAAAAGAATATACCTTCTTCTCTGCTCCACATAGAACCTTCTCTAAAATCGACCACATACTAGGAGACATAACAAACCTCAACAGATATCTTATCTGATTTATCTTATCGGACCACCATGCTTTAAAATTGGAATTCAACAACAACACAAATAGCAGAAAACCTGCAAACTCATGGAAACTTAACAATATGCAATTGCACCACTCCTGGGTCAAAGAAGAAATAAAGAAAGAAATTAAAGACTTTCTAATATTCAACGAGAATGAGGATACAACATACCCGAACTTATGGGACACCTTGAAAGCAGTGCTACGAGGGAAGTTCATTGCACTAAGTGCCCATATGAAGAAAACAGAAGATAGTCACATAAAAGAATTAACAGCCCAACTGAAAACCTTAGAACAGAGAGAAGTGAATTCACTCTGCAGGAGTAGACGCCAGGAAATAATCAACTTGAGGACTGAAATCAACAAAATAGAAACCAGGAAAACAATACAAAAAATCAATGCAACAAAGAGTTGGTTTTTTGAGAAAATCAACAAGATAGACAAACCTTTATCCAAATTAACGAAAAAGCAGAGACAGAACATGCAAATTCACAAAATCAGAAACGAAATGGGGAACATAACAATAGACACAGAGGAAATCCAGACAATTTTCAGGTCATACTTTGAAAATCTGTATTCCACAAAAAATTGAAAATTCAAAGGAAATGGACAAGTTTCTGGATAACTATCACTTACCAAAATTAAATCAAGAACAGACAAACAACTTAAATAGACCTATAACCCGCAATGAAATAGAAGTAGGCTTCATACCTGGATTGCAGGGATGGTTTAACATACGAAAATCTATCAACGTGATCCACCATATAAACAAACTGAAAAAGAAAAACCATATGATTATCTCCCTAGATGCGGAAAAAGCCTTCGACAAAATTCAACACCCTTTCATGATAAAGATATTAGAGAGGTCAGGGATAACAGGAACATACCTAAACATAATAAGAGCAATATACAGCAAACCAGCTGCCAACATCAAACTGAATGGAGAGAAACGTAAGCCAATTCCTCTAAAATCAGGAACAAGACAAGGCTGTCCTCTCTCTCCATATCTCTTCAATATCGTACTAGAAGTTCTAGCTAATGCTATAAGACAACAAAAGGAGATCAAGGGCATCCAAATTGGAAAGGAAGAAGTCAAACTGTCTCTATTTGCAGATGATATGATAGTGTACATAAGCGACCCAATAAACTCTACCAGGGAACTCCTACAGCTGATAAACACCTTCAGCAAACTAGCAGGATACAAGATAAACTCAAAAAAAATCAGTAGCCCTATTTTTTTCAGACGACAAAGAGGCAGAGAAAGAAATCAGAGAAACATCACCCTTTACAATAGCCACAAGCAACATAAAGTATCTTGGTGTAACGCTTACCAAACAAGTAAAAGACCTATATAATAAGAACTTTGTGACTCTAAAGAAAGAAATTAAAGAAGATACCAGAAAATGGAAAGATCTCCCATGCTTTTGGTTAGGTAGGATAAACATAGTAAAAATGGCAATCTTACCAAAAGCAATCTACAGATTCAATGCAATCCCCATTAAAATCCCACCACAATTCTTCACTAACCTTGAAAGGATAATAATCAACTTTATATGGAAAAACAAAAGACCCAGGATAGCCAAAACAACCCTATACAATAAAAGAACTTCAGGAGGCATCACCATTCCTGACTTTAAGCTCTACTACAGAGCTATAGTTCTGAAAACAGCCTGGTATTGGCATAAAAATAGACAGGTAGACCAATGGAATCGAATTGAAAATCCTGATATTAATCCAAGCACCTATGAACACCTGATTTTCGACAAAACAGCTAAAATTATACAATGGGGCAAAGACAGTATCTTCAACAAATGGTGCTGGCACAATTGGATGAGTGTGTGTAGAAGACTGCAGATAGACCCATGTCTGTCGCCATGCACAAAACTCAAGTCCAAATGGATCAAAGACCTCAACATCAATCCAGCCACATTGAACCTCTTAGAAGAGAAAGTAGGAGGTACCCTTGAACAAATTGGTATAGGAGACCGCTTCTTGAACATAACTCCAGGGGCACAGACACTGAAAGAAACAATTAATAAATGGGACCTCTTCAAACTTAGAAGCTTCTGTAAGGCAAAGGACACAGTTGACAAGAACAAATGGCAGCCCACTGACTGGGAAAAGATTTTCACTAATCCTATATCTGACAAAGGGCTGATCTCCAAAATACTAGTCAACAAAACACTATTAAAAAATGGGGTACAGAACTGAAGGAAGAATTCTCAATAGAGGAAATCAAAACAGCTGAAAGACACTTAAGAAAATGCTCCACATCCTTAGCTATCAGGGAAATGCAAATCAAAACAACTTTGAGATACCATCTTACCCCTGCCAGAATGGCTAAAATTAGAAACACTAGTGATGGCTTATGTTGGAGAGGATGTGGAGAAAGGGGAACACTCCTCCACTGCTGGTGGGAGTGCAAACTCATACACCCATTTTAGAGATCAGTATGGCGGTTCCTCACTAAAATGGGAATTAGTTTACCACAGGACCTGGCAATCCCCCTCTTATGCTTATACCCAAAGGATTCACATCCATGCAACAAAGACATCTGTTCAACTATGTTCATAGCAGCACTATTTGTAATAGCAAGAACCTGGAAGCAACCTAGATGCCCCTCAATTGAAGAATGGTTAATGAAGATGTGGCACATCTACACAATGGAATACTACTCTGCAGAAAGAAATAATGGTATATTGAAATTTTCAGGCAAGTGGATGGCACTTGAAGAAACCATCCTGAATGAGGTAACCCAGTCACAAAAAGAGGAACACAGTATGTACTCACTCATATATGGATTTTAGACCTAGATCAAATGATCACCAGCCTATAATTCACATCACCAGAGGAACTAGGATACAAGTTGTATTCTAAGAGATTCATATAAAGTCCCTCACAGAACTGGGAAGGGACAAGTCCCCCAGAGCTCAGGTGAAGTGGGGGAGGACAGCAAATGGAGAGAGAAGTAGGAGAAAATGAGGGGGGAGGAGAGGAAGGCATGTGCGACCAGGAGGATTGAGCCTGGTTAGGAATGGAAGATAGGAAAGAGAGAGAGAGAGAGACAGAGAGAGAGAGAGAACATAAAAGAGGGAGCCAATATTGGTTTGAAGATAAAGTTGAACACAAAGAAAGGTCGAGAGAACTACAAGACTGCTCCCAACTAACAATCTCAGCTTCCGTGGAAAGGCTATCACAAATGCCCTTCCCGGAGAGTGAGATCAACAACTAACTTCTCCATGGAGCCTTCAACTAATGCCTGTTGAAAATAGGAGCAAACACCCATACATAAACACTGAGTCGAACTAGAACCCAGAAGCAGATGGAGAGGACAAGACCATGCGGCAGAAGCACATAGAGACAGCTTACCTGAACAAGGAGGAGCTAAGGGCCACTAGACTGATAGCTGGGAAGCCAGCAGGGGACTGCCTCGGGCCCCCCCCTGAATATGGGTCTCAGCCAGAAGGACTGAGCAGTCTGAGAGACCTCAGACAGTGGAGCCAGGATGTATCCCTGGTGCACAAAAGGACTTTGCAAACCTATCCCCCATGGAGGGATAACTGCCTTATTCTAGAGACAGGAGAGAAGCCCTAGTCCCTACTTCACAAGACCTGTCACATCTACATGACCCCAACTGGATGACATTCCCCTACATATGGAATTGTGGTGGGGGGATGGGAGGGGAGGGTGTTTAGAGTGCATTGAGAGGGCAGAGAGGGTTAAAGGGAAGGAAGGGGGAGGGAGGGATGAAGGGGAGGGAGGGAGGGAGGGAGAGGGACCTGGGATCGACATGTAAAATAATAAATTAAAAAATGCTTTGAAAAAAAAATGAAGATCTAGTCAATTCAAAATTCCATTTACATGTACACATAATAGGTATAAAAATAAAAATGCAGGTTTTATTTTGTTTTGTTTGAAATTGGTTTGTCTTGAAAAATAGATGGAAAATAACCCAGAAACAGGTGGATTTTGTACACATTTGTTATGTAAGTAGAGGCTAAACTTTGCGTTTCTGAGCAACTCTTTTTCCAAGAACATTTTTTTTCTTTTAAAACAACAGAATAATGATGGAGTACTAAAACTGTCCAAATAAAGTTGCTTAGGAACAAGGCTGAATTCTAGGAAGAACATACACATGGAACAGATACAAGATGAAGAGTGTTCAAGCTGGCTGTGAACAGAACTGGGGAATATGTTAACACCTCAGGGTGTGCTCCTGGAGTGACCTCATGTGGAAGCTGAAAACTTTAGGTATATAATAAATTCAATTGTTTACATCTAATTCTTGTGGTATAAGGACTTCTATTCAGATATCCTTGGGCCAACTCTTTTAAAGGAGATTGGCTATTTTAAAGAGACTGGATATTGTGTTTAAATTTATAGAATGTTGGACTATTAAGGATATATGTATATATGTGTATATACATATATACATGTTTTCTTGAGACAGGATTTCTCTGTATTCCTATGGAGCCTGTCCTGGACTGAACTCACAGAAATCTGCCTGCCTCTGCCTTCCAAGTGCTGGGATTAAAGTTGTTAACCACCAATGCCTGGTTGGTTATTTATATTTTTTTTAATGTGAGATTTGGGGGATTAATGAGGAAGAAAAGGTTATGGCTTAGTGATGATGGGTTTGTCTGACAAGTTGACAAGGGGTCAATTGTGCTAGGTACTGTTATACAAATTTAACTCGATCTAAAGTCATCTGAGAGCAGAGAACCTCAACTGAGAAAATGCTTCCATAAGATTGGTTTGTAGGCAAGTCTGTAAGGCACTTTTAAAATTAGTGATTGATGGGGGAAGGTCCAGACCATTATGGGTGATGTCACCAGAACTACACAAATAGTCCTGGGTTATATAAGAAAGCATATTGGTGAAGCCATAAGGAGCAAGCCAATAAACAACAGTCCTCCCACTACTGCTACATTAGCTCCTTCCTCCAGGTTACAACCCTGCTTGAATTCCTGTTCTGACTTCCTTTAATGATAAACTGTGATGTGGAAGTGTAAACAAAGTAAATGTTTTCCTCCCCAAATTGCATTGGTCATGGTTTCATTGCAACAATAGTAACCCTAAATAAGACAGTTGATTCTATCACCATGGCTGAATAAAGGAGAAAGAAGATTGGGATGAGGAGGAGGAATATGTGTGGTTCATAAGAAAAAAACAAGGGATCACCTTCAGTAAGCTGACATTATTTGAAATGTAGTTAAAGTATAGATGTGTTGG
Organism: Phodopus roborovskii; assembly: GCF_943737965.1. Taxonomy (NCBI): domain Eukaryota; kingdom Metazoa; phylum Chordata; class Mammalia; order Rodentia; family Cricetidae; genus Phodopus; species Phodopus roborovskii. Next base: position 16,254,995 of record NW_026126540.1, read on the forward strand.
GATAAATGGTTCACATCAATGTTTAGTTGATGACTGGTATGCATGCAAATATCTTGTTGGGATGAAAGTATTTTCCAGAAAGGTGAAACTAGAAGGTTCCTATAGGGGTCTTGAGGAAGATGTTGCCAGTAGATAGAGATACTGAAGTATAAGAAATTGGAAAGTATATTTTTTAAAATGTGCATTTATTCAATTTCTTCCTGTGCTGTGCACTGGAAATGCTAAGATATCAAAGCAAAATCTCTATCCCCACTTGATAACCACTTGATAAATAAGAATATGAAGAGAAGAATGGAAGTAAAATAGAAGGTGGAAATTGTAGAAAGAAGTAATCAGAATGTGAAAACTTAAGGAAAGTCAGGAGGTAATTTTAAGTTAGATTGTAGGATTGTATCCTGGCCAAGTCTTTAAGACAGGGGAGGAGAGATGCTGTGAGGTGAAGGGGCTTCCCGGAGTTTCTAGACCTGACAAATCTCAGAACAAGCTTGGAAATCTAACAGAAAATGTGAATCTTGTTCTGAATGTTGAATGGATCAGCTATTTAGCAAGAAAATGCAATCAAGGATTGGAATTAGAAAGAAAACAATTCTGCACTGTGAGTTCTTCATGCATTTGTTTAGGTGAACAATGGGGCAGTCAGTGCATATGTAATTTAACCCTCATGTATAAACTTTGTCCTCCTGAGATACCAATACCTATGTTCAGAACTCAGTGGAACTGAGTTCAGTAAGCTCAGAGTAGAAGAGACGCTTTCTTTCTTTCTTTTTTTTATTGTATTATTTTTCTTATTTTACATATTGATCCCAGTTCCCTCTCTCTCCCTCTTATGCACCCAGACCCCCCCTCCCATGTCATCCTCCCCACAGCACAAGGAGGGTGATGCCTTCCATCATCAAAGTCATTTGGAGTAGGGACTAGGCCCTCCCTCCTGCCTCTAGGTTAAGGGTGTATCCCTCCATGGGGAATGTACTCCCAAAGTCCTTTCATGCACCAGGGATACATCCTGGTTCCACTGTCAGAGGTTTCTGGGACTGCCCAGGCCTTCTAACTGAGATCTATGCTCAGGTGGTCTGAGTGGGTATAATGCTGGTTTCCCAGCTATCAGTTTGGGGGTTCATGAGTTCCCCCTTGTTCAGGTCAGCTGTCTCCATGGGTTTCTGGAGCCTGTCCTTGACCTCTTTTCTTATCACTCCTCCCTCTCTGCAACTAGATTCCAGGAGTTCGGCTCAGTGTTTAGCTGTGGGTGTCTGCTTCTGTTTCCATCAGCCACTAGATGAGGGCTCTATGATGGCATATAAGTTAGTTATCAATCCCATTATCAGGCAAGGGCATATAAGGTAGTCTTTAGTCTTTCCACTGTTGCTCAGATTGTTAGTTGGGGTCATCGTTGTAGGTCTCTGGATATTTCTCTAGAGTCAGTTTTCTCTTCAAACCTATAATGGCTCCCTCTGTTATGGTATCTCTCTCTCTCTTTCTCTTCCTCTCTCTCTCTCTCTCTCTCTCTCTCTCTCTCTCTCTCTCTCTACTCTTGTCTATTTGTCCCTGACTCAATCTTCCTGGTCCCACATGTTCTCCTCTCCTCCTCTCCTCTTTCTCCTAACTCCCTCTCCACTCGCTGCCCCCCACCCCGACTCCCAATATGCTCAGGAGTTCGTGTTCCTTTCCTCTTCTGTGAGGGACCTTGTATGAATCTCTTAGGTCCCTCCTTGAATCCTGGTTTCTCTGGCAGTGATCCTTTGCTCTATGGTTGTGGTGGCATATGTTGGTAGGATTTTCTGAAGGAGGCAGAGGCAGGAGGATCATGAGTTCGAGGCCAGCCTGGGAAGAGACACTTTCAAAAAAGTTAAAGCAAAAGGACAATTAAGTGGCTAGTTAGCTGGAGTATTCCTTTATAGGAACAGCTTAGGAAAATGTGAGTTAAAACTACTGAACAGACTCCTGTCAAAACAATTAGATCTAAGTCATCTCTCTGGCCATATTTTCAACTACACAAAACACAGAATGGACAGCATCCAGTCAAACATAAAGGTAGACAAACAGCAGTGTGATTTGGCCATGTCAACAGTAGACATCCAGATAAGCTAAAGCTTGGGACAATGAGCAATTCTTGGCTCTCAGTCATTGACACATGCCAGGTAATCAGGTAAAGGCTTTCATGCTAGGAGTCTAACTTTTCTTGGGGCGAAAATAAAGAAAATGCACTTTTTTCTCATTCTATTGTGTTAATGGATTCCTGGCCATGGGATGAGAGATAGTTGGACACCCATACACACACAGACATGAACATTTGACCAAACTATAAAGAAATTTTATTTCCTGAATACATTTGAAGTACAGGAAAACTAAGACGGTACATTTATGAATCTCAGTGCCTAATAACAGTGGTTATTTGTTCCTAGATTCTCAATAGAAAATAAATGACATTAGTAGACACAGCAGTGATAGGTGAATTGATTCTTAGTCACTTCACTATGTCATCTAGTAGCTTGTAGTTTCTCTGTGTTCTTCATTATCCAGCTTTATCTCTCACCTCTTAAAATCTTTGGCAAGATGCTGACTTTCATACATAAATGGGGGGCCAGCATGTGAAAAAGCATCATTATACATCATCTAGCATGCTTGAATCACTTTGTGGCAGTCTTCAGGAGACTATGCTAAAAATAAACATAAAAATAAGAAAAAGAAATATCTGAGATGTTCCAGATTTTTAAAAGTTGAGATGGTCCAGCTGGGGACCAGTAAGTTCCATGTCACCAGAATTATTTACAGAGATGCTACATAGAATCTCAACAGGAAGAAACATTTGTTACCTTGAGTAAAATGGTTGTTTGAGGACAGCCAAGGTTTTGTCTCATTCTGGTACAGGTGATATGTGGTGGGGCATGTAGGAAGCATAGCTTGAACATGAAGCCGTGGCATAGCTTGGGTAATCACACTAACCAAACATACAAACCTCTGCAGTGTTTATAAATTAAGTGGGTCAAAAATTACAGAAAACTGAGCAATATTACTAGAGCTTGCAAGCTCAGAGACTCCATTAATTAAAACAAACAAACAAACAAAAAACAAACAAACAAACAAACAAAAACCAAGGAAGAGCTACAAAAGCCGAGGCCAGTCCAAAATTAGGAGGAAGAATAAAAACTGGGGCTGTCATCAGCAGACAAGTGCTAGAAGACTGTGAACTTAAGTTTCCAGGGAAAACAAAGAAAAGGAGAAAAGCTTCAGCTGTTTTAGAAGTTCCTTGAGGCCAAACTACTGAACTTCATGGTTACAGAGGGTCAGACTGTTACAGATCAGATCTGATTTATCTTAGGCTGTTTTTAGTTCCTTTGAAAGCACACCCCTATGCCTGGCCTAACATCTTTTTTTTTTTTTACTTCAAAATCTTTAAGGTGCCTTCATAACAAACCACTAGCTTTAATTTAATGTTCAAAGACACCATGGTTACTATCTTCAAACTATGAAGCTTCCTGCAGTTTGTTGTTGCTATCCCCATCATGGTCCCTACCAAAGCATTTGATAAACACGCTGAGTTATTACCTTCTTTGAGATGTAACTAATCACATCTTTTGCAACCACTTCCACATGGAACATGGTAGTTAAGACACCCTGAATCTGTGTATGTAGGCTATGAGCACATATTTCACTTCAAGATGAACTACCTCTGTCCTTTTTGAGGTGAACAAATGATTTTATGTCAACAACAGGAAAGGGTCTCAGAAACACTAGGAAATTTTAAGTGTCTTTGGTAAGGGATGTCCTGTGGTCACCAGAGGCATAGCTTTTATGAGGGGTAGGGGACAGACTCCAGTCTCCTATATACGTCTCAGCTACATGCTTTTAGACCAGCACATGACACCATCATATCATAAGGTACTGCCACAGACTGAAGCCAACAAATCCACCCAGGAATGAACCAAAAAAACTAAAACTGTGAGATAAACTGGGAGCCTCAGCTGTAGTAATGAAATATAACAAACACGACATTGAAATGTACTTCAGTCTATCAAATCTAAGTGCAATTTCTTTCAACAAATAACTGATCCTTGAATTAGCAGAAAACAACTTTTTATTTCATAAACTATTTCAAACATGTTGGTAAAACACAGGATAGAACACACTAGAAAGACCACTGCAAAGAATAGTTGAGCATGATTCTTGGAGTTATAGAGACAGTTAATTTCTAATTAGTCCTACTTGCCATTGTTCTTATTTCTAATATGTGTTACAGCGCAAATTTTCCAAAACATTCACCTAGATAAAATTTGGTGAAGCAACTTGAAAAACATGAATTCCCTCTATTCTTTTACCTAGAAAATACTATTTGGAGAATTTTTCTGAAACTAGGAATTTGAAATGAAAGTCTTAGCAATTCTGAGTAATGTTGCTGTGGCCCATGACAGCTTATATTTCTTCAAAGTTCTGATTTTAATTTTTTTGAACAAATACTCTCCTTTTAAACAGCTGGATTATAGGTTTTCCAATTTTCTGGGAATTCTCTACACTGTTTTCCACAGGGGACACATTATTTTACTTTCTGGTCTACAGTGTGAAAGCACTCCATATTTTATACTCTATTACTATTTGTGTGTGTGTGTGTGTGTGTGTGTGTGTGTGTGTGCATGTTTGTGCTCATGTCAATGTGCTTGTGTGATTGTGTGATGTCTATCCTAAATGTGTGCAGAGGCTCAAAAAGGCCAGAAAAAAGATGAATCAATAAAATAGTTAAGGTAACGGCTTAATGAATGTTGTCCTTTGGTATTATTGCTATCTTTTATAAGGATCAAGAACTATTTGAAAACTGTGATCATTACTGAATTTGTATGTATTGTTTTTGTCTTATTTTCCTAAAAATTATTTTTGTATGACTGATTCTATGTAATAATTGCATCAACATTTTTTCTATACACTTCTGGCTAAAAGGTTTTTGTTTTCTATAAACACCCAGCCTTTTGGGGGGGGGATCATGTTAATGCACTAATATATCTTGTTACATTTTCATTCAATATGATGAGTGTATGTTAGGGTGTTGTGTTTTAATAATGAGATTTCTCTCTTGCAGAATTCTGGTGTAAAAAAAAGTAGAATAAAACCTTGGGTACTAAAAAGAATTAATGAGCTCTCTCTTTAGTTGTTATTTGTTCCGAGTGTTGGTAAGGGGAAAGCTGAAAAACAAAACAAAGGAAAAACCCATGAACTTCTTTTATAGTATTGTGTAGTTTCTCCTCTGAGAGGGGGATTTAAAACATGGATTAAACAAGCAAAGATGCTAAAACTTGCTTTAATCTCTTAGAAATTCATAAACTTTGCTGTCATACTCATATTCATTGTAATAGTTTGTACATTTCATGTAGTACCTGTAAATAGTGTAAATAGTGTGTTTTTATAATACAGTAAATGCATTACATAATATAATGTATAAATCCAAGATGTCTGAATTATAGTCTTTCTTTTGTCACTTATTAGCTATTTTAGCCAATTTAGGAGAAATTGACACTACTGTTTGGTAAACCTCCCAGAGTTCCTAAGAGTATTGATTTTCCCATCATTCCTTGTATGAGGCCAGCAAACCTTCAATAAACTGCTTCCAATCTGGACACCAGACCTGCCAAGTCACATAACTTCTCATTTAAAAAAAAAAAAAAAAAAAAGGGGCCCTTAATCACATAACTCTGAGATGGAGCACTGGACAAGAGATCAGAAAGCCTCATCCTGGGTCTTTCCTTATCTTCCGCGCACAATATCTTGTTTTGGATACAACATTTGACTTTATATGAATCACCAATCAAACTGCCTGAAACCTGAGAGAAGATAACGGTTTGCAAATTTTAAATAAATCAGAGCCCAGAAAAATAACCGCAGCCTTGTCAAACTGTCAAATAGAGTAGTTGGCAGCTGTTTCTTCCCTTTTAGGGATATTCTTTCTAGAGTTCACATGCAGGTTAGAACAGAGATTCTTCTGACTTACTATGGTATCTATCTAAGACACGGCAGCAAGCCAGTTCTAGTCAGAAACGTGGGACACCTTCGTGTTTATAGTGTGACAATTTGGTTTCAATAAAAATAATATGTCAACCAGACCTAAATTGAGTCCTCTCTACTCTAGAAGACAGCATTCCATGAAACAAACACAGATTTTCACAAACCACCTGCATTTTCCAGGCCTAATGAGACTCGCAGGACCCTGATATTGGTGAGGAGAGCCAGGCATGGTGGCTTATGCCTATGATTCCAGCCCTGGGAAAACCAAGGCAGAATTTTTGCCACAAATTTGAAGTCATATCTGAAGTACAACGTAAAACTCTGTCTCAAAAAATAAATATCTCTGAGTTTCCCATCTTCCCAGGAAATCCCTTTGTCAGAAATATTAAGTGAACAAATAAGAGATAATGTTTATGTTATTTATATAATAAATGCTTTAAGGAATTATTCAGAAGATGAGTCTGTATTAAGATCTTGGTTATTTAGATATAAGTAAATGAGTATATGAACTCTCTGATTTTCGTGCACTTAAGAGTAAACCTTCAGTTTTAGTCATGTCCCCATGTTATCTATTTATTTAGATGTAACTAGTCTTACTCATTATTGCCATCTGCAGATTAGTAAGGTACCATTTGTTTATCTTAGCTAAGTACTCTCAGTGCAGTCTCAACCTAGTAGCTCTGAGAAGACAGACATTCTTAGCAAAAACAGAGGGGAGTGACCCAGATCGAAATCTGGGGGCATGTCAAAACTGCCACACTCATGTTTCGGTGACTGTATTCTTAAAATGAAAAATTCATACCAGATTCAAGAAGTTCAGAAATAAATTTTATTTCTCTATTGAAGAAGATGCAAAGTCTCATTGCAAAGAATCCGGATGCACTGAGATGAGGGGCCTGATCCTATTTTGCAAAAATATAGTACATCTTGAATGTGAAGCACAGCTTGCAATGTCCCCTCTTTCTGTGACAGAGACTCATGTGCAAATCTATGTCTAAATGCATCTTGTCAGTCATCATGTGCTTTATAGGAGTAGTGTGCTCTCAAATTTTTCTTTCATCATTCTACAGTATTCATCACACTTTCCCATCCTTGGTCTTTCTTGCTAGTCATACAAACTAGGTGTGGTGGTCAATTCTTTATTACTATAACAAATACATTACTGTGAATGCTACTGTTATGTAAATGTTAAACTGTAACAAATGTCATAACAAACTTATGAAAAGTATTATATCCACTCAAAATTTCAAAGTCTCTTCTCAGTGATGATCACTTTGTTTCATTGTTGTTTTCATCAAATATATTTTATTAATTCTTTGAATTCAGCACATGAATAAAATATATTTCCAACATTTTCACCTCCCACTTCTCCTTTATAGATCCATTTCCCTCACCTCCAACTTCTTTACGACTTCATGTCTTCTTTTTTTCATAATTTACTGAGTCCAATTTGTGCTGCCCATATACTGAATTGTGGGGGGCTTTGCATTGGATGGGACATGGTCCACACACTAGGAACCACACCCTTAAAGAAAACTGACTCTTCCTCTTAGAGAAGGCATCAATTTCACTTGCTCCCCACCTAGGGATAGGAATCATGAATCCACCCACCTTTCATTCTAGAGTATTGATTAGCTTGATCTTATGCAGGTTGTATATAGTCAACCCCAGCTGGAGTGTGTCCATGAATACAGTTGTCCTACCATGTCCAGAATACCCTGTTTAGTTGTTTCTTCTCAATCTCTGGATCTTGCAATCTCCCTCTCTTCTATGATGGGCCCTGACATTTTAAGGAAGAAAGTATACTGTGACCAGCTGTAAGTTTTTCCATTAAACAAAATCCACTACACAAAGAAACTTCTCTGATTTGTTTTGGTTGGTAGAAGTGCAAATCTGTATAGTATCTGTGGAAATACCCTGTGACCCAGTCATAACACTCTTGGGAATGTCCCACAAGTCTCTATGTCCCTGCTATAAAGATAGATGTTCATCCATGTTCACTGACATTCTAGTCATAGTAGCTAGAACATGAAAGCAGACTAAATGTGCATCAAGTGATGGTTGGATAATGATAACTCAAACAAGTTAAGGGATATGATACTGTGGAATATTACTTGAAGATGTATTATTTGTGTGTGCTGTGAACTATATTTTTATTGATGCAACGATGTGTTGCACTCTTCTATGTTACATTTGTTTAACTCTGTAAACTGTGTTACTTTGCCTGCCCCAGACATCTTATTGGTCTAATAAAGAGCTGAACAGCCAATAGTAAGGCAGGAGAGGAATAAGCAGTGCTGCCTGGCAGAAAGAATAAATGGGAGAGAAGAAGGACAAGCAAGAAAAGGAGAAGTAGAGAGGATGCCAGTAGCCAACTAACCAAGCACACAGCCAGCATGGAGTAAGAAGGAAAGAAAAAGATATACTAGAGATAGGAAAAAGCCCAAAAGCAAAAGGTAGATGGGATAATTTGTTAAAGCAAAGCTGGCTTGAAACAAGCCAAGGTAAGGCAAGGCATTCATAAGTAAGAATAGGTCTCCATGTATTTATTTGGGAGATGGGTGGTGGGCTCCCCAAACAGCAAAGAATAAAAAATAAACAACTACAATATGATATATTCCAGTTGAATCAATAATTCATGCAAAGGAATACAAGACAATGAAGGAGACTCATTACACACTGAGGACTCTAGAATTCCTTAGCAGTAAATGCAGTGGATTTTGAATGGGAACAGTACAAGGACCAACCAGCAAAGAATAAAAAAATAAACAACTACAATATGATATATTCCAGTTGAATCAATAATTCATGCAAAGGAATACAAGACAATGAAGGAGACTCATTACACACTGAGGACTCTAGAATTCCTTAGCAGTAAATGCAGTGGATTTTGAATGGGAACAGTACAAGGACCAAGTAGGGCAGCTTCTAGTCATGCATGAGTGTAAGGCACACCAAATCTATACTTCTGTAAAACTGCTTCTGCAACCACATCACTGGCAACAAGAAGATCCATTAGTCTTAAAGTGTCCTTTGCTTTTTCATGCTTCCTAATGATTCAAATGTTATCAGAATTTGGTGACAAATAAATGTAAGTTTACCTTTATTCAGAGCTTTGTTGGGCATTGGTAGTTTATTAATGTGGTCCTTTAGAAGTTTGTCTTGCTGAAGAGTGATCTGAATAAGAGGTCACTGAGGTCTATGATAGAGAATATCCAGAAAGGCTCCAAGTCTACCGTGCAGGTGGGTTCTACCATCAATTTAATTCCACAGAGAGGCCAGCTGTGATGAACATTGTAGTGTCTGCCTTGGTTGTACCACCTCTGTGCTTACCGTTAGTCATTCATCAATGCTTTGGAAAAGCAGAAATCAAGGGCAGGCTCTTTCCTATTGATACAGAGCAGATGAACCTGACAGTCTCCAAATTAGACCACAAGCCCTGCTTTAAAACATGGAGAGAAAAATACAGTAGGAGAAGAGCCATCTATGGCAATGAGGAAGTAAAGGAGACTTGAAAACAGCTATGCTGATAACTCGGGAAAATTTCGCTTTCACTAATCACTACAGCTTCATATTACCCACCTGTCATGTCTGTCTGTCTCTCTCACTCCCCCACCCTCTCTCTCTCCTCAAACTCCCTGTCTTGAAAAAGTCAAGAGATGAAAGGAAGAGGCAGAGATGCAGCTCATAGCTTGTTCTTACCCTGTCTGAGATCTCTCATTCCAGCAGTAATCACTGATTGTCATTTCTAGACTTTATCCAGGCATAATAAAAGCCCTGGGAGGAGATTTTTCCTCCTCTTCATTCCCTACACGATGTCAGAAAGTCACACTCAGCTCTTCCCATGACAGTCCTGTCAAAGCCCTGTCTTGTACCCACCTTCATGCCCAGGGGCTATACCTGTCATTCCTTTCATTGATTTTATCATGTCCTCCCTTCAGGGAGAAGGCCTTGTAGATCTATTCTTACTTCATTTATATTAATGTAGTGTCTATTCTAATTCACAGGGGGAAAAATCATGTAGACTTCTTGGTCAGACAAAACAGACTTCCCATTTTTCATGGGTCCAATTCAAACTAAACATGAACCAAATAAAAGCAGCTAACAGGACTTGATTAGGATGCAACTGGGTCTTCTTCCAGCTGAGGGTTTCCTTTCAGTCCTCACAGTCAGGCTGCCAAGGTTTTCTAATAAGCCCTTCTAAGCTGATTTCTTGTGTTATCTGCTGGGACATAAAGTATCGGGAGGCACACAATGCTTAAATATCAGGGAGAAAAGATGGCAATTATAAAACACTTGCTAAGCAAGACATGCTCTCATTTTATTTTGAACTAAGGAAAAAACAAAAGGGTCCCAGAGGGATTTTATGGTTTTTGTGGCCTCGCACTTTCCTATTCTGCCCCATCCCTCCTTCTCTGCCTCCCTCCTTCTGCCCTTCCTTCTCTTTCCTTTTGTTCTCTTTTGACATTTCTCTGTGAAAAAGAAACTTACTGCAACCAATGTTTATCTGTCAGTGTGAATGTATCCATGGCCACTTAGCATTATACACTTCTGCCCTTGAAGATGCCCTTCAAGCACAGACATCTTTTGCAAAGCCTGACTCTTAATTTGTAGCCAGAAAGCAGTCAAGTCCCAGTATCTTTTGCAAAGCCTGGCTCTTAATTTGTAGCTGAATGCAGATGAACAGCTTACCCTTGAGAGCCACTTCTTAATTTAGGACTTGAGTCAGAGCCTCCAAGAGACATCACATGATTCTACAGTATACAATCTCATTCTTGGCATCAGGCCAACAAGACCTACTCTTAAAAAATAATGAGAAATCATAATTCTTTTAAAATCTCATAAAAGTGAAAAAGAAAAGGCCTCAATCCTTTAAAATTTTTGCTACATTTACAGGCACCAGTGGCTTCAATTATGACAGTGGGCAAGAAACTTAAAAGTATTTATATAAACATTTCAATAATTAAATCATGGGTTTTTTTCATGTTGCCTGACACTTGCTGGCACCTACAATACACTGTCTCCTCCAAGAGCCAAGGAAATCAAGCTAATGATCTCCCACTGCTGATCCACAGGAGGGTTTGTGATTTCACTGTAATATATTGTAAGAAATAAACTGTATATTTGCCAACACTGAGCAAACAGTTTGAAATGATATACTGAAACAAAAGGAGTGAAATTAGAGAGAAATGCATGACTGGCTATATCACCTTAAATTGAGGCCATGAATACTGTGGAAAATGAACTAAAAGTAGGTTTGTGACAAAATTATTTCATTTTTTTGGGAGATTTAAAATACAATAATGAGGAAGCTCTTAAAAACCAAATTCTATTTTGGCTTTCATCAACTGTGTTCAATTAAATAAAATACTCTCCATCTACTATTGAGAGCCCTTCCTGCTGAATAGCTTTCCTCCACAAGGATACTGCACCAACTGGAAAAGTCCCTCATGAGGAACAATAGAAAGAAATAGGGATGCTCAGTGTGTGTGAGTGAATTTAGTAAGAAATTAAAGGGCCAGTGTCCTTTGGTCCTGGGTGGCTCAGCTGTCCCAATGTGATATTGAAAATTCATAGAATTAAAATATCAGGTGAGGAATAAAACAGCAGAGACAATAGAATAGATGAACTTGATCTTGCCAGGAAGAGTGAAAGCAAGCAAGCAAGCAAGCAAAACAAAAAGCTCCCTTTTTGTCATTTTCCTGGGCTGCCACCAAAAGATGACACCTACTTCAAATGATCCGATCAAGAAAATACCTGTAAGAAAGCCCAGTGGTTTTCCTTTTAGTTAGTTCTAGAACCAGTCAAGCTGATAGCCAAGATTATCCATCACAGGGACAGGGGACCCATTACCTTCCTTTCACTCTCTTTTGCTCCCGAACTGAGAGATTAATATTTTTTATCTGCCATGTACTTCCCACCTTGTTGTGCCATAGGCTACAATCATCATGAGTACCTGGTTAGGAAATGAGTCAAAAGGAAGCTTTTTTTGTTTTGTTTTTTTTAAACTTATTATCTTTGATGTTTGCTGGTGAAAGGATAACACACAAACAGGCTCAACTCAATTTAAAATACAATTTCCAATTGTCCTCATATGATCTTGGTTGGTTTAATAAAACACTTTGACCGTATGCAACTTAGAGAAGGAAAGAGTTTATTTGGCTTATATTTCCAAGCTGCAATCCACCATTGGGAGAAGTCGGGACAAGAATTCAAGCAGCAGACAGTGGGCTGGACTCTCCTACATCAACTGTCTATAGAGATAATATCCTACAGACATGCTCATAGGCCATTTTCCTTTTCAAACTTGATCTGAATTTCATTCATTTTTAAATACATTTATTTGTTTGTTTATTTTACATGCTGCCCACAGTTTCCATCCCCTCTTGTCTTCCCACACCCTCCTTCCTGCACACTTCTGTTCCTATTCCTCAATCCACCCACTCTCCATTTCTCCTTAGGAAATGGCAGGTTTCCCATGAGTATCAACAAAACACGACATATCATGTTGAAGCAAGACAAAGTACCTCCCCATGCATTAAGGCTGGGCAAGGAGACCCAGTAAAAGGAATAGGGTCCCCCAAACCAGTGAAAGAGTCAGAGATAGGTAGCCCCTGTTCCCACTGTTAGGAGTCCCACAAAAGAACCAAATTTTACACAATTTTAATGTATGTGCAGAGGAACTAGATCAGTCTCACTTAGGCTCCCTGGTTGACAGTTCAGTCTCTGTGAGCCCCTCTGAGCCCAGGTTAGTAGATTCTGTGAGTTTTCTTGCGGTGTCCTTGACCCCTCTGGCTCCTACAACCCTTTCTTCCCCTCTTCTCCAGGATTCCCCAAAACTCTGCCTAATGTTTGGCTGTGGGTCTGCATCTGTTTTCCTCAGCTGATGGATGAAGTCTTATTATAAACAGTTTTCCTGCCAGCCTGGTTGGAGCCTTGTCAATCCCAAATAACACACAGAGACACTGTATTAAATATAAAGCTGTTGGCCTGTTACGAATGTTTCTTATTGGCTAGGTCTGTCTTAAATATTAACCCATTTCTATTAATCTAAGTGTTTCCACGTGGTTTTATCTTACAGGAGAGAGGATCTGGACTTCTTCTCTCAAGTGTCTACATCTTGAATCTCCTCCATTACATCTGCCAGAATTCTCCTTGTCCCACCTATCTTGCTTTCCTACTGGCCATCAGGGCTTTATTCATTAGCCAATAAGAGAAACATATTTACAGAATGACATCTCCCATCAAAGGCTCATAGACCAGTTTGATAGAGGAAATACTTGAGGTATTCTTGCTTCTTTCCAGACAAGAAAAACAAACAGAACCCCAGTTTATTTTCCATACATGTCATTGTACCATCTCTGAAGTGTTGGTTTATGTTTTTGATGATAAAGGAGCTAATACAAGAAAGGATGTTGTGTCTGGTGAGGAATTATCCATTAAATGATCTCTGCATTTGTCCAGTCTATGGAAAGCTGAGTCAATACCTTTGTAAGAATGAACTAACATGAACAGATGGCACTTGTTTACAAATGTGGCCAAGAATTGAAAATTAGCATGTGGTTCAACCCTCAGTCCCAATCAAACCTCTATGACATATGTCTGAAAGGTGTATTGAAGTTGATTTTGTTCCATGCTTGTTAGCTAAATATTTTTTCATGTTCTTTTAAAAGGCAATTTTTTTTCTACTCATTCAATTCTTTGCTTTAAGTTTCTGAAATGAAGACATGATCCTTAATCATGACACTCTTTCAGACATGCTATGACATCCAAGCCATTATTATGAGGTTACCCCAAATTCCAATGATACCATTATGTCAACACCACAACCTTTCCATGTACCCAAGTAAGTCTTGGAAATGATCTGAGATTTTAGGGGTACAGCAGCATGTCATCAAATGTCCCTTTTGGGGAATAGTGAAAAATGAAATGTGGTTTTCAAACAAAAAATTCAACCCTGGGTTATCTAAAATTGTAATATCTCACTTTGATGCTGAAATAAAAATTAAAAAAAATATTTGAAGCAGGATCAGGTTGCTGGAACTGAGCCATAAATGAATGTGAGAAAGGCTAAAATTCTTAATAACATCTACTTGAAGATAAGAGGTTGTAAGAAGCTTGCAGAGAATATGTTACTGAGGCATGGGCGAGTGGCTGTATACAGGTGCCTATGCCTTTGAATTCATGTGTAAGCTACAGGCCAATTTTGGGTATGATTCCTTAGGAGCTGCCACTCTTACTTCTTGACACAGGGTATTTTACTGAAATCTGGTGCTTACTAATTCTGCTAAGCCAGTCATAAAATTCCAGAAACCACCCTCTCTGTGTCTGACTGGCACTGGGATTGTATATGTCACCATTCTCAGTTCATGTCTACATGCTTGGTTAGCAAACTTTTTAATGGCTGAACATTGCCTCAGGCCTATGCCATCTACTCGTAAATAAGTATAAGTAACTCTCTCTCTCTCTCTCCCCTCTTTCTCTCACCCTTTCTTTCTCTCCTTCCATCCACCACTTTCCAGTGTCAACCACAGGCAATAGTCTAGAATTTTCCATGGATAATTTATATAGAAATACATCAGAATCCAACCTGCTTGTGTTTTGGAACTACTAGCTTTAGTGCTCTTAGAGAAAATAATAAGATAATCATTTCCATATGTATTACTCCCATTTTTATAACTAAAACTGAATCAAAACTAAAGAACACTATTTCTGAAAAACAGGTTTTGCTCTCATTAGGCCCAAAGTATTGTTTTTCCATTAGCAAACAACAGAACTAGGTGGCAATGCCATGTGCCTAGCTCTTGGGGTCATTTGCTGTCGAAGTCTACTAGCCTCTTCTCATACCCCAGCTTTTTACCTGAGATGAGCAGCAGTGGGAGCATTGCTCAAGGGCTCTATTCTCCTTGTCAGCTGAAACAATGGAACAACCTCAGACACATTGACTTCCTAGAATGAAGATCATGGGAGGAGTCCTCTGAGGGAACAACTCAGGGAAAGATTGCATTAGTTATTAGGAAGCAGAAGGAGCTATCAAATTAGTTTCCAAAAGAAACCAACACTTATATAGGCTCATAGATTGCTTGAATTCTAGACTAGCAGCAGAACTTATAATTTTCTGCCAGCTATCTACAGGAGAGACTAACACAGATGATTATAAATGATTTGAAATATATTACCACCTATATGGAATATAGACTTAGAATATGTCAGAACACAGCCAATAGCACCAATGATTCTAGAATTTAAATAGATATTAAGTAACAAGAAAGTTATTAGTATTCTACCAAGGTGAAGACACTGTTACATACCCCAGCTCAAGAGTCATTTGCTGTTCTATCAGATGAAGACATATTACGTAGCTGGAAATCTTACAGCATTCTGCTTTTCTATTATCTATACAGATGATAATATGAAATATTATCTGTTATGTTCTACATACTTTGTCACATAAGATTGTGCAATATTTATTTCAGCTTATCTTTGATTTCATTTCTCCACAAGAAAGATAAATCCCAAATTGATAGAAATATGGATTCTAAAAGTGCTTTCTTTCACCAAAATTCACATTTAATATTTCCTCAGATGTAAATACTTGTAATAATTTTAGCAAGAATTACTTTTTTGTGTGTGGGTCATAGAGCTGGCTCAGCAAATAAAGGTGTGTGTGTGTGTGTGTGTGTGTGTGTGTGTGAGTGTGTGTGCGTGCGTGCATGATCAAAGTCATACCTTTATTTAACTCTCTTTAAATATATTCACCTTCAAAACAATAGAGAATCTAACAAGGGAGACAATTTCTCATAAAATCACTTGGGAAAGCATATGATGAGAACAAAAATTAGGGCTTAGGGCCTCTTAATCTATGAAACATTGTGTCAGAGGTTGGGAGTACTGTAGAAAGACAACAGAGAAGTTGCACCTGTGAATTCCTGCAGTTGTGGTTGCTTGCAAAAGATTTGCACTGACAAAGTCAGGGAAAAACAAAACAAAAAACAAAAACAACAAAAAACCCAGCATGAATGGAGAAGGTTCTTCTGAGGCCCCACCGACATCTGAGGGTTTTTGGCAGTTGATTGCTTCTGAGGGAGAGAATAAGTGTTCTTTGTTGGGGACATGGCTCCTAGTAGGTTTCCTATACTCCATTGGATGGTCCCACACTCACACACATATGGGCAGAACTAACTGGACTCAGTGGGAAAGAACAATGAAGAGAGGAGAGGGGAAGGAGAAGAGAAGGAGGGAGATGTGTTGGGGATGTCTGAAAAAGAATAGTAAGAGGGTGGATAAGATCAAAATAAACCATATACATGTGTGAAATTCTCAGAGAAAACAAAAATATTATATCAAAAACTGTGAGTTCATTATTTTTTTTCAGACATGAAACTGAGGAGCTGGTATGATAAAACACAGAAGCACAATCCACACAGGAGATTAAAAGCATGGCACACTTGATTTGTTCAGCATTTTTCATCCTGCAGAGATTCCTCTGCTTAAGCACTTGAGGAAGCTTGGTAACTGGTGACTGTAGGCTGAGTTGGATATAACACACAAAGGTACATCTGCATGCAGGAAGCATATACTGCAGCTAGAGAGATGCTCAACAGACAAAAGTATAAAGAGCTGGCAAACCCTTGACAAGTTTAAAAGCACAGCCCAGGATGTAACAATTATGGTACTTCAGGTGGAACTAAAGTGTCAACGTTCTATCGTTCTATAAAGTGACTTCTATCACAAATTATTTAGCTAATGCTTCTTTGACACTAAAAAAGGTTACTGTTTATTCCCTTAGTTCAAGTCTCAGCATTTGGAGGAAAATGTTTCTTTAATCTGATCATTAGCCTTAAAATATATTAGTGATATAATTATGATCAAAATGAGGTACTACTTCTCAAATCCAAGAAAATATGATACATTATGCTAACAACAAGAAGGAATACTAGTTAAAGCTGTAACTGATGTTCTTCAAAATCTTTAGTAGACTACAAAAATATTAAGTCAGTACTTCACTATTAGATGAGAATATCAAGAAAATCTATGACTATCCACTGCACTGAAAATGAATGCATCACGTATTACAGTAATGATAGTAATTTCTATTGAAACTTGTTTTTTGCACTGTTTATGGGAAGTTTCCCCTGGAATGTCAATCTGGAGGAAAAGAAAATCAACTGGTCTATGACAGCGAAGAAAATTAGACAAATACAAATTTAGGGATTGTTTGGCATATATGTTACCATTTTCTTTGTGTTCTCAACGAGATAAGGAAGCTCCATAGTTCTGATTAATATATTTTCCTACAACTACAAAGTCTACTTCCAGATTCTAGGACAGCAATTCTGAATTCACGTGCCATGATCCTTTTGGAGGTCAAATATCAGATGTCCTGTATATTAAACATTTACATTGTTTTGTATAGCAGCACAAAATGCAGTTATGAAATAGCAACAAAGTAATTTTATGGTTGAGGGTCACCACAACCTGAGGAACTGTATTAAAGGGTCACAGAATTAGGAAGGTTGAGAACCACTATTCTATGGACTCTGTCTCTTCCTGTTAGTAATGTTGATCATTTACTGTCCCTTGTCATAGAAACTCAGAACCCAATAAAGTTCTGTAAACTGTTGAATATAAAACAATTATCTAGAATGTGTTTTTTCAAATGTGAACTATGCAGTTGAAGACAACAAGTATTGGTTAGTTAAACACAAAATGATCTTTGAGATTTCCCATTGTAAACTCAGATCCTACAAGCCATTCTAAAACTTTTATAGAATTTTTTTCTGATTTTTGGTATAAAAGCAAAATAACATAAGGATTTAACATAAAGAGTACAGGGCCAGTCTAGAATACTAAAGGCTCTGGGTTTGGTACCCAGTATCACCTACCCTAGATGAGGTGATGGAATCCCAGATGCCTGGTAGGTAGAACCTAGAGGATCAGGACCTTGAGCCCATGCTAGGCTTCAGCCAACTAGAGGCCCACTTGCACAATTGTCTTAATAGACAAAAGGTTAAGTCTAAGCAAAACACAAATGAGAAAAGTTCTAAGAAACAGAAAAACTATGTGACACTGCAAACAATTTACTAATAAATACTTGTTAAAATTTCCATTATTATAAGTTAAATACCCTCATCTCATGTTCAAAAAAATAATACCAAAGGGTTGGGTTTTCTGTTTATTTTTGGTTTGTTTTAGTTTAGGTGGTTCTCTCTCTCCCCCCCCTTCTCTCTCTCCCTCCCTCCCTCTCTCTCTCTCTCTCTCTCTCTCTCTGTGTATGTATGTGTGTGTGAGACAGAGAGACAGAGAGAGAGCACATGTGTGTACTTTCTTTGGGGACGTTGGTTGGTTGATTGATTTCTACAACGATTGAAAACTAGAAGAACATTTTGTGGCTTAGCATCTAAATTTTCTCTTTGAATGATAAATTCTAGATTACTATCATCTGCATTGAGTAATTTCACCACCTTGATATTAGTTAAGGAATTAAATTCAAATAAATGCCTATAAAATAGTTCTGCAAAACTGAAATGGCATTTGGCCTCTCCCAGCTTAGCACACTATTACCACAAGCAGATCACTTAGCTGTGTTACAGTAAGTTATCTCCTGGCTCTGAGGATGAAGTCTGAACTCAAGGTACTGTATACTGTGTCCAGTTCCCTGTGAAAGATATTCTCCCCTTATTCCCCAACTCCTGGAATTTGCTGGGCCCTCTGCACCCTCCTGATGTGTGCAGGTTTCTCTATGTCGTTATCTTCTATATAATCTTCTCTCTGTGCATGCATCTCCCAGATTTCTCCTTTTTGTAATGGCACCAGCTGTATTAGATAAGGGTTGTCTACCCCAGTATGACATTATGCTATTTTTATTAACGATATTTGAAAAGACTAAATGGGATCACATTCTAACACTGGGGGACAAATCTTCAACTCATGAATTTAAAGGAAAAACAAACATCCCAAACTACTTCTTAATGGAGAGGAGGGAAGTAGAAAAGTTGATGCTATAACACAATAATGGTAGGTTTTCAAGATAACTATGCCTTTACTCCAGTAATCTAAACATGTTTGATTGTAAAAAAAATAAAATTTATGGGTCTATCTGCAACTTGGGATTTAATATTGATTGGTGGAGTTCATTAACAGTTCAAATGATTAGTAAGATGCTTACTGTGATAAATGAAATCATTCTCCAATATCCCTAAGTTTACTCCACCTCTATTCTTGTTCTCTTCTTCTATTTGTGAAATTAATTTTTTTTCACTAGTTGTATGGTTTCTAAAACAAGAGACATTTAGAATGGACTCAGTATGCAAAGCTAAGTCTATGTAATGACTAGAAATATAGATTGTATTTTCGTGCATTGTATGAATAAAGTATGCAATATGATGGTTTGTAATTTGTTGTAATATGGTGATCTGCATTTTTGATAAAAAACAATTTAAATTAAATTATGTTTCTTCACTTGCATATGAGCCTAATTATACACATAGCATTATAAACATATACTACTGCTCTAATGAAAACAGAGCACTATAAGAATATCTCCTAGTCAGTTATGTCTCAAAGACTGTTTTTTTACTTCCTTTCATGGCTAAAGTGATGGTTAAATATTTGTAAGAGAAGGAATTAAAATGCCCAGATTTTCATTATTTGCATTTGGTTCCACTATGAGCAGATGCTGCTTCAACACTACAATAGCAACAATGAGAATGAAATCTACTCAACAAATGATTCCTGCTGAAAAATTCACTGTGCTACACGGTACAGACAAAAATGGACAGAACCCTTCTCAACTTGCAAATGTTAGCCAAATTGGGGAGATAGAACTATTTAACTCTGAACATTCTCCCTGGATATGGATTTCCCTGAAGTCATTTCATGACCTAAATTATCTTTCTATTCAGTTCTATGACAAGGAAGCCTAGAACTGGGGATGCTGCCTCACTGGCTCCTTTTTTCAGTTTTCATCCCATGTGCCCTTACTTCTTGGCACTCTTTATCTTCTAACTCTATCTGACAGACTTGCCTGCCATGGAAACCCTGTCCCAGCCAGTACCTCAAATGTTTATTTGTGGCTCCTTGACTTTGTGTGACTGGGGCTGTTAACTTTTTATTGGATTTATTATTATTATTATTATTATTTCTTATTTTACATATCTATCCCAGTTCCCTCTCCCTCCTTTCTTCCCTCCCATGTTCCCCTACAACCCTCTCATCACACCCACCCCCCACTCCACAGGGAGGGTGATGCCTTCCAGAAGGGGTCAACAGAATCTGTCAAGTCATTTGGGCCTTCCCTCCTGCCTCTAGGTTGAGGGAGTATCCCTCCTTGGAGAATGTGCTCCCAAAGTCCTTTTGTGCACCAGGGATACATCCTGATTCCACTGTAGAGGTCCCTTAGACTGCCCAGGCCATCTAACTGAGACCCATGTTCAGGGTGTCTGTGTAACAAGTAAGGTTTTTCAGCCTGCCGCCACGCCAGCCCCAAATAACACACAGAGACTCTGTATTTGATATTATGCTGTTGGCCAGGTACTAGTTTCTTATCGGCTAGCTCTATCTTAAGTATTAACCCATTTCTGCTGATCTATGTATTTCTCTTACCGGGGAGCTGGCCGGCAGTCTGCTTTCTCCAGACTCTCCATCTTGACCCTCCTTACTACTTCCTCTTTCCTCCTTGTCTCCTAGTCCCTCCTACCTTCCTTTCCTATTGGCCAACAGTGCTTTATTCATTAACCAATATGAGAAACATATATACATAATGGCATCTCCCATCATGTCTGAGTGGATATAATGCTGGTTTCCCAGCTATCAGTCTCGGGGTGGGGGGGAGGCATTAGCTCCACCTTGTTCAGGTCAGCTGTCTCTGTGGGTTTCTCTACCCTGCTCTTGTCCTCATTTTCTTATCACTCCTCCCTCTGTGCATCTAGATTCCAATTCGGCTCAGTGTTTATCTGTGGGTGTCTCATTATCAGGGAAGGGCACTTAAGGTAGCCTTTCCACTGTTCCTCAGATTGTTAGTTGGGGTTATCCTTGTAGGTCTCTGGAAATTTCTCTAGAGTCAGTTTTCTCTTCAAACCTATAATGACTCCCTCCTTTATGGTACCTCTTTTTTTTCTCTCTCTCTCTTGTCTATTCCTCCCCCTGACTCAATCTTCCTAGTCCCACATGCTCTCCCTCTCTTTCTCCTGGCTCCCTCTCCACTCACTGCCCCCCATTCCCAGTATGCTCAATTTTGTGTATGTGTACATCTGATCCCTTAAGGTTTCCAATTCTAAAACCCTTTGGCTTTAAAAATGTGTCTTGTACTTGTCTCTGCTGTTAAATTCAGTCAGTCCTTCGAAATGTCCATTCCTGGTTTACTTTCTTTTCTCCTTCCAGCATATCCCTTTGTCTTTCCAGTGTCAAAGATCTCCTAAACCTATGCCTGAGATCCAAACCCAGCTAGCATCACTACCATCTTTCTCTCCCTTTAGCATCATGCCTAGCTAAAACCAAGGGGTTTCTTCAACCCCTTGGAACTCCTATATAAAGTTTAACTCTCTTTTCACAGCACATGCTAGGACTGTCCCCCACTTCCCACTAATTCTGCACCTGCAAAACAGGACAGTGTGTTGGTGAAAGGCAGGATCTTGTTTTCTGCCCTTAAAGCTCAAGGTAGCCACAAAACTGCCTGAAGATGCCTTGGTCAACATTTCTTACTTACTCTCACTCTCCTCCATGCCACTCCCCATCATTTCAAACTCCCAACACGAACTCCGCCTTTACGGTACCTCGCTAAGAATCTGTTTCTGCTTCTAAAACAGAAGAAAAGCTATTAGTATAGAATTTCTAGAGTTACTTTTTAAATCACTAGTGTAGTAACTTTTGTAGCCACAGAGCACCAACTGCCTGTGTGTTTAACTGAAGCAAACCCCTCCCTCCATCATTGCTGAGGTCCCTACCACCAGCAATTCTCAATATCTCTAGTTTTTCTGAGGTTTCTCTTCCAGCCACATGTTTGTGCATGGTTCTTTCTGTTGTTGTAAGAGAAGTGGAAATTCTTACTTTGGCCCCAGCTTGTCTACCAACTCCTAATTGTCTCCCTAATTTTTCACCTTCAGTTAAAAATGACTTTAGCTTTTTCAATAGTTTGAAGTCATCTGTGAGATGTTCAAAAGCCCATGGAGAGTACATGCTTAAAAATAAATGAAATAGAGATAGTGATACTGATCCCTGAAATACTAAAATACCTTCATTGAGGTAAAGATGGATGAAAACCATGAGTGGTTTTCTTATGGGCTTTTCAAGGATAATATTATATGTACTAATGCTTTCTCATATATCAAAGGGTACCTGGGAAATTGATGAATATGATCAAAATAAACTGCATGAAATTCTCAAAGAGTTTAACAAGAAATTACTTCAAAGCTGGGTGGGAAAGGATGAAATTGTTGAGTGAGAAGGGGAGGAATGGAGGGTGGTGATTATGTTATAAATATGTATGAAATTTTCAAAGAATCACTTTTTTCAAATAAAAATAAATAGGTATATCTATTTATTATTGTCTAACACAGTGGTATTCCTCATTTGGGCTCTTAGTATCCTCTCAGATTGAAAGATCTGTTTTAGGGACACATGTTTATAGTGTTACACTAAAAGTTAGCAATTGACATCATTGAAATCCCTGAGTCCTGTAATAGACTACAGTTTTTATTCTATTTCTCATTTTAACTGTTTTCTAGATTTGTACTTAGACAAAGCAAACTGTTTTTAGGAAAGAGAAATTCCAGGACCCTTTTTACCCTTAGGTTGTATACTTTTAAGTCAAGATGCTAAAGGGTTAGCCCTCAACTAATGTCTGTTGGAAATAGGAGCAAACACCCACACATAAGCACTGAGTTTATGCAGATGGAGAGGACAAGGCCAGGCCGCAGAAACACATAGAGACAGCTTACCTGAACAAGGAGGAGCTAAAGGGCCACCAGACTGAAAGCTGGGAAGCCAGCATGGGACTGACTCAGGCCCCCCTGAATATGGGTCTCAGCCAGAAGGACTGAGCAGTCTAAGGGACCTCAGACAATGGAGCCAGCATGTATCCTTGGTGCACAAAAGTCCTTGCGAACATATCCCCCATGGAAGGATAACTGCCTTAATCTAGAGTCAGGAGAGAAGCCCTAGTTCCTACTTCACATGACCTGTCAGACCTACATGACCCCAACTGGATGGCATTCCCCTACATATGGAATTGGGGTGGGGAGAATGGGAGGGGAGGGTGGTTAGAGTGCATGTGAGAGGGCAGAGAGGGTAAAAGGGAGGGGAGGAGGGAGGGAAGAAGAGATGGAGGGAGGGAGGGAGAGGGAACTGGGATCAACATGTAAAATAATAAATTAAATTTTAAAAAAAAAAATGCTTTGACTCCAAAATTTAAGTTCAAGGACAAGTTACTGGGGGAAAGGATTTCTATTTTTGTTTCCACAGAAAATGAAAAGCTGTGGATTCCTTCCAGACTAATGTGGTTTGATCAAGCCAGACCACCTGAAACAGAGTACCAGGTGATCCTACATTCCAAACAGCTGGACCAAGCAGCCTTACAGACTACAGCCAGGATTTCTGAATCTTCTTAGAATCCCCCATGACAGCGCCCCTTACCAGCAGGAAGTAGTTTGGAAAGAACGATGCCCAATTTCCCACATATTGTCTATAAATGTTTGTTTTCATTTAAATGGACTTGGTTATAATATATATATGGTAAAAGGCTACGTGCAGGTGAGCTGCTTTGTCCTGGTTGGGTGTCTGTCCAGTTGAGCACTGCTCACATCTCATCTTTACAAAATTTCATCTTAATGTAGTAGTTTGGGAAGAGATGTCTGTTGTAATTTTTTAAAAGCAGCATGAGAGAGAAAGATGCTATGAGATAGATTTTAAGCTAAGGATTTTTTTGGGGGGTGGGAGGAATCATGAAAAGGAGAAAGGAGAGGGCAAAGACCAGTCTTCAGAGACAGAAGCAATGGATGAGAGAGGCAGAGAGAGACAGACAGGCAGACAGACAGGCAGAGGCAGAAAAAGAAGGGAAGGAAGGAAGGCAAAGAAAGAAAGAAAGGAAGGAAGGAAGGAAGGAAGGAAGGAAGGAGGGAAGGAAGGAAGAAAGAAAGAGATAGGAGATAAATAGGGCCCTCTTAAAATGGAACATAGTGAACAGGCACAGGTGGTGCTTTTAGTGGTTACAGCTAAGGGTTATAACCTGTCAGAACTCCAAGGGCAGGCCAATACAAACGTCTAAATACAAACAATGTCATTTTAAAATAGTTAATAAGATGAGGTTCCAGTCATAATATAGCTCTTGGTTTTCTCCCTTTAATGATAAATTTGGTACTGATAACCTCATGGAAAGACAAATTCCCAAAGAAACGAGTTCATATAAACAGGGAACTAAATGCTGGATATAGGGTCTGGAAAGAATATAATCCTTGCTCCTTGTGTTTGAACATAACATACCATATTTATTATTTGTATAGTAAAATATTTCATATATCACTTTGAATTAGATAGTGTTTTGAAAAATATAGTGAAATTTTGGGGTGGCCTGTTCACCATAGAAGTAGTTATAGAAATATAATTGAATATATTACTACAGTATTTTTCATATGCTCATGATCTCAGTTTTTATTTATTTGTTTTATTTTTTATTATAATTTTATCCTTGCTCCCTTTCCTCCATCCAAAGCCTCCCATACACTTCCTTGCTTTCTTTCAAGTTCATGGCCTCTTTTTTCATTAGTTATTGTTACATCATGGTGCTTTAGTTAGAGATTTTATTGCGGTGAAGAGCTACCATGATCATGGCCACTCTTAAAAAGGAAAACATTTCATTGAGGCTGGCTTACAGTTCAGAGTTTTAGTTCATTATTGTCATGGCAGGAAGTATGACAGCATACAGACAGACATTGTGCTGGAGAAGGAACTTAAGAGTTCTACATCTGGATCCTTAGGCAGCAGGAAGATAGAGCATTTGAAACCTCAAAGCCCATTCCCAGTAACACACTTCTTCCATCAAAGCCACACCTACTCCAACAAGGCCACACTTAGTTATAGTGTCCATCCCTTTGAGGGCCATTTTCATTCAAACCATCACACATGCTCATATGCTACATTGCATATATATTTATTCCCAAGTATAATCTGCTTGAGCTATACAATGCTATTTATACGTATGTTTTCAGGCTGACCATTTGGTATTAGATAACCAAGTGGTGTGCTGTACCCTGGGGAACACTATTTCTCCCACTCTCAGTAGCCATTACTTATAGCTCTTGGCATAGGGCTGAGGCCCCCTGGGCTTTCACCCATCCACTTTGTCACATCTACTGCTGTTTTCCTTACTGAACCCATGTTCAGGCAGCCATGCTGGTGAGACTTTACAAGTGTAGCTTCTGACACCATAGCTCATTAAAATTGCCTTTCTCTGCATTGTGTACATGGGAAAGCCAAACGGTTTTGTAGGAAAAAAAAGTTTTATTAGGTAAAAAGCAGTTGCTATGGATTAAAAGCCAGATAGGATGAGGTCTGCAATCCCAGTGCTACTGTGGGGAGATGGGTCATAGAAACAGGAGGATCCCTGGAAACTGGTGAGCCAACTGGCCTTGCATATGCAGTGGAAAAGCAGGTACACACAAGAATACAGAAAGAGGAAGAGAGGGAGGGAGGGAAGAAGGGAGGGAGGGAGAGATCAGACCAAGGCATTGGTGAAATGGGGTGTCACTGAGAAAATTCCAGTGCCAGTGTTGAGTCTAGCTTGGGTGACTACATAGATGAAACCAAGCAAGGATTGACTGTCCATCATACATATAAGTAGATACTATGACATCAAGATTTTGAAAAAAAGTAAAAGCTTTTATTATACATAGAGTGTACAGCCCAAATTAGTCAGCACCAGTGACCTTACAGAGAGAGGTGATGGCAAGAGATAGAAATTTGGGAACACTTTGCACATACTCAGGTCAAGTGCTTCCAGCACAGCATCTAGCATCTTTCTTTTCTACATTGACAAGGGAATGTATTACATTCTCTCAGAATTTTGAGGCTGTCACCAGGTGGAAAAAGCTGGGCTCTTCTGCAATGAATATTTAAAATTGCCCCCAAGGGAACTCTACAGTGACTTTCTGAAATTCAACCTAAGCACCATGCTAAATAAGGATTTTATGCCTGGGTGTGCCCAGGCCCGAGCTGTTTGCAATTACTGTATCCTCTATATTTTAATGAATAAGGAGAACCTGGCTTTTGGAAGCATAAATCCATCTGGGGATGTGTTTCATCTGAATCCCAGGAGAGTCATGCTAACACTGGCATCATCTGAAAAGCAGCTAGATGAGACCAGGTAAGACACTGTGAGGAGAGAAGATAGCCTGGCAGTAGATAGAATCCTACTGTGGAAATCTTAAAGAGGGCTAGAAAGATGGCTCACAAGTTAGAAGTACTTAGGTATTGCCAAAGATCTCTCTTTGTTTCCAGGACCCACAGTGGCTGTAGTGGACTGTATTATTTAGGTTTGTATAAGTTCCGTTATCTTCACATGAGAAAATTGCTTGATGGTGCTTTTTCTGCTTTTTTTTTTTTTCTTTTCAAAACTCGTCCTCATAATGTATTGACACACCAGTGTATACACACTGGTATATCTGAAGGGGTTCAGTGGAATTTCAGGAGTCCTTATATGTGAAATGGTGTTTTGGATTCAGAATGAGATGCGAAGATGCTAACTTTGAACAAAGAGGGCAGGGCTGCAATGTGGCTGATCCCTGGAAGCCACATTGGGCCAAAACATGGATATGTCTGCCTGGAGCCATCAGAGGGAGCAGAACCCTACTGACACCTTATGGAATGTCTCTATGAGGAATTGTGTAGATTGAGTCAATTTAAGGGGAAAGGTCCATCCTAATTATGAGCTGTACCTTTTACCGTTGGCCTCCAGCCCTGGAAGGATGCTTTCTATGGTTCCTGCCAGCAAGTTTGTGACAACTTGTTTTATATCAGCCATGAGAAGCCTGCGTGTAAGAAAATGAGGGCAAAGCTAAGACTCTTCAGGCACGCCGAGTGAGTCATATGTTCTCTTCAGATGGAAATGGAGGGGAGCTGAGATCTGGAAAGAGCTACAGGAAGTCATTATATGAAAAAGGCTGAGCCAGGAGCATCTCCTGCATGTTATCACTGTACATTCCAAGGAAATGGTGTTTATGGAGAAGTTTAAAGGAAAGACCAGCTCTTCACAGTTAGCAGTGGATAGCCAAAATGCTGTCCTCTAACATTTCATGGTGGATGTGTTGCACACCGGTGGAATTTTGGGATGGTTCACCCCTAGTTATGGCATATTGATGTAATATGTTTCAAGCCCACTGCATTCTATATTTCTTTTATCTTAAGATGAATTTCTGGTAAAGACTCCATGACACATAAAACTTTCATTTAATATATGTATTTGTTCTTTGTTGTTATTTTGCTTTTAGTGACAGATCTTTTACTCACAAGCATATCCTTATGGGGACATGATGGGAGAGGTCATTCTGTATGTTTCTCATACTGGTTAATAATAAAGCACTGTTGGCCAATAGGAAAGGAAGATAGGAGGGACTAGGAGACAAGGAGGAAATAGGAAGTAGTTAGGAGGAGTCAAGATGGAGAGTCTGGAGAAAGCAGTATGCCGCCGGCTCCCTGGTAAGAGAAATACATAGATCAGCAGAAATGGGCTAATAATTAAGGCAGAGCTAGCCGATAAGAAACAAGTAACCGGGCCAACAGAATTATATCTAATACAGAGTCTCTGTGTGTTATTTGGGGCTGGTGCGGCAGTGGGACAAGACCAGCTGTGGCAGGCAGAAAAACCGAACTCGTTACAAATGGCGCCCAACGTGGGGCACGAACCCACGACCCTGAGATTAAGAGTCTCATGCTCTACCGACTGAGCTAGCCGGGCAGGTGCCGCCGGGCGGGTGCCGCCGGGTGGGTGCCGCCGGGCGGGTGCCGCCGGGCGGGTGCCGCCGAGAGGCTCTGCGCGAATGCAAAGTCCCGTGCGGAAATGGGCAAAAAATGTTAAGCGGTAAGTGCCTTCTCAGGTCTGCTTTAGCGGCAAAGATCTCCTTTGCAGTAAGGAAGAGGCAAATGTCCCAAAGCTGTGGTGAGTCCACCTGGTTAAACCCTGCCCGTTGGGGAAGGTGGGGGGGGGGGGCGGCTTCTGCCGCCTGGGGGCAAAACCCAGGTAAATTCCGCTTCTGACACCAGATATTGCGGTAAATAAGGGTCAGGATAAACAAATAGGCCGAATAGATGTTTATTCAGGGAGAAATAACTTACAACCTAGACAGATGAACACCAGGAAATTCAACCCGATCCTCTCCTGTCCGAGTCACGCCAGAAAGAGAGCGCCTTCCTGGCCCCCTCCGACCTCCTTCCTCAGGTCACCTCCGCCCATCGCTCCACCCCCCCAATGGGCGTGGTCAGTGCTACAGAAGGACTACCTCGCTACAATTCCCCTTTTAGTCTAAAGAAAAGATTTAGGCTTAATACAAAACTATATACAAAACAGTGAATAACAAGTGTGCTCTAAGAAAAGGAAAATCGAGAACAAAATGACCTACATATCTAGTCCTAGGGTGAGGGCATAATGGAGTTTACAATAGAGTTGTCCTAAGCTGGAAAACGTAAGTCTAGTACCTAATATATCTAACTAGGAAGAGAGAATAATAGTTGTGATAGTTTAATCTTCAACCTCATCAAGACCTGAGAAGGAAAATAACAATACTAGAGTAGACAGGAAATGCGGATGGACAACTTCCAAAACGGGCAGCAGGCAGAAAAACCGTACGCCTTACAAATGGCGCCCACGTGGTTAATAAGAACTTCCACTTAAAATTTAACAAAAGCTTAAAAAAGGGTTTTAGAAACAAAAGAACAGAGACAAGCAAGGTTTCTTGGTAGCAGCATTTTTCTCAGTTGAACTCTGCTTTGCTAGAGACAAACAGACATGCTTTCTGGGTGGCAGCGCAGACCAAGGCGGTGAGCACAGCTTTCCGTACTGGCGGGTAAAAGTACCCGTCACCATCTTTGGTAAACCGCTGCTGACACAGCTATGACTTTCATTATAGCAATGTTGTTGTTTACCAGATAAAAGACTTGTAGCCAGACGAAGATAAAGATTTACAGTAAAGACAGATTCATATTAAGAAAAACCTCTAAAGGTTTACAGTGTGTTTTAAAATATACGTAGACATGAAAAAAAATCGTTTTAAAGAGACAAAGAGGAACTGGGTGTTGTGGCACACACCTTTAATCCCAGCAATTGGGAGACAGAGGCTAGCAGATCTCTTGTGATTTCAAAGTAAACCTGGTATGCAGAGTATATTCCAGGACAGATAAGAGTTACACAGTCAAAAAATGAAAAAATAAAAGTAAAATAAACAGAGTAATAATAATGCCACGTAAAGATGAAAAGCACAGAGAGAATCTGGTTACTGTATGCTATTGTGTTGTCTTTGCATTGTTTGCCTGCTGAGAAAATAACAACAACTGATAAAAGAAATGCTGCTGCATTAATTGAATTTATATATTTTAAAAATGCTTTGACTCCAACATTTAAGTTCAAGGACAAGTTACTGGGGAAAAGGATTTCTATTTTTGTTTCCACAGAAAATGAAAAGCTGTGGATTCCTTGCAGACTAATGTGGTTTGATCAAGCCAGGCCCCCTGAAACAGTCGCTGATGATCCAACATTCAAAACAGCTTGGACAAAGCAGCCTCGAAGACTACAGCCAAGATTTCTGCAACTTCTCAGGATCCCCCATGACAGCGCCCCCTGTCAGCAGGAAGTAGTTTGGAAAGAACGACGCCCAAATTCCCAAATATTGTTTATAAATGTTTGTTTTCATTTAAATGGACTTGGTTATAAATGGTTAAGGATCACAACCAATATGTTTTTAAAGGTAAAAAGGGAATTATGGTATAGATATGCATAGTTTGTTTTGGAATGGATTTTCATTTATTGATACAATTTAAGGTCAATTTTGTCATATGTATATTTCTCCTCTTGTTTGTATAGCTTATTTAGAAATGTAATGTATAATGTAGTACAGATTATAGATAATTACCTATGATAGTCAAAGCTTAGAGTTAAGTTAGTTAGGTTTTCAAGATACACAGAGATGTATTTGAGATAAATAGGCATTCTTCAAACCTTTCAAAGACCTACAGAATATGGCATTTAAAGTGGTTTAGGGTTTTTGTGACAGTGACACATAATTGCTCTTGGCAATACCACCTGCACCAGAAAAGAAGATGGACATTGAAGAAACTCGTTTTGGAGTTTGCTTCCAATATGGCAAGACTAGCCATTTGGACAAGATACTGCTCTTGTCTGGACTGTTTGACTTTATGCTGTATAAACTGGACATGCAGGACCCACAGAAAAGTGACTTCTGATTCAAGATGGACATTGCTACAGAGATCCTGCTTCATGGAAGAGTCTTCGAGACAGTATGCAGGACACGGAGAAAAGTGACTGACAAACTGCCAATACAAGAAGACAGTTTAAAGTTTCCTGCGTTGCTGAAGAGTCTACTAGACACACTATGGCCTATGGGCTGAAGATGGAAGATTACAAAAGAACTTTGGGTGACCAGGCAGTGAGTTGTCTCTGTCATTTCTAGAGCTTATATATTATCCTTCTGTGGTCTTTGAAGGAGTTGAAGACAGGTAGTTATGGTTATAGTTTTCATTAATTAGGATTAAAGATTTGTTACTTAGACTTTAGACACACAAAGATAGAATAGAAGATGAAATATTTTCTTCAAATCTTGCTAAATGTTAATGGACTAAATATTGTTAACTGTGAGTCTTACTTGATAACTGTTGTATAATATATTTTGCTATGTTAAGGTTAAAACCCTTCTTTTTATTTAGACAGAAAAGAGGAGATGATGGGAGAGGTCATTCTGTATGTTTCTCATACTGGTTAATAATAAAGCACTGTTGGCCAATAGGAAAGGAAGATAGGAGGGACTAGGAGACAAGGAGGAAATAGGAAGTAGTTAGGAGGAGTCAAGATGGAGAGTCTGGAGAAAGCAGTATGCCGCCGGCTCCCTGGTAAGAGAAATACATAGATCAGCAGAAATGGGCTAATAATTAAGGCAGAGCTAGCCGATAAGAAACAAGTAACCGGGCCAACAGAATTATATCTAATACAGAGTCTCTGTGTGTTATTTGGGGCTGGTGCGGCAGTGGGACAAGACCAGCTGTGGCAGGCAGAAAAACCGAACTCGTTACAGGGACATATATTCTACAATCCCACACAAACACTGTTCTATTATTCTGTGTTATTTTGTAGAACACCATCTATGGTTGGGCTGTTAGGTGTCCCTCTGGGTCCACATCATGAAGGTGTGGTCCCCAGAATGAAACTGAAGAAACATGCTGGAACCATTAAGAGTAGGAGGTTAAGGAGAGGCCTCAGAGCACTGAAGGTGGGAGGTGGGTTCTTCAACATGTGGCTCTAGTACTTTCCTTCCTTCCTTCCTTCCTTCCTTCCTTCCTTCCTTTTATTCTGTATTGCAGAATACATGTAAGCAGTTTCACTCTGCCATACATCTTCCACCACAGTCGACTTGCCTCAACCAATACTATCTTGGTACTTAATTTATTGCTGCAATAAAACACCATGACCAAAGCAACTTATAAAAGAAAGGGCTTACTTAGGGCTTATAGTTTCAGCAAGTTGAGTTTATGTCCATCTTGTAAATCATGACAGCAGGAAGACCTGAGAATTTACAATCTGTCCTCAAGTAGGAAGCAAAAGGGAAGAATTGGAATGACACAACTCATTTGAACGCTCAAAGCCTGCCCCAGTAAGATACTTCCTTCAACAAGGCTATATGTCTTCATTCTTTCCAAATAATTGCACAAACTGGGGATTATGAATTCACATATATGAGCCTATGGGAACTGTTCTTATTCAAACCATCACAAACACTTTGGGTTCTGACTCAAAGGTTATGAATAGATTGATAGCTAGACAGCTAGACAGACAGATGATAAATAGATAATGATAGATTGATGGGAGATGCCATTCTGTATATATGTTTTCCATACTGGTTAATGAATAAAACACTGTTGGCCAACAGGAAAGGAAGATAGGAGGGACTAGGAGACAAAGAGGAATGAGGAAGTAGTAAGGAGGAGTCTAGATGGAGAGACTAGGGAGACAAGAAGCTTGCCCTATTCCCTGGTAAGATGAGACCACATGGAAATACATAGAAATGAGTTAATACTTAAGACAGAGCTAGCTGATAAGAAACTAGTACCTGGCCAACAGCATTATATCAAATACAGAGTCTCTGTGTGTTAATTGGGGCTGGCATGGCAGCAGGACAAGACCAGTGGCGGGTGGAAAAACCGTACTCCTTACAGATAGATAGGTAAGTAAATAGGTAGATGATGATGATAGACAGATAGATAGATAAATGTAAGATAGACAGACAGACAGATAGATAGATAGATAGATAGATAGATAGATAGATGGACAGACAGATAGTAGATATGGAGATGAGTTTTCATTGCTTAATTTACTGCAATCAATATTAATTTTTTAAGACAATTTAAGAAAAACAGTAAAGTGGTCAGGAGACAGGGATAAGGTTCTTGCCTGTTGTGAATGAAGATGCCTGTTTCATCTCTAGTGTTCCGGTAGAAGGAAAGATTGATGGAGAAGACAGAGGAAAGAGAATGAATTTGGTATATGTTTAAATAAAGGTTTTAGGGTCATTTCTGGCCCCACAACCTAGCAGTACATACAAAGTACTAGTTATAATGGGCATTTATGAGCATCATCTTAGACCTCAGCAAGACTGACCACCAAGCACACTTTAAAGAGTAATCTATATGTAATTTAATAATTACTGAAATTGCCAGATATGCAAAGTGAGTACTTAATTATTTTTATCAGTGACAGCCAATTGTTATTTTTAGAGCATCATCTCCCCAAGCTTAGAACCTATACTGTTGATACACTATGAGTACACAAAACACCTCACAGCCAAGTTCATAATGTTCAACTTGGCAATTACCTATCAGCACATAAAATGTCCAAATTCCAGCCCATTCCCACAAAATGGGTATCAGGAAAACTTGTACCAACATAGTGTGTGTCACCACCAATAATGATCAGCCACAGCCCTGTGGCTATTGGCAAAGAAGCAAAGACTCAAAGTCAGCTAGTGGCAAAGACATGTCACTCCTCATTATTACTAAGAGAACAAAATAGACTCACTCTGATAGTAAAGTGCTTTTCCAGGTTAAATTTAGACTCAGCGCTATGCTTTTTTAATTTAAATTTTTTTCACTCTAACAGTTTTAAACCAGAAAAAAAAAATGCTCTATGTGCAGTAATTTCACACAAAAAGACATGAGAAATTTTTTTCAAATGGATATGTATCTCCTCTGGCAACCTGTCCTTTCCTCAGAGCAAAGTGGGGCTAAATAAAACAAGTGAAAAATGGAAACATGTGATCACCACTCCACTTTCAAGAACTCAGATTGCTTTTATAAACCAATACATCAAGCTGGACTTAGATGACATTTTAGAGGCATACCGTGGTAGGCAGACAAACATTAGCTTATCACAACACTTAAAGACCCCCCTCAAGGAGTAGAATAAGACAGATAGGTTACTTACTGCCTTATCTTTCAAGTAAAGCTTCCTGGACTGTAAACAGTCATTAATGAGTCTATGTAGGTCAGCTTTCAGGCACTGTGACAAAATGCCTGAGATAACAATGCCATGAGAAGGAAAGATTTATTCTGACTCATTGTATCAGCATTTTCAATGCATGATAACCAGATCATGGCCTCTGGGCCTGGTGAGAGGCAGCACCCCACACTGGGGGTACATGGTAGAAGACAATGTCTCTCACATAATGAGGGAAAAGGAAAATTTAACAGCTTAACACCCTAATATTCCAGTGAAGGATGTATTCCAAATAACCTGACTTCCTTCCTCTGAGCCTCACCTCTTAAAGGTCCCACATTTCCCAGTAGTATCAAAAGATTGAGATCAGGGTTCAACTATAGGAATCATATTTTATTTTTGTCTTTCTACATTGAATTTCTATATCTTGTGATAACCCATTACCTTCAAATTCTATATAAGATAATCTGAAGCAATTTATAAGCCAACATAGTGAGTGATAGTCATAAGTGCATTTTTCTGTGCCCCCTCCACTTGATTCATTTATGTCTAAAACGCTGTATGCCTCAACCCTAGATTGACTCCCTCAATGACAGCTCTGCTATTTTATCCCAACAGTCATGGAAGACTAGAGGGAAGCATACGGAGGTAGAGCTCCGTTGTGGAATAATTGTTTAGGTATGTGTTGAACTTGTTTAATTATGTAAAGATGTGTTGCTGTTTTACCTTGCCTGTCTAAGGCACCCAATTGGTGTAATAAAATGCTGAATGGTCAATTGTGGGTATAGGCAAAACTTCCAGACAGGGGGAGGAAATAGGAGGAGGAATTTAAGCTTGGGATAAAGAAAGGAAGGAAGGAAGGAAGGAAGGAAGAAAAAGAGACTCTAGGAAGACACCAGGGAGGCACCAGGGTTTAGCCAGCCAGACATGGAGCCAGAAAGTAGGATATACAGAATGAAAGAAAGGTTAAAAACAAAACAAAAAAGCCCAAGGCAAATTTAGATGAATAGAAACAGGTTAAATTGAGTTAAAAGAACTAGTAGGACAAACCTAAGCTAAGGCCATCCATTCATAATTAAAACAAGTCTCTGTGTCTTTATTTGGGAGTTGGTGTGTGGCCCTAAAAAAATGCCAACTACAGAGTTTTGTTCTATGTGTCCTTCTGGTGTCATTTGCTGAAACCTGTCACCTAGCCACATCCAGGCTCTTAATATATCCCACCAATCTCTGTCAATATGTTTTCTCAAAACATTGACCTTCCCATAAACCCATCACTTTTCCTCTTATTTATTGCAAAGTATTTAATTTTCTATATCACAGAAAAGATCTGGGGAATAAATAAAGCAAAGAGAGCCATCAAGGAGCTGGCTTCATAGTCTATAGAAACAAAGTCCTCCCACTTTCATCCCACTCATCAAGAATGGCATCACTTTCTGTCTACATTTGATAAAACACTGTTTGTTCACACATCTTTAGAGACTCATTTTGTCCTATGTATTTACCATCCACATTCTTGGATTTATCTTTTTACCATGGAGGGCTTTTGACTTAAAAATAAACAACAATAACAACAACAAAAATTTAATTTCTTTCCTGATTTAAAATTCCTCTGTGATTATTACCACTCATTAGCCACTTGGTTTCTGTGATAGGACTTTTGCTTCTATCTCCTTATTAGTCAATCCACTATGGATGGGCTTTGTCCCCACTACTTCTTCCTGTCTTTTGTTAGAATCAGTAGTGGCCTTTCCAATGTATTTCCTAATGGGCTTTCTCCTTTTCTCATCCTAACTTCTCTCAGTGGAATATAAAGTCTGCTTGGTCTTCATCTGTGGTGACTTCTCCCATACGACTTTGTTTACCCTTCATACTCTCTGGCTACTCCTTGAAATCTGCATTTGTCTTCTGTTCTATTCTTCTTTAAGTTGGTACTCCCCCACATCTGCATGAAGATCTTTGCCTTCCCATAATTCAGTTTTACACACACACACACACACACAGAGAGAGAGAGAGAGAGAGAGAGAGACAGAGACAGAGACAGAGACAGAGAGACAGAGAGAGGCTCCCAGTTTTTTTTTTTTTTTTTTTTTTTTTTTTTTTTTGAGGCTCCCAGTTCTTTATAACTAAATCAAGGTAAACATATTTATTGCAGTTAAATAAGAATCAGGATAAACAAATAGGCAGAATAGATGTTTATTCAGGGAGAAATAACTTACAACCTAGACAGATGAACACCAGCAAGTTCCACCAGATGCTCTCCTGTCCAAGTCCCTCCAGCAAAAAAAAGCTTCCCGCTCTTCCTCAGACCTCCTTCCACAGGTCACTTCCACCCATGGCTCCACCCCAATGGGCGTGGTCAGTGCCACAGATGGAGACAAAGTAAATATCTCACTACACATACTGAATTTTATTTTCATTAACATTTGAAATTTTGTCTTTTTATTCCTCTTTCTCTGCTCCTTGTCTAAACTCCCTAAGGAGTCTTGTTACTCTAGATTTTTCTGTTAGTCTCTAACACAATCTCATCTATCACCAGCTTTCAGCTATCTATCCACAAAAGGATTTGGATTTGTTAAGTGCCCAATTATCCAGCCATTTCACTTGGTATATTTCAACCAAGTAAACAGGATATGTATGTGTGCATTTATATTGTGGGTATGTGTGCTGTAGGTAACATTTATGATAAGCATTTTATATTTATGTCTGCATAAAGAAAGCAAAAAACCTAAATTATTGGTGAATCCAGTTTCATGTTTTTTTCTGAGAAAAATTTGATATGAATTTAAAGAAAATTAATTTCAAAAGAGATTTTCCTTGATTCAATTCAAGTCAAAAAAATATGGATTTAAGACACACATCTTTATTTACTTAACCAGAAATAAGATTTAACTAAAAAGAAGTCATTTATTGAATTTGGTGAAAGTGTTATCAAAGTTACATTTCATAGCAATCATAGTTCAGTATCAGAGAACTTGAATTCACTCTCTGCTTCATCAATTAGCAACTGTGTGGTCTCCAGAATACTTCATGTTTACATGTGTTAAATGGATGTTCACCCTACAGGGTCCTGTGGGAAGACTATTTGAAAGCAATAGACTCTAGCTAAAGAAAACAAGGCAATTTTTCAATAATAAATAGGATTTTTGTAGTACACTAGTGTACTACACTAGTACACTAGTACACTTGACAAAAATGTCCATGTGATTAAATTCCACTCTATAAAAAGGAGACTCCCCCACCCCAAGGGCCCTTTCCATGTAATCATGAGCAAATTCCCATGGACACCCCTACAGGATGAAGTCAGCTCAGGGAGGGAAGGTCTCACTCTCTGGCAAGAACAGTTTTTTTATTACTATCGATGCCTGCACACAATGATAAGAAAAGCCAGCCTTATATGTACCTATTTTGCATTTTTAATTCTTAAATGACATTATGTCCATAAATACATGTATCCAAGATAAATGGATCTCACTCTCTCACCATTGGTTATTTGTGTATTTATTCACCAATGAACAATGTTGTCAAGAGGCAATTAGAAAAACTTTTTCCTTTTTTCTTTCTCTCCTACCAAGCCAGGACTATAAAAATATATACCAATGGAGGCAAGGCAATTATTGATGTCAAGCTATTGGAAACTTGGTAATGTACACACAGTAAGTATCGCCTAGCTAGCTAAGGGCTCAGAAAGAAAAAAAAAAATCACCCAAAACTAAGAACATCTGGTAACTTTTAAAAGTATTTTCAATGTCTTGGTTTAAATTTATTCTAGGTTCTGCTGTTGTCAGTCAGTTCCGGGGCAGATGCATTGCTGTCTCTATCAGCAGCAATAGCAGCAGCATTTGCACAGGCCCTGCTCAATTTGCTTTCCAAAAGTAATCCAGGGTTAGGGCTCAGGGATCTTCTCTGTTCTGCCCATATGTTCCCTCTCCTCCTGGGGAGGGGTTAAGCCCCTTGATGTCTGCCTCCTCTCTGCAGGATCACCTTTTATCTGCCTTGCTCCCTGAGGCCAGGGCACTGGAGAGTGGCTGTTTTCCCTAACTCTGATAAATTAATTAACAGCATGGCAAGCTTAAATGCTTTGGAAGGGTTCTGAAACCCTCTGCTTGGTGTCTTTCACTGAGTAGAACGTGTTTATCCGTTTCACAGGACCTATATTTTTAGATGAATGACCTTTGGCTGCATGACTCATTCTGAGTTCATTTTTCCCCAGAGGGTGTAGTTTCACATAAACCTATTTAACAGCAATAACGCAAACGATGTTTCAAATGGAATATAATCTATTCCACACCTGTTTCCTTTGACTGTTTTGATAGAAGTGAGTTGTTTCTGTGATAATTATACTTTTGCCATACAATATGCAGCAAAAATATTTATACATTTTTCATTGCTGTAGCATACGAACATTTTAATTTTAAATGAGTTCTGTTAATGTTATTTTCAGCAAAACACCCATACATACAAACCAAGACATTTTCAGTTGCAAAGATAAGATATTTTCTGAGTACCATTTATCTAGATGAGATTCTTTTTGTAAAATTTCCCTAGGTTTTCTTATCTCCTTATGTAATAAAAATGTATCCCGATATAAATAACGACTTTAGATGAAACACCCTTAGCTTATATGTCCTCCCCTTTTGGTTGCCATACTGTAAGCACTCCACTGCTTTCTAGTAGATCCTCATATCACTAAGTAGCCATTTGTGATCTAGAAAAATAATTCTAAAGTTTGCCATAAGTGGTTTTACACAGGATACTGAGCATCCTACCTCCGTTCTCGTACCTTTTACATTACTTACTGGAGAAGAGGAATGAACTAGAGTATATTTGGCTGACTTGGCTTAGTCCATCTAATACAGGGACACAATGCCTTGCTTTGTACCATGGACCTACTTGTCCTTGAATGTTCAGTTGTTCTTGGTTTCAGCAGTCTCTGATGAAATCAACAGCATGAAGACAGTTTGAACATGTCTCTACATAAATAGATGAAATGCATAACATAATGTCCATAGATTATCTAACATGGTGACTACTTTATAGTATGTACTCATAGGTAGCATAAAGTAAAAACCCAGCATGACAAAGAGATTCAAGGTGATTGATAATCTCATCTTCTTTTCTGTATTCCATATAAGATACATCTCTTGTCCACTCCTCAAAGATAGGACATTCAGCATGAGAGCTTTCAGGAGAGTATCTGAGGGACAGTTTATGGTTTCAGCAATCTTGTTTTGTTCAGTGAGTCCTCCAGCAATTGCATTCTGAAAACACTAGGATGGACAGTATTGAACCATTAGAATTTTGTCCTTGATGTTGATCTCTCAACCTCCTCTTGTACCTTTCATCCAGAAGTCTTTTGTTTTGTTGTCTTTATATTTTTACCAACATCAATAATTTTAACTTGACTCTACTGGATTGAGTGTCCTGAATACAGTTGCTGAAAGTTATAAACATTCATTTTAAACTGCACATTTACACATATTCATTTGGTGTATTCTCAAGGAGTAAAGTATGTACAAAAACCCAATAATTATAGATGTTGGGTTACAAGTTCACAAGGCCCAGGATTTATGTAATAGGAGCCTATGGGAGTGTTTGGGTTTGGTCCACAGTCTTTTGGAGAGAAGAGGATTGGCTTTCATTATAATGAAAGTGAGGAAACAGATTCCTCCTTGACAAACATGCGTCCCTGTAAAACTTTTACTTAATCTTTGCCCCATATTTTCTCCTTCCCTTCTTGTTGGCCACAACTGTCATTACCATCACTGATACCTCACCTTCAGTTTCATCAAAACCAGGAGCATAACAGTGTCTTCTTTCTCCAATGATGTTAGTTTGCCTTGATTTCAGCATAGCCTCTGTGATTGCCTTATCTGCCATAGGCTGCCATTTTCTTCAAGTCCATAGATATCTACAAACATGTATTACCCTGGCCAAAGCCTCTTTCTTTTTAGAATAAAGAGCTGTAAGAAACCACATGTGGAAATTTGACACAGCTATTTCATTTGTTCAAATGCATTAAAGGAAAACAAATGCCTCAAAGAAAAGAAAAACAAAGCAGGTAGGTGAGAGAGAAGGAATAAACACACTCTCTCTCTCTCTCTCTCTCTCTCTCTCTCTCTCTCTCGTGTGTGTGTGTGTGTGTGTGTGTGTGTTCTTGATGCTGCTGTGCCCTAAAGTCTCAGTCTAGGTCTGTATTTCTTTCACAAACAATGCAGCCTAAGTCCTGGAACCATGAGGGGGATGGTGCTGGAATAAAGAAAATATAAACATGCATAGTGAAGCTGGGATTAGGTGGGGCTCTGCTGCCTTCACAATCCAGGCTCCTCAGCATGTTTATTAGGTACATCACAAGGGGAAAATCAGTTCATCTGGGCAGAAAGGCTTTGCGGGCAACAGTCTCAGAGGAAGGAAGCTGCACTTGCTAGTCTTGGCACATACTGATCAATCATCCATAAACACTCACACTGTGACTCCCAAGGAAAGCTTTGTCATCCCTCTTGAGCCTGGCCCAAGCCTGTAGGATAAATGGCTTTGCCTACATCCTATGCATCTGAGGCTCTGGAATTCTCAACATGGCTGTGTTCGTGCCAACAATACACATTTACTTAGGACTTCTCTCACTGGTACTTCCTGTGCTCCTCACACTTCTCTGTACTTTGCCAATGTATCTACTCAAGTCCTTTCGTTCTGTACTTTAAAACCCCATTTGGAAATTGCATAATGCATTCAGATAGAACGCAATCATCCAGAGATTATTGAATTGACTGGAGACTATGAAAGACTGAATGTTTTGTTTTGTTTAAAAAATATAGTTATAGGGCCACCAGACTGATAGCTGGGAAGCCAGCATGGGACTGAGTCAGGCCCCCCTGAATATGGGTCTCAGCCAGAAGGACTGAGAAGTCTAAGGGACCTCAGACAATGGAGCCAGCATGTATCCCTGGTGCACAAAAGTCCTTGCGAACACATCCCCCATAGAAGGATAACTGCCTTAATCTAGAGTCAGGAGAGAAGCCCTAGTTCCTACTTCACATGACCTGTCAGACCTACATGACCCCAACTGGATGGCATTCCCCTACATATGGAATTGGGTTGGGGGGGATGGGAGGGGAGGGTGGTTAGAGTGCATGTGAGAGGGCAGAGAGGATAAAAGGGAGGGGAGGAGGGAGGGAAGAAGAGAGGGAGGGAGGGAGGGAGAGGGAACTGGGATCAACATGTAAAATAATAAATTAAATTTAAAAAAAATGCTTTGACTCCAAAATTTAAGTTCAAGGACAAGTTACTGGGGGAAAGGATTTCTATTTTTGTTTCCACAGAAAATGAAAAGCTGTGGATTCCTTCCAGACTAATGTGGTTTGATCAAGCCAGACCACCTGAAACAGAGTACCAGGTGATCCTACATTCAAAACAGCTGGACCAAGCAGCCTTACAGACTACAGCCAGGATTTCTGAATCTTCTTAGAATCCCCCATGACAGTGCCCCTTACCAGCGGGAAGTAGTTTGGCAAGAACTATGCCCCAATTCCCAAATATTGTCTATAAATGTTTGTTTTCATTTAAATGGACTTAGTTATATAAAATAAATTTAAAAAAAGAAAGCAAACAAAAAAAGAAAAATATAGTTATATATATATATATATATATATAATTTTTATTATTTTACATATCGATCCCAGTTCCTTTGCCCCTCCCTCCCATGCCCCATGCCCCCTGACCCCCCTCCCATCCCATTCCCTCAACTCCACAGGGAGGGTGATGCCTTCCAGTTTCAAAGATGGAAATTATATCATCTCACATGTGTACCCTGAGTAGAATGTAAATAAGTATATATGTAACTAAATATATTTAAGTATATATATGTGTGTGTGTGTGCCTGTATATATATATATATGTATATATATGTATATATGTATATATATATATATATATATATATATAATTTCTTATGACCTACATTAGAATACAGATGATGATTAGAATACTGATAAGGCCACACTCAGCAAATTGTAAAATAGATTTGCTATGCTTGATCCTTTTTACTCTTCCATCTCCAATCCACTTCTAAATAAGTCTTAACATGTGAAAGTCTAATGTCCAGTAGTACAAGCTGTCATAGCAGACACAAAAGCTAAAGGTAGCCATGAAGCCTCTGAGTTAAACCAGACTTGAAGCTCCAGAGGACAGAGACTATGTCTTTCTTGATGAATGTCTGCACTTTTTCTCTTGTGCCTAAAATAATCATTTCCTCAAACCAAGTGAGTAGTAAATAGTTGAATGAATTAAATTATGGCAAAGTTTTCTTTTTTTTTTTTTTTTTTTTTTTTTTTTTTTTTTTTTTTTTTTGAGATAGGGTTTCTCTGGGTAGCCCTAGCTGTCCTGGAACTTGCTCTGTAGAGCAGGTTCACTTCAAACTCATAGAGATCTGCCTGCCTTTGCCTCCTGAGTACTGGAATTAGAGGCAAGTGCCACCACTTCCCAGCCAATTACTTATGGCTAATTTTAATGTTGACTTTACCTTCAATTATTTTGAAATGTGAATTTTGAAGGCCATATATAATACTACTTTTGGTTATCTTGAAAACCAACACCTAGGGAATCAGTACCATCATTTCCTGGTCCTTGAAGAAAATATACACTTTCATTACATTAAATTTGAATGTGTAAGTATTAGTGGCTAAAATTTAGACTAAAACCTTAGTAATTTATTTTCAAAGCCTTTCCTTTTCCTTTGTAATAACTTAATGGATGATACTGCTTACATGTATGCTATCTGTCACATGAATAATTAAGCCTAAAATGGAGTCCAGATGTAGTAAAGCTATATTGGATTCTACTTCAGAATCCACCAAACAGAGATATCTGAGCTCTAGAGAGAGAATTCCTGTAGAGAACAGAATGAGCCTGTTGGTTACTAAAAATAACCGAGAATATTTATCAAAAAATAAATTTTGTCCTTATAAGTAGTACAAATAATCCCAGAGAAAATGTTTGGTCCCCATCCTAGGATAATATTGAATCTCTGTGGGTATTTGTGAGTTGGCAAGAAAAGATTGGGGGAGGCTGATAGTTATTTTTATTCGACTGGGCCTACAATAGCCCTGAGTGACCAGAGTGATTTATCAGATGTAGCATAAGAAGAGCACTTGACTACCTGGAGGGGCCAGGAGTGTTCATCTCTTCAAAATAGCTGATTTGAAAGGATATTTAACAAAGTACTGGCAATTTTCCCATCTACACACATGCACATGCATATACTCACTCTAAAATTAGAAATTTTCAATGTAAAACTGCCTTCTAAATTAAACTGTAATTGTTAAAGGTACATGTCAGTTAGTACTGTATACCTAACATTTCCCTGTCGGTTACATTCAAACATTGGTTGCCATGGCCACAAAAATCACTATTGAATATATATCTATTTGTAGAATTATATGCATTCTACTTTACCATTTTTTCTTTTCTTTTTTTTTTTTTTCTTCTTTTTTTTTTTTCATTTTGTAATTGTGTCTCCACAAGGCTCTTCCAGGTCAGTGGGCAACATTCATAAAGGAACAAAATTACACAGGTTCATACATGAACATACATGATGAGCCTTCATCTGCACCATTTTCCTCATATCAATTAAATGAGTTTGTGTTCAACACAGCACCTATTCTCTGTGATAGATTGCTGGACTGTGGAAGTATAACTCACATACTCTTCTTGTGTGACACAGCTTTTACAAAGAAAAACATTTCACCTCAATCTCGTGGTTGAAGAGAATTTAGGAAGGAAACCTAAAATAGAAAGTCTACAGTGGAGAGATGATTTGAGTGGCTGTGAATTTGCCATCTCCTGCACTGCTTATACATTCCACAGGGGGCAGCATACTTGCATACAAGTAGACATGCACAGAAGCCTGGGGCATTCTTCTCCTACCCGAATTCTGGGGAACTCCCTGTGTCTACTGTTGATCAGCAAAGATCATCTTGTGTGACTCATCATTTCAAACTAACAATATCCCTGGAATTGATACTGCCTACCTGTAACTGTGTGATTTACCCATATGAACCTTGTGAGAGATGGAGTTAACACACTGAAGAAGGTTAAGGTCTATACCATCATGAAGTCAGAAAGAAGAACACAACTTTCAAAGAGAAGAGAAAGTGTAAATGGAAAACAAGAGGAGGAGACTAGGTGGAAACCTTAGATGCATCAACACTTTAAAAGCATCTCCTGTATTCCTGAGCCTTGCTTTCCATATTACCAAACCAAATTAGTTCTCTGAAGTTCTAACTTTTCTATTCTTTTGGAAGCTACAAGGGTATAGGCAAACTGAGTATTTGCATGCATATATATCTCACAAAAAAAGGGGCTTCCTGTAACAATCCACCACTTTCTGCTTCTGTGAACTAAAGTGCTTCAGGGAGGGACTGATATTTTCTTTAAAACCCATTAAATGGAAATAAGGGTAACATTCTCTTCTCTAGTTTAAAATTACATGGGGTAATTAAAATATTGGACTGGGAGGGATGTGCAGTTCAATGGTATAGCTTTCGAGTAGCATGTATAAGGTCCTAGGTTCCAATATCAGAACCTTCAATTCACCAAGCCACTCAAAAAAGGAGATTGTGGAAATACTGGATGATCAATGTCTTCATTATCTTTGTTAATTTTTGAGGACTTCTGTACTTAGAATTTACTGAGTATCCACACAAAACTTTCATTTGTCTGTGCGAATTTATTTGCTACAGTCATTCAAACTTGAACACAACTAAGAATCCCTTCTCTAAGTAAATAACTAACTAACTAAATAAATAAATAGTGATATATCAAGACCCTGGAATATTAGTCAACACTTAAAGGAAGTAAATTAATAAGACATGAAAAGACATAGCAGAAACTTCAACACATACCAATTACTAAGTGAAAGTAAATATTCCAGAAAAACAATTGTAACTTTCTGATGTTCTGGACAAGTCAAGTTGTATAAGTAGTAAAAATAGCATTGGTTGCCAGGGATTCAGGGAAGAGAGGGTGGAATGGGCAAAAATGAATCAATTT
The DNA here is from genome assembly GCF_943737965.1 of Phodopus roborovskii. Classification (NCBI taxonomy): domain Eukaryota; kingdom Metazoa; phylum Chordata; class Mammalia; order Rodentia; family Cricetidae; genus Phodopus; species Phodopus roborovskii. The sequence continues at coordinate 16,299,726 of NW_026126540.1, forward strand.
AAGGGCAAGTAAAACTATGCTGTGTTACACTAGGCATGATAAGGGATTCCTATCATTATCTAACTGCACACACCCAAAGAGTATACACAAGAAGTGAACCACCCATATGGATATGAACTTCAAGTGAAAGTGAACCTACCTGTGTCCATATATGTTCATCAGCTGTAACCAAGTTATGGTTTTATGAAGGACCCTGTTAATGGAGACGCTATGCATGTATGGAGATGGAGCCGTAGAGAATACTTCTGTATTTTCTGCTCATATTTGCTATGAGCTTAAAATGGTCCCAAATCAGACTACTTTAAATCATTGCTGACTAAGCCAAAGACTTGTGTGTAGAACACAGTCATAGCATAAAATACAAAATCTAACCCAGTTAGAATAACTATCAGAGTTTATTGCACTCATTAAAAAGCAACTTCAGAATCAGAAGGACTCACAGTCACTGTGGAAACACACCAGCCCCACAGGTGTCCCAGCACAGTTTGTCAAGCATGAAGGAGGAAGCGCGCTGACCTTTCCAGGATGCCCTGCTGTGTGTTATTCTCCTGAAGGCAGTCAGAGATGGTTCAGCTGAGTGTATATAGATCGCTATTTCATTTCACTGAGCCACGAAGACAAGGGCATAACGTTTCAGGTCTGTGTTTTGTTTATGATTAGAGCTAATGTTTCAGGGAAAGTAGGATGACTTAAGGTTTGTATACACAGTTATGGTGGGGAGCCTTGGAGTGTGTTTTGGTTTAGATCTTGATTGTCCCCCAAAGGCCAGTAGCTACAGTCTAGGTCACCAGTCTTCGGTGCTATTGAGAGAATGCAAAGTTTCTAATAGCTGGATGTATTTGCTACAGAGTCTTCTCTTTGTATACTAGAAGATAAGGTCCTAACAGCCTCTTTTCATCCTTATTTTTGCTTGAAATAAATGCCACTTATCTAGCCAGGTTGTTATTATCTTTAACAATGAGAAATAGCTTATTTTTCTCACGTTCCTGATCTTTAATACTGTATACTATTAAATAAATATTAATGGGCCCTATAGTGTAAAAATGCATGCACACACGCACGTGTGTGTGCACGCACACACACACACACACACACACACACACATACACACACAGTGTTCTGAGACTGAAACATAACTCACAGAATCAGCTTGAAATCAGGTGGAAAAGTTTAACTTGGCTCACAGAGTCAGGGGCTCTCAGCCATGATTGGTTGGCAAGCCATTGTTCCTGGGTCTGTGATGAGACAGATCCTGTGGCTGGGAATGGATGGTGGAGCCATTAATCTCACCAATTCACCAAACAAGCCAACTAAAACCATCTGTTGTCCTGCCTTGGACTTTGGATAAACCTTCTCCCATGGCTAACTTCATAACTCAACATTCAAAACTATCTTGTGAAACCATGAAGATCTTTTAAATTTAATATATGATATCATAAACCAATAGTGACTGATATCTCCATGGATCATTAACTTTGTGTATATTTCCTATAACCTCATGAAGACTTAACATGTTTAAATAAGCATAACTGTGGGGCAGTGTAGTAAGATTGACAAGGACATGGGAAGTGCACCTGCTAAACTATTTACATAGAAAGAACAGACCCAAGAGTACATGTAATATTTGTCCATGAAGACAAACTTTAAAACAGAGGGAAATGTCTGCATTTGAAAATTGAGAGGATAAAGAAGCATGCTGAAGCTCAATATTGCTTTTTTGTAGGGTTTGGGGTACACAGATAATTTATTTTGTTCTATATCATCTGCTTAGTGGCATCCTACACCTCCTACACTTGATGATAAATGTTCTACTTTGGGCTATTATGTAAAATTGAAAACTGTGAGTATGAGTAATTGTTAGGTGTAGTTTTTGGTCAACAAAACATATATTTAGAATGAGTTATGAAAGTATCATATGCCAGTTTGCACATTTCCATGAATGTTTCAAATAATTCAATAATAAATGTTGCTGTAGTGATTTAACTAACAAATCAACCTGGTGCTTTTCAAATATAAATTATATCTGCATTATGCACTTAACTATACATGTGTATTAAATCTCAAGAGTTTGCAGACCTTTTTAAATGCTCCTATTATCGCATATGTGATTAGCTAAATAGTGATCATGTTGGCATATTTATTATAAAATGAGATCACTACTATAATGGTGTTTGAGCATAAGTGCTTTGTATATGCTTCTTGAAGGTTAAAACTCTGTCTATGATAAGATCATTCTAAACATCCATTTTCAGTTCCTGCTACAGCTGCAAGAAAGCAAAGAAATGTGAACAAAGCTTACCTATAATGACTTGGTTACAGAAGGTCACGTGGACAACTTTATCCTAGTAATAGACTGACATCATTTTAGTACTGTGGGATGTGGTGGCTCTGTAACATCTGGGCCACTAACACTAGTTCATTAATCTTGTGAAATACTGTGATAGTAGAATACATACTTGAATATTTTTCCTTACATGGCAAAGACAATTTTATTTTGTTTTTCTAGTTGGTCCGTCTCCAATTTCTTATTTCTAGTCTTCAACCACTACTTTTGCGAGAATAAAACAAATACCAAATTAACTAGATTTTGGATGATTTGGGGTATTTGAAAGGGAATTATTTATTTGTGGTATGTGTGTGTTTGTGTGCGTGAGTGTGTGTGCATTCATATGCACATCATGACATGTGTGGAGGTCAGAGGCATCTTGTAGGAGTCACCTCTTCTCTTCTTCCATGTGGGACTAAGGGATCAAACTCAGGTTATCAGGGTAGGTGGCAAGACATCTGGCTGCCCTTACATTTTAAATTAGAATTTTAGTTTTATGATGAGCACAGGCACCCTTGTAATAGGGAGAACATAGATGAAGAGATTCTATGTGTTCATCTGTGGGAAAACTCTAAGAATGAAGGGCTGTGATGGCATTGTGGGAGGATCTGCGCTCCTCCACTGGCCTTGTAGACATGGATGTGGGATGGTTCTTGTTTTGTTTTGTTTAGTTTTGTTTTGTGGTGGCTGTAGGGAGTAGAGTAGTTACTGTGGACAGGTTTTCTTCCATAGTTTATCCTCTTAGATTACTGGCTTCTCCAGTTCACAGTCTTGGCTATAGATGGCAAACAGAAGCCCAAGAGGCTCATCCCTTTATTGAGCCCACAGGTCCCTATCTTCATCTGCTTCTAATTTTCAACCATGTTTGTCTCCTACATAAATATTCAGAAATTTTAGTTTATTTAATCAAAGAATTAGGAAGAATCATCTATTGTTTACTTGGAAGTAAAAGCTTACTTCCATATCTTTTAAAAGAATGAAACCCAGCTACCTTTATGCCTAGCATTCCATTATGGCCAAACACATGCAATATCCTGTCTTCTTATTATTATACTATGGAGGAGTACTCACAGTTTCAAGTGCCTTACAAATAACATATAGCTTGGAGAGGGGGTGTACCCTGTAGTACTCTTGAGGCTGAGGGAAAGGGATTTTGAATCCCAAGCTATTCAAATGGGTTATATGAAGGGTTACTGTGTGTGTGTGTGTGTGTGTGTGTGTGTGTGTATGTCTGTGTGTGTTTATTTTGCATGTGTTATTTGATAAATTGCTCTACTGAACAGAACATTCTAGTTTCAAAGCACAAACATTTTCACTGCATTTTAAGTAATGTTCACATGTGTAGCTTCTGATGAAATATTAGAAAGTAAAGGGATCAGGCACTATAATCTGCTTTGTGCTACAATGACCATATCTTGTCACCTTTCAAACCTATAACTAGTGATTGAAACTGATAACCCAATTACCTTTTATTTCAGCCTCTTGGTAGCTTCTCCATGAATAAAAGTTATTGGCAACAGTGTTGCAATTATTAAGCTGCTTCTTAGAATGTGTTTGCTGCTTTGGAATCCTAGGACTTATTGTATATTATTGACAAATGTATCCTTGCCTATCTTTTGTTGTATTGAGCATTCTAGGCTATGGTAATAAAGCACAGAAAAATGATTTGCACCTAGCCGGTAGAAAGTGCGTAGCATTAAGAATGTAAACCACATTAATTTGTAAATCTCAACCTCTTAATCTGATGAAAGTTTCTAAAGGAATAAGAGAAAAGAAAGTTCAACAAACAAAGACCTCTCTCTCTATCTTTCTGTCTCTTCTCTTCTTCTTTTCCCTGTGTCTCTGTGTCTCTTTACCTTCCCCCTCACTCCCTATTGTAACAAACTTCTCACTCAAAAAAAAAAGAAAGAAAGAAAGAAAGAAAAGAAAAGATCTCTATATTCTCTATATTTAATAAAAAAGGAGCTTGCAGTCTTGATCTGCACTGCCTTAAGCACCCCCCCCCACTGCTTTTCTGGAAACCACATTCTCCACCGAAAATTATAATTTCCACGAGATTAACTTAAACAAACATTCCTGAATTTATAAAAACTGTTTTTGGACAAGCAAATTTCTAGACATCTATTGTATACTGCTGATTTTGGGTGCAATCATAAAAGAAAAATTACAATGGTACTTACAAATAGTAGCAAGACTCTGATGTGGTCCCACAAACCTTGTTATGGTACTTTACACTGACCAAAAGCCATGGAGTGGTCCATGTTGCCTGGTTCACACAAACATCTTTAAGTTAAATGTTGCAGTTTTCATTTCAGAAAGGTACCCAACATTGACCTTGGAAATCTCTTCCTGTGGAGTCTGACCTTTCTGTGCATTCCGACTTCCCATTCCGTTCACAATGACCTCATCATATGCTCCATTAATCCTAACAGTACTTGCATATTGATTTCACTCAAACATGTTAAATCACACAAATTCACTGCTATTTCATAACTCACATTTTCTGCTTCAATTGTGTGGGGCTAGGTAAGTGCCAATAACATTGGTATTGTTACAGATACTCACCTGACCTCAGTCACTGCAAGAGGATAGGCTCAAACATTCATGTTTGCCAGCCACACATTGTCAACAAGGTCATCAGAAGTCTACAATGCATGACCCCTAGGTCTTACCTTATAGTCATTCTATATTGAAATCAGTTTAAAAACTAAGTCAATGTGTTTTCAGCCACTGCTTGCCAGGTAGATGTATGCTAGCATAAGGTTTTAGATTATGTTTCATGCAAATTTTTGTATTTCTTTCCATGGTCACCATGATGTGTACCATTAATCTCAATGATGTGGAGATACAGAAGGGCTTGGAGCATGCAGGCCACCCAGTGTAGCTGAACTGACAAGCTCCAGGTTGTGTGAGTGACCAATCTCCAAAGGCGGGGAAAAAAGAAAGAAAAGTGATAGAGGAAGACATGTGACCTTGACATCTGGTCAACATGTAAGCACGCGTGTGCAAGCACGTGCGTGCACACACACACACTCAAACAAATTTTGTTACACAATATCACCCTAAAACTGTCTTTTCCTCTCATTCCTGCTGCATGACCATCCCCTGTCACCTGCATTTATTAATAGAGGTGGGACTGAGCCAATGGATTGTGAGCAACAATCAGAGGTCCCTCCCAAGCCGGAATACACTGCCCTATCCTTAAAGCGCCTCTAGTCACCTGCACTGCCCATAGTGCTGATGTTCCCAGGGTCACTTCACAAACCACACTAAGGATGGCAGGGTTGCCCAGAACCCAGAGTCTGAATGACTATGTGAATATGGACTGCCTACCCATCTTACCCGGGTTCTGCATGAGCAATAAAACAACAATCCATTATACCTTTCAACAGTCTTTCATATTTTGCTTTTTAAAGCCAGGAATGGATGCAGACTTTGTTCATCTTAAGCTTAGCCAATTTTAGAGCCCATATTAGTGAAAAAAAATACAAATTCTCTCTCTCTCTTCTCTCTCTCTCTCTCTCTCTCTCACACACACACACACACACACACGTACACACACGCACACCTCAACAGTGTGCTTATCTTTAAATGAAAACATTTTTAATTCAAGTAAATTATAGACACTTTAGAAGGTAAACACTTCTATGAATTCTCAAGGAAGTTACCAAGACTCCTTACAGGAAAAGTGTTTGCTGGTTGCAGCTTGTCTCCACCAAACACCTCAAAACCCCCAGCAGCTTCCAGAGCCTAGAACAGGATTGAATCTGGAGCCTCAGCTTCATCGGCTTCACAATAAATTTATGTTTGATTTGCATCAATGAGCTTTTGCTAATATGAAGATTCAAGTATTTCTTGGGTCTTATATTCAGTGCAAATGACATGCACAATAACTTGGAAACTTAATGCCTGGTGATATTCCAAGCTAGAAAAACCCTCTTGAGATACAGGAAGACAGCAATTTGGTTGTATTTGCTATATACTATAGGCAGGTACAAGTGATGCTTCTCTCTGAGGGCATTGCTTATCCTGTCATCTCACTTCCTCTAACTTCAATGACTGTCGTACTTCAAACCTTACCTCTTAAATACATGAAAATTAATTATATCTGTCTCATAATTTGCACTAGAATGTATCATAGAAAATATTTTTAATAAACACATATGCAAATATATCTGTCTACAAACCCTTCTGCATTTAATATCTTATGGTTGTAGAAATAATAAAAAATTAGTAATGAATAACAATAATGATGATGATGTTGATGATAATGATAAGAACATGGGGTTGGGAGGGAAAAGGGAAATAGTGAAACAGCTTGGGGAAAGTCAGAGGGAGATGGTGGGTAATATGATCCAAAGATATTATGTAAATGTAAGAAATGTTTAAAAATAAGTATCTATATTATCAAAAGAAAAAAGAAAAGAAAAACAAACCTCATGGCATGAAAATATCTGTTGTAGGGAATCATGTTCTCATTATCTCATTAAATTGCCCATACCCTAAGGCTATTATGCATTTCTAAAACCTCTTTTAAAATGACAGTTTCAAACAAAATTATGTGATCACAGTGTCTACATAATCAGTCCAGCCACGTCTCACCGGGTTTGGGAATGTCTGGAATGTTCATAAGGGGTCAGAGCTCTACATACTATCTGCTGTGAGACAGCCCGGGCTCTGCTCTGGGCCCGGGACAGTTCTTGGTCCTCGGTGGGCTTCTTCCTGCCTCTCCAGAGTTCTAGCAACAAAAATAAAATAAATAAATAAATAAATGCAGTCTTCTGGTGAATCCAGAATCTTCTGTTCTCAATCCTAAATGTGTTCTCCCAAACCTCAATAGTATGCGCCCTTTCCATTAGTACATGGCAGAAAAAGAGATTATGAAAGGACAAATTCTCTTTTGCTTTAGAGACCTTTCCCCTAGAAATGGCTCATTAGCCAGAAAGAAAACTAGGCATGAAAATGATTGTGAGGCTTGACTGACTGTCCCTCCCGCTCCACCGCTGCAGCGTTGCGCCAGACTGCCCCCTTGAGGTCTTCTTCAGGCATTGCACAAATTTGCATTGCCACTGTAATAAAGTTGGTATTGGACAGAAATATGCTAAGACACATCACTTTGCCGGGGAAACTTGTTTTCAGGTCTCTTTAGTGTTGCAGTAGAACTCATAGGAATTCCTGAAGCTTGTTGAGACAGTGAGAGACCTCCTCCTAATGTAATTCAGATTGCATTTAAATCTTAGATGACAGATCGTACATACACTGGTACTGTCTAAACTGGGGTACACAGGCTTCTGGAGGGACACTGTCTGGCATATTAATGTTGGAGATGTATTGGAAGAAATGAAAGAAGGAGGGAGACTGAAGGGGAAAGGGAAACAGAACAGGAAGAGTGAAAGAGGAAACATCCAGTCTTCGGTGTAAGGCTCTGTTACCATGAGTTTATTTATATTAACACCATGCTAGCCCAGCTTCATAGCCCACTCGCCCAGCGCTCCTGTTCCACTTCAGCACCCCCTTGCTGCACTGCTCTTCGGGTCTGGATGCTCCCGGAAGGAGATGACTGTGGTAAAAAGGACAGAGAGAGATGCTTCCCTGAACTCTTTGTAGGAAAGGTGTGATTACACCTGAGGTGGTCCCCAAGAGCTAGAGTCGGGATTGAGTCAAGAAAAGATTCCAAAAACAAAGTTATTAAACTCTCTGTATATAAGCACACTGTGGCTCACACTGTCTTCATATGAGGTTCTTCTAGAACATATTTACTTGTGTGCACATACATTTACCTGAACATAAGAAAAGACAGTATAGGTATATGTGGACACCTATGGGGCATTTCAACACATACCCAATGAAACATCAAATGTATCTTTATATTAAGACATTTAAAATAAAGCCTCACGTGTTGGTGCATACCTCTAACCCCAGCACTGGGGAGGCAGAGGCAGGTAGATCTCTATGAGTTTGAGGCCTGCCTGATCTACATCATGAGTTCAAGGACAACCAGGGATATGTGGAAAGATTCTGTACAAACAAACAAACAAACAAAACCACCATCACCACCACCAACAGCAACAACAACAAAAAGACATTCAAAGTCATTTCTTCTAGTTTTTTAATTTATAGACAGTCTCTCTGCCACAGAGGAACACACCAGAAATATTTGATACCGTCCAACTATAACATATAGCCCCACCCCTGCCTCTGTCATGTTCTAGAAGGCTTTATTATCTGAATAAATATTTTAGTTCAGTCAGAAAACAGTTGAACCATATATTAAATCAATGGTTATCAACTTTCCTAATTCAGCAACCTGTTACAATTCTTCATGTTGTGGTGACCCCCAACCATAAAATTATTTTGTTGCTACTTCATAACTATAATTTTGCTATTGTTATGAATCATGATATAATATCTGATTTTCAGGAGGTCTTAGGCGACCCCTGTGAAAGGGTCTATCAACCTCCAGGTTGAGAACCACAGTATTAGAGCAATTTGCTTCTAACAATGCTCTCAATCTACACATATCTGTAGACAGCATGTTTCTACCACCAATCTTGTTAGTCATCTATATTTTCATAGGCAAATTGGAAAGAGACAGAGAGAGACAGACAGAGACAGACAGACAGAGAGAGAATATAGTGGTAAAAATGGGGTAAAAGGTTATATAAAATATACTCATATAGGCAAATCTTCCTTTAGGCTTTTCTTAAGTGGTTCTATGAAATTTAATTTGGCTAAAAAAATTATTAAACTGGAAATTCTCTGAATCCTTCTCCATCAAAAGAAGTGAATGATACTTTTTTAAATGACGCTTTAAGGGCCAATCCATGTTTATTCATAATATTGAGAAATACATTTATTCCTCACCCCAAGCCCAGCTCCCTTATTAGCTCATCTGACTTGGAAAATAGTTATATATTAAATGATGAACTAAGCATATTTCCCACATCTGCATATTCCTGAGCACTAGGGACAAGAGGAGCCAGTGCTTAGATTTCTTGGTGGGGCCATCACTGGAAAAGGGGGGGATAGGGAGAAAAAGAAGATACAGTCTGAACTTGGCAAATATTTTGAAGAGTTTTTCTTTTGTTTTGTTAAACTTGGTTGGTTATTCTTGGCTATTATATTGAGATTAGAAAATATTATAAAAATAAAGCAAGAAATGGGGTATGATAATTGTGATGGCATTGCAACTGTTTATTTCAAATCCTCCCTTAATTAAACCAGAGGCCTCCTTGTTTATTCATTCATTCCAAAATTATCTGCTGTTTGTCCACAGACCAGAAAATCTGGTAAAGCCCTGAAGAAAGCAATGCCTCTGTCATTGCATATTTTTGGGAAGACAGAAAATAAATGCAAGCAAACGTAAGAAAAAACATATTACAAAATAAAATGTGCTAATGTAATAGGTACTTTAAAAGAAAGTGGAATAAAGAGATAGACATGTGGAAGGGGTTATTGGAGCAGAAGGGCGGATTGGCAGTATCTCAGATGTGGTCTCTTCTGAGAAGTATTTGAATGTACTCAGAGTCCCTTCATCTGTGTTAGTCAGACAGTTAGTGCAGCCACTGTGATCCAGATGACCTCCCCAGACACCATATCAGAGCACATGATGGGGGGAGAGTCTTGGAGTCCACGATTTCCTTTGAGAACATATTCTCCATGACCCAAGCACCCTTGACTAGGCCCATCTTTCCTTATAGTATCAGGATCGTGACCAAGTATTTAAAATATGCATCTTTGTAGAACATTTAAGATCCAAGGTATAGCATACACACCCAGGGAGACTCCATTACAGAAAACATTAATTTTCCTTTGTCAGTTGTATCTATTGGAGATAGAGTCTTTTTTAAGGATGGGAGTCACTTCCTCTTCTCATCACCGGGATTGGTTGAGCCTGCTACCTATGGCCTGTGGCAAGGTTATGGAAAAGCAACATTCACCTCACAGAGAGAAAGAGAGAGAGAGAGAGAGAGACCCTGAACACACCCTAAAGAGGAGCCCTCAAATGACCTGACCTCCAGCAGATGAACCTCTTAAAAGTGTCACCACCTCCCAGTAGGACCAAGTTGGGGAAATTGATGTTTCAAAATACATTTGCTTTTCCGATCGTTTACTATATCAAAAATTGAAATCAAGTCTCCTATCATGCTTACTGAAGAAAATAGCAGTGGCGGGCATTAAACATGATAGATAATGATGGAGAGTTTCTCAAAAATATATCGCTTGTTTATATGATGTTTCTAATGGCCTCGTGAGTCTGAATATAAAACTCCTTCCGCTTGAAATTCTTCATCTGCCCACCAGACTAGACTATATACTTAAACCTCATTAGGAAACAGGTTAATTTTTGACATAGTCTCATCTAAGTGCTTTTGTATTCAAGAAGTGAGTACAATATTATCTAACTTTATAAAATGTTTTTCTTACGGATCCCTTATTAATCTCTTCAAGAACATTGAATGAGCATTCATAAAATATTAAGATAAATGAAACTGTGATGTTTTAAAATTGTTCCCAACTTTAAGGAGAATATTGAAAACTAGTAAATCCTATAATACTCCTTAGTTTTTCTGTGACTTCTTGTTAACTTTGAAACTGTTGCATAGATGAAGTGCTGTCATCTTAAAAGAGGTGGATGGAAAATTGGCCTCCATGATCATTTGCATGATGAAACCCAGAAGGGAATGTTTCCACAAAGTGAGATAGAAACTTAAGTCCTTCATCCCTTTGTAGTGACCTATACAGGGTGACATCCAGCTGTATCTTATTTTTCTTTGAATATTTAATGATCTTCTGTTTAAAATTAATGAATAATTATCATGCATTCTTTTCAGACAGGAAGAAATAGAAGTGCTCAGACCATTTCAAGCTTCTCCTTCTGAGTCCTATAAACAGATGTATTTTCTCAAAGAAATAAGACCCCTGAACCTTGCACAACACTTCCACGACACAATAAAACTTTGCCAAACCCATCTTTCTTAGATGGAACAAAGGTTGTCCATCTTTGGGAACCACCAAAAGGTATTGGCCTACAAGGCAGGTAGAGTCCAGCTTCTTAGATCACCAAGATAATTCTTTCCCAAGCTCACCCACACACATACTATGAATGAATATTGAACCATTTCTACCAAATGGTTTCCATCCTGTCAGACTTAGTCTTATTTGGAAATTATTTTTTCCTATTCAATCTTTCTCATAATGAAGATATATATGATCTAAAATTATTTTACATGTAATAAGGAAACATGAGCTATAGTAGAAATTTGATTAGAATAAAACAGATTTTTTATGATTATAGAAAACATTGTGATTCTTCTGGAACCGCCCCAAGACTAAGTTAAATAATTAGAACTACATTTTGCTATTTTGACATTTTATATTATTTTTTAGTTAATTTTCACTATCCTTTTAACTTCAAAGGTAATACATCAACTTTATGAGGTCACCTCATTGGTTATGTAAATTAGATGAAATTTTTGATCATAGCCTGTGTGTAGGATGAGCGTAAACCTAAGAGAAGAGTGTGATTGAGGAGAGATGCCAAAGTAGATAGAGATGTCACAATTCTGAGTACAACCACCACACTCTAGCCCCTAATTCAGCTCCAGGAGAGAATTAAATGAAGTAACAAAACCATTTGCATGTCTTAAAATCCCCTCTCTGTCTTTTCTTGCTGTATAGAAGCTGCCCATCTGTCTTCTTTACTGTCTGCACTGACTCAGAACTGTTTATAGCCCAGACAGTATTCTAGGCATCGCTGTCAATTAGAGGCATGGAGAACAGTTAAAAATCTATCATTGAGTGGAAGAAAAGAGGTGATTAACATAATTCTAACAAAGAAACAAGGCACAATTGGGAGTTGAAATTTAGTGGGGAAATATAGAAAACCATTATGGTGATATATTGTTTATGATTTAATAAAGCTTGCCTGTGGATCAGTATGTAAAGCCAGCTACATTAGTTAACCATAGAAGCTTTAATCCCAGGACTCAAGAAACAGAGGCAGATGGATCTCTGGGAGTTCAAGGCCACCTGGGGCTACAGGAGAGTGAATCAGTCTAAACAGAGCTCAAGTCTTTAACCCCAGCAGTAGAGAGATACATAAGATAGGAACAGGATTTCAGAGCTAGGAATTAGTCTCTAGCCATGTTGAAGACAGGACAGATTTAGTTTCCAGTCACAGGGAAGATAGAATCTCAGCTTTGGTAGAGTTAAGAGCTACTGGCTAGCTGCTTTGCTTTTCTGGTCTTCAATATCTGTCTCTGAGGAAAAAAGCAGCTGAAGTAGGGTGTGCCCCCTAGAAATCTAAAACTGGCAAGCAGGATGCAATCTGTTGGGGAAGTAATGAAGACTAGAGATGTGAAGAAGTGAAGAACAAGCCAAGTACGAACAGCTCAAGAAACTGAGGCAAACTGTCTGTGTGGGGATGCCAATAAACCAGCATGTTGAGAGCTAGAGCTGCTGCAAGAATCTAGGACATAATGAGGGGATAGACCTCATGGGGCAAGTGAGGAGGGTGTGAAATGATCATATTCTGAGTCTATTAAAAAAGAAAGTCTATGGAACATCATAACAAAAACTAACTCAACCATTAAGACAGGAAATGAAAGCAAGTTCAGGCTTCCACTTAATGAATGCTTGCTGCAGGCCAGCAGCTGTACTGAGCTCTAATCTGGGTAATATAACAGCAAGGGCATAGGAAGATCACAACAGCAGCTTTCAGGGGTTCTGAATCCTGTCTTCTATCCAGTGTTCTGCTAGTTTATACTCTGTTTTAATAACAGGGCTGGAGTACATAAATCGTGAAAAAGAAAAGAAACAGGATTATGATGTAGCCAGCTTTTTCAGTTGCTGCTATGAGTCCTTATGGAATCCTAAAGAGAGTTATTAAAATTCATACACTAAGGAGAGTTTGTGGAAAAGCACATTCCCAAAAGACACAAAGTGGACAAGAGCACACCCCTGCCCCTGGAAGAGGAAACTTCAAATAGAAAATTCTTAGGGAAAGTGGAGCTTCCAAGGAAAATCTTTATTTGTGACAATGAAGAAGGATCAATATAATAGTGTTTATAACAAGCCATGAGAATTTTCCAAAGATTGCACCCATCTCTAGTCACATGGAAGATCCATTATCATGTCACACTGTAATTTGTTCAACGTGTAGAAAGAAAAACCAATATTCTCAATAATATTGTCTGTATTCTTATAGCAAATGGCGTATGTTCAACGAGTTCCTATTAAACAAAATAAATGGTTTCCTCACACATAGTGCCTGCAGAGGACTATGAAGTACTATCCAAGAAACTTATTTATGTTCAAATAAAATACTAAGTACTATCAAATACTTTAAATTAATAGGCCCTTTAGTGCCTATACTGAAGATAGAGGAAACAATCCTGTATTAGGATAATAGATACAGCTATTTCTTTAAGTCTTTAAGCAAGAAGCTTTGGAATAGATTTAAAAAATACTTAGGATGTTAAATCTTTAGACACTCTACTGGGTGTATATGTGTTAAAAAGGAAAGATAATGAAATCTTCCAAATTAGGCAAATTTTCTCGGAAGTGTAGCTAAGAATCATCCAAAAATATACATGTCATTTTTCATCTTTTCAAGAAAGCTAGAGAGATCAATGAAAGGAAACTTAAATTGAATATAGGAAATTCAAAGATGGGAATGCAAATTGGATGTACTTGAACAACTCTCAGTATAATAAGGTAATTTGTGCTTCTTTATAAATAGATTCAGGCAAATTGCAGATGCTAGAAAAAAGGCAAGTTTCATAGCTGTGAAATATCATTTCAAACTATAGTGTTTTTAGAGAAATCACGAAATATTGTCAGATATATTTGAAAGTCTTTATTGAACAATATTCATGAGCTGCTCATCACAATGAATTATTTGACTATGAAATGTTCAAAATATGTAGCAATTAATGAAATGGTATTTTGCAGAAGTTTTGCCCTGTCTGAATTCTTAGTTTACCTTCTCTAATGGCAAAAAAGGGAATGTGTTTTTCAACAATTACAGTGAGGATAGCTTAGTGGAGAGGTTCAGTGCTACCTAATACCACAAAATATTGTTTTTACTTCATAAAAACTTAAAAAAACAAAAACAAAACAAAACAAACAAAAACACAACAATGACAGAAAGCATAAATACTCAGAATACTTACTATATTTGTAAATTGTTAAAAATTCCAATATTCCCAATTGTAACAGAATATTCTAAATGCCATTGGAAACTTAACTAACAGGGTAGGCCATCTTTGTATCTACTATATTGGCTTAAAAGTTAAAAACATATGTAGTTCTACTAGAAAATTCTTATTCTCAAGCCCCTTGGTCATGGTTGATTAAATAGGTTTTACAACGTAACTTAAGAGTAAACAATCTGCACACTGATGGGCTGTCCTTGAATTTGATTTCTAAATTTATCTCAACAGGAGCATGTAACTGATTAGACCAGTCTAGTCTTCATCATCTCGATGGAAATGAGAAGGTCAGCCTTTGGGACACCTGTAATTGGTACCAATGATGGGAGTTCAACTGTCATAAGAGCTGAATCACAATGAAAAAATGGCATATGAAGATGATAAACAACGTCCAGTTGAGCAGGTGCCCTTTGACTCATTTCCTCCAAAGCCTATTCTAAGATAGCTTCATGTGCAAGACTTTTGTTACAGCCTACTCTAGGGTGTAGGATATGGTTCAATGGAGAAAGTACCTGCTGCATAAGCATGAGGACCTGAGTTCAAGTCCCCAGAACCCAGGAAAATGCAACAAATATATCATGTCAAATGTGCTAACATCCTAGTAACTAAAACAAGACAAGTGGCAGAACCCAAAATCAAGAAGCAAGGGAATGGGATCTATCTTTTAAGAGAGAAGACAGTGGATAACAAAAGGTATAGACACAGAAATGTGTTTAAGTTATGGCTATCCCCACGATTAAATAAATAATATGGCAGAATTGACCATGAAGCTCTGTTTTTGTCTCCCATTTTTACTGTTCTACATTGTTTCTATATTCTGCATTGGAAAACATAATGACAACAATGAGCTGTTCTGATAAAAGCTAAGGGAAGAAAATTTATTCAATGTAGCATTTTAGAAAATATAACAGGGCAAGTTAGTGCAGCAGTTCCTATATCTCATAGTCATGCTGAGGCCATTTTATGTTCAACTAAAATTGGATCTCCTTGATCAAAAACCCCGTGGGAAATTACCCATTTCTATTCTAGGAACCAGAGGTCAAGAAGTTCTGGCTTCTTTTATACTGCCTGTTTGCACAAAACTTTCCTCTGTATCTGCAGGATTAGACACCAGGATATAGTTTTCATATTTTAAAGATCCTTACTCTAAACACTGGGTCCTACAGTTGGGTCCTGAATACCTGTGTGTAATCTCACCCAGCTGCAGTTGGAATGGTCATCTCTGGTGGGATCTCTGTAACAAAAACAGGTGCCTTCATATAAACAGGATGCCTAGATAAAATATTTCTGAACAATGTTGCAAAGAAGAGTTATTTTCTGCACCTTTGAGCTGGGCTTCTCCACCTTCCTTTATGCCTATTATTCTTAGATCTGGTCTTTTCACAGTGTCCCACATTTCCTGGATGTTTTGTGTTAAGGATTTGTTGGATTTAAGATTTGATTTGGTCAATGAATCTATTTCCTCTAGTTTATCTTCAGCACCTGAGATTCTCTCTTCCATCTCTTGTATTCTGTTGATTATTGTTGAGTCTGTAGTTCCCAATTGTTTGCCCAGTTTTTCTATTTCCAGCATTCCCTCAGTTTGTGTTTTCTTTATTGTCTCTTGCAGTTTCCAAGTCTTGAACTGTTTTCCTTCATCTGTTTAATTGTTTTTTCTTGGCTTTCTGTACTTTCTTTAAGAGATTTGTTCATTTCTTCCAATTTTGTTTGTTTTTTCTTCTATTTCTTTAAGAGATTTTCTAACATTGTCTTTGAGGGCCTCTATCATTTTTATGAAGTTATTTTTTAAGTCATTCTCTTCTGCTTCATCTGCTTTGGGGTGTTCAGCTCTAGTTGGTGTAGAGTCCCTAGATTCTGGTGGTGTCATGTTTGTTTTTCTATTGTTAGGTGTTTTCTTGTATTGCCATCTTCTCATTGCGTCTTCCAGTGGGTGCAGGTGAGGTCTCTCTCTCTCTCTCTCTCTCTCTGTCTGTCCCTCTGCCTGTCTCTCTCTCTCTCTGTCCCTCTGCCTGTCTCTCTCTCTCTCACCCCCCCCATGGGCTTAGGTGGGTCAGAAGTTCCATGTCTGTAGTTCTGGGTGGTCCAAGATCTCTAGGAGGTCTCTCCTCACTCTCCTCAGGCAGGGGCCCAGTGATGGGGATCAAAGATCAGGCTCCAGCAGAGGCCCAGCAAAGGGGATCAAAGATCCAGCAGGCAGGTACTCAGTATGGTCCCGTGGGGATAGGCAGATCTCTGGCTGGGGCTTTGCTGCACCTGCCTTCACCCCAAATGAATTCTGTTGTATGGTATGACTTTCATTCCTTCTGCTGCTAAACACCAGCATTGGTGCCAAGACTTTGGAAGGTTTGCCTGACAGTCCCTCCTGCCCACAGGTGGTCTGAGGCATGCCAGTCTACCTACAACAGGCTTACTTTCCAATTAACTGATCACTGGGCTCTCCATCCAACACAAGGACAATTGGTAAGTTCCCCTACTTTCAGTCAATGTAAACACTTACCTGAATGCATGGGAGTGACCACTGAGCATCTGACATCCCTCTGTTATTCTTGGAGCTGGAGGAACCACCAACCATGATCTTTAAGGCTATGGTTGACCCTTTTCACCAATACTCTTCTCTGTCCATTTCCCACAAGCGAGGCTTACTCTCTGGAGTATAGTTCCTCACCCTTTGGTTCTGTTCAAAAGCCCTAATATCAGGTGACCACATCTCTCTCAGATTCGGAGCCCTTTGTCCCTGTTCTTGTGTGATGATGTACTGAATAGCTGTGCTTACTCAATCCAATTATCTCTGGATTCCCGGGACACTGGGAATTTCAGACCTTTGGATCTTATTTCTCTACCACACTTATCGGAATTGTGTGATTGATGATGCCTCCAAATCTCCCCCTGGGATGACTTCTGGAAAACCTCAAGTCTCAGCTTAAGGACTTCTAAACTTATCCACCTTTACAGTCAAGTCTGGGCTCTGATGTCAGTTAATTAATCAAAGTGGCCACATACCAGCAGCCTAGATCCCAATGTTACATGGGACCTTTGCAACTTTCACCAGGAATTTGGTAGATGGAAGGAGGTACCTTATGCCCAAGCATTCTCTTACCTTAGCAGCAAACCATCTCTCTGCTCTTTCTGCTTCCCCACTCAGCTCCTCCTAGCTATGAACTCTGAACTAGAGGAACCCTCGACCACTCTCCATTCTGCTAAATGAGCCTCCACTTTTCCAACCTCAGTACACAGCTCCTCCTCCTTCAGCTCCTCCAACCTCTTCCTCCTCGCTAGCCCTCTCACAGTATACCAATCTAGACCTCCAAAACCCAGATAGATGAAAAAGTCCATGGACGACTGAAGGGGCCTGGGCTCCTTGGCCCTGACCACTGTCATTTCTGACAGGGAGTCCTGAGTATATATTGCAGTATCAGGGAGGTACATCTCCTTCTTCTTGGACATTGGGGCCACTTACTCAGTCCTGATGGGGACCCATCTCTCTCTTTTTGATTTCCAGTTCTTGGAGTAGGGGGCAGCCTTATGTACCTCACTAGAACCCACCACTCAATTGCATTTTCATGGGTGTTACCCTCATTCATTCCTTTCTGGTTGTGCCAACTTGTCCTGTCCTCTTATTGGGAATGGGACAAGCTTCTTTTTTTCTTTTCCTCCCCCATTTCCCTGACCCTACACTCATCAGTAGCTCCTCTCCTCCTTCTAGACACCCAACCTACTGGTTCCAAAACATCATTTCCTCTGCCAGCATCCAGGTGGACCCCCAAGTCTGGAATACTCCAAACCCCTCTGTTGATAGACACCATTCCCCCATCATTATCCAATCACCTTACCTGGTACATTACCCAAACCCAGTACCTACTCTCACTCCACCACAGCCTCAGGATACTTAAACCTACCATCACTACCTCCTAAGGGAAAAAAAAAGATTTTGAACCACATCTTATCCCTTTAAACCCCCCATAGTTGCAGTTAAAAGCCCAATGGGACCTATTGCCTGATTCAAGACCTCTGGATCATTAATTCTGCTCTACCTTGTTGTGCCTAACCCTTGCACACTCCTCTCCTCTGTACCCTTAGGGACCTCCTGTTTCTCAGTCCTAGATCTCTAGGTCACTTTCTTCTCTATGGCTCTTAGCACCCACTCACAAAACATTTTTGCTTTCATCTGGACGGATCCTGACACCCAGCTCTCTACCCAGATAACTTGGACTGTCCTACATTGGGAGTTCTGGGACAGCCCACACCTATTTGGTCAGGCCCTGGCTTCTGATCTACTCTTTATTTCTCCCCAAATCTGAACTCATACAATATGTTGTGACCCTCTTCCCTCAATCTGTTCCTACAAATTGGCCAAACCAACATCTCTGCTCTTCTACAGTTCTTGTCCAGCTATAACATCTCACCTTCTAAGATCCAAAGGTCCACTCCTCGGGTCACCTACTTGGAACTAACCATTACCCCAACCCACAAAGCCATTACCATGGATAGAAACACGCAATCCAGTTTCTCACAGTTCCCTCTTCTAGGAATAGCTGGCTTATATTACTGGGTCCTTCCTTCTTCCCTCCTTGGCAGCTCCTTATATGAGGCAGCCCTTGGCCTCTCACACAAACCCCTCTCATTCCCATTACTAAGCCCTTTAGGAATTTCCAACAGTGTCCCCTCCAGGCCCCAGAACTAGTTCTCCCAGACCTAACCCGTCCCTTCTCCCTCTATGTAACAGAAAAAGAGGGCTATGCCCTTGAAGTCCTGGGTAACCAACTGGGACCTTCCTTTGCACCTGTAGCATACCTGTCAAAAAATCAGACCTTGCCACCCAGGGATGGGCACGCTGCATATGTGCTTTAGCAGCTGCTGAGCTTCTCGTTCACGAATCAAAAAAACTAACCTTTGGGTAACCCACCACTATCTTCTCCTCCTAAAACCTGTACCAATTCTTAACATATAAAGACTTACAAACTATTTCTGGGTTCTTTCTCTCCAGGTGGCACTAGGAGAAGGTGCCACCCTTTCTTTCCAATCTTGCTCCCCCTCCACCCCTCAACAACTCACATATTCTTCCATGACCAAACACTGACTACCCCACATCTCATTCTTGCATTAAAACCCTAGAAGAACTACAGCCCCATCCCTCACACATACAGGAAGGCACATGCCTCAGGCCCTTTATACCTGACACACAAATGGCAGCTCCTTTTTACATGGGGAGGGGGGGCTGAAAAGCAGACTATGCTGTAGTGTCAGATATTGAGGTGGTCAAGGAATGGGCCTTCCCTGCCGACATCACTAATCAACAGGTTGAAGTAAAAGCTCTCACCCTTGCCCTATGCTTTTCATATCCTCTTGCCTCACACTGCTATCTGGAAAGAGAGTGAACTTCTTAAAACAAAAGGCTAGTCCATAAACAACTCAGCTCAAATTATGGCCATGCTGAAAGCCTCCTGTCTCTCCACAGCTATAGGGTTTGAACATTGCTGGTTCCACCTAGCTGACAACTCCATCATCTTTAAAGAAAATAACTAAGCTGATGAGGCAGCTAGAGCTACAGCCTTCCGAGGCCCAGACTCATCTCACCCACGGCAGGGAATCTTCGCACTTCAACCCACATCCCCACTGGTACCCCTTGACACTCAACAAATTTTGTTCTGTCTACACTGGCTCTTTTATCATAAGATCTGTTCACTTTGTCAAGGCCCACCTGCAGCCCACTCCTGAGGACTTGCTTTCCTTAGGGACTATTACTGCCCCTTATAAAATCTGTCAAATGTCAGACCCCAACTCCAGATACTGAAACTCCTTTTCTTATCCACTAGGACAGAGGCTCCCCTCCTGGGGACTGACTGGAAACTTACCACATGCCCACAGTCAGACAAGTTAGGCGCCTCCTAGTCTTAATATGGTTGAAGCTGAACCTGCCTTCTGAAAGGCGGTCTCCTAACCAGTTGACTAAACCAGCCCAACTGGAATGTTAGGCCACCACTCAGGCCAAAATTTATATTTGATTGATCAGAAGAATTTTTTCTACTCTAGCAATATGGCTAGCAATAAAATGCAGAACATTAAACATGCAGAGTATATCACATACAACATAATGTTCATAGCCCTCTAATGACTAGAGAATTTATGTTAGGCATTTCAGTATATGTATTAGTGTTTGCCTTCGTTAGTATCATCAATAGTTACCAGATATTGATCTCATTTTCTTTTTCTTTTTGCATAACATGCAAAGTCAATTGTGATGTAAATGAGCAAGGATTTACTTATACAGGTCGATCTAAAATTTGATAAGTAAGAGCAAAACAATCTATGGTATAATTAGATGCCAACACAAAACAATAAATAAATAAATAACGTTTTACTGTGAAATTGAAGATGTAAGTCCAGTAAATAGATCAGGAGGTAAAGGTAGCTGCTTCTGAATCTGTCCCACAATTGTCTTCTGACTTCTGTATGCAGCCTGTACCCACAAATAATAAATGACAGATGTGAACATATGAAACAAGTGTCATATTACAGAAATGTGTGAAAGAAAATAACCATGACAAGAGACACAGATTTAAATTTATTAAAGTATTAACATCAATAAAGGATTTACAGCACAAACATAGCCTTGAAATTTCAGAACCTACTCTTTAATTGAATAGATAGCATTTGTCAGATTTATTTTGTCACTTTGAGAAAATTTTCTGACATCTCTTGATTTAAAAGCAAAACATTGAATGATGTGAGCCTCATCAGGTGTTATTGAAATCTTGATGATATTATTGTTAATTAGTTAAAATTAATCTTCTGGCAATGGCTTTTAACCTAATATTTTCTTTCTACAATGTTCTAATATGCATTCCTTGCTATAAGGTGGCTGCATGTCCCCACTCTTCCATCTATCATTCTTCAGTGAGCATGCTCCCTACTCATGAGTCAACCACAGGGTGTACATTTTAAAAAGCATACATATTTATTCCATTATTGATCCACTTCTTTAATGTTTATTATGATTTTTTTGTGTATTCTTTCCTTATAATCCTACTGTGAGTTTCTACAAAGTAGAAGTGAATATATCTTGGGTTTGTGGTATATAATACTCATACTGAAAATATCAGAAATCATGTATTTCACTGTTTTAAGATTTAGCCTTATATTGTTGTAGGTAAGAAAATATATATGAACAACAGTGGAGAAGCTACCTTAAATGTATTTCCCTGATAATGAGATTGATAACTAACTTAATGTCATCATAGAGCCCTCATCTAGTAGCTGATGAAAACAGAATCAGACACCCACAGCTAAACACTGAGCCGAACTCCTGGAATCCAGTTGCAGAGAGGAAGACATGATAAGAAAAGGGGTCAAGACCAGGCTAAAGAAACCCACAGAGCAGAGACAGCTGACTTGAACAAGGGGGAGCTCATGGACCCCCAGGGTGATAACTGGGAAACCAGCATTAGCCTGACTCAGACCTCCTGAACTTGGGTCTCAGTTAGAAGGCCTGAGAAGTCTAAGGGACCTCTGACAATGGAACCAGGATGTATCCCTGGTGCATGAAAGGACTTTGGGAGCACATTTTCCATGGAGGGATACTCCCTTAGACTAGAGGCAGGAGGTAGGGCCTAGACCTTACTCCAAATGACATAACAGATTTTGATGATCCCTCCAGGAAGGCCTCACCCTCCCTGTGGAGTGGGAGGGGAATGGGATGGAAGGGAAGGAGGGAGGGGAGAATGGAGAGAGGGGGAACTTGGATTGATATGTAAAATAAGACAAATAATTAAAAAAAAGAAAATATAGCTGAGATGTCACAGTAACAAATACAATGACCATGGTATGATAGAGATATAGGAAAATGTCATTTTAGGAGGAAAATGCCCAAAGTGACAAAAGACCTCATTCAATGAGAATTTGAAACCCAAGACAAACACTTAATCTGTCTAGATAAGTAGCTTGTTTCTGTTTACCAGTAGTGTAACCACACAATCAGAGGCATGTTTTTTTAATTATCAGCTGAGTGGCTTACATCAAAAAACATAATTAGATACGAACATACCAGTTGGGGTCTCCTTTAGTAAAAAACTTAGCTCTTCCTAGGATTTTAGATTAAATCAGTATTTCACACTCAAGAAAGAATGGTTCCATTTCGCAAAGCTTAACCCACTTATGTCACGTCTCCCAACCCACCTCAGGACTTTTAGGGCTTTCTCCTTTTCCTTTTTGACTGCGTGTCCACATTCTTCCTGTCCTAGGAGGAACCCCTGGTCTTTTCATCAGTTCATTATCACCGGAGTGTATTCAGGCATGTGATCCCACTTCTCAGAAATCATCTCAAAAAGATTTTCATGTAAGGAAGGAATGCTTAGAGAAAGAACTTAAGTTTTGGTAAGTTGGAGAAGTTAGCACTGCAACACACAGTTGAGTGGAAAGTCTACACGCCGTTCCACAGGGAGCTCTCTTTTCACTCAGCCTGCAACAGAGAAACGCTTACAAGCCATTCATTGAAAAGTGTTGACATCTGGAGCAAATCCAAAGATTAAAAGCCTCACCTTAAAATAGTTACTGAAGGTTCACAGAAGTTCATTCTGAGGCTAAGCAGCTCACATAATAGAAAACTTTTATCAAAGTTTACTCTAGGGCTGGTTACATAGCACATGTGTATAAAATACCTAAAATTGAATGCATGATTAGGCAGCTGATGTCTTTGAAGTAACATAAACTATTTGGTGTCTCCCTAACATTCATCATGGCTTGTTCTAAACATGAAGCACTTTAATTTATGTTATTTTTAGTTCCCATGACCTAGAGCATTTCCTCAACACAACTCTATTCAGTGATTCCTGTTACTAAAGAAAGTAAATTCAAAATACTTTCTTTTTACCTACAGATGAGACTTTTCCAGTCACTTATGAACTATTTCTCTTCCCTTCACCTTTTAATGTTTGATTTTAGAAATTGAAGGAAATAGTATTACATTCAAGTCTTTACTTAGTATTTATCTTTTAATTTATGGATATCTATGGAATAATTTCTGAAGGGGAAAATAAATTGAGTTGCATAAAAATGAGAAGAAAAGTTTAGGAAAGAAATTGCACCAACTATTGTATGATTAGGGAACCTAACTAATTGGTAAACTTAGGTAAACACTACTCTCATGGTATTCATGTACAATGTATAAGATTACAAATGTTTGGAAAGCATTTGAGGTAGTAAAGTCTAATGACAGACAATGATCGCTCCATTCATTTTGTGTATAGGATTTTATTCAAAATTTATAACTAGGTACTTTATATTTATTTAAACATTCTTGTGAAATCTCTATACTATCCAAAGGGTAATCAATAATGATCCAGAAATGCATGTAATTGTATAACTATTGAAAAAGGCACAAATAAGATTTTTAATTAACATACAAGGATATTTGAATGGCATGGCCAGGTTAGAGAAGAGTATGTAAATGTTTTTATATCTTCAAAGTATATGAAAAATAATTGTAAGTATTAACACTGATTATAGTTTTGTTCTGGGTAGTAGGGAGTTGACTTGGGCTTTGCTGATGCAAAACTTTTAAAAGGAGTTTTAAATGTTTTCTTTTCACATTAAGTAAAAGTATTTAACTTTATAATATAAAGAAAAATCTGATCATGAAAAAAGCATCATGAAATTATTTAAAGTATATGGGGTATTACTTTTAAATCTTTAAAAGTTTAAATCATTTTAATCCCAAGGATTTACAATTCTTGCTGTCTATCCTTTGCTGCCATCTTCTGGCATGTAGTAAGAAGTGCATGCCAACAGGTTTCTTTTCCCTTCTAGTTTCCCAGAGAAGATGAGGAGTGATTGGATTTGCAAATTAGAGCAATGAGAAATGGAAATTGGCTTCTATGCATGTACCGAGTGAGTCATTTTATTCCATGAATCTATATTTGGCCTCTTGACATTCCTTGACTGTCCTTAAAATATTCGTCTTTTACAAAGTTCCTATTTTGCATTGCCTCAGACTTTATTCAAAACTGGATTTTATTTCCACAGAAACTTTCAAGCAGAGATATAAATGAGTGGGCACTGCCTTTTGTCTACAACTAAATATGACTTAAAGGGAAGTAAGACACTAAGCAAATAGAGGAAGGCTGGTGCCTTGGACAGATATGTTCAGGAGAACGGATGCATGTAGATGCTGTGTGTGCTGGGGAGGGGGGGTGAGCAAAGAAATAAAACACTGGATCAGCATCTTAAACAATATGAGAATTTATTAAAATGAAGATTCCTTAAAACTTCACAGCGTTGCCTGAAACATTTCCTGGGACACTTTGTTGAAACTAATTGTGTCTCTATGTGTTGTGACACTTCATTCTTTCCTTCACCATTAACTTCAGGAACAAATACCAGGGACCTCTTGTCCCTCTTGCCTTCTCATCCCTGACTCTCCTGTAATTTGTACTTTATTCTTTACCAAGTAAATGTTTGGATGGAAGTGGGTATGGAAAGCCTAGATGTATAGTATTGTGGCATCTGCCAACCTAACACTCTGCTGCTAAAGCTGATTTAAACCTGTCACATTGATGTTACTGAAAACCAAGTTGGAACTGACTAAACATGGGCAGGTGCATCTCCACCATTCCTCCCTCTGAGTCCAGAAGTGCTCACCTTTGCATGATGCAGCCCTGTGACCTTCTGACACATTAAATTTCTCTATCCACTGACCAGTGGGCAGTATTGGTCACTCCCTTATTGGAAAACCATTCTCCATTTCTGCAGCATATACTTGATTTTCTGTGCTACATGCCATCTGCTCAGTTGCTTTTTCCCAGGGGTTCAATTTCCCACCACATTCTATGTTCACTGTTTTCATTATCTTGGTCTCACGCCCCACCCCTCATGTGCTGCAGTCATCTGACTCGGTGAGTGTGGACACAGCATACTGCTGTTTCTCTTTGGCCTAGCACACACACCTTTTGCAGAATTTTCAACCACAACTGCTTAGACTCTTATTTTATTCTCTCATTTTCACTGCCACTGTCTGATATTTTGTTTATGCTACATCTTCCCTGAGCTAATGCCATAACTTCCAGGGTGAAGTCATTCTTCTAGCCTCTTTATTGGATCTTCTCTTCAACCCCAGCTCATCTCACCCTTGAGAGTTAAAATTACCCTTATCTGGGACAATCCAGTCATAACCTCTTCCAATTTCCCTATAGACTAAAATTTTAAGTGCATGGTTCTTAACTGCTCTTGCCTTCCCACTGTGTGTAACACGTACCAACAGAAATCAAACCTATTAATATAAAAATAACCTAACTTCTATTTAGTTTTTCCTAAGCAAAGGATCTTGATTTAAAAATCAGGTATATGGAAGAAAATATACCCTGTGAATGACATATCTTCTTGTGCTCCATAGCAAGGTAAAACACAGTTATTTGCAAACAGTGCTCGTTCAGAAAATGAGAAGTTGGGTACCACTTCCCTCCAAATGGAATCATTCCCATCTAGAGGATGGGGGAAGGCTACCAACTCACAAGGAAATTACAACCATGAGACCCCTCCTTGATACCATACAAGTGGCAGACAATTGCTGGAAGAGAAAAATACCCTCTGATGTAGCCACTTAGTTATATATGGAACTGTAGTGGCATAGCTTTTGTATACCACTGTTCATGCTCAAGTGGACATTTTAGTGATATATTTGCTGGAGTCACACATGCTCCTGTAAGTAAATCTAATAAATCCAATGGCTCAACAAGCTAGATATGGGGCTGAATAATGTCTTCATTATGTTAGTTGTTTTCTCTAGAATGGGTTGACAGGGCCACAAGTCTGAAGGATGTACAAGAAAATCCATAAAAGCTGTTCAAATCCCCTGGCTATGGCCCAGCATGCCACCAACTTTTGCTGGTGCCATAGCCAGGGGCCACACCTGACGCCCTCCCACACCTGACGCCTTCTCTTGTGAAGGCTCTTGGGACTACATTGCTTCCTCCAGAGTCATTGAGGATATGCCTGTAGTTTGAAATCATTAACCTAATTAATTGAAAAATAAGGTAATATATTTCCCAGGTGCTAGGGATTAGGCTGTGGACTGCCACCCCCATAAGAAGAGCATGTTGCCTACTTAGACTGTTAGTTAAGATCTAGGTTAGTTTAACTGAAACAATTTTGCTTGTAGTCGTTAATCACTGACATAAATATCCTGGGGAAAAATAATGTTTTCTAGACCTTAATTTTCCCACCTATAAAATGTGAATATATAAAAAGTAGATATTTCATAAGGGTAGATAAAGGTTAAAATTAACATTAGCAAAGTAGAAAGAATTATACCAGACCCAGCATAATCAGCAATAGTTCTATTATCCACTCAGACCATGTGTCTAACTAGAACAGCTGTAGTGACAAATGACTTAGGATGTTAACCTAACAACAAAGGCAGTTTGTTCAAGATGATGAGTTCTGTTTTAGAATAAATAATCATGTTCCTCTTGCTGTATAAATAATTCAGCTCTCTCTATGTAAAATGCAATGGTGCATAGTAATACTTGACAGTTAGATTCTTTAAAAACAAAAAGAAATTATTTGGCAATAGCAGAACATTGCCACAGGAATATGTACATTATGGTAAAGGTGGACATGGGGGTAAAGGTGGACATTGGGGTAAAGGATCAAAATGGGGTATTTTGAAACAATAATTTTAGCATCAGTAATAAAAAGGGTGGTATCATTTCCAGTCTCAACAGGCAGGTGCTAGCTAGATGTCCTGAAGAAGTATTTTTTGTATGAGGTGTTATTTGTCAAGCTGATGCTTCTGGCTGTCCTCAGTAATATCACACAACCATGCAGAAACTTTTTTTTTTCACAGAGCAATGCATTATTTGTTTTGAAGGTTAAGGTTGACAAAAGTGAATTCAGATTTTTGACATGTTGACATTTCTTTCAAAGTAGTGATGTCAAGTTTCTCTGGCTATATGAACATACTTCCCCAGCTGTCGAGATACTTATATTTGAGCTCAGCCTTCATTCATCAGCAGCCATGGAGATTCATGCATAGCTCACTATCCAGTGCCCAGAGGCTGCTGTAGCCATAATCCCATGATGGCTGTAAGCACAGACCCTTGCTCCTTTTTAATTTTTATCTGATCTCTAACACACACACAGACACACAGAAACACACACACAGAGACACACACACAGACACAGACACACACACACACACACACACACCAAGCCCAACAGAGAGTACAAGCTGAATACACACCACAAGCACACTTCAACCAGTATCAAAAGGCCACACCTATTCTCAACCACTCAAAACCACTGTCACATGGGCTCCATGTACATGACTTCTGATCCTGTGTTCTCTCCTACGTTTGGTATTCTACTCATGCCCTACGTTTGGTATTCTACTCATGCTTGCATCTGTAAAGACTGAGATACTGACAGGAAGAATTTTCTTTAGAGCCTCTCATTTTGTGCCGGTGGGGAGCAACCACCAGACAGATTCCCATTGTGAACTTACTCAGCCTTGCAGCCATGTCCTATTGGGAGCCAGGAACTTGGTGTTCTCCATTTGCACTCTCAAAGTCTGACTCAGAATATGCCGTTCATGTGAGTTTAACAAAGGCATGAGCCCAAAGCTTAGACATGAAGGTACTAAACTCAAGACACATATAAAAGTATAATATGTAATTTAGAGAAAACTTAAACGCTACTGAGACTTATTTTGCGTGCTGCAGAGTTTCTTTGTAAAAGTGGGTTGTCTGTGAGCCTTTGCGGTGCTTTGATGTTGTCTGTCAGTTAATGTTTCATTTAGTTATTCATGAACTAATTTCACTAAACCATCATGGGTCTATAACACATTAGAAAAAAAAATGGTACCATGATTCTGATGTTATAAAGCATTACTTTAACATATACTCAAGCTGTTTGAAAAATAAAGCATAGCACTAAAATTTCTGTAGCTTATAATGTGAAAGTAATGAAAAGACATTACATCCTGTAGAGAAACCAACCATTTTAGGTGAACTGTCTTTGTTTCCTGTAGCTTTCCATAGCATAACTATGTACCCTACTAATTATTAACACCAATTAAGAAATTGAAACAAAAATCAGATGCATTCTATAGTAAGACAAGAGCTTCATTTAAGTGAAGACTAATAATTTCTGGGGATTTTAAACATTTGAAGACTATTTGTGTGTGTGTATATGTGTGTGTGCGCGTGTACATGTGTACATGTGTGTGTCTGTGTAAACGCATGCCACTTCAGTGGAGGTCCAAAGAAGCTGTTGCATCCTTTGCAGTCAGAGTTGAAGGTGGTTGTGATGTGCCTGATGTAGTTGGTGGGAGCCAAACTAGGGTCCCCTGGAAAAGCAGGATTCCCTGTTCACTGTTATGTCGTTTCTCCGGTCCCTTCACTAATGTTTTTGTAATTTTCTATCCATAAGTCCTGCCTAAATTAAAGTTTTATCATCCAAATGGATAAGAGAAAAATGAACACAGCCCTAACTTTGGCAAGAGTAAAATGATCTCAACACTATCTAAAAATTAATTCTTCCCATATGAGAAAAATTTGAGTACCTGCTTCCTGGGGACACAGGAGCTTTAATAGAACCATACTTTTTAAAATAAAATATAGGTTAGAAAAGTTAACAATAACAAGTGAGAGTAGAAAAATCTTTTTCTTGTACAAATATTCACTTAAAGTAGTTAAGATTTCTTTATTTATGTATATGGGTGCTATAGACAGTTGTGAGCAGCCATGTGGGTGCTTGGAGTTGAACTCAGGACCTCTGGAAGAACAGCCAGTGCTGTTAATCACTGAGCCATTTCTCTAGCTTTTTATTTATTGATTGATATGCTTTATTTATTTAGTTTGAGGCAGGGTCTCACTATGTAGTTCTAGATGGCCTAGAATTTGCTCTATTGACTCTGCTGGTCTTCAACTCAGAGATCTGCCTGCACCTGACTCCCAAATGCCAGGATTATTGGTAAGTGCCATCATGCCTGGTCCCACTTAAAAATAGTTAAAAACAACAAAATTAAGCCAATCAAATTTACCAAACAGGAACAAGTTGAAAAACATAATCTGAGCTTTTAAAAATGATCATTGAAACTATTATTGAGAAACATTTTTCTTATGAAAGTTGCATTTATTTTTATGTACATTTAGATTTTCTATGAGCTGATTTATTAAATCTACCTTTTGGTGTTATTTCTTTATAAATAATTACTAAGTTATTATGGAGTTAGAGAAAGAAACTAGTTTAGCTGCTAGCCAATGAATTAATCTTGACAAACTTGTTTTCAAATTAAAAATAGATGAAATCTGTATAACCTAAAAATTTTAAGTGTTATGAGTATTAATATTGTTTATGATAATTAAATGACAACGATTTTGATTCCTTCAGCAGTACATTGTCCTCCAGCCTACTTGCCCATTTTTATTTGCTGGCTGACAATTTTCTTTCTTTTCTTTTTCATTTCTTTTCTTTCTTTCTTTCTTTTTTTTTTCTTTTTTTTTTTTTTTTTGGTTATTTTGAGATAGGGTTTCTCTGTGTAGCCTTGGAGCCTATCCTGCCTCTAGCTCTGTAGACCAGGCTGGCCTCGAACTCACAGAGATCCTCCTGCATCGGCCTCCCAATTGCTGAGATTAAAGGTGTGCACCACCACCGGCCGGCTTTGCTGGCTGACTTTTAATAGATTATCTGCTTAACATAGAAAGGAACTTTCCATCAAAGATGTGAAACAGGCTCTCTACTGTGTGCACATGGGATACTTTGGTTCAAGCCCCGCTGTGTACTGCATTAGTTACAAGAAGCACTCATATATAATATTAATCGAATGCAATTCTAGACACTTACCAATATTTCACTACATATTGCATTCAGTATTCACAGCAACCCTTTAAGTCGGGCATCATTATAATTATTAGTTTCAGAAGATATCAAAGAATAGAGACCTTAATTTGCAAACGCCAAGAATCAAACATTCAGTTTGGCTCCAAAGATTGCAAACGTCACGTTACTCTGTCCGGTCTGCTGACACTGCTCAGATTCACAGATTCCACGTCCTTGATGTAAAAATGACGCTTTGCGTCACGGTCACGCTATACCCGCATATAAACAAGGGCTCTTTCTGAGCAGGAGCAAATCCAGGTTCCTTGTCTTGATGGCAGAGGGCGGTCCTATTTCCTAGGCAACAGCCATTGCGTATAGGCTGCAATCGCACGGAGCTCCCAACACTTATACCGGTGATGTCACTTCCTTTGGTCTGTGCAGTTGTCCTAGCGTCGTAGGCGGAAAGGCGGCGTTGGGTACCCAAGAGACCAGGCGGGTTGGAAGTCACTTCCTCCCGGGCGGGGACGCTGTTGCCTAGCAACCGCCTTCCGCCTCCATCTTTTGCCCCGCCTCCTGCTTATTCCAATACCTGTTTTCACAGACTTCCAGGCCCTGGCCTGGAGCGACATCGGTGCTAGATCCCAGCCGCTGGGTTCTCAAGTGGTCACAGGAGCCGGGACGCAAGCAGAGCGGGGTGGGTACAGGAGGCGCGGGCCATGGGGCGCGGAGGAGCCCTGGGGACCGCGCTGGGTGTGCGCGGGCCTGGCGCGTGCTGGGTCAGGAGCCGCGCGGAGCTGGGGACACGGACGCCACCTGGCCGGCCCGGGAACTCTGGGCGGTGGCCGACGATCCGAATGGGCCTCCATCATCGCGCGCGAGAAGCAGCGACTTTAATGCAGCCTGGGGTTGAGATGTCTTTGTGTGGTTTTTGTGTGAGAGCAAATAGATGGCTTGGGAAAATGTCGCTGCTGTTTGTGGTTAAGCATTGTTTTTGAATACGGTTATATGCCAGGCATTTTTTTTTTTTTTCTGGGTCAGGGAAGGGGTCATATAACCTTGACGCTGACAGTCCTCTTGGTCTCGCCTAGAAATAAGAAATGCTGCCATATGCAATGCTATATTGTTTAATAATGGAAAGGGGAAAATATTTGGCAACATTTGATGCTCATGCAGTTTACTCATTCTTAAAATAGTTGTAGTGCAGTAACTTTCTCTTGTTATTTTCTTTTCGTGAGAACAAGTTTGAGAATGTCATATCATTAGTAAAATGCCATTTGTATTTTTAGGAGAAGATATAGGCCAGTGTTCAGAGAGGCCTCTTTATTTGGCAGGGAGGTCACTAATTCCAGGAATAGAGTATCCCGATCATGTATAAACGTCTAATTCTTTTATATATTTGTGTAATTTTCAGCCACCATCAAAGGCTGAATGTATTGTTCCAATTATTTATCAACAATTGTATAAAAGTAGAGGAAAGAGAATACACTATGTCGGATGAAATCTTCAGCACAACTTTGGCATATACCAAGAGTCCAAAGGCCACCAAGAGAACTTCTTTTCAGGTAAAATATGTCAAAGCGTTTTGGTTGTCAGTGTTCTAGGACTGGGCACTTACTGATTTGCGGGGAGGTTGGGGAGAAGTGGGAGGAGCTTCTTGCTTCCGAGTTGCTATGTTGTAGGTTAACTTTGGACACTAGTAGTAAAACACCCACCTCTGTGGCTACCCTTTCTTCAGTATTGACTTCTAAGTTGAAAGTAAAAGAGCCACGTCAGAGTCTGTCTTTGTCTAAACTTCAGTTTTCTGTTGTAAGTGTAAAAAATACTTACTGTTGGATCACTACAGTTTCAAACTCTTCATCCACTTTTGCAGTATTGATTATGCCCATCTCTGCAGTAGGCTTAAAGTGCCAGTTGCAAGGCTGAGCGAGGTGTGGCTCAGTAGTAGGCTGTGTGCCTACCATGTTTGTCAAACCCAAGCCCCTACCTCCCTCAAAATGTACCAGCCTCTATCAAAATGTCAGTTTCTACTACATCCTATCCACATTAATGCCCCGTTATTAATTAGCATTATTAGTTCAGATCGTAGCCTTCAATTAATTTATCACATGCTAGCAGTCACTTACTGTTTAACTACAAATCCCATAGGAGATGGCTCTAATTTCAATGTTCTTCACTGAATTTGATGACTTGGAAACATGGCACAAAGTAGGCTTAGAGTGAATGCAGGTGAATGAAATTTAAATTTGAATTTTTAAAAAATTACTTCTAAATATAAGACATCCCTGCTTGGGTGGGAATTGATTTTACTGATCTCATTTCAGGATGAGCTGATCAGAGCAATCACAGCCCGGTCAGCCAGGCAGAGAAGTTCTGAATACTCCGATGACTTCGACAGTGATGAGATTGGTATGAAAGGGAATATACAAATGAACCGGTTTTGCCTCGTTAGTTACATTTCACTACCCCCTTAACTTCTTATGATAATACAATGGTTATGAATTCACTAGTTTCAGAATTGTGTGTGCAATGAGTTAGAAAGCCACTCAAAATAGTCAAGAAGCTTATGAATTATTTTTGCTTATTTCTGAATGTAAATTTAAAAATATATAAATACATTATTACCATATCTACAGTAAAACGATGCCTTATGAATATGCTGTATTGGGAAGTAGTTTTATCTGTAAGTTCAATTTTAAGAATCCTACAATTAGACAGCAACCAGAGCTGTCAGGATCAAATATTGGTGCTCCGGAGGAGCACTTTGTAATGCTTGATGCAGTCAGATTTGGGCTTGGAATTGTGGTACAATAGCTACTTTTCTGTTGCTGGTGTAAAACATAGTGACTTAGAGAGAAAGAGTTTAGTTTATAGTTTTAGAGGGATGCAAGTCCATTATGGGAGGTGAGCCGTGAAAGTTGAAGGCCTGATGGCAGGAACAAGAAGCTGGGAGACAATTTCTGTAATAAGGCAGCAAACAAAAAGCAGAAAACAAACTGTCAAAGCCTGTCCCCCCAGTTATGTACTTCTTCCTCAGGCTAATACCTGATCACCAAACAATGCCACCAACTGGGGACCAAGGAGGCTGGTACCTGAGTCTGTGGGCAACATTCTCATTCAAGCCAGCATATTCTACTTTCTGTAACCCAGGAACTCATGGTCAATGTAGAACATATTTAATTCAACTTTAAAATCCCCCTGGTCTTTAACATTTTCAACACTGTTTCAAAGTCCAGTCACTTTGGAGACTTAGGGCAGTCTCTTAATTGTAACCGCTTGAAAAACCAGAAAAGGAAATTACATGCTTCCAGCATATGACAGGACAGGATATGAATTACTATCCCAAGAGAGGAATGGGGTGGAAGGGCATAGTGAGGAAATACTGAACTAAAGCGAGACTGAAAGAGACATAGCAGGGTAAACTTGAACTCCCGCATAACTTCCTATCTAGTGTCTGGGACTCCACTTGGCTCTGCCCTTAAACTTTTCATCTCTCCTTTGGGCTGGTTCTAATCCTGAATGTAACTCTCTTTGGCAGATATCTCATGGCTCAGCATCTCCAACATCTTGTGGTCCCCACCACAACCCAAGTTTCAGTTTCATAATTTCACACAATGGTTTTTCGCCTTCTCAGGGCCTTCAAGCAGAGACTTCTGGGCCACAAGTTGTCTAGCCTAGGGATCTCTCTACAAACCATAGGAGGAGAAGCCATGATCCTCTCACATATCTGAATCGAATTCCCCCCAAAGTGCTTACCAAGCGGATGACTCTGCCAAGTTTGGCTGTCAGCTTGGGGTGGACTCTCACTCCCTTGAGTCACAGGTTTTTGTTTGTTTGTTTGTTTGTTTGTTTGTTTTATCCCATTGATTTCTAGAAGCAGAATTCCTTAGCTCTTTCACAGTTGGAAATGTAGTTACTTAGAGGGGGAGGGGTCTTGCCCCGAGGGCACCCTTTGCTTTGTCCCTTTGCCAAGCTGGGAGCCACCCCTAGCAGTGTTGATCTCTTCAGCCTGTGCTGCAACATTAAGCCTTCTAGGGCTCTTTTTCTCTCCAGGCTGCCTCACACATTTTTCTTCTATACCTATAAGCAAGATCAGCAATACCGATGCCACAGATTCACTATCTTCAAGCTTCCTCTGTCAAAGAAATTAGTCCATTGCTTTTTAAGTTAGTGTTCGGTTTGCTTTCTATTGGTGTGCTAAAACATTAACCAAATCCAACTTGGGAAGGAAAGGGTTTATGTGGCTTAAGCTTCCTCATAAAAACTGATCACTGAGGTATAACAGAGCAGGAACTCAGTCAGGGCAGAGAACATGAAGGAACACTGCTTAGTGGCTTACTGTTCTTCAGCTTACTTGTCTTGCTTTCTTACACTGTCAGGACTCCCTGCCTAGGGATGACACTGCTCACAATGGGCAGGACCCTCCCATATCAATCACTAATCATGAATTTGCCTTATAGAGAGGCCCACAGGCCATTATGTTGGAGGCAATTCTCCTGGTGTGGCTTCCTCTTCCCAGATACACTAGTTTGTGTCAAACTGACAAAACCAAAATCCTCACATTTATCCTCAGGGAAGATTATAAGACAAGGACAGAAGGCGTTCAGATTCTTCACCAGGATATCACAGGAATGGCCTCTAGCCCAGATGCTGTTAAAGTCCTCGCTTCCTCCTGAAACTTTTTGAGCTGGCCCTCTACAGTCCCAGTAATGCTCAGGACTTCAGTCTTCCAGGATCCCACTAGAATGGACTTTCAAGCTCTCCTTACAATGCTATTCTAATCCAGAGTTCCATGGTATTCCACATTCCTGCAAAACCAGTGTGATCTGGCTTCTAACAGCAGCAGCCCACTCTCTGCATTAGTTACTCTTTTGTTGCTGTGAGAAAACACCACGGCCAAAATGATTAACAGAAGAGGTTACTTTGGCTTATGGTGTCAGAGAAATGTGAGTCCCGCGTGGTGGGGGCAGCATGGCAGAAAGTTGCAGGCATGGGTAGCAGGAGCTGGGAGCTGCAAGGTAAGGATAGCAGACAGGAGGCAGAGAGCAAGCTGGAAGTGGGTGAAGGCTGTGAGCTCCCAAAGGCTGTCCTCAGTGACCTGCTTCCTCCACAAGGCAGCACCCTCTCACCACCCGCTGCCACCAACCGGGGACCAACAAGTGTTCAAGTACCTGGGCTATGGGAAACATTCACATTCAAACCACCAAAGTGGGCTGGTCATTTTGAAAAATAGACCCTCCATGTTGAAATATCCACTATTTTGGTTTAACTTGATTTCTATTAAGTGAGTAAAACATTCCACTTTAGGTTTCAGGTATAAGCATAAAGAAATTAAACGTGCTACTTTGTAATAGTCACTGAATAAATGTTCCTGTAAAAATATTCTGAATAGTTGTTAAGTCACGTGTGTCTTGTTAAGCTGGTGTTCTTTATTAGACCTCAGTATTTTGGGGTGGGTGCTACATTGAGCAACCTTTGAGGAACATAACCCAGAATAAACACAGTGATGTAGGCACTTGGTAAATAATTTTAATATGTTGGTGAAACTCAAATTTTATTTCATGAATACCAACATAGTGTGCCTAGATTAGCTGTTTTCAAGAGTTACAAAGTAAATATGTACTTCATTGGGGTTGTTGATTAATTTATAGTCCTTTCTCTTCCTGAAGATAGCTGCTTTTCAAAGAAATGGAATATAGCCTTTAGAATTTTAAGATACACTCTTGAATTCACCTTTTCTTTGTTTTTCAGTTTCTTTGGGTGAATTTTCAGATACCTCAACAGATGAAAATCTAGTTAGGAAAAAAGCGAATGATTTTCACATATCCGATGACGAGGAAAAGAGTTCTCCAAAACTGTCTTTTTTGAAAACCAAGAAAGTCAACAGTGAGATAGCCAAAGATGGGCAGGAGTATGTCACACAGAACAGTGAAGACGTGCCACCTGATGTCCACTACAGTAGGACTGAAAACCCCTTTTCCAAATCCCAAAATGATGATCAAGAAGTTGGAAAAGAGATCATCACAATAAAGCCGAAGCCCAGAGCCCTTCCCATCAAAGGAAGTACACTGTCAGGTAACTTAGGACATTACTGTAATTACATTAGCAGAACATTTGTTATAAGATAACCTGTCACACAGTGCTATTTTATGGTAACTAGTATTTACCTTTCCAGCTTTCCAGCTATACCTTAGTAACCATAGGCACAAAAGCCCAATGCATATTCACTCTGGAATCTGTGCTGGGGCTTGAGAGAAAGCCAGAGCTGCTGAGGTCCCCCACAGATGTAGCTCCCAAACTTCTGGCTCATTAGCTTCAATTCTGTTTGTGGATATGGGGCTGCATTGAATCTATTCTAATCTTCACGTGTTTCCAAGATGAAAACAGTCATCTACAAATTGGGGGTGTAAGGAGGCTAGCATGCACAAGGCCTTAGGTTCAAGTTCAGGTCCACGAAGCATGGAAGTGTTTCTATACCAGTATTTGGCTTTTGCTGTTAATGAAGCTTCCAGACTCTTCTTAAGAAAACAGAATCTTTCTTTGGTCTATTGAATGGGACTATCAGCCAAAATCTAGTTTCCTGATGGTAGCTTCCTGGTGTGATTGGGAAGTACTATAGTACTCTCCACTAATCTGCTAAACAAGTGACCTTGGGGAGGAGGGATAGAGTACAGCCATGTGGTACTCCGGGAGCCTGTGGAAGATGCAGTGCGACTGTGTCTCCTGGTCATCTTTCTTTCTGTTTTATAAAGGAAGAACTATCTGATGCCGAGCTGCATAAAATCCCCCTGCCATCACACTGTCGCCTGTAGTGCTGTCAGATATTTCATACTTACCATGGTAGATGGCACGGGTGACGTCAAATGAAACTTCATTACAGATGTGTGTGAAGGAATGGTCCTTCCCTCCCTAATAACTCTAGGAACTTTAGAAGGACAAAAGTACAGCAGGGACCTCTGGAAAAGTGTCTAAGACACTGGTTAAAAACGCTGCCACATGTTAGTTGTGTGTGACTTGGGCAAATGGCTTCAGCCACTTCATGAGTAGGAGTGAAAACCTGCTTTTCCTGCTTCCTGTCCCACAGTATTGTTTAGAGAATCTTTTGAAGTAACTGTAAAATGTCATCAAATGTCAGCAGTCAGTATCAGGAACCTGAACTCACTTCTAACCCAAGCCTTTCAGCTGTAGGGATGGGATCACAGAGAGAAAGGAACATAGATGAACTTAGTTATTAAGAAAATATGAGGACTGAGAATATTGGATACTGATAAAGTCTTTGTCCAGCCAGAGAAATAAATGAATAAAGGAAAAACAGAAGTCAGAGAAAAAATATGAATACAACAGCAAAAATTAGTCTGGATCAGCTGGATGTGTATAATTACCAGTTTACGAAGGTGTCAATCAATTCTCCACTTCCTCCATTTTAAAGCTCTGCTAGAGCCTGCTGTGTTAATGCAGACATGAAGTCCTATCGCTCTAGATGATGAGGCATCAGGATTGCTGTGAGTTTGAGGCTAGCCTGCACTACATAGACATGGGCTGAAAAAAACTAGACCTTTTAATTGCTGGGAAAAGTGGGTGGGGAAGCTGAAGATGAAATTAAAATGAGCAAGACAATACTATGTTGCAACCACAAGGTGGCAGCAGAATCCTCTTCAATGTTTCCATCTAAGTATATAATCTTGTTATGTTTGAAGCAAGGCAGTTCAAATGAATAGAACTTACTTTTCTTCTTGAGAATTCGACAGTATTATTGGAAATAGAATTGCGGCCTAAAATCACTTAAGTTGTTGGATCCTTCTGTTTGAAGGGTAAAAACTGAGGCTGGAGGTCCTGAAAAGTACCTGGCACAGAGAAGTCATGAAGGATTAAGATGAATGGATGAATACATAGCGGATTCATTCATTTCAAAAAGAATGTACTTCTTGGCTTTAGCCATGCCCTCTAAATCAATCGTTTGCTTTTTTAAATTTCTATTCTGTATTTATGATGCTGGGCATTAAACTTTTCTTGAGTGCTAAGCACACTCTGTACCACAGAACCGCTGAGTGCTAAGCCCACTTGGTACCACAATAACAGCCAAGGAACCTACTTCTTTAGCAAGTCATCTTTGCATCCTCTCCTTCAGCAAGAGGCCTCCTGGACCTTGAAGCCGAGCATTACTTTCTGCATGATTGTAATAGCACTTACCTTTATTTTGTCATTTTACTTATTTAGAATCTCATATTTTCTCTACCTACAAAGTCCTTGGATGGAGACCTTGTTGATGAATGGTTAAAAGGGCTAGTGTTGTATGGAGGGTCTGGCTTCTGCAGAGGTTTCATTTCCCAGAGGGAAGGTTGTGTGATGGTTTATGTTTGGGAAATGTTTTTGATACTAAGAGAACTCAGAAAATTGAAATTAGCTTTTTATAAAACTAAATTAGACCAGCTAACTACAGGATGACAACAATATTTTTAGATTTTGATTATGGAACCTGTGCTTTTTTTTTTTTGGAGCTTGTGGAGAAGTGTGTGCTTTCCCGATGCTCCGGGCTCTGCGGCCTCTCCAGAAGGGCAGCCGAAGCCCAGGTCAGTTTCACACACTCAGCTGAAAGTTTCCTTTACAGGAGAAAACAGCAGCAGTTGTGAAGCAGATGACCACTTTAAGCCTTCACCTCTGCCCAGAAGTATAAAAAAGAGCAGCCCCACAGAGGAGGGGGGAAGACCAGATGACAAAGAACAGTCTCTGAGTGAAGACTCTGCCACCACGCCTTCCCTTCCAAAGCAGAATGGCACAGAGTTGGAAACTGAGGAAAAAGTGCACCCCGAAAACCTTGATCTCGAGGTTGGTATCATGTGCAACTATTGAGTTGTTCTTTTGTTCTTTAGTTCAGACCCATCTCGTGTGTGTGTGTGTGTGTGTGTGTGTGTGTGTGTGTGTGTGTGTCTGTGCATGGGCTCACATGTGTGTGTATATGTATGTTGCATTTGCATTTTCTTTTGCAATTGTTAAAGAGCTCTCATTGGGTTTTGTTTGTTTGTTTGTATACTAGATTCCACAGAGCCTAAAATTCCCTTGACTGTAAAAGTAGCATGATTTTACATGCCACTAGAAAGGTATACCCATAGCAATTATAGCAATTACAATGAGATACATCCGTTTCAGAAGAGGTAAAATGTTAAAATAATTTTGTTTTTCTGGGTATTTGTAGTGTTGCCTATCTTGAATTATAATTTATGTGATTATTTGTCTTTGCTGATGTAATTTTTGGCTAAAGACAGTTCAGTTCATTTGGCTGGACTCACTCTCAGGGTACTAGTCTGTACTCTGTGAGACTTGGTACATCCCCAGGTTTCCATGAGAAGTTATGATTTCAGTGTCACCAGGGAGACCACCTCTCACCTCACTTTGTCTTTTTCTGTGAAAAGCCAGCTTCCAGCTCATTTCTCAGAAAAGAACATTGTCTCCCATAATCTTCTTGGGCAGATGATGGAAGATGAGCTTCAAGCAGGCTGTCCGGGCCTCCTCCACTTTCCACTCATCTGCAGTGTGGGTGGCAGGACCTGCTCACAGGGGGTGATGAAGGGACACATCTGTACCCTGAGTGTCAAGATGTTGCTAAAGAGCCACATCTGCTCTAGAGATGCTGGTTTTGATCTCACTTGTGGCTCCTCTGGCTAGTTCTTAATATGTTTGGGAAAATCAAGAGAGGAACTGGAACAGTGATTTGATGGATTTAATACAATTACCTACTCAATTGAATGTTGTACTGGTTTCCTGTAGTTGCTGGAGCAAGCTGCTGCTAGCAGGGAGGTTGACAAAAGAAGAAATTAGCTTTCCCAGTTCTGAAATCTAGATGTCAGGCCATTCTCTCTAAGGCGTGAGAGAGGCCTTTCTTCTTGTCTTTTCCCAGTGTGCCAATAGCCATCGACCCTTCCTGGTCCAAAGACACATCCTACCACTCTGCCTTCATCACCAAGCCTTGTGCCTCCATTTCCTCCTTCTTCCAAAACAAACCCTATCAGAGTTAGGACAGTATGCCCTCATCTTGACTACATCTGCAAACATGGTTCTTAAAATGATGAACTCTGGGTGGACGCAAACTGGGGAAGGGAGCTCCATTTATACAGACATAGATTCTTTTTCTTTAATGACTTATTTATTTTTACTTCATGTGCATTGATGTTTTGCTTGCATATGTGAGGGTGTTGGACCCCTCTGGAACTGGAGTTGTAGGTAGTTGTGAACTGCCATGTGGATGGGTGCTGGGAATTGAACCCAGGTCTTCTGAAAAAGCAATCGGTGCTCTTAACCACTGAGCCATCTCTTCAGCCCAAGGTACAGATCCTTAACTGTAAATGTTTCCTTAGATTTTCATGTCCCCTGACTTAAAATGTGATATATGTATGTGCTCTTTTTTTTTTTTTTTAAATTGTGTCACACTATGGCAACAATCTAACAGGAACATATTCAGCCACACCCTGTCTCAGGGGTGGCACTGTTCCAGACTGCTTTCCTCTATCTGTGCTTTGTGTTGGACCTCTTGTTTGTAAGGCATGGAGTCTTTCCATGATGTGAGGTGGCCTTGAAGACATATTCATGTGGTATCTGACATAGCCCATAATTGAGAACTATTATCCTGTTGGACACTCTATTTTTAACAATCAAATGTTCCCCACGGCTCAGTGTAAGTCTCCCTGACTCTGCTCTGACTCTTCAAGGTCAAGGTGGGGATCTCGATGGAGTTTGACCAGGCCTTCTCTTCCCTGGGTGTGTAACTTTTGTTTCTTCACTCATCACTTCCAAGTGTGTTCAATGGCTTTCAAGCCCCTTCATCTTTTGTGAGCTCTCACTTAGTGCACACTCTGCCTCAGTCCTGTGAATACCACACCAGATGTGGAGCGAGCAAGAGAGCGAGCTGCAATAGCTTCCTCTCTGCATCTTCCTCTTGCCTTTCCTCAGTGTGCATACCTGGGTGTATAACTAAAGTGCATCTCAATCACACACTTTACTGCCTTAAAGCCTGATCGGCCAAGACATTTTAAGTTTTGTGTTTTGATATCTTACTTTTTTGTGAAACCTTCCATCTATACATGTGTGAAGGTCGTTGTTATTGTATGAGTGGTTTTTTTTTTTTTTCCCTTAAGATGTTATTATCAGGCTTAAATGTTAGATAGGGTTATTTACTGTGTTATTGTGTTTGTGTGCCTGTGTCTTCTCTTATTTGCTAGAAATTTGTTGTGAAACACACAGTTATGAAAAGTTAAATTACAAGGTTCACCAGTTAAACTGTTTGGGATTGGAAACTTCTTTGTGGAGAGGTCTGTGCCCTTAGATCCTTAGATTTTTTTTTTTGTTTGTTTGTTTGTCTGGTTGGTTGGATGGTTGTTTTTTTCTTCTATCATATTTCTGTTTTGTTTTACATTGCATTTAGTTACCAGTTTTGATTGTCTTTTGCCTCTGTGCATGCTGTGGCTTGCCTGAAGAGGACGGAGGACAACTTTGTGGAACTTCGATCTTCCGGCCTTACATGGGCTAGGGGAGTTGAACTTAGGCGGTCTGGCTTGTGCAGCAAGCTCTCTATCTCCTGAGCTGTCCTGCTGCCCCCTGTTTTTTCCTTCCTGATAGTTTGGCTGGTACTGTTGAGGATTGAAGAGTATCCCATTCCCAGGAGCTGAGGTTACATGCAGTTGTGAGCTGCCCACATCAGTTCTGGGAACTGAGCTGGGGTCCTGTGGAAGAGCAGGAAGCAATCTTAACCTCTGAGCCAACTTTCCAGCACTGACAGCTTTAATGACTTTGTTGCCTCTGGGAGTCCTTGGGGCTAACCTTATATGGTAAATACTTTTCTTGATAGGACTCACTCTTACAAAGTCTGACCTCATCGTCCCTCAAAGAAAGCCCTGCAAATTGCACCTCACCAGGATCTCAGGAAAAGGCATCCATAAAAGGTAGTCACACCTATTACAATCCCCTGTTTGTGTACTCTGTATTACTCAGTGTCTGCAAGCAAAACTGTATTTTGTGTATTTACGGGAAAAGGTATGTTTGCTTTTGTATGAGTTTTAATCCTGAAGATGCAATTGACTGGGTGACTTTACAGCAGAGAAGTTAATTTCCCAATGCCTCTGATTCTCCAGCTTATTGTAGTTACCTGTCTCATAAGGCTGTTGTGAAAATTAAGTGTTAAAGTCTTTATGCCTCCAGCAAAGTCTCAAGGACAACTGGAATGATCATTTAAGGGGAACCTGTATTATGTGTTTGGTGCTATAATCATGCAGATAACACAACATAATGGCCACCTGGACTTTTTATCCAGACCTAGATGGACAGAATAGCAAGCCTCTCTGGGCCTGTGAATTTATCCTGAGAATCATCTATCTCATGCGGTTGTGAGAATTTTAAAAATTACTAATACCTAGAAGGCCCTGAGTCTACTCCCAGAGTAAGTGCATGTTAAATATGAAGCATGCATTGATTGGTAATGTCATTTCCCTTGTTAATGTTGGAGCACCTGTAGCTTGATACAGCCAAAAAGAGGAGCTGATTTCAGGTACTGTAGCATGGGACTGGCATTCCTTAAGTGCTATGCTGGTTAATTCTAGTTAACGTGGCATACACCTAGACCTGTCTCAGAAGAGGGAATCTCAGTTGAGGGGATGCCTCCATCAGCTCCGCCTGTCATGGATCATTGTGTTGATTAATGATGTATGTGCTAAGAACTAGCCTGGTGTGGGTGATGTTGCCTCTGGGAAGATGGCTAAGTGGTATAAGAAAGCAAGCTGAGCAAGCCATGAGGTATATGCCAGTAAATGGTGGTCCCCCATGGGCTCTGCTCCACATCCTGCCTTGAGCTCCTGCCCTGGCTTCCCACAACAAAGGACTGTGAGCATGTCATGTAAACCGAATAAACCCTTTCCTTCCCGAGTTGGTTTTATTCAGCGTTTTATCACAGCATTAGAGAGGTAAACAAGGATCAATACTTACTATGTAGTGCAATTTTTTGTCATTTTACAGATTAAAAAAAAAAATGAAGTGCAGAGCTGTTGAGTCACATACTTAAGGTCAGGATGGAGACATAGTCTGACTTGGGCTCCTAAGTCCTTGTTCTTTTCACAGCGCCAAAGATTCCAGTAATGGACTGAGTCATGGATGCTCATCAGATTCAAACAGAGCAACTGTGATGATGAAGTGATTTTGAAACTTAGTTACTCCCCCAAAATCTTCCCCCCAGATAGCCATAATGAAAGCAGCAGAATTAAGTCTTTTCAGTAACTATAAGTTAGATCTTGGTGGCAATCAAAATGGCTATTACACGGGGATTGCTGGCTTTTCTGTTGACTGTCATTCAAGCAACTGCTGTGTTTCCTTCTGTTGGATGTCCCGGAGTGTCATAGAGTCAGTATAAATAGAAGCAATTCTGAGAAAGCCAAGCTTAGTCTCCTTATGGGGAGCTAAGGCCTATGCTGAAGAGTCCCGGGTGTGCAGTAGGCCAGACCTTGGTGCTGTTCATGTGAAATGATGAGGAAATGAAGGAGGGAAGCTGGTCTGAGCTTGGCTAGATGTCTGCATAAGATGAATTACATGAGTCTGTGCTTCCTTCCCCATCCAGGCAGCTCACTAGCTGCAATGCCACTGAGCCTGCTTTCCCAGCAGGCTCTCTTAGCTTTAAATGGATGGGTATCATGGTCTAGGTTGCTGGTTACTTGACTTGCATATCCATATGCTCTCTCTTACTTGGGGGTAATTATTCCATTCTAATTATGCATATGCTGGGTTTTCGAAGTATGAGGCTTGTCAAATGTTAGATCGAATAGGCATTTTTGCATTCATAGATCAAGTGTGTTCATTTAACTTAATAGTTTTCATTGTGTTTATTTTATAAGGAAAAAAGAGATAATAGCCAGGCATCATGACAGAAGCTTATCATTCCAGCACTTGGGAGTTAAAGAAAGATGGTTTAGGGGTTCAAGGCCAGCCTCAGCTATAGTACACCCTGCTTCCAAAAGAGAGAATAAGCAGTTAAGAAAACATATTAGTGCAATTCTAGAGGACCCAAGGTCTATTCCCAGTGCCCACATCAGGCAGCTCACAACTGCCTGTAACCCCAGCTATTAGCAATTTTGAATCTGGCCTCTGAGAAGGGAATCTGCATTCATATTAACACACACACACACACACACACACACACACACACTTT
This sequence comes from Phodopus roborovskii, assembly GCF_943737965.1. Lineage (NCBI taxonomy): Eukaryota > Metazoa > Chordata > Mammalia > Rodentia > Cricetidae > Phodopus > Phodopus roborovskii. The sequence goes on from NW_026126540.1 coordinate 16,344,256, forward strand.
AAACAGTTATGACAACACTCATTTGAATGATAGTAAATGAATCTGTCGTACGTACCCTGTGTAGAATCAGAAGAATTTGGTGACGTCTCTTTGCTTCCAAACAGATCAGGTTGGGGAACCTACTGAAAGCTGGGATTCCTTGATATCCAATGAAAATGAAGAAAATTCAGTTCTGGTCAACTCTGTTACTCCTGAACTTGAGAAGCCCAGGTCAGGTGAGGTGGCTGCTGATGACAATGAGGAAGAGAGAGACAAGGCTGGACTTACAGATGAGGACTTCACCGCTGACCCACCGCTCTCCACTTCCCCAAGTGTTATAACACCCACCGAGATGGCAGAGCCGACCAAGGTATGTCTGTAATGTGTCACATTGGCTCTGCAGCTTCCCACACAAAACAGAACCTTCAAGTATCTTATTTTTGTCCTCACATCTGTATGTCAGTGTTGAGCACATCTTTTGTGTGTTTAAGTAAATGTTCCTTAATTCAATTGAATTTCAGTTTCAAGGAAAGCTTGCACTTGGCACAATGAAGCCAAGTGTTCACAGGAACCTATCAGGCATAATAATATAATTTAAAGTATTTGATAACCCCATGGTATATGCATCTCTACATAGGCGAACTCACAGAGGAAGAAAAACTGATTTATTAAGGGGTGCAGTGAAAAAGGACAGACTCACAGATACAGAGTAAGGCTGAAGCCTCGGCTGATCGCTCACTGCCCCACCAGGCATGAGCTAGAGCAAGGGAGAGCACAGCTTCCTCCTCTGCTCCAGCTTTTCAGTCCTGTGTAGCACCCCAGCCATGTCCTCATGTCAGGACCCCAAAGCTACTGGTGGAAAGAACTCCCACAACAATGGGTTTCTATAGATCAGATCGTTAAAATACAACTATCTAGAACAGCTCTGGAGATATTACACTGGTGAAATTTTAATATCCCTTCAAAACATAAACAATTTCAATGGAAGCATTGAAGAGCACCTTGGCTACATAGTGAGTTCCAAGCCAGTCTAAGCTGTGTAAGACCCTACTGAGAGACAAAGACAGAGGCAGAGACAGAGAAACAGCTGGAAGGAGGGAGAGAAAGACAAAGAGAAGGAAGATTTTTGTTGTTGTTGTTTTAAAGTGTTTAAAGGGGTGAACAGGGCCATCATCAGGAACGTGATTATATTGTTAGGAATAGATTTATGTTTTCTGGGATAATTTTACTCCACGATACAATACATCAGAGTACCATGCTTTTACAATTTACAGTGCAGCCCTTGCAGTCTTTATTTCTTCTGAGTTTAGTCTTACTCTATCCCAGAGTCTGACTGGAATGTCTATGTCTATCCATTGTGATTGGCTGAGAACCGGCTTACGTAACACACAAGCCAAAGTGATCAAACCATACCAGGGAGGTTCATGAAGTCCTAGGACCACTGCTTCACATCTGTGATTGGGCTCACGTTGGCACCATCACTGTTCTGCTAGCCCAGCCCCTTCCGTGTGGAGTACCTCAGTTGTGTCAAAGGGGTCTTTTATAAAATATAGATGGGATCTTAAACTAGGAATGAGTCTAAATTAAAGCACATTTTTATACCCAATAATAAGCTCAGGATCTTTCTTTTGAGGTGAACTTTGGGTTTTATTCTCATGCTCTGCTGACTGAATGGTCCTTCCTATTTTGAACCCAGTAACACCCCACACACACACACACACACACATTATAGTTTATTTGTTGCTTCTAAGGGCATCTAGTTAGGGTTTATGTTGCTGTGAAGAGACACTATGACCATGGCAACTCTTGTAAGGAAAACATTTCATCGGGGTGACTCTTACAGTTTCAGAGGTTCAGTCCATTATCTTCACAACAGGGAGCGTGGTAGTGTGCAGGCAGACATAGTTCTGGAGTAATAGCTGACAGTCCTACAGCTTGCAGGCAACAGGAAATGGTCTCAGTGTTACACTGAGGGAAGCTTGAGCAAAAGAGACCTCGAGGCCCGCCACCATAGTGACACACTTCCTTCAACAAGGCCATACTTCCCAATAGTGCCACTCCCTTTACGGTCCTTTTTTTTTTTCAAACCACCACGCTGGACATGAGAATGACATCTGTACACCTCTCCTGTGTCACAGAGCTTCAGCTCCGTGTGTGTGTGTGTGTGTGTGTGTGTGTGTGTGTGTGTGTGTGTGTGTATGTGTGTGTGTGTGTGTTAGCCACAGATAAATATCTGTGCTTTTCTCTGTTTCTATAGACCTACACTCTGTCCTCCGCTCTCCCCACTGTGCCTGCAAGCCCCTCCCCAGCCCCTCAACTCCACTCTAGTCACTTACTGTTCCTCAGTTTTGCTTCCCAGCCTGCTGTAATCATGGTGAGTGATCCGTGTTTGTGTTTTCCATCTACTAGAAAACAAATGAAGACCAAAACAGGAAGAATAAAAAGCCAGTGAACAATAGAGTATCCAGTGCCTCTGGCAGGTAAAAGTTACAAACTTCATCATGTATGGGCTTACATTCTAGTAAAACTCAACTTAATCTAGTATCCATGAAACAAATTTCACTTGCAGTCATGGTGTTTTTAGTGGTTTCCATTGTCAGATGGGATAGATATCTCATGATGAAAACTCTTAGTTGGTTTCACTCTTGCATAGAAAAATCTCCATTTATCCAGTATTCTTTGGGTTTTTCTCTCTAGCTGTGTTTTTATTTTTTCTCTTATCTCACTACACAGCTGCTTGGCTAAAGCTCCCAAGTACACACGTACATACACACACACACACACACACACACACACACACACACACAAATGACAGTTTCCAGGCCCTAAATGAGTTTACTAAAATGATCAGAATCTTAAACTAGCCATGGTGGCACATACCTGTGCTGTAATCCAGCACACAGGAAGCTGAAGCATGAGGATTGTTATACATTCAAAGCTAGCTTGACCTACATAGTTACACCTGTCACAAATAAAACCAAATAGTAATAATAAACTATAGGCTGAGAATCCATTTGATCGGTGTTCCTGACGCATCTGTATTCTGAAAACCTTCTGATTCATTTAAACTATTTATTATTAGTCAAATGTAGCAGGCCGGCCAACTTTGGCCAGTAAGTCATTTTATGAGCCATTTTTACCCCTGCCTTAAGCATTCAGCTCTGCCATTACAGTCTAAAAGAGGGTTGAGAATATGCAAATGAGTGACTAGAGCTGCCATGCAGTAAACCTTATTCACCAAAAGACAAGATGGGCCAGATTTTCCCATAAATACCTGAAATATGGGGTCCTGTTCTTTTAAATTCATAGAGTATATCAAGTAACAGAATAATACAATAACATATTCAAAAAGTGATTCAAACCTACTTTTATTGGTGGTTTTCCTGTAATTTAAGATGTGGTTTGTGTTTCTTTAAAAGCCTCTATAAGTACCAAAGACAAGAACTATAGTTCAAAGTTACAAAGTTTAAATTATGTTAGCAGAACTAAGAAAACATGACTCTTGATTGGATTATTTTGAAAGTAAGTATAATTCATTTCATTCATTCTTCATTTTGTTTCTTTGAGACAGAGTCCCACACTTAGCCCAGGGTAACATAGAACCTGCTGTGTATATCAAGCTGGCCTCCTGACTGTGGCATTATAGGTGTGAGGAGCCTCAACTGGTGTTAGAATGCCATTTTACAGGAAATAATTGATAATTGTGTGTCTGGCAGCTCTGCCTCACTTGCTCTTGGTCCGTTTGGAACTTTCCAGGCTGATGACCTCTGAGTTTTTAAAGAAATCTGGTCCCACAAGGAGAAGTCCGTCTGCAGCTACCTCTTCTCACTATTTAGGGACTTTGAAAGTCTTGGACCAGAAGCCATCACGGAAGCAAAGCATAGAGCCAGACAAAGCTGATCACATAAGGGCAGCTGTTTATCAGGTAAAATGGAAAATATTTCTTAACCAAGAATTGATCATTTCCACAAGGTCAATAACATGACCATCTATAATGGTCACTGGATACTCACTGTCATTGGGAAAGACTGCTTTTTTAGAAGTGTGTGAGCAATCCTGAGGGTTTTCTGAATTATTTGTTGCTACATTTTGTTTTTTAAAATATAAAAATGTTTTTAAAGAAAGAGAAGATACTATTACAATTTATGGAAATACAGAGAGCTAGTTTATTATAAAATCTACATGTATTTTATCCTATTTATTCTGAAAATTTATCTTTTAATGATCAATTTTTTAAACTTTCTTTCTGGAGACAAAGATTTCCCCCAGACTAAGATTTCTTTTCTTTTCTTTTTTTTCCCCAAAGTTTCAAGAAACATCTTTTTTGTTTTGTTACACAGAATATAATTTCCTTTGGAAAATCTTATACTTGAATTTCAATATAAAATGTTGATATACTTAACCATTATATTAAATCATTGAGATCTTACAACATAAGAAAGATAATATACATAAGATTTTCTTAAACAGCAATATTCATCTTTAAAATATCACTGGAAAAAGAATACTATTTTAGACAACACATAAATTTCTTTGTTTATTTTTTAAACTTTAAACAAATACTTCAAAATTAGATAAGAATTCTACATCATTTGGGCCTATGTAGTAACATCTAACCTTTTGTTGTTTTTAATTTCACAGGAGTGGTTAGAAAAGAAAAATGTGTATTTACATGAAATGCACAGAATAAAAAGAATTGAAAGTGAAAACTTAAGGATCCAAAATGAACAGGTATCATAAAAGAAAGAACTTTATGTCAGTGAAAGATCTCTGGAGATTTGTTACCAAATGTACTGTCTTTAAGTGATAAAATGTATACATAAAAGAACTGATTTCTGATTTAATTTCTTCACTTTGGTTTCAAGTGAACTTTTTCATAAAATGCATACACATTTAAAGTTTCATATGCATAGGCTAGACACAGCAGGGCTTACTATTAACTTAGTATTTGTGTGACCACCAAATTCAGTCTCAGAAATTGATGTTGATTAGAGTTCAGTCGAGAACACAGTGTATACTGGCAGTCAGTTTTGCTGTTGTGTCTTCCACGCTGACCCCTGCTATGGCTCCTGACCCACTTTACCCTTCACTGCCTGAGACTCTTGTCCAGCCCTTCCTGTGATTTCACTTTGCCCCTCTCACCTGTGTAAGAGCCCACAATGTGCTCAGATCTTTCTTCTTGCTTCCTTGTATTGATCCTCACAAAAAGCAGATCGACAGGGAAATACTCCTAAAATGAGCAACACTGGGGCCAGTCAGCTCTCTGTGGGGCATCCTCCGGGGGCTGTGCCTCTGAATGCCTCTGTGCCATTTTACCATAATTTTGCTTCTGAATTATTTCACCTAAATGATGCAGTCTGTTTCTAAGGTTGAACAGTATTTGAGGCCAAATATTGGCGTTAATAAGGTTAGAGAGTAAGTTTGTCACATAGCTGCAGTACTGTCCCTACACATTTCACAGTGTATTTCTGTTACGTGACATTTGGTATATGTTATAAGAATGTTATATTCAAGCCAAGCACCTGTTCCCACTGTGTGCCTTGGGCAACTTACGTTACCTTATAATCTTTTAAGTTTCATCTCTTTTTTTTAATTAAACATTTTATAGTACCAGTTAGTCTGTTGTAGTTTATTTTGAAAACATGTATTGTGCCTACTTCCAAAGTCAATAGATGCTTCTCTCTCATGAATACAAAAGGAGCCAATACCTGATAAGTGTTTTGACATCCTAAAAAGCAGTCAATAACTTTTGTAGATCAACTTGTCCAAGTAATTCTAAATAAATTACCTGCTTTGTAACTTCTTTGTATGACAACTGTTGGGAGATTAAAGACAAATACATATTTGTGTATCTGTGTCTATACCTGTACTCCCATCTAGACACATAGATGTATGCCATTTTATTTTAAATCAAAATAGAAAAAAGCAGCTAAGAGAGAGGAAGCATTAGCATCATTCGAGGCCTGGAAGGCTATGAAAGAAAAAGAAGCAAAGAAAATAGCTGCAAAGAAGAGGCTAGAGGAAAAAAACAAGAGGAAGACGGAAGAAGAAAACGCTGTGAGGAAAGACGAGGCCCTGCAAGTGAGTACCCCAGGCCCTGGATGATCTCAGTTGTTCGCAATTCTTGTGCGTGAAGGAAGGATCCATTGCACTTTTGCTGATCTCAGAAAAGTCGCGGCAAGTATAAAACCACTCTGAACTCTTTCAGGCATTTGAAAAATGGAAAGAGAAAAAGCTGGAATACCTGAAAGAGAAGACCAGGAAGGAGAAAGAATATGAAAGAGCAAAGAAACAGAAAGAAGAAGAAACGGTTGCAGAGAAAAAGAAAGACAATTTAACTGCTTTTGAAAAATGGTAATCCTGCATGATTCGACGTTTGGGAGTTTCAGGCTAATACCTGGGGCTTTCCTAGGACTTAACTGCTTACAGGTCTACTCACCCCTCTCATTCTCACTGCTTCCGAAGCTACATTAGGGCAACTCTAGTGTACGTTCTCCTGTAACTTCCCACTGTTTCATGTTCTCCTACACAGGACTGAAAAAAAGGAAGCCCTTCTCAAGCAAAAGGAAAAGGAGAAAATAAACGAGAGAAGAAAGGAAGAGCTAAAGAGAGCAGAGAAGAAAGACAAAGACAAGCAAGCCATCAGTGAATACGAAAAGTGGCTGGTAGGTGTTGTGTGCAAATGAGCTTTCCTTTTTAACTGACTTTTTCCTTGTCTGCTTCTCATTCCCATTCTGTTCTTCTGGAGAGTCTCTTGTTGAGCTCAGCTTCTCCTCCTCTGCAGATCAGAGTCTCCCACAGCCTCTCCTTTCTGTCTGTGCCTCTGAGGTTGGCCAAAGCATGGGAGCTTGCACCAGTTGCCATGTTCTAGGCCTGAATCCCCTCCACATCCCTGTCCCATGGTGCCCATTCTTCCTCTGTGCTTTTTGCCTGTGGCATCATAGAAGGTAGATAGGTGTGCTGAGGGTGCAGAGTCCTCAAGGCAGAATCCCCATTGCTACAGTAGCACTGACGCTAATGGTGAGGAACTTACTCCATGTCTTACATTCCTTTAATATGCTGATCAGCTAAGGAAAAGAGCCTTATTTGGACATTGTTCAACGTGAGGTATCAACATGGAAGTTGGAAGGCATAATATCCAGCTGTCCTTTAGTAGATGTGTGAGTAGTAAGTATTGTCAACAGGTTACTTTTAGGTACTGTCAAGCAAAATACATTCTTCTATTTTAAAACAAATACTCATTTTCTTAATTTTGAATAAATGACAGCCATAAATATTATCCTTTGTGCAAGTAGATGGCAATTCTTGTGTATCCTGCACTTATAAATTTCTTCACAGTCCTAGCAGTTTTTTTTTTTTAAATCTGACTTAATTGGATTCATCTCAATCTGCTGTCTACAGCAGCATATCTCGGACTGAACTTACTCATGTTTTCATTTATAGATATATGCTAATAACATATTTCTGTAAATTGTCTCTTAATAGATGCACACATTTTCTATTGGATTGTCTTTGTCTTACTAACTTCTAAGAGCTACTTTAGTAGGGAAATTCACCTACAGTTTCTATTAGAAGGTGCAACTTTTCTACCCCCTCTATTCTTGCTTGCCCGTCATTGTTTACTAGTATCATAGGCCCTGCCAGTTCCAGTTTTATTTTGGATTGCTGTCTTTTCTTTTGGCCTCTGATTCTCACACCTAGGTGGAAAGACCTTCCCCATAGTTTAAAGCTCCTGGCTCTCTGTCTCATTCTTTTACAGACAGTGTATTAGCATTTGCCCTGCCCTCAAGCTATTTTCTTACATGAAGACATATTTGATTCCAACTTAACTTTCCCAGGATGTGTGTTTTACAAACCAGAGCATCTCTTCCTGATGGTTTAAGAGCTCGTCTTTGCAATCTATCCCTGCGTTCGGGGGTCTGTTTCTTTGCCTTTGTGCTGCATTGGTCGGTCTCGTCATATATGTAATTTTTCTAGTAGCAGTCAGTGTCCTTCCGAGGCCTCTCATGTCATGCGTAGATCTGGGTGATTCCCCCACCACACTTCTTCTCTCACAGGGTTTTTCACTGTGCTTCCCTGATTTTCATTCACATTTTAGAATTTACACTTCCAAGAGCATATAGGACCAAATTGAACTCATTTGAAGTGGAATATATGGAACAGTTAGGAGTAAAGTGAATAAACACTTTAGACCAATCTAAAGAACTCTCCTGCAGCCCAAGCCCTGAGGAAATGCAGCCCAGTTCTTGGGGAGGAATGCCCTTAAAGTGGTGATGTAAAGGTGTCCATCCTCTCTGAGTCACCTGAGTCCTGACTGTGAAAAACAAATTATCCTTTGTGACATCTGTAGACTCTTGCATTGCTTCATGACAGTTCCACGCAGAGAAACAATAAAATTGGGTGATCAGTATTAGCTCATAATAGGATCCTGTCTTTAAAACTAAAAAGCACAATATTTGAATGAAGCACTCAGTATTTGAGTATGATCTTTTTCATTAAACTCTTATGCAACGCTTGATCCTTTTAAAAATGTTGAAATGCTTCCCATATCGAAAAAGTCTAGGCTGTTGTCAACACCACTCGGGCAACTGAATATCAAAGTTAGAATTTTCTATTTTGTTTCCACAATTTCTTGAAAGTGGAGTCGCATTCCCACTGGTGGCTATGCCATCGTTCTATATCACTATTTAGACTACAGTGGGTTGGCACATTCCCATCCTCATCAGTCTACTCCTCAAATCCTATAAAACACTAGCACACTGCCCAGTGCAGGAAAACTCTACTCTGGAGTGCTTCCCAGAGCGGGAGTGGATACCACACTGTCAACCCACTCTCCCTCTTACCCATTCGTTACTTTCGATTTTCTGCTGGCAGAAGAATGGATGGTGCAGGGGGCGGGGGGAAGGGGCCCAGATGCCCACAATTGACAGAAACCCTCTCTAAATTCTTTCGGTTATTTTTACGGTGACATTGTTGATTCCTGCCACCTGATAGTGAAGGTGGTGACTGTCTACTTGTTCTCCTGGCTTTTCAGCATCTACTAGTAAGATCTCAGTTGTTTCAGGTTCTCTTGAAAGGTAGGTTGGAGAAAAAGAAGCATAGCTCAATGAAGTGAGCTAATGACAGCTTTTCCTTTGGAAAGTTTTAAAAGGTTGTCCTTTGCTTCAGTAGGAGTATCACGTGTTCAGCCATTTTCACGGAGCCCGGCTATGAGCCTTTACACCTCTCCTCATTCCTCTTGCCATGTGAACGTCGTCTGTAATTGGGAATCTTACATTGCCATACTGTTTTCATTACTCTTCTCACTCTTCAAATGTACTGATGAAAGATGCGTACAGCCACCATTCACTCTGGTGTCTTCCCCAAGCCATCAGCCCACAGAGACAGGGTGGTCTAAGGGTCTCATGGAAACTGCTGCTTTTCTGAGCAATGCGAGGACACCACATATAGAGAAACAGTCAGAGAGACACAGTCCAGGTTTCAGGATGGAAGAGCCAGTGCTGTTCAGACACCAAGTAAAATGTATGTGGATGAATGTTTGGGTTTTGTATTAACCCCTAAATGGATATTTCCTCAAAAGAAGTATAAATGGGAAGCGGCCCAGATTCACCTGCTGTAATAATGGAGAAACATGAACGATAACAAACACTTCAATAATAATGGGAAATGCCACTAATCCTCTATTCAAGCAATAAAACAGAAATATATCATGCCTCCACTCTTTCTGTCTCCTGGAATTATCTCCCTCATGTGTCATAGAAATTAATCAGAAATAAAAATCAAGCAATGGGATCTCTACTCAGGGTCCCATGCCAGCTCTGCTCCATCATGTTCTGCTTTCCTCACTCCTGGGAGTCCTCGCTCTTCCCAGCCTCCTCCATCTTTACTGTCTCCAGCACAACCAAAGCCAAATCTGGGGTTTGCCAAGCCATCTTTTACCATGATGCTTGGTTCCCTGTCCCTGTATGATGGTAGAACGCATACATACACACACACACTCACACATGCACGGACACACACCCTCCTTCTGTGTCTTTCCTACTACCTGCTCCTCTGCTTTTGTCTCTAGTTGCATTTTTTTTTCTGTTAAATTCTGTGTATTACTATGGTTTGCTGCTACTGACATCCTTTTATTCTCATCTGGGGCCACTCTCCCTTCCCGCAAGGTTTGGTCACAGTGGCTTTTCTTTGGTTCCCCGAGCATCATCAACTCTTTCTCAGCTTCTGCTGAGCTGTGACACTTGAAACCCCTTTGCTTGAAACCTCATTCCCACTGGATCTACAGATGCTTTCTCTTTCTAACATGTGCCACTTGATTAATGTTCTTTTAATCCACTTTTGTGTGGGAATACAGTACCCTTTTTGTCTTTGTTTCATAGAAACACATACAACTTTGGATTCTATGGTATTAATTTACTTGTTCATCACCTGTCCATTTTGAAAGTTTTCTGAGCATCAGAAACTCTCTCTCTCTCTGTCTCTCTTTCTCTCTCTCTCTCTCTCTCTCTCTCTCTCTCTCTCTCTCTCTCTCTGTGTGTGTGTGTGTGTGTGTGTGTGTGTGTCTGTGTGTGTCTGTGTCTGTGTGTTCTGATTTGACCAGCACTCTGTGTTTGACCCCAAGTAGAAGCTAAGTGCTTGACATTTGAATGAAGAAACAAAAACCAAGGCTGCATGGTGCCAGAAGAATGAAAGCCCCATAGACACCTCCAAACCTGTTTTATGTAAGGATGCGCGTGGTGTGTGAGGAGCAGCAGAAATTAGTGGTGGCAGGAGAATTGCTATTGGGTAATTCCTTTGATATTTAGACTTCAAAGCTTTGCTTCACAGAAGAAAAACACAAATGCCAAAAAGGATTGATGCAATAAATAGAAAATTCCAAGCAATCAGACTAATCAAAAGAAAACATAACTCCGTGTGCATCCTGTCTCCCAGATCTAACATACCTTCTAAACCTTTAAATGCTCAGAGTCATCAAGGAGTAAAGTGATGCCATCTAATGGAAAAGTATTAACATAGAAATCTAAAGTTCAGAGTAGCTGCTGGTGGGCATGTCGATTGCTACAACTGCTTAGGAGAATTCATGGTTGTTTGGTAAAATTGGACATATGTAAACACTACCAAAAAGGTGAGGAGAGGGGAGACAAAATGAAGGAGCTGAAACAGGGCCTCTAAAGTTGAGGTCGTGCTCCGTGGGTAATCACATGTTGTTAATATTACAGTTTTCTGTAGCTGCATTATTTCTTAATGCATTGTGCAGTTCACTGTGAACACTAAAAATAACAAACAAAATCACACCAAAACAATATTATTTGAAATATTTTATTATTTGAAAATATTCAAGCTACTAAAAGTTAAAAATACTGTTATCTATACAGTTAGGTAAGTCAAATAATTGAACAACAACAACAAAAAAAAAATCACAGGAAGAGCAACAAATGTGCTCAAGCTCAATAAAAAATAAAATGCCAGACTACATTTTCAAGAATCTGAATGTCCTGTGTTGCCATGGCACAATCAGATGTCGATCTCGCAGGTCTCCTGGAAACACATCCTCTGAAGGTCACCGCTAACTTCGTATAATCATGATGTTTCTTACAAAACTGCGCACTTACTTACTGTTGTTCTGCTTGGGTTTTTGAATCAGAGTCCTGCTTTGTGGACAAAGCTGGCCTCCAACATACGATACGCGTCTTTCTTGGTCTCCCCAGTGCTTCGATTATGCTTGTACCCCCATGGCTTCCATTTCACCTATTGTCTCCATGCCCATTCTCCTTTCTCCTCCTATTCTTCCTCTTCCCCTCTGTTTCCTGTCATCAGCATCATTGTCTGCTTAAGACAAAGTCTCACTCTGCAGCCCAACAAGCTGGCCTCATATTTGTGGCACTCCTCCTGCCTGAGCCTCCTGAGTGTTATGATTATAACCGTGAGTTTCTGAGGTTAATTGGGCATAATTTTTACTGTAACTTTCAACATTTAAAAAAGTGTGGTAAAGTCTGGCGTGGTGGTTCACTCCTTCAATCCCAGCCAGGGGTAGGAGGGGCCAGAGGATCAGAGTCCAGGGTCCTTCAGTTCACAGTGAATGTGATGCTAGGCTTATGGGAGTCTGTCTCTAAACCAAGCAAGCAAACAACATGTGACATTGATACCTATTAATAGTAAATTTGTCCATGCTCATACAAATCAGCAACATCCCCTAGCTACTTTCCTTCATGGCCAATTAAAAATTGTATACAAAAATCTTACAATGAGTTATTTTCTTCCAGCAATCCAATTCAATAGCAAGTGCACATAGTGTATATAAACTTAGACTTTTCTGGGGTTCTTTTGTTGTTGCTCTTTTGTTTTTTGTTTTTTTTTTTTTCTTTTATCTTTCCCCCCACTTAGGAAAGGAAAGAAAGGCAGGAAAGAATTGAACGGAAACAAAAGAAGCGTCATTCCTACCTTGAAAGCGAGACACACCCTCCGTGGAGCCCTCCAAGCAGAACTGTGACCTCTAAAGTAGTTTGACAATTCAGGTTCCTGATTTATCAGTTCACCAACTTTCCCCATGGATTTCAAAGCATTCATCTCATTATTTGTGGTAAGAAGAATCTGTTTTAATTACCTGCAGGAACTTCTGCCAAGCATGAGAGAGATGCTTTGCAGTTTTATTAGCAGAAGCAATTTTCTGAAGTGTGGATAAACTGCCTCAGACAAGAAGCCAATCAGATTGCTGGGACAACCCAGTTGCATGAAGTTTTATCATGTCCTAACCATTCCCAAAGTGGGGTGTTTGTGGTCCCTGCCACTGAGTTCTGCCTTTTTTAAAGGATGTTTAATCCCACCAATGGAAGGATGCCTCTAGATACCACAATCATAGGAACGATTCAGTCTGTGGAAGCCTGTGCAACTCCATTGGTGTTTGGGGATTAATGGTCGTGGGGAGGATGGGCATCTTCTTCTAATTCTGCTCTTCAGCTCAGAACAGCATCTTTGCTGTGCAAGATAGAATCACAGTCAGTGAGACTGCAGAGCTCTAGGCAGCAAGTCACTTTAAGAACTTTGCCTTATGGTTTCATCTCAGTGTATGTTGCCTGTGTGAGGCTTACCCGACAATCATAGTCACTTCTATAATGGGCTCACTTCTGAAATTTTTCTTTCTAAATTGATCTCAATTTGCTTGTTATTTGGTTAATACCAAAAGTCATCTATTTGATGGCAGTGGTATCTTATAAAGTAGTTGGGACAATTTCATAGGGGCTCAGGGTTATTATAAAAATTCTTTCTAGGCTAAAATTATAAAGATAAATGAAGGCAATGCCTACCTTCTTAACTAGAGTGTTTCAACTTGCATTTAGAAGCAGCTGAATAAGAAAGTAAGTTTGTAAAAATATTTAAGAACTTCTATTTATGTATTTATTTTCCTGACCTCTGTTTCTCCCTGTATCAACTGGTCTGTTACTTGACTGGTCATCTCTTAAAACAGACTAGTTGTTGGAATGCTGCTATCAGCAACAATGCAATGCAGAGACAATCGATGGAAAACATAGTTTTTACTGTCTAAGCTTTTCATCATCTCTGCTGGATCTTTACAAATGCGATTTGACAACTTTGTAGCAACTATTCAGAGTAGGTGGTATTAGCTTTATTGAGGCTTAGAAAGTCCAAAATAACTTGCCATACAGCTAACATGTATGGTGGGACCAAAACCCAGTGTCATCCTCTTCCTTGAGACCTGTGTGACCTCAGAGACTATGGCTGACTTCTGTGTTAATCAGCCTTGAAAGTGCTTGTCACTCCCAGGGTGACTGCTAGTGAGACATACTCCTTTCCTAGTGCCTCCAGATGCTAGCCCTCCTTACATGTATAAAATGAAGTAGGGGTTCATTGGATTTCAGATGTTCATTAAACATGATGCCTACAAAGCCAGCTGCTTGAGACCCAACTGTAGGGTGTGCACAAAACAGGAAGTCATGAGCTGCTTTGTAGCATTTCAGAGCACATCAAATCACATGAAAGACATCCACAGATGAAGCCTTTGATACAGTGCCAGAGGTGGTCACTGCAAGATTATCAACCTTGTGCTATTGGGATGGGATTCAGGACTCAGATTGTATATTTTCCCACAAACAATCATGCCTGCCAAAATAGACTGATAAAGGCTTCTTGTATTGAAGTAAATAGGTAGAGATAAAAAAGGGATTTGCACATGGTAAGGAATGAAAAGGAAAATCAGACAAAGGAGTAGCTCTTCCATAGTCCCTTTGTACAGTGCTGTCTTTGTTATTGCTGTTAGCTCATAAATCATGAGAAATGGATGAGATAACTAACGTGAAGTGTTTGGAAAATAAGGACTCAGTAAATAGTCAGAGTCACATTTATTTACCACAGTCCCTGCTTTATGGAGGTGAGATCAGTGTGGGGTGAGCAGTACAATGTTATCTGGCATACTCTAGCATACAGAACTCAGTCTTCTTGTCCATCTTTGATGTATCAACCACAGTCAGGTGTCGCTGGGAGCCAGACCCTCTGAGAAGACCTCTGAATACTGTTTTCAAAGATTGTTTCTGAAGATAATTATGTGACAAGTGAAAATGTGCCCAATGGCCCAAAATGTCATTCCCTCAGATGTGATTTGGGATGAGTATGGTTATAGAGTAAATAATAGTTTTAGTTTTTTTTTTCCCTCCAACTTACAGCAATCTGTATTCAGTCTGTATGGAATTTATCTAGTTAAATATAGTTACCTCTTCTCCTGTAGTAAAAATAAAGCAGAACTTTGGACAGTGAGTGAACATCCAATTTAGTAATGTGGCAGTCTGAGTTCCAGAGGGAAGACTCCCTGGTAAAATTATCTTAACGTATTTGCCTATTTAAGAAATAAGACTTTCCTATATTTCCTTAAAAAGTACTAAATGTTGATATGGATTAATTTATTATAATGAAAAATAAAACTCTTAAATGAAAGTAAGTTCCTTAATAGCAGCAAAAAGATATCACACGTATCAAAAGGAATAATGTGGTATTTTCAATGTGGGAGAGTTACTGTTTCCTTAGGAAATAGACTAAGAACAACTCAGTGTAATGGTGTTTCAGTAGCCTATGTGTGTGTGTGTGTGATTCTTGAAGGTGTTGGTTCACTAGTTGTTTTAGGTTGAAGGATAGCTGATGTTTTTACTGTTGCCATAGTGGTACCTTGTAGGAGCTTGATAGCCACAGTTAGATGTTCCCTGGAGTGATGTAGCTGTTAACCTGGGCAAGATTCTATTTCTGTGCTGTATAATCTAATGTCCAACACAGTTTCTAACCTCAGATACCTAGTGTTATCTTTCAGGTTGACAGCAGGCCCTTTGCTAAAATACTCACGCCAGCTTTGGTTAACTGTGGCTGATGCTCTTATAGCTGACTTGCTCTCTCTTGTTTCCTTTTCTCCCCATCTTTGCAGGAGAACAGCCGTTGGGTGCTCATACTAATGTTTAAATATGAGAAAATAGTGGTACTTCTTAAATCCTAAGTCATGACCTAAGACACAATAGAGAAAGGCGGTTTCACAAAATAGGGGAAAGTGCATGCTAGTCAAAATCCTTCTCAAAAGTAAGATAGTACTGGAAACAAATTTGCCTAATGTAATCCTGACTCTTAGTTCAATTGTCCTGTACTAAAAGGCATTTAAAAACCGCATGGTTCCATTCTACTCAAAGCAGATAAGTTAGTTATTGATTTTCCTCATCCCTAGTTACGTTGACTGATAGAATAATGAAATACTATGTGGGTGCTGAACTGGAGGCTTTTCCAAGCTCCTTTATTTTAAAATGTTGTGTGATACTGCTAGTTTGAAATGTTGTGCTACATAGAGTGGTAACTGTGTAAAGGTAACCAGAGTTTGTGAAATTCTTGGTGCTGAAATTAGGGTGTCTTTGGAATTATTGAGGGATATATGTTTAATGCCTGCTCCTTAGTAATACACTTTTGTTTCATACTTAATTTATTAAAGTTAGCAACTCCCAGTTGATTTTATTGAGTATTATAATTTATTGGCTTTATGCCAAGTGTTAATAAATGTGAGCTAAAGATAAAATATGCTATGTTGATATATGTTGTATTGGAAATGAATGGTGGATAGGAAGTGATTTTCAATGTAAGATTTGGGTATGAAACTGTTTTACTGTACAGATTGCAAATGTGACTGACATAAAGTGGTTAGAAAATGAACATGCTCCATCTCTTTATGATAACTGCAGTTAACCCAGTATTTCCACTCACCTGTCTTTATTTTCTTTGAGTACTCTACTGTCACTGGATATAAGATGTGAAGGAGGGACCTCCTCCTCTGCTCCTCTAGATCTCTGTCTCTCGCCTCTCAATCTGTCATCTGTGTTATCTAAGTGTATATACATATATATGTATGTTTATAATGTGTATTTGATCATTGAAATAAAAATGATATCAAGCCACCATTTAGTAACTGGATTTTTTATTAAACAATTCATATTTCCACAATAACATACCATTTGTCATTTTTGCTGTACCTGCAATTTACTTCTGGGTAAGTTGTCCTTAAGGTGTCATAAATGTATAACCAATAAATTTGTAGTAAATATCTATAATAATGATGGCAAACCTCACTGAATCCATGTATTTAAGGGGAAAGTAACAAAACCTAAGTGTTAGAATGCTGGAAAGGCCCTTAAGCTATGTGATAGCATTGTTATACAAAGGCCCTCCCTTTCTGCAGTCCTCCTGTGAGGCCAAAGTCATCATAAATAATGTGGGTCTTTTAAAACAAGATCTTCAGTACTGTACATTCAGTATGTCACTTCTCCCTAGATATTCTGTCACCAAGCTTTTTCCTCATCACTATCAAGTCATATGTCATGCCTTCAATACGTGTGTGCGTGTGTGTGTGTGTGTGTGTGTATAAACAATGCAACCCAGGAACCCAGGGCCTCTTCAAGCTTGGCAGATGTTCTACAATTGAGCCATATTTTTCAGTCCTGTGTATCATTTGTAACCCACCTGAGTGTTTTCACCATCTAGTTTTCTGAAAATGAAATTTTATTTTAGTTTTGTCTTTCTGTCCCTCTCTATGTGCAAAATACTTCTGTGATAATAACTTCACTAGTAAAAGACCATAGGCCAGAGGAGGCAGACAGGGCCCAGGTGGGATAGGCAGGAAGGGAGGTTGGCAACAGCCAGTAGTAGCTCAGGTCAAGTTTCTGCTTTTAAATCTCACTGGCCACATCTCCTAAACAAAGAGATCTCAGCACTGACCCTGGAAGTTCCAAATGAAACAGATCTGCAAAGCTTCTGGGTTCCGTTTTCTTTCCCAGAATTTCTCAATCAATATGCTAGAGGTGCATATATGAGCAAGAATGCTCTGATGGACATAGACTCTACAGGCTTGTGTCTCTCAGGGCAGCCAGGGGAACATGACCAGAGTCCTCATGGAGTCAGTCACCTCTCGCCATGAGAGCTGTCTCAGATGAGCTTCTGGGAGGGTGTCATTTTGGGGACTTGGGCTTGTCACTCTGTACCTACAGATGGTTACAAAGTGAGGAACATGTGGCAGTTAGTGCTCTGCCTCAACCTTAGATTCTGCTGTGTCGTGGAGTCCACTTTTTAGATCGGCCGCATTGAAGGTCATTTAGCATGTCTGTGAACTCTAGGAGAGCTGAATTCTAAAACACCCAAGAATTACCACTATGGGCCATTATCCAGCTAGACCCAACAGAGGTAGGTGTTACCTGGAGACTAAGTGGAATCTTTCAACAGATGCAGATCTCTGTCTTCAGGCATATCTGGCTGCCAACACTATTGTTTGTTTGTTTTTGAGGGATTTACACCAGGCACTAGAAAAGTGAAGGAGTCATTTCATACCTCAAAGGTTGACAGCCCACAAACTTTGATTATTTTGGCAAACTTTAACAAAATATTTGATGACTTTCTTTAACTTTGACAAAAGATTCAATGACTCAAGATCCATTTACTTTGCCACAAGAAATTTAACATTTCAATTGCTAATTAAAAAATTATTTGATTTTTTTTAAAAAAATTCAATTCCAATAGTATGGATTTGATGGTGCAAAATATGTTTTCAAAAATCTCCTTGAACTACATCAAAATGAAATACTTCTGGTCATTCAAGGAGACAGTCACCAGAGGGAAGATCTCACCTACACAATACCAGGAAATATTCAAACTATTCATCAGATAATGGACTCAGAAGCAAGCACCAATGGGCGCTTTCACTTCATTTTACAAGTTTGAGTGTTTTGTCTGTATGTGTGTTTGTGAACCATGTATTTCTGGTGCCCATGGAAGTCAGTAGAGGGCACCATCTATAACTAGGGTTACAGATGGTGGTGAGCTGCCATGTGGTTGCTGGAATGGAATCCAGGACCTCTAGAAGAAAAGTCACTGTTTTTAAATACTGAGCCATCTTTCCAGGCCTCATAAATAGCTTTATGTCAAGTGGACAATAGACCTAAGTTGACTTTTCTAAAAGTCAAATGGCCACAAAGAGCAAGAAGATGGTCAGTCTCACTAATCATCACAGCAAGGCAAATCCAAACCATGAATCCTCGCCTGCTCCTGGAAGAATGGCGGCTGTGTAAAGAATAGAGAGAGTGAGTGATGACAAGGATGCAGCTAAAACAATTCTCTCCCACTGCTAATGTGAAGGCTAATGAGCATGAGTACAGCATAGAGTGCTCAAAAAACTGGAGAAAACTGGGAAAGCATTTAGAAGCCCTACTCCTGACATGTCACCTTACCTAAGAGACACCTGCATGCCTATGTTCACAGCAGCACAATTAACATTGACCTAGATGTGCAATCAACATTAGGGTCTAGCAACTGATGAATGGATGAAATATTCACTCATGAAATCCTTATATTCAGTCATGAAATCCTTATATGTATAGCAATAAGGATGAAAGTGGTTATTCTGTTAAGTGAAATAAGCCAGGTATAAAATGTCAAGCACCATGTGGTCGTACAGCCTCACTCAATGTGGCATCTACAAGAACATCGTTCTCATAAAAATTGTCAGCACAATGAAGGTTATGAGAGAAAATGAGAAGAGATGGGAATGAGTTACAGCTAGACCACAGTAAGGAGTCCTGGCCCTCCAGCGGACAGTAGTGTGTCCACAACTATGATGTTCTGTGCCTTTCAGATGCTGGAGAAAAGGATTTTGAATGTTGTACCATAAAGGAATGGCAAGCACTTGAGGAGATATATGCCACTACCCTAATTTAAGTATACAGTGTATATCTCATAGTAGCCTGTTTTTATGCTCTTACAAGTTTAAATTAAAAAAAATCTTTCCATGTGAAACATAAAAGATTATAATGAATACAGTTATGAACAGCATCCTAAACCAGTGAGAAAATAAGATTTTAAGTCTGAAAAAGTAAAATTTCTTCTATAAGCTTTCTATTACTTTCTATATTAATGTTTTCCATCAGAGACAGAAAATGGACTACATAATGTTCAAATACTTTTTTCTCTTATTCAGACACAAGCTATCTTGTCCACAGGGATGAATATCCAAGAGGTTTTAGAGTTCTAAATGCATTGGTCAGGATTCTATGCAGACACCTCAGGTAATCAAATCACATAGGAGAATGCTAAATCTAAATAGTGATACAGCACTCTTATTACACATTTTAAATCACTTTAATTTCTTTAGCTTTTATGTGAGTTCAATATTCAATTTATATAATACTCCATAATAACTGAATTTTTACTTTTATGCAAGGAAAAGTCATTTCTGTTAACCTAGCCTACTACAGAACCTTTTATATACATGGGCTCATTGACTATAACAATGATTTCCTGGTGTCACATGAGAAATGTTTGATGACACGACCTTACCTTTCCCCCCCATGATTGGAGACCTCCTGTCTCAGAAGTTCACAAGCATAGCCACCACACAGACCTTTCTGAGCAAATATTTGTCCAGCTGCATTTATTTTTTTCATACTAATTAGAGAGTTAGATAGCAATGCAACAAATGCCTTCTTTGTTAAAACAAACAAACAAAAAACATTAAATTTCACTTTGTAGTAATGCATAAAAGGTTAACTTAAAAAATCAGAGTGGAAAACTAGCATTTCCATGCTTCTTAGGAGTGATTCTGGCCTACTTTTGGCTCTGTGTCTTGTAGATGCCTAGGGTGTGGCACTGGCTAGCATCAGCATGGAGAATAACTGAGAGATGAAGCCAAGTTATTACCCATTATACTCCAGGGACAAAGCGTGACACTGAAAGGTAAGTATGGATTCATGAAACAGGCATGGCAGTAGCTGTCAGTCTAATAACCTGCAGAGTGGGTAAGGAGGCAGAAGGACAGTCACTGTCCTGAAGGCTTCATTAGCACAACTCTATAAAGAAAACAATTAGGAGCAAAACTTCTAGAGAACTGACTGAGCAAACCATGTCAACTAAGAATAGGGGCCCTGAAAGCTGTACAGAGAAAGCAGAGTGGGGATCACAGGTGGAGGTGGTCTGGGGCATCTAGGGTGAGTTTACTTGTTTTTAAGATGAATGAATTTGTAAACTGTAATATTTAGCAAAAATAAAACACAGTTGTGCCTTTTATGTTTTTATAGGCAGTACATATTGAATAATTCAACTTAGATAAAAATTACCTCTGCTATTATACAATAATATTAATATCTCTCTTTTTATCAAGTACTACCTAATGAAGAAACCATCTTGAAGAATAAAGTGAAATGTAATGTTTATCACCTAGATTTGACAGCTGCCAAGTTATTCATGGGCAATCTTACCTATTTCATCCCTGGCTAAAGATTATATTGATCAACCATAAAAATTGGCAGTAATGAACATAGTGGAGAAATAATTAGAGATGAAAATAGATGTTTGATATGCTTAAATATCTAGATATAGAAAATAGTTTATTTGGATATCCATTATGCACATTAATATATAATAACTGAAATGCATTACTTATATAAGCTTAGACACGATTTTTCTTATGGTAAAATAAAAAAGACAGAGAGGTAAGCATCAGGACCCTGTATACTGTGGTTACATAAGTAGTGCATCAAAGCTGTTGGCATTTTCCAAGAGTCTCAGCTTAAATGACCCTCACATCAAAAAAAAAATAAAATAGAGATATAAAATGTCAAACTTCAAATAAATGATAATTTTTATCCTTCTTGAGCCATGACAGCAAGTAAAATCTGTCACAAGTAACACATATGAAAGCAGCTTCCAGATATTTATGGCAGGGTTCAAGTATACGTTTTATTTATGAGTCATTCTTCAGTCTTGTTTAATTGGGAACTTCTAGCAAAACAAAACAGAAGAGAGTCAATGGATTGAGTTTTCACTGTGATTACACACTCAAACTAGATGAGAACACTACTATTGAATTCATTAAAAGTAGAAGTAAATTAAAGGGAGCATGGAAATTGGAATGAGTAAGTTAGTAAATGGAAGTCCTTGTCATTTTTGGCCTTAGAAGTTTTCATGTCTCCATTGTTTTACCACAGCATTTGGAGAATATTGATACAGATACAGATGTATGTCTTGTTTTTAGGTTCCTCATTGCTTAAAATCAGGAATAGGTTAAATAGAAAGGCCTTCAAAACACATCTTTCTATTTAATCTATTCCTGCTTTCCCAAATTGTATGAAATCACCTTAATTGTTTTTCTGGGTCTTTATATCTCCTGCATAGACAAATACTCAAATTAGATGTACGCAAATTAAATGTTGAAGACATGACTAGTTACCTAGCCAGTATTTCTGACCTCAGTTCTTGCTTGGTAGTGGAGCTGTGGTTATGGGTAGGCCACAAGGTATCCAGTTTAAACATTAAGCATTCTAACTTCATAAGTGTAGGTAAGCATTGACATTCCTGATAAAAAGACATGGGAAGAATATACATTGTTACTTTTTCCTTGAACAGAGAATAGTGGCTGGAGCTATAGCAGCCTTAGTATCATGAGAATAGCAGAGAGTTATGTCTGTGTGGTGATATATTGTCTATTATCTAATAAAGCCATTTAAGATCAGAATGCAAAGGCAAAGGCATAGAACCTGGGCAGTGGTGGTGCACACCTTTAATCCCAGGATTCAGGAAATATAGGCAGATGGATCTCTGTGAGTTCAAGACCACCCTAGGCTACACAAGAGTGTGTCAGTCTAAAAGCAAAATAAAACTCATACCTTTAATCCCAGCACTAGAGAGGTATGCAAGGAAGAAGCAAAGGGTCTCATATGAGTTTCAGTTTCCAATCACAGGGAAGACAGGATCTCCATTTCAGCTTGGTAGAAGTAAGAGCTACTGGCTGACTGCTTTGTTTTTCTGATCTTCGGTTTGAGTCCCAATATCTGTCTCTGGGTTTTTATTATTTATGCTACATGTCTACTACTAAAATAAAATAGTACTTGTTACTTCTGAATCTATGTTCTCATGAAAAAATAAGTAACTAGTTCTTCAGTCTGCTGACAGCAGGTCGTCAATGATTTGTAGTCAAACAAAATGCTCCATTACAAGTTCTCATTCCCTTAATGAACACAGATGTTGTGGAATATTTGCTCAACTAGGCACAGATGTGTTACATTTGTTTAATTTGGAGTTGTTTAACTATGCACAGATGCACTACTGTTGCACCTTGACTGACTAAGGTTCCTGATTGGTCTAGCTGACTGGCCAATATCTACACAGAGTAGGGATAGATGGGCTGATGGACAGAGAGAAAAGGGGAGCCAGCCAGCTGGCCAGAGAGCAATCAGGGGCCAGCCATCCAGACATGGAAGAAGCAGTAAAGTAGGAAATACAGAATAAAATAAAGGTATAAATCCCTGAAGAAGAAAAAAAAAAGTAGATGAAGAGAAACAGATTAAATTACATTATGAGAGCTGGTAGAATGAGCATAAGATAAGGCTGAGCTCATAACTAATAGTAAGTCTCCATGGCATGATTTCGGCAGTCAGGAAAGCCTGCTAAACACTGCAACTGAATGAATCTGATCTTCCATGATAGACCCAGTATTTAGATGCAGCAGGCAATGTTAGTTACTACAGCAAAAAAAAAAAAAAAAAAAAAAAAAAAAAAAATCCCAATTTTTCAGAGCTCTTTATGCAATGGAAGTTTACTTTTCTATGGATATGTCTCTAGGAAATAAGGTCAGGAGTGGTAGGGGAAGGCAGAAATGACAATTGGCCTCTGCAGTCAGAGGCTTTAGCTCTGCCTCTTTCAGCAGTGACCCATCATCCAACTGGAAGACTGGTAGAGGAGACAGAGGAATCTAGGGAGGAACTCTCAGCCAGGTCTAGAAGAGGTGCACATTTCTCTGGTGGGTGTTCAGAGCCTTTTCTCTCCATGTTAGAGGGAAGTACATACGCAGAAGCCATCTGTGACCCAGGACACAATGAAGTAGATTTGGTTACTACCTTCAGTAACACCTACAATTTTGATGGATATCCACCAAATTTGCCTCTCATCTTACTGCCTGTGATCACATTAACCATAAATAATGGTATCTACATTCATCCCACAATTTCTTGTTTAAAATGTACATATTTTATTTAATGTGTATCTGTATGTGCCTTGAAAACGTGTGTTCTCCACATGCATGCAGGTGCTCATAGGGGACAGAAGCAGTCACAGGTAGTTTGCAGTGGATGCCAGGAATCAAACCCAGTTCTTCAAAAAGAGCAGGAAGTGCTCTTACCTGTTGAGCTATCGCTTCAGCCATTATCCCACTGTTTGAACATACATTTATTGAAGAATAATTCATAGACAGTAAAATAGTCACTAGATGTCCAAAGCATGTGTGTATATGTATCATACATGCACGCACGCACACTCACATACACACACACACACACACACACACACAATTTATATGTACTCTCTTCTTTACACATCAATGTAATATCTAACAACCTCAGAGAACCTCATGCTGCTTCCCTTCCCAGGCCCAGCCCATACAAGTCTGCTCTTTTAACTCTGTGTCACCCACAACAGAATTACACATAGGCAAAACCTACAGGCTTCCCATGCCATGTTTTCTTCTTCCATGGGTATTGCTGCAGTCCTGCTAGTCTGATGCCTCTGAGTGCTAATGGAATACTACTGTGCCTTGTACTGTATAAATCCCCAGCAGGTCCCTGGTTTTATATTTGAGATGTTATAAGCACCTTCATTCAGGCTTCTGGAGAACATGAGCTTCATTTCTGGTGAGCAAATGCCTTTGAACTGAACAGCTGGTTCATGGGGCAAGTAATGACTAAGCATTTAATGAAATAATTATCAAAATTTCTAGAGATATTACATTTCCTTTACAGCCACTTTCCCTGTTATCAGTCTTTATGTGGTGTTATTTAGGAATGTTATTCTAGGAGTTAATATTTAAAGATTTTAATATGTGTATTCACAATGTTTGCCTCAGAGTAAGTATGAATGAGTTTGGAATCTGTCATAAATAATTGTAATTTAATTAGATAATTGTTAACCTGTTATTTCATGAGTGCTGTGCCTGCATCTGTCATGAGTAGAACATGACAAGCCATAAATAGTTTTGTTTGCATATTCATAAAGGGATCGAGATTAATGTAGAAGACTAGGCAACATCATCATATGCTACTATTTTTGCCTCTTTTCTTGGGATTTGCTTTAGCATCAGAATTTCCTAATAATTAAAGCTTTCCTTGACAATATATTAGTGTAGGATATTAGTAAAGGGAGGATTAACTGAGGACTGCTTTTGCAACCCTTTTCAAAGTGTAACTATATACAAACAAATGTACTGTCTCAAACTGGTACACATCCATTTACAAATTCTGTAAATTTATGACTGTTAAGAAATGCCAGGAGTTACAGATACTACCAAAATGAGCAGCATATTTTAAATAAAGTCATCTTGGAAATAATTTAAACACAGACCAATTTTTTAAACAGAATCAAATATGAGTGGAGAATATATGTGTTAACAAGGTTAAAAATAGAAAAATGTAAGTAGGATATAAATAATGAAGCTGAATGTTTACCTTTTTAGTCATTCAGAAAGCGTTTCAGTGAGTTAAGAGCCAGTTAAAGAATGGTTTTTACATTATTTTGGAGTAGGGTCATCTTTTGTCAAGAACAAACTTGTTTAAATACTCTCATTGTTTCTTCATTCTCAGATGAGCTGCTTCTACATGAATGACCTATGTGTTCAGGATTTTAATTATTATTTTCTAGGGTTTTTACTATAAGATGGTATTGGATTTTTGTCAAAGGTGTTCTTTATTAAACATCAATTGAAATTTTTGTGTAATTTTTGACCTTGACTTCACTTATGTGATAAGTCATGTTCATTGATTTAGGTATGTTGAACCATCCTTGCATCTCTGTGATGAAGTCATTTTGATAACAGGGAATAAATGATCTTTTGAGTGTTCTTGAATATGGTTTATAAGTAGTTATTTGTTTCTATATTCATTGTGGAGATTGATTGGCCTGTAGTTATGTTTTTTGTTGAATCTTTATCTTGTTTTAGGCATCAGAATCATATCAATTTCATAAATAGTTTAGAAGAGTGCCTTACTTTAATATTTTACAAAAATTTGGGTAGTATTGGTTTTAGTTCTTTAAAGGTCTGATGAAGTTCTATGATGAATCTACGTAACCCTACTTGAGAGATTTTTATATTTGAGAGATATTTAAAATCACTTATACATGATAATTTTATCAGTGATGAAAACTTCCATTTATTATTTGAAGACTTAAATTATCATCCTTACCTTGTACATCATCTCTCTTTTCCATGTAGTTCCCATTAGACTTATCATTGAAAAGATCTTCACATATAACATTTTAACATGAGTACTATAGTTAAATGAATCCTGGGTGATTGTTGATTCTTTTGCCTTGATTTCTTATTAGATTTACTCAGGTTTATCTGGCCTATCATGTAATATTTTATACAAAACAGTTGATAACTATACATACTAAATTCTTATATATTTAAGAAGTTGTAGTGTTATGACATTTGTACTTGAATGAAATTATTCTAGGTATAAATTTGGAGGTTTTCCATCCTTTCTTGGAGCACTCAAGAATGACCCACATGGGCCCGTTAAATTTTCATTCCACACAGATAATTTCTATGGAGTGAATGTTGAAGCCTTAACCTATCAATATTGTTACCTGAAGATGAGCCATTTGATGTGATTAGAAGAGATCACAAAAGTAGAGTAGAGTCACAGAATGGGATTAATGTCTGCAGACACCAGAGGTGGTTTCCTCTTTGCCTCATAAGGACACAATAAGGTATTAGCTTTCTGCAATCAGGGAAGAAAGCCCTCCCTAGGACTCTCTTTATTTTCTTTCCTATTACATATTATTTCCTCTCACTTTTTTCATTCATGTTCTCTGAGTCATTTGCTATGATGTAGGAAGTGTCTGTTCTATTCTCATGTTGACCCCTCTGTCACGTTCTTTGATGGTGTTGTCCCACTGGTTTCTCTGTTTCCATAGCTCCATGTCCCTTTATGTTGTTTCCACAGCTTATCTACATGTTTAGACCTCTGCTTCATGATTTGTTGTTGTTAATTTCATTAAGACTTGTATTCAATATTTTATGGGTCACCAATCCAATGGAAGTAGTATTTCTCATTTCAACCCCTTTTACTCCTTTCCCCACTAGTATTCAAAGTAGTAATATTTATAAATGATTATAATTAGTTTTATTTATTATTTCCATTTTGGATGATCTAAGTCAATCCCAATTCAATTATTTTAGATAATTTATACTTAGGAAAATATTCAAAAGAAGAAACGCTGGCAAGACTTTTGCCCAATTCCCTGAGCAGCTTTATCTGCTATAGAGCAGTGCATAAGTGTATGAATTTTTATGGCATGTTGTCTCACCACCCACAGAGATTGGCATCTGTGAACTGTTCACAGCATGGCATCTCAGCACTTTCCTGCCACCTTCACAGCACACTACCATCTGACATTTTCACATTCTGTCTCCAAATAGCTACTGTCCTATTACTCTTGGGAGCCACTTAGCCTTGGGAGAAGCAATCTCACAGTTAACATATTCACCTTGTTCTAGTTAGCTCCTTTATTGTTAAAGGTTCTAACCTCAAAGTATACTACTCCTGGGAAAATGATGGCATTTCAGCAGCTTCTGTAGACTCTGTAGTAGCAAGTACCCAGATGGTGTGGAGAGTGTTCTGATTGTGGGAGCTTTTCCTCATGCATTATTTTTTTAGTACAGATAACTCCTCAAGGCATCAAAGGAATTTTATATTTAAAATAAATTTGTTATTGTACCACAGATTTTCATCACCCCTTCCTCTCCTTCAATTCCAGCCACCCAGTATCATCCCCAGCTGTGGCAGACTACCTGTTGAGGCCCCTCTTCACTCTTGCCCCAATTCCTAGGGAACTGAAAAGATCATGGTGGAAATCCACTTCTCTCCCACCTGTGTACCTTGTTAGCCATATCCTTCATTTCTAAATGTCCAATACCTAGAAACGCATTTTAGCCAGAATCCTAGTAGGGACACTTTTCAGTATCCCAAAATATTTACCTATAAGGCAACACACAACTACTACACCCTTTTAACAGCTGGAGAGGGCAACAGAAACCAAGGAGTAAAATGCTACCCACTAAACAAAGACAAGACCAAATATCAGCACCAAGAATTATAATCTCCTCAAGCCCATATGCCAAGACACAAGCATAAAAACATAATAACAATCAGGGCAATATGTCTCCACTAGAGTCCAGCATTTCTAACATAGAAGACCCTGAGAACTGCAACAAAGCTTAAGCATAAGAATAATCAGTTAAAATAGCCTGTATGAATATTATAGAGTTCCTTAAAGAGGAAGTGAATAAATTCCTTAAATAAATCTATGAAAACACAAACAGAAGAATGATGGGAGATGTTATTCTGTAAATATGTTTCTCATACTGGTTAATGAATAAAGCACTGTTAGCCAATAGGAAAGCAGGATAGGCGGGACTAGAAGACAAGGAGGGTTTGAAGAAGTAGTAGTGAAGAGTCAATATGTAGAGATTGGAGAGAGCAGATGCCAGCCCCACTCGCCGGTAAGATGAGACCACGTGGAAATACTTAGATGAATAGAAATGGGTTAATAATTAAGACAGAGCTAGCTGATAAGAAACTAGTACCAGGCCAACAGCATTAAATCAAATACAGAGTCTCGGTGTGTTATTTGGTGCTGGCACTATGGTGGGTCCAGGCCGGCAGGAAAAACCTACTCCTAACTTATGGCACCACAATGTAGCTAATAAGAACTTCCACTTAAAATTTAACAAAAGCTTAAAAAAAGGGTTTTAGAAACAAAAGAAGAGATAAGCAAGACTTCTTGGTAGCAGCATTTTTCTCAGCTGGACTCTGTTTTGCTAGAGAAAAACAGAGACTTGCATGGCTCCTTTAAGAGAGGTTCTCTGACTCAGCATAAGTGGCAAAAAAAAAAAAAAAAAAAAAAAAAAACCTCAAGGCTTTTAAAGAACTCTGCTAATAACTGAATGTTGTGTACCAGAGCTGGCAATGGCAGTGACCACATCTCCAAGCTGGCAACATGTTGCTGGATGCAGAGTAGACCAAGACGGTGAGCACAGCTCTCAGTTATGGTGGTAAAATATTTGCCACCATCTTAGATATATCGCAGCTAATACAGATATGACTTTCATTTTAGCAATGTTGTTGTTTAACAGATAAAAGACTTGTGGCCAGAAAAAAGATAAAGATTTCAGTAAAGACAGATTCAGATGAAGGAAAACCACTAAAGGTTTACAGTGTTTTAAAATATATGTAGGCTTGGGAGAGAAAAAGAATAAAATGGTTTTAAAAATACAGAAAGGAGCTGGGTGTGGTGGCACACACCTTAAATCCCAGCACTCAGGACACAAAGGCAAGCAGATCTCTGTGATTGCAAAGTAAACCTGGTATGCAGAGTGAATTCCAGGACAGAGAAACCCTGTCTCAAAAAATGACAAAATTAGAAGTAAAAGAAATAGAGTAATAAAAAAGCCATGTAAAGATGGAGAGAATCTGGATACTGTACGGTATATTGTCTTTGTATCGTTTTCTTAAATCTTAATAAATGTTAATGGACTAAATATTGTTAACTGTGATTCTTATTTGATAACTGTTGTGTGATATATTTTGCTATGTTAAGGTTAAAACCCTTCTTTTTATTTAGACAGAAAAGAGGAGATGATGGGAGATGTGATTCTATAAATATGTTTCTTATACTGGTTAATGAATAAAGCACTGTTGGCCAATAGGAAAGCAAGCTAGGCAGGACTAGGAGACTAGGAGGATTCAAGGAAGTAATA
Organism: Phodopus roborovskii; assembly: GCF_943737965.1. Taxonomy (NCBI): domain Eukaryota; kingdom Metazoa; phylum Chordata; class Mammalia; order Rodentia; family Cricetidae; genus Phodopus; species Phodopus roborovskii. The sequence continues at coordinate 16,373,561 of NW_026126540.1, forward strand.
GGGAGGAGTCAACATGTAGAGATTGGAGAGAGCAGATGAGACCATGTGGAAATACTTAAATTAATAGAAATGGGTTAATACTTAAGACAGAGCTAGCCTATAAGAAACAAGTAACTGGCCAACAGAATTATATCTAATACAGAGTCTTTGTGTATTAATTGGGGCTGGCATCGCATGGGTCCAGGCTGGCAGGAAAAACCTACTCATAACAGTAGAAGGAAATGAATAATACTTTTCAAGACCTGAAAGTAGAAATATAATCAATAAGGAGAACCCAAACTAAGTGAAATCTAGAAATAAAAAAGAACATCAGATGCTTCAGATGCTAGCCTCACCAATAGAATACAAGAAATGGAAGAAAGAATCTTAGGCATGGAAGGCACAACAAAAGAAATGGAAACCCCAGTCAGAGAAATTGTTAAATATATAAAAAATATCTTAGCATAAAACATTCAGAAAATGTAGGACACCATGAAAACATATTCTAACAGGAATAGGAATAGAAGAAGGAAAAGAAATAAAGGCACAGAAAATATTTTCAACAAAATCATAGAAGAAAATTCCTCCATTCTATAGTAGGAGATGCCTGTCAAGATACAAGAAGCATGAATCATACCTAATAGACAGGACCAGAAAAGAAAGTCACCTCAGTGCATAATAATTAGAACTCTAAATGTGCAGAAAAAGAAAGAATATTAAAATTTTGAAAAGAATAATAGCAAATAGCATATAAAGGCAGAGCAATTAAAATAACCCCTGACTTCTCAATGAGAATTCTAAAAACCAGAATGGTCTGGACAGCTGTTCTACAAAATCTAAGCTACCACGGATGTCAACTGTGATTAGTATGCCATGCAAAACTGTCAATGATTATAGATGAAAAAGAAGGACATTCCAGGTGAAACCAAATTTAAGCAGTATCATTATACAAATCTATCTTTAAATACGAGTCCAACCTGAAGAGGTTAACCTCACCTAAGCAAACACAAGGAATAATCTCTGACCAGTAAATCAAAAGAGGTGAAACAGGAAAATAACTAATCAACAACCACTGATAATTTATATCTGGCAACATTAGTTTTCTTAATTATTTAATAAAACTAACAGAATAGATGAGAAAAGGAGATTCATCCTTCTATAGCATACAGAAAACACACCTTAACATCAAGGATAGACATCACATCAAAGACAGAAAAAATTTCCAAGCAAATGGACCTCAAACAAAGCTTACATAACCATGTTAATATCTGACCAAATAGATATTAAAGCAAAACTAATCAAGAGATATAGAAGGATACAACATTCTCATCAAAGGAAAAATCAACCAATTCTTAACATCTATGCAGTAAAAACAAGAACGCACAAGTTTGTAAAAGAAACATTACTACAGGTTAAATTACTATTGACCCTCACACACTGATAGTTGGAGACTTTAATACCCTACTGTTATCAATAGACAAGTCATCCAGGCAAAAACTGAATGCTGGAGCTAATAGATGTTGTAAACCAAATGGACCTAAAGATATTTCCAGAACATTTTGCCCAAACACACACACACACACACACACACACACACACAGAAATACCTTCTTTCTTAGTACCTTATGGGATTTCCAAAACTGACCACATACTTAGTTACAAATCAAATCTCAACAGATACAAAAAAAATGGAAGTAACACCTGCATCCTATCAACAACAGAAAGCCTAAAAACTCATGGAAAGTCAATAACTCACTACCAGGTAAAATACAGGTCAAGACAGAAATTGAAGCAACAACTCAGCCACAACACCTGCAACTTACAATCTGTCCTGTCTGCAAGATGAGTTTGGGCAAAGGTGGTACAGAACTTGTGGGGGTGGTCCAACTTGAGACCCATACCATGAGAAGAAGCCAATGCCTGACACTGAATGGAGGGCCAGGAACCAGAGGCTGGATACCCAGAGACTGGGACAGAACCAAACACAATTGGCAAAAAGAAAAATAAGTTATAGCAAAGCCTAGCATAATTGTCATCAGAGTGGCTTCCTCCAGCAACTGCTAGAAACAGATGTGGAGATCCACAGCCCAACAATAGGCACAGCTTGGGGAATTCAATGGAAGATGGGAAAGAAGAATTGTAGGAGCCAGAGGGATGAGATGCCTCAAGAACATGTCCCACAGAATCAACTAAGCAGGGCTGATACGGGCTCACTGAGACTGGATCAACATCTGGGAACTGTATGGGTCTGAGCTAGGTCCTCTACAGATAAGATACGGTTGTGTAGTTTGGCATTCTTTTGAGACTCCTAAAAGTGGAAGTGGGGGTGTCTCTGACACTTTTGCCTGTTCTTAGGACCCCGTTCTTCCTCATCCAGCCTTGATATGAGGATATGTGTCTAGTTTTATTGTAACTTGTTGTATCATGTTTAGTTGATATACCTGGGAGGCCTGCTCTTTTCTGAGGGGAAACAAGTGGAGTGGATCTGGGGGAGAGAAAAGGTGGGGAGCAAGGAACTGGAATGAGAAACAGAAGGGGAAACTGTGGTCAGGGTGTAATATATGAGAGAAGAAAAAATCAATTAATTAAAAATAAAGACTTTCTAGAATTGAATGAAAATAAACACACAACATATCTAAATGTATGGGACATAAAGTTGTCAGTCAAGGTAAGTTCATAGCATTAAATGCCTACAAAAAACAACAAATTGGAGAGATCTCATACTAATGACAGCATATCTGAAAGTTCTAGAACTAAAAGAAGAAATCATACCTAAAAGGAGTAGATAACAAGATATAGTTTCAGGCCTGAAACCAAACTTTAATCAATGGAAGGAAATCTAGGGACAACCTTGATGTGAGATGGGAATAATCTTTATACTCCCAACAAAATCCCTGATAATGTTTAAACCAGATAACTCCAACTCTCCCTAGACCATGGATTTCCTCTCCATCCAATGAGATGGAGAAGTTTTATTTATATGTCCATGATATTTAATGTGAAAATGGACTTAATGCCTTTCATTTCAATCATGATATTTGACTCTTCTGGGATTGTAAGACTAAGAAACCATGTAACAAAACTTTCATGAAGCATGCCAATTAGCAATACTTACACAAGTGTTCTCAATATTAAAGCTTGCTCTAAACAATGGACGAAAGTTTGGAGCTATCATCAGTATTGTGTGGAGCAAGGAACAATGAGATTATATGGATGAAGAGAATTCTCTCCTGATAGCTGTACATTTGCATGGCGCCAGTTACTGTAGTGTGGGGATGCTAAGACAGACACATTAAGATAAATGCATTAGCTGCAAGTAAGGGGGAGCACACCCTTTCTCATGTGATCTGGACTGAGTCATGGAGAAAACAGTCCTTTCCATTTTCAGACACTCCATGTTGAGTTTCAGAAAGGTGGGCATCCTGACCAGAGAACTGGAACTTATCACCACTTCTAAAAAAACTGATATCTGAATCCTGTCACTCAGAATAGGAAAGGGGTTTCTGTCACACAGTAGCTGTCCCTGAGAATGGTGGTCCAGTCCTCTCCTTGTGCCTTTCCCCAGGGGCATAGCCACAGAATGCCTGCATGAGGCAAAATCAAATTAAGTTGCCATCCACCCACTTAGCCAAACACAGAGAGCTTTTTAATCTATGAGCGTTAACATCTGGTTAGGTTTTCCCCAGACTACTCTCACTAAAGAAATTATTGAGGAATTACATGTCCTTTGTTAATTCTCAGAGGTAGCTGCATCATTTAAGTATCTAATGAAATTCTCCTTGAGTTTCAGACATAACTACCTTAGAAATATTTAGGAGGTTCTCTGAGAACTCAGGATGTGATCCAGGACTCTGAGTGCTTGACTCTTATCTCTGAGTGATTGTTATGCCTTTTCTGAACTTCCACAATGATTGTACTGTGTTGTTTTTTATGGTTCTGTCCCCCTAGGAGATGGTATGATTCTATTATTCCAATCATGATTTATGAATGAGCCCATCATCCATTCTTTCAAATATACAGCTTTGACAGGTGGCAGTATCACTGGAAGGATACCAAAAAGACTTCACATCTCTCTCCTGACCTTAAGTAAAATGAAGCTTATGGTGACAAAAGTGGCTCAAAGTTTCTACAGACTCACAGAATCAGTATGACAAAAGACTCCCAGAAATATAGCAGCTGAAGCCCAACTCCATGTACACTGTGGGTCTACACCTACATAAGTACAGTCTGGGTCCACAGTCAGACAAGTGCTCAGGTTTTCATGTCACAAGCATCACTTTTCCTTGGAAGGTAAGATTTTTATTTTCTCAAATATCATAAACTCTGCTTTGAAAAAAGATGTGGCTTAGTTAACTGTTGCTTCCTAAGCTAGGAACTAGAGTAAGCCTCATGGTACAACTGAGAACATTTTTTATTTTTAGTAGCTCTCTTAGTTAGGGGTTCTATTGCTCTGAAGAGACACCATGACCATTGACACTCTTATAAAGGAAAAACATTTAATTGGGGTGGCTTGCTTACATACAGTTTAGCAGTTTAGTTCTTTATTGTCATGGCGGCAGTGGCATCAGGCAGATATGGTGCTGGTGAAGAAGCTGAGAGTTCAACCTCTTTATCCACATGAAGCAGGAAAAGACAGTGAGCCACACTCAGCCTAGCTTGAGAATCTGAAACCTCAAAGACCCCTCCCCAGTGACACACTTCTTTCAACAAGCAACATTTACTCCAACATGATGAAACCACCGAATAGTCTTAATCTGTATGTGCCTACAGAGGCCATTTTTATTCAAAACACCATAATATCTCTTATGTAAATTTCTTATAAACAGAAATATTTTGAATCTCAAATTTCTTTTTAGATTTTTGCCATATGTACACATACATAGTAAGATGTCTTATGATCCAAGTGTAAACACAACATATCCTTTATATTAAACCTTGTATGTAAAATCTGGAGGTAATTTTATAAAGTATTTTAAATAAAATTGTGCAGGAAACATCATTTCATAGAGCTTATAGCTTGAAAAGTCATGCTGATCCTTTAAAAGCACCGTTTTGAAGCACTCCATATTGTGGATTACTGGATTTAGGATCCTGGAACTATAGGTACACAAAAGAGATGGTGGGTGAATGTGGAAATTGTGTGAATAAAAATTCCAATCAAATATAGAAACTTAAAGGAAACAAGCTAAAACAGTTAATATTCTACATTAGGACAGAGTAATGTTTCTCAGGTTTCAGTCTGATATCTGAAAATGCCCATGCATTTTTTTTTTTTTTGTAGAAAAAAAAAGACAGCCAAAGATACTAGATTCAATCCCCTATCCATAGGAAAACAGATTGGCTTATATTAAAACGCAACAATGGAAATAAAACTATAAAGAACAGAGGTTTTGTTCTTATCTCAGCTCTCTTAATATTTAGGCTGCTTGAACAAGAATCTTTAAGCCTCAGCTTTATCTGCAAATTACAGGGGCTTTGTAATGTATCTGCTTGGACTTAAACATAATAGTGTAGCATAATTAGTTGAAAGAGGCTTCCTGCTGGAGATGTTTGTTATCAGTTGCCTCAGTGACTGTGCAAGAGGAATGTTGCTGTCCGTGGTCCTGAAAATATTTTTTGCTCCCACAGAAATACTCAGTGGGAGGGAAGTCAATGAACTAATTCTTAAGTCTCTCAAAAAATTAGCTAGACTTGAAAGGGGTGTGAATAAGGAATCTCCCATTTTCTTAAAGCAATTATCTCTAGATTTTCATTGATTCAATAGTCAGGAGCCCTTCACAACAATTTGGAAGCCATTCCTTTATAAGGTGATCATCAAAAAAGATTGTGTCCTATATCCCAAGCTCTGTAAAATTCCAGTTCAATAAGTGACAGATAGCTAATGGGGATGCTATGGTAACATTGTCTCTCTAATGTCCTTCAGTGACAGTCTCCAAGTGATCAGTACTTGGGTATGTTGGGGGGAGATGAGGTTACTTCCTCTCTTCTATTGAAACAGTTTTGAGAAAACTCTCCCATGTCTTCCCTGTGTGTGTGATATTAAGGGTTAACCTTAGAGGTTAAATTAGGAGCAGGCAGATCCTCTAGCACTGAACTATATCCTTGGTCCTTATTTAACTCTTTACTTTGATGGAGTGTCTAGCTATCTAACCCAGGCTTGTCTTGAATGCTGACTCGGGCTGGTTGTGAATTTTTTTTATCTACTAAATAAGCCTCTGCAGTAGCTAGGATTACAGGCCTGCACTACTGGGGCAGAGCATCTTTGTCTAGTCAACCTGTCCTGTGCAATGTTTCTTTGATGTGCTTGTGAAATTAAAATTCACAAAGCTAGGAATTAATGTCTGTTCTTTCATGCCATTGCTATGTCTCTAGTAACTTTAGTCTTATCACTATGCCTGGATCAATAAATCATGTTTTATGGGAACAAATTTTGCAGTTTGCATTTTATTGTCTATGGTAGCTTGAACCAATCACTGGTCTTCTAAATATTAATGTCTACTCATAAAATGAAAATTCAAATATTTTATTATTATAGACTGCCTGTAAAGATTGCATATAAAGCCTTAGAAATATGTAAGGCTTTTTGAACTTATTATTGTGTTTTCATCTCTCAGAGTTAAAACATAATACATACACATTTTAAAGTAGTTGCTTTTTGAAAAGCAGAAATGATGAATAAAGTGCTTAAGGAAATTAAAAGGAATGGCGAATCTGGAGAAAGGAAAGAGGGAAGGAAGAAATGAAGGGGAAAAAGTGAGAGAAAGGGGGAAAGAGGAAAAGAATGGAGGAAGGAAGGAAAGGAGGAAGGAAGAGGAAGAAAAAGAAAGACACAGGGGGAGGGAGGGATGGAGGAAGGAAGGAAGTTGAGTGTGATTTGGAATAGGCTTCAGTAATGAGGATGTAAGAATGTGTGATAGAAAAAGGTAAGCAGAAATACTACAACTCTACTGTGCTTATTTTTATGGTTTTATTTTTCTGATGTTGGGACTTGAACCTAGGGCCTCACACAGCAAGCACTCTACCATTGAGTTATATACCCAGACCTATTGTACTTATTTATCAGGTGGAAAGAGACAGTATTTCTCATGCCAGTTGTTATCATAACATAGATTAGATCCATGGTTTATTTTCATCTATGGGTGATATTTGTAAAACAAAACAAAACAAAACACAAAAAGCAAACAAACAAAACAACAACAACAACAAAACCCCAAACCTACCTTTAGGCAATGCCTTTTGAGTGATCCAATAATGCTTTCTACGGAGTCACCTGCCTGAGAATATTCATGTGGTTTAGAAATACCCTCTCCATCTCACCCACATGCCTTGCCACTGAGATCCTACTTGTCAAGGATATGTCATCACAATAGAAAAAGGGAAGGCAAAGTTAAGGCAGGTTTAAAGGGTTATACAGTACTGCAGCCTAGATGCCATCCAATTATATTATAATTAAAACCATTTTACCCATAACATGTACAATTAGGAAGCTAAGGTTTGCTCTGATTTTCAGAAATCTTTCTCCAACAAAGAGGGGAAAAAGTAGAATTCACCCCCCCCCCACATCCACTGTGGTATGTTACCGAGTGACACATGAACACTGACTAGAGAAGTTCAATCATTTACAATGAAAGTCAGGAGCATATGAGCTACCTTTGATAGCAGAGGCAAGTTGTCTTACAGGCAATAAACAGGCAGCAAAGAGTTTTTGAAGAAGGGCATTCATAGACGCTTAAACCATATGCATCTGTGTTCACAGGGGCAAGAGTGAGGGGCTTCTAGGAAGATATGAAGAGGCCCACTGAAAACATCAGTTCTGAATGGAAATGCTGATCATTTTGGACTCTTGTATACTCCCATTATAGGAAATGTGAGATATCCTGAACCTCAGTAAGGTAGTATTTGTAAACCAGGTATTGAAGGCTTCAGAAGACACAAGCTTACCTAGACTACACATGTCCTGTAGCAAAACTTGGTCTGAACATGTCACTTTTTTATGATGTTGCAGGCATCATAAAGGGGGGGGGCAAGGTAGGAGATTAGAATACAAGAAGAAGAGGTAAGAATGTTAAAGATTCATACCAGAGATAGGCTACATAGAAGACTTGTTTTGGTACATATTTCACTCTTTAAGCCTTTAGTAAATTAGATGAGGTTTCATTCAATTGTGTTGTTTCACTCGTTTTCAAGTTACCATTTTATTCCCTTTACCCAAGTAAATGAATCTCTTCAGGGATTTGTATATATTAATGTCCAGACAAACCAGATGCCAGATGCATTTCCAACAAGATGATAGTGCCTAGAGAATTCACTTTTTATAGGTTTCTGTTCTGCTTGTTTCTTCAACAAGATGACTTGTCCTTTACCATAAAATTCCAGGTTCTCCTTAAGCTTTCTAATCAAGCAAAGTGAAGCTATGGAATCATGGCCATTCTCAGGGTGACATTTGCAGGTCTTGGTCCATTTGCTTCGGCACAATACTCTACTGAGTCTCATCTGAAGTGAAGTGACGGCCTCTTCTTCCACATCAATGTCTGAATCATTCACACACATCCATTGATCTCAAGCAGACACAAACTCCCAACTCCTTTAGATCACAGCTGTCTTTTCCCTCCTGACCTTTGTATTATCATCTATGTGAGAACCTGAATGAGATAAGCATACAATCATTAGATCAATTAATTGTTCATCCTGAAAATGTATCAGGCCATTTTAGAAATTGCCTTATTTTCATACCATAAATAACATTTTTGTTACATTCTAAATTACAAATTGAGAGGTGGGTCTCACATAATTATATGTAAAATCTCTGTTGTGGGTTTTTTTTTTTTTTTTTTTTTTGCTCACTTGCTTCCCGTTTTCATTGTTTGGATGTTACCAGAAGAAAATAAATATAAACAATATAAACATAGCTCTGATGTCAGTGGCTGGGTCAGCCTCTTCTCTCAGAATCCACATGCACATCTCCCAAATGAACACTGCTATTTTTTATTGGCTTAGACTAACAGTGTCATTCTAAGATTTTGGTGGATCAACACGCAAACTTGTTTTGCAGGTTCCCAGTAACAGAACTGTTGGCATATATGCAGGTTTGTCTTGTTCTTGCTCAGTCAGGTGCTTGGTAGCACCTATTTCTCTCCCATATTTTAATTCCATAAATAATTTAATACCCAAGATTTTTCCATTGTATGCAATCACACTTCCCTGCAATTCCAGTGTCTAGATATGAGAGAAAAAGGGATGTGGAACAACCAACCTCTTATAATCTTTTATAATCTTAGCCGGAAGTAACAGTTTATTTCTCTGGTCATATTCCAGATTAGTCACACAACACATTTAAGAACAAGGACTGCTTCCTTACTGATCATACATATCTGTATTAACTCTGCTGAGGGCTTTCTTCCTCATACAGCTCTATAGGAGACAAGGGAAAGAACATATTTTGGTGCCAAATCACAAATTTCTACCATCTTTGCTGTTAATATATCCTGTGTTTGGGGATTATAGGTTTCCATGAAAAACCACCATAGAAGAAGTTTTAAGCAAAATACATGGGTGGTATTATTGCTATAAACAAAAACGTTAATATGCAACAGTGCTTAAGAACACCTCACAACATGCACATCACAATCAGTATTATGATCTCTGCAATGAGTTAGGGTTTACTTGTCCTACCACAATAAATAATGTCATAGTCCATGTCCTGTGTCACCTTGCTTAGACTGTTGCTACCAGAGACTGAATTTTGGTATCTTTACAAATTCCTACTTGAAAATGCAATCCCCAAAGTTACTGTGTTAATATTTGGAATCTCCTGAAGGTGCTTTAAGTCACAAAGTCATTCAGTCTCTCAAAAGTGGGTTAGTATACTTATAAAAAAGAATCTATATGCAGACAGAATACCAGCATCTTAGAATGAGAAGTGAACCCCCAGCAGATATCTGTTGTGAAGGGCACGAAATGTAGTCAGGCTTCAATTTGATGGTAGAGATCAGACATCACACTTGTCTATACAGAATCATCAAAACAAAACAAACAACTGCATTGAAAATTTGGTTTAAAGAGTATTTCCTTGAGCAAATTGTTTAGAAGCCACAATCCACCATTTTAAACAATGGTATCAGAATAACACACAATTAAAATATTTCTTTTTGACAATTGAAAGGTATAATATGTGCGAGGTAAGAAAACTTAAACAGCATATGGACAATTAAAGTAATTTTTGTTATTGTGATGTTTACTGTTAATTGTCAACTCCACATAATCTGGAATTATCTGGGAGATAGGCCTCTATTTTTAATTGTTAGGAATTTTCTTGATTATTTTAATTGAGTAGTAAGATCCATCTTAATTATGAGTGGGGCCATTTCCTGGGCATGTGAACTGTCTGGAGAAAGAGAAGAACTGAGCAGTAACACCCATTCATCATTGCTCTCTGTTCCTGATTATGCATGTGGTGTGACAAGGTCTGTCAAGCTCACATGGCTGTTACATCCATAGTGTGATGGATGGAAGCCTGGTAGCTGTCATGCATATAAAAAATAAGTTCTACTTCAAGTTGTTCTTGTCACAGAAACAGGAATAGAGGGCAAGATTCATGCTTCTGACATTGTTGCTGTTAAATAGTACTTTTATTTTTGTAACAGCCACACCAGTCACGTTTTTCATATTAATATGAAACTACCCTCACTAGACTGTGTCTAGTGAGGCTGGGAATTGGCCTGACAAGAGTGCCAAGGAGATGAAGACAGGTTGCATAGTAAAGAAATGACAGTCACATATTCAAAAAAGCTGGGGTCAGGTAGTTGAACCAACTACCAAAGTAATCTGAAACCTGAGCTGGTTTATCATGTACTTCACCAGGAGGGAGGAATTAGTCTCTGTAGGATGTTTCTATAGGCTAACAGTCTCAGGCTGTAAATATGAGAAGAAGGAAATTGTCTGTGGTTGGCAGTTTTTGTTTGGCCAATTGTTTCTATACACTGGTACATAGGCTTGAAGAAGGCTTTGTCTTTCTGAGCCTGACTCTGAGCCCTTAGTCCTTGACACTGCTAGCTCATGTCAAACAATACACACTCCCTCAGGAATTCATTCATTCTTAGACATTCATTCAATGCTTCCTCTGCTCCCCACAGGGCTTCATATTGGTGGTTTGAAAGTCCATTAATGTAGCTGTGTACAAGTGAGCTGCTTATTGTCATTGCAGTATAAATAGTAATGGCAAAAATGCAAATGTGTTGAGGGTAAAACATGGGATTTCTGGGAAACAATACTAAAATTGTATGGTGTTAATTTATTTTCTGAACGAGAAAAGACAATTCCACTAAAATAACTGTATATTTAATTGTTTTGGGGAAGAGATTGGGAAGGACTCTTAAAACTTTCCTGTGATTCACAATTGAGGTATGTGGACATCTATATCATAAAATTTCCCTTACTATTGCCTCCTCCCAACATATTTCAAAATTCTTCAATGTTAAAAACCTTCATTATACCCATGAACCGGGCAGTAGAAAACTTTCAAAGGTGTCCTTCATATAAATTATGATAGTCCCATGTGTAGTGGCAATATGACAATGAACTAGGACTAAGTTTATCCCATCCACTAAAAGTACCGTCACCAACAAGAAATTTTCTTACTCTGGCAGCAAGGATGAACATCTTCTTCTGTACCCAACACCATACCTAGGACTGACACACAAAAGTTGCCAGGATTCAGTGTTGCAGAAGCACAGTAGCATCAATATCTGTCTCTGGAGCCCAGGAGTGAAAGTAAATTAAAAGGAATCAGGAGAAATACTTCATACCTCACTGATCTAGGAATTCTTATGGTTCTCTAATAAAGCAAAGTTCTACAAACCCATAAAGAAACTTAGACAAAACCTCTTGGCGCTGGCATATGTCAGCACAATAGAATCTTTCGATATAACTTGGTTACTATGTCAGAGCTTATTAGGAAACACTGGTTAGAAATATTATGCGACATGTAGTGGAGCCCTTTCTGTGCACTGCACCTTGCTGGCACATCATCTGTGTTCTTATTTTCTGGAATCTCCTCATAGTTAAAGGACATGGGGCTTAGTGCTAGCTGTAGGCTTCAAGGGAAGATGCCTGAGGACTGTGCATAGAATACTTTCCCATCCTCCATGCTGTAATCTTTTCTGGAAGGATGTGAAGCTTGATACTACTTAAACTTCTCATTAGTTATTAATATTCATAACTATTAATAATGACACTCATAAAAAATTGAGAGGATTAAGTTTATGTAATGCACTTAGGTAAGTACCTGGTGCTTTAATTTAATCCTTAGTGAGGTTGAAATCATGTCAAATATGTACTTCATTATGTGATTATATATACAGAATCTGTCCTCTGACTAGAACTAATTAAGTTGTCACTTTTTTCTTTTTGGATTATCAAGATAGGGTTTCTTGTGTAACAACCCTGGCTGTCCTGGAACTTGCTTTGTAGACCAGGATGGTCTTGAATTCACATAGGTCTGCCTGCCTCTGCTGAGTGCTGGGATTAAAGGTGTGCACCATCACATGTGCCTTTGACCACTACATTATAATAATAATTATTATTATTAAAGTCTCAGGATTGTGATATTTTGAAGATATATATTCATATTTCATTGAATATATGTATTAATATCTGACTAATAAAATTTATTTTCCTTTAGTTAAATTTCATGGATATAGACTCTATCACAGAACAAAAATCTATAAAATAACTATTTTATTCCAGTCATCATTTGTGGTTGATTTCCTTTGAAAATAAAGGCAATTTATTTTTTTAGGGAAAAAAATCTCTACAAAGTTTTATGTTCACAGAAAAAAATTGAGAAATGAGACTGCTACCACACTAATGCACAATTGCCCCTATTGTCAATGACCCCGAACAGAGTGATGCCTGTTTTTGCAGCCCATGAACCCATACTGGCAAGTCAGGATCAGCCAAAATTCATCCACTCTAGGTGTTGTGAATTCTAACGGATTGGACAGACACCCACCACTACAGTGTCATCATACAGAGTAATTTCACCCTGGAAAATCCTCTGTGCTCTTCCTGGATAAATTCCCTGACTCCTGCCACTGATGCCTTATCTCCATGGCTTTGTCTTTTCTAACAGAATAGGAATCTATAGTTGTTGCAGAAACCTTAAGGTGTAGCCTTCCCAGGTGGCTTTTTTTTTTTTTTTTTTTTTTTTTTTTTTAACTCGGTACGATGTTTTAGTGTACATTCATGACTTGACAGCTCCAATCTTCCTATTGATGAGTAAGAGCCCATTGTTTGGGTAGATCATGGTGTGCTTCCCTAATGACATCTTTGTGTTTTCCAAGTTTTGACAACTATGGATAATTCTTCTGTAAATGGGTGGTGGCAGGATGACCATTTTTAATGTAGCATTGGGTCTGGAGGGATGGTTCAGAGGTTAGGTGCATTTGTTGTTCTTGTAGAGGCCCTGGTTCAATCCCAGAACACATAAGACAGCTCACAGCCATTTGCAACTTCAGTTTCCAAAGATCTGGACACACCAGGCAAACACACAGTGCACAGACATACATATAGACAAAACACACATGTATATAAAATAAAAAGATCTAATTTTTTTTTAATACAGCACCATTAATCTTCCATCTTATTCAACATTAGCATTGGCCCTGTTCGTGGATCAAAGTGGAACTCACTGCACTAGGAAGAGTGAGCTGGTTACTTTATGTCTTGGTGTGTGCTCTGCACGTCCAATCACTAACTGCCACTAAGGGAGTTTTGGAATTTCTTCCCTCCCTCTTATTCATTTACCGGCCAAGAGTAAATGCATTTTTTCCTAAGACATCCTTTGGATATGAAACCTTTGGAATTAAAAAAGATTTCAAGTAAATCTTCATAAAAACACATTTTATTTTTATTGTCAACAACTGGTGGAAAACCTTTGTCACATGTTAATCCTTAAATGTTTTGGTAGATCATTTTGTTCTTATTATTGTAGAAAATGCAGTTATTCTGAGCATTGTCATCTTCCTGCTGGAAGTGAGCACTTAATGGTTATGAGTGCAAGCCTGGCTCAGCACAGCTCCCAGAGGGACAGCTCTGGGGCCTGCCAAGGACAGCACCCATAAAATGTCACTTAGCTGAACATTTTACATGAATTGTTTGTCCTTTCCAGAGAGGAAATGATAGCATTAACATTTGCAAAAGGTACATGTTTATTTACAGGAGTTTACAAAGAAACCTACCTAAATTGGCATTGAGATTCTGTTTTTCCATTATATTAATATTATAAAAATTGATGTGTTCATACTCATTAATATTTTCTATTATGCTATATTGTATTTTATACAATATAGAACAGTTTATATTCATTATGAAATACCTACACACATATTTGTCTAGTCCATATAAGGGTGTGTTTCTATTACCTAAAGTTTGATAAAATTTTATTAATCCATAAGATGTATGTTATGAATTATTTACAGAGAGGAGGCATTTTTATAAAACTGTTTCTAATCTTCATATCAGCAATTTGAGACTCTCTGTGCATTATACCTTTTCATCTTTCATCTTTATCCTGTTGCTAACTAAAAACAGGTTTTGAAAGTTTTTTTTTAATTAATATTTTTTATTTTACATATTGATCCCAGTTCCCTCTCCTTCCCTCCCTTTTTCCCTCTCTTCCCCCCCTCACATGCACCCGGACCACCCCTCTCTCCCATCCCACCCACCAATCCACATGTAGGGTGATGCCATCCAGGAGGGGTCATCGAAATATGTCAAGTCATTTGAAGTAGGGACTAGGACTTCTCTCCTGTCTCTAGGTTAAGGGAGTATCCCTCCCTGGGGGATGTACCCACAAGGTCCTTTTGTGCACCAGGAATACATCCTGGTTCCACTGTCTGAAGTCCCTTAGACTGCTCAGGACTTCTAGCTGAGACCCATGTTCAGGGAGTCTGAGTCAGTCCCATGCTGGATTCCCAGCTATCAGTCTGGGGGCCCATTAGCTTCTCCTTGTTCAGGTCAGCTGTCTCTGTGTTTTTGCGGCATGGTCTTGTCCTCCCTCTCTGCATCTGAATTCTAGTTCAACTCAGTGTTTATGTATGGGTGTTTGCTTCTGTTTCCAACAGGTACTAGATGAGGGCTCCATGATGGTATAAGTTAGATGTTGATCTCATTATCAGGGAAGGGCATTTATGGTAGCCTTTCCACGGTTGCTCAAATTGTTAGTTGGAATCAGTCTTGTAGGTCTCTGGACATTTCTTCAGGTTCAGTTTTCTCTTCAATCCTATAATGGCTCCCTCTTTTATGTTCTCTCTCATCTCTCCTCTCTCTCTCTCTCTCTCTCTCTCTCTCCCATCTTCTATTCCTACCCTGACTCAATCTTCCTAGTCCCACAAGCTTTTCTCTCCTCCCCTTATCTTTCTCCTAGTTCCCTCTCCATTCACTGCCACCTCCACTCCCCATGTGCTCAGGAGAACTAGTCCTTTCCCCCTTCTGTGAACTTTCTTGGCATCTTCATCCTTTTCTGTAGTCTCCAGGGTAAAGTTGGTCTTGACAATTTAGGATAACTCTGTTGTTCTTGTCACTGGTTCTTGACAAGGGTTCCCTGGTTCAAGGAATTTAAAGGGGAGAATGGTGGTCTTTCTGGGACAGTGTTCCTGTTACAAGCACCAGACACTCTTAGAAGGGGTCCTGATGCTGAGGGTGACTGTAGCCATGTTGATGGAATGACAGCAAAGCAATGCCAATCACAGAAATTTCTTATGGCACCCCAAGTGTTGTGCTATTGATTTGAGACATACTGGCTTCACCAATCTCTAGACTTTCTTTTACAAAGAAATATATTTCCTTATTGATTTGACCCTCTGAGGAAGCTTTCTTGTAAATTTCAGCTGAAAGCCACCTTAGAATTTGCTCTTCCCACAGTCATTAGGCAGTCAGGGAGGGAGGACTCTTGGTACAGGTTCCAAGCAAAGGACACAAGTGAATTTGTATCCATTAAGCGTGCTGTCGATAGACTAACCATTATAAACAAAACAGTCTCCTTAAGGTTATGAAACAAAGAAGTGATCTTGGGAATTGCACTTTTATACAAATACTTTTCAGATTCCCCAGCTGTTTTTATTGCATAAAATTCTGTAAACCTTCTTTAAAATCATTTATTCTCCATTTTCTGAAACCTCTTCTGATATCCAGAAAAGTTACTCACATTATTATTAAAAGGCCTTGATATTTTCTAGAAGTAGTATATATTATTTCTGTTTTTGCTTTTTTTAAATCATTGACCAGAATTTGACACATAGCTATTCCCTGCAAGAAAAATACAGAAGTAAATTATTTACTCTAAATATTTCTTTCCAAAAACATCTTTCAAAAATAACTCTTAGATTCTAAAGTACAGCTTTGGTATGTTATAGCCAATTTATTTTGTTTTATATTATTTCAATGCATACTTAACACTGATGTTTGATCATTATAATTTTAAATAGAGCAAGGTATGGGATTACATGCCTGTAATCCCAGCACTGGAGAAAGCAGATGCAGGAGAACTGCAAATCCAATGTAGCCTGGACGGTATAAAAAGTTCAAGGTCAGTTTGAGAAAGAACATGTCTCAAAAATCCCTAAGTGAATAAATAAAGTTTAAATTGTAAAAAAAAAAATTGAAGTTTTTTCTTAAGCAATGCAATTGTTTTATTGGAAATAGATTTCCCATACAATATAATCTATAATGATTGCCCTTCCTCTAAATCTCCAAATCCTCCTCCACACCTCCCCACCAACCTAAATCCACATCCTGTCTTGATCTTTCTCATTAGAAATCAAACAGATTCCTAAAATAAAAACAACAATAAAATAAAACAAACAAATCTGAATAAGAAAAAAAAGAAACCCTGAAAAATAAAGAAACAAAGAAAAAGCACAAGAAACCTATAAGAAAAGAGACATACACAATGGCAAGCATGGAAGTCCTCTAAAAATTCCAACTATATTATATGAGCAAAAAAACCTGTAGGGTAAGAAAAAGAAAATAAATCCCAGATGAAACACTATGATACTCCCATCTTCCCCCTCCAAAAATACTGTTGAGTTCATTTGTGTTGTCAGCATCTACTGTTGACCATCAGGCCTGGCATTACAACTGTCTTGTTTACCCAGGGAGACTGTTGGTGAAAACTCCTTTTTCATTTGGAAGTGGCTATTGATTGGTGATAGCTTTTGTGATAGGGTTGTGGGCCTGTGTCCACCTCTCCTCTCAGTACCACTGTGACCCTATCTGGCACAGACCTTTGCATGCTGCCTCAGTCTCTATGAGTTCACATGTACATGAGTCCTACTGCGTTTAGAAGCCCTTTTTTCCACTCTGTTCTTCATCCCCACTGGCTCTTAATCTTTATGCCTCCTCCTCCACAGAGTTCCTTGAGTGAGGGGAGGGATTTCATGGTGACCAATCATTTAGGACTGAGTGCTCTAAGGTCTCTCATTCTTCGCATCATATCCAGCTGTGGAACTCTGATTTTTCCCATCTACAGCAGGAGAAAGATTCTTTATGATGGCTGAGTGAGACCTGATCTAGGGGCATTGCAGAATCTTATTAGGACTGTCCATTTAGAAGAACAGTAGCATTTTGTTTTATCTTAGGTATCTGACCTATCTAGTCTCAGGTTCTCACTACCTAAGTGGTATTTGATGTGAGTTCCATATCATGGAGTATACCCTTAAGTAAAGTCAGATATTGGTTGGTTGGTCCTACAAGCTTTGTAACCCTATTGCATGAGTACATCTTGCATGTGGGTCTCCATTGTAAATCAAAGGATCAGTAATTGGGTTGATATTTACCTTTCTCCTTTGGTATCCTGCAAAGTACCTTCCAGTAACATGAACACTGGTCAGGGGTAGGCACCAAATCAACTTCTCCCTGTATTATGTAGGTGTTGTCTTCAGAAATATGGCCTTACCTTCAGTTTGTGGCAAGCAACAAATGGCCGTGGCAGTAGCCTGAGTTGTTGAGGGATTCCCATGTGACCCTGTGGCCAACAACTGTATTAGATGTAACCCATTCCAAAACTTAGGAAAATCTAGTTGTAAAAATAGCATTTACAATATAACAAAAGCAATGCTTCTACCATTCATTCATTTCCAGACCTTTCCCATGCAGTGGCAACATACCTAAATATTGTTGATAGCTGGTATGGTTTGGGTCAATAGTCCTCCAAATTCCTGTGTGTTGTAAGCTTGGACCCCACAGTGGTGCTTTTGGATGGTGGTGGTAATATTAGGAGGCAGAGCCTAGTGAGAAATCTCTAATTAATGGGAGACAAAGAATGCCCTTGAAGGGATTGTGGGATCCCAGGACTTCCTTAGTTTTGCTTCATGACCTGTGACATGCGTGGTTTTATGCCTCCATATATCCCCACCCTTACCTCAGGCTCAAGCTGTGATCTTAGACTGAAATATTCAAAACTATGAGCCAGTAAAAGAGTCCTCTACTGTCTAGAAGATGCTTATCTCAGATACGTGGTTATACTTACTGAGCTCTGACTAATAGACCCATAATTACCAGGTACATGTTCTCAGAAATGTCTCCTTCTGTAAATGAACATTTTCCCTAGAATGTTGTTCTTATGGATTCTTCGTAAATGTCACAAACAGTTCCCTATGGCAACTACTTTGTTTTCAGACTATGAGAACTGTGAATGTATTGTGATGAGTTTTGATAGAATCAATTAATCTTTATATTAGTTTACTGCCTATAACCAATTTCTGGAAGGAAAATTTTAGGGTCAATTCTAATTTACATTTTTATAATTTCCCACAGCAATTTCAGAGTTATGTATGCAAGTTGCCTGTACTTTCACACCCTGCTCACCAGCCTTCCCAATTCCCTACTCCACACTGTGCAGCCATCCATGTTGTTCTAGGCTGATTTTCTTTGGGTCTAGTGATGATGAACCTTCTCCCTAGATTATTCAGTCATATTTGCCAGTGTTGTATGATGTGCCTAAAATATATTAGCTAGGTACAGAACTGAAATCTGTCTGTAAGAATACATCACTTTTTTCTTGACATGATTTCAAGATTCTTGATAATGGGAAATTAATGCAAGATTTTGTTATAAATCTCCACAAAATGGACGTATATTCTATAATGTTATAATCTTTTTGTTCTTATGACTTACTTTAGATTTTTAACTGAAAATAAATTACTTTAATACAGTATATTCTGATGATGTTTTCCCCTCCCCCAATTCCTTCCAAATCCTCCTCACAGCCCAGTCACCCAAACCCACACACTTCCTTTTTCTCCATATTTTTTTGTTCCCATTTTCTTGACATATCATGATTAGAGTTCTACCTTCCTATATCCTCCCAGTTTTCCCCAACCTGCCCTCCCATCTTCATCCATTTACTTTCAGTTTCCAATTAGAAAACAAATATGCTTCTAAGGGATAACAACAAGGTAAAATAAAACAAAATTCACACACCAGAACTCGACAAACCAACAGAAGGAAAAGAGCCCAAGAAAAGGCATGAGAAACAAAGAACCACTCCTTTGCACATTCAGGAATCCCATAAAACACTAAATTGGAAGCATATATATGTATAGATAACATAAAATAAGAAATAAAATTTATAAAACTAGGAAAGTCCTGACACACATAGTATGACAAAGAACCTCCAAAGACAAATTTGACTTCATTTTCTGTTGGCCATCTACTGCTGGGCATATAGCCCAACATTATGAGTAGTCCTGTTTCCCACAATGAGACTCCCTGGGAAGAAACTAAATTGTTCAATTACTAGTGGTTTTCAATTGGAGGTTGCTTCTGGGTAAGGGATGGAGACATGTGTCCATCTGATGCAGGCCCATGCAGACCCTGTGCATGCTGTCCCAGTCTAGGTGTCTTTGACTCTTGGTATGCTCCATCTCCTCTGCATCTTACATTTTTACCATCTCCTATTACAGAAGGTTCCTTGAGACTGTGGGAAGAGTTTTGATGGAGACTTCCCATTGAAGGCTGAGTATTCCAAGGTCTCTCACTGCCTGCATATTGTCTGGCTGTGGGTCTTTTGCATCTGTCCCCCATCTGCTGCAGTAGGAAGCGTCTCTGATGATGGCTAAACAAAGCACTGAACTAAAAGTATACCAGGATGTCATGAGTAATCATTTTATTGCTACATTATTTTAAGAGAATAATGTTTGGTTTTATTCTTGGTCCATGGACTATCTAGTGTCAGATTTTTGGTCACCCAAGTAGTGTCTAATATGGGTTCTATTATGCGGAGTGGGCCTTAAATCATATGTTTGTTGGTTACTCCCACAAGTTTTGTCTCATTGCACTAGCATATCTTGCATGAAGGACATAATTTCAAAAGGGTTTGTGGCTTGTTACTGTTTATATTTCTCATTAGGCAACATGCAGAGTACCTTCTTATAGTAAAGACACTGGGACATAGCGGTGAAGGCTTTATGTAAGCACCATCTCAGCTTCCCCATATTCAGATAGTTGTATACGTGTCATCTTCCACAATGGAGCTGTCTGTTTGTGGTGAGCAACCTATAGTATGAAGAGAAGACAGTCTTTTGTTAAAGACTTTTTCTCTAATGGGATGATCCTGTGTGTTTTGCCTTTCAGTTTGTTTCTATGGTGGGTTACATTTATCAAAGTATGTATGTGAATTATCCCTGCATCTCTGGAATGAAGACAGATATTTTGAAAAGGGTTGTCAATTTTACTTATTTTCTCAAAGAACTAGCTTTTTTCATTGATTTTGTGTCATTTATTTTTGTTATTTCTGTTTTATCAATTTCAGCCCTGGGTTTGATTACTTCTGGCCCTCTACTCCTTAAGGGTGATTTATTTATTTTTTTTCTTCTAAAGCTTACAGGTGTGGTGTTAAGTTACTAGTATAAGATCTCTACAGTTTCTTTTTCTTTTTTGAGGGAGTGGGATTCAAGACAGGGTTTCTTTGTGTAGCTGTGGCTGTCTTGAAACTTGCTTTTGTAGACCAGGCTGTCCTTGAACTCACTGAGATCCACCTGCCTTTGCCTCTTGAGTGCTAGGATTAAAGGCATGTGCCACTAAGCCTGGTTTACAATCCTTTTTTTTAAATTATTTTTTTAAAAAATTAAAAACAATCTTTGTTTACATACCAATCCCAGTTCCCTCTCCCCCTCATTCTCCTATTCCCCCCCACCAACCCATCATCCCACTAACCCATCCATTCCTCAGTGACAGTGAGGCCTCCCATGGTGGATCATAAAGTCTGTCACATCATTTGGGGAAGGACCTAGGCCATCCTCTGTGTATCTAGGATGAGAGAGTATCCCTCCATGGGGATGGGCTGCAAAAACCCATTCGTGCACTAGAGATAAATACCGATTCCACTGCTAGAGGCCCCAAAGACTGCCCAGGGACCCCAACTGATACCACATTCAGGGGGCCTGGTTCAGTCTTATACTGGTTCCCCAGCTGTCAGATCAGGGTCCATGAACTCCCAGTTGTTCAGATCAGCTGTTTCTGTGGGTTTCCCCAGCATGGTCTTGACCCCTTTGCTCATCACTCTTCCCTCTCGCTACAATTGGATTCTAGGAGTTTGGCTCAGTGGCTAGCTGTGAATCTCGGCTTCTGCTTCCATCAGCTACTGGATGAAGGTTGTATTCTTTAAGTAGGCACTTAATGTTATGAACTTGCTTCTTAGAACTGATTTTATTATGCCTCATAATTTTGGGTATGGTATGCAATCATTTTCATTCAATTCTAGGAAAACTTTTTAAAACTTTTTTTTTTAAATTTAATTTTACATTCCAATCACAGTTCTCTTCCTTCTGTGCTTCCTCACCTCCTCCCCCTGCCCCCCTCAGCCCATCCCTTTCCACTCCTCCCAAAGAGTAAGGGCTCAATTAGTAAATCAAGAGAGGGCCTGATATAAACAATTATATGGATTTGATACTTGCTTTATTATATTACCTTTAACTAACAATCAGTTTTTCACAAAATTACAAAACTATGGATTTTCAAATTGCATTTTCAGATTACTATGGAAGGATAGGAAATAATTATCCAGCTGGCAAGCTATTAGATTTTCTCATATGAACTGAATTTGTGATTACAAAATTGTTTCACCTCCCATTCCAAGGGCAGATACTAATTTTATTAATAGTTCATCCATGGTTATAGAGGGGACTCAAGGTCCATATATTCATCAATCTATTACTACTTATTTTCCTTAGGTCAGCAGGTAGAAGTTGCTGTTTTGGTTCATTTATTAGAGTTAATTTGGGAACTCTTAAATATCATTTCAGATTCTGCTTATATTGTAGGATTATTTCCAGGAACCTATTCCAGCCTTCCTGGTTTTATTGAAGAAGGAAGTAGGCATTTACCTCCATTACTTTTACTTCTCCAGAGGAAAGCTTGGAAGGAATATGCACATGAGATTGCAGATGGACCATTGAAACATTATGGATTCATCTCCATCTCCTCCAGCACTAAGCCATTATGGAAAAATGGCAGAGGATGAGAAGACAATGGAACTTATTAGAAAGATAGAAAAACTAGAGCTAAAGACTAAAAGTAAATGTTGACCATATCACCAGAAGTCAAGTCTTCCCATCTGGGAACAAGGTAAGTCCCTGTGCACCAAGGAAGAAGTCATTCTATGAAACACACAGACAACTTGAGACTCTTTCTGGTGATGCTAGCTGCTGTGAGTGCCTCTGAGGAAATGTATTGGTGTTATGTTTCTCATCCTCCTCTGCTTCAACTTGTAGATTGGATAGATCCATCTCCTGTTATCTTCACTAATGACTCTATATTTATGACTGCGCCTTGGGAATGTAATAAACTCATTAATCCATCTGAATAAGGGACTGCATTTAATTTTTCCCTGGGATTTGAATCACTTCCTATTTGCATTGGACATCATAACATCTGTGTTCTTATTAGAGAGGAAATATGGGCTTATGTTCTAAAAGAGACCAGGACTGCTCATCATATGTGTCTCTTTTCAAGCTATTTTCTAGATCTTCCTGATCGATATCCCTGTTCTTAGTGGCAGAATATTTACATACAGTGTTTTCACTGTTTTAATATCATTCATTACATTTATAAATTGCTTGCCTATTGGAAACTCATGCACCAGATCACAATTAGACTTATCTACAACATCTCAAATCAAAACCTCCATGGATATCCTGTTATTGAAACATAAAAGGGAACACAGGCCAAGAATGGAGTATTGTGAAAATTCTTAGTGCTTGTAAGAACATTCCAAGAAGACAAGAAAGAGTCTTGTGACCTCAGTTTCCTTAAAACACAGAATTGTTCCTAGAATATTTTTTGTGCTCCTGCTAGGAGTAGCAGATAGGAATGAGTTTATCTCAGATTATTCATTACTACTGCCTATTACTATTTCCTCATATGCCTATATGGAAAAGCATGTTTTCCCATGAGTGGGTTGTTCTCTGGGTGTGGCTTATCTGCCACATGTGGTTTTCCTTTGTAGGTTTACACGTTTTACTCATGTGACTCATCTTAACCCTCAGAATGTAAGTTGTCAGATGCTCTGAATAAAGTTGGCTATTTCACAAGACTTTTTAATCTGCCTCATTTATCATCTTTATTATGCCAGTACCTACTTCCTCTAGAGCAATAAACACACATGCACATGCACACACACAGAGAGAGAGAGAGAGAGAGAGAGAGAGAGAGAGAGAGAGAGAGAGAGAGGGAGAGAGAGAGAGGAGAAACAGAGAATAAGAGAGAGATGCAGAGACTTTTAATTTACTTCATGTGTATGAGTATTTTGTATGTATGTCTGTGCACCATATGTGTTCAGTGCCCATGGAGGCCAGAAGAGAGCAACAGGTGCCCTGGAACTGGAGTTACAAATGGTTGTGAGCGCCATGTGAATGCTGGGAACCAAACTTATATCCTTTGCAAGAGTAGTCACTGCTCTTAACCATTGAGCCATATCTCCAGTCCTATGGGGGTGAAATGTTCTATAAATACCTATTAGATCCATTTGGTTTATAACTTCAGTTGCCTCCAGTATTTCTCTGTGCAGTTTTTTTGTTCGGATGACTTATCTATTGATAACAGCAGGTACTGAAGTCTCCTACTGTCAGTATATGAAAATCAATATGAGATTTAAGTTGCAGAAGTCATTCTTTTATGAACTTTGGTGACCTTATGTTTGGGGCATAGGTGTTAAGAATTGTAATGTCATGTTGGTGGATTGTTTTCTTTGATGAGTATGGAGTATTGTTCCCTATCTTCTCTAATTAGTTTTGTTTTGAAATTTTTTAAGATATTAAAATGACTATACCAGGTTGTGCCTTATGTAGTTTTTCTTGGAATATCTTTCTCCATCCTCCTTTTACCTTGAGGTGATGTCTATTCTTTTTGCTAAGGTGCAAGAGAAGGATATTTTCCCATCCGTTCTGTTAGTGTGTATCTTTTTATTGGGGATTGGGATCATCAATTTTGAGAGATAGCAATAAACAGTGTTTGTTTATTCTTTTATTTTGCTGTTGTATTTGTTTCCCATCTTTTATTTCATTGGTCTAGCAATATATATTCTCTGTATTTTCTTGGAAGTGGTTAACCTCTTTAGGTTGGTTTTCCTTCTAATGAAATCTGTAAGGCTAGATTTGTAGACAAATATTGCTTAAATTTTGTTTTACTGTGATTATTTTCTCTATCTTTTGTGATGGAAAGTTTTGCTGGTTTTAGTAATGCAGGCTGGCATCCATGGTCTCTTGAAGTTTGTAGAATGTCTGTCAAATTCTGTTTTTATTTTTTTTGTTGTTTTTTTGTTTTTTGTTTTTTTAAAACTATTCATTGAGAAATCTAATGGGCTTTCCTTGATATCTTATTTGGTCTTTTTCCCCTTGCAACTTTTAACATATTTTCTTTGTTGTGTACATTTAGAGTTCTAATTATGTGTCAAATGGACTTTCTTTTCCTGTGCAGTCTATTTGGTGTTCTATATGCTTCTTGTACCTTGACAGACATGTTCTTTAGGTTATGACAATTTCTATGGTTTTGTTGAAATATTGTTTGTGACTTTGATCTGGGTTTCTTCTCCTTCCTCTATTCCTATTATTCTCAGATTTGCTCTTTTCATAGTGCTAGAGATTTCCTGGATGTTTTATGCCATGATTTCTTTAGATTTAACATTTTCTTTAACTGAGCTGTCTATTTCATATGTCTTGTATTCAATGTCTGAGGTCCTCTCTTCCATCTCTTGTATACTTCTGGCTAGCCTCGGAGGTTCCTGGTCAAGTTCTTAAATTTTTCATTTCCAGATTTACCTATATTTGGGCTTTCTGTATTGATTCCATTTTGACTTTTAGGTGTTGAACTGTTTTATTCATTTAGTTCCACTTTTTGTATTTTTATAGATTTCTTAAAGGGAGTTATTCACTTTCTCTTTAATTACCCCTATCATATTCATAAAGGCTATCTGTTTAAGGTCCTTTTCTTATGCCTCAGCTATGTTACAGTACTCAGGACCTGTTGTGATAATATTACTAGGCTCTAATGGAGACTTATTATTCTGGCTTGTTTGATCATGTATTTATTCTGGCATCTAGACATCTTGGTCTGGGAAAGTTGTAATTCTAGGTGCTAACATCTGGTCTTGTTTTTGTTGGGTGTTTGTTTTCACTTTGTTTCAGTTATCCTCTTTAGTTCTTAGGAGAGTATTGTGGCTGTGTGTTGCTTGATATGGAATTCTTCTGGCATCCTGGTAAGTGTGGCCACTGGGGATTCCAGGTAAAATGTTTTACCTGGTATTGGGAGCTGACACTTAGAAATAGGAATGGACTTCTTGAGTATTGAGGGTATTAGCTAAAAGAAGAAAAGTTTTTTTTTTACCAGGATCTACTTAGTTCCCTGGGATTGAGGACAGAGAGTGAGTAGATACTGTATTCTGTGGTTTGTGACAGAGTTGTGGATGAGCCTGGGGGACTGAACTTGAAGGAATAGATGGAGATATAAAGATATGCAGTTAGCCTACCTGCTTTCCTGGCATGAGTGTATGATTTTTTTTTAATTCTATACTTTCTAGTTTCCTTTTTAATAGTTTATATGTTTAAAATGAAATGCATACCATATTTTGCTAAAAAGCACACTTTTGGGGAAAGGTTTCATTTTTTATTTTTAATTATGCATAAAATATATACATCTGTGTGTGGGTTTGTGTATGTGAGTACAGTGTACAGAGCCAAAAGAGGCCATTGGATCCCCCAGAACTAGAGTTATTTCTATGTCATAGCATCATGCATTCTATTTTATAACTCTATTTTCTATACAACTTTTTAAAAGTTACTTAAGAAAAGTGACTTAAGCCATATATACTTAGCAGAGATCCAAGATGGACAAAGCCAACATATTAAGAATATGGGGAGAGACAATTAATGCTAAGGGCCATTTGAGGGAGCATACAGAAACCTACTACTGTAGAAGCTTCTTAAAATATATACATATATGAAAGAAATATAAATGGAATCACCAAATGAAAGTTTCACTTGCCACCAACTGAAACTTCTAGTGCCAGGAATGGTTTACATCTAATTGAGTTGTTGGCAAAATGACCCTACAGACACACCCAAATAACTCAAACTGTTACTAAGGCTATTGTTTTCTTTCCATACACTGATGCTTAAGGTAGTATTGCTAAAGACAGCACTTACATATCTCATTGAACACAGACAAGTCAATATGGTGCCTACTTAGAGACTTTACCCCTATGGACTAGTTAGTGTTCATGGTACCTGATACTCTTAATGTTTACAGAGAAGAAAGGTAACCACCAACCTGACTATGTAACCACAGCCAGATCCATGTTTTACACTGCTAGTGTAGCTAAGTACCAGAGACTAGAAAAGCCAGGGACATAGAAGAAAATCAAATACTACTGTTCTCCTAAAGGAATGAAACAATCATATCACTCCTAATAAGAGAAGCTTCTTCCTGCAATAAATGGGAATACAGACACCCACAACTGGACAATGTGCAGAGAGTGATTGTCTTTGGAGTACTGAATCATAAATGGAATGTCTTTATCAAATACCCCCTTCAGGATTATTCAGATGAGGAAGTAAAAGAACCTAAGTGGCAGAGTTGATTGATGGATGACCCTAAGTAGTGTTTTATAGGCAAACAGGATTGATGTCCATATGAACTCAGAAGAGTCACTGGCAGCATACACAGGGCTTGCAATGATTTAAGCCACATAGGTGGAGAGGGGAAGTAGACAGAAATTCTCATTCCCAATGCAAAAAGTTAACTACAATTGATAACTGTTTGCAAATAAAGAGCCAGTTTTCTCCTATGGAGTCTCATTGCATATATAAATCATACTAAATGCCCATGAACAGCAGTTGGTAGCCAACATAAAACAGACTTAGTGTTGCTTTTCATTGGTAGAATAATTTTGTCTCACATTGTTTTGTTGGGAAACTCTTAAATCTCACTGGACTTTTGTTGGTATATAATGATTTCAGATGTTGTGTTTTTAGTTGTGTGTGCTTCTTATTGTTGTTGATTGTTGCTCTTGTGGTGCTGAGTGTTTTGCTTTTTATTGAACTGTTTATTTTCTTAAGAAAGGGAGAAAGAAGAATTGCCATACTGATCTCCAAAATGGCTGTATGAGTTTGCACACCCACCAGCAGTAGAAGAGTGTTACCCTTTCTCCACATCTTCTCCAGCATAAGTTGTCATTGGTGTTTCTAATTTTAGCCACTCTTGCAGGAGTAAGATGGTATCTCAAAGTTGTTTTTATTTGCATTTCCCTGATAACAAAGGATGTTGAGCACTTTCTTAAGTGTCTTTCAGCCTTTTTGATTTCCTCTATTGAGAATTCTTTCTTCAGTTCTGTACCCCATTTTTTAATAGGGTTATTTGGTGTTTTGTTGACTAGTTTCTTAAGTTCTTTGTATATTTTGGAGATCAGCCCTTTTTCGATGTAAGATTGGTGAAAATCTTTTCCCAGTCTGTGGGCTGCCGCGTGGTCTTGTCCACTATGTCCTTTGCCTTACAGAAGTTTCTAAGTTTGAAGAGGTCCCATTTATTAATTTTTGATCTCAGTGTCTGTGCTCCTGGATTTATGTTCAGGAAGCAATCTCCTATACCAATTTGTTCAAGGGTACCTCCGACTTTCTTCTAAGTGGTTCAATGTGGCTGGATTGATGTTGAGGTCTTTGATCCATTTGAACTTGAGTTTTGTGCATGGTGACAGACATGGGTCTATCTGCAGTCTTCTACACACCATCATACAGTTATGCCAGCACCATTTGTTGAAGATGCTTTCCTCGCCTCATTGTATTCTTTTAGCTGTTTTGTCAAAAATCAGGTGTTCATAGGTGTGTGACTTTATATCAGGATTTTCAATTCGATTCCATTGAAAATGGGAATTAGTCTACCACAGGATCCGGCAATCCCCCTCTTAGGCATATACCCAAATGATCCACATCCATACAACAAAGACATCTGCTCATCTATGTTCATAGCAACATTATTTGTAATAGCAAGAACCTGGAAGCAACCTAGATGCCCCTCAACTGAAGAATGGATAAAGAAGACGTGGCACATCTACACAATGGAATACTACTCTGCAGAAAAATAATGGAATCTTGAATTTCACAGTCAAGAGGATGGCCCTTGAAGAAACCATCCTGAATGAGGTAACCCAGTCACAACAAGAGGAACATGGTATGTACTCACTCATATATGGATTTTAGACCTAGAGCAAAGGATCACCAGCCTATAATTCACACCACCAGAGGAACTAGGATACAAGGTGTACTCTAAGAGATTCATATAAAGTCCTTCACAGAAGGGGGAAGGGACAAGTCTCCCAGATCACAGGGGAAGTGGGGGGGGTAGTGTATGAAGAGAGAAGTAGGAGAAAGATAAGGGGAGGAGAGGAAAGCACATGTGACTAGGAAGATTGTCAGGGTAGGGATTGGAGACAGGAGAGAGAGAGAGCAGAGAGAGAGAGAGAGGGGAGAGAGAGAGAGGAAGGAAGAGAGAGAGAAAGAGAGAGAGAGAGAGAACATAAAAGAGGGAGCCATTATTGGTTTGAAGAGAAAACTGAACCTAAAAAAAGGTCTAGAGACCTACAAGACTGCCACCAACTAACAATTTGAGCAACCAAGGAAAGGGTACCATAAATGCTCTTCCCTGATAATGAGATCAGCTACTAACTTATCCACCACCATGGTGCCCTCATCTAGTACCTGTTGGAACCAGAAGCAAACACCCATACATAAACACTGAGTTGAACTAGAATTCAGATGCAGATGGAGAGGACAAGACCAGGTTGCAGAAATACAGAGAGACAGCTGACCTGAACAAGGAGGAGCTAATGGGCCCCCAGACTGATAGCTGGGAATCCCTACATGTGGAATTGGGGTGAGGGGATGGGAGGAGAGGGTGGTTATGGTGCATATGAGGGGACAGAGAGGGTAAGAGGGAGGGAGGGAGAGGGAACTGGGATTGACATGTAAAATAAAAAAGAAAGAAAGAAAGCGAGAAAGAATGTCTGAAATTGGGTGAATAGGGAGGTAGAGAGGTTGAGAAGGAGATGGGAGAGGGAATACCACAATCGGATTATATCAATTTTAAAATGGGTTGATTAGACTTATAATTGTTTTATTTTGTTGAGTAAAAAGATACCTGTGCTTGCATTCTATTACCAGAACCATTCTACTAGCCATAATGCTGATGATAACCTTGTGATGAGTAAAGATTCATTTGGCTCATGACTTTAGAAATTTTAATCCATGGTCACATAGCCCTGGTGCTTTAGGCCTGGGATAACACTTGCATCATTGTGAATTAGTGTAGTGAAGGAGGGCTATTCCTCCAAGATCTTAATATACCTTTTAAGATTATTTGCTGTGGTTTGAATTGTTACGGCCTCTTTGGATAATATATAGAAATGCTTGTTTCCTGGTTGGCAGACAATTTAGGAAGGATTAGGAAGTGTAACCTTTTGGAGGAGATGTGTCACTGAGGGTAGGCTTTGAGGTTTCAAAAGCTCACACCAGACCAAGTGACCAAGTATTTCTCAATATTTCTCCCCACCCTGTGTGTGTGTGTGTGTGTGTGTGTGTGTGTGTGTGTGTGTGATATTTTGTTTATTTTCTAAAAAAAATAAAACTTGCTTGAATATCAGAGTGGAGCTAGCCACTAGATAGCCATAGAGACCAGGTGGCACACACCTTTGTTCCCAGCACTTGCGATCCTATGCCTTTGATCCTAGTATTTGGGAGGCTTAAATCCCAGCACTAGAGATGTGGAAACAGTAATATAAGGTGGGTGGAGACAGGACCTCAACCCCTTGGGTCTGAGAAGTCTATAGATGGAAGAAGTCTTTATAATGGCTGGCTCCTTTACTTCTCAGATCTTTCAGCATTTACTGATATCAGACTCTGGGATTTTATTAAGACCAATTAGAATTCCAGCTATCCCCCCTGCATCCCACTGCCAGCAACTTAAAGATCATGGGAGATATCAGCTACTACTCCATTTCTACACCTGCTTGCCTGCTTCCATGCTCTCCACCATAATGCTTAAGGACTAATCCTCTGAAACTGTAAGCAATCCCCCAATTAAATGCCTTCTTTTATAAGGTTCATTGGTTCTGGTGTTACTTTTTGTTTGTTTCATTGATTTATGAATATTTAATAAGAGTTTCCATTTGATAATTTGTAATTTTGTCATTAATTAATTTTATTCATTTATTTTACATCCCTATTACAGTTTTCCCTCTCTCCTCTACTCCCATCTCCCTCCACCTCCCACTACAATCCACTCCTCTGTTTCTGCTCAGAAAGAGGCAGGCCTCCCATGAATGTAAACAAAGCATGGCATATGGAGTTGAGGTAAGACTAAGCTCCTCCCCTTGTATTAAGGCTGGGCAAGGCAACCTCTATGAGGAATAGGTAAGGCAGTCAAAGCAGCATCAATGACAGGCTCTACTTCCAAAACTAGAAGTCCCATAAGTTGATCAAGCTACATAATTTTCATGCATATGTAAAGGGACTAGGTCAGTCTCATGTGAGCCCCCTAGCTGTTGGTCTAGAGTCTGTGAGCTCTTATGAGCCCTGGTTAGTTGTTTCTGTAGGTTCCCTTATGATGACCTTGACCCTCCTGGCTTGTACAAGCCTTTCTTTCTTTAACAGGATTACTTGAGCTTGACCTAGTACTTGGCTATGTATCTCCACATTTGCTTTCATCAGTCACTGGATGAAGGCTCTCTGATGACAATTGGGGTAGTTACCAATCTGGTTACAGGAGATGGCCAATTGTCATGGTGTTTCTTAATAGCAATAGAACGGTAACTAAGACAGCATGTCCCCAACAACTTTATATACTTCTATTTGGATCACTATTTCTTACAGATTTCCTTACAAATCTAGTCATGCTAATAATACACAAGCTATACAGGAAGCCTGTAATGCATGGACCTGTGAGGGATACTTATCTAACCATAGCAAAAGTGTAGTTAACAGCCATTAGAAAATACAGGAAATGTTTCCTGACCTCATATGGAATACAAACCACCACAGATGGTAGCAGGCTTAGAGAATTCTCAGATATAGCTTTATTTTTTACAATCATCATGACAGTTGAAAAACACTGCCTCATCAAGGAAATGACAAAATGAATAAGTTTGAAATAAATCCTGCAGTACTAATAGGGAACTATTGCCATCTAAGACATGCAAATGCACATCGTGCTCCAGTCTGTTGTAAGCTATTATGTGTGGTTCCCTGGAGAGCTGACAAAAATGAAGAATAATCAAAAAATGATGAAGAATTACTACATTGTATCAGTTTCAGGAGGGAAGCAGCCAGGACAAGAAATGGGCTAATTAAAGAAAGCAGTTTTTATTGTCTTTTATATAAATCTTTTGTGACTAAAAATCCAGTCAGTAGTTTATTAGTGAGTCCTTTGCTATGTAACTATTGTCAACATTCCTAGAACTATTTTTCTTTTGGAGAGCATTAATTGATCAATTTTATTATGTTGTGAGGTGGGTTGGAGATGCTTTGGTCTTCTATTGATTCCTATTTGTTTTTTCAGTTGTCCATTAAGTAATGGCAGGGCTCAAGAGGATCATTCATTCTGGGCTTCGCTCTAGACAGATAACTGAAGCAAAAGAGGGGTTGTTGCCTTGAATTTGACTATTAAGCAATACTTTTCTTTACTCTGGAAGCTCTATTTTCAGGAGGTTCTAACTCTTTCCGTGGGTGTTTGCATCAAATGTAATCATATTAATATCTACAAAATAAAACTAAGTCATTAAGAAAGGTACTAAGATTGTAGAAACACATGAAGAAAATCCATCTATAAGCCACAAGGAAGCTTCAGGTCTTGGACCTAATTTCTGCTATTT
Source organism: Phodopus roborovskii (assembly GCF_943737965.1). NCBI lineage: Eukaryota > Metazoa > Chordata > Mammalia > Rodentia > Cricetidae > Phodopus > Phodopus roborovskii. The sequence goes on from NW_026126540.1 coordinate 16,405,950, forward strand.
AACCCACAAAGTTGTTAATACATTGTTATTGTTAACTCTAGAAAATTAGTAAACTCAGTATTTACTTTTAGGAAAAAGTAAAAGATGTCAAGATTAAGAAAAAGTAAATGTAATCACAAAGCCTGTGTGAGATGCTGGCTGCTCAAAAGGCATTTCTAATATCATGTGTAAGGAGTAATGTTTTTCCCCGCCGCCGGTCTGGTCCTGCCGCCATGCCAGCCCCAATTAACACACCGAGACTCTGTATTTGATATAATGTTGTTGACCAGGCACTAGTTTCTTATTGGCTAGCTCTGTCTTAATTATTAACCCATTTCTATGTATTTCCATGTGGTCGTATCTTACCTGGGAGAAGCGGCTGGCGGTTCTGCTCTCTCCAGACTCTCCATCTTGACTCCTCCTTACTACTTCCTCCAATCCTTCTTATCTCCTAGTCCCACCTATCTTGGTTTCGTATTGGCCAACAGTGCTTTATTCATTAACCAGTATGAGAAACATATTTACAGAGTCACATCTTCCATCATCTCCTCTTTTCTGTCTAAATAAAAAGAAGGGTTTTAACCTTAGCATAGCAAAATATATTACACAACAGTTATCAATTAAGAATCACAGTTAATATTTAGTAAGATTTAAGAAAATATTTCATCATCTATCCTATCTTTGTCTGTCTAAAGTCTATGTAACTTATCTTTAAACCTAACTAAGGAAAACTATAACCATAACTATCTGTCTTTAATTCCATCAAAGACCATAGAAGTATAATATATAAACTCTAGAAATGACAGAGACATCTTGCCTTGTCAGTCACCTGAAGTTTTTATGTAATCTTTCATCTTTAGCCCATAGGCCATAGTGTGTCTGGCAGACTCTTTAGCAAAGCAGGAAAGTTTAAACTGTCTTCTTGTATTGGAAGTTTGTCAGTCACTTTTCTCTGTGTCCTGTAAACCGTCTGTCAGACTCTTTCATGAAGCTTGGAACTCTGTAGCAATGTCTATCTTAAATCAGAATTCACTTTTCTGTGGGTCCTTTATGTCCAGTTTATACATCACAAAGTCAAACAGTCCAGACAAGAGCAGTATCTTGTCCAAATGGCTAGTCTTGCCATACTGGAAGCAAACTCCATTTGTAAAGGTAACAAGAAGAATGAAGCAATTCACTCTAGTACAAGGATGTCTGCTCTTTAAGTGATAGTTAAAGCAGAGCCAGTTTTAAGGGACAGCTAAGGTAGAACCTGGAGAGAAGGTGCTAATAACAGTGGGAGCCTCAGCTCTGGTCTCCAGAGAACAAAACTTCCTTACCACCTCTGCTTAGAGAGCAAAAGCAAGAACAAGCACAGCCCCACAGGGACCACAGAACACAGTCGGCACTGGCAGCCCCAGGACTGCTGGCAAGCACATGAGGCTCCTCTGAAAGCACTTGGAAGGAGTTGGAGAAACATCAATTATAGTGTTTGCAAATGGAGTTTCTGGCTCATTAATTTACTATAGCTGAATTTCATTGGTTCTCAAAAATACATTTATTTTCACATAAAAGTAATCTTATTCTTCTCTGTAGACTGGAGCAAATATGCAATAGACTAGGGGACAAAGAGGTCTTTACACTAATATCCAAATAAAGAAAAGAGAAACTATAGTTTTATCCAAGAACATTTCCTGAATTTTAATTGATTTGGATCCTTTGGTGGTGAATCCATCCACATTCCATTTTAAATAACACCGTGCTCTTCCCTTAAGGTTCATTTTAGAGGAGGTTGCTACAGATAGCCCTCTGTAGTCTGAATGTCTCATCAAATGCAGTTGGCTCATCAATACAAAATAGCTTCAAAAAACTACAATTGATTTAGCAAAAATCTGTGTTTCATAAGAAAGCAGCCAATGTGATTTAATAAAAACAAAAGGCTAATTCAATAATTTTGAGTAATAACCTTGATATTTCTGAAGTATGCTCTTTGATTTATAATTTCTTAAGACCCTTTAGCATTCCCTGCCTTGCTAAGGATTTCAAATCATGCACGAAGTGTTATTTCATACATTCTAATTCACATGTAAATCTCACTAGTGCCTTACTTTATGGCCGCACAGGAACCCTTTCCTTATTGTTCTCATAGAAGCTGTGACAGAAATGATGGCAATTATCTGGTTGATAGATAATAACTCAGGCAGAGAAAGCATTAAAGAAACAAAGGTCATCAGTAGAAACAGACCAGGAACACCCTTGTAATGTGACTCCTTGATTAAAGCTAAGGATCTGACTGCAAGGCACCATCTACTTCCTATTGTCCCACATTTCTCCACTCCAGACCTAGAGACATTCCTGCTGTTTTTCACTTCCCAGGAACCCTTGTCTTGTGTTGTTGAACCCTGTTCCTTTACCCAGCATAAGACTCCTCAAGTCTCTGTGGCTGAGATGACTCTCCTCAGAGAAACCTTCCCTGGCACGTCATCTCCAACACTAGTCCTCCCCAGTATTTCACTTTCCATTATTGAACCAATTCCACCTGAATTCATTGATGCAGGCTTACAGATTTCATTGAAATCTTTTGAGAATAAATATGCTTCCAGATATTTCACCATTTATAGATTATTTATAATTTATATATGCACAATTTATGTGTATATATAATTTATAAAGCACAATATATGTATAAGTTATACTACACAATTATAGAAAGATCATATGTTCACTACTTTTTCTGTAATGAGAAAAATATGACAAAAGCTACTTAGGATGGGGTTGTTCACCTTGGAACATATAAATGTTTGAGGGCCCAGTCCATCATGGAAGGGAAGCCATGGTGGCAGACCTTGAGGCATCTGGCCACATTACATTTGCAGTCATGAATCAAAGAAGGAGTTCTTGTGTTCATCTCATTTTCTCCTTTTTATTCTGTCTGGGGGCCCAGCTCAGGAAATAGTGCAGCCCACATTTAGGGTGTGTCTTTCCACCTTAATTAATTAATCTGAGTAAATCTCTTGGAGGGAGGCCCAGAGATTATCTTCCACACAATTCCAGATTCTGTCAACTGGACAGTCAATATGAACCATCACAAATGGCCCTGGACAGTTACTAAACACAATTGTCACCAACATGCTTTCTTCTGGCCAACGATTCTTGATGAAATTAATTGTCATTAATTTCACATAAAAATAGTTAAGTTTATGTCAGTTTAAGAGTTATACCAAGTTATCTTTGGGTTTTCAGAACTCCTTAGATTTTAGGGTACAAGATATGAGATTTAGAGACTACACACACACACACACACACACATATATGTATATCTTATTTGATATATATATATATATATATATATATATATATATATATATATCTTATTTGAATAATGTGTGCCAACCCACAATTTTTAAGTTTGAGAAAGAGGCATGACATGCAAGTAATAAAATAATAAATAGTTGATGACTTTCAATATAAACTTACTATCTTCTTAATGATTCCTTTGGCAGGATTCTCTATTTGTGAAAATCTTTCAAATGAATACAAAGCTTCCTGGTGTAAGTAGCACTGAACTGAGTTATCTTAAGCAGAATCACAAAGTAGATATATTTGTGAACTGTGGAGCCAAGCTGAAGAAGCAATGTGTTGGTCCTACACATTCAGTTGATGCTGAGAGCATCAGTTATCTCTTTTGTAAGATGGACCAAATAGCACTCTGAATAAATGAAAGCACTAAAGAGAGGTGACAGTGGGAAGGGAATGATAGGACTCTCTGTCACATACTAAGTGAAGCAACACTACACTTAGTTATAGCTTCCCCTTTGTTTACAATCAACAAATCATGCCTCTCAAAAAAATAAAAATACCTATGAAATTGTCATTTTTTGTTGTTGTTGTTGTGAAAAAGAGATAGTTGTCATATTACTTTAGGAAGAGATATTAGGAACTTTGTGTTCTTAAAGTCTTGCAAAACCAAAAATGGCAGTGGTTATGACCATACATACCATGGTAGGAACATATAGGTATGTCATTGGAGCAGAAAAAAGAACTCAGGAAAATTACCTAATGATTTGTGCAAAGGTATAAATCAATTCAACAAAAATATATTATTTTTAAAATATGTCATTTGGGAAATTTGACATTCATTGACACTTATAAACTTCAACTTAAGCTTTGTAAACTTTGAAATAATTAATTCTCAGTAGGTCATGGAGTAAACACCAAGTTAGAAAACATTTACAAGCAAATATAAGATCCATTGAGTTGGTTCAGCAGGAAAATGTGCCTACTGTAGGCTTGACAACCTGAGTTTGATTTACAGGAACCATGCTGTAGAATTACAGAACTCCTGCAAGATGTTTTTTGATCTCTACATATGTACCATGGCCCTTGAGTGCCAATATTCACACACACACACACACACACACACACACACACACACACACACACACACACACACAAACAGAGAGAGAGAGAGAGAGAGAGAGAGAGAGAGAGAGAGCATACAGGAAAAAGGTTTTGAGACCATGAAGAGGAGTTCATAGTTTTTGCACCAAAAACATAATCTGAGGAAAAGCTAATACATTTTGTAAAACATAAAACAAATGTTTGACTTATGCAATGTCCTGTCAAAAGAATGAAGGTCCATAGATGTCTGTCGGTAAAGTTTTTACTTTGCAAGCATGATAACATGTTTGATACTGCAAAGCAATGTAAGAAACTAGGTAGGCTGACACTCTCAGCACTTGGTGGAAACAGAGTATTTCTGGGGCTCTGTGGCAAGCCTGCCTAGCCCACTTTGTGAGTTTAAGGCAAAGGAGAGGCTCTGATGCAAGGGGATAGACAGTGTCTGAGTTTAATTTGTCTTCTAGTCTCCACATGCATATGTACTTAAAAAGAACAAAGCAAACAAACATGAGCAAAGGGTGAAAGTGGATGTTTTGAAGAGCACACATGAGTTCCAAAGGAGCCAATGAACCAATATTTGACATCACTAGCCATTAAGAAATGATAATGTTAGCCAACAATGTAAGATCAACTGGTGATGACACTAATGTTTACCCTCATTACTAGATAGCCCTACACCATTCAAAATGACTAAATCAACTTGTGATGACTAAAAATACTGATGACAACATGAAAAAATTAAGCCATTCAGTATAATGTTTCACTTCTATTGACAACTTGGTTAGGTCAAGAAATACTCAGATACTTGGTGAAGCATAACTGTGGCTGGTTCCATGATGGTATTTGTAGAGAGGATTAACTGAGTACTAAAAAGCTCCAAGGTGGCACCATCCATTGGCTGGAATCCCAGCCAATAATAAAAAGAGGTGATGGAGAAATCTAGCTGAGTCCCAGTATTCATGACTCTGTGTTTCCTGACTCAGGATGTATGTAACCAGGTGCCTCCTGTTTCAGGCTCCATTTTTTACCTTCACTAACACATAATTATCACTCATAGCTACAAAAAGCAGTATAGCTACCCTAAAATAAGAGTTTTGGTAGTGCCCTGAGTTAGTTTTATGGCAACTTGACACAAATTAGAGCTATCTGAAAGAAGAGATATACCTCCATACGAGCTGACTGTATGACATTTTCAATATTAGCAATTGATGGGAAAGGGCCCAGCCCATTGTGGGTGGTCTCATCTCTGGGCTGGTGGTTCTGGGTTCTATAAGAAAGAAGGTTGAGTAAGCCAGTAAGCAGCACCCTCCTATGACCTCTGCATTAACTCATGCCTCCAAACTTGTGTCCTGTTTGAGTTCCTGTCATTTTCCAACGATATGGAAGAATATGCTTAGTAAATCCTTTCCTCCCCAAAGTGTTTTTGGGCATGGTTTTTCATTACAGAAATAGTAACCCTAACTAAGACATGCAGTATTTGTAAAAACCAAGCTCCAACTTAGTACACAATCCAAGAATTTTCTCATATTTATGCTAGATAAGTGAAAATTCATGTTCATTTCATGTTTATCTAAAACATTTATGTATAAAAATATATGTTACTAGTAATCCAGAATTGGAAACATAGAATAATTCATTGAGTGATTTTCAAACATTCTTGCTGTGAGACATTACCCAATGATAAAAAGGAGAACAGATGGCCCTGTGTGAATGGGCCATAAGAAAATTATGCATGCTGGCTAGACACTCAAGTGCCCAGTAATAATTCTATATATTAATCTTTCCTGAGATTTTTAGATAGGTAATCAGATGCTAGCAAGGTTGTGGGACACTGGGCATGGACCTCTACCCTGTGGTGAACAGTTAAGAAAATCAGTGAATAGAACAGAGGAATTTGAATTACTCCTCAGACAAAACCAGAGTCATGTCTACAGCCCTGAATGAGAAATGACATCATGAACTACTTTGAGGGTCACCAGGGTATAACTATCTTAAACAGTCTTATAATGCATGAGGCCAAACCTACAAGATTACTATGTAGCAGGAGGCTTTGGGAGAGCAAAGATACAGCCCTGCTCCAGTGAACTCAAAAACAGACTTCCTAGTACCTGGACAGTACAAAGTCCCTCAGGAAAAGTCACTTGTTCTAGACATTTCATAAAGTAACACAAAGTTTGCCTAGAACGGAGATCACTGTGTGGTTTCTGTCCTTGATCTATTCTTACCCTGTCAGAATGTACTTTCCTCTACCCTTCAATAAATTATCTCTCCTCCACACTATTGTGCATCTACCTCAAATTCTTTCAAGTAACATAAGAAGAACCACACATTAGCTCCTCCTTGTTTAGCTCAGCTATCTCTGTGGGTTTCTGTAGCCTCCTGGAAGGCACCACCCTCCCTGTGGAGTGGGGGGATGGGATGGGAGGGTGGTTGGGGGGCATGGGAGGGAGAGAGGGAACTGGGATCGATATGTAAAATCAGAAAAAAATAAAATAGAAAAGAACCAGACAGAAGGAATCTTGAGGTGCTTGTGACAAGTGGCTATTGTGGTAAAACAAAAACACAAAACCTCTACTAATAGTTACTAGGGATTGAGGAAGGGGAGAAGATAGCAGATAGCTATGATGCAATGGAATTTTGGGGGTAAGAAACTATTACATGCCTTGAATATGGTGATCATTGAAGTAATGTATTCCTGTGACAAAGTATACGAGAATTAGGCACATGGGCACACACACATAAGCATACAAAATTTATGAAATCTGGCTGAGGTTGCTAGCTTTAATGTTCTTCTGGTGCTACTCTTTTATACATAGTAATCATATCAAATGGTAACATTGAGGAAAAGTAAATCATTCCCAGATTTATCATTATGTATTTTAAAGTACCATGTGATGCTATAACCCAAAAATATTAAATTAAAATAATATGTGCATTTTATTGTTTTTTACTTTGGGGATGAACTAAGAAGTGATTCTACACAGTTTCATGCTGTTCTGTCCTTTTAGCTCCCTGGAATTTTCTCTATCACTCTGATATATGATTTGTATGCAAAAATGGGAGAGCAAATGGAAGTTATAAACACGAATCAACTTGAAAAGGAAACATTTACTCTTTGTGGTTGAAATGTTTATATTTCTATTTCAACCAGCAATTGGCTCTAAAATAGGACCTTCATAACCAGGTTAAGGTCTAAATTTCCAGAACATTGACATCATACACCATAATTTCACAATCACACACACACTCACACAAATACACACAAATAAACATAGGTTGCAATAACTTCAGACATTTCAAACCTGTTGTGGTTCTTATTTTTCTATAGGACTTGTAAACAACAATAAGTGCCATGACAGCTAGAGATTAATTTCTTGCTTTGCCTATCATAGATAAACATGATTTTAAAACAGAATTTAGGGGCTCGAGAGATGGCTCAGCTGTTGGGAGTGATTATGTCTCTTCCAGAATCCACACCACTCACGACTACCTTCAACCAATTCCAGGGAATACAATAACCTTTTCCATCTTCTGTACGCAGGAGGCACACAGATGGTGTACATGCTACTATACATCTAGGCAAACATTCATACAAATAGAAATATAAGAATATTTTTAAAGAATTTATTTTTAACAACAGTAAGTTGTTAAGTTCACAGTAAAGTTGAGTGAAGGTAGAGAGAAGCCTCATATGTCCCATACCCACCCATGCCCAGCCTCACCACTATGAAGAGCTCCACCAGAAGAGAGAATAGTCATTGGATATAGTTGGTGCATCACTATTCATTCAGAGGTCAGAGTTAATTTGATTGGCAGGTTTATTCTTGTTTGTCTTTGTTTTTTTCCAATATGGCCCTGGTTGTCCTGGCACTGACTGTATAGATAAAGCTGTACTCTAAATCAGAGATCCACTTGCCTCTGCTGCCCAAGTTCTGCGATCAATGGCATATGCCACCACTGCCAAGCTGTAGGTTTATTCTTAATGCTGTACATTTTGTGGGGTTAGAAGATAAATAAGCAGGGGCACATTCCTCTAGGAGCATGGAAACTGCTCAAGCATCTGATGGAGTAGCCTAAGCAATTGCCCTCAGTAACTCACAGGATTCAATTCAGGTGTAGCTGGAATTCTGAACAACATTGCAAATAATTTCAGGACACATCAGAGTAAAGCAAAGACAGCAAGTATATTGGTGAATAAAAAGCACAGATGCACTTGAAAGACAAACATACTGGTTAGAAGAAAACTCATTTAAGGGCTTCAACAGCAGCCACACCATGTTTAAACTAATTGCTTAAAAAAGGAAATCTTCAGGATTAAAAGAGAAAGGAAACATGCATCACTCTACTAACTTCCTATCAAAAGAATACAATTTCTAATACAAGCATGGAAGTACAACATGGTTTGTGAGGGTACCAGGCAAGCTTACATGTGAAATAGAAGTGTGGTTAAGCAAAGACATGATTCAATGTTTCAAATTATCATTGTGTGGGGTCACAGGTGTGTGCACACGATATAGTGTGTATGGGGAGGACAGGGGACAGCTTTCTGGAACCAACTGAAGTCACCAGGTCTATGCTTTGAGTATGGCCATCTCCTGAGCCACCTGACTCCTCCCAAAGCAATTTTATATATAGATTGGGCAAAGAGGGAAAAAGATATTTTTATCCAAAGTATGGTTTACTAATCTTAATGACTTTTTAATGGTATTTTAATGAAGATAATATTTTTGTGAAGAATAGTCTGCAGTCTACTTTATGAAAACTTGATTTAGCAAGAGATTGAAGTTAGAGCCATGTGGATGAGGACAAGAAATTCTTCATTTTCCATGTCCACTTAACTTTATCTTGTCTTCTTATCCTGCCTCAGTGCATATCACCATTACAGTGTTATCAAAAGTTCTCTGCATTCTTTCTATTAACTCCTCTCTTACACCTTTGACAACTACTGATATTTTCCTGTCTCCATTGTGTTGAGATTTTGGAATGTTCTATCACTAGAACCATATTGTATGTCTAGAAGGGCATTTTCCCTTAGTAACACTCATTTGCTATTCCTCCATGTCTTTCCTTAGCACGTTAACATTTAGTTTTAGTAAGCAGTTGAATTCCATTATCTAAAAACACTGAAGGACTATTGATTCATTTACCTGTTGAACACCATTTGGTAAATTTTTTCTTTCTTTCTTTCTTTCTTTTTTTTTTGTATAAGAATTCTTTTTCATAAAAATTTGCCTTAGTTTACATGTCTATCCCAGTTCCCTCTACCTTCCATCCTCCCATGCTTTCCACAGGCCCACCCCCATGCCATCTCCCCTCCACTCCCCAGGAAGGGTGAAGCCTTCAATGAGGGATCATCAAAGTCAAATCATTTGGAGTAGAGTCTAGGCCCTATCCCGTGTCTCTAGGCTAAGGGAGTATTCTTCAATAGGGATGAAGTCCATTCCTATACTATGGATACATCCTGGTTCCTTTGTCAGAGGTCACATATACTTCCCAAGCCTCCTAACTGAGACCCACATTTAGGGGGTCCGGATCAGTCTATGCTGGTTTCCCAGTTATCAGTTTGGGGTCCATGAGCTCCCCCTTGCTCAATTCAGCTGTATCTGTGGGTTCCTCCAGCCTGGTCTTAATCTAACCCTTTGTTCATCACTCCTCCTTGTCTGCAACTGGATTCCAGGAGTTTGTCTCAGTGTTTAGCTGTGGGTGTCTGCTTCTGCTTCCATCAGCATCAGGATAAAGGCTCTAGGATCGCATAAAAGGTCGTCATTAATCTCATCATGGAAAGGCATTAAAGTAACCTTACCACCATTGTTTAGATTGTTGGTTGTGGTCATCCTTGTAGGTCTCTGGACATTTCCCTGGACATTTTAAAGCTTTGTCTTTAAAACTATATTGCCATCCCCCTCCATTATGGTATCTCTTTTCTTGTTTATCTTTTCTATTCTTCCTCTGACTCAATTTTCCTGCTCCATCATGTTCTCCTCTCCCCTCTTCTCCCCTTCTCTTTCTCCCAACATCTTCTCTCCCCCCACCTGCCTGCTCCCAATTTGCTCAGGACATCCCTTCCAGAAAGGGACTGTGTATGTCTCTCTTAGGGTCTTCCTTGTTTCCTAGCTTCTCTGGTGGTATGGCAGGTGATCCTCTGCTCTATGTCTAAAAATATGGATTTTAGTGAGTACATAATACATTTGTCTTTTTGTGTCTGGGTTACCTCACTCAGGATGGTTTCTTCTGGTTCCATCCATTTGCCTGCAAATTTCAAGATTCCATTGTTTTTTCTTTCTTTTTTTTTTTTCCTCCTGAGTAGTACTCCATTATGTAAACAAACTACACTTTCTCCATCCATTCTTCAGTTGAGGGACACCTAGGTTGCTTCCAGGTTCTGCCTGCTACAAATAATGCAGATATGAACATAGTTGAACACATGTACTTGTTTTGGGTATATGCCTAAGAGTAAAAAATGCTGGATATTGTGGTAGACTGATTCTCATTTTCCTGAGGAACTGCCATATTGATTTCCAAAGTGGTGTATGAGTTTGCACTCCCACCAGCAGTGGAAGAGTGTTCCCCTTTCTCCACATCCTCTCCAGTATAAACTGTCGGTGGTGTTTTTGACTTTAGCCATTATGACATGAGTAAGATGGTATCTCAAAGTTGTTTTGATTTGCATTTTCCTGATGGCTACGGATGTTGAACACTTTCAAGTCTTCCTGACTCTTTAGATTCCTCTATTGAGAAGTCTCTATTTAGTTCTGTACTCCAGTTTTTAGTTGGATGATTTGGTGTTTTGGTGACTAGCTTCTTGAGATCTTTGTATATTTTGGAAATCAGCCCTCTGTCAGATGTGTGTTGGTGAAGACCTTTACCCATTCTGTGGGCTGCTGTTTTGTTTTAGCTGTGTCCTTTGCCTTACAGAAGCCTTTCTGTTTCAAGAGTCGCATTTATTAATTGTCAATCTCAGTGTTATATTCAGGAAGCAGTCTCCTGTACTAATTCATTCAAGGGTACCTCCTACTTTCTCAACTAAGATATTCAGTGTGGCTGGATTTATATTAAGGTTTTTGATCCATTTAGACATAAGTTTTGTGCATGATGATAGACATGGAGGAATATTGGTATTAGCTCTTCTTCGAATTTCTGGTAGAATTCTGTACTGAAGCCATCTGGCCCTGGGCTTTTTTTTTGGGGGGGGGGGAGGGGTGTTGGGAAGTTTTTGATGACCACTTCTATTTCATTAGGGGTTATAGGTCTATTTAAATTGTTTTTGTGTTCTTGATTTAATTTGGTAAGTGATACCTTTCCAGAAATTTGCCCATTTCCTTTGAATTTCTAAATTTTGTGGAGTACAGTTTTTCAAAGTATGATCTGAGGAATCTCTGGATTTCTTTATTATCTGTTGTTATGTCTCTTTTTTCATTTAATTTTCTAATTTGCATGTTTTCTCTCTGCTTTTTGGTTACTTTGGATAAAGGTTTGTCTGTCTTATTGGTTTTCTCCAAGAACCAACTCTTTGTTACATTGATTCTTTGTATTGTTTTCCTTGTTTCTATTTTATTGATTTCAGCCCTCAAATTATTTCCTAGCATCTACTCCTCCTGGATGAGTTTGCTTCTTTTTGTTCTAGAGCTCTCAGTTGTGCAGTTAATTCACTAATTTGACTATCCTCCATTTTCTTCTTATGGGCATTTAGTGCCATGAACTTTCCTCTTAGCACTGCTTTCAAAATGTCCCATAAGTTTGGGTGTGTTGTTTCTTCATTCTCATTGAGTTCCAGGAAGTCTTTATTTTTTTCTTGACCCAGGAATGGTGCAGCTGTATATTGTTCAGTTTCCATGAATTTATAGGGTTTCTACAATTTGTGTTATTGTTGAATTCCAACTTTAAAATATGATGGTATTATAAGATACAGGGGACTATTCCAATTTTTTTTTATATCTGTTGAGGTTTGTTATGTTGCTGAATATGTGGTCGATTTTAAAGAAGGTTCCATGTGGAGCAGAAAAGGAGGTATATTAATTTGTGTTTGGATGGAATGTTCTATAGATATCTGTTAGACCCAATTGGGACATACCTGCTGTTTATTTTTTTTTTCTTTGTTAAGTTTCTGTCTGGTGGTCCTGTCTAGTGGTGAGAGTGGGATCTTTAAGTCTCCCACTATAAATGTGTGAAGTGTTATATTAGATTTGAGTTTTAGTATTGTTTCTTTTACAAATGTGGGTGCCTTTCTAATTGGGGTATAGATGTTCAAAATTGAGACTTTGTCGTGATGGATTTTTCCTGTGATGAATCTGAAATGACCTTCTTCATCTCTTTTGATTGATTTTGGTTTGAAGTCTAATTTGTTAGATATTAGGATAGCAGCACTGGCTTGCTTCTTGGGCCCATTCAATTGGATAATCTTTTCCCAACTCTTTACTCTGAAGTAGTGTCTGTTTGAAGTTGAGGTGTGTTTATTGTATGCATCAGAAAAAAGGGTTCTGTCTTCATATCCATTCTGGTAACCCATGTCTTTTTATGGGTGAGTTAAGACCATTAATATTGAGGGAAAGTGGGGACCATTGATTGTTAATTCTTGTTTGTATTGTATTTGTTGTTGGCAGTGGTATTGTGAGTATATTTGCCTTGCTTTTTCTTTTGGGTTCTGTTAAAGTGGGATTATCTATTGCCTATTTTTTTGTGAGTATAGTTATCTTCCTTGGGTTAGAGTTTTCTTTCTAGAACTTTCTGTAAGGCTGGATTTGTGGATATAAGTTGTGTCCATCTGGTTTTGTCATGGAATATCTTGTTTTCTCCATCTGCACTGATTGAGAGTTTTGTTTGGTACAGTAGTCTGGGCTGGCATCTGTGTACTCTTAGTGTTTGTAGAACAAGTATGCAGGACCTTCTGGCCTTGAGAGTTTCAATGGATAAGTCAGGTGTAATTTTGATAGGTATGCCTTTATATGTTACCTGGCCTTTTTCCTTTGATGCTCTTAATATAATATTCTTTCTTTATTCTATAGGTTAGCTGTTTTTATTATATTATTACGTGGTGAGGGGACTTCTTTTTTCTTTCATACACATGTCCTTCTTCAGATGGGAAAGTTTTCTTCAATGATTTTGTTGAATATGTTTTCTGCACCTTTGAGCTGGGCTTCTTACCTTCTTCTATACCTATTATTCTTAGTTTTGGTCTTTTTATGGTATCCCACATTTCCTGAATATTTTGTGGTAAGGATTTGTTGGATTTAAGATTTTCTTTGGTCAATGAATCTATTTCCTCTGGTTTATATCTTCAGTGCCTGAGATTCTCTCTTTGATCTCTTGTATTCTGTTGGTTATGCTTGCATCTGTAGTTCCTGATTGTTTACCCAGCTTTTCTATTTCTAGCATTCTAGCATTCCTTCAGTTTGTGTTTTCTTTATTGTCTCTATTTCAGTTTTCAGGTCTTGAACTGTTTGAATTGTTTAGTTCATCTGTTTGATTTCTTTGCTTTCTTTAAGAGATTTGTTCATTTCTTGCATTTTTCCTAGGTCTTTTCTTCTATTCCAATTTTTTGTTTGTTTTTTTCTTCCACTTCTTCTCATATCACTTTGAGAGCCTCTACCATTTTCATTAAGTTCTTTTTCTCATTCTCTTCTGCTTCATCTGCTTTGGTGTGTTCAGGTCTAATTGGTACAGAGTCCCTAGATTTTGGTGATGTCATATTGGTCTTTCTATTTTTGAGTGTTTTCTTGTCCTGTGGTCTTACTTTCCCTTCTTCCAGTAGGTATAGGTGGTCTCTCTCTCTCTCTCTCTCTCTCTCTCTCTCTCTCTCTCTCTCTCTCCTGTCCTCTCCTGGTGAGTGTATGTGGAGTAGGACTTTGATGTCAGTAACTCTGGATGATCTGAGCTCTCTTGGAGGTCTCTCAAGCAGAGGACACAGCAGGGCCAAGGATGAGGGGAAAACAGGGTCTGTATGGTCCGGCGTGCCAGATCAGGCCCACTCAAGCCGATAGTGTAGGGGTGTCAATATGCAGAGGTGACCCAGAAAATTCCAAAGAAAGAATGGGGGGTGGGATTCAATCTGGGCTGGTCCCAGACTCACCTCAAACAGGAGTCAAAGGGGTCCAATGGTCAGAGCTGATGCAGGAAGTTCCAAGGAGAGGATGGGAGTGTTGGACCTGATTTGGCCAAAATCTCACCTCAAGCATGGGGCCCTGAAGGGCCAAGGATGAGCAGAGGGCAGGCTTCAGATGGTCCTGTGTGCCAGGGCAGGACCACCATTTGATAATTTCAAATCTGCTGAAAGGATGCATGTATGTGTTTTCATGTGGAATAATTTTGTACTACTTTAAGTAGATCCTAACGATGGTAATTAGTGATTCATAGTTTTGGAAGAAACTGAATAAAAAACCAAACTCCTCCAAAATAGTTGTACTATTTTGCATTCTCACTTGTAGCAAAAGATAATGGCTGCCATTCCTTCTTATTTGCATTTGGCACCTCGAGGACCAACAATCCTGGAAAAAGAAGTCTATATAGAGACATCCTAAGTCAAAGGGTGCTGTAATCCAGTACAGAGCATATACACTTTGTCTAAAGGGAACTTTATCTGTGTTCAGTCAAGAATTTAAACCAAATAATGAAAGTGGGCCTTCCTTAGCTGTCTTGAGTTTTCTATTGATACTAAAACACCATGACCAACAGCAACTTGGGTAGGAAAAGATATGCTTGACTTATACTTCCACATCAGAATGCATCACTGAAGTAAGTCAGGGCAGGAACCTGGAGGCCAGAACTGAAACAGAGATGATGGAGGAATGCTGTTTACTAGCTTGCTCCTCCATGAATGATGTTTCAATAGTGCACAAGAAGTTTAAAATTAATCTTAAATCCAGGAATCTGAATTTCATTCTTATGTTCCTCTTCCTTAGTCAAAAACACATCAATACCAATAATGATAAAAATTAAGCCAAGCATGGCAGTGGGTGTCTGTTTTCAGAACTAAGAAGATGAAGTCAGGAGAATTGTGAGTTTAGGATCATTTAAGGCTATATAGGAAAATCCTACCTGAAAAAGTGGAAAACCCACTATTGAACTATCAAAATTACTCATTAAATGATATAACCAATATTCTTCAGTGTTCATGTATCTCTGTGAAGCATAGCTTAGAAAGCGTACTGAGGCCCTTTGCACAGGAAACACTGAAATCCACACAAACATAGCATTTGTGTACAAGTTATGCCCACAAGGAGAGAAAATAAAATCTTTCAGTGTTCAGTGTGCTCCTTACACCTCCCCTTTCCCATGATAATAAAATACCTTGTCCTAAGATCAAGAAATGCTTTAGAGTTAAAAGAATAGATTGAAACTTTGGTGCAAAGTTAAAAAAAAAAACAAAACAAACGAGACCAACCAGTCAATTCCTTGGAGAAATGCATGAAAAGGTGAAGAAAATCAAACAGATTAAAGAAAAAAACTGACTGTTGCTGATGCTTTAGCAGAGGAAACATAAGTACTAGAGAGCAAATGTATGTGAAACATACTTATTTTACTAGTTGTCTGAAGGAAAATAAGTCAGCTCCAAGTAGGCAGATGCTTCCTCACCCTCATCCCCCCCAACTGTCCTTCAGGGACTTGTAAATGATGAGGCGATGCTAGTCATCTATGCTACCAGAGCTACACTGAGGTCTGTCACTGGGGTCTGTCGGCCACCTAAGGGATTAAATAGCCCTGTAAACTAACTAAAGCCCCACAAAGTTAGTTCCAGTTTCAGTGTGCACAGATTCATAGCCCATAAAAAAAGGATTCCATAAAGTTTTCAAGTCTAAACCAATAGAAACGTAGTTAGGAAATGTGCATACTACTAAAATAGCATCTGATTATTCATGCCTACTCAGCTAATTATGGCTGTTCAGCTAATCATGCCTGCTCAGCTAATCATGCCTGTTCAGCTAATTATGCCTGCTTAGCTAATTATGCCTGCTTAGCTTTAGGTCTCATGCTCACACCTTTCTCTCCTTTCAGTCCTACACACCTTGTACTGCCATCCTGTGCTCCTGAGTGTCTTTTTTCCCTCCATCTCATCAGTTATATGTTCTCTCAATTCCAACACACTAGATGAATAAAGGAGCATCTCAGGTTGCTTTACCCTTTACCCTTCAAAAGCATTGAAGTGTTTGGGTTTCAGAGATATTAACTCAAGATCCCCCAAATAAACAGCCATATGTGTGTGGTGAAGATTTTCAATGACTGAGAATAACCCCATGATTGTGGAGAATTAGAATGTCATAGATTCACAGCCAAATTATATATGGGCTATTTTTTAGTTCCCTTAATAGGCATCCACTGCTCTTATGTCTGACATGTCTTCTTTTTGACTAACATGCAAAACTTTTAAAAGTCCAAAAGAGGAGAAAGTGTTTGGAGTTAAATTGCCACCTGAAACTAACTAGTTTTGTCGTTGGCAATTATGATAATTCAAATTTTTTGGAAAATGGATAAATCTAACTAAAGATTTATGTTTCCCTCAATTGGGAACATTTGGTATTCTTAAATTGCTTTCCCCTATTCTAAATGAGAAGTACTAGGCAAAAAAAGTAAGAGATAATGAATGCACACTACATGAAGACCCTATTTATTCAGACCTTTTGAGCATCTAAGAGAATAAATGATAAAATTGCTAAAAGATATTTTAAATCTTGGAAATAATGTCAGAACTAAACAAAAATCTTGAGGAATTGAACATTAATAGAGAAAATTTAAAGACTGTTAAACTAATGATAAATTCTGAAGAAACTACTCAAATGTCGGCTCCCATCTCTATCTTTTCCTCTTTACCAGATTCTCAGATCAATGAAAAGGAAACCAAGGTTTCCATGACACACACTGAGCTCTCATCTGAATATCCTGTGTGTGTGGTAGTAGTGATTGTGTGTGTGTGTGTGTGTGTGTGTGTGTGTGTGTGCATGCGAGGGGGAACCAACAGAGAACCTCTCTGTGTGTAGGACCAACAGACAACCCCTGACTGTTCCTGGGCCTTCAGCTCAATTTGTTCTTTGAGTTGATGAGGTCTACTCTATAGTTATCCATCTATCTTCCTGCTCCTTCGTCTGGACCTGCAGTCCATCCTTATACCCATTATTTCTTTTGGATCCAGTCCTCTTGTTTTCATGTTGGTGTCTAACTGCTTTCTGATGCTTCACTTCAAATATGTAGGTTTAAACCCATGACACTCAAAAATGTCTTACACACATCTTCCCTGCTTCTTAGTTTGGATCATCATATAAGTAAAATCTCCATAAATATTTCTATCAGCCTATTTTGGAAACCTTTTGAACTTTGCTGGTGGCCTTTGTAACTCTTTGTAGTCAACCTGTAACATATATAACTTATACATATGTGTGTGTTTGTGTGTATATGTGTATGTGTGTTGTATGTGTGTGTGATGTACCATGACACATGTGATCTGAGAATAAATATTGGTTCTTAATATTGCAATCAGAAAAATCTTCATTTCCATTCAGAGTTTACCAAGGAAAGTGGAAATATCTGGCAAAAACTGGTATAAAACATTGGTAATATGTGAATTTACTGTCATTCTCTACATTGTAACATTACAGAAATGTTTCTGATAAAGCATTTTTGCAACACAGATAAACAAAACTGTACCAAAATAATAGATATACTTTTCTCCCATGAAAGAGGCATGCTGGAAACACTTTTTGAAAATACTGAATTAATTTTATTCATTGACAGCTCTTGGTTATGAGGCTAACTTCTTAAAAAACATTTCAGGAAGGGTATGCATTTGCCTCTACTCTTGGAATAATCAAGAGTGCTCATTTGCTTGAGGTGAAAACAATAGCTTTAATGCTATTTAGCACAAAACAAAACAGCTAACATTGACAAATAGTCACTGTAATTTTGAAGTTAAGATCCCTAACAAACATGTTAATACTGCGTAAAGGTGGTAGCCCACTTGTACCCCCTTAAGTGGGAGAAGAAGATGGGGTATCCCTGGGGCAAGCTGATTAGTTAGACTAGCCAAATCAAGGAGCTAAAGCTTATTTGGGAGAATATATATAATATATATTATATATATAAATATATATATATACATACACACACATAATATATACACATACACACACACATTCATATATATATATATATATATATATATATATATATATATATATTATGAAAGTAATACCTGATGTCACTCTCTGGGATCCACGCACATATACACATGGATCCCCACCTTATACCTCCCCACACATGTGAATATATGTGTACAAACATAATATGTAAATACATATGTAAAAGAATTAACCAAATAGGAAGTGTACAAAATTAAAATCAACAGTCTCAGAATTATCAGGCCTATTCTCAATAGAGTAATCTAAAATGACTGAAAGACATTTAAGAAAGTGCTCACTATCCTCAGCCATCAGGGAAATGAAAATCAAAACTCTGAGATACCATCTTACTCCTGTCGGAATGGCTAAAATTAAATACACCAAAGACAGTTTATGCTGGAGAGGATGTGGAGAAAGAGGATCACTCCTCTACTGCAGGTGGGAGTGCAAACTTGTACAGACACTTTGGAAATCAGTATGAAGTTTCCTCAGGAAAATGGGAATCAATCTACCACAAGACACAGAAATTTCACTGTTAGACATATTCCTAAAAGATGCACATTCATACAACAAGGATATCTGTTCAATTATGTTCATAGCAGCATTATTTGTAATATGCAGTACTTGGAAGCAACCTAGATGCCCCTCAACTGAAGAATTGATGGAGAAAATGTAGTTTGTTTACATAGTGGAGTACTACTACTCAGGAGAAAAAAAAATGGAATCTTGAAATTTGCAGGCAAATGAATGGAACTAGAAGAAACCATCCTGAGTGAGGTAACCCAGTCACAAAAAGAAAAACATGGTATGTACTCATTCATATATGAATTATAGACATAGAGCAAAGCATTACCAGCCTAGAGTCCACACCGCCAGAGAAGTTAGGAAACAAAGAGGACCCTAAGAGAGGCATACATGATCCCCTGGAGAAGGGGAAAGGGACAAGATCTCCTGAGCAAATTGGGAGCATGGGAGGAGGGGAGTGGGAGATAGGAGAAAGAGAAATGGAAAAGAGGAGAGGAGAGGAGGACATGAGGAAGAAGGAAGATTGAGTCAGAGGAAGAATAGAAGAGAACAAGAAAAGGGATACCATAATAGAAGGAGCCATTATAGGTTTAAAGAGAAATCTGGCACCAGGGAATGTCCAGAGATCTACAAGGATGAACCCAACTAACAATCTAAGCAATAGTGGAGAGGCTACCTTAAATGTCCTTCCCCTAGAATGAGATTGATGACTACTTAATATGGTATCCTAGAGCATTCATCCAGTAGCTGATGGAAGCATAAGCAGACACCCACAGCTAAACACTGAGCTAAACTCCTGGAATCCAGTTACAGAGAGGGAGGAGTGATGAGCAAAAGGGTCAAGACCAGGCTGGAGAAAAACACAGAAATAGCTGATCTGAACAAGGGGGAGCTCATGGACACCAGACTGATAGCTAAGAAACCAGTCTAGGGTCTACCCAGACCCCCTGAAAATGGGTGTCAGTTAGGAGGCCTGAGCAATCTCTGGGGCCTCTGGTATTTATAATATTTATATTATATATAATATATGTATAATATATATTTATTAATACTAAATATTTATCCCTAGTATAAGAATGGACTTTGGGAGCCCATCCCACATACATGGATACTTTCTCAGCATAGACACATGGGGGCAGGACCTAGGCCCTGCTCCAAATGATATGACAGACTTTGAAGATCCCCCAGTACCCCATAGAAGTCCTCACCCTCCCTGAAGAGTAGAAAAGGGATAAGATAGGGGATTGTTTGGGGAAGGGGAGAAGGGGAGAGAGAGGGAACTAGGATTGACATGTAAAACAAGATTGTTTCTAATTAAAATTAACAAAAAGGAAAAACAATTGAAAAATAACCCATTTCCTTTTTTAAAACTAATCCTAGAACATTCTAAAACAAATACTAGTATGATAAACATATTAGTTTGCCTGATGGAGCAAAATAAAGGACCATGAAAGGATCTCTTCTGTGTCTATGCCAATGCTACCTCTGACTTCAGGCTTAACAAGATGAGAACACCTGGAAACAGAAGGGTTGTGAATTCAACTCTAAGACATTCTTTGGTTGGGACCTAAATCTTAGCCCATAACACTCCTAACTTTGCAATGGCCTCTTCTGAAATACATACATAACTTAAGAGAGAATAACCTCTTAGCATAAAAAATAATTTGTAGATCCTGCAACAGCAGCAGCATATGCAGTATGCTAAAAATGTTTCATTTCCCCCAAACATAGCTCTGGAAAACTGCTTCAGGGAATACAAGGACATTTCCCTTTAACGAAAGGGCAACGTGTAACTTGATGAATAAATTTTATTCAAATCACTTCCATTCATACATCTTAGCTCTTTATAGTTTATAGCAACTGGCCACATTGCATTCACCTCCAGGAGTCAGAGAAATGAATGCTGGTGTTCATCTTGTCTTCTTTTGATTCATTCCACGATCCCAGCTCATGGACTAGTACTGCATGTATTTAGGGTAGATATTCTTGCCTCAATTAGCTCAATCTAGAAAGTTCCTCTCAGACACATCCAGAGGTTTGTCTCGTGGGTGGTTCTAGATCTTACAAAGTTGATAATAGTAATCATGACAAATGCCAAAAGTCTGAAACTAACTCCATAGAAGCGATGTTCAATGAAAATACCATTCATCAAAACTGGCCCAATTCAAGTTTCAAAAGAGACCTGGAAGTATAAGCATCTGGCTGAGAATTTCTGGACAAGAATTAGCTACGAATATAGGAAGACACTCCTCAGTAAAGGATTCACTTTCACAATCAGGCTTTTGGAGGTACCATTTTATATTTAGCTAGATGACTGTAACTTACTGATCATCAACACAGTTGTGCTAAGGCAAAGAGAAAAATGTGTCTCATTATTATGATGTTAAGTCATTTGAATAGAACAAGCATGTTCTTTTAATCTTCATTGCAAGGCACTCCTGAGCTAATTCAATTTAACTTTCAAAACTGAGTCCTGAATTCTAACAGGCTAGCACATCTTAATGTAGATTTAATATTCTTCTTATACATCTGATCATCACAAATCAATTACTACACAGTATCTTGCTTCTAAAGCATGACACATTTGGAAGATTTTTGTCATCTCTGTAGGATGTAGTCATAACCAAAACTTTCTTAGCAATGGAAGCTATTGTCTCTGTTTTAGAAATCACACCATAATTATGAACCCTAAATTTAGCAGTATATATATCCAATTAAGGCTACTGTAAGTAGGATGTGTGAAACTTTAGGTTACATGCTGTTTTATGCAATTTCAATTATATTCTAAGACTTATATGGCAGGATACAGTATTCAACTTCCCAATTGCCCCATGTGCTCTTGGCTTGTAAAACAAACTTTTAAATTAAAATTATTATTTGGTTAGCTATTGCCAGCAAAATCAAGAGATAACTATGAGAGACTTGTCTTTGCTCATGTCTTTAATCACAGCCACAATGAGAAGTAAGGCTGAAATACTTTCAAATGTTGGGCAAAGAAGGTGACTACTTGGTGCACTGAGTGAATTTGGATGTGCTAAACAAGTCAAGAAAATGACCTAATGATTAATTACTTTTTCTGAAAACTTTAATGACTTGAGTTCTGCACCCAGAGAAAGCTGACTCTGAGATTGTACCCTCTGACCCCAACATGTACACTGTGATGGATATGCATGCACACATGTACACATGCACATATGCAAATGACTCCCCTCAGTGAATTTTAAATTATAGAAAGATATGCTAACTAGAGGGAGACAGATCACCATGAACTTAAACCCTCTTATTCTAAGAGAAAAACTTGAAGTCACTGTCAATAATTAATCCAGATGCTATTTTAAAGGACTCCTCATTTGAAAAGAGAGAAGGGAGTAGAGATGGCGCAATTGACAAACAAAAAATGAGAAAAAGACAAAGAAGAAAATGATGTAAGGAAATAATGGCGATAGAAATGGCTGACTGTGAACAGAAAAGTAGCTAAGGTGGAGACACCGTGTCCCTTATTAATTCATCCTAATTGGATGCCAATCACTCTGACAATAATAAGGATGGGATTGTTGGCTCCTTCATTCTAAGATTCTTCTGTGTTTAGACAAATAAAGAGATGTCTAGATGAGGTAGTTTGGTGATGTCATGAAACAAAACCTTTGTGGCTTAGCACCATCCGTGTATAGGTTACAAAGGTTACAAAGCCTGTATACCTGTTATGCTCAACACAGAAAATTCTTTGTGATCACTTAAGAGCTGATGAAGAAGCTGATGAAGAAGCTACCTTATGGAATACTGAATTTTTAACAGAGTTGTAAATTGCACAACATTCTTGGTTTTCCATCTGAAATGGCATAAAGCCATTTATTTTCATGTACCATAAAATGTAAAATATATGATCTCATCTAATTTTAAGAAGATGGAGAAAAACCAGCTAATGTAGGAAGCACTGTAGGAGGATCACATGCATCCAAGTAATAGTGATATGATTGTCCCTTTGAGAAAGTGAAGAGCATACTAGTCAGAGAGCACTGCGTACCCATGCTCCCTTGGTTAATTATTAAGTAACATTTTTTTGGGGGGAATGGTACTCAACCAGGTTTAATTCCCCTATAATACAGTAGGCCCATCAGTGAAATAATGAGTTTAATGCAAAAGAGATTATTTACAAAGCAGCCAAGTAATATGATGAGATGGCAAGTCTTAAATCTGCCTATAAGAGCAGAGGGTTATTGTGTGAGATTTTCTTGGGAGGACACACACTAACATCTACTTACCCTAGATGGGAAATCAAGGTAGACAATACTAAAGAGTTCTTACCAAAGTTCAAGGTAGCAAGTTGGATTGCTAATGAACATCTTGGGATTACTCATAAGTTTGTGAATTGAAGTGACAGGTTAGATAACCTACTCCACTTTGAGTGATGAAGACATAGAACCTTCATCCCTGAAGCTCCCCTCCCGAAATGCTGGCAACTCAGCAAGTCATCAAGAGTTTCCTCTTGGCAGCTCAGTATCTGACAATTTGAGAGCATTTCTGCTTCCTCTTTTCCTTCCAGCAATTATTACTTTTGTAACCTAAAGTACTCTATGTATCTCATCAAATTCGGGAGATTTGTGAAATGTTTATTTGTTGATTCTCATGAGCATCCCCTCCATTTCCTGGGAGGAATGTCTCAACTTAGAAATTCTGATCTTTAAGGGGCCTGCTTCCAAGAGGTACTGTTTCAACTCTGAAGAAGTTGCTGTACAGCAGTTGTTTGGGGTCATTGGAAACAGAATGTTCTAAGCCAGCAAGCAGGAAATGTGTTTGGACATAAGGATAAGTGAAGTAATCAGTACTCTGAGCATGGGCAATCAACCATATTTCTTCATGAGACATTTGATTAAAAAATCGATGATGTAAGCATTATCTGAGGACAATGTGTTATTTTTCTCATTGAGGTGACAAAGTATGTTTCAAAAGCAACAGAAGGAAGGAGAACATTATTTTGTCCTGCACCTCAGGGGGTCAGTCCATCATGACAAGGAAGCCATGGCAACTGAAACATCAGCTTTCCATGTTTATAGTGTGTTCACATTCCATGGGTCCAGTAGCAAAGAACTCAGAGCAGGATCTCTGAGCAGATACTACTTTCTAGGCCAGCCCCACAGCAAGCCAGTTCTGCTACCTAGATCATATACAAAGGTTCCATAGGTTCCACAAACTGTCAAAATAACCATCTGGAGATACAGTGCTCAGGCACATGAGCCCATGTGTGGTATTTAATATGCAATGCAAACCAGAAAAATAGTTTTCAACTTTCCAATGTCAAAGCAGTCAGCCATCAGAAAGGCTCCAGTGAAACATCTGAACTCGACGAGTTTGAGCTACACAAAAGTGACCTCCACATTCCTGAGAAACAGCTAGGCAACAGTTACCATCATCAACCCACAAGTCAAAGTTATTTCCTACAGCGAAGTTAGTGGTAGGCTAATAACATGTTGCCTAGAGACCTGATTTAAAAAACTAGTGAGTCTTTTTTATTAAAATAAGATAAATTTTACATTATTCATATGGATGTTTTGCCTGCATGCACGTTTGTGTATCATGTCTGTGGTTTGTAGTGCTCATGGAGACAAGAAAAAGACATCTCATCCACTGGAATTGGAATTACAGATAGTTGATGACCAAAGTTTGGGTACTAGGAATATCTACAGGAGGAGTAAGTTTTCTTAACCACTGTTGAGAGCTATCAGACACACACTTAACACTGGTCATCTCTACAGTGTTTTTTAAAAAAGCACATAACTAAAAATAAGTGCAGGAAGCTAAGTTTAGAGTGTATGTTTGGATTTTCCTTCACTCTGAATAACTAAGACCTGTATTTTCAATTTTCCTTCATAGGTACTGAGAACTTTGGAAGTTCTCAGTTCCTGCTGTCAACATTAGTAGAAGCTATTAGGGGAGCTCTATAATGTAGCCACAGGCTTATGCCTTTCCTCTATCCTCCTAGAAAGATTTTATTATGCTGCATGCTAGAAAAGAGCCACTTTACTGATGAGGGCCATGGTGAACCTGAAATTGCCATGAATCCATGGTGCTCATTCACCAGTACTTGTTCACCAACTTTCCCTATATGCTTTGCATGAAAAAAGCAAATATCAGGTCCAGTGAAATGGATCTTCAGATAGACATCTGTTCAGTGCCCAGGACCATCAAAGTGGAAAGAGAGAACTGGCTCTTGCAAGCTGTCCTCTGACTTTTGACCCACAGTTTGGGACCTGTTAATTTTTTTCACCCTAAGATCCCACTGAGCATTGTAGCCGAAGAACATGGTTTCCTCCTCTGATTGACTAGATTTAATTTCCACAATTTTCTAGTTTTCTTGGGACTCAGGCTTCCAAGTGTTGTTCTTCCAAGGTCTGTGAAAAAATGTGATAGAATTTTGATGGGGATTGCATTGAATCTGTAGATTGCTTTTCATAAGATGGCCAATTTTACTGTTAATCTTGCTGATACTTGAGTATGGAGATCGTTCCATCTTATGGTATCTTCTCCAATTTCTTTTTTCAATGACTTGAAGTTCTTGCTATATAGGTCTTTAACTTGCTTAGAGTTACCCCAAGATATTTTATAACATTTGTGGCTACTGTGAAGGTTATTATTTCCCTGATTTCTTTCACAGCCCACTTATTGTTTGCATATCAGTGGGCTACTGATTTCTTGCTAGTTAATGTTGTATCGGCCACTTCACTGAAGGTGGTAATAAGCTGTAAGGAGTTTGTTGTTAGAACTCTTGGGATTATTTATGTATACTATACTTTTACTTCTTCCTTCCCAATTTTCAATCCCTTGATGGACTTGCATTATCTTATCGCTTTAACTAAAACTTCAAGTACTATGTTGAATAGATATGGAGAAAGTAGGCAACCTTGTCTTGTCTCTGATTTCAGTGGAATTGCTCTAAGTTTCTCTCCATTTAATTTGATGCTGGCTATTGGCTTATTATATAATGTTTCTATTGTGTTTAGGTATATCCCTTATATCCCCTGTTCTCTCCAAGACTTTTTATCTTGAAAAGGTGTTGAGTTTTTTCAAAGGTCTTTTCAGCATCTAGTGGGATTGTCATGTGTTTTTTTTTTTTCTTTCAATTTGTTTATATGGTAGATTACATTGACAGATTTTCATACGGTGACCCATCCCTGCATCTCTGGGATTAAGCCTATTTGATCATGGTGGATAATCTTTTTGATGTGTTCTTGAATTTGGTTTGCAGGAGAGGTAAAATAATCTTATACAAGAAAAGAATTTCTGGAGGTATCACTAATCCTGATCTCAAACTGTAATATAGCGTAGTAGTAATTAAAAATTGCATGGTATTGTCATAAAAGAAGACAGATTGATTAATGGAATTGAAGACACTGAAATAAATCCACACTCTGGACACTTGATTTTTGACAAATAAGCCAAAATTATACAATGGGAAAAAGAAAGCATCTTCAACAAATGGTGCTGCTCTAACCAGATGTTTGCATGTAGAAGAATGCAAATAGGTCTGTATCTATCATCCTGCACAAAACTCAAGACCAAGTGGATCAAAGACCTCAAAATAAAACAAGAAACACTGAAAAGTTGGAGAATAGCCTTATACTCATCTGTACAGTAGAAAACTCCCTGAACAGAACCCCAATAACACAGACACTAAAATCAACAACTAACAAATGAGGCCTCATGAAACTGATAAGCTTTTATGAGGCAAAGGACATTGTCAAAAGAACAATTCAACAGTCCACAAAATGGTAAAAGACTTTCACCAACCCCACATCCTAACAAAAGGCTAATATCCATGATATATAAAGAACTCAAGAACTAAACAAAAAAAACAAAAAAAAAAAAAAAAAAAAAAAAAAAGAAAAGAAAAGAAAAAACAAATAAGCCAATTAAAAATGGGGTATAAATCTAAATAGATAATTCTCAACAGAGGAATCTCAACTAGCTGAGAATCACTTAAATAAATGTAACATCTTTAGCCACCAGGGAAATGCAAATCAATATGTCACTGAGATTCCATCTTACACCTGTCAGAATGACTAAGTTCAAAAACGTAAGTGACAGTTTATGCTAGGGAGAATGAGGAGCAAGGGAAACACTACCCTATTGCTGGTGGGAGTGCAAATTTTTATAGCCACTTTGAAATCAATACGGTGGTTTCTTAGAAAATTGGGAATCATCTACCTTAAGACCCAGCTATACCACTCCTGGAAATATATCCAAAAGATACTCCACCATACCACAGGAGCAGTTGGACAACTATGTTCATAGCAACTTTATTTATAATATCCAGCAACTGGAAGCAACCTTAATGTCCCTCAACCAAAGAACAAGTAAAGAAAATGTGGTGCATTTACACAATGGGGTATTACTCAGCTTTTAAAAACAATGGCATCAGGAAACGTGTTGGCAAGTGAATAGAACTAGAAAAGATCAGTCTCAGTGGGTTGACAGAGTAAGAAAGACAACCTGATATATACGTGCTCACTTTTTAAATGAATATTAGCTGTAAAGTAAAGGAGAACCATGCTAAAATACACAATCTCAGAGGAGCTAAGTAAGGAGGATGGCTCAATTAGGGATACATGAATTTCATTATCAATCGGAAATAAGAGTGGACACTGTCAGTGGAAGTGAGGAAGGGCCCTGGAAGGAGAAATGGGGATGGGAACAGGAGAGATCAGGTGTGGGGAGGATTGAGGGACAGAGTACTGAGAGAGATAACTGGAATGTGGGGGCATCTCTGGGATGAGCTAGAAACCTTAAGCAATGAAACCTCCCAGGAATCTATGGAGATGACTCTAGTTAATACTCCTAGCAATATGGGATATGGAACCTGAACTAGCCATCTCTTGAACCAGGTAAGACTTTCACTGGAGAGTCTGGGACACCAACCCAGCCACAAATTGTTTATCCTACAATTTGTCCTGCCTACAAGATGTTGAATAAAGATGGCACAGAAATTTGTGACAGCTAATGGCTAGCAGAGCCGGAGACCCAGAGAGAGCGCTTACCCCTGAGGGACAGGACCTAGAGGCAGGATATACCAGAGATCTAGGATAAAACTAAACAAGAATGGCAAGAAAGCAGTCAATAAAATTATTTTAATGATATTTTGTTATACTTATAGACTGATGCATAACCAGAGAGGCTTCACCCAGCAACTGATGGAAACAGATGCAGAGACCAACCGCCAACAATTAGGCAGATGTCAGGAAGAGAGTGAGGAAAGAGTATAGGACTCAATAGTGTCAAGGGAACAACAAGAAAACCCACAGGACCAGCTAACCTGGGCTAATAGGTGCTCGCAATGACTGAAAGGACAATCAGGGAGTGAGCATGGGACTGACCTAAGGCTTCTGCATACATGTTACAGTTGTGTAGTTTAGTCTTAATGCAAGACTCCTAACAGTGAGAGCTTTTTCCTCCTACCAGATTGCTTCATCCAGCAATAATAGAAGATAGGGTGCCTAGTCTCACTGCATGGATATCAGTAGTCATGGGAGGCTTGCTTGTATCTGGAGAGAAACAGTGGAGTAGTAGTGGATGGAGGGAGCAGGGAGTGTGTGTGTGGGAGATTGGAAAGAGGTGAGGGAGGGGAAATTTTGGGATGCAAATACAAAATGAAACAAACAAAAAATTCCAGTGAAAAATCTGAGAATGAAGTCCACTTTCCAGTGTGCTCATGATTCTGAGCCAGCTTCCTCATTAGGTTGATTGTATTAATTATATGGGTTTGTCACAGCATTTTACATATACTTCCGCTAAGCACCCTTCCTTCTTGTCACCTCAGATGCTACCAGCAGTCCTCATTTACACCTGTCTTCACTGTGCAACCTCTCCAAAAGCAACTGAAACATAAGGCAGATATAGACCTCTGATGCTGGGTAGATTTCTGAAAACATAGGTGAATTCTTAGAACAGGAAGGATCGATGAAGAAGCCCATGGTAGTCAGGCAGAGTTCAGCTTCTGGAGCTAACATCAGGGAAAGTAGTTGACTGCAATGAGAATCCATCTGCATTTGTGTATTCCATGCTTCCAAATGTTCCTACAGTTTTTCCCCTGCTTGTGTGTCTCCACGCCAAAGCATCTTTTGTAAACACATATCAAGCCTGGTGCACCCGCAATGCTGTGAGAACAGGAGCAGCTGCACATATTCTTCCAATTACAGAATCATTACCCTGTCTCCATCTTATTTGCTTTTTGCTTTGTTTTAGTTTGGATTGGGTGTTTTTATTTTCTGTTTTTTTTTTTTTTTTTTTTTTTTTTGCTGAAGATCAATTTGCAGGCCTCACACTCCACCAAGCTGTGTGCCTGTCCCATTTTCTTTTTTTTTAATTTTTCCCTTCTACTTTTCTTTTCTTGTTGCTGACAGAGTCCTCCACAAAGGAAATGCCTGAATTACTTCTAAGTGGAGAGGTTGGAAATGGAAGAATAAAAATGTCCAGTAATAATAGCAGTATTTCTAAAAGCACGTATATACAGATGATGTGAGAGTGGAAGCCAAACGGACTAGGAGATAAAGGCTACTAATGGAAGGTAAAAAGGCTGAGAAAAGGGGACACAGCAGGATAGGGGCTATGTGTTCAAAGTCTGTTATAACTAGCATGAAAATGTAACCTCATGCCCTGTCTGTTTTAAGAAAGAAAAATAAAAGCTTACTTCAGTGTTTTCCTGGGGGAAAGAAAGAGGTACAGGCATATTATCTCCCTGATGCCTTGGTGGCTTTATTGGTATGTGCATATTACAGACATAACCAATTAAAGTAGATCCTACTAAAAAGAATATGGGTTGCTACTAATGAAAGCTTGAGCAGAAATTGTCTTATGTAAGGTGAGTGGACAATTTTTTTTCACAAAATTTTATCCGCAGCAGTGAAGGTTCAATTACATCATTTCTAGAAAGATACAAGCTTCCATAATTCAGTTTGCTTTTGTATAGTAAAGAGAGATCTTTACTTCAACAATGTTATGCTTTGTTTTATTTTACTCTTATTATATGAATTCTAGGAGGAAACAAGTATGTGATGCTCAGGGTGTTGTCTAAAGATGCTGATGGCAAGTGGTCATTGTGACAGCAGTAGGAGTTTAAGATTAGTTTCAGGTCAGGGAACCGGGAGAGGGCTCTGTGGGCAGAGCACTTGCTTCATAAGCTGAGGACCTAATTTTTTATTCCTAAAATTCTAGTAAATGGTCCAGTCTCAGTGAAAGACCCTGCCTCAAAATAATTATAACGATAATAATAATTAATAATAATAATAATTCATAGGACAATAAAGGCAGACACATATTGCTAACCTCAGCCTCCCTGTGGGCACACATGGTCAAATGCACCTATATAATCTGTATAAAGATCAGTTTGAGCCCAAAGAAGATGTATGAATGTAATCTGATTAAGTCTTCAGATATGGGTGAGAAAAACCACATCATATAATTGTAATCTAATGGTCCAGGGAGTAGCACTCTTAGGCTACCATAAGAAAATGCAAATTGTCTTAGTAGAAGGCTATTTTCATCCAAGGCCTCAACAGACTGCATAGAGAGAATTTCAAGGACTATTTGCTACTTATGATAAATTTCAAGGTACACGAGGAGGCAAACCACTGCAGAGACCCTGGGAGTTGATTCTAGGGAGAAGGGAAGCTTATGGAGATAATGACAATACATGAGTCTATCTTCCTTCTCCCTATGGGAAAGCCTGTTTGAAGCTGATTGAGGCTCTGAACATCCTGCTAGAACTGGGAACAAGGATAATAGAATGCTAGAAGCTACTCTGTGCTTTCCCTAGAGATCACGGAAGACTGAATTGTGTAAGAATAAAGGCAATTATACAAACACTATATAAATAGATCAGCCCCACCCTATATCTACCTACATGCCCTATTTTTCACTGTCTGGCAAAAAGGACAGTGGACATTCTCTGGAGGGAAATGATGTCATAGAGAGTCCCACTTAATTCTATAACTTTTCAAGCACAACGGTAAGTATCTAATAGAAAGACATACAATAAGAGAAATTCTGGGCGATAATGAAGAAAAATAAATTATATGAAAGGATTCACAGGAAAAAAAGAAAAAAGAGCAGGAAAAGACGAGTAAAGGACAACAAGGCAAATGAAAAGGCAAATAAATGTAGATGAATGTCAATCAAGACTCCAGAGTAAGCCACCCAGACAGCAAACTAATGACACAATCGCAGATGTGTAAGCTAATTTAATTATCAACAGAATCTCTGCAGTAGGCCTTCCAGCCAGAAACCTTGCTCTATCCTGAGCTAGGTGACATTTTGTAGATCCCAGGAGATTTAAAAAGACTACAAACATTCCAAATCAGAATTTGTAGGACTAGTCCTTCCAAACTGCAAATTTTTGTATCAAAGCACCCTGTTGCAGACTAGCACTTAAGACAAGCTGTTGAACCCATGGAGGCACTGTATTGTGAAAATGTTTGCTATATTAGTATGAAGACCAGGGTTCAGGTTCCCAGCACCAAAGTAAAAAGCCAAGAGAGAATGTGCATGTCTATGACCCCATTGTTAGGGGATGAACTTGGGTGGATCGCTGGAGCTCTTGGGCTAGTATACCTCAAATATGGGTGGTAACTAAATGAATTAACACTCATGAGTCACCTCCTGATAGGATAAATAGCATTTTTATAAAAAAAAAATGCTAATGTTTACTAAGAAATGAAAGGAGTTTTAAACTTGAAGTTCCACCACAAACACTTTAATACCACTAATTTCAATTATGAAAATTACCTCTAAGTCAAGTTTTATGTCAACTCCCAGAGAAGAAAACTTTCTCATGATTCAAATTCATTCTTAGTTGAGTACAGCTTTCTGAATTCCCTGTAAAAGGTATTTTTGCGTAACAAATGTACTTAATAATATTAGTAGCTATTCCCTCTCTCCTCTCTCTCCCTCTCTTTCTTTCTTTCTTTCTTTCTTTCTCTCTCTCTCTCTCTCTCTCTCTCTCTCTCTCTCTCTCTCTCTCTCCTCTCATTTTCCCTCTCTCCTTCCACACCTTCCCCCCTTAATACTTAGGTGTATTAAAAAACAGCTCATTGTGGTCAAAGAGATTGCACATTATAAAGACTCACCAGTGTGACTCACTATAGTGACCACAATGAAGAGAGTTCTACTCAGTCACCTTAGATTTGCATCCTGCTCCATTTACCAGCTGTCAACATTGCCTCACAACACCTTGATCTTGGATTAGGGTGCATTGCATCTGTTAGAGCCTTGTTTTCTAGAACTTCCTTGTGTTAACTTCATTTCCCTTGTTAGCATTTGCCAGCAAGAATGCTATTGTACAACCGTGCAAAAGCAGGCTGGAGAAGGAAATTCCATTTGGGTACATTATGGCAGGCAGACATCATAGCCTCACAGTTTCCTCCATAAATTCCTCCCAAAACCTCAACAGTTACAACTCTCTGGCCCATTCAGGGGCATCTTTGAAGGAAGGGATTTAGACTGAACCATCTTATATCAGTTCTTATGACCTCCCAAGAGCATTTCCACCTGACCTCCACTCACAGAGTACTGTCAATATCCATGCTCTTCTTCCTTTCTTGTTACAATGAGATTGAGTCTCCTGTATTGACTAGGCCGAGATAAAATAGCTTAAAATTAGAAAACTAGGAATAGATAAGGGTGCTCCTGTTCTGACAAAAGTTTAATAAAATGTATAAATCTCTTTAAACAAATTTATAAATTTAAGCTCATTCTTACAAGATAACAACCTGTATTATTATTGATAGCATTTTAAAAACTGGCCAAGAAATTAAATGATTTAGAGAGATTACAGGTGAAGAGAAAAAGTAATAATGACTTCCAACGATACAAATATTTATATTAAAAAGGTAACCTGAAAATTACATGAAGTGATAAAAGCGATAGACTGCATTTATAAATGAAAAATAATATTGCTTTAAACTACCAGTAGCTGGCTAGAAGCTGTAGTTTAATATGACACATCATTCAAACAGAAACAACTCTCTCCATAAATGAAAGCATAATCAAAAATCATATATAACTAGTGCAATGCCCATGGGATGAGAGGGTGGAACAGGTGTCTGGCTCTGCTGACTCAGTTGCCATTTTTCTACCTCAGCTCCTCTCATAGAAGAGGGTAGAAGTAGGGTGGAAAATGCTTACTTGGTTTCTTTCCAGCATTATATAGGTCATGTCTACTTGTAGCCTATTGTATGAACAACATCAAAAGATTGGTACTGTGCACTCTAGCAAGCTCGGCAGGTTCCCACAGGTCATTGAACAGATGGAAGAGGGAAGGTTTCTTGCCAGGGACACTGAATACTTGCTACATTTTATATTCTATTTTCATTTGGACATTATTTTTTAATTTTTAATGTTGAAATAGAGTTATACCACTTCCACTTCTTCATTTCAATTTTCTATAATTATCACAGAGACCTTGGGAAATCTGCATTATAGTCTCAAGCTTCAAAAGTTGTGGAAATGGGGCTGTAGGGTTAAAGCCCACTCTAACACAACAAAATGTTTTCTTTCTTTTTTTAAAAGATACATTTACAAATTATGTATAAGATGTATTTACAAATTATGTATACAGTGTTCCTTATGCATGCATGCCTGTAAGCCAGAAGAGGGCACCAGATCTCATTATAGATGGCTGTTAACCACCATGTGGTTGCTGGGTATTGAACTCAGGACCTATGGAAGAGCAGCTAGTGCTCTTAACCTCTGCTTTGTCTCTCCAAACACTGGTTAATAGTTACAAAAAACACTATTTCAAAAATATACAAAATAGTATTTTTCACAGACATACAATAATGGCCAGAGAGAAGTGGTCATGGGGTCAATTCATGTCCTGGGATGTAAACTCCAGTGTTGAGTGGAAAAGTTTATACCTTAAAGAAGCCCAGCCAGAGACATTTCTGTGGGTTATTAATTATCCTTCCCAAAGTCTACACTATTCCAACACAATTTCCCAGTTTAGTCTATAACTATAGCAGAAAAGTACAAATAATTAATAAAACCCTACTATGTGGAAAGATTAAGGAAATAAATAGTACTTTCAGTTAAAATTTAGTTTCCTATTTCATACTGAGGAGAATATTTTCTGTTCAGTCAACAGCAAGGTTGACTCTAACATCTAATTAACCATTGAGCTATCATGTTAAAGACTAACATTTGGGCCCAAAATGTTTATGGAATTCAAGAGTATGTTTACAGAGTGCACTTTTCTCTCAGGGACTCTAACTTCATACCCTGCTGGCACCTTGACCTTGGTTTTCCATCCCCCACAACTACAAGAGAACAAATGCCTGTTCCTAAGTCCTGGGGCTGGTTTCAATATGACTGCTGGATCTAAGAAACTGAAATAAATAAAAGCAGCTAGCTGAGAGGCTGAAGCTTCTATACACCTGTTAATGGATTGCTTGTTTGCTTGATCAACTGATTACAAGACAAGGGTAGGAGGAATAATAAACAATGAGGCAGCCATCCTCACTAAATTTAAATTATGGTCTAATACAAATTTCCTGCATACAGGAAGAAGAGGAAGGAGAAGGAGGAAGAAGAAGAAAAAAGAAGAGAAGAAGAAGAAGAGAAGAAGAAGAACTTGTGACACCTTGAAGAACATCTCTAGGTATTTTTCTTGACAGTTGATTCTACCATCTTAGGAGTCAAAAATCTTGGCAGACTTAAGTCTTTTTGTATTCTTTCCTCTGTTTAACTCACCAATTTGTATGTTCATTCATTCACTCACCTGTTCATTAATTCGCCAAGAAGTATTCATTGCTATTTGTTGGAGCTAACTTAGCAGTGCCAATGACTATGTCAGCAAAATAAAGCTCAGAACAAAGCAGTCCAGCACATCTGCCCAGGCTCTCATAGGACCACATTCATGCTATTGTTCGTAACAGATTAGTGACCGTGTCTTATCTCTTTGTTAAGGCCAAATATAGTGTCTATTTTTATTGCTTAACAAATAGATTAATCATTAACCTTCTGTAAAACTGATTTAAGCTTCAAAAATCTTGGAAATATTTTCATTTTCCTAATGTTTAAACACTAAGAAATTGAATAGATTTTATTTAATTTCTCTAGACTTCAGAAGGATGGATTGTCACAGACATTCCTTCACAGTCTTTAGTCTTCACTTGCATCTCTTTCCCAGAAAGCCACCAAAACCCTTGACTCTTTCAGTGACTTCATCTTTCCTTGGAAAGCTGCATGTTGCCATCAGACACTTCAAATTCTTTATTGCCTAGTATAAATAAATTTTCTAGGGTGTCTCCTGAAAGATACAGCGAACACAAATATTCTTGTGGCTCATATGTAGTTGTTTTTAGTAACTTTCTTGTCTTTATTTTAGTTTCAAATGTAAGTCTATGGGTTTGACTATATTAGATCCTCCATATGAGCTAGAATTCACACAATTAATTCATATTACAATGACTGTAAGATTTAACCCAAACAGGATATTCACAGATTCTGCAACTCTGCTACATACATCATTGTGGCTTGCCTATATTTGTCCCTTTTGACCCATTCTTTGTCTCTCACATCCTTCTCATTTCTCTTGATACCCTGATGCAGTCTTCCCTCTGTTTTCACATGAAGCATTAGAAAAAAGTCTAGATTCATATTTCCAATTCTCTATTTTATTCTCTTGTTGTGTCTTGCATGCTGATCAAAGTGTCTTAAATATATAAGTGCCAGGAGTGATGTGAAGGGCAGAACGGATGTTAATAATGAATGGCTTTGTTAAAATCAAACTTTTTATACCAATTATTTGCCTTTTTATTTTATTTTTATAAAATTTATTATAAAAGTTAACACACACCAAAAGTAACCAGACCCATAATATCTCAATGAACTTCTACACTGTTAGACTAGGAATTTGAACCAGAAACTGTAGGGCTTTAAGGTATAAAGATAATTACTTTTCTAGGTGTAACTTGGTCCTAATTTTGAGATTTTTACTTCATTCCTCTTGGGTAAATATCAGATTGATGTTGCCAGGTCTTGGGAATCTTCATACAGTTTCCATAGTGACTGAGCCATTTTATGCTCTCAGGAGCATATCAAGACTCCAATTTCTCTTCATCCTCATCAACACTCGTTTATTTTTTCTGTTTTGAAAACTAATCACCCTACCAATCATGATATCTCATTGTAGTCCTATACGTATTTTCCCTGACAATTAATGAAACCAATTTTACATAAATTTCTAAGATATAAGCCTCTTGAAAGGTCCTCTCACATACAAAATAATTTTGGTATTTTATATGTTGATAGAAAAGGGGTTTGTGTACAGACAACTGTACATCTGTCCATTGCTAGGCATAGTAGGAAAATGATCCAAACATAGGTGACACTGTGCTTGAAAGTTGATACTACTGGAATTTGAGGTGCTTAAAGGCATCATAGAGAACATGTTTGTATGGTGTATAAGGATCTTCTGGAGTGGGCTGGTATGGGAGACAATAACTAAGAAGGTAAGTTCATCCCGAATATTGCATTGCCACCCAGAATGAGACACAAGTCGCACTTCTCTAAATAAGCCACTGTGCTGCTGCTGCTGCTACAATCACACATGGATGTACCAGCTTTCTGGGCCTTTCAACATGGACTCACTCTAGTGACTCCTCAGGTAGTACCTAGGCCTTTATCCTATGACTAAGGCTACATCATTGACCCTTCCTCCTCTGAGGATTCCAGCATAGTTGTCTGAGCAGTTAACAGTTTCTTTAATTACCAAGCATACAGATGGCCCTTGTGGGCCTATCTAGGTTCCAAATTGATCAAACAACTCCCTTCTTTAAGTATGTCATGTACAAGGTAAGCACTGGGTCTTCAAGGTCTATCCTGAGAATCCTCTCAGCATAACATAAATCAATTGTCAAGAATATGTTGTAGATTAGTCAACAAAATAGCAATAAGATGACTC
Organism: Phodopus roborovskii; assembly: GCF_943737965.1. Classification (NCBI taxonomy): domain Eukaryota; kingdom Metazoa; phylum Chordata; class Mammalia; order Rodentia; family Cricetidae; genus Phodopus; species Phodopus roborovskii. The sequence continues at coordinate 16,442,886 of NW_026126540.1, forward strand.
AAAACCTAGCCATGATGGCATACTCCTTTGACCCTAGTACTTGGGTGGGGTGGGGGGTTGGGGGGTAGGGAAGTGGGGGGTGAAGTAAGGCAGCTACTCTAAATTTTGTGCTATTCTGGAATACAGAGCATCACAGTAAGTTCAAAGCTAGCATTTCAAATCACAAAGCAAGAGCATGCCACTTCAGTCCCATCTAGCAGATTCTCTTAAGTTTCAAGAGATTATTGAGAGGGGCAAGGCATACATACACTGGTTGTTTACATCGTTCAGTAGAGATGAACTCTAAGAGATGCACTCTAGGATGACTGCACAAAGCCACAATGTCCCTGGAGCTAATCTGGCATGACTATTCATAAACTCAACAGAAGTTTCTGGTTTTACGAAAATTATTTTGAATTGTGCCTTCTGGGAACATGGCATGTGGGAGGAAGCAACAGCTTGTGAATAGCCTAGCATGTGTTGTAAATAATCATGGTCATTGAAATGTCAGTCCTTCATGATAGCCAAGGGCAACATGTAAAAAATTAAAGAAGCCAAATATCTCTGTAGAAGGTGGTGATCACTTTAGCCGTACGTTACAGATCTATTGATATAGAAATCTCTGGATCTAATCGACTTTTATTTCTTTCCTATCATTCCTTTCTTTCCTTTAAAAAATTTAGAACATTCAATTTGTGTGTGTGTGTGTGTGTGTGTGTGTGTCTGTGCATGTGTGTGTGAGTGAGTTGTGTGAGTGTGTGAGAGTGTGTGTGTGTAAGAGAGAGAGAGAGAGAGAGAGAGAGAGAGAGAGAGAGAGAGAGAGAGTTCCTGTGTTTGTGTGTGCAATTTTTGGAGGTGAGAATACAATGACTTGCATGAGTCAGTTGTCTTGGTTCCACCACGTGGATCCTGGGGATTAAGCTCAAGTTATGCTTAGCACCACAAAAAACAAACAAGCAAACAGACACCCCTCCTGCATTCTCTCTCCTTCCCTCCCTTCATCCATTTTCTCTCTTCTCCTCACACCACTAACATTGGACAGAGAGTGCCATGAGCCAGTGGCTTTGCTTCCTTGGTGTGAAAGTCAATTAGGAAGGACTGAAGTGCTTTGGCTGCAATATAAGGGGCTTTTCAAAAACAGCTGTTTGAATATACAGAATTTCCCCTTTGATTTTATTGGGTCTCCTGACACGACATCTGTACTACAAAGTGAGGCAATCAATAGAAAGAATCTAGAGGAGTACAAAGAGCCATCATTCATCTCAATGGCCCCCTCATAACTAAAGTGGCTTAAGCAATAGAAAAATCTAGACATTTGCATTCAAACTACACAAATGGTGTTTATGAGTATGGCTATTAAAGGTCATTAGAGGCTCCTGTTGTGGAGAAAAATAAATAAACATCATTTGTGTAGTTCCAAGGAACTGAGAACCTAAGGCTATGACTTGAGATCAGTTTGGCACAGGACATCAAAAATCCTGCCCAGAACATATCTCACATCTTTTCTTGAAATTTTGCACTTAATAGGGATCATAGTGCCTCCCTTTCAAATCTGAAGCAACTTCTGCCAAGAAAACCTCATAAATTTATGAGTAATGTGTGAGAACAGAGAAGAAAACTCGGTACACTTTGGGTAATTTAAGAATATAAATTTGTAGGCCTATACTTTAATGTTTTCTTGACAGGCAGATGAAGGGTTGAAAAAAATCTCATTAGTTTGTAATGAACCAGTAAAATAAAAGTATGTTGAAGAGGAAACATAGTTTTTTCTATAAAAATTATGTAACTTCAAACTTTGGCATTGTTTTCATTTATCTAAAATATAAAATACTTTTATACATTTGTTTTTTGTTTTATACTAGGATAATGAATAAAATTCATTGACACTAATGGCTTTCTGGCTTTTATTTAATTTCTAGGGTAAATTATTCATTATAAAAATACAGAGATAATAGATGTAGCCTATTACACCTAAATTTGAAATGCTATTTTTGCCAAGAGGGATATATAATTCTTTTTAAAATATTAGTCTCAATATGTAGATATAGAGCAAATTATTTTAAATGAGTTGGGTACATTATACAAGTTTAAGTATGTTTTAAAAATCAACAGGTACATCTATCTGAGCTCAAGTAGGGAAACCAAGTCGGGGAATACACAACCAGCATTTCTAAGTGGCTACTGTTGTATGTTTTTGAGACAGACTTCTCTTGCTCACATATCAACTGTGTAACAAGAAATGTTAAGACAGCCAAGTCTAGGTTTCTTCATCTTAAAAATAAGGTAACAGTTCTTTCTTAGAAGGTTTGTAAATACATTTTTAAAAGAATGCTACTCAGAGAATTTTCCACACAGTAATTTTCTAATCGTTGGCCCTGCAGTGAATTAGAAACCACCAAGAGAAGAAATGCAGAAGCCAGTGGAGCAGTTCAGTCAAGAGCTGGGGGTAGCCTGAGCCAAGGAAAGAGTGGAAGTAAAGATATGCTTTAGAGAGATGTGGAAATTAACATTATAGAACTCAAAGTATAATTGGACATGGGCTTCACTACTAAAGATCTGTAATACTATAAAACAATTCTTGGTCCCTTTATTTCCCTTCATTTTAGATGTTTATTTCATGTTTTAAAATAATGTCTAACCCTTAGTAACTATCTCCCCCACCTTTACTTTTAGCTGGAAGCCTTATTGCTGAGTCACTAAGAAAATAGGAGCAATCATAAAAAAAATTGTCTGAGCTGCTCACACTACACTTGCCTACTCACTCCCTTCATCGGCCCTCACGTTCTCCATCATCCTGCTGTTGCTGTGGTTACTGCACAGGCCATCTCCTGCTAGACCTTCAACATGTGCACTTCCTCCCTATCAATTAGCACTCTCATTCTCTTAAGTATGCGAAGATGGTAATTATTTTGTCTGTCTAAAAAAACAAAACAAAACATCAACAACAACACACATAAACACACACACACACACACACACGAACAGACAACAACAAAAAAACTTGTCTCATTTTTTTCCAATAGATAACATTCCACATTGTGATTTCCTTGGTTTTAAATGAAACTCTTTATTGGTCTTACTAGTATTTGTTTAGTACACCTATTCCAATCAGACATGCAACAAACTATAAACCACCATAATCAGAAAGGTTACTTATATATAGGTATGGATGTCCGGCTGAGAACCTGAGAAAGAACCATAAAAAAATGTGAAACCCTTAGTCATAATAAATCACCCAAACTGCTGTTATGAAAATGTAATCTAAACTTTTCATGCAGATGGGCTCTGATTGACTTGCTATATAATAGAGTTGCTTGCTATTTATTGGGGAGATGAGCATCATTGGTATGAAAATTATAAGCACTACTGTTTTCGTTATGCCAGGTTTATGAATATCTATGACTCACGATCACCTCAGAAAGCCAAGCACTAACTATGCTACATCAGTTTTATTTGCAAAGGAAACGTACATGCTTTTATCCTTTAAATCATCACAAATATAAAAGCAATAAATATAACATCAATCATTTAAAAAGGAAAATTCAGAACCTATGGATTGAAGATTAAAGAGAAGGGAGGAGAGAGGAATTTAGAACAACTGATTTCCGGTAACTATCTGTCTTAGTCAGACTGTGTCTCACCCTCAAACAGATGAAGTCAGACCATTGTACAGTACATGAAGTGAAATGAAAAAAGACTAAGCTAAGTAAGTTTGAGACCAGTTATGTCACATAAGTAAATGCACTTGAAGATCACTCTTTATCTTTGAAAATAATGATTTTAACAGAACAAAAAACCTGTAAAACAGCCTTACTTGTTTGCGATTATAGACCCCCATGAAGAGCTACACTTCAATTTTACTAGGAATTGAAATACCTGTTTATAAATCAAACATGCATCAAAGTGATGACTTTGTTAAAGGAATTTGAAGTGCATTGCTCTTCAAGAAATTGAAATTATTCATAATATATCGCAACTGCTGGATTTAAAGCACTATTGTTTCTTGCGTTGAATGATAACAAGAACCTCAGTGTGAAAAATGGAAATGTTTACACATCTTTTAAATATAACATTTAATACAGTGATCCAGGTTGTAGAAGAAGCAACAAATATGTGCTACAAAATGTCCTATTAAATTAATATCAAATTTTCCTCTGAAATCTGTACAATGATAGTACCAGTATTATCAGTCTTTCAAACCAGTAGTTAACATATTCATTTGTACTGACAAAACATTAGTTTTCTTCTGTGTTTAGATCATACGGGAGCAGAGAACACACTAAAAACAATAATGAAAATTACCCAAAATAGTGAATTTAAAATTTTCTGTTCCTCATGAAAAGCCCGATAATATTTACATGCTGTCATCTTAATGTTTGTTTGTGGTTCCTCCCCCCAACCACACCATTTAAACATTGAGACTCTCACCCGCAAAATGATGGTTTTAGGACTGGGCCTATCTGAAAAAGGACTAAGTCTTTAGAGTAGAGAGAGACCTCAAACCCTTCTGAGAGTCACAATACTATGAAGAAGCCTGAGGGAGTTTGTATGCTCCTTTAAGGACAGAGGGGAAAGATATTGTTTACATGGAATAGCCCTGTCCGGACACCAAAGTCATGGGTGCTTGGTTGCTGATTTCCAGCTCATAGGACTGCGATATAGCAATATTCACTGGGTATACTCCATCAGCTCATGATATTTTGGAACACAGCCCATCAAGCCATCAAGTCTAAGACAACAGTACATGCCCTGACCACTATGTGCACACTATTCAGCTGCTGTCTGTTTTGGAGTATATCATCTCATATTGAAGAAATTAACACCCCCTTGACTATCGAGCACAAGAACAGAGCTATTCCAAGCTGGTATATGCTGTAAAAAAAAAAAAAAAAAAAAAAAAAAAAAAAAAAGTCACACCAAATTTTGAAGACATTTTCATAAGAAGAATGTAAAATGTAAAATATCTAAGTATTTCTGGAGCTCTAACCAGACTGGAGAGAGCAGGAAAGAACATCCCTCTCACTATTAGAACAAAGAAGATGTTGGAATAAGTTCAAATTGATGATTCGTTTTATAGTCAGGGAGCTGAGGTTGTAGAGCCGAACTAATGAGAAGAAAGAGTCTGCATAGACAGAAAGGACTGAGCTTTCCCCCAAGGAGATGCTTCAACAAGAACCAGCCAGCTGACTTAACTGGAGAATATGAAGAAGATTCTGGGTTGGCTGGCAGGACAATTGAGAATTCATGAGGGATTCAGAAATATTACATCCCCCAGGTTCTCAAAGAAAGGACCACAGAGTGAGAAGAAAATGCTGATTTAAGTAGAAACCTAAGATGAGGAAAGCAAGATCACTTCAGGAAGGCCAGAGAGCAAGTGCTGCTTGAGCCCTCTTTCTTCTTATGTTTCAGTTAGAAAAGTAGCATGTGGCTGGAAGGGACACAAACACCACCACCCTTCGGCTGGTGAGGGAGAACTGACTCCTAAAGAAGGAACAGGAGTAAATGGTGGGGTCACACAGCCAGGAAAGGTGCAAGACCTGGGAGGGCCTCATCTGACAGCCAGAAATGTGTTACCTGCCTAGAATAACCATCACATCTCTTCACCAACATGATGTTGGGGGGAAGGGATCTCCCCTGGGTATCATGTGGCTGTTGGCCATCGTGGAGTACAGCTTGCTATGATGACCTAAAGAACATTTGGTCCCTTGTTTGTAACAATGAAGTAAGCAGAACCATTTAGTCATATGTAAGTCTGTACTGATGGTAATCGGGCAGCTAACACTCTTTTTGAAGGGACAGGTAGGGGACTCTCACCTGGGATTGTAGCCACTTCTTCCTCTAGCCACTGAGCTGCATATGTGAGGTACTGGATGGAGTATGTAGAAGGCAGAATGTTAACTGAAGGCTGGATTCTGTGATACAGCTTTTATGATGTCATCACTCACTATGGGTGACTGAGTAGGGACTTCCAGTGATTCACCTGTAAATTACCTCTCCTTTTGCTTCTTTTGTATACAGGCCAATAAACTCATTGGATCATCAAGATAATCTCAATAGAATCATTGCTTTTATCTGTCTTTAATGTCCTATTTAAGATAAACGAACATTTGTTCACATATCCCTAGCAAAAAAGAATACAACAAATAAGCAAACAATTTTTAGTTAACAATAATATTCACAATGATATTCTCTGTGGCATAATTTAGGAGGAAACACCTAAGGCTGAGGGCACAAAAACATGAATGTGTTAGGTAAGTAAATTTCTTCTAAATAAAAGATATCACTATAAGAGTTCAAAGGGGGAATTGAGTTCAGTCATAAAGAAAGACTCCATGTTCCCAGCAGCCATATAGTGGTTCATAATCATCCATGATTACAGTTCCTGTGGATGTGATCCAATGCCGCCTTCTGGCCAGCACAGACTCTGCACACACATGGTACACTTACATGCATATAGACACCACATGCATATAAAATAAATCTTTCTAAAAAATTAATGAGCATTCACAAATGTCCATGAGTAAATTCAACACATCCAAAGAAGAAATTGGTGAACTTTAAGATTAGCCAGGTGGAAATTATTCTACCTGGAAGAAATTAGTCTAACTTAAAATTGACCATAGGCACTGAGGTACCATACACACATAATTAGAGCTGAAAGGAAAAGAGAGGTCTTTTCAGAAAAAAGTCATTTTAAAATAATGTAAAAGGAAGAGCTAACTTATTTTTCTTTTAAGATTAAGGACCCATATCAAAGAACAGGTCTCAAAACTCCAGAAAAAAGTAGAAAGTTTTGAAGACAAAACAGGAGAAAATGGTTTCACCTCCCCAAGTACACCATGATCAACTGGTAAAAGTAGAACTCCACGAGATAAGCTCAGTGACACACCGATATCACAGCCACTTCACACTCAGAACAGCAAAGCTAAAAACTGAAACATATTTTCATGTCTCATGAAAACCCATAGGGTTAAGACTATCCCTCTGATACACATCTGACATATAACACCGCATGGACTGTTGCATGACCACATTCATTGCAGTGCTACTCACAATTCACAGTGGCAGCTGTCTGGATCTCAGATGAGGGATAGGTGGCTGTAAAATAGGGAACACAGACAAAACAGCAGTCATAAAGGAACATTAAATCATGACACTTGCAGGAAAATAGATGGAGTAGGGAATCATGGTAAAAGCAACAATCCAAACTCAGAAAGAAAAAGCAAGTATGTTTTCCTCCCATGTGTGAAACCTAGATTCTAGAGTTAAAATCCTGTCTGCATTTTTGTGTGTATACATGTGTATGTGTGTGTGTGTGCGTGTGGCTTAGGGCAATGAGTAGGGGAACAAATGAGAATGGGATATATTAACACATATGCATAAAAACACCGTGAGAGAGCTTAGATACAGTTCAGTTGGAATCAGGGCTGCCTATCATAAATTAACTCCCAAGTTTGTGCTCCAACACCATATAAACACATGAAGACACACACCTATAATCTTAGAACTGGAGAGGTAGAGTCAAGAGGATCAGAAGTTCAAGGTCATCCTTTGCTACAAAGTGAATCTGAAGCCAGTCCAACTTGCCAGAAACCCTGTGTCAAAAAAGAATACATTTTAAAAGGAAAATGTCATAATAAACTTTGCATACCAATCTTTAAATATCACTTAAAATATGTAAAAGTGAATTTTAAATTGGACAACAAAAAATTGATAAGGAAATTAATTTGATCACAATTTGTAAGTCATTATATATTCTATAAATAATTTCAAGAGGGGTTAAAAAACAAGAGTTTATGACAAAAGAATGTCTAATATTCTGAAGAATAAAGCAAAGTCATCTTAGGAAACACAGATGCTATAAAAACACCTTCAAAAACAAAACATATAAAAAGGGAGAGAATTCATTGCCAGCAAACCTAAGAGACATACCACACATGGATAGGAAGACTTGCCTAATGATGCTTATGCTGTGTGGTACCATAGGTGATTTCTGGTTGTTCAGGGAAGTCTGTCATGAATTTCAGAACATAAACAATGAAACAGTAAAGAAAACAAAATGGAATCATAAACAAGTTTCAATCCCCCAAATAAAACCGAACTAAATAATAATAATAATAATAATAATAATAATAGCAAATAATAATAATAATAACAGCAGGAAACAAGGAACAAAGAGAACAGATTGAGGGCTGGCAAGGTGGCTCAGAGTTTGACAGCACGTACTGGTCTTACAGAGGGTCTGAGTTCAGTTTCCAGCATCCATGCAGAGCAGTTCCAAACAGCCTGAACCTTAGCTTCAGGAAATCTGTCTAACATGTTTTTCTACAGTCCACGAACACACACACACATGCACACACTCACACATACTCATGCACACTCACATTCACACACACACCAACATGCACACACACACACTCACACACACGCATGTACACACACACTCACAAACACACACACTCACACACATGCATGTACACACATACTCACAAACACACACTCACAAACACACACACTCACACAATGCATGTACACACACACTCACAAACACACACACACATGCATGTATATACACACTCACAAACACACACACTCACACACATGCATGTACACACACACTCACAAACACACACACTCACACACATGCATGTACAAACACACTCACAAACATACACTCACACACACACACACACACAGGACAGGGGAGAAAGACAGAGAGAGTGCATGGGGATAAATGGTGAGAGAACATCTGGAGAAAGCTGGCACCAGTTAGTGGCATCAGTCTCAGAGTGTGGGATGGAGACACCAGGCTCTGGAGTTAGAAGAAGTACATCACTTTGCTTTGTGTCCTGTTAGCATTTCTATTGTTTAAAATCATCGTTCAGGAATTAAAGTATACATAGCTTCACAGTAGAGCACTTGCCTAGCATGTATGAGACCCTAGGTTTTGATCCCCAGAACCACAAGAAGCAAACAAACGAATGAATGAGTAAATCCATTGTTTGGATATAATTTGCTATAGTAGCACATATTTCAAGTATTTGGTTTTTGTTAAGTTTAAATAAATAAAAAGAAAAGCTGTAAAAATTTTAAAGTACTTAAAAATCTACTTCAGATAAGGCTATAGAAACACATAGGCCGCCTTAGGCACACTGAAGAGGTCAGTGGAAGAATAGGGTTGCTTGAATTCCTCTCTTCTGCTAACTAGGTCCTTGTGTTATTTGAGCAAATAGATGGGATGCAAATCACATTGACATTGTCACTGACTGCTTTGGTGAAGACTGTGAAAAGATAATGAGACAGGCTTGATTTATGTAAAGATAAAGGAGTGATTCAGGAATTCTACCTCAGAATAACCATTATGAGGAGAGGCTCCAAGGTCAGACAAACTGACTCCCCCTAATCTCTCACTTCCAGACACATTTTTTTCTCTTGCTAAGATGGTGTTTTCATGTGTGCACTTGGGGCAATACAATTACACAGATACGTTATAAGAATGTGACATAAAGAATCAAAGAAAGGCTAACTGTGATTTTCAAGGAAGCTGTCATTTTAGAACATTCATGGGACTACATTGGTTAGTTATCTAGTAAGACACAATAATAAGATGAGTCAGCTTTAAGGAAAATGAATGATATAAAACCTATGAGGTATGAGTGACATTGCATTGAAGATAGATTACAGGTAGTCCAGCCCGGCAGTATGAACTGAACAAAGAAAATGATTCTCACCTTCACCAGTTTTTTTACACTTAGTGCTAATAGACGCAGTGGTTTGAATGAGAATGGATACCTGTTAATTAATACAGGACACGGGTTTGCTTTGGCTCACAGTTCTGTAATGCCAAGCATGGCATGAATATTAGCTGAGCTTCTGTAAGGCATTGTAGCAAAACAGTAGAAGGGAAGGTAGTAGGTGCAGAAGGGACAATATAGTAAAAAAGGAAGCCAGAAATTTAGCCCTGGAAGCCGAAACCACTCCTCACAGCCTGGCTCTTCCAGTAACCAGCCCACAGTCTTCTTTCCATTGAACCAGCACAATCCCTGCAGAGTAGGAACTTCACAGGGAAAGACATGACTCCTTATTAACACAGCTACCAGGAGTAAGGAGGGGAACGGGATGGGAGGGTGGTCGGAGGGCATGGAAGGATGGGAGAAAGGGAGGGAGAAGGAACTAGGATCGATATGTAAAATAAGAATAAATAAATAAATAAATAAATAAATAAAATAACACAGCTACCCTTCAGAAGCTCCATAGCCTCCTAGCATATCATAGACCAAGAGGCCATTTACACCCATGGCAAGAATTTAATGAGATCATAGCAAGTTTCTGACAGCATTTACATCTCAAACTAAAATTTTGAGGTAGTTAGAAGACACTGGAAGTTTCTGATCAGGAAAATGAATTCTGCTGCCTAGAATAAGGGGCTCTGTATAGACATCATTTCTCCTAGTGGAACTCTCCAGGCAAACAGTACTCAAAGGCTGAATATTAAAATGTATTTATTAAGAAAATCACATTGTATAATTTTACATTGTTCTAACTTCTTTGTACTTTTCAGTCATACAGTAATAGAAAAAGTGATGTGTCAGTATAAATGTCCTTTAGTAAATGAAGGCTTTTTAGAGAGGGGGAGAAGAGAGAGAGGGAGGGAGGGAGAGAGAATTTGATGAGAAGTGTCAAAGCTTCATTACTAGTATTATTCAGGGAATGTATGGAGATGGATCTTATGTGCAGTTTGACACTGGAGTTACCATACCTGCCCCGCTCCAGGGTGACCACCAGACTCTAACCAGCAGCGTTCACAAAGTCAGGTTGGGAGGAGAGTATGTCTCATTACTAATATTCAGGACATGGCTCATACTCATGTGAAGCATAACTAGCCTTGAAGTTGTAATGTGATAAAATGATCACCATGAATAGGCATAAAATAAATTTTGATATGGTTATATAAGATGAAAACCACAGAAAGGCATGTAACAGGTAGTTGATGGACAGGTGATTGTCTTATTATACAATGCTGTATAAGGACGACAATATAGACTTCTATGCCTGTAGGTATCATAATTTTATGAAACAAAAGTGGTAAAGTTAGAGCAGACTCCTTTCCAGATGAGGATGTTTTTGATAAAGAGAGTAACTTTTGAATAATCAATAAGAGGTCAGAATGACATGATTTGAATGTAATACAGTAAGTAGGCAGAGATCTAGTCTCTGGTAACTGCAAACATCCCAAGCATGGCTAAGGAACAAGGCACATCATTTTTCATCCCCAATTTGAGAAGTGACACAGAATTTCTCCTCTATCTTCCTGCTATACCACAATCTATTGGAGGATAAATACTACGTATGAGTATTTGTTTATTATTCTGTGAACTTATTTTTCAAGAATATGATATGCACTGGATGCTATGCTGAGTATGAGAAATGCGTTCACAAGCTGTGACAGCTAATTTCGATCGTCAACTTGACCTCTAGAATGAACTACAGTCAAGAAACGGAGGGCATACCTGTGAGACATTTTACTTGAGTGAATCCACTTCTAGTCTGAAACTTTGAGGTAGAAAGACACACATCTTTAATTCAGATTTTGAGGCAAGAAGTCACAACTTTTGCTGGACGCATGTATAAGGACATGGAAGAAGGAAGCTTTTTGCTTTTTGCCCTATAGCTTGTCTTAATAGCACATCCATTACTTCCTGAGTGTTGAAGCCTACTTCTTTCGGATTCCAGCATATACTGAAGATCAGCCTTGTGGACTGAGAAACTACAGGGTTACTGAACTTGTTCTTCACAGCTAGGCATTGCTGGATTAGCTGGAATGTAAGTTATTATGAGAAAGAGAGTGAAAGAGAGAGAAATGTATTCAATATGTTCTGTTATTCTAGAGCAGTGGTTCTCAACCTTCCTAATGTTGCAACCCTTTTCATGTTGTAGTGACACCCAAACATAAAATTATTTTCATTGCTACTTCATAATTGTTATTTCCGTACAATTATGAAGCATAATGTAAATATTTTGGAGATATAGGCTTGCCTAAAGGAGTCATGGCCCATATGTTCAGAATCCCTACTCTATAGAACTCTGACTAATGCAGAAGGTATTTCCATTCTGGTTGAATTAAGATGTTGAGAAGTTCTGTATACAAAAGTGAAAAGAAGACATAAATATGAGAGCAAATGAAATGCTATATAAGTACTATGAGAATGCCAGTAGTTCAGTGAACCAATCATGCATTAAGTTAGAGAAGTGAGTTGCAGACATGAACAGAAACTTCTAGAAAAGGACCTATGTACTCAAAGGCTGAATATTAAAATGTATTTATTAAGAAAATCACATTATAGAATTTTACATTGTTCTAACTGCTTTGTACTTTTCAGTCATACAGTAATAGAAAGTGATGTGTCAGTATAAATGTCCTTTAGTAAATGAAGGCTTTTTAGAGAGGGGGAGAAGAGAGAGAGGGAGGGAGGGAGAGAGAATACAAATATATAAACAGAAATATTAAGGAAGGAATGCAGCTTATTAAAATTTCAAAGGGAAAGTAATTTTAGATTCCAGGGATTGAGGAGTTAGATCATTCAAAAGGTTTTGAGCTGTGAGTAACATAAAACAAAAATGACTAAACGGAGCTTAAACAATGTGACTTACTTTCTCATGTGACAAGCTATGAGAAGTAAGATGTGTCCAGGGTTAGTTAACCCAACCGCTCAATCCAATTGTGTTTCAGAAAAATACTTTTGTCTCTCCTCCATTTCTTCTCTCTCTTCAAGATATTTAGCATCTACTAAATAGATCATCATTTATTCCTTGGGGAAAGAGTCAACTTGGCTAAATATATGTCTTCAGGACACTGGTGATAAAATGTGAAGTGGACTAGAGTAGTAAAGGGTTGATCTACCATTGATGCCTGGAGTATGAGTCAAAGCAAACAAAATACTCCCTTGTTGAATGTCTGTGGAATTGATAAGATGTTGATAGATGGTACTATTTAAAATCTTGACAGCAGACAGGTAACATAACCAATTTGAATTTTATCTACAGTGATAAGAGAAAGCAGGTGGTGGATTTCAAGAGCAATTGGAGTGATTATGGAGTTATTATGGCAAATTAAGGTAGCTCTGGAGTGGGCAAAGTTGGAAACCTAGGTGCAGTTCAGAAGGAGTTACATGGCTTCTGATCAAAGTGGGAACTGGATCAGTTCTGGATAGGACTGAAGTGGGTGGCCTTTTGAATGGATTCAGTGTAGAGATGGTGGAAGACTTCATGGTAACTCCTTCACAAAATCTATAAGCTGAATGACAATATGTCATGGCAGGAAAGACAACCAAGACAAAATGGCTTGTGATGAAAGATGGGTATAGGGATTTGTTGAAGGCAAGAAGAAAGGGCACAGTCAGGAGGTAGACATTTTCTAGGACCAGGACTGAGCAGCGTACTAGTTTATCATTGGTGCCTATCACAGATCATTATATACACCTGTGTTGATTAATGGTACTAGTATTTAGTCTGATACACTGCTTATTTGAAGCTAAACTGTTATTAATTATAGGCTGATAAAATGCTTAATTTTGAAGGCATGTTTTTTCACTATTCATGGTTGATTAATCTTTTATGTGGTTCTGCAAATTTATGGATCTCACTGAAATAAAACCAGTCATACTTTTGGTAAGATAACTGATAAAATGCCTCACAACACAGTGGCACCCTGAGTTTGTGTTAATCACATCATAAAACCACAAATTTGAAAAAGAACAATGCATATGTGTGCCAAGTTCATCATTCAGTCTATACAATGTGGAGCCACAGATTACTTGAAAACATCCATGGAGCCAGGAGGCTCAAAGTCCTCCACGAGACACTTCTTTGTCTGATGTATCAACTATTATATCATATAAAGAAAAGCATGAAAAATCTTAGGAAGCCACAGAATCATCTCTTATCCAAACACTGAAATGCTGTGTAAATTTCCATACACTGTCAAAATATCATTGATGGTCTTTCGGTCTTCTATGGAAGAATGCTCTATCCATGTGTGAGTCTCTATAAGAGCTAGGCAGTGACTATTGCTGTCACACTGGTGAGAATACTCTTATGGATATCCCTAATCAATGCTCCTCCTGGAAACCCAGAGCTCTTTCTGCTCAACATTACAGTCTTGCAGTTATTGCCTCTGTATTTTAGAAGCTCTCTGTTTCTGTGGTTGTTGCTGCTATGATTTGGATGTGGTTTGCATCCAAAGGCTCTCATACTGAAATGTGGGGCCAATTGATAAGAATTTCTAGCCTCTCAAACTATGACCTAAATAAGCCTTTTTCTTTTACATACTATAAAGCCTCAGTTATTTTATTATTGTTATGGTTATTGAACTAATAAACCAATTTTCAATGCTTTATACTGTGAAAATATGTTTTATTTCCATGAACTTTGTTTCTGAGTGGTAAAATTAAAAGAATCCTTAAACTATTTAGGACAGTCTAACATTCTTATCAGCAAAACCTAATTCTACAACTTGACATTGATACTTACATAGTACATAAAACATTCAGTATCTACTTTAATAATTAATGCAAGCTATCTATGGTGTGTTTTACATTGTGTCACAGAGATAAAGGGTTATAACACAACAAAACTAGGAAAAAATTGGTTCCAAAATGTTACACATTTAACACCCTCTCCTAATATTGAAATTAATTGCTTTGAATTAAATTGTCAATTAAAGCCTTCTAAAAATCTTGTTTGAAAAGCAATGCCTCAGTTATTTTTCTTAACTTGTGAAAGTGGAACATATAGGACAAACTATAATTCTATGGGTTTTTGTAGGCAAGGCTTTTCTAATGTCACAATTGAATTAGTTCCATTAAAGTTGTATTTGTAATGCTGTATGTGCTTTCTAAATGGAGGGAATTGCTTTTAATTTATGCTTTTAATAATATCCATAGACTCTCTATTGACTAGAGTACACAGAGTTTAATTTAGGTAATAATATTTTTATATTTCCAAAAATCTCTATATAGCAAACAAAGTGAAGACAGACCATAAAGCCTAAGAATCATCTAGAAAAAAAGATACATTGAATTTTTCCAAGAAATTTTGGCACATTTGAGAGAACTATTAATTTAGCGATGTCCTAATAAGAAGGAGTAAATAGTGATCACAAGACTCTGGAACTGAAACCAAGGTAGCTAAAACAACCACCTGTGGTTCTATGTTTTCTTACCCTACTTATAGAGGTCAAGATGCAAAGCCCCATAGAAAGTTTCCAAAATCTGCTTTTCTGCAGAGTTAATTTGCCCTACATTTCTGAAGCCATGGCAGGTTCTAAAGAGAAGAAACAAGGAATCTGGGCCTGGAGAGACAGCTCAGCAGCTAGGAGCACTTCCAGAATTCTTTTCCCAGCTCCCATATGGCAGCTAACATTGTCCATTAACTCTAGTTTCAGAGAATGATACCCTCTCTAGCCTCTATAGGAACTGCATGCATGAGTATAGGCATATATACAGAAAAGACATCCACACATATAAAATACAAATAGGTAAATCCTTCCATAAAAAGTTTCTTTTAAAAAAGAAAGAATGAATGAACCTGAAAGAAAATGGATGGACAAGTACATATTAAATTCCAGCCACAGCCATGTAATCTTCATGTGCTAGAGCCACAGCATGATAGCCAATTATACTACACACAGGTCTGCTCTTTCATGGGTTAAATAGGAACAAAGGGCACCTCCATACCTCATGACAATTATAAAATTTACCAATTCTTGTGGTAACACTGACACCCATGATTATACCATCACATCATTTTAACTCTTTTCTCTACCAAAATGGAAAAATTCCAGTGAGGAGTGCCACATCAGTGAGGTCATTTATTATCCCTCAATATTTCACCAACTTCACCTGTCCGTGTGTGGCAATCACTGCAAAGCAAAATCAAATCCTCTGAGGGAAGTGGGTTTTAGAAATCAATGTTTCCCAGTTTTTCATGATTTTTAGGAGGAAATATCTCCGTGCCAGTTGGAAAAGTAGGATTGCAGCTGAGTAAAGATGTTCAACATGGAGATAAAAATTCAGGGATGCTGAGAGTGGATTAAAGATTAAAGTGGGGATTGCTCAGGTATATGAACACTTTAAATTATGGCATGGTACTCTTTTCCTGAACATATAAACTCACTACATTTATTCACTAATATTAGTAAGTATAATAAAATGAAGTTGAATGAAAGTTTTACATAATGGAAGAAAACACTGTGATACCTTTAGCCATTTTTTCTCCTAGAGCTAGAATTCTAACAGTGAAATCACTTTCTTCTTTGTGTGTGTGTGTGTGTGTGTGTGTGTGTGTGTGTGTATGTGTGTTAGACAATTATGGGCATATGTGTGGATGGACATGAGTGTGGATGAACATGAGTGTGGGTCCACATATGCATGTTCATACATGGGCATGGAAGCAGGAGGTGGATTATAATGGGTACCTTCTGCTATTGCTCTTCTCCAATTTTTGTTGTTGCTGCTGTTGTTGCAGAGTCTCTCACCGACTCTGAATATACTGTTTTGACTAGAATGGCTGTTCATCATGCCCGTGTGCCTCCAGCAATGTGTGTGTAGGCACATGTTGCCATGTCTTGCTTTACACTTGAATGCTGTGAATTCAAGGTCAGGTCTTCCTACTTGCACAGAAGAATTCCTTTTTAAGCCATCTCCCCAGCTTGCATTGCATGTTAATTAAGAATAAAATATTTTGGCAATAACACATCATAAAGCAAAAACCATGAAACCTTTCCCATTAAAGTCATTTTCTGACATGACAAACCATCACTTAAGTTTCAAGCCTCACAAAATGTGAGGGTAAGGGATTGAGCCTAGCTAACCAAACAATGTTTTGCCATAGAATAAGTCAGTGAAAAGAAAGCAAATAAATAAATAAATAAATAAATAAATAAATAAATACATACATAAATAAATACATAAATAAATAAAAAAAAAAAAAGGTTTGAAAAGTAACTCTTGAAACCAGAACTCACAGGGCAATATTTGTAGACTTTAAAATGTGGTTGGTTATTCCTACAACATCTGTGTCATGACTGCACCACTTCCATATAGGTTGTTAGTGTTGCTCACAGGGTTTGTACCTGGGTGAGACTGATGATTTCTCTTCACTAGTGTGTATACCACTTTACAGTACTGTGAACACTAGCCAGGAGGAATGAAGCTTCCAGTGAGGACCAGATTAATTTCTCCATGTTCTATGCCATAAGTGTTGTTTCTTCAGCAAAAGTACCTTCCAAGCAAGTTGTAGATGGTAACTAATAGCATTGGTACTAACTTTCAATGTTTGAGAGGCTTATGG
Organism: Phodopus roborovskii; assembly: GCF_943737965.1. NCBI lineage: Eukaryota > Metazoa > Chordata > Mammalia > Rodentia > Cricetidae > Phodopus > Phodopus roborovskii. The sequence continues at coordinate 16,460,214 of NW_026126540.1, forward strand.
GACCCCTATTGGTCAACTACTCAAAAGGATATAACCCATTCTTGGTAATGGGATTTTTATTTGCTAGCATATGCCTAATTGTACTATTTCATGCAGTATGGTGATTCCATTTAAACTCCTTTTATACATGTTTGTATTTTAGGAAGCTTCTACATAAGTAGATTTCCATATGGCTGTTCAAAAGGCCTTTAGTGGTCATTGTCCCTCCATATTCCCTCCTCCACCTTTCCCCTCACTCATTTTATCCTCCTGTTCTAATTTCCATAAATAATTTTTATTATCTAACAAGTATAAAGACAATAGGGCACTTCAGATTGTAAAAGTTGATTTTCACAATGTTGTGATAGAGCTGAAGAAAGAAACATAATTTGGAAGGTACAATACCGCCAGCTCCCAAGGTTGCAGAAAGAATGCCTTCAGAGTAGCAGGACTTAGAAAATTTTCTACTCTTTCTAAGGGCTAGACTTTTCTATCTGAGGGTAAATAAGGAAACACATGCTTTCTGATGATAACTTTCTCTTTTATTGCATCTTGAATAATCCTTCTTTCTTGTTGTACACAGTTACCTCTCTTCGCATACCATCACATATACCTCTTTACATAATTGTATCTCTTTTCTAAACCACCATACATCTTTATGCACAGTTACATTCTATTTTGACACATTCTCCACACATTTTCCACACATTCTCTCCACACAGCCATATACTTCTTCCTTCACATACATCTCTTGTACACATACATTTTTTCTTTCGTACAGCTACATCTTCTATATGTCTTTACCCACTGAGCTACATCTCTTCACACTTCTCTCACATTTATTCCTATGTCTCTCATACTTTTCTCTCTGCACATTCAGAAATATCTTCCTTTCAGCACACACACATGCGTGCGCGTGCGCGCACACACACACACACAACAGCACTCATGCACGCACACATGCAAACACAGCAAATTCTAGACAATTGTATGTTACATTTTCAGGGTCTGACCCATTATCATAACACATGATAAATCACACAGTTTCTCTCAGGCTAGGGAAGTCATGCTGACCAGCCAATGAGTATGCACAGCAAGCATGTGTCTATGCATATACTTCTACATGATCAAGGTTCCCAGACAGAAAGTTGCATTGAAATTCAGTATTTAAACAAGGAACAGTAAGTTGGCTGAACATTAAGGTTAGGAGTATGTGTAGAAGGTCATTTACTGCAGGGGAATATGTCTACCAAAGTTGCTTCATGCCTAACCATGATTCAACAATGAATACCTGGGAACTTAACTTTTTGTATCCATCTCCAGGGACAACCAGTTTGCTTTTAATCTGTTCTGAAGTCTAAAATTAGCTGTCTTAGTGTCTGAGAATACTATTTCTTTCCTGTGTTACTCTGAGTAGTGAAAAATGTCCTGGTATGATTTCTATTTATCAGAATTATACAGTTAATCAGGGATCGTCTTTCTAACTATCCACAGCTACAAGTCACACACACACACACACACACACACACACACACATGCACGCACGCACGCACGCACGCATGCACGCACGCACGCACGCATGCACGTGCACGTACTAAAAACATGAGAGGTGGGAAAATACCAATAGCTGATATTAGAGAAGGAATGTATGCACATGAGAAAAATTAAGATGGAAGCAATCAGTCATTTACAGTCAGTAACCCCATGGTCTTTACCAAGTGTGGCTCCCCATCAGAGTTATTCATCTTATAGGTCAACTTGTTAAACACTAGTTGTCACCTGCTATATACTCCACAGCCTCTATCAGTAAAACAGAAGGTATCATGCAAATATAGCGCCATGGAAATGTTTACACATTTGTATGTATTTGGAAAAGAGAGAAAAGAGTCAACAGCAGGACTGAGGGAGTTCACAGTATTTTAAAATGTATATTATTTCTGAAGAAGAGGTTGGAGGTAATGAATAAACATAGACTTCAATAGTTTAAGCAGGAATGCTTGAGTTGTACTATAAATATTAAAAGAAATTGTGAACCCCAGAAAACAACAAGGATACAAGAAAAAAAATGTAGTTATTGGAAAGTGGGTCATAGCCAATTATGTAAAAAAGCAATTGAAAAATAAATTCAATGCTTTTGAAATCCATATGGCATTGTCATTATCTATAGTCTATCACTCCTTTGTGAAACTAAGTAACAGTAAGTTCAAAAAGTATTTTAAACCACAAAAATATAGTATTCTACAGAAATCAGCACATATGGAGGGAGCTTGACTTGAATTAGTATGATAGTGCAAATAAAACAACACAGTCAACAGAGACTGAAAATTCATTTTTGGAATCATAACCTCCCTATATGGTGTGGTGGTTGGTCTTGATGTAACTTGCCATTAATTATAATTAGCTGAGTAGGAAACCTCGATCATAGAATTGCCTTTATTCCCTTAGTGCCTGTGGGAACACCTATCTTTCTGGGAGCTGCCCAGACAAACAGCAGCAAGGCAGAAGGAAGATTGTTTGCTCCTGCTCACTTAGCCTTCTCTCTCATCACCAAGTTAACTTACCCTGTTGCTGTTACTGCCACTGATTCCTTCACTAACATCAGAACCAGTGTTTCCAGATGTCTATCCTTGACTGAAGACATGTTGTTCTCTAGACACCCTACAGATTTACAGTGCCGGGCTGAGATTGCTGAAACACCTAGACCCACACACTGAGCAACTACCAGGTTGGTGGTCTCCCAAGTGTAAGGCACTGACAGACAATGGAGCACCCCCAACTGCTAAGTGACTCAGACTCAAGGACGAAACAACCTCTGTGTTCTGTGTTCTCAGACTCTCAGGTGTGATTCCATTCCTCTATTGTTACTATGCAAAGTAAGCTGATTTAATAAAGTACACACACACACACACACACACACAGAGAGAGAGAGAGAGAGAGAGAGAGAGAGAGAGAGAGAGAGAGAGAGAGAGAAAGAGAGGTTCTGAAACTCTGAAGAACCCTGATTAATACAACGACATATACCTGTAGTAGTGACTCCGAAGAAGCCAATGAAGGCTAAAGACACATACACCCATGGCACAATTCAAAATAGAAGTCTACTTATTAAGTAGAATTACAGAAAAATGAGAAATTAAGGTAAAATAAGAGACACACCCAAGAGAAACCAGTGAGCTACTCAGTCTTTGTTTTTACAGGGCCATGGTAAAGATTAGACAAAGGCTGTATTCCTTAATTCTGTGAGTTGTCATAAGCTGACCCAATGGAGGAGGGCCTCCATGTTTTGTGTCTGTCCCCTGGCTCAGTTAGGGAGGTGACATGCACTGTTTGTGTTCTGACCACACAGTTAGGTGTGGTAGAAGCTCCCCTCTCTCCATTTCTGGCTTACACTTTGTTGTTGATGACTAGCATTGCCATCATTGACCTTGGCAGGTGTCTTCTTGGAATCTAATTAGACTACTTACTTTCTTCTGATATTTATATGCTCATCCTGTAGCCTCTCAGCAGTAGAAAGTTGAGTCTCTTGAGGCTACTGACATGTAGCTGCAGCATTTCTTGGTTACCTATTACTTAGCTCATCATAGGGCAGGAGTGGAGGTGTCCTAAATGGAAGCTTCTTGTTAGAAGACTTCCTTACTTAACATTTAGTCCTTCATTAGAAGCAAAGACAGATGAATAGGAACAAATAGTTGTGCAATAGTGCGTTACATATATTCCTCGATAGCTTCATTAGGGAAAAGTATAATGAGGCAGCTGGACTGCTTACTGTCATTGGATGTTCCTTTTCTCATCTTGATTATCTCATACTTATCCAACCTCCTTAATGCTCCAGACTTTGCTTACCCTTAATATACATTTTAACTCCAGCATCTTGCCATGTTCACCATGGACCCCTTTCCCCTTACTGTCTACAGAGAGCTACCTCCTAAATCAAAACATTTTAGGGGATCATTATCTTTTTAGCTTGCATCATTTATTTTAAACAGGATAAACTGCATGTCATGTTGAATATGAAGTTTTAGCGTCCAGATTATTGAGTTGTTAAAAGCCTAAGCCTGTCTGTCCCAAAAGGCACTGCCCCAGTAGATTCCACTACCTTCTGGATAACATGGTGTTTAAGACATTGAAATTTCATTCACCATGACCAAACCTTCAACTGTCTTCTCCAAATGAATTTTAGTGTCTTATTAGAAATATGAATTCTCATTTAATAGTATTTGAATACTCATTTAAAAATCCATGAATGAAAAGTAATACAATATAATCAAAACAACCTTTCCTAGTGGGTTTTTTTTTTACACATTAAATAATACTTTATTTTTAAATTTTGAGACAAAGCATTATGTATCCAAGGCTGGATTTGAATTCCTGGTTCTCTTGCCTTCATCGCCTAAGTCATGAGATTATATCATGCACCACATCTGTTTTAAAGATATTATTTCTATGTTTTACATTTGTACTTTTAAATATTTGGCTATTACACTAAAAACATATATACAGTTACTACAAGTTTTTTTTATGTTGTGTATATTGCTTACATCACATTATACAAACACCAAGCAATCAAATAATGTATGAGATGGTATACAAATTTAATGAAAATTAGAAGACAAAGTAGTCTTCATATGGTCATCTTTTGCATTCCAAAAAAATTTGGAAAACATCAATTTATCTACTTTAATAAAATCTGAGAAATGAGAATAATTTAACATCTTGAAAACAAAATGCTTTTAACATATGGCTTTAATATGTAACATTATAATTGCTTTGTTAATCTCTTCCTTATTTTTCAGAAAAGAAATATTCCACACAAAAAGATGAATGGTCAATTCACCAAATAACAATGGGAAAGTAAATAGCAGCCACTGTGAAAGACAAAATAGGAGACAGGAAAGCAAGCAGACAACCAGAGGGAATTGAAGCTTCAGGACCATGAAAAACTAATCACGCAAACTTCATATAAAAGACTCTTTGCTACTGGAGGAAAAGAAGTGACCAATAAAATAAACCTTTTTTTTTCTTTTCAGATCTTAAAATTAGCAAATAATATTTGAAAAGGTCAAAATCAATAAATATTAATACAATCAAGCCAACTCTAATTTTGCTCAAAAATTGTTTCCAAAGCAGTTAGTAGGCGAGTTACTAAAGCAAAAATATCTAAAGTCTTATAAGTGTCTACAATACTTAAATATAACAATTATTTTGACAGAAGATAGGACATTAAATAGTGCCACTGTTAGCTGTGAGAATTTCTCTCCTTCCTTATAATTCTTTACTTTCATTGACTCAAGGAAATTTATAAATTAAATTTGGTTTTGGCAAGTCAATATTCATGAAAGCCATTTATATACTACTATATTACACACAAAATTTATGCCAAAATTCTCAAATAAACTTTGAAATGTAGTAACTTAATATTTATTACATAATCTAGACTGTGAACAGGGTATCTTTATAATGTTTTTCCTGATGTTATAGCTAACAATAGATTATCACGAATTTTAATGTGTACAGTAATTTATAATACTATACTTTATATTAGTAAATGTCCTGTGCTGTTTGAGCTGAGAAATGAGGTTCATCTTACAAATTTCAGATCCAACTTACTTTGCCTCAAAGGGTCCTTCAGGGTCTCTTTTTCGGGAATGCATTGAACCCTTTTGCACTGTGACAGAGAGAAAGAGCAGCAGAACAGCTTGAGAGTAAAACATTAAGTTCTCAAGTCCCCCAGAGCACATGGGAAGTGGGGAGAAGGCAGTGAGAGAGAACTAGGAGAAAGAGAAGGGGAGGAGAGGAAAGCCCATGTGACTAGGAAGATTGAGTCAAGGTAGGAATAGAAGAAGGAAGAGGGAGAGAGAGAGAGAGAGAGAGAGAGAGAGAGAGAGAGAGAGAGAGAGAGAGAGAGAGAGAGAGAAAACATAAAAGAGGGAGCCATTATTGGTTTGAAGAGAAAACTGAACCTAAAGAAAGGTCTAGAGACCTACAAGACTGCTGCCAACTAACAATTTGAGCAACCGTGGAAAGGCTACCATAAATGCCCTTCCTTGAAAGTGAGATCAACAACTAACTTATCCATGGAGCCCTCATCTAGTACCTGTTGGAAACAGAAGCAAACACCCATAGCTAAACACTGAGTTGAACTAGAATCCAGATACAGAGAGAGAGAGGACAAGACCAGGTTATAGAAACACATAGAGACAGCTGACCTGAACAAGGAGGCGCTAACGGGCCCCCAGACTGATAGCTTGGAATCCAGCATGGGACTGACTCATCCCACCCTGAACATGGGTCTCAGCTAGAAGGACTAAGCAGTCTAAGGGACCTCAGACAGTGGAACCAGGAGGTATTCCTGGTGAACAAAATGAAGGAGGAAAGAGGGTAAGAAGGAGGGAGGTAGAGAAAGAGGGAGGGAGGGAGGAAGGGAGAGGGAACTGATCAACATGTTAAAAAAAAAAACAAAACACAAACAAACAAAAAAAGACTATGTTCTCAAAGGTAGCAGATGTGCCTTCCCACAGAGCTCACTAATGTTTTCCCCATGGACTCATGGTGCCCAGAGTGGAAACAAGAAGCAGGAAACTCAGCCTTGAGAAGCTCTTCCATGGAAAGAAAGATCATTTGGAAACTCAAGATGACTGCTTCAGTTTCCCCACTCAGTTTCTGACAGATGTTTTTCAGTACTCATTGTGATGATACTTTGCTAGCTATTTGTTCACCTATCAGTCATCTATCTCTTGCTATCTATTCTTTTACTTTGGCTTGCTATGTTCTATATAGAGTCAACTCATTCAAAACAATACTGTTGATAAACATTACCCAAACATTGCTATACCACATGAGAGAATCCTGCCGACCACAGGCAAATGTATACCACCAACACTTTCTAAAGGTCAACATTAATGTTTCTAACAAGCTGATTTTAAATGTACTTACTTCAATTTGACATCTTTTATTATTGTATCTTCAAATAAAATATCTGTGGCAAATCTCACAGCAAAGCATGCACCTAGAGAAATTCAGATTTCTCATTTCTGCTTCCCATTTGCCATTAGTACTACCAGTACTAAATATAATAATGAAGCAGAGAGCCCTCCATGTCAATTGCACTTGCTGCACTTTTTTCAAGAGGCCATGTTCAGAAGAGTATCATGAGGGCTGCCACCAATCATTTCCACTCTCCCCTAATGCATACAGGTCATAGTACTAGAGTACTACTCCAGAGGCACAGAACATGCCTGCAACACTGCACAACTACAGACTGACAAGCTTCCAGACTGACAAAGGCCAAAGTGGATACCAGGGTTCCAAGAGAAAATTGTCTCTGAACTTTGTTCCTCTTCTAGCAAAACACACAATCTTTTGGGAATATCTATGACATTCTTGACTACTGCTATACACCATATAATAAAAAATACATGCAAAAATCCATGTGGTCTGTATCCAGTACCTCATAAACTACATAAAGCAATGGCTGCCTGTATTCCCAGCTCTTGGGATGACTAGGCATATCAAGTCTTCTTAGAGGCCAGACTGGGTTACATGAGACCCTTTCTCACAAACACAACAACAAGAAATATCCAACAAAACTAAGCCATAACACAGCATATTCACTCAGAAGTCTCAGTAGGTATAAAATACAAAGTTCTGTGTGTATGCCTGTGTTTTTTAAGTAGCTCAATCTGTTTTTCACAGCTATCTTTTAAGTGAATCTCACCTCTATTCTAAATTCCCTGATATTGCAGTTATATCAATTAAATTAATTAAGTGCTTTTAATATAAGCATAAGTGAACACGAGAGATCCCTGCTTCTTGAGATCCACTTGAATTGCTTTCATGTCCTTCTTCACACTTCCAGATACTTGCAATGCCATTTCTGAAATGATTGCAGATGCCTAGGGACAGAAATTTCACTTTCATTTCAATAATCCTTTGTGTGTGTGTGTGTGTGTGTGTGTGTGTGTGTGTGTGTTCATCACAGGTCCCTGGATGCTACTATAATCTAACATGTACCTGCTTGCCCCACGCTTTCCTGAAGGTTTAGGGAGAACCCAGTAAAGAAGAGTGTGATTTCAGTAATGAAAACCACACGAATCTTTAGATATCTCCATTCTTGATGCTGGCTTCTTCTCTGTGACCTTGCTTTCCTTTTATCTTTTATCATGCATCAGTTAATGTGTTTTAATGTATGATAATTGACATATACTAAATGCACATAAATACTAAAAAAGATTGTACAATTAATTAGTCTTAGATTCCCTCTCCAAAATACAGTGATTTCCCAGGATTTAATTAAATACAATTTTATTCATCCTCATAGATAGATGTGTGTGTATTATAACCAATAAATAGTAAAATAATGAGATGATAGGAATTATCATTTATCTATATATCTATAACTATATAATATTCCTTTCAAATTAACAGTGGTTTGAATGAGAATGGCTCCCATAGGATCATATATATATAAATTCTTAGCCCCCAGTTGTGAAACTGTTTGAGAAGGTAGGGGGTGTGGCATTGTGGGAGGAGTTGTGGATGGGCTTTGAGTTCTCCAAGTTCCTTAACATTCCTTGTTTTCTCTCCATGCCTTCTAATTGTGAGTTGTGCCATGCCTAATTTCTCCATTGTCGTCCCTGCCTGACTAACGTCATGATCTTTACATTCATTGACTCATACTGTGAACCTCAATAAACTTTTGTAAGTTGCCTTCATAGTGCTGTCTTATCACAATAATAAAACTGTAGTAAAATCATACAGTCCTACCCCTCTTCCCCTCTCTCTTATAGAATTTCACCATGTAGTATAGCCTGGCTCAAACTCAAAATCCTCTTGCCTTAGCCTTCTAAGTATTGCAGGGTTTACAAGTACGTGCAGCCATTAATTTGGCGGGTTGTAGGAGGAATCCAGAACTGATCTAAGCATCAAAGATGTGTTAGTGAAATTATATGCTGCCAATGATGACCCTCAGGACTGGCATTCATTTCAGAAATCCATTAAAAATGTTCACCCACTAAGGAGGTCATAATGTACAAGTATTAAATGTATAATTTTACAGTCTCCTTCAGATGGTTACATTGCATATTTAATATCAATTACCATGTACAAACTTGCTCTTTAGGACTGATTGATCTTGAATTTCTGATTCTGCTGACTCCATAAAATCAATACCAGAATTTCTAGTATGTACCATCACACCTTCCCTAAAATATAAGATGTGTGAGAGAAATTTAATATTATTTTTCAGAAACCTTATTTGTCTAGGTAGATACTTTTAGAAGCTTCTGTGATGGTAGGTTTCCATATGAGTTTTTTGAAAGGTCTTTAGTGTTTGTTGACCCTGTGCATATTCTCTCCTCTACCCTGCCTCCCATCCACCATCCTACTGAACTTGATGGTTGTTTGCTATCTAAAACGATAACATAAAGTTCAATGGGTATGGAAGGGAATGGGTTTGGGGGAGTCAGGGGAAGGGTGAATGGAATGAAAATTGTGTCAAATTCTCAAATAACTAAAATTTAAACAATTAAAAAAATCTTACTCTTCTAGAATGTGAGCCTCCAATCAAAACTGAAGATGTTTTGCACAGAAAACTGGACATTGACTCTCCTATCTGCCCCTTAAATAAGAATGTGGGTAATCCAGCCTTAATGTATCCCAGAAAACAAATATTGTACTAAGCAGATTTAATTTTGTTGTGTATTAATTCTTATTAATTTTATTTGTTGTCTCCTTTCCATTATCTATATATGTATTTTAAATGTTTAGAAGTTACTATATCAAATGTCAAAAAACACCCTTCAGGTAAGGGACTAAACCACTTATCCCATAACTACAGAGAGCTCTATCTTTAATGCCTTCAAGTAAATTATTTAGCTACTTACACTCATCTAAAACTATAAGTGGGCAGGATCATGGAACAGTATAATTTTGTAACTGGAAACTTTCCCATAAAATAGACATTTTATATTCAAAATATATACATAAAGGCACATACTTTAATCCCAGTACTTGGAAGGCAGGCGCAGGTGGATCTCTCTGAGTTCAAGGCCAGCCTGGTCTTTATAGTGAATTCCAGGACAGCCAGAGCTACAAAGTGAAACCCTGTCTTAAAACCCACATTTCACACCATAATACTCCAGATAACTTTTATATCTGTAATTCATATCAAAACAAATAAGTATGTTCATGATTTTGCCTTTATAAATTATAAACAAAATCTTCAGGGACAAATCATTACACACCAAAACAAATATTGATTGCATATCGACATGAATATTTACATATGTTAATGCGTATTTTTTGTATAACACATTATGAATAACATGTTAGTTTATAGAAATAAATAGCTACATAATATATCAATACCTGACTATACTATAAATATTTCAATCATATTATTTGTTTGTTTGTTTCTGTTTTTGAGACAGGTTTTCTCTGTATAAAAGAACTGGCTGTCCTAGAACTCACTTGGTAGATCAGGCTGACCTCGAACTCACAGAGGTCCCCCTGGCTCTGCCTCTGCCTCCTGATTGTTGGGAGTAAAGGTATGTGCCACCACTGCCAAGCTAAATCTTTTTTCTAATAATGATGCTGAGGTTGTTAGCAGTGTTTTGCTACATCAAACATTTTCCTTTGTATGTATTTTATGCTGTTAGATATTTTTTCATAAAATAAATTCATAGAAGTAGGTTGTGGTAAATGCATAATGAACATTAACAATATAAATACACCCAAATGAGAAAGAAAGCCATTCAAAGTATTCTGGAAACCTACCTGTGATAGGTGGTAAACTACCTGCAGATAAAAGTGGATAACAACCTGTCTTCCAGCAAATGTATTCATTTTCACATTTTGTTAACTTTATGTAGTAGTACAGTGCACGGATGGACACCAACAGTCTTACCTTCTTGTGGCTGAGAGAAGAGGACCATTGGGGCCTGGAGTTAGAAATCAGCTTGCCCAAGAAGAAACTCCTGTCTCAAATACAAACTCACTTCCAGAGTATATCAATCCATGTTTGGTTCCCCATGCTCATCAAAACCTTTTTAAGATTCATTTCTATTGCTTCATATAAGCAATAGTTTATACTTGTCAGTCACTCTGGATCATTAAATTCTGTAAAAATGTAACAATGTATCAAGTAGACTACAAATGACTACCAAAGTTTGGTCCCAATTTTCAGCTGCTATGAATTATGGAGCAATGAATACCCCCTTGCATACTTGCACAATTATAAGCATATATTTCCTTGGTCATGTATCTAGAAATGAAGCAACTTGGTAACAGGGAAGAGTCACTCATGTGTTTTAGACACTGCCAAGCACTTTGTAAACTAGAGAAATCTCTTTCTACATTCATTTTGTGATAATAAAAAATGTAGCAACTTTCTAAGGGCTAACTTGTACTGGCAGAAAGGACCAGAATAAATTCAGAATTTTATTTCATAGTGAGAACCAAAGAACTTCTTGAGGAAAATGATATCTATATTGTAATACTCTACTAAGCTATATAATTGTAAGAGGTTAGTTCAAAAATCAATAGATAATTTGGTGTCTCAAAAGGTTTATGTAAGTCACAATGTGAGATTGTTTTTTCTCTTATTTAGTCAGATAAGAAAACCTATATTTATCTTAGATTTTTTCCTTAGTATAAAAACAGTCACAATGACAGAAAGAACAATGTAATTGAAATCCAATAGCAAAATCAAGTTTCAGGTTTACTACCACATTACTGAAAAGAGTTGGTTAAGATCCATAGAGTATCTGGGCTTTTTATTTGCACATGAACATAAATATATGTTCCCTGCTCAATTGCTAAGTGCTGAAGATGTCAAGTAGAACTGTTTAAAAAGATGTTTAAAATATTATGTGAGACATGATATTAACCACCTTTTCCATGTATTGTCTAATTCCAACTTTGAGCGTGTTTTCAGATCCCTTCTAATTTAATTTCTAGTAAATGATGGATATAGACAGAGACAAAACAAAATCACATTGTTTGCAGGAGAATGAATGAAATGGTAGACAGTTGTGTGAAGTACAGTGAGCCAGACTCACAAAGACAAGAAGCATAAGTTCTCTCTCATCTGAAGAATCTAGATATTTTTTTAAGACAGGAAAATACAGGGCAACCTTTGAAAGACTCTCAGAAAAGAGGTGAAGGAAAATAATACTGAATACATACATCAAAATAAAATTTATGAATTTATGAAAATTCCTAAAACCCACTATTTTGTACTAGTATGTAATAATCCTTTTTTAAAAGAACGTAAATATCAAAGAAAGGATGAATATTGCTAGCACATCCATAATCCTTAATTTAAACCATATGTAAATGTAATCTCAGTTATTACACAAATGTGCTTTCCCATAAAAATGTACAAACCAGTATTAAAATTTACGTGAAAATGCAAAGATCTAAGAATATCCAACAGGGTATCATGAAAGAACAAGTTTACTAATTTATTGGATATATAGTAATCAAGAGAAAGTGACATTGCTATAGCAGATCAACAAAATAGTCTAAAAAATGTCTCAATATTTAATATAGTCAGTTTATTTCTAACAAAGATGCCGGGAAACTTGTTATTGATGACAGGAGAATACATTCAAGCATGAAAAGTAAATAAGTACAGAGATAAATCAGAGATACACAAGTAAAAGTTTGAACTATGAACTTCTGAGAAAAACAGTTGTTTCCTGCCTTGGACTAGGCAATTATTTCTTAGAAATAACAAAAAATTGAAGTTGTATTAAAATAAAAAATGATAAAGTTGACTTCAACAAAACTAAATAGAAAAAAATACTTTGTTACCACCTGAGTAACATATATGCTATTATGCTACACATTACACACACATCTGTGTTCATGTAAACATGTTTACATGCATATAGATCCAGATTTTTCAAAATCCTATCACAACACTTAAGAAACATGTCAGACAATACAAAACCAATTTAAAACTAGGCAGTGCAAGCAAATAGCCATTTGTGGGAAATACATGAATTATGGATAAGCACTTCAGAAGTGATTGTTTGTCACTGGGGAAATGCAAATCAGAAGCAAGAGGAGAATTCCACAACAACATTAAATTCAAACCCACTGACAACCTCTAATGCACAAAGGCAGGAGCTAGCTGGGTCTCACATGTATCAGGTGGGAAAGTAATAATTTGGGAAATGCTATAGACATTATATACTTCGTAGAAAATATGACTCATGCTTATCTGATAACTTAGAAATTTAACTTCTAGGTATTCCCTAATGGTCATCAAAATATATGTCTAGAGAAGACCTGAGAAATGTTTATAACCAATTTCATCTTAGTGCCACTAGAATAAAAATGGCTAGATGCCTGCTTTTGATCTTACTTTCTGCTTCTTTTCCAAACTTGAAACTTTTGAGTCAGCTGTCTTCAAGCCTGTACATACATAAAGAAGGATACTCCCAGGAACTTCCAGACTCATACTCCCAGGCAGAGCTCAAGGCACTAGGCAGCCAAACACAATGCCATCTTCTATACCTGGAGAGGGTTAGAAGAATCAATCTTGAAGAGCAGGGCAGCTCATTGGATCTGGTTCACCAATCCATTGGGAGGCAGAAGTGGGAAGCTTGCCAGAGATGCAGGCTCCTGGTAGTCTGGGAGACAGTGAACGCCAAGATTTGGTGTCTCTTTTCCTCAAAGCACTTTACGTCCTATTCTTACTTTTGCTTTTGTCTGAATGCCTTTCTGTCTTAAATATTTTCATAGACAAAAGAATTAACCTAAATCCTGGTTGGTAACAATAATAACCCCCAAACTTGTAATACCTTATATCTACCAAGAGCAAAATGTCATAAATATGGTATTATCATACAATTGAATAGGTCTCAGAAATTAAAATAATAAAAGAAACATTTATACTAGACTCAACAATATGGATGATTCTCCTAATGTAAAGAACGCCAGTAAACCTGTGTGCATTTCTCTGTAAGTTTCATTTAACGAGAAAGATAAGTAGAAAAATAAGAAGAACAGATTTGATTCTGAGTCTTGGGTAACTGTAGTTTCAGCCATGCTGCAAAATCTGAGAGAACTTTCTAGTGGCTATGCACCCATTTGGCCTACACAATCTTGTTGAAATGTTATTTATCTTCCGTGCATTCCTTTCTTTCCATGCCTTCCTTCATACAGCAAACGAGTACTCTCTTAAAAGACATTTCTCACACACAGTCTTTCCACCTCTTAAAGAGCAAAAGCCAATTATCAGAGAAATTAGTCAGATGAGATCAATAGACTCATTATGTAATTAATTATTAAAGTAAACATATTCTAATTATAAATACCAATCGTGACATTAAAATGTTCTAGTGTGGAGAGTCTCAAGAGCTTTTTGTGTGGTGTTAACTACAAAGTGTGAGCATTGTTGTCACTGGTCCTGCCTGGGAAGATCTCCACCTGAGTCAAGAAAGCTGCACCTAGCACTAGATACTCATGCTCAAAGCACTGCCCAAATCCTGCCCTTTCTGGTATGAACCAGATCATACCCAGATTCGGACCCCTACCTTCTATTTCATCTTTGAGACTGCTACTTTGGACTTGTCTGACTGAGCACAAAACTTCAGTTTTAGGCTTAACCAGATGCATATTCGCCTTCTAAGTCTCCACCAGTGGGAATGTTAATTTTTTTTTAAGCCATACGTTTTCAATGAGCTTAACATAATTTTGTTTCAGGGTCTCATAATTAGCCTTAGGAATACACTGATGAAAAGCCTGTTATGGTAGTGTGTAGTAGCACTTGGGAGGTTGAGGCAGGAGGGCCCAGAGTTAAGGTAATCCTTAGCTAGATAGAAAATTCCAAGTTGGCCAAATGAGATCCTCTCTAAAACACAAAACACAATACAAAATACACTTATAGACAGTATATTCAGTGATAACTCTAATTCATTGATGCCAACTATCAACATACCAGACTTGTTTTTGCTACTGTTTTGGTTTTTTTGACACAGTCTCCTTCCTACCCTATACGCCAAGCTGACCTCAAACTTCAAATAATTCCTGCCTCCTGAATACTGAAATTACATATGTGCACAACTATACCTACTTAAGTCTTTGGCATTTATACAGGAAAAAATATTTGTCACAATTCTGCAGAATTAAATCAACACTAACAGACTTGTTCTAGGGAGGACTGACCTGTGAATATGAAATGGCAACTTATTGCTACATATTCACAGGGAGAAGAACACTGTGTCCCTGTGAAGCCCCTTTCATAACAGAAGAAATCTTCATGACCCAATCACCTTTTTATATTGCCAGATTGGCCATTAACTTTCAAAACCTGAAGCTTGGCAGGAACACATTCAATGACGGCAAATGGAAACAACACAACTACAATTATTATGTTTAGTAAAATTGCTTAAAGAATAGGCTTAAGTTTTTGTACAAATATTTTCTATCATATACTCACTGTGGGTAGGTGGTTCCCATTTGTATAGGAAATTAAGCTGAGCAAGCCATGAGTAGCAAGCTCAATAAGTAAGCAGCAATTTGCCATGCCTCAGTTCCTGCCTCCAGGTTCCTGCCTTGAGTTACGGTCCTGACTTTTCTGGATAACAAACTACAAGCTGTAAAATGAAATAAACACTTTTCTACTGAAGTTTCCTTTACTCATGGCAATAGAAAGTCACAGCAATAGAAAGCTAACTAAGACATTACTCTAATTTTCTAAAGATACACCTTGAAAAAGTGACTCCCAGAGTTACATCCTTTAAGAAAAATGTATGTGACAAATACATATAGGGCTGTAATTATTTACATTTACAATTATTTAGAATTGCAGTATAGTAACAATTATAACTTATCCTCATTAGAGTCTTCATGGATATTCCTTCATCTAATTCTTGACTACAAAGCAAAACACTGAAAAGTAAACAGAATTCTTATTCAGTGATAAACAAGATTTCCTGGAGCCTTGTGTAGCATCTGAGGTTAGAAGCAAGTAAGTACACCATCATTTGTACATTTGTGAGACTTTCTGTGCCTTTTACAAAAAAAAAATATTGAGATGATTGTTTAAACAGGGTTGTCTTTGTAGGGTGAAAGCTTTTAATTTATAATATATTTTGTTTTCTGGAACAAATGTCAGCAACAACCTTGAGCATCAAGCCTCTCTTTCTAATCAGATGAGTTTGCAATTATGTATCTCCATTCATCTACATCTTGCTGTTACATCTCTGCATGTGGCCTTGTCCCTTAGCATCGAAATTCAACTGCACATTGTCTTGATTGATGATCTGATTCCATTTTAATATGCACCATACACACTAAGTGTGGTTTTTATTTCTACTCCTTGACTGCGTTAGAAACAGGAGAATGACTTCCTTAGACAGAAGAACAGAAATGATTGACTAGTAAGTTCTCCTCCCAGATCACAAATGACCTCAGAGTGAAGTCATAGATTATTCTAGCTTAATAGATATGAATTATGTTATCTAGGAGCTTTATAACTAGCTGTCACCTTTAATTACCAACTGACTGGATGAAATAGGCTACACTCAGCATGAAAATATTTTTAAATGTACATATTCAAATTATTTTGTTCATATTCTAAAATAAAGTCATTTCTCTCCAAAGTATACCCCATACACAGCCTAGGGACAGTTACTATTGTAGGGAAATGATGGGGGTGGTTATGCTATTTGCAAAGGACTTATTTCTATCTTAGCTGTTTAATGCTCCGTGTACAGAGACTTTGTGGTATTCCGTGAATGTTCATGCTATGGACTATGTACATGTGTATGTATCTAATTTCATATTTTTAGATCATTCATATTACTTTCTGTGAGAAATCAAAAGTAAAGAGTTACTAGTACATTGTTTTTATGTAGTTTTATGAAGATAACACAGTACTATTTTTTATATAATGACATAACACACTCCTATATCATGAGAAGCTGTGTGCTACTTAGCAAATTATTTGATGAAGTGTTGAAATTTGTCAATGTTTTAATTAACAAAGGAGTAGATTCTAGACTGGGCATTTTTCACTTCTGTTCAGTTACATAGTCTGATACTGACAAGAAAATGTTGGAATTACAAATAACAGTATCAATTGTCTTAATCTTCTGATTTCTAATACTATGAACTCCTTTGACTCCCTGAGGACTTATGGAGCCTATATAGTCCAACAATTTATACTTATAAATCTTTATACTTATAATCCCTTCAAATCAATCTTTACCCACCCTTTGCTTAAAATTCCTTCCTTTGTGTATATTGGGTGACTTTTCTTGAGGAGATATAGAAATACAGATATACAGCTCATATAGGTCACTAACAACAAACCAAAGGAACAATTCTACCTAATTCTAGCTAGGGAACCAGCTACTTTATTGGGGCTACTCACAGGAGTGTGAATGCAGAGAGATACTTACGGTTGCATGGGTGATGACATAAAGTCACTTGTGTCACTAAACCCCATGCACCAGCATGGGTGACTGCTCTAAAAACTGCATCTCAGAGATTTTGGCAGCTCAGCCAGTGGGATGGTCTTGCCCACTCTTCCCTTCATGATGGGAATGTGGTTGCTTTTGGTCATGGTCTTTATCACAGCAAAAGAAACCAGACTGAGACTCACATAAACGTGAGAAGGGGCTTTGTGAATCTTCTTACTTTCAGGAGCTACCTGAGCCATCTAAGTGTACATACACCTCCTGAACCTCACATGTTATTTCCTGAGTGTGATAAGCCTCTTGCCAGGCTAGAATGTTTAATAGGAAGCATCTATACAACACTCTAGTCCTTTTGTCAGTATTTATTTTTTTCCACCAGGGCTTATGGACTACCTAGTCACTGACTTTGGTTTGTGTAAGAGTTATCAAATGTGAGTTCCCTACTATAGAATGAACCTGAAATCCAATCAGAAAGTAGTTAGTTGTACCCGTAACAGTTACACCACTCTTTTACTAGTAGATACAGCTTGACTGGCATGTTGTTCATCTATTACACAGGAGTATAACTTGTCAGATTTTTCAATGGCAATTATCCCCTAGTAGCAAGAATGATGTCTTTCGGTACCATGAATACATCAATAGGGAAGAAATCCTCAAGTTCAGGTCTAGCCCAATTTCTGTCTACAGTAGTAAAGGCTCACCATTTCTTTCTGGCATGCAACCAATAGCAGTGACAAAAAAAACTTTTATGATTTGTGAAATCTCAAGGGCCTCTCAGCTAAAAACTCCTAAAGGAGCTTTCCCACCCTTGGCCATAGGAATTTCATTCAACAGCCTTACACTTTCTAGGTGTGCCTTTTCCAACTTATACAATCACATAGAATCTTTCATTTAAACTCTTACTCCCCACCCCCTGCCTATTTTTGTCATTCAAACTCATAACAGTGGTGTGACATCTTCTCCAGGAAGATGCACTATGCAATGGAACATTTTTAAAACAGAGAACGGGATCTCTGATGGCATCCATCACCTATCGCAAGTAAGTGCCATTAGACTTAGATGGCTGGGGCATTCTAAAAAGGACATATTTGCAAGGCTTGATGTTATATGAAAAGATCTCGTATCAATCATTTCAGCAGAAAAGCAATAATGTGTGGCTGCAGATATGGCTTAGTGGTTAAGAACACTTGCTGATCTTACAGAAGACTCAGGTTCAGTTTTTAGCATCCTCATGATTATTGATAACCATCTTTCACCTGTTCCAGCTGACCCAGCTCCTTCTTTTGGCCTTCATGAGCACCAGACATGCACATGATAAATGTACATTAATGCCTACAAACACTCGTGCACAAGAAATAATAATGTATTAAGAAAAAAAGCAATATCTGTAGATAGAGAGATGACTCAGTACACAAAGGACACGCATGAAGACCCAAGTTCAATTCCCCTAAACCCATGAAAAAAAAAAACAAAAACAAAAAACAAAACAAAAAAAAAATGCTGGGTGTGGAAGCTTGTGCTGAGGAAGAGGTAGATATCTCCATCTACAGTATACCTTCTGGCAGGATAAAGATGTGCACTGAATATTCCAGAAAGTAACTACCTAGCCCTAGAGTAAAGTTTATTGATTTCATTTGTATTCTTAACAATTTGTGTTTTCCACAAATTGTTTGGGCTTGAAGCCTTTTTGGAAACTCAGTAGTGCAACATTTAACTTTCTCTTCCACATCTCCCACCCCACTTACTAAGTCCAGATTGACATAAATTATGTCACATTTTCATTCCAGGGACTTACACAGATCTTTTTTTCACCTTTGTCTTCTTCTCATCTCCTCCCAGCTCATGAACATCCTAACACAGGGCTCAGAAAAGCCACTAAAATCCCACATCAGTCCACAGATCAATTAACTGATGGACCTGAATTAAATTCTTTTTTAGTACTCCTGTGTACACAGTCCTGTCAGATCCAGTTAGCTGGCCATCAACTATTGCCTCATCTATGCTCAACTCTCTCAGGGATACATGTCCTTCTTCTGCTATCTGCTGGTCACTGGTATTACTGGGGCTCTCATTCAGTGATACCCAAGTGTCTTTAATAGCTCATATGAACCAGTTTATATGACTGTAAGAGATGGCAAACCAACACCTAAATTTTATCCTTCATTGTTTCCATTTCTCTCCTAAGTCATACTCTAGTATAGCAGACAATACCTGACTTTTTCCTGTTGCACATGTTGCATGTTGTATGTCCACAAATATAGGTCATAGAGTAGCTACCATAGCATGTATACATTATAATTCATTCCTAATTTCCTTAATTCTAACAGAGACTTTTTGGGCTCCTTCTCTAGCACTCCCAGTGATTCATCTGGCCTTTACTTTCTGTAATACAGTACTTACAATGACTTTTCTAGATTGTGAATCATGACTGCCATATTTTATTGCACCTTCCAATTTTCCTTGATGATAAAGTTTCAAACAGGTTTGCCTGACCTGTAAACAAAATTTATGCAACACAATCTTTTCTAAATATGTTAATATTGGTATATAGTGGCTTGAAAAAGAATAGCACTTGCCTATCGTGAGAAATGCACTAGAATAATTGCCTAGTTAAAGCATTAATTTATCAATTAAATAAGACAAAACAAACAACAAACCCCAGTGTTGTCCTGTAATAGGAAACATCTTTCATGTAGACTTCTGAATAGGAAACCTTGCTTTCCTAGACAGACTATAACCAAATAACTTATGGCTTATTCTTCATGGATCTAGTCTTAAATATTGGATTTAATATTTACTCTAAAAATTGAGTTTCAGGCAGGACTCAGTGGGACATATGTGTAACCCAGCACTTAGGAGGTTAAGAAAGGGGGTCAGGAGTTCAATGTCATCTTTAGCTCCTTAGTAAATTCAAGGCCAGCCTGGGTATGGGAAACGAATCTTGTCTCAAACAAACAACAAAGCACTACACTATCCTTGATGAGTCTGATTAATATTTATTGAATATCAACTTGACAGCATCAACTAGAAGTACTACAATTGCACATGATTAAGACATCACCTGTTCTGCATTCAGGTCCTTAAAGTTTAGCAGCTAAATGAAAAGAGAATTTACATGAGGTCAAACAAACAGAAATAGCCAGATGCTGCAAAAGTTAATCTTAATTGACTACTTGATGAGATTGAGAGGTGCCTGGGAGATCAGTAAAGCACTTTTCAATGTGTCTGTGAGGGCATGTTCAGAGAAGATTAACTAATTTACCTTGCATGTGAACAGGACCAGCAGAGAGGCCAGAGGTTCAGATTAAATAAAATGGAAGAAGGGAGAACATGCCAGAATTGACTGCATATAGATAAAGACTAGAGGAGTATTTGGGACTTACTTCAGAGAGTAAAATCTTGGGAAATAGTGTACAGCAGATTGATGACAAGCTAGTAGTGGGATCTGGATGGTTGTCCTTAACTGGCAGGTTCCATTTGGGATACACTGGGTATCTGTTGATGGGACAGATGCAAAAACATTTCATGTAGGCTTGAAGTTCAAGAGAAAGATCTGGCCTGAAAATGAAAAGTGAAACATTCAAATTGGGCACTCACAGGCATTCTCCCAGGACACTCACTTACAGAGCACTCACTCACAGATATTCTCCACAAGAAACTCACAGGGTAGCTAGGCACTGGATTTCAGCCAAAATGTTGATAGAGCAAGAGCTACATGGAAACTTCACAAAATTTCACAAATTCATTTTATTTTAACATTAAAACCACTACATAACAGATACTGTATTAATGATTTTAACATATGAACTCAATCATAAACATGTTAATTGAATCATTAGGTGGATTCCAATAATTTGCCATCACAGCAGGAGTCACAGTAACACACAGGTTTTGTACAGGGTATGAATTCTTCAATAGCCATTAAAACTTCACAATAACCTTTTAACATCTTAAGCATTTCTGCATGACATATTAAAAGCTTATCTTCAGATGGCAGTGCAGAGTCCAGCAGAAAAAGCATGTTTTATGGTTATGTGATACACTTCACATAGGAGTGTATTTCACTGACTTCTTTGCCTCACACCTATTTTCACTTTTGTTGTTCCTTTCCAGTATTCAAAAAATACAGTTCACTTCCAAACCGAACTTTTATTTCCACCCTGAAAGGAATTTGATAAGAGCCATAGTCTGAATTTTAAATATATATATATATATATATATAACATTAATATTATAACTAAGTATAAGACTATGTTGAATATTTCTATAATGTAAAGAATATACTCACAAATTCTGTCATATTTACAAAATTACACCTACACTGGAACTTCAGCATCCAGGGAAATACAACTATTTTAACATCTCATTTTCTTGTGTGTGTGTGTGTGAACAAAATAGAATCTTAATCATCTTTGGTTGGGTACTATTGAAATAAAAACTAAATTGATATGAACATTAAATGGAAATTTCTAATTTCCACTCTTTATAAATATGCATTTATTTTGTGCCCATATTTATGTTACCCAAAAATAGAGTCATCTTGAAGAAAGAAAACTTCTGTGAAAATTAGTTGAAAACCAAACATTTGTAAAGTGGAATGAACTCAGTTTTTTAGGTTTCCTACTAGATGGGTTTATTTTAATGAAGTTATATTTTTACTTATCATAGATTGGTATGTTGATGATGAGCTCCAAAGAACATAATTCTTCAGTGTCTGTAAACATATTAGAGCTATGAATAGTGTGGGGGAGGTGTGTGTGTGTGTGTGTGTGTGTGTGTGTGTTGCGGGGGAACTGCTTACATCTGGGGAAGGAGGAGAAATTGCTCAAAACTAAACTCAATTGTTACAAAATAATTTTCTAGTTTGATTTAATTTTTAGTGAGAAGTTTTCTCTCATGTGGGGATGGTAACAGGGGTTGTATAGGTCCAAAGGACTTTAACAATTAGCAATAAGCAAAAGGAGTGTGTTGCTTACTTACTATCTGAACAGTAGCTCCATAAAATAGGGATGGCTCAAAACAAGAAATCAAACAATGGTTTGCATTTCCTTTAACTCAAATAACTTCAGGTTGTGATACTGAATTCTAAAAACATTCAACAATTGTACACTTGATTTTAATAACAGTTCATTGCTCACTGAGTGTATAAAGATTTTCCCCATCATTGAGAAAATATTAATTGTATAGCAAAATTGCTCATTCTCTTGAAGTTCTCTTGAAGTCATTCCAGTAGTTACAAGCAATGTTTACCTATAGCATTCTCATTTGTGTTGAATCTTAGGAAGGACAATAAAACCAAAATACCATAAAAGAGAGCCTATGGCTCCCTAGGGGAATCTGTTTGTTCAGCTGCTTTTCACCAAGTGATGAGGGAACAGTGCAGTCCATGGCATCCCCAATAAGATCCTACTGGGCTTTCTGGTTAACACTTACCTCTCTCTACCTTTTAGCTATACCGATACCAATTCCTTGTTCAGATTTCCTTCAGTCTGGGAAAACAGCCAAAAGTATTTCCCTCTTTTACTCATAATTCAACCTACCATCTAAGCATCAGTAATCAAACCATTGTAGCATAGTAATTTGCTCATTTTCACCTCAGCTCTACCAGCCAGTTTTCCAGGAATGAGACTGCCCATGCTTTTTGTCAACACAATGGGAAGTCAGCATGCACTGGTCAGAACACCTTTCATAACCAGATTGGCAGCTCTGGTCACAATCCATGTTCTTTCACCCCTATTTTCTTAGACATTGGTAGCCTCCGAAAAAGAGTCAGTGGGGCCATTGTTCTTTTTGACTTCCAGGTTCTTCTTAGCTTTGAAGGTCATAGACACCTCTGAGTGAATGGCATCCAACCTCTGCTCACACTGGAAAGCGGAGAGGAAAGCCTTTCTGTAGTTGCTGTTCATCCAGCCATAGAGAAGGGGGTTGGCAAAGGTGGAGCACATGGCGATAATGTGGAACACTGTGAAGATGAGTTTATATTCCTTCAAGTCCAGGACATGGCTGTCAATATCCACAGCAAGTTGGAAGGCATGGAGGGGCAGCCAGCTGACTGCAAATACCACTACCACACACACCAACATTTTGGTTGTTTTGTGCCTTCGCTGATGGTAATGATCACTTGCAGCTCCTGGGCTGACATGGTTCTTCAGCTTACTCCAGATACGGGCATAGGAGAAAGATATGATGCCCAGAGGTAAAACATACAAGATTAGTAAGGTGGAGAGGCTGTAGACTGTGCCGTATATACTCTTTTCTTCACCAGGCCACTTCTCAGTACAGGCCACAATCTCGAAGTCAGGGATGATCTCAATCAGTGAGTACTCTCGGAAGATAGCCAGGGGACTTGCCAGCAGGGCACTGATGCCCCAGGCCAGACCAATAATCAAAAAGCTGATTTGCTTGGAGATCTTGCTCTCCAGGTGGTAGACAATACAGCGATGGCGGTCCAGAGCAATGACGGTCAACGTTATTGTGGACACTTGTACTGCCAGACCCTGAGCATAGGGCACCAAATGGCACAGGACTGGACCCATTTTCCACTCTCCCATTAAGGTGTAAGTAAGAGTGAATGGTAGACACAGGGTATTCACCAGAAGGTCAGCCACAGCTAGGTTGGCAATGAAAAAGTTGGTTACTGTGCGCATGCTCTTGAATTTGATTATCACGTGGATTACCAAGGAGTTGCCGACTACCCCCAGCAAGATGATGGAGCAATAGGCCAATATAAGGACCACCTGCACCTCAACCAGCTTGGTGCTGTCTATGAGCTCCGGCTCCGGATCAGGGGGCAGTCCGCCTTTAGGAGTGGTGTCCCCTGGCCCATAGGGCTCCACCTTCGCTTCTACAGTCTGGTTCTCATATGCCTCTGCACCTACTGGACCCATCTTCAGCACCACTTCAGTTCCACTCAGCCTTCCAACAGCACAAGAATCTACAGTAAAAAAATAAATATAGGAAACCACTAGTGAAACAATCATCTGAGAAGGATTGCTTTGGTTTAGACTGCTCCTCTAGACAGCTGTACAATGCAGACCACACAACAACTCGACAAAGCAAGTCCCCTGAATAAGTCTGTTCACACCTATGGATTGATGAAATCAGGTCTGTAAAATTACTGTGACCACAGTAAGAACGCATTTTTCTACAGGAGGGAACCAATCCCACAATGAATGTGAGAGCCAATAGACTCCATTTTAATGCAAAATGAATGTAATAGAATGTATCCATTTTGCAATTGCTATGACATCAACAAATTAACTCAGAGGAAAGTTTTGCCCTCTTTGCTGTTTGAAACGTATAAGTACGTACACACCAATACACAGTATAGAAAAGGGACAAATGACCCCTTCCCTGCTGAGTGCCTGAATTTTTCGAGAATAAAATAAGGCAAAACCGAATGGATTCTCACATAGTCACTTTTTCACTTGTACCCATGTGCCTGGCCCCTTGTGTGTGTTGTGTGTGTGGTGGGGGAGGGGGACAAAGTAAATATATATGTAAATGATGTGTCACTTCTCTATCACTTGGGTGGGAATTCATTCAGGTATAATTTCTCAGGTGTCATCCATGTTGGTTTTTGAGATGGGGCTTCCCATTGGCCTGGAATTCACCAACTGGTCCTTCTCACCAATGAGACCCACAGATCCAACTTTCTACCTCTCCAGCACTAACATTACAAGCAAGCACACCACACTGCTGTTTGGTTTTTTATTGGCTACCTGGTGTTTAAAATGGAGCTCTGTGTAGAACTGTTGCTGTGTTTAAAGGTCTGAAAATAACTCCCCACACAACATAGAACAGTTTCCTACAAAAATTCTCCATTAAAAACATGTCCAAGTCCAACCACCCACATTTATAAATAGAGAAGTTTGGGCACCTATCTTTCCGTGCTACCCTACACCCCAGAATTTCCTCACTTGTATGATTTGCAACACTCAATACATTAATTAAAGGCCTGAAAGTTTAAAAGGGAGATGGCATTCTAGGTTTTCTTGTTTCCCTCATGCTTTAAAGATTCCCCAAGATTGGTCTCCATCCTCTCCCTCCCATATATCTCTTATCATCATTTCTACAGAACTGATTTTGTTTGGTTCAGTTTCTTGCCATATTTATTCTCACAGTCATGCACCTTATTTCTAAATTTCCTTCTGTTGCTTTGCTTCATTAATCCATAAGCTTCACAGGCAAAGTCATGCACAATTAACCATGTTGGTTCTGACATTTACTGGGACGTGTATTCAACAAGCTGTTGCAAACCTGTATCCTGAAGGGAGAATCCTACTGGGTATTAAGACACTAGATTGCTTAAAATATGCATTGCTTTTACTGTAAATTCATTGTAAAGTGTATAAAAACACCCAGATTCATTACCCTAGTGGTAATACTTGTGAATATACACATCATAAAAAAAGGCTTCTGCTATTAATTTAGGAGATCTTTTAATGATTTTTTTACATTAATCTACTACTGTTGGTAGATGAATCTTGTTTATTGAGCTCACAAACAATGCTGGCTGACCCTGTGTACCCCCACTCCACTGCCCATCTTTTCTGCCTCTGTCTTGCTCTGTATCAGTGACCTGCACAGAGCCCTCACTTTCAGGCTCCCAAGCTATCAGGATGCTCATTGGGTTTAAGCAGTGGGAGGCACTTGGAGGTAATTAAAAATCAGGAGGGGTTAGAAGAGCAGGCTCAGTGAATAAAGAGCTTGCCATGCAAGTATGGAGATATGAAGAGAGCCCATTAAAGCTGGATGCTTAATGCACATCTATAATACCAGCGTCTTCGCAAGATGGAAGATGGAGACAGGAGAATTTTCAGAAGCTTATTGGTCAGGTGTTCTGGTGGATGCTTGTGAACAAGACCCTGTCTCAAAAACAATCAAGGTGGAAAGTGAGGACACACACCTGAAGTTGAGCTCTGAACCCCATGTGTGTGCAATGACACACTTGCACACACATAAACAAACTCATGCATACACATGTAACTAAACACATGTATCATATATGCCATACACACATACCCTCCACACAAATACATATATAACCTATATACACACAATACCTGCACTCACACACACTTATACATTTGAACGTGCACACACACACACATAATACATAATTACATACATCATAATACATACCCTACCCACACGCATCATATTTACATAAGTAGGTTTTTGAAAGAAAACTACATGAATAAAAATCAGGAAAAAGGAAGACACCAACACTTGCTTGCTCCTTCCTCCCTCTGTGTTCTGGATAGCACCTCAGCAGCTCTTGCATGGCCCTGATTTCCACCCTGTAGACCCAGTGTGGTTGTTTCCTTCAGGTAGCCTCTTTCTAAGGTCTCAGTCACACTGCCACTTATCTATGTCCCCTCGGTTTGAGATAGATCTAACTTTCAGTTTTCATCTTCCCACACTTATATAACCAGTTCTCTGCACAGATTCCTTCTCTTCTATATCCCTGGCTGGATTTTTGTTTGTTTGTTCTCCCATTAAAATAAAACTCGGCTCCTTAGTATGGCATTCAAGTCGTGCAGAGGCACTGCTGTGAGCACCCGCTACTGTGTCATACTGAATGGCTACCAAATCTAGAACACCTCAGGCTTCCCTATGCCTCTCTACCCTGCCTGTGGTGAACAAGAGCCTTTCCTTTTCTGGGTTAGCCAAAAGGTTCATGCTCATGTCTATCACTGCCCACAACACAGGACACACTGTAATTGACCCAGTTGTCCAACCTAGAACAGCAATCTCTTTGAAGACCAAAACTGGAACTTCTTGATCCATTGTTTAATCGGGAAATGCACCATCTAACACAATAAATACACTCAATAACTGAACAAAACCAATGTAAAAATAAGCATGAATACAATTTTACTAATAACTAATACCAACTGTTTAACACAAAATACAGTTTCATTCTATCCTGTTCTTTCCTGATTAGAACTGCACACAAGACTCATTCTGTGCCAAGGAAGCCTCATACTTGTTTTCATGTTCTTGAATCATGTACTTGCTTCTATAAGAAATTTGGCCAAAGACCCTCTTAATTCAGTTCTTGATTGCAACCTTTTAAATCTCCTGACAGTATACTCCACATAGAAACTTTTCTCAAGAGCTTATATCCATTTCCGTCCCCCTGCCACACCTCCACACATACACACAAGTGTGTGTGTGCCTCCATCCCCTCCTAAGGGCCTGTGAGTTTCCTGTGTACTTGTATTTGCTATACTGGTGCATTCTGCATAGGCCCACATACATTTCAGACAGATCATTCCAAAGATTGCAGACTACCCCAACCCCCCATCATTGATGGAAACATGGCATTCAGATGATGGTGTGTTTGATAGGCTGCACCATGCCCCAGACTAAGAGGTTGACTTTATAGAGCACAGTGACTCAGACCACACAAGTCAGCCGGAGTTGAGCAGAGCTCGGAAAGTTGAAGATTGAGGGCTGTACAGATGGAACTGGGTGTAAGCACCAGATTGAAGGGCACTGACAAGAGGAGCTGTTTGATTTAATGACGATTTCCTTCTTTTCAATTCTATTTTCTTCGCTCTGAAGTCCTTTTATTTACAGCTCCTCTGCAGGAATGGTTATTGATCTACAAGCTATTAGCATGTGATCATTATGAGCTGTACTAAGGGACAGTACTAGCCTTGGGCTGGGGCAAAGTGCTACCTGAACACAGAATTTATCATTCACAACAGAACTTCTGGAAAAGTAGAAGAGAAAAAAGAACACAAGTGGATATTGCCACATGTGATTCAAGCCGCAAGCAGGCAGAGAAACTCAAGAAACTCAATACTATGAATTGTGCTGTTTTCTTAAACAGGTGTACCTTTAGCAGATTTGTTAAGAAGAGGAGTTGAATTCTTTTTTTTTTTTTTTCTTCTGAGACCTAAGGTCTCAGACAAGCTTTGACTGCATGCTGAAATCTGTGGGTTTGCAAGTTATTTCTGAGACAGAATCACTTCAGGTGCACAAAGCTTGACATCCTATCAAAACCCCTTTCCAGGAATGTTTTCCCAGGAAGAACCCCAGACACTATGCTACACACCTGTTAGTCCCTCTGTGAGGGGAGATGGGGATTTAACAATGCTACAGGCAAGGCATGAGTCTCTGCTTCAGTGCAGTGATGGATGGATCATATAAACGTCTGCAATAGCTTCTCTTTCTGTACTTTCTTTCTATTACAGTAGTGTTGTCTCCTGCACACCACTGAGATTTTAATGACTGGACCCTGGTCCCGACCGGTCATTATGACTGGTCATCAGTGTCACCTCCTGCCACACAACCATAGATTTCTATTAGTGGGTGATCCCATCTTAGAGAAATGAATGAAAGCCTAAATAAATGTCTGTTTTTGAACAGGTTTGGAAAATCCAACATGATTTTTCACTTTAGAAGGTGCTTTCTTTCCTTATCCTTCTTTTCCTCTCTCTCTCTCTCTCTCTCTCTCTCTCTCTCTCTCTCTCTCTCTCTCTCTCTCTCTCTCTCTGTCTCTCAAGAGGCAGCAGAATCCTGTCTAAGTGTCTCAGACTGTAGTGCTTGATCAAGGAACAGACATGAACCTTCAGTAGAAAAGAAAAAGTCTAGCAAAAGAAGAAAGCATGAGTAGTACTAACCCCTTTAGGTCCCCTGCTCCACCCAAACTTGAGTGGAGACTCCCTTTAGAATCACTTCCCCAAGCCCTGTTCCCAGGACAGGACCCCGGGTTCCCTGGGGGCTGTTCATAGTCTGAAGCAGAAGTGGAGTTTGAACTTACTGTGCTGGCCCTTGCGTTTCAGCTGAGATGAAGAAGCCAGGAGGTGCCCAAAGCAGGTCCGATTCTGTGTGGGACAGCGTGAGCAGATGAGCAGGAAGCAGAGCACAGAGCTGGAGCTGGAGCTGTTCAACGCTGTTGCTGTCTGGCTTATCTCTGTAACTCTAAGGCCACTGGATCGGAGACCCTGCTCTGCTTGGTGTAGAGCCCAGGGAATGAGGGAGTGGGGGAGGGAGGAGAGTCGGATATGGAAGTGCTGGCGAACCCAAGCCTGGAAGAAAGATCACAGGTACCAGGATTGCGGAGAGATGGCCTCGCTGGGGAGTGAGCCAGATAAGTTCCCGTAGCCAGAGGTGCAGAGAGAGTATATGCCACCCGGGTAGTCCCGTGCATCTGCACCTTAAGCAGCGCAGCGTCCCATCGCACGTGGCCACCACTCCCAGCTGCCGCTGCTACCCGCTCTCTACTTAGAGTTCATCAAATCTGCAAAGGAAAGTCGGAGGCAGGAGCGATTCCTCGCTGCTGCGGGGAGAGTGCTGTGGTCCCCTGCTACGTGAGGAAGGGCCAGACGTCAGGAGCTTGTGGAAGTCAAACTAGAGAAAGGCTCAGCATTTCAAGGCCCCCCGGGGGAATCCAACTCTGAGCAACTAGTTTCCTGGTGGAGAGGAGAGAAGGTGGAAAGCCAGCCCTTAGCAGGAGCTGGATCCCAAGGACAAACAGCCAGCATTCCTGGCCAGAGCGCGGGGCGCAGGAGCGGGCTGTTGTGGGAAGGTAAAAAAGCACAGAACCTAGTGGTCAGGATGCAGCTTCCCCAGGAGGTGCTGATGGATCTGATTCAGATCACAAACTCCAGGTGTCCCTGAGGTTGACCTCCAAAAGCTGTCTTTCAGAAGGAAGCTGAGGAGGGCAGTGGGTCTTCAGTACAGCGGCCTTTCTTAGTTGATTTCAAAAGTCTTTACCCTTGGATCCAACACTGCCCAAAGATGCTAAAGGAGCAAGGAGTACAAGTTTCCTCTGGTTTGGACCCTACCCAAATTCCCTGTCTGCCATCCTTGCACAATTCGTTAGATTAAAAAAAAAAAAAAAAAAAAAAATCCGAAATGAAGATGATCATACTGGTTCTTGGAATTTCTCTCAATTGTGCAAAAAGATAATTTGGTTAAGATTAGATTTCTCTATCTAAAATAAAAAGTTATACTTGACTGTTTTTAAAAGATAATAAATACTCCCCCACACATTAATTACTCCTCTCACTTGGGAAGGGTTTTCCGTCCAGTGACCCATGAAAATCACACACCCTAGTCATACTTCATTTATAAGACATGTAATCTGATATCAATCTTCAGTTCATGTGATATCACGCTAGAGAAGTTCTCTATAAAACAGTGCTCTTCGGGCTTTTCAATTGCCAGTACATAAAAGTAAATAGGCCCGGAAATAGGCATGATGTTTTACAAGCTCCTCTTAAGGTCCTTTTGTAAGTATTTTTAATGTAGGGAAATACCTCTTGCTCTCACATCAGCTTTAAGTGAACAGATTTCATGTTTTTTGTTTTTGTTTTTGTTTTCTTGTGGGTTTGTTTTTCTTTTGTTTGTGGATCCCATGCTCCATAAATGCTGTGAGTACTCTGCTGTTGAACTTCAGCTTCACACTTTCTCTGTGTTTTTGTTTTTGTTTGTTTGTGTTTTGTCAATTTGTTTGTTTGCTTGCTTTATTTGAGGATAGTGTCTTATTGAGTTTCCCAGACTGGCCCACCCTTCTCTCTATATCCCAGGCCAGCCTTGAACCTGCTTAGCCTCGTATGGAATTGGGTTGCTTGTGGCGCCATCGGAGCCAGCTTTTCATACATTTGATTATTGGGAGGGTGCAGATTGTACTTCATGTGTCTAACAAGTTAAACTTCAAAAGAGAAGCACAGGTTTAGACAATAACCACAGAAGCAAGTATCCAAGAAAGCTGGTGAACAGTGCTACTGAAGGTAATTGTTTCTTAGGCCTTTAACCCATTTCTCTGGCAGTGATTGCAGAACATACTCTTCTCTCTTATATTATTGGCTTTCAAAAGCTTCGAAGCAAGTGACTGTGTATGAATACTGAGCTCACTTCTTTACAGCCATGCTGATATCTTAAAAGATTAATATGGTTCCATACACTCTGATCAGCAACTCCAATGATCACAAAAGACCTCCATGACTCATGCCTTTTAGGAACATTTAGAATTGGAACTGATTCACTGCACAGAGTAACAGATTATCAACATTATCATGTCAACTCATGACACTGCCCATTCAGATCCTAAGTAAAGTCCTTTAAGGCATAGATATTACAAAACATTAGGAACACTGAGCCACTCTGATCAAAAGCCACACACCTGAGAAATTGGTGAACTAGTGATTATTATTCGAAATGGAAACAGGACCAAGTTATCAGATCTAATTTCTCTTTTGTTGGGTAGTTTAGTTCTTTGGACAAATACATAACTTTCCAGAAGAGGTGTTGACTCTTTTCAAATAGGGAGAAGATAAAAACCCAAACGCTTACATACCTAAGGCCTATAGCATGTGTTTCTCATGGTCAGATTGTGGAAGACAGCAGAAATTGGTAAGAATTTACACACCACAAGAAACACAAAGCACACACAAGAGCTGAAGTCAGAGTCCTGTTCTTATGTTCCAACAAGGTACCCTGCAAAATTCTATACTCAATAGGGCCAGATTTCATTTTTTAAAAGTAACAAAATTAATATTCTTAAAAAATCTTAGATCAGTGAGATGGCTCAGAGTTATGCAAGTGTCACCAAGTGTGACAACCTGAATTAGAGTGCTAGGTTCCCTCCTAGTGGAAGGAGATAATCCGTTCCTACACATAGTCATCTGAAGTCAACCCCTACACACACACACACACACACACATATACACACACACATACACACACACATACACACACACACACACAGCTAGTTTTTCTCACCAACCAGCTCTCAAATAAATGACAAAGAGACGTCTTGTTAATTATTAAAGCTCAAAAAATAGCTTAGGCTTGTTTCTAACTAGCTCTTATAACTTAATTAGTCCATTTTTATTCATCTACATATTGCCACATGACTTGTGACTTTTACTTCTTTTCTTGCGTTTCTGTTTCCTCTGTATCAGATTACAACTCTGTCTGTCTTCTTCCCAGTATTATCTCTGCCCCCAAAATCCTGTCTAGCTATTGGCCATTTAGCTTTTTTATTAAACCAATCCAAGTGACATTTCTTCACAGTGTACAAAAAAGATTATTTCACAACATGCACATATACCTACACACATATACCTACACACACCACAGAGACAGACATATACCTACACACACACACACCCTACACATATTTGTGTAAATGTAATAAAACATCTTTTGAAATGAAATGGTGCAAACCAGATTCTTAAAGGTCAAAATTCCAGGTGAGCATACCAAAGTAAATAAGACAATATGCAGACAGACAGATAGAAGTAGAATTAAAAAAAAAAGGGACAAAAGGACAGAGAGGACAGGGCAGTTCCCAGTACCCATGGGGGATCTTCTTGGAGACGTCTGAAACCATGGCAAAGCTTAATTTTAAAAAGTTTGACAGAGAAGATATTCATAACAATAATTAGTAATGAAATAGAACAATTATAACAATAGAATGTAATGAAAGTTTTACGAATATGTCTCACTTGAGTATTATACTGTAGTTAACTTGTCCTTTTCCTTGTGGTGAGGAGTTATCATCTCTCTTGTGCTTATCTGAATCACATCACTATTCCACTTTGGGGCCATGACTACACAATGAAGGGTGCTTGCCCACAGGAATGTCAGCAGTAACACAGTCACCTCCATCACAGAGGCGGCTACCAATGAAACAGACTGGTAGCAGATGTATTATGGCTCCACTAGACATAAAAATGACTCATACCTTGGGAAGGATAGATAAAGACAGCACAATATTTCATCATATTACTCAAATGGCATGCAGTTTAAACTTAAGAACTGTAAGGAGTACGGTTTTTCCACCCACCGCCTGGTCTTGTCCTGCCGCCGCGCCAACCTCAATTAACACACAGAGACTCTGTATTTGATGTTATGCTGTTGGCCAGGTGCTAGTTTCTTATCGGCTAGCTCTGTCTTAATTATTAACCCATTTCTATGTATTTCCACGTGCTCTTACGAAGAGTGGAGGAATGGCAGTTCTGTTCTCTCCAGGCTCTCCATCTTGACTCCTCCTTACTCCATCCTATTTCCTCCTTGTCTCTCCTATTTTCCTTTCCTATTGGCCAGCGGTGCTTTATTATTAACCAGTATGAGAAACATATATAGAATGACATCTCCCATCAAAGAACTGTTTGTTTCTGGATCATTCTGTGTAGTGGGTAGAAAACTGAAACTGTAAAATGTGAAAGGGAGGACTAGCTAAAGAGATATTTGCAGTCTAGATCATGAACCTCCAGTCTTATAGACTCTGGCATTATTTGTTATTTGATATATCTCCCCAAATATTTAAAACAAGTCTCCACCAAACTTTCCCCTGACCCACTGACAACTTGCCCCACTGACTACTTCTCAGTATATACAGATATAAAAGCCAAAGAGTCACAGATTGACTGCCATATGTGCTAGCTTTCCATTGCTACAGCTCATGCTGGAGAAAATTAGCCATGGATGGGCCTATGTATTTAGGCTCATGGTTTTGTTCCTTTGCCTTAGATGGGGCAGCAAGTTAGCATAGAACATGTTCAGGATCAAAGCTTTTGATCAGTACTCCTTACAGCAAGAAAGAGGAATCAAAAAGGAAGAGGAGAAAGGGACAAAGAGAGAGACCGGGGTGGGGGTGGGAGAGAGAAGGTAAGGATGAACAGCAGTTGCTGAGTCCTCCTAGTCCCTTCAGGACATGCCACATGTCCAGACTTGCCTGCATCTCAGTTTCTTTCTCTTCCCACTAATGCAAGCTGAAGGACATCCCTTCAACATAAGGTCCACTTGGAGGACCAAATAAGTCATTAAATTTTTATTTCTGGTTGAATTGGTATCACAGTCAAACTACAGTAAAGGACCTGTTGGTTAATGGAATAATTTGGATGTTTTAGACAGCTGGGGTAAACAAATTTGAGAACAGTTTGTCATTTCAAAAGAAAAGTTTGGTAGCTTTATCATAGAGCCTCAGCTTACTGCACGAAGTAAAGCATGGTGTGATTTACTCCAGTCTAACATTCATACAGAGAGCAAAGGCCTCTCTAAAGCAGAAATAATTTCATTTTTATTTTAGTGGAGAGAAATTTATAAGCATGCTACAAAAAAAAGTCAGCAGTGACAAAACCAGAAAATAAAACATCTGTTCAGTAGATACTTTTGCAATAATAATATGATATGTATCTGTGCTCTCCAATAAAGTAGTTACACACAGGTGGCTATTGAACTCTTGAAATGGGCCACTGTGAGACTGAATTTTAATTTAATCTTAACTTGCAAGCTAATGTAAATGGCTATGTAGAGACAGTGTAAACTGTGGACATTGTAGGTCTAAGATTTTGTCACCCAGGATCACCCAAGTATAAATTTTCAGGAATGAACTGATCCCTACTCTTATGTAAACTTAATAACCCTAACAATATGTCACATGTAAACATATATTCCTTTAATGGTTGCCTGTTCTTAAACTAGATAAATACATTCTGTTAAAGAGGAACAGGTCAGCCATCTTGTGTATGTTTATAATATACTTATATGGTTCTTTTGAGACAGGAAAGTTCAGCGTAAATTTGAGTTCAATAGGTGAGTTTGGCTTGGAATGCTAAAGTCCCAGAAAAATAGACAGCCACCAAAGTTTCTCAGAGCTGGCGATTTTCAGGGAATTGTCTCATGAATGCAAATAAAATAGTATTCAAAGGCCACAGAGGGTGAGTTTTAGAGAGAAGTTTATTCTAGATTATAGATGGGAACTAGAGGGAAAGGTAGGTAGGTAGGTAGATAGAAGAACAGATGATAAATGATAGACTTGTGGTAGAAAATAGATGAAAGATATAGATGGATCATAGATAGATAAAACATAGATGATAGATAAATAATAGATTTGTGATGGATAGATAATAGATGACAGATAAATGATTTGTGATGGATAGATAATACATGATAGATAAGTGAAAGATTAGATAGATATATAAACAGATAAATAGATTATTAGATGAGGAGAGAGAAAGAGAGAGCAAAAGAACACACAAAGAGAAAGAGAAAGAGAGAGAGAGAGAGAGAAAGAGAGAGAGAGAGA
Source organism: Phodopus roborovskii (assembly GCF_943737965.1). Lineage (NCBI taxonomy): Eukaryota > Metazoa > Chordata > Mammalia > Rodentia > Cricetidae > Phodopus > Phodopus roborovskii. The sequence continues at coordinate 16,495,677 of NW_026126540.1, forward strand.
GAGAGAGAGAGAGAGAGGAGCTCTTGTATAGGAAGAGAGAACATCAAGCTGCTAGTGGGTAGTCTGGCAGGGTTTGTGGGGTCTTTATCTTTATTTTTTATTTTTTATTTATTTTTTTAGGACTTATGGTAGGAACTGAGGTGAAGCCTGAAGGAGAGTAGGTCCATTCTGTTGGCACAGTCATCAGCTGTGCAGGTGCCTTTTCTCAGCTTCGGTTACAGGATCATGAAGAGCTTCCAGAAAGGGGAAGAACATGGCAAGGAACAGGAAAAAGAATTCCCTGGATTTCAGCAAGAAGATTCTAGGAACTGCTGCTCCAGGATCCCTGCTCTACAGCACATTTCTATTTCCTGTTCTTATTCAACTTTGTAATATAAATTTGAACAGGCAGAGAAAGAGATACTTTAAATTATCTCTTTAGCCAAGTTCATGTTGCATTAACTGGACCAAAAGAAGTTTTCATGCTGACTCTGTGATAGTCTGAGCCCTAACACGGAGGAAGCTGCTTGGCTTTCTCTTTGCTCCTGAAACTTCTTTTGGTCTAGTTGATGGTGTTCAGTATAAAATTTCAGTGGTCTTAGGAGAGCATGAGTGAAATGGTTAAGTTTGTAGCTGAAGGGAAACTAAAATAAAGGGATAAAATGGAAAAGAGAATGAGTGTGTTTGGATTCCTCAGAGAAAGGCCTCTGGCTTGACTGCTGGAAAAGTAGTTTTCTGCTCACTTTAATGTCAAGGTTTCCTGAGAGATCATTTAATAACCTGAGAGCCAAGCCAGACCGACTTAAATCACAGGCAGAACAAAGTCGGCATGGAATGTGGGAGCTGCTTCCAGAAATAGGAAAGAAGTAAACCACATGAATCATCCCACTCCAGACAGGAGAGGAAGAGCAAGAGAAGAAAGGTGTGATGCCAGAGAGAGGGTAGCAAGATCCTGGGACACAGCTCAGTAACTCCAGCCAGGCAGCCAAAGGAGTTCCTAAGGGTACACAGCAGTTACCTTCCCCAGGGGGTGGGGTTGTCCAAGTCCCTGGATGGAAACAGCATTTAGCAGTGGTGTTTAATGTATATAACACCAACTGTGAATATTCAGTGATTATCAGTGAGTGCTTCTCATAGAAAATCTGCTTAAAGTTTCAGTAACATTTTCCTGTAACAAAAACTATAATGCTTGGACATACATATAGACTTTGATTAAAATACAGATCTTGACCTGGTCATAGATAGATGTATTTCCACCTGGATCTGGCTCTGCTGTAGACTTGAGCATGTGGCAACAGCATGTAGCAAATATCAGAACAATATTGATTAGGTTGTATCAGAGACATTTAAAAATGATCAATTTAGGATCACCTGGTACTCTGTTTCAGGTGGTCTGGCTTGATCAAACCACATTAGTCTGGAAGGAATCCACAGGTTTTCATTTTCTGTAGAAACAAAACTAGAAATCTTTTTCCCCAGTAACTTGTCCTTGAACTTAAATTTTGGAGTCAAAGCCTTTTTTTTTTTAAATTTAATTTATTAGTTTACATATCGATCCCAGTTTCCCCTCCCTCCCTCCCTCCTTCCCTCCCTCCCTCCGTCCCTCCAGCTGGACAAAACAGCCTTACAGACTATAGTCAGGATTTCTGCATCTTCTTAGAATCCCCCATGACAGCGCCCCTTACCAGCAGGAAGTAGTTTGGAAAGAACGACACCCAAATTCCCAAATATTGTCTATAAATGCTTGTTTTCATTTAAATGGACTTGGTTATAGAAAATAAATAAATAAATAAAACAGTCAAAAAAAAGAGAAAAAAAAATAAAAATGATCAATTTATGGGATTGTATTGTTTATAATTAATCTCCCTTTTTTTGTAAACTCATTGAAAGACTAGGAGATGACTCAGTGGGTAATGCCTTTGCTGCTCAAGTAGAAGGACTGGAGTTCAGATCCCTACAAACCATATCAAGTCAGACACAGTAGCCAGCAGCTGTCTGTATTCTTAGTACATCTATAGGGAGAAGGAAGGCAGATACAGAAGCATGCCTGGAAGTCCATGGGTCAGTTAGCCAGGTATGTACAAACAGATGTATACAATCAGGTGTATACAGGGAGGTGTGCACAGCCAGATGTGTAAAGCCAGGCGTATACAGCCAGGTATGTACAGCCAGGTGTGTATAGCCAGATATATACAGCCATATGTGTACAGCCAGATGTATACAGCCAGATGTGGATAGCCAGGTATGCACAGCCAGATACGTATAGCCAGGTATGTATAGCAAGGTGTATACAGCCAGGTGTGTACAGCCAGATTTGTATAGCCAGATGTGTACAGCCAGGTGTGCATTGCCAGCTGTGTACAACCAGATGTGTACAGCCAGATCTATACAGCCAGGTGTGTATAGCCTGGTGTGTATATCCAGGTGTGCATAACCAGGTGTGTGCAGCCACAAATAACAAGAAACTCTGTTTTAGAAAAAGAAGAAAGTATAGCCTACCTCCCAGGCTGTGCTATGACCTCCACACACATGTAGTGTGTGTGTGTGTGTGTGTGTATGGTGTGTGTGTGGATGTGGGAGGGTGTTCACACATATACCACATATATACTTATAAAAGATTTTAAAAACTTATTGCAAATAGTTTAATAATTTGTTCTGATGAAAGACAATAGGTTTATCTCCTTTTTAAACATGAAATTGGAACATTTTGTAGTGAAAGGTGAATGAACCAGAAATGAATCTCACAAATGCCATAGAGAGTTTCTAGATTATTTTTGCCTATTTATTATAGTCATATTTTGTATGAATGTAAGTTATGAAGGCAGGTGTCTCATTCAAGAAAAAGGAAAACATCTAGTCATTCAAAGTAAAATGCTAAATCTTAAAATGGGCATTAAGTATAACTTGCTGTGATTTTTCTTGTTTCTGTGGATTTGGAGGTTTTATTTCTGTTTTGAATTTTTAATTGCAGATTCAAAGTAATTAAGCCAGATTGTAAGCAACATATGAACATTTTGCTGAGACTTTTATCTCTCACTGATCATGCAAACAGATCTGAAATGGTGAAAAACTATTTCTAAAAGAGTATTTAAATGTAAATGATCTCTGGTTCAAATTCAAATGAAGGGACACTTTTGTGTAGAATTCAAAATTTAATCAATGCAAATTTTTGTCAGATAATCTGAAACACGGAGACCAGTGGATGAAGAAACAGACCCCTTTTAGGAATTTCAATTATTCACAATAAATGTTTATCTTTATAAAGCATATGGAGGCAGAATTTATTATATATTTTCAGCCATATAGTAAAAACAAATTTAAATTTAAATTTTTAGAAAGAGTGAATTCAAAGAATGCTAACTTTCAGTGGAAGGATGAGAAGAGAAGGGATTGAACAAAATTTTCACCTATCACAGTGAAATTGAGAAATAGATTATTCAAGGTAAAACTTGCAAAGCATGAGTAAGGCAAACCCAGATGTGTTTCATGACCCACTACTTTTTATTGGAAATAATCATGTAAAACTCACACAAGCATTTCCCTGACCAAAGCTCCTATAAAGAAATATTCACTTAGTGTTCACTGGAAGACTGTTTGTGAAGGTCTTTAGAATGCTGATCACATGGCCAAATGTCTCTAGAGGAACAGAACTTAGAGAATGAATATATATTGGAGTAACTTACAGCCCATGGTCCAGATAGTCTAGCAATAGCTGTCTACCAATGGAAAGTCTAATAATCCAGTAGTTGTTCAGTCTACAGGGCTGGATGTCTCAGCTAGTCTTCGGTATATCCTAGAATTCCATAAAAGTAGGCTCTAATGCTAGGGAAGGAATGAACTTGCCAGTAAGAGTGAAATACAGCAGATGAAAGGAACTTTTGCCTGCATAAGAACTGGCCCATATTAAAGGTGGATCCTCCCACCTCAAAAAAAAAAAAATCTAGATTAAAGGTTTATCTTCCCACATCAGAAGTTCCAGATTAAAAGTGGAGATTCCTACTTCACATAATTTAATTAAGAAAAAAAATCTCCTATAGGTGTACCCAGTCTCTTGGGTTTTATTAATTCTAGATGTAGTCAAGCTGACAACCAAAAATAGCCTTCACAATATATATATATATATATATATGTAAGATAGCTTTCTATTGCTGTAAAACTTCACCAGCTAAACAATCTAAAAGGGGGGAGGGTTATGTGAGCTCCTAGTTTCTGAAGTTTCAATCCTTGCTGATGGGCCAAATTGCTCTGGGCCACTGGTCAGGTGGAACATCATGGCAGGAACACATAATCAACAAGAGCTGAGCAATCATGGTGGCTCTAGGCCTAAATAATAGAAAAAGAAAAGAGGCCAGGATTCAGTAAGCCCTTCAAGGCCATGCTCAGAAGCCCTAACTTCCTCCCACTAGACTCTATCCACTAGAGACTCCACTACCTCACAATAGTACCACAAGGGCCACCTGTGTCTTCAGCATATGGACATTGGAGGACATTCACATTCCAAACTGTAGTGTCAGACTTTTGAATAAAGATATATATAAACCAATGGAGATTCCTCATTCCTTGTAGCCTATGAGACAACAGATTTGGATGCCCTGTTTTTAAAAAGGAGACTTTTGTTTGTTTGTCTTTCTAATGTATATTGCATGTGAGAAGGACTAGAGAAATGTTTTCTGGAGGAGATAACTGTATTCAATATTTCTAGATAGAAGCTTATTGTGGTTCTACTGAGCACTCTGATTCCATTTCTACTTGGAAACATCTACTTCTGCTGTACCTAATTGAGTAGTGTGATAGGAGGGAAAGTAATCCCCACAGTGATGAACAATTAATCACACAATTTCAAAGCTGCAGGCAGTAATTAAAGTAAGTCATATTATATAGGGCACATATTTCAAAGATTTTAAAAATTGATAGAAGGCACCAGCAATGCAGTCAGTGAAAGAATGAATTCTGGGTAGGATACTATATGGAAAATCAGGAACTTTTCCACTGTGGAATGAAGTCACAAGTTGCAAGCTTATGTTTTCAACCAGTCTGAAATAAGTTACATCTATATGTGGCACTAATTAAATCTAATACTCTGTAAAGTTGTGCATAACTTTGTAGATGCTAGGTTCTAGTCAATAGTAAATAATAAACTCATTGTCTTTTCTTGGCCAGTCAACTTATTTTGGGGCTCCCACAATTATGTTCATGAGAATCAGAGAACACATGACCACTTGCTTGCTTGCTTTCTTGCCTGGCAATGCCTTCCAAGTTCAATATTTTATGTTGCTTATTACAGGTGAGAAATTCAGGGAGGCCTGAACTGGACAATTCATCTACATTCATGTGGAAGCAGATGGAGAAAGAGACCTGTGGGGTTCTCTGAGATGACAGTTTTCCCCAGGGTCTGGCCCTGGTTGAGGTTGACTGCACATTTTTCTCTCTCCAAATGTGTCTGTCTCATAGTTATTCATATTTACATGGCCTTTGATTTCCCAGGGAGAGAACCTTCTATGGGAGAGTGCTCAAAAGGTCCAAGCAGAAACCTCCTAGGTACCAGATCACCTCTTCTGTCCATTCATTGATGAAACTGGTCTCTAAAACCAGCCTCTAAGAAAAGAATAGGAAATACAATCTGTACATCTGAATAAGAGAATATATGTGTCCATGGAAAGAAGAAAACTGACAACAGCATACATCTTCATCTTTCTCTGTATTTCAGACACAGTTCATTTGATTAATACATCTATTAAACAGGACCAAGAAGAGGGGAAAAAATCAGAATACCTGCAATTCTAATATTCTACCCCTACATTGATTTTCTAAAATATTCTCCCTGGTTAAAAAAATAAAATGGGGCTCCTTGATTGCCAACTCCCATGTATAACTGGTACCTTCTCAACACTGCTCTCATTGAGTACTGTCAGTCAGGAAGAGTTGAGATTGGGTGCTCTAGTCACCAACTTACTGAACAATGCACAGCATTTAGTCTTGGAGGACACACAGCCTGTGATGTCATTCACTCTCTCTGAGTCTTAATTTTCTCAACTATGTAGTTAGAGGTACATATTAGTATTAGAAGAGGCACCTGAAAGTCAATGAAGCCGCTTAGCTTTTCTAGACCCAAAAGAAGAGCATATCTACTACTTTATATAAAGGAAAGCATCATTTAAATTTTAAAATAGCATATATTTTCATCATAATTTAAGCATAACATTTTGTTTGATCCCATTGACAAAAAAAAACTGCCTATACATGTTGATAATACTTGATGCTTACTTTAAGTGCATGCCATTGAATATGTAAAGCAAATGCATCCTTAGAAAATTCTAAACCCATCATCCTCAGTTTTTATGGTGAAGAACCCCAGATCCTCAGAGCAGCTTCACATAAGTATATGTGATATTAGATATTTTAGGAGAAGTCATAGTTGCTTTGGATTGGTACCTGCAGGGTACCAATTCCTGCCATATATTTGCTGGAACACAACGCAATAAAATAAATCATCATTAGCTCATAATACATGCCTTCTGATTATGTTAAACCCTTCTGGAACTCAGTGTGTAGCGATGCCTGTGATTAAAAGCATTAGTTTATGAATAATTGGTTAGAAATAGGAAGTAAGAGTTGTTGTGCATGTAGGTTTCCAGGTGGAGATGTGAGGAATTGCAGAGTCTGGTGGCTCATCAGCATAAGCCATGCTTACTTTGAAATATTATATTCTCTGCCAAAGTGGAAAATCTAGAAGACATAAACAATGTTCCTAAATATATTTGACCTACCAAGATTAAATTGAGAAGATGTAAACATCTTAAATATATCTATATTATTCATAGAAACTGAAAAAGTAGTAAAAACATCCCTCAACACAAAAAGGCGAAGACTAGACAGATTCACTGCCAAATCCTACCAAATCTTAAAATGACAGCCTACATCAACATTCTTCAAAATGTTGCATAAAACAGAAGGGGAAGGGACACTAAAGATCATCTTCTGTGAAGTCAGCATTATTCTGATACCCAAAGTGAATAAGTACTACAAAGAAGGAAAACCATAGGTCAGTTTCCCTGAGAAATTATTTCCACAAAATCCTGGCAAATTGAATTATTAACACATTGATATGAGCAAACCCCATGACCAAGAGACTTCATTCTAGTGATACAAGGATCAATACATTCCATGTAATATATAATTAAACTTAAATACAAAAATCATATGTTCATGTAAACACATGCAGAAAAGGGTCAACATCCCTTCATGGTAGCCATCCCATAGACACTAGGTGTAAAAGGAACATGCAACAGCATAACAAAGGCCATATTAACAAACATATAGACATCATTATACTAGATAGAGAAAAATGAGAACATTTCCTCTAAAACCTCAAAGAAGACCATGGATTCCTATTTTCTCCACTCTTATTAAATATAGTGCTGAAAATCTTATCTAGAGCAATGAAGTAGAAGGAATAAAATGAATTTAAACAGGAAAAGAAGTCAAATTATGCCTATTTGCATGAAATGATCTTCAGTAAAGACCAGAGTGACTCCACTAAAACCCTCAGGTCTGGTAAACAGCTTCAGAAAAGTTGATGGGAGATGTCATTCTGTAAATATATTTCTCTTATCAGTTAATGAATAAGGCACTGTTTTCCAATAAGGAAACAAGATAGGCGGGACTAGGAGAGGTGGAAGATTCAGGGAAATGTAAGATGTAGTCACAATATGATCACAGGAGGAGAGGACGCTTGAGTCTAGAGTTCTCAGTAAGATAAGACCATGTAGAAATACATATATTAGTAATTATGGGTTAATTATTAAGATATAGCTAGCCAATAAGAAGCTCTAGACATTGGCCAACAGCATTATAATTAATACAGTGTTTCTGTGTTTATTTGGGGCTCACATAGCTGGCAAGAAAGTGCTCATAACAAAGTGGCAGACACAAAATTAACACACACACACATAGACACACAAACACACACAAAGAAAGAAAGAAAAAAGAAACATTAGTTTCTCTACACATCAGTAACAAAATTGCTTAGGGAAAAAAGCCCATTATTCAAAGTTCCCCACAATAATAATAATAATAATAATAATATCTTCAAATAAACCTAGTGGAGGAGGTGAAATGTTTCCACAATGAAAATACTAAGACACTGAAAAAAGAAACAAAATAAGACATTCTAAGTTGTAAAGACCTCTCATGTTCAAGGATTGGCATTATTAGAGATGTAAAATGACTACACCAAAGCAATCTATAGATTTAATGCAATTTCCCCTCAAAACTCTCAAGGATGTTCCTCAGAACTAGAAAAATAATCCTAAAATTCATATGAAATCACAAAATAAAACCCAAATAGCCAAAGCAATGTTATATAGAAAGAGCAATGCTGAAGGTATAATAACTTCATCTGAAAATTATACTATAGGCCATAATAATACAAACATCATGGCTATAGTGAAAAGACAAAGACAGGCATGTAAAACAGTGGCATATTACACAGGACCCAGAAATACACCCACACAGTTGGCAGGAGCCACTTACTTTTTGAAAAAGGATCAAATTCTCTATAAAGGGTGAAGTCAAAAGGAGTTTTGCACTTATGGATAACTCAACTAGACTTATATATCCCATTCTTCATAAACATACAAATCAGTTCAAAGGGGACCATGGAGTTTCATATAAGGCCCAAAAATTTGAAACAGAGAATGACAAGATGCAGGCACAGGCAAGAATTCACTTCAAAAGGGCTCTGTTAGCATAGGAAATAATGACAGGAATTAAAAAATGATATTATATGAATTTATAACCTTCTGCATAGCAAAGAGAAATTGATCAGAAGAGTGGAAGACACAGTCAGCAGAATGGGGAAAATATCTTCACAGCTACACAGCAGAAAGGACATTAGTGTCCAGGATTTAAAAAGATCTGTTGAATGCTAAAGAGGCAGACCATCCACCTCAAAAATTATCTATTGAACCAGACAAGCAGTTCTCAAAGGATGAAATACAAATAACCATCACATATTTTTAAAAAGTGCTCAACAGGTTTAGGGGCAGGTGGGTCAGCAGTTAAGAACTCCTGCACAGCACCTGAGACTGGGTCTCAGAGCCTATGTCAGGTGGCTCACAACTGCCTGGATCTCCAGCTCCAGGGAGAGTCCTACACCTCTAGCCCTGTGGACATATGCATTCAAACACACACACACACACACACACACACACACACACACACGTAATGAAATCTATCTTTTAAATTTTCTTTTCAAAGTGCTCAGCATCCTTGGCCATCATGGACGTACAAATTCAAACTTTTCTTCAGAATCCATCCCACTCTAATTACAATGGCTGTTGTCCAAGGAGGTCCAAGAAGTGAACTCTGACAATATCCTCTGCTGGTGGACTTGTAAACTTGTGCAGCTACTGTACAAACCCCAAAAGTTAGAACTACTTATTCCACAGCTATACCATTCAGTTGCAAACCTAAAAGACTTTAAGTCAACATGTGCCAGAGACTTGTGCATCTTCATTTATTCTGCACTATGCACAGTAACTAGGGGATGGATCCTGTCTTCATGGACATCAAGAGAGAAATGAAGAAAGAAACCGTGCAGCATGCACAGTGGAATTCTCTGTAACCATAAAATACGAGATTATGAGACTTGTAGGAAAATGGGTAGAACTAGAAATCAATATGCTCAAGTGAAATAAGCTAGGTACAGGAAAGTGATACTGCATGTTTGGTCTTACACAGGAAACAAGATTTAAAATTATATATACATGCTTACATATGTAATTGTATATATGTGTGTATTTACATGTGTGCTTATGTATGTTATGAAACTTGAAAGGAGGTAAAATGGAAGGAAGAGATTTTGTAGGGGGGAGAAACAGAGGGATAATGAAATATATGTAAGAGCAGATGGAAGGAAGCGGAGTACTGGGATATATGCAAGAACATAGAGGAGGGATGGAAGCAGACTGAGGGCTAATGGGATAATGTAAGGGCAGAGAGAGGAAAGCGAAACAGACAGAGGGGTAATGGGAGAATATGAGTGCAGGAGGGGGAAACAGAGACAGGCAACCGAGAGGAGAGTGTAATGACACCTACGAAGAGGCTATAATAAACCTCATTATTGTGCATATTAATGTAAACTCTTTGAGTAGATAAAAATGATACAAAAGAAAAGGAAAAGGAAAGAAAGGGTTGGGAGGGAGGGAGGGAAGGGGAAGAGAGAGAGAGAGAAGCAGAGAAGAAGAAAAATATAGGCACACAAAGGGAAGTAGGAAAGACACATAGTAGCCCAAGCTATATGTAGTATTTAAACTTAAACACACAATCACAGGTTTGTCTAACATCATGATACTTATAAACAATAGGCACTTAAATATTATATTTTCACTTACTGGGAAATACAAATAAAAACATGGAAATGTTTATAATAAAATTAAATTCATTTTAAAACCAAGACATAAAACTGTGTCTATATAATAATCATATATATTTGAACATGACAATGAAAAAAAAGAATAAGTTACCCCCCCCAATTAACTAACAATATTTATTCTGTGTAAATAATACTGATTTTTCCTTCATCATTTTTTCAGTTTTCTTAAATTAAATATTATTTTAAGTAGCTGTGTACTTATAAAGTTTATTTCAACAGAAATAGTCCTGAGAAATTTAAAAATAGATCTCAATTAATTACCCACCTAGTTCCTAGTATTTCTTAAAATAAAAATTTCAATGTATCTTCCGTGTAGTTATTTCTCCTATACTTATCAGCCTACATTAGTTGTTAGGAACTTGGAATAAGTGTGTACATAAGACCCATGTGTAAGTTTGCACACGAGAGGGTCACTCCTACCCTCCGCAGCAGATCCAATGGCCTCAGGTCCCATGGGAGACTCTTACTTCACTCTCACTGCTTTGTTTTTATGACTCAAGTAGTCTCTTTGAAAACTGAACCATAGGAGAAAACCTTTGGGTTTCTTTGTCCTTTGGTCCAAATGACTAAAAATAACAACACAGAACTCAAATGGCACATTTAAAAGGGGCATTGCTGGGGTGAGGGCTCAGTGGTTACCACATTTGCCACACAAGCTTGAAAACTTGACTCTGATTCTTCAGAACCCACTTAAAATGCTGCATTATCTGTAATTTATATGTGATATGGAGCATCCCTCTGTAATCCAGAGTAAACATCTGTAATCCAGAGTACACATCTGTAATCCAGAGCACAAATCTGTTATCCAGGACACTCATCTGTAATCCAGAGCACCCATCTGCAGTCTGAATCACCCACTTGTAATCCAGAGCATAACATCTGTAATCCAAAGTACCATCTGCAATCCAGAGGACACATTTGTAATCCAGAGAAACATCTGTAATCCAGAGCACACATCTGTTATCCAGAACACACATCTGTAATCCAGAGCACCTATATGAAATCTGAATCACCCATTTTAACCCAGGTCACACATCTGTAATCTGAAACATACATGTGTAATCTGGAATACCCAATCTGTAATTCAGAGCACACCTCTGCAATATGGAGCACACATATGTAATCCAATGTCCTTTACCAAACATAAAGCAATTTACATGATGGAAAGTTTATTCTGTTCATGTTTTCCAGAGGAATTTAAGTTCACTGTAGTCATGAGAATAATAGACAGAAATTGAGTGGACAGTCAAGAGTGAAAATTCTAAGGTAAAAAGACACCTTAAGTAGACAGTTCCTTTCCTTGGTTTTGGAAATGAACCCTAGTTATTGGAAGAGGCCAGGGTTGCCAGGATAATTTAAGATACTATATTTCTGGTTCTGCCATGGCCAAAGGCTATCTGGGGAGGTCTAGTTTCTCCTTACTTTTTTTTTTTTTCCTAAAGGAATACCCTTATCCTGAAAACCATGTTGATGATGTGACTGAAACCACAAGACCTCTTAACACTTAGGGTGGGAATAAATGAATCTTCTGATCCCTAACTGCCATCATCCATCCAGGAGACTCTTATATCAACTCCAAGGCAGTGAGCTTTGATGTCATCCTTCCCAAGTTAGTTCTGCTGCCCACATGCTCTCTCTCTCTCTCTCTCTCTCTCTCTCTCTCTCTCTCTCTCTCTCTCTCTCTCTCTCTCTCTTCTCTCTTCTTTCTGTCCCTATAAGAAGATACTTCTTCCTGAAACTTACCCTGTATGATCCATGAATTTCATTCTTCAAATTCACAAGACAAGCCCCTGAGAGTCAGTGGCTTAGGGTAACTTTGGTGGCCATTGATTTTTCATGACCCTAGTCACTCAGACTAAACAAAAGGGCAAACTGGCCTTGTTGCTCTCAAATACACTCAAGTATTTTTATATCGACAGTGGGATAGGTGATTGGGATGGCTCTGTCAGTGGCAGCAGAAACATGCAGGCAGACTCTTCACAAGGTGGGGACCAGAAAGAAGAAGCAGATAAAATTAGGAATCAAACTGCCACCTATTGAAGGCTCATTCTGAGTAACCTACTTCTACCAGCCAGGCACCATCTTCTAGAGGGTCCATAGCTTCCAAAACAATTCCTAAGGCTTGGGCATTGTATTCTAATTACTATCTCCTGCGGGGGACATTTCACATTCAAACTATAATATTTGGTTTTACTTTGATTTTACTAACAGAACTTTCTAATTTTGAACAGTTCTATCATAGTGTATGAGAAAACATTTTTGAATTCCTAAACACAATCACCAAAGCTTTCAATTTACTCATTTACCATCTAGATCAAACTCACATTAAAAAAAAATAAAAAACAAAACAAAACAAAAAAACCTTTTTTTACTAATTCATTTCACACATTCCTTATTGTCATTCATTTATTTCCCAACAGTAATAACTAAGAGTAAGAACTCACAATCTTTAGCAACTCTGTCATCTGGAATCTTTTTTTGTTGTTGTTGTTATTTCTATTCTGTGGCAGCATAAAAAATAACTATATTAAGGCTTTTGACTGGTCCATTTATCTTGCTCCTGGTCTGCCAGTACACATCCAAATCTGATAGAGAAATCACTCAGTTTGCAGATGCCACTTTCTTAATTAAGTTATCCTGAAAGAGAAAAGGGATACAGAAGATGCAAACATGTCCTTCTGTTAAAGTTGCATTATGTATTATCGCATGTATCATAGTAGATGCCAGTGGTGGTAGCCTGAGCCAGGTGTTAAGAGGTTCTTGGCCTCTTGACCAAAGAACTGAAAATAAGGGCTCACAAACATCTGCAAAAGAAGCAAAATGCCTTTATTCAGAGTGACACAATACTGCAGATTACAAAGGGACTCACTATCATGATTGATAGCAGGCCATATACTAAGAGTATTCAATGGCCCCAATTAATTGTTCAGAGCTTTTTAAAAGTGGGGTTTATGAGTAGCCTAGGCCCTGCCCCAAATGATGTGACAGACTTTGATGAACCCCCACGGGAGGCCCTACTCTCCCCGGGGAGTAGATGAGGGTGGGATGGGGGTCTAAGGGGCATGGGAGGACTAGAGGAAGAGGAAACTGGAACTGTAATGTAAAATAAAATTGTTTTTAATTTAAATAAAAACAAACCAGAAAACTAAAAAGCAAAACAACAACAACAAATATATATATATATATATATATATATATATATATATATATATATATATATGTTCCAAGATTCACTGTGGATACCAAGGGCAAAGAAACTCTTTGGGGTGATTGATACAATTTGCATTATTTAAGTTCACTGCAGTTGCATATATACATACATCTAATAAACACCTACACAGATGAGCATTCTGCTAATATGTTAATGAATGGGATGATGAAAAATGAGAAGGAGGAAGGAAGGGAGGCACAAACTTTTGTTCTCTGCAAATGACTAGGAAGTTCATCCAACAACTCATACATATTTGATTTTATTTTAATACACTCATTTCCCATGGATAAAATTCTTTGAACACTGAAAATGACACAGGTGACTTATTAGAAAATATTATGACTGTATTCATTAGACTCAACCTGTATCAGGCATAGGCTCATCCATCTACTGCTTTTCTTATAGAATATCAAATAGAATTGCCAGCCTGTGAGACTGCAGGAATGTTCTCATATAACACTCTGCAACACTCTGAGTCTTCCATCAATGGACTGGATTGCCAAGCAAAGACAGTGAATTCCTCTCCAGGAACTAACTTTACTATTATAATAATCTTGATTTGAAAAACATGACTTGTGATGCAAAATTACAAGTATCCCAAAAGAGAAGTGAGAGAGAATTGACATCTCGACTCACAGAAATGCTGGATGTAATCCAGCAAATGTCACTACAACTTTCACTCATAGAATACTTTGCAAACTACTATGTGTACAGTTGTGACTTCAAAATGTAAATGATTATCACAAAAAATATTACTCTAAAAATAACCTAACAATCTTTTTCTTAGCAAAATTTGCTGATATCCCATAGCACAAGTTATTTTTATTGTTGTCTTGAGGTATAGTTTTACCTTGTAGCTCTGGCTGATTTAGAGCTTTCTATGTAAACAAGACTGACTTCAAACCTGTACCTGTGATACACCCCCTGACTCTTTTTCTTAATTGTTGGAATTGTAAGCATGTACTCTAACCAGAGGCAGCTATTTTTCCTACACACGGGAAGAAGAGTGATGGATCTTATCTCAGAGGCTTCAAACCTCATTATGCACAAATTTGAAAAGTAATTTAGTTGCAATTTTATAAGTATACTATAACATGGATCCATAAACCATACATTTAGTCCAGAGGTAAGTACATGGCAATTTCCTGCAGCAAAAGGGGAACAGAGATTCTATACAAGCAAGGATCTGAAAGGCAAAAAAGTTGGCAAAGTACATAGTCACCGAAGAAAATGTTACCTCACTCTGATAAATTTTATTTTCTCATTGAAAGGTCTAGACACCCACATTTATGTTGTCTCAATTTTTGCTGCATTGAACACTAGGGGTCTGAAAATGCAAGAGTTTGTATATAAATTTGAAGAAATGAAAAGGGAAAGAACATTCTCCCAATTAGACCCCCTTTACAGGATGGCGGATGGGGGTTCCTTAAAGTGGAGACTTGTAACATTTGTTTGAATAGCAGGGAACCCCTGCATGCTGTTGAGTGGGTCGCCATCTAAGGGCTATCACTTCTTCACATGAAGATGAGATGTGGTGTCAGAGCAGCAATGACTGATGGGTGATGTGTTTAGTAAGGTTTAAAAGTATGTGTTTTGTTTTCACACCCACAAACACTGGTGATAGGCTCCAATTCCTTCTTTTCCTCCCTCCTCTGTGCTGTCTTATTCCAGGAGTTCCCATGAACACAGAGGTTTTCCAGTCAAATGTGTGGTGCTTTTCCTTTCCATTGTGGTTAAGTGCTATCAGAAACAAATAAAAAGAACATTTGCTTTGTCCCACAGACTTGAAGTCTCTAGTCCATGTCCCATTTAGCCTGATTTCTTCAGTTATGTGATGTGGCACTACCACACAGAAGAGGAAGGTTCTAGGTGGCTGAGTTTCAAAGAGAAAGAATATTGAAGTGGTGAATCCCCCGTCCAATGGCACATCTCCAAAAAAACAAAAAAAAGTCCAAAGTTTAATTAAGCCTTTTAATCATGGGCTTCTGAGGGATGCTTTTCCAAACCACAGACTATAGTTGTCTAGTTGAGAAATTCTGAACAGATAGCTTTAAAACTCCTTTATAACAATCTACTTTTGTGATAATTAAAAGACAATTGTTTCAATTTAACACATAAAATTCAAATTCTAAAATACTTCAGTCAAGTTTGTAAATTGAAAATACATAGCAAGAAACAAAGTGAATAGCAACTATGGTTTTTGTGTAACAATGAGAATGCCTTTTTTTTTTTAAACAAAACCACCATTATTTCCCTTAGTAAGCCTCTGGAATTTTAGCCATTGCCTCTTCACTGCACACCTATAGATGGGACTCCTGTGTTAAAGCTCTGGAAGAGAGATGGGGTTTATTTCAGTTGGTAGAGGGCTTGCCTAGATGCCTGAAACCTTGATGTGAATCAAATTCTTACCACTTCATCCTTTGCTACACACCGCCAGTTTTAGGTCACTTTGGGCTAGGTGAAACCCTGTGTCCAATAACGGGGAGGGCTCTAGAAAGCTTAGCATTAAATTGACATTGACATTGACATTTGTCATTCCCAGCTTTGATCACTGAATACATTTCATAGTTAACAGTATTTATTTTGCACTTCCCCAATTCTTAAAGTTTAATTACTCTTTTATACAGATAATACCAGTGTCAAGTTTTATACACTACAGTGCAGCACTATGGAAGGAATGAAATATGGGAAAAAATTTCCTGTATTTGGTGCGGGGGGGGGGGAGGGAGCACAGAAGATAACAATATTGTGTGTTAATACAACTGCCCTTGAATGAGTGATCATTTATAAGCTTTTTATGATTATAAAATATTTTCTCAATGAACTATTATTAAAAGTTCAGGATCCTGAACAGACATGCTCACTATCCTTCCAAGGAAACAGCAAGACTGCTATGGAATTCTTTCATTTTCGTGGCCATCTTATGAGTATGTAACAACAGAAAAGTAAATGAAGTCTATGACTTGAAGCAGAAATTTTAAAAGTTTGGCTCTCATTCAAATGTCACGTATTCATACCTTCAATGTTATTTATGTCAAAACTCGTTAAAGTGTCTGTCTGCATTCGGGCATGATAGATACTTCATCTTTTTCTGGGAGCTAAAAATCTAAGCGCTCATGTACACTGAGAAACTAGCAGAGAGGAAGAGAGAGGGAGAGAGAGAAAGAGATACAAAGACAGAGAGATGCACATACAGAGGTGTTCAAATACATAATTTGAAAAGAGTCAATATGGAGGAACTCTATTTTAAAGCAAATTAATACAAAAGTATTTCAAGGCAAGAAAGAGTAAAGATATGCAAATGTCTTTTTGTGTAAGAGTGACCTTTGCTTTAAAGTATTGCTGAAGAATCCCTTTATATAATGAACATTACCTTTACCTTACTTGATATAGAAAAGAAATGAATTAGAGATCTATATGTGTCATTGTAAAGGGGGCATATGTTCATAAACTTGAGTAAAACAGATATAATTGTTGTCCAGTCTATGTTTTATAAGCATGTATTATATATTTTTACACATGTGATAAATATCTAACTTCTGACAAGTTTGCTCTAAACAATGGTCATTATTATGGAACCTGAGGCCATGCAACAGCCCACAGTCTAGTGAGTGAGAGACAAAATTTAAACTTAGAATATAAGATGATGGTCGGTAACAGATACAGTGATTCATTGAAGAGCTGACATTTTGTTGTGCCTGGTAGATTTATTGTTTTAATTTGATTGGGTCTGGGATAGAGGATAGGCATTCCATGACGGGACATAATAGGAAAGGCATGGAGATTTGGGGGTGTGATATAGAGTACAGATATAGGCTCTGGATGCTTTCACAGAGAGATGAAGTTACAATGGGGAGACAGCTTTATGCTTCTCTGGGTAGTTGAGGGTCTTGTGCTCTATGACTACTAGTTGTATCTCAGTGCACTGGTCATCTATACTCATTTAATAGTTTAAAATGTAAACACACAAGTGTGGGCCTTTTAAACTTCAGCAAAACATTCTGGTGGTTATGAACAAATTACTTGAGAAAGAATTAACCAAGAGCAGTGATTCAATTTCAGTAATATTATAATGTGAGAAATTCCTACAGCACCCAATAGATTTTTGCTCTCTTCCTGAAACTTAAATATTGGAATTACATCTTAAGAACCTACTGGGCCTGAGCAACATGCATTTATCATCTTTCACATGGCTACAACATAACTGGCATCCAGGGATATGCTTTCATCTTAAGCTAGACCCAGAGCTGGGGATTTGTTTCTAAGGTTAGGTGGCTGAAAGTAGGGTGCAGTTCTCAGTGACTGTTCTTTGTTACTTGGGCTTCTCTGTAATCAATGCTGGAGAAATAAAGGTAGGGGGAAAGAGATAATGAGTCTAATAGCCAAAAGAAAACTCCAATCTCTAGTGACATAATCTGTGAGAAATTGTCCCCATCACTTTTTCTTCTGTGGTTGCAGAATGATTCACCTGATACTCACTGTCAAGATCAGGAGTACACAAGGGCTAGATGTCAGGATACAAGCAAACCTTTCTTAGAGTTTATCAACACCTCTTGTGACTCTGTTGCTCAAATGAGTTTCAAGATAATGAACTAGAAACTTTAGATTACAGAAAATTATCAAGAATGAAACCTATATGTCAGACATCAAAAACCCTGAGGAATTGTTACTTATAAAAGTTAGGTGACTGTGTACATCAGGGTAAAAATGTTTGTGGAGGGTCACCTTCAGTACAAGCTTTGAAACTGGAGAAGTGCAAAGTCATGCCAACATCCAACACAGGAAGAAAAAAGGAAAAAAAAATATTGCTGTTAAAAAAAAAAGGTGGATAATGGTTTTAGTTTCTGACCTGTTGATTTTAGGGTGTTTATAGAAGTGTGCTTTACTAACTGTACAAGCAGGATCCAAAGGAAAAGACTGCCTAACCTTACTAAAACAAGGCTGGTATGTCCTTCAAATTCTATGTTTCATAAAAAAGTCTGCCAGATAGTCTAGGCCTGTAGGTCAAAGATGGATGTCCCAACATTGCAGAGGAAACTTGGGTAACTGTCAAGGCAGTCAGATGTCTGTCATTTATATAATTTTGGAAATTGTTTTCTCTGCACTTTGTTTACTCAGGTAATATTATATCCTTCTGGGGTTTTTGATAGAGTTGAAGACTAAATAGTTACAGTTATAGATTTCCTTAGTTATGATAGAAAGTAAATTAGGTACAGTGCTTTGGACTCATTAAGTTAGGAGAGATAATAGATTGATTTCTCTGAATTTTCTAAATGCAAAGTAACTGGGTATTGCAGGTGTAATTCTTACTTGATAACTATTCTTATTTTATATAATTTTACTATGTTAAAGTTAAAACACTTCCCTTTATTTAGACAAAAGGGTAAATATCGTAGAATACTTGTTCAAGTAGTTATTACATTGTTTATGCTGCATTTGTTTAATGATGTAAAGATATGATGTTTTGCCTGCCTAAGACATCTGACTAGTCTAGTAAAAAGCTGAATGGCCAACAGCTAGGCAGGAGAGGGATAAATCAGGCTGCTGGGCAGAGAGAATAAGTAAGTGGAGGAATCTGGGTTACAGAGGAGAAAATGAGAGGGAGATACTCAGGGCCAGCCAGACAGCTGCCAGACAGCCAGATATGGAGTAAGACATACAGAATGAAGGAAAGGTAAAAAGCCTGAGGCAAAACATAGATGAAGAAAAGCAGGGTAAATTAAGTTATAAGAGGAAGAGGGATAAGCATAAGATAAGATAACCAATAATAAGTTTCCATGGCATGATTTAGGTGCTTTGTGGAGGCCCAAAGAGAAGCTTACTACTGAAGTGTTATGAAAAAGTGTTTGCCACACTGTACTAATATAAAATCCAGAAAATATCCTACTAAAATGTATATCATTGTTAGAGGAATGTTTGTTATGGTTTGAGTCTGGAATGTTCCTCACAGATCCTTGTCTTGAGTCTTGTTCCCTAACTGATGTGCTGCTATAGGAGGCTATGGAACCTTTGGACTGTAGGGCTGAGGGGCAGAAGTAGGTCCATTAGGGGTGGGCCTTTGAAGGTCATCCCTGCCTGTTCCCAGTCCACTGCTCAATTCCCACTCTGGCACATGTAACTTCTCTATGTCTGGGAACTTTAGCCAATTGTTCACAGTGACTGAACAATGAACATGAGTTACTTTTCTCATTACTATGACCAAATGCCTTCCCAAGACATGGGAGGAAAGACTTATTTTGGCTCATGTTTTTATAGAATACAATCTGTCACAGTAGACGGGGTACTCAGAATGTCTCCAACCTACACTGGTTCCAACTTGTGACTGCTGCTTCTTTACATGGTGACAGGGCCAGAATTGAGCAGTGAACCCATGGATTAAAACGGACAGACAACTAAATAAGCAATCATTTCCTTTTCAGCTACACTACAAACTCCTAGGTCCTCAGATACTCTCTCTGAACTTTTGAACTTACCTTGCCCCTCCTGTATTAATGTTTTAGTGTCTAGCAAATTCAGGAATGTATTTGACATTAGCCATGTGGAGTTATATGAGTCACATTTTGTAAACTCATGTTCAGGCTTTAAAAATTATGTTAGAGGTTTTGGTGGTATGGCCAAGATGCCCAAATCAACCAATCAAACTGTCTTATCTCTCTTCTTTTCTCCCTTTCTTCCTGTCTTCCTCTTGCTCTCTTCCTTTCTTCTCTACTTCTCCCCTCTCTCCCTGTGCTCCTTCTCTCTTACCCTCTCTCTTCCTTTTGTTCCTATGCTGTTCATTCCTAGCCATTATTTTTCTAGGGATTTGCTTCCTATCTTCATATAGAATGTATAAATTATCTCATTTCTCAACAATGGTGACAATGTCTGGAAGTATAATTTTGTGGCATGACCCTAATAATTTTGCCAATCCCTAACAAGATGACATGGACCTATTGTCTCCTGCCCAATACATGATGGCAAATTAACCTTTTCCTCTTTTTGTAACTGTTCAACTTCTTGTGCACACATATCAATTAAAGAAATCACACTAAGCCTAATCAAAAGGAGCACATCTCTTTGAGGTCTAAGACAGTGCATTCCTAGTATTACTTTGCCATAACTGAAGCACCAGAACCAAGGCTACAAGTTATCTGCCTGTACATCTGTGCTTAAGAAAATCCTTTGTCTATTGTATCAGTATAAAATATTTCCTACTTCCATTAGTACAAATTAGATTTTAAAGCCTCACAAATTAAAGCAGCTCCCTTGTAATCGGTTTATAGAGCAAAAGAAAACTAATATAAATCTCATCTCTCCACATTTGTAGAAAATAAAGATGCTAAACTTCTCATAGAAACATGTGTTATTTTTGAAAGAATTTACTCTTAACTCATAGCTAAGAAATACCTTTAGATAAGAATACAAGACCATATAGTCAACAGAACTTCTTTAGATAAGCCAGACTAGTTGAAAACATTTGAATTCAAAACATAGCGAGAATAAAGCAAAACCAAAACCCAGGTACACCAGAGCCAATAGAAACTGGTAAAATGATGGCTTCTGGAGGCAGAGATGAAGGGGTGAGGAAATGATAGTAAAAGCATGACATTTCAGCTCAAGAAATCAATTGTACATTTCAGTAACTGCATTCAATGGCAATGTGCTTTATAACTGAAAATAATCATAGGGTTAGATATTCTTATTGTAATAAACTCTATGTGTGATACCATGAGTTAAAAGGATTGATGTGGACATTCTGTGACATGTATAGATCATTCCATACCATGAAATGTATAATTCTAGTTTGTTAAAATATGAATAAAAAACTAGTAATTCACAGCCTGTAGGCTTTCCTTGATGTACCTACTAGATTTATTTGTGTTGACACTAGCTGACACTCAACCCTCTGAAATCCTCAAATTTTTTTTATACTGACTTGATGATCAAATCATCTACAATTACTTATGGTAATGGATGATGCAAATCATGTTAAAGCAAATTAAATTGAAGTCTGACAAACAGCTTCGCATCAGTGGAAATCATATTTTTAAATGTATTAGCTTAAACCTTAATACCTAATATCCATCCTTAGCTTTATACCCTGGAAATATTACTGAATCTTGTCAATAAATAATCTCTGAATATCTAAACTTTTTGAATAAAGAGCAGTTACCTTGATCAGGAGATTTTGTGGTTTCACTTTTATATGTGTATTTGTTTAGTATTAAGAGACAGCATTTCTCTATGTTGCTCATGTTAGTTTTAATCTCTGTGCTCATCCACTCCTCAGGACTACCGGCGTGCACAACATTACCTGGTGGGATGTGTAAATATTAATACATTTCATTTTAAATGTTAGTTTCATGTCTTAAAGAGTGATCTGTATTGCAGTCTTGTTAATGGGTATGCAGTGCTGATGTCCCTGTCATTTTTCAGTGTTATATAAGTGAAGTAGGTATGCATCTTGTTCCTCTGCCAAATGAATTATAATAAAAATTACTAATTACATGTTTCCCAGTTCAGTGGGAGTTGGTAGACCTGGTTCAGTGTTATAGTTGTTATTAGCGACTAAGCCTCTGGTAGGAGCATATATGGCTGTGAAATAAACTATGTCTGAAAAATAGTATGATCTTCTGTTGCTTTCAAGGGAAAAGAGGGAGTTGTATTTTTAATGGAATATGAACTTACCACAAGATTTAAAAGAAAATAGTAACTGAAAGAACTTGGTTTTCTAAATTTTGTTTTCTTTTTTAAGGCTGGTGTTTGCTTCATACCCCATGCAGGCCAGTGATTTTTGGTCATCCTCCTGCCCCAGTTTCCTAGGAGCTAGGATTACAGGCATATCACCATGTCTAGCTTTTAAAACTTGATTCTGTACAGCCAGTTGAAAATATGAAAAGAACAAAATTCCTTTGCCATGATTTATGTTATTTGAAGCACAAAACATTACTAAGTGTTTAAATGTTTTCTTGATGTTCTCCAGGTTAATGAACTCTGTTGGGCTTTTCTTTGGGATTCTAATTTTTTTTTTTTACAAAACTTTATATTAATGTGTCTGGGACATATTTCATCTGGGGAGAAACAGTGCTTTATAGCACTCCTTGATCCTTTAACAAGGCACACTAAGTTGTTTGTTTCATCTTCTTTATAACTTTTCTAAATGTAATGGCTGTTCCTTGAGTCCCTGCCTTATACCAGTTGTCCCGAGTTCTCAATTGTTTAAATCATAGTCCACTCACTTAAAAAAAAAAAAAAAACTCATATTCTTTATGACAGATGCTGTTGTTACTGCAGGCTATGTTTACTTAAAATATTAGAAATCACACTGAACAAAAACATACCAGATTATTTACAAAACATATATAATATTATCTCAATGTGACAAAAGTCTGAAAAAAAGCACTTCTAGTTACAAAACATTGTATTTGCCTAATATTTAAGACTAACTTCAGGATTTCCCACGGAAGTCCATAAAATCAAAATATGTATTTCCTCACATTGTGGAAGAAGGCATCTAGAAAGAATTCCACAGGCTTTTTTTTGCTTTGAATATATATGTATATATACATATATATGTATATATCATATATATGTATATACACACACATATATGTATACACACACACATATATATGTATACACAAACACATATATATGTATGTATGATAGGAGATGCCATTATGTATATATGTTTCTCATACTGGTTAATAATAAAGCACTGTTAGCCAATAGGAAAGGAAGATAGGAGGGACTAGGAGACAAGGAGGAAATAGGAAGTAGTAAGGAGGAGTCAAGATGGAGAGCCTGGAGAGAACAGAACTGCCATTCCTCTGCTCTCGGTAAGACCACGTGGAAACACATAGAAATGGGTTAATAATTAAGACAGAGCTAGCTGATAAGAAACAAGTAACCGGGCCAACAGCATTGTATCAAATACAGAGTCTCTATGCATTATTTGGGGCTGGCACGGCGGCGGGAGAAGACCAAGCGGCGGGAGGAAAAACCGTACACCTTACAGTATGTATATATATGTATATATACATATATATGTGTATATATATATATATATACATACATACATATATACACATACACACACACACACACACACACACACACACACACACACACACACACACACACACGTCCAAAGCAGAAAAGTGCTTCATTGGAGGAGCCGTTAAATCAAAAGTTAGTTAATTTTGTGCAGGTTAAATATTACTACTCTAGATTTTTAGAGTCAAGATTAACTGGAAAACCTAGGTGGGTTTCAGTGCCCTCAGTGACTATATATCTTTAGGTCTAGGAGAAACATTAAAGGAAAACTTACAAGGAATTATTTAATGTCCCCAAAAATGTTTTCCCTTCCACTTCATTTTTTTCTGGTTATAACAATAAATTAACGTCATCAGACTGTTTCATCCAACTATGAGCTTATGTTAAAGCTCTAACCTTGCTATAAGGTCAGATGAGAAGTTTTCAACAGACAAGAACATTTTCATTTCAAATACAAAGTTGCATCAGATTCCAGGGCTGCCTTGCCTTATATTTCTTTGAGGTTGTTCC
Source organism: Phodopus roborovskii (assembly GCF_943737965.1). Classification (NCBI taxonomy): domain Eukaryota; kingdom Metazoa; phylum Chordata; class Mammalia; order Rodentia; family Cricetidae; genus Phodopus; species Phodopus roborovskii. The sequence goes on from NW_026126540.1 coordinate 16,519,847, forward strand.
GGAGGTTGAGCTGAAGTTTCTAGACATCCAGGCAGATGTCTTCATGTAAGTGGAATACTTACTCCCCAAGGAACCGAGATGCAGTGGAACAAAAATGAATTGCATAGAAGTGAAGAAACTGATAAAAAATTATTGTTTTGGGTTGCTTGAGATGTTGATCTTGTTTTTCATTTGTGTGTATGTGTGTGTGTGTGAGAGAGAGAAAGAGAGATAGAGAGAGGAAGAGAGAGAGAGAAAGAACAAGTGTGGAGTCCTTAGTTCTTTCACATTTTAAAGTAATTCTAATCTTCAATTTCATAGACTATGAATTTGAAAACTTATGTATGCTATTTTAAAGTATGACACTTCATTTTGGTATAATTTAATTACAACATTTAATTACATACCTTTACTCTTTACAACCACTCTCTTATGCCTCTCCCAGTTTACTTCAAACTCAAGCCACTTTTTATTGTTATTGCATGCATATATGTATATACACTATTCCTAAAGTAAACCTGTTCAGTCTGTGTAATGCTAGCTGGGTGTATGTTTTTAGGTATGACCATTTGGAATCGAGCAAGGCCTTCTTTACAGTTTCTCTAGCTTTCTTCGGTTGCCTATAGATATTTGTGTAGAGTTGAGGCCCCGTGGGTTTTTCTTCATCCAATTTGGCATGTTTATTGGTGTCATCCTTGTTCAGTTAACATTTAAAATAGTCTCTAATTTTCACTAACCCTTCAAAATTTACAAAAAAATTCTATGGTTGTTTTCCTCATGTTTGCTAGTAATGTAGTGTATGTTTGATAATAATCTGTTAAAATTATACTGGGTAAGATTGAATATGTTATACAACAAAGGCCATTATAAACCCAATACATTAAAATGTTCCTTGATAAATCAGGCATGACAAGCCTAACATGAAATGATTGCCCTGATGTGTACAGCTAATGAACGAAGCAAACAAATAGAGAATAACACAGGGAAGCTACCTGAATGTATTTATGTCCTGGGGTTTTCTTATTCACCTTGGGATGAATACAAAAAGCACTATTTTTCTTGTAAACAGCAAGAATGAACTCAGGACTATACACATGGTCAGTAAAAACCTTGTCATTGATCTGTATCCTCAATGAAAACTTTTCCAAGCACATATTATTTCCAGGGCCCCAGCAATCACTCAGCAGTGTGAGGCTCTAACCCAGAAGCTCTTACCTTGGAGCACAACCTTCTGATTTACAGAATGAATGAAACTTGAGGGAATGTGGGCAATCACAGGGGGCTGACTGTCAAGAATCTGAGTTTGAAAACAATATTGGTGATTGACTGGAGGTGCAGTTTGGTGTCAAAAGGAGATTATTTTTAAAGATGATTGGACATGGGAAGGATCTATAGAATGGGTAAAAGGAATAATATTCAACCAACCTTGAATAAACAGAGTAAGATAGAGTCAAATAGCCTGCATGGGAAGCTCTCACCCTGAGTCTACAGGGAGACCTGTTATGAGCACTTTCCAAATAGCCTAGTCCCACAGCCTCATCAGACCCAAATAACACACAGAAACACTGTACAAATTATGAAACTGTTAGCCAGTTACTAGTGTTTCTTATTGGCTAGCTCTGTCTAAATTATTAATCCATAATTACTAATATATGTATTTCTACATGGTTTTATCATTCCATGAATGCCAGACTCACACATCCTCTCTTCCCAAGATCACATTGCGACTCCTACCTTCCCCAGAATCCTCCACCTCTCCTAGTCCCACCTATCTAGATCTCCTATTGGCCAACAGGGTTTTATTCATTAACCAACAAGAGAAACATATTTACAGAATGACATCTCCCATCATCTCCTCTTTTCTAAAATAAAAGGAAGGGTTTTAACTTTAACATAGTAAAACATGTAACAAAATAGTTATCAAATAAGAACTATAGTTAAAATTTAGCAACATTTAAAGAAAATATTTCATCATATATAATATCTTTGTGAGTCTAAAGTCCTATATGTAACTTATCATTAATCCTAACTAAGGAAAACTATAACCATAATTATCTGTCTTCAACTCTATCAAAGACCACAGAAGGATAATATATAAAGTCTAGACTTAACAAAGACAACTCACTGCTTGGTCAGTCACCCAAACTTCTTCTGTAGTGTTCCATCTTCAGCCTATAGGCCATACTGTGTCTGGAAGACCCCTCAGTAAAGCAGAAAACATTAAACTGTCCACCTGTATTGGCAGTTTGTGAGTCACTTTTCTCTGTCTCCTGCAGAATGTCTGGCAGACTCTTCCATGAAGCAGAAACCTTGTAGCAATACCCATATTGTTTCAGCAGTCACTTTTCTGTGGGTCCTGAATGTTCAGTTTATACAGCATAAAGCTAACATTCCAGACAAGAGCAGTTTCTTGCCCAAATGGCTTGGTTTGCCATAATGGGAGTAACCTCTATTACGAGTTTCTTTGATGTCCATTTTCCTTTGTGACACAGGTGGTGTTGCTAGGAGCAGTTATGTCTCACAGTCAAGAGAAACCAGAAACCATTTTAAATGTCATATTCTGTGGGTCTTTGAAAGGTTTGAAGAATATTTATCCACCTCAAATACACTTCTATATATCTAGAAAACCTAACTACCTAAATATAAGTTTGAACTATTATAGATAATTATCTATAATATGTACTTAATTATATATTACATTTTAAATGGGCTATATACACACATGATACTTAAACAAGAGGAGAAATATACATATCTCATAAAATTGACCTTAAATTTTTATCAGTAAATGAAAATCCATTCCAAAACAAAGTATTCATTTCTATACCATAATTCCCTTTTACCTTTAAAAAGAGATTGGTTGTGATCATCAACCATTTATAAGCAATACCATTTAAATGAAAACATATTTGGGGATTATAAACATAATAAATAAATAAAATATATAATAATATATAATAAATAAAATAAAAACATAATAAATAAATAAAAACATAATAAATAAAAATATATTTGGGGATTTGGGCATTGTTCTTTTCAAACTGCTTCCTGCTGGTTGAGGATTCTGTAATACCATGGGAATCCTAAGAAGATGCAGAAATCTTGACTTTAGTCTGTAAGGCTGCCTTGTCCCAGATGTTTTGAATGTTGGTAGTACACACCATTTAGTTGTTAGCAGGGCCTCTTAAAAGAGTCCTACAATTTTTTGTTTGTTGTTGCTGTTGTTTTTTCTTATGTTGAGTCAGGAAACCTCCCTTAAAGGAGTTGCATGAGTCTCTGCTTGTCATGAGCAAAACAGAGCTTGCTGGAAAAAAATGCTACTACCAAGAAGGCTTCCTTGTCTCTGTTCTTTTGTTTCTAAAATCCCTTTTTAAGCTTTTGTTAAGTTTTAAGTGGAAGTTCTCAGTACCCATGTTGAAATAGCCATTTTGTTACGTGCACTTTCCTACTGATCCCACAGCCACATCAGCCCCAAGTAAAACACAGAAACACTGTATTAATTGTGAAACTATTGACCAGGTAGTAGCGTTTCTTATTGGATAACTCTGTCCAAATTATTAATCTGAAATTAGCAATATATGTATTTCTACATGGTCTTAGAGAGTAGCAAGAAGGAGGCTGATATAAGCATAGTTCAAAGTAAGAAAGGATGTCTTAGGGTTTTATTGCTGTGATTAGATAATATAACCACAGCAACTCTTATGAAGGAAAACATTTAATTGGAACTGGCTTACAGTTCAGAGGTTTAGTCCATTATCACTATGGTGGGAAACATGGTGACATAAAGGCAGACATGGTGCTGGAAAAGGGGCTGACAGATCTACATCTGGATTGGCAGGCAGCAGGAAGGGAAAGTGAACCACTAGGCCTGACTTAAGCTTCTGAAACTTCAAAGCCTTCCCTCACAGTGACACACTTCCTCCAGTAAGACCACACCTACTCCAACAAAGCCATATATCCTAATAGTGCCATTCCCTAAGAGCTTATGAGAGCCATTTCATTCGAAGCATCACAGAGGATGTAGTTAACAAAGGTTCTAGCTTTATTTTTACTGAGAAATACATTTTTTTTCCTTCAAGCATTGTTTTAGGATTTGTTAAGGACTTTGATTTCTTTTCCTTCTAGAACAATTTTTGGTTTTGTTTTCTTGAGACTCACAGAAGTTCTCCTGGCTCAGTCTCTCAAATACTAGCATTATTGGAGTGAGCCTCTTTGTCCAGGTTAAGGGCTTAAATGTTTTCTATAATATGGGTGAAAACTTGGCTAAGAGCATTGGAGGACTTGCTGCATTTCGGTTACCTGTGGTAGTGACAATTCAAAGATGGAAAATTCCTGAAATGAACAGTGAGTAAGTTTTGAATTGCACACCATTCTGAGCAGCATGATTTAGTCTTATACCTGTCCTCTCTGCCCAGACCAAGACATGAATCACCGTTTATCTGGAATGTTCACAGGCTATATCAGATATCGGCCAGTAAATTTCTTAGTAACTATCTTCATTACCAGACTGACTGCTGAGGCATCAATGTTTGTACTTGGGCTTTGATACTACCTGCAGTTTCTGTCATCCTGGGAATTGTGGAATGCTCCCCCCCCATTGGAAATGGGGCACTATTGCACAGTGTTTTACAGATTTCTGAGGCTGTACACAATGTTTCCCACTAGTGACATACAGTTCAGGGCCAAGAAAAACAGTGTTTTCAAAGCCTTTTCTCTTGTCTCCTGGAAAAACAAATGTGTTCTACCTTGAAGCTAGCACTCTTATGGCTCATGAATTTCCTCAGTACCCCAATTCTTCTGTGAGATATCTGTTGTCCCCTGCTTATGCCAGCCTCATTCCTGTAAGCCCCTTTACAAAGCCATTAGAAATTATCCATAAATGTATGTAGAGCCACATCTCTGGCCATCCCTGCTTCCAAAACACCAGTGAAAGCCCAATGCTCCATTTGCAGTTCTGCCAAACTTGGAGTGCTTCATTCAGGAGAAAGCTACATCATTGCACTTATGGATGAAGCCAGCTTATTATTCAGGATGATGTAGGAATAAAACTCATACTTTTCTTCATCAGTCATATACTTAAAGAGAAATCTCTCACAAGGCCATACATGTGTGCCAAAAGCCAGGCATCAGTTTAGCAAACAGGTGAAACACATTGAGGGCCTGAACCAAGAGTTTATGCAACTTGTATGTTGGTTACTTGCTGAGGCCATAGAATTATTTTAACATGTTTGTTTGACAATACTGAAGATAGGAGGAATTGTGGTGGAGAGCTGCAGCTGGACAATTTAGGACTTACAATTTGTTTCAGGTAATATTTTGCCAGGATAAGTCTTCTCCCATTAGCAATGGTCTATCTACTGTTATATCTGTGGAATGAAATCTTCTCCCTTTAGTTCTACCATTTATCATTGAAGCCACAACCTCCTTTTCTCTGACATTGATGTCTACTCTCTTGTTTTTCCTTTTTTTTTTTTTTTTTTGTTTTGTTTTGTTTTTGATTATTATTATTTATTCCTTCCTACTCCCATTGGAATCTACACCATCTCCAATAAAACCCAGGAGCCCATGTCAAGGATCCTGTCTGCATTGATAGCCCCACTGTGTTTTTCAAAGACACCTGTGCTGTTCTCACTGGTGACTTTTCATTGTCTTGAGGAGAAGTGTATTAGGTAACAAAGGCTGCTGTAAGGAAACACCATATGGTAAGTAGACTTCAAAGAACATACATTTGCTTACACCCTGAGGCTGAGAAATCTAGCATTAAGATGCTGGCAGAATCTGCATTTGATGAGGGCTCATTTCCTGGCTATGAAATGACATCTTCAAGTTGTGCTCTCACTTGGTAGAAGAAGCCACTAAGCTCTCTGATTCCTTGTTTAAAAACTCAGAGCACCAATACCTCTCACCAGGCTATGTTCTCATGCTACTAATCACCTCCAAAGGTACCATTTCATAATACCACAACCTTGTGGATTTAAATGTGTGTATATTACAGGAAACTAAGTATTCAAACTATAGTAAGGGATCTAATCTTTGCATTTTATCAGCAGTTGTGTGCTTGGTTGTGTAAGGATGGAAAAATACAGCCTAACTCTCCACTGACCCCAGGAAGCTAGAAGCTTAAAAATACAAATACCTTAAATTCCAGACCCTGCCCTCAGCCAGTAAATAGGCTAAAGGTCACACTCCTTGCTACCCAACTGACTTTGTAAACTGCTTGTGAAACCACCGACCCAGTGACCTAACCTAACTGCCATTTGTCACCCCACCTTGGAACCCGCACAAATGGAGACCTCCAGGGCTATAGAAAACTGATTGGTCTATAAAGAGCAGGCTTGGATAGTTTAAATTGATTGATCCACACCGCGCGGGCTCTGGATGCTATGAGACGATTGGTTTACGATGCACCGGCTTTGTTGTAACCCTATAAAAGCTGTCTCAATTCTGTACTCAGGGTCCTCTGTCCTCTACCTCTACTTGGAGCATGACTGTGGACCCTAGTGCACTTGGAATATAAAAGACCTCATGCTTGTACATCAAGACCGATTCTACTGAGTGATTTGGGGTGTCGCCTTTCCTGAGTGGGAGTGTGAAGGTCCACGCTCTACGGGTCTTTCAGTTGCCCTAGTCTAAAGAATGCCAACACCAATTGCTTCCTATTTCTTGGAATGATATTTCATTCTGCTAGTGATAACAGCCTAACTAATACAATTTAGAAATGTGTGAGGGTTCTTTGTGGGTGGCTGGAATAAGGGACTACTACACTACTTCCTTTTAGTGGTATGGAAGTATCCTGTATCTCTTAAACAATCGGGACACATCCTCAACACCATAAGCTATTCAGGGACTATGTAATGTTTTAAAGCACCATAGGTAACTATTCTTTCAGTCGCGTACAATCACTCTTTGTTATTGAGCCTGGCAACTACCTCAATGTAATATAAAATTTGTATTTCTGTCCACTTTTAAAATATGGTGACTTTTCTAGAGATGACAGACTTATTTATTTAGAGGGCACTTCCATCTTTTTATTTCCTTAGCTTTACAATGAGTTCATCATCATTTTGAAGAAAGTCATCACTGTTTATTTGATTATTTTATCTTATTTGGGTCACCTTTAAAACTCAATTTTATAAATTCAGATATGTAAGTATTACCGTCACAAAGACTCTATTTATCAATTATTTATCTATCTTCATTTATCTGTGTGCTGTCTATCACACATGCTGAAACTTTGAAACATTAGAAAAATTAAGTTCTCACTATGTTACCCAAGCTGATTCAAACTTCCATGTTCAAGTCCTCCTTTTCTCAGCTTCCTCTGGAGCTGGTACTACAGAAATGTGTCTTCTTGTGGACTTAGCAAAACAAAATTTACTCAGATGAGTGTTAGGAGTATTTTTCTTTGGCATCCTTGGCCCACTGCCACACCAGCCCCAAATAACACAGAGAGACACTGTATTAGATGTAATTCTGTTGGCCAATTACTAGTTTCATATCAGCTATCTCTGTCTTAAGTATTAACCCATTTCTATTAATCTAAGTATTTCTACGTGGTCTCATCTTACTGAAGAGAGGGTCCAGACCTCTGTTGTCTCCAGTCTCTACATGCTGACTCCTCCCTACTACTTCCATGAATCCTCCTTTTCTCCTAGTCCTGCCTATCTTGCTTTCCTATTGGCCAACATTGCTTTATTAATTAACCAATAAGAGAAACATATTTACAGAATGACATCTCCCATCATCTCCTCTTTTCTGTCTAAAATAAAAGGAAGAGTTTTAACCTTAGCATAGTAAAATATATCACATAACAGTTATCAAATAAGAATCACAGTTAACGATATTTAGTCCATTAACATTTAATAAGATTTAAACAAAATATTCTGTCATTTATCCTATCTTTTTGAGTCTAAAGTCCTATATGTAACTTATCTTTAATCTTAACTAAGGAAAACTATAACCATAACAATCTGTCTTCAACTCAAAGACCACAGAAGGATAATATATAAACTCTAGAAATGACAGAGACAACTCACCTGGTCAGTCACCTGAAGTTCTTCTATAATGTTCCACCTTCAGCCCATAGGCCATAGTGTGTCTAGCACACTCCTCAGCAAACCAAGAAACTTTAAACTGTCTGCCTGTATTGGCAGTTTGTCAGTCACTTTTCTCTGTGACCCGCAGAATGTCTGGCAAACCCATTCATGAAGCAGGGACTCTAAAGCAATGTCCATCTTGAATCAGCAGTCACTTTTCTGTAGGTCCTGCATGTCCAGTTTATACATCATAAAGTCAAACAATCCAGACAAGAGCAGTATCTTGCCCAAATGGCTAGTCTTGCCATATTGGAAGCAAACTCCATAACACGTTTCTTCTATGTCCATCTTCCTATTTGACACAAGTGGTGTTGCCAGGAGCAGTTGTGCCTCACTGTCAAGAAAAACCCTAAGCCATTTTAAATTCCATATTCTGTAGGTCTTTGAAAGGTTTGAAGAATGTCTATTCATCTCAGATACATCTCGATATATCTAGAAAACCTAATTCACCTAACTAAAGTTTTGACTATTATAGGTAACTATAATCTGTACTAAATTATACATTGCATTTTAATTAGCTATATAAACACAATACCTAAATAAGAGGAGAAATATACTTATCACAAAATTGACCTTAAATTGTATCAATAAATGAAAACCAAATTCTCTGAAGCTGGTACTACAGAAATGTGTCAATACCTGGTGAAAATATTTTAAAGGCTAAGTGTTGATTTAAAAGTATCAGTTATCAAGTGAATGATGATAACTGGGTGTTGTAGTTTTACATACAAATGGACAGCTAGCAGCAAAGTTACTTTAATATAGGAACTATAGATATATGAAACAAGATTTCTTTCAAAGAAAACAGGCTTATGAAAAATCAAACCGATACAATAAAGTTGTTAAAGAAAGACTTAGGCATCTTCGGTCTTCGTGTGGACTTAGAAAAAAAATTTACTCAGATGGCCTTTGTCCTTTGGCTTCTCACAAAATAATACAATTACAAATTTATATAAAACGCTTTGACTAAAGTGTTTGTCCAAACCTTCACCTTGCCAGCTGCCCAAGAAGTGCATTTGTGAGAAAAAAAAATCCAAATAAAACAATTTCATCTGTTCTGCTGAGCAGCAGTGTTATTGCATCAAGGCAAGGAGAGATACAGAAATTATTTTCCAAATGCCTGACAACAGTGTTCTCACTTCCACATGTGAGAGTGAAGCTGGTACAGGTAGCAGCAAGACTGAGTGATGGAGGAAGAGACACAGGGTCTGATAGTGTTGCTCTCTGCAATTTGCCTATATGGCATATTAGATTGTTCTACCTCATAAAGCCTACCCTCCCCTAAGTTAAAGTGGTTCGGTTATAATTAATGTCATTTTGTACAAACAGGAAGGGATGAGCAGGGTTCTACCACATATTACATATTGCAGTTTGAACCTGATGCAATATATACTTGCATGTAAATATCAAACACTACTCTATAAATCTGTATAATCTATACATGTCATTGAAATGTATTTTAAATGAATATTCATAGGCATGAGTGGACAGATGAAATGGATATGATTTTAATACAGCTATCTCAGAGAAAATCATTTTTTCCCATTGGTGTTCACATAAGCCATTATTATTTTCTCTTAGCTTTTAAAAAGATTAAATATATGAAGTTTTTGCTTACTGTACTTTCCCTGTATATTATTAATACACATTTTACCTACTATATCTACCTTATTATATTAACAAATATTCACCCAGATTGTATCAAATTTCATGTCTTACCATTTTCTTCCTTAAAACTCCTTGGGATCACACAAAGTAAAACTTTGTTTTTCTGAAAATGGAACTTGGTTGACCAAATTTGCTCTAATGATACTTAAAATTGCTGCTTTCACATTTTTGTCATATTCTGTGAAAGACACTCTCAAGTTAACTATGGAAAATGATGATGGATGAGGGAGGCAGGTCCCGGAACTTTAAAAATGAATTATCTTTTCCTTTTCATGTGGAAGATTAAGATCCAACCCCATTTTTAAAGATTTGAACATTTTTCTATTAGAGAACAGATTCAGAATGATTCCATTTTATTATGTGCAATTTCATATCCTTGTAATAAAATAGTCATTGTGAATAAAATCAGTCACATCCAAGTTCAGTATTGTGGAATAATTCTGACTTCATTATAAGTAATTATTGGAATTATCACAATGCCTGAATATCAGAAAGTTCATATTCATATCCTTATTTCTCTTTAACTTTGCAGATTGTGCTTCTTCAGACAGACTCTTGCAGACTGTCTTCACTTGCTCTCAAACCCCATCTTCATCTTGGCCATGGCCTAGGCACATCAAGATACAGGATCACTTCTGTTAAGGAAAGAATATGTCAGTATGGCTTCAGCATCCCAAAGATAGTTTCAATCTAGAGTTTTCTTTTGTGCCTTTTATGGTAAAACCACTCTTCTTAGACTATTCTTAATTGGCATACTTTAACCAAAGGAATACAACATATTAAAAAGAAGAGGTATAAACTCATACTTACTTATTTTTTTCAGAGATGTACTACCATTGTACATGGGCTACGTGAAAACATTTTCAAACAAATATATGAGTAAGGCAGGTCCTGTTACTTCAAGGGAAATTTAAGCACATACAAACCATACTGCCTACCTTCCCCATTCTCACCCCTCCCCTCTCATGTTAGTCTCATTTTTCCACTATATAGTTTTATTTCTACTTTTATATTATATATAAATATATTGTTTTATAGAATCAATATAAAATCTAGGAAACACAGATGAGGAAACATATTTGTCTGAGACTGAATTGATATTGAATCCATTTGCATCTATTTTCCTGAAAACATTGTTAATTTTTCTTTATAGCTAAAATGTTCTACTCTCTCTCTCTCACTGTGTGTGTGTGTGTGTGTGTGTGTGTGTGTGTGTGTTACATTTCTTGATCCAGGTATATGTTGTTGGTCACCTATGTTGGTACAGTAATTTAGCAATGTGAAAAATGAAATGTTAAACTAACTGTAATGGAAAGTATCCATGGCATGTTAATTTGGTGGTCCTTTCTGTGATCAGCTACTCAGGAGTTATGTAGTTGTTTCATATGGTTATATGGTTAGCATTTTGAAGGACTTCTATACTATCCACAGAGGATGAAAGAGCTTGCATTCTCTCAAGCAGGTCCTTTCTTCTCTATTTACCGGAATTTGTTATTTGTTTTTTTGATAGTAGCCACCATGGTTTGGTTTAAATGAAATTTTGATGTAGTTTTATTTTGAGTTTCTCTGAGACTTCTTGATGATGAATATTTTTAGTCCCATTGGCCATTTGTACTTCCTGTTTTTCAAAACAATGCATGTAGTTCAGTGAAATGGAATGGAGGAGTCATGACTAGGTTTGGCCAACCAATTTTTTGCAGAGTTACTGAAAAATTATAGTAGTGAAAACACAACCTCTTAAACAAATGATATTGGAGTATGGAAGAATGGAACTAGATCTCTTACCTTTGTACAAAACTCAGGTCCTAATGGATCAAAATCTTCACATCAGACCTGAAACTCTAAAAGAGGTGGAGGAAACATTAGTGAAACACTTCAAGACTAACGGCTGGACCTTAGCATAGGAGATAAAGATGACCATTTCAAATGACTCTTTGTAGAATTAAAGAGCATCGCCATAGCAGTGGAAATAGACAAAAGGCATGGAGACAGCCTGAAAATTGGGAGAAAATCTTTACTGTCTATCCATCTAACAGATGTATAAAAGCTAAATAATAAGAAATCAAACAAGTCAATCAGTAAATATATTAATGAAATCAACACTGACTTCTCAAACATGAAATAGATATTTTTAAAATGTCATCTAGGGGCCAGGAAGATGGCTGTCTGTGTGTTTCAACTGTGTGACAAAACATTATGACCAAACTCAACATGGGAAGGAAAGGGTTTATGTCTGTCTACAACTCTTAAGCTACATTCCATCACTGACAGAAGTTGAAGCAGGAACACTGCTTAGATGCTTATTCTCCATAGCTTGCTTATCATATTTTATTATAGTACCCAGAACTACCTGCCAAGGGGTGCCACTGCCCACAATAGGATGGGCCTTTCCTCACCTATCATTAATCAAGACTACAGACCAATGTGGTACAGGCATTTTCTTGCCTACAATTCTCTTTTCATAAATGACTTTACCTTCTTTCAAGTTGACAAACCTAACTAGCACACTGGCTCTGTGGGAAAAAAGTACTTGTTGAAAAACCTGACAACCTGAGTTTTATCCCCAGAATTCACATTGTGGAAAGAGAGAGGCAACACCTACAAGTTGTCCTCTGATGTTCACATACATGATGTGAGGTATTCATGCCTACATACTTATATGTATGACTCATGCATGCACACAATGAATATAAAAAATGTAAGTGTAATCTGTGATATTTCAAATTTCACAGTTCATAAATATGACTTCTGTCTTTCACCTGCTTAAGGAAATTTGTTTCCCCATCTATTAAATGGAACCAATTTCATTTGGAAAATGACAGGTGGAGGTAAATGACCTAACCTAGTGGCTGGGACACATATTGTAGTTAAGTTGTATCTAGTGCTAGTTAAGATAAACTTGATTAGTAGGTTTTTATTCCATGCCCACCACTAGACATTACTGTTACCATGCTGTGAGTCTAGAAGAGGCTTTGGTGGGATCAATTTGACACTCATATCAAAAGGCCAGAAAAATCCCATGATCTTGTGCTCACAAATAGGAGAAATGAGACATTTAAAGTTCACAGCATGTGCTGACATTCAATGAGAAAATTAATATGAACTTAGTGACAAAATGAGCCACACAGTTTAAATGCCTGCTTATTGAAGCGGTCATTAAAGTACATGATGTTAGAAAAATGTTCACATTTTCTGGCAAGACTTCAAATTCCAATAGAAATGAAATATTTCCTTAAAGCAACACAAAGGAGAGTAAACTGTATCAATCCAAGCTAAAGTGATTCATATGAAAAGATCAAAGTGCATTCTGTTACCTATTTACTTTTTGATAGGTTTCCTTGAGACTTGTGTCTGTGACTTAATCTGAAAAATATGCTCACCAAATAACATTTTATCCTACTGTGTGATTCATTGTACTTGTGAATCCTCTGGAGTGTGTAAAATATACAAAATCTGAGGGCTACCTCCTGAGATTGCCATTTGGATCAGTCTCATTTGTGATTATATAGATATATATATATCTTTATATATATATATATATATATATATATATATATATATATATATATATATATCTTTTCTGAATGCCCCAGATTACTCTAATTAGTTCTAGGGCTGAGTAGCACAAGGTCCAAATGTCTTCATTTCTATCGGTAGCTTTTATTTCTTCATGCTATGCAACACATTCCATCATGTCTCTTAACCAAGCCAACATTTAGTTTGCATAATACATAATTTATTGAACACTGCCTGGCACTAAGTTGATGTTTTGTAATGATGTTTACTTATGAATAATTTTTCAGAAAACATATTTGAATAGACAACCTTTCAGTGTATCCTGACACCATATATGTTCCTCATTCTCTGAGCACCACTGGGTATGGTAAAATAGCTGAGAGATAGCATTAGCAATGCTTTCCTCCCTTATGTTATCAGCTATTCGGTTGGGCACACTGAGTGCTGTTTGGGTACATCATGTTTAACAACAGATATGATCTGTATCAGTAAGGCCCCACTCTGTATTTCATAAAACTTACAGTGGATAATGATGCCGTTGGCTGTACTAGAAATGCTTCAAAACCTTCGATCACTATATAATTATCAATGATAATTGGAATTCTCATCTTTCCACATCAGATCATCCAAATCTTACAGCAGGTTTCATTGTAGGAATGTGATCTGCAACACATTTCCCTGGTGCCTGTTGTACTGGGATATTCACCTTGTCTCCTTCTGTGGCACTGACCACGCCCATTGGGGGTGGAGCCAGGGGCGGAGTGACCTGTGGAGGAGCCAGGGAACACTCTCTGGCTGGCAGGTTGCGGGTGGAACTTGCTGGTGTTCATCTGTCTAGGTTGTAAGTTATTTCTCCCCCAATAAACATCTATTCGGCCTATTTGTTTATCCTGATCCTTATTTAACCGCAATAGCCAGTGGCATCTGGCCATGTGTAGTTACTACATTTGGAGGTGAGCACTGTGGAAGAAAACAGTGGGTATGTTCTATACTCACTCAGTGACATTAACCCATGAAACAATGGTTGCTTGAGACAACTTAAAGTCTAGCTGTAATTATTTGCTCTTGTGTTACTATGACTGTCATTGCCCCTGGCCTAGTGCAGTGCAACAATCAGTGCTATGTTAATATTAGACCTTACTAAGATTTTCTGCTACTGGTGATTAGGGCTCAGGTCGAGTGTTTTCAGGTTCTTGGTCACTGTGCAAAGAGTGAAAATACAGGGTCCTACATACATAACAATATGACTTTATTCAAGATGAACTGAGAGTACAGATTAGAAAAGGACACACTGGCTGTGCAGTCTTGGCTCATACCTTTAATCACAGCACTCGACAGAGGCAAGAGGATCTCTGTGAGTTCGAGTCCAGCCTGGTCAACAAAGCAATTTCCAGGACAGGCTCCAAACAGAGAAACGCTATCTCAAAAAACTAAAAACAGAAAAAGAAAAAAAAAGAAAAGAAAAGAAAAGAACACACTGACAAGACTGACCATGAGCCACAAGAATGAGAGTACTCAGAGGACAGTTACTGTGTGGGACTTCCTTTTATGGGGTTCAAGAGGAGAAGAAGTTTGGTTAGTTAGGGGCACATAGATTATGGTTCTCTGTCATGGATAGTAGATTAGGACATATAATTGTTTTTCTCTTGTGCATCTTGTTTTAATCATGTAAGAGTCCAATTAGTATAAGCAGTTTTATCTTGCTGCACATGTACCTAAACCCAGGTCAGACCGGGCCAACCCTTTTATTCTTCAAACCTGGATATTCTGGGCAGGAATATACTTGAACAGAAACTATCTAACTGATTCTGGTTAGGGGCATAGAAGTATGAGGAGGGTGGGTGGGCAGCCCAACTCAGATGGTAGTCTGAGGTGGTTTTGAAGTTGCTAGGTAGATTGATTGATTGGAGAATAGGTATGTGTGCACATCTTATGTAGGTGAAGGAACAAGGCTGCCAAATACATTATTACAAGTAGTGTGGATAACAAAAACCAAGTAGAACCCCAGGTTCCTAAGCTGTTCCTGTGCTTGTCTACCTCATTTCTTCAGATACAAAAACAGGAAATGCTCAAATGAATACCAGAAATTAATTAGTTGTAATTCCAAAAGCAGTTCCCACAACTGTATTCTGAGAAATACTTGGGCTATGCTGTCTGATAAACTAAATTTTTTACACTATACTCCCAGACCACAATACACAATAGACATCCTATAGAAACACGTCCACACATTATACATTATATCTATACTTACATTCCTTAAGCATAGTGACCATACCACCATTTATTTTGTAGAACCATTAAAATTCGAGGCAAGCTTTCTTCTCTGAAAAGTGGCTTGGTGAGTGCCTGAGAACACCTGTACTCATGGTTGATTTGCAGAATGGAGAACACTTTCTTTCTGTGAATATCCCAGTGCCATGTTGCTTTAAAAGAGGCTGGGGTGGCCTGTCTGTGGATCTGACTCATCACATTTCTTCTTTCCTTTGTTGAATGTGATGAGAATCCATTCTTTGTGACTGCAATTGCTGAAGTACCACATAGCTCTGAGAGTCAGCTGACATGCTAATTACTCTTAATCTTTTTTTCTTAGAAATAAGATTTTGAAAATAATTCAAAATCATGTGCTGAAACAGATGAGTGGAAAACTTAATTAAGTTCAACCTCTGACCTACATTTATCTTTCAGACATAGAAGCAATAGAAGCATGTCACTGAAGAATTCAGTCTTGTACTCAGTGATGATGAGTGAACGCAAGAAGTTTGCTGTTGCCATCAACATAGTCTGATGAAAAACAAGGCTAGGAAGAGCAATTATGTTTAAATAACCAAGAGGGCATTTACTGCTTGTTGAAATAGATATGAAGAATAGGGAATACGCATATTAATAGTCTGTTAAGACATTATTTCTATCATTTGTAAAAGGATTTTCCCTTTAAAAATATTGATATGTATTATAACTTATTTTTTAATTCTTTTAAATGCATAGGTGTGAGTGCCTGTACCATGTGTGCATATGCGGTGGTATCTTGTACAAATAAAGCCTGTCTGAGGGTCAGAGCATGGTGCTTGCCACTAGCTAACCATAAAAGTCTGGAGGTCTGTACAGACAGACAGGAAGTAAAATAGCAGGGCAGAAACATGATATAAGTGGAGAAAAACAGAAAATTGCTCTCTTCTCAGCTGGGACACTTAAGAGGAAGGTGTGTTGTGGCTTGTTCCTTCTCTCTGATCTCTCAAGATTTCCCTCTATATCTGACTCTGACCTTTTGTTATCTAGACCAATTAAGAACTCCTTTTCTTGATAATATTTTTTATTTAAATTTGAAACATGCACACACCAACCCCCCCATCCCACCTCCTTTCTGCTCCCCAGGGAGGGTGAGATCTTCCATAGGGGACTTTCAAAGTCTGTCATATCATTTGGAGAAGAGCCCAGGCATTCCCCTGTGTGTCTAGGCTGAGAGACTATCCATATATGTGTAATGGGTTCCCAAATCCCATTAGTATACTAGGGATGAATAATGATCCCCTACCAAAGGCCCCATAGACTGCTTAGTCCTCCTAACGAATACCAACATTCACAGTATCTGGGTTGGTCCTATGCTTTTTTCCCAGCTATCAGACTGGGGTCCACGAGCTCCCCCTTGTTCAGGTCAACTGTTTCTGTGGGTTTCTCTAGTTTGGTCTTGACCTCTCTGTTCATCACTCCTCTCTGCAACTGGATTCCAGGGGTTTGGCTCAGTGTTTAGCTGTGGGTGTCTGCTTCTGCTTCCATCAGCTACAAGATGAGGGCTCTAGGATGACATAAAAGGCAGTCATTAATCTCATTATTGGGGAAGGGCATTTAAGTTAGCCTCTCCTCTGCTACTGAGATTGTTTGGTAGGGTCATCCTTGTAGATCCCTGAATATTTCCCTCGTGCCAGATTTCTCTTTAAACCTATAATGGCTCATTCTACTATGGTATCACTTTTCTTGCTCTCCTCTATTCCCTTGACTCAATCTTCCTGCTCTTTCATGTCCTCCTCTCCCCTCCTCCTCTCTCCTTCTCTTTCTCCTAACTCACTCTCCTCCATGCTCCCAATTTGCTCAGGAGATCATGCCCCTTTCCCCTTCTCAGGGGGACCATGTATGTCTCTTTTAGGGTCCTCCTCGTTTCCTAGCTTTTCTGGTGGTATAGATTGTAGGCTGGTAATCATTTACTCTATGTCTAAAATCCATATATGAGTGAGTACATACTGGGTTTGTCTTTTTGTGACTGGGTTACCTCACTCAGAATGGTTTCTTCTAGTGCCATCCATTTGCCTATGAATTTCAAGAGTCCATTATTTTTTTCCCCTGAGTAATACTCCATTTTGTAAATGTACCACGTTTTTCTCCATCCATTCTCCAGTTGAGGGACATTTAGGTTGCTTCCAGCATCTCGCTATTATAAATAATGCTCATATGAACATAATTGAACAGATGTCCTTGTAAAAATATGCATATTTTTTTTGGTATATGTTGGGTATATGTCTAAGAGTGGAATTACTGGATCTTGTGATAGACTGATTTCTACTTTCATGAGGAACCGCCATACTAATTTCCAAAGTGGCTGTACAAGTTTGCACTCCAACCAACAGTGGAGGACTGTTTCCCTTTCTCCACAATGATGACTCTCCAACATGAGTCATCATTGGTGTTTCTAATTTTAGCTTTTCTGGCAGGAGTAAGATGGTATCTCAGAGTTATTTTGATTTGAATTTCCCTGATGGCTAAGGATGTTGAGCACTTTCTTAAGTGTCTTTCAGCCATTTTGGATGCCTCTATTGAGAAATCTCTATTTCATTATCTACCCCACTTTTTAGTTGGATTATTTGATGTTTTGGTGACAAGTATATTTGAGTTCTTTGTACATTTTGGAAATCAGCCCTCTGTCAAGTGAGGTTGTTGAAGATCTTTTCCCATTCTGTGGGCTGCTGTTTTGTCTTGTTGACTGTGTCCTTTGCCTTACAGAAGATTTTCAATTTCAGGAGGTCCCATTTATTAATTGTTGATCCCAGTTCCTGTGCTACTGGTGTTTTGTTCAGGAAGTGGCCTCCTGTAGCAATTCATTCAAGGGTACCTCCCATTTTCTCTTCTAATAAGTTCAGTGTGGCTGGATTTATATTGAGGTCTTTGATACATTTGGACTTAAGTTTTGTACATGGCTATAAATATGGATCTATCTGCAGTCTTCGACACACCAGCATCCAGTTATGCCATCATCATTTGTTGAAGATGCTTTCCTCTTTGCACTGTATAATTTTATGTTTTGTCAAAAAATCAGGTGTTCATAGGTATGTGGGTTAATATCAGGATTTTAAATTCGATTCCATTAGTTTACCTGTCTATTTTTGTACCAATACTAAACTGATTTCAGGACTATAGCTCTATAATAGACCTTGAAGTCAGGAAGGTTGATGCCTCTAGAAGTTCCTTTATTGTACAGGGTTGTTTTGGCTATACTGGGTCTTTTGTTTTTCCATATTGAGTATTGTTCTTTCAAGTTCTGTGAACAATTGTGCTGGGATTTTGATGGGGATTGCACTGACTCTGTAGATTACTTTTGGCAAGATTGTCACATTTACTATGTTTATCCTACCTATCCAAGAACATGGGAGATCTTTACATTTTCTGGTATCTTCTTTAATTTCTTTCTTTAATGATTGAAAGGTCTTATTATATAGGTCTTTCACTTGTTTGATTAGCATTACTCCCAAGATATTTTATGTTGTTTGTGGCTATTGTAAAGTGTAACATTTCTCTGATTTCTTTTCAGCCCATTTATCATCTATACATTGTAGGGCTACTGATTTTTTTGGGTTAATCTTGTATCCTGTCAGTTTACTGAAGGTGTTTATCAGCTGTAGGAGTTCCCTGGTAGAGTTTTTCAGGTCACTTATGTAAACTATCATATCATCTGCAAATAGTGACAGTTTGACTTCTTCCTTTCTAATATGTATCCCCTTGGTCTCCTTTTGTTGTCTTATTTCTTTAGCTAGAAATTCAATTACAATATTGCAGGATATGAAGAGAGTGGACAGCCTTGTCTTGTTCCTGATTTTAGAGGAATCACCTTAAGCTTCTCTCCATTTAGTTTGATGTTGGCTATTGGTTTACTGTATATTGCTTTTATTATGTTTACATATGTTCCTGTTATCCCTGATCTGAGACTTTTTTTCATGAAGGGGTATTGGATTTTTTCAAAGGCTTTTTCAGCATCTAGTGAAATTATTATGTGGTTTTTCTTTTTCAGTTTGTTTATATGGTGGATTACATTGATGGAATTTTGAATGTTGAACCATCCCTGCATCCCTGGGATGAAACCTACTTGGTCATGATGGATGATTTCTCTGATGCATTCTTGGATTCAATTTGCCAGTATTTTATTGAGTATTTTTACATCAACGTTCATGAGGGATATTGATCTGTAGTTCTCTTTCTTAGTTGTGTCTTTGTATGGCTTGGGTACTAAGGTAATTATAGCCTCATAAAAAAGAGTTTGGCAATGACCCTTCAGCTTGTATTGTGTGGAACATTTTGAGTAGTATTGGTGTTAGCTGTATTTTGAAATTCTGATAGAATTCTGCACTGAAATTATCTGGTCCTGGGCTTGTTTTTTTTTTTTTTTTTTTTTTTTTTTTTGGTTGGGAGGCTTTTGATGACTGCTTCTATTTCATTAGGGGTTACAGGTCTATTTAAATTGCTTATCTGTTCTTGATTTAATTTGGTAAGTGATATCTATCCAGAAAATTGTCCATTTCCATTAAATTTTCAAATTTTATGGAGTACAGGTTTACAAAGTATGACCTGAAGATTCTCTGGATTTCCTCAGTGTCTGTTGTCATTATGTGTCCCTTTTCATTTGTGATTTGTTAATCTATATGTTCTGTCTCTGCCTTTTGGTTAGTTTGGATAAAGGTTTGTTTATCTTGTTGCTTTTCTTAAAAAAAATAAAAAAGTCTTTGTTACATTGATTTTTGTATTGTTTTCCTAGTTTTTACTTTTTTGATTTCAGCATTCAATTTGATTATTTCCTGGTATCTATTTCTCCATGGTGAGTTTGTTTCTTTTTGTTTGAGACTCTGGATAGGCCGGTCCACTGGGATGCAGTCCCCTATGTGTGTGCAGGCCCCAGTCCTCAGGAGGCTCCTAGCAGGGTCCTGGAAGGTGGCCCAAAACAAGCCCAAATTTACCTCCTCCCATGTTTGGAGGTAGGACTATGATGCTGGCAGACTCTGGATGGCCTGGTCTACCAGTATGGGCTTCCCTGTGTGCAGTCCCCAGTCTTCAGGGTGCTCCAAACAGGACACAGGAAGGTGGGCTTCTCCCTTAGTTGGAGACAGGACCAGGATGCGGATGCTGACAGACTCTGGATGGGCTGGCCTGCTGGGGCAGGTTCCCCTGTGCATGAGCACTCTCCAGGCCTAAGGAGGCTCCAACTAGAACTCCTTTTACATGTATTATGTGCACCATATACATGCTTGACATCCACAGAGGTCAGAAGACTGTGTTAAATCCACTGGAGTGGAAATCATAGACCATTGCAAGCTGCCAGATATTAGAGCTAGGAACCCACCCCACCCTCTACAAGAGCAGCAATTGTTCTTAACTGCTGAGCTATATCTCCAGCCTGATTTCCCCTTTTGTTTATCCTATTATGATGAAGCTTATTTATTGGTGAGTAATGTATAAGTAGTGTGTATTAGTATAATAAAATAAAAAATCTGGATTTCTAGTTGTATCATTTGGAATCAAGCCACATTTATCAAGCCTCCCTATACTACACTACAAGTATTTGTAGAATGCCAAGCTGTTTGGTCTTCATATGAACAATTTCTTTACTAAATATGTGCTGGCATATGAAGGACAAACTAGGGTCAGCTCTCCTTGTGCCTTTTGTTACCCACTCCATTTTATTGGGGGTGAATCTGTGACTGGCTTTGTGAGCACTGAATCACAGCAAAACTGGCAGATGTATATGATCACCATTGAATGCACTATATGTGCATGTATGTGCCTGTGGTGCCCATTGTCATCTAGAGAATCCACACAGCCTCTTCTCATTCAGTCAGTGATATAAGCTGCTGTTAGGGAGACCCATAAATCAAGAAATTCAAGGAAACAAGCAGGAAACTGAAGTCTCCTGTGTACTGCAGAGAAAATACAGTGATTTCAACACCTCTGAAAATTTGGAAGCAGATCTTCCCCTAGTCCATACTTAGATGATGTCATAGGTCTGCTGACCACCATTGCCAAAGCTTGCTGAAACCCTGAAGCAAAACTCCAGCTAAACTGTGTATAGATTCTGACCTCTAGATACCAGTGTAATGAATGCTTGACATTTTCACAGTCTGTGGAATATTGTTCTATAATTACAGGTATTTATAAAGGGACTAGCAGATGGCAAGTATTCAAACATATTAGAGATTTCTTCATGATTTCAATAACCATCATCAGTTATTAAAATGTTAGTTTAAACTATTTCATCTTTATTGTGTTATGGATCAGTTAAGGTTGTATTTCTTTTTATGACCAAGGCTTTAAAGATTTATTTTTATTTTTTATTTGTGTGCATTTGTGTGTGTGTGTGTGTGTGTGTGTGTTATTCATCTGTGCGCAAGTGAGTATACGTGTGTTTGCTTGGAGATCACAGGTCAACTTCAGCTGTTAATCATCAGGAGCCTTCTGTTGATGCTGTCTTTGTGGGACTGCAGTCTGAGCCAGCCAAGCAGTTCCAAGTGCAGTTCCTGCCTGAGTGGGAGAGTGTGGATAAGGGAAAGCCTAGCTAAAAGTGGTTGAGAACCCAAGAGACTCAGGATAGCTGTCAGGAGGGCCATCCAATCCATACTGAATGCAACCCTAGTTTGTTCATACATCATCTTATGTATTCAACCAACAGTGAGGAATAAGGCAGAAGACTTCCATTATCGTGTATAAGGGGTAAAGAGACTTACTTCCCTATAGCCACACCTGCTATCTGGCCTTCAGGATCTAGAGTAAAAGCACCTAGGCCCAAATCTACTGTTATTTAAATAAGAGACATTCATCACCAAGGCCAGAATATCCTGTAGAGCTGACAATAAGACAGATTAGAGATCTCTGAACTCATGGCAAGATGGTGTGGACTCCTTTTCATGGGTCCTGACAGCCATCTACCTTGTCTTTTGAGTTGAGATTTCTCATTGGCTTGGAGCTCATTGCCATGTGAGCCCCAGAAATCTGGGATGTGTCGTGCATGTGCTATCACAACCAGCTTTGTTTACAAAGACTGGTGTTTGAACTCAGACCTTCGTGCTTTTGAAAGATTTGTCTCCATTGCCCAATGTTAAATCAGTAAGTTTGTGACTTAATTTCAAGAAGCAGTAACCAACTGAAATAAAATGTTACCGCATACTACAGATAAAAATTAACTGAAAGTAGATCAGTTCTAAAGGCAAGAATTAAAAATATAACACTAAATATGAAAATCTTCATGACCTTTGTTAGGCAGTGAGTTCTTATGTAGAAAGTCTATAAAAAAGCAAAGATGGATTTTAATTTTATCAAAATAAAAGTTTTGTTCTGCATCTGGAGAGATGGCTAGGTGGTGATGCTAGTTTAGGGCAACTTCTGCAAATGATGAGGTTCAGTTCTCAGCACTCACTCAGGCAGACCACAGTCACCTGTGACTCCATTTTCAGAGGATCTGATGGCCCACTCCAGCCTGCAGATACATCTGCATTCATGTGAACAAACCTCCTCCCCTACAGACACATGGACACATAATTATAGATGAAGTAAATATTTAATTAAAAAGCTTTGTCCTTTAGAATCATCATGAAGAGGAAATAAAAGCAACAGAGTCACTTTTCTGATGGTAGAATTGGATCCAGAAAATGTGTCAATAAGAAATAAAATAAATGAGCAAAATATTTAAATATGCATTTCCCTAGAGAAGAAAAATTATCTAAATAACCCATGAAAAGAAGTTGAACATCATTAATCAATCACTTTCAAACTGAAATCAAAACACGATGAGGTATAACTACACACATAATATAAACATGTATTTAAAGAGACTGACAATACCACAGTATGAAGAAATGGAAGCACAGACTCTTCATCAAGTACAGACAAGACTATAGAAACATACTGCAGTCATGTAGACAACTGTGCTACTATTGTTAGTTTTTCAAGGAACATAATCATATTTGCATAGACAGTTAAAACTGTCCAGAGATCCATAAAGATGGCCCCAACTAAGAATCTAAGTAGTAGTAAAAAGGCTGCCTTTGATGCCCTTCCCCTATGATGAGATTGATGACTACTTTAATTGCCTTCTTGTAGCTGATGGAAGTAGAAGCAGACAACCACAGCTAAACACTGAGCCATACTCCTAGAATCCAGTTGCAGGGAATGAGAGATGAGCAAAGAAGTCAAAACCGTGTTGGAAAAACCTACAGAAACAGCTGACCCCAGTCATAAAGTAGGTAACCAGCATTGGTCTAAACCAAGCCCTCTGAATGTGGGTGCCAGTTAGGAGGCCTTGGCAGTCTATGGGACCTCTAAAAGTAGAACCAGTATTTATCTCTAATGCACAAATGAACTTTGGGAGCCCATTCCCTATGGAGGGCTAGCATGGCTGTGAGACTAGGCTGCCGGAAAAACTACTCATAACATCACTGAATGTAAGTTACCACACTAACAAAACTTAAGTTTTTTATAGTTCATAGTAAAGTGTTGGGAACCCCAGAGCAAAGTTAGCATCCAACAAACCATCTTTCCTACTACCCTCTTAGACACTAACATACTGGTAATTTTCCCTTCCTCATGATCATTTTCCTGTTAAGCATATGATGCAGCCCGACCTTGGGAAAGTCCTAGCTGCAGGCTTATCTTCTAGCAACATATCCTGTTTGTCAGAACACCTGCATCCTGCTTGGCAGGACATTTTGCCTTTCCCACATCTTCTCTTTGTCCCACCACCACATTCCTCCACTACTTAAACCCTATGGTTATGTTCAATAAATTAGACTTGATCAGAATACTGTCCTATCTCCATCGCTCTTGTTTCTTGTTTCCTCATTCTCCCTCCCTCCCTTAGGGTCAGGGAAACTGGCATAAAACTTAGTGACTTGGGTAAGAGGCATTCAGTGAAAAGCACCTCAGGAAAGAGTCAGCCAAACCAGAAGAATTAAAAGAAAAAGAGGAAGTCACAGATGGGAGCCTGCCACCTCAATGAGACCTCGGTAAGTGAGTGACTAAATTGGGAAAAGAAACAAGTCTTTTTTGTTTGTTGAAGGCCTCAAGAAGGCACTCAAGGTGTGAGGGGTCAGGCTTAAAGTGCAAGATCTCAATTTTTTTGTTTTTATCAAAGAAGTTTGTCCATGATTTCTCACTGAGGGAACAATAAATGAGAAAAGATGGAAAAGAGTAGGAGATGCGTTAAAAGATTATTATAGGATTTTTGGACACAAGAAAATCCCCATAACAGCATTTTCATATTGGAACTTAATTGAAGAAATAATTTCTTGGACCCCCAAATCCATGCCTCTGGTAAAGAAAGAGGCCTCAGCAGGAGAGTGCCAGTTTCCAGTGAGATCCAACTATCCTGCAAAACAGCCCCAAGTTCCAGCTCAGCCCTTGTCCTTTGCCACCAGCCATTGGCCAGAGGTGAGTCTGGGCCCAATCTAGGCTGCCTGTCCCTTCCAACCTCTTCCCCCCCTCCACCCGCCCAAACTCCCTGGGTTGGCCCCTGATCCTGCTGCTCCTGTCTCCTGTCCCCATCGAGAGCACCCTTGGAGCTCTGATACACCCCCACCAATCCCCACCACCAGCCTACACCCCCGTACCCTGTGCCCTACCCTACCCATGGTCCTGCTGCTCTGGTTGAGCACTGGGACAGAGGGTGGAACCAACAGTCCACCCTACTTTGGAGACTTCTCTGAGCAACTCTGAACAAATGAGACCTGACTATCCACGTGGGACCACCCGTAATTTCCACTTGCTTGGTCTCTGACCCGACCTCCAGTCCTCTACTGGAGTCCTGGGCCCCTCCCAGAGATCTGCCTATCTCTGCAGGACCACTGTGAGTACCTGCTGGCATCTTCTACTGGATCCTCATCCTTGACTACAACCCTGGGTCCCTATCTGCGGAGAAACCTCGTAAAGAACTTGGACCACACAGAGCTACAGATATTGAATTTCAGACCCACATAAGCCCACCGGGGAAGTACCATAGAGAGAGGGGGAGACCCCACCAACACCTACTGGAAGAAGCAATGGGAAGAAGGCAATACAAGAAAACACCTAACAACAGAAAGACAAGCATGACACCACCAGAATCTAGGGAATCTACACCAACTAGAATGGAACACAACAACAAAGCAGAGGAAGCAGAAGGGAATGACTTAAAAATTACCATCATAAAAATGATAGAGGCCCTCAAAGAAGATGTGAGAAAATCCCTTAAAGAAATGGAGGAAAACACAAACAAAAAAGTGTAAGAAATGAACAAATTATTTAAGGAAAGTACAGAAAGCCAAGAAAAAAAAAAACAATTAAGCAGGTGAAGGAAACAGTTCAAGACTTGAAAACTGAAATAGAGAAAATAAAGGCAACACAAAATGAAGGAATGCTGGAAATAGAAAAACTGGGCAAAAAGTCGGCAACTACGGACACAAGCATAACCAACAGAATTCAAGAGATGGAAGAGAGAATCTCAGGCACAGAAGATAAACTAAAGACCAAAGAAAATCGTAAATCCAACAAATCCTTAACACAAAACATCCAGGAAATGTGGGACACCATGAAAAGGCCAAACCTAAGAATAACAGGCATAGAGGAAGGTGAGGAAGCCCATCTCAAAGGTGCCGAAAATGTATGCAACAAAATCATCGAGGAAAACTTTCCAAATCTGAAGAAAGACATGCCCATGAAAGTACAAGAAGCATACCGAACCCCAAATAGGCTGGACCAAAGAAAAAAGACCCCTCGACATATAATAATCAAAACACCTAGCATAAAGAATAAAGAAAGAATATTAAGAGCAGCACAGGAAAAAGGACAGGTAACATATAAAGGCAGACCTATCAAAATTACACCTGAATTCTCCATGGAAACCCTAAAGGCCAGACAGTCCTGGATAGATGTTCTAAAAGTATTAAGAGAACACAGATGCCAGCCTAGGCTACTGTATCCAGCAAAACTCTCAATCACTATAGATGGAGAAAACAAGATATTTAATGACAAAACCAGATTTTCCCAATACATATCTACAAATCCAGCCCAACAGAAAGTACTGGAAGGAAAACTCCAACCCAAGGAAGGTAACTACACCCACAAAAATGTAGGCAACAGATAATCCAACTACACCAGAAACCAAGGGTGAAGCAGAACAAATATATTCACAATACCACTGCCAACAACAAACCTAAATCAAACAAGCATCAACAATCAATGGACCTTACTCACCCTCAACATTAATGGTCTTAACTCACATATAAAAAGACAGACTAACAGAATGGATACGAAGACAGAATCCATCCTTTTGCTGCATACAAGAAACACATCTAAGCTTCAAAGATAGACATTACCTCAGGGTAAAGGGTTGGAAAAAGATTTTCCAATCAAATGGAAATAAGAAGCAAGCAAGCATAGCTATCCTAATATCTAACAAGTTAGACTTCAAACCAAAATTAGTCAAAAGAGATGAAGACGGTCATTTCATATTCATCACAGGAGAAATCCATCAACACAAAGTCTCAGTTGTGAACATCTATGCCCTTAATACAAAGTCACCCACATTTGTAAAAGAAACACTACTAAAACTCAAAGCTCATATAAAACCTCACACACTTATAGTGGGAGACTTCAATACACCACTCTCAACACTAGACAGGACCATAAATCAGAAACTCAACAAAGAAACAAAAGAATTAACAGAAGTTATGTCTCAACTGGGGTTAACAGAGATCTATAGAACATTCCATCCAAAGACAAAAGAATATACCTTCTTCTCTGCTCCACATGGAACCTTCTCTAAAATCGACCACATACTAGGTGACATAACAATCCTCAACAGATACAAGAGAATAGGAATAATCCCCTGTATCTTATGGGACCACCATGCTTTAAAATTGGAATTCAACAACAACACAAATAGCAGAAAACCTGCAAACTCATGGAAACTGAACAATGTGCAATTGCACCACTCCTGGGTCAAAGAAGAAATAAAGAAAGAAATTAAAGACTTTCTAATATTCAACGAGAATGAGGATACAACATACCCGAACTTATGGGACACCTTGAAAGCAGTGCTAGGAGGGAAGTTCATTGCACTAAGTGCCCATATGAAGAAAACAGAGGAAAGTCACATTAGAGAATTAACAGTGCAACTGAAAGCCTTAGAACAGAGAGAAGCGAATTCACCCCGCAGGAGTAGACGCCAGGAAATAATCAACTTGAGGGCTGAAATCAACAAAATAGAAACCAGGAAAACAATACAAAAAAAAAAAAAAATCAATGCAACGAAGAGTTGGTTTTTTGAGAAAATCAACAAGATAGACAAACCTTTATCCAAGTTAACGAAAAAGCAGAGACAGAACATGCAAATTAACAAAATCAGAAATGAAATGGGGAACATAACAACAGATACAGAGGAAATCCAGACAATTTTCAGGTCATACTTTGAAAATCTGTATTCCACAAAAATTGAAAATTCAAAGGAAATGGACAAGTTTCTGGATAACTATCATTTACCAAAATTAAATCAAGAACAGTCAAACAACTTAAATAGACCTATAACCCGCAATGAAATAGAAGCAGTCATCGAAAGCCTTCCAACCAAAAAAAGTTCAGGGCCAGATGGATTCAGCGCAGAATTCTACCAGACCTTCAAGGAAGAACTAATACCACTACTCCTCAAACTGTTCCACAAGATAGAAACAGAAGGTTCATTGCCAAACTCTTTTTATGAGGCCACAATAACTTTGGTACCCAAACCTCACAAAGACACAACTAAGAAAGAAAACTACAGACCAATATCCCTGATGAATATCGATGCAAAAATACTCAATAAAATACTGGCAAACCGAATTCAAGAATACATCAGAGAAATCATCCACCATGACCAAGTAGGCTTCATACCTGGAATGCAGAGATGGTTTAACATACGAAAATCTATCAACGTGATCCACCATATAAACAAACAGAAAAAGAAAAACCATATGATTATCTCCCTAGATGCAGAAAAAGCCTTGGACAAAATTCAACACCCTTTCATGATAAAGGTCTTGGAGAGGTCAGGAACATACCTAAACATAATAAGAGCAATATACAGCAAACCAACTGCCAATATCAAACTGAATGGAGAGAAACTTAAGCCAATTCCTCTAAAATCAGGAACAAGACAAGGCTGTCCTCTCTCTCCATATCTCTTCAATATCGTACTAGAAGTTCTAGCTAATGCTATAAGACAACAAAAGGAGATCAAGGGGATCCAAATTGGAAAGGAAGAAGTCAAACTGTCTCTATTTGCAGATGATATGATAGTTTACATAAGCGACCCAATAAACTCTACCAGGGAACTCCTACAGCTGATAAACACCTTCAGCAAACTAGCAGGATACAAGATAAACTCAAAAAAACAGTAGCCCTACCTTTTTCAGACAACAAAGAGACAGAGAAAGAAATCAGAGAAACATCACCCTTTACAATAGCCACAAGCAACATAAAGTATCTTGGTGTAATGCTTACCAAACAAGTAAAAGACCTATATAATAAAAACTTTGTGACTCTAAAGAAAGAAATTAAAGAAGATACCAGAAAATGGAAATATCTCCCATGCTCTTGGATAGGTAGGATAAACATAGTAAAAATGGCAATCTTACCAAAAGCAATCTACAGATTCAATCAATCCCCTTAAAATCCCACCACAATTCTTCACCGACCTTGAAAGGATAATAAACTTTATATGGAAAAACAAAAGATCCAGGATAACCAAAACAACCCTATACAATAAAAGAACTTCAGAAGGCATCACCATTCCTGACTTTAAGCTCTACTACAGAGCTATAGTTCTGAAAACAGCCTGGTATTGGCATAAAAATAGACAGGTGGACCAATGGAATCGAATTGAAAATCCTGATATTAATCCATGCACCTATGAACACCTGATTTTCGACAAAACAGCTAAAATTATACAATGGGGCGATGACAGCATCTTCAACAAATTGTGCTGGCACAATTGGATGAGGGTGTGTAGAAGACTGCAGATAGACCCATGTCTGTCGCCATGCACAAAACTCAAGTCCAAATGGATCAAAGACCTCAACATCAATCCAGCCACATTGAACCTCTTAGAAGAGAAAGTAGGAAGTACCCTTGAACAAATTGGTATAGGAGACCGCTTCTTGAACATAACTCCAGGGGCACAGACACTGAAAGAAACAATTAATAAATGGGACCTCTTCAAACTTAGAAGCTTCTGTAAGGCAAAGGACACAGTGGACAAGACCAAACGGCAGCCCACAGACTGGGAAAAGATTTTCACCAATCCTATATCCGACAAAGGGCTGATCTCCAAAATATACAAAGAACTCAAGAAACTAGTAAACAAAACACCAAATAACCCTATTAAAAAATGGGGTACAGAACTGAAGAAAGAATTCTCAATAGAGGAAATCAAAAGCCTGAAAGACACTTAAGAAAATGCTCCACATCCTTAGCTATCAGGGAAATGCAAATCAAAACAACTTTGAGATACCATCTTACTCCTGCCAGAATGGCTAAAATTAGAAACACCAATGATGACTGGTGTTGGAGAGGATGTGGAGAAAGGGGAACACTCCTCCACTGCTGGTGGGAGTGCAAACTCATAGAGCCATTTCGGAGATCAGTATGGTGGTTCCTCAGGAAAATGGGAATTAGTTTACCACAGGACCCGGCAATCCCCCTCTTAGGCATATACCCAAAGGATTCACATCAATGCAACAAAGACATCTGTTCAACTATGTTCATAGCAGCACTATTTGTAATAGCAAGAACCTGGAAGCAACCTAGATGCCCCTCAATTGAAGAATGGTTAATGAAGATGTGGCACATCTACACAATGGAATACTACTCTGCAGAAAAACATAATGGTATCTTGAAATTTGCAGGCAAGTGGATGGCACTTGAAGAAACCATCCTGAATGATGTAACCCAGTCGCAAAAAGAGGAACACAGTATGTACTCACTCATATATGGATTTTAGACCTAGATCAAAGGATCACCAGCCTATAGTTCACACCACCAGACGAACTAGGATACAAGGTGTATTCTGAGAGATTCATATAAAGTCCCTCACAGAACTGGGAAGGGACAAGTCCCCCAGAGCTCAGGGGAAGTGTGAGGGGCAGTGAATGGAGAGAGAAGTAGGAGAAAACGAGGGGGAGGAAAGGAAAACATGTGTGACCAGGAAGATTGAGCCTGGTTAGGAATAGAAGACAGGAAGGAGAGAGAGAGAGAGAGAGAGAGAGACAGAGACAGAGACAGAGACAGAGACAGAGAAAAAGAGAGAGAACTTAAAAGAGGGAGCCAATATTGGTTTGAAGATAAAATTGAACACAAAGAAAGGTCTAGAGAACTACAAGACTGCTCCCAACTAACAATTTGAGCTTCAGTGGAAAGGCTATCATAAATGCCCTTCCCGGAGAGTGAGATCAACAACTAACTTATCCTTGGAGCCCTCAAGTAATGCCTGTTGGAAACAGGATCAAACACCCATACATAAACACAGAGTCGAACTAGAACCCAGATGCAGATGGAGAGGACAAAACCAGGAGGCAGAAACACAGACAGCTTACCTGAACAAGGAGGAGGTAATGGCCACTAGACTGATAGCTGGGAAGCCAGCATGGGACTGACTCAGGCCCCCCTGAATATGGGTCTCAGCCAGAAGGACTGAGCAGTCTAAGGGACCTCAGACAGTGGAGCCAGGGTGTGTCCCTGGTGCACAAAAGGACTTTGCGAACACATCCCCCATGGAGGGATAACTGCCTTAATCTAGAGACAGGAGAGAAGCCCTAGTCCCTACTTCGCATGACCTGTCAGATCTACATGATCCCAAATGGATGGAATTCCCCTACATATGGAATTGGGGTGGGGGGATGGGAGGGGAGGGTGGTTAGACTTCATGTGAGAGGGCAGAGAGGGTAAAAGGGAGGGAAGGAGGAAGGGAAGGAGGGAGGGAGGGAGGGAGGGAGGGAGGGAGAGGGAACTGGGATAGACATGTAAAATAATAAATTAAATTAAAAAACAATGCATTGACTCCAAAATTTAAGTTCAAGGACAAGTTACTGGGGAAAAGAATTTCTATTTTTGTTTACACAGAAAATGAAAAGCTGTGGATTCCTTCCAGACTAATGTGGTTTGATCAAGCCAGACAGCCTGAAACAGAGTACCAGGTGATCCTACATTCCAAACAGCTGGACAAAGCAGCCTTACAGACTACAGCCAGGATTTCTGAATCTTCTTCGAATCCCCCATGACAGTACCCCTAACCAGCAGGAAGTAGTTTGGAAAGAACAACGCCCAATTTCCCAAATATTGTCTATACATGTTTGTTTTTATTTAAGTGGACTTTGTTACATAACATAAACTTAAAAAAATTAAAAAAATAAGAAATAATTTCTCACAAACAAATTGACCTTTTTGTTTCCAATATTATAGAAGAGGGAGAAAAATGTCTTAAACCATGTGGCTTTGACCCTGAAAAAAAAAATTTGAACCTCAAAAAAAAAAAAAAAAAAAAAAAAAAAAACAAACTCAGAGGAACAGCCTAATGAGGAAAAGGACCTTATGTCCTTTGAGAGAAATACTGAAGATATTAAACAGACTAACCCTGAGACCCAAGATAAAAATGTAGAAAATGTCTGCTTTGAAAAGTATTTGGAAGCTAAACCCAAGACTAGAGATTTAGGAGCTAAACCAAAACTTTAAAAAATGTATCCATCACTAAAAAATTTCACTAGGGACATATCATCCACAGATGATGACCTTAACCATGAGAATTGGGGGGAGGGGGGTTCTGAGAAGGAAGCAGCAGAATATCATGAGTCAGATTGGCCTCCATTAAAACAACAGCTTCTGCCCTACACACCTCCTGTCACAGTTCCTCCTCTAGCTTGCCCAGTCTTAAACCCCCAGAAAGAATTACAGGACAAAATTCAATATCTTAAAGAACAAATTCACTTAGAAAAAGAACACCAATAATTAATTGCCCAATTAGAAAGTGTAAAGACTGGCAAATCCTCTGAGACTTCTCAAAAGACCACCACCAGACCACCCCTTAAAGGAGATGCCCCCAGGAAGTTTCTAACCCATCAATAACAGACAGAGCCAGACAATGTAAACTGCCTTTCCAGTCTCCGAAACAACAGATGAACAGGGAACTGTATGGCGGCATCATACAGGTTTTGGTTTTAATGAAATCAAAGAGGTAAAAACTGCAATTTCCCAGTTTCCTACAGCTCCTTATATCACTGCCATCATAGAATCTGTGGCTAATCATTGGCTTACTCTTTCTGACTGGGATGACTGGTATACATTAACCCGAGCAACTTTAGCCAGAGGAGATTATCTTTTATGGAAGTCAGAATTTGCTGAGGCTTGTAAAGAAACTGCAAAAAAAAAAAAAAAAAAAAAAAAAAAAAAAAAAAAAAAAGGGAACACACAAGCTGCACAAGCCGGCAATGGCTGGAATGCTGATACACTGATGGGAGAGAGAAATTATGAGGCAGAAGATGTTCAAAAGCAATATTAACCTGGGCTATATGCCCAAATTCAAATAGCTTCCACTAGATCATGGAAGAGACTACCTGCTAAGGGGGATAAAAAGGGGATATGAAGGATTCTCCCCTTACCAATATTAAGCAAGGGCCTGATGTACCCTTTTCAGACTTTGCTCACTGTTTGCTAACAGCAGCAGGAAGGATTTTCGGAAGTGCAGATTCAGGAACTAAATTCATTAAACAATTAGCATTGGAGAATGCAAATGCTGCCTGTCAGGCTGCCATTAGGCCATATCGTAAAAAACAAAACAAAACAACAACAACAAAACAGATCTTTCTGGCTACATTAGCCTCTGCTCTGAGATAGGAGCAGCCTACCAACAGGGGCTCACCATGCAGCCACTATGCAAGGTACTACCCTTAAGCAGTTCCTATCAAATCAGGGCAGGAATAAGTGCTTCAATTGTGGGGCGGTCAGCTTTGTCCCAGCAACCAAAAATCGATTTCAATCCTCTGCAGAACAACACCCGGCAGTGCAGGACTGGACCTCAGTTCTATCATCCACATAGTCTTAATGCCGGAAATTGGGTATACAAGCGATTTCAACAGGAATCTATGGCCCCTGCCACCTGATACATTGGGGCTGGTTATTGGCCGCAATAGTGTCACCATGCATGGCCTGCAAGTATTTCCAGGAATAATTGACAATAACCATGAAGGGGAAATTAAAGTTATGGCAGCTTCTCCCACTGCCATTAATACCATCCCATCAGGCCAACGCTTTGCTCAGCTCTTGCTTCTTCCTTTGCTTCCTACAAACAATAAAAATGTGATCAATAAAAGAGGCAATAACAGTTTTGGGTATTCAGATGTATACTGGATAGAAGCCATATCCAATAATAAACCCACCATTGTCTTAAAATTAGATGATAAAGAATTTTCTGAATTAGTAGGCACAAGCTCAGATGTTACTATCATTAAGGGAGAGGATTAGCCTAAAATCTGGCCATTAGAAGATACTCTAACACATCTGCAAGGCATAGGCCAAAGTTAAAAAAAAACAAAACAAACAAAAAAAAAAAAAAAAAAAAAAAAAAAAAACACCATCTTACTCCTGCCGGAATGGCTAAAATTAGGAACACCAATGTCAACTTATGCTGGAGAGGATGTGGAGAAAGTAGAACACTCCTCCACTGCTGGTGGGAGTGCAAACTTGTACAGCCATTTTGGAGATCAGTATGGAGGTTCCTCGGGAAAATGGGAATCAGTCTACCACAGGACCCGGCAACCCCCCCTCTTAGGCATATACCCAAATGATCCACATTCATGCAACAAAGACATCTGTTTAACTATGTTCGTAGCAGCACTAGTTGTAATAGCAAGAACCTGGAAGCACCCTAGATGCCCCTCAACTGAAGAATGGATGAGTAAATGTGGCACATTTACACAATGGACTACTACTCTGGGGGAAAAAACAATGGAATCATGAAATTCACAGGCAAATGGATGGAACTTGAAGAAACCATCCTGAATGAGATAACCCAGTCACAAAAAGAGGAACATGGTATGTACTCACTCATATACGGATTTTAGACATAGAGCAAAGGATCACTAGCCTATAATCCACACTGCCGGAGAAACTAGGATACAAGAAGGATTTTCTAAGAGATTCATACAAAGTCCCTCACAGAAGGGGAAAAGAACAAGATCTCCTGAGCATATTGGGAGTGGGAGGACAGTGAGTGGAGAGGGAGCTAGGAGAAAGAGAAGGGGAGGAGAGGAAAGCACGTGGAATAGGAAGATTGAGTCAGGGGAGGAATAGATGAGAGAAAGAGAGAGAGGGAGACAGAGAGAGACACCATAAAAGAGCGAGTCAGCTAAACACTGAGCCGAACTGGAATCCAAATGCAGAGAGGGAGGACAAGACCAGGCGACAGAAATCCACACAGACAGCTGACCTGAACAAGGAGGAGTTAATGGGCCCCCAGACTGATGGCTAGGAATCCAGCATTGAACCAACTCAGACCCCTGAACATGGGTCTCAGTTAGAAGGTCTAAGGGACCTCTGACAATGGAACCAGGATGTATCCCTGGTGCATGAAAGGACTTTGGGTGCATGCTCCCCATGGAAGGATACTCCCTTAACCTAGAGGCAGGAGGGAGGGCCTAGTCCCTACTCCAAATGAGTTGACAGATTTAGATGACCCCTCCAGGAAGGCAGCACCCTACATGTGGAGTGGAGGGGGATGGGATGGGAGGGTGATGGGGGGGCATGGCAGAATGGCAGAGAGGGAGGGGGAGGGAGGGATGGAGAGGGAACTGGGATTGATATGTAATATAAGAAAAATTTAAAAATCAAAACAAAACAAAACAAAAAAAAAACCAACACAGTACTTTATAAATTATTAACATGGAAAGATCTTGAAGGTCACTCTGGACAGATACAGCCATATGTCATTGCTGGACTCCTGGTCAGTCTGTGGGGTTGAGACTTATTGTCACAAATGGGCATGATTATGTGCAGTCCTAATGAAATTGTAACCATGCAAATGCTTAAGACTGGTTTTATACCAGGTAGAGGCTTAGGCAAATATGAGACAGGCATCTAATAGCCTATGTCAGACACTCCCAAAAGTGATTGCACAGGATTGGGGTATTTTTCTTAGGGACCATTGATCATCTTGTGACCCACACAGTTAAAATTATATGGCTATCTGAAAAGCTCACAGCCGCTCAACAGCTGATAAAGGAACAGCTTGATGCTGGCCACGCCATGTTCTACCTAGCACTTCCCCTTGGAATACCTCCATCTTTGTTATTAAAAAGAAATCAGAAAAACAGTGTCTGGGGTTAGGACCTTAGAGCTGTAAATAAAACTGTGGTTCTGATGGGGCCCCTACAGCCAGGCCTCCCTTCCCCTGTTGCAGTCCCCTTGGGGTATTTTAAAATCATAATGACCTTAAGGACTGCTTCTTTACTCTACCTTTGCATGACCAAAATCATTTCGCTTTTAGTCTCCCTTCTTTAATTTTTGGCCAAAAGTCCCACACTCTGTCAGTCCTTTGTTACACCAGCCATTCAAATAGTTAGAGACTCATAGCCACAAATATATATCATACATTATATGGACTATGTCCTTTTAGCAGGACAAAAAAGGAAAGAGGTATTAGCTTGTTATAAAGAACTGTGTGATGCTCTAACAAAAAAAGGGGTTACAGATAGCCCCAGATAGCTGCCATATTGCAAGAGAAAAACATCAAACCTGAGAGGAACCTAGGAATACTCATGGCTGCACTCTGGCCAGTGTTAGGAAATACAGCCTACAGTAATTATGCTCTACATGCCTTGTCAGTCAAGAGAGCAAAGTCCCATCTTCCTCTAGGAAAAAGGGTGAGGTCATCTTAGAAATGTGGCCTCAAAAAGTAGTATGCTGGCCAGCCAGAAATGTTTCTGTGAAGTTTAGATCACCTAGAAACTTACTGCCAGTATTGTTGGTGCCTCTATATTGATGTCCTGTTAGAAGTCTGAATACTTCCCCTATATGAATCCAAAAATTTAGAACCTTGGAACTCAAGACAATGAAAAACAAGGATAATACATTAAAAATGAGATATCTTTACAAGTGTTCATAAAGGCATATAACAATATATGAGCATATTATTTTTACTTGGTTACAAAATAAATTATGTTTTGAAATGAAATGAAAGAAAGAAATTAGAAGAAAAAATTCTATAATATACAACTGAAATCAATATAAATTATAAGGGTCAATTAGCTTTCATTTTGTTATTCTGATCATGTTTCTACATTATAGAGACAAACATTCCCATTACTGGTAAGCCTCCAATGGCATATTCATTGTGATACACATTTCAAAACAATAAGTCTGAGTGTCATGCCATCGTTCTCATGGATTTGTTCTCAGATAGCTTAATGTGCAAGCATCATGGCATGTCTATAAAGAAGCTTTACATAATGGCTTCTCTGAAAGCTATAATTATTGATGAACTATTATTTATAATTATAGGCCTTTTCACAATAATGGGTTTGATCCTTTCCTGTAATTGCTAAGATACTGCATATTGAAACATGAGAGGATTCTGCTAGAAATGAAATTGGACATTTCATGTCAGAATTACTGCTAAACTATAGACAAAGGAAAACATCTACACTGAGAGCACTTGTTTCTCCAAAATTAAATATGCCCACATGCACACGTTTGCACACATGCATGCAGGAGCATACTCACATGTATAATGGCAATCCTTCCAATATCATCCATCAAGTCAATTAGCATGTAAACTTTAACAATAAGGCCTAAGAACCAAGTTGCAATCAACATGGTTAACACTGAGCAGTTCTGTTTCTTTCTTTGTTTTTCTACTTAAAAGTAAAGTTCATTATTTTGAAGTCTTTCGATAGAAAGCCTAGCAGTTGCTTTATTTTTGAAAAAAAAAATACATATAGAAGATATACCTTATTTTAAGTGGACAACACTGGTAATTATAAACATATTATTGTAGAACAAATCTTCAGAATTTTTTCATCACATGAAATCAAAACTTCATAGTTGTTGGACAGCAAGTCTATTTCTTCCTCCTTAGGCCATGTGCAACTACCCTTTCATCCTTAGTTCCTATGAGATTGGTCTTTTTGATCCCTCATGTAATAGGAATTACACAGTGTTTTTCCTCAGTGAATAGCTTATTTCCTCAGCATATGCCCTTCAGGTCCCTTTGTGTTACCATATGAAGGCAGACTTTACTTGGTGGTGAATGCTGAATAGTATGCACTGTTTGAACCATAGTCTTATCAGCTATTTATTCTCTGGAGGCCACTGAGGTCTCTTCTACATTTAGCCTATTGGTTCAGCTCGGTGCCTTTTACCTACCCACAGGCACTGCAATCTTGGTGGGGATACCCTGGTAACAATGGCAATTTGGAACCCAACCTGGGGGATGTGAGTACTACATGGTAAAAGAACCTCCTGATAAAAGAAATGGGAGGAGGTTGGGGACTGAATGTGCAATTTGTTGCTGGGTCAAAGAATGACTCAAATGCAGGTGGGTAAGTACCTAACAAAAAGAGAAAGGAGTTAATGTACAAATGCCTGATTTAGAAAAGTTTTGGTCTGAGTTCCTAAAATAAATCCCTGGTTTTCTATAGAGAGCCTCTTTAATCTAGAGCTGTAGGTGAGAGCTTTGAAAAATGCAAAGAGAGAGGAAGTTAGAACTGGACGTTCCTTGTCAGAATCCTTCTATCCTATTATTATGGCTGTAACTGGGTGACTGCAGGGTCAGGGGAGGGTTGTGGGAAACAGTTAAAGCCCAGCAAGGTTTCCAATGGCAGGTAAAGATAAACATGAAAGGAAAGATCAGGGAGGAAATCAAGTGGCACTGAAATTCTTGCTGTGTCACAAAAGAGGACGTTCCAGGCAAGGAGGAGAAAGTCACAGTGAGGTCCAGGGAAAGGATCTTTTTGTTCTTCTTGAACCCTAGCTTAGAAAGTGAAGAATTTTAGTCACCACCACAGTTAAAAGCATTCTCATGGCTTTGTACTAGTCATGATGATTGCTGGCCAAACCAGCAATCTGTTTTACCATGAATGTAAATCCTGCCCCAAGGAGACCTTTAGCCTGGGCTAAAGCCATCCAGCAGGTGTGGACTGTTTGTCAAGATGACAGATGTCAGTCTCCATATGTAAAGCAATTATTCAAATCTATTGTCATGAATTTAAACACTCAGGAGGATTAGAAACAGCTGGCCCAAGTGTGTGTGAGCACTCAGGATTTTTTGATTTGGAAGGCACATTAACATCATCAATATGAACTTCTGGGTGAGAGAAATTGAAACTCTGTAGCTTTGATTGTGAAGATGTTGGGGGTGGGGTGGGAAAGAAGCATTCTCATCACCTGCTGAGCAGGCTCCTCTATATTTTGATTGAGTTCATCAGTGAAGGGACTCTGACCAGCTCAGTCATGGCAAGCCTGGCTCTGGCAGGCCTTGTCCCTCTCCCTCTTTTCTTCTCTCTTCCTAAAAACAGTTAGATTACATTCTTTATTTCTTTATTATTTCTTTGTTTGTTTGGTTGGTTGGTTGGTTGGCTGGTTTTGGTTTTTCAAGGTGGGATTTCTCTTCTTAACAATCCTTGCTGTCTTGGTGTCCTGGAACTCACTCTGTGGACTAGGTTGGCCTCAAACTCACTAAGATGTGCCTGTCTCTGCCTCTCAAGTGCTGGGATCAAAGGTGTGTACCACCTCTACCATGCTAGATTACATTTTTTTTTTTTTAGTTCCAGGATGTTTGACATTTGTTTTTATTATATTTGTAATGAATAGATACATTGTCTGCTTTCAAAATAGGGCTTGAAAATACAAGGGGTATAGATACCACATAAAGCAAACTCCAGGTGGGAGACACTATGTACATCACATGAAAAAATAATCTGGTATTCATGTAATAAAAACAAAACTTCAAATTCCTAAGTCTCCAGCTTGCTTAAAAAAACACAGTTACAAAACTGTATTTAATAAACATTTTTTCCAATTTGGAAACAAAATGAGTAGACTAAATTTGCAGCTGGCAATCTCAATCAGTATTCTAGACTCCTATTATAGGATTGGTTATGTCCGTTGCTGTATTTCCTGAATGTCTAGATGGATGATTTACCAGATATGTTAAATCAACTGCTCTGGTCATTGTAGGCTTGGGTAATGGTGAAATGGTAGGTTGTGAGGGAATTTGAGGGATATTTTCACTAAGGGAAATCCCTGAGCTGGGTATGGGCCTCACATGCTGCAAGGAAACTATATGCTGGTTATTGATGCTGTCATAAAACCCAGAGCAGGACTGCTTCTGTCCTGAGGGTTTCCAGTTAGTGGGCCTA
This sequence comes from Phodopus roborovskii, assembly GCF_943737965.1. NCBI lineage: Eukaryota > Metazoa > Chordata > Mammalia > Rodentia > Cricetidae > Phodopus > Phodopus roborovskii. The sequence goes on from NW_026126540.1 coordinate 16,559,766, forward strand.
TCTTCATAGGGTCAGCAGGTGAAGGATAGGGCCAGCAGGCGAAGGGGAAAGTGTGCTGTTTGTACTGTCCACAAACAAGAGAAGGCAAATGTCATTCATGACTGTCAATCTTACCCCTCTATTAAATGGGTTTCCTTTTTCTGAAGAACATGACTGGGAAGTAGCTGGCAAAGCTACTTTCTTCTTCAATGTATTGCAGTAATTTCCATATCCATTGCAAATATCTTACTATTTATTGCTTGTCTGTAAACTGTATCTGTGAAAGGCAGAATATCATAGGTGAGAACAATATTGAGAATTTCAGAATTTTCTGGCTTCTTCAATACTAACACAATCACTCACATGGTATGGAATTCTTCCCTGTCAACATTTTCTTTTGGTGCTGGAAATGACAGTGAATTCACATGTGCCAGGGTAATGAATTTGTCCTTTTCCAGGCTCCCAACCAGGATTCTTCGAATCTTAGATTTCACCAAGCCCACCCACTCTGAGAACTGTTTTTCTGTTAGTTCACTTTCCAGAAGTACAATATAATGCTTGTATTTTAAAAACAGCTTGGTACTTCAAAAAGTTTGGACCATTCTGCTTTATTCAGCAAAATTTCCTATTTCCTACGTGATAGCAAGCCCTTGCCTAAACAACTCAATCATGACCATCCTGGTTGAAACAGACACATTGTATGTGGAGTTCTGCTGTGATATGTGGGTGTAATTATAGGCATAAGATGGTACCTGCCACTGGGATTCACTCTTGGGTCCCACACAGGCAGGTTAACATTTTGTTCTTCCAGTTCTTTTAACAACCCTGGATTTGGCCATCCCCACTCAGAAAACACCAAAGAAAATTCACATACTGGAATGGGTGCTATTGCATTTGGATAAACCTGGCAAGTTCTTGCTACTAGCATAGCAAAAAAAAATACCTGCAAGGAATCCCAATATATTGGATACTATGACATTTGGCCCATAATATGATGGCTCTCAGTGTTAACCTGAAGCAGTCAATGTTTGCTTCTAGGTATAAACATTCATCAGTTACCAGTTACGGGCAACCATTAAGGCTTCTTATGCACCTAATGTTTAAATTTTTAAGCAGATTATCATCTTGTAGATCCAAATCTGGAATAGTCTGCAATGCTAATCTTGCAAACAAAATGTCATTCTCTATTCCAAAACATAGTTTGATTAACAGGCACAAAGGCTTCCTCACCAGCTCTTAACTCCTTCACTTCCTCCTGTGAATTCAGTTTGTCATAGAAGGTGAAAACGTCATGTTGATCCACGTGACTTGGTGCAACCCACAAAGCAGTAAAATGTTTCCCCAAATATTCTCAAAGCTAGCTACCCTGGTCTATCCCCTTATATTGCCACTTCTTCCTCCTCCAGAGGCTGACTACTAGGTTATCCAGTTAATCCAAGTGTTGAAGTCCAGCAACCAAAAGCCCCCTTTGGCTCACCTAATTAACACACCCAATTAAAATTAAACACCTTATCCTAACATGGGATATCCACTTGTACCATTATAAACTACATTTCCCCCATATGCCAGGACTGTCTTCTCCTTATCCAGAGGCAGGCCTTTGCCCCTACAGGACGAATCCCTTGTTCCCTTCCCTGTCTCCCTCCCCCTTGTTCCCTTCTCCTCCTTCCTCCTCTATCCCCTTTGTTTGTGTCTTATTCCTTGCCCTCTATCCCTCTATGACAATTAAATCACCATGGTGATGAGAACTTGGTCTTGAAGGCCCTGAGCTAACTAATACTTTTCCTCTCACTCAGTATGTTTAGGAGCTTGGAAGGCTGTGTCCATTTCAGGATACACAGCCAACATCAAAGGTGTAACACAGAGACCTACTGAGTCTTTTACTAAACTTTTGGCCTGAGTACAAATTTCTATGGAATAGAAAGTGTAGCATGCTGTGGCAGCTGACATACTGTGTATCAACTTGCTTATGATGGGGTCACAACAGAGAGACAGAAGGTAGTTAGTCCAATAAAGAATTCCCCCCTGAATGACTAGATCCTAGAATGTCAAGAAATAGGGGCTAAATAGTGCCATTGTCTTTGCAGAGGCTCTTACCACAGCCCTAAAGTCTCATGCTTCCTGGTCATGTCAACAAACAGGGCATTTTAAGAGAGACTGCCCTGTAGCACCAGTTCCATTAATTGGGTGAAGGCCTAGAAACTGAAATAAGAGACAAGACAATAGGTTATCCATTCAACAGAATGTCAGAATGACAAATGCCGTTTATTGAGGGGATGGGGTGAGCTTACATACTGACTCACAGCACAGTGGAAAATAACAGGGTTTTCAGGCTTAGCGCCTCCCCACCAGATGTGTGTTAGCAAAAGAGGAAGACTACCAATGGTAACGCTGGGAGGCAAGAAACCAGGGGCAACTCTGGGGCAAAATGTTCCAGCCAACAGCTTCAGGCTTGCTCAAGGTGCCTTGGGGGTCCATGCAGGGCCCTACATTTCCCAATGCCAGAAAAGAGTACTTCCATAAAGCTACCTACTAAGTGTCATGGATGTCATAAAGGCAAGCATTGGGCAATATATTGCAAATCTAAAGATAGTACAAATGGTTGCACCCTGGTTCCTTGAAACTCCCTACAGGAAAGTCCTCAGACCCACCTGCAAGTAAGTCTTTTCCCAAGAGATTCACCTCAAATCAGATGGATATGAATAAGTCACAACCTAATGTCACTGTTGTTACTCTTTGCTCCTTTGACTCTTTACTCTTTTGCGGGCTTGTCACCCCACTCCCAAATAAATACATGGAGGTTTAGTCTTATGAATACTGACCTTGACTTGTTTCTAGCCAGCTTTTTTAATTTAAATTATCCCACCTATTTTTTTGCCTCTGAGATTTTACCTCTCTCTATTCTATACATCTTTCTTTACTTCTTATTCCATGGCTTATTGTGTAGCTAGGTGGCTTGTCCCTGGTGTCCTCCATTCTTCTTCTTCCTCATTCCTTGATCTCTCTTTGTCTCCTTCTATTTATTCTCTTGCCCATCAGCCCTGTTTCTCTCCTGCCTAGCTACTGGACTTCAACTCTTTATTAGACCAATCAAGTATTTTAGGCAGGCAAAGAAATACAGCTTCACAGAGTTAAATATGGCCTCTGCATCTGATCCTCCCTCCAGATTCCTGCCATGTTTGAGTTCCTGTCCTGACTTCCTCTAGTGATGATCAGTGATGTGGAAATTTAAGGCAACTAAGCCCTTTCCTCCCCAATTTGTTTTTGGTCATGGTGTTTCATCACAGCACTAACCCCCCTCCACACACACACACACATACACACACACACACAAACACACACACACAAATACACACACACACACACACACACACACACACACACACACACACCACCATAGAACCCCTAAGAAATCCATTATATATTTTTTAGATAGGTAAAACATGACGTTCCATGAAGAAATTACATGTGCTATGTAAGCATCAAAGAGTACACGAATACAGAATAAATGCTTTTGAACTATTTTGTTGAATACCTGAATTTGGAAAATTTGACCAGAAAGAAAATGTAATATTGGTTATGATTGGTTGTCAGTGCCTTGGGCCTTAAACTCACCATGCAAACATAGCTGTGGGTGTGCATGAGATTTCCAGATTAGATTAGTGAAGATTGGCAACTATTCCATGGTTCCATGGTCTAACACCATTGATTGCATAAAGAAAGAGAAAGCAAGCAGTCATCTATCTCTGCTTCTAGACTAAGTACACAGTGTGTTGGCTGCTTTAAGCTCAGGCAGCCATGACCTTGCCACTATGTTGGGAGTGAGCTATGGCTTCAAACTGTTGGCTAATGTAACTCATCCTTCCTTAAATTGTTTTTCACAGATATTTTGTAGAGCAATAAGACAAGGAAATGATAGCTTAGAAAATGCTGAAGAAATCTGAAGAGATGAAAGCAAAATGATGGATCTTCGCATGAGCTTGTGCAGAAGACTTCTGAGTTTTCCAGTCAACTCCAGGGCATGCAGCACTTACCTAATTTTGGCTTTATTTTTTTTTTCTGACTTTCACAATGAAATTATGTCAAATAGAAATCATGTATAGAACTTATGAGGTTAGATTTAACTGCTTTTTGGAACTAAAAAAATGACAACTAGGAAAAGTAAACTTCACAAGTACAAACTGTAAATGAGCAGTGTGTACTTGACATAGGAAATGTCAAAAATAGTACAGCAGAATTGCAAACACAGCAGATATTCCTCAGGCTGGTTCATGGATTATAGAGATGGACAGTATGGTCCATGCCATAGAAGGAATAGTAGAACTGAAAATAAGATACAATAAAAATGCCAGTGTTACTAGAGAGGAAATGAAGCATGTTAGTAGAATGTGTAAAATTAATTGTAACCACACTGAAATCACCTAGACGGTAAACACATGAGAAAGATTGAGCCCCGCTATGCATGGTGAAAGTAGAGTCTTTGAACATATCAGTTGTTTAGGATGTCTTTCAAAGATAACACATTATTCCAGTAAACATCCAAGGTGGAGAATCCCTCACAGAGGTATAATATGATACTGAATTTAGCAGGGGAGAGGTTAGTAACTCAAAAATAGTCATAGCAATTCAAAGTTCTGGAAATCTGAAAACACAGAACTCTGAATGAACAAGACCCAGGTGATTAGGAAGTGCTGCTGGGAATATGTTGTACAGTGGCTGCTGAGCAAAGTGATAGAGGATAGAGTTAGTCAACCAGCAAGTAGTCAAATCATAAAGTACTTTTTGTGTCCTGCTGAAGACCTCAGATTTTATCCTCTGACTGTAAGAATACAAGATACTGAAGAGCAGAGTGACATTGTGATGTGCATGTCAGATCAGCTGTCTCAACAACACTTCAGAATATGGATTGTAGTATATCAGGTTATGTATAAGTAGAAGATCATATAGGAAAACTAATAAAGATAGCTACATTTAAAAAAAAGGCGGGAAGGGGGAAGGCTTAATGCTGTCTTGAAAAACACAAGTAGAAGGGAGAGCAAGAGGTATTTGTAAAGGGTGACCTTCAAAGTTTTGTGAGGATGACTTCTCTATCTGCAAATAAAAGAGCTACTAGTAATATGATATGGCCCTAAAATAATCATCACAGCATCTGCAAAGAAGAAGACACAATAAATAAGTCCATGTGTTCACTTGCAGATCAATTAGATGGAATTTAGTCATTGACTGATACAAATGAAGGGGTGGTGCATGAGGTCAAAGGGGAAACTGAGGTAGACAGGTTTCTGAGATGAGAAACCAGTTTATTTTTAGACAAGCAAGCATGAAAATAAGGACACTTCTGGGGAGCACTTGGGAAGAGAGAAATGATGGGTAAGTAGGCCAAAGCCAACTCTCATGGAACACACAATTGGAGACAACTAGGCAGTTGAATACCTGAAACCTGACAAATATGTTTGCTATATGAAGACCAAGCAACCTTATTTGAGCTTTGAAAGTGGTATTAACATCATTGTCATGAATGGAGGGAGCATAGATTTTCATCTTTAATCCCAGGGCCTACTTCAGGCCATACATTCCTACAGCTCTCTCTGGGATGGGCAGTTTAGAAGGTATCTATGCTATGACTTGACAACCATCAATTTGGTACTTGGTTCCATCATGCTCTTTATCATGTACACTATGCTACACTAAATCATGGCATAAGTACCACCCCTAAAAGGTCATAAGAAGTCAGACTTATATTTGTTTGTGGGAGACCTCTCAAACTTCTGAGAAGATTTCTTTGAAGGTTGCTCACTAATAAGGTTCCTCTGGCACCCGTACCTTCTGATGGTCTTCCCCTTTCTCCCTTTCATATATATGGATATGTTTGTACATATATTTTACAAATATACATACATATGTGTATATATGTGATATGTATGTATGTATGTATGTGTATGTGTGTGTGTGTGTGTCTTTTCCAGGCCTAGGTCCCAATAACAGCCTTGAAACTCTTTCATTTCTGGAGATCTACGTGTGTCAGTGTGTTAGCTTCTTCTCTGTGCTTGCAGCAGCTGCTTCACTTGTCATCATTATCAATAATATTTACTTATGTGCAGACAACTAATTGAAACATATAAAGTCATATTTAATGTAGTCATCCCACAAACTCATTGTGTAACATAGTATAGAACTAGAATGTAGAAATCTTAGGTAGTAACTCGTTCCTATCATCATCTACAGTAATTCTATACATCAACATCTCATAGCCTAATTCAGAATAAAGTGTTTATATCTTTTCTATTGATGTTAACTGATGGGGAATTAGCATGACCCCTGCTGCTCTAGGACTTCTGAGGAGGACTTGGCATCTGAGCATTTTTATTCTGGAAAGATTACCAAGGTTGTACTCAGAAAACATCAACCAATTTGAAAACTCAGCAGGTCTCAGGAGCAAGTCAGGTAGGAATTAGAGGCAGTTCTTTCCAAGTCATCTGGCTACTGCTGTTTGCCAAACCATATTACTCTCATCAAAAAAAAAAAAAAAAAAAAAAAAAAAAAAAAGCAGCTTCATGTTGAGAGGAGTGTTCTTATCTTTGGAAATTTTATAATGAGAATTCTGTTTCTTTATTCAAAATGCTCATTGATTTTTATGGGGCAAAAATCCACATTAGACTCCAGTTACTATTAGGATAAATAATCTTTCACTGCTACCTTGAGAGCAAAAAGCTCTCAAGTTATTTTTCCTAAGGCTTTGAAAGGATGACTAAAATCGCTGCTCCTCTCATGACCAGACAGATGAGAAGAGGCTGGTCTGGATAGCTCAAAAGAGGCAGAAAGAGAGAAGAAGTGAAAATGACGAAAGGAAAAAATTAGAATAGGAGGGAAAAAGAAGGTGGAGAGAAAGGATATAATGAAAAAATTGAGGTAAATGAATAGATGATACATTATATTATAATTATATATAATACGTGTGAATGGATAAGAGGTAGTTTGTTGTGCCATACAGACTTAAGCCAACAACTGTATTGACCTGGGGCTGGAGATACACTTAGTGGTACAGTACTTGATTTATATGTATAAGGTCTTGGCTCATTTCTATTTTCAAATCTATACATGGACGAATGTGCATGAATGCATGGTATGAAGATAATCAATTAGAACTCTTGGTTATAAAGTAAAAGTTAATCAGATATATCATGGTAAAATGTTATTGATTCGAATACTCTGGGACAATGAAGACTTAGATTAACTATATGCTTTAGAACTCACCACAAGACTGAAGAATGTTTGCATAAAAATTATCACAATATTTTAATTAAATAAATTCTTACTATTTTATCAATATAGAGTTTATCAGTAACTTTACTAAAATAAGACAGATATTTTCCTATAGTATTAAGGAATATGATGAAGTATTTCTATGAAATGTTCAATTGTGACCCTAAGATTTATAAATGTTTATTTCAGCACTCTATTTCCCAACATTCTATTTTGTAGGAAATAATTTGGTTTTGTAAACTGTATTTACTATAGGAGACAGTTTTCCTGAAAACCTTGTCATGGTTATAGTGTTGGTTTCTGATCATATAGATAAAATATATCCTAAAAGTTAAAGTTAAGGAGATCTGCCTATTATGGGATTTGATAAGAAGAAAATCATTATGTTTCTCTAAGAATTACAGATTAATTTTAATGTGTGAAGCGCCTATATGGGACAGCCTAGCTTCAAGTCATAGTTTTATTTTTCAGTCTCAGTTTCACTGTTGTTAAAGACAAGGCAGGCTGTGGAATACTGGGTTACATATGTCGGAAAACATCTATCCTGCGTAAATGAATTAGTAAATAAGAAAAAAAAAAACCTTTATACTCAACTTATATTCTTTTTATATATTTTTTAATTTATTTTACATACCAACCACAGTTCCCACTCCTTCCCTTCCTCTCCCTGCCCCCTCTTCCCTCCAATCCATACCCATCCACTCCTTGGAACGGGTAAGGCCTTTTATAGGTAGTCAAAAGACTAGCACATTCAGTAGAGGCAGAACCAAGCCCCAACCTCCATCAAGACTAAGCAAGCCTCCCACCATATAGAATGAGCATCATAAAGACAACTTATGTGCTAGGAATTGATCCTCATCCTATTGCCAGGGGTTCCACAAAGAGATCAGGCTACAAAACTGCCACCCACATGCAGAGGACCTGGTTCAGTCCCATGCAGGATCCCTAGCTGTTGGTCTAGAGTCTGTGAGCTCCCATAATTTTGGGCCAACTGTTTCTGTGGTCATGATCTTGACTCTTGATTGCTCATATAATCTCTCTTCCCTCTCTTGGACTGGACTCCTGTAGCTCTGCCTGGTGTATGGGATGGTCCAGTTTGGAGAGGGATGGAGTGGAAGAGCAAGGAAAGAAACATCTTAACAGAGCCATTACAGGGCTAGGAAGAAACCTGGTGCTAGGAAAATTCCTAGGAATCCACAAGGATGACCCAGTCTAACACCTAATGGAGAGAGTTCTTGAACTGGCCTTCCTCTGTAATCAGATTGGTGACTATCCTGTCATCATCCAGTAACTTATATAAGCAGATACAGAAATCCACACTCAAGTCATATTCTAAATAAGCATACATATTAAATTTTTAAAAGATAATTTTAAAAAAAATCTATGTATGTAAGTACATGTCTGTGTGAGACTACCCATAGGAGCTGGAGTTACAGATGATTATAAACTGCCCATTATGGAGGCTGGGAACAGATCTCAGGTCCTCTGTAAGTGTTCCTAAATACTGATCCATCCCCAGCCCTGCATTTATGTCCCCACAGCCTAAGAATTGATGTGTTTCCATGTAAAAGCTATAATCAAGGTATTTTCAAATTGATGTTAGTTAATATAAAATAGTGGGTTACACTATAACATCTTATATACATATATCATTGTACTTTGCTCATCTCTTTCTCCCAAATATTGCACTGCCCTCACTCTTCTAGTTACTTAGAATCTGTCTATTACCGGTTTCAAACTCAACCAAAATCTACCTTGAACAGGAATCTGTTATCTCAGCTGCAGGATTCCTTCATCATGTGTTCCTTTTGTAACACAGTGTCCCTATACTGACTTATTTTTTCAAGGACTTTAATTCTGTGCATTCCCATTGAACCAGTTCCCTTCTGAAAAGACCTAGTGATTCATAGCCCCTACCAAAGTGTTGTACTTAGATAGATAACAGAAGGGAAATGAACCAAAAGCCTTCTTAGTGAGCCTTGGAAAACAGGTGAGACTTTTTCACTTTGAGCCTTAGAAAAACTGGCTTTGGTGACTGGCTTTTAGCCCCTGAATAATGATGTCAGAAGTCTACACTGTGGCAAAGACTAAGAAACTGCATCAGTAGTCATTTCTTTTACAAGCTAAAATTATAAAATAATTTTATAATATAAAAGAGATAATATGAAATCAAAAAAGAAAGAAAACGCAAAGCCAGATCTCCTGCTACACTGTAATGACTTAAGCTGCTAATTTAGAATAATAATTGCCACTATTAGTTATTGCAAAATCAGCATTCTTCTGAGTGCTTCCAAATGTTACATCATTGTAAGGTCCTCATTGCAAGCCAAGGAAAATAGATTATTGCTTACTCCTACCACCTGCATTCACATACACACACACACACACACACACACACACACACGACTCGCTACTAAAAATGTCAGTATTAGTGCATAACAGTTTCTGCTATGATACATTTTCTGTGAAGAACTTGAAATCTGGGCCCATCTACTCATCAAAAGACATTAGAAAAAGTGGTGTGAATTGATATCTAATTGAACTGGCTCAATTGTGTAGTTAATTTCTTTTGATTGACATAAAATTTATTGCAGATGTGAGAGGTGCCTTCAATACTAAAAGGTGAGGCTGATTTGAGCTGTAAGGAAATAAGAATGACCAGTGTAAAAGGGGAGTACTTTAAACCCCTATTGAAAAGGAGCCACATTCTTTACTCATCACAGCCTATCAAGCTTTCAGTGCCTCTCTTCCAAGGGGGCTGTCATAACAATCTTGTAGGGAGCCAGTCTTAGATCTGGTCTAGCTAGTCTATTGTGTCTTAGTCCATCCCAGGCCCACACATTGCTTTTCCCAGTGAGCCAGCTGCCCCTGTAGTCTTCAACACCCTCTGCCTCTACCCCTCCTGCAACACACCAGGGTACCCAGAACAGAAAGCCCTTCCCATAGGTTCTCTATTTTCCAAATGAACTGGGATGGGGAACAGACAAATCCACTCAGACATAAAGGAAAATCTCTCTGTCATCAAGATTACCATACCTCTTGTGCCTCCTCCTCAGGTGTCCTCTGTAATGGGACTCTAGTTCCTCTACAGGTTGGAGTATCGTCTACTCAGAAAACTCACATGGATGGGTCAGCAGCAGAGAAGAGATACAGACCTGGGAGATTTGCTAGACTAAGAGCTAAGCACCTTGCCCCCGGCCTTATGAAACCCTCCTTAGAATACACTGCTGCATCTCCAAGAGGGTTCAGATAACCAACAGCTGCCAAATGAACCTCAGCCTCAGAGCAGCAGTCCTTTAATGGCCAGAATGATAGATGATGGGAATCTGGCTTCCTCTGGAAAGATGGTGTTGAGTAGCCTCTTAGCACACCCTCTGCCACACTCGGGACAGCCAGGGCCAGACTGCTTTATAACAATTCCCTTTCACTCTGTAAGATGACTTAGTGTCACCCAGAAAATGAGAGCAATCAAGAAAAGTAGCCAATGAGTGGTGCCTCATATATGTTGTTGCCTCCTGTGCTTTGCTGTCTATCCAAGGGCAAAGCTTTTATCTACTTGGAGAAATATAGAAAGCACATGAGTACCTAGCTATCCAGAGAGTACATTGAGTTGAAAATAATATAACATCATCTGTTAACTTTCTTACTAATTTCTAAAAACAAAGGCCTCTAGTTAAAGCTAACAAAAGTTCAAGGTAAAAATTATAAGCTGCCACTATTTGTAATAGCAAGAACCTGGAAGCAACCTAGGTACCCCTCAATTGAATAATGGTTAATGAAGATGTGGCACATCTACACAATGGAATACTGCAGAAAAACATAATGGTATCTTGAAATTCGCAGGCAAGTGGATGGCACTTGAAGAAACCATCCTGAATGAGGTAACCCAGTCACAAAAAGAGGAACACAGTATGTACTCATTCATATATGGATTTTAGACCTAGATCAAAGGATCACCAGCCTATAATTCACACCAACAGAGGAACTAGGATACAAGGTGTATTCTAAGAGATTCATATAAAGTTCCTCACAGAACTGGGAAGGGACAAGTCCCCCAGAGCTCATGTGAAGTGGGGGTGGGTAGCGAATGGAGAGAGAAGTAGGAGAAAAACGAGGGGGAGGAAAGGAAAACATGTGCGACCAGGAAGATTGAGCCTGGTTAGGAATAGAAGACAGGAAAGAGAGAGAGAGACAGACAGAGAGAGAGAGAGAGAGAGAGAGAGAGAGAGAGAACATAAAAGAGGGAGCCAGTATTGGTTTGAAGATAAAATTGAACACAAAGAAAGGTCTAGAGAACTACAAGACTGCTCCCAACTAACAATTTGAACTTCAGTGGAAAAGCTGTCATAAATGCCCTTCCTGGAGAGTGAGATCAACAACTAACTTATCCATGGAGCCCTCAAGTAATGCCTGTTGGAAACAGGATCAATCACCCATACATAAACACAGAGTCGAACTAGAACCCAGATGCAGATGGAGAGGACAAAACCATGTGGCAGATACACATACAGACAGCTTACCTGAACAAGGAGGAGCTAAGGGCCACTAGACTGATAGCTGGGAAGCCAGCATGGGACTGGCTCAGGCCCCCCTGAATATGGGTCTCAGCCAGAAGGACTGAGCAGTCTAAGGGACCTCAGACAGTGGAGCCAGGATGTGTCCCTGGTGCACAAAAGGACTTTGCGAACACATCCCCCATGGAGGGATAACTGCCTTAATCTAGAGCCAGGAGAGAAGCCCTGACATGACCTGTCAGATCTACATGATCCCAACTGGATGGAATTCCCCTACATATGGAATTGCGGTGGGGGGGATGGGAGGGGAGGGTGGTTAGACTGCATGTGAGAGGGCAGAGAGGGTAAAAGGGAGGGAAGGAGGGAGGGAGGGGGGAACTGGGATCAACATGTAAAATAATAAATTAAATTAAAAAAAAAAAATGCTTTGACTCCAAAATTTAAGTTGAAGGACAAGTTACTGGGGAAAAGGATTTCTATTTTTGTTTCCACAGAAAATGAAAAGCTGTGGATTCCTTCCAGACTAATGTGGTTTGATCAAGCCAGACTGCCTGAAACAGAGTACCAGGTGATCCTACATTCCAAACAGCTGGACAAAGCAGCCTCACAGACTACAGCCAGGATTTCTGAATCTTCTTCGAATCCCCCATGACAGCGCCCCTTACCAGAAGGAAGTAGTTTGGAAAGAACAACACCCAAATTCCCAAATATTGTCTATAAATGTTTGTTTTCATTTAAATGGACTTTGTTATATAAAATAAATTAAAAAACATTTAAAAAATTACAAGCTGCCTTGGTACTAAGAAAACAAGAAACTGGTCATGTTGAAGCATACAAATCATAAATGGATATACATATTTGTGATATCTAGACTCATTGATCCAATCTGTAGTTCATGTTTTCCACGTGCTGCTTGGGAGTAATAACAACGGCCTTACCTGCTTGGAAGTCTTGAATCCTTCAATGGTTCTTAATTAAGAGCAATGCTAAGTCAACACCAGGAAATGTTTGCTTTAGTTTTTTGTATTTGAAAGAGTGAAAGACAAATTTAATTAGTAAATGCAGGTATGTGTGTGTTGCTTGCTAAGCCCTTGAGACAGTGGTTAAGGCCAGGATGCTCTCCTTTCTCTCCATCCTTGAAAGTGACTTTCTCTCTCACAGGATCAGTGCTACAGAAAAATCATACAGTTTCTGCAAGTACAATAGTCTCTCACTGTCTCAAGAGCACTGAGCCCCTTGAGCCACCCGTGTTTACCAAGAAATTGGCACTCTTACCTAGTATGTCATAAGTACTGCTGCAGCTCCATATCCCACCTGAAGGAGCATACCTCACATGTGTGTTGACATTCATTTTTCCTAATTAGTGGCTTTATTGTTAAGGAAAACATTTCATTTAGATGATTGGTAAGGTGAACAATTGAGGTCTAATTAAATTGTGAGGTGCTTCCATCTCTGAATGTACAGGCTCTTTCAGCCTGTCACTTACCCTGTGGGACAGAGCTTAACAGCTCTTAGGAATGTGATGAGAAGCACACTCTTCATCACCCTCGGGCTCCTCATTTTGATATCTTAATTGTTCAGATAAGCTGAAGGTATTTATGGGCACTCACTGTATATCAGAGAACAGAAGAGTGGCTTTGCTGCTGCTGGGACAGTATGTGGGGAATTTTCCTCCAGAGATCCACCTTAGTGAAAACCTGTGTGGTAATTAGTGTTGCCTCAGTGTGAGGAAACTTCAGGCCTTACTGAAGCTCTACTAGGTTGTTTGGCTGGTAGCTTCAGTGGCACATGCACTTCTGCCAACATTCCCCACCCCTGGGAAAATAGGTTGGAGTAAAATTCACAGAGGTTTAAGCTCTAAGGAGTAAAGGAGCCTCATACATTTAAGCTGCTATCATGAAAAAAATATGTATCTTTTTTTTTTTTTTAAAGCTGCACGTCGGTTGTGGTGATGCAAGCCTGTAGGATTTGCTGAAAGAGGCAGAGGCAGGAGGATCATGAGTTTAATTAAAGCTGAAATGTAATAGAATGTGTTTTTCCTTTTTCACTTTGCAATTATCCTTTGGACCACCTTATTCTATGATAGAAATATGTATAATAAAAGAAAAGAAGGTGGGGTTTGACAATAATAAAGGAAAGGGATTTGCACAGGTCGGGGAGTGAGGAAAGAAGGGCAGGAGGGAGAAAGAGAGAAATTTAAGTATGATGGAAGAAAAATGAATGTTAAATATGATGGGACCTGCAAGTGACCTTGGCACCAGCCTAAAAGCTGATCCAAAGAAAACATACTGGACTCTAAAGTTAAAAATGAATGGAAGTGGCACTGGAGAGATGGCTTAGCAATTAAGGGTAATGGTTTCCCTCCTAAAGGACCCAGGTTCAATTTCCAGCACCACATGGCAGCTCACAGAAGGGGAGATGTAGTTTGCCATGATTTAAGAGGGGAAAGGTTTGCTTTACTCCATGATTATACCACTTGCCTCACAAGCATGCTTTAAAACTATAGCCCTGTCCTACTGGGTGTTCCCTGCCTCAGAGCAGCCCACTTCTGTCTTGCTTTGGCATGTTTGCCTAGTTTTGCTAAATAACCTCTTCCTAAAAACATGCATGTCTTCAGACAAGAACCAAAGAGCCAGTAACATCATCTGAACTCATGCTTATGTGGTTTTAAAGTGCACAAAGACCCCATTCACCCACCCCTGCTCTAGCTAAAGATTGAAATATTCCAAGACTCAGGGCCATGAAAGAGCAGGAACTTGGGGACTAGATAACGAAGGTCATTATAGAGAGAGGTTGTGTTCCCATTGTCACACTTCCCACAAGAAGCTTTCCCAGACTCTTAAATGATGGTCAGAAGAAATGATTAGCCATTCAACCTCTGTGGTAGTAGTGTCTGTGGTCCCAGTTTGAGTGTGAGTGTGAGTGAGTGTGTGAGTGTGTGCGTGTGTATTTAGACACCTGTACAGTACACGTAGAACACTGCTATATAAAGTTTGAAATATAACTGTATTGATCTACTACACAGGTATTTTTATTGATTTTTTTCTGAGATCTTAATTTCCAAAGACAGTAATTTGTATTCTGTTTAAGAAAACAAAATCTGTTATATCATTAACATTTCCCTTAGTGTGAGGAGGTCACCTCCAGGAAACACAATCTCATTTTAAAATCTGAGATTTATATTCTAGGGGTCTCCCTAGAATAATGCTGCCATGACCAGTAAGGACAGCTAACTCTTTCCTATTTTTAATGGCCTTTTAGGCTTAGTGAAAAGCAAATAAAACTGTTAATTGAAAAACAGAGAGGAACAAAATAAAAATAATCATATTGAAGAGAAACAGCCCGATGTCTTGGAATTAGAATAAGCATCTGCTATGATAAAGTGCAAGGGGTCCTTGGTGGATTCCACAGCAGGTGAAGGTCACCAAGGAGAGGGACAAACATTCCCGGCATCCAGAGCTTAAGTGATTAAGTTTTGTTAGAAAGGAAAGGGGGAGCAGAGAGGGAGAAAAGAGGTAAAGAGACACAGAAACAGAGAGAGGGCAAATGAGAAGAGAGAGAGATAAGAAAAGTCCTGTCTGTGCAGGGGAACAGCAGGAAAGAGAACATGAGTGGGCGGGGTCTGTCTTTTAAAGGCTTCCTTTGCACCTATGTGCAGAATATGAAACGATGGAACCCTGGCCTCACCAGAGTCCTGCCTAAGTACATTCTGCCAGGTGACAGGAGTAGGCCAGCAAAATGCTTGAATCCTTATGGCTTCTACCTCATTCTTTTTGCTGGTTATAAAAATTATGTCACATATTTATAAAAATGGGGAAATGAATAGGAAAATTATCTGCAATTTTCAATGCCAAAATGTAATTTTATCATTATAAACATTTCAGTATATTTTATTTCAATCATTTCTTTTACAAAACACACATTTACTTAGTTGAAATCCTATCACACAAAAAAATTGAGCATATTTTTTCATTAATGTCATTTCCCTCAACGTATTTGTGAACAGCATGTCATTTCCTCAACATATTTGAGTCATTACGCTTTTATGCCAGCATGGGGGAAATTGCCAGGGGCTAAAGTTGGATGAACTCTCACAGGTGGCACTGTCAGTAGTCACCAGCACCAGTAACATCAGCAGCGATAACAGCAGTACCTAGGCCACCTCTGAACTTTTGTCTCAAATCCAAATCTCCCGGGAAGGATCTAAAAACTCAAGCCATACCCAGCCCCACCCTACAATATTATCAAATCCGGCATTTGCAACTTTTAAACAGTCCAAAGCTATTCTGATAAACCGTCAGCATTAAGAAGACATGCTAGGAGCACTTGCCCCACCCATTATGGGAGATATGGCTCCAGCACTCAGAGCCCTCACCACTCCTCTGGCATGAGAGATCTGGCCCTATGGCATGGGCCTAGAAGAGACGACTCCACCCCTCACCTGATGGGGGCAGTCCCAGTGGCCAGCTCATCTACCACCCAGACCCACAGCCTAGGCCTTAAGTTGGGCCCACTCTTAACATCTACCTAACCCATGACCTGCTGGAGTACCTGATGAGACTGGTCCTCGGAACAATAGAAGCAAGATCTCCATGATGAAGCAATAGCAGGATATCCAGGAAGAGTTTCAGTGAGGGCCCAGTGATAATGGTATGCCAGGAGCCAGAGGCCTTGAACCAGATCAAAGATTCATTGCAATGAACATTTTTCAGTTGGGGCTGATTGGACAAAGGGTATACTGCATGACACACCACAGCTCCTGATGCCATTAGGTTAATGAAGAGGTGTTGGAAAGTCAGAGAATCAAGGTGGATTTTTGTGTGCTTGTTTTTAATTAATTTGGTTGGTTTGGTTTCTTTTGGGGTAATACTACAGGAGTGAGGGTTGAATATTGAGAAACTTTGAGGTGAGAGAGATTGGAGTACATGATGGGAAATCCCCAAAGAATCAATTAAAAAAAATGTAAAAAAAAAAAAAAGGGAGGGGAGGATCCATGCTGAGGCTTCAAATCTTTTAGTGTCAAACCCTTTAATTTTGAAAAACAACCATCTCTCCCTGTTTGAAATTTTGAAATTTGAATGTCACACTATCATCTGCAATGTCATTAATTGAACTAGGGGTAGCTGTTAAGTAAAAGTGGAATACGCAGATGACAGAAAGTCAACTACCATGTGATCTCACTCTTGTGAACTCTACACAGTAAGGGGAAGAGGATTAGGGATAGGAAAAAGCTGACCAGCTTAGATAGGAGTAAGAAGTTCTTACTCTCTACTATATGTTGGGGGACTCCTGGTTACAGCAATGTACAATGCATTTCATATAAGAGAATCTTAAGAGTCTCTACCACGAAGAACTATCTTGGGCTATTCACAGAGATCCACCTACTTCTGCCTCCCAAGTGCTGGGATTAAAGGTGTGCATCACCACAGCCTGGCTCAAATAATTTATAAATAACCATTGTTTTTTTTTTTTTTTTTTAAAAAAAAAAGTCAGAAAATGTACATAATTGCTTTGGGCTTTTGGTTTTCTTTTAGATTCTAATGGAAGCTCAAAGACAATTTTATTAGCATTGAAAAGAAAAACTCACAGGCCAGGCAATAATGTAAATTTCAGCACTATTTGGAGGAAAGGAGGGATGTGAAA
The DNA here is from genome assembly GCF_943737965.1 of Phodopus roborovskii. Lineage (NCBI taxonomy): Eukaryota > Metazoa > Chordata > Mammalia > Rodentia > Cricetidae > Phodopus > Phodopus roborovskii. Next base: position 16,577,165 of record NW_026126540.1, read on the forward strand.
GAAAGTCACTCTGTGTAAGAGGGCGGAGAGGTCAGAAGCTCAGCAGGAAGAGGATTTCAGAGAAAGATTAACAAAACCCAAGTACCAGGAAAAAAGCACACTTAGGTTCAGGTCAGCGCCTGAAAGAAAAAGAAAAGAGTAGAAGTTGTGACTTTCTTAGAAAGCCAGGTAGACTCAGCCAAACCACGTGACTGCTAGTGGAGACTGTGCTAGATGGTGAGAATTCTAGGAAGAAACAATATATCTCATTAGAGGAATAATTATTCCTCTACCTCTTTAGCTTGGCTTGAGGGGAGCCCACATTTGTAGGAATGGTTCCTCGGACAGATGATTGATCACACCCAACAGGACTGTCTCTACCAAGGCCCAGAGATAATATTCTCTTGACCACAAGTTTTACATTAGTGGGCTGTGGTGACATCAGGCCTGTGTGTCCAGGCTGGGCCTAAAGGCATGACACAAAAATGTCTCGAGTTTGGAGACCTGTCTCTGGTTGCACTTCCGTGTAGCAATGATTCCGCAGGGCTTGAAAGAGAGTGACCTCTGCTTGGTAACTGGTGATTAAAAACAATGCTATTGGCCCTCCTTAGTCTCTCTACCTACTATCATCAAAATCCTCCCGCTGATGCCCTGCCCCTACCCTGAAGCCTACTTAAGCATCTGCTCATCAATAAAGCAAGTTCCTGCCATGACCAGGTCTGATTGCCCTTGCAAAGGACAATACACTAATCTTTCCTCAGTCCTCTCCTCTGAGGGAGGAATTGCAGAGTGGTGACCCCACAATTGGCACCCAGTGTGAGGAGATCACAACCGAGGCCAAGTAAACTCTCAAGGTGAGTGAGACCCTTAGTATGAGTGACGCAAGCTCAACCAAGCATGATCCAGCCTTTAAGACTCTCCACCTCATACTTCAATCTAGAGGGTTGGAGCTCACAGATGCAAATGCAACAAAAACCTGGGACACCATCATAGCTTTAGCCCTCTGGGTCCTAGCAGCTGACTTTTTCTCTTGGGAAATCTGGGATAGGGTTGGGAGGCTGGTGAGTGCTCCCCTCTTGGGTTCTACCCTACTATCAAGGCACTTAAGGATATTTGCACCCAGTCTCTCTCTCCCTGCCTATATCAGCTCTAGTGGGAAAGCCTAATCTTGAGAATCAACCTTATGGTCAGCTGCCTGCCACACCCAAGGTGGGGGGAGGAACAGGAAGGGATGGGCTTGGACATGGGAATTAGGCCAACAGCCCCTCGTATCTCCACAGAGGAAGCAGAAGAGCAAAAACTGGGCTAATTTTGATAAAGAAAGAGCCCAAAACTGTAAGAATAGAAGTGAAGGCCAAGGCTCTTGGGGAACCCTGGGGCCAAGCATGGGAGACTACCATCCTCCTCTTTATACCCTTGTAGATTCTAAATTGCCCCAAGCAGACAGTTCTCAATATGCCACCTTCGGATGGATCTTTCATCTCATGACCCTTGTGCTACCACGCCATGGGGAGGGACAGAACCAGCATATGCTGAAGCATATCTGGCAAAAATAAAAAATTAAAAAAAAAAGGAGGGTGAGGGGATGAAGGTGAGGTCTTAACAGGCCTCTCAAATGGTACCCATGGGAGGCCAAGAACCTTAAGAAGTTGAGGTAGGCAGTAAATAGCAGAGGATGGGCCTAATTCTCCATGGGCCCAGGCCCTCCTTCAAGAAATAGCTTACAATCCTTGTGTTCTCAAGGATTGGATGAGCCTAGCCAAGGTTGTTCTACCCAGTACCCAGTTCATTAAATGGAGTGCTGGGTCAGAGCGAAACGAAACCAACAAGCTAACCCAGCCATATCCATTTCTCGTACAGGGGAAGTATTTTCAAAGGGTATCAAACAAGCAGTGCTAGCCTCCGACCTGTACAGAGATCAACTCAACAGGTCCGGTTACAAGCCTGGCAAAATTGGAGGAAGGGCCATGGAGTCACCCATTGCCGGGGTGAGGCAAAAACCAGGGCGGGGGGATATCTCCCAGAATTCACTGATAGGGCCCAACAGAGCATCCACTGAAAGTTGCCCCCTGGCTGGATGAGGAATGAATTTGTTAAACGAGTGAGGGAATGCAGGGTGCACATTTGGCCACCTGTACAGGCTTGAAGGACACCTCCCTGAGCCAATGGATTATAGCCACCAAAGATATTGGCACCCAACGACACCAGATAAAATCTCTGGTGGCAGCACTGCAGGCTCAGATGGCCTCGATGACCCAAGCAATTGCTAATTCCTTAGCTGTCCAGGGAGGCACCCCCCAAAAGGAAGCCAAGCAGGGGGCATGCTTCAGGTGCAGTCAGCCAGGACACATTGAGCATGACTGTCCTCAAGGGGCCCCTAGCCAAAAGCCAAAAAAGGGAAGGCTCCTCCTACACCCTGCTCCCATTTTAAAAAGGGTTACAATTGGAGAGCGGAATGCTGCTCTAAGTTTGATCTAGAGAAATGCCCAACTAGGGGCTGGGCAACCTCCAGCCCTGTTCCACCAAGGAGGAGAGCAGAAGGTCGCCTGTAGCTCACTGGACAATGCCTATCATAGAGGGTTATCACCTGAAGATGAGTATCATCATTGGCGGGCAGAGATTTTCCACTGTTTAATAAAAACTGGGGCTGATAGAATACTATTAAGAGAAAAGGAGATGCCATTCTCTTGGGACCAGCTCCCTGGGCCTGCAATATTGGGCATGGGAGGGAATACCAAGTCCAAAGATACAACCACCTACCTAAGATGGTCCTGATGGGGAGAAGGGGAAAATTAGGCCCCTCAGTGTCCCAAGCTTATCAGCCAATTTACTGGGCCAGGATTTATTGGGGCAGATGGACGTGGTCATCACCACATACCATCTGGCGTTTTTCAATGATGATAATGGACTCCTTGAGCTCTCGGTTGAAAGACGAGACCATGACCAGTAGAAACACGACCGGAGGAAATCCAGCCTGATCCAAACCCAATGCTAGGGGCCACTGCTCCCCGTGTTCCAGTCATCCGGTGGAGCTCGGGTAAAGTCATATGGGTAGAGCAGTGGCCTTTATCCAGACCCAAACTCTCAACCCCCTGCTCTTTAGTGGATGAGGAGCTTAAGCTGAGCCATATTCAGCCATATGAGCCCCTGGCCCTCTATACACAATTATATCAAGCCCTCCTCACATTATTTTTTTTTTTTTAATTTTTCAAAAGGAGGAGGGAGGGCCTAGTCCAGAGGCGGTGGGTTTTCCAGGTCCCCAGCTACGTGCTAACCAAATGTGGACTGTTTTGATCTTTGTCACTCAAATCCAGTATATTAGCAGGACAAAAGTATGTGGGTGTAATACATTAATAGACTGTCTTAGTTAGGATTCCTACTGCTGTGAAGAGACACCACAACCATGACAACTGTTATAAAGGAAAACACTTAACTGAGTGGCTTACTATTCAGAGGTTTATTCCGTTATCATCACTGTGGGATATAGCAGCATACAAACAAGCATGGTGCTGGAGAAGTAGCTGAGAGTCCTACATGTTGATCCAAAGGCAACAGAAAGTGCACTGGGATGCACCAGGTGTGGCTTGAGCATACATGAGACCAGAAAGCCAACTCCCACAGTGAAATACTTCCTTCAACAAGGCCCTACTAATTGCGAAATAGCCACACCTCCTAATAGTGCCATTCCCTGAGTTTATGGGGAACAATTACATTCAAACTACAATGCAGACACCTAATTTGTTGGGAAACTTTCTCAGTGAAGAGCTGGCTGAGCTGAAATTCCAGAGAAGGAGCTAAAGAATGGATGCAGGACACTATATAGAAAACCTTCCATCCTTAGGAAAATAAGAAATACTACCAAACTCTTTTTACTATTCTAGTATCATCCTACACCAAAGTCAAAAAAGATGCAATGGAGAAAGAACATTATGGTACAATATCCTTAACAGAGATAGATGAAAAAATTCCTCATAAGTACCTGCAAATCATATTTTAAAAGATGGGTCACTGGGAGGTGGAGCTACCCTGCATTTGAAAATGGATTTACGTAGCCTTTTCTATTAGGAAAACAGAAAATCAGCAGGCAAGGATCTACAAAAAGGGATTGATGCCTGCTTTCAAATTTGTTATATCCTTAAAAGGAATATTCATCATTCTAAATTACTTTCTCTGGTTCAAAAATGAGATTGGTTTTATACACTTTCTCATAATATAATGTGAACATGCATTTATTTTCCATGTTATGAGGTGTCAAATTTGAAGCATGATTTAGACAAGGCCTAACTAGATGTCATTTTATGTACATGCATGTGTTTCTGTTAAATGTTAAATTTTCCCTGCAGAAAGTGCCACATTGAGGTTTACTGGATGGAATAATTTACTCTGTCACTTTAAGAGTCCCTTGAGTTGCATATTTATAAACATATAAACACACAGACCCATTCTGCACAATCACACTCTTGCCTTTCCTTTTCTTTTTTTATAGCATACATATGTGTGTGTTATGTTACGAGTAAGGTTTTTCCTGCCGGCCTGGACCCACCGTGGCACCAGCCCCAATTAACACACAGAGACTCTGTATTTGATATATGCTGATGGCCAGTTACTAGTTTCTTGTCAGCTAGCTCTGTCTTAAATATTAACCCATTTCTATTAATCTAAGTGTTTTCACATGGTCTCATGTTATGAGTAGGTTTTTTCCCTGCCTGTCCTGTCCTACCACCAAAACAGTTCCAAATAACACACAGAGACTCTGTATTTGATATAATTCTGTTGGCCAGTTACTAGTCTCTTATTGGCTAGCTCTGTCTTAATTATTAACCCATTTCTATTAATGTATGTATTTCCACATGGTCTCATCTGCCTTTCCAATCTCTCCATGCTGACTCCTCCCTACTACTTCCTGGAATCCTCCTTGTCTCCTAGTCCTGCCTATCTTGCTTTCCTATTTTCCTATTGGCCAACAGCGCTTTATTCATTAACCAATAAGAGAAACATATTTACAGTATGACATCTCCCATCATGTATGCTTGAATAGGACACACACACACACACACACACACACACACACACACACACACACACGCGGTGAAAGCTTACATTTTCTGCAATACTGAGAAATCCACAATCTTCCAAAGTAGATACATAGTAAAAGTGAGTATTTACTTTATCTAAAGTTGAATGCAGTTACTTTTTAGCTTCTTACAAGAAAGAATCTAAAAGTTAACAACAATTTTTTATACAGTTTATTGAAGCAGATGATAAAACACTGCCTCTCATCTAAAAGAAAAATTAAGAGAGGGAAACTATTGGCTGACAAGTATAGCCTGGACTCCTTAATTGAGCTTAAGAATTTTCATTCCCTGAGAGAAATAAAAGGAGTTTTCAAAACATGAAAATGGGAAACAGACTGTCCCTTGAAATTTCCTCCTTCCCTTTTTGTGTGTTCTGTGGGCAAGTGAGCACCCTCCTGCCTCCTGTCAGGTTAACCATGTCAAGCCTGCAATGTGACAATGAAAATCAAACTCCAGTTTGTGCTCAGTGAGCCAGTGTTCTTTCTCCTATTTCCTGTGGTTATATTCACATATAATTTCCTTTCTCTTATACTCTTTTCTTAGCTGGAACTATTACTGTGACTAGCACAACTTTCTCAAAAGATAGAATATTTGGAAATTGATACAATAAAGGCCTTCTAGCGTTGTGCCTGAAGTCTGGTCCCCAAAAACCACCAAGAGACCAGATCCAATGCAAAAGCAAAGAAGTTTTTAAATTATGAGTTAAAGTGGGTCCTCTGTCCATCCAACACAGCAAGTGGAGTGGGAAGGACCTGAGCAGTAGTGGGGCAGGGCATATATTGGAGGCAGAGCAAGGGGAATGCCTGGGGGTCTGCTAGCTACATAATAACAGTCTCAGAATTGGCACACCTCTGGGCTGGGGAACCTGTCCTTAGTTAATTGGTCAGCTGCAGCTGCAGAAAAGTTGCTGTGCCTGGAGGCCATCCAAGAGCCATTCCTACCTACTGCATTCCACCATTATCAGTAAAGTGCTTCCAAAGCCTGCCAGCTAACTTCCTATTGGTTCTTTCACAAGGAGGGTATCTGTCAGTTTTGTCCCAGTAAGTAGAGCAAGGTCAGGCAAGGTAGTGGTGGGGGAGGGGCTCAGCACATCCTGCTGAGTCAGAGGCTGGGTGGGGGTCTGGACCCTTCATTAGGGGATTTAATAAGCATTTTTGAATGGATGAATGAATGGATGAATGAATGAATGAATGAATGAATGGATGAATGAATGAATGAATGAGTCCTCCGGAAAGGTATATATTATTAACCACCACAATTGAAACATAGTGAAGTGACACAAGTTTCCCACTTCTGTAAAGAAGTGTCAGGTCCAGCCCTTGCTCTGACTTCACAGCCTGTGTGGTTGATCACATTGCAACATTGCTCCCATCACGTAACAGGACTTCAGAACCCATGCAAGCAGGGGTCTTCATCCAGATTCAAGAAGCAAGAAGGCATTGGATTTTCTGTGCTTAGTGTAGGAGGTGAAGACCTTTTCTTTGGTTATTAAGTGAGGAAAAAAAAAAAAAACATTAAAAGAGGAAGACACATGGGACCTGGACCTTAGGGCCATTTGGGTCATAAATCTTTTTTTTATTATTATTATTTTACATGTCGATCCCAGTTGCCTCTCCTTCCCTCCCTCCCTCCCTTTTACCCTCTCTGCCTCCTCACCTGCATCCTGACCTCCCTCCCCTCCCATCCCCCCCACCCCAATTCCACATGTAGGGCAATGCCATCCAGGTGGGGTCATGCAGATCTGTCAGGTCATTTGAATTAGGGACTAGGACTTCACTCCTGTCTCTAGGTTAAGGCAGTAAACCTCCATGGGGGATGTGTTCGCAAGGTGGAATGTAATATTCCATTGTCTTCTCATGCTCAATCAATTATCTGCTCTTCATCAGAGCTTTACAATCTTTTTCTTTTCTAGCTCCCTATCACAATGCAAAGGTCTACACTCTGAAATGACTCATGTTGAAATACAGGTTCATCCATCCCCAGGCTCACTTGAACCTTAGTAACTTATGGGATCTACTGTTTTTTTAAGGTAACCATCTTACCCCTCTTCCTACCCATCTACAGACCAGACATGTGTTGTGAGGGTCTGTTTCCACTTCATGTCTCTCTCCCTCTCTCCTACATTGCTTTCTTTTCATTTTTTACAGCCTCCACCTCCTTCCACTCACACACCTTCATATATTCAAAAACGTATATTTAACTAACTACATTCTCTTGGGCCATGATTTTATCTCAGCAGCATCATATGAACGCATGCCTCCCTTGAGCAGACAGTCCTCTTCAACAACGTCTTTCTGGAGCTTAACTTCTACTGTCTAGACCTTTTTTTACAGTTAAGTGGGGCACTGAAAAGAGGTTTCTTTGTTGGGGATGGTAACTCTTCAGCTGGCTTTTGAGGGAGAATCAATATCCTAATGTATTTAAGAATTCACACAGCTTCAACCTTTGGCCTCTTCCTTATTCTCCATAACAATGGATGCTCCAGCAGATTCTTGTCACTTGAAGATCTCATGCACTCTGCTAAAATGATGACAGTTATCTTCAAGTGGAATTTTAAAACCCACCTCCTCAGGGGCCTGTCATTTTTTTAAAAGTATGCTGATGTCAAGACCAGAAGCTTTGAAATCTTCATAAACATAGATTTCATTGTATTGTTTATGTTTTACATGAAAACTCAGCATTTAATGAAAGTAAAACTAAAGCAGTAATTTGTACTTAGCGCAGTTATACTGTCATTGAATTCCTGTGTTGGTGACAGCGCACTTCTCTTTTGAAAATGGAGTCACAGACTGTTCACATCGGCCAGTCTGACTTCTCACAAAAGCTTCTGAAGATGAGCAATGGCACATAAATACTATAATAAGAATTCTCAATTTGTATGTACAGAGGGGAAACAGGTTTATTCTCAAGTTTGCACAGGGATACTCAGGTTAAGGCCCTTAGTAACCACTGGTGAGTTAAAATTCACATATTATGGGTTCACTATGTTACTTTATATTGAACTTTGTTTTAGTAAAATTCAATGCAATTCAGATGCACTTGTAAGGAGTTACAGTGACTTCTAAAACAGCTAAAGCCCTTCTAGTTCCATTCCTTGCTCATCATTACCTACCAAACCCTATTATTCTCTGTACTCTACAATCTTTGGAGAGGAATCATTGCATCTTACTTCTCTTCACGTGCAGACACATGGTCATCTTATCCCAGCGTTCTTTCAGCCCAGTCCTTTCTCCCGCACTGCAGCTATTCCAGTCAGACAACTGCCTCCTCTCTGGAGGACCAGCACCAACAAGCTCTTCACTGCCATTTCCTACCCTCCACTGCCTTCCTGCTTATTTTGTCATTACAACCGGGGGAACATTACTTTAACTGTACATGGATTTGGTGCGTACAAGTTAACTGATAAATAGGATGAAGTGAACATTCTTAGGAACACATTCCAAGTGCCTTGCCTGGCCTCTAAATTTTGTTACTTAAATGCTTTTCTCTGTATCTCTTCAAACACACACACACACACACACACACACACACACACACACACACACACATCCCTAAGATCTTCCCTGATCACTAAGCACCAGGGCAGCTTCTCTAGTCCCAGTCCTCTTTCCAGCCGTTTGCTCTATTATTGCTTTGCCAGATAATCATTGTGTTGTTGATCTGTTCTCACTCCTCCACACACCCCTGTCTCCTGCATACCAGATGCTTTAACATGGCAGTCTCTCTTTCTCCTTCTCTTACACACACACTTGCACGCACACACACATGCACAGTGAGGGTAGTCCTTTCTTAACAATCACTTGAACATTAGCATTCTTTTGTCATTTTATTAAATATTCCTTATTTTTTTCTTCTCAAGAACTTATTTTCATCTTTTTAAAACTGCCTTTCTTACTTTTATTCAAGAAATGTCTATATGTTCTGCATTATTCACTTTGGTTACTTTAAATTTAATCTTTGACATATTACAAATTGCACATGACCTTCAGATTGGGGTTAGAAAAGAGGCCTTTTGCAGCTTCCTTGATGCTATTTTCACAGAGTGAGCATCAGTGTTTGCAGAGGTTAGTAATGTGCCCTATTCCTATCACTCAAATTGATTAAATTAAGGAAAAAACAGGATGTTTAAATTAGAAGACATTTTTATACCTTAAAATTTGAAATTTTGTCTAAAATAATCTATTCAGATGAAAGGCAAACAATCTGATTTATATTTCATCTTACTTCTACCCTTGAATCAGCCCCAGATAAATAATAGAATATCAGAATAAAAACTTTGAAAACATTTAAAACCCAATTTTTCTAAACAGAGTGAACCTGGGTCAACCCTCTGAGACATTGGAGGTGATGGATGAAGTCATATTCTTTCCTACCACAGCTTTGGAAAGTCATAAGCTGGCCTACCACAACAGAAATTCTCTCAGGGCCAGGCTGTCTGGTCTTGGGAAAAGAGCAAAGAAATTATCTGTAACTCTAAAAGCCCTCTGAAAGCACCACATATCCTCCTGAGCTCCAAAGAGCAGGATTTATATTAACCAAGGAATGTTATTGCTAAGGCTATATGCCAATCTAAGACAATGTAAAGGTGAATCATTGGGCATCTAACAGACCTGTGTTACATGGGTTGGGCATTCATTTCACAAGTGCCCTTTCCTTAGACTCAAAGTTTTTGGGTATCACTAGGACTTTAGTTTTTCCCAAATACACATTGCAACCTAGGCATAGCAGGAAAATACATGGAAAAAAATAAACCATATGAACTTAGTACCGGACTCCTAGAAGAACAAACCTTCTAACAGTGTGAAATCCAGACTGTGTATTCGATGGCTCATTTACTAAACCAAGCTTGATAAATGCTCACAAAGGTCAAAAGACAAGAATTAGTAATGTGAAACTGGAGGAAATCTTGAAATGGACATAAGGACATTAGCTTCAGAAAACAGAACAGCTGTTAAGATGAATACAGGGTGAAAACAGCTGAGAAATGAGCTAGTGCTCTGTTACATTGTATCACTCAACTCTTTCTGAGGAGAGCATGAAAGGGAGATAAGATATAAAACAGTAAATAATAGCTAAGTTATATGAAGGAGAAAATGGATGCTACTGGCACATGGACTGCTGATGTGCTGACAAAAGACAATGTAATGTATAAGTGAGACATAAGAAAACATCGGGCATGGTGGCTTATCCTACATTCCCAGCACTTGGAGACTGAGACTTAGGAATACCACGAGTTTGAGGCCGGCTTCACTATCATAGTGAATGCAAAGACAGTTTGAGCTAGAGAAAGCCCCTGATCAAAATACAAACATGTGAGTCAGAACATTATAAATGTACTCTACTCAAAATTAGTGGCAAACCCATATCGATTTTTGAATGATAACTTTCCATACAAGAAAGCAATGATGTGATACTTTTGGTGTATTTAAAGAAATAAATTTTGGAATTTAATATTATACCATATTTCCTTTAAATGTGAAGGATTATCACATCAAGACCTCCATTACTACTTTCTTTGAGGTTACCTATGGCTCTGTGGTTATACTTGCCTGAGGAAATGGGTAACATATACCACATCCAGATCTCACCCATCAAGGTCACATGTGCTTCTCACGTCCTCCCGTACTGGCCAACATGAAATTTTGGGCAAATTTGGGGCCTGTGAGTTGGAGATTAGCATTGGCATGCTGTCCTCTCCAGAGGCAAGTGTTCTTTGTGTGAGATAGCACATGTTTTCTCTTCTGCTGTCATAAATTCTAGGACAATCCAGCACCGTGATATCACCTTAATGAAAAGAATTTTGTGTTCTGATGAAGGAATAGTAGGATGAAGATGGAAAATGTATACTTACAAATGTTTACTTAATCATCTGCTTTCAAAAATCACAAAGCTGCAAAAAAACAGAAGAGACAGTAATTATGCCTGGAGATTTTAGCCTATTGCACTTTAAACAGAGGATGAAACAGACACAAAGCAAGCAGACATGATCAATAAATGTGAACCGTGGGTTATTGTGAACCTTTGTTAAACATTATGCTTGGCAGAAAGTGTTGACCCTTCTCAGGCACACAGATCATTTTATGAAGTGCACATGTCCATTGAGAAAGCCCCCCTCCCCTCACCCCAGGAGGTTGTTCCAGTTCAATATAATACACTGGGCTGAAGGAATACAAATCCCAATGCAGAAAATTAGAATTTAAAACCCAATACTTCTGTACTCTTTCCATTTACCACTTTTATCTACTCTAGGAATTTACTTTTATACAAGCCTCATAAAATCGGCTAGAAACTAGAAACTACTGCTTTTCTGAAAATATTGAACTAGACTAAGGGAAACTTTCTTGAAAGGTTATAAAACTCCCCCTAAGACCATCATAAACTGCATTTTAGGAAGATGATATGCTTGGTGGGGTGTGTTAATTTCTTTAAGGTTCAATAACAACTCTTATTTTATATTTAGTCTTAAGTTTTAACATATGTAATTCTTTCTGGAAAAGTACTTCGGTAACCTAGGGTTTAAGGTGAAGTAGCATAATTTTATGTAGTAATTACACATTTATGGCTGTTTTGAACTGTAATTGCAGAAAATTGAGCTAATCATGCACTTTTTCCTCACAGTACAGCATCATTTTCTTTCTAAACGAGAGCACTCTCGTTTCTGTTTGTGTTTTCTTCAGTCTTGTTATTTAACCACCTATCTCATCCACAATAACAACCATTAAAATGTGTTTATTTTGTACATTTTCCTTGCATACGGTCCTGAAAAATCTTTATTATGCTATCTGTACTTATTTTAAATGAGCATACCCATGCTTTGTTAATGAAGTCCACAGTTCCATGAACTCCATGTCTTCAAGGTTCCTGCACCTTGGCATGAATGTATCTACTCCGTTGGGTTTAATAACAGCAGAACAAGTTTCTCTGTATTTCTATTTGATTTAAACTGTCTAGTCATACCTGAGGAACACTCTAGATTTTTCTGTTGACTGCTTTTACATGTGGTTTTGGACTAGATAGGCATTTATGTGTCCTCTGGAGGGCCTGGATAAAGATAACTACTCAAAATCAGGTGCACTGGCTAGTTTGTGGCTGTGAGAAGTGACTAAGTTCTTGATACTCTGTTGTGTCCAAGCCTAGCAATCACTGTGCCCATGTGTGTGCCCACATGTCTAATGGACACTTAGCATCATACAGCTTTCTAACATTGAGCGGTTTTGTAGGTTTTAAGTAACAACTCATTGCTCTTATAATTACGTATCATTTATTACTTCTAATTAGTAATAAATTGAGCATGCAAGTTTGGCTCATCAAGACATCACATCTACCCTATCAATCAGGGTGGCTTATAAGACAACAGGGGGTTGAGGAACAATTTCCATCTGATAGATATAAGGAAACCCACAAAGCCAGACTCAAGAGTCAATAAAGGTAGGTGTGTGGGCTCCGCACCTCATCTCAGCCACCAGAGAAACGTGGGCCCTCCTGCATCAGGTGCTTATCTGTAGGTCTGCATACAGAGGCAAATTATTCCCCATCATTCTCCTTTATTATCAGGCCAGCATGAGAGCATCTTTGCCAGGTTGCAAATGCATTCCAGAGTAGACAGTCTGGGGTTGGAAAACAACCTTTTTATAGCTGTCTGGAACTGATCGCTGCTCAGGATTTGAAGATACAGGACACATTTTGGATTTTCAGTGGGGAACAGTGATGTATGCTAGGCAGCTGTGAACATTTTCTGCTAATTTATTTCCTTGCCAGGGAATTGTATTGTCTATGTTCAGCAGAGTGGGTGTCACTCTTTAGGCCAGTATCTTGAATGCCACCTCAGAAGACACTGCATAGTTAGCTGCCCTACTCCACTAAGGGCCAGAATGCTGAAGAAGCATCCATTTACCAAGTATATTAAGGTCAAGTAAAGAATGTGGAAAGCAATTCAATTTTTCATTGGAGGAGATGAGATACAGAAAATGCCCAACATAAGTGCTGAAAAATCTGAGAGAGCAAAAGGGAACAGAGAGATGGTACAGACATTAGTAATACAGAAAATAGCTTATGGCCTTCAGATCTGATGAAACAAAATTAAAAACACAATGTATTCTTATTCAAGAAGAATAAAAATAGGACAGTGGGGGTGGTATACGAACATGGATGAGGGACTTTGTGACCAAAACTGAATCGTCAGGGGCAATATAATCCTTTCCAAGAAACGTTACAAGAGACAAAAGGAATGGTGAGGAAGATCATTCCCCTCTTCCCTCTGTTAGCCACCAGAATAGTTTCCTAAGCAGACTCTGAAGTAATCATATGACTCACTTGGAGAGAATGGTAAAGGCAACCAAGTTTAGTCCCTCTTTCCCACCAGCAATTGCTAATTATACAGGATAATGGATTTCACTGTGGCATTATCAAACCTGCACATAAATACATGGGTAATACCTATCTAGACATGGTAAACTGAGCAACGTTTTTTTGTAGACTTGCAAACTGCAGAGAACAATAGAGAGGTATGGGAGCAGAGCCAGGAGATGATGAGCCATTTTGGGCACAGACTAAAAAGTAGTAGTGGTTTCTGGACTTGGTATAATTGTAAAGGAACGAGTCTATTAAGTTTGCACTCAGCTTCATTAGGGGAGAAGGTTTTTGGTCATGATACCATATCTAATTTGACCTAGAAAACTCTGCATTTGCACTAACAGACATAACTCACTCTGACCTTAACAGACATAACTCACTCTGACCTTTAACTTATTAAACATAAGGTATTTGAAGTGGTAACAGACGTTGCCCAATCTGGGCTCCTTTTTATTCACACATAAGAGATTCTGTGTTTTTGTCTGTTTTGAAAACTCTTTGGGGATGTGGAACAATGGCAACGAGAATGAAAACAGGTGCAAAAATTGGCAGCAGTTACCTCATGCTGCAATAGACGTAAAGAAAATGTATCCTTTTAAGAATCTGAAGAAAATCTTCTTGAACACCCTAACTCCCGATTCAAGTGATACAAAAATTCAACATCTATACAGTGACATTAATACATGTTCATGATTTGATTTTGTGAAATAATATCAATCATTCAAGAAACTATTAACAAAACTTCTATAAGGAATTTCCTTACTATGACACATGGTAAATTCAACTATTTTATGTGAGATATATATGCACTCGTGTGTATGCATATGTGGCTATGTCTGGATGTGTATGTATTCATTTGGAGGTCAAAGGTCAATTTTCAGTGTCCTTCCACAGGAACCATTCACTGTGTTTTTTGAGGCAGGGCCTGTCATTGACTTGAAGCATGTGGAGCAGCAGGCTAAGCTGGCAGCCAGTGAGTTCCAGGGAACTTTCTGTCTCCACAATCCCAGTGCTGAGATTTTAATGTGAATTCTGGGGGCTGAACTTAGGTCTTCATGCTAATACTTCAATGGTTTTGCTGGCTGAGACATCACCTCAATCCTGTAAGATCAGTGACTATCTCAAAAACATTTATTTCATTGTTGTTCTCTTACAATTTAGACCAAAACATAGATTTATTGCAACCAATGGGAAAGTACTGAGCACTTAGGTGAATGAAGGATTTAAAAAAATGGTTTGATGCCTAGGTTTTCCCTTTTCTGTTTCTGCTATCACCTGAGAAGAAAGGCCTGTCTAACCCCTGTCTTTGAGTATGATGGGGTGTTGTGATGTAAAGCCACCCCATCCCGTCTGTCCAAAGAAGACTCATCTTCCATCTCCCCACACAGACAGCCTGCAGAAGTGTAAGTGAGTCTCATGGACCATGGAGCTAACTTTTGTGCCTCATCTAGAAGAATGGCTGCCAAGGAGATTGCTCTGAGGAAAGCAAATGTTCTCTTTGCAAAATATCAGGATTTGGTGGTTGTCTGCTGAACAGCCTTGTTTAACCACTGAAAATCAGAAAGTATGAGAGAACTTGAAATTGAGTAGGAAAAAAATTCCCTGCAAAATATGAAAATCAACTATAAAGAGTACAAATTGCAGAGAGAAGGCTTTATAAAAATAAATGATCCAATTAGCAAGTGTGAAGAGTAATCGATTTTGAAAATGGAAGAAATTCCAAATATCACTCAAACAAAATAGTGTAAGATAGTAACTAAAGTTGGATTTCTAAATTCTGGGAGGCAGGTTAGACTATATGAAAATAACTCAATGAACTTCATCAGTTACTTAACACAACTGTACAAAATACACACATTTAGGTAAGGTAGTTGCTAAACACTTAGAGATTTAAAAACAGAAAAAAAAGGTAAGGTATATGAAAAATATTTAAATAAGAAATAAAATAAAATAAGCTATATTTATTGTAACATGATATATAGCACTTTATATTTCTCGTGTGTACCCTTTAAACAGTTTATAAACACATCAACAAAAAATTACTTCATTACTCCACTCTCTCCTATTAGCCAGGGAAAGACTAGAATTTGAAAAGGCATTAGCAAAAAAAAAAAAAAAAAAAAAAAAAAAAAAAAAGAACTACTATGGGCTATCAATGGAAAAATAAAGTCACAGACAGTAACATGCCAATCATGCCAATTATACAATGCAAACAGGATGCCACTTAGGAGTTCATGTACATTTCATAATTTGGTAGCAATCAGGCATGATTTCTTAAGTAAAGTTAATATAAAGCCAATTTGAACAAAAATGTGTACTTACTAATTTGTACTTACTGTTCTTAGAAACACTTAAAGGAATAGAACTTTTTAAACAAAGATGTTATTTATGAAAATACACCACTGGTAGTGAGTTATTAAGCAGAGCTAACAGAGCAGTGGAAGACTCTTTAACTATATAATTTTTAATTATCTATTTTATATTTAAATTTGTTTGCTTTGCATGTACATGTGCTCGTGTGTGTGTGTGTGTGTGTGTGTGTGTGTGTGTGTGTGTGTATTAGAATGTGTATGTATGAGTGCAGGGGTCCACATAGTTCAGAAAAGGCCATGAGATCCCTTGAATATGGAGCTACAGGTGGTCATAAGCAGCTCAGCTTGCATGCTTGGAACTGAACTCAGGTCCTCTACAAGAGCTGTATGAGCTCTTCACCATTGAAACATCCCTCTAGTCGCTTAACACAGTGCTGTAATTTCAGTTCATCTTTGATCCAAAACTTAATTTTAAAGTGAACTTGTTTTTCACATTATTTTGTAAGTTCTATTATTTTAAGAGATAGATTTAAGATTCTGATACTCTTGCTTTTTTATCATTTCAAATATTACTTAAAACTTGTAAGGAATATGAATTAGTGCCAGTTTGATTATAGCTTCCATTTGCTTGATCAGTGGGTCTGTAATCATCGACTCTGCTTTGGATGTCTTTGATACTAAATGAGTTTTTGTTTGTTTGTTTGAATTTTTAAGACAACATCTAAAGAGACATTGTCTTTTAATCCAGTTAGTTACTCTGAATCACTTAACTGATTAGTGGAAGTCATTTGCATTTAAGATTACTATTAATCAGGGTTGTTATTCCCCATATATATTTTTGATTAGTCAAACTGATCGGTGTTTTTATTTATCCTCTCTTTTAGTATCAGTGGCTGCTGGGTTTCTGTCTTGGCTCTGCTATGTTCATCTCATTCTCTCATGAGATGAATTTTTTCCTGTCCTCCTGTGACACAAATTAATTCAGTATGTTCTTCCAGAGAGAAACTCCCATGTTCACTTCTGACAGAATTACTCTGTGTGCTTTTCAGGCTTCACATTAAAACTTCATTTGCAGTACTTTGGGAACCAGCCTATCCCTTCAGAGCATCTAACAGAACCTCAGAGGAAATTTCAATTAACAAGCTAATGCTATGAACAGAAAGTTCTAAAAGATGGGATACAGATAGAAATAAACACATGAGAAAGGTGTTCAACATCCCTGGCCATCAGGGAAATGAAAATTGTAACTATACTGGAATTTCATCTCATCCCAGACAAAATGCCTATCATAAAGAACACAAATAACAACGAACTTGGCAATAGCATAGGGAGAAGGGAACCCTCATGCACTGATAGTAGGTGTGTAAATTTGTCTAACCAGTGTTGAACTCAATATGAAGGTGTGTCAAAAAAATTAAAAAATGAACTTCCTTATCATCCAGCTGTATCCCTGTGGAATTCTTAAGTCAGCATCCTACAGAGGTATGTTACCTCCATGCTTATTGCAGGACTGTTCATTATAGAACATGACATGAAAGCAGAAGAGAGATGGGAAGAAGGAAGAGGAGAAGTGGGAGGGGAGAAAGTAGACAAGAATAAGGGGGAAGATAAAGGGAAATGAGCAAAACAGGAAAGGGGAGAGGATGGGTAAATATGGACCAAATCGATGGTATGCTTGAAAGAAATTATTTACAAAACCCAACATTAGCTACAATGAATATATATTAATTAAAAAGTCTTAAGTGTAGCTTACAGTCCTGAAACACAAATCCAGCAAGATAAACATTGTAGCTATCATAGGAAACTCTACCCATGAGTTTTAGATTATTTTAGATTATTATTATGTTCTAAAAATATACAAAAATGTTTGACTTTCTGATTATTACAGTTTTGCATTTATATCTCCTAGAATTATTTCTTGCTCAAAATGTTGCATGATAATTACATAATTGCTATAATTACATATAACTTATGTAATTGATATCTAATAATATATCAACTTAAAATATATTTATTTTAAAAAACATATTTTTTAGTAATGTCTCTCAAAGGTCTAATATAGGCTAAAAGAAGTTGCTTCCAGAACAGTTTCTACAGTCATTAGAAATTGTTTACTTTGTAAGTATTTTAAAATTATTTTTAAAATATTCATGCATATATATGCATTTATAGATATAAAATACACATTGACCATATCTGCCCCTTATCTCCAACTGCTCCAGGATTACCTATCACATCTCTCTTACAATATCATGCCCTTCTTTTACAATGCTTTAAGTATATTTGTTTCCTACCCACTAAGTCCGATTGCTACTGTCCATATGTGGGTAGACATATGGTCATCCACTGGGACTTGGGGAACCTACCAGAGGCCACACAACTAAAGAAAAATAAATCTTTTTTTTCCCCTAGCAGCCATTAACTGCCACAGCTCCTCAGCTATGGGCAAGAGCTCAGGAACCCCTTCAGTACATATTAGAATTCATATCTGGCCAGGTCTTGTGTGGGTCTTTCAAGTTTTGCTCACTATTTTTATGATTTCTTATGTGCCAGAGCCAGGCCATGGCCAAAGGACAGTATCTCACACAGTTTTCTACATTCTCCAGCTTTTATAATCTTTCAGCCCTCTCTTCCATAATGTTTCCTGGAGGAAGGGTTGGTCTAGATAAGCCATGTAGGGGGAGCAATCCAGTCATTTATTCTCAGCCCTTTGAACAGCATGTCCTACAATTAATCACTGAACCTAGAAATTTCTCTGACCATAATTAGGATCTGCACAGATCTATGCATACAAAAATTAATATTTCAAGTACAGTTTGGCAGCATGACATCAAAAGGTAGGTCATATCCAGCATTGGCCCCTGGATGCTGTAATCAACCTACCAGGTAGGATGTGCCTACTGGTAAGAATATTCACAAGACTTCATGGAGATAGCTAACTGATTGTATTTGAGGTGCTCTCCATACAAAATATTTCATGCCTGAAAGTTAAAAAAAAATAGCTAAGGATTGTTTGATTTTTTTAAAAGAAACATTACTTATTCAGTTCAGTTTAAATTAAAGATGAAAAGTTATTTTGAAGAAAATGATGTTCTATAGAAGGAAATAACTTAGAATGAAGTCAGTTTTTCTAAGCAAACACTCCCCTACACACACAAACACACACACACACACACACAGAGAGAGAGAGAGAGAGAGAGAGACAGAGACAGAGACAGAGACAGAGAGAGACAGAGAACTACACCTCCAGCCCTGTAAGCAATCTATGAAAGTTTGAAACAATACCTGGGACATCAATCAACATGAAAGGTGTCCGGAAGCTCTTTGGGGCCACAGAGTAACTCATCTCTGTTTCACTGAATTCCTGTTTCCACAAATGCTCACTGTAATGGGTTCTTATAGGCCTTCATGCATGAGGAGATGGTCATCTGAGTTAAGTAAGGACATTGGCTAGACCCTTTGTCTCATTCCCAAGTTATGAAAAACAAGCTACTGCTAGTCCAGCTTGGAGCAGCGGAATGGATGGGTAGTGTATTGAGGATGCCTGAGCCGGAGCTGTGGGTGTCCCTAAAGAGCACAGGTTAGCTATAGCACAAATGACTCTCAGTCACACTATCTCTACTCAAACCGGTCTTCCCTGTATTACAGAGAAGTCACCCTGCCATGCCTATCACCACAGTTTTCAGGCTAAGCATTGGATGGGGCACTGAGTTCTTTGAGACTCTGCCCCTACTCCCCTTCCATTTTTGCATTTTTTGGAGGATTGTGACAATAATGGCATTTTTTATTAGGAATCCAAAATTCCTGAAAATTCATAATAACATAAACAAAAATAGGATTTTATATATACAAATACTTTTGACATCATGGAACTTGTGAAAATGTCCTTGGGATCCCTCAGATGTACAGTAGACAATGCCTTTTTAAGTGCTAACTTTCATTCCTCATTTTTCCCTCTCAATTGTATGGATAATAAAATGGATTCTCATGGAAGAAAAAGCTGGGATTGAACGCAAAGAGCAGCTGCTGCGTGGGTAATGGGAGAGAGGGGGGTCAGAATACTGAAGTTCCACATCATACTTCAAATGATACTGGTACTCTCAGACCTTACACAATATGCCTGAGTATATACAAGGTGGACATGGAAATAATCATTTCCATATGGATTTTGCAGGATAGGGAAGGCTTGTTGCCTATGATAAAAATTCGTGGTGGTCAACTTGGCTAATCTGGGATTTACCCAAACAGCTGGATACACCTGTCAGAGATTTTCTTGATCCAAAATGGAAAGACTCACTCTAAATCTGAATCTTTTGAGGTGGGAAGACTGATCTTAAATTTGGGCCATGCGGTCTGCTAGCAGCCTATATAAAGGATATGAAAGAAGAAAATGCTCCCTCTTTTTCTGCTTGCCTTCCCTCTCAGTGGAAAGTTTATTCCTTTACTGGAATTAGATTCTTCTTCAGGGTTCCAGCATACACTGAAAACAAGGTGAGATACCCAGTTTTGTGGATTCAACAACAATTAGACTCATGAACTTTGCATTGGGAGACAGCCATTTTTGGAACAGTAGGACCTGCAGGGCACTATAATAAATCACATGGACATCTAGAAGGCATCCATACAGAGCATGTCTTTATTACAGACACAATTCTACATGGGATGCCCCTGTAGAGTCTCAGTAGCAGCTTCATGAAATTTGAAATGATGCAAAAGACACTGTGTGGCATGATCTGGATTCTAAAGCTAGGGATGGATGTGATAGATTCTGAGTTCATCTCCTTGTTATTCAAAACTGGGAAGAATTATGCCTATGGACTGTCTACTTACACATATTTTCTCTCTTTTTTTTAATTTCAACTCTCCAAAAACTTGGTTGATATGCCAAATGTTTATTATTTCAAAATTAACATTTCCACAATTCCAGCAAATTTGCATTAGGTAATTACAGGGCTGTGCTCTTCTTCTAGTTGGTAACTAGCAAGATTATGGTCTCTTCCATTTACCAGGAAACAAAGCAGAAAATGACTATACCCTCTTGATTATTTCCCCCTAGAACTGGCTCTTATAATGAACCCCAACTTGTTCTTTTTCCGGGCAGCCTTCACTGAGTTTCCTGGCAACAGCCCCTTGGGTTTCCTGGTATTTTCAAGCCTAGGTGGTAAAATTCCTACAGGGGAGTCCTATGCAGCTGCAAGATGCAGCAAGTGGCACTCATAGGATAGCTCTCTCCCCTACAAGACAAGAACAGCCATGTCTTAGCCTAGGATTTACTCATCTGCATGGCTGAAAGCATCCGTGTTGTTTCAATTTTACGGTAATTTCCAAAAGCAAAGGAGAAAATGTGTTGCCAAGGAGACTTGTGGTGCTGTAGAAAGGAGAGCAAAGATGTATGTGCCAGTGCATCTGCTCTGCTTCCAGCCCTTCCACACCCACACACCCGCTCCTACATATACCCACACATTCATACATACCACACACACCCCTACACTTCCTGCCCCTACACTCACACACACACACACACAGAGAGAGAGAGAGAGAGAGAGAGAGAGAGAGAGAGAGAGAGAGAGAGAGAGAGAGAGAGATTCCTCAGGTTTTATGCCAAGCCATCTTCATCCAGCAACTTGACATGTGCTTTAAATAATTTATTTGATGGGTATAAGAAATCTACCAGGATGAGCAAGCAACCATTACAGCGTTCACTGTAGATGTGGAAGATAACTTCCTTAATGGCATGGGAAAATGGCAAGGAATGTAGAAGAATCCTACTGGTTTTCACAAGAGTTATCTTTGAGTGTCTACAACAGCACACTATGGTCTTCTGACCATGGTGATCCTCCATAGCCATCATACTATGTAATTGCTTGTAACTGCATAACTGCATTTTAAATGCTGTTTCACTAATTCATCTTGTATCATCTCCATTATTTGAAAACCTCAAATTATTAGGAACACTGCAACACACTAGCAACATCAAATTATATAGCAAAGGGGAAGAATTTTACTGACACTCCAACTAAAAGTAAGCAAGATTAAATTGTAATGTTTTTACAGATGATGCCCAGGTATTTGTCTGAAGTGGCCCAAAGTGGCCTAAGCATCAAATTCACAGGCAAATCTGAAAGCACGATACAGAAGTAAAACCAATGATCCAGATAAATTTGTCTGCAGTTTCAGATCAATAACAATTGCCCAAGTGACAGGTTAGACATAATTGAGAATGAGGATAAAGGCACACAATGCCAGCTAAAACTGTACAGCACAAAGACTGACAAGTGTGCCTTTGATTTATCAGACAAGTCACACAGGGCAAGAGGAGTGACTTTGACCATAGTACTTACAGGCATTCAAGAGTAAAGTGCAAGTATCTTTAAAGTTTAGTCAAACACAAATTAGTCCTGTTTTTGTCTATTGAAATTCTCTCTTGCTCTATGAAAGTCTCTCTGCACACTATTCATTTGGGTTCTCATGGGTCAAGACTATGAAATCCTAAAGTCACTGAAAAATTCTAATTTGATGATGTTTCCAGTGGTAAACTTATTCAGACTTGAAAGTCTTTTGAGAAACTGGAATGCTTGGCTGAGTCAGCTTTACCACACTTATTGGTTATCTCAGGAACAGCATTGTGAACCCTGATCCCACTAGCTCCATCAGTGTGTTGACAGCAAGCTTAGAACCATTCAGGGTTCTCTCTAACTACACGCTGCTGGAGTTTACATTGCCCTGTTAAGTAAATTTTCTATGGAAAACTTAGATTATCAACAACAAGTCACTACCCACATTCAAAATTGATTGGACCACATCATGCACTAGCCTCGCAGCCACTCAGTTTATCCTCCTCACAGGAATCTCTGCTGCTAAAAGAACGTGTGCTGCTAAAAGAACGTATGGGAGGTTCTTGGTTTCTTCGTATTGCTGTGATGCAACACTCTGACCAAAGCAACTAAAGAGAGACAGGTTTCACTTAGCTCATAGCTTCAGGTTACAGTCCATCATGGAAGGAAAGTCACAAAGAGAAGCAGAGAGCGGTGCATGCATTCATTCTAGTGCTCAACTTGCCTACTCCAGTATATACAGTCCTGGACCCCTGGCATTCCACTTATTTAAAAAAATCTCTCACAGATATTCTTAGAGGTTGGCTTTAACCTAGACACGTCCTCACAGGTGTGCCAATAGAGCATCATAGAACACATAAGATATTCTTAGAGGTGAGCTTTAGTCTAGACATCCCCTCACAGGAACTCCAATAGGGCATCATAGAAAGCATGGGTAGTTGGGTAGTACAGTGACAGTGGAGCTGAGGAGGAATGTTGAATCGGCAACCTGAAATTCTAGAATATGCTAATCATATTTAACACCTCCCATGCTGTTCTGAAATATCTGCCTCACATTGTCTCACACATGACTGTTCACAAATGAGTTTGAACAAGTTAAAATGTTAATCTCATATCAAAACACCCTCGTATGATAGATGAGCATGTAAAGGATTATGAGATCTACATTTGGCAAAAGATCCCTTAAACTTAAAATAATTACATATAAATATGTCTTAATCAAACTTAGTTTAACATGCTATACTTCAATTTTGTATTTAATTAGGTAATTAACATGTCTGATCATTTTGCAACACTGTTACAGATTGCTGATTACAGCTGAAAAATGAGCATTGTACTATGAATATTTAATTTCTTGCTTGGAACAATGGGAAGTACACATTTTATAAAATAATTTATAATGGCAAAGCTATTTAAAATCATTTCTCTCTTGTAGTTTATTACTGTGTTTTGACACTCTGTACTCAGTTTTTCTTTAACACTCAGCACATTTACAGCTCACATCTGTAGTACCAGTCATTTCCTGGATTTCAGCCAATTACCTATGAGAGGATGGATAGGTCTGCACTGTTCATCTATTTTTTCAGAGTGAGTCATAAAGGAAAAAGTAACATAATAACAACACTCATATTCTTCTGATCAGAAAAAAATTATCATTATGTACATACATATATACATATAACTCATAATATATATATATAACTTATATTACACTTATATCAAGAATTTATTGATAAAATATATCAAAATAATAGTAATCTTGAAGAGCTTATTGAGTAAGAAGGAAAAGAAGGCATACGTTCAACAGTTCAACACACAAGACATATAGTCTCACTCATAGAGAGATGAAGAATAAAATGAATCTGAGAAGTTCCATTCCCACCTCCTTGAAGGGTTAGCCCTCCTGGGAGAAGCTGATTGCTTTCAACAGAAGCACAGCAAAACTCATCCTGATGAAAAGTTAATTAATGGCGTGAATGTCAGCTCTCAGGGTGGGTTCCTTGATGGTAGCACTATACAGTTAATGTATCATCAATTCCAGTCACTCTTCTTCTAAAAGCTACCAAAGAACTGAGAGGAATGGGGGTGGGCCAACATTTCTATACAGTCTAAAATGACTATGAACTTGTAACATCAGCTGTCTAAACGTAGTAAACACAGCAATGGTGCATATAAATTTCAGAGATCTTGTAATAAAATGATTTGTAATTTCATACAAAAATATATTTCCTACCAAAGTAGAGGCAGGCAACTCTAAGATCAAGGTTCTGACAAATTCAGAATCTAAAGGGAATGTAATTGTTTTATAGATTCCGTTTCTTATATATTTTCTATGTAGCTAGCCAAGGTTAGCCTAGTATTTATGATCCTCCTGTCTCAGCATCCTAAGTACTGAGGTTAGAGATGTGCCCCATTGTACCCAAATGCAGGCTATCTTATTTCTTGGTCAGCAACAGCACAATGGACAGTGAGCTCAGGCCTCTTGTACAGAAGACCAAATCATATCCCTGATCTCATCACCTACCAATGGCTCTTCATGCCCAAACCACCACTTTAGACTTAAGCAAAAATTTCAATGTATACATTTGGGAGAACACAGATTTTCATAAACAGGCAATGACACATACTCATCTATATCTTGCCTTCTTTCTAGTCTTTTTCTTATTAACCTTTACATTTTAGCTTAGCCAAAAAGATATTTGCTAAGGAAAGATGCATTTCCTATTTGGCAAGAGACCTTGAAGCAGAAACACAGAGAACTTTAAAATGAAGGAAGAAGGCAATAAAGAATGTCCAAGAAAGTATAAAAATTAAAATCAGTTTGCATGCTTAGATCACAAACACAAACAATTATATGTCTACCTGACCTTGAGTGAAAAAACTGTATTGCCTTAAAAATCAAAGCCTCGCTTTTCACATGTAGACACTGTTCTAAGTGCAGTTAATCATAATAAATGTTAGAAAAGCACATGACTCCACATAATTTATGTAATAAAGATATTTATAACACTTTTTTATTAGTTTTCTAAATACAGAAGTAATTTTGAACACTCAAAAAAAAAAAAAGCTACTCAGTTACTTAAATGTGAAATGTCCCACACAGGCTCATGTATTTGAACATGTAGTTCCCATCCATCTGACGGCTTCTGTGGGGAGGTTTTGTAATCTTTCACTCATGAGGCCTAGCTGATAGAAGTGTGGTATAGGTGAGGTCTTAAATGTTATAGCTCCTAGGAGCCCTAGCTTTTAATACATGGTCATTCAAGCTCCAAACTAAAGCACATTTGAATAAATATTCTTTTCCTCCCAAGCTCCTGGGTAATGATGGGAGGGCTCCCTATGTGAAAAGCAACATATCTACTCTAGCTTATATGTAAATAAGAGAGGAAATGAAGAAAACAAATAAAGAGGCTACTTGGGGGTTGTAGTGCATCACTGACTTTTATTTAAGTCAAATATTTACATATGATAGTCACACAGATTTCCTCAAGGGAAATTGCAATGTGTCCATCAGAAATATATGGATAGCCTTTAAGGTTAAAGTTAAAATCTAGTCTCTTCTTTGGCTAATTTTCTTCCTAACTAAAATACAAAATAAAATAAATAATGTATGTACCCACAAAACTTGCCTAAGGAAATGCATTTCTATTCTTTTGACCTTGTTTTTGAGTTATTATTTTAATCTATTTTTAAAATGGCATTATTCTTTCTACTAAGTAGCATTTTGTTGAGACACTCTCCTATTTAAAGAGTTGTTTTTCTTATCCCCGATGACCTGAAATTATACTATTTGGATGCAGCTTACTTGAAAATGCTCTGCTGAACAGGAAATAGTAATGCAAAACAAACAAGAAACATTGGTTACAGGTTTGTCTCCATTGTTTTATATTGATATGTTTGCTGTTCTTCACAACCAGGTTTGAATACCTTCCTCCATGGGTTTTTCAAAGTCAAAAAGTTATGCATGTTCAGAGTTCATATTGGCAGAAGCTGTCCTTGTAATGATGACAGAAAATCAAGTTTGAAATCTATGCTGCCAACAGAAAGAAAGAACACATTCTGCTGAATTCTATAACCAGCTCTTGAGACTAGGAAGAATGCTCAGGAGGTGAAACAGGTATTGTGCAAGTGTGAGGACATCAGTTTAAAATTCCAGAACACATATAAAGCTGGTTCAGAAGAGCAGGCCAATAATCCCAGCATTCTTATCATGAGATGAGATAGGCAGCAAAGACTAGAGAATTCCCAGAGTCTTGGAGGTCAAACAGTCTTGCCTATGCAGCAATGGACAGAGAAGAGTGTGATCCTGTCTCAAGACAGAAGGCAAAACCAAGCACCTTCTGGGCTCCACATGCCATTGAGCTGGAACACGCACACACACAGACAAACACATACAGAGACAGACAGACAGACAGACAGACAGACAGACACACACACACACACACACACACACACACACACACACACACACACACACTTTGATTCCTGGAATACTATTTTAAAAATAAGTTTCATATATTTTATAATTCAATACTTGGTCCCCAGTTGGTAGAACCATTTGGAAGGATTAAGAGGTGTGGCCTTCTGGGAGGAAGTGTGATACTGGGGGTTGGCTTGAGATTTCAAAAGCTGGTGTCATTCCCAGTTCTCTCTCTCTCTCTTTCTCTCTCTCTCTCTCTCTCTCTCTCTCTCTCTCTCTCTCTCTCTGCTTTCCACTTGTAGATCAGATCTAAGCTCTCAGCTACTGCTGTAGCACCATAACTGCCTACTTAATGCCATGCTCCTCACCATGTTGATCATGGATTCTCTCCCGCAACTGTAAGGGCCCATTAAAGCCTTTCTTTTACAAGTTGCCTTAGTCATGGTGTAAATATGACAGAAGTCACACAAAGAATGATACATTTTAAATGCAGGTATTAAAAGCTGCAAGTTCACATTTATTAACAATAAATTTATAATAAATGTAATTTAAAAATTGATTCAATCATATTTGACACTAATGTAATAATTCAACTAAAGTTTAAAGAGACACAGAGTGGGGAAACTACTTATACTACAAACATCAAATGAGCCAATCCCAGGATTATAATGAATTACCAAACATGAATGACCAAATACCATTTTAATGGATGAAGAAAACTTTCACAAAGGAAGAGTTACATATGGCACAGAGATATGCAATAAAGTACCAGCTAAATATCATTAATAAATAATGAATTTAACATCATAATTTATCTGACATAAAAACTTTAAAAGCTTATCTATTTAGGTACTGAGTAAAAACTGGATAATTTGTACAGGATGGTAGGCTTGCTGTCAATGCACTCTCCTTATAAAAATGCATATATTCATTAAACTAAGCACATATATTTATTGCACCCAGTATCCATATAACTAATTATACATGCAACAAAGTGACCTACATATATGTGTTAAAAGGTGTGTAAAAGCCATTCATAGTGATATTATTCATGATGCCAAAATATTAGAAAGGCTTAAGTTAAATTAGGCTTATAGCTTCCATTATATCATATGCCCATAAAATCTGTAACTTAGTATGCCACCAAAATCTAACCCAACTGAAGAGACTATCTCCATAAATCATAACCGTGTCTCAGTCACACCAACCAAGCTGCAACTGATCACATGCAGCTGCCATGACTTGGTATCTTTGGAAAAGCAAATGCCTCATCATGCAGGGCCACATATAGCAAACATTGATATATGTGATTCACTTCTCTTTCTGCCTATACGTCACCTTCTCCTTCCACCTATAAATGCTGCATGTCCTGTTTCTGGAATCTCTGACACGCTATTGCTGAAGGCACTCTCTGATTCATGAGTCACTCTTTGCTAAGATAAACTCTGCTAAACTTGATTTGCCCAGCACTTTTCTTTTAACACAATCCAACATTCTAGTAATGGTAGAATATATTCAAGATGGTGGGAAGGTGGCCCATCAAGGACTGTGTGTGATAACATACTTAGATCACATATAATGACTCAGAGGCTAGACAGAAAAGATCGCATACTGTCGAATCACATTTCAATCAAATCCAAGGAAGCATTAAATTAACCTCAATGGTTAGAGGTTGGAATACTGAGTGCTTTCTGAAGGGGGAGGGGAACATTTATTAAAAGAAAGAATGAACAGAAGAGGCTTGAACACATTTGAGTGTACTTCTGATACATATGTGTATATGTGCATGCATGTGAGAGGTTTTAAATAAGATAAGCTACAGAAGGGGATATGGGCAGTTAATAAGTAGGGAAATTACATAAAATACAGTCATGTGAATCCCTTACTAATTCCAAAACTATAAAAAAATATAGGACTCTATTGAAAGACTATAAGAAGTGAGACCCCTTTGGCTGAAGCACTAAGTTCTGGTAATAGAGCTAACAGGAATGTTTTCTGAGTGCAGGCAGACAGGCTCTCAGCAAATGTGCAGATTTGGAAACAGAATATAAAGCATCTGCTTGGAAGGGCTGTAACACCTGGCTGCTTGTTAACAAAGCCTTGCTCGATGAACACTGGCTTACCAACTACAAGCACAGGCCTCAGTAACATGGTGAGGTGGAGCTCTCAAACAGGAGGGCTCTGTAGGTATGCCCCAGACACACGTAGACCTTATCCCACAGTATTCTCTGCCCCTGCCATTACCTAATGAGAAGAACTGAGAGAAGCTTTGTGTTGCGTTTGGAAAATTAAACAATTGCATCATTAAGTCATGTTTGTGCCCAAAGCCCTTCTTGGAGAGGTTTTCCCAGTCACCCAGAATCTTTTCACAGAATCAGTTTCCCTCTTTTTTTATTTCTGTGTTTTATTTCCCCCCAATAAAGTCAGGGAAGGTTATAAATGTCTAACTAGGTAATGGCCACAGGTGCCATGTGGGTATTGAATTAAGGAAAGTCTATTATTTAATTCAGTTTATCAAGTAACAATATATATCCATTGTATATTAAATAGGCAAAACTTGGCTGTAGTAAGTTTTGCCCTGGGGAATTCATTAACTTGGCTATAGTAAGCGTTTTGCCCTAGAGATTTCATTAATTTGTTATGTTAATATTAACTGTTCCCTGGGAGGCTGGATTTTCCTCATTGAAATAGTTCTACCTATTTCTAACTTTAACAACCTGATGTTTCAGGTCCACCAAAGCCATTTCAAATGTGGCAATCACAAGAGAAGGCAAATTAAACCTCAAAACTTAGTTTCAGAATTCGTGTCTCTCCAAAGACTGTAAAATGTTGGGCTGCCCTATTTTATTGGCCGCTTTCTTGCCCTCTTGAAGTGAAGGGATAAGAGTGTCATGGTTTGTTTGTTTGTTTTTCCTCAATTATTCAGTACCTCATGCAAGAAAAGCCCTCACAATGGGCTGGAGAGATGGCTCAATGGGTAAATTGATTAATGGATGCCTAAGTTTGAGGACTTGAGTTGGGTGCCACCACAAAACTAGGTGCTATAGCAACACCAGGAGTTCCAGGTGCTCTAATAAGGAGATGGCTCAGAGCAGCTAGCCTGGCATACTAGCTTCCATCTGCCATGAGACCCAGTACTAAATACGGTGGAAAGAGATGATTACCACCAGAGGTTGTTCTCTGATCACACATATTCCTGCAAGGGTACATACACACACACACACACACACACACACACACACACACACACACACACACACACACACGCATGCACACACACGCACACACACACACACACACACACTCACACAGAGGGAAACACTTGTGCACATGAACATACACACATTCAAATACACAATAACAACAGCGAAAACTTACTGTTCTATATGCTGGAAAGTTACCCTGACAGAATTCATGAGCAGTTTGGAACCAGGCAGAAGAAAGCTTCCTGGATCAGAAACACTGGACTCAACACTCTTTAATTACACAGCAAGCTTTACTGTACTTTCTTTTCCTCTCATCCCAGTTCTCATAGGGGTAGCAGGAATAGGTCAACATCCACTCCTACACAGAATATTTCCCATGAATGGGAACATATTCTTTTATAATGGCTGATATTCGTGTGATGATCTTTTGCTCTAGAGGAAAAACCTGGATAGTAAGCAAGTAAGCTTTGAAGAAAGATAATACCTTTTGGGAGGGGGTACCCAACAAACATTAAAAGGTATTCTAAGCAGGAAGGACATTATGGCCTTCTTATGAAGTACAAACCATGAGATACCCAAGAAAACATTCTCCCAACATTGTAAGGAATATGTAGAGGAATAAAACCATACAGCTGACCTAGGTCTGAAGTCCCCCCAAATTAGCTAAATAATAATAATAAGTAGAAAGTAAAAAGAACACTTATTTGGATGGAGTGATTATTTTGTGTTTGACAGCTCTTTGTTTTTAAAGGGTGAGTCCGTAAATGTTGTGTACAGAGAGCTCAGGTACACAGTAGAACTCCCTCTAGGGTAAAGAAATGTGTAACAAGCTTGATTTGATCCCTTCTACTTTTCACAGTCTTTCCCCCTCAACCTTCCATTAAAAATGTTCCTCAATACAAATATGCTAGGTTCTGGGTAAAGAGTAGAGGATGAGACCAAAGATTTGTTGAGGCCAAGAGGGTTTGTTTAAAGGCCAGGAGGAGATACTGAATATCTCTGAGGCCAGCACACTCATCAGCTATAACCCCTGAGGCCTCCTAGGTTCAGTAGAGGGAGAGTCTTCTGCCTGACAGGTCCTTTCAAAGTTCTATAAAGATTATGTATTATAAAATCAGGCTTCATAGAACCATGTGTTCAAACTGGGCCTAGGAGAAAATGGCCCCTTCCAGCCAGCCGAGTGTGCCAATATAGAGGAATCGTCATGATGTCAAGAGAGTAGTCTTGGAGTAAAATACCCACAATTTAACTTTACAGTCCTCAAATGCTTCATTGTGATGCTTTTGTGATATAATCTCTTCAACCGTCAGTTTCCTGGAGTGTCAAAATATATTCAGGCTTATTGATCCTTCAAAACTTAAAGGACATAAACTACAACACCAGAGAACTAAATGGGACAGGCATTAAATCTTCTTGTTTCAGGGTCTCTATTGTCCTTTAGATTATGAAGGCCATAACAATACCGCCCTTGAGCAGGGGAACTGAGCTTGGATGGAACACGCTCCAGGGACACCAGACTTTGCATCTCAGACTGTTTTTCCTCCGTGCGCTGTTCTTTCTTTCTCTCTGTTGGGTCTGCATGCCTGAGCTTGCTTCAGCCAGCAGGACCCAGCAGCTGATGTCAGTGGCTGTGGAAGCTCTCCATGCTACTCCAGTGCCCAGCTGTATTCTTTTCACTTTCTTCCAGCTGTATTCTTTTCACTTTCTTCTTATTCTTTCCACAGGCCTCTGGAACCAATCCTTCTTTCTGAACTTCATCAACAGTGGCCCAGATTAAGTCATTGATGTGAATCTTCTTTTTAATTATGTTATTCACAGAAACATTAAGCGCTTTTCAGAGTGCCACAGCTCATCCTTTTAGAAATGGTGATACCCTGGGTTATGTGAAAAGACTATAAATGAGGCTGCTTCATCTACTTCCTTCTCCTTACTGCCAAGAGCCTGGGCTGGGAGTTGCTTGTTAAAAGGCCTTCCGAATAAGGAAAATAGTTTTCCTCTTGGCTTTTCTTCCTCCTCTCCATTTATAGGAAGTGTATTTACTTTACTGACATCTCAGTGTTTTTTAATATGAAAGATGGTGTAATAAAAATCAGGAGAGGAGTAGGAGACAAAGGGTAAGGAAGTGGAGTGGGTGGGGAAAAGGGAAGGAAAGGAGAGGCAGATAGGAAGGAAAGGAGGAACAGAGGGAGCCAGAGAATGAGGGGGAAGGAGGGATGGAAGAAGAAAAGAAGGGAGAACAAGCCTGAAACACAAGGAAATTGATGGGAAAGATTAAAATTAAAACCATGTCTCATGAAACTGGATTCTGAATTCAACCAACACAATTTTCCATTAAGATTGGAGGTGACCCTGAAAGCCACTTCAAATATAGTTCAATTTCTTCATGGTGAAAGTGAAGAAATAAAAAACCTAAGGCCACAAAAGGAATAAGAAGCAAAGGGTAGGACAGAGCAGACTCAGGTACCACCGGGCCTGGAAGAGTCCCATTTTAATGTGGTCCAGTAAGGTGTGGGACACTGCTACTCTGAGTTCTACAAAGGATTTACTTTATTCTACAGAAATTACAATTAGATTCTGGAGTTTCCAAGTCCTAAGGTATTCACCTACTTCCCCAAAGGCAGACAAGAGGACTCTATGGAAGGAAGGAGGACATATTTATTAGGAAGTAAACAAACACTTTTTATGGTCAAGTTGGAGGAATATGAGCCTCTCATTGACTCTAACATTCCTCTGAGCACAACTAAGGATGATGATTAGGCTCGCCCAATCCAGGAAAACAAACAAACAAACAACAACAACAACAAAACAAGAAACAAAGGAACAAGAATCTTCCCAGCTGCTTTATCACATACCTGGGGGTGGGGGAGTGGGGACAAGAGTAGAAGAGAAGCCATAAGCAAATACCAGCTATTGGTCCTCCATAGAACCTCCCATCTCAGTGAAGGACAGGAGACCCAATCTGATCTATGTGTCAGGCTCTCTCAGAGTAACAAATAATTACCCCACCAATTGGGCAGGACCTAGAGAAGAAATGGCTGGAGAACAAAGAAATGCTGTCTTCCCTGCAGGGATGCTCAGTGACACAGAGGTTCCAAGACCAGTTTCAAGAGATGCAGGCTTGCCTCCTCCCTTTGGTGAGATGTCCCTATACACACTCCTGAAAAGAAGTCACTCAGTGAAGTGTCCTCATTACTGACAAATGGGAGACTCTACCGGGACAAGAATAATCCCAGATTTCATAATTTGAGCAAACGGTGAAGGACCAACTTCAATGACTCATAATCATACTTTAAAATTGCATTAGCCTATTGACTAATTGATTCAAGAAGAAAATATATAATTTAATTTTAAAAACATTCTTGGAAGAACAAATTCTTCCACAAACCTCAGGCGGCTGTGGTACCAATTTCTACTCTGCCAGCTAAACAGACAGTTCCACAGAGTTAAACAAGTCCACTCTTACAGCCAAGCTGGAAAAGACCACATTCTAAATTCTCAGGATAGCACTCCTTCCTATGCATTATGGCCTCTGAAGGCAGGAATTAAAATAGAGATGTGTTTCAATGTTCAAGTCACCCGCATTAAGGCCTGCTGCAAACAGTATCTGGCTTGTCCATAAGGAAAAAAATTAATGAGCAACTGTCTACAGTTATGACCTTCAGTTTATGAGTTTGCCACTACATTTCAAAACAACTCTCTTTCAAGATGATGCTAACAGCCTTCGCTACTGCCATTTCCAAACATAGCCACCCAAAGGAAACAGAGGTTAAACTAGCACATTCCAGTGTGAAGAAAACTAGAGATACTGCAGCCATTGAGCACACTTTGCTGTGAGCTCTGAATCCCAGCCTGACTGTGCAGAAGGCACCTACTGGCTTCTTAAGGGCACATTCAGAGAGTCTTAAAAAATCCCCAATCAGAAATGTTGAATCAAAATCCTTGTTCGTCCTCTGTCTGTAAGAGATACATGAAGGATAGACCTCACTGGCCTGCAAAGCAGCATCACAGTAGGAAGTGACCTGGGCAAAAGAGTGAGGTTGTCAGAGCTTGTTCCCCAGGCAACATCTGCATCTCAGCCCAGGCTACGGAGAGATATAAGCAGCCACCACAGTCCCAGGACCCCAAGTTACCAGTTGTTTTCTTTCATCTTTTTCTTTTCAAAAAATAAAAAACCCAAACAAACAAACAGTCATTTTAGACACACCCTCTCTGAGTTTGAATCTATGGAGAAGGCTTGGGAGATATTATTTTTCTCTGAATAAATAAAGAAATTAAACCTTCAGAATTCAAAAGTTCTTTGTTATGGGGTTTCCCCCACTCAGTTCCATAGCTGCTTTGCCCCAAATGAATACTCAGAGACTTACATTAATTATTAAACTGTTGACTGGTGGCTAGGGCTTCTTATTGACTAGCTCTGTTTTAATTATTAACTCATCACTATTAATCAATGCATTTCCACATGGTCTTGGCTTACTGGAGAATGCCTGATGCATCCTCTCTTCTCTGGCTCACATCGGGACTCAAGTCTGCCTATACTTCCCAGAATTTTTCTTTCTGGTAGCCCTGCTGATCCTTCCTGCCTGGCCACTAGCCACAAAATGTTTATTCATCAACCAATAAAAGAAACATATACACAGAAACAACCCAACCGTCTCCTTTTTTTTCTGTCTAAATAAAAAGAAGGGTTTTAAATTTAACATAGTAAAATTACATATAACAGTTATCAAACAAGAACTATAGCTAACAATATTTAGTCCATTAACATTTGGTAAAACCTGAAGAAATATCCTATCTTTGTGAATCTAAAGTTTTATGTGTAATTTATCTTTTATCATAACTAAGGAAATCTATAGCAATAACTGTCTTCAACTCCATCAAAGACCTCAGAAGGCTAATATATAGACTCTAGAATTAACAGAGACATCTTACTGCCTGGACAGTCACCCAAAGTTTTTCTGTAATGTTGGGGCATCCATCTTCAGCCTACAGGCCTAATGTGTCTGGCAGACTTCTTAGTGATGCAGGATATTTTAACTTACCCACCTGTATTGGCAGTTTGTCAATCATTTTTCTCTGTGTCCTGAAAAATATCTGGCAGACTCTTCTATGAATCAGGAACCTTTCAGGACTGTCCCATCTTGTTTCAGCAGCCACTTTCCTGTTGGTTATGTATGTCCATTTTATATAGCATACAGTCAAACAATCCAGGCAAGATCAGTTTCTTTCCCAAATGGTTAGTCTTGCCATGTTGAAAGCAAACTCCATAATGAGTTCTTTGATGCTCATCTTCCTGTATGATGTAATTGGTATTGCCAGGAGCAGTTATGTCTCAGTGTCATGAAAACTCCTTAACCATTTTTATATGCCATATTTTGTAGATCTTTGAAGGTTTGAAGAGTTTTAAGAATATCTATTCATCTCAAATATATCTATATCTAGAAAACATAACTAACATAACCGTTTCAACTATCAAAGGTGAATATATATGATCTGTATATGTTACATTTTTAAAAAATATGAATAAACACAATACCTAAACAGGAGAAATATACATGTAACAAAATGAAAGTATTCATTTCCATATTATAATCCCCCCTTTTCCTTTAAAAAGGGATTGGTCATGATCACTAATCATTTATAACCAACCCCTTTTAAATGGAAACAAACATTTATAAACAAAATTTTGGAATGTGGGTGTCTTTCTCTCCAAACTGCTTCCTGATGTTTGGGGGCATTGTCAAAACCATAGAGATACTGAGGAAAACCCAGAAAGCTGGCCAAATCCTGGCTGTAGTATTCCACGAGGATACATCACGTCAGCTGTTTTGGATATTGTATCACCTGGGGCATTGCTTCAGGTGGTCTTTCTTGATCAAGCCTTATTAGTCTGGAAGGAATCCACAGCTTTTCATCTGCCCCAAGTAACCTATCCTTAGACTTAAATTTTGAAGTTAAAGCATTTCTAAAATATATAGGATTAATCTAGTAGCATTTATAAACAAATGTCTTTTAGCACTGTTCTTTCCTCAATAGTCAAACAATTCAAAAACAGTACAATAACATACAGTGTCTAGACTCTGTATTTCCCATCTTTCCATGGCCTTTGTATTATTCTATTTCTTTTACTTTTATATATTTATTTATGGAGACAGGGATTCTCTGTACTTTTGCCTGCCCTGGAATTCACTCTGTACATCAGGCTGGCCTTGAATCACAGAGATCTGCTTGCCTCTGCCTCCCTAGTGCTGGGATTAAAGGTGTGTGTCACCACACCCAGCCACTCTATTTCCTTTTTAACCACTTATCCTTTTTCTTCCCTCTCTCATACCTTACATATAATTTTAAACACACTGTTAACACTTTAGAGGTTTTTCTTCATCTGAATCTGTCTTAACTACAAATCTTTATCTTTTTCTAACCACAATTCTAAAGGATAAACCACAGCAAAGCTAAAAGAGTCATCCAGCAATTTTGTCACTTATCCTGAGTCAGGAAGCTACTCTGAAAGGAGTCACCCATGAGCCTCTGCTTGTATATAGCAAACAAGAGTCCTCCCAAGAAAATGCTGCTACCAAGAAGCCATGCTTGACTTTGTTCGCTTGTTTCTAAAATCCCTTTTTAAGCTTTTGTAAGGTTCTACCTGGAAATTCATTCAAACCACATCTGGGCACCAATTTATAATGTGATTTCCACTCTGTTCCACAGCTGCCCTACCCCAAATGAACCCTCAGAGACTTACATTAATTATAAAACTGTTGGATGGTGGGTAGGGCTTCTTATTGGCTAGCTCTGTCTTAATTATTGACCCATTAATATTAATCTATGTATTTCCATGTGGTCTTGGCCTACTGGTGAATCCCTGACTTGTCCTCTTTTCTTGGGCTCAAATCGCAACTCCTGTCTGCCTACACTTCCCAGAATTCTCCTCCTCTGGTAGCCTTGCCCATTCTTCCTGCCTGGCCACTAGCCATACAGTGTTTTATTCATCAACCAATAAGAGAAACATATACACAGAAGGACAGCCCCATCAGGTCTTAGCCTCTCAATTGGTAAGTATAGCAAGGTCAGAACTGAGACTGCATGATTCAAGTCCAATTTTCAGGCTTCTCTCCACTGCCACATTACACTACTCAG
This sequence comes from Phodopus roborovskii, assembly GCF_943737965.1. Classification (NCBI taxonomy): domain Eukaryota; kingdom Metazoa; phylum Chordata; class Mammalia; order Rodentia; family Cricetidae; genus Phodopus; species Phodopus roborovskii. Next base: position 16,613,978 of record NW_026126540.1, read on the forward strand.
CTCCCCTGAAGCAACACAAAACCTGCCTTGGCTCTAGAAGGCAGCTAAAGCAACAGACTGCCTGTGCAGCTGCTTCACTGTGCCCAGGCAGCAGATCTTAGAACAACCACACAGCAGGAAAGCAGTGAGTCAAGATAATGCCCTGTAGAACCTGAATCATAGCAGTGCAGTGAATTAATGATGTGATGGGAAATGGTACTCTGAGATCCTGCATCAATTTTATGAACTTTGTTAAGGAACAAACAAGTTAGCTCAAAAATGGAAGAGCATGTCGTGTTACAAAATAAATGTGTGATAGGCATTAAGGATCATTATTTCCCATGATCCTTCCTTGAGCAGCAGTTAGAACAAAATTCAGTTTAGGAATAGTGAACAAGGAACTGGGGAGGTAGCTTAGGCACTAATGGGCTTTGCCGTACAAGCATAGATAATCTGAGGTTTTGATCTTTCTAAATTTGCATCCTCAGTGTCCATGTGAAATGACCACAGATGCCTTAAATTCTGGGAAGACTGGAATAGGAGGATCCCAGGTTACCTGTTGTAGCCAGTTATTACAGCTGGAGTGAGAAATGTCCCCCATGGAACTATGTGTTTGGTCACTGGTCACTTGGTTCCCAGTTCGAGGTGCTGTTTGGAAAGGTTGTGGAGACTGGGAAGTGAAGCCTAACAGGAGGGACAGCTTTCCTGGAAGCAGGATTTGCAGGTTTATAGCTAAGTCCCATTTCCTCTCTGATTCCTTTCTGAAATGTAATCACTCTCTTTCTGACTGCCAGATCTCACACTCCTGATGTCATGTTTTCTTCACCATAATCTGTATCCTCTCGGGAATCATAAGACAAAATAAACCCTTTTTTTCCCAATTTGCTTTTTATTCAGGACATTTTATTCCTGTTACAAGCAGGTTTTCTCCCCAGCCTGGCTCACAGCCACACCAGCCCCAAATAACACAGAGAGATGCTGTATTAGATATAAAGCTGTTGGCCTGTTATTAGCATTACTTATTAGTTAGCTATGTCTTAAATATTAATCCATTTCTATTAAGCTAAGTATTTCCACGTGGTCTTATCTTGCCGGAGAGAGGGCCCGGACTTCTGCTCTCTTGGTCTTACATGTTGTCTCTTTCTCCTACCTCCTCCCAAAACCTCTTTGTCTCCTAGTCCTGCCTATCTAGCTTTCCTATTGGCCAGCAGTGCTTTATTCATTAACCAATAAGAGAAACATATATACAGAATTATATCTACCATCATATCTCAGCAACAAAAGAGTAACTAGCCCATTGGTCTAGCTGGTCCATGTTCAATGAAAGACCCTGATCCCCAAAACCATGTACAGAATGATTGAGAAAGCTGCCTGATGTCATCTGGCTTCTGCACACATGCCCATTGATGTACACACACACTCATCCACACATTGAGAGAGACAGAGACAGAGAGAGACAAGAAGACAGAGAGAGAGAGAGAGAGAGAATAAAGCACTTGGTAGTTATTAACAGTCACGATTTCCCATGGTACTCAGTTGAGAGTCAGACAGAGTCAGCCTTAGACTAATAGTGGGCTCTCAGCATCATATCTTCCTAGACACCCTTTCTCCTGAAAAAAATGTCCTTCCCAGGATTGTACCCTACCCACCTTCCTATTAACAACTACATATCTCACTTTCTCTACTAAAGATCTTACAATAAAGTTTCAGCCTCTCAGAACCCAGGGGAAAGTTAACACATAACCGTGGCATAGCAGCAGTTCACCTTCCACTTCACAGACATCATATTAGCATTTTGACAGCAGCCTTTTATACACACAGCATAATTAGTAGCTTGCTTGCAAATCTACCTCAGTACACACCTTCCTTCCCAGGGCCAGTCCAATACTGAATGAGAATTACTAAGAGCAGAGCACAATTTTAACTAAGCAACAAATGTATCCATCTCTAATACACATGTCAGCCTGCCAAAACCCACAGTTCAGTGATATATATTCAGAGAACTGTGCATCTGCACTATGATCTAGATTCTGAAAGTTTTCATCACTCTGCATCCATCATCAGCCACTCTACTCTCTCTTCCTTCACTTTTAGTTTTCCTAATGAATAATGAGTGATCAACATTCTAGACAGAAATGTAATTCATTTTCTTTACTCTTGGCTATGTAACACAGGGCCATATAATAAATTTCTGTTTAATGTCTTGAGATGCATCCGGGCTATTTTCCAGGTTGGTGACACCCTTTTACCTTCCTATCCCTCTGAGGATTTCAATACTTCTACAGTCTTGCAAATACTAGCTGTTTGGTATGGTGTCTCAGAAGTGCTCATTGTGGGTTTGATTTGCATTCCCTCCATGATAGAAATCATTTTGATGGTTATTCTTGGTTGTCACCTTGACTACATCTAGAATCAAGTAAAACCGAAGCTGCTGGACACTCCTGTGAGTGATTTTCTTAATTCAGTTATTTGAAACAGGGAGACCCTCCCTAAATCTGGGCCACACCTTCTGGTGGCAACTCATAAAAAAATAAAATAATATAAAAAAAGGAAAAAGAAAGCTTCTTTTTGCCACTGGCCCTCACTCTTGCTAGCCAGTTCATGTTCTGCATTCCTTTGCTGATTGTAGAACCCACTTCTTTGGCATTCTAATGTAGACTGAAGATGGGTGGCTATCCAGGAGTCCTTCAGTGCCCCAACACTCTGAACCAAACTGCCAATACATGTAGCCTTGTGAACTGGGTGTCTGTGGGATTGGATTCTCAGCCCTTCCATCATGAGACAGCCATTGTTGGACTACCCAAATCACAACCTGCAAGCCACTCTAATAAGCCAAGCTCACAACCATAATCTACATGCAGAGGACATAGCATTGACCCATTCAGGTCAATTCTGTGGTACACGTTCTGCTAGTATCTGTAATGGGGTATTTTTCTGCAAGCATATTCTCCATTGAATAATTGTGACTTAGTCACATCCTGACTCCTCTGATATCAGTCTTACAAATTTATCTTTACATAATTCTTTTCCCGAATCCAAACTATTTTTAAAGGTAAGATTATTCAATCAATAAAATAACTCTGGGTTTTTTAATTTTTTTGTTTTTTCTTGTTGTTTTTAAACAGTCACATTACAAGCCAGACTGATTTTAAACATACTATGTAGTTGAAGATGCCCATGTGAACTGAACTTTTTTTTTTTCACCTTCCAAACACTAAATTAAAGAATGAGCCCCCAGGCCCAACTTTTTAAAGATTTTAACTAAATGACTATTTTCCTTTTTATTCTACTCAAAGAATATGCAAGAATAATTAAGTTTAATCAGCCTTTCTAAATTTTAGTTTGTTATAACACCACTGAGACAAAATTCAGGACTGAAAATAATATGACAAATCGAAAGAAAATTTAGATTTTTTTCTAGCTTAACATAAGTAAAAAGTGTTAACTAAATGTTTCAACAACTGTGTACTTTTTCAATTTAAATTAAAAGGCATACTTATATTCAAACACTTGTGAAATCTTTGTCTTTAAATGTATTTGATTTTAGGTTAAATACTCTTATCGGTCAAAGACAATCATAATGTGTCAATTAAAAAGGAAATAATGACCTAAGAGATTATCAGTTATCTATGTATTCATCATATCCTCTTACTCCCCCCACAATAATTAATAGAAAATGCAAATTGGGTGCTATAAGTCAACAAAGCCTTTCCCACTCCTCTGTTCCCATAATTATGATTGCAGTAACAAATCAGCCAGACTGTGTGGCCTTGTCAACCACAGGTGCAGTCCCTTCCCAGCAACCACCTCATTTGTTTCCAATACAAAACTGTGTGTTATGAAAATGTGAGGGGGGGGGGTGGAGACAGCCTGTTCCCAACCCCCTTTTTGAGAGACTTAATTCACTTTATTTTTCTTGTGTAAAAAAACCCTTATGTGATGGCCACAGGGAAGCCTGCATCCTCTGAACGGTGACTCTGGTGTGAATTTTCACAGGTGCTCAGTAAATTCCTGATAAGGGGACTTGGTGAACACAGTCACTTTTCAGAGGGCAGGGGTCGAGTAGCTATGGGTCTTGGAGACAACATCAAAGGTTGCCCAGGGTGACAATGTAGTGCCTGGCTGATGTGTAGCAGTCATCAATAGCAGCTATCAGCAGCAGCTTCTTGGCACAGCATCATAGATGATGTCAGTGCCTCTGGGGTCAGAGATGAGACAACACAGAGCCACAATGACCTGTCACTTTACATGAAACAGTGTGGTGTTTGCCAACCTTGTTTCCCTAGTAGCCTCTCCATACAGGGACTATAGAAAGCTTGGCCAATATGATCACCCCTCAGATGCTAGTGACTCCCCCCTTGGAGTACTTAACACCAAGACCAGCATGGCCACTGTAGTCCCCAACAGGACAAAAGCTTTGAAATTGGTCCCCTGGCCAGTCCAAGTCTGCTTTTGCACTGACATGACATTTAGAACCTCATCCTTTAGGGATGCTCCCAGGAAAAAGTCAATAGTCTCAGATTCCTTAATGGGCAGTGGGAACAGGTATAATTCCTCCAAGAATTGATCTTCGTGTCCTTGACCAGGCAGCCCAGCTTGATGACAAGGATCCACTCCTTGTCTTTGGCTTTACCTTCATAAGCCTGTAGCCCAGACACCCACTGACAGGACCATGACCTCTTTGGAATCCTCAGAAGCCACCATTGCCTCCCATGCCTGGATCAGGCTCTTGCACTGCTCCAGCATCATCCACCACTTGGTGTGTTCTTGGGAGAAAAAAAAAAAAGTTGCCCTTTTCGAGACTACTCAGCAAGGCACTGATTCCTGGATGCATGTGTCCAGGCTCAAACAGCATTGTCTGTTCTTCAAATCTACGAAGTCTGAAAACTGTACACATAAGAAGCCGAAGCTAAAATACTGAGAATCTCAAAAAGGGGGGTGTTTGTGGGATAAAGGACCAGGTGGAAGGCTCCCTGCAATTATTTTCAGATTAAAAGATCTGCCAAGGGTAACCATTTCCAACTCAAACCACTGAAAGATACCCCTGTTGTCACTAATAGTTTGCATATTTTAACTTCTTCAATATTTCCATCTTCTTTGTTTAACTTTACATACATAATTATATCCATTTAATCATCTTCCTGTTAACATCATGCCCCTAAAAATCGTGAACTGAAGAACTCTTCCTAATTAAAAGGATAAGCAATCCATATTTAAACAATATAAACTAGCTATCAAAGGAAAATTCAAATAGATGATGTAACATAACAGATATAATTCAGGCTTGAGCAGGAATTTTTATTTTAGTATATGTCTAAATGTTGAGACTTTTTTCTTCTCTCATTTTAATTTGTGTGTGTATGTGTATGTGTATACATGTACATTCTGCATATGAGAGAGAACACATAGTATATGTCTCTACAAAGTTCTGTTAATGTAATGATATTTCCATATCCATCATTTTTTACTAGTTTCATGATTTATTTTTTTATAACTGAGTAAAATTTCATTTTGTTTACATATCATATTGTCATTTTCAATTATTTGCTATGAGCATATGATATTCCTTGTTCGTGTGACAAGTGTAGCAACAAACGTGTATTTCTGTGGTAGAGTTCAAAGAATGATGTTTGTGACTGGGATTGGCATGTCTCCATGATAGTAATTCTACTTTGGGATTTCTTAGAGACTTCCCTATGGGTTTCCACAGTGACTGCACCAGTTTACACTCCTGCTGGCAGTGGATGAAGGGTCCTCACCAACACTTGTAGGCTTGTAGCTTGTCTTCTTCTTGACATCTGTTACAACTTGATATGATGAGAATGAGGAGCTGTAAGGAGTATGGTTTTTCCATCCACCGCCCTGTCTTGTCCTGCCGCCGCGCCAGCCCCAGTTAACACACAGAGACTCTATATTTGATATAATTCTGTTGGCCAGGTACTTGTTTCTTATCGAATAGCTCTGTCTTAATTATTAACCCATTTCTATGTATTTCCACGTGGTCTCCTTACCGGGGAATGGGGCAGGCATCTGGTCTCCCCGGTCTCTCCATGCTGACTCCTCCTACCTACTTCCTCTTTCCTCCTTGTTTCCTAGGCCCTCCTATCTTCCTTCCCTATTGGCCAACAGTGCTTTATTCATTAACCAGTATGAGAAACATATACAGAATGACATCTCCCATCAAGGAGCCATTTCAAAGCAGCAGTAATTTGCTTTTGCCTAAGGACTAAAGACCTCAAATACATTTTAAATGTATTGGCCACTTTTGTTCCTTTCTTCATTTGAGAGCTGTCTACATAATTAATTGGCCTGGTTATTGGGTGCAAGATTTGTCTTAGTGTGTTAAATTTCTAGTTCTTTATGTATTCTAGCTATTAACCTCTGTCTGAAATATAGTTGGCAAAGATTTTACCCAATCTCTAAGGCTGTCTTTTTACTCTATTGATAGTTCCTTTTCTTGTGTCAAAGTCTTTTAATTTTATACAACCCCTTTGTTAGTAATTAAGGTTAGAACTGGAACTGCTAGTGTCTATTATGGAAAGGTCTTGCCTATGTGTGTCTTGAGTACCTCCCCCGCTAGCATTTTTAGCATTTACAGTTTTAAATTATAGTTTTATCTCATTAAAGCTGATTTTGTGCAAGACAAAAGATGTAAACCTAATTTCATTCTTCTACTTACAGTTATCCAGTTTTGCCAGCAACATTTATTGGAGAGAGTCCTTTGTCTGAAGTTTCATGTTTGTTTGTTTTGCAACTTTGTCTAAACTTAATCTGCAGTATCTATGTAGATTTATTTCTGGGTCCTCTTTTATGTTCCAGTGTTCTACATGTCTGATTTTGTTATTTGTTATTTTGTGCCAATCCATGCTGTCTTTGTCACTGAGACTCTGTAGATAATTTGAGATCACATATATTATAACATTTCTGACATTGTCCTTCTGATTAAGATTGGTTTGGTTATCTGTGGTCATTCATGTTTCCACACTAATATTAAGATTTTTTTTCTTGTCCTGTGAAAAATTAAATTGTAATTAAGATGGTGACTGTGATGCATCTGTAGATTACTTTTGGTAATATATTCATTTTCATGCTATCAGTTCTGCCAATCAAGGAACGAGGAATTTACTTCCATCATGTAGTACATTCTCTGTATTTTTTCTTTTCAGGGTCTTAAATTGTCATTATAGAAGACTTTCATTTTCTTGGTTGCATTTTGTCATATGTATTTTAAGCTGTTGTGAACAGGATAGTTTTGCTAATTTCTATCTTATCAAGTCTGCTATTGATATGTAGAAAAACTATTATTTTCTGTTGTTGATTTTTGTATTCTGCTTTTTTAACTTTATTTCATTTTATTTTATTACTGAAAGTGCCTCGCACATCTAAAATATTTCTGATGGAATGTGTTCAGTACTTTAAAACACAGAATCACATTTGTGTGTAGATACTGATAATGGCTTCTTCCTACCCTATTTGTGTCATTTTTACAGCCTTCTTTTGTGTCATTTCTCTAGCGATGGCTTTAAGAACCATATGGAAAAATTATTACAGAATTTTGAGGAAATGCTCAGTTTTTCTCCATTTTTTAGTATAATATTCACTATATGCTTATCATATGTAACCAATATTATACTGAGATACATTGTGTCTACTCTTAATACATTCAATATTTTTATATTTTTATCATGAAAGCATGTTGCACTTTGCCAAATGTCTTCTGAATCTAACACATTGTCTTGTGTTCTAATCTTTATATCTGTTATTTTGATGCTTGACATTTACTGGTTTGCATATGTTGAACCAGTATTGCTGTTGTAATTTAAGAAAAGTAGCATGAGAAAGAAAGATGCCATGAGATAGGGTTCAAGCAGAGGGTTTTTTTTTGGGGGGGGGGAAAGGGATCATAAAAAGGAAAGGGGAAGGGGGAGACTAGCCTCCAGAGACAGGAGCAGCAAGAAAAAGAGATAGAGGGAAAGGGAAAGAGAGAGCAGAACACAGAGAGGGAGGGAGGTGGGCAGGGCCCTTTTAAAAGGGAACATAGTGATAATACACAGGGTGGTGCTCTTAGTGGCTGTGGCTGAGGTTATATCTTGTCAGAACCTAAGGACAGGTGCAGGTCAGATGCCTGAAAACTAACAATTGCATCCCAGGAATAAAACCCACTTTGCTATGGTGTTTGGCCTTCCTTAACGTGTTCTTGAAATCAGTTTGCAAACGTTTTGTTGAGAGCTTTGTATCTATTTCCTCTAAGGAAACTGATCTTTTGTATTGTGTCTTTACCCCACTTTGGAATTAAGATGCTCCTATCATTGTTGACTGGGCTTGTTAGTGTTCCTTCCTTTTTATATAATAGACTATAGTCCATTTGGTTTTTTTTTGGGGGGGTTGTTTGTTTGCTTGTTTTTTACTCTTTGGGAACTCATCACCCAGTTCCAAAATTAATACTAATCCTTACACATGAATGCCAGGCCTTAGCTTGGCTTGTCTGTAGCCAACTTTTCTAACTCAAATTAATCCAGTTCTCTTCTATGTTTTGCCTCTGGGTTTTTTACTTTTCTTTATTCTGTATATCTTTCTTCCCTTCTTATTCCATGGCAGGGTGGCTAGTTCCTGATATCCTCCTTCTCCTTTTCCATGTCCTCCCACTTCTCTCTTCTTCTGAGCCTAAATTTCTCCTCCTGTGTATTCTCTCTGCCTGGCAGCCCCACCTATCCCTCTCTCCTGCCCAGCTATTGGTCATTCAGCTCTTTACAAGACCAATCAGTTGTTTTAGTCAGACAAAGTAATGCGACTTTACAGAAGTTAAACTCAAAATAATTCTAAAGACAGACTATTGAACAGTCATATTTCTTAAGCTCGATTAAATTCTTGCCTTCTAAGGAAATAGAAATAAAATACTGTTAGAGGATGTTAATGTATCTGATAATTCATTTATCACATGGCACTGCAGAAATAACCTAAGCACTGTAGGGTTAAATTTTATGGTGCTACAACCATCAGAAAAAGAAAATGTTCTCTTCATTTTGCAACAGCTATCAGAAAACTTTGTCCTAGCTCTTCCACAGGATATCATTTTATCTGAGAATTTTATTAGCACATCAAAAAATAAAGCTAAGGGCTGACTTTTGTTGTATAAGTCAATTCTAAACATTATCTTTTTCTCTAAAATTACATGGAAAGGAGGATCTCTGATAAAAATTGTTTCTTTCATTGCAAGTGATTTGATTTTATGTGATTTTTATGTAATTTTCCTTTCCTTAGGAAATTTTGGAAAAATCAAAAGTAGGTTCCTATTATGTCAGTTCTGCAAAAAAATATTCATAACGAGGATGAATGGAAGGTGATATGGACTTTTCATATCCAATACAGATGCTGAAAGTGACAAGTGATATGGTTTTTATGATCTGTCAATCAAACTCATGTGGTTTCTAATGCTCTATTGTGATATAAGTCTGTCATAGGCAATAATGTCTTCCAGATGTAGCTAGTCCTCACCTGTACAATAAAAATATCCAGAATAAGGCCGAAGACAACTCTACTATGCATTTGCAGAAGATAGACAGGACAAAGTTCTTGCCAAGGATTCTCAGGAAAGGAAATATCTGCAGAAACAAATCAAAAGGGATGGTTCTATTATACGTAAATGCAAATTTAAAATAATAAGCTTTATGAGAAGACAACAACATGAAAAACAAAATAAATGAATAAAAAGTCTTTATATAAACATATTTATAACATGTGAATAAATGAGAATACTCAATATTTAATAGTGTTGACTTTTTAACTTATCAATTTATGAACAACACTGAGTCATATTTAAAATCAATAATTTTATAAAAGATCATTATAGGATTGAGAAATCTATAAAGTATATTAGTGGTCTATGACTACACAAGCAAAACTAAGATATATGAACAGAATCAGGCTGCTTGCCTTATCAGTGATAACATTTATTTTAAGCACATCATAGGTAAAATAACTTGCTATTAATATAATACATAAATTAGCAAATGGGTCAGTATGATTTTAAGAGGAACATGTTGTAGATGAGTTTTTACATATTAGTGTTAGCAATACAAATCCATGATCTTTGATGGATCTTTTTGAAACACTAAGATTTGTGTTTGATAATAGTATTAGATCCTTATAATTCACAAAACAAAAATAAAACTGAAACTAAAATAGTAGGTATTAGGATGTGTTAGCCAGGCTTTCACTGGTCTACATATGAAAGAGCTTCCACACTCTAGGACACACACACACACACAGACACACAGACACAGGCACACACACACACACACACACATACACACACATACACACACACAGCCTTAGCTAACATATAAGTCCTAAGCTCTGCTCATTATTTGTCATTTCTGTGCCCCTTGACATGCTTAGAACTCACCTCCCATCCAGAACTGCTCAATGTTATCCTTCTTTTCTTATTTTACTGTTTACATTATAATATCTATGTCTGATATAGTTAGTATATATTGTATTTTCTTGTTTATCAATCTCACTTTATTTAATACATAAATAACATAGAATACTGATGATACAAAATACAGTGGTTACTTGGGGGGTTTAGGATAGCAAGTTATGAGCCTGCACTGGCCCAGTGTATAAGATGGGGCAGTATTTGTACATAAACTATACATGCTTCCTGTCAACCTTAAACAACCTCCAGTCTATTTATAATACTGAACATAGTATAAATTCTTTGGAGATAGTTGTTCTAGTCTATTATTTGTTGAATGTGACAAAAAGAAAAGACTTGCACATACTGAACAGTGATGGAATCAATATAGGACTACATTTTGATCGATGGTTGGATTTGTGGATGTGGATAACCTTCTGTGCTTGGTTATTGAATGAATTAGTAAGATAGAATGTAAAAATCAAGTTGTAAAACAGAATATAATGTGATATAGCACATATAATAGTTTTAAAAATATCCAAACAGCATTATCCCTAAATAGTGAGAACATTTTTCAATGGACTGGAAAAGTTTTATTCTAACTCCTGGCAGTAATTGTCTACAAAAAGATGATTATAACAGGTTTGGAGGAAGAGAGCACCCCAACTACATCTCAAATATGGTTTCTTCTTTACTCAGAAGTAAATATGAAAAAAATTAATTGCAAAGTTTATGCAATGCCTCTTATAGATTCAAATCAAAACAAAGGAAATGAATGACTCTATTATAAGCTGTCAGCATGTGTTCTGGATTAGGCTAATATTCAACATTTCAGAAGGTGAAGATGGTGGATACAATGATTCAGGGTACTTCCACCAAGGGTCAACTTTCAAGTGCCATCCCTTCAGCTTTGCAGCCAGGGTCCCAAAGGTCTGACTTCCTCTATTTACTAAATTTAAAACTTCTGATATTAAATTAATTCTTTGCAATCAATTTAATGAAAAGAGAGTGGAATGTCTCCCCAGAAATGAGAATACTCAATTGTGAGCAAGGTTGCTAGAGTGATCCCAGGTGAAGAGGGGATGTCAAGCTGAGATGCCAGAGGGTAAGAGAAGCAGCTGTATGGGTGCTACAGTACTGGGTATGTGAGTGGCTTTGGGGTGCTTATGTATGTGTTCCTATGGAGAAGGCCCTGAATGCAAAGTCCAGTGTCATACATAGCTAAAGCCAATCTGTTAAGAACTCTGCATGTCTCAGGCACAGTGTGTCACATATATCATCAAAGCCAATTCCGCAGGTCAAGAACTGAACAATTATTCCCCTACCAAGGACCCGTTGAAATAATGTTCTCCATATGGGTTTTGCAATTTTCATTGATCAAGGGATAAAATTGAAATCCATAAGTAGCATGAAAAGAACCAGCCATACTGAAGCTTCACTAATCATTCAAATAAAACCCTGCTATTGTAGTTAGCTTATCTATCCTAAAAGGAAAAAAAAAAGTGTGATTCTCATGAGGCTGTTTAAGGATCTGAGCATGGCTTCACAAACCAATGACTAACATGAGGAATGTTATGACATAAAGCTTGCTTGCATGGATTTTCTTCCCAGGTAAAGCTTACTTCAAGCCTGGGAGAGCAGAACAAAAGATGCCCTCCTATCACATCTTCCCTATGTTGGACTTTTAACATTTCTGAATTTACCACAGCTTCATACTGTGAAGCCATATTCATGGGACTTCAGAAAGACTAAACACCTTGCATAATACTTCAAAATCATTGTGTAAACATGATGGAACTGGGGACATTATGTCAAATGCCAAGAGCAAAGAACAGAATGGCAAAGGCTAACAGTCTCACTTCTCTTTGAAAGTTAAAGTATTGCTTTAAACTTTCAAGTAGAGACAATGGTGATCATTGGAAGCTAGGAGTGCTGGTAGGGAGAGGTATAGAAGGAAGTTGGACAACAGGGTTCAAGAATAGGAAATTCTGTGCAGAGTTTTCTCGAAAATTAAAACTAAAACTATATAATGCCCCAGATATTTCACTCCTGGCCTATGTACAGAATAGTCAGGTAAGAAGGATATATTCTATTATTCCTCAACATTGTATGGTGAGTACACTTCATAACAATTCATTGTGTTTCTTTTTGTATAAATAAAAGTGAACAGTTCATGGCTAGCATAAGAAAATAATATATTTTTAAGGACATGAAAAGTGTGAATTACTTAGATTTGATCATTATATATTGCATTCCTGTATCAGGCTCTCAGAGGAGTCCCTGTGAATATGTACAATTATTGTGTTAATTCAAAAGAAAAGTAGGAAACATAATTGCATAATTCTGGGGAGAGCTGACATAAACAAAAGACCACTCCCAAAAGTTTTATGAGCTAAGTGCCTTCCATATGGTGCATATCATTAGTCTTAGACACTCTCCCTGCATTAAGAATTTCTTACACAGAGAGGAGCTCTGAGAATAATAAAACCAAGATAACAATGAAAGGTCAAAATGTCAAGCTGCTTTGAACCACATAAAAGCAAATTTAATAAATGCTTCTCAGAAGATGTTTATGAGTAATCATTAGAGCTGTGCAAGCTTGCCTGTGTCTAATACTCAGTTTTCCAAGATCAGTGTGATATAGATTGTTCTTCTGATCCAAGTATGATTCCCTGACTGGATAATCAACCCATCATTAGTATCAGTTCCATGAATGCGGTCACTAATCCTCTGAAAGGGAAGACCCTGTCACTCCAGGAAAGTAGACAAGCATGTATTTATATTCTGCAAAATGCAGTCAAGCAAGCATGACAACACAAAGTGTTTTTCTCCCTCATTACACAGGTAGCTGAAGTGTCACATCTTGAAAATGACATGAGTAGGTAAGCCTTCCCCAGGAAGATAATTAATCATGAAGAAGCATATAAGAACTGATAGGTTTTACACTGGACCAAAATGTAACAGTACTCTGTAGTCTGAAGGTTCTTTATGACTTTCTCTTGCCTCTAGCCTTCAGGGGAAGCTAACCATTTCATTCTCTAATTGCATCTTTAATGCTGGAAAAGATTGTGTTTCTGTTGGCTAAAATGCTGACAGTGGTGTATATGGTTTGAAAAACAGTCTGTCATGACTGTGAAGTTTATGGTCCACAGGCATGTCTATACCCTGCTGCACTCTGAACAGTCTGGTGCTTTCAGGAGGGTGAAATGAGACAGAAAATCCAGAATGGAATAGAGAACTATTTCATTCACCATGGGATGAGCCACGCTCACATGCCTGCATTAAATGAGATCACCATGAGCATATAAAACTCAATGAACAGATTGCAGGAAATCAGACCAATGAAGTATTCAAATCCACAGGAACACAGTTTGTGTGAGCATACTTGAGTTTAAAATTTTTAGAAGTCCATTTGACTGAACAGCAGTTTTATTTAACTCAGCTTTATGTATAATCATATGCATGAATTTTTCCTTATGGGACAGCAGAAACAGCCAAACTGAGGTCAACCCTAGACAAAATGGAATTTTGAAGACTTATAGACTAATATGAATTTGTTGAACTAAGGCAGACATTACCATCCCCTCAAAGTGTTTGCTGTTTACTGAGAACAACACACACTAATAAAAATAAAAGTCACATAATATGTAATTAAAATGTGTGAATAGGAAATTTACAAGGAGCATATGAAGAATCCTCTGAAACGGTTTTCATCAGTCATTAGAGAAAGCCCCTAAGTAACCTTTGATTTAAGATCTAAACAGCAGAGTGGGTTAACTAGGTAAAGACATAAAATATAGCATAAAAGTCCCATACAACATGGAAACATTGGGAGATTTCAAGAACAAAGAAAGTCTTCAAGTTCAATCCTGAGTATCTGAAATGGAGATGACTCCCAAGGCAAAAGGGCAGCCCCATACTTGGGTAACCATCCTGTAGTCCCATACTAAACTCATTTGGAAAGCACACTAGTATACATGACACAATTTTGCTCTTTGATGGTTGTAAACCTGCTGAGCACTGTTAAGAAAAATCAAAAGCTTTTAAAGCTTTTATAGAGTTCTGTCCCTTCAGTTGCCTTGGAGCACAGAATGAGTTCCTCTAAGATTGTCTATGAACAGGCAGGTTTCACAATTCTCATCCACAGTTCTTAGCTCCACTCTAGAGAGATACATACAAAGCAACACTCTTCAATCCACGCAAAATGAGAGACCAGGATGTCTTGAGTGAAGCAGGAGCATCCTAGAAGTGAGGCTTTAGAAAGATGCTTGGGGACACCTACAAACTGACAAAAGTCATTAACTTTTTTTTTCTGTACCTGAAGACATGTGCCACCAAGTGTGTACAAGTGTTTACATTAAGTATTCCTCTTCCATACACAGAGATTGCCAGCCCTGCAACCTGATTAAACAAAAGAAGGAAGAAGGTAGAGGGGAAACGTAAACCATGAGTGAGAGCAATGTTTTCATTCTGTGACAGTTGGTCCCTAGGAGAAGCCATGAGGAGATGAGTGGGGGTTAGGTAACTTTTGCTCTCTGAGGCTGTAGCTCCTAAGAAGTGAAGACCGGAAACTTCTTTCACCTGTGAGATGGGGGGGAAATGGTGCTAAAAATTTGCTAAGAACAAAGGCTCTGAAAATAATCCATAATCAAAGTTTAGCCACCACCACCAGAAGAAAGAAAAAAAATATCTGTTAGTTGGGATGTAAAAGAAATGAGCTACAGCAACATGATGGGAAGAGCACTCTTGCCAAAGGAAGAGGGATAGTTTCCAGAAAATTCCAGAAACCCACAAGTATATTTCAAATCTGAAGACCTCATATCTTTAGCAATAGTTTAAAAGTAGCCTGGTCAGCTGCCTCTGAGATATCAGTGAATGATGGGAGATGTCATTCTGTAATATGTTTCTCTTATTGGTTAATGACTAAAGCACTGTTGGCCTATAGGAAAGCAAGATAGGTGGGATTAGGAGAAGTGGAAGATTCTGGGAAATGTAGTGGAGTTGCAAGATGATCTTGGGAAGAGAGGACCTGAGTCTGGTGTGCTAGGTAAGATAAGACTGTGTAGAAATACATATATTAGTGATTATGAATTAATATTTAAGAGAGAACTAGCCAATAAGAAATGCTAGTAACAAGTCAACAATTTCATAATTAATACAATGTCTTTGTGTGTTATTTTGGGACTGACACTGCTCTGGGACTAGGCTGGCGGGAAAGTGCTCATAACAAGTGAATATTTCTCCTCTAACCCAGGGAACAGCAGTGTACCCGTTCACCTTGCTCTCACTCTCCCCATATTGGACTGTGTTCCCCAGGATCAGCTGGCCCCTGTTCCCTTGTAACAGAAGAGGATAGTAAGTGAGCTTAGCTTTCTGCTGTAAAGTTCAAAGTCAAAAAGAGCATGGCCATAGTACCCCAGTCCCAAAGCTGCTTTGTGACTCAGCTGGGTTCAAACACATCCTTGATGTTCTCTGTCACCCTCTGTGCCCTCAGCCAGACTACGTGATTCCTGAGGACAGGATTAGTGTTGTTCATGTCTGTGGCCCCTGATAACTTGAAAGGATTTAGAGAATAAATACTACTCTATCATTTTCCAGGGAAGTTACCCAGAGGTTGGTTAGCATTCACCTCAACCAGCTCTGCAAGTCAGAGTGCTGAGGGACACAGGAGTATCTGTATGCTTTGCTTACACAGTTAGAATCTGCCACATGGGTATACATATGTTTTAAAATGAGATGCTCAAATATTTTGTATTCTTTTGGGATACTAGATCTATGCCAGGGCACCTATTCTGTGAGGTAAAAGACAGTTAGTTAATAATAGTTTCCAAGGACCTCAGTAAGAAAACTTAGTGGTTAAACCTACAACATGAAGAACAAATGCTTTTTAACAGAACATCAGCTTCCCATCTTCAAAGAGCTATAACTTGCTCTCCCATGGGGCCCAGAGCCCATCTATTTCTCATTCTCAATCCATTATCCTGGACATCTATTACAAATTAGCAGACAGAGAGCTGAGCAATGAAGTTTGTACCTAGAAACTGCTATATATCCAGAGCTTGTATTGAAATTCAACCACAAATCACTAAACAAGAAACTGCTCCACATTGGAGCAGAGGGAGATACTTGCAGTGCAAGACACATTGCAGAATGACAGACTCAATCAAATGGGTGGCCATCAAGTTCCAGAAGAAAGGGAATGTTTCCCACCAAGAGGATGCTGTGGCCTATTTGAATGGTTGCCTCCTTGCCAGGGTGTTCTCCTGTTTGTGGCCACTAAGGCAAAATGTGTCGCACACCATCAGATCTTGCCATTGCCTTTTCTGTATAAACAGATTCTGCCCTGAGGAGCTGTCATTTTAGTTTCCATTGTCATCTCTCAAACTCTATGTGGTAGTGGTAGCATCATCAGCAACACCATGGGGGTAGTAATAAAACAGACTCTTTCAAAGTGTTGTTTTCATTCCATAATGACTGAAGAGATAGAAATGCTTTGGGTAGGGGTAGGATGATGGCTCCCAGTGAAGGTCCTGAGTCTATTTGTTAACACTATAATCCATCTACTTGCCCAAATAAGACATTTCTAATTCTGAAGGATGAATCACAGAGCCATCCAATTCCATCATCAATGAACATAGAATATTATTTGTCTAAGAGCTCAGAAAAAGTGGCTTTGTCCCAACCATCTGGTGCAAATGGACCAACCACAATGGGTTCTCTGTGGTCTTGAGAGCAGTAACACCTGCTGGGCACCCCTAACAGCAATTGGAGAATCTCCAGTGCATACTAAGTGACTGGTTCAGATATGCAGCCAGTAAGGTCCCACTGATGCCAAGCTCTGTGCTAAATGCCTAGCATGGTCTTTGAACCTCTCAGAACCAAGATATCAGTTTGTGATAAATGGAGAACTACTCAGAACAAATAGCTAATGTTAGAATCAGGGTACCTAAGCTGCATAGTAAGTTCAATACCAGCCTCAAACCAAAAATTGAAGGTTGGCATTATAATTCAGTGCCTGCTTAATATGCATAAGCCCCTTGGTTCAATCCTCAGTGTATATGTGTGTAAGGGGAGGGTGTAATATTTACCTTCAGGTATCAGCTTGACCTAGCCTAGAGTTCCTTGAGTGAGTCTTTATGGATGGATGCCCCAGATCAAACAGGCATATAGCCACATATGTGAGTGGCTATCTTCACTGATGATTGATATAAGAGGATCCAGCCCACTGTGGGCAACATTATTCCTAAGCAAGTTGGCCTGAGCTATATAAGAAATTGAGTTTGTGAGCAGGCCAGTAAGCAGAATTCCTCCATGCTTCTTTTCTGGGTTCCTGATTTGAGTTCTTGTTCTTACTTCTCTCAGCAATGGACTGCTACTTGGAAGTATTAGCTGAATAAATCTCCTCTTCCTCAGGTTACTTTGTTCAGAATGCTTTATCCCAGCAACAGAAAGCAAATTAAAACAGGGAGAAGCCATAAAAATACCACAGGAATCTGGAGCAAGGAGGAGTGGATGTGGATCAAGAGGCTAAAGGAAGCACGGGCACCAGACAGGTCTCACAGTGAGGGCACATCCACAGAAGGGACTTTCTGATCTGCAGCCTTCAGCAAACCACTGACATGGATACAGATCATAGATGGGGACAGAAAATATGCCTGATAAACAAAGCTTCTGCAGGGAGTGTTGGAAATAAGACTAGACTAGGACTGAAATGGACCTGGGCTCTTAGATCCTGTAAGGCAGCCATGGGAAGCAGCAATGCATTCCTGTAGTTCTTCATATCCACAAGTGGATTCAGGCTCCAACACTTCTCTCTCCCTCCCTTCCCCTCTCTCTATCTCTTTCTCTCTCTCTCTCTCTCTCTCTCTCTCTCTCTCTCTGTGTGTGTGTGTGTGTGTGTGCACGCGTGTGTGTGTGATTCCTTTTGGTTCTATAAATCTAAAACACATCACTACTTTGAATTTTGCCCTTCTATAACGGATTTCTTTTTCAAAACTTTTATAATCACCACTGGGTACTGTAGGCCTTGAAATGTACTCATTGATAACAAAATGAAGAAGACTTAGCCACATTTTGGTAGGACTATTTTATATCAACTGTCAGCTTCAGCAAGTTACTATGCCAGCCATGAATCTCTGAAGCAAGACATTGAAACAGATTTTTTGTTGTTTTCACATTTAAAACATGCATACCAGCAATATTAAGTAATTAAGAAAGTCAAACAATTAACGGTCGATATACACTCTAATCACAGGTCCATGTAGAGCCCTTTAGACTCAGCAACCTCAACCTGGATAAAGCTTGTCCACATAATGGGAAGGGACTGATGATCATCCTCAGTGCACATAAAGGACACAAGGGAATTGCCTGTGTGTAACACTTCAGGCACCCAGTTTGAGACTCACCCTAAGAAGATAAAGCATTCTCTCGCTCCATCCATCCATTCCACAGCTGGATGTACTTGTTACAGGCTAGGCACTGCTGCAGGCTCTGGTACAGAAACACGAGCCAAGCAGTGCCTGTCCCCACTGTGAATTTTCTCCTGCTGTGCTGGGAAAAGATGGATGCCTGGGAAACAATTAGAAAGGACTTGTTGACACAGTATATGATAAAATTTGAAGAATTATTATTAACTTGTGTCATGTCTCCCATAGGGAAAATGCTAACATAAATGAACATAGCAAACTATAAAGCACAGCTGCAGATAGTATGGCTTTGTATTGAATTAAATGTAAAGTATTAAGAGTGAACTCCATTGGAATTTTAGAGCAAAGCTGTACCATCATCAGATAACTATTCTCCCTTTGTAGAAACTGAATACTTGACAATGAGCTACTAAGTTACCATGCTACCTGAACTTCCCATCATGACCAGCCTGTTATCTCACTCACCAAGCTATGAAGTTTCACACAGCAGCAATTTGTCATTAAATGGGAGTGGTATGTACTGACTGAGCCCAAGCATATCAGGAATACTCAAGTGAGTTACGTAAAGAAATGGCTCAAATGCCTTGGTTTCCTATTGCTGGCATAAAGCTTCCTATGTCCTAGGATACATCTATGGCTTGTGAGACATGCTCTATGGATTCAGTAAGAAAACAAAACAAGAATCTAATGTACAGCTGCATCTTCATACTATACAGGTGGTACCCACAAAGCAAAAACAAAAACAAAAACACATCAGCGTTATAGACCTTTTATGAGATAGCCCTGAAGGGTAGTAGTAAATGAAACCTTTGAAATGGGAAGACCTTTGAGCAGTACATGTGATCATGCATTCTACTTGGAAGTTAAAATAGCTAGTGCCATTATCTACTGGCTTAATGACTACAGCCAGTGGTGTAGCTCAATGGACAGGGACTTGGAAAGAAAGAGATTTGATAATTGGTGAGAAATGTCCAAGAGGGAGATAGACCTCTCTAGCTGGATAAAAACTGAAAATAATTGGATTACAAGTAAACATTCACTAAGAATTGACCTCAGCAAAGAAGAAATTCAATAATCAAGGAAAGACAATGATCCATTTTAAGGATCGTGAACAAATTCTCATCCATAACATCTTTGTCATTTCCCAAAGAGATATTAATGTGACCCTTGTTTTAGAAATGATGGTTGTTTATGGCCTCAGAAATATGACTATCTACTCACCAAGAATGATCTAGATATAGCTGTTGCTAAGCAGAATGTTGAACCCCAAAGATAACATCATTCCCTCAAGGTAATCAGCCAGCAATGTCCTGCCAGGTTGACTTGCCATGAGTCACTTCTATCATCAAAAGGATGGTGCTCACTCAGCCCCTACTTGGAACAGGAATTTGTTCTGAGTATGCATTTCTCTACCATGCATCTAATACACTTGCCAAAAGTACCATTCATGGCTTCACAAAATACCTTATCCACTGAGGCATTTTACACAGCATTGTTTCTGACCGAGGAACTCATGTCTGCTGAGCAAGTTAGCAGTGGGGTCATCGTCACAGAATTCACTGGTATCACCAGGTTCCCAATCCTTTGAAGGGTATTTGTTGATAGAAAAGCCTTGTTAATATGTCATTACAGTATAAAGTAGGTGGCAACAGCTGGCAAGATTGGGCAGAATTCTTCAAAAGGCTGTAAGCTCTGAACCAGCCTCTGACATATTATTTCTGACACAACTAAGGGTACAGGACACAAAGTGTGGGAAAACTGAGTGATACCCTTCACCATCACCCCTAGTGATCCTAGCCAGCTTCTGCTTCCTGTGCCTGTTACCTTGTTATTGGCTAGCCAAGAAATCTAGTTTACAGGGCAGGCTGTACGGCTTCCAGGAGGCATAAACAGTCCATTTAACTGGAAGATAAGATCTCTCTCTAGCCTTTCTGGGTTCCTGGTGCCATGAGTCAACAGGCTGAGAAAGGAGTTACACATTTAGCAGAGTGATTTTTCTAGACCAAGGGAAGCTGGACAGCTCCTCCATAATGCAGTTCTCTGTAAATTAAGCATGACACAAGCATGCAGTTAGGTTTTCAGCTGACAAGGCATGGACTTGCAACAGTTGGTCTTATCAAATAGGATGGATCTTTAGTCATCCAAGAAACACCCATCTGGGTGTCTGTGAAGACAATTCTAGGGAAAATTAACTAATAAAAACATGTGTTACTTTTCTCATTGCTGGAACTACATGTCTGACAGGAAGCAGCTTAACGCAGGAGGGCTTGCTTGGGCTTACAGGTCACAGCTCAAGATGGTGGAAAAGTGTGAGGCAGCAGCCATGTCATAGCAGCAGTCATGAGCAGAATGTGGGAAGAAGAGGAGCTGGTCTATAAAATGCCTACCCTCAGTGATTCCTTTCCTCCAGGAACACTCTGCCACCCAAAGATGTCACAACCTTCCAAACAGTGTAAACCTTGTGATCAAGTGTTCAAACTTATGAATCTATAAAGAACACATTACACTCAAACTACAACAGAGAGAAATGAACTTGGCACCTGTTATGAGCAGTTTTCCCATGAGCCGGGTCCCACAGCTGTGTCAGCCCCAAATAACACACAGAGATACTGTATTAGACATAAAGCTTGTTAGTAGCATTTCTTATTAGCTAGCTCTGTCTTAAATATTAACCCATTTATATTAACCTAAGTATTTCCATGTGGTCTTATCTTACCAGAGAGAGGGTCCCTGCATCTTGACTCTCCCCTACTACATCTCCCAGAATCATTTTTGTCTCCTAGCCCTGCCTATCGTTTCTTCCTATTTGCCAAAGGTGCTTTATTCATTAACCAATAAGAGAAACATATTTATAAATGGCATCTCCCATCAGGCACCATCTTTAAATCCCTGGCTCAGAAGGAGGTCTGAGGGAAGGACATTGCCACATGTTTGCCTTTTCTTCTCCTTCCTGAGGAGGTAAATCTGCCAACCGCTGCTGACATCTGACTTTGACATCAGACTCTGATTTCTTCAGCCTGACAATGTAGACTAAATATACACAACTGTTCAGATTCCCCACACTTACAGCATCAGACTGGGTATATTCTGCTAATGTTGATTCTACTACTCAGAGGACACCACCCCACATATGGCCGGAAGGAATGGAGGAGAGTCAGATAAATGTTTGCTGAGACTAACAAACTGTGGCTCAAGGTGCTACAAACATGAAAAGGCTGAGGTATGAGGCCACAAGGGAAAGGGAACTTGGACCCTTCTGGACACACTGAGTCTGTGGGAAGAGTGTGGGACTGAATACCCTACCAGAAAGGTCTGCAGAGCCTCCTACTCATTCACTTAATCTGAAAACTACAACTCTACTCAGGGGCAACTGTCAACAGGATGAGAAGAATAATCAATAAGGTCTTATGTTAGATCAACAAAGACAAGGAGAGTCAACCCAAAATATTAACTGACATAAAAAGAAACACCCCCACCCTTTCCCCAAACACAAGTAACAATTTAAGAAGGGAAAACAAACCAGTAGGTTATTCATTTCTCTGTCCCTCCCAATTCATCCCAAACCTAATTCTTCATAGATGACATAGAGGCAGATGTGAGACTGCTGTTTGAATATGACCAGGACTAAGTATTATTAATTACAGCACAGTGGCCAGTGCTGGAAGGAAAGCAAAGGAGGACTTGATGGATTGTCAAAAACAGGGCTGACTGTTCAGCGGGAATATATGAAAAATATAGTTGCTGACAGCTGTTAAAATGAAAATCTCTCCAGTTATTTCCAAGGTGATGGAGACTCTCTGGGTTAAAATGGTTGCAGGAGACATTATTGGTCCTTCTATGGCTGAGTGCTGATGTATAGCAAGAAACTGGAGAAGCTCACATGGGTGCAGTCCCTGAACTCTGCAGGAGAGGATCACGGGGGTACAGATCCTGAACTCAAAGGGCAGACTAGCATAGGGATGACTGTTGGGCAGGAAAGGAAGACCAGGTGCTTTACTATCCTGAAATATTAAGCATTAAAAATAATAGAGAATGTGTGGGAAAATACATGATTTTATCAAATAGCAAAAAGGGGAAAATTTGTTTCTACAATAGGACTAAACATGTCATAGCTGAGAAGAATAGAAGGAACAAGGAACCTTGCAAAGATGATGTGATTGTACCTGGGCTGTTCTCTTTGATGCCTTTTGCATCCTGGCACCACATGGACCAAGCTGAGAACCCACGCAGTTCTCATCTCTCATCTAAAAGCCTGCCACAGGGAGGAGATGAGCAAGCAGAAAATGCAGAAGTAAACAGCCATTATACTTTTCTTCTTAAGATGTGCATTATCACAGGAAATGCCCAAATTGAGAACAGGGAATTGTGACAGTTCATAAGAAATGAGTTAGAAAAAAAATTCCACTTCAATTAATATCTCAGCTCACATGTTGTGTTCTGTTTTCCTACATCCTCCACCTTGTTTAATAATCTCTTTGGCCAAATGTCCTGGAGGCCTTGATCCAGACAGGTTTGAGGACCTGGGACTATTCAAAGATCTGGGACTGATACATGGAGTCAACTACAAGATGATGATATTCCATTGTGACCACTTTCATCCAAGTGTGACTGGTGTCATCCTAGCAAGTGGCCCCAAATAGTCTGAACCATATTTATTTATAGAGTTTCTAATGGTTTGCACAAATGGTTTTACCACCAGTTTTTACTTCCTAAGTTTCTAAAAACAGTTACAATAATTACCAGTTTGTTCCCTGGCTCTTCCCCCTTCTGCCTTCCAACTCTCCCACTGGTAGCCATTACCCCTTTTATCTATATCTCTATCATAAGTATGAGCAGTTTTGCAAGCTACAAAGGAACTTCTCTAGCCAGGCACACCTGCAGGTACAACAGTGTACACAGTTGGCAACACATGCAGTTACAGCATCACACAGGGTGAGAGTCAATTTTGTCTCTTGTGGTTATATCACTATTATCTGGTAGGGCTTCAGTTCTCATGATCAACTCGCCAGAGCTGAATAAATCTACTCTACGTTTTGCACTGCTCTATCCCCTCTGATTCAAACCAGGTTTTCCCATTTATCTTATAAGTGACATAACCTGGAAACTTACTCATAAGAACTGGGGTGGCTTGTTTCTTGCAAGATATTTTATCAGACAGTGAACCCTGAGATTGTGTTATTTACTGGAAAACCCTGTTTCAAGTTGTGGTGTGACTCAGCCCTAGTATGCACATGCAATCTAAGAGCTTTATTTTTAAAAGGATAAAATAAAAACAACATCGCATAGGTCAAAAGGCAGAACAAGCAAGCAGTTGGCTGTTAGTAACCATAGACAGTGAGGGGAAGTCAACAAATTGGATAGAAAGATGCTCAGGAAGTAGAAAGGAGGATGTTTTGTTTCAGACAACATAGGAGTAAGCCCTCTTTCTGGGATGGTGGCCATGGAGAAAGATCAAACGTTTAATTTCTCTGACTCTTAGCAGGTTTTCATCCCAGTATCTGGCTCTTGAGTTAGAATGGTAAAATCAGAAGACAGAAACTTAGATTAAAAACATTTGGGTCCCAATGTGGAGGTGGCTGAGAGGGCACCTCAGCAGCAACACAGTGGCTGACTTGGGCACTGTGCAGCAGATAAAAACAATACTTCACCCTTGCCTTTATGTCTATCTCCTTTAACTCTTTAAATGAGTTAAATGAGAAATGAGAGAACCGTGGGTTTCTGTGATTCTGTTTCATTCCCTGTTCCTTGAACATTCCCATTAACTCAGGATACCATCTATTTAATCACATTTCTTTAAAGCTCTGATGGTTAAAAGTCACTCTTTCCAGAACAGTTATGCAAGGGTGTAACATTAACTTCACGACCTACTGTTACCCGTGCGGGCCAGCAGTGTGGCGAGCATAGTGAAAGCAAGGAGAGCATGTAGAACACACACTACCTACTACCACTTGTGCTATTCTCGGGGATTGTTCCCTAAAGAAGTCACATAGCTCCCACCAGAGGGCATTTTATCAGAATGAACAATAGGACATAGAGGTTAGCAGGAGACCCTCTAACAATAGGTAGAAATTTGGTCAGAAATTCTCTCATATGAGCATCTATGCAAATGATGTGTCAATGATCTCCCCGTTGAAACATCCCACCATAAAGCCAGGATGCTAAAACTGTGGAAATAAACAAGTCACAAGTCTTAAGAACTCCCTGAAACCTGCCATATTCACAAGGCTCCACCCTCCCCAGGTTCTCAAAAAATAATAATAATTTCTTACTTTACTTTCAGTTTTATACATCTTTATTTCTACTTTCTTTCACAGACTCAGATAAGCCTAACCAGCAGAAAGACAAAGATAATTCTTGGAAACTATTATATGCCCAGCCTCTGGCTAAAAGAAAACCTCAGAAACTTTTTTGCCAGGTTACAAATCCCATTCTTCATAAGATGACAATATTCCATTTAAATTATTTTTTATAATATAATTTTTCATCTTTCTGAAATGTCAGTGAAGTCAGGCACCACTATCTAGCTGACATATATTGGGAACTTCGAGGGAAATAAGTTGATGCTGATGCCTAGTCTAATATGGAAAAAATAGAAAAAATAATTCTTATAGATAGTTTGCTCACAAGCTTGAAGATTCTGCAGTAGTAACTCAGCATCTTTTTGGACCATTATTATTTAGGATCCAAGCCTTAGCTCTTGAGAAGGATACTTTAATTGCACCTCTGATTGCAATCAATTATGTAAAATAAGGGGGTCCTTCGCTGTTGTTGTTAAATGATTATTTGTGGTGTTTATTTCTATTTTCTGTTCTTTATAATCTGTAATGTGGCAGTCCAACCCCACAGTTTGAAACAAGGCAACATTACTTATACATTCCCCAAGGCCAGGCATTTCAGCTCCTCTCTCAGTACTCAGTCTAGCCATCCCTGACTACACCCTTGCACTCTGAGTCCCAGCATGACAAAGTAAGTTCCAGTAATTTAGTTTCCAGGCTTACTCTCTCAGAACTTCATGAGTGTCTCTATTGCTGTCAACCCCATCTTAACGTTCTTCATAGCCTTTATCAGATCTGGTATATGCTGCATAAATATATCTCATTACAAGACATCGCCAAGGTGTTTGAACACAGCCCAAGAATGGGGTCCTATGGGAATTCTGAGTGTTTGTGAGAAAACTCCAAGAAAACAAGACAAGAGTCTTGTGACCTCACTTTCGTTAAAACCACAGAATTGTTCTTGGAATAGGTTGCTTATGTCTCTCCCAGGAATAGCAGACAGGAATGCGTGTACTTCAACTGTCATTTTCATATGGCTGAAGGGAAAAGCATGATTTGCCACACGGGGCTGGCTTGTCCTTGTGATTGCACACTTTACTTGGGTGACTCTTCTTAACCCTTGGAGTACAAATTATCTGAGGTCTGAATAAAGTTGGCTATTGCATGAGTCTTCAGTACACCTCATTTTTAGGCCCTGCTCTCCAAGGTTCATGCTGCCATTAGAGCAGTAACAAAATGGTAGCACAAATCAGGTACTTGAGATCGGCTATTAAAGAGTGGGATCCCTCACAGACAGGCAGAAACCAGGGAAGGTTTTTCCTTATGTTGAGCTTGTGCATCATGTTTTACACAAAAGAGGAACACAAGTATTAGATTGCTTGCAAGTGGTTTATGAGTACACTGCCTTGTTTCCAGAAGAAGGAACTTTAAATGAAAAAGTATGGGATGAAGTCCAAAAGACTATGGGAAAAAATGTATAAAAGAAAGTGGGGGGGAGGCAACCCCTATTCAGTTTTGAGTCACTTGGGCATTAATTCAGTCCATTATCAAAATGCTTGAAAAAGACAAGGAGGCTCTTAAGTGTGATGAAGAGATGGCTAATGCCTTGAATGAATATAAACTAAATGGTCAAACCTTGAAATTGGTAAGAGAGGCAAAACCAAAATTTCAGCACCACTGACAACTATGCTGGTGACAGTGACAGTTCCTTCAGCTCCTCTACCGGAGCCTCCCTCAAATTTATATCCCCCATTGCCTGAAAATGACCCTGAAGCTTGGGGAGAGGAATTTGATAAACAACATAATCTTGAATTCCTTGCACTTCTTGGTGAGGATTTAGGAGAACCCATGGAAAAGCTAACTTTACAACCTTGGCAAGTTAGGGCACAATGGGGAAATGGAATTCATTTTCCAATTTCTTCCTGCCTTGGTATTTCCAATGCACTAACCAATCTATTAAACACTCTTAACAGGAAAGACTGACACCTCTCAGATACCAAATACTCTTTCTCCACTCTCAATTAATACATCCCCTTTGTCAGTAAATCAATGTTCATGTTACTTAATAAGCAATTTTACTGGTGCTTCTCAAATTGTGAACCAAGGAATAGTTCTGGGCAAGGGCAACTAGAGTGAACTCTCAAATTTTTGTAATGGAAGCAGTAACCATATACACCACCAGCCCTACTGGCTTAAAGTAGCTCATGGTTTCACAATAGCATATGATACAGTCAGTTTGTGCATGCTCTATTTTTGTGAGGTTACTGTGACAAAAAAGAAACAGCAAGCTCCTGAAAACTAATATGGAACAGAAAATGAGGGGCCAGTGTCCACCTAGATCCCAAGCACCGAGAAACTGAAAGGTATCTGCTAGAAACATGTACCCCGTTAGAAGTCATGTAGAGCTCCCCCCCCACCCAGGACTGGAAGGAGCCATGGAGGCCGGAGAAGAAAAAGAAGGTTCCTGCTGTGCCAGAGACCCTTAAGAAAAAGCGAAGGAATTTCGCGGAGCTGAAGGTAAAGTGCTTCCAGGAAAAGTTTGCACTGAAGACGCTCCGGAAGGCACGGAGGAAGCTCATCTATGAAAAGGCAAAGCATTATCACAAGGAATACAGGCAGATGTACCGGAAGGAGATTCGCATGGCTAGGATGGCAAGGAAAGCCAGAAACTTCTACGTGCCTGCAGAACCCAAGCTGGCATTCTTCATCCGAATCCGAGGTATCAATGGTGTGAGCCCAAAGGTCCGCAAGATGTTGCAGCTGCTCCGTCTTCGTCAGATCTTCAATGGCACCTTTGTTAAGCTCAACAAGGCTTCGATTAACATGCTGAGGATCGTGGAACCATACATTGCATGGGGGTACTCCCACCTGAAATCAGTAAACAAGCTCATCTACAAGTGTGGCTATGGCAAAATCAATAAGAAGAGAATTGCCTTGAGGGACAATTCCTTGATTGCTCGATCTCTTGGAATATGGCATTAGCTGCATGGAGGATCTGATCCATGAGATCTACACAGTGGGGAAACGCTTCAAGGAAGCCAACAACTTCCTGTGGCCCTTCAAACTGTCTTCTCCACGGGGCGGGATGAAGAAAAAGGCCACTCACTTTGTGGAAGGTGGCGATGCTGGCAACAGGGAAGACCAGATAAACAGACTTATTAGACGGATGAACTAAGGTGCCTTTTGTAATCTTGTCAGTTAATAAACAGTCAAAGCTTGGCAAACTGAAAAAAAAAGTCATTTAGAATGTGTTTTACTTGAGTGCTGAGGCCAAGAAAAATTATTTTAGTATGATAGTCAGGACCATGTGCTAAGGAAATGTGAACATTTCAACACTATATTAGTGTTCCTCTCTCTGCTGGTTTGAATGAGAATGAAATTCACAAGCGCCTATATTTGAACAGCTGGTTGCCAAGTAGTGAAACTGTTTGGGAAGGATTAGTAAGTGTGGCCTTCTTGGAGGAGGTGTTTCTCTGGAGGTGAGCTTTGAAGTTTCAAAAGCTCATGCCAGGCCCAGTTAGCTCTCTGCCTCCTCTCAGCTATTGCTCCAGCGCCCTGCCTTCCTGCCTGCCTGCCGCTGCCCTCTAGAACTCTAAGCCCCAATAAACTGTCTTTTATAATTTGCCTTGATTATGGTGTCTCATCACAGATAATCAACTAAGATACCTCTTTCCCACTTTTCCCCTTCTCCAGTTCTAGTCCCCTGCTCCTTCCCTTCTGTCTATGGTCTTCAGTTGGGAATGAGTAACAGGTTTGTTGATTGTGAATCATTGCCCTATTTACTAGTGAAGGGAATGGCCTACATTCATTTTCCCTCACAGACCTGAGTTGGAGGCCCTATTGTAGAGTTATGACCTTTCCATCCACTGGTCTCTGCTTTAATTTGCTTTAGGCCTGATAAGTGTCAGTCAGTACTGTATGCTTCATTTGGTACAAAATGAAGAATAGACCATAAAAATAATTACCTTGTTATGACAATGAACAGAAACTTTAGTTCTGTGCTTCACAGCAATTATTTCATTACATTTGATCATCTGATAATAATCATTCTTTTATTACCTGTTTCAAACAAAGGTAACCAACACCACATGATGTTTTCCCCTAGCTTTGTTACAGAAAGGGATAAAAAGCATTTCCAGAACAAAGTTACCACCCCCACCCAGGTCCTGTTCTTCTCTCATCCTTTGTAAGACTAGAGAAGGATCCTCAGCCCTGGCCAGTAGTTGTACACACATCTGAATTGCATGTAAATACACAGCACCCCACTCACTCAGGACAAGTTCTCTTTGCTACCATGAGTCATTACCATTTATTCAAGACAGGTTTCTCAGAAAAGAGAGTGAAAAAATTGTATTCAGGGCTCATGGTAGGCTTTGAAGGAGATACTAATGTGTCCTTGTTTTAGTCAGTATTCTGTTGCTGTGAAAAGACACTATGACCATGGTAATTCTTCCAGAAGAAAGCATTTAATTGGGGTTTTCTTACAATTTCAGGGGTTTAGTCCATTACCACCATGGTGGGGACCATGGCAACATGCAGACAGAGATGGTGCTAAAAGAAGTAGCTAAAAGTTCCACAACCAGATCCATGGGCAGCAGGAATGGAGACTCCAGGCTTGTGATGGACTTTTGAAACCTCAAAACCCACCTCTAGTGACATATTTCCTCCAACAAGGCCACCCTGCCTAATCAATAGTGTCACTCCCTGATGACCAAACATTCAAATCTATAAGCCTATGATGGGCATTCTCCTTCAAACACTACAGTCTTGGTGGATCAGCTTAAGAACAGGTCCAGACATGATCATAGGGTTGTGTAGAAAGCCCAGAGAAGATATGGAAATGATGGATAAGTGGAAAGAAGCTATAGTTTCATCATAATTCTGCCTTGGGATATACTGGAGGCTCTTGATGGTGGATTTAAAATAGAACATGATCTTCTGTTTTCTATAGCACAATGTTTGACTAGTTTTCCAGTTTCTGTGTCTTCTCATAAAGGGAGTGTGGGATTTTTGTGTTGTTGTGACTATTGTATTGGTTTAGTGGGTTTTTTCTTTTCTTTTCTTTTCTTTTTTTTTTTAGTATTTTAAATTCTTGCTTTATTTTTATGATGGTAAATAAGTTTCAATTTTATTTCCTTTCATTGTTTGCCATTTAAATGCAAAGCTAAGTCCCAAAAAGCTACATCCAAGACATTTTGTCTCACAGTTACACTCTTCTATTAGATACTATACTACATCAGACCATTGACTGGATTGCTAACGGGAAGACTTTCTTGGGTAGCAGCATCACCAGGCTGGGAGATGGACAGAGGCATTGGGAAATGGGTAGGTTCTCATACCTGGCTCCTGAGTCCCAGTCCCTGGATTGAAAGTAAAGGGTGAGAATTAGTCCTCCCCAAGGAGGAAAAAGGAATCCATCTACTCTTGCTATCACCTGTAAAAACTTAGCCATCATTCTGATTCTCCTCAGCTGATAGGTACACCAGTACCAAACTAGTCTGATGTTTGATCTGTTTGATTAGAATCGAGTAGTATTGGTTTAGTTTGAAAGTCATGTCTTTACATGGCACATTTGCTCAACAGTTATAACTAATTCATCTTTCACCAGCAAATTCATCAGCAAATCAATCAAGGTGACAACTGAAGAAGTGTTGTCTGGTGAGAAAATGTAATTCTTTAATTGCTAATGTATTCTTCAGAGTAAATGATATAGGCCCAAAAGATGGCTCTGTGAGTGAAGGTGATTGCCACCAAGCCTAGCAGCTTGAGCTTGAGCACCAGGACCCATCTGTAAAAGGAGAAAAATGACTCTCACAAGTTGTCCATTGATTTTCATATATGTGCTGATTCTCTCTCTCTCTCTCTCTCTCTCTCTCTCTCTCTCTCTCTCTCTCTCTCTGTGTGTGTGTGTGTGTGTGTGTGTGTGTGTGTGTGTGGTGTGTGTCACACATAATAAAACTTTAAAAGTAATTTTTAAAAAGTTAAACAATGATCTTTTGGCCTGATATTCATTTCTTCTAGCAACAGCAGAAAAAAACATATTATTGTTTTGTTTTGTCCAAGATTAAAATGTACACATAATTGGTTCCAAATACTGTTGGCTTTTCTCATCTAGCTCTATACCCAATATTTGTAGAGACTTCATTTCAACACATCTAGCATGTTTATGCCAACTGCCCATCAACAGAAACATAGAACATCAGTGTGTGTTGAAGAGAAACTGATGTGTTCCTCAAATTTCTCTCCCTTCTCTCTGATCCATGCCAGTGACTCTGTAGTAGTATTATATAACACCCACTATTCCTCTGTATTTCGTGTTCCTTTATTTCCACTATATTTTTATATCCAGTATATAAAAGGAGAACTGACCCACACTAGCTAACTGGGAAGCTCACACTTTACTTCCAAATTTATTCACATTTTTCCCATCCCAACACAGCTATTTGCTTACTGATATTTAGATTTTGCCTTTCTTTTTTTTTAATAAAATATCTGTAGCTTATTTCATAACTTTCTTGTCTTCTTTACCCTCACCTTCCTTGTTTTTGTTGGTCAATTCCTTCCTACTTCCTCTTTTCTTCTCTATTCAATGATCTCTTCCTTTATTTCACCTCCATTCTCCTCCTTCCCTTCTCCACTCCCTGCTCTCTGTTCTCTCTCTCTCTCTCTCACACCTACACCTACACACACACATGCATGCACGCACACACACACACAATCCTTATTTCTTGACTAGTATTTATCACACTGTAATTTCAATGCCTATAGTCGCAGCATATTTAAATGAAATTTTAACTCCCATATGGTTTATTTAATTATTTAATTCCTCCTATTAGCTAACCCATAACTTTCCAGTATGGAACTAACAGAAGTGTGTTTGAAGTGGGAACATGAGAAGCATCAGGTACACTGCAACAGAATCATTCTTCATACATAATGCATGTGCATACATCATCCATATCCAAGAGAGTAACAGTAGCATCACATCTAAAATGCTATGGTATATTTCTAATTATTCTATTTTGGTTCAAATTTATATTCTATATAACTACATTGACTTATTTTAGAGCAAGAATTTTCAAGTTTGCTTTCAGGAATTATATCCAGTCCAGTACTCTAGTACTAGATACACACACACACACACACACACACACACACACATACACACACCACAGTGTAATTTGTTCCTGTGTTGCTCCTATTGTGGAACTTCTGGGATAAGAAAGACCACATATGCATTTTTTCATAAACAGCCTTTCATAAAACAAAAGGGTATAGAAATTGATAGCTGCTGACACCTCTAGTTTATGCAATAGAAAAATTTAGTGACATTTTCTATGGCAGTTCTTCATGAAATGGGACTGTATAAATCAACTTATTTTTAATGCAGATGGGGCTCACTGAGAAGCAGCTGGGATGTGATGATGGAAATGATCCTCAGTTACTGCTTTGAAATTCAGCTCTATTTGCTTAGTTTCTTATTTACTTTTCTTTCTAACTGTTTCTTTTATGAACATCTCAGAAAGCCTCCATTGATCTCAGATGTTGGGACAGGTAGGAACACTTTGGGAGCCATGAGAAAAATGAGTTTCAAGTCCAGTAAAGATGCTGAGATGCATGGTCAAGGGTCACACATAACTGCTCTGGCTTCTTGCTGTGCTGTTTGACAGGCCAATTCCTATTCATGTCAAAGGCCCTGAAGAGGTCAAGTGTGGGCAAGGTGTATATTTCTTTGATTTGGGCTACTTTGCATTATATCACCTGGTAATGCTTGAAATACCTTCAGTTGCTCCCTACCAGCTATAAAGCTTTGCTTTTCGCTTTCCCCTTCCTAATCAAGAATCCATTTCCATAGAAACACAAATGGGAAGGGCATGATGAAAGCAATTTGTCTGCTTGTGCTCCCAGCTCCCATTTACATGGAAATGGAATTTGCAGCATTAAAAATAAAAGCTTTAATAAG
The DNA here is from genome assembly GCF_943737965.1 of Phodopus roborovskii. NCBI lineage: Eukaryota > Metazoa > Chordata > Mammalia > Rodentia > Cricetidae > Phodopus > Phodopus roborovskii. The sequence goes on from NW_026126540.1 coordinate 16,647,038, forward strand.
TAATATTTTCAAATGTATCTCTCAGAGTTAACCCTCTCAACTTATAAAGTAGTTGGTGGGAGCTGAAAATTTGACGCACCACAAGGCAATTTTATACCTAGGCAAATTGCAATGCTTGCATTTAAGTTCCTGACCCTGAAACACAGCTGGTCTCAGTTGCTTTTCCCAGATCTAACATGTTCCTTTTCTACCAGGAAATGTGTCCTACCCCTTCCTCCAAGGGAGACCACAGTGGTGGGTGGGTAATGGAGAGTGCCTTTAGATTCTGAATCATAAGGTATTCTTTTGTCAATTTCTCCTCCTTGGGAGTTTTCTCCTATTTCTTCCTGTAGTTTTCTCTGCTATGGATCATCTTCTGTGAGTGTTAATAATCAGCAAAACAGTGTAAACTGTAGTGCTTCACATGTTGAGGAATGGCCAACATTCTAGCATTTACAGAGCTAAATAAACAACCTGCTTATTGTTAATCAATAACGTGAAATACGACTTGAAATGGGATTGGGAATTGGGTCCTATTATAGTCATTCAATTTGGTTTCCATCTTTAAGGATGCTTTGTAGGAGGGGGGCACTTTCAAATCATTTTCCACAGTTGAGTTTAAGTAAGCATTTTAAATGGTTAGCTCCAGAACAGGAACTAATTAATAAAAAGACTAAACGGAAACCATTGGCATATAGGAAACACTGGAGTACTTTTTTTATTTTGCTTTTCAGTTGGATGAGTCAAATCAATTTCTGACTACTGTCACTTGACATGTCGGGATTTCTAAGAAACAAGAATCATCTTTGATGGAAGAAGTGGAAGGAGTATGAGAAGGAAGGTATATCAGAATTGGTGGGGGAAGGAGAGTAACTTCCTAATGTAATGGGGAAATCCATTTGAGAGAGAAAAAAAAGCTGTCCAAACTACCTGTCTGTCTGTCTATCTATTCGTTCATACTGCTGAGGTGGAACTCAGGACCTCATGAATGCTAGTAAAGCACTCTACCACCAATCTACACCCTTGGCTGTAGTGAGATACTCACTTTGTCCACATCTGTGGCACTGACCACGCCCATTGAGGGTGGAGACAGGGGCAGATGTGACCTGGGGAACTAGGTCTCAGGAGGAGCCCTGGAGCACTCTCTGAATGGCTGGATGCAGATAGGAGAGCATCTGTGGATCCTGCTGGTGTTCATCTGTCTATGTTGTAAGTTATTTCTCCCTGAACAAACATCTATTTGGCCTATTTGTTTATCATGATCCTTATTAAACCATGATACTTGGCCCAAGATTTCTTTCTTTAAAAATCAAACAAAACTTAGAAGACTCAGCCAGGCATTAGTGGTACACGCTTATAGTCCCAGCACTTAAGAGGTAGAGGCAGGTGGATCTCTGTGAGTTCGAATCCAGCTTGGTCTACAGAGTGAGTTCCAGGATAGGCTCCAAAGCAACTCAGAGAAACCTTGTCTCAAAAAAACCAAACAAACAACAACAACAACAAAACATAAGAAACAAACAAAAAAATAAAAAAAAACATTTAGAAGACTCTGTCCTCTTCTTCCTGATCGATACTCAATACTCAATACGTATTTCTGGAAGAATCAGGGGAACTGCCACCAGGCAATATGTTGTAAGTCAGGACTCCTTAAGCTTTTTCTACTTGAGATCTTCTTTCCTCTGGGGAATCTGTGTACAACACCAAAATATAGACATAAAATATGTGCATGCTAAATAGTCACTGGTAATAAGGTATAATGTCTATTTTAAAGCGATACTTTATTTTTGTTCAATTGTAGGTGAAAGCAAGTTTACTTAGATTGACATGCTTATCTGTTTTATGTAAAGAAGTAAATCTTGGAAGAGCATGTGTTACTTCAGGAATAAAACATTTTCAATATGTTCCAGAGTAGGTCAATGCTTTTATTTTAGAACCATCAATACTGAGAATAACACTTTGCGGAAATGCATCAAAACAGGCAGAAATGTCTAGAGTCACTTCATAAATTTTTACAAGTTTTCTCTTAATACCAAACCAAACTGCACTGAACCTATCTTAGGAAACCTGTCAGCAACCCAAACAGCAATTTCTAAATCAGACGTCTAGCACGGTACAAAACAAAAATACACAAACTTGATACTTACACACTGTGGAATTACAGTAGAAAGAATTGAGAGGGTTTTCTGATTCTTGAAAAGTTTGTACCCTCTTCAGCAACTGTTAGCACAACTGAGAAAATGATGTAGACATCAACTGTGCATTCTTTCTAACGTCTGAAAACTTTACAGGTTAACTTATGGTATCTGACACTCAAATGCACTCCTGGAAAAGAGGATAGTGACAAGGATTGAGATATCCTGGTCATTTTATTTTCATAATACTGTGGCCCAAATACACTCTTTATGAACATCCACTAAACAAACTTCTCCCTGGCTTTCAGCTACAGTTTCCTAACTTTTAAACTGCTTGCTGAAATCATTGAACAAATCAGTGCACCACCTCCAGCGAAGAAACAGGATCTTACAGAATGCAAGCAGGACCCTCACCTCGTTCACTCATCTTCTCCTTATTCCTCCTATGTCTAGTTTCTTTCATGTGTTTACTTAATTTTCTATCTTGTATTATTAATGAAAGTAAACCACCCACAATACTAGAAAACAAATTATCCCAAACCCATCAAGCTCAGAATAGCTAAATCTCCTTTTTCCTGTGTCTATTAATTAGATATGGGAGCAGCTGACAGTTTTTGGCTCAGTGTCTATGAGACTGTTTCAAGTGTCAGCTGCCACTGCAGTCTTCTGAGGTTTGTCAGGGGCTAGAGGCTAAATTTCCAAGGTCACTCAAAAATTGGTTGCCTAGAGAGCTCAGTTTCTTACCACATGACCCTCTTCGTGATTGGGGTACTAACAATATGGCAGCTGATGTCTTCTGAGGGGAAAAAGAAGGGGACATTGACAATCCCAAGATTCTATACCCTGGTTTTGGAACATGTCATCTCTTCATGTGCTGAAATAAAAACATCAACCCTGCTCAACATGAGAAAGATGGAAGTTTCCAGAGTAGAAGTAACTATCAGCAGTTGGAATCAACTGAGGACATCTAGACTGGCTACTACATTCTCTAAGTGGTCTCTGAGACAATGCCAACATATAAGTAAAATGTGTAGTATCAGCCATGAAGGAGAGAGGAGATAAAGCTTTACGTAACCTTACTATAGGTGAATCCATTCAAGACGTATCTTGTGGATTAGAGCTCATTAAAGCAAATCAAATACATGAGGTATGATGGTTGAAAAGAGCAAAGACTAATGATTCAGACCTTTAACAGAGCTAGCAAGTTGATAAAATGATTAACAACAAGAATATCAGTGGAAGGAATGTTGTTACTTTATGTAAAAAAGAAACCAATGTGTATTAATTAGGATAGTGTGGTTCACAGACAGAAAAAAAAAAACTTAGCACAAATTATCTTAAAGGAAAAGCAAGGCAACTCCTATTCACTGATCCATATAACTGGGAAGCTTTGGTGAGGCATACAGGTAAGACTAGCTTCAATTAAAGAAAATTACAAGGTCAATTTCTCTCCTCCCCTTTCCTTTCATTCCATGGTAAGTACAATGTAGACCAGGAATATGGGTATCTGTCATTTGCCTCAATTGTTAAGGAGACAGACTCTATCTTATAATTGGGAGGATTCTCTAGGTCAGCACAAGTTGTGGTGCATGGGCTGCCTTAATAAAAGACCAGGATACTTGATATGCAGCAGTGTTGGTTGAATGATCAATCAGCCACCTTTTCTGATGTAGCTGTCCACTATCAAGGTTGGAAGAATTTGTCTCTTTCCTAGCTTCCTTTGCTGACATTAATACGAATCACTGAGCAAATAAAGTGCAGCTTCCCAATTCTAAGAAGGGGCAAAGAAGATGATGCTGACCTTTATTTAGCTCTTCTACCCTGTTCACAAATGTCATTGATGTTACCCCCATAAATTATTTCTGGGAACCATGATACAAAACAAGAAACCAAAGAACAGCAGAGTCAGTAGGGCAGGGCTAAGCCCCTGATGGTGCTAGTGAGTTGTTGGACCAACCAAACAACAGGCCAACCACTCTCAACCTTCTTGCTATTTGAGGCAAATCATCCCTAGACTTTTGACTAAATCAACTCTGAGGCAGAACCTAGGTAATTTATTATTTAATACACACTGGAACTGGAACAGGTGGACATGTGGGACAGGAACTAAAGCCAACCAAATGGACCCAAGTCTGTGGTGATATTTTGTTTCTGATCTAACAAATAAAGATTGTCTGAAGATAAGAGTGAAAAGCTAGCCACATTAGTAAGCCACAGAGGTCAGGTAGTGATGGCACACACCTTTAATCCCAGCAGCCACACTGGTTAGCCAAGAGACCAGGCAGTGGCGGCACTTACCTTTAATCCCAGTACTTTGGAGACAGAGGCAGACAGAGCTCTGTGAGTTCAAGGCCACCCTGAGTGAGCTACACAAAATTGATCCAGTCTAAAAGAGAAATGAAGTTTGCACAAAGGTGATCTTGGAACTTGGAATCCTACACCTTTAATCCCAGCACTAGAGAGGAATACAAGGAGGGAGGCCACAGGATCTCAGGCAGTCTGAGACTTGGTGGAGACAGATGCAGTCTGAGGACAGGATCACCCTTTCAGTCTCAGCACTGGTAGATGTAAGAACTCTCTAGTGGCTGACCACTTTGCTTCTCTGATCTTCAACATTAACCCCAATGTCTGACTTTGAGCTTTCATTATTAAGGACATTTAGGATTCATGCTCCACAGGTCCAGGAGTCAAGCTTGCTGAGAGATTTAAGCTGTTATACCAGATCATTGTCAACTCTCATATAGAATTTGCTTGTGCAATGGACAAGCAAAAAAAGAAAGTGTTTCGCACACCACAATCCCGGGGCAGCTGTTGCAAAACCAGGTACTCTGAAAGCAAGCACATAACATCTAATGGACAGGAAGACATGCTGGGTGATTATGAAGTGCCTTGAAAATCACTCCCTGGTGATCTGAGAGAAATAAACTCAGAAGTCATCAATTAGGGTAAACTCATGATATCTCTTCTCCTCCGATAATCCTATGTCCTCACCATATGCTCAGGCAATTACAGCCCCAGGAAATACTAACTACAGGGATGATTCAGCCATCTGAGATGCTTGGGGCTTGAAGAAAGAGTGGCTGTGTAGATGTGATGAATCAGCCCTGAGCATGACTTGTCAAAGCAACTCTGCTAGAAAAAATTTGACCCTAATGTCTGCAAAGTCTAAGTGGTTGTCAAAGGGGCAATAAGTACTTTGATATGAGCTGCTTGTGCCTCTCAGCACCTAACAGAACTTCCACAGACACTGAGCAGTGAGACTAATTTTAAAGAGAAATTTGAGGATATAGAAGAGAATACTAAGGGAGAACAATGAAGACAAGCAAATATCTAATATTTTAAAGGATAAAATAAATTGTGTTCTTTTGCTTAGAGAAAAGAAGAAAGCTATGTATGAATGTTAGTCATCTGTCTCTAGGCTATTATAACATTATCAGAATGCTGTTAAGTTCTGTCCCTTTTCTTTGGAGATTAGATTAGAACTTCACATCACTTGGATGTGTCTGGATTGTTTTGTTGTCTCAAGAAATAATTCTTATGTCCTTGGGAATACCCCACTAAGATATAATGACATCCTATCTTCCCCACTGGCACATTTCTAAGGAAGTCCTGATTCTAAGGGGCCCTAATTTCACAGTCCTGCTTCACCCAAATGAGATGGTCACCAGGTTTGATATACTCTGTACCACTCCACTGAGAATCAGAGAATAGAGAGGACCTGGAGTTGGGGGTGGGAGCAGGCAGAATGGGCGGAACGTGGCTAGACATACTAGTTAAACAGGGAGTTTAACTGCAACATCCCTGACCAGCTCTCACATCAGACTCTGATGCTAGGAAACATGGCTAGGAAAGGTCTAAAAGCCCCCAGGGCTTAACTCCAGAACTGTGTGGTGTGGTGTTGAAGCAACTCTCCAAAATCCCACAGTCAAATACCAACTACCTGTGGAGAGAGACCTCTTGCCAAGATGCCAAATTTGAGATTAAAACTGTTAATCTTTGGTTTGATTCCACAGGCTTCACAGATATCCTCCACTCAATGAGCAGCCCCCACTACACCATGCACAAGCCATAAAGAACTAACTAGATATCTGGAACCATCTACCATACATGAACTTTTTAAAATATGGTTAAAAATTCTACTGCTAAAAATAAAGAGAGAACACCCTTGGTAGTCTGCTCTGCATTACTACAAAAACTGCCTGATTAATCAACTTATAAAGAGAAGAGATTTATTTTAGATTTTTAAATTATTCTTAATTACGTGTCTGTGTGTGTACATGTTCATGTGTGTGTTCATTTGTGCATGTGTGTGTGTCTCTGTGTGTGTGTGTGTGTGTGTGTGTGTGCGTGTGTGTTTGTGTGTGTGTATGTGCAGGTGTGAATTCCTTAGAGCTAGAGTTACAGGTATGCAGGCATTTGTGAGTTGCTTATCAAGGTTCTTAGAAGAGAACTCAGGTCCTCTGGTAGAACCGAAGTTTTCTTAACCACTAAGCTATTTCTCTAGTTCTTGCTTCCTAACTTCAAAGAGTTCAGTTCATGTTACTTGGATCACTACTTTTGTGCTTATGGTGAAGCAAAACATCATGGCAGGAGCCCACAAAGGAAGTCTTCATAGCAGGAAACAAAAGAGACAAAGCAAAGAAGCCAGAAGTCCAACACCCTTTCCATCAGCACTAACCTCCTTCTGTTACACTCCACACCTTAAAGGTTCTGCCACATCCAAGAGGCTCCAGGCTGGGAACAATGCTTTCAAGATAGCGGCCTTTAGTAGACATTTAAGGTCTAAACTACTGAGCTCTGATATAATCAAAGAGGAACTCCTACCAAAATCTAACCTATGAGCTCCTTGGGTTGTTGGTGGAACTTGTGGTGACTTACAAGGGTACATGTAATATTACAAAAATAATAGCAGAAAGAAAATGTGGTGAAAGTGTTGATTGGAATGGTGAGATGGGGCTTTAAAATGTAGGAAAATAAGTGTGCTAGTGCTTAGCTGGGAGAAGAAATCATGCCTGCAGATGAAGCCAGTCAATTTGGAGTGATAAGTCTATTATGGAAAAGTATCCCTGAGGAATTAGTCAACATTGGTACACTGTCTTTTGTGCCTTAAAAGTCCTTTCTGAATCCCTACCAACTTATTAAATACTCAGACCCATGGGCTCCAAGGGAGAGTGACTTCTCCAGGCCTTGGAATTAAGTCTCTTGTTTAGTTTGAGAACTAACAAGCCATCTGAGAGAAACTTGGCCCCCCAGTTTCAAGCCCAGCCTATTCAAGCCACAGGAGGCTATTCACATCATTCCCCTATTTGTTCCCTGTGTCATCTTATTTTAGAGAGCCTCTGTTCAACAGCCAAGCATAAAATATAGGCACTTTGAGCCACTTGCTCTTTTGGCTACTTGTCATAAGATCAGGAAAACACAAATTATACATTAAGAGTCCAGGAGGAACCCAGCTTGGGTGTGTCTGAGTTTATGTGAATGCTCACACAGCAGTGTGTGGGCATGAGTTCTCTTGCTCCCTCCCTTCTTCTGTCACAGTCTTGTATGTGTGTGGCCCCAGCATAGGTCAGGTAGAAGTGGCTTAGTCGCAGGCTCCTAGGGAGCCAAGTCTCAATATCCCTCCTTGAGATGCTTCCTTCTTCCTTTCTACTGAATAGAGTTCTGCTTCTTTCTTTAAGGCTATTACTTTCCATGTCTTCTCTCATGTCCTGGCCTGTTGCTCTGTCTATTGTCCTTGTCTCTCATGTGCCAGGCCATTGCTCTGGCTATTGCCACAGATTGTTTTCTGAATTCTGACAGACTTTACTTAATTTCTCCAAATGCAGAGATTACTGGTCTATTGCTTTGAAGCTTTTGTTAGCTGTTGAACCCGTCTAAGTCTTCTTTCCTCAAAGTTATGAACTCAGAAAGATCATGTACCATGAGTGGAAATGCTCAGGGCCCAAGACAGAGTGCCTGTGGTCCACACAAGAAGTTCTACAGGAATCTGTTCAGAGATTTGAAATGCTTTGGCAACTAGGGCTTAAATGTGAGTTTCTCCAGCTTCTTCTTTCCTACTCTTCCCCTCTCTTTCCATTAATATTGCGTGACTGCCACTTGGAATGCTCATGCAAAAATGCCAAAAAAAAGCAAATGCATTGGTAGCAAAATAATGCCCCCATGGAATGTTGCTGGTGATGTTTAGAGTAGCTGAGCATCAATGCCACTCTTTCTCAGCATGTCCTGGCCTTTGGTCTTAGCCTCCCACATCCTGCATGTCTGAAAGAAGCTGCTTACCTAGAGAGGATTCATTTCCCAGTGGACAGTATCACAGCCCTTTGCTTCAAGCTTCTAACAACTTCATAGAATTCACTAGGCTCTTCTTTATCTCAGCCTTTAACACAAGCTCCAGGATAAAGGATGCTTGTTAGTTATCTGCCTAGACAACATCAGTATTCTGAGAAGTAGAAGCTTTATCAAAAAAAGAAAAAAATAAGGGAGTATGCAAGACTACACTTTCTTTTGTCTCTTTTGGTTTAGTTGCAAAGTGCTATTATATATTAAGGAAGATAGCAACCTCTGCCCCCACCCCGATACATTCACTAAGTTCTGATATATTTAAGGGTTTATGCTAGTCTCTTCCCCCCAAATATAGACTTCTAAGAGATAATTTTGAAAAGAACTCTCGGTAAAATTTATGCTAAAATGTCATGTTAATTCAAACCAAGTGTTTCTGATGTCAGAAAAAAAAAAAGGAGGCAGAGATCATTCTTAGGGGCCATGTGACATGCAGCTCCTGATTTCTTTCTGCACCTCAGCTACCAGATTAGAATTCCTTCAGCTTCCTATGACAAACCACAAACTTCTCTGTGGCCATGGCTCACTTTTTCTGGTCTCTTCCCATTGTTACAAACAAAGAAACAAACAAAACATTTCCTCATATAACTCACAACCTGTTTCTCCCTCCTCTAAAACCTCACTCCAGCAATAGTGTCTTCAATTTCCTATCATTATACCATTCTTTCACATCACCAATTTGTCACATATAAAACAAGGACAATAACAAAGGCAGCCATTTCCCCTTTGCTTTCTTCTTTCTCCGGACAATTAGTGTCCACCATTTAAAATATTGGTAACTTCCAATCATATTTTCAGCCTAGCCTCTCCTTTTTCCTCTCAAAGTTATTGTCATCGCTATGCACATCTCAAGTTTGCTCAATTCTACACATGTGATCTCTGCCAAACTATTTCCTTCTCTTGTTCCTCATCTCAAGAAATGAGGCTATCTATTTATTTAAACCAGAGATCTGGAAAGCATTTCTGTCACAGCCCTGCCCTTACTATGCTCCTTCAAAGGGTATCTTAGTGGTGTGTATTCTACAGTCTTCTCTTCATCGCCACTGATGTAAGGCCAAGCTACCTCTCCACCAAGATTTTAGGCCTTCATTGTCTTGTTAGCCACTGGCATCCATACCTGAGTAATTTGAGATATGAAATACTCTTTATGATAGAAATTGCCAAACTAATTAAGGGCATGACATCTTATCATAAGTTATTAACTGCAATTCAAATTTATTGGGATGTGCTCAAACACCATCTATATAAACAAAAGATTTGAGAATAAGGGAAGAAGTCCACTCAGCAGACTGTAAGTCTAAAAGGAAAGAACATGGGTTGTTCCTCTTCTCTCTACTGGAGAACTACTCCTTTCCAGTGTCCTGATAAAAATATCCTGGGTCCAAGAAAATCACCTAGACTATAAGGCATAATAAGACAAGAGGCTCATGCAAATCTAGGTTCAAGAGCAGGAAAGGTAGTTTAATGAGAAAGAGAAATTACACAGGAACAAACAACTTATTGAATCACTGTTGAGATAATGAAAAACACTCTAGAGAACAGACAGACACCACACTGAAATGAACTGCCAAGGCAGCTGCTGCCCCACAATGATAAAAAAAAAAAAAAAAAAAAAAAAAAAAAGAAGCAGTGTGAACTGAAAGCTGTACTGTAACTATATATACTATGTATTATATATTGAGTCTTCCAACATATCACCCGCTCCAAGGTCTCCATGAATTAGGATGGATGTCTGAAACTGTTTCTCTCCTCTCTGCCTGACCTAGTTCCCTAATCAGCTGGATAATACCCATGGTCTAAGTACATTTTTAGTTTTGTTTGTATTTATGCATTTACTCACACAGACATATATGTAAATGTATGTACATATAAACATTTTATCTGAAAGGTTGCATTTAATGGCTATACAATTTTCTGAAAAAATGTGGCATAGAATACACAAATATGAAAGTAGTTGGATATATAGAGATAAGGGATTTATTGTTTTTGTTTGCAAATATCATAGTTTTCTGAAATTATTAATGTAACATAGACTATCCTTAATGAAAAGGGAAGATATTAACAAAGATGACTATATCCCACGTTTGAGGGAAGACTTTGGTAACCTGGAGTCCTATGAAGGACCTGTGACATAGACTTAAGTCCTGTTCTTTTTCAGAATAATTTCTATGAAGCTTGTAATCATATTTTTATGATATTGTTTCCCTTCTTATCTGTTTTTCACAATGCTAGACATAAATCCATTCCCTGAGTAAATTTGTGAACATGTGCCAAATGCTGCCTAGACAATATAATACAAACAGTAAACAAGGCGCTGTCCCCTTCTTAAAGAAATTAGCCCTATAGCACCAAAATGTGTATTGTACATGAGTTATGATTGAACTACAAAAAATAACATTCCCTTAGCTGGGGTGGCATAAGGGTATCTCAAAGTCATCTGAAGATGGTATGTGTGCCCTTTGTGAAATGGGTATCCAATGGCAAAGGAATTGAGGAGAAGGGAAAGGAGGTCCTAAAAGGGCAAAAGTCCCTGACAGAATATGAAGAATATTTATGTATAATATTGTATAAACCAACCACCTAGTGGGCATGGCATATCATGAAGCTTAAGAGAGATTTTTGAAAAATGTTTAAATTAATCTTTTATTTAAACTAATTTATGAATTACACTAGCACACGATATTGGAAAGCTACTACTAGATGGAGAATAGACAGAAAGGGAAAAATAAAGAGAATAAAATAGGAGAAAGTCCACATATTTGAGACTATTAAGTGAGTAGAGTAGAACTTGCTGGTTACAGAATGTAGTGTAAAAGAAGAAGGAGAACTCAAAGTTGTTGAGATTCTTGACATTTGCCCACTCTCTTGGCAGAAGAAGCCAGAATCAGATCTGGGATTAAGACTGTGCATTTACCTGATTTTAATAGTTCTGCAGTTCTACACAGTTGCATTTTATTTTTATTTTAACATCTTTCTGTCATACTGATTGCCTTGGGAAATTGATTTGAACTTTAGATGCACTATGTTCTCAAGTATTGCAAAAGAACCAATTAGATTACTTTCAGATGAATTGCATTCTCTCCCAAATTTATTACATGTTTCCCTTTAATTCAGAAATTGGAGAGCTTTATGTCTCTGGCATCAACAGCAGTCTAGTCTTCCAATATGAGTTTCTGTTGTGTAAGAATGAAGCAACTTTGACACCTAGTTCACAGTTAAACATCACAGAGAATTCATAACAGATGTCTAAAGAACATGGATTAAGGGGTCAGATCTCTAAAGGGTCCTTAAAGTTTTCTATGTATTTATCCCACTCGCTATTAGCATTTCAATAAGCTTTCCCCCTTTATGTATCTATTTCCTACTTGCATTGATAATGCCCTGCTCATCCCAGGTTCCTGCACTGTAACTGTAATTTAGCCAGTACTATAGCACTCATCCCAAACTTACTGCATAAAAAGAAGTCCTCTTTGAGTTCCAGAGAGATAAAGGTGTAATGGAAATTGTGTACTGATTCTAATGAGTTTGCTACTTGTCTATTAATGCATGGAGGGTCAGTCGTGAACCTACACTGTGAGCAAACAACCAAAAGCAAGTTAGTGCCACCCATTGTGGAGAATAAGAAGCCCTCTGCATAGGATACACTCAGGCAGAACAAGTGTGTGGCATCAGATGGGAGCTACTTAGAAGATGGCACAGCAGCAAATATCCAGGAATAAAAATAACATTCTTTTGGAACTTTTCAGGACTCCTCCCTAATCCAACCACTTTGTAGCTACTGATTTTTTAAGTAGTAAAACAGAACAATGACCTATGCTGTTGGTTTTGTTCAGCCCGGGCTGTTTGCCCAGAAGCCCAAATGTTAATCTCTTTATGTCAGAAACCTTTAATTGCATCAAATTCTAAAAAGTGGTTTCTGCAGCTCTGCTTTCTGGATCTTGTAAAAATCATTATCTTTGACTAAAAGCCAAAACCTGGCAATTACATTGTTCTACCAAAAGAGTTTTAAATGTATAGACATTAACAACAAACATTTTAAATATTCTTATATATCAAAGCAAATAGGTATAATACCAAGAAATAGCAATAAATTACATTTGTTAACTGTATACATATATATGTGTGTGTGTATGTATATACACATACATACATACACACATATATATGTATGTACATATATATGGCACATGTACAATAGATACATGCACACGTGTGAGTTGTGAGTGGCATATGGGCATATGCTCTTCACTTTAGACTTTGTAAGTATATCAAAACTATTGCCATAAATGGAATAACTTTACAAATATTTTCTATATCATGTGATTAAATAGTTAGAAATCATTTTCCAAGATCCAATAAGAATTTTATGATTTTCTCAGATTTCTGCTGAAGTTTCAATGCTAAGAATGACAACTAAAACCTCTACATTATAAATTTAAGCTAGACTCATCCATTTATAGCATGTTAAAAATGCATTACTATCCCACTAACCTGCACAGAGCAAAAACCAGAGTTCAGCAAAGAAACAAATGGAATTGCAGGCTTGTCTGTAAAATTGTGGATTCTTACATTTGTGTCATTGGAGAAAGTTGTTCCATCTACCAATGAGTAAAAATAAGGGGTCCCAAAGAACTACATTTAGAATTCCAGTTGTGAAAGACTGCCTCTCTTTTCCTGCCTACTGCTTATTGTGCTCCAAAGAAGCACAGAACATAATTTCTAAAGAACCTTTCTTGAGCTTCAGCATTTGGAGGCATGTAGGGACCCAGAGTATGATGACCGCTTGTCTTAGGATTTCTGTTTCTGTGAAGAGACACCATGACCATGGCAACTCTTGTTAAGAAAACAATTATTATGGGACTGGCTTACACTTTCAGGGGTTTAGTCCATTATAGTCATGGTGGGTCATGGCAGCATGCAGGTAGACACAGTACTGGAGAGCAGCTGAGCTTGCTCTTGGTTCAGAGACAACGGAAGGAGACTTTGAGCTACACTGGGCATAGCTTGAACATAGGAGAGCTCAAAGCCCAGACTTACAGTAACACACTTCCTCCAACAATGTCATGCATCTTCCAACAGGGCCACACCTCCTAGTAGTGTCATTCCCTATAAACCAAGCATTCAAACACATAGTCTATAGGAGTCATTCCTATTAAGACCACCACACAGCAAAAAACAAAAGGCAGAAGGCTGTCTAGAGTCACTGGGGATTCCACAGTTAGAAGATCAGGTGGAGGGGAAAGCTGATTGTCCTTCCACAGCTAGATAAGCGTGTATGAGTTCTCCATGTATGTTTTTATTCTAGAAGGTATAATAAATGAACTGTTGTAATAAATGGCTTACAACAAGAGGAGGAATCTAAGGGAAGAACTTTAGAGATAGCAACTGAGACAGATTGTCCAAATATTTGATACAATGGTGAGTACATTACTGTAACATCTTCTATGGACATACCATAGGACCTCCAATGCAATATAATGGAAAGCAAGTGTTAGGCTAGTTTCAATTCATGTCTTCCTGCTCTTCCATACCAAGTTCTATAACTGTAGAAATAATAAACAAAGGAAAACTCTTCAAATGCTAAGAGGGAGGTAAAATGGCATAGAACTCCAAATTTAGAAAAATAATACAGCAATAGGCTTGCCTGTTTTACATTCCTATCATTCAAAAGAATGACCCATACTTAACATTTACTCATACTCAAGATGATAACAGGAAGTGGCTCAAACAGACTCATACCCCCTATGAAGCCCATGGGAGTCTCAAAAATGTCAGGCAAGCAGAATAAGAATATTAGTGAGGAGCTCTGCCAATAAGGATCAGGAAACTACAACCCCTACCTACCTACCTCCATCCCTCCTTCCCTTACTCCCTCTCTCTTTTTCTCCCTTCCTTCCTTCCTCCTTTCCTTCCTACCTTCCCTCCTTCTTCCATCTAAGATAGACCCAGCCAAATAAATGAAGCTGAAAAGAAAGACAACAGTTTGAAACAAAACTAAATAACATGAGCAATCACAAAAGGCAACTGCCTTTGAAACCACGGACTATGAAAGTAGTCTATGTCCTGAATAAAAGCCTTAAACACAGTAAATATCTAATAAAAGAAAAGACTGACTGGGAACTGAGTCTTGTAACATAATTAAGAAACATCTAGGCTGCAACTAAGAATCACCATCATACCAAGAACAGGGGAAAATCACAACTCAAAGAGACAAGTGACTCATGCTAATGATGCACAGGTCAAAATTATTTGACAAGAATTTTAAAGCAACTGTCATAAAAATGCTTCCGAAGTCTTAGAAATGCACTTCATAGAAATTGAAAGAACCAGTTATCCAAACAAACAAGCCAATGTTATTTAAAAGTAAAGAATTATAGAACTGAAGGAAAGCTAAGGAAAAACAAAACAAAGTAAGACAAAGAGGAAAACAGAAATGACAGAGGAAGCCATCAGTGAGCTCAAGAATAAATCAATGGAATTTACCCAAGAGCACACAGAATGAAAAAGTGAACAGTGTCAGGAATCTGTTCTCTGTAACAATAACAGCCATGAAACCAACATTTCATTAAGTACAAGGACAAATACAGCATACAGTAAGCTTGAAATAATTCTTAAGAGGTATAGGCTAAAATCTGGAAACTTGGCAAAAGGAAAAAAGGCTCTAATTTTTAAAAACATAAGAAAAGTACAAGCAGAATAAAACCTCAAAACCCCCTTAAAACTAAAATTAGAAAAAAAATATTAAGAGTACTTCAAGCAAAACTATGCCTGCCTATTTAAAAACAAAAATAATTTGGATGGCCTCTTACCTGAATCTGTGGACTGGACACAAGAAAGTGTATGTACAATGTTCTTCAAATGCAGAATGAAAGACTATTAACTACAAAACCAAACTATCTACCAGAAGTGAATGGAGGCAGCAAGAAGCTGAAGACATTTTCAAATGAAGAAAGGAAACAAAGAGATTTCTCCTATCCTGAACACTATTAAAAGACTGGCTAAAGGGACATATTCAAAAGAAGGAAATTAAAAAGGAAATCTTGGAACATCAGGACTGGGCATCGAGCCCACACTTGGTCACTAGTCAGAGCCATCATCCAGTTAAGAGCAGCACTAATCACAGTAAAGGAACATGACTTTCACCCTTCTACATGTTCCATTCTACATGAATAACAAGGCAGAGACAGGTAGATGATGGGTGGTTACAGGGTGGATAGACACACAGAGAGACAGAAAAATGTACAGTGTGGTGGTTTGAAAGAATATGGCCCCCAAAGGGAGTGGCATTATTGGGAGGAGTGGCCTTTTTGGAGTAAGTATGGCCTTGTTGGAAGAAGTGTGTCACTGTAGAAGTAGGCTTTGAGGTCTCATATGCTCAAGATATCACCTACTTCTGAGTTCACTTCCTTTGCTTGCAAGATGTAGAACTCTTCAGCCACTTCTCCAGCACCATGTCGGACTACATGCCACCATGTCCCACCATGATGATAATGGACTGAACCTCTGAACTATAAGTCACCACAATTAACTGTCTTCCTTTATAAGAGTTACCATGGTCATGTTTGTCTCTTCACAGTAATAGAACCCCTAACTAAGACAGAAGTTGGTACCAGGGACTGGGGTATTCCTGTATTAAGAATAACCATGCTTTTGTTTAAAAAAAATATATGGACTTTGGAACTATAGATTAGAAAAGCAGTTAAAAATTTTCAGTTTTGCTTAATGGGCCATACTGGTAGGAATATGGAAGACAGTGGTGCTGAACTGAATGTGATTTTGATGAACTGTGGGATTCTTACTCAATATGTTATAAAGGAGAGTAATATTAGTATTTGGTCTAGAAATTGTTCTTGTGATACTTTGGTAAAGAATGTGGCTGCTTTTTGTCCTTGCCCAAAGAGTCTGCCTGTAGCTAAAGTGAAGACTATTGAATTAATTCCATTGGCAGAGGAAATCTCAAAACAGCCTATTCATAGACTCTGTTGTGTGGTATCAGTGGTAACTCTGATGAAGATCTATAATAAAAATGAGCAAGCTGTGGAAGTAAAAATACAAAATGTACAGTTTTCCAAAAGGGGCACCAGAAAGTGGAATAGAGCTAAATCCTGTGTTCAAAGATATAAACAAATTAAGAAATGGAATAAAGGGAGTGATGACCTAAGGGAAAGATCCCACCCAGCTGAGTTCCCAACTTATGAAAAAGTTAGAGGCCAGCCTTAATCCGAGCAGTTGAAAGGCAAAGGCTGGTGGACCTCTGAGATCCAGGCCAGCCTGGTGTACAAAGCAAATTCCAGAATAGCCAAGCTTAGTCAGTAAAGGAAACAAAGCTACTGAAGATGTAATTGGACAAGGGAGTCATGTTCCAGCCCCAGTAAGTATCAGAAATCAGCCATTTTAGCAAAGCTGTTCTGGAGTTAAAGATAGAAGAAAGAGGCTATAGAATTTGCTCCAATGACTGAAGAAAGATGCTGAGACCAAGCATGTGTCAGGGTTGTCCCTGAATGGAGGCTTAGATAGGCCATTGTGTGAAGCTGTGATGTAGAAATTTACATTGTCTTGAAGATACAAGGATGTTGGAGAGACCAGAGCTGTGGGAGATCTGCCTAGGAGAGCTGCTAACAGGAGTGAAAGCAGTGCAAGAGAAAGAAGTATGTTGCAGTCAACAAAGCTGAAAGGAGTTGGAGATCTGAAGAGCAGTTTGACATCAGACATGCAGATTCAGAGTTTGGAGTTTGCCCAGCTGGATTTTGGCCTTGCTTTGGTCCAGTATTTCCTAACTGTGTTCCATTCCCTATATTTTGGAATGGCAATGTATATTTTGTGCTGTTATATGTTGGAAGTATGTGACCTGCCTACTGATTTTGATTTTATAGAGGATTACAGTTAAAAGAGTATATTAATGTCAGAAAAGACATTGAATTTTAGACTTTTAAATGAGTTTAACATAGTTACAGATTATGAGTACTTTTGAGATTGGACTGAATGAATTTTTACATTATAATATGACTGCAACCCTTTGGGGACCAGAGAGTGGAATGCGGTGATTTGAAAGAAAATAGCCCCCCAAAGGGAATGGCATTATTAGGAGGTGTGGCTTTATTGGAGTAAGTTATAGACTTGTTGGAAGAAATGTGTCACTATGGAAGGGGACTTTGAAGTCTCATATACTCAGGACACCACCCAGCTCTGAGTTCACCTCCTGTTGCCTACGAGATCTAGAACTCACAGCTACCTCTCCAGCACCATGTCTACCTGCAAACAACCATGCCTCACTATGATGAATTAAATGTTTCCTTTCTTTATAAGAGTTGCCATGACCGTGGTTGTCTCTTCACAGCAATTTAAAACCCTAAGACAGACAGATAAATGCATGGATGGATGGATGGATGGATGGATGGATGGATGGATGATACATTACTAAAACATTGCTGTGGTAGTACTTTAGGCTACAATAGAATTGTAACCAAAATGCACAGCTGAAGATGAGGTAAGGAATAAAGAAATAAGGAATAAGCAAGAACAAGAATAATAAACCCTCAAAGTTAGCAATAAGGGGTTTAAAAGAAGTTTATATGGACCTCAAAAATGTCCTTGAAGAATTTGAATACATGAACTTCAACGGGAGGTTTTCCATTAACATAGAAGAATGTGTGTAGTTCACCATCTGCTAACAAGCAAATATATGATTTTTTTAAAAAAGAAGAAAACCACCAAAAATGTATATCTGTCAAAATAATTTAAAATAAAAGACACCTTCTCAACAGAAGCTTCAGGCAGATCCTGCAGGAAGATGCAGAAGAAGGTGTTGTTATTGTAGGGGGTGACAGCTCCATGCATATCACTGCCATAACAATTTTCAGCAGGACAAAATCTGGATGTTGGATATAGTGTAATTGATGACCTTGACCCACTAGAGGCCAAAGTAGTATATGAGTTCATAGATTAGATTTTTATCAAAAGGCTTAAAAATAAAACCATTTAAAAATTTAAAAAGAAAAACTTCTGCAATAAGGATAGAACACATCCATCTGCATAACTGAACAATGTATGTTGTTTCAAACTAGGTATTATTACAGTGTTAAAAGGTTAAGTTCAAGGAGTAATAAAGCTACCAGGAGCTAATATTAAATCATTATCAGAGAAAATTAATATCTTTATAAATTTATCATGTTGTAAGTACAGAGAGTTTATTGTCTGGAGTCAAGTAAAGTGGTGCCCCTGGTCTTCACAGCACTCCTCTTGCACTCATTGATCTAGTCAGAGCAACTTCCATTTCTGTAGGCGTTTATGGCAAGTGCTGTTGATGGGCACTCTAACTTTTATGATTTATTGAACTTTTTCAAAGTTTAGGCAGATGCAATTGTGCCATGATTTCATTCAAAATATATTCAGGGAAGCAACACTCTAAAAACCACAGGCCATTCTGTAGAGAACAGGTATGTGAAAGCTGAGCAATATAAGGTTGTATATATGGTCCTTGGAATATATCCCCATCATTAACCAATACACGAGGAAGAGAAAAATGAGGAGGAAGAGGAAAATCATATTGGTGGTGGTAATGAAAATGATAGATAACAAATAAGCAAACAGATAAAATATGAAGTTACGCAAGTTCATAGGACAAGCTTTTACATTTACTATATGCTATCTAAATTATACTGTTGCATAGTTTGTAAACCTTGCAAAACTGTCCAATATTTAATAATATTTATAGCTTTCTAACTTCAGAATTCTTGTTGAATTCAGCATTTCTATACCCACAATTTACATTCATGACAAGCTTTCCAACTCAATCAACACATTTTTTTTTTTACACAGTATTTGAGGAGCATTAGGGTGTCTGTGTCCTGCCACATCTTTGAACTCCTAGTCAACATACCAGCCAATGAAGACACAGCTTTTATGCTTAGGCTCTTGGGGTACATGTTAAACAAAGTCACTGGTCCATTTGGGGGGTCCATACCAAGGTGAAAATAAACTAGATTATTTGAAAACAACATCATAAGCAAAAATTGATTTTGAAGTAAGAGCTCACTTCAGAGTTTGAACTAGAAGTGAGTTTTTATTTTTGACAGTGCTAGGGATGGAACCCATGAACTCATACATGCCAGACAAGTGTTCTGTTGCTGAACCATACTCCAGGTCTGAATTATGGTATCTGTATGTATGTAAGTATACTCATCCAGCCATCTATCTGTCTTTTAGAGTGTTAAGGATACACAATTAACTCATTTGATGAACTGCAATGGTGACAATCTTTCCTAGGCCTGTCAGACGTAATATTGTGTACCTGTTTTCTCTATATTGAAATAGACTCTTAGAGAAAGGAGAGAGGCTCATAAACATCAGAAAGTAAAGGAAATATACATGGCCCAGGAAGTAAATCAAGCATACAGGACTCAGGAAGTTCCTTACAGTTACAAATTCATTAAGACCCCACTGTGAGGTTACATAGCCAGTTGCAGGAGGTAAGTTATTCTTCATCTAGCTCAGCTACCTGGAAGTTATGCAGGGAAGTCTAAGAATGAAGTTTTTAAAAGTCCTCACTCATGCTGGTGGGGCTTCTCACTGGTATAGCTGCCCTGGAGTCACCCATGTCATATACATTCCTGCAGTTAATACCACTAAAATCACTACGTGGAGGGGAATGAATTCTTTGGGCTCATGGATTCCCTCACATTTCCCAGGAAGAGTTAGATAACCACTATTGCCAAAATGGGAAAGACTACTGAGATAACCAGAGAATTACAGATTGCCAAACAGAAGCCACAAACATAAACTTTGTAATAACAAGTGCAGAGAGATGGGTATTTCTGAAAGCTTGGTGTGACAAATTGAAGAGAGAGAATTTCAGAGAGCCCAGGAAAATCTAGTCATTAATTCCCAATTTATGTGAGTTTTATGTGTGAGGACTCACCCAAGTCCTCACAGAAAATTGGAGTTATTCAGATTTTCACAGAAAGGAAGAGGAAGGAACCATTCTGACATACACCAGGCTCTCCAAACAAACTATAAGGACAAAGTGAGAAAAAGGGAGTCAGGTAGAAGGCTATGATAATAGTCAAGCACAGTGTCAATGCTTTGAACAGTGCAATGAGAAGAGTTTAGATCATGGTTATAGTTTGAAGTTACTGCTGACAGAGTCATGTAAACAGGTAGGGTATAGAGCAGGACAGAAAAAGAAAAGGAATGTGTTTGACTTCAGCAACCAGAGGAACAAATTGCCATGAAACTAGGTAGTTACAGCATAACACTGAAGAATGTTCTTGTGAGCATGGAAGATTCAGATGTCTATCTGCAGAGAACCATCAAGTATGGGAGTTCAAGCTACAGATTTATGATTTGTTAACACAAATTTCAAGCTTAGAGCTGTGAGGTGGAATAAAACCATATGTCCACCTGACCATATATAAGGAGAAAAATAATTGTTTTCAGTGACACAAAAAGATGCAAGTGAACTTGGTTCTAGTGAAATATGGTACGTTCTCTAAACTCACTATACCCCAAAAGTTATCATCAAGAAAAACAATAAGGAAAGTAATTGATACAATTAAAAGACTTCAACTTATATTCTCTATTTGGAAAGTACTGTTGGGTACATGACTAAGAATTCCTGGAGAAAGTAGGAGAATTGCTAAGTAGCATGATGGGTCCTAACTGGAAATGGAGACACTCTGTGAAATTGGAGGAATGATGAGATTTGCAATAGCTGACTCTGGCTGGATCCAATGGTTCTATACAAACAGTAGGCATACATGTAGACATCAACCCCTTGTCCAAGAGTCTCTGTAATCAACGTTTACCTTTCAAATTGAAAACAATCAGCATAATAATTTGCAGATAGACAATAGCTCTGAAGCATGAACTCACAGAGGAAAAAAATAAAGAAGATGCAAACATAATCAATAGGAGAGGCATGAAAAATAAACAAAATGGAAGCAGTACAGCAAATTTAAGCTTACTACCTACACACTACAAACATGCGTACTACTGAGGTTGGGGGCTAGGGTGAGAAACAGAGAGCAAAAGGAAGGAAACCATGGAGGGAAGGAGGGAGAGAGAGAGAGAGAGGGAGGGTGGGAGCAAGGAAGGGAGGGAGGAAGAGAGGATGGGAGAAGAAGAGAAAGAGAGAGAGATACAGACAGAGAGAACATCTAGAAAAAAAATAACTCAGGAAATAGGGTGAGGTTTTTTTAAGTTTACATAGGACGATACAAAGAATTTAATAAGGATATGAATTTATTTTAGAGGCATACAAAGGCAAAACTGAAAAATAATTGCAAACCTAGTAGGATAAATTGTTAGCCACATAGTACATCTAAGCATATTTTGAGCAACAGGGAGCAACTGAAAGTCATGTTAATGGTTCAGAAGGGATATTACAATACACCTCTGAGCTAGTGAAAAGCACAGGAGTCCCAACACTCAGTGACATCTAGTGAGTTCAGGCATAGATGACCATTGGCAAACTAATGTCCCTTTGAGTGGGATCAGTGATCTTCTCTAAGGAACCTAAGGACACATTTTATATGTACCAAATATGATAGTAGCACACAGCTAGTGGGCACCTTCTCAAAGATAAACACTGAATCTGGTAACCCATTTTAGACCTCCCAATCCCCAGAAGTGTGAATAATAAATTTTCTGATTTTTGTAAGTCACATAGCTGATGATATTTTACAGAAGCTGTAACTGACTTACATAATCAACCATGAGCAGAGATGCAATCCTTGAGGTTGCGGATCTTTCAGAGCAAAGCAAGAGAAAGGAAGAGCCAAAACCAAGAAGGAACCAAGTCCATGAATCAGAAGATTAAAGTGCATTTAATGAACTTTTGGCAAAGTGAACACAAAATTCCTAAAAAGGAAATTTGTAATTATACTTTAAGTGCAAAGAATACTTCAGGCAAAGAGATGAAGGGGAAAAAAAACTTTTATAAAGGACTTTTTTCTTTGTATGCTGCTTTCTAATTTTCTACATTCGTTGGATTCCTTATAAACATGTGCTGTTTCAATAAAATATGAGTACTCACAGTTGTAACTTAGTTTTAAAAAAAAATGTGTGGAGGTAGCTCATTTAATTTAATCCCTTGTTTCGTTGTTCATTCTGTTTCTCTTTGCTGTCACACCATCACTGAGTGGTGACACTAACAAGCAATAAATGGAAACAGAGATCTGAGGGTGCACTGAGAAATCTAGGACAACTACCTCATTAAAGGAATGGAATTCCATTGTGAATAATTGAGAGTTGAGCATACTGAGGATAATGTATCAATTTTATGATTTTTTTTTTTTGCTCTTTCAATTTATTTCTTTTATTGAAAATGATTTTTTTCATAAATATTCTAATTACTGTTTCTCCTTCTCTACTCCTCCCAGTTCCTCTCCACCTTCTCTCTTAAAAGTTCTATAGTCTCCCCTGCGGTCAGAGTAAAGGTTGTGTCCGATCTGGCTGTCTCTGGAATCTGGAAACAGAGCTGATACCCATTATGCCTTTATTGTGAGAAGTACATTCCAGATCAGGACTCTGGATCCCAAGAACACATGTTCTTCCCTCTGCTTCACTTGCTTCTGTCCAAGGTGGATGCCAATTCTCTTTCGTATTACCCCCTGAGGGTGAGCAGAGGAAAGAACAAGCTTATAAAAGTTGGAAAATAATGTCATCTGTAGTCATGTCACCTGTGCTTTGGTATAGACCCTCTAACAATTTAATAACATTAAAAGTCTGAAATCCAACCATACATGCTCCTCTATCTGCTATCTTTTAAATAGGTAAATAGTAAATTTGTTTGTGCTTGCCAAATTTGTCCATAGTCCTAAAGTGTAGGAAGCTGACTTTGATAATGTTTTCCACTGTTTCCTGTTTCTGTAAAGTCATGGTTAGATGTTGGTTCTAGAAGATGTACTCACTACCCTGTCACTGCTGTCTTTTGTTGCTCATGTGTCCTTACAACTGTCAGGCTTCCATTCTAACCTTTTTGTAATAGGAATCTATTTATCAGAGATAAAAATATAACCATGTCATGGAGATAAAGTAGGCAGCACATTTCACATAGCCTTGACTCTCACGTTTCACCATTTGATCTCTGGCATAGGGAACTCTGCACAAACTGTTGTACAAGATGATACCAAAGTCATAGGAGACTGGTCTGGATTTAGAAGCATCACTTCATACCATTTTGCATTTTTTTTTTCACATTTGTGATAGCAGCTATTCCAAAATTTTAATTCAGAGGAAAAAACTGTGCTACAGCTTCCCTCAACAACGTTGTCAGCAAACCTGGCCATACCAGCCATACCAAATCCTAGTTTGTGACAGTATGATGGTATGAGGGACCCAGAGGGTCTTTGTTGGCTTTCTGTCACTAATGAATACTTGAAACAATCATGTTACAGAACAAACATTCATTGTGGCTCACAGTTTGTGAAGCTTTAGTCTATGGTCAGGTAGCCCATTGCTTCTAGGTCTCTATAGGGTGTGCTGGACAGAAATGATGGGGACACACTGTAGAACAAAACCACCCATCTTAATAAAAAGAGTGAAATGAAGGGGAGTGTCCAGGATTCCACAAATACCCTTTGGAACCGCAATTACATAATGGTGCTCCCCCAAAATATATGACCTAATAATACCAGGGCATATGAGAATAACATTTTATTGCAAAGAAGGACGGCTGCTTTATATACATGATGTAAGTTAAGGACTGAGGAAGAGGACCACATCCTGGATTGGCTGGGTTAATCTTAAATGGAGCCTACAGTTTAAAGATAGAAGACAAGAAGTAACAAAGCCACAGAAGCAAAGGCCAGGTTCGCTAGTGGAGGGACACTTGGTGCTATGTTTCTCTAAGGTAACTTGTTGACCACCTTGAAGTATATTTCTGTCCATTCTTCTAGAAAGCATATGGGTAATCACCACAGAGATTTGGGCAAGAAGCTGTCTAAAGCTGACCTGAGAACACATGTCACAGGCTATATAGCAAGGACATGTACACTAAGGGATCCCCCAGAGCTCTCCAAATGACATGACATGAATATGACAATGTTTTAGGGATTAGTTGACAAGCAGAAATATACTAGAAAATGATGGGTCCCATCCAACTGCTTTTTGCTATTACAAAAGCCAGCATAATTGGTAACAAACAATTACTTGGTCTCCTTACCAATGAAAATAACTTCTTTTTCATCCATACCTTCAACAGAGTTTCTCAAATAGATTCTTGTTGCAGGAATTCTGTCATCCGTCTGATAGCCAATTGTAAGGACCGGCTTGGTACAAAGGGAGGAGTTTTCATTGGAAGATTCCTGACCTGAATACCCACATAAAAAGCCAATAAAAAGCCAGGGCAGGGTGAAGCATGATCTCTTGGTCCACTGAGGACCTAGCAGCAAGCCTCAGCTTGGAGCTTCCCCCATCACACTTTGGGAACGAGGTTGCAGTAGGAACAGTGGAGCAGCTGGTGAAGTGGCCCAGAATCCTCATTCTATCTTGTAATTGTTGTGCACAGATTTTGATATTAATAAAAGGTAACACCCACCCAGCGGCACCCGCCCGGCGGCACCCGCCCGGCTTGCACGCGTTTCGTCTTGTGTTACAAGTAACTCCAAAAGTCCCCTTTTAACAAGATTCTGCTTGCCATAGTATGTTAAGAACTTTTTACAGGAACCGGGATCAGACGAGCCTGGGCGGCTAGGCGCTATTTGATGACACACCTCCAGGCGTAGCTACCACAAGCTGAGATATACAACTAAAAGCATCAAAGTTCCAGGACAGCAGAATTACACCTAAGGTAATTGTAACATCCTTTGCAATTTAAGCTGATATAAAATCTGAGATAAATTGTTCTATAACTATGGCAGATAATTTTACTATGCAGAACTTTAGGAATTATTTTACTTCATATGTAGAAGGGATTTTAGCAGAAGAAACTTATGACTGGACCAATATATACTTTTATTTTGTAATAGCAATGGGTTTCATCATTAACATGATATTCTTAAAGAAATGGTTTGAGATTACAGCAAACAATAAGGAACTTGTACAAACCATGGGAGACTTAGTAACAAAGATTCGAAACATTGAAAATGATAGAATTCAAAGCATAGAGACAAGGATTCAAAACATTGAAAATGATGGAATTCAAAACATAGAGACAAAGATTCGAAACATTGAAAATGATAGAATTCAAAGCATAGAAAATATAGAAAGAAAGATTCAGAATATTGAAGATGGCGTTGGCGAGCTGAAAGGTATAATTTGTTTAATGTCAGATACTTCAATAACCAGAACAGAAACAATGCAATGCATTAACAAACTAGCAGAAACAGCCCACTCCTGGTCGGAGGAAGCTACTAATAAGTTTAAAAAACTGGAACATCAGATAGAAAGACTAGATGACAGAATCTCTTCCATGTCTGAGGATAATGGCAAGCTAGCAGATAGAACATTGTTTCTGGAAGGCAGTTTACACGCCATTCAGATAATATCTAAGGATGATAAGATTAAAAACATGGAATCATTTGTAGTTGGAGAAAGTAAGAAACTGACTGATGCAATGAAGTCTCTAGAAAGTTATTTGATTCAAGAAGTTCAGACACTCAAAGAAACAATGGTGAATAGATTTCAGGCTTTAGAAGACCTTCAGTCTGATACATCAGAAGAAGAACTACAGGTAACAGGGCATGAAAAAGATTTAAAATTTTCCACACCATTTAGGGTCAGGGGAGCTTTCCCTGTATCTATTCATGAAAAGCCAGCAACGAAGAAACATCCAAAAGGTGTCGTTGCATATCAGTGGGAACCAATACGTATGAAAGATTTAAAAGGTATAAAGGAAGCAGTAGTCTCTTATGGCATGCACTCACCTTATGTGAAGCAATTAGTAGAATCATGGGCATGGAATAACAAGGTAACCCCTAAGGATTGGGATCAATTAATATCAGCTGTCCTTGAAAGCGCCTCTCAAATAGAATGGAGGGCTTTATGGAGAGAGGAAGCAAAAGCTCTTGAACTTCAGGGCTTAAAGAAAGGTTATAAAGCTCCCCAAGATAAAATTCTTGGTGAGGGTCTCTATGCTGACCCAGAAACCCAAGCTGCCTATGATGAACACATCTTGTCTCTATGCAGTACAGCAGCTTTGAATGCTTGGGATAAGGTTCATGAATTAGGAGAGAGGATAGAACCCTATACCAAAATAAAGCAAGGACCTAGAGAACGTTTTAGTATCTTTCTAGAAAGATTATCTAGGGCAGTACAATTAGAGATAGCAGACATAGATGCTAGGCGAATACTCATAGAATCTTTAGCTTATACGAATGCGAATCCTCAATGCAAACAGGTGCTTTGGCCTTTAAAAATGCGATCAGCACCCTTGGATGAATGGGTCCTATATACAGGCAACATTGAGTATAATGACAATAAGACTGAAGCATGGATAGGAGAAGCCATATCTAAAGGTCAGAGAAGATATCAAGATAACAGAGTTCCTTACTATGGTGACTTAGAAGCTTGGGTAGGAGAAGCCATCCCCAAAGGTTTGAAAAGATATCATAATGTCAGATGTTATAACTGTGGTAAGATAGGACATCTAAAAAGAAATTGTAGGCAAAGCTTCCCTAGAAGTAACACCCCCAGGAATGAATCAAACAGAAGGCCTCAGCCTCCTGGGTTATGTAGAAGGTGTGGCAAAGGCAGACACTGGACAAATGAGTGTAGATCGACCAGAGACAAGCAAGGAAACCCTTTACCATCGGGAAACTCCTTGGGGGGCCTCTCGAAGGCCCCCACGTCACAGGTGGTTCGAACATTCCCAGTCACAGTGGAAGACAATCTCCCACAGGACAATTAGAAAATTCTGTGCCTATTATAAAAACTCATACTGCTCTGGATGACGAACTAGTGACGGAAGTTGAATCAAACATGACAGAAGGAAATGAAAAACGTATATTTTGGCAAACTGCTATAAATAGTCATAAGCCTAGATTGATAGTTAAGATGAATAATAGACTGTTTGAGGGTCTGCTGGACACAGGAGCTGATGTAGCTATCATATCTAATAAATCTTGGCCTCAAAGATGGCCCCTGCATGAGGTAAATTTCAATTCTTAGGGATTGGAACCCTGGCTCAGGTAAAACAAAGCACGAGATGGATTGACTGTATAGGACCAGAAGGACAGAGAGGGAGGTTGAGACCATATGTGGCTGATGTAGTGATAAATTTATGGGGTCGTGATCTATTACAGCAATGGAATACACAGATTAACATTCCTCCTGTATTAGATAGGAACCATAGACGACCTCATGATTGTGGAAAGAATACTGTTAAGTACTATACAAGACAGAGACCAAATATCCAGGCAGTACAAAAACAAAATACAAATGCTGAACAAACAGAGGAACCAAAAGCTCTACCTTTAAAATGGCTAACAGAGGAACCTGTCTGGGTAGGACAATGGCCTATGACCTCTGAGAAGTTAGAAGCTTTAGAAAGCCTGGTTCAGGAACAGCTAAATGCTGGACATATTGAGGAATCAACCAGCCCTTGGAATTCTCCTGTATTTGTGATCAAAAAGAAATCTGGTAAATGGAGAATGCTTACAGACCTGAGAGCCATCAATAAAGTTATCCAGCCAATGGGCTCTCTACAGCCTGGAATTCCCTTGCCTTCTTTGATACCCAAAGAATGGCCTATTATAGTTATTGATTTAAAGGATTGCTTCTTCACTATACCTTTACAAGAACAAGACCAAGAGAAATTTGCCTTCACGGTACCTAATTATAACAATTCTCAACCGGTGAAGAGATATCAATGGAAGGTTTTGCCACAGGGAATGCTAAATAGCCCCACCCTGTGCCAATATTTCGTACAAAAACCGTTAGAAATAATTCGTAAACAGTTTCCACAATCCATAATCTATCATTACATGGATGATATATTGTTAGCTGACTCTAAAGGAGAAATATTAGAAAAAATGTTTGAGAAAGTAAAGGAAGTTTTACCTCGCTGGGGATTACAAATTGCACCTGAAAAAATACAAAAAGGAGAGTCTATCAACTACTTAGGATATAAAATAGGTCTACAGAAAATTAGACCACAAAAAGTACAGATCAGAAGAGATCGCTACCAGACTCTTAATGATCTTCAAAAATTACTAGGAGAGATTTCTCAACTGCAAACCATAATTGGAGTAGAAGGGCATGATTTGAAAAACTTGAAAATGGCCGGAAAAGGAGATAAGGACTTGAATAGTCCACGAATACTATCAGCTGAAGCTGAGAAGGAATTAGAATGGGTAGAAAAGAGGATACTAGAAGCACATGTGGACCGTGTGGATCCAAACCTAGACTGTATTCTGGTTATATTACCATCTAGAGAATATCCTTCAGGGATTTTGATGCAGAGAGAAGATATCATATTAGAATGGATATTCCTACCACATAAACAGAATAAAAAACTGAAAACATATATAGAAAAGATCTCTGACTTGATTATAAAAGGTAAATTAAGACTTCGTCAGCTAATAGGAAATGACCCAGCAGAAATTATAGTACCTTTAACTAATGAGGAAATTTCTTCCTTATGGAAAGATAACGAATATTGGCAGAGAGCTTGCAGTAACTTTTTGGGAACAATTAGCAACAACTATCCCAAAACTGAGAGAATCAAATTCATAAAGAAAACGATTTGGATTCTTCCACGCATTGTAAGAAAAACACCTATTTCTGGAGTTCATACATTCTACACTGATGCAAATAAATCAGGTAAGGCAGGATATAAATCAGGAAATATTAGCAAAGTGGTTCAAAGCCCTTACAATTCTGTACAAAAGGCAGAATTGTATGCCATTCTCATGGTACTTATGGATTTTAAAGAACCCCTCAATATAGTTACTGACTCTCAAACGCAGAGAGAGTCGTTTTACACATTGAGACTGCAGAATTTATTCCTGACAATACAGAATTAACTTCATTGTTTATACAGTTACAAGATACTATCAGAAAGAGGACTCATCCTATATATATAACACACATCAGATCCCATACGGATCTGCCAGGTCCTCTAGCACAAGGCAATGATGAAATTGATCGTTTATTGATAGGAAGTGTGCTAGAAGCCTCAGAGTTTCATAAGAAACACCACGTGAACAGTAAAGGTTTAAAAAAGGATTTTTCTATCACTTGGGAACAAGCCAAGGAAATAGTAAGGAAATGTCCTACTTGCTCATTCTATAACCAGACTCCTTTACCACCAGGCAGTAACCCTAAAGGTATAAATAGGAATGAAATATGGCAAATGGATGTGTTTCATTTTGCAGAATTTGGAAAATTAAAATATGTACATCACACTATAGATACATTTTCAGGGTTTCAGTGGGCTACTGCTCTGAGCTCTGAAAAGGCTGATTCTGTTATACGCACCTTTTAGAGGTACTAGCCATTATGGGCATACCTGCACAAATAAAAACTGATATTGCTCCGGCATATGTCTCCAGCAAATTGAAAGAGTTTTTTGAGTATTACAAGATAAAGCACATAACTGGTATACCACACAATCCTACAGGACAAGCAGTGGCTGAGAGATCCAATCGTACTTTAAAAGAAATGCTCCATAAACAGGCAGGAGGAACCAAAACACCCAAACACAGATTACATAATGCTTTATTAACATTAAACTTTCTTAATGCTGATGAAAAAGGAAAAACAGCTGCAGAAAGACACTGGACAATAGAAAAAACTTCTGAACTAAATCAGCCAGTGTATTTCAAGGATGTACTGACCTCAGAATGGAAAGCAGGAAATGTGTTAAGTTGGGGTAGGGGTTTTGCATTTGTATCTACAGGAGAAGAAAAACTATGGATACCATCTAAGTTAATCAAGATCCGAGTTGAACAAGAGAAACATCTTAATGAAGAGAAATGACAAGTCATCCAACAAACTAGGTCCTATGAGGTGTGCGGAGGCCTCTCAAAGGTAGGGGAAGTGTTCTGTTCTTGTTTTTACAGGAAAACAGAGAAAATCTATCATCAAACAGCCAAAAGACACTGAACATGTAGGTGCCTACAGAAGAGAAGACAGCTCTTCAGAAACAATCACTTAAGGAAGCAGAATCTGATATATGGTAAAAAAAAAAAAAAAAAAAAAAAAAAAAAAAAACAAATATTTAATTGTAGTAAACTATTTCTATATAGAAATCTATTTCTCTCTACTATCTAGTATTCCTGAAGTCCCAAATTTTGTAAACCAATGCTGGCTTTGGAGTTGGATTTGGCTTTCCTTCTCTAAATTCAAGCATGTTGTTAAGATTAAATTCATCTTTTCTGCCTTAAATCAAGAAGCCAATTGGTGTAAGGCAGAAGAAACAAAATCTGGGGACTCATATCTTATGCAATTTTCTCTCTGAAATCCTAATTTTCTCACATACTTTTAATGCTTATTGTTGTCTTTCCCTAATGCATACCTTAAAACTTGAAAATTTTACTTTAATATTAATGTGTAACTTTTCCACAAGGAATAATAACGATTCCTAACAGCAGTCTTTGAACTTTCCGGAAAGAAGATGGGGCCCCACATCATCATTTCCACTTGACTCAACCTGATGCATCGGAACTACAAACATCACCCTAAAACCGGTTTGAGACTGTTTTGCTCGAGACAACTCATGACTAGCTAGCTGTAATGGTGCACCTTTTTATTACACCCTGGCCAGTTTCAAATAGAACTACAGTCAAGAATTTTCTGCCACACAGTGACTAACTACATATGTCACAACCAGTTCTGTTGAGAAATTTGGTTGCTAAAAATTTTCTTCCTACAGGATCCATTGGAGCAATCATCGTCCCATTTCAGCAGGAAGTAATCTTAATATGACTACGCCCCCTTTCCCTACCCTTGGAATTTTGGGATAATAGTCATCGTCTTTGGGTTGGTTTTAGTTATTTGGGATTGGGTGATGCTTACACTCGGGTTTATCTTTTAGACAGGAATAGGGAATGGTGGGTAAAGGTATGGTTTAGATGGGATATAAATAGATTAGCCTATTTCCTTGAGAATTTGAGTATGAATGAGATAGTATTTTACAGCTTACATTGTTATGTATTCCTATGTGGTAAGCTATGTAAAATTAAGTTTATATTTTGTTATATTGTGTTAAATGTTTCCACTTATAATATTTATGCACATTATTTTTTACCATATTCTATGTATGTATACTTTTCCTGTATTCAAGACATTTTGTATATTGATACAATTTGGGATATTTATCTTGCTGCCCTTTATAGTTCTACCTCTTGTCTTGACACTTATACTCTACCTCTATTTTAGGGATTTACATGTAGGTATATGTAAATAGTTATATTGTTTAAGTATTTGTTCCTGCTTTACTCAGGAAAGTTTTAATCAGTCTTTTAGCTAAGTTCCCAAGTATTACAGATTATCTTCACTCACATTTCCTGTACCTATGAGATTAGTCAGATATAGATGCTTAATCTTCAATCACTTCATAGACATGCAGAACATGGCATTTAAATGTTTTAATATTAGTACTCCATTGACATGAGACACTGTTGCTCCTGACAGCACCGTGCACTTTCCCGAAAATATGTTGGACACTGTTGTTGCTCCTGCTGGAGTTCAATCTCGCCTCAGCTAATGGCCTGTTGGGCATAGAATTGCCTTGACCACTGATTTGGACATGCAGTCCTATGTGCTTGCAGGAGACAAATATAGAAGACTGCTTGACCTTGCCAAGTCAGGGTAAGACAGCCATTCTATTTCCCTGCTGTTGTTGTGGTCTGTCAAGTTCTCTTGGCCTTAGCCAAATCTGAGTGTACCAACGTCGCTGTGAGACCTAGGGTGACTGTTCAGGTGGCTTGCTGTTTCTGTCCTTGCTGCACCTTTTGGAAGTTGTCCATCCGCATTTCCTGTCTACTCTAGTATTGTTATTTTCCTTCTCAGGTCTTGATGAGGTTGAAGATTAAACTATCACAACTATTATTCTCTCTTCCTAGTTAGATATATTAGGTACTAGACTTACGTTTTCCAGCTTAGGACAACTCTATTGTAAACTCCATTATGCCCTCACCCTAGGACTAGATATGTAGGTCATTTTGTTCTCGATTTTCCTTTTCTTAGAGCACACTTGTTATTCACTGTTTTGTATATAGTTTTGTATTAAGCCTAAATCTTTTCTTTAGACTAAAAGGGGAATTGTAGTGAGGTAGTCCTTCTGTAGCACTGACCACGCCCATTGGGGGGTGGAGCGATGGGCGGAGGTGACCTGAGGAAGGAGGTCGGAGGGGGCCAGGAAGGCGCTCTCGCTTGCTGGCGTGACTCGGACAGGAGAGGATCGGGTTGAATTTCCTGGTGTTCATCTGTCTAGGTTGTAAGTTATTTCTCCCTGAATAAACATCTATTCGGCCTATTTGTTTATCCTGATCCTTATTTACCGCAATAATCCCCAGACTTCCATCTTTAATTTCTCAGCCTAAAACCCAATTGCAACATCTAGTAAAAGTAGGATAAAGAAATGTCTTATGGACTCGAGAGTTGGCTCAGCAGTTGAGTGCACTCGTTGGTCTTTAGAGGGTCCGGAGTTTAAGGTCCCAGAACCCACATGATGACTGACAGGCATCAATAAATCCAGTTCCAGAAAATCCAACACACTTTTCTGACCAGACTGTACACCAGGCACACATGTAGTGTACATGCATGCTTGCAGGCAAAACACTTAATACATATGAAATAAAATAAATAAACTCCAAAAAAATGTATTGAAAATTATCTTCTTTCAAATTATTTTATTCACCATAACCCCTTAATTTCAATCTGCCCTATTAATATCCCATTATCTATAAAGAAAATGATTCTGTCTGGTCACCCTCAGCTCTTGGCTGACTAGTGTTCCAAGGCTCTGTTTTCCCTCATTGGATTACAAACCAAGCAGTGGAAAGTCATATTTTCAGGACAGAAGTTGTTGGTGGTGATAAGTGGCCACAGTTACAGGCTATATTCTGAGAAACTCTGTCATTCAATATTCATTCAGATTTTTAATTTCCTCAATCAAAACATAGTTCATCAACCAAATTATATAGCTTTGACCCCAGTGTCACAGAGAAAAAACAGGTAGCACATTCAGTGTGGGCTTTATTGTCACCTTTTGCCCTTCAGTCTCTGGTATAGGAAACTATGCACAGACAGGGTTATACACGCTTATGCCAAAAGTCACAAGCAGACTTTGGTTTAAAATCAGAAATATCACTCTATATGATTTTGTGCTTAATTCACATTTATGTTAGCAATTTTTTCCCAAATTCCTAATGCTAAATCCTCCAAAAAAGGGTTTCTATGGTTCATATAAAATGAAATGGGTAACATGTTAATATCAGATACTCAGAACCTATCCCAAGCCATTGTCCTGGGGAGTAAATAGCTTGGGTTTTGTTGTCAAGGAGTTTGTATCTTTTTCTTTTTTTCTTGAGACAGTCTCACTACACACCACAGGCCAGCTCTGGACTCACACCTTCCTACCGGTGCTTCCCAGGCATTTGGATCACAAGCATATATCAACAAATCTTCCTTATCGGATGATTTCATTCTTAAAGTCCTAGGTAGTTCAGGCCTTCACACTGGTGTGGAACACACTGGCTGGGCACATGGGAAGGCACCCATGGTATGTCTACTGTCTTGTGACCACATTCTTTCCTGGTCATGTTCAGGACATAAACTCCAGATGTAGGAGGCCACTGTGGCTATCATAGATCTGAAATAAATGGACTCAAGCTTCCCAGTGCATTCACCCCATCAATTTTCAACATTCCTATTCCTTCTTGGCTTGAGGTTTTATTATAACAGTTACACAACTGTCTTTAACCTATTGCAGGAAGGAAGGAAAGAAAGAAGGAAAGAAGGAAGGGAGGGAGGAAGGAAAAGGAAGCAGCACCTCACATCCACAGGAAGTATCAAAACTGAACAGAAAATAGGACTTTTAAATTATGTGCATCAGGTAGTTTGGAAATCTTTGATTTACTCTCACAGCTACCTTAGAGGTGATTTATTATCAGCCGCCTGGTTCCTCAGATGAAAACTGTTCCCTACTTTATAAGGCTGTATAACTTCTAGAATTCTAAAAGTGGAATGGAGACAAGAAGTGGGACTTTCCTAATTCCATGCTGAAACAGAAGCTCCTACACTGCAGAAGGAACAGAACATTCAACAACAGCCTTTTAAAGCCTAGAGTGAGGTGGCTGAGAAGAAAAAAACTACCTGGGCTTCTCTCCCAAACAAGAAGGTAGATCTGGGTACAGATACCATTGAGAATCACAGAGACATGGAGCAGGGGAACATGAGGATATGCTCCCATCAGCAAACTGATTCCCAGGTTCTGCTCTGGTAAACAGGCTGTAGTTTTGTTCCATTATTCAGAAGACCTTTATCAAAAGCCCTGAAACATGTGGAACCCCCACAGATGCCTTTCTAAGACTAACAAACAACAGGACACATCAGGTAGCTGTTTCCAGGGAATCTCTGCAGGTGGCCAGACCTGAGTAGTGTGATACTGTGCTAGTGAACCAGCAGGGATGAGTTCAGTCTGCTCCTCAAAGAGGCGATGTGCTAAAGGCAGCACTTGGAACTTCATACAGGAGCCTACTGACAGCTGAATGGACAGTAAATAACATAATGATTCATTAAAGGTGGGCACATGAAGAAGACACTCATTCTGTAGGCACATTAGAGGGAAAGGAAGATAAAGGGATCAAGTCTGAAAAATGGACAGCAGTTAGTCCTAATTTGGGAAGTAGGTAAAAAAAAATGCCAGCTGAACAAAGGGTTTTTAAAGCATGACTTTGAAGATGGGACAGTTATGAAATTGCAGTGTACTATATTTGTGAGAGCCTTTTATGTGCGGCTGTTTCTCATTTCCTTTAATGTTCAAACACTCTTATTAAAACAAATCTTGATAAGAATTCCCATGGCCCTTGTCCCAGAGATAATCAGAACACAGGCCTCAGGTTTTCCTGGACATCACCGTTCTCTTTATTATCATTTCTATTACATGGGGGCAGGAGAGGGAACCTATTCCAGGTCACAGGTACCCAGTCCCCTTAATGCAAAACACTCTGCACTGAACTCTGCATTGAGCTTTACAGGAGAGGGAGGAAAGAGAAAACAGAAGAAAACACAGCCTCTTTCCCCCACCCCCGCCATGTCCCTGTGCTCCTTCTCCACAGTGGGATGCCCATCTGGAGCTTTCATTAGGAAAGTTCCATTTTCAAAACAAACCTACTAACTGTGTAGCAAACTGACCAGAAGTCTTCTCTCTCCCTCTCCCCCTACCTGCCTCCCTCCCCCCCCCCCCCTCTCTCTCTCTCTCTCTCTCTCTCTCTCTCTCTCTCTCTCTCTGCTTTTGTCCAGTTCACTTTAGTTTACCTTCAGTTCACCCTCTCTTTGTTTCTTTACTCCATGACTTTGGTTTTTTCTGCCATCAGCCTCTGTGGCCAAGGCTAGAGAAATTCCCTTTTAGTCCTCTTGTAAGAGTATCAAACATGGCAGATCTACACAACCTTGAATGCTTGAATGTTTGTGTGTGTGTGTGTGTGTGTGTGTGTGTGTGTGTGTGTGTATGCTCACAAGAGAGAGAGGGGGATAGAGAAAGGAGACAGAAAGAGAAGGAGAGGGAGAGGGAGAGAGAGAGGCTGTGCCCATGTGAGTGTAGAGGATGAGGGTGGTGCTTTTATCTCTCACCACCTTATTTTTTGAGATGAGGCGCCCACTAAACCTAGGGGCTCTCACTGTTCAGCTAAACTGGCTGGCCTGAGAGCTCTGGGGATCTTCTTGTCTCTGTTTTCTCAGTGCTGGGATGACAGATTCAGTTAGTCTCACCTGGATTTTGGGGTAGGTGGAAAAAC
This sequence comes from Phodopus roborovskii, assembly GCF_943737965.1. Taxonomy (NCBI): domain Eukaryota; kingdom Metazoa; phylum Chordata; class Mammalia; order Rodentia; family Cricetidae; genus Phodopus; species Phodopus roborovskii. The sequence continues at coordinate 16,683,387 of NW_026126540.1, forward strand.
CTTACTCTTTACACTTTACCAATTAACCCAGACCCAATCTTCACATTCTTTAAAAAAAATGATTTTACTAATTCTTTAAGAATTTCACATATGTATTTTAATCACATTTATACCTATAGCTCCTCCTGATCCACCACCACCTCTCTAGCCCCGTATTTATACCCATAATTCCTCCAGATCCACAACTACCTCTATAGCCACCCAACTTTGTGTCCTTCATTTTAAAATAACCTATCAACCCCAACATGTGCTGTCTTCATACTCCTGGGAGTAGGGCCATCACTGGAGTATGATCAACCTACTGTCAAGCATCCATAACTCCTTAGTCAGAAGTGGAACCCCATGAGACTCTCCCACTCCATGCTACAACCTTGAATGGTCTGATTCTGCCCAGGCAAGCATACTTGCTGTGAGCTCACACGGGTGGTGCTCCTGTTCTGTCCTGTTCAGAAGACAGTCTTACTCGGGCCTTCCCAGACCCCTGGCTGTTACAGCCTTCCTGTCTACTCTTGATCTTCACATTCTTTAAAGAAGATATCAACAAGCACAGTGTTCACTGAATCACATTCACTCAATGTAATGCTAATAAGTAATTACAAAGAACTCCTCCACAAATGATGAGAAATAAGAATTTTCTCTTCCTACCATGCAACCAACCCAGAGTCCCATGTCTCATTCATTTGGTTCCTTTCAGTTAGTATTTCCCAACATTCCCTTTCCCAACATTTCACCTTTCTATTGTCTTTTCAGACCAAAGGCTCTTCCCTACCTAGAAGGCTGGTGCACTGCCCTCTGCTGGCAGATCACTGCACTCAGCTCCCAAGATGGACTCTGTCATGGCCAATGTCTTCACCTGATCAGAAATGACACCCTCCAGTAATTGGTTTTGTTTTTGTTTTTTGCTCTTCCTTCTGAAACCCAAGTAGTTCAGGATGAGGTGCTTCCACAGAGAAATGGCTCTGTGATTAAGAGTACTTGTTGCTCTTACTGAAGACCAAATTTGATTCCCAGCACCTTCATAATGGTTTACAACCATTTGTATCTTCTGTTCCAGGCCACCCGATGTCCTCTTCTTATTTCAGGGGGCACCAGACACATACACATAGTGCTCATACATAGTCTCATACCTTAGGTAAAATAAATAAATACTTAAAAAAATAAAATAGTGAATAAGAATGGGCTACAGAAATACCCAAGTTTCATTCCAACTCAAGGGGAAAAATCCTGCTGCCTGGGGCCAGATCATTCTTGCCTTTCAACATAAGGATAAGTAAACATCAGACCCCTCTGATGCTGCCCACTGATGTACCATGCTGCTTCAATGGAAAGTGAATAGATGGATGACTACTCCAAATTCCAAGACTAGACCCTAGAATCTGACTATCTTCCGCTAAGCAGAAACACTTGAACAACTAATTCCAACAGCAGTCTAGGTGTCAGTGTCTTCCCATGATTATTTAGCCAAAGCAGTCTTCTGAAATAAACTGGACTATTTCTTTAATCTTTTTATAAAATTATTAATATAGAATACAGAATAGTTGTCCCTCAGTTTGCATGCTTCTGAAAATTTTTTCTACTCTGCAAAACAGTATCTTCTGGACAGGACAAAACTGATGCATTCATGGACTCCCAGTACCTGAGGCAGCCTACAAAAGAACCATACAAGACCAAGCAAGTCAACCATCTAACATGGAGGGAGAAGAGGTTCCTGAGTTCCTTCTTCTCACTGAGGAGCTATGGACAGTTGACGACTGCTGGAGAAAGGTGTAAGTTTTCTTTAAGGATGAGGGCCCTAGTAGATTGACCAGGCTCTAGGAGTTGCCTCCCACCCAGGATTATGTGGACAGCATACTGGAGTTGATAAGTTAGTCAATAAAATAAAGTAAAAAGAGGAAAGAAAGCTGAAGGAATTAGGAAGGTGGAAGTATATCTAGTAGGAGTTGGCTAGGCAGGGGGCTAGAAACCAATGAATTAATAAAATATTTTATCTGTAAAAGTGTGCATTCTGACTTTTCCAGGAGAAGTAGACATTCTGTTGACATTGTGCTTGCTCTTTGTTTTTCTGTCATCAAAGAAACCTAAGCCTGAGTGACATTAGCCACTGAAAATGTAGCAGCTCTCCATTTAGACATAAGCGCTGCCATGGGCCTGACCAAAGTCCCTGGCCAGGAAGACTGGTGGGAAGAGAAATGTTTGTCTTAAGGTAGCTGCACTCACAGCCTCCATGTGGTGGTCACCCTCATAAACCAAAACCTAAAATTATAAACCTAGTGCTCAGACTTCCTTACTTTACAAGTAGGTACATCACAGTAAGCTAAAAGCCTACTCCATTAACATCTTTGATGAGACAAAGCTACCTCTCTCCTCTCCTGCCCTGACTGAACACATAGTCAATAAGCTTAAAAGACTCCTAACCAAGTTGTGAGACTTTTAGCAATTTGAATAAATTAAACATATCTGCTTATTTTTAACCCCTGAAGACCTCTCCTCATTTAGATGCTCTTCAGTTTGTGTCATAACAATGCTTCTCATTCTACTTCCCCATCAACTTTTTGGGGGATAGGAAATGTTTCACAGGTTGTACTTCTTTGGTACTATTGAGAATCTAACTAACCTGGTGTGAGGGTACACATCCTAAATCTCAGCCCTTGGGAAGCAGAGGCAGGTGAATCTGTGTTAGTTCAAGGCCAATATGGTTCATGAAGCAAGTTCCAGGACAGAGAAATTCTGTTTGGAACTATGGCCCCTCACCCATTAAAAAAAATAATCTGTTAGAAATTGCACTGAAGATTTGTTATGAGATCTCATGCTGCTGAAGAGCATGAGTCACCAGACCTACCTGTTGCCTAACTGGAAGCTCATATTTATAGACATTTATTAATATTTTAATTACCTTTAATGATTTCTGATGTTCTGAATGACTCATGGCTTATCCTTTTCTTCCCTAAATTATTTCCTTGACATGGTTGCGTGAGTGCATAAGCCACCCTCAAAGAGCCACAAATGGGACCAGTTAACACAGAAAGCTCTAAAAAGCAGAAAACTAAGTCCCACCTATAACTGCCTGGAGAGGTGAGTGTGGGCCTTTCTCCCACCTTCGTTCCCCTCACTCTCTTTGGAGTTTCCTGAAGCAGGGACTGTGTGTATGCATAGTAGACCCACACCAGCAGGCCAAACCAACCAGAGACTGCCAATATTGCAGTCCTAGTCCTGCCTGCACCCATGGGGAGAATCTTAGACCTGTCTGCACCCACCTGGAGGGAACCTTGAACCTGTACACACCAGGACAGTGAGAGACCCCACCAGCGCCCACTGGAAGAAGAGACAGGAAGATGACAATATAAGAACACATTCAACAACAGAAATACCAATATGACACCACCAGAGGCTAGGGATTCTACACCATCAGGAATTGAACGTCCCAACACAGATGAAACAGAAGAGAATGATCTTAAAAACAATTTTATGAAGAAGATAGAGTCCCTCAAGGGGGTAATTCCCTTACAGAAATGTAAGAGAAAACAAACAAAAAATACAACAATTGGAGGAAAAGAGAAACCAAAAACTGAAAGAAATAAACAAATCTCACAAGAAAAGCCAAGAAAAAAAAAAGCAATAAAGAAAACAAAGAATGAGGGAATGATGGAAATAGAAGAGCTGGGTAAATGATCAAGAATTATAGATGTAAGCATAACCAACAGAATATAGGAGATGGGAGAGAGAATCTCAGGTGTTGAACATACACTAGAGGAAATAGAATCATTGATCAAAGAAAATCTTAAGCTCAAAAAATTTCCTAACACAAAATATCCAGGAAATATGGGAAAATGTGAAAAGGCATGAATAATAGGTATAGAAGGTGAAGAAACCCAACTCAAAGGTGTAGAAAGCAAATTCAACAAAATCATAGAAGAAAACATTTCCAACCTAAAGAAAGACATGCCTATAAAAGTACAAGAAGGTTACAGAACACCAAATAGAGTAGACCATAAAAACAAGTCCCCTCACCATATAATTGTAGAGAGCTGCTAAGTGCCATGCCTTAAAGATTGCGCTGGCTTCCGCCTTCCACCTTCCCGATGGTGAGCGCTCTCTGTAGTAAATAAGTCCTTATTTGGCTAAGCCTGTTCAGCTTGCTTGCTTCCCTATAAGAGCAGCCTATCTGCAGGGTCCACGTGACTCACTAGGGTTGGTAAACACAAGGGGATTTTAGCCTGTGCGGGCATTTCCTCGGGGTCAGAAGAAGAAGCATGTTCAAGGATCCTGATTAAACTGCTAGAAGATCTTCCCTGAGTTGCCTTTTTCCTTGCTGGTCGAGGTTGGGTGCAACACATAATAATCAAAACACCAGACATACAGAATAAAGAAAGAATATTAAAAGGAAAATGGCCAGGTAATATATAAAGGCAGGCCTATCAGAATTACCCCTGACTTCTCCATAGAAACTCTGAAGGCCAGAATGTCCTGGATAGATATTCTACCAGCACTAAGAGACTATGGATGCCAGCCTAAACTATTATACCTAGAAAAACTCTCAATCACTATAGATGGAGAAAGCAAGATATTCCATGACAAAACCAGATTTAAATGATACATATCTACAAACCCAACCCTACAGAAAGTACTGGAAGGAAAACCCCAACCCAAGGAAGCAAACTACACTCACAAAAACATAGGCAATAGATAATCCCACTTTACCAAAAACTAAAAGAAAACAGGGGGGAGGGAAATCCACACACAATACCACCAACAAAAACAAATCCAAAACAAACAAGAATTAACAACAAATGGTCATTAATATCCCTCAATATCAATGGTCTTAATTCAACTGTAAAAACACACAGCCTAAGAGAATGGATACGACGACAGAATACATTCTTCTGCTGCATAAAAGAAACACACCTCAACTTCAAAGACCCAACATTACCTCAGAGTAAAGGGTTGGGAAAAGATTTTCAAATCAAATGGACCTAAGAAACAAGATGTGGATGTGTAGCTTTCCTAATATCTACAAATTAAACTTCAATCTAAAACTAATCAAAAGAGAAAAAGAAGAGTATTTTATATTCATCACAGGAAAAAATTCATCAAGATGTCTCAATTCTGAACATCTATGCACCAAATACAAAGGCACCTACATTCCTAAAAGAAACATTCTAAAACTCAAATCACACATAATACCCTACACACTTATAGTGGGAGACTTCAACACCTCACACTCACCACTTGATAGAACAACCAGACAGAAACTTAACAAAGAAACAAAGGAACTAACAGAAGTTATGAGCCAATTGGGTTTAACAGACATCCAAAGAACATTTTATCCAAACACAAAATAATATGCCTTCTTCTCAGCTCCACGTGGAACCTTCTCTAAAATCAACCACATACTCTGCAACAAAGCAAACCTCAACAGATACAAAACAATTGGAATAAAGCACTGAACCTTATCGGATCATCGTGGTCTAAAATTAGAATTCCACAACAACACAAATTGCAGAAACCCTGCAAACTCAGGGAAATTGAACAATGTGTAATTGCATCACTCCTCGTTCAAGGAAGAAATAAATAAATAAATGACTTCCTAGAATTCAATGAAAAGGAAGACATACCCAAACTTATGGGACACTTTGAAAGTTCATAGCATTAAGTACCCTCATGAAGAAAATGGAAACTAGTCACACTAGAGAATTAACAGCACAACTGACAGCTCTAGAACAAAAAGACACAAACTCACCCTAGAGTATTAGACACCAGGCAATAATCAAATTGAGGGCTGAAATCAATAAAGTATAAAAAAAGAAAACAATACAAAGAATCAATGAAACAAAGACTTGGTTCTTTGAGAAAATTAACAAGTTAGACAAGCCTGTATCCAAACTAACCAAAAGGCAAAGAGAGAACATGCAAATTAACAAAATCAGAAAAGAAAAGGGGGACATAACAACTGAGAAATCCAGAGACTCATCAGGTCATACTTTGAAAAACTGTACTCCACAAAATTGGAAAATTTAAAGGAAATGAATAATTTTCTAGATAAATATAATTTACCAAAATTAAATCAAGAACAGATAAGCAATTTAAATAGACCTATAACCACTAATGAAATAAAAAGCAGTCATCAAAAGTCTCCCAATCAAGAAAAGCCCAGGGCCAGATGGTTTCAGTGCAGAACTGATGGGAGATGCCATTCTATAAATATGTTTCTCTTATTGGTAAATGAATAAAGCACTGTTGGCCAATAGGAAAGCAAGATAGGTGGGACTAGAAGACTAGGAGGAGAGAGCAAGTAGTAGGGAGGAGATCCAAGATGGTGGACTGAGAGAGAAGAATGCCAGCCCCTCTCTCCAGTAAGATAAAACCACATGGATGCACTTAGATTAATGGAAATGGGTTAATATTTAAGACAGAGCTAGCCAATAAGAAATACTAATGGCGCCCAACTCGGACCGAAGAACTTCCACTTAAAACTTAACAAAAGCTTAAGAAAGGGTTTTAGAAACAAAAGAAAAGAGCCAAGTAAGGCTTTTTGGTAGCAGTATTTTTTTGGTTGTACTCTGTTTTGCTAGAAACAAATAGAGACTTGTGCGGCTCCTTTAAGGGAGATTTCCTGACACAGCATAAGTGACAAAAACCTGCATGGCTTTTAAAGAGCTCTGCTAGCAACTGAATGGTGTGTACGAGAGTTGGCAAAGGCAGTGACCACATTTCCAAGCTGGCAACATGCTGCTGGATGGCAGCGTAGACCAAGGCAGTGAGCATAGCTCTCAGTTCTGGCTGTAAAAGTACCCGCCACCATCTTTGATAGACTGAGGCTAATACAGCTGTGGCTTTCGTTTTAGCAATGTTGTTCTTTACCAGATAAAAGACTGATGGCCAGAAAACGATAAAGATTTACAGTAAAGACAGATTCACACTAAGAAAAAGTGCTAAAGGTTTACAATATGTTTTAAAATATACGTAGGCTTGGGAGAGAGAAAAAGAATAAAATAGTTTTAAAAGGACAGAGATGAGCTGGTGTGGTGGCACATGCCTTTAATTCCACACTCTGGAGACAGAGGCAAGCAGATCTCTGTGATTGAAAAGTAAACCTGGTGTACAGAGTTAATTCCAGGAAAGATAAAAGTTTCACAGAGAAACCCTGTCTCAAAAAATGAAAAAAATAGAAGTAAAACAAAGAGTAATAAAAAAGCCACATAAAGACAGAAAGGACGGAGAAGAATCTGGATACTGTATGATATTATATTGTCTTTGTATCTTTTGACTGCTGAGGAAAGATCAACAACTATTAAAAGAAATGCTGCTGAATTAATTCAATTTATATATTTTAAAAATGCTTTGACTTCAAAATTTAAGTCTAAGGACAGGTTACTGGGGAAAAGTATTTCTATTTTTGTTTCCACAGAAAAGGAAAAGCTGTGGATTCCTTCCAGACTAACTTGGTTTGACCAGGCAAGACCCCCTGAAGCATTGTCCCTGGGACAAGGCAGACTTACACTCTACTACAGCGAGGATTTCTACATCTTCTTAGGATCCCCATCACAGCGCCCCCTACCAGCAGAGAAGCACTTTGGAAAGAACAATGCCCAAATTCCCAAATATTGTTTATAAATGTTTGTTTTCACTTAAATGGGGTTAGTTATAAATGGTTAATGATCACAACCAATATCTTTAAAGGTAAAAGGGGGAATATGTTATAGATATGAATACTTTGTTTTACAATGGATTTTCATTTGTTCTTATATAGATCATTTAGAAATGTAATGTATAATTTAATACAGATTATAGATAGTTACCTATAATAGTCAAAACTTTAGTTAGGTGAGTTAGGTTTTCTAGATATACAGAGATGTATTTGAAATAAATAAGCATTCTTCAAACCTTTCAAAGACCTACAGAATATAGCATTTAAAATGGTTTAGGGTTTTTCTTGACAGTGAGGCACAACTGCTCCTGGCAACACCACCTACATCAGAAAGGAAGATGGACATCGAAGAAACTCATTATGAAATTTGCTTCCAATATGGCAAGACTAGCCATTTGGGCAAGATACTGCTCTTGTCTGGACTGTTTGATTTTATCCTGTATAAACTGGACATGCAGGACCCACAGGAAAGTGACTGCTGATATAAGATGGACATTGCTACAGCGTTCCTGCTTCATGGAAGAGTCTGACAGACATTATGCAGGACACAGAGAAAAATGAATGACAAGCTGTCAATACAGGTGGACAGTTTAGTTTCCTGCTTTGCTGAGGCCAGACACACTATGGCCTATAAGCCGAACATAAAACATTACAGAAGAACATCAGGTGATTGACCAGATAGAAAGATGTCTCCTTCATTTCTAGAGTTTATAAATTATGTTTCTGTGGTCTTTGGTGGATTTAAAGACAGATAGTTATGGTTAGAGTAGGATGGATGATGGGATATTTTCTTTAAATCTTACTAAATGTTAATGGACTAAATATTGCTAACTGTGATTCTTATTTGATAACTGTTGTGTGATATATTATGCTATGCTAAGATTAAAACCCTTTTTATTTTAGACAGAAAAAAGGAGATGATGGGAGATGTCATTATATATATATATATGTGTGTGTGTTTCTCTTATAGGTAATGGATAAAACTCTGTTGGCCAATAGGAAAGCATGATAGGCGGGACTAGGAGACAAGGAGGAGAGAGGAAGTAGTAGGGAGGAGTTCCAAGATGGTGGACTGAGAGAGAAGAATGCCAGCCCCTCTCTCCAGTAAGATAAGAACACGTGGAAGTACTTATATTAATACAAATGAGTTAATATTTAAGGCAGATCTAGCCGATAAGAAACTAGTAACTGGCCTACAGCTTTATATCTAATACAGTGTCTCTGAGTGTTATTTGGGGTTGCTGTGGTGGTGGGAGCAGACCGCAGTCTACCACAAGATCCAGCAATTCCACTGTTAAGCATATACCCAAAGGATGTACTTTCATATGACTGTTCATGGCAGTATTATTTGTAGTAGCCAGAACCTTGAAGCAACTTAAATGCCCCTCAACTGAAGAATGGATGGAGAAAATGTGGTACATTTACACAATGGAGTACTATTCAGCAGAAAGAAAAAAAAAAAGGAATCTTGAAATGTGCAGGCAAATGGATGGAACTAGAAGCCATTCTGAGTGAAATAACCAATTCACAGAATGTAAACATGATATGTACTCACTCATATATGAATATTAGACATAGAGCAAAGGTTTACTAGCCTACAATCCATGCCTCCAGAGAAGCTGGGAAATAAGGAGGGCCCTAAGAGAGACATACATGGTGCCTCCCAGAAGAGGAAAGGGACAAGAGCTCCTGAGCAAGTTGGGAGTATGGGGGGGGCAGAGGTAGGAAAAAGAGAAGGGGAGAGGAGGAGAGGGGAGGAAAACATGAAGGATCAGGAAGACCGAGTAGGAGCAGTAATAGAGGAGAGAAGGAAAAGAAATACCCTAATAGAGGGACCCAGAAATCTGGCACTAGGGAAATGTCCAGAGAGCAACAAAGATGACCCCAACTAAGAATCCAAGCAATAGGGGAGAGGCTGCCTTAAATGCTCTTCTCCAAAAATGATATTGATGTCTACCTTATATGCCATCATAGAGAACTCATCTAGTAGCTGATGGAAGCAGAAGCAGACATCCACAGCTAAACACTCAGCAAAACTCCTGGAATCCAGTTGCAGAGAGGGAGGAGGGATGAGCAAAGGGGTCAAGATGATGCTGGGGAAACCAACAGAAACAGATGACCTGAACAAGTGTTCGGAACATGTGGACACTAGTGGTAAAACTAGGAAATCAGCATTGGACCAAACCAAGCCTTCAAAATGTGAGTGTCAGGAGGCCTGGGCAGTCTATGGGAACTCTGATAGTTGAACCAGTATTTATCCCTAGTGCACAAATGGACTTTGGGAGCCCATTCTCCATGGATGGATATTCTCTCAGCTCAGATACACAGAAGAGGGCCTAGGCCCTCCCCTAACTAATATGACACACTTTGATGACTCCCCATGGAAGGCCTCACCCTCCCTGGGGTGGGGAGATGGGATAGGGGTGGGGGGTTGGTGGCAGGCGTGGGAGAATGGGAGGGAAAGTTAACTTGGATTAATGTGTAAAATAAGATTGTTTCTAAATAAAAACAAAATCTAAAAAATAAGCAGAAAGCCAGGTTCTCTCTCACCTGGAGAGGCAGCAGCTCATGGTAGGATGATCAGCTCTGCTGACTCACTTGTGCTCACCCCTGTTTAGCTGTAGCAGTAAACATTTGTTGGGATTAATCCCTCACCACAGTCAACAAGCAGCACAAAAGAGCCAATCTGTAGTCTTATCTGCTTAGCACAACCTGAGAGAAAGTGCACATGTGGTCTTGTATAGGATCTCTGTTGTGATCATGAAATAATCTAGACTTGATAGCCAATCATCTACCCCTGTTTTACCCCCAACCCCAAACTCACAGTGCCCTGTGTAAAATTAAAAAAAAAAAAAAAAAAAAAAAGTATTATCTAGGCCTGATCAAAACAATCTGTTCCTGCTGGAAAAGGAAATTCTGCAAGCTAAAGTAACAGGCTCTTAACTCCAAGTCTGACTTTGCTTAGGAGGTGCAATACTGCTGGCTTGTAGTCACTGACTTTGGTTCTGCTTCAGTTAATTTTCTCATTGCCATGAGTAAAATCCCTGGTGGAAGCCACATAAGGAAGGAAGGTTAATTTTGGCTCATGGCTTCAGAGAATCCATCCATCATGGTGGCAAAGGCAAAGCAAGTAGCTTCAAGGCAAAGAAAACATGGCAGACACACTCACATCCAAAACAAACCAGGAAGTCAGAGAGACTAGAACAGGAAGGGGTATAGCCTTCAAAGGCCCACTCCTAATGGTCAGCTTCTGCCAGCTAGGCTCCACATGCCAAGGCCATAAACAGTGAACACTCCCAAAAGTGTCACCACATGGAGACCAAGATCTAAAACCATGAACTTGTAGGGTGTAACGAGTATGGTTTTTCCACCCGCCACCGCTGGTCTTGTCCTGCTCTTGTTCCGCCGCCACGCCAGCCCCAAATAATGCACAGAGACTCTGTATTTGATACAATACTGTTGGCCCGGTTACTTGTTTCTTATCGGCTAGCTCTGCCTTTAATTATTAACCCATTTCTGCTGATCTATGTATTTTCACATGGCCTTCTCTTACCGGGAAGGCGGCTGGCATCCAGCTCTCTCCTGACTCTCCATCTTGACTCCTGCTTCCTCCTCCCTATTTCCTCCTTGTCTCCTAGTCCCTCCTATCTTCCTTTCCTATTGGCCAATAGAGCTTTATTCATTAACCAGTATGAGAAACATATACAGAATGACATCTCCCATCATCTCCTCTTTTCTGTCTAAATAAAAAGAAGGGTTTTAACCTTAACATAGCAAAATATATCACATAACAGTTATCAAATAAGAATCACAGTTAACACTATTTAGTCCATTAACATTTAGCAAGGTTTGAAGAAAATATTCCATCATCTATCATATCTTTGTGTGTCTAAAGTCTAAGTAACTTATCTTTACTACTAAGGAAAACTGTAACCATAACTCTCTGTCTTCAAGTCCCTCAAAGACCACAGAAGGATAGTATAAACTCTAGAAATGACAGAGACAACTCACTGCCTGGTCACCCAAAGTTCTTTTGTAATCTTCCATCTTCAGCCCATAGGCCATAGTGTGTCTGGCCTCAGCAAAGCAGGAAACTAAACTGTCCACCTGTATTGACAGCTTGTCATTCATTTTTCTCTGTGTCCTGCATACTGTCTCGCAGACTCTTCCATGAAGCAGGAACTCTGTAGCAATGTCCATCTTGAATCAGCAGTCACTTTTCTGTGGGTCCTGCATGTCCAGTATATACAGCATAAAGTCAAACAGTCCAGACAAGAGCAGTATCTTGTCCAAATGGCTAGTCTTGCCATATTGGAAGTAAACTCCATAACGTGTTTTTTTAATGTCCATCTTCCTTTCTGAGGCAGGTAGTGTTGCCAGGAGCATTTATGTCTCATTGTCAAGTAAAACCCTAAATCATTTTAAATGCCATATTCTGTAGGTCTTTGAAAGGTTTGAAGAATTCCTATCTATCTTAAATACATCTCTGTGTATCTTGAAAAACCTAACTAAACTCTAAGCTTTGACTATCATAGGTAATTATCTATAATCTGTACTACATTATACATTACATTTCTAAATGAGCTATACAAACAAGAGGAGAAATATACATATGACAAAATTGACCTTAAATTGTATCAATAAATGAAAATCCATTCCAAAACAAACTATGCATATCTATACCATAATTCCCTTTTTACCTTTAAAAAGATATTGGTTGTGATCCTTAACCATTTATAACCAAGTCCATTTAAATGAAAACAAACATTTATAAACAATATTTGGGAATTTGGGCGTCGTTCTTTCCAAACTACTTCCTGCTGATAGGGGGCGCTGCCATGGGGATCCTAAGAAGTTGCAGAAATCTTGGCTGTAGTCTTCGAGGCTGCTTTGTCCAAGCTGTTTTGAATGTTGGATCATCAGCGACTGTTTCAGGGGGCCTGGCTTGATCAAACCACATTAGTCTGGAAGGAATCCACAGCTTTTCATTTTCTGTAGAAACAAAAATAGAAATCCTTTTCCCCAGTAACTTGTCCTTGAACTTAAATGTTGGAGTCAAAGCATTTTTAAAATATATAAATTGAATTAATGCAGCAGCATTTCCTTTATCAGTTGTTGTTATTTTCTCAGCAGTCAAACAATGCAGAGACAACACAATAGCATACAGTAACCAGATTCTCTCTGAGCTTTTCATCTTTACGTGGCTTTATTATTACTGTTTATTTTAATTTTATTTTTTTTATTTTTTGACATAGGGTTTCACTGTGTAACTCTTATCTGTCCTGGAATTTACTCTGCATACCAGGTTTACTTTGCAAATCACAAGAGATCTGCTTGCCTCTGTCTCCCAATTGCTGGGATTAAAGGTGTGTGCCACCACACCCAGTTCCTCTTTGTCTATTTAAAACCATTTTTTTTTTCATGTCTACGTATATTTTAAAACACACTGTAAACCTTTAGAGGTTTTTCTTAATATGAATCTGTCTTTACTGTAAATCTTTATCTTTGTCTGGCTACAAGTCTTTTATCTGGTAAACAACAACATTGCTAAAATGAAAGTCATAGCTGTGTCAGCCGCGGTTTACCAAAGATGGTGGTGGGTACTTTTACCGCCAGCATGGGAAGCTGTGCTCACCACCTTGGTCTGCGCTGCCACCCAGAAAGCATGCTGCCGGCTTGGAGATGTGGTCACTGCCATTGCCATCTCTCATACACACCAATAAATTGTTAGCAGAGTTATTTAAAAGCTGTGCGGTTTTTTGCCGCTTAAGCTGAGTCAGGAATCTTCCCTTAAAGGAGCCGCGCGAATATCTGCTTGTCTCTAGCAAAGCAGAGTACAACCGAGAAAAATGCTGTTACCAAGAAACCTTGCTTGTCTCTGTTCTTTTGTTTCTAAAACCCTTTTTTAAGCTTTTGTTAAATTTTAAGTGGAAGTTCTTATTAACCACATGGGCGCCATTTGTAAGGAGTACTGTTTTTCTGCCCTCTGCCTGGTATTGTCCCTTATGCTGAGTCCTATCTTCCTTTCCTATTGGCCAACAGAGCTTTATTCATTAACCAGTATGAGAAACATATACAGAATGACATCTCCCATCAGTAGGGGACATTACAGATCCAAACCATAAGAGTTTTGCCTTATTTTCTTTGGTTTGCTTGGGTTTTCTTGGTCTTGTGCAGTGTTGCTGCAGTCATTGCTGCTGTTGTTTGGAGACTGGGACTTACTACCAGGACTTACTATGTAACTTATGGGTTTTTATGGGTTTATAACACCACATTTGGCTTTTTTTTATGAATTATTGCTCAGCAAAAATGAGCTCCTCAGGAAGAAGGGATTTATTAAATTATGAACTCTTTCAAGCATACACAAATAATCAGCACTTATGTAAGCGTGAGGAATATTTCTAAAATATCACATTAATAATATTAACGTCTAAGGACACTAAACTGCAACCATTATTTCAAGCCTTTTCACATGATGTAAAATACTTAAATAACGGTTGCAGTCTCACTTTTCTCTCTCTGTAGGAGCAGCACATCTCTGAGTCCCCATGTGTGCTTTAGGGGTTTGCTTCATGCACATGGGCTCATCGTCATACTGTGTAAGGAGTAAGGATAGATGATGGAATGCTTTCTTAAATCTTACTAAGAGTTAATGGACTAAATATTGTCACCTGTGATTCTTACTTGATAACTGTTGTGTTATATATTTTGCCATGTTAAGGTTAAAACCCTTCTTTTTATTTAGACAGAAAAGAGGAAATGATGGGAGATATCATTCTGTATATGTTTCTCATACTGGTTAATGAATAAAACACTGTTAGCCAATAGGAAAGGAAGATAGGAGGGACTAGGAGACAAGGAGGAAGGAGGAAGTAGTGAGGAGGAGTCAGCATGGAGAGACGGGGGATACCAGATGCCTGCCCCACTCCCTGGTAAGGTGAAACCACGTGAAATACATAGATTAACACAAATGTGTTAATACTTAAGGCAGAGCTAGCTGATAAGAAATTAGTACCAGGCCAGCAGCGTTATATCAAATACAGAGTCTCTGTGTTATTTGGGGCTGGTGCAGTGGCGAGACAAGACCAGTGGAGGGAGGAAAAACCTTACTCCTTACAATACTGCCTGTGTGCTCTGGTGTCATGTGCAGTTTTGCCTCCACAATATACTACCCATAGCATCATATGATGACTAGTTCCATTAAATGGGATTCACTACCTAACTCACTAATTTTTTAAAACAAATGCCTCACTTCCCAAAAGTCAATCTAAATCTAAACTGTGAGAAAATGTTGTTATTTATCTGGCTGAGACATATTGGCCAGAACTATTCCTATCCTACTATCATAGTGTGTAGATTTCTTTCTCTCAGCCCATCAGCTTGCAATTATACAAAGTGCAATTTACACAGTTCCATTTTAATAAGCATGCCATGTGTATCTTCTATATAAACAAAACAATCACCATCCTTATCATCACATTTTATTATGTCTTTCCCAAATCAGAGTATGAGTTCAGTTAAAAAGTTTGTTCTTCTTTTATCATTTTCTATTGAAACCTCATTTTCTGTCATACTAGTGTCACCACATACTTTTCCAAAGACCCAAGTTCACCAAGTTAACATTGCAAATGGGTACAGAAAAATAAACCATAATAAAAGAATAGTTGTTTCACCCTAATAAATTTAGCATGGCTTTGTCCAATTTAGTAATAATTCATGTTTCTGATAAACCATTCTTATACTTTCTTAGAGAAGCCATAATAAGCTTTAGAGATCCTTCATGCATTGTACACTAGCAAAAATAGTTCACAAAAGACAAACACGGTATGTATACAATCATATATTGATATTAGACATAGACCAAAGGATCACCAGCCTGCAATCCACACCTTCAGAGAAGCTAGGAAACAAGGATGACCCTAAGAAAGACATACATGCCACCCCCCCCCCCCAGAAAAGGGTAAAGTGCTTCTGAGCAAATTGTGAGCACAGGGGGGTGGGCAGAGGGAGTTAGGTGAAAGAGAAGGGTAGAAGAGAAGAGGAGAGGGGAGGAAGACATGAAGGAGCAGAATGATTGTGTTGGGGGAAGAATAGATGAGAACAAGAAAAGAGATACCTTAATAGAGGGAGCTATTATAGGTTTAAAGAGAAATCTGGCACTAGGGAAATGTCCACAGATATACAAGGAGTCATGACCCCCAACTAAGAACCTAAGCAATAGTGGAGAGGCTATCTTAAATGCCCTTCCCCGAAAATGAGATTGATGACTACCTTATATGCCATCCTAGAGCATTCCATCTGCTGATGGAAGCAGAGACAGAGATCCACAACTAAGCACTTAGCCAAACTCCTGGAATCCAGTTGTAAAGATGGAGGGGTGATGAGCAAAGGGTCAAGACGAGACTAGAGAAACCCACAGAAAAGGCTGACCAGAGCAAGTGGAGCTCATGGACCCCAGAGTGACAGCTGGGAAACCAGCGAAGGACTAACCCAGACCCCTGAACATGAATGTCAGTTAAGAGGCCTGAGCAGTCTATGGGGCCTCTGGTAGTGGAACAGTATTTATCACTGGTGCAAGAACAAACTTTGGGAACCCATACCCCACCGAGGATACTCTCTCAGCCTGGACACATGGGGGGAGGCCTAGGTCTTGCCCCAAATGATGTTACAGACTTTGATGATTCCCCCATGGAAGGCCTCACCTACCCTGGGGAGCAGAAAGGGGGTGGTATGGGGATAGGTGGGAGACATGGGAAGATGGGAGGGACAGGGAACTGGGATTATTTGTTTCTAATTTAAATACAAAAATAGAAAAAAAAGTAGCTGCTACATAATTGAGAGCTTCAAAATTTGGTGTATGGTCCAACACCAAGAGGATCACATGATATAGAGTCACAGCCCTTCCATAAGTTAATGAATCCAAATCTGGGTTTTCTTCATACAGTCACCTGGCCCATGTGCACATGAGTTTTTCCTTTATCTGAATTATATCAAAGTGCCCTTTACAAAAACAGAGATGAAGCCTTGTATTTATTAATGGCTGCTGGCACAGGATGGCTGAGAGCTCAGCAAATAGAAATGCTACATAAAAAAAAAAAAGACAAATTTGATTTTTGAGACAGATGGTTCAATGTTCTTCCCCTTCAAAATATTCCATCAGTTGCTGTTAAGATAGATTTTATGACAACAGAATTATCTGTCTATGGAGAAGTAATAATGCTAATATTCCATTTGATGTTGTAAGTGGAACAACACTGGTCTATTTGTTAATCAGCTAAATTCAGTATTTTACAGAGAAATGCAGTATGGTCCTAAGAACAAACTTCCTAGTTGTTTACACTTTCTGTGTGTCAGTTTCCTTTTACTTGAAGTAATAATTATCTTCTAACTAGGAATAATTTACCAGGTAAGGCTATTTCTCAGTAGCATTTCATAAACGTAAGCTATGATTGCCTTCATACCAAACACTGCACACAGAATCACCTGCTTTCTCTCTACTAACAGATTTTTCTCTAACTTCTATGGCTTCTCTTCAGCTTCCACCTGCCTCATCACTGATCTCATCTCACTTCCCCTTAATTATTGACCCCACAGCATTTATCTCCACTTAGAATAGTACAGAGGATACATATATTTGTGGATTCATACATTGTTTTTCTTACATTCCCTAGTGCTTCTTGTACCTGCATTCCTTTTAAACTCCATCTCACAGCAGGAACACCAGTACCCTCA
Source organism: Phodopus roborovskii (assembly GCF_943737965.1). Lineage (NCBI taxonomy): Eukaryota > Metazoa > Chordata > Mammalia > Rodentia > Cricetidae > Phodopus > Phodopus roborovskii. The sequence goes on from NW_026126540.1 coordinate 16,700,764, forward strand.
ACAAACACACCTCTATAGTGGCTGCTTACCAATGCATGCCATTCTCTCACATTGTTTTCTACTTGGAAAGAAGCAACGGCTATTATTTGGGATCTTTTATGTAACAAAAACCTGCTCTGCTGTCCCTTACAACTATGCTACAGTCATAATTATTCACCCATTCAATAGAGATCAAAGAAGTTGGTGATGAGCTGGAGAGATGACAACTCAATGCTAATGATCACTTGCTGCTCATGCAGAGGACCCAAATTTGGTTCACAACACCCAGAGTGAGCAGTCTACAACTGCCTGTAAGTCTTGCTCTAAAGAGATTCAGTGCCTCTGGCCTCTGAGGAAATCTACATTCACGTGCACACAAACACACATAAATACACATAACTGTAAATAAATAATTTTTAAAAATAAATTAGTGATTTAATCAAAGCCACATCTTTGCAAATGGAACCATAACTAGAAATAGGACACACAGTGAAATGCAGCATAAAGGCATTGAAATACAGCACATCAGATCTTGAACTTAGATTATTATTCCCACTCCTGATTTCTACAATGTCCTCAGGCATGACACCGTTTTTCTAGTCTACCACATCACAGACTGCCATCAACTTTGCATGCTTTGTATGATTCACATACTCATCATACATTAAATACTGAAGAATTTTCTTTCATAATGCATCCCAGACTCAATTTTCCCAGGACATCCCACCTTTCCTCAGTGTAGAACAATGTCTCTAAAATTTTCTTACCTCTGAGATCTAGGCAACAGACTGCTTCTTACAGGGTCTGTTAGTTTTTATTTAAAGTGTGCCTGAAAGATCTGTAGTGCTTAACTTCAATTTTCTTTAAGTCATTTTGGAAGAAATTTCACCATTCTAATATCTCCTCATGTTTTCAAACATCATCTGAATCTCTCCCATACTGTGGGTGATTAGTCATTTAATCCAAAACCTCAAACACATAGAATCTCCAAGGCAACATAGATCTATTGACACCCAGGAATGATCCTGGGCTTACACAAACTCTGTACATGTGGGCATGTAGGGCTCCATGTGAATGTTAACATAAAAACTGTTTTCTCATTACAGAAAAGAAGCCAAAAACTTGTCATCAAATTATCATCTTTGTGGATTTTTGAGAATCTAGGAAGATAGAGAAGGCTGAAACTCTTCTTATAAATAGAAAAATAGATTTCTAAGAAAGTCTTAGGTTTCTTTGGAAGCAAAGTACAGACAAGGACATGACTAGAGGTACTTTATGAAGAGAATGTGTGAACATGCAGGGCTGAGGGAGGGGATAGAATGAGATATAGTGCTGTGATGACAAAGAACTAGACTCCTCAACAAGTGTGCAGACTCTTACCCTTATTGGTCAAGACAATATATGGGGGCATCTGTTAGCTGAGCACCTCAGAAGGACTCCAGGAAAGGTATTAAGCAGTCATGTATGTAGTAACAACCAAGATAAGAAACAATGGACAATATATACATACCCAGTATTCTTGAACTGTGAATTAAAACTAAACTATTTTCTCTCAAGGAGCTTTTGACAAAGTATTTTATCACAGCAATGCAGAAGGAAACTATGACAATATGTAACCAGCCCCCAAACCTTAGTAGACCCTGAGGCCTTAGCACAACTGACTCCACGGTGGAAGTGCCATTCAGTTTGTGAATCTCAGTAAATAGACATCATCACTTGCCAAAACTAAAACAAAGGGCTAATACACCAAAGTCCATATAGTTCTGGGAAAGTCTCAAAATAATCTAACCCTGTATTTTAGCTTCTGTGGTTCTGCACTGGCTAACTGTTCTTGTTAACTTTTAGATATATCAATCCAGAACATGGTTTTTATCCTTAAAAGCTCATCCTGAGAAAGGTGTGGGGCTACAGTGGAATACTGAGCACCCAGTGTAGTTATAGGCTGACTATTGGCTTGAACCTATGTCCTAGCAGTCTTCTCTGCTGAAAATGCCACAATAAACATTTTAAGAGTCAGAACCATTACTCTGTGATGTTTGAGTGTCTCTGTACCTATGTACTGTTCTAACAGGTAGTATGTGTGAGTGTTGTGTGAGTATGTGTGTGTGCTGGAGTGTGTGTGAGTGTGTGTGCCTGTGTTTGAGTGTGTGCCTGTGAGTGTGTATGTATTTGAGTGTGTGTGTGTGTGTGTGTGTGTGTGTGTGTGTGTTGTGTTGTGTTGTGTTGTGTTGTGGGAGTATTCCCACTCTTCCTCTTTGCCAACTGGTATTCTGCATATGCTACTTTTACAGCCTTTGTGTAAGACCTTCAGGATTTCACACTCATCTTACTCCCCTGTCTCAAAGAAACACTGGCTTCCTTACACTTCCAGCCCTACTTAACAAGTAAGAACTGATTCACCTGCCTTGGCTTTGAAGAAAACTCTAAGGTAGAAAAACAGGAAGTAGTGACCAACTTGTTTACATCAAAAAGACTAAAATATCCCCATATTCTACATAAAATATAAGTGTACCCTGTAAGAGTCATATAATTTCCATTCTGATATTACTAATTTTTGAGATTGGCATTTGTTTTAGATTTTCATTTCATATATTATTGATTGGTAAATAATAGTCACATATATAATACAAGGCAATGTCTTGATCTGTGGAATGACTCAATCAAATGAATTAGCAAATCAATTTATTCACTATCTGCTTTCTCCTGGTAAGACTATTGATACCTTTGTCCTAAGTTTGTAAGGTCTCAAGTACTTTACCCAAATGGTTCAAACAACTGTAAAGCCTCTAAAAATTAAGGGAAAAAAACATTAAATAAGAGCATTAAACAGACTTAAAACCCTGCTGTCTAAACAACTGCAGATGATTCTGAGAATTTCAATTCTCTGAAATTGGCAATGCATGTCCTAATATCAGGCACAACCAGCCTGGTACAAAGAGAATGGAGCCAGAATGCCACAGAGCAAGCGGTAAATGACAGAAAAGCAGAGTGGAATAGAGAGCCCAGCGGTATGAAGAGGTCTCTACAAATTCCACCTTATCAAGAGTCAACAACTTCCTGGTAAAATGAAATTATAGATTCACATCAGAATCAGTGAAATCATGTAATCATAGTCCATTCTGCTATTTCATTTGATTCCAGAGTGTGGCTTTGTACTTCAATATTAATTTGGAGTTTTACCTTATAATGTTCATGTCAAGATTGGTTTCTGGCACTGGTCAAGAAAATAAGGATTTTGAGTGTTATCCAGAATAAATGAACAAATCTGCCCCCCTCTGTCAAACACTGCCTCACAAAAGCTATCTGTGTGCCTATCTGCTAATATTAATATTCCATAATATACCGAATACTGTGTACTAGAGTATCCTTCACCCAGTCTCTAGCTTCTAAGAAGCACCAATTTCTCAATATTGTAGCAAGCATTTTCTTCTGGCATTAGCATGTCCATTGCCATAGTAGAGCATAATTTGCTATGTTGACCTACAAAATAGTGACATGAAATAAGCTATACAAACTGATAGTTCTTCAATAATGATGTCAGACTAATGGAACTCTCTAGTACCAGGCAGAGGCCTTATCTGAGAGTCCAGCCATTTTCTACTCTCTGACACCTCTCCTAGCTGAATGGGGTATGGGAGATTGTTAAAGCATATAGGAGGAAGCACTGGCTCTACTTTGAATACAAATGCATCTTGATATACTTGTAGCACAATCTCTGTCAACACTATCCATGGGGCATTTAACTTACTCCTATAAGTAAAAAAGATACCTCTTATTGACTTATCAAAATGAGTTGGGGGTATTAAAGCCATGCCAGAAGAAAAGAGTCCCAAGTACATAACAAACACATCAAGGCAAGGAATTAAGTGTTCAACACCCTCAACACAAAGAGGAGGTTACCTAATATTGCAATGGCAACGGCCCCCACCATCCTGTCAGCTAACGACCTAATACATGCACCGATAGATCAAAAGGTAGAAAACACATAACAGCCCCTATGGCTTCAGCTCATTTCAGACCCCACTACTGAAATGCCTTGCATCCACATTGCCATTCATCTGTATATCTGTCTATATGACTATCCCAGTCTTGAACCTCACCTCTAAGACCCCCATGTTTCTGCATCATACCTATACGGCTTTTTCGATGCTGATGTGAGGGTCAGTCCTACAACCCTAAAAACCCAGCAGATCAATGATATGTTTGACCCACAGTGGATTTAACACACAAATTTAAACCTATGGACACAGAGGACTCTGCCCACCAAGTAGTCACATGGGCATAATCATGAGAACACAGAATGGGTGAGCTATGTCCTTATTAACGAATGTCTTGGCTGGCAGACAAAATGCTTGAGACTAAGAATATAGTCCACTTGCAGAATAACAACTAAAAAAATGCATAATGAAGACTTAGAAAGAAATTTGCCATTGAAGAGTTACAATTTAAATCAATTCTATTAAATACTATTTTCCTATTCAGTCTGTGACTTCATACTCTCCTCTGCAAAGTAAAGCCTAGATTGTAAAGAGGTCATTTTGAACCCCAACCATCCCCAATGGCATCAGCTCCTCCTGGAGTCACGAACACAATTTGAATCAGTTTCATGAAGTGATAAATGACTGGTCTCCCAACTGGCCAGCCCTGATTCTAGGTACTATGACCCTCCCTCGCCAATTGCAGCCCCACTGGCTGGTCAGCAGGAAAGGTGTCCGGGGCAGGTTTCTTCACCAGCACCCTCCATTTGACTCTGTAATCTACAAGTCCCACTCCACTCTCCAACCCCAACCACTACCACCACTACCACCACCATCCCCTGAGACATCAGCGGCCTCTGGAGAAACAGACACTGCCTGCATAGATTGCATAAAGTGTGTTTACCAGAGACTTAGACCCCCCACTGAACAGATTGGATGAAGAGCCATCCATAGAGCCACAGTCACCTCTTGCACCAGTTTGAAGAAGAGATGGGCAGACACCAGTGCAAAAATACACTCAACAACATAAAGAACACTGGATACCACCAGAACCTAGTGGATCTACAATAATAATACTGGAACATACCAACACAGAGGAGGCAGAAGAAAAGGATCTTAAAAATAACTTTGTGAAGATGATAGAGGCCCTTAAAGAGGAAACAAAAATTCCCTTAAAGAAAGAGAGGAATAGACAAACAAAAAATTGGAAGAAATCAATAAGCCCCTTAAAGAAAGCCAAGAAAAAAATCAAACAGATGAAAGAAACAGTTCAAAACTTGAAAATTGAAATAGAGACACAGAGGAAACACAAACATGGGAATTACAAAAATAAAATATCTGGATAGCTGAACAGGAACTACAGATGCAAGCATAACCAACAGAATACAAGAGATGGAAGAGAGAATCTCAGGAGTTGAAGATACACTAAAGGAAATAGAGTCATCAACCAAAGAAAGTGTTAAATCCAACAAATTCTTAACACAAAACATCTAGGAAATGTGGAACACCGTGGAAAGACCAAACCTAAGAATAATGGGGATAGAAAAAGACTGCTAGCTTAAAGGCACAGAAAATATATTCAACAAAATTACAGAAGAAAACTTTCCCAACCTAAAGAAAGACATGCCTATAGAAGTACAATAAGCCTACAGAACACCAAATAAACTGGACCCAAAGAAGTCCCCTCACCCCAAAATAATCAAAATGCTAAACATAGAGAGAAACAAAAGAATATTAAGAGATGAAAAGGAAAAAGGTCAAGTAACATATATAGGAAGACCTATCAGAATTATACTCAGCTTCTCAAAGGAAACTCTGAAGGCAGAATGTCCTAGAGAGACATCCTGCAGATACTAAGAGACCATGGATGCTAGCCCAGACTTCTATATCCAACAAAGCTTTCAATCACCATAGACAGAGAAAACAAGAAGTTCCATGACAAACCATATATAAACAATGCATATCCATAAATCCACCCCTACGTAAAGTACTAGAAGGAAAATTCCAACCCAAAGAAGATAGTTGTATCCACAAAAAAAAAAAAAAAAAAAAAAAAAAAAAAGGCAGTAGAAAACCTCACACCAGCAAATACCATAAAAGGGAAACACACACACTACCACCACCAACACAAAACGAAAAGTAACAGATATTCACAATCATTTTTCATTAATATCTATTTATATCAACAGATTCAATTTGCCAATAAAAAGATACAGGCTAAAAGAATGGAACAAAAAGGAACCAACCTTCTGCTGCACATAAGAAACAGACATTACCTAAGGGGGAAAACTTTCCAATCAAATGGACCTAAGAAGCAAGCTGGTGTAGCTATCCTGACATCTAAGAAAAATTAAATTCAAATCAAGATTAATCAAAAGAGACTGAAAAGGACATTTCATATTCATCACAGGAAAAAAACATCATGATGAAGTCTCAATTCTGAGCATTTATGCCCCAAATACAAGAGTACCCACATTTGTAAAAGAAACATTACTAAAGCTTGAATCACACATCAAATCCCACATATTAATAATGGGAAACTTCAACATCCCACTCTCACCAATAGACAGGACTGACAAACAGACACTTAACAAAGAAACAAAGGAACTAACAGATGTTATAATGGGCTAAACAGACATTTATAGAACATTCCACTCAAACACTAAAGAATATGCCATCATCTCGCTGTCTCATGGAACCTTCTCTAAAATCGATCACATACCTAATCATGAAACAAATCTCAACACATTTTAAAACATGAAATAAACCCCTATATCTTATTGGGTTACCATAGCTTAAAGTTAGAATTAAACAACAATGCAAATTACAGAAAGCCTACAAACTCAGGGAAACTAAATGATGCTTAACTGAATCACCACTGGATCAAGGAAGAAATAAAGAATGAAATTAAAGGCTTCCTGGAATTTAATGAAATGTGAAATATATCCAAACTTATGGGACACAATGAAAGCAGTGCTAAGAGGAAAGTTCATAACACTAAGTATGTACATAAAGAATTTGGATAAATCTCACACTAGGGAATTAACAACACACCTGAAAGCTCTAGAATAAAAAGAAGCAAACTCACCCAGGAGGAGTAGATACCAGGTAATAATCAAATTGAGGGCTGAAATCAATAAAACAGAAACAGAGAAGACAATACAAAAAAAAATCAATGAAACAAAGAGTTAGTACTTAGAGAAAATCAACAAGATAGACAAACCTCTATTCAAACTAACAAAAAGTCAGAGAGAGAATATCCAAATTAACAAAAGCAGAAATTAAAAGGGGGCATTACAATAAATACTAAGGCAATCCAGAGTCATCCTTCAAAAACCTGTAGTCCACAAGATTGAAAAATTTAAAAGAAATGGACAATTTTCTGGATAGGTACCATATACCACAATTAAATCAAGACCAGATAAGCAGTTTAAATCAACCTATAACCCCTAAGAAATAGAAGCAGTCATCAAAAGTTTCCCAAACAAATATAGCCCAGGACCAGAGGATTTCAGAGGAAAATTCTACTAGAATTTCAAAGATTAGCTAATACCAATACTCTTCAAATTGTTCCAAACAATAGAATCAGAAGGAACATTGTCCAGCTCCTTTTGAGGCTACAGTTACCCTGCTATCCAAACTAAATAAAGATACAACAAGGAAAGAGAATTACAGACAAATCTCCCTTGTGAACATTGATGTAAAAATACTCCATAAAATACTGGCAAATGGAATCCAAGAACACATCAAAAAATCCTCCACCATGAACAAGTAGGTTTCATACTAGAGATGCAGGAATGGTTCAACCTATGAAAATCTGTCAGTGTAATCCACCATATAAACAAATTGAAAGAGAAAGAAAAACACATGACCATCTCATTAGATGCTGAAAGGCAATTTACAGCAAACAAACAGCCAACATCAAATTAAATAGGGAGAAACTCAAAGCAATTCCACTACAATCAGGAACAGGACAAGGCTGTCCACTCTCTCCATACCTACTCAAAATAGTGCTTCTAGCTGAAGCAAAAAGAAAACATAAGGAAGCCAAGGGGAAAAAAGTGGAAAGAAGTCAAACTTTTGCTATTTGCAGATGATTTGATAGAATACTTAAGTGACCCCAAGAATTCTACCAGGGAATTCCTACAACTGAAAAACAGCTTCAGTAATGTGGTAGGATATAAGATTAACTAAAAAAAATCAGTAGCCCTCCTATATACAAATGATAACAGGTTGAGACAGAAATCATAGAAACATTACCCTTTACAATAGCCACAAATAATATACACTATCTTGGGGTAACTCTAACCAAACAAGTAAAAACCTTCTGTAAGGCAAAGGACACAGTAATTAAAACACAACAACAGCCTACAGAATGGGAAAAGATCTTTGCCAACCCCACATCAGACAGAGAACTGGTCTCCATAATGTATAAAGAACTCAAGAAACTAGACATCAAAATATCGAATAATACAATTAAAAAATGGGGTATAGATTTAAACAGAGCCAGGCAGTGGTGGCTCATGACTTTACTCCCAGCACTTGGGAGTCAGAGCAAGGTGGATCTCTGTGGGTTTAAAACCAGCATGGTCAACAAGAACTAGTTCCAGGATAGGCTCCAAAGCTACAAAAAAAAAAAAAAAAAAAAAAAAAAAAAAAAAAAGGAAAGAAAGAAAACAGAACTAAACAGAGAATTCTCAACATTAGAATCTCAAATGGACAAAAAACATTTAAGGAATTGCTCAACATCTTTAGCCATCAGGGGAAATGCAAAACAAAACAATTCTGCAATATCATTTTATACCTGTCAGAATGGCTAAGATCAAAAACATTGATGACAGCCTATGTTGGAGAGGTTGTGGAGTAAGGGTAACACTTTTCCACTGTTTGTGGGAGTGCAAACTTGTATAGCCACTTTAGAAATCAGTATGGTGGTTCCTCAGAAAATTGGGAACCTATCTACCTCTGGACCCAGGATTACCATTCTTGGACATAAACCCAAAGGATGTTCAATCATACCACAAGGCCACTTACTCAGCTATGCTCATAGCAGCAATATTTGTAATAGCCAGAACCTGGAAACAACCTAGATGCCCTCAAATTAAAAATGGATAAATAAAATGTACATTTACACAATGGAGTATTATTCAGCTGTAAACAATGACATCAGAAATTTGCAGGCAAATGGATGGAACTAGAAAAAAAACAAAAAACAAACAAAAACATCCTAACTGAGGTAACCCTGACCCATAAAGACAAACACTGTATGTACTCATTCATAAGTGGACACTGTATGTTAAACAAAGGATACTAGACTACAATCCACAACTCCAGGGGAGCTGGATAAAAAGGAGAGGGCCCTAGGAGGGATACATGGATCACCCTGTATGAAGAAGAAATAGATGTGATCTCCTGTGTAAACTTGGGTTGGGGGGTAAAAGAGAAGGGGATGGGGGATGAGAACATGAGGGAACTGGATGGTCAAGTTGGGGAAGCAATGGGTGGGAGAGCGAGGAAAGAGCTATCTCAATAGAGCCATTATAGGAAACCTGATGTTATGGAAATTGTCAGGAATCCACAAGGGTGAAGGGTGAGCCCATCTAAGCCTCCTAGCAGTAGTCGTGAGGGTGAATAAACTGACCTTTGCCTGTGATCAGATTGGCGATAGAACCTTTATCTGGTAACTGGTAAAAGCAGATACAGAGATAGATCCACATCCAAGGCCTAGCTAAGGGAGTCCAGTTGAAGAGAGGGAGGAGAGAGTACATGAGCAAATGAGGTCAAGATCATGATGGGAAAACCAACAGAGGCAGCTGACCCAAATTTGTGGGAGCTCATCCACTCTAGACCAACAACTGGGGGGTCTGCATGGAACTGAACTAGGCCCTCTGCATGTGGTCAACAGTTTTGTGTTCTTGTATGTTTGTGTGATCCCTGGCAGTGGGGCCAGGATCAATCCCTAGTACATGAGCTGTCTTTTCAAAGCTCATCCCACAGGGTGGGAGGCCTTGTTCAACCTTGATGGAGGAGGGGGACACTTGGTCCTGCCTCAACTGAATGTGCCAGGCTTTGTTGACTCCCCATGGGAGGCCTTAACCATTTTGAGGAGTGGATGAGATGGGAGGATGTGGGGAGAGGAGTAAAGGTGAAGGGGGAACTATGGTTGGTATATAAAGTGAGTTTAAAAAATTAAATTAAGTAAAAAAGAGATTCTATTAACAGCTAAGGGAAGCAGACACACTCAGGAGTGAACTCACCCTTCAAAATGTTTTGGATAAAGAAACCAATTAATTCAGTACCTATCCCTGCCCACAAACTTTGACAAACACTACTGGAAACACTGAGTTCCAGAAAGTGATCTCATTTTCCTGAATGAATCAAGACACTTGATACAAGATGCTGAAGACTGACCCAATGATTTTCTGGAAAGGAACAAGTTGAAGGTGTTTTGCAGAGTGAGTACTGGTTAACCACACTAGAGTAATGTTCCTTGTAGAGGGAGACAAAGAAAAGGAGGAAGAAAAATAGCTTGTTCAGATCATCACAAGTACTTATGAATGGCTAGAGAGAGAGAAAATCAAGTGGGTTTTGTGTGTTGAGTAGAACCTCAAGCTTTATTCTAAGTATGATGAAGCAAATTATTCCAAACTGACAGCTGGAGATATGATGAATATCCATTTACACTAATTTGGGCACAGAAAGAAAGGCATTTTCTACTCACTACTATCACTATGGAGGGCTTGTTGTTGTTTAGTTTCATTTTTTAAATAAATAGCTGTGGACTTTTGAGAGATACTTCAATTCCTGAGAAGCCTCTACTTTGAAATCTGTCTCACATAAATGCATTCTCAGTGACCTTATGGAACTTAGCCATGTGCTAGGAAAGTAACTGCTCCTGCAACCAGACCCTTTGTTTTGAATTATTATTTTATAGAGTCCCATTAGGAAGCCCAGGCTCACTAAGAACTACACTCCTTCTGTCTCAGACTCCTGTGTGCTGGGATTACCTATGTGCCACCTATCCCTCTTGGCTTTTAACTTACATCAAAAACTAAACTTAACCACTTATTTGCTTGCAGAAGACAAATATAGAAGACTGCTGGACCTTGACAAGTCAGGGTAAGACAGCCTTTCTGTCTCCCTGCTGTTGTTGTGGTCTGTCAAGTTCTCTTGGCCTTAGCCAAAACTGGGTGTACAAACGTTGCTGTGAGACCTTGGGTGACTGCCCAGGTAGCCTGCTGTTTCTGTCCTCGCTGCACCTTTTGGAAGTTGCCTAGCCACACTTCCTGTCTACCCTAGTATAGTTATTTTCCTTCTCAGGTCTTGATGAGGTTGGAGATTAAACTATCACAACTATTATTATCTCCTTCTAGTTAGATACATTAGGTACTAGACTAAAGTTTTCCAGCTTAGGACAACTCTATTGTAAACTCCGTTTTGCCTTCACCCTAGGACTAGATATGTAAGTCATTTTGTTCTCCATTTTCCTTTTCTTAGAGCACTCTTGTTACTCACTGTTTTGTATAGTTTTGTGTAAAGCCTAAATCTTTTCTTTAGACTAAAAGGGGAATTGTAGTGGGATATTCACTTTGTCTCCTTCTGTGGCACTGACCACACCCACTGGGGGAGGAGCCAGGGGCTGAAGTGACAGCACGGAGAGCACTCTCTTGCCAGCCTCACTGGGACAGGAGGACATCCAGAGGAATTCTTGGAAGCAGGAACCTGTTGGTGTTCACCTGTCTATGAGTTATTTCTCCCCACATAAACATCTGTTCAGCCTAATCAAAGAAAAAGATGAATGAATTTAATTTTCAAAGGTAAAATGTCAAATATTCTAAATCCCTAAACGTCTGTCTCATTTGTAATCTCTTAAAATTTTGTATCCTGAGATTTTTAAGCCCCATGGTGGTGGTGCCAGGAGGTGAAGCCTCTGGGAAAAAATTCATTCATAAAAGTAGTGCCTCAGGATGGGAACACTTGCTCTCTTTGCTTCTCTGCTTCTTCCTGCCTGAGATTCCTGGGGAAAACTCCACTTCCTTGGGGTGTTTTATCTCAATAGTCAGCCAAAATGAAGGACACAAATGACTCTTCAAGGTAGCTTCATTCCTGCCAAGATGGTTACAATCCAATACCACTGCACACTGGTTTTCAACAAGAATTTTGGAAGGGACACAAACACTCAACTCAGCAGATGGAAGAGTGTTTGTTTCAGTGTGGTAGCCAGAGAGCTAAAGGAATTTACTTTAGTAATTTACACTTTAATTTGCACTTTAGAAAAAGTATAAATTTTCTGGTATCATTCCATATTATATATTCCTATAAAATTTAATACTGCACCCCACAGTGTGCATAAATAGACGGCTTAATAATTTTAAAATAACAAGTACTTTGGGATTTATTTTTTCTGTTAGGTCCTTACAATGCATTCTCTTAATCCTCCTGCCTCAACCTTCAAAGTATCAAGTTCTGAGATTACAGTCATGTGTCAGCACACCTACTCAAATACTTTTTCTTTCCTGTTTCCTTTACATGTGAGTTCTCCTCTGGGGATCAGGACACCTTGATATTTGAGTGCAATCTAAAGAAAATATACCTAAGCGAAAAAGTAAACAAGATGGAAATAAGATATGCCTGTACATTCTACAAAAGGAAATTTTAACCACAGAAGACTTACTGAAATTCCTGTTTCCATTAGTTTGAAGACCACATACATGTCTCTTGCTCTCTCTAGCAACTAAAGAGCCACTTCTCTATCTCCAGAGTAACTTGTGGTTTCCTTGGTTACTGTGTCCACCTTTGTCACAATCTTCTTGAAAGCACAATTACAGAAAGGAAACAAGGTCTTTTCCCTCTAGACTCAATTGTCAAATACACAACCTCCTAATCAGTTTAAAAAATGATGCTAACAAAAGGGACAAGAAGAAGAAAATATAAATGAAATCCCTTCTCAATGACTCCAAACGCATCCTAGATGCTGACCATTGCCTTGGATCAGACATACTTACTTGTTTTTGTTCTATTATGAATTAAACTAGAATTTGCATATATAAACTATATAAACTATCACAGGCAAACAGGGCTTCATTAATCCCATAGGCTTTAACATTTGAATTTTTTTTTTTTTTTTTTTTTTTTTTTTGTAGATTAGAAACACTTACAGGTTATGGGCTTTGAGAGCCAGAGGGGATCTTAAAATCTATTTAACTCCATTCCATAATCTCATTTGACTCACTACAAGATATTATGCAAGCTATATTATTCCCACTTTATTCTCCACAAAGGGCATAGACATGCCCAATGCTTTTTTGATCAGCAAATGGCAAAGTAGCAAATTTTAACTCTTGATTCCCAGTTGACAGCTTCACAGTGACACTTAATTGTTGTGTGACTAATGGGGAAAGAACTATATACTCCAGTCAATACCCCCTTTTCCTTAACTCTTTTTTCTCTTTATTTGTCTTTATTTATCCTTTATTTGGCTGATTTTAGCTTGTCTTTGCTTCCTGTGGGTTCTTTCTTCTTCTCCTCCTCCTCCTCCTCCTCCTTCTCCTTCTCCTTCTTCTTTTTCCTTTATTTTTTAGAAGAAGAAAAAGAAAAGCCAAGGATACCATCAAAATTGATAAAGAATGTATTCAAACAAGATAGACCTCTTGATTAGGAGAGGTGATAGTTTGTCAAATTGCAGAGCCATTCAATCTAAACTAAGTTATCTAATTAACAAATGATTTTCATTTGATCAGATATAACTTGCCAAAAAGGAAAAAAATCTCCAAAGTTAGGGTTGGGGTAGAGTTTGGTTTTGTCATTCCACGAGAATTAAAGCATCCAAATAAGGAATCTGAAGATCACTGAACAAATGAGACATCTAAAGCAGAAAGACAAATCATCCAGAGAAAACGTTACAAGAAAAAGAATAAATTGGCCTAATAGTAAGTATAACACATTGCCAACAGGATGAAATTTCATAAATATTCCCAAATATTTTTTTTCTGATGTTCTCTACAGGCATATATGGCAAATGATTTTTTTTTTGTAGTCTCAATTCAATGAAAAATTAAAGCTAGCTTTGGAGTTGGAGCATGGCTCTCTCCTTCTCTAAATCTAAGCATACTTGTAAAAGGAAAATTCAAAACCTATGTCTCATGTCAGAAGAGTCTCCTGGTATGGGACAGAAGAAAAAAGCAAAATTAAGGGACTATTCTATTTCCACTAATCTTATATTCTTTTGGTTTTATTTTAACTCTTTAAAACTTTTCTTAAGATATAAATATTACCTTATAATTTATAACACATATATGCATATGTATACAAATACATATATACATATATTCTTGTCATATTAATTGTCATCTAGAGTACTAATATATAGAAGTAGGCTTCATCTAGCTTCCAGTATATGACTTCAGACTTGAGTCTGGAACAGGTAACTAGGAATTAAGCTAGTGTATCCCAGATGTATTTAATAGATTGTGATCCTTTAACCTCTCTAAGATCTGCTGCACAGGATATTTAATATGTTTTAAGTTTTCTGCAATGAACTGTGACCTTGTGACTTGTGACTTGTGACTTGTGACATTCCTAACAGCGACCTTGGAAGTCTCCAAAAGGGTGATAGAGCCCCACAATGACTATTCCTCCTGGATTGTGGTAATGTCACTAAGCTGCCCAAACCACCCAAAGATCAGCTTTGTACTACAAACTGCTCAGGATAATTTCAAGGTGGTTAGCTCAGATGCTCCATCCTCATAGACTACTCCAGCCAGTTCTTCAGATAAGTATTGCCTTTCCCATCACACCAGATTGAACAACAGCTAGCTCTCTCATGTTTATTATTTCAACTTTCTCAGGGTCCCCTAAGGATGTTGCTACTTCCAGACAGCAGGAAATAATTTTAAGAACATGTTGCCCACATTCCCAAGAGGTAGGCTGAGTGTTGTTCCGTGAGTTATACATGTTTGTTTAGGGGGGTTGGTTTCAAATTGTTTCTAATCAGGAAGGAAACTTGGCAAGGAAGTTTGGATTCAAGGATCTCTTTCTAAAAAAGAAGAAGGGGAGATATAGGAATGATAGGATAAAAGGGCATATTATTAAATCTACCTTTAAATAAAAATAAACTAATAGCCTAATTATTAGCATTAAATATTTTACATTGGTATGTATTTTTGTATGCTGATACAAGCTTATGATTATTTTTGTTATACTTTATATATATTTCTACTCTTGTTTAAGGTATTGTACCTTTGAAGCTCATTTAAAATGTAAAGTTAAACTTATAGTCATATTAGGTATGTTTTCAAGGTTAAACAGATATATTTTAGACAGATGGTCTTCAAACACTTCAGAGGCCTACAGAATACATCATTTAAAATATTTTAATAACATAAAAATTTTCATGACAGTGAGAAATGCCTGCTCCTGGCAGCACTAATTTATTAAAAAAAAAAAAAGATGATTAGCATTGAAGAACCTTCATATGGAGTTTGCTTTCATTGTAATAAAGTTAGCCACATAGTAAGAAAATGTCCTTGCATCAATTGCTGACAATATGCTGCCCAAATTGGACAAGTGTGTCAGATAATGTAGGCCTGTAGGCCGAAGATGGATGTCCCTAAATACAGAGGAAACTTGGGTGACAGTCTATCCAGACAGATGTCTATGTATTTTCTATACTTTGGAAGTTGTTTGCTCTATATATCATGTTTATTTGATGAATATTATATGCTTCTAGGGTTTTTAATGGGGTTGTAGGCTAGATATACTTTTTTCTTTGTTACCAAATTCAAAAGAGAGTCTTACAAAATAAATGTAAAGTTTATAATGATTGAGAGACATAAAAGCTTAAGCTGTTTAAGAAAATGTTTTAAGGTCTAAGAAGATATTTTTTAGAATGGTAATACAAGTTATGATAGAAAATGGTTTAGTTATAGAATATTGGATTCATCAAAATAAAATAGATAATAAGGTATTTTCTCCAAATATGCCAAATACAAAAGGACTGGATATTTTGAATGTAATTCTTACTTGATAATTGTTCTTTTTGTATATAGTTTTACTATGTTAGAATTAAATCCTTTCCTTTTTATTTAGACAAAGAGAGGAATGTTGTGGGGTAGTCTTTGAACACTGTAAAGATATGTATCTGCTAAGGTGCATTCTAACTGGCTTAATAAGGAGCAGAATGGCCAACAGCTAGGCAAAAGAGAACTAGGTAGGATTTCCAGGTAGACAAAGGGCTCTTTGAAGATGAGAAGTGGAGACAATGGCAAAACATGGAATATTTTGGGCATACAGAATGGGAGAGAAGTAAACCCCATGTGGCAGAATGTAGGTTAATGAAAACAGGTTAATTTGAGTTATAAGAGCTAGTTGGAGACAAGTCTAAGCTAAAGGCCAAACTTTCATAATTAATACATTTCCAGGTCATTATATGGGGCTGGAAATCCAAAGATAGTATGACAAGAAAGCTTGATACATAGGTCCTCTCAAATTCTACTTTTCGGAAACCAGCATCTGACTGGGAATAGAAACCATGTGCAATTGTGACAAATAGGCTTCTGAATCCCAATTCTGTGACCTACTGCCTGCATGACCTTCATCAGCCTGTCCCTGTTTCCTTATTTACATGTCGGTTAAGATTCCTTCCTGGAATGTCTGAACCACTCTCTCCAGCTCTGTATCTGTTCTTCTCTACCTTACTTCTGCTGACTCCTCAGAACTCCAGCACAGAGCTATCCAATAGGAAGACATTTCAGGAGACCAGAAGGAAAGCTCAGTAAGTGTTCTTGTAGGAGTGCTCCTCCTACCTGTCCCTCCACCTGTGGGTCTTCTATTCAAGCAAACTTAATACGAGTTGCCCCATTTCTGAATTGGGTGTCCCTTTTATGATAACTTCCTGGTGCCAATTCAGAGTGTTCCAGCATTCTTTGTGTTGCCTGTACCTCTCTATATAGCTCATTCATAGAACATGCCTTCAAAACTCTCAGCTGAGAGCACATTCACAGCATGAACCCCTTGATCTCAAGCACTGCAAAAAAGTAATACCTGAATATGTATTATGTATTTCAATTCCTGGCAGGATAGACTAAAGTGTTCTGTAATTCTAGGTAGCATTATTATGTGTTTTCACATTGGGGAGGGGGGAAGATAGTTATAACAAAAGACAGAACCATCATGGAAGGCTCTTGTGAAAGAAAGCATTGTGCCAGACTTGAGATGGAACCTTACAAACACAATTGCAGAGAGTGGAGCTCATGTGCTGTGCTGTTTAAAATTGCAATTGATCAAAATATGGATTCTTGGATCCTGATTTAGACCCACCCAAAGAGATTCTGGAAAGCCTAAAAAATGAGAATCTGCATTTTAACAGGCAGTATGTGGTACTTGTTATGCACACAAAATATTGAGAACCACTGGACCAGAGAGAGTGGAGACAGAGAACAATGGAAGCTTTTATGCTATGTGACAGAGCTTATGTGTCATAATGCAGGATGTGGAAAACTACAGTTTTCTGTAAGTCATCCTGGCAGAAGTGTGGTGGAGAAGGCAAAGCAGGAAGTAGGAAAATCTAATTGTCACATTAGGTTAGGTAAAATGGTGATGAGACCAGCAAGGACAGTGGTAACTAGGCTAGGAGAGAAAACAACCTATGATGTAAAATAGCAGGATTGGCTGATTACTGGAAAGTAAGACTCAGACACAACTAACAGCATGGCTTTAGACAATGTGACTCCTTTCTCTAGAAGATACAGTGAGTGTAGGCATTGTGAGATTTCCACAGGAACATGAGTTAAAAAAAAATATTCATGAAAATGATCTCATCTCAGGATTCTACAGAATTTCATTTTTGGCTCATTCTATGGGCTTTACTGCAATTCCCCAAAACAGATGTAATAAAGCCTATCCTATAATCATATGATTGAATTTACAGATGCACAGAAATAAGATTAAGTGTGGTTTATAAAGATGGGGGGGCCTATGAAAAATAGATAACAATATATTATCCTGTCCTTTTTCCTCTTCACTCCATCCCTCACCCCCTCTTCCTTGACTCTCTTTACTTGGGACCTTGTCTCAAATCCTTTATGTGCTTCTACCTATCATGTAAAGACAAGCAAGAAGGAGAATATCTATAGGGCAGGCATAGAACCCTCCTCAGAAACTACCTCTATCTCAGACTCCCCAGTTTCAAGAACTTTGGGAAAAAATAAACATCTATGCTCAGAGCCACATGGCCTATGGGGCTCTGCTGTGGCAGCCAAGCAGAGTAATTCAGTCCACTTCCCTTCTTATTCTGGTTATAATGTGGTAGGGAAAATAATCTGTGGGTGCTTATGGGTCAATTAGCCTGGCCTCTATGACAGCAAACCACAAGACACTGTCTCAGATAAAATGGAAGGTGGGGAGTAGAAGTCAAAGTTATCTTTTGACCTCTATACATGTGCAATGGTATCCTCTCTCTCTCTCTCTCTCAAACACACACACACACACAGAGCCATGAACATGGAATCTACATGTACAAAACACACTGTTAATAAATACTAACAGGCTTACATTTGCCTTCTAAAGTGATTAAGACTAACTTTTTATTTTATATCTCATAATCTTTCTTGAATAAATAGACACTATACTAGAAATACTAGAAATATATTTATTAAAGATGTAGAAACAACAACTACTAAGTAGTTTAAATCCCATTTGAATGCTCTTGTAGCATGATACCAAAGAGACTTTTTTTTTCCGCTTGGAAAAAAAAAAAAAGCATTACTCTTACCTCAAGCAACAAGTCACTTGATTGTATTAGTTACTTTTCTATTGCTATAATAAAACACCATGAGCAAGACAATTTATTTCTAAAAAGTGACTAATTGGGCTTATGATTTCAAAGTGTTAGAGTCCATGAAGTAGACCAAAGGTGCTACAGAAGGAGCAGCGGAGAGCTCACATCTTTGTGCAACAGCAAGGGGCAGAAGGTATGCTGAACATGGCATGAGTCTTTTAAAAATCTCAGGGCCCATTCTCAGTGACACTTCTCCTTCAACAAGGTCACACCTCCTAATCCTTTCCAAACTATTCCACCAACATGGGACCGAGTATTCAAACATAGGAGTGATGGGAGATGTCATTCTGTAAATATGTTTCTCTTATTGGTTAATGAATAAAGCCCTGTTGGCCAATAGGAGAGCAAGATAGGCAGGACTAGGAGATAAGGAAGATTCAAGGATAGATAGAGGGAGATTCAACATGTAGGACTTGAGAGAACAGAGGCTCAGATTCTCTCTCTGGTAAGATAGACCATGAGGAAATCAATAGAAATGGTTTAATATATAAGACAGAGCTAGCCAATAAGAAATGCTAGTAACAGGCCAACAGCTTTGTATCTAATACAGCGTCTCAGTGTGTTATTTGGGGCTGGCATGGCTGTGGGACCAGGCTGGCAGGAAAGCAACATAGGAGTCTACTGTTCCATTCTCATTCAGACCACCACAATGCTTGTGGAGATAAGATAATTGAATTTATTTCTATTGTTAGAGCTAATATATCAGGATACAGCTTATCTGCATAAGATGTGGTGGTGTACCCTGAAGACTGGGGCATAGGTTTCAGAATTACTATATCTGGGTATCACCTTTGGGCAATGAAACCCTGTAAACCCAGGATACTTCTGCTTTGATGGAAGGAGAAGTAGTTGTGTCTTTCCTCTCTCTAACTTCAGATACTATGTCCATTTGCACACCACCTTCTCAGCTGTGGAATTCAGTGAAACTTGTCTGGGGGTTTCCAGAGCCTGTGCTGATGGTTTGTAAAAATGTGAAAAATATTAGAAATGGAGCACTAATGTACCAACACCCGATGCCTTCCATTTCCTGGGAATCAAGGTGTGGAGAGAAAAAAAAGCTTCAAAAGTAGCGCCAGATTAGCCACCACTACATACATAACCAGGAATTCTGCAGAACTGCAAAGCCTGATCCAAGGAAATTTAGTTGCTGATCAAAAAAGAGGACAGACACTAGAGGAGCAAAGATAACAATGAGGCTGAACCAAAGGATACTGAGTATTGCTGTTTCGATATGGTTTCGATGACCTTATTGAAACAAGGTCATTTTCCATTAACTTTGCAAATTCATTTTCTTTCCAAGGGGCTCACTCAGGTGCATATTGATTCACAGAACACAGTGAAGACAAAGTTGCCAAAAAAAAAAAAAAAAAAAAAAATGGGACGAGGAATATAAGTCTGTGTGAAAATGGAGTAAAATATGCCATAAAATGGGCTTGTCTGAAGCACTTAAGGAAAACAATATGCCAAAGGTCTGTTGACAAAAGAAAAAGCCTTCCAGACTGTGCTAGAGATGGCTTGAAGTATCTCAATGGGGTGCCAGCAAATTCTATGCTTAAAATCACATTGAAATCACACAGAAAATTGTAGAAGTGGTAAAAATCTGTCCCCCATACTGTGATTTAACTGAACAAGGAACTGTGTAGGCATGAGCATTTGAATCCTCAGAACACTGTAATGTACAGTGGCAATAGTGTATTAGTTAATGAGTTTAGTTTTCCTTTTAATCACTGTAGGATTTATTAACATGTTCTGTGAGCCTGTGCTCATTAAAGTAAAAATAATCATTCTCAGTTAAATATAGCAGAATTAAAATGTAACACCTAGAGTCCCCAACTCTGAAAATCCATCCTTGCCTGAAGACACGGAAATCTATCTCCAAGCTATCCTGGGCCTGGGCTTCCTCAACTATGGTGCAGAAAGAAGAAACTAAAGTTTACTGGCTAACAGATATGTCATTCACCTTATAGTCAATTCCATGGCTACTTATTCCATAATCATAGATGGGAAGACAAGAACTCAAGCAAAAATAGCAATGCTGAGGCACTGTAGGGTCATCAAACATGGACTTCTGTCATGGTGTAAATGTGAGAAGGAACCCAAGAGCCACGTGTCAGAACACTTGGTCCCCAGCTGGTGGTACTGTTTGGAAGGTGGTGAACCCTTTAGAAGATGAGATCTAAGAAGTGCCTCAATGAGACTTTGCAAGCAATAGCCCTGCCGTGGCTTCCAAGACCAGTTTCCCACTTCCTGCTCTGCTGATATGAAACAAGCTGCCGTAGCAGTTCCTGCTGCCACAGATCTCCACCAGCTGCCATGTCTTCCCACCATGCTGACCTGTGTCCCTCACATTGTAGACCAAAACCAATCTTTCCTCCACCAGTTGATTCTATCTAGCATTTTCCCCCCACAGGAAAACAGAAATGACCACATGACTGTTATTGTAATAATCAGACTGGAAACCAGACTGAAATAACTGCAAGTATAAACTCACTCCACTCCCATTGCTGTGCTCCTCAGAGACCCATAGAACCTTAAGGTGCATGTAAATGTGATCTAAAAATAACATCAAAACTATCACTTGCAGAATAATATACGTAAATGCTTGAAATCATGAAAATTTAATATTACTCTAGGATATTGAAAGATTTAATACCTTTTTGTATGCACCTAGCAGTTAGAAAAAGTCAAGAGCAAAATATGTCCTTTGGTATATGATAATGTTAAGCCCTAAAAGTTGCATATGGAAGTTCCTCTTTCAACATGAAATTCTATTACTTGTGTAAGGAACATGAGCTACAATCTGTATCTAGATGATTGAGTAGTGTTCTTAAAATGGTAAGGGCTCTTCTAAAGCTCGGCTATCACTTCCCTTTGAACCCATGTTCATATGTAAAAGTAAAAATTAAAATATTTGCCTAATGTTTGGCTGTGGGTCTGCATCTGTTTCCATCAGTTGCTGAATTAAGCCTCACAGATGACAATCGGGCTAGGCCCAGTTTATGAATATAGCAGACTATCATTAGGAATAATTACATTGACATTATTCTTTTCTCCAGTCATGTTTGGTTCTATCCTAAGTCTCTGGGTCATCCAGCCTGTGGGTCCTAGTCTTATTGTAACTTGCTATGCCATGTCTTGTTGATATCAACAGAAAACCTGCCATTTCCTGAACAGAAACAGAGGAAGAGTGGATTGGGAGGTAGAAATAGAGTAGGGATGGGGTAGGGGAAGTACTGGGAGGAGCAGAAGGGAGGGCAGTGAAACTGTGGTCAGGATGGAAAAGAAAGAAAGGAAGAAAAAAGTAAGGAAGGAAGGAAGGAAGGAGGAAGGAGGAAGGAGGAAGGAAGGAAGGATATATTCTATATATAGATGCTCAACAACTGTACAAGAGCCTGCTGCAGAACTCATAATGAAGAAGGAAGAAAAGAACTAAGGAGAGAAAGGAACATTAGGCAGATGTTCATGATAAAAATTCAATAGCACACACTAATGTGCAACATGTGTCTTCATCTTGTAATTTTAATTTTTTTCTGAAACATTGACACAGCATTAATTATTATAAGAGAGAAAACAATTAGAAGAATGGATAGAACATAGGAAACCTTGAGAACTTTTAGTGTTATAAAAGATAGGTCTAGTATCCTTCTTAGACATATCAGATAGACCATTGTTCTTGGGGAAACACAAACTAAAATATTTGATCTAACAAAGCATTGGGTATAAAGGATTTTCAACAAAGAAAGGTAAAATTTGATATATTTTTCATGGTGAACCTCATCTTAAATGTCCTTAGACATTTCTACCAACTAATACACAGTCAGTCTCCTTGTGAAGTTTGTAGAAGAAAAGCAGAGACTACAGTGGGAGATAGTCATTAGATAAATGTGCTGTTCTTTTTATGTCTGCTCTTCCTTACAGAAACCACTCAAACCCACCCATGGCAATGCACTGTTTATTCTTTCACCTACCCATCACCCTAGTGTGCCTCAGATGCCATTCTACAGGCACCAACACCTCAGAGTCACACAGATACAACATCTACCCCCACTCTGTGAACCACCACTCCCAGTTTGTTGAAGGTCAGTGCTGCATGACTTACACAAAGCAGAGAGGTCCCTGGGATAGCAGACATTAAGACAATTGCAGAAGAATTATAATACCAAGTCCTAATGTCATCTGCTGGGTCAAGAAAACTTGAGAAATAAGGAGAAATCTCTTTGAGATTCATATTTTAAAAGGGAAGAAAGAAGTTGAGTGAGGTAAATGATAAAGGCAAAGAACTGGAAACAGAGGAAGACATGAAATGTTTCAGAATCTGAAAGAGAATTTAATGACCACATACAGTGTGGAGGGAATTAAGAAAGTAGGCAGGTTTTGAATCTCAAAATGTCTTTGAGAACAGGCATTGGTACTGTCTATGACTTCCAGCATGACTCAGATGTATAGCAAGGTCTACAATCAATAAGAACTTTGATACTAAACCATATTATTGTTTTTATTGTTAATAAAGATAGTATTTATAAATAATCTGTATGTTTATTTTATAAATGGAAAAATCATATACATAGCACATTTAGTGGAAAATTGGCTACTGGAAATTGAGAAATTAAGTTCTAGGCTTCTGAGTGCAGGGGATGAGAGGCAGAAGTAATGCTCTGTGTGTCCAATCTGCATTTAGAAAGGATCACTGGCTTGGTGCAGAGAATAACGTGGCATGTAGTATAGGAGCAGGATGATGGTAAAGAAGAGGGCAGCATGTGAACTCTCTGTACCTTGATTTTTCTTTTTAATCTTAAAACACAGGACAAGGCTAAACCAAACCATCCTAAGGACTCTTTCTGCTTGCATAAGGACATCAAATGCAAACGAAGGACCTGCTTAGGGAGAATGCATGTAAACACAGTGCATCTCTGAAAGGAGAGAAATGAATGTCTGTGACACTTAGGAAGTAAGGTACCCTCTGCTGTATCCTATCACTATCATGCATGCTATAAGCCTCTTCCACTCTAGTGTCTCTTCCTTATGCCAGCAATTTGCAATAGAACATTTAACATTGCCACAGTCCATTGTTCCAGTATTCCTCAGAATTGGTAATTTATAAAAGAAACATCAATGATTTGGGCTCACAGTTATAGAGGCTGGGGTGTCTACGATCATCTTGCTAGGGTTTTATAACTTGGTGGAAGCCATGCTCACAAAAATTAGCCCACTCGAAATTCAAATCAAAGCAACTCTGAGATACCATCTTATTCCTGTCAGAATGGCTAAAATCAAAAAGCACCGAAGACAGTTTATGCTGGAGAGGCTGTGGAGAAATGAGTACACTCTTCCACTGCTGGTAGGAGTACAAACTTGTACAGTCACTTTGGAAATCAGTATGGTGGTTCCTCAGGAAAATGGGAATAAGTCTATCTCAAGATCCAGTAATTCTACTCTTAGGCATGTACCCAAAAGATGTGCATTCATACAACAAGGACATCTGTTCAACTATGTGCATAGCAGCATTTTTTGTAATAGCCAAACCTGGAAACAACCTAAATGCCCCTCAACTGAAGAATGGATGGAGAAAATTTGGACAATATCTTCATACAAGACTAAAATAATTCATTATTTAATGAAATGGAAATAAAATGCTGAATTTAGCATGTGGAAATCTTTAATCTTGTGATTCTGATAAAAGAACTTGATATTTTGCCATAAATAGTACTAAAGGTTTTGTTTTTGTTGTTGTTTTTTGTTTGTTTGTTTATTTGGGGCTAACAACAACTCTTTTAGTTTTTCAAAAACTTATTGTCATTCACTGTCTACTATAACGTTCTGAGTGTGATCCTAGTGTGAATTCATAAAGTAGTTTACCTCTGAGACTAAAATTTGGAACATAAACTTTACAGAACTATAGCCATGCCTTTTCTAATCTTGGTGGTCCTAATCTTTTTCCATTCTTTATTGGGGAGAAACCAAAGCTAAGGTACTTGAATCTTTTGAGATGATATAAAATATTCTATAGCTCTTAGAACTTTTAAAACTCCATTAATGTTTCCAGGGTCTAACTTTATAGGGCTATAAATGACAAGCTGATCTACATACTTAAGTAGGATGTCAGGTTTTTGAACATCAAGTACCTTAACTCTTTGATTAGTGTATGTTCAAATGGGCAAAAACTATCTCTGAATGCTTGTGGTAGCTCTGGCTAAGTGTATTAAAGACTTTCTGTCTATAGCATTGGGATACAAAGGGAAGACAGGTACTGTGATTTAGCACATACCAGAATGCATTCCTTTAGCCCAGGGGAGTAAATCCATCAGTTTTACTGAAAATCTGAGTTAAAGTAGTACATAGATCTAGAAGTAACAGATGGAGAGGTGTCATTGCTTTACTTATTGCCCTTTGATCTTGCACCAGTCAATATTCTTCATTTGAGTTCAAAGCTGAGAAAATTGGATGGAGGTATTTTATGGGGATTGGCAAGATACCTACATTGCCCACATCTGGAAAACTTTCCAGCAAGAGATTGAAGTCTATTGTGTGCCTGTATATTAATAGGACATTATTGTTTGTGAGGATATTTGTGGAGGATTTTTTAAAGTAATAACAAGTAGAATATTAATTACCTTTCTTGGAATTTCTATATTCTTAACTTGAGGAGTAAGTGAATTTGATAAACAGAGCACATGAAGTTGGGAGTGGAAAGTGGTGAGGGTAGGGAAAAGGAATATGAATGATCTCTATTAGGCTCCTGCCTCCAGGTTCTTGCCCTTATTGTGTCTCTGCCCTGACTTCTTCCAATGATGTATAGTGATGAGGAAGTATAAGCCAAATAAACCCTTTCCTTGCCAGTTTGCTTTTGGTCATGGTGTTTTATCACAGCAATAACTCTAATTAAGACAATTGTCTTGGGCTATCTTTAGATGCCTTCATAGCTATTTATCACTCACCTCTGTACATGATTTAACATCAACTATCAGATAAAGCCTTTAGACTCTACTAACCTAGTGTGCCATTAGCTTCCACCAGTCCACAACAATAGAGTCATCACACAGAATATGAAGCCTATAACAAATGTTTCCCCATTTTGTTAAAACCTACCTATCTGATGTCCCCGTCAATATATTTGAAAAATACACTTGACTTAATTTTGTTCTGTGTCTCTAAAAAAAATCGTGTAACTGCTTCCACATGGAACTTACCATTCAAGACAGCCTAAGCCAGTATTGTCAAACCATTTCAATTCATACTTGGCTCAAATTAAACTATCTTTTGCTCTTTGGAGAATTGTGTTCATTATTCGAAGTAAACCAATTCAAATAATGTCAGGTTAAAAACCATCTTCAGAAACTGAAGAAATCGATTGAGCTATTGATAGCTGCAAAAATGCAATTACTAAGACAAAAGTGGTAAAAAGACAAATAATGATAATAGCTACCACAAAGTATTTGAGTGGGGTCCAGTCTCATATCACAAACCAGTACTAGCCAACAGGGAAGAAGTTTCCTAGTCAGTACCAATATGATTTTTTCATGTTTTGTAAATTATGTCTTCAGCAATAAGATCTTAACAAGTTCTGGTGGTCAATAAAAAAAATGACAATAGACTGTTTTGTTTGGGGCAATTCCAGGACACCCTTGCCCAACAACTTGAGAGGAGGTTTTACCAAACTAAACATAAAGGAAAATTTACTCTTGATTGATGAGTAAATCACTGATGAAGTTTGGAAATAATTTAAAATATTTTTAGAATCAAATGAAAATGAAAGTATAATCTATTAGAATCTTTAAAACCCAGCAAAATTACTTCTAAGAGGAAAGGTTATAGCTACAAACACTGAAATAAAAGTCAAAGCTATCACAATTAAATAATTAATGATTCCCATGAAGGTCTTCCAAACACAAGAAGCCAAATCCAAAGGCAGTATGTGGAAGGAATTATAAAGATCAGTGTAAACACAAAGACAGCAGAGACTTGTAGAATAACACGGAGAACCAATAAAATACAGAGTTGACCTTAGGAGAAAAAAAGTAAGACCAACAAATCACTAAACAAACTAACCAAGAAGAAGAGAGGAGATCCAAGTGAATCAAAATAGAGAAGAATAAGGACATATCACATAAATACCAGTGTCTTTTGAAACAAATGTTTAAAAAATAATCTGGAAGCTCTAGAAGAGGAATGAAGCAATCCCTAGACACACAACCACCAGATTAGATAAAGATGATATAAATAGAATAAATATATCTAACCAGACAGTGAGGTGGATAAGGAGGAGAATTTCCCAATAAAGAAAAGGCTAAGACCAGATGACCTCCCCGCTCGGACTTTAAAGAAGCTGTAATACTGATGCTCCTTAAACTGATGCATAACCCACAGCAAAAATAAAATGAGAATCCCACCAAACTGATCGCTATAAAGACAGGATGACCTTGAAACAAAGTGGGGTTGGGCCATAAAACCAATAAAAAAAAAACATGCATCCCAACTTCTAAAACAATGTTATGGCCTCCTGTGGGGTCATATAAAACTTGGCAATAACAAAAATTTCTGAATGTATAATGACAAAAAAGATCTTTTTGTTGAAATTGTTTTTTTTTCTTTTTTATGTATTCTTCTCTCACATAATACATCCCAACTGCAGTTTCCCCTCCCTTCTTCCCTCCCAGTCCCCCTCACCAACATTTCCCCCAAATCATCTCCTCTTCCTTTCCCTTCAGAAAAGGAAGGACAGGCCTCCCAGGGATATCAACCAATCATGGCATATCAAATTATAATAAGACTAGGCACACCCCCCTCATATTAAGGCTGGATGAGGCAATCCAGTAGAAAGAAAATGGTCCCAAAAGCAGACAAAAGAATCAGATATAGCCCCAGCTTCCAGGATTAGTAGCCCCATGAGAACACCAAGCACAACCATAATATATGCAGAGGATTTATCTCAGACCCATATAGATTCTCTGACTGTTGGTTCAGTCTCTGTGTGCCTTATGAGCCCTGGTTAGTTAATTCTGTGGGGGTTTTGTGATGTTTTTAAACTCCCTGGCTCCCTTCCTCACCCTCTTCCATAAGATGCCCCAAGTTCTGCCTAATATTTGTCTGTGGGTCTCTGCATCTGCTGTCTTTAGTTGGTGAATGAAGACCCTCTGGTGACAATTAGACAAAACATTAATTCCAAATCAAACGTGTGTTGAACCTGAGAAGCTTCTGGCACCAGTGACATGACCTCACTGCATCCTTGATTCTGAACACAAACAGGTATACACACACACACTACACACACACACACACACAGAGAGAGAGAGAGAGAGAGAGAGACAGAGAGAGAGAGAGAGAGAGATTCCACCAAGAGCACTTTGGTGCAGGTTCAAAATTATTGAATTCTATGAGCTGAAGCATATTTATTATACATACAATTTTCTGCTATTACAGAAACATAATGGTTTAACTATGAAAAACAAAGACCTTTAATGTTTTCCTGACTTTATTACTCAACATATAAATATCAAATTAGCATATATTTGGATTGGATTGTACTAAGACACTTGATTTTGGAAAAATTTTCTGCTTAAATTGGTGACTTGCCTTTCGCTAACTAAAATAATAATGATAATAATAATTAATAAAATTTGGCTTGATATTAAAAAGAATTTCTACTTCTGAAATTTCTATAACTATGCCTGTATTATTTTGTGCTATATACCTAGACAAAGAAGTGTTCTCAACAATGACAATTAAAAAACATAGATATCTATCAACTCTGGAAAATGTTAAAGATGTCTTACATCTTCCAATACCAAATATTTGACCAACATTTAATTTTTTAAGTAAATAGGAATCTACATCTCAATATCATTAGTCTGAAAATTCACTTTTGTCTTTAAAATGATAAAATTATATTATACCAAAAGTAGTCTTAAAGTTCTTATTTATTAGCAGTAAATATTTTGTTTATATGCCCTTTACATATCTATATATTTGAGATTCCAGAAAACCTACTTGAGCAAAAGGAGGTTGGAAGTGGGAGAAGCAAAGGAAGCCTTTACAAAGATTCGTTTCCTAGATAAAGATCCCTGCTGTTTGTATGTTACACTTTAGAAGGCAAGAGAGAGAAAACAGAGTCAAAAGGCTTTTGTGGTCTATAGTCAAGATACAGCAGTTCTCAACCTGTCAGTTGCATATAGATATTTACATTGTGATTCATAACAGTAACAAATTTACAGTTGTGAGATAGCAATAAAATAATTTTATGGTTGGGGGGTCACCACAACATGAGGAACTGTATTAAAAGGTCACAGCATTAGGAAGGTTGAGAACCACTGTGGTACAACTTTTCATGGCAGGACAAATTGCAAGACACAGTTGTGAATGCGATATAGCATGGCTGTGGTGTGAAGAAACTGCCAGGAAATTGAATGTGAGAAAGGGAAAATTTGAGAGTAATTGATGTGAATAGAGGGTAAATTGTTTCATCATTGGCAGAGATGGGGATTCTGGAGTAGGGTATAAGTATTTTTGGGTAGAATATGAAGAACTCATTTGTGGACATTTTAAATGTTGTGTGTGGCTAGGGTTTAAATTGTGTCCTCAGTACATCATGAGTGTCTGTTACTCCATGTAGATTTCCAAATCTTGTTGACTAGTGCAGCATGTTGGGTGATATTCTTCTGTCTCTATGAATATACTGATACTAACTGTGACTCAGGTGGGCTCAGCTATATAGTTAGGGCTTTTGTCCTGGAAGACCCAAAAGATGAACCTTATAAGAATCCACTGAGTTCCTACTCTGTAGGTACACAGAGCATAAGAGATGAGGAAGCATAACTACCACCACCTAGGTTTCAAAGAATGTGCCAACCATCTTCAGGGCCGGATGTAGAAATACAGTAGGTCTCCGTCCATTACGTGGTTCTCACTAAACCTGTCCAGTGGAGCCACTTGGGCAGGCCTCCCCCAGGGCCCAAGAACTGTAGAATCACATGAGAAGGATAGGGATGGAGAAATGACTCAGTGGGTAAGAGCACTTGTTGCTCTTGCAGAAGATCCTGGTTTGGTTCCCAGTATCCATATGGCATCTCACAATAGCCTGTAATTCCAGTTCCAAAGGTTCTCATTCCCTCTTCTGGATTCCAAGTACACAAGCATGCACATTGTACACAAGCATGCACTTGGTACATAAATATATATGTAGTCAAAATACTCATACGCATTAAAAATAAAATAAATTTTGTTTAAAAGAAGAGATAAAAGACATAGGCCCCCAAGCACACACCTCCTTTGACATAATTCCTACAGCTAGACCCCACTACCCAAAATTTCCAAACCCCCTAAAATAGCACCATCTACTGGAAACTAAGCCTTTAACACATGGGGGAGGAGATCTTCATAGACAAACATTGACAGACTCAACTCCTCAGAGTTCCATAATAATTTCTCTCTCCAGATGTTAACAATTTAGAAAGCAGAACCATTATTTTCTAATTACTCCCTAACTTATTACCAGAAAGCCTTATCTCAACCACTAATAAGAAATAAAAAGAAGTAAATAAACACATGAGAGAAATCAATATTTAACTTGAATGATAAATTCTTTGGCAGGCCTTGCCAGAATGACAAATGTTTTAAGTGTGCCTTAAATTCAATTAGTTTCTGTGAAATTCAATTAGTTTCTGTTTGCTGGAAACATTGCACTAGAAACAAAGCTCTGTAATGCATAGTGTGTTGAATTCTTTAGCCAGATAAGATGGTTCTCAACCACAATCTTTGGAAGGCTAAGGCCAAGGAACTAAAAACTCATGTCCAGCCTGTGTTATGTGACAAACGCCCATCTCAAAAAATAAAATTCCTTATTTATCTATACTTTTAAAATAGACATTATTATATTGTCACAGGGATAGGAGATTATCACATGCCTAAAAGTTTAGGAGTTATGTATATATTTTTGCATAACTTACTTCTGTACAAATAGCTTAGATACTACTGGCTAATTCATTATGTCTTCAGAATCATTTCAAATTTTGTCTTTGTTAAAATAATAAAATATGCCATCAGTAATCACAAAAAAATGTTTTTACAAACAATTATCCTTGTCATAAAGAAAAATAGTACATCCTGAAACCGAGGAGCTTCTGTATGGCAAAGGACACAATCAACCAAAATGGCAGTCCACAAAATGGGAAAAGATCTTCACCAATGGCACATCTGACAGAGGGCTTATTTCCAAAATATACAAAGAACTCAAGAAGCAAGTAACCAAAACACCAAACAATAAAATTAAAAAGTACACTATGGAAGGCCTCACCCTCCCTGGAGAGAAAGGGAATGGGATAGAGGGGAGGATGAGGGGACTTGGATTGACATGTAAAACAAACTTGTTGTAAATTTAAATTTAAAAAAATATTATTACAGAAAAAAGTGGGGTATAGAACTAAATAGAGAATTCTCAATAGAGGAATCTAAACTGGCTGAAAGACACTTAAGAAAATGTTCAACATCCTTAGCCATCAGGGAAATGCAAATCAAACAACTCTGAGATACCATCTTGCACCTGTCAGAATGGCTAAAAATCAAAAACACCAATGACAGTTTATGCTCAAGAGGATGTGGAGAAAGGGGGACACTCCTCCCCTGCTGGTGGAAGTGCAAATTTGTGCAGCCACTTTGGAAATCAATATGAATGTTCCTCAGGAAAATAGGGATCATTCTACCTCAAGATCCAGTAACTCTACTCTTAGGGATATTCTCCAAGGATGCACATTAATATAACAAGGACATCTGTTCATCTACATTCATTGCAGCATTATTTGTGATAGCCAGAATCTGGAAGCAACCTAGATGCACCTCCACTGAAGATTGGATAAAGATAATGAGGCGGCAAAAATGGAATCTTAAAATTCACAGGCAAATGAATAGAACTTGAAGAAACCATCTTGAGTAAGGTAACCCAGTCACAAAAAGAGGAACGTGGTATGTACTCACTCATATATGGACTTTAGACATAGAGCAAAGTATCACCGGCCTATAATTCACAACAACAGAGAATCTAGGATACAAGGAGGAACCTATGAGATTCATGCAAGGTCCCTCAAGGGGAAAGGAACAAGATCTCCTGAGCATACTGGGGGGGGGGCAGTGAGTGGAGAGGGAGTTAGGAGAAAGTGAAGGGGACCATGTGGGACCAGGAATATTGAGTTGGGAGATGAATAGACAAGAGAAAATAGAAATACCATAATAGAGGGAGCCATTATAGGTTTGAAGAGAAAACTGACGGCAGAGAAATGTTTAGAGACCTACAAGGATGACTCCAACAAACAATCTGAGCAACAGTGGAGATGCTACCTTAAATGTCCTTCCCTGATAATGAGATTGATAAATAACTTATATGTCATCATGGAGGCCTCATCTAGTAGTTGATAGAAACAGAAGCTGACACTCATGGCTAAACACTGAGCTAAACTCCTAGAATCAAGTTGCAGAGAGGGAGGAGTTATAAGGAGTTATAAGAAAAGGGGTCAAGACTAGGCTACATAAAGACAACTGACCTGAACAAGGGGGAGCTTATGGACCCCCACAGTGATAGCTAGGAAACCAGCATTGGATCAACTCAGACCCCCTGAACATGGGTCTCAGTTAGAAGGCCTGGGCAGTATGTAGGACCTCTGACAGTGGAACCAGGATGTAATTCTGGTGCACGAAAGGACTTTGGGAGCACATTCTCCATGGAGGGATACTCCCTTAGCCTAGAGGCAGGAGGAAGGATCTAGACCCTACTCCAAATGACTTGACAGATTTTGATGATCCCTCCTGGAAGGCATCATCCTCCCTGTGGAGTGGGGGTGAATGGGTCTGGAGGGGATGGTCAGGGGGCATGGGAGGGAGGGAGAGGAAACTTGGATTGATACATAAAATAAGAAAAAATAAGAAATATGGAAAAATAGGAAAAATATGTACATATGCATACATAGGTCCATCTCCCATTACAACTGCCTAAGATCAAGCCCTTAAGTTTCAGTTCTGTTTGGAAGGACTGTTGTTTCTATGTGATATCTTGTATGCAGTGATAGCCAAATGGGTCAACTTGTGGGACTCCTCTAAAATTGCAGAAATTAAACTTCTAAAGACACAGTTATGGAAGCCAAAGGAAAATGAACCAACATTTGAGAAACCAAGGAGGCTTTCTCTTGTGAGCTAAGATTACTAATCATCTTTTCCACTAGGGAACCTGCCAAGTCTTATAGTGAAAGCTAGAAACTGGGCTGACTTGGACAGAAGGGCTCAATTAAGGCACTGAGGAGGCAGGTTTTGATAAAGGTGTAGGCTGATGCAACAACCTGAATTTGAAGCAAATGCTGCAAGTGCATCTTTTGCTTTTATTCATAGAATATCTGCTGAGTTTTGTGAGTGGGGAGGGTTGGGTGCTAGGCCAGATGAATCAAATGAACTATGTTTCTTCTCATATGTTCAGGCAGACTGACAGGCTAAGTTAGCCTTCTAGATCACCACTTGCCAATACCCAAAAACATCATTTGATGCTGAAAATGATGGATATTTCTCATGTCATAAGTATCTTGAGATGTATAAATCCCAATACAGCGATATTTTCTGTCACAAATAACACAGTGTGTGGTCAGTAACCTCCTTTACAAAAGTCTTGGTCAGTGGTCAAGCCTTTGAAAAGACAGGAAGGAGGGAAGGAGGGGCCTTCTCTAACTCAGAGAAGCCCAGAGACCATCTAGGATAAGAAAAAATATTATTTCACCACCTGAACAAACTCAGCCTAAAACTAGAAATTGGGAAGAAAAATGATAAACCTGAAGACATAGGGCTAAAGGGAGTAGTCATTCTTACTAACAAAATGAATAAATACTGCCCCCAAAGCCCTCCCTTGAGGCTGTTCCTTGCAGTCCCTCACAGCTATGTCTGATATTTTCTTACTTCCAACTCAGAACGTACTACCTTTCCTCTTTCTCACTTCCTGTATGTCTGTCCCAGACCCTGGAGAGAAAATCTAAGCCTGCTTGGTCTGACACACCAGGAAGTATCTATCTCCCAGCACACATCTGCTTCCCACACAGCTCCTGGCAGACCTGCTGACCTCCATTTCCAAGCCTCAATGTTTTCATGATCTCTAATTAAGAAAGCACAATTTTTCTATTTTTTCCTTCTTCTGGTAATCTTTCCGTGAACTCTAGCTTGCATGTCCCGTAGCTTTTGCTTGCAAATTTCAACAAAGAACTATTCTTGGTTTTCCTTCTAGACCTGCTTTGAAATTATTTTATATGCAAGACCAGGAATCTGTAAAAGTGACC
The DNA here is from genome assembly GCF_943737965.1 of Phodopus roborovskii. Taxonomy (NCBI): domain Eukaryota; kingdom Metazoa; phylum Chordata; class Mammalia; order Rodentia; family Cricetidae; genus Phodopus; species Phodopus roborovskii. Next base: position 16,734,849 of record NW_026126540.1, read on the forward strand.
CCATGTTCTCCCAGTGACAACCATTGTACTGGTGGTGTAGATACTTCAAACTATCCTAGTATTCCTAATGCTTCCCTTCTACCCTTTGTATTACTGTCATTAATTCAACACTTGCATAATACTACATGCACAAGATATTACTTATAGTATGGTTTTGAATAAATTCATGTCTTTCCTACTGTTTGAGAATTAGAAAGTGTAATTTTTCTCTCATTTGTTCGTTATCTGATGTCTTTCCACCCTTTACATATAATAAACATGACTTCCTACCGCATACTAACTTCCTTATCTCTGAAGAACACCCTTAGACCATTTATTTGAACACATATCTACTGACAACAACGCCCTCAGTTTTTCTTTGCTGGGGAATTTCTATGTTTTATTCACATCCAAAGACATTTTTACATGGTACAGATTTCTAGGATTGAGTATTCTTGCAACATTTGAAAGGTTCTGCTCTGTCCTAGCTGTCACATGGTTTCTGAGCATGAGTCAAAAGAAATTCTAATCTTTAGTGCTCTGTATTTATTTCCACAACACTGGGTATTTTTAAGATCTTCCCTTTACTTCTCTTCTTCTTTCTTCTTCTTTTTTTTTTTTTTTGAAATTATAATAATTCCTCCCCTAAATATAGTATTTTGTTTTTGTTTCTGTTTGGTAGTTAGCTTGGCAGTCTTGCGCACTTATGACTTCTTTTTGGAGTTTGTCCTCAGCCATCGTTCCTCCAAAGGCTGCTTCTGTTTTTCCCCTGTTCTTCCTTTCCTGTCACTCCCACGGTATGAATGTTACAGGGTTATGGATGATACACATTTTGCGGCTGTCTCAAAGTCTCGCGTCGTCTTCTCTGTTAGTGTGGGGAAGGTTGCCAGTACCTTTGCTCTTTGCACTTTCTGTTTGTTTAAGCTTGAGAACTCGTCTCACGCACATATAGCCAGTTAGAGATTCTACCAAAGGAATTCTCCAAGTGTGCTACAATCTTCTTTTTATTTCCAGTTTTTCCTAAGCTCTTCCTACTCTTTGTTGACATTATCCAATCTGTCTGATATACTGTTTATTTCGCTTTACTCGCGGTGTGATGTTCATCTTTTTAACATGATGTATATACTCTCATTGAATTCAATGTCCCTGCTGTGTGAGACTCTATTGTGGTGCTTGCTCAGTCTCTTCTGATTTACATTTTGAATTTGTTTGCTTAATCTTTTAGTATAACTTGGATTTTGTTGTTGAAGGATAGATATGATGCACTGGGTAAAGGGAATCTCAGTAAATGGCCTATTGGTTTCTTGTCTCTGTGATATAATGCCCCGACATAAGCAGTTTAGACAGGAAAGGCGTTTGCTTTAGGTCACAATTCTAGAAAACAGTCTATGACAGCAGAAAAAAAGTCAAGGTGGCTGGACTTGAAGCACACAGGGATGGTAACGGTGAGAACTAGACTAGCCTCCTGAAGACAAAAGCCACAAGTTAGAAAGCCTCCTCGATGCCCTGAGTCTCTAACCCTTGTGCACTTAGAGCCTCCATAACATTCATTAACTGCCACTGAGGTTTCCCCATGCTCGCTGGCTCCAATGAGGCTTCTTGTGGATGCTGCAGTCAGCTGTGACTGTCCATGCAAATCTATCTGTTTAGTTTTGGCCGCAAAGGTTTGCCGTGTGACTTCACTTTTCTGCAGGATCTAAGACAGATGTATTCAGTTTGTTCTCCACTCTCCTTGTTCTCAGAATGGAACAGTAATGTCTAAGCTCCACCCACATTGTGCTGGCAACTGAAAGAACTGAGTCAATTCAAAGGTAATATGTTACTTTTCATATGTAAACTACACATGGTAATATCCAAACTGCCATTCCCAGCTTTATATAAAAGATTTTTTTTGAAGAGAACCAAGGTGGATATTAAATTGACGATAATTTGAACATTGTAATTTAAACACACTGCATAGGCAGAAACCTTGGGCACAGAATTTTCATTAAAAAGTAAGGTGACAAGAAAGTCTGTTTAAATGTCATGCCTCTTGGAGTGTTCCTCCAGGCCATAGTTCTGACTTTTTCCATCACTGTTCCAGATGCAGGAAAGGGAACATTTCAGGACCCTAGGTGCTTAGTCCCAAAGTTTCCTGCTTTCTGGTTTATTCCTTCCCAGTACAGCTCTACTGGCTCCTCTGATAAAAAGGAGAAGAGGAGAGCTCTGAGTGAAAACCCACAAGGGCACAGTTCCCATATCCCCGAGTCCCACCATCCAACCCAAGATGCTCCCCTATAAAAGCAAATGTTACCTCCTGAAAAAAACAATGGAGGGGGAAAAACAGAAGCCCAAGCAAATTCTAATCTTTTAAAGACCTAACTCTGAATACAAATGTAGTTTTGTTTCCCTCTCTACATTTATCCTAAACCATCTATAGACTTTTAAGGACTACTTTATCATAAAACAAAATATCCTTTTTCACATAATAAATTACCTAATAAAAAGAATAAAAAGCCTTTTTTATATTCTCTACATTTGTAATGAACACCTTTATTTACATAGAATATTAAATTATAAAGAGCCGCCTTAATCCCCTTTTTTTTAAAATCTCTTTTCTCTGTGGTTCCCATCACACTCCCCTCAGTATTTTGCTTTTTCTTCTGTTCTGTGGCTCACACTGAGGAAAGGCAAGGGTGGGATTAGATCTATGGAGCACCTAGTGTAACCTTTGCCTCTGTGGGTAAGAAGTAAAAGTAGGTGTGGTTGTCTAGCTTGGTCTTCTCCTGGGGCTTCTAACAGTAGGAGCAGGGGCTGTCTCTGACTATTACCTGGTTTGGGGACCCATTGCTCCTACTGGGTTTCCTCCTCCAGACTTAATAGGAGAGGAGAAGCCTGGAGGTGCCTAGTCTCATTGCAACTTGATGTGTCATAACTGGTTGATATCCATGAGGAGGCCTGTCCTTTTCTGAAGGGAAAGGAAGAGGAGTGTATGGGATGGGAGAATGAGGATGGAGGGGAGGGGCTGTGAGGAGAGAAGGAAGGAGAGAGAAAGTGTGTGGGGCTGGAAAATAATTAATTAATATTTAAAAAGTAAGTATAGGTATCAACAGACGGACGTCCCTCCTTTTCACCTGCCTTCCCATCCCCTGCCTCTGGGCAACTCAGGGTGCCCATTGATTTGGTTTCTATTATACAGATATCTCAAGATGTCTCACATCAGTGGAAAGGAAGGAAGCTGCCACAGGCCAGTTTTCTGGGCTATGACCTCCTTCCTCCCCCCTCCCAGGCTGGTGGTCTGGAGAGGAAGGCTGAGGAGAGGCACATTAATTCACAACCCGCTAAGAAGAGACAGGATCAAAGAGGCTTAAAGAAAGAGAATGCTACAAAGTAACAATTCAAATTTATTTCGTACAACCTTAGGAAAAGAGAACATATATTACTAAGTACTTTGTAGATGATGTGCAGATAAGTTTAACAGTGGCACTGTAGATCCCTGAACCCTCTATGAAAGTATGGGAAATAAAAATAGAGGCCAGATACTGAACTGCCCTGCAGGTATAGGGTTGAAGCAGATTGGTAGCCAAAATTTGGAGGTTCCAGTCAGCTGAGGTTGATTCTGAGGATCCCTGGGTCTTTAAGTGTGGGAGGAGTACATGGTGGGACCTGTCTTTGGATCTTTGATAGGGTACACACTCATCTTCCATAGCCAGGTGGGTCTGGGCTAGGGACTTGGCCATCTCTCTCTGCCCCTATTCCTAAGAGACCTATCCTCTCCTAGAGCTGTCAGGAAGGATGAGAATATCTTTTTATTTATTTATTTATTTATTTAGGCCATGGGTTGTATTTCCTTATTTATTGATTGATTTATTTTTAGTTTACCTGTTGATCACAGTTCCCTCTCCCTCCCTCCCTACCTCTCTCTTACCTTCTCTGCTCCCTCCCATGCACCCTGAACACCCTCCCCTCCCATCCCCCACCCCAATTCCACATGTAGGGCAATGCCATCCAGGTGGGATCATGTAGATCTGTCAAGTCATTTGAAGTAGGGACTAGGGCTTCTCTCCTGTCTCTAGGTTAAGGCAGTATCCCTCCATAGGGGAATGTGTCCACAAGGTCCATTTGTGCACCAGAAATACATCCTTGTTCCACTCTCTGAGGCCCCTTAGACTGCTCAGTCCTTCTGGCTGACACCCATCTTCAGGGGGCCCCAAGTTAGTCCCATGCTGGATTCCCAGCCATCAGTCTGGGGGCCCGTTAGTTCCTCCTTGTTCAGGTCAGCTGTCTCTATGTGTTTCTGCACCTTGGTCTTATCCTCTCCCTCTGCATCTGGATTCTAGTTCGACTCAGTGTTTAGGTATGGGTGTTTGCTTCTGTTTCCAACAGGTACTAGATGAGGGCTCCATGATGTTGGATAAGTTAGTTGTTGATCTCAGAGTCCGGGGAGGGCATTTATGGTAGCGTTTCCATGGTTGCTCAGTCTTGTAGGTCTCTAGACCATTCTTTAGGTTCAGTATTCTCTTCAAACAAATAATGGCTCCCTCTTTTATATTCTCTCTCCCCCCCTTCTGTCTTCTATTCCTACCCTGACTTAATCATCTTCTCCTCCCCTGCTCTTTCTCCTACTTTGGATGAGAACATCTTAGTTCCAACCTTCCCAAGGCAGCTTAACTGATGATGTCCCTGAAATCGCCTCAGTTTACCTTACTACACATTGATTCAGAAGCCAGGAGTAACCACTTCTCAAAAGGGAATACACACACACTTGTCCCCTCAGAGCTCCAGTAACTGGAGGGATAGTCTTTCCTCCTTATTTCCATCTAGTAACCTTTGACTTCCATGACAATAGGGACTGCAATCTCGGGTACTGTTATCCTTTACATCCGTAGGATTTTTTATTTCTTTGACACAGGGTCTCTGGCTCAGGGTGGCCTGGAACTCACTATGTAGCCCAGGCTGCCCTTATACTAGCAGCCATCTTTCTGCCTACCCTCTAATGGCTATGATTACACCGAGCTTTGTGGAATTATTTACCTTTTCATAGACTTTAGCTGCCAAGAAAGACTTCCTACCCAGGAAGTAAAGTGGACATAATATCCTTAGATCCCTGGGGGAGAACCCACTCAGAAAACTAGAGATATAGAAAGAGTTTAGGGAACTTAGATGACCACACATTGACCTTTGTGTTCTAATCCCCCTCTTATCAATTTTCAGGTAGGGGTCACCCACAGTGTACTTCCCTAGGGCCACATCACCTTCTACAGGGAAAACTGGGAGCCTAGTTTTTGAATAAAAGGAATAGGAATTTTTGAGTACTTGCCTTCCATTGTAGCACAAATTCTGATTAGTCTTAATAATAAATAGTCTTAATAATAAAAACTTGGAGTCAACTATCAGGAGGTGAAAGCTGAAGGATCAGAGAAGCAGAGTTGGCCAGCCATTAGAGTTCTTACACCTAGCAATGCTCAGATGAAAGGGGTGATCCTATCCTCAGACTGCATCCTCAGACTGACTGCTCAGATTGCACTGAGTTCCTGTCTCCTTCCACCTTATATTACTCTCTCTACCCAGCCATATCACTCCTGTCTCCATCTCCCTAGTGCTGGGATTAAAGGTGTGTGACTCCATTGCCTGGCCTACATTGCTAACTGGTATGGCTAGCTCTGCACTCTGATCTTCAGGTAAGCTTTATTTGTTATAGCACTAAAAAAAATATCACTATATTAAGTTAGAATTCGTGCAACATTCCATCAGCCTTGCTCCACTGGCAATCAGATCAGGATGGGGAGAGGCCTCTTGGCTTTAGTTTAAGGAAACAGGAAACCAGGGATTGACATGCCACTTCATGAACCTATTCCCTAAACACATTTCCCTCTCCCCAGTTTATTCTTCTCATCCCATCTAGAGATAAGAGAACCCTCTGCCCCTTTTGCCCTAGGACCTGGAAAAAAGGAAGGGTTTCTCCTTGCCCACCTGAGGATCAGTGCTTGAGGGCAAATGTGGGTACATAGAAAAAGGTCTGGGGCAGGGAGAATGGTTTCTATACTGTGGAAAGTAGAGTATGATGCTGGTCAGGCTTGATTTGAGGCATCTAGTGACTCATAAACATCCACTGAGGAAAATTATCTCAAATACAAAATAAGGGCATGAATAAAATAGATACATGAATAATCCAATCAAAGTGATAGTACACACAATACAGAGAAACCAAGAAATGGGAAGATTAATGTATTAAATGTCTAAAATTTAATTTGAATAAAATACTTTTACTTACAAAATACCAGGTCATAGGCTCACAAAATGGATCAGTTTTTAAAGTACTTGTCCCAGAATCCATATCATATGAGTAGATGTAGCAACCCACCTAAAACTCCAGCCTCTGAACGTAAAGAGAGACAAGAATCCAGAGGAAGCTCTGGATTTCATTGAGAGAGCCTATCTTAATGATTAAGGTAGAAGAGCAATAGAGCATAATTCCTGACATCAATATTGACCTTTCACATACATAAGCATATGTGCATATGCACCCATATATATACATGTGCAAGCATACATACACACATATACACACTGACATGGAAAATAAAACATGCAATTTGGTCATAGTCTAATAAATTAAACCCCACCCTTTACTTTGCAAACAAATTAATACGAACAGCTTACTTGATCAGTGAAACAATGGCTGAACATTAAGTTTTTTGCAGAATAAGCATCATTCATTTACCTACAAAATATATTAAAGCATCATCAAATTTAAAACTTTTATCTTCTTATGGGAGGAAAAGGCAATATGACAAATCAAAGAACCAGAGAGACTGAGAAGTGCTAGGCAGAGAGAGGAAAGTGAGTCTCTGGTTCTGAGAAAAAGATGGCACAGAACACAGGGCAGCTTGAAGCAGGATTGTATGGCACTAAGTGGAGTCCAGAGACAAAGAAGCAGACTCTTCAAGCACAGCTGTGGAGTACCATTTCAGGAAGATCTGTACTAAGCTGGTGCATAGAGACTGGGCAGTACTAGGCACCCGGCAGGGAGCGAGTCAGTCAATGGGTCTGACACTGAGGCAGCAATGGTATAGCATATCCAGTGGCTCAAAGTGGGGCTGCATGACACCAAGTAGCCACCAAACTAGAAGAAGTATACTCAAACTCCACCTAGAACAGCTGGATGATGCCAGTGCAAAGGGACTCTTGTTAGGGATTTAGTGAGTTGACAGGGCATGGCTGCCATGCCACTGACTTCTAAATGCACGGCTGTCATGCACTGTCAACTGCACTCCAGGAAACTCAAAGCCAGTGACATGAGACTACACACTGAATCCTGAGCAGAAAATTTATTTTCTTATTTTACATATTGATCCCAGTTCCCTCTCTGTCCGTCCCTCCCTCCCTCTCTTTCATCCTCCCATAACCCCTGACCACCATCCCATCCCACCCCACCCCCACACTCCACCTGTAGGGTGATGCCTCCCTGGAGGGGTCATCTAAATGTGTCAAGTCATTTGGAATAGGAACTAGGCCCTCCCTCCTGCCTCTAGGCTAAAGGAGTATCCCTCCATGGGGAATGTGCTCCCAAAGTCCTTTTGTGCACCAAGGATACATCCTGGTTCCACTGTCTGAGGTCCCTTAGACTGCCCAGGCCTTCTAACAGAGATCCATGTTCAGGGTGTCTGAGTCAGTCCAATGCTGGATTCCCAGCTATCTGTCTGGGGGGGGCCCATCAGCTTCTCCTTGTTCAGGTCAGCTGTCTCTGTGGGTTTCTGTAGCCTGGTCTTGTCCTCCCTCTCTACATCTGGATTCCAGTTCTGCTCAGTGTTTAGCTGTGGGTGTCTGCTTCTCTTTCCATCAGCTACCAAATGAGGGCTCTATGATGGTGGATAAGTTAGTCATCAAGAATGCAGGAGAAAGCCTTCAAGACAGCAAGCAGCAAGGTGGACATTGCTTAGGGTCAGTCTGAAGAAGAAGCTAAAGCACAGTTGCCATCAGCTCACTAGAGAGCAAAAGGATCACACAAAGGTTCTCATTACAGGGTGCATAAAGCACCACCTAGATATGTGACCAGCATCTGAGACTCCAACTGTGAAGCATCGTCTGTGAACTAGCTCACATATGTATGCCATTCTCCCAAAGGAGGTCCTGGGATAAGAGCAGGACTGTCTAGGGTTAAAATAGACTTCAGGGAAAAAGTACTAAAAGTTGCAGACTCCAGATGCAATCCAGAAGAGAGGCAAACAGTCTAGATAACATTTATATTCTCTACCCCAATCTACCTCTCTGCCCTCTGCAGTTGTTCCTCGTTTAGTTAATATCCCATGCTAACCTAGCAGGCCAATGCTAGCAGGCCCTGTTCTTACCCTGTTTTCCCACTCACATCTTTCTTTTTCTATTTTCTCCTCCTAAACATGGGCTGCCCAGGTTTATTAGATCCCTTCATCTTAGCCTCTAGAAAGTCAAGAATGGCAAATGTTTGATTGTGCCTCTAGTTCTCAATCAACCTTCAGCAAGACTGCCTCACTCACTCCCTTTTGCCCCTCTTTTATTGGTCCCTCTTCTATATACATTTCCTTCCTCTGTTTTCAGCTGGCATCCCAGCACTAACCGCTTATCTTCCTGAGTTTACCTTTCCAGTCACATCAACAATCACTACATTTAGGTGTAAACAAATTGACCTGAGCCCTTTCCTCTACTTACAGAACCAATTGTCATTTGAAGGGTATTTCTAATTTTTTTCACTAAACAATTACAGTGATTTTATTGTGGTTCTAATTATAAAAGAATTCAGCATTCTAAGAGTATTGAAAATTAACATACAAAAATAACTAGCTATCCTATATATTATATACCAATAGGTATATGCCTGTCATCATTCTTGAACTTTCACATACGTGAGCACACTGATGAAGAAGTCAGAAAAGAACTCCTTTGTAACTGCTTTGAAAAGTCCTGGGAAAAATCTAAATAAAGAGGTGAAATGCCTATACAAGGAACACTTTAGAACACTTGGGAAAGAAATTAATGACAATAGAAGATGCAGTGATTCCCCAGTGCTTGTAAATTGTGAAAACTAAAATGAAAATGGCTGCCTTACCAACAGCCATCTATGGAGCTAGTAAAATCTCCATTATTATCCCAATGCCATCTTCTTCACACTAGGAAATGCAATCTGAAAATTCATCTGGAATCACGAAGGACCTTGGATAGACTAATCAGCCACAAACAAAAAAGTATAAACCCAAAGGTAACACCATACTAGATTTCAAGTCATATTATAGACCCATAGTAGCATAGGACTAGCTTGATGAAAGTGTAAATGTACAACAAACAGAATGAAAGATGCAGGTAGAAACCCACACAGATAGAAACGCCAGAAACACACAATTGAGAAAAGACAGCTTCTTTAACATATGATGATAGGAAAACAGGATGGATGTCCAAGTGAAGAAGACTAAAACCTATAGTCAAACCTTCAACCTTGCACTAAAATCAACCTTAAGTTTGTCAAACACTTTAACATAAGATCAGAAACACTGAAACAAAGGAAAAGGTAAGGAAAGATGTAGCTGTGGGCAAGAACTTTCTCAATAGGAACTAGTCACTCAAAAAAAATGGGGGTGATAATCAGCATGAGGCCTCATGAAATCAAAACATTTCTCTATAGTAAAGCAGCTAATCAGAGAAATTTTCACTAGCTATACCCATGACAGATTAATAGCTACAATATATGATAAGTGAAAACAACAAGAAAATAAGCAATACAATCAATAAATGAAATGAGCAGTTTGCAAAATATAAGACATAAATGGTCAATAAACATAAAAATAACCAATTATCCAATGTGTGCATTGTTTTTGCACTAGGGGTCTACTTTCTGAGAGGCAACCAAAGGCTACATGAATGGTCTACATTGTTTTGGGAATCGCTTGAACTGCCCTGACCAGCCATTCAAAAGAGGTTTTCTTATGCCTGGTACTGGGGATTTTGTTAGTCTGTGGCTCATGTGGAGAGCATTGTCAGCCTAAGTGGCCTAACTTATTTTAAGATTTTATACATACATGCATACACATATACACATACACATATAAGGTACATATATATTAAAGTTTTTATATATGATAAATACATATTACAATTTCAGATAACTATTAAACAACATGATCCCATTGGGGACTTTATTGAACAACCTTGGTGTTCATTTGCCACTAGTCCCTCTTTCCCCTTCTGTAATAGCATCACAAGTAGGAGTCCCCTCCTCATTTTTCAGTTTTCCACTTCATGTCACCTGTATCCTGCTATGCCTCTCTCAGCATCCTGACATACACATTCCATGGTCCCTTTATCTCCTGTTTTCTGTGGTTACTCCATGCTGTAGATACACATCTAAAGATTTACAGCTAGGAGCACCAGATAAGAGAGAACATGCAGTGTTTGTTTTTTGGGGTCTAGTTTACCACACTCAATTTAATCATTTTTTAGGTCTATCTATCTGCAAATTTCATTACTTCATTTTCCCTCACAGCTGAGTAGAATTCCATTGTGTGCATGTACCACATTTTCATTATCCATCCATCTGTTGAAGGAGATTTGGTTTGTTTTTATTTCCTGTTTACTGTGACTTTGGTGGCAATGAACATTGCTGACAAATATGTTGTGGGACATTTGAACACTGTGTTAAGGTGTATTGCTGTGACTGGTATAATAGAAAGCTGAATGGCCAATATTCAGGCAGGAGCTATAAGTGGGGCATCTGGGCACAGGGAGGACTCTGGAAAGAAGAATAGCAGAGAGACCATGGAGACTTGGAACAAGCAGACACACAGGATGGGAGATAGGTAAATACCACATGGTAGACTACAGATTAATAAAAATACGTGTTAACTTAAGTTATAAGAGCTAGTGGAACAAGCTTAAGCTAAGCCAAGATTTCATAATAATAAATCTCTGTGTCATTATTTGGGAACTGGTTAGTGGGGCAGAGAAAGACTCATTGCACATGTATCTGTGGAATTGGGCATTCCTTTGGGCACAGGCCAAGGAATGATATACTAAATCATATTTGTTTTTAGTTTTTTGAGGATTCTCCATAGTTTTTAGGTTTGTAAAGATTCCTAGATTGGCTATACCAGTTTGTATTCTCATCAATATCCCTGAGACTCTGCTGGTGAAAATAAAAAGTAGTCCAACTTCTATGGACATCATATGAAGTTTTTTTTCAATAAACTAGAAACATACTTAGTACGAGTGCTCTAACTATACCACTCCTGAGTGTTACACAAAGGATTCCAAGAGAATATAGCAGAGAAACAATTCCCCCTCAAAGCTTATTGTAGCATTTCAATAGCTAACTTATAGAAGCAGCCTCAGTATCCAACAAGGAAGAGTTAGGAAATATTCGCTATATGTATACCATAGAATTTTTCAGCCATAAAGAAGAATAAGGATAAGTTGTCTGCCAGAAAATTAATGTGTCTGGAAATAATAATATTAAGTGAATTAGTCCAGTCTCAGAAAGACAATGTCAAGTTTTTTTTCTGCACTGTGGTTCTTACATTTTACATAGTTACATAAAATCATGTGTACTCTATTAAATGAACACAGAAGCGAAAGTATGGGAAGAAACAAAGATGCTTAACATGAAGGGAGAGGATTAATAAGAGTGAAAAATGTGCTCATCATGCAGCATATACCTATAGATTTAAAAAAAAAATCAAAGAATTGCCAGCAGGAAAATAATGAAAATCCAATACCAAATAGAACTTAATATCCCACAGATAAACATCTAAGAAAAGTGCCAATAATTCCTAGCAGAAGCCTCATAATAAAGCATTGCTGTAAGGCCTTTTAAGAGAAAAACAGATGATATTAAGAATGCAACTAGTGACATGAAAAGAAATCTCGAATCAATGCTTTGTGAGAATTGGGAAATAAAATAGATATTTTCCCCAAATTATTTCAATGTCTCTGGTTTCCTACAAGCTATTTTATTAAATGCTTTTGAAACCTTAGCTAATTCATGCTTTGATGCATAATTTGAGAAAAGGGGATAGGAGTAACTTGTTTTCTGTCTGCTTCATCCAAAATATTCTGTGTTCCCTTGTTGTTAACTTTTGCTTTAATTAAGATGAAGATGAGAGCACCTTATCTCTTCCTTTCAAAGTAAAGGTCCCAGCCTTCCAGCTGAGTACATAGAAGACACACCATCTTCCACAGCTTGCAGGATAAGTGAACTCAAAACCTCCTTGCTTCCCCTCTGAGAACTACAGCGAACACAATGCATGCTCGGTTTCATGGACATGAGGGTTTTGTGACTGCTCCCATGGTAACCTAACCTAGAAGCTATATTTACAATGCAGGGAAACAACTAAGGTAAAGAACTTCAGGGTTAGTTTCTAAATATAAATCTCAAAACTAAATACAGTGGACTTCAAGTGGGATTTCTGCTGGGCAAAATTCTTAACAATCTTGCCATCTGGCTGGTGAATCTAAACAGTTTCCTAACCTGATGACCAGTTTGCTGAGTGATGAACTGAACTTCATTTCCAGTGGAAAACAGTCAAAATAGTGATGCACTGGTTTATCACAATGACCCTACTTTTCAGGACTGGACATGAAAGGGCAGAAGCATACTAGACCATAATTTAAAATTCAAATAGTCTTCTAGAAACTATCGGCAACATTACCTTGAAGAAAAGCAGGGCACTTATTTTTTTTTAATTTTAACTTTATGTATATTGGTGTTTTGCCTGCATGTGTAAGGATGCCACAGAAGACAGAAGAGAGTTTCAGATCCCCCGGAACTAGAGTTACAGTGTGTTATGAGCTGCTGTGTGGTTGCTGGGACTCAGAGAGCAGTGAGAACTCTTAACCACTAACCCTTCTCTTCAGCTCCTATTTTAACTGAGTTAGATCCTACATCTGACAGAGGGCTGATCTCCAAAATATACAAAGAACTCAAGGAACTAGTCAACAAAACACCAAATAACCCTATTTAAAAATGGGGTACAGAACTGAAGAAAGAATTCAAAGGAAGGAAATCAAAAATGCTGAAAGACACTTAAGAAAGTGCTCAACATCCTTAGCTATCAGGGGAACGCAAATCAAAACAATTTTGAGATACCATCTTACTCCTGCCAGAATGGCTAAAATTAGAAACACCAATGACAACTTATGCTGGAGAGGATGTGGAGAAAGGGGAACACTCCTCCACTGCTGGTGGGAGTGCAAACTCATACAGCCATTTAGGAGATCAGTATGGCGGTTCCTCTGGAAAATGGGAATTAGTTTACCACAGGACCCGGCAATCCCCCTCTTAGGCATATACCCAAATGATCCGCATCCATGCAACAAAGAAATGTGCTCATCTATGTTCAAGCAGCATTATTTGTAATAGCAAGAATCTGGAAGCAACCTAGATGCCCCTCAACTGAAGAATGGATAAAAAAGATGTAGTACATCCACACAATGAAATGCTACTCTGCAGAAAAAAATAAAATGGAATCTTGAAATTCGCAGGCAAGTGTACGGCACTAGAAGAAACCATCCTGAATGAAGTAACCCAGTCACAAAAAAGACACATCATATATGGATTTTAGACCTAGAGCAAAGGATCACCAGCCTATAATTCATACCACCAGAGGAACTAGGATACAAGGTATAGTCTAAGAGATTCATATGAAGTCCCTCACAGAAGCGGGAAGGGACAAGTCCCCCAGAGCACATGGGATGTGGGAGGGCAGTGAATGGAGAGAGAAGTAGGAGAAAGAAAAGGGGAGGAGAGGAAAGCATGTGTGACTAAGAAGATTGAGTCAGGGTAGGAATAAAAGACAGAAAAGAGAGAGAGAGAGAGAGAGAGAGAGAGAGAGAGAGAGAGACCTAGAGAGAGAGAAAAAAACAAACATAAAAGAGGGAGCCATTATTGGTTTGAAGAGAAAACTGAACCTAAAGAATGGTCTAGAGACCTACAAGACTGCCAGCAACTAACAATTTGAGCAACCGTGGAAAGGCTACCATAAATGCCCTTCCCGGACACTGAGATCAACAACTAACTTATCCACCATCATGGAGTCCTCATCTAGTACCTGTTGGAAACAGAAGCAAACACCCATAGCTAAACACTGAGTTGAACTAGAATCCAGATGCAGAGGGAGAAGACAAGACCAGGTTGCAGAAACACATAGAGACAGCTGACCTGAACAAGGAGGAGCTAATGGGCCCCCAGACTGATAGCTGGGAATCCAGCATGGGACTGATTTGGGGCCCCCTGAATATGGGTCTCAGCTAGAAGGTCTGAGCAGTCTAAGGGACCTCAGAGAGTGGAACCTGGATGTATCTCTGGTGCACAAAAGGACCTTGTGGACACATCCCCCAGGGAGGGATACTGCCTTAACCTAGAGACAGGAGAGAAGTCCTAGTCCCTACTTCAAATGACTTCACAGATCTACATAACCCCAACTGGATGGCATTGCCTTACATGTGGAATCAGGGTGGGGGGGATAGGGAAGGAGGGTGTTCAGGGTGCATGTAAGGGGGCAGAGAGGGTAAGAGAGAGGGAGGGAGAGAGAACTTTGATATGTAAAATAAAAAAAAATCAAAGCCATCACCAGAGTGGATCTCCTGATTCCTGCTTCACTCTGTCCTTTAAAGCAGTGCAAATTGTATAGGAAGGCTTCTGGAAGGAAATGGTAGATAAGGCCAGAATCTCAAGTAGCACCTGTGACAGTGTGACTCTGGCAGTAGTAGTGCAAGAATGAAGGACAGAAATGTGCACAGCAAGGAGACCATCCACTTTATCACTGTCTGTGCAGGCATTATTTCCTACCATAGGAAATCCAAGGGATTGCTGGGCTTCTCTGGGCCATTTCCTTTGCCCTTACATTAGGTGATCTTGTTAGCAGCCATATTTCACAAAACAACCAAGTAATTCCTCTTCAAAGAGAATTCAACTTTCATCACACTGTTAGAGAAGTATAACTCATTTCAAAATTTGCTTTCAAAATTATTCACACATTGGTGTGGGGTGTTTGTTAGAAATTATAGATTCTTAGGGCTCACCCCAGGTCAGCCGTATTAGGATCTTTAACTTGGAAGAAAGGTTTCTTTGCCCTGTAGTCTGAGAGCAATTGAGAACAACTTCTGCCTTCCTGCCTGCCTTCAAATTCTGTTTCAAATGCTATAATTTCTTTCTAATGTGTCATTAAATGAAAGTTTTAAATGTAACAAAACTACTTAAAACCTCCTACTTCTTTTCCTGAAAAGTTTTTAAAGCTTACTTTCTTATTGGTTGGAGCTCACAAAGTATGTCTTAAGTGTTTTAAATTTCTGCTGAAACCAGAGTGCTCATAATGGAAGATAAATGTGTTGCAGAAATGTCTATGAGGGAGAGTTGAGTTATTTCCTGTGAAGCTGGCCTTAAATCTATTCAGAAAGTGCGGAGTTACCCCCATAATGTTCGTGCCCACTATGGTGTCAACATGTATATATTGTCATACTGTTTGCCATTATAGCTAGCACAGTTAACCATTTGGTAAGAATTATGGTTATTCCTCTTCTCCAGAATCCTGTACATCACCATGACAGCTGGCTAGTAGAGAGGAAGTTTCCAAGTTAATACCATCTTGAAGCTTTTGCAGTGGACAGCAGTTAATGGAGACTCACAACTGGCCAACATGCAAAGAGTAAGTGGACTATAGAGTGTTTGTCCCCAAAAAGGACATCTATATCACATCTCCTCATTTCTAGACTCAGGAAATTTGGAAAACGGAAAGAAAGATTTTAAGCTCCTCTCCAGAAGTTGGAGAGAAGCGCTAAAAAAACAGTGGCTTCTGGACATGAAGAGCCTGTGCACTCATGAACTCACAGCATCTGTGATCACCTTCACAAGATGTCCTGATTGATATCTCATCAAGAGCAGTGTGGGACTCCCAACACCCACCCCCTACTGGAAGTTGACTGCTTGGAAAGGGAGAAAGAGTCTCCTTCAGGGAAGTTACCCTGGGTATCTTGCCCATGCTCCCTTTGGACAGTTATCCCCAATGCACACAGGGGCATCATTCATTGGTGCTAGTGGGTTAAAATAACAAAGGATATGAAGCTGGGAGGGAATGTGGTGAGACAATGAGAAACTTAACAAATGCATCAACTTACTGAAGTCTGGGGTTCTAACACCTTCCCTGAATAAGACACATATATAGGTTTGTTTATATACCAGCAAAAAAACACAAATCTAAAATTAAGAGAAGGCAATGCCATTTACAATAGCAGCAAATAATCAAAACACACAAACACAAATCTAACCAAGTGTTCCCATAGTATGTATGCTGAAATTTCATGGGTATGTACAATTTTTACATGCCAATTGAAATAAACAAATAATTGTTTATCAAGAAAAGAGAGTTAATAAACAGGACAAAAGATAAACCACAGCCTGTTATAATTCATAATAATTCATGTATCTGATTTAAAAATGGAAAAACATAATATTTTTGAAATTTAACACTATGAAAGGACAGAGTCAAGTAAAACCACTGTGAGATGCCACTATATATCTGTAATTTGGGAAGAGGGGCTCCTTGCCAATGCTGCTATCAAATCCTGAAAAGGATGCAGAAAACTAGAATTTCCATGCACTGTTGTTTGTTTAAAAATGTATTGTTATTACTTACACCTTCCTTTATCTCTCTGTGTGTGGGAGATATGTGAGCGCACACGCACACACATACACACATATATATGCTCACATGTGTCCAGGTGTCAACAGAGCCCAGAACTGGGCATCAGATATCCTGAGGTGGAGTTACAGGTGATTGTGAACTGCTTGTATGGGTGCTGGAAAGTGAAGTCCAGTCCTCAGTTAGAGCAGCATATACTCTTAACCACTAAGGCATCTCTGCTGCCTTGAGAATTCTCCCTTGTTGTCAACGAGAATACAACATGGTTCATCTGGTCTAGTCTGGTAGTATTATGAGCATAATACTTACCATATTGCTCAGTAAATATCAATAGCCCTGTTTGTAGACTCTGTAGTTGATTGCATTGCCTGTGGTGGGCTTGTAATACATCTGCATGGGCTATGTAATGACATATATGAAGCATCTAGTCACAGCTTGAAGTTTCAGTTCTAAGGGTGGTTGTACTAATCAAGAACACACAGTGAGAAGCTTGGATTATACCAAAAAAAAATTCCATACTTTAGAAATTGCTACTTCTAGGTGACCTCATTAATGCTAAATTGGTCAATTATCAATCTATCTGGAAGCAATTATATTAATTTTCAAACACACATATATCTGAAAAGCATGGTTTTGTGGTTGTGTAAATTTCCAAAATTGACTCTGGTATCTAAAATAAGCAGATTCACTCTGTAGTTTGGAGAGGGGGCTAGAAAGACAGATATGGTCTTTTATTAGACCAAGTTTGTATTTCATGTTATAGAGAGCAATCTGCACAAAGTATAAATAGCTCAGCACATACCCACTGTTAATGGTTTGTTTGTTCTGATTTAAACCCCAGCCTCAAGGCACTGGAGGCAAGCAAAACTCAGTTTCCTTGGGAATATCCAACCCAGCTGCACAGACAATGTAGGAGAAACCAGACATCGACAGGAACAGAGGCACTGACAACATAAATCTCAGCAACAAGGCTGACTGCCTGATGAGAAGGACAAGGCTGTGCTTTGGAATGCCTGGCTGCCTCTGCTTCCCTTCTCTATTTAATCTGCTGACTGGAGACAAAATATGATGTGTATCCTCATCACGAACCCCCAGAGTGTGATCCCATTCCTTGTCAGACTGAGGAAAGTATATTTTAGAGACTTAATTCCTGCTTGTACCCACTGGTGTTTGTGGGAGCAGGCATTATCCTGCTGCAGCTTCACTGTAGTAAGAGGCTATAAAAATCCCCCAGAACTCTTATTTTTTCACACTTAGAAGTAGAATTTGGAAGCTTGGTTTCCTTATCTGTCCTTTTCCTACTCACTGGTATGGGAGGAGCTTCGACTGCTAGATACCAAGAATAGTTGAAGCAGCACTGGATCCACCTCAAGTTAACTTTTCAGCAATGCTCACCATCCTAGCCCATGGAGAGGGAAGACTTCCCTGAGCCTGCAGAATGAGTTATATGAAATAGTGAATATACTATATGTTATTAAACTTAATAAATGTCTTTTTTAAAAGGTAAGTTCATTTGAAAGAGTTAAAGGGGGAAAACCCAAGAAGAACAAATACCTGTTATTTTGTTGTTGCTAATAGGGGATTGCTTGATTTTTTTTTTTTTTTGCATTATGACTATAGAGAAAAACAAAAACAAAATTCCTTTATCTAGCTCCCTCAAAAAAATTGAGCCTCTTCTGCTCTTCTGTTCCAAACTTCCTCTACCTTTGTTGAAGAGGCACTGATCTCCGCAGGCCAAATCTCCCTGCTTTCCCTTCATAGTCCATTCTCCCAGGTGAATTTCCCAACACCACTGAATCCAATTTACTAGAACCATCAGGTCCTTCTTGCGCATGTGCGTTTGTGGGAACTCAAGACAGCTTCCCCTAAACTGGCTCACTTTACATTCATCCAACCATCTCTGACTCATGACTCAATACCTCTTAACCCACTTGATCTCTGTATGTGTATTATCTAGCCCTACTCCAGCTATCTAGAGGTCCCTCTTCAGTTTACAATAAATCTTCCTGATATCTATCAACTTCAAACAGATTCACAGAAGCAATTAAATTACACAAGACAGGAATTATCAATGTGCTATAATCTGAGTAATTTGATTTAATTGCTTGGAAGAGTGGAATCAGTTAAGAAGAAAGAAGGAAAGGAAGATGGTGGTAATACAATCAGAGGTGGCATGCACAGACTAAATGTTTCTGCAGATTAAAAGTTTTAAGAGTAAAACTTGGGGTTTTTAATACAAAGCAGAATCCAAAACTATTGTGCCTTCCCTAAATTATTGTGAAAATCCTGGATCATTTTGTGGTTGCCTAAGCTCTGTTCAGAAGTTCTTGTATTTGAGGAGGAAAGCCAAAATACTTTTCTTCAACATATACTATTCCATTCATTCTATTAAACAATGACTGTTGAATTCTAAAACATAGTAAACCATGGAATCCTGGTTAGATTTTTCTCAAAGAAAATGCTTGAATACAAAGATTTCAGGACGGTTCTCAAAGTGATGATTTGCAATATACCCATCAAACTAGACATCGACAAAGTGTCAAAAATACAAAATGAGTATAGACAGGGCTGATCTAAAAATGCATGCACAGAAAGCAGAAGACTCACATCACACATGTGGTAAACTGTCTACTCACAGGTGCATCCAAAAGAATCTGTGTACCTTACCACAGGAAAAGGTTGGGATCGCTGACAGGAAAATTCAATAACATAATGAAGTAAGACAAGATATAACGCTGGACGGGTACATAAGCTCTGGGGGTTTTGATTCATCATTTTTTTTTAAAGTAACATGATCGGGTGAGCAAATTTGACCTCTCATTCTTCTCAAGACATTACCATTCTGTAATTGACTGGGCAGACTCCAAGAATGGCTATCCATTGTCCCTTCCTTTGTTTCTGTTCTTTCTAGGACACTGAACTGTAAAATCCCTAAAAACCACAAAAATTGATTGTTGATTTGAAAAAATCACCATCTAAGTAAGAGTAAATACATCTTAAGTTCCTTGCACACCGTGGGGAAGACACACTTTAAAGCAATAAAATTAATGAGAATTAAAATTTCTCTTAAGAGAATTAAAATTTGGAAGGAAGTGTTATCAAAATTATTTTAATTAAAACTATGTTTTTCCCTAAAGAATAATAAAGGCAGGAAGGTTATCACAATATAGTTGTCACTACCTATGGTGGGCTTTAAGGGTTGCTTGCACTTCTTTGTTCTGTTTTCTAAGTTGACTTCTACTTCCATGCAGAGTTTCTGTCATAGGAAATATACTTGTGTGTTAAGAAACATAAAATGGAAATGATTTCATGTGTCAACAATGAAGGATCATTTTCATATAGAATGTTTGGAAATCCTATTTGCATAAGTATACTAGTTCCTCTCCGTTATGCCATATTTTCTGTTTCTTAAAACAATTTCCTTTGTTTTAAGAAAAATTGAGGTCAAACAATACTTAAAGTTATACTGAAAGATGAAGAATATATATATATACATATACATATATGTATATATGTATATATTTGATGAGTGTCACTATTAAGATAAAACTGCCTTCAAGTTAGCCAGCCTGAAGAAGGAGAGTGAGGGCTTGAGTGGAATCCTTGGGTCTCAGTGTCCATCTAGGGAGTGGTTAACCTCAAGAGGAAAGAGGGGCTCACAGTGAAGAATGCAGTTCATAAACCATGCCACCAATCACTGCAAGGCAAAGTAGGAATTATCTGGATGTCCCTAGCCACAGTCAATGCAGTGAGTTTTCTATGACTACCTCATCAGATTAAGGTGGCATATGATGTCATGAGATACAGGGAATTGAGAAGTAATGTCCCCTCATGCAGAAGGCTCTGGGATTCTCTTTTCTCAAGCCAGGTACCTATCTAATATGTATCTTCTTGTATCTTATCCACTTCCATGACCCTCAGGATATCATAGAGTAAGAACAGCTAGTGTCAGTAACCGTTATCTAACATTAAAGCAATTATGATATGTTAGGCACTATTTCAAATGTGCTAATAATGCATTGACTCCTTGGGTAAGCAATAAAAAGCAAATGTTTTTACAGGTAAAGAACCCATAGCACAGAGCCATTTATCCACAGATCTAAGTACCTGAGTTAAAAGTGTTAAGATCAGCATTCAATTCAGGCAATCAGCCTTCAGAGCTGGCAGCCTTAATTACTTCACTCTACTGCTTGTCTGCACATATAATAGGAAGAGCAAGATGAAATATCTTATAAAGAAGAAAGATATTATGCCTGGTTTAGAAGAGAACAGTGAAAAATATCTAGAAAATGCAACCGTGATCGCTAAGCACACAGGGTGGAAAAAGGACATTCAAGGGTATTAAAGCATGGTTCCTGTCCTCTTATATGAAAGCCACTCCCTCAGCCTCACAAACCTAACTGGAGAATGTCTGAAAGACAAGACCATCAATAAGGTAACTCCTGGTGCAGGTGAGAAATGTATGTGTATGACACAGAATGGAGATTGAAGCCTCTGGCCAGTAATACCAAAAATTTGAATTAATATTATTATATATACTATATAATTGTGTATGATATGTACTATATAAATATATGTGATTGTATATTTCATATATATATATATATATATATATATATATATATATGGGGAATCAATCGGATTATCTACAATCACAGCAGCAAGGGGATAAGAGAGAGAGAGAGGAAAAAAAGGGATAGAGGCATCATCCCTTTATCTCATCCTCTTCTCAATGAACATATATTAATTCGGCTTTCTCTGTTACTCATCATTATTTTACCACTCTGACATGTTAAAATGAATAGCTGAGCCTGGTCTATTGTCACTGCTGAAACCAGGACTTTTGCCTGTTTTGGTGTTTTTTGTTGTTTTTTTTTTTTTTTTTTTTTTTTTTTTTTTTGGTTTTTTTGTCTTTTTGTTTGTTTTCTTTTATAAAGCACTCTTTTGATATGTTCAAAGCAGACACTCAAGAATGTTGAGCTGGAGATGTGTCTGTGTTTACTTGTTCAATATAAGATTTCTGCTCACTGCAGCGCCAGGCAAGAACCTGATCGGGAGACTGTAGTGAAGGAGGCTCATTTAAAGAGTGCTGGGGGATAAATCTGTAACAAAGTGAGGGAAGACAACTGAGGTAAGACAGGACGTGTAGACAAAAGGAGAATGCAGTCTTCATCAGAGGCCACAGGAACCATCCGTCCTTACTGCATGAAGGCCAGTTTTGCTGGACATCGAATGAAAATCTACGATCCTAGCACTGGGAGGTTAGGGCAGGAGGATCATGATGAGTTCTAGGCTGGCTTGAAATATATGTGACACTGTAACAAAGAACAAAAACAAAAATTCAAGAGCTGTGAATGTGGATTAGGGCCAGAGCACTTACCTGGCATGCACAAGGACCTAGATTCCATCTACGAAAATTATAAAGACATTTTTGTACTCACTGATTCATTGGCCGCTGTCTTCAGAGGAGAGAAAAGTGAGGATTTGGGTTTGATGTGGTTCCCCAGGCATCTGAAGTAACTATGTGGACCAGCCACATCTTATGCACATAGAATGTCTCTAGCAGAAGTTTCATTAAGTTACTTCTGCCTGGTGCCTGAGCTGACAAAATGACTAATAGGTAAATGGGCCTGCAGGTGAGATGACCTGGGTTTCACTCCAGCACTCAAGGTTGCAGGAGACAATGTACTCTTGAAAGTTGCCTCAAAGAACATGTGCAACCTGACATTGTTCTCTCTCTCTCTCTTTCCTTCCCTGCCTCCTCCCTCTCTTTCTCTCTTATACACACACAAACAAATAAATTAATCAATACATTTTAATATCTGTTGTTTGCTTTTCTAGAAAAAAAAACATAGCCCATTGCCTCGCCAATCAAGTAGATTATCCATTGGTTCTCAAAGCTCCCATTACTATGCCTCAAAGTCACTAGACCATACCTCTTTGTTACAGACAGTAAGACAGTCAACCACATTCTTCTCAAACAAAAGAAATGTGTCGCACATGGAATCTAGAATCTGGCTTTCCTTCCTAATTAAACCTCTCTCTCTCTCTCTCTCTCTCTCTCTCTCTCTCTCTCTCTCTCTCTCACACACACACACACACACACACACACACTGAAAAACAATGTTATAATGGCATTTGTTTTAAAGACATGCATATTAGCATTCTTTCAGTCCCAGGCCATCAGTAAGAATGGAATATTTGGAAAACCCAAATGGTAGTGGCAACCTTGCTCTTGCAAGTCTCTTATTTAGAAGCGCTAGTTGCAAACTCCCATAAGTTTTGCATGAAATAACCCATGAGTCTCCATTATATAAATTAACCATATATCACCCCGGGGCACCCAGAACAAGCCTTGAAAGTAATTAAAGGCCTTAAACTAACACCCAACATATGAGTAATTCTAAAGAATGCTGATGGTACAAAATTAATTCAAAGGACCACAGGTTAAGCCTCGTTCTTTTTTCCCCCACCCTTGCTAGTCTTCCAAATTGTCTCCTGAAATCACAAGTTCAGGCATCTTTATGTAATGGGCAAGCAAAAATGAGCCATATCTGCTTGTTTCTGAGCCTGCTTAAGGTCTGTGGTTGTGGGGCTCTATACTCTGGTGCCTCTTCTTGGTCCAGTAGCATCCAATCTACAAGAATATGGCCTCTGAATGCCACATATTACCTATGACCCCTAAACCTTAGCAATATTTTTTCATTTACTTCATTCAAATCTAAATGAGCCTACAGCTAGTTGTCTTTTTTAGATACTATATTGCTATCTTCAATTTTCATTGTCCTAAGTAAATGGAATTTACATGTTTTTTTAATCAATATAGACCCAATCTAGTGAAATCTTAAAATCAATCCACAAAGAAAGACTTCTCTCTTAAAAATCTGTTGTAACTGCAATGCTTTGGGGGGGAAAAATCACTGCTAATCTGTTAAGTGTTTATCCCCTGATCCTCTCACAGTAAATCAGTATCTTGCTCAGCTACAGGCACTCAATCACATTATTTACAGCCTGTTTCAGCTTTGTGCTTTTCCTATATTGACCTTTAACACCATAAATCAGTGACTCCCTGGAATCCATTATATGGATGTGCTGTGTTTGCTTAATCCATCTCTGTGTGCTTCTCACTCTGCCATCCACCCCATCTCTCTTCTTTCTCCACTGGTGTAGATGCAGCTTGGGAAAGAGAGTGAAGAGAGCAGAAGGCCCTGGGGGTTGTAGGAGAAGCAGCAGTGGCTCCAGGCTAGCTTTGGAAATGAGATGGCAACAGCTCCAACCTCACATTGCCACTCACACTGCATCATCAGAACAAACTCTTGCTGGGACTAGAACCCAGGGGTCTGCTTGCACCAAAAAGCACTTCTGTCACTGACCTAAGACACAGTCCCCTTTACCATAATCTGCATTAAAAGGAGATCAGATTATATTTTCAGGCCAGACTATAAATCATCGAAGATCACCCTTACTTTATTTATTTTTCCTTATTCCCTGCTGCCAGGTTTAATTTAAATTTGAAAAAAAAAAAAAACAACTTCTAGCTTCCATTTATATTTTAACTTATTCTTCCCAGGGAAAATACATTATCTGAAGCCAGTAATGCAGAAAATACATTTTGCTTCCTATATCAAATCTGAAAATGCATTTGAAAAGTTACACTTTGTAACTCTGACATGCCCCCCCTTTTAACTTTAATTTTGTTCTAAGACCTGGTCTTTTGTTATTTGTGGAATAAAGTTGGTTACCCTCATACAAAGAGATTTCAAACTCCAAATATTAAGTTCATAAGGGCATGGCTACTTTTCTAAATAAAAACTACAGAGGGCAGGGTCACACCAGTATGGGGACATAAACAGATGTACACTCTCTATCTCTGGTAAAATAAATCAGTGTTTTAAGACAACAGGACTGTTAGAGAACAACCAATATCAAATGGATAGCTTAAATATAATCATTTCCTTGACACCTCTAATTCAAAATTGAAAAGTGCATTATCCCTAGCCTTCCACCGACTAGACTCATTTTGTTAAGTCAACACAACAATACATGCAGTGCAATTCTGCCCCTTGTAGCTAACTCAAATGGTTTCAGTCTCTAATCTTGCTGTTTGTAAACTGAGTGGTCTGGAACCTAGTCCTGTGGTGTGTGGCTCCTTAGGGGATAGCTCATGGCTCTTTGGTCACTAGTTCATTCAAAAGATGGGGTCTCACAGATGTTGATCGGCCTGTCTCCTCTGTCCTGTTCAACTTTGTAAATAATTTCAGTTTTGTTCTGCACCATATGAACCCAGATGTGAAACTTAAAACTGTTCCTCCCAGCCCAAAGAAATCCATCCTGTATAGAGATTTTATTGTTGTTTTATTTGAAGGGTGTATTGTGTGCGTGCGTGTGTGTGTGCGCGTGCGTGCGTGCGTGCGTGCGTGTGTGTGTGTGTGTGTGTGTGTGTGTTTGCGTGCGTGCTTGCATGAGTGCGTGCATATGTGTATGTTTAAACCATTTTACTGGGAGTCTCGGCAAAAAGGGGAGAGTTTCCGTCTTAATCTCTAAAGCCAGATATATAATGCTTCTTCAAAACAGTTTTATTTTGTTTGATTTCTTTTTGCTTGTGTGTATAATGGAAACAGTGTTCTGTTCTAAGCCTGTGGACTTGTAAGAGTGATGAATGTGCTTCCCCTGCAGCCTCTTGAAGCCTATGCCGCACAATATTTGTGTATCTTCGCTTTTCTTTCTGTCAGCTTGACCCATGCTACATTAGCTCAAACCAGCACTATCATGGCTCTAACTCCTGAAAGCTGGTGCACACAGAAGACATCACCATCATATCAACTAACACATTTGTGACTGCAATTTTAACTAAATGTCACATTGTAGAGGAGCTTATTAGACAGTCTTGTTGGGAAGTTCAGGAGCAGATGAGCTTCAGAGTTGGTGCCATAAGGACAAAATGTCCTTCACAACCAGCTCTATCCACAGTTGACTTGCCGTGGGCTGTAAGGAAACTATTGACATTTCCCCCGTCCCACCACTGAGCAATATGGCTGCTACCACCAGTGAACAAAACCTCTATAGGTATACAGAGGCTGAATTAAGCATACATTGCCAGGACTTGGGCAGAAAATGATTACACTCTTTGGTGGTTTGAATGTCTCCCATATGCTCATAGATTTGAATAGTTGGTCACCAGGGAATAAATGACACTGTTCGAAAGGATTGGGAGGTGTGGCTTTGATTGAGGAAGAGTGTGGCTGTGGGTTGGCTTTGAGGCTCTCTTTCTGATGCCTGAGGATCTGCATGTAGAGCTCTCAGATATGTCTCCAGCACCATATCTATCCTCCAAGACGAGTGAG
This sequence comes from Phodopus roborovskii, assembly GCF_943737965.1. NCBI lineage: Eukaryota > Metazoa > Chordata > Mammalia > Rodentia > Cricetidae > Phodopus > Phodopus roborovskii. Next base: position 16,760,812 of record NW_026126540.1, read on the forward strand.
TCAGTGTGATTTTCTCCTACCACATGTAATCAGAAGTGGAGACTGCAATGGTCCTCAGAGTCTGAGTTCCCCACTTCTGCAGCAGTCTTCCCATACTCCTGATGTGTTTAGAGATGCTTATCAGGGCTCCAGTCAGCTCCTTCTTACCTAGGCTTCCACATGGGTGGAGAGGACCAGAAGTCAATGTTAGTCACAGACCCTAGCAATAATTTTATGGTTTTGTTTGTTTGTTGATTTTTGGTTTTGTTTTGTTGGGTTTTCTTTTTTTTTTTTAACTTCTTTTGGCAATGTAGCTTGTTTGGAGGTTCTAGAAAGGGAACACAGCTACTCACATACCCTTGACATGAGGACAGTCCACTTTCATTTGGGGAGGAAGCACATGGAGTGATGAGGGAGAAAGGGGATGCCCACCTCACTAGCTAGATCAGTTGAATTAATCCTGGAGATCTATGGAGTGACAGATGTTGCTGCTAAATCACACTCACACCCTCGATAATGTAGTTTACAGCTACAGTGGTTAGGAGTCACTTCTCAACAATCCAATTCTAAGCAAGACTTTTTCTCAGCCTTCCTAACTAATGAGGTCAGTTTATAATTGCCAAGATCCAGGCTAAATATCTCTTTTTGAACAACTAAAATGTGTTCCTCAGGAAAAAATACACAGAACAATATATACATAGAACACTAGGACAAGTTTTAAATAATCCCAGACTCTACTATACATTCTGAATATCATAGTGGTTAAATATTGCTGCTTTTTTTTCTGTTTTCCTTTTGCTCATTTCATTGTCTCATTATCATATGAAGACAACTTAAACAGTGACAAGTGCTGTGGGGCTGCCTGTAACAATAGCAGGAGAGAGAGGGTGATAACAAAGGAACCTGGCCTAGTCCAGCACATGGCTCACTCACATTCTAGCACCAGCATATCAATGTTATCATTTTATAAAAGTGCTTGTGTTTATAGATTGGCATAGTATCATGGCAGGATGGAGTGCTCAGTGCCCATTTCCACACTGAAATCCACATGGACAACTCTCTATGCCTGGAAATACCTTCAAAATTATGGAGTCCAGGAGAGAGACTAGATACCTGAGCAAACACAGAAATAGAAATCAGTGCACTGAAGAGCCAGGGAAGAAGGTTTCCTAATATGTGCTATGCTAGGAGCACTGTTTGTGTCTTACTGTCCAGTTCCATAGTGAAAAGGTCAAATCTTACTGATACATGGTTCAGAAAAGTAAAGAGAATAAAATAAAAAAAAAAGACGTTTGCAAAAGCTTTTCTTCTTAATAAAGACAAATGGAGCATAATTACTGGGTAACATAAAAAATCTCATCTTCCTTTATTCCAATACAAAATCTCATTCCATAAATTATACTATGGGCACTCTTCAGGGATTATATGAGGGTCCAATGAGAGTAAACAGAGTTAAGTGTTTGAAATCAATTTATTCCATGGCAACAGGAAACAAATTCCTAGTGGTTTAAATGAATAAAGAATTAATGTGACAAAATAAACAGCTTTATTTGGACATAATTTAAACTTTATATTTCTTTCCAATTCCCTCATATGCCAACATATGTAGTATCTGCCCTGCCTATATTAGTGTTGTGTACCTTGACTGTTCTTGTAATCAATAACAGAAGAGATCAACACCTTTAATTTGTAAACTCTCTTTTTTTTATTCCTTCTGCATTGGCTGCAGATGAACCACATCAAAATGCAGTCTCTAAAAGAATTTAGAAAATAAACCCCCTTTCATAAATATAATTTACATAAAAGGGAGAGTCATTTGTAGAAAAAGTTAAAATGCCTTAACAAAATTGTCTCATATTAGAAACACAAATTGAAATGGAAAAAAATATTTCTACTTTTCATTCTTTCTCTATGCCCCAATAGCAAGCATGTTGCTATTAGAAGTGAAAATTTTTATATTTCTCTGCTTGAAAAAGCAAGTGGTATTCTATGGAACACAGAATTCTAAGATGAGGAACTACACTCAGCTACAGAGTCCTTCATCCACCTGGGCAACTTAACCAGTTTTCACAAGTGCCATGTGGCTAGCTTTAACACCAGCAAGATGGAGAGGCGCTTTCAAGTATGGAGTCTGGCCTCTTCACAGCACATGGCTCACTCACATTTTGGTACTAGCAGGGCAATGATATAATTTTATAAATGCAGTTGTGTTCACAGAGTGACATCAGCAAGATGACAGGATAAGTACTCAGTACCCATTACACACTAACATTACCATAGACAACTATCCATGGCGGCAATACATTCAGAGTTAAGAAGTCCAGGAAAGAGACTAGGCACCCAGGAAAGCATGCATTGAAGAGTTAGGGAGGATTTTTCCTATTACCAGTCACTTCTTCTCTAAGCTCAGGGCAGCTCACCTCCAGATGAGCTGGGAGGAAAGGAAATTGTGCAACTGACCTCATTATAGACACCAGCATCACTACAAACAGCACTAGGGGCCAGGTAAAATTCCATAGTACCAGGATCCTGGTTCTCCATAACATCAAGTAGCCACTATAGCTCTAGACTCCAAGTCCATTGCAGTTTGTAAGCCAGTCACTAGAATACACACTGTAGAACTGGTTTTGTGCCAGGCCATGGACCTAGGTACCAGGTCATATCAACTGCAAGTTTACCCACAAACCCACATTAAAGGAACATTCTCCCAGACCAAGGACCCAGATCAAATTCCATAGACATAGGATTCGATTAACTCTACCAAATCCACACATCATACACATTCAGTGTACTTATTGCAAATCAAATCCTCCAGACTCAGAATCTACTACCATACCATTGAAACTGGCTCTAAGTCCACATTGTGGACATGGGCCAAAAACATGAACCCATTGGCACAGGCACCAGACTTTAAGACTCTAGCTGCAAGCTTGTCCATGGGCTTCACTGTATAGTCCTCCCAGGATCTCTGGTCAGACTCTCAGATGAGAAGAGTGCTCTGATGAAGCCAGTGGTAAAGTTGGAAGGCATCTTCTTCATCAAATACACAGGCATTGTGGAAAAACCACAAGGATCCTGAACAATCAAGGATTTCTCAGACATAATTCAAACTCCATGATACTCCAAGGGGACAAAACAAAGTATCAAAAACAAATGACATTAAACAAAGGATATCTACAAAGTACCTGACAATTAATTCAAACTAATGATCTTAAAGAATTCTTTCTTTCATAGGTAATAAATTTAATTGAGGGTACAAAAGATCTGTATATTGAAACTGATAAAGATACAAAGAAACAAAAAGATATTCTATGTGCATAAATTGGAAGAATTAATATAACTTATAGAAATGGAAAAAGTCCTAAAACTAAAATGGAACCATGAAGATCCCTAGTACTCAAAACAATATTGAGCAAGAAGAATTGAGCTGGATATTTTAAATGATATTTTAAAAATATATTACAAAGCTACAGCAAAGAAAATAGCGCAGTATTGTCATAAAAATGGACACATAAACCAATAGAAGAGAAGGAACTCAGAAATAAATCTACACACTCAATTAGCATTTAATAAAATTGCTGATGCTCAATTGGGGAAAATAGTCCCTTTCTAAGTGTAGTTGGGATCCAGGTATAGTCGTGTGTGCTGTAATTCTACTGCTTGACTGGCTGAGACAGAAGAATTGATTTGGGTTGTCCTTCTGTATGCTTCAAATATGTGTTGCTTTTATCAGTTGATGAACAAAGCTGATTTGGCCTATAACAGGGCAGAATATAACTAGGCAGGAAATCCAAACAGAGAGAAAGAAATAGGAGGAGTCTGGAGGAGATGCCATGTAGATGCCACACCATTATTGGTAAGCCTTGGCCATGTGGTGATACACAGATTGTTAAAAATGGGTTAATTGATATGTAGAACTAGTCAGTAAGAAGCCTGAGACATTAGCCAGACAATTACAATTGGTATTAAGCCTCTGAGTATACATCTCAGGAACTGGCAGGAGAGGCAAGAAAGCAGCTGCAGAGACCTATGGGTGGGAGAGGACCCAGTCTAGTGGGACCAGACATGACCTAGAAAACCCTCCAACTACAGACGATCACATATTCATGGTTAACTGGACTTCCAAAGCAAGAACTATCTTTAAAAAATAAGGAAAACAACATTTTTTTAAAAAAAGTTGAAGTTGTCTTAGGAACTGGATATCTACATGAATAAAAAGGGAATTCAGCATTTCCCTTTCTTTATATATAAATACAACCTCAAAAGTGACTAAGACCTTAGGGGTAGAACCTGAAACTATAGAACTCCTAGGTTGTGGAGAACAAGGGAAATCTTTTCTTTTCTTATTTTTTCCCCTCAATGTGACTCACCAATGTGGCTAGACTGGGTGACCACCAAGGCATGGGGGTCTACTTGTCTAAGCCTCTTTAGCACTGTACTGACCTGCCTGGCTTTTACATGTCTGCTGGAGATCTCAACTCAGATCCACAGGCTTGTGTGACAAGCATTTCATTGAAATAGCCATGGCTCAGCCCAGAATATCTTTTTACTATTGTTTTGGGTAATGAATAAGCAATGAAAGCAAGAATAGATAGATGGCAAGATGAAGGTGCAAAACAAAAACCAACATTGGAGCATAAGAAACAATCAGCAGAGTTCAAAGATTCCTACAGGGGCAGGAGAGATGGCACAGCATTGGTTGACCCTGCAGAGGACCCAAGTTCCACTGCAAGCACCTGAAAGGTGGCTCAGAACTGATGCCACCTTCTGGCCTCCATTGACACCAGACCAAACAAATGATGCACAGATAAATACACATTTTAAATTATTTTTAAAACTTTAAAGAAATAATCTATGGAACCGGGAAGATAGTCAGCATCTAAAAGTGCTTGCTGCACCAGAATGAGGATCTGAATTTGAATCCCCAGAACCCAAGTAAAAAAAGTAGACACAGCCACAGGTGTACCTGGAATCCCAGCTCTGTAATGGGCAGAGATAGGAAGAGCTCTGTTTTCCTGGCCAGTTTGTCTTTTGGTTCAAAGAAAAACTCTGACACAAAAAATAAGGTAGATAATGATAGAGCAAAAAACCACAGCATGCTCCTCTGGCCTCTGCACACACATATGAGCATATACTTTACAGATACATTATACAATGTATACATACAAATGTAAATAAAACAAAAATGATAACTGTGAAGGGATGAGTATCAATTAGCTTAATACTATCAATCCTTTTACAGCAAATGTTTGTATCAATACATCTCAGTATACATCATAAATGTACACATGCTTTATAGATTGAATTTAAGTAAAACAAGAAAACAATGAGGAGCCATGTCTCTATTTGCTCTAGTTTCTTTTGCATCTTTCCTTTATCCTCCTTTCAGACAAACAGACATATACATATGGCTTATCAGTTGCATTATCAGTGCAGAAATGTTTTGAGTTCAACTGGAATCTTCATACACGGCTGTTATGTTTACCCAAAATGACTTCACTATGTCAGTGTCATAGTTAGGGCTTTCTAACATGTACTGTAGGCTTATTGTGAAGGGCCTCTGGGATGAACACTTGCTGCAGGGGAAGGACTAGGCAGAGGGGTGGATGGACTATCAGGCAGAGGGTTAGATGGACAGCCAGAGAGCAGGATGGATGGAATGTCAGGCAGAGGGATGGGATGAACAGCCAGACATCACTCAAAACCTCTGCTGATCCAAAAGGAATTCTGTGGCTAGAAGGTCTCTTGAATTGACGTCAGATGTTTGTAAGGAATCAGGTCTTTAATTCCATGTAAACAGGCTGGCCAAGGCAGTAGAGGCTTGAGACCAGGCTGCTCTCCAGCCGTGAGCAGTCCCTGGAGAAGAACTCTGTTGACAACCTTCTCTTGGCACTTTTCCACAGCTGTGGGGATGACTACTGAGGGATGGTCTTTAGCTAGTCAAGCAATGTTCCATCAGGTGGGACTGTGATGAAAGACAGCCAGATGTACAAAAAATGTATTTCAATTTTAGTCAAAATAAAACACAACAGTAAAAACTCTGGCTGTATGCCTTCTATAAGATTCACTTTGACGTGACTAGGAGGAAGAAGCTTCATTATTTACTAGATAAAAGCATACATAATCCGTAGGTTACCTCTTGTTAATATTCACAACAAAGCTTTCCATCTTCCAGAGTGTATTACCTACACTTCCTACAGCACAGAGCAATAGGTTCATGGTTCAACATGGGCTCACTCTGTGATTTCCAACCTCCAAGACATAGGTGAAGCTGAGACAGTACAGGGTAATTGGAACTAGCTTTGGTTTATGTCCGTCATGTCCTTTTAACCATGAAATGTTTTTCTCTGAGTGTCATTAAGAATGAGGTTAGCTGATGGACATTGTGGCCATAGGGACTAACACAGTCCCTATTTGTGAGAGCATTACAAAATAAGAGGATGTGGGTGTTGAAAGTCCCTGGCTTTTAACATTACTTATAATTTAGAAATTATACTAGATGCATTTTCCTCTTTTCAAAAATAAAATCTAAAATAATATGTATCAGGTGGCAAATATTGGAATAAACATCTTTAAAATATCCCAATGATGTGTTTTGATTGTCAAAATAAATTTGCTATTTCCAGTGGCACAATGTTGTTTTCTCTTCATTTAGAAACTCAGTATAGAGCATACTTTTGAGACTATTATGTAAGTCTCAGCAGGCCCTTCATTGTGCTTGTCATCAGCAGGGAACTCACAAACATGGAGCAGATGTTCAAGTGTAGTCATGGGCAATCTAGCAGTGCCAGGCAAGCCGCTCAACAAGCAAAACCTAACTTCAAAGCTAATGCAGTACGAAAGGGAACAGGGCCTTGGATGATCTTCCCACATAGGTAATCCTTGCTCTTAGGACCCCGGGCATATTTTTCAGGAAAATACAGTATTGTCAAAACAGTGCTAGCATCTAGTTTTATCTAAAGAGTCATTAGATGATGGAAGATTTTGGTTAATGAATAAAGCACTGTTAGGAAGTAGGAAGGCAAGATAGGTGGGACTAGGAGACAAGGAGGATTATGGGAGATATAGGAGGATTCAAGATGTAGAGATTTGAGAGGAAGAGGTCCTCTCTGGTAAGATAAGACCACGTGGAATAGAATGAATAGAAATGGGTTAATATTTAAGACAAAGCTAGCCAATAAGAAACGCTAGTAACGGACCAACAGCTTTATATCCAATATAGCGTCTGTGTGTGTTATTTGGTGCTGATGCAGCTCTAGGACCAGGCTGGCAGAAAAACAGCTTGTAACAATTAGGAACCAATAGCTGAGAGCAACTGTGAAATGGATTGCAATCACATGTCACATGTCCATCTCATTTCCTGCTCAGCTGCATGGCTGTGAGTGAATAAGGCAGTAAATTACCCCATCCGCCTCCATTTGCTTTTGCCATGAATTATAGGTGGTGAGTAACACATAGATTCATAAGTGCCTGGAAAACCAGGACAGGAAAGAAATAACCAGAAGGTATGCTCTAATCTACACCTTCAACCAGTCACTTTATCTCTCCAAGATCAGTTTCTTCTTCCATAAAATGAAATAGCATAATATTTTTAAATGCTTGTAGAGTTCCAGGTAATGCCTGAAAAATATTTGACTATCAACAAAAGGCTACTATTACTTTAATTTAGCACTGTCACTGAGTCTGTGGTCAAAGTTCCAAGATATTGCTGTCCTCAGGAGATCAGTGAAGTGTTGAAATTGTGCACAAATGTTGGCCATGTAGCCCCCACTGCCCAAGCATAAGTGTGCTAAGCATAAATGTCTAACACTTGTCAGGAGAAGCACACCTACTGAGCAGAACCCTCCCAATTAAGATGGGTCCACAACTTGCTTCCTTGAGACCAGCAGTTCTTAACCCATGGGTCATGACCATCAGAAAACACACATGTTCTATGCTCTTGGGAACCTCAAACATAAATTTGTCTTCATTGTTATTTCATAACTGTACTTTTGCTACTGAATGGTATTTTGGGTCCTAAGACCATCAATAATGTGTGTTTTCCCATGGTCTTTACCCCCAGGTTGAGAACCTCTGTTTAAACCATGGACCAATTAACTGTTTTCTGGTACCTCTGCCCTATGTCTATTTAAAGTTAATTTTACCCATTGCCAATGAGAAGTAATAAAACTCCAGGACCATGGGAAATGACTTGATATTTCTAGTACAACTATGAGTTGGAGGAACTGATTCTGAGACTTGGTCCTCCCCTTAATTAAAGTACTTATTAAGTGGTCAATATCACATATTCTCTGGGGTAAACATTAATTCTGACTTTAGGCAGAGGCCTCACTGTACTGGCTGCAGATGTGTGCCATTCACATCTTCAGCAGGGAAACAAAATTAATGCTAACCCTTCTGCATCAGCCTGAGTCTAACAAGCTGTATCATGTAACCAAACTGTTTGTTTATTATCTACTGATTGTTTGACTTTGCCTTTTATCAAATTATACCAATGATGTTATTTCAAAGGTTTCCATTACAGGGCCAAGTCATAATTCATTAAGCACTTTCCCAGTGGTTTATATTGAAGTTGGTTATAATTTCCCCAGTAAGAATAGGATTTGGAAGCCCAATATCTCATACACACACACACATAAAAAAAGAATGTGGGGTTGAAGCATGCTGCTAATACATAGCCTCCAGTGTCAAGGCCTTAGGATCCATGCACCTATACAGTGTGGCTCTGATCAAGCCCAGGTCGTTCAACTTCAGAGCAGTGGCTGCTCATTAGAAGAGACTTTTACTCATTGGATATGCCAGGCCTGAATGTCATGCTCTGTCATTACAGAATAGCCCTTGGCTGGCTCTGGCATTGCTCTTCAAGGACCCGACTGAAATAACTACCCAATGTCACTTTTTCCCTTAGCTGGAGCCTGGTTACTGATTCTCCCAGGACAGTCCTGGTACTCAGTCAGGACAGAAGAAGCAACTTTGTCATTGCATCTACACATGAGCTGTCTGTCTGCTAGTTGCATTTTCTCATCCTAAAAGTCTAGATCCCAAGGATGTGCATTTTTCTTTCCAGAGTAAGACATCCAATACTAGCAATCCATCCCAGCAATGCTCACCCACACAAAAGACATCATAACGTTTAACATTCCTCCTAAGTCATGGAGTTCCTGTGCTTTTCTCCTAAGCAAATTCAATTAAACACAATGTGCGGAAAGGGTGAGGGAGAACAACTTAAGTAGACTGGCACATTTGGCAATCCAAAAAACAATCTGTACTGTGCGTGTTTAAAGCAATCAAGCCTGAAATGCTAACCATGTGTTCCATAAAACAACAGAGGGAATACGTGAATAATTTCAAGTTTCCTGACCACTGACAAAGAAGTGGAAGACTTTGTCTAGGTTTCCAAGTGAGTGGGTGCAGTTGATTTCATTCAAGGAAGAAACTGGAAAATTAATATCAAATTCTCCAAACTGATAAATCACAGGCAATAAAGAAGAACACAAAGAACCCACACAGTAGAAGTACAAAGAGTAGAGCTCCCACCTGACTTAACTTCCGTGATTAGACTTTCCCAGCATTGCTCACTGTCTACTCAGCTCTGCTTTGAGCATTTCTAGTGCATTGTATGATGTAAAGGTCCAAATGATGATTTTTAAGGGGCAGATTCATAGGAATTCAAAATTGTTTAAAACATATATTAGGTTTGTTGTGTTCTGGTGTTAGAATATATACCTTCATATCATGCCATTGCTGGCAAAACTGAGAAGAACACAAGATCTTATCTCTAAAAAAAATCTCAGCATGGTAAACTTCCTTGGAAATTACAGCCCAAAACTCTGAAAGGGAAAAGGAAAGGAAATCTATTTAGTGCGCACTCAAGCTAAAACACCAACACACACAATCATATTTAATCCTCACCAAACTATTAGGTAAGCTTTTATTAGCCCAATTTTTAACTTTTATATTTTGTGTATGGGTGTTTTGCCTATACATAAGACTGTGTACCATTTGCATGCCTTGTGTCCATAGAGGTCAGAAGAGAACATCAGATCCCCTAGGACTGATCTTAAGATGGTTGTGAGCTACCAAGTGGACACAAACCTGGGAAACAAACCTGGCTCCTCTGGAAAAACAGCTAGTCTCCTTAACTACCGAGCCTTCCCTGCAGCCATATTCCAGTGTTCTATATGAAACAGCTGGGATTCGGGAATGTTGGATAATTATCTCTAAGTCACACCATTAATGGGTAAGATGAAGATCCATGAGTGTACAGACACAAAGCAAATATTCAAGTATACCAACCAGCTGCTCAGTGCCCCCCTCCCATTACAAAGCAGACTTAGATGTTAGATGTTATAAGAATCGGCGGAGGGAGGGAGGGAGGGAGAGGGAACTGGGATCGACATGTAAAATAATAAATTAAATAAAAAAAAGTATGGTGAAAAAAATAAAAATAAAAAAGATGAAAAAAAAAAAAAAGAATCCACATCCATGCAACAAAGACATGTGCTCAACTATGTTCATAGCAGCATTATTTGTAATAGCAAGTACCTGGAAGCAACCTAGATGCCCCTCAACTGAAGAATAGACAAAGAAGATGTGGCACGTCTACACAATGGAATACTAGTCTGTGGGAAAAAAAAAACAATGGAATCTTGAAATTCGCAGGCAAGTGTTTGGAACTTGAAGAAACCATTTTGAACGAGGTAACCTGGTCACAAAAAGAGGAACATGGTATGTACTTGCTCATATATGGACTTTAGACCTAGAGCAAAGGATCGCCAGCCTATAATTCACACCACCAAAGGAACTAGGACACAAGGTGGATTCTAAGAGATTCATATAAGGTCTCTCACAGAAGGGGGAAGGGATAAGTTGTCCAGAGCACATGGGGAGTGGGGGGCAGTGAATGGAGAGGGAACTAGGAGAAGGAGAAGGGGAGGAGAGGAAAGCATGTGGGACTAGGAAGGTTGAGTAAGGGGAGGAATCTAAGACAGAAAAGAGAGAGAGAGAGAGAGAGAACATAAAAAGGGAGCTATTATAGGATTAAAAAGAAAACTGAACCTAAAGAAATGTCCAGAGACCAAAAGACTGACTCCAACTAACAATTTGAGCAACAGTGGAAAGGCTATCATAAAGGCCCTTCCCTGATAATGAGATCAACGACTACCTTATCCACCATTATGGAGCCCTCATCTAGTACCTGTGGGAAACAGAAGCAAACACCCACAACTAAACACTGAGCCAAACTAGAATCCAGATATAGAGAGGGAGGACAAGACCATGCTGCAGAAACACATAGAGACAGCTGACCTGAACAAGGAGGAGCTAACGAGCCCCCCAGACTGATGGCTGGGAATCCAACATGGGACTGACTCAGACCCCCTGAACATGGGTCTCACCTAGAAGGCCTGAGTAGTCTAGGAGACCTCAGACAATGGAACTAGGATGTATTCCTGGTGCACAAAAGGACTTTGGGTTTACATTCCTCATGGAAGTATACGCCCTTAACCTAATGACAAGAGAGAAGTCCTAGTTCCTACTTCAAATGACTTGACAGATTTAGACGACCCCTCCTGGATGGCATCACCCTACATGTGGAGTCGGGGGGGAGCAGAGGGTGGTCAGGGTGCATGTGTGGGGGGAGAAAGGGGAAGAGGGAGGGGGAATGGAGGGAGAGGGAACTGGGATCAATATGTAAAATAAAAATAAAATAAAATAAAAAGAACAGCTCTGGAATTTGCGCAGCAACATTCTGATAACCACCTCATCAAGCAGGATTAAGTGGCAAAGTCCTCAGTTCAACTTTCAGTCTATAAATTGTCTTTTTATACTCTGATCACTAGACTGGCTACTTTTCCACAATGAAGTTAGTTCTCACAATCCTTGTGCATTTAAGGCTCCCCTTCCCCCCGAGTGGATCTAAAAGAAATATTTAAAGCATGTATTGTAGCCATGGCTAAAATGTTGATTCCTGATTTGGGTAGGTAATGCCCAGGGAAATCCCCAATGTAGGGGCTTCATTAGATTATTTCCAATGTTAAAACTTTGTAGGAGGTGAAATTAATGCCTTCCCACCTACACTTCACACTATTCACAGTACTTTAAAATAATCTGTCTATAATAGAGTAATCAAGAATCATTAAGCCTTGTAGTTGAAGGATACTTAGAGTAGGTATCTCTTCCTATGGAGAAGATACACAATAACTCTGGAGTGAGAGTATATACCTAAAGTCTTACTTAAAGTTCATAGGGTGAAAGTCTTTCTCTGTGCATAAGAAACCATACTGCTGGAGTAGGAGAGGTGCCTCTTGAGTTGACTTTCCTGAATTGGCCCTCTCTCATCTTCCTTTGCCCTATATGTGGACCAACAGAAGCCACAGGGAACCCAATTACATTATTGAGATAAATGTATTGCCAAGAGCCTGGCTCAGAGGAAGAGTGAATAAGAGACTAGACACAGGTAAAGCCAGGAAGGACAGGGCCAGAACACGAAGTAGAAAAATAATTATCCAAATTATCTGGGGAATTACAGGGTACTTGAATAGAGCCCAGGGTTCAATCACCAGGATTTGAGAAAAATGAAAAAAAAATAATCAGAGCAACTGAAGCTTCAATCTAAGCCCAGGCTGGCCAACTGAATATTGGAAATAAAGAAGGAAAGAGATAAAAGCAAATAATGTGCCATAGATCCAAAGGGTTTTTATGACACTTCTAAGTTTTCCAAGGCTTATCTGTCAGAAAACATCCTAAGTAAAGTCATAATAATGTCATTTTCTGCAGAGGGACACCAATAAAGTGGATTTTGGAGGCAAAAAGACCTGGGTCCAGGCCACCTCTGTCATTCACTGAGTTACCAGGGAGAGCTACTGTATGTGTTAGAGCCTCCATTTTGGTGTGAAAATAGTAACAGTACATATGTTTTGCTAAGAAGCACAAATAATAAAAGAGAAATGCAAAGTGCTATCATTCACTAAGCACCTAGCTGAGGCCAGACAAGCAAGACTGGACTTGCTGCTCTGTCTTCTTCTCCACTTCTCAGCATGCAACAAAGGAGGCTCACAAAGGTTTGCTTAGTCCTGCCTTTAGACAGGAGAGTTGAGACTTAAGGACACACTGAGGGTGCTTGAAGGTCACCCAAGAACAGATGCAGCAAGAACTTTCTTTCTGGAGTTTTGGGCAGTTAATGTTCTCATCTTTCCCTGAAGTAATTACCCCTAAGCAAACCTGAGTGGATGCTTTTATTATCATGATGGGTTTTATGTGTTCTTGTCCCTACATCAATTCAAGCAATTCATCTGCTGAGATGCTGCACTGAGAAATTTACCAAGAAAAATATATTGTTCACAGGAAGCATAAAATACAGAAAACTACATAAACCAACCACATTCTTGTGACACAATATACTGCTGCTTATGGTGTCAGAAAACTCACGGATGATTAAACACATGATATTCTTCAGTTAGCACACCAGGTGATCACTAGGCATTAGAAAGTGAAGGAAATAATGAACCTTGGCTTACTGGTTACAAACTCTGCACATAAAGGCTTATTTCATAAAAGTGAGGTGTGCTTTTCTTTTGTGAATAATATGTCTGTAGCCATTAATCAGAATCTAGATTCAGTATATAACTCCACCCAACACAGAGGATTGATTGATCTAAATTGTGAACTCCTGAAATGAAACTAAGGAAAGTGGCCATGGTGACTTCTGGCAGCTGTCTGGAGCAGGGACTATGGGAACCGGGGGAGAATAGAACAAATAGAAGAATGGTTGGGAAAATGTATTGTTAGTGGCAACACTGGGATGGTACAAGAGATTCTGCATAGAACCCATGGAGAGAATACCTTGGCTGAAGATGCTGTGTCTGGAAAGGCACACAACCCCGAGCTGCTGAGGAAGGCAGGTCCAACTTGTCCAACCAAAGCACCAGGTGGCCTGCTCTGTCAATCCTCCTGAAGCAACTAAGAGAACAACAGCAGTATGGAATTGTGCATTTATTTGTTCCCTCCCTCACTCTTCCTTTGATCAGCCTCCATTTTCAGGTCTTGTATGATGTTCAGAGCAGGACAGAGACTGTCCAGTGTTCACTTGACTTTCTCAACACCCATTTCATGGTTCATCTCCCCTTTTCAGGAGGAGTGAATTTAGGTGAATTACATCTCTCCATTCTAAAGACTCTGTGGGATAGTAAATACCACTTCTGTATATTTCCCCATAATAGACAAACTCTCATGTGTAGAGATATATGCCTAGAAAATGTGTGTGTAGATGCAAAAGCTAAAAGCAGAAGAAGCAATCATATGGGGATAATGAATGACTAGAGTATACTTTATCCACAGCATGAAATGGCATGTAGCATTTTCATCAGGATTAGTCCAGTTCATACCACTTAACCTAAAGGAATTGCCCTAGTAGACTTACAAAAGAAATGCATAGAGATGCACATATAATTAATTTCAGATGAGTTAAATGATGAATTTATTCTTATTTATTACTTTAATAGTATTGGAGTATATATGTGTATATATATGTATATATATATGTATATGCATATATATACATATATACTCCATATATGGTATATGTGCATAGGCATGCATATGACATGAAGAACATATAGCTGTTTAATGGATGAATGAGTCTATCATTCTTCTCATTAGTGTTCTCTTCAAAATCAAAGAAAGGTTATCAATATGAGACATCCAAATTCTGCAGAAGAAATAAGCACAGATTAGACAAATTATGTTTTTCTTCCAAACACTTGAAATACAAATACTTCCCACTGTTCTTTAAAGTATTGTTTTATTAAAGTAATTACATATTAATTTTAATGAGATCTTTTATCTGAACTTTTTGTGTGAATATCTTTATAATAATGTTCATAATGGAAAACTGCAGGGAGTCCCATGGCAACAGGGAGGATGCTTTGACAAGAAAAGACAAGGTTTGTATCATTTTGTAATTCAGTTTACCCAAGAAGCAGAGGCAAAGAACTCAGAGGAAGAGATCAAAAAGAAAATGCAGGAAGACAAGAAACATCATTATTGTGGTGAATCATTAGTATTTGTCAGGTGGATGAAGTCAATGAATTGGGAGGCATGTCTGATATGCTCTCCATTCTGCTGCCTCTCAGTGTGTGCCCTGTCCTCCAGATTCTTTGCAAACTCATTAAGACACATATTTTACTGCAGCACCACTCCTAAACAATGTCAGTATTTGTCTCCTTCCTACAACATGTGAAGGAAAGCCTACTGTGTCCTTTGGCTTCTCCTGCTGAGTTCCCTAGTCAAATTCTCCTGATTGCCCCTTTCTGTGCCTCTGACTGCACCATCCTGTTTCCAACACAATTCTCAGCCTCTGGCACTCTGGCATCCATCTACTGATCTCATTCTCTGACACCAACATTTCTTCTTTTTACCAGACTAGGTCTCTAGCTTCTAAAGAGCCATAACATCTTCTAAGAGAGAATACTGCAGGAAATCAGAGAAGGAGAGAAGGGAAACAAGAGTAATAGCTGTGTGTTTAGCAAGTGGTTCTTACCCTCCCTAATGTTGTAACAGTTCTTCATGCCGTGATGACCCAACCATAAAATATTTTTGTTGCTACTTCATAACTGTAATTTTGCTACTTATAATTTGTAACATAAATGCCTGTGCTTTCTGATTGTCTTAGGTGACCCTTGTGAAAGGGGTGTTTGACACCACCACCACCCCAGGCGCCTTGACCCAAAGGTTTAGAACCACTGGTTTAAACAGACACTTGGTGAGTATAGGATAGAAATTTTGTAGAGTGCAAAAAAGAAAAAAAAAAAAAGAAACAAACAAAAAAACTGTGTCAGGAAGATGTGAGATGTGTGTGGTTCATCCAGCCTATAGAAAAAGCTTGATTCATGATGAATCTTTCCATGTTTTGAGACTTTGCTTCTTGTCCACCTGTTTTATTCCACTTCTTACTAACACAAAGGAGTCCTTTTTTTCCTCCCCATCTCTCTACTGCTGTTACCTGGATCACATCCACGTGTGGGATTCAGCTGACATTACTCTCCCTGCTCATTCATGTCTTTTCCATCTTTCAGTATTGCTAGACTTAGTGGATAATACTCTACAGCTCTTCATTGCTATGCCACGATCTATGTCTCTTCTGTTTAGGATGAAGCCTAATTCAGCCCCCTTTTAGGATAAGTGACTTCTGCAGGTAATTCTAATTTCTTAAAAACTGATATGGTTAGGAAATGTCTTCCTTTCCACAGTTGCCCTAGGAGATTCAGATTAAGTTTTGTTGAATACCTATATTTTATATATTAAATTAATATTAAATATAAATAAACTTAGTCCCCACAGCAGTCTATCATATAGGTATTAACTATCTCTCCATTTTCATATTCAGAAACTAGCATGTTGATGAGCTTCTGAAATTCTGTGACTAGTATATAGTTGGATGAAAGTCAAACTGACTGTGGTGTCAGGGTTCACAATCTTCACAAGCCCCTTGCCATTTGGGATCACAGAAGCATTTGCAGAAACCGCCTCTGAGATACACACTCCCTCATTAGAATGCCAATCGGCTGACCCACTTGGAATACTAGAAGTATTTTATTCCTAACTAAACCTGACTACTAATGACAGCTGTAGTATTATCCTACAGTTCATGTGGAGGCATCCAAAGAAACTCAGAACTAGCTAAGTCTGTGTTTTGTTGATGTTTTCAGAGAACACTAAAGAACCTATTTCACTAGGTGCTTGGATTTGTACATTTTGTTTCCCCAGCTCCTGTTTGCCCTTGAACTGGTGACCAGTCAGGCACTCCAGCAGTTCACATGAATCACTGTGTTACCAGTTAGAGTGCCACCAAGCCAGCATTTCCATCTCCCAATACATTATAAGATAATTGTGTGGCTTTTGCTTGGACATCATTTGGGGAAACACCTGGTAAGCTGGGACAACCACCTTGTTGGTAGATATTTGCAACTGTCAGAAAACTATTTCTTATGTTAAGGTGTGTGTGTGTGTGTGTGTGTGTGTGTGTGTGTGTGTGTGTGTATGTGTGTGTGTTTTACTTACAATGCTACTGAATTTATCATAGTTCTATACAGTCATTGAGGAATAGAATGTATTATTAAGTCCCAAAGAAAAGAGTAACAAAGCCAGTGTTTCTACATGTTGTTCACTGCCCTTATCAAGGAACATGGTGCAAGGCCTCTTGTGATGGAGTCATATTTATAGCACACAGAGACAGAAGTCAGTGTTGCTAAGGACCATTGTGGGCTGAAAAGGCTGATGTAGAAGCCACAGTAACTGGGTTCATAACAGACAAATAGTCAATTTGCTGACACTTGGATTGAACTGATCTTGGACAGTTTGCTGTCTAAACATGATTATACTAATCACAACACCAGAGTCCTCCTTCTGATTGATCATGACCCAAAACCCAATGTGGAAATTCACCAGAGGTGGCTAATTGCTAATGTTTTGAAATTTAGGGAAGACCCAGGGAATCAGCAAGCCTTGGGCCACTGTTTCACACTTATGAGACTACCCCTGGGGGAGCTGCTGATTCTGAATTGTAAGTTACTGATTGCTGAGTCTTTCATCCAGTGAAGGCTGAATTGCATAACTGGGCAAGGTGCAGACAGCAGATGACAGACTTGTATCTAAGTTAGGAAAGTCCTGTCCTACAATGATCATAGGAATAATGGGAAAATATTAGTAATGAAAATGCCTAGGCAGCACTTCAACTATTATCAACATTCAGTGTTTTTAACTCAGACTTAGCCAGAACCCTTCACATGAGGAAAAATTCACAGAAGTTAATGAAACATTAGTAAATACCAGACTTGAAGCTAGAGTTCAGCTGTTAAGATAGCTAGTTCCAGTAGTAAGTCTAGAAACAAAGGTGGAAAAAAAAACTTCCTCTTCAAACTTAAGATGTATGCATCTCACTCACTATATACAGATTGCATCTCATATGTTTTAAAGTCAGCAAGATGGCTCAGCCAGTAAATGAGCTTGCTGATAAGACTGAAAACCTGAGTCTGAACTCTGAGACCTACAGAGTAGAAGGAAACAGTCTCCCAAAGATTTCCCTCTGATATCACATCTGCATTATGGCATGACTGTGTAAACACAAACACAAGAGAGAGAGAAATAAATTAACTAATTTATTATTTTTTAATTTAAAATATGCATTGCTAACAACTATAAGGGATTGATTGATTGTAAAAGCTAATGGCAAATGGAAAAATATATCTGTCTATGATGCTCTTTCTACTCTTGACCCCATAGACACTTTTTGTGGAGGTCAGAGGTCAATTTTTGGGGATTGCTTCTCTTCCCTCCAGCTTGTTGAGGGAGAGTTTATCTTGTTTCTGTTACTGTATCTTGTCCTTTAGGATACCTGACCTCTGAGCTTCTGAGAGATTTCCTCGTCTCCATCTCCTGGCTCCACACTGTTGTTGGAAGACACTGTTAGTTTCTTTGTGGGTTCTAGGACTAGAACTCAGCTGGCCAGGCTGAGCCAACTCACTAGCCTGAACCTTTGGACTGTCTTTTGGTTTTTGACAAGGTCTAACTCTGAAGCCCAGGTTGCTCTCAATTTATTATGTTGTTCACTTTTCTAAGTCCTGGACTCCTCATGCCTCAGTTCTCAAGTGCTAGGATTACAGATGTCAGCTGTCACACACTATCTGACTGTTTAACAATAAAAATATTACAGTTAATATTAGAGAATAGATATGGTAACCAGATTGGACAAAGCCTTTTCAACGATGGCTGCTGTTTGCCCATATGCATATTCCAGTGAGGAAGAGTATAACCAAACACACAGAGAGAGAAGCTTCCAGAAGAGAAATGGGAGATGTTCAAGAGCCTGGATTCTTAAGTTGGGAGAAGATGACTACCATACATACAAGATGGGACTGGCCTTATCTGTGTTCCCCCTAACTGTAAAGAAAGGAGCTAAGTGTTGAAAAATGTGTTGTGATATTTGGTAGGTAAAAGTCATGGGGTTCTCTGATTCCTCCTTGTTATCAATGAAGTATACAATGATGTTACCTAAGAATAAATGGGTATAGCATCTAAATAGACTCAGGATAAGAGCTCATGCCTCTGCACAGGCTAGAATGCTGACTGAGTTTTCCTAAGAAGCCACTGGTAGACTAAAAGGAAGTGAAGTGTGTATGTGTGTGTGTATATGGGGGAGGGGGTTGTCATTGCTTTCTTTATAGCTACAAGATTGAAAGTGGAAAGGGACTCCTGGGACCAATTACAGGCTCTCAGCAAAGGACATCATATTTAATAAATAAAAATATTTTGTCTGGTATATCAACATTCCAACTAATAATAACACAAAGATATTGGGCACTCAGAATCCAGACTCCCACAAGATGTGAAGAAAAATAGCTGGTTATGTATCTCAGAAGCTGAACTTCGTTCTCAGCACCAGAATGACCATCATATGAACACTGAGCACAAGCTAATGAGACTCACTTCCAACCCTCATGCATCCCCTCTACTTCAGCATCAACAAGAGAGAGAGAAGCAAGATGTTGAACTTATCTACAGCATCTGTTGTTTAGCAGCATCTGAGCCCTAGTTGGAAGAAGATGAAAACCAGATTGCAAAGCCAGGCACTGTGGCACATGCCTATCATCCTTGGAGGAGAGGTGAAAGGATCAGGAACTGAAGGATAGCTTTGACTACACAGGATGTTTAAGATCAGCTACATGTGTATCAGTTGCAAAAACAAAGAAACAAAATTCACAGGAACAAGAACAAACTGAACAATGGCAGTGTTTACCTCTACCAGTTTCTAAATCTGCATTGCAACCTCTCCACGCTATCCTGAATCAGAAATTTTCATTATTTTAGTAATGATGAATTGATTCTTTAGCACAGCCAGTATGTAAGCTGGAACAGTAGGACACAGTACTATAGCATGGGGTTAATGGTTAGATTATCACGGGCAAACATAACATTATCAGCAGTACATGAGTCTCACATCTGACGTGTAGTGAGATATCCACCCTGCCCATACATATTTTACTGACTATACCTATTGGGACATGGGGAAAAGCGCAGGCATTACCTATAGGGACTAGGTCTGGGGCCCAGACCCCAGCTCTCTCTCTCTCTCTCTCTCTCTCTCTGTCTCTCTCTCTCTCTCTCTCTCTCTGTCTCTCTCTCTCTCTCTCTCTTACTTCCTGGTCAGAGACAGAAAGCATCCAGAGGCTTCCTTGGGACGGTGACCTGTGGCGGCCATCTGTTTCTTGTGTGATTTCTCCCCATATAAACATCCATCGGCCTATCATTCCCCAGATTCTTATTTATCACATATTATCGAAGTTCAAAATAATATTCCTAGCTATTAGCATATACAATTAGGTATTATAGGAGAGTGTTAAGATTCCTGTTATGTCTAAGTTCTCGCTCTTTTTCCTGAGCTGTAATCTCACTATGTGAGCCTGGAATTCTTTATCTTCCTACCTCAGCTGCTGAGAGCTAGGATTACAAGTTACAGTGACTCAAAGTTGAATAGTACTCAACTATTTCAAGGTCATGCTGACAAGAACCCAGAGGTTTATTTAAAGGCTCAGTGTGGGTCAGTGGTTTGCCATGTCAAAATGCTGCCTGTGCTTCTTACAAGCCTCAAAGCTCCAAGCTAAGAGTATGGCTCTGGGCATGTTAACACAAAGTCTTTCCCTCCTAAAGTTTCAGTCAAATTACTCAGGTGGAACTACTGAATAGCTGAACAACTCTCTGTGTAAGCAGAAATGGGGAGTCTTTGCAAAATTGCCTATTATCCTCAGTTCTGCTGGAACAACAAAGAACACAATAGCAACAGCAGCCAGCATCTGATCAATCAAGTGCCATACTAGTCCATCTTTGGAGCCAAAGGGAATGCACATCCTTTTAAGGCTCTTTTCACTATAATCCTTTGAGAAATCCCATTTTACTCTGATATAATATAGTGCTTCTATGGGTTTATAATAAAATACTTAAATATAGGCTTTTCTCTAAAAATGTAGAGCCTTTACTCTCTCCCTGACAGAGAAGATTGTGTAACAGTCATTCATCTACCACTGTCACCATTATTTAACATCTGTGTTCAATTTAATAATGGTTCAAAATAAGTGTATGCATATTGCATACGATTTCTTGCTCTGTGGGCATATTCATTTCCTATTACAAAACAGCAGAGTCCAGAGTAATTGGATCCACTGCTATAAGAGAAGCCTATCGAGTGCTGTATTCCCCTGTGTGCCAGTGGTGAGCTCTGTGACCTAGAGCAGATAATTTACCCTCTCTGGGGCCAGTTTCTTTCATTAGCAAATATGAACCCCTTCAAATCTCTGCTAGTTCTATCATTCATCATCTAGTCTATCACAATATTTTTCATGCCTGCCCCTGAAGTTCTATTCTTAGTCCTGTTTCTTCTAAAACCAGTTCCTAAAGCGCAATTTCCCACATGTTATCTTCAGCATTTCCTGAGGCAACACGATGACACGCAAGCTTCCCTCTGGGGTCACCAAGGCCCTCTGTCTGTCCTCAGTTCACTTTGCTTGCAAATTCCTAAGGATGTAAGTTTCACCTGGACTCTCCTTTCCATTCACTGCAGAAAGAAGGAAGGATCTCACTCCTTAGACCATAGATCCTTTTTTCCCTCCACAGCTAGAAATCAAAATTAGATCAGGAAAATTTCATGGGATATTTTCCAATCTATTTTCTAGAGCTCAGTATTTGAACCTTGAACAACTATTCCTTTACATGTTTTTCCCCAGGGAAACATAAAGGTCAACTTTTTTTTTTTTTTTTTTTTTTTTTTTAATTTTTGCTTTCCTCTCTTCTTGCCTCTGAACTTTCTTATGGGAAAATTATTGCCATTAAGTAATTTAACATCATTACTTAATGAATGTAGCACTTTTCTTAGTTCTGTAACACAGGAGTTAAATTCTAAATGTGAAATAATTTAATAACACTGTTCATTTGTAAAATATTATATATTATACAAATATTCATGGTAAAATAAGGAAGGATCAAGTTTTGAAATCATTGATAAATTTGTACTACTAGATCTTGTTTCTTTGACTGATGTTGCGTTAGTTGCCTGAGTGGTAAAGGCAACACCAGTCTACATAAATGACAACAAAACTGAATATCAAAGATGCGTTCAATATTGCATTGCCTTAAATAAAGCAAGAATAATCTTAAAAATACATTTGAGTCAACATTTCCAAAAGCATTTGATTTGTGTAGGAGTTCTGACTTGATGATTTATATCTTTTAAGCAGAAAAGAATGGTAAATAACAGAGGGTCAGTAAATTACTGCTTTACTAGAAAAAAAAAACAATCTATCAAACATTTTCTACATTAATCACATATTTTATGGCTCAATGACCCCGAAAAAAACTACTTAACTATTGAATTATTTAAAATGCAGAAAAAGAAAATAGTTTTTTCTTCTTCCTATGTTTGTTTAGTCTTGGTTTTGTTTTGTTTGAGCTCTATTACTGAACCACACCCCTGGCCTTATTATCACACTTTTTAAATGCTTGTACATGCTAAACCTAATAAACCAGGTATGCTATGCTATTTGGTTTATAAGTCTTTTATAATGATTAAGTTCTTTATGTTCATTGCAATATTCCCCACTAACCAATATATTCATCCATTGTTTTATCATGATGAAATTTATTTAGAATACATGTGTTGACATTCCCTATGGAGGGATATTCCCTTAGCCTAGAGACACTGGGGAGGGCCTAGGCCCTACCCCAAATGACTTGACAGATTTAATGATCCCTCTGGAAGGCCTCACCCTCCTTGAGGGGTGGTTGGGGAATGGAAATGCGACTGGTGGGCAGGGGATGGGAGGATGGGAGGGAGAGGGAATCTAGAATCAATATGTAAAATAAGAAAAAATAAATAAAAAAAACAAAAGCAAAAACAAAGAAATAATTGTAAATAAAAAAATAATACATGTGTTGGCAGCCACTGTATGCCCTGTGGTATTCTGCATTGTAAACATGACAAAGAACAGCACAGAGAAATAGAGCTCTCAGGAAACCCACCCTCTCTTTGACAGAGGCAGAAAATAAATAAATGCTAAGAAGATTTCACACAGTGATAAACACTATGGAGAAATGAAAGTAGAACAAGGAGTTGATCACTACTAGAGCTGCCAAGGAGGATATCAGCCTACATGACAAGAGTTAGCCATGCGAAGACCTGGGAGAAGAGCCTTACAAACTTACAGTGAATGAGAGAGAAGGTGGGGGAAAGCAGGAACAGTAACAAATAGAAAGCTTGATTCAGAATTGCTGAGGAGAAGCAGTGGGCATGGTGGGGTGCCCTTAGATCGAGGCTATCTATCTCTTCTAACCTAGGATGTGAGACAGAGCTAAGGTTGCTGATGTAATGCTTTAAGTGAATAATTAATGTTCTTCACTGAGAAGATTATAAATGGATAAGATTTGGAAATGGGGGATCAAGAATTGTACTGTTGGCATGAAAAGTTCTACAGAGTTATTAGACAGACAAGGAGGTAGCTAACGTGATCAGTCAAATACATGAGAATTGTGCCCTAGACTATATGATTGGCAGCTCATTTCAGAGGTTCCCCACAGACAATTAACAAATGTTCCCAATGTTTCCTGATACATTCCTCCTCAACACCATGAGCAGAATATCTTCAGAGAAAGGCACAATGAATAGTTCGTTACTAAGATGACCCAAGCTAATACTGAGCAACAGTAAATTGGGTTGGCTTCCTGAAATAGAAACATTGCTTCATTGTCACTAATGTATTAATGTGAGCCTCCTGCTGAGCCCATTAATTAACACTGATTAACTCCTCCCTGATTTTTATAGCATCTTCTCCCTTTTCCTACTAAAATGAAAAAGAGTGGTACTATAACTCCATACTACAGGTCAAAAATAGAGTGAGTATACAGCACAATTGTGACAGCATCTACAAGACTTTCCCAAATTCCAATCACACAAAACCCCAGCTTAGCATGGTCTGTGGAAGATGGACATGAAATCCCACCAGTAGTTGAGGAGCTATTGCCATTTGAAAGCTGCTGGGCAGAGGTAAAGTCAGTTTCTCTGCATATGTGACCCCTGGTAAGTCAACCACATGCCAGGGCAGATCCCATTTTGCCTGGTAGGTCAAGCACGTGCTAGGGCAGACCCCACACCCCTGGACAATAAGGAAAAGAAACCTCAAAGCTGGGTGGGAAAAATGGAGGGTAGTTATGTAAAGAGCTGTGGGGAGTTACATGTTCAAAATACACTGTATAAAAGTCTCAGAGAATAAATAAAATATTATTTTAAAACAGAGTTGCCAGACATGGTGACAAATGCCTTTAATCCCAGCACTCGGGAGGCAGAAGCAGGTGGATCTCTGTGAGCTCAAGGCCAGCCTAGTCTACTAGGGAGTTCCTGGGCTGTTACACAGAGAAATCCTGTCTTTAAAAGCCAAAAATAAAACAAAACAAAACAACAACAACAAAATTGAGTCTTACATCATCACTACTTACCATAGAACTTAGACTATAACAAAGTTAAATAAATATCAGTAGAATTGATGGAATCAGTAAGTTATTTATATTTATTTTCAAATTAAGTTTATTATCATCCAAATCAACCATTTTTTCACAGGTCAAATTGCACAAAAGAAGCTACCTAATTACATAAGTCATGTGATAGGGCATTGAGGAACTCCAGGTCTCCGGCTTAAGGCTTAAGTAAGGAAATATTGCTTCCTTCCTGAAACACAAAATGGAAATGGGTAAACCTACCTGAAGGTTCAGATACATTAAATGGATGGAGAATCAGGTATGGGCCTATGCTAACCTTGTGAAGCTCTTTCCGTCCCTGGTAGATTATAATTCACTCAAATTAAAAAAGGGAAAAAAGAGAGAGAGGGGGAGAGAGAGAAAAAACATATAAAAGGGAGCCAATATTGGTTTGAAGATAAAATTGAACACAAAGAAACGTCTAGAGAACTACAAGACTGCCGCCAACTAACAACTTGAGCATCCATGGAAAGGCTACCATAAATGCCCTTCCCAGATATTGAGATTGACAACTAACTTATCCATGGAGCCCTCATCTGATACCTGTTGGAAACAGGAGCAAACACCCATACATAAACACTGAGTCGAACTAGAACCCAGATGCAGATGGAGAGGACAAGACCAGGCGGCAGAAACACTGACCTGAACAAGGAGGAGCTAACGCCCCCCCCCCAGACTGATAGCTGGGAATCCAGCACGGGACTGACTCAGACCCCCTGAATATGGGTCTCAGCCAGAAGGACTGAACAGTCTAAGGGACCTCAGACAGTGGAGCCAGGAAGTATCCCTGGTGCACAAAAGGACCATGCGAACACATCCCCCATGGAGGGATAACTGCCTTAACCTCGAGACAGGAGAGAAGCCCTAGTCCCTACTTCACATGACCTGTCAGATCTACATGACCTCAACTGGATGGCATTCCCCTACATATGGAATTGGGGTGGGGGGAGGGGAGGGTGGTTAGACTGCATGTGAGAGGGCAGAGAGGGTAAAAGGGAGTGGAGGGAAGGAAGAAGGGAGGGACGGAGGGAGGGAGAGGGAACTGGGATCGACATGTAAAATAATAAATTAAAAAAAAATGCTTTGACTCCAAAATTTAAGTTCAAGAACAAGTTACTGGGGAAAAGGATTTCTATTTTTGTTTCCACAGAAATTGAAAAGCTGTGGATTCCTTCCAGACTAATGTGTTGATCAAGCCAGACCGCCTGAAACAGTACCAGATTATCCTACATTCCAAACAGCTGGACAAAGCAGCCTTGCAGACTACAGCCAGAATTTCTGCATCTTCTTAGAATCCCCCATGACAGCACCCCTTACCAGCAGGAAGTAGTTTGAAAAGAACGATGCCCAAATTCCCAAAGATTGTCTATAAATGTTTGTTTTCATTTAAATTGACTTGGTTATAAAAAAATAAATTAATTAATTAATTAAAAGGGAAAAGGAAGGCCGAGCATACCCCATGAGCAATAGGATTCCCATCCCTCCATTGACAGAACAAGTCACCCTGTCTCCCCAGGCACTGCTTAAAAACCAGAAGAAATGTGAGACAGATGCACAAGCTGTGGAGTTGGTCTGTGGGATATCAAAAGCTGCCTCTGAAGAGCAGCGGGAGACACGCAAGGTGGGAGCATGCTTGGGCATAAGCAAGGACTGACTTGGTTCGATTTCTCTAACAAAAAAATAAAAAAATAAAAAACAAAAAAACAAAAACAAAAACGTTTTCTTTCCTTTGAGGTACATTGCCAGTTTGCCTGACTTGTGTCTTTCCCAATGTTTACTTCTGTTCATAGTCCTTTTCTAGTCATTGTGACAAAAAATGCCTGGCACAAGAAAATTCTAAACAGAAAAAATTTATTTAGCTCACAGTTTCAGAGGCTTTAGCCCATTGTGGCAGGGAAGGGCTTAGCATAGCAGCTCATACCATACACAGTAGGAAATATTCTGTGTTTTTGTTTTTGTTTACTTTTTAATAGGATTCAAATGTGTTATTTATTAAGATAATCCACTCTTTTACTCTGAATTTACCCAAATCAAGCATCCCACACAGGCATAGAGAGATGCTAGCAGATGACAAAATCAGTGAGCTTGAGTCTTCTAATTCTATTACACACGATTCCTTTTCAAAACTAAAACAGCCAATTATAGTGAAGCGCACTTGTAATCTCAGTACTTGGGAGGTAAAGGCAGAAGGATTATGAGTTCAGGGCCATCCTCCGCTTAATAGTGAGTTCCAGGTGAACTTGGGCTACCTAAATCCTTATTTAAAAATTATTATAAATACTTAGAATAAATTGATTTTTAAATATAAGGACAAATAATCAAATCCTTCAGCAAATAGGACCTGTTCTTACTCATCTTTTATTTTCCCAGCCCTGAATTGATGGAAAATAACTGAATGAACAGTTTGTGTCAACTTTGCCTCCTTTTAGATTAGAATTTAAGAATTATTTCAAAAACAGCAGAAGCAAAAGAAAGCAGGAGTTTTATTTTTGCCTTTTAGGGTATGGAATACATTTATAGATGAATTTTGCTTACAACAGAGATGTCTTCACCTGTGCAAATAGTGTCATAAATCCCACAGAAATGTCCTGGTATGAATCACTAGGCTCCAGTCCCACCTAGATTGCTGCTGCACAGGAAGAGTAAATGTTATCAGCGAACAGATGCATAGCTTTTTGGGTTTTGTTTTTTACTGGAACTGAACAATACTGTATTCCTGGAATTGCTGTAAAAAAAATTGATTGTGTTTTATTTTAAAGCAAAAGCAAAGAGAAGGGACATCATCAGCAAAGGCAGAAAGAGTAAGAATTCATGTACGACCAAACAGCAGAATTGGAGAAAGGTAGACGCGGCCATCACCTGGGAGTGGGCTTTTTACAAAACCAGGAACCACAGGTACTTAGCATATGTTAAAACATCTTGCTTTAAGTTTCCACAGCTTTTTCTGCTCATGGTCATCCATACACACATTTATTTCAATTGTACCTATTTAATGCTTGCAACAGGCCACTGCACAAGATGTATCAGAAGGCTCACAAGTAAAGCAGGCAGAAACATAGATACAAACAATGGAAAATAAAGGTGCAGACTGTTTTCTCCCCATTTCTTATATAAGCCATTAGACTACATATAATTAAATACTGTCTAAATATTCCCAGTGTTCATAAACAAAGATTTTATTTCCCAATTAGCAAGTGATACCTGATACATTGGTAACTAATATGAAAAAGAGTGCAAGTTTGAAACTTGAGGGTTCCTCCCTTCACAGGAGACTAGTTAAACTGAATGAAGTGCTGGGCATTTCCTTTAGTCACTTTTAACATAAAAACATTACACATTCCATGCGTTTACAACCTGAGACCTAAGGAGCAAAGAGAAATGAGACTAGACACTGGGAGTCTATAAAATCACAATGTCCCATTTCTAGAATCTAGTGAACCTTATAAAAGAAGAAAAAACAAGTGTAAAATCAAACTTCAGTAAGCTTAGAAATAGTGGAGAGTTGTCTTTGCAGGGCTGTACTCAGAATCAGCCAAGCAGCCCTAGGTTCATACCTGGGGGAAGGGGAGTTGTAAACTAAAGAAAGGCTAGCTAAAGGCATTAAAGGAAAAGATGAAGACACAGAAATAACATCTGTCAATACTGAAATGCCACAAGTTTAGTTTTCACCACTCTTATATACCTAAACCAAAAAAGGGAACACGGTATCATGTATATGGAACAAACAGACTTTTCTTCCTCTTTTCTCTAAAAACTCAGTAACCATACCTTAGATTCAACTTCTTTCCTGGCCTTGAAAGTCAGAAGTAACTACACTTCAGACCAGGTCAGTTGTTATTTAGAATAAGATACCCAAGGCCAAGATCGAACATCCTACTGTAGCTGTGCCTTTGACCTTTATGTCTTATGACTTACTGAGGACAGTTTTGAACTTTCTCCCCTTGAGCCTAGATAAGGGCACCAACAAAAATACCCTGTCTCAAAACACAGCATTAGAGTTTGGATCCGAAATGTGCCCCATAAAAGATTGGTCACCAACACTTTCAGTAGGTGGTGGAACCTTTTGGAGGTGGGGCCTATGGGGTAATTCTAATCATTAAATGATCCCTGAAGGAAATATTGAGTTCCCTCTTCTCTCTTTTCTTCCTGCCCCCTGTGAGGTAGGGAACTTTCTCCACCACCTACTTCCCAACACAGTGTTCAAGCACAAAAACAAAGCCAACCAATCACTTCCTGAAACTTCTGCAACTGTAACCAATATAAACCTTTACACATTTTTGAGTTGATTTTCTTGGGTATTTTGCCACAATGACAAAAATCAGAGGATGTAAGAAGTAAATTAAACAGAAGCAAGAAAGAGTATGAGGACAAAATTATGTGTTTGATCTATATGTAATTCTATTTTTGTTTGTCTGCATGTATGTATGTGCAGCACATGCAGGAAGTACCAACCAGAGCCAGAAGAAATGTCCAGTAGCTATGGACAGTAGTGATCTCTCATGTGGCTTCTGGGAACAAAACCCAGGTGTTCTGTAAGAGCAGAAAGTGTTCTTAGCTGTTTTGACCCCAGATTGTAGGCTATTTAAAAGTCTGTTTTAATACAAATACCTCTAAGAAGTTAGTAGCATTGCTATCTATCAGAAGCATCTAAGAAAGTTTTCTATACTACTTTTAAATTCCGATAAAACTGGCAAAAATAAATAGGCCTTCGTTTTTATGCATTACCAGAAACTTACATTAAATACGATAAACTAACAAATTACTGCTGTAGATTGGACACCTGCCAATCACGACCCCTTGTGTGATGAGAAAGCCTTCTTGCTTCCCTCCGTATTTGAAGACTAAAAAACAACGTTCCTAGTAGGAGAGGAGACAGGACAACATATTATCAGAATTGGTAACAGAATTACTAGACAAAGTAAGAATGATAGGAAGCATCAGCCTTTTGATATATCCATCTAAATGGTTAAGAGAGAGGATGATCTCATGTGTAAGTAGTCAACTGACAAATCTTTATTATTGAAAATGTGAACCTTCTGAGTTAGGACTTGGCCTACACTGCCATCCAACAGAACTGTATCTTCAAAGCAATTCCCTGCTTGATGAGTTTGGCTCTATGAAATTGGAATAGAAGAAATTTCTTGAAGAGCATTTGTCTTATTCTGTAAGTGTACTGAGTGATACAGCTGTAAAGACATCAGCTGATAGGAGGGAAAGACCATGTGACTGGTATCACCTCTCGACAGTGTCACTGTAACCACTATTACATGATGTCTTTTGATTTCTGTTTCACATTATAGAGTAACTATAATAGTGCAATAGTTAAAGTTCAGATATTTAGAGGACATCATATTTTTATTTCTAGGTAAAATGGTGAGTTTGGTTTCAAAGTGCTACCAATTTCTTCATCTCTACTGAAGAAAAAGAATATGATGTTCACATGCCTATAGATGTCATTTAAGGAGACGTCAGAGATGCCTATTAAGTGATTCTCTGCCCTCCCCCTGTTTGTTTTATGTGTATGAAGTATGCATTGTTATTCTCTAAACATGTGTTTCGACTTTCCATTCAGAGTTTGAAAGTGTGGTCTACAATCCGATTCTAAAATAATTGTGATAATTTTGTTCTTACCATGCATTCATGTCATTGTGTCAAAGTATAGTTTCAAACTGCTATGAAGTTAGTCCACAGTAGAAGCCCTCCACACTGTAATTGTTCCACCTCTACCCTTCAGAGCATGTTGGATTAATTCCAGTTCTATGCTATCATAAACATTACTGAGCTTTTGTGAGTTCACTACGAATGTGTATGAGAATTTCCTGGTTTCATCTTCTGTTCACTGACCTTCCATGTTCCTTTTGTTCCTGTTTCACAGATTTTTGAAAATTCCAGTTTCTTCTAATTGTCATTTCCTTGTTGGTTTTAGATTTTTCAAATAGCCTCATCCATTTTTTTTAAAAAAATTTTGATCACAGTGTCAAAATTCTGAACCAAATGCAGGACATAGAGAGCTATCTAAAATCCTAAAGGAATTGTTAATACTGGTGGTACTTATTAGTGTTAGATGTTACCATGACACAACCTAGCATACATCAACTTGGAGGAAAGGATTAATTAAAAAACTGTTTAGATCAGGTTGGCCTATGACTATGTCTATGAGCAGTTGTCTAGATTGTTAGTTGGGGTGGTAAGATCCACCATGAGTGTGGATGGCAATGTTTACTGGACTGAGCCTTGAGTAGTCTAAGAGTGAAATAAGCTGGCTGAGCAAAGCAACAGATAAACAGTACACAGCATTCATCTCTCTTAACCACCCAGCCCTTGACTGTGGATGTAACGGGGCTAGTTACTGGAGTTCCTGCCTTGACTTCCCTCCAATGATAGACAGCAGGTAGAAAATATAAGTTGCACAAAACACCCTGCTTTTCAGTCAGAGTGTTCTATCATGCAACAAAATTAGAAGTAGGACACTGGTAAACTATCTGCCCATGAATTTGGTGGAAGTGCTGGATTGCACAATATCACCTAGGTCTAAAATTCCAATGTGAAAAGGGGCCTTAACAAAGTTTATAAATCTCTAAACATCCAGAATCCTCATGGGTACCTCCACTATAAATGTGTCTTTGTTTCATTGCCCTTTTAAAAGCTATTCAAACACCACTTCTTGATAGTATGGCTATTTCAACATATATCTAAATGTGTTCTTTGAGACATTAAACACCAAATGTGGTCAAAGTGCAGAGAGGATTGATGAATTCATTAGGTGAGTCTCCAGAGAGCCACTGGAGTGGGTATCAACAGAGAAAATATTAAGTTCTTGCCTCCAAGACTGAAATAGGAATGCTTCAAGATATTAAGAAATAAAAAGTGAGTTCTTAATGCTCAAAGAATCCTAAGTCTTCTGAGTCTAACTAGAGTATGGTTTAATGGAAATAATTTACATAGAAATCCAAGCAAGCAGTAACACAGAATTGGTGTCAGGTACTTCCTTAATATACAACTAAAGAAATTTAAGTCTTTTTCAAAGTGGATATATCTTGAATGCAAAGGAGACTCATTGAATCAGTCATGACTTTGATCTTTGATTGTGTGTCTCTGATTAAATTGAATCTTAGTACTGTGGTCATTCCTCTTGTTTTGTTCCATTTCTAACCAAAGATATAAATATCCTGAAAAGGTTAATGTTAGCTCCTTCTGGTTCTTAATATAATTCTCTACTAACATTCCCATTTTCTGTGAATTGCTACATCATATTTTTTTATATATTAATAGCACTGCCACGTTAATGCCAAGGGTATATGTGAGATATTGGAATGGGAATTCATAGATACAAAGCTAGGAATAAAGATGATAATAGTAGATCTGTTCCTATCTGTAAACAATGCAAAGCCCTTTCAGTGTCTGTAACTAATCTATTAAAGCTCAAACAGAGAGGGAGGAGTGATGAGCATAGGGGTCAAGATCAGGCTGGAGAAACCCACAGAAACAGCTGACCTGAACAAGAGGGAGCTCATGGACCCCAGACTGATAGCTGGGTAACCAGCATAAAACTAACCCAGACCCTCAGAATGTGGGTGTCAGTTAGGAGGGTTGGGAAGTCTATGGGGCTTCTGGTAGTGGATCAGTATTTATTCCTAGTATTCCTAGTATACTTTGGGAGCTCATTCCACATAGAGGGACACTCTCTCAGCCTTGACACATGGGGGAGGGCCTGGGACCTGCTCCAAATGATGTGATAGACTTTAAAGTTCCCACATGGAAGGCCTTACCCTCTCTAGGGAGCAGAAATGGGATAGGATTGGGGGTTGTTAGAGGGCAGGGGAGGAGGGGAAGGAGAGGGAACTGTGATGACATGAAAACAAGTTTGTTACTCATTTAAATAAAAAAAATATAGAAGGAAAAAAATTAAAAGAAAAAAAAAAAGACTCAAACAGCTAATACAGAACCTCTTGTTCCTAGGCAACAGGATTTCTGTCCTGGGAGAATAAATTCAGACTTAAAGGGCTGAGTTTTGCTATGGTAATACAGAATTATAAGAGTGAGGCATTTGGGGACTTACAAAAACTTAAATATTTAGTAAGCTATTATTTGTTCCTGACCATCATTTCAAAAGGTACTGTTTCCATGTGTTACTATGACTCTTCTCATAGTGTGGAATGGCTTTTAAATGTATTTTTTGAATATGAGACATTTTTATGTCTATTTGACAGAATTTTCATTATAAATTAATAATAAAGAGCAATAGATATGAAGGACACTGGATTTTCTTTAACTCACAGGCTGAGGAAAAAAATGAAGTTTAAAAAAAAAAAAACACCTGTATTTGTACCCACAGGCTCATTCTGCTCTCAGCCTGGGCAAAAGAATTTCCTCTTGAGGTGGTCAGAGGCACATTGCTGGTTTAAATGTTGGGTTCTCCTCTCAGGCTGAGAAATGAGCATCTCTATGACCCCTCCAGGGCCCAGTAAATATTACCTGGGAAAAGGAATAACTCCTACACACATTTCAAAATATGGAAAGCAGAAGTCTAACCCTAAATACAATCTTCTTGATGAAGACAGTAAAAAGATTTCTAAACTTCAGATAAGTCACAGAACACTGAATCATTTTTGACAGAACTACATTTACGAATGTTAATATGGACTCACAGAAGCTCATTATTTGGTTGGGAAAAGGAGCCAAAACAGACTTGTACGTTTCTATTGGAATGAGTAAGACAAACATTAAAGAATAATAAATATCACCAAGGTTTCGTTTGTGTAAGTTGTATGCTCTGCATTCAGTGAGGAAGTAAGTGTTCATGAGAAAGTATGTAGATAATTTTTTCTCCTTGAGTATTTTGGCTTCCTCTGTTATAGCTTTTCTCTCAGATAATAGCAATCCCTCCTCACTGTAGAAATACTTCTCCAAGGACAGTATCTGCCAGGTCCCCTCTGTCAGACACAGCACAACACCCCTCCCCCATTTTCAGCTCCCTGAAACTACCTCTTTCTCTCCCTACCCCTAAAATGAGCAACTTGTTGTTTTTCGGGTTGTCTGTTCCTTTTCTATCTCCTTAATTGTTCTTCTGATTTTATAACCTCTCAAATATAAGCAATCCTTAAGTTTATTCTTGGGGCATCTTCTTAGGTTTTTTTTTTCTCTCCAAAGATATGAATCAAAATTTCCACCTGTGATATCAAAAACATTGAGCCAGTGTATACATACACACACACAAACACAAACACACACACACACACACACACACACACACGCACCTACCCCTCCTTTTCCTACACTATCTAATGGCATTCTAGATGCCTGGTGGCTTAAAAATATCATTTTATTCCTCACAATTATAAAAGCACCAAGATGAATGTGCCAGCTTCAGGTAAGGATGCTCTTCTTGACTTGCAGGTAGACAGCTTCCCACTGGGTCTTCAAAGAAGAGGGAGTGACATCTCTCCTCTTCTTCCTATAAAGTCACAGGGAACCTACCATTACACTCTTTCTTTCTTGTCTCTTAGACCCTATCTCTAAACACAGACATGCTGGGAGATAGGAATTCAGCACACAGACTTGAAGGAAAGACGATTCAGTTTTTAGCACAAGGCTAGAAGGCTAGGGAGAAAAGGATGTAGGTAAATGACTAGTTAGAATATACGTCAGAACCCCTTGATTCCTATCAAGTGTCTGTTGTACTTTTCTTTCCATATGACTACTGCAGTTACACCCTTAAGGGATAGAAGCAAAAGTTTCATCTAGTTACTGTAACCAACTCAAAGTCCAGGTTCTCTGGGTGAACAAAGAAGTGTCTTCTTATGGTTCAATGATGTGTAACATAAACAGTACATACTGCCTTACCTCCTTACTGCCTCCCACACTCACATCTACCATGTGTCCTGTAACAGGAACAAGATAATCACAGTGAACAAGAAGAACTTGGCATTGCTCCATAGCAGCAATGAAGTTCTTTCAGGAGGAAATTTTTGAGGCAATTGTGTCCTAGAAATTAAGAATTTCCTTAATCTACTCCTGATTCTAATTGGCAAATAGGGTTTTCTTGCCCATTGTTCTCTGTATCCCTACCTTTCTCTCTGGAGATTCTTCATGAATTATCTTCAATGTCCATGGGTGAAGGAAGTATTGAGAAGCATACTTTATTTGGTGTTATGGAATTTTGCAACTCCATGGGAGCTTGGGGGTTGTTAAAAGCTATATACCTATGCAACATAGTTTCCTGCAACACCTTCTAAACTACTATTACTATGTTTGTAGTTACTTACATTATGCCAACACTGGATGCTCTTTCTTACACAGAGTCCTGAAAGTTTGTTGTATTTCTTTCCCCACCCCCAACTCAAGAAGTCTCTCGCCATCAAACTTCTTTCTTTTCCATGTAACAAAGACTACCGCAAGGCTGACTACTCAGAAATCTCATTTCCACTGTGGGATGGGCTCTTGGAAGACTCAGTCTTCCTTTTACTATTTAAAATCTAGTTGTTCTTGATCTTTGCTGCATGATGGTTGTAAACTTGTTACTAGAGAACTGTACTTAGGGACTAACCTCTCAACTACTGAAGGTACTGTTAGATACAATGCAGCAAAATTGCAACATCTGGGGCTTACTATACTAGAGCTTTATTTCCTACCTATATAAGTTTTGAAACTGGGCTATATCTCCTTCTATGCTCTGACTCTTCAAGGTTCCTTCCTACACAGCTCCCAGGGCTGCCATGTTCTCTGCTTCATCTTCAGAAGGAGAAACTGTCTAGAGAGTTGCATCTGGGACCAGTTGTACAGTAGTACGTATGCAGTGACTTTATTCCTATTCCACTGACTAGACTGAAAAGGAAATTAGAAAGGATAATTAATCTATGTGTTCCCCAAAATGCATTGTTATCAATTTAATGTATAACTAAGCAGTCTGTCATAACTCCCTCCAAAAGTTCACATTTTCCCATAACTACTATAATCAGTCATCTTTAATTCAATTTCTACAGTATATTTTATACCTGTTTCCTCTTCCTCCTTTCCTTTGCAACATTCTCAATTACAGAGACTTGTGCATCCATTCATTTTTTTTACAAGCATGTTCTCAGGTCAGCTGGATTTTACAGTCCAACAAGGAAATGATGGAAAGCACACAAATAAACATGTTGCACTATGTGAATGTAGGACAAGAAACCTGGCGACTCCAGAGCATGTATGTCTGAGAAGCCAGGGAAAGGAACTCAGAGAAGGCAGGTTTATGCTGAAGCTTTAAAGTAGTTTTCTGGAGTTATAAGAAGAGAGGAGAATCTTTTAGACAATGTGGAAGACATTCAAACAAGTTAATTAGCATTGTGTTCAGAGCCTGGAGGAAAGAAGGAGTCAACAGTGAAGAGCATGATCTGCTGTTGTAGGGAACCTGAGGTCAGTTCCCAGCAGCCAGGCCAAGCCACTCACAACCACCTGCAACTCCAGCTCCAGGAAACCCAGCTCCAGACTCTCTCTTCTGGATGTCATAGCTTCTTTCATCACCAGCTGCATATTCTCACACATAAACATAGACATATACACATAATTTAAAATTTTTCAACTAAATGTTGGTGCCTGAGAGACCACTCCACAGTTAAGAGACTGGCTATTCTTTTAGAAGACCTGGATTTAATTCTCATTACCCACATAGCAGCTGACAAACTGTTCATAACTCCAGTTCCAGGGAATCTGACACATCCTTCTGATCTCCATTAGCACCAGGAAAATACTCATAAACTAAAAATAAATAAAATATTCTTTACAAATGTGCTCATTGTACATTATTAAAACTTATTTAGCATTTACCTTTTGCTCTAGATAACATAAATATAATAAAAAGTTGGGAGTACAGACTTCCCAAGGAATACTGGGACATATATTTTACTATAGGAACAGTATTATATTCCTTAGTTTTCTATGTCATTTTTCTTAAGCATATCTGCCTTGGGACATAAAAGAATTTCAAGAATAATACTGTTTTTCTTCTCCCACCATCCTTGTGATGTTAAGCATCCTTCATCCTTGTATCTCAAAGAGACCACCAGCCATGTCATGTCCAGGTAGGGAAAGTCAGAGTCCCTACTGAGGGCATTATATATCTTTGTTGTTTTTGTATTTAGATAGTTTTCAAATCCTTGCTTTTGATAAAACTAAAGGACCTAATGTCAGCAGACAGATCACCAAAAATAAAGTTTTGATTAGCGCAATTATTCAGAAGGAATAAATGAGGCACTGTTACATAATCATCTTCCATTCCCCTTTGCTTATTCAAATAAACAGGTTTCTTGGCACTTAAGTCTATTACAGGGACTAATGTGGGTATAATTGCCAATGAGCTCTGTTTCATTTGAGCAGAAAGTAATATTCAACACAGATACAAAAGTGAATGTGCCTGCTTGTTATTCTATGCTGCCTTCTTTCAGTGTCACAAGCCAGCTGCTGATGTTGGAGTGGCCCATGGGAATAACAACCTCAGAGCTGGGAAGAAATGCATTCCCCAGGCAAACCTCCTTTCGAGGACTGGGTAACATGATGCAGGAATCCAGTCCTCCAAGCCTGTCCCTTCATGGTCTTCTGGTGATTCCTAAAGCCAATCGTGATTCGCTCCTGATGCCAGGTGGAACCACAACCCAGTGATGGACCTCAGACCTCTTGGAGAACTGCCACCAAGCCTCTTAGAGAACTGCCACCAAGCAGCATGGGTAAGAAAATGTAGGCATAGAAGAAGGCGGGACTGCATTTGGAACTCCCATAGGGTGATCTTGTGTGCAATAATAATAACTGGTCAGTGCAGTAAAGGTTGGCTCCCCTTGCCCCCTCCCACCATAAGCACTGTTATTAACTTGCAAACAGAATTAAATTACATTCATTTTTGAGAGTCATTACCTTGACAACACTTAGCACAGTTCTTTGCATGTGATTTTATAGTCATTGAAATTTATTGAATGTTTTCCGCTGCCACAAACTCCTCCAA
Source organism: Phodopus roborovskii (assembly GCF_943737965.1). Taxonomy (NCBI): domain Eukaryota; kingdom Metazoa; phylum Chordata; class Mammalia; order Rodentia; family Cricetidae; genus Phodopus; species Phodopus roborovskii. The sequence goes on from NW_026126540.1 coordinate 16,798,337, forward strand.
ATGCTTCCTATGCAATGAATTATTTAATACTCCCCACAAATGAGGGCTTAGCATCTACATTTTATAAGCCAGTGACACCAGGGTCCAGAAAGCTTAAGTACCCATCCAAGGTCACAGGTCTCACTCCTGTATTTCTGCCTCTAATTAGCATTCATCATGGGAAACACTGAATTAGCTCTGCTTGTTACACAGCAAATGCTCAGTGTTGGTTACTAGTTACATGCCTTGTAGGCTGGCATGTGCTGAATGCTTCTGCACATGCTATCTTGTAGAATGCTGGTTTGCTCACTCTTGCAAATATGGAATGTTACTTGAATAGATACTGAATGAAGCACCCACATGACCAGCTACTAAGGACCACTACTGTCCATTTTTTTTGCATTGTTGATGCAAATAGAAACAACCCAACCATTTATAAAAATCATGACAAATTACTTCTTTCTGTAAACGTGGGTTAGTCTGTAATAACTGACATCTTGAACAACCTACCCACTTTTTATTACCTGAATCAATTCTTTACCCTATCTATCTATAGGATGTCTCTGTTCTTAAATCCTGTTTCCATAAGTTATTTTGAGATATCTTACTGTTAATTCTTAGATCTGTAAGATATTTAAAAGAGCAATTATATCTATTACATTGATTTCTTCTGTCAGCGAACTTACTCTAGTCAATCAGCACATGATATTTGATCTGTTCCTCTTGTGTCCTGACTCCTATAGGTGCCAAAGCTTACATTATAAAGTTCACAGGTATATTTAAGAGATTATTACCCTTTGATAACTTTGTGGTCCTCTTGAGTAAATAATAGTACAACCATTAAAATGCTTCAACATGACACTATGTAGTCTTTTCTGCTAAATGCACTTAAATGCACACACACACACACACACACACACACACACACACACACATACACACACCTTTAAAAACTTCAAGATTTAAAAACATTAAAAATGATTCAATAAAAAGAGAAGTGACTAGATTTTAGATTTGCTATACAAAACAGTGTGCCTGAGTGAATTTTGTAACATATCTCTATAGCAGGATATTCTGTAAGTGCTGTTAAAATTAAAACCAAAACCAAAAAAATCTGGTAAAGTGGGCAAAAGTAGATGTAAGACCATGCCACTTTGATCTTTGCCACATATTCAGAAACTATTTTGTCTCTACAATTTCTGGACTTTATTTTGCAATTTTGCTTCTATCAAAGTTCAAAATCTCAGAAAGAAAACAAGAGAACAAAAGAATAAAAAACAGCCCAAGATTAAAGCCAAATGACACCAGAGAGTAAAAGGCTACCACAGTGTTTGTCATCTGCAAAGGCCATTTCCAGTTAGGATGGGCATAACCAGCAAGGGCCACTTATGCAAACTTGATTCCTTAATTAATTAGGTTGCATCTAAATCAAGTAATGAAAACCATTTAGGAGAATTCTCATGTGACCAAAAGGTTTTTTTGGGTTTTTTTTTTTTTTTTTTTTTTTTCCATTTTGTTTTCTTATGTGCACTTTAGGATACCACAGCAATCATCAGAAAAGACCAAACACCAACAAAGCCTTCATAAGAATTGGAGTTTTGAGTTGGCCCATGAAATAAAGGTGTGAAATGTTCCCCAAAATAAAGGAGGAATGGCTCAGGAGGTAAGAAAGCACTTGTTCTTCCAGGCGATCCAAGTTTAGCACCCACATCTGAGAGCTCACAGTTGCCTGTACCTCCTGCTCCAGGGGATCCAGTGTCCTCTCTCACCTCACAGGCACCTGTAGACATGTGCACATAACACCCCCCACACACACACACAATCAAAACAAGTATCAAAAAAGTTAAATTTTAAAATAAAAGATGAAGAGATGATGGCACAGATAGCAATTCTGAAGGACTGAGAACTGGTATGAAGATGGAACTTCTGAGACCAAAGACAGAAACTACTACTATCCTATTCAGAGAACATCAAGCAGGGAAGATAACCTCTGCTTTATTCCACTTTTTATTCTACTCACATAGTGAGATAACAAGAGAGGCCTTTCCACACTAAAGAGGGAAGTACAACCTCTTGAGTTACCCTCCCTAATACATACAGAATAATGTCTAACCAGACAGCTATCCTAATATCTAACAAAATAGACTTGCAATCAAAATTAATCAAAAGAAATGGACAAGGGCATTTCATGTTCATCAAAGGAAAAATTCACCAAGATGATGTTTCAGTTCTGAACATCTATGCCCCAAATATAAGGGCACACACATTTGTAAACAAAACATTACTAAAGCTTAAGTCACTCATAGAACCCCACACAATAATATTGGTAGGCTTTAACATTCCACTCTCACCAATGAACAAGTCATCCAGACAGAAACTAAACAATTATAGCTCAAATGGGCCTAAAAGATATCTACAGAACATTTTACCCAAACACAAAAGAATATACCTTCTTCCTACCACATGGAACATTCTCCAAAACTGACCAAAATTGCTGAGTAGCCACAAGGCAAGCCTCAACAGATACAAGAACATTGAAATAACATCCTGTATCTTATCAGACCACTATGAATGAAATCTGGATTTCAACCTCAAAAACAAAAAGCCTACAAACTCATAGAAACTGAACAGCTCTCCACTGAGTTACCACTGGGTCAAGGAGAGTTCATCAGGGATAGGGGACACCCAGACCTCCCTGGGAAGGGAAAATAGATGATATTTCATGAGTGGACTGAGGGTAGATGGGGATGAGAACAAGAGTGATCATGTTGTGGGGGGAGGGGAAAGAGAGGAGAGTGCTGAGGAGGACTGATGGGAGCACTGCAGGGTCTAGTGGAAGCCTGGTGCAGGGGAACCTCACAGTAGTCTATGGGGAGGACCCCAGCTAAGACTCCTAGCAAGAGTGGACAAGTAGCCTGAACTGACCATCTCTTGTGACCAGATTGGTGCCTCATCCAGTTGTCATAAGAGAGGCATCATGCAACAACTGATGGAGACAGATGCAGAGGCCCATAGCCAAACATTAGGTGGAGTTTTGGAATCCTGTAGAAAAGAAAGGAGTGTACGAGCCAGTGGGCTCAAAGACACCAAGGAAAAGCTCACACAATCTACTAACCTTGGCTCATAGGGGCTTGCAGAGACTGATCTAACAACCAGGAAGCCTGCATGAGAGTGACCTAGGCACTCCGCACATATGTTACAGTTGTGTAGCTTGATCCTCTTATGGAACTCCTAACAGCCAGAACAGCTGGTGTCTCCCTACTTTTACTGACTTTTAGGATCCTACTTCTCATACTGGATGATCGTAATCATGACAAGGTGCTTAGTCTTACTGCAACTTGACATGCCATGTTTCACTGATACTCATAGAACACCTACCCTTTCCTGGGTGGAGGTGAAAGGGGAGGGGATTGGGGATGGGAAAATGAAAGAGGACTGGGATGGGAAGATGGGTAGGGGAGGCTGTGGCCAGAATGTAAAATAAACCGAAATTTAAAAAATGTGATATTCCCTGGCTTGATTTCCCATTTAGTTCCTGTACTGGCAAACCATACTCAGCATTGCTGTTCTGTACAAAAATCTTAAGCATGTGTTACATATTTCTACAAAGCCCATAGCTTCCTTCCTGAGTTATTGACAGATACACTGGGGCATCTAAAATTCTAAACTTATATGTGAAGACAATTTTCCAACTCTGAGATTTATTTCAGGGCCTCCTGCCATGGTTTGGCTGAGAAATCCCTTATGGAAAAGAGGGGTTAGACAGAGGTCTTTGTGAGACCCATGCTTGGGATTGGAGGGATAAAAGACATCAGCTTTCCAGCCTTGTAGCACCACAGATCTCTGGACTTGGGAGTTATTCCTCTGTGAGGAAATAAGTTAATTCTAGCATGACCATGTCACAGTTTTACAATACCTTGTTATTAGTACCAGGTAGCAACACACATGCCAAAGTAACTTTTCATCAGCCTAGATGGTACAGGGAGTAATTTTCTGAGGGTCATAGCCTCTGATGCTGTCAACTGGGGTGATAGTAGTTTCTTGAAGGGTGCAGAGATTTACAGAAGATTACTAGTGATTTCTCAGTATTTCCAGATGATGCCACCATTGATAATTACTCTTTCATTTCCTTATAGTGATCATGAAAGCATCTAATTCCCCATATTAAAACAATTTATTCTTAGCATGTAAATGTTGGCTTCTGTTTTTGTGACCTAAGCAAAACTATTTATTAAATTCCATCAAACCTAGGTTATCATCTTACATAAGATCAACTATTGTTCAAAACAAGGTAAAATAGCAAATCAAGTTAATTGATGTGTTGGTTGTAAAGTTAATCTTAATGTGAGCAAAAGAACTGAATGGACGTTTTTCAAATGAAGAAGTCAATAAATGCATGAAAATGTTTCACAGCTCCAGTCAACAAAGCAATGCAAATCAAGACTACAAGAGTCCATCTCATTCCAGCCAGAATAACTACCGACTAAAACCAATTATTGATACTAGCTGGCATAGAGAAAGGGGAAGTCAACTCTTATATACTACAGATAGAATGTAAAGTAGTTAAGCCACTTTGAAAATCAATATGAAGTTTACATGTGTGGGCGCAGATGCACGCAGGCACACACACACACACACACACACACACACACACACAAGCTAAAGCCAGAACTACCATGGGATATAACTATACTGTTCCTGAGTCCACACTGACAATAATCAAAGTCACCTGAGTGAAGATGCTGTTATAGAATATGTTAAGTACCCAGCAGAAGGTGAGTGGATGCAGAAAAATGTGCTGTATATCTGTATATGCACAATATACAATATATTGCTTGAGGGAAAATATTGGAGCTGGAGATCATCGTATGAAACAAACCAGCCTCACAAACATGAATGCATATGCTTTTTCTACTTTATAAAATATAGGGGTTAGGGAGGAAGATGGAAATGGAAGTGATGGGTAAGGAAAGGACAATGGAAACCTAATTACAGCTTCATATGCTTGTAATCCAAGCATGTGGGAGGAAAGAGGCAGAAGGATGAAGAGGCCACTTGGGCACATCAAGTTCTGTGCTAGCCTAGGCTACACAAGACCATCTCAACCAACCAAACTCTCTCTCTCTCTCTCTCTCTCTCTCTCTCTCTCTCTCACACACACACACACACACACACACACACACACACTCACTCACTCACACACACACACACACACACACTCACAGGAACAAGAGTAATAGGGTAAATATGAACAATGCACAACTAGTACATCATTAAGTAACCACACATATGTTGTGATACTATAATAAAAATCTTCCTTTGTACAACTAATATACAACAGGGTTTTTGTTTGTTTTTGTTTTGTTTAGAATTCCTGAGGGAGCTGGAGAGATGACTCGGTAGTTAAAGGAACCTGCTGCTCTTCTAGAGAGAACCCAGGTTTACTTCCCTGCTATCACATGGCAGTAACAACCATCTATAACTACAGTAGCCGGGGATCTGATGCCCTCTTCTGGCTTCCCAGAGCATCACACAAAACATAAAAAAATAAGTTAAAAACCATTCCTAGGCTGGCAAGATGATCATTGGATAAAGGCACCTGCTGCCAAGTCTTATCATCTGAGTTCAATCCCCAGAACTCCAAGGCAGGAGAAAAGTGATGCCAACAAATTGTCTTCTGACTGCCCCATTCCAGAAATAGTGTGTCTCTATTCCCCACAATACAAATGTGTTTCTCAATTTAAGCCTCCTTATTTGGCAGACACTTGAAACAGTGAGAGAAAACTGACAACTTCCAAGCCATCTCCTTTTTATAGGTATGCTTTGGCTCCTCCTCCCTTTTCCTGCAGTCCAGAAAGTGTATATACATGTAGTCCAGCTGTGAATAGGACCTAGGGCACAGCAGCTGGCAGATACTTTATTCTAAACTTGCTTCCTCCTCTCCATCTGCATAGGACCTGATAGAGAACATCAATCAAATACAAAATGAGTTTTCTCCTGCTAGGAAAATATTCTAAAACTCACCATATGGTATTACCAACAATCCCATAAATATGTTGGGAAAATTAACCCATGTAAACCCAAGACTTCTGCAAAAATCTCCCAGTACTCTCCCTACAGGCAGGAACATAGAGAGGGAAGAAAGGGAGGATTTATATTGTATTTCTTCTGCGGGACTCCTGAAAAACACATTCCAACCCTAAAGACTACCCTTGTTAATGGAGAATCTAGCACGAATGAGTTTTCCTTTATTAATGGGAGTTTTTCACATTAGTGTGTTTATTAGAAAATGTCTATGTATTCAGTCACTTCCAAAAGCTATGTTTTCAAATGTCATTTGTTTTTATGTCTTGTTTCACTGAAGTTGAAGAAATCTTGCCAAAAGCCAATTTTATTAAAATTACATAGGAAGAGAAAGCATCGTGTACATCTTACTAAAAAGCCTTGGAAAGATCTTATGATCCTGGTGTGCTCAGACTCCACAGAGCCCCAGGAGTCCCAGCAATTTTGAGTTTGTTTTGAAGTATACTAGACAGTAAATGCTTACCTTGGGGTTTGAGTTACTTTCTGATTTTTTTTTTAAAAAATGTTCTTAAACACTTTCTAGGCATTGTGGAATGTACCCAGTAAAAGAAGGTAAAAATTTGGCAAACAAGCCTGGTGTGGTGGTAGACAACTTTCATCGTAGCTAGCCTGATCTACACAGTGAGTTCCACAAAAGCCAACACTACATAGTGAGATCCTTTTAAAAACAAACAAACAAAAACAAACCCAAAAAACAAAATTGGGTATTCAGGCCAAGATGATTTCTGCTTTGAACAGAGAAGGTGACATTACATGTTCATAGCTGATTCCTCACCCAGAGTTAGATAGCAAAACATATACAAATGATGATTTGACAAGTCAATTCCAACTTGCAATCACTGAGAAAACTTCAGAGAAGTTGTTATCTGAACTGAACATAAAGGTAAGACAGAATTCTGACAAAGTTGAAGAAGGAAAATTGGCCCTCCAGGTTGCAGATAGCTTCTCGTGGTCTGAACCACAGTACTTCACATCCTTTCCTCTGAGTTGCTTTTGCCATAAGTGTTTGTCACAGCAACAGATCGAAAGTAGAGCACAGCCTTTCAAACCTGACATCTCAGTTCCCACCAGAATATCTGCTTTGAGACCTTCTGGAAATTAGTCTTGCAGAAACATATGGTAAAGTCAAAATGAACTAGGCCTCTGTACTTTGGGGGAAAAGCTGTGAGTCGGGGAGTGTTTCCCTAACATTCTTACCAGCCTACTTGTGTCTGGGAAACAGAGATTTAAGGGTTACTGTGAAGCAATGTCTGTGCAGCAATGGCTGGGTAGCAGCTGCAGCAGCAGTTTAGGTGTCTGCTAGCACTGCCCTGTCCCAGTATACCCACCCCACAGCGTCCTGTGGCTTGCCTACCTATCACCTACCTGTTTTGCACATTTTCCCTTGGCACCTGCCAAGGGGCCATCTTCATAGTAAATTCACACCATCTTCTGGTTTCCTTAACTTGGTATTAAATCTTGTATCTCCAAAGAGTGCTTATAGACTAGCCTACTAGACTAGCCACCTAAGGACCTTTAGAACCTGGCCCCATTCATCCTATCAAGATATGCTAAAATTGGCAGTATCAGGCCCATGTGGTTGTGTTGAAACTAAAGGGTACACCTAGAATTTAAGACTTGGGGGGCAGTGGTATATGAAGGCTTCATGGTAGGAGGGTCATGCTGTCTTATTGCTCAGGAGCTGACTCTGAAGTCTTCTAATACAGGAGAGTGTAAGCTACTAACAGGAAAAAAAAAAGCTTTGGAGATAGAGATATGACACTCAGATTTCATATCTGTGAAGATCCCATTCTTTTTAAACCATTGTTGATTGCTAGATCCCCGCCTTCCCCTTCCATGTGAGCCTATTGGTCCTGACTAGTTTAACTTGACAAAAGTTAGTCAATTAGTAATTAATTGAGAAAGTGCCTCCCACCCCAGACTGGCCTGTGGGCATGCCTATAGGACATTTTCTTGATTTAATAATTGATATGGTGGGCCCAGTCCATGGCATGGGAGTGGAAATCTATGTCACCCCTGGTCAGGTTGTCCTGGGTTTTGTGTGTGTGTGTGTGTGTGTGTGTGTGTGTGTGTGTGTGTGTGTGTGTGTGTGTATGTATGTATGTATGTATGTATGTAGAGAAATATGAGTAAGAATTAAAGTCTCTACTTTAATTCCTCCTTCTAAGTTCCCACCTTGTTTTCCAGATCTTACTTTGATGATGGACTATGATGTAGAAGTATAAGCTGAAACTCTTCCCTCCCCAAGTTGCTTTTTAGTCATGGTGTTTTGTGCAGCAACAGAAACAATCACTAAGATACCATTTTTCCACCAAAAAAGGAATCGCAAAATGAGAAGTTTGCATTCCACTAATACAAGATCTATTGCAGCAAAGGCAGGGCATAAGCATATAGCACATAGCCAGAGCCCCACCCATAACACAGGGCAGGAAGTATCCAGAGAAGCACCTTCTGGCCCTGTGAGTATGGTATGTAAAGCTTTTAATAGGGTGTTGGGTGGTGCTTCGTTCTTGAACAGGAATGGACAGAATGCATTTAGCTAGTTAGATCATTTTAAATGATGTAGGTGGAACCTTTGAAATTTCCAGAAGCCAGCTGAGCCTTCATCAGATCTGCCTGCAACAACTGTTTACCCATTTCTCCATAGTACTTTCCCTTATTTGGTACCAAGTGAAATTCATCCTCATACCCTAATACCCTCTTCCTCCTCACTGCTTAACTCCAACTGTTGAGATTAGCAGCTTTGCTCTACCCATTACCCAACAAGGAACCTAAGTAATCATTGATTTGCGCTGAAAGCTCTAAAAACATGAGCCAAAAAATATATTTCCCTTTTAAGGTTTTTTAGGTATTTTATCACAGCAACAAAAAAAAATTTCTAATAGATCATGTTAATATCAGTGGCTATAAAATTAATTAGCTTAGGACATAAGACACAGGGTTACCTAAGTTATGGATAGGTTGAGTTTTAGATATTCAGAGCACATCTGAATTAGAGATTAGTTTTTTGTTCAGTATGAAATTATAGTTAATATTTATATATTGATAAAGCTGATAGTTCTTCGTTGCCCAGCAGGCTCTTTTAAAACTGGCTACCAGCCTTTTATTGTGGCTTCTGAACTTTGAGTCATTGCTACAAACAGCCTTATTCACTCTAACAAATTCTGAGAGTTAGGGTTTTCCATCTTTCTGAAGACCACAGCGTTGTATTAACAGCCCCAAAATTTAGCAATAGTTCTTTGCAAAAAGCTGCATACAATACTTCAAAAAGGTTGTCATTTGGACTTTTTCTTGGCCCAATGAGCTACACTGTGCCTAAAATGTATCAACAGTTTGTGGCCAACTAAGGAAGCCTTAATTTGGGGCACATATAATTAACCTACTCCATAGAAATTAAGGCAGCATGTAATGAGTTATATGCATTAGTCAAGTAAAGTCCTATATGATATGAAGAAGATTATCATACCACTGTACAAAAGTAGTGTTAAACATAAATGCAGTGACAACTGCAATTGTGATTGAAAGGGAAAGTGATTAAAATGTGCAAAAAATACTACACCATTATAAATACACCCCCAAAATATCTGCTACTATGTGACTTCTTGCATTTACCAATGTTTTAGCTTTAATATTATAAGGATCACAGGGAACTTAAGCTAGACTCAAATAGATTAAAAACTGTTCAAGATCAAAGAAGAGGTTTTTGGCAGATACAGTAGTCAAACTTGATACCAAAGTTTATGCGCTTACCATTACATCAACATGTATCTTCAAACATTTTTATGTGACTTTAAATTGTTTGAGTTGTTTGTTTTGTTTTGTTTTTTTAATTCCCTAAAGTGAAAAGTCCATGAGAAATTTTTAATAACATAATTTGGGCTATTACAAGTATTTCTATGAACAACTAAATGTGAAAAAGAAAAAAAATGTAAATGTGTCTCTTTTTCTGGTGTAGAGTCTGAGTCACCTGTATCCCATGGGTAGTCCTCTCATAGCAGCTGGCAGCATTCACTGCGTGTTTTCTGAATACATGATTTTCACCTGAGAGCCTATCATATATGTGACAGCTTTGTTGTGAAATAAATGCAGTGCTGAATTTCATGACTATACTCTTTTAGATCAGAAATCTAAAGCACTGAACTGCAAAGGTAGTACATATGCTCTTGGGGGGAATAAGCCTTCTTTTGCACTGAAAGAAATAAAAACAACTGGGATTCATTTACTCTTCTAACAACTTTTGAATCAAATTAAGCTGAAATGAAAATTATTTGCAACTATTTTGAATTTTATGTATGCAATCCTGGCTCTACCACTTGTTATTTTTAATATTTAGATGTTAATGATATCTACCAATATCTGAAAACAATTATTATAATTATCCATGTATGTTAAATAAACCGATTAAGTCAAAATGATCTGAATTTATTAATTATTCTTAAGTAAAAGGGGGAAATTTCTATGACTCTACCAAGAAAACATTTCTATTAGCACTTGAAATGATTTTACTCTATTTTACAATACTCTTCATAATATCTGACACTTTGATCTCATGAAGACATGGGACCTAAGCCCCTGAAACTGTTAATCTGGAAGGTGAAACTATTCTCAGAGAGACATTTGTGTGTGAATTCTAATAAAAACAAAACACACATTAGTAGCATCATATATTTAATGTTGAAGAATTTGAAGTATAAAAATTAAACAACACATGATTTCAACATTTAAAAAACATTAACACTTCTTACCAAAACAATGCAATGAATATCAAAACATAAATGAATCAAAACTATAAAAACCTTAAATATATTAACAGCAAAATTGTAATTTATTTGTGTAACAAATATTAACTAAAATATTTAGTTACTTTCAAGGACCACATGGTAAACTGATTTTTTATTGTGACTTCCAAAAATCTGTATCTTAATCTCTTTTGTCTCATCATTTCTTTCTACATAATAGTTAGATGCTTCTGGTTACATAACTGTTCTGAACTCTACTACAGATAGCGATCCTTGGTAATCTAGTCTAGTACAAACACTGTCTCTAAGTACTTCAATATTTGCGAAATGATGTTTTACAAAGTTGTTATACAAAAAAAAAATAAAATAAAATAAACTACTGGAATCTTCAAACTCAGGATTTAGAAACCCCCCAAGTTTACAAAGACAGTAGTAGTTTGCTATCACTGAATAACTTTTAAATGCATCTCTGCAAATCCTACCACTCTTGTCATTCTGAATTATAGTTGATGTTTAATATGTTAAGATATAGTTTTTAAAGTCAAATGTGCAAACCCAAATCTAAAATACAACAGTACTTTTAATTTCCATGCCTTATACAAAGAAATGTTATACTAATGTATCCAGACTTTCTTCAGAAGAATGAGGCCTGATTGGAGATATATAGTCGTTGTCCAACATGGCTGCCATTAGCAAGTGATATTGTTGGTGACAAGGGATAACTTGGATAAGAGTAAGGCCTTGAAGTATAAGGAAGCACGCTGGGAGTCCCAGAAGAGAGGGTAGCACTAACAGGGGAAAGACTATTTATTGAGCTGCGACGGAAATTGTAGTCTGTAAATAAATATATGAACAATTATGCTGCACATCTTCATGGACACAAATTTAATTCAAGAGACAAAACATTCAGACAACAATCACATTTTAACATAATGTTCTAACATTTAAATACCTGATGATACTGTAATGATGGTGGATTACTATCACTGCAGTGCAAACACTAACAATTACATCAAGTCAAGACTCTTTCCTTAACTGACAGCACTGCTTGAAAGGTCTTACTATAGTGCATTCTTGGGTATCTTTTTCTTTCTAATGCAGAAAAAAGAAACCCTGATTTCTCTTTAATCAACAAAGAAGCTTCTTTAAATTTGGTTTTGACACCAAGTATATTATGAAGAGAAAAAAAAGAACAGCAAATTCAGTTTCTTTCTTTCTTTTTTTGAAACTATATTAGGCATCAAACCAGCATAAGCACTTGCCCCCTGGACTTCTGGTATTAACTGTCCAAAATTTCATTATTTAAATGCTGGCACAAACACTCATATAACCAAACACATCAATTTAACATTAGAGTCTCACTGGTACCACAAAACAGGAAAATGAGTCATCTCTATCAAATGAACTTCAAAAACCATTATCAACTTAATAGTATAGAAAATATCCAAAATTAACCAAATTATTAAAACAATTATATTTGAAATATTAATTTCAAACAAACATTCATCTTATGGACCAATAATTTCCTGCTTCCTTAATTATAGTAATTTTGTATGTGTGTATTTTATTGACCAAATTTGTAGATCCTGTTCTTTCCAAAAACTCAACTATGCTCTTTAATGTAAGTCAAAGTGGTGACTGCAACTGTAAAATGATCATGTATAAAAATTTTGGTATTTTTGGAATGGAAGAATGGAATAAGATAATTTAATGTACAGGTCAAGCTTCCCCCCTCCAATATCATTCACTATGAGGCCTATAACACATGAGCATCAACTTAATGTTGTCATGGGACTTAATGTATAACGAACAGGAATGAGACCAACTGCAGGAGAATAAGCTCAAGCAACATCAGAAAGGACCTATTTAAGAAAAAATAAAAAAATGAAAATCAGTTGTAATTAGTTTTAAATGCTAGCATTGTAAAACTCTAATTAGATTATTTTAATAAATTACTTTTTATGAATGGTACCACATGGTCAATAAAGCAGCTTATTTTAAGAAATGTTATGAAATGTCTAAAACAGTGTTCAAAATATTCTGGATATTTTGAAGTTTGAAATTACTTTGAAACCATTTGCTTTTATAACATCATATTTACTTTAAAGAATCTACTTTACTCAAGGGTTAAAGTATTGAATATAAACTGAAACGTTAGATGGTCTATGTATTGATGAATAAATTGCCCTTTTACAGTTCTGATTCTTTCCTGTTGAAGACTGCTATCTGAACACAGTCCCTTAGTAACCACATACTGCTAATGCACATAACTCTAAATTTTACTTATGTAGTCATCAACAACATGGTTTAAAAGTGACTTCAGCAGATAGGAAATGTTTCCAAGGAGATATGCTTTCTTTGAGTTTCCATCCATTCAAGACATAATGGAACCTACTTATGTGAACTCAGAAGGTAGAGGAAGATTAAAAACCAAACTAGAGAGCTGGCTATGAGCAAAAAAAAAATAGCATTTCTGGCAGCCTTTATCATAAATCTTTAAACAAACATAGATCACCTACTATATTCTCATTTTTAAAGAAAACTACATTAAATTTAAAATTAGAAGTTGATTCATAACATTACTCATGTAAGATGAAAACAAATCTCCAAACTACTCCAAGAATTGGGCAAGTGAAAGACTTTAGCTAGATCTTTGTTAAAATTTCACAAGTGCTTCATAAATAACTCTATTCCAAACACCACTATGAATCTAAGTGTATTCAGAAAAACATCTGGGTGATTAGAAACCAGAATATATGTCAAATAAGATAACAAATGTAAAATAAAAACATATAGTTAAATAAACATAGGAGTAGAAGCATATTCCTTAGGTATATTTTATGTATCATATAAAACAGAAAGCAGACAAAAATATTAATAAATGCCTTAAAATTTCAAGCATGTACATACTTGCCCCAACCCTATCCCATTTATTCCCCTTGAAGTATATCCTCAACTATTCAGTCCCATTGTTTTAGACCCAACTCAACTGTACAATGTTTTTCCTTCTTTATGAATGACAGAGAGACAATTTCAGAGTTCAAATTTTATACTTCATGTAATTCAGCTATTAGATATTTAAAATTGAAGTAAAATTTACAAACAGTAAAAGGCACATACTCTATGTATTCATTTATTGAATTTTTAGTTATATAAGCTTATGCAATCCACACTAAATAGATTTTTAAAAAGATATCCACCTGGTCACTTGTCTCTTTTCAATTTGTAGTCACTTTCTGACTTCTACCACCATGGATTAATTCATCTAGTTTTGAATTTTGTTACTTTTAAAATACTTGCTATATTTGTTTAAATTCTTTCTAAAATTCATGTTATCTATTTCAGCAATCTCTTCCATTTCATTGTTAATTATTACTTGGCTACATGAATATACCATGAATTTTGTGTAATCACCTACTGAAAAATATGTGAACTTTTCTAACACTGATCTCTTACAAATATGCTCTATGCTCATTCTTATATAAATCTTTTGGGATGTTTTTTCTTTGGGGTAAATACCTGGGAACAAGGTTGCTGGGGCATGGGGTAGAGATATACTCTAAAATTCTTTACTGTAACCACAGTGTGTTCAAATAGTAAAATATGAAGTTGTCAAATGGTCACACCACATCTTTTACAACAGGTGGTATGCCAGCATACACACACACACACACACACACACACACACACACACACACACACACACACACACACGGAGGGTAGAAGGTGTTGCTCACTACATCTTACTATGGCTTTGGTTGGCCTGGAATTCACCTTGTAGAAAAGTTTGGCCTCAAATTTTCATTCACCCTCCTACGTCTGCCTCCCAAATGTTGTGATAATAGGTATGCACCACCAAACCTGGTCTAGTAGTTTTAGCTATAGCTATGCCAATAAATGTGATACTGTATTTCACTGTGGTTTTAATTTAGATTCCTTTATGACTAATAATACAGCATTGCATATGTAAATATCTTTGTTCAGATATATTAAGCCTTTTGTTCATCAATATTGGTTTTATTTTTTGACTACTGATGCTAATAAACTTTTTGCTAATCTAATTCCAAATTTAAGGTGGAGAATGGACTGAATGAAACTGCAAGTTGTTAATTCAAATGAAATAACCCCAGTTCACATGAATGACTAAGACAGAAAACAGTGGACTAGGTAAGGGAGATCCATAGATCCATGGGTATATGGATATTGAAGGAGCTAAAAATGTCAGACCTCCTGACTCCTAGGAAAGTATTGTTTCCATCTGGCCATCCTTTTAAGAAACCTTAAACAGAATATTTGAAAGAAAACATCTCCAAAGACCGCCAAAATTCTCCATTTCAAAAGACCAGAAGAACAAATGTCAAATCAATGGTGCTATTCCCTAAGCTGCCTGGGTGTGACTTGTACCTATCCATTTTCACAACTTCTGTTCTCAATGCATGCAGCTTCATACACAATTCCTTACATGCTAAAAAAAATTTGTAATTTCATTTGCACTGGTGGTGAGAGATCAACCATGAGAATGTTCTAAAAGAGATCTCTCTCCCTTCCTTCCAGTGTCTCAAGTATCCCAGGCTATCCTTTAAGTTGTACCAGGGATGAGCTTGATACTACTCATCCCTTTGCCTCTACCTCCCCAGTACTGGGAAATAATAAGAAACCATGAACAATAATCTCTCTAGAAACCAAGACATAGCACACAAACAAAAAAGAGAACACCATATAAAGAAAGTGCCCACTGACACTGAAATTAGCTGCTTTCCTTTTAGTGATGCAAGAAGACCAAACTAACCATATTGTGAGATGGTTATTTGTTCCCTATGTACTAAAGATCATAATGACAGACTCTTTGTAATGCTAGTTTCTCAACTGTCTAGATAGCAGCTACTTGGTGCAAGAACTATGACTGGAGCTGTACGTCTAGGCTTCAGAACAGGCCCCAGACTGGAGCTCACCAGATAAATACCTGGGCCAGACTGAAGAAAAAAGGCTTAGACTTAAATAAGGACAGCAACTCTCCTCAGGTTTCATTTTTTTGCCAGTAAATCAGTCCTCACAATCATGTTTTCTAAGTAAAGCTTTAACTCCATGGGTTTAAAAGAGGTAGTTCTAAAATAATACTGTGTGTTTGAAACTTCGGTAAGATTTAAGATCTGTAAGTTTGAGGATCTAAAATTTAAGTGTCAAGAATAACAAACATATTTCTCACAGACATTAATAATCTCTGATAATGCTTGTCTAGCACTCAGTACATGCCAAATATAACCATATGAGACAATGGAGCCCTTTGGTAATGCTGAATTAAGGCACATCATGGTGAAGTAACCTACTCAGGACACAGAATTATTACATGGGCTAATTCCCTTTACACGTAAAAAGTGAGTTTTAGCTATTCATAAACTGCCTTCAAGCTGCAGCCCTGCCCACCTAAAGGTCTCTTTCTTGTACCCTGGTGAGAAAAATCCACAGTGAATTGTTATAGAAATAATTTAGAGTCAAAATATTATTTTAATAATGTAGAAAAATAGTCTCATTCTAAAGCTTACTTTGAGAAATACCAGCTAACTATATCTGCTTTAAACTACTATATACAATCTCAGCGGTCCAATTTAGATATCAGAACATTGTTAGGTTCAAAGTTTGGAAAATATCTGAAATATGGAAACCCATTTAAATTTTAATTTTTTTCTTAATGAGTCTATAGCTAATAAGCTCTTATAAACAAAATACCACAGAGGGTTTCATTATACAATTCTAGGCATTTCCTCATATGGTCAGGAGAGGACTAGCTGAAAACTTTTTCTGAGAACAAAATATAGCACAATATTCCTAAGAGATGTTTTCTTACCTGCTTATTTCCTCCAAATTCTTCTACACAGGTCCAGGCTGAAGAGACTGTGTTCCCTGTCTGTAAGCAGTGAAGACAGAAAAGAATTGAGTCTTTAGGTTGGTGTTATCCCTATCTTGGAAGTGCATGGAATCCTTGATAACTTTAGTTTAAAACTCTCTGATTGGTAATTAAAAAATGGAGAAAAAGAGACAATTGGCAAACAGGTATCATTTTTGGATTCTGAAAAGATGAACAAAGAACAGTATTCTGATATCTAAATGAAAATCATGATGGTACATCATCTAAAAATACTTCTAAGTTAATTAAGTTCTTACTCATCAGTGTATTCAGGAAATACTTGCCTATTAAGATAAAGAATTTTAAAAATTAAACAATGATGCATAATTTCAGAAAAGCAGAGAAATTTAAGCAAATGGAGAAAATGTTCTGTAGGTATAGTTATTTACACATGAAGTATCATTTCTTCCCTGCCTTTAGAAGAGATGGATGGCCAAAATAATGCTAAACTTCAAAAACTTGCTTGACAAGACAATTTTCCTAGGAAACTACTATAACCAAATACAGTTCCACTTTAACATCCATCTATTTTAGTTGTCATCTCTTCATATGCCATAAATCTTTCCATCAAGAATATATATCCAACTCTATGCTAAGAAAATACACGCAAGTATGTACAAGTAAACCATATCCAATGATCTCCAAAAGCACTGTAGCATTTTAAATACTTTAAAGAAAATTCAGCATAAAAATGTTCCAATAACTTGTTACCACATAATGAACTAGTTATTGAAAAATTTTATTTTTAAACACAAAACACCTATCTGAAAAACAATGGCAACAGCTAAGATGATAACAATTATAGAATCATGAACTTAAGATATAATGAAAATTCAAAAAGGTATAATCTTCTTGGAGAATTGTCTTGTCCCTGGTAAGGACTGGTCAAGTCTCAAAATGGAAATGACAAACAAGGGGAAACTATAATACATGAAAAAAAAATCAGTGAAGCTCAGAGGTAACAAACTGGGAGCTGAGGAGGAGCTACTGTTAAGGCAAGACCAACCTTGGTAATACTCAACTCAAGTAGACCGACTCATAAACTAAACTCAAATAGAGCAGCAATGTGAACTGAATTCAAGGTCACTGAATTGGCCAGTACACTAAACCAAACTTAAAAAATGTCTCATTTCCCACTGGGAATAAGATAATCTAGACTTTTCAATCCTTTGGCACCTTTGTGATGAGGAAATAACTCCTCTCTGAGTAAAGGTAACATCATGTTAGACTTCAAATTCTCTATAATTTTTATATGAAATATCTGGCATTCAATAAAAAAAATCAGTATATTAGGAAATAAACATGATCATCTAAAGTTAACAAAACAGGTCTCTATAATATTTAGACAATAAAATTTCAAACTGGATCTTAAAATAATTATGTCTGGACAGTGGCCCATAAACCCACATGTAGATCACTAGACCACTGAGAAAACAGAGGACCTGAAATAAGTTCATCTTAACAGAGGTTTGTACTAGTGTACATCAGAGGAAAGACAGTAATAAGCTGGGAATCTGTATTATAGGATAAAACTAAACCTCTATCTTCCATGCTGCATAAAAATCAACTTAAAATGAATCAAACATGTAATGTATCTAAACTCTAAACTATAGGGGGTAAATGTCAAGATATGAGGATAGGAAGTGACTTTCGGAATAGCTTGGGACACAATGACAAAAACTGACAACTGAGACTGCAGCAAATAAAGCCTCCGCATAGCAAAGACAGCAGTGAATGAAGACAGAGCCTTACAGAATGAGAGAAGATCTTTGTCAGCTACTCAACTGACAGGAAATTATTATCCAAAATACTAAGAACTCAAAGAATTTGTTATCCAAAGAACAAATCATCTAACCAACAAATGAATTAAAGAGACAGTTCTCAAATGAAATATAACTAGCCAATAAATTTATGAAAATGTGTTCAGTATCTTAGCCATTACAGAAATGCAAATGCTTAAAAGGAGTAGGGATACTTGTCCATTGCTTTAGGGGTGTGACTTAATCAATCAGTATGGAGGTTCCTCAAAAAAATTAAGGTTGATCACATGATCCACCTACAGCAAACTCCTGGGATATACCCAAGGTGGTCTATGCCTGCACATCACAGACATATCTGTACATCCATGTTTACTGCAGCAATAGTCACATTAACCAACATAATGAAAGCAGACCAGCAACAGATGACCAGATAAAGGAATGTGGCATATATACACAAAGGAGTTTTACTCGAGCATAGAAATGAGATTATGGGGCTGGGCCCACAGCTCAGGGCAAGCATTTGGACAGAGCTTGGGTCCAACACACCCCATCCTCTCTTTGGAACTTCCTGGGTTGCCTCTGTATATACTGCACCTGCCCCTCCACTCGAAACCATCTTGAGCCTGTCCTCACCTGACCTTTGGGTCCCTTTGCCTGCTTTCTGCCTCAGGTGAGTCTGGGACCAGCCCAGGACAAATCCATCCCTCCCCCCCCCCAAACACATCCTTTCCTGGGAACTGCCTTGCTTAGCTCCACATCTCATTCACCTCTATACCCTTGGCCTGAGTAGTCCAGTCCTGGTACTCCAGACCATCCCTCACCCAGAGCCAGCCTTTCCCTCTCATCCTTGGCCCTGCTGGGCCCACTGCTCCGGGATGAGTGTTTGGCCAGAGCACAGATCCAACACACCAATACTAGCTCTCCACATACTGGAGCCGTCACTCCACATCTGAAGGCTGCCCTTACCTGACCTTTGGGCTCATTCACCTGACTTCTGCCTGAGTGCTTGAGACCATCCGGAGCCCACCTTCACAACATCCTTGGTCCTGCTGTGGCCTCTGGTTGAGAGACCGCCAAGTGAGCTCAGATCATCCAGAATTACTGGCATCGAACTCCTGACCCACCTACACCCAGTGGGACAGCAGGGTATAAAGAGAGAGACTCCACCTGCACCCCCTAGAAGAAGTGGTGGGTAGACAGCAATACAAGAAGACACTCAACAATAGAAAGACCAGTATGACACCACCAGAATCTAGGGACTCTACACCAACTAGACCTGATCACCAAAGCAGATGAAGTAGAAGAGAACAACTTAAAAAAATAACTTCATGAAAATGATAGAGGCCCTCAAAGATGATATGGGAAAACCCCTTAAAGAAATGGAAGTAGAAACAAACAAAAAACTGGAAGAAATAGAGGAAAATGTCAAGCAAAAAAATGTGAGAAATGAACATATCTCTTAAAGACAGCAAGGAAAGCCAAGAAAGAAAAAAAAAAAAAAAACAATCAAACAGATGAAGGAAATAATTCAAACAGTTCAAGACCTGAAAACTGAAATAGAGAAACAAAGAAAACACAAACTGGGGGAATGCTGGAAATAGAAAAACTGGGCAAACAATCAGGAACTATAGATGCAAGCATAACAAACAGAATACAAGAGATCGAAGAGAGAATCTCAGGCACTGAAGATAAACTAGAGGAAATAGATTCATCGACCAAAGAAAACCTTAAATCCAATAAATCCTTAACACAAAACATCCAGGAAATGTAAGACACCATGAAAAGACCAAACTTAAGAACAATAGTCACAGAAGAAGGCCAAGAAGCCCAGCCCAAACATGCAGAAAACATATTCAACAAAATCATTGAAGAAAATGTTCCCAATCTGAAGAAGGGCAAGCTTATGAAAGAACAAAAAGCATAACAAACACCAAATAGAATGGACCAAAAAAAAGTCCTCTTGCCACATAAAAATCAAAACACCTAACATACAGAATAGAGAAAGAATATATAAAGCAGTGAAGGAAAAAGGCCAGATGATATATAAGGCAGACCTATTAAAATTATACCTGACTTCTCCAAGGAAACCCTGAAAGTGAGAAGGTCCTGGATAGATGTTATACAAATACTAAGAGTCCATGGATGCCAGCCCAGGTTACTATATCCAGCAAAACTCTCAATCACTATAGAGAGAGAAAACAAGATATTCCATGATAAAACCAGATTTTCACAATACATACCCACAAATTCAGCCCTACAGAAAAGTTCTAGAAGGAAAACTCCAACCCAAGGAAGTTAACTATGCTTACAAAAACATATACAAAAGATAATCCCACTTTACCAGAACCCAAAAGAAAAAGTAGGGCAAATATACTCACAATAACATCGCCAACAACATATCTAAACCAACAAGAATTAAAAATCAACTGTCCTTACTTTCCTTTAATATCAATGGACTTTATTTTCCCTCCTATTTATTTTACTGGTTATTATTTGAGTCATCTGCAGTCACATCTCAGTATCTACATTTTTTTCTTATTTTATATATCGATCCCAATTTCTCCACCCTCCCTTCCTATCTCCCTCCCTCCCATGCCCCCGACCACCCTCCCTTCCATCCCCTCTCCCCACTCCACAGGGAGGGTGGTGCCTTCCAGGAGGGGTCAACAAAACCTGTCAAGTCATTTGGAGCAGAAACTAGGCCTACCCTCCAGCCTCTCGGTTAAGGGAGTATCCCTCCATGGGGAATGTGCTCCCAAAGTCCTTTTGTGCACCAGGGATACATCCTGGTTCCACTGTCAGAGGTCCCTTAGACTACCAAGGCCTTCTAACTAAGACCCATGTTCGGGAGCTCTGAGTAGGTCCAATGCTGGTTTCTCAGCCATCAGCCTGGGAGTCCATTAGGTCCTCCTTGTTCAGGTCGGCTGTCTCTGTGGGTTTCTGTAGCCTGGTCTTGTCCTCCCTCTCTGCATCTGGATTCCAGTT
This sequence comes from Phodopus roborovskii, assembly GCF_943737965.1. NCBI lineage: Eukaryota > Metazoa > Chordata > Mammalia > Rodentia > Cricetidae > Phodopus > Phodopus roborovskii. The sequence goes on from NW_026126540.1 coordinate 16,819,789, forward strand.
CGCTCACTGTTTAGCTGTGGGTGTCTGCTTCTGTTTCCATCAGCTACTAGATGAGGGCTCTATGATGGTGGATAAGTTAGTTATCAATCTCATTATCAGGGAAAGGCATTTATGGTGGCCTTTCCACTGTTGCTCAAATTGTTAGTTGGGGTCAGTCTTGTAGGTCTTTGAACATTTCTCTAGAGTCAGTTTTCTCTTCAAGCCTATAATGGCTCCCTCTTTTATGGTATCTCTCTCTCTCTTTCTCTCATCTATTCCTCCCCTGACTCAATCCTCCTAGTTCCACATGCTTTCCTCTCCTCCCCTTCTCTTTCTCCTAGCTCCCTCTCCACTCACTGCCCTCCCCCCAAATACCAATATTCTCAGGAGATCTTGTTCCTCTCCCCTTCTATTAGGGAACTTGTATGAATCTTTGAGGTTCCTCCTTGTATCCTAGTTTCTCTGGTGGTGTGAATTATAGGCTGGTGATCCTTTGCTCTATGTCTAAAATCCATATATGAGTGAGTACATACCATGTTCCTCTTTTTGTGACTAGGTTACCAACCTACAGATTCAATGCAATCCCCATCAAAATCCCAGCACAATTCTTCACTGACCTTGAAAGGATAATTATCAACTTTATATGGAAAAACAAAAGACTCGGGATAACGAAAACAACCCTGTACATAAAGGAACTTCAGGAGGCATCACCATCCCCAACTTCAAGCTCTATTATAGAGCTATAGTCATGAAAACAGCTTGGTATTGGCACAAAAATAGACAGGTAGACCAATGGAATCGAATTGAAAATCCTGTTATTAACCCACACACCTACGAATATGTGATTTTTGACAAAACAGCTAAAAGTATACAATGGAAGGAGGAAAGCATCTTCAACAAATAGTGCTGGGACATTGGATGATGGTGTATAGAAGACTGCAGATTGATCCATGTCTATCAACATGCACAAAGCTCAAGTCCAAATGGATCAAAGACCTCAACATTAATCCAGCCACACTGAACTTCTTAGAAGAGAAAGTGGGAAGTACTCTTGAACAAATTGGTACAAGAGACTGCTTACAGAACATAACTCCAGTAGTACAGACACTGAGGCTGACAATTAATAAATGGGACCCTCCTCAAACTGAGAAGCTTCTGTAAGACAAACTGGCAGCCCACAGCTGGGAAAATATCTTCACCAATCCTACATCTAACAGAGGGCTGATCTCCAAAATATACAAAGAACTTAAGAAACTAGTCACCAAAACACCAAATAGCCCTATTAAAAAATAGGGCACAATATTAATGGTCTTAACTAGCATATAAAAAGAATGGATGGAATGACAGAGCCCATCCTTCTTCTGCATACAAAAAAATGCACCTAAGCTTCAAAGACAGGCATTACCTCAGAGTAAAGAGTTGGGAAAAGATCTTCCAATCAAATGGACCCAAGAAACAAGTAGGTGTAACTATCCTAATATCTAACAAGTTAGACTTCAAACCAAAATCAACCAAAAGAGATGAAGAAAGTCGTTTCATATTCATCACAGGAGAAATCCATCAGGACAAAGTCTTAATTTTGAACATCTATGCCCCAAATATAAAGGCACCCACATTCGTAAAAGAAACAATACTAAAACTCAAATCTTCACATACTTCACACACTCATAGTGGGAGAATTAAACACCCCACTCTCACCACTACACAAGACCACCAGACAGAAACTTAACAAAGAAACAAAAGAACTAACAGAAGTTATGTCCCAGTTGGGCTTAACAGACATCTATATAACATTTTATCCAAACACAAAAGAATATACCGTCTCTGCTCCACATGGAACCTTCTCTAAAATCAACCACATACTCAGCAACATAGCAAACCTCAACAGATACAAAAAAAAAAAAAAAAAAAAAAAAAAAAAAGGAATAACCATCTGTACCTTATTAGACCACCATAATTGTTGGAATTCAACAACACAAATTGCAGAAACCCTATAAACTCATGGAAATTGAACAATGTGCAATTGTACCATTCCTGTGTAAAAAAAGAAGAAAGAAATTAAGACTTCCTAGAATTCAATGAGAATGAAAACACAAAATTCCCAAATTTATGAGACACTTTGAAAGCAGTGCTACAAGGAAAGTTCATTGCACTAAGTGCCCATATGAAGAAAACGGAGCATAGTCACATTAGAGAATTAACAGCACAACTGAAAGCCCTAGAACAAAAAGAATCAAACTTACCCCAGAGTAGTAGACACCAGGAAATAATCAATTTGAGGGCTGAAATCAATAAAGTATAAACTAGGAAAACAATACGAAGAATCACTGTAACAAAGGGTTGGCTCTTCAAAATCAACAAGATAGATAAACGTTTATCCAAACTAACCAAAGAGCAGAGTGAGAACAAGAAAATCAGAAAAAATCAGAAATGAAAGGGGGGACATAACAACGGACACTGAGGAAATCCAGAAACAATTCAGGTCATACTTTAAAAACCTGTACTCCACAAAATTCGAAATTTAATGGAATTTTCTGGATAGGTATCACCAAAATTAAATCAAGATCAGATAAACAATTTAAATAGACCTATAACCCCTAATGAAATAGAAGCAGTCATCAAAAGTCTCCCAACAACAACAACAACAAAATCCCAGGGCCAGATTCTTCAGTGCAGAATTCTACCAGAAATTCAAAGAACAGGTAATATCAATACTTCCCAAATTGTTCCACACAATAGAAGCCGAAGGTTTATTGCCAAACTCTTTTTACAAAGCTATAATTCCTTGGTACCCAACCCACACAAAGATACAACTAAGAAAGAGAACTACAGACCAATAGCCCTCATAAAATACTCAATAAAATACTCAATAAAAGTGTAAAGGTCTAACGGGTGTGTATAGAATAATAGAAGCAAAGGAGAAATGAGTATTTGAAGACACTACTAGACAATCTAAGACTTATAATAAAACTTGTTAACATAGCCAAAACAATCTTCCAAATATCAAGTATATGAAACAGGAAGTTGAAATAATTTCATTGGTATAGCTACAAAAAATCTGAATGTTTTCAGATAGAAGCTTTTGCTTTTAATGTTTAAAAAGAAAAATTGATGTCACCTAGTTCATTTACATGTGCACATATATGCTACTGATTCACCCTAATGTGACACTAGTTCATCATATGGTAAATTTAAGCATGTATGCAGCTGATTTATGCTTGTGTGGCGCTACAGAGTAACAGGGATATGGCAATCTTCCATAATTCTTCCATAATAGAATAGGGAGCTGGTTTAGTGGACAAAGCATTAGCTATGTAATTAACTTGAAGACCTGAGTTCAGATACCCAAAACCCCCTTCAAAAGCTGGACCTATATAGTAACAGGAACTTCTGTAATCCCAGTGCACAATATGGAGAAATGGGAGGTAGAGACAAAGCATGACCAAGCAGCTCTCAAGATAGCTAGAAGAAAACAGAACCAACCAAAAGGCTTATCTCTGCAAAGTAGAAGACACTATCCAACTCCAGAAAGCTGTCATATGTCTTAAACCGGCACGCCATTCTCATTCCCACTCATATGTCATACACATGCACACGTAACAAGCATTAAAAGAAGTTAAATCAAGAGGGCTGAGGATGAACTTAATTTGGTAAATTGCTAGTTTTGCATATATAAGACCAAGTTCATTACCCTCTCTTTCCCCTCTGCCACATGAGTAGGAGGACAGCTTGGGCTAAAAATTCTGAATCCAAAACAAACAACAACAAAAAAGATAAAGGGCAATTATTCATAATTTAGCACAAGACACAAATGTCATTAACTTTAAAACAGTAATAAATGGAATTACATTAAAATTAAAAACTTGTTTTCTCAAGATACACAGTGAAAAGGGGTATTATAAAATATATATCCTACAAAATGTAAACAAGTGACAGAAAAAGGCAGATAAGACATTACATCAGTAGTTCTCAACCTGTGAGTCATGACCCCTTTGAGGGACTAATGAACCTTTCACAAGGGTCACATATCAGATATCCTGCATATCACATACTTTTATTATAATCCATAACTATCAAAATTACAATTATAACATAGCAATGAAAACAATGTTATTGGTGGGGGTCACCACAACATGAGGAATTATATTCAAGAGTCACAGCATTAAAAAGGTTGAGAACCACTGCTTTAGATTAAAGGGACAGTCTACAAAAGCATACTTCTTAAAGAGGATAACTTAATAACATATAATCCTTACAAAAATATTTCCCAGTAAATGCTCTTTCTCTTCCTTCCTCCCTCCTTCCCACCTCCCTCCATCCCTCCATCTCCCCCCTCCATGAGACTGCACAACTAAAATTCACATTATCACTAACAAAGTGTAAACTAGAAAAAGTCGTTTTGGAAAACTGTTCATCACAGACCACTGATGTTTTAAAAACTATATTCAGCAAAGCTGAGTGCAAATGACAACTAAAATGTATTATGTATAAGAATCACCATAGCATCGTTATCCAAAAAGTCTAAAACTGACAGCATCAATAAAAACAACAGAATATAAAATCCAATGGAATGCTTATGTTCATAACAGCAAATAAGCTGGGGTGGTAGACTATTTGCCTACCACTCATTATGCCTTGGGTCAAACCTTTGTACCACATAAACTAGCTTTAGTGGTACATGCCTGAAATCTCAACATTTAAGGATGCAGGAGCAGGAGGATCAATGTAATTCTTGGCTCCATATAAATGTACACATCCTGGAACACATGAGATCCTGCCTGTCTCAAATAAAAAAATAAAGTAACAGCAGGTGAACAAAACTGCTACAAAATATCACATGGATCATGTTCAGAATCACAAGGTTAAAGAACCAGACCAAGTATATAAAAATGCATAGATTTCAAAAACACACAGAATTATCCAATTAGAACAGTGGCTAAATGATGGAAGAAAAGAGGCTAACATCTGGAGGAAAATACAATAAAGCAGCCTCTAGTGGGCAATAAACTACACACATTTGTCACTAAGAAAACAGTTGGTATACTTAGTTTACATGTAGTAAATAATGACTAAAAAAAAATAAAGCAAAAACATCTTCTATTGATGTAAAAGTATTCTTCATATATTGTGATGAAATATAAAACCACTGATTCTAACAGGTTATCAAAACCAGATAATACAAAGTAACAGAGATTCCCATCTATAAACACTATTAAAACTCAAATGGTTATTTTCTGTACAGGTGTGGAATGGAAACATTATAAGATACAGAAACTATCTTCTCTCTGCAACACCCCTATCTACTCAAACTGAGTTTTGTGGTTTAGTTTACATCTTTAGTTTAAATTTCAGTGAAAATAAGTCAAACAGAAAAATACTAGATTTTAAATTTAAATCATCAATTACAAGCAAATGCTTTCAACATAAAAAGATAATGATAATTCTTACAGGAAATCCAAAAACAATAGTGTATTACTTTAATGTCAAGCACAAGAGTATTATTTACAGGTGTTCTGGTCCAATTAAATTCAGAATGTATTGGGGTCATTTCTTTTTTAAGTTTCAATTGCTAATGAGGATATTCTGAGAACTATTTTAAAGAGAATATTCAGTAATCAAGACAAGAAACTGGAAAAAAGAAAAGGAATGTCAAAAAGTCAAGAATAGGGTAAAAGACATTCAAAAACAGGAAGTTGGCCTGTCCTTTGTCAAATAAATGTGCTCTTTTTAATTTTGTACTGTGCAGCAAAAAGATAAACAAACTAACATTATTTTCAATATTATCTCTGGTTTTGTTCTCCTGGCCTTTAAACACAACCCCCTCTCTTGCTTACACACACACACACACACACACACACACACACACACACACACACAGCATATACACATGACTGTCAATTATTATTTCTAAAGTTTAAGCAAATGTTCATGGTGTTAAATGTTAATTATACTTAGTTTGTTCCAATTATATTGAATTTGAATTCTATTATACTAAAGACCATAACAAAAATAGTTCATCATGAAGTAAATTTGGGGAAAGAACACACAAGGCAGGAACTGAAGCAAAGTCTATGGAGGAATGCTACTTACTGACTGCTTTCTTATACAAGCCAGGACCACCAGCCCAGGGATGGTACCACCTAGTGGACTCAACCCTCTTTCATTAATCAAGAAACATCTCACAGACTTGCCCACTGGACAATAGAGGCATTTTCTTAATTGAGGCTCCCTTTTCCCAAATACCCCTTGTTTGTGTCAACATGACAGAAAACCTAAGTACATACACACACACACACACACACACACACACACACACACACACACACACACACACACTCACGCTGCATGCACACAGCCAGCCATATACACACCTAACACAGATATGTAATAATTTATAATAATTCTACATATTAAATGACCTACTATTCTGGACATTTGTTGACCTAGATTAAACTATATTTCCTCAGATGCTTTAAAAGCTAGTAAAACCATGGTGGATAATTTCTCTGATGTGTCCTTGGATTCGACTTGCCAATATTTTATTGAGTATTTTTGCATCAATGTTCATGAGGGATATTGGTCTGTAGTTCTCTTTCTTTGTTGTGTCTTTGTGTGGCTTGTAAACCAAGGTAATTGTAGGCTCGTAAAAAGAGTTTGGTGATGAATCTTCTGCTTCTATAAGTATTGGTATTAGCTGTTCTTTGAATTTCTGGTAGAATTGATGGCTGCTTCTATTTCATTAGTATGGCAGTTCCCCAGGGAAATGGGAATCAGTCTACCACAGGATCAGGTAATTCCACTCTTAGGCATATAACCAAATGATCCACATCCACACAACAAAGACATCTGTTCAACTATGTTCATAGAAGCATTATTTGTAATAACAAGAACCTGAGAGCAATCTAGATGCCCCTCAACTGAAGAATGGATAAACAAGATGTGGCACTTTTACACAATGGAATACTGCTCAGCAGTTAAAATCAATGGAATCTTGAAATTCTCAGGCAAATGGATGGAACTTTAAGAAACCATTCCGAGTGAGTTAACACAGTCACAAAAAGAGGAACACTGTATGTACTCATTCATATATGGATTTTAGTCATAGAGCAAAGATCACCAGCCTATAATTCACACCACCAGAGAAATTAGGATACAAGGAGGAACCTAAGAGATTCATGCAAGGTCCCTCACAGAAGGGAAAGGAACAAGATCTCCTGAGCATTTTGGGAGGGGGGAGCAGTGAGTGGAGAGGGAGTTAAGAGAAAGAGAAGAGGGGAAAGGAGAACATGTGGGACAAGGAAGACTGAGGTGGGGGACGAATAGAGGGGATCAAGAAAAAAAGAGATATACCATAATAGAGGAGGCCATTATAGGTTAGGTTTGAAGAGAAAACTGACTCTAGAGAATTGTCCAGAGACCTACAAAGATGACCCAAACTAACAATCTGAGCAACAGTTGAGAGGCTACCTTAAATGCCCTTCCCTGATAATGAGATTGATAACCAACTTATCCACCATCATAGAGCCCTCATCTAGTAGCTGATGGAAACAGAAGGAGACATCCACAGCTAACAACATTGAGCCAAACTCCTGGAATCCAGTTTCAGAGAAGGAGGAGTGATAATAAAAGGAGTCAAGACTAGGCTACATAAACCCACAGAGACAGCTGACCTGAACAAGGAGCAGCTAATGGACCCTCAGACTGATTAGCTGGGAAACCAGCATTGGACCTACTCAGACCCTCTGAACATGGGTCTCAGTTAGAAGCCTGGGCAGTCTAAGGGACCTCTGACAGTGGAACCAGGATGTATCCCTGGTACACAAAAGGACTTTGGGAGCACATTCCCCTGGAGGGATACTACCTTATACTAGAGGCAGGAAGAAGGGCACAGACCCTACTCCAAATGACTTGACAGATTTTGCTGATTCCTCCTGGAAGGAATCATCCTCACTGTGGAGAGGGTGGGAAATGGGACGAGAGAGGTTTGGGAGGATATGAGAGAGAGGGAGAGGGGGAAAGGGTACTGGGATTGATATATAAAATAATAAAAAAAAATGTTTAAAAACCTAGTAAGACCATAATCTCCTATTCCTCCACTATATAAATTATGTTCATAATATATAAATTATGTGACTAAGCAGAAGTTAGTATCAGGGAGTGATGTATTTCTCAAACAGGCCTAGCCATGCTATTTGTTGGAGGAATATGGAAGACTTTGGAACTTTGATGTAGGAAAGTGGTTGGATGCTTTAAGTTGGGCTTAAGGAGCTATTGTACTAGCAGCATGGGAGACAATGCTGAGGGCAATCTGAACTATAGAGGTCCAGTTCAGAGGGGAATAATATTACTATTAATTAGCCTAGAGACCAGTCTTATGATATTTTTTGCAAAGAATGTGACTACTTTTTGCCCTTGTACTAAAAGCCTACCTGAAGCTAAATAGAAGCATTTAATGGTTTTGGCAGAGATTTCAAGACAACCTAGCATTGACTGTGTTGAGTGGTTATTAGTGGCCACTCTTATGTACATCTATAATGAAAAGGAGCAAACTGGACAAAGATAAATGCACAAAATGCAATTTGAGGAGAAAAGGAGCACCAAGAAATTAAATGTAACTACAGGAGTTCCAGTGCTCAAGGAGATAAAAGTTTACTCATGCTAAATGGACTGAAGGGAGTGGTGACCTTAGGGCAAGACTCCACCCAGCTAAGCTTCCAACATGTGAAAAGGAATTAAAGAAAAGCTCAAGCAAGCAATGAAGGAAACTTGTCAATAACAGAAAGCTGATGCAAATGTATCTGAACAAGGGGCCAAGTTCCAGTCCTATCAAACAGTAGAACAAAGTAGCTTTGTCCAAGTGGTTCTGGCTTTAGAGTCAAGGCTACAAGAAAGAGCTATGGAATCTTCCCTCCATAGCTTAAAAAAAGTCACTGCAATGGAAAGTCACTGAGACCAAGCATGTGTCAGGAAATGTCCCTGCATAGAGGCTCAGAGAGGCCACTGCATGATCTGTGAAGGTGAAGCTTAGAGAATCTTGGACACCACAAGATTGGCAAGAGATGTCAGAGTCATGGGATCCCTGTCACAGAAAGCTGCAGTCTGGGTGTGGAACAAGTCCAAGAAGGACAAATGTGTTGCAGTCAACAAAGATAAAAGGAGCTGAAGATCTGAAGAGCACACTGACATCAAGCATGGAGATACAGTTTGGAGTTTGCTCTGATGGTTTTCAGCCTGCTTTGGTCCAGAATTTCCTCACTATGCTCCCTTTCCTCCCTTTTAGAAAGGTTATGTATATTCAGTGCCATTGTGTTGGAAGTATGTGATCTGCTTTTTGATTTTGATTTTATAGTTAAGAGACTGTCAAGTGTCTCAGATTTTGTTTTGTTTTTTCCCCCTTTGTGTGTGTGCCTTTTCTTTCTTTTTACTTTTTTAATATTTAAAAATATATTTTACATATCAATCCCAGTACCCTCTGCCACCTGAGTCCTGGGATTAAAGATGTGTGCCACCATAGTCCAGCTGTCTCAAAGTTTTAAACAGTGTTGGAACTATGATAGATTATGGGGAATTTTGAAGTTGGAATAAACACATTTTCACACTATATGGCTACAAATCTATGGGGGCCAGGGAATAGAATGTGGTGGCATAAATAACAATGCCCCCACATCTTCATACATTTGAATGATTAATCACCAGGAAGTGGTACTATTTGAAAGGATTAGGAGGTGTGGCCTTGTGGGAGGAAGTGTGACACTGGAGGTAGGCTTTGAGGTTTTCAAACCCATACCAGGTCCCAGTGTCTTTCACTTTCTTTATCTCAGTCAGCAGATTAGAATGTAGATCTCAGATACTTCTCCAGTACCAGGCATGCCACCAAGTTCCCTGCTGTGATAATGTACAAAGCCTCTGAAATTGTAAGCAAGCCCCCAATTAAATGCTTCCTTTTGAAGAAGTTGCCTTGGTCATGGTGTTTCTTCACAGCAACAGAACAATGTCTAATATATCTACAGTACACTGAAGTGGTCTAGTTAAGAGTGTGTAGGAATGGTAAAGACATTATTTCTAAAAATGAGGCAAAGTGTGGGTGAGGTATTTTATTTTTAAAAGTACTAACTGGTTAGCAAAATTTCACAAGTCCTCAATCTGTTAGCAGATGTAACATTAGACAAATGCTGGTTTTTACTGGAATTGTATGATAAAGTTACAAAGACTAGGAGTTAATTATTACAAGTAACTGAACAACAAGAAATTTATTTAACCTTTTGACAAAAATAAAACCTTGTCAGGCACAGTGGCACTAATCCCAGCACTTGGGAAGCAGAGAAGAGCAGATCAGAAATTCAAGGCCAAACAGAGCTACATAGCAAGACCTTATCGCAAAACAATATACCACACTCTCCTTCTTCCATTAAGTTTAAATACAAACAAGTTGAAAATACGAGGGTTAGTGTTGTAGCAGTGTCTTTGCCTTAAATAGCTTAAAGGCTTAGACAGTTCTAGAACCTTGCCATCATCTACCTCCCTAAAACATTCCTCTATTAGATTTACTTCTACTTCCTGGGACTTGAAGATAAGTCTTTCTTCCACATGTCAACTCTTCAGACATCTGAAGAGAGCAACTATATAAATACAGAAATTACAGACTGAACAAGTCCCAGATATTTCAACTATCCATTCTCTGCTTCATATTACAGTCTCCAGAGCCTCACTAGATGTCAAGGTTTAACTAGACCATGATACCTAAAAGCAAACACTCCAAAAATTCTAAGCTGAACACAATGATTTAGTCTGGATATTATGTAAGTTTCTTGTTTTGTTTTGAATTATAGTAATTTGGAACTTTGCAGGACAAAGGATTGTTGTTTTGAATTTGCTTTACAAAAAGAAAGGCAATACAAGCATTTTGGTTGCTGGCTTTCATTCTTTGCCACTTTAGTTATCTAACAATAAAAACACACAAAAAAATGTATACAATGAAGATGAGCAAGCTATGTAATTTAGGAAATGAAAACTCATGCTCATAAATAGAAAAATCTTAATGTCTAGGTTCCTTTTATATTTTTCAAATTCTCCCTCTAATAATCATATCTTTATTTTTAAAAAATCATGGTCTACTTAATTGTGACTATTAATCATTCTTGTTTTTAAAAGAATTTTTACTATATATTTATATAGCTCTACAGTATATTTTTTTAGTTTTATTTGGCTTTATTTGCCTAATCACATTCTCCTTGTTTAATCTTTCAGCTTAAAAACTGTGCATTTTCTGTTTTATAATATTTTAATGGCAGGGCTTTTAAATGTGTTCCAAGACAAATAAATATAATTAAAGAATCCAATTATATATGGATTATGTAGTCTCAATATACTCAAGCCTCAGATATATATATATATACATATATATATATATATATATATATATATATATATTATACACACACACTTTAGATTTGACTAGAAATTTTTCATCATACTTAGCAGAATTTCAGAATCTCAAGCTTAAAAAACTGAAAACAAATCTCAATGTTCAATATAACATTAAACAAAAGCTTAAGAAAATGGACTAATTCTGCTATTCCAATAACAGAGTACTTGTCTTCACTGAGCTATTTTCTAGGTCTTCGAACATTTATGAAAATGCAAGGCCATCTGCCTCAACCAATGTTAGTTAATGTAGCAACTCCCTGGTTACAGCACAAACCACAAAAAGAAGCAAGCAAAAAATAAAAAAGCCCCTCTAAAATTTATGTAATTTATGTAATTTTTATGTGTGTGTGTAAGCATGAAGTGTACACATATGCCCATGCACATACACAGGGCCAAAAGAGGGTATCAGATCTCTTATAGCTGTTACCTGGACATCCCAACTCTGGTCCTCATGATGACATAAACACTCTTAACCTCTGAAATATTGCTCTGTCATCCAAACAGACTTCAGAGAAGTGAGATTTGTTTTTAATGCTGGTATATAATTGAGAGATGTGACAGCTGTATGTAGCTGAGGTATAAGAACTAAAACAAAGTATACTAAGTAAATCACAGGCAAAACAAAAAATAGAATAAGAAAATCTGTTCATATTTGTAATTCCCCTATTAACCAGTACTTTAGAGAGCATAAAATCAGTTTTGCTTAAGAGTCTTTCCCTTTCCCTTTAAAGTTTAAAGAAAAATGTCATTTTCCCATGTTTTGGCATCATCATTATGTTTACACATAGTACACCTAAATTTCTTCAAATAATTCTTTTTCTCCTTGGGTGAGATCCAATTAAATTAACAGACATTTCCCTGAAAATTTTTAGTGTTATACACAATTTCAAATTTGTCTATTTAAGGATCATAACAGCTCACCTAAACCTTATCAATTCTGTGTTCCTAAATTTTAATAAATTGTTAGCTACAGAACTGATCCTTCTCCAGCCAAAAATAAAGGAAAAGTAGAAGGGAGGGAAGCTATCCACATATATGACAAACATTCTGCCAATTTTATGACATTCATTTTTCTTATGGCTTGCACCAGTAAACAAGTAGATATGAACATGTACTGCTGAAGTTAATATAGAAAAAAAAAGTTAACAGGCTAATGGTCTTAAAATAATCCACAAACAAAGAAGGATTACAAAAAAAATTTAAGAGAAAATTATATAAGGTGTTCTCTTCGAACTGGAGCTACAGATGGCTGAGCTTCCACATGGGAAACAAATCCATGTCCTCTGCAAGACTAGCATCTCTCCATTGAGAGAACACTCAAACATTATTTTAAACACACAACAAAAGACTGGTTTCATGAACAATTATCAAGTTATCAGGCAATACAATTACAATCAGGTAATGTTTTGCAATGATTGTGGACCTATATACTTTTTTTTCTGGGCAGAAGGGCACTATGCAGCAGACAAGAATACTAGAAATGAAGGCTACAACTAAGTTATGCACACAGCCCCAGCCTAATATGCTTTTGAAGACTTTAACTTTTAAATGTGTGTACATGTGGATCTGTACGTCTGAGTGCAGTGCCCTTGGAAGTCAGAAGAGGGTGATGATGGAACCCCCCCCCCCCATCCCTAGGATTGCTGTGAGCCACCTGACATGGGTTCTGAGGACAAAACTCTAGGAGTCCTCTGGAAAAGGAGCAAGTACTCTTCACTTCTGAGCCATCCTTCCTGTTCCTGTCCTATATGCCTGCTAGTCTGAATTATAGACAGAATTATAACACAAGTCATTATATTATCAGTGTGGTATAAATATTATGACTATTGGATGAAATCAATACATAATAGGTTATATTTAGTTACCCAACAATTTATTTCCTTAAAATATGAGCTATTGCCTAAATAAAAATTCCAATTGCAGTTACTATAGTTTAAGTATAACCTTCTAGGAGACAAATAAGGCCACATGTAATTAATACAAGTCTATTCAACAATAACCTTTTAAAAGAGAAAATACACTCAAGTAGTTATTGATATTCTCATTTCTTAAAACTTCTGATTAAGGCGACTAAAGTTTCAAACAATTGTGCTTCCTTCTAGAGGCCAACAGACAAAGCCTATTGTTCTTGAGGCAACATGATACCAGCTTTTAAACTGGACACCTCTGCAAGGATAAGCTCTGGGACTGATGATATATAAGATATTAACTATTAAGAGGTGATCTGATTTTAAATAAATGTCTATAAGCAAAGGCAATGAAATAATTTAAAAAGCACAAAATAGATGGACATAGTAACAAACACCCACAATCCCAGCATTTGAGGGGTAAAGGAAGAAGGGGAGAATGTCTGAGGCCTGCCTCAACTAAATAGCAAGTTTGAGGCCAGCCTGGGATTCATAAGACCCTGCCTCAACAAGAAAAAAGTAACAAAATAAATTCTTGTAAATCAAAATCCTTACTGTGAACATCTGTCTCTAATCACTATTCTATTACATTATAGTGCTTCTGTATAAACTGCTGTTGCATGTTATATATTAATTAACCAGAAATAAAAGCAAGAAAGGCTGAAAAAAAAACAACCATGTTCCATGTCTCATACTAGCTTCCCTGACTCAAAACCAAAAGAAAGCAGTGAAGCTTAATATAGAAACATAAATTCCTCTTAAAGCCACATTAACTCATGTATTTAGGTGACACCATGTGGCAGAGCTATGAACTGCTACTAACATCTACCATGTATTAATATACTTGTATAATTAATGAGGGAAAAATTTAAAACCACTGTTTAAAATATGAGTAAAATGCCAAAATTAGAAAATCAATTATTGATATAAAATATCTATTAATGAATATATTAAAGAACAAATTTTGGAAATTATTAGACAATGATATGGGGGGGTGAGGTTCTTATACACACAAGATGTTAAACACACAAGATTGTTCCTTCAAGGGGAGTATACAAAAATTGTTATCTGTCCAGAAGGCTTGTAGTGGACATATTTTACAGCCTGGTGACATTTTCACTATCTGTGTGGTCTGCACCCTCTGCCAGACCCTTACTGTGAACTTGTCTGATTTATAGAACCTATCTTTTTAGAAGATGTCACATGTAATCAATCTGTAGAACCCATCGTTATACAAGATGTCACACATACTTCACAAAAGTTTCAATGTAGTCACATCTTAAGTTTTATTGTTCACATAGGATTGAGTTTAATTATCACCAGGAAAAATTTCACGAAACTGTGCTGTGCTTAAAAGTGCCTTAAAAAAACTACTTGGAGTCTGACTCCCAAAGGTTGAACCAATACAGGCTACTTAATCACGTATCACAAAACTATTTTCTTGCCTCCTACAGATTGCTACACTGATGGCTGTGATGGTTGCAGAGACCCCAACTCACAAAGAAACTAAGAAATTATACCATAAAGGATTAATTTATAAGCAAAATTATATGCATTAATAACTTTAACTTAAAGTTATTAACTTTAAGTAGTTAATAAATATAATTATGGAATAAATATTGGCCTAATATATTTTAATATATATCAGTAGTTTTCTAGATCCTGTTACGAAAATGTTTTTGAACTTCTAACTATTTCATGGAATATAATCTTGGTTTGACTATAATTTACAGGAAAATTCAAAAAAGGAAATAACCAAAAGGATGTGCCATCATGAAGGAGCTGGATGACTGACTCCTTCACTTTTGTACACTCTTGTACAGCTATGAAAAATATATAAAATCACAGAATACAGGAGACAGAGCCAGGCAGATCTCTGTGAGTCTGGGGCCAACCTGATCTACATAGTATGTTCCAGGACAGCCAGAGATACACAGTTGAGAACCTGCCTTAAAACACATACATAAGCTTTGCATTATACAAATAAATAATATGATGAGAAAGGGTTAATTCTTAAAAAAAGAAGTTCCTGGTTTTAAATTATCAGAACCCAAATATGAATGTTGGCAGACATAAATATATGAAAATGTTATTTCTAGTCGTACACAGATACTTGAACATGTCCTTTAATAATTTTAAAAAACTATAAATTTGTGAGATAAAAGGAATCTTTAGAAATCAGATGTGGGTAGCACACTCCTTTAATCCCAGTTCTCAAGAGGGAGAAGCAGGAGTATTTCTTTTAAGTTCAAGATCAGTCTGGTAGGCTACAGAGTGAGATTATGTCTCAAAAAAAAATCCCTAGAGCCCACCAAATAACCCTGCCACTTCAGAGGTGAAGGTACTGAAGTCTAATAACCAAATGACTCATATCCCATTTACACTGACAGTGCTGAATACTTAAATAGCAAGGTTCTTATACTTTCCTTTTAGCCCTCCATTAAGCAGCTTCATTCACCTTAAATGCAAAGTATTTGTGGTCCATAATTAAAATAAGTCTATGAAGATGAGAATTATAATGAATATGAGGTCATCAAAGGATCTTAAAGAAAACCAAAATTTTCAATTGGAAAATATGAATATATTTCAAAAGAACTAGTCCCTCTTCAAGGGTCAAAGACACATAGTTGAGTTAATGGAATTTTGGTCTTATCATTTGGTCATGTGAAAGTAAATTTTGTCAAATGTTAAAACTGAAAATGTTAAAACTGATGGCTACTTCTTATTTGGGTGAATTTTAAAACAAATTCAATTATTTTGTAAGTATCAGCTTGAGATAATATGAAAGATCTCTACTTAAATCTAGAAGGAATACATTCTAAAAGTATTTTCTTCTATTTATAATGAAAGTTCTGTTGTAATATAACCATTATTTTATATTTAGCTTAAATATCTACAAAAAGTATTTTAATAAAAACTAAAGTTTTCTATTTCAAAACAATTTATTGACAAACTTTCTAAATCTAAAATCTTATACTTTGCCCATCAATCTGGAAATAACAGCTCATGAGAAAAAAAGTACCAGTTAAGGTAAAACAAAACAAAACAAAAAAAAACTTACAGCAATGACAATTTTTTCCCTCGGCATCTAACTAAATTTGTGTGATATAAAGAAATCAAAACCTATACATGTAAAGATAGAAAATATTTACAAAATTCCACTGAACAAAAAGTCCTGTGTGTCATTTCAAATCAATGCAAAATGCAATTATCCACTGCAGATTAAATACTGAGAAAAGCAGTGGCATTAAAAACATGAATAATGACACATAAAATGTTTCTACAAACTACAATTAACTAGAAAAATCCTTGCTCAGAGGAAAAGCAAGTACAGCCAAGAAAACTATACTGTAAATTGTTTTAAACAGAAAGATGAATGAAAGTTAAATTAACTAATGCCACATCTCAATTTCTTCAAGTCTTCTTAAACCCATCAGAAATCATTAAAGCAAACCTTATGGAGTTTACCTGCCATTACCCCACTACATTTCTGGAAAAACAAACAAACAAACAAACAAACAAACAAACAAATGCCTGTTTATCTGGACGCTCCTTGCTCTGCTCAGAAACTCTTATCCTTAAGAGTTACAAGTCAGAGAGACAGAAGCTGAACCGTTCCCTTTATCCCCAAATAGCATATGCACAGAATTTATGCATCTATCTTCTTTATTGCACTCTGACCCCTCAAGGAA
Source organism: Phodopus roborovskii (assembly GCF_943737965.1). Classification (NCBI taxonomy): domain Eukaryota; kingdom Metazoa; phylum Chordata; class Mammalia; order Rodentia; family Cricetidae; genus Phodopus; species Phodopus roborovskii. The sequence continues at coordinate 16,836,794 of NW_026126540.1, forward strand.
AGAAACAAACAATGCTGTTTGTCTTTAACTCCCAAATGCTTGAAAAAGGATACAAAGCACATAGGAGATATTCATGAGGCTTGTTCTTGAATAAACTTCATTGGTCATAACCAAAAAAACAGCACACAATTCAGATAATGTAGTTTCAAACAGAAAAACCAACCAATGTTAAATTAACTAATGCCACATCTTTTTGATTTCCTCGATTCCTAAAATCTGCCAGAAATCACCAAAGCAAACCTTCCCAGAGCTACCTGAAATGACACAAGCTACTTTCAAACAAAAAATCTCATCCCTGTGTTTAAAATCACCAAGAGGTCACACAAGAAAAACAAAACCCTGCCATGATTATCAGTGAATATCACACAGGGAAACAGGAAAGGTGCACCATGCTTGGCATGATCTATTAAGACATTACTTGGTAAGGTCAATTCATATCAACAGAGAAAGGCTATCTTTCTCCTCCATCGCTTTATATTCCAGCTTTTTCATTTTGTTTTGTTTTTGGTTTTTTTGTTTGTTTTTGAAAAAGCAAAATCACCTAGAAAACAATGGCAATACTGACAGGCCCAGGCTCAAAATGGTCACATTTAAAAAGAAGTGATGCTCAATAATCTCAAATTATTATTTGATTAGTGGGGTGAGTCCCCACTAACCAAACATTAAGTATAGAACTTGTGATCCTAATGTACATGTCTGTATCTGACCCATTAGACTCACTGATGTCTAGGCCAGTTTGAGCTAACAGGGAAAGATTCTGTCTCAGAAACCCCATACATAAATAGGTAAAGTCACTGAATATATACTACTTACTTCACAGGAAATAAAATGAAAATATTTTTACTGTTTAAAATTAAGTATTGTATTTCTAAAAATAAGTAAATGAATTCATTATTGCTTATCTCATTGGATGACTGAGATGAGGAAGGTTATTCTGACATGAAGATAAAGAGACAGGCTCTAATTCTGAAGTGAAAATACAGAGGGTTATATTAGAGATTAACCTTTAACTCTCTTTTGGCCTTCTTCTACTAAAGGCATTTTAATTAGAAGAGAGTTTTCTATAGAAGGGGCAAAATCTACGCAAGGGTCTTCAGATCAAGAGTCACTTGAAGTGACTAGATAGCTTCTAATACTCATTCAGGTATCTACTGTCCCTAAAGGACTGTATCTTTTCTTTGAAACAAATGTGGTTTAAACAGATAGCATCTCTTAGTTTCCACTCAGCAAATCCAAGATATCATATACAAGATTGTCAAATTTCACTAGGTCAGACTGGGTTTAGCTTGGTGGTAAATATCTGGCTTAGCAATGCCATTAAAAAAAAAAAAAAGGAAAGGAAGGAAGGAAGAAAGGAAAGAAAGAACTACATAATGATAACTGAACAAAAGCACTAAATTGGCAGGGTTAAAAGTGGTATCAAAGCAAATTGTAAGAAAAATTATTATACCCAAAGAAAATATCTTTTACTCACACTATTTGCAAAATTATATCTCTGAAATGGTTTTTGAAAATAGAAACAAAAGATGTATTAATACAGTAAAAAGAAAACCCTCTATTTGAAGCACTTTTAAGAATTAGTAACAATTAGCTGGGCAGTGGTGGTGCACACCTTTCATCCCAGTACTCAGGAGGCAGAGGCAGGTGGATCTCTATGAGTTCAAGACCAGCCTGGTCTCCAAGACCTAATTCCAGGATACCCTCCAAAGCCAGAGAAGACCTGTCTCAAAAAAAAAAAAAAAAAACACCAAAAAGGAATCAGTAATAATTTTTTTTTAAGCTCAAGAAAAAAAATAGTGTTATGTAGACTGTGAAGAATGAGAGCACATGTCACATGTCACCTCACCAACACCTCTGTAGGAGATCTCACTGCCACCAACTAACCACAAGCCTCAACTATGGCATACAATACTTCACTTTTTACCCAAGGGAAAGCTGTCCTGAAAAGGAAGCCATCAGCCCTTTAAGATTTGCCACTCAGATCCAACATCACTGAAGCAAAAATCAAGCCACAACACTGCTACAAACTGCCAAATGGTACACAGCACCTCCTATCTACACACTTCCTAACCCTACTTTAAGATCTTTAATAAAGACCTCACATATGCTTTCTGACCAAGGCTTTCTAGATTCCCGGTCTAAATTTTCCATTTCCATTTTCAACTATTCTTTGCTTGAATCAACAATATTTTCAACTGCCTTCTTTTACCCTTTAGTCAAACACAGTAAGCTCTGTTGAATTGCATTTCCTATTTACAGCCTCAGACCTGGTTACTGTGCCTTAATATGCTCCGGTGTTTACTATATATATATTTTTTTTTTTTTTTGAACAGCTTAAAGATTTAATATAGGGCCGTGCGCCTGCTAAGGCTACATCTCAGCCCAATTATTTTTAATAGTCACATACTAATCATATTCTATTAACTCTTCTCCCTAGTGATGAATAGAAACAAGAAAAATACGTAAAAATACAACTTTTATATTTTTAAATTAAAAGTTCTGATACAAGACTGATAAAATCCAAAGTAAGTGATTTAAGCCATTTGCACACATACTCTAGCAGATGTCTAATCTGTGGCATGTGGAATGCATACACCTCAGTATTTCTATGAATGTAGCCAAACACAAAACTATAAACTCTAAACAATGAAATTTGTTTTACAGTCTTTTAACCTCAATTGTGCAGCTCCCAAGTGTGAACTTTGTATATGACAATATGGTATCAAAATGTGACAGATTGGACACATCTGCCAGACTGCTGGCTAATTTCATGTCAGTTTGATACAAGCTAGACTCATTACAGAAGAGGAAACTCTCAGTTGAGAAAATGTCCCACCAAAATGGCCTGTGGGAAAGTGGTGCATTTTTATACATGACTGATGTGGGAGGGTCCTGCTGGCAGTCCCAGGTACTATAAGACAGCAGACTAAGCCATTGGAGACAGAGTGAGTAAACAGCATTCCTTCACATCCTCTTGCGTTCCTGCACTGACTTCCTTCAACAGACTGTAAGTGATATGAAAGTGCAATCCATATAAAACTTTTCCTTCCCAAAGATGCTTTAGCCTTAGTATTTTATCTGAGCAATAGGAACCACAACTAAGTCACAGCTAATTTTATCCCTAAACAAAACAAATCAGGAATACTCTTATCTTTTCTTAGATCAGTGATGGTGTACTATAGCCCCAGGGCTGAATTTAAAAGCCTCAGAGGGGAGTTAAAAGGCTAATGAAGAGCTTCTGACTTCTGTAGAATCTGACCTCTATGTGGCAACTAGACAGGCAAACCATTGTCTCCACAAAGGTATGCTATAAACATAATACAAATAAGGACAATCCTAGAGGCTTATACTATCTTTTACTTTAGAGTAGCAAGCAAGCATATTTTATATATCCTAATTCTTAATGAGTCCTATTTAAGAAAATGAGTTCTTTAAAAACATGAAATTTAAAAAGAGAATTGTCATCAATATATCTTAGTGATGCATTTTGCCTTTCATGAGTCATAATGACAAATTTCCAGATTGGTGAGCATAAAGCTATCTCTATACATGACCTGCACAAAGCAACTGTGGTTTTTATGAATGTCTAGCATTTCCCACTAAAAATTCATGTGCTGACTTCACCAAAGATGCAAAGACAGAATTAAAAGTTAATTCCCATAACAAATTGTGTAACACACAATAAAATTTCATCAAATGATGATTAGTCATTAAGAAACAATAAAGTAATGAAATGGAGCCTAAACTCTAATCAAATCTCTCCTGCCCTCTCAGTAAGTATTGATTGAAAAGCAAAATGAAAGAAAATTATACAGGAGCCAAGTCTCAGGGAAATTAATTATGAGTTTTGAACTTGTGGTTCTCCTGCTCTGGTCTGATAAAAAATTTAAAGACTCACTAGTAATGTTCAGAGTTCAAATCAACTACTGTGTAATCTACCACGGTTTTCTCTAATGTCAACATCAAGTACTTCTAAACTTACCCAAATGAAGCAGCGTGAACTGGGCTGCCAGCTCCTTTGCATCTTCCAGCGTTGTGCAGAGTTTATCTGGCATGAAGTAACTCTGGGATCCATTTGCAATTGCAGGAATAACTATCTTATATACCAAGAGTACTTTTCCATCCTGACTGGTTGTTGAATATAAATAATATTCTGGTGGTGCCCAATTATTTTTGTTGCAGTAATAATCCAAATGCATCACTGCAGAATTAAAATGATTGGATTTTAAAGAATACATACTAATTGGGGTAAGCTTTGTTCCAGGAAAAAAAGGGTAAGTACATCTTTCAATTTCAGGGGGGCTTGGACTATGCTGACCGTTGAGACGAGTGGGAAGAGTTGGCGGCTTGCCTAGAGCTTTGGAGTGACTCTCTTCTTTGTTAGCATATACAAGCAGGTTTTCAGAATTTGGGCTGATCTGGCCATTAAGATGCTGTCTCCAAGTATTTTCTTTATTCACTGGCTTTGCCAGTGTTACCTCAATACTGGCTCCGTCAATGCATTTTCCATTCATAACAGACATAGCGGCCACTGCATCTTCTCGGTTGAAAAAGTGAACAAATGCATAATCTCTAAGTTTCTTTACTCGCTCCACTGCACCAGGCTTGAATTTATTGAATTCTGCTTTAATTGTTTCCTCTGTAGTTGAGATCATCAGATTTCTTACATAGAGAACTTTCACTCTTTGCATGGTTTCCTCATCAACTTCTTTCTCTGGATCAGCCCAATCTACCTGAATGGTGTGGCCCCAGAGTTGAAATGTTCCTGAAAAGAATGCATAAATTGATTTGAAGTTAACTAAAGCCCTGAAAAGAATGCATAAATTGATTTGAAGTTAACTAAAGCAAAGACTACAAGTTTAAAGAGCTACATACAATAATTTCTCAAAGAAACTCAAGCATGTATCAATGTATCTGATTACTCACTTAAGCTTACTCACACCAGTTTTTACTAAAGCAAACCTAATAGAACTTATGACAAAATTTAAGAGTTGGCAAGACAAACGAAGACTTTAAAGATTGATTACTGTTAGAATTACATAATGAATTCTGGCTTTTTATTAAACATAATTAACAAAGTCAAAGTTATACACACATTAAAGTATCAGTTAAAGTATATACACATTCAGTAATAAGAAAATGTAACTTGTTTTGTAGGAACTTCTTGTACCTTATAGTCATTTACTTTCTCATTAAGACATATTCCTCCAAGTAACATTATATCTTACTAATAATGCTCTATCACTTACTGTTATTTTTCTGTATCAATAATAGTGTTAATATGTAAAGTAACCTTTAAAAGGGTTACCTTACCTGGAATCAGCTTTCTCCTGGCCATTGCAGCAGCTCTGTGGGACTCATACTCAACAAACGCAAATCCACGGTTCTTGGTTTTGTCAGTTGCACTTGGATAAACAATCACATCTACGACACCTTCTGTAACTTTCTTCATTTCATCCAAAATTTCTTCCTTTTTCTTTTCTTTGGGAATTGCTCCAATAAATAATCTGCAATTATCCAAGCTTACACACACACCAATAAACTTCCCTGGTCGAATCTCATAATTGTTAAGAATCCGGATGGCTAACTGGGCTTCTTCTTTAGTAGTGTACATCACAAAAGCATAACCTCTATTTTCACCACTAAATTCCATCATCAGTCGAAATTCATATATCTTCCCAGCTCTTTCAAATACAGGAACCAATTCATCTTCATACATATCACGAGGTATTTTTCCAACAAAAACTTCACAGCCTCTAGGGGGAGGTGGCCCTTCCCAACCTGAGAAAACAAAGATAAACACAACTAAAATTAAATTCTAAAAAGCTATATTCATAACTGAATTATTTACTCATTCAACAAATTGGCTATAAGTCTACTATATGGCAAGCAGCATTCTAAGTGCCAGGGATACAAAAGATAAAGTTCCTTCCATTAAAACTTATTTTAACAAAACTCTAGGAGAAAATGTGTAAATGATAAAATGCTGTGAGGAAAATACAGCCACACAAGGGGTGTTACCATTAAAAGAGGTAAGATCTCTGAGCACAAAGTTGATGCAATGACCTGTATGAAACTAAGAGAGTGAAGTACAAGTGTTATCTGGGAGAGGAGAGATCAAAAGGAAACTATAATACAGATGCCTTCTTTCCTAAAGTGTACTAGGATGGAGGAGAACAGTGGCAAGTGATATGACAACTGACAACTGAGAAAACTAGAAGCCAGAATGTTATTTAATCATTTGGAGATTCTGAGCAAAGAAATGCATAGTTGGAATGGTAAGAGACCATGCCTATTTGAATCCTGCAATTCAACTTAGATACTAAGTCTCTACTCACTGCTCTTTCAAATTCCTCCCTGATTTACTTGTCTTTGAATGCCTTCAGCATAATTTTCTCTGACACCCTAAATCTTGATTTCTCAACTAAACCATGTTATTTCTCAATTACTTTTTAAACACGAACAAGGTTTTAAATAAACACATAATTTCTTTCAAAGAAACCAGCTGAGACTGGTTGGGATGTTTGTGAGAATACATGCCTAATCTAAATGACTATGCTAAAGATTTAATTTAAACATGTATAAGCAAACTCCCACCTGGAGGAGGACCACCAAATTTCCTTTGCCCATTTTCTTGAACCATGTTGTAGCCAGTCTTTTCCATCAGAGCCAGCAATGCTGCTTCATTCTGAGTGCCAGTGCGTACTTTACCGCATCCATTTGTTCCATCGGCGTTCTCTTCATTCATGGCTCAAATTCCTAAAACAAAATCAAATAACTGTAAGCCCACACACAGCAGAGCTCCAGGATTCTGGGGAGCAATTCTTTGAATTGCCTGAAGCCAAGGACAGCGTGCCTGACTTTCATTATTTCCCTTTAGATTGTGTCTCAAAACTCTTCCCTACAGTAAAAACTGGGAAAACTGTTTTTCAAGCTACTCATCAATTAAGCAGTACCTTTAGATGATCTAAGTGGGATAAAGGATCCAAAGAAAGAGGAATAAGTAAAAAATGAGAAATCAGAAGTGAGAGTTAAAATAAAAAGCAACAACGTAGCAAAATATACTTCCATCAATAAATTCATGATCACTGCCAATCTACACAGCCAGAGTTTTAAATCATTCTGTCATACAGAGCAAATGAATTGTTCCTGTGAGTATAAATATCACACTTGTGAGGTACCCATGATGTGGTGCCAATGTTGTTCACTTTCTCAGAAATCTTCAAGAGTTTCAAGTTTCCAGAAACAAATCATTTGAATCTATTAGAACTTACCAGAGAAAGAATAGAAATACATAATCACAGGTCATTTGAGAAGGAACAGGGCCTAATGTGATATCCAGTTAGCATTGGCTTAAAACACTTTTATTTGTTGGTATAGGAACTAAAGCAAAAGAGCCACAGCGTTTCTTCAGCATCCTATATAAAAATGTATACATGTATGTATGTTTTCATGTATGGAAGTGAACATGCTCGTGCCATGTGTGCATATGGCCAATGACCAATGGCCAATGCTACCATGTCCGATTTTTTTGTTTGTTTGTTTTAAACTAGGATCACACTTACGTCCTCATACTTACATGGCAAGTACTTTTCCAACTGAGCTATCTCTCTCTATCTCTGTATTTTAATTTTTACAGTTAACAATTACCATATTTTCATTTCCTAATGATCAACAGTTTTATCTTTCACATAGTATTAGTATACATAATTACAAAAATTTTAAATTCATATTGTGAAGAATGGATTGTGAAAACTATTTTTGGCTGCAAGCATAATCCTTCTAATTATAAAATGATATAGTACTGTTATAATTACATTTTGTTTATGGCCATACCACCCTGAACATGTCCAGTCTCATGTAATCTTAGCAGCTAAGCAAAGTCATGCCAGGTTAGTACTTAAAATGGAAGAAGTAAAATGTTGAGCCAGTGCACCTCAAATTTAGCCTTTCTACCTACACAACTTTGATGACTTCATTTTTTATACCATATTCATTTAAACAGACATATCAATATAAATTCTCATAAGACTCCTTTGAATGACTAACAGAGTGTACATAAAAGGGCTACTAAAAATTTCCATAAAGATCAAATAAATGCCTGGATAAATATGAGAATGGCAGTACATTTAGGTGCTCACATTATTTATATAGACCACATTATGTTTTCTGAAACATTTTTCATTTCTCAAAACTGGAAGAGGTGTGACATAACAGATACAAATTCAGACTAACTATAAACACTGAAGTTCACAGCAGGTTCTGTAGAGGATGGGGATGGAGAGGATGCTGTCAGTTTGCTACAGAACAGTGGTTCTCAACATGTGGGTCAAAACCCCCAACATCACATTGTAGACATCCTATAAACCAGATATCCACATTACAATTCATATCAGTAGCAAAGTAAGTTTATTAAAAAGTGTTATAGTATCAATAACTTTATGGTTGGGGGTCACCACAACATGAGAAAACTGTTTAAAGGGTCACAGCATTAGGAAGGTTGAGTACCACTGCCCTAGAGCAAGGGAGACTATCACTGTAGCTCACAACTAGTGTTTCAGATAAGCATGTCTCTTCAGTCAGATGGCTCTGGTTCATAAGCTTTCTTTTCACTCACTAAATATACAGTAATTTAATATAGTAATTTCTTCATCTGTAATATACTGATAACACTTTATTATTCTCACAAATGTTTTATAAAGGAAAATGTTTGATAAATAAACCAGTTGATCATTAATTAAAAGCACCAGGACTTTTTTTTAAATCTTAAAACAATTATTCAGAAATGCTAATTTTATGCATATACTGGAATGTTTCATATCAATATATGTGGAAATAACATTAGAAACTAGTTATTTAGCCAGCTAGAAACAGGCAAAGAATAAATTTTTGCAGGTTTCTTATAAATACAAGGGCAGTAATAAGTGACCTCTCTAGTTCCTATGACTAATAAAAGCTATGTAGCTTTATAAAATGAAATTATTTCCAAGTATTGAAAGAAAGCGAGAAAGCAAGCAAGACCAAGAGAAACTATAACATCCAAGATCCCATAGCCAGAAAGTGGTATATACAGAATTCAAAACCAGGTCAACTTAATCTAAAAGCCTACCCTTGCCAAGAAAATTATTCTGACATATAATGTCTTCATTCACTTATGTACTGAGTAGAAGTATCAACTGAGCACCAATTGTGTTCCTTATTTCTGGGACATAACAGTAAATTAACACTAAAACTCTGTATCTTAGTACAGAAAACAAATAAGTCATGTAATATATAAGAAGGTACAATACTACTAAGGGATGAGCAGGATAAGGACATGTGGCAGTTAGAGGTTTGGCAGGAGAAAGGTGTAACTGATGGGAGATGTCATTCTGTATGTTTCTCATACTGGTTAATGAATAAAGCACTGTTGGCCAATAGGAAAGGAAGATAGGAGGGACTAGGAGACAAGGAGGAAGGAGGAAGTAGGAAGGAGGTTCAAGATGGAGAGTCTGGAGAACGCAGAACGGCCAACTGCCTCTTGCTGGTAAGACCACGTGGAAATACATAGAAATGGATTAATAATTAAGACAGAGCTAGCCGATAAAGAACTAGTAACGGGCCAACAGAATTACATCAAATACAGAGTCTCTGTGTGTTAATTGGGACTGTGCGGCAGCGGGACAAGACCGGGCGGCTGGTGGAAAAACCGTTCTCCTTTACAGATGGAGCCCACGTGGCTAATAAGAACTTCCACTTAAAATTTAACAAAAGCTTAAAAAAGGGTTTTAGAAACAAAAGAACAGAGACAATCAAGGTTTCTTGGTAGCAGTATTTTTCTCAGTTGGACTCTGCTTTGCAAGAGACAAGCAGATATTTGCGCGGCTCCTTTAAGGGAAGTTTCCTGACTCAGCATAAGTAGCAAAAAAAAAAAAAAAAAAAAAAAAAAACAAACAAACAAACAAACAAAAAAACGCACGGCTTTTAAAAAACTCTGCTAACAATTTATTGGTGCGTATGAGAGATGGCAAAGGCAGTGACCACAGCTCTTAGTGCTGGCTGTACAATAGCTGCCACCATCTTTGACACTAACACAGCTATGATTTTCATTTTAGCAATGTTGTTGTTTAACAGATAGACTCATGGCCAGACAAAGATAAAGATTTACAGTAAAGACAGATTCATATTAAGAAAAACCACTAAAGGTTTACAGTGTTTTAAAATATACTTAGAAATGGGTTTTAAAAAGACAAAGAAGAGCTGGGTGTGGTGGCACACACCTTTAATCCCAGCACTCAGGAGACAGAGGCAAGCAGAACTCTTGTGATTTCAAAGTAAACCTGGTATGAAGAGTGAATTCCAGGACAGATTAAGAGTTACACAGAGGAAACCCTGTCTCAAAAAATAAAAACACAGAAGTAAAAGAAACAGAGTAATAAAAAAAAAAAGCCACATAAAGATGGAGAGAATCTGTATACTGTATGGCATTATATTGTTTTTATATCATTTGACTGCTGAGGAAACAACTGTTAAAGGAAATACTGCTGGATTAATTCAATTTATATATTTTAAAAATGCTCTGATTCAAAAATTTAAGTTCAAAGACAAGTTACTGGGGAAAAGGATTTCTAAAATAAAAAGCTGTGGATTCCTTCCAGACTAATGTGGTTTGATCAAGCCAGGCCCCCTGCAACAGAGTCGCTGGTGATCCAACATTCAAAACAGCTTGGACAAAGCAGCCTCGCAGACTACAACCAGGATTTCTGCGTTTTCTTAGGATTCCCCCATGACAGCGCCCTTTACCAGCAGGAAGTAGTTTGGAAAGAACGACGCCCAAATTCCCAAATATTGTATATAAATGTTTGTTTTCATTTAAATGGACTTGGTTATAAAGGGTTAATGATCACAACCAATATCCTTTTAAAGGTAAAAAGGAAATTATGGTATAGATATGAATACTTTGTTTTGGAATGGATTTTCATTTATTGATAACAATTTAAGGTCAATATTGTGATATGTATATTTCTCTTCTTGTTTATGTATTGTGTTTATATAGCTCATTTAAAAATGTAATGTATAATTTAGTACAGATTTTACATAGTTACCTATAATAGTTAAAACTTATATCTAGGAGAGTTAGGTTTTCTACATATGCAGAGATGTATTTGAGATACATAGGCATTCTTCAAACCTTTCAAAGACCTATAGAATATGGCATTTAAAATGGTTTAGGGTTTTTCTTGACAATGAGACATAACTGTTCCTGGCAATACCACCTGTGTCAGAAAGGAAGATGGACATTGAAGAAACTCGTTATAGAGTTTGCTTCCAATATGGCAAGACTAGCCATTTGGACAAGATACTGCTCTTATCTGGACTGTTTGACTTTATGCTGTATAAACTGGACAAAGGACCCACAGAAAAGTGACTGCTGATTCAAGATGGACATTGCTACAGAGTTCCTGCTTCATGGAAGAGTCTGCCAGACAGTCTGCAGGACACAGAGAAAAATTATTGACAAGCTGCCAATAAAAGAAGACAGTTTAAAGTTTCCTGCTTTGCTGAAGAGTCTGCCAGACACACTATGGCCTATGGGCTGAAGATGGAAGATTACAGAAGAACTTCAGGTGACTGAAAAGGCAAGATGTCTCTGTCATTTCTAGAGTTTATATATTATCCTTCTGTGATCTTTGAAGGAGTTGAAGACAAATAATTATGGTTATAGTTTTCCTTAGTGAGGCTTAAAGATAAGTTACATATAGGACTTTAAACGCACAAAGATAGGATAGATGATGGAATATTTTCTTAAATCTTACTAAATGTTAATGGACTAAATATTGTTAACTCTGATTCTTAATGGATAACTGTTGTGTTATATTATTTTGTGATGTTAAGCTTAAAACCCTTCTTTTTACTTAGACAGAAAAGAGGAGATGATGGGAGATGTCATTCTGTATATGTTTCTCATACTGGTTAATGAATAAAGCACTGTTGGCCAATAGGAAAGGAAGATAGGAGGGACTAGGAGACAAGGAGGAAGGAGAAAGGAGGTTCAAGATGGAGAGTCTGGAGAACGCAGAACGGCCAGCCTCCTCTTGCTGGTAAGACCATGTGGAAATACATAGAAATGGATTAATAATTAAGACAGAGCTAGCCGATAAAGAACTAGTAACGGGCCAACAGAATTACATCAAATATAGAGTCTCTGTGTGTTAATTGGGACTGGTGCGGCAGAAGGACAAGACCGGGCGGCGGGTGGAAAAACCATACTCCTTACATATAACAATTAATACTCATTGTCAACTTGACAGTGTCTAGAACAGAAGTTCTCAATCTATGGGTGGAGAGCCTTTTGGGGGCGTCAAACAACCCTTTCATTGGGGGTCACCTAAGACCATCACATTGTGATTCATACCAATAGCAAAATTAGTTGTGAAATAGTAATGAAAACAATTTTATGATTGAGGATCACCATAACATAACAGGAACTGTATTAGAGGGTCACAGCATTAGGACAGTTGAGAACTGCTGTCCTAGAATCACTGATGAGACAGACCTCTAGGAACACTGTGAAGAATTTTGTACATTAATCTCTGGGCACACCTGTGAGTGATTTTCTTGATTATGTTAACTGAAGGGGGAGTTCCCTCTTTTAATGTGGGCTGTCCTTCTAAGGGTGGCTCAGATATTAGCAGCTCAGAGGAAAAGGGAACTGCTTTTTAATGACTGCCTCCACAATCTGTCCTCAAATTCCTTTACTCTCCATTCCTGTACTCTCCATCAATACTGGGACCCAGATTCTTTGGCCTTCCATCAATGGATCCCCAGGAATCCTCCAGGAGTTCCACACCAGATTGGTACTTGAGATATACAGCCATATGGCCTGAGGAGCCTCTCCAGTGTGAAGATAGCCACTGCTATCATGAAAACCAATGTAATAAATAAATCTAATAAATAAAACATCTAAAAGGATTACCTAGCTGTTAAGTCATTACAAGGATAGAAGTGGAGACCATTAGAAAGCTACTACTACAATATGGGTGGAGTGATGAGGATGGCAGAGAACAAACTTTGAGGTGCAAAGAGTTAAATACAGGTTTCATTTGAACTGAAGACACAACCTTCAGAATTTTCAGACATCATGGAATGCAAGTTGAGTTGAGGATAACCTCAAAGTCTAAGCCTGAGCACTAAGGCCAAAACAAACAAACAAACAAACACAAAAGCCCTCTAGTCTGAGCAGTGATTAAAAAACATAAGTGTTTGGTGTTTTATTCAACACTGTTCTATCATGACACAAAATATCCACCCAATGAACATCATTTGAGTCTGAATATACATATTTAAATGTATACATGAAAATTCTGTAGGCAAAGAATCTTGCTAATTAATTAGGCAGGCTGTCCTTGAACTGCCTCAGCTTCTCAAGTGCTGGAATTATTTACCTAATAACACTATACTTTACAAGAAAAGGGCCCACAGAATCGACTAACCAGGGCTCCCAGGACTCAGAGACTGAACCAAAGATAAGGGAGCCTGTAGCGATCTGACCTAAATAGGTCCTCTGCATATATGTTATGTCTGTCATAACAGTGGGAGCAGTGGCTGTCTCTAACATTTGCCTGCTTTAGGGACCCTTCCCCTCCTACTGGGTTGCCTCATCCAGTCTTAATATGAGGGGGTGTGCCTAATTATAACTTAACATGCAATGTTTAGCTGATATCCATGGGAGACCAGGATTTTCTGAAGAGAAAGGAGGAGAGGATCTATTAGAGTGGGAGGGTCAAAGGGGGGGGGGGGACTGGGAGGAGAAGAGGGAAGGGAAATGAGGTTGGGATATAATATGAGAAGTTAAAAAAAAAAAGCTCAACTACAGCATAGGTAAAAGCAGTAGTCTTCTCCTTTGCTTGTTTCAGAATAATATGCACCATTTTATTTCTCCTTATGATTATTGGTTCTCCTAACTTAAGAAACAGGAAATAAGGATAAACTGTTATCAAGAAAAAGCTCTTGAAACTGTATTAGCACTAAATATGTGCTCTTCACTATAACTAGGGGGCAAAAGTTTATGTAACTTCAAATCCAATAAATATTTTTAAACCATTCTGATAAAATAACTGTTAATTTCTGAAAATTAAAAACATTAATGAGATAAAGATTAACTGAACAACTCTCAAGCTTCTTTAATAATACAATTTTTTTCTTCGTTTCTTTAAAAGATTTTTAACTGCTACAGATTTAGTATCCCCTATCAGAAATATTTATAGAATCTAAAGTGTTTCAAATTTCAAATAATTCTGGGTTTGGAGATACTTGAGGTAATAGTGAATAGCTTTCAGATAGAAGTGAAATCTAAATACAAAAGCTATCCCATACACAGAAACTGAAGTTTATTTTACACATTATTTTTTATTCACTTGTGTGGATTTTGACATGGAAATTCTACAATGGTACACAAAATCTTAAGATTTTAGAATATTTATATTTCAGGTTAGATAGACTCAAAGTTATACAATACCCTTTATCCACTTAAGATGGTTTTTACTCTAGGGTTTGCCTATGTATCATTAGTAAAGATTCTGTAGAAAGAAAATACCAGAAGCTCTTTGGCCACCTCCAATATATGTGAGAAAGTAAAAGAAAAATAATATATGTTTGCCTAAAACAGCAAAACTATCAACTAAAAAGACCTGGAACTCAAACTCATAGCAACACATAAGTTCTAAAATCAGTTGTTTTCCATGATTTTAGTCTAGAACAGCATTGATTATAACATCAAACACAAAAGATCATACTTTAACTATACATAGATTAGGAAAGTGAGACTTGATTTTTTTTTTAAGAAAATAAAGACTGCTATCATACAAAGGTGACTTTCTGACTTACTGACTATAAAAGCAACATATAGCTTCTGTTCTCATTTTACACAACATGTCAAATTAAAAAACAACAACAACAACAACAACAAAAAACATAAGTTTTGTTTTTACTGTAATTCACAGCTAGCTCCAAATGGTTACAAAATTCCACAAACCAATCTATGCCTGCAGTTACCTTACAGACAACTATTTTAGGTTAATACTGTCACTAAAGTGTATGATAAAAAGACTACTTGCACGCTTATATTGAAATAATAAATCAGTTTACATGTAGAACACTCTTTTACTGAATAACTAGAAAGATATGCAAGAGTGTACATTTCAAGAGATCTTAAAATATGAAACTTGAAATCTTAGCTATATGAAACACATGCATATCACTGATCCTATCTCCTGGTTGGTAAGTGTAGTGTGTTATCCTAAAACTTCCTAAAAAAAAAAAATGACACTTAGAAATGTATAATTCAAGCCGGGCATTGGTGGTACATGCCTTTAATCCCAGTACTCAGGAGGCAGAGGCAGAAGGATCTCTGTGAGTTCAAGACCAGCCTGGTCTACAGAGCAAGTTCCAGGACAGCATCCCAAGCAATATGGAGAAACCTTGTCTTGGGAAGGAAGGAAGGAAGGAAGGAAGGAAGGAAGGAAGGAAGGACAATAGAAAAGATCAAAGATCTAACTACCACATCATATCCATTAACTAAATTTCTTTAGAATCAAAATTAGCCATGAAATCATAAGATCATAAACAAATCTAAAACAAACTATATTTTAAATTCCATAACCACAGTTACTCAAATGGCCAAAGAAGCACAGAAATGTAAGCTGGCACACTTATTGAGGTCTCCTGGTTCAGTGCCTTCAGCTACTTTCAGGCATGTATTCACATTCCAAAATGTCCCACAAAATTATACTTCACTAACCTTGGGAATGGAATAAAAGATGAAGGGGTCCTGAGCAAGAATGATGTTGATATATGGGAAGAGGAAAAGGGAAACAAAAGCAACAAAGACAGTAAATTGCAAGTTTTTGTATCATTTTTTACCCTAACTTTTAAATCTTTTTTACCCCCTAAACTTTGGAACTTACAAAGATTTCCCTAGAAATGAATTTCAAAAGAAAAAAAAAAAAAAACTCACTGCCCAAAACACACTAAGCTTTAACATCAGGACAGCATACCTAATTATAGAACAAATATTAAAGTAATAATCTCAACACATCTTTAAAGTACTGAAATATTTTATTTTATTAGCTTACAGCATCCTAACCAATTATGAAATGTAAATTTCAAGGGTATGAGGAGACTGCTCAGCCAAAAAGCATGCATACTGCTCTTGCTGAGGGCATTAGCCAGCTCATGATGGCCTGTAAATACAGCTCTAGGGCAACAGCCTCCAAGGGCAACTATTCCTATGCACACACATCCCCACACAAGGTTTGCATATGTATATTTCAGATTTGTATTTTCAAGTATACTAATGAAAAATGACAAGTACAACAAAATTTTGCAATATAAGAAAAATTGTCTAAAAGAATTTATTCTATTTGTATTCTAACTCAAACTGAAACTTCATCTTCTGAATTATCACAAAAATGTCTTAGATTATAAAACTTGAAGGCTTAAATTTTTGTGTAGTTTAATAATTTGACACATAAAACCCCTTTTCCACAAAGCACACTTATGTCATATCTTGATGACATTCCCTATATCTTATGGCTGTTAAATTTCAGATTTATTAATTTAGGTGTTACTGAGCATGGTATACTGAATCCATGAGAAGACAATGGAATTCTGAGCAACATTGATTTTAGGCAGGATATTATAGGCAGCATGTTTGAAAAATAAAAATTGTGGTCCTATACACTTAAAACAATTTCTAAATACAAGTTCATAGGTAGATCAGTTCAATTCCACTTTAAATTATTTCTATTCAGTAATGAGAGTGTGTTTAATTACAAAAGTTAAATATAATGTTTAAAAGTTTTAGTATTAGGTATTTATGTAGAACAGACAAATCTAGGATTAGAAAACAAAAATATTTAGGTCTCAGTGGTTTAGAATACTGGACATTCCTCCAGAGGATCCAGGTTCAATTCCCAGTAACATTTCCCAACTGTCTGTAACCTTGATTCCAGAGGATCCAACACACTCACACTGACATGCATGCAGGCCAAAAGAACAAAAACACAAAAAACAAAAACCACCAAAAAAAAAAAAAAAAAAAAAAAAACACCAATGCACATGAAATAAAAATAAATACTATTTAGAGTATTTAGAAAAATCCCTTGGGGGGCCACAATATACATTGGGTTAAGGCACTTGCCTCTCAAGCCTGAGAACTTGATGTCTATCTCTGCACTTTATCAGGGAGAGAATCAACTCCCGAAAATTGTCCTCTGACTTTCAGGCAAGCCCCTGCACTCTCTCACACATGTAAATTCTGTTGCAAATTATTGTAAATAATTTTTAAATACCAAACACAAAAGCTATGTGCACTCTGAATTTACCATTAATATCTACAAATGTTTGTTTAAATATGCTAGCTACCACTTCTTACATAGTCTTCTATGTCATTTGAAATCTTATCAATCTGAACACAGAAATCACATTTTCCCTCATTTTTTTCTACCTTGTCAACCATCAGATACTAAAATAGCACTCATCATTAAAATTTTCAATTTACATAAATTACTTATTTGCAGTCCTTTATCATGGTATGTTTGCCTCCAACAAAACTACACCATTCAACACTTAAGCCTTGCTTTCAGCTATAAAATATACTTGCATATATATTCGTGGTATTGTAAGGATGTTTGCATTTTACATGAGCTGTCTAATAATTTTTGCATTAACGTTTAAGTTCAAGACTCTACTACGAAAACTAGCATTTAAAACATGCCACACACAAGAAATAAGGCATTGTTGGCCTTTGATAAACACAGCATTAACAACAATCCTTCTGTCCTCAGTGACAATCAGTTGCAGTCATTAAAACACTATTTCAAATATGTACACGTGATAGAAACAGGCCTATTTCAGCACTAAGGAAACTTAATTCTGAGAGACTACACGTGGAGGTTCCTGGAACTCCTCGTTGTGATGATCCTTGAAATGAACATTTCCAGTTATTTAAATTAGCATTTAGTACTAACTTCCATGCTCAGATTGATAAAGGATGGTATGTTACCGCCTCGTGTATGCCACCTAAGGTGCTTCCTGACTTTTAACTCAACTCTGGAAGGCTAAACGGGGCAGATGCAAAGTCCAGTGGGGTCCCCTCTGGTAATCCACCAGGAAGGCAGCCCACCCTGCAGGAGGCCCGGAGCCTCTAGCACCCGACCTGCGACTCGGTGGTCCTCCCGCACCCCTGGCTGCGCAGCGTGCGTTAGCGGGCGCGTCGGGCAGTTGGCTCCCGACAGCCACTCACGCAGATGCGCTGGGCGACCCAGCAGGTTCCGAGTCCGGGCAGAGCAAAGTTCGAGGCCCAGCCCTCCAGGAACTCGGAGAGAGGGAACAACGACGGGAGGCCCGCGAGGTCGTGCGCAGCGGCCAGGAGGCCGAGGCCCCGACGCCGCTCCCGACGGGGCGGCCGCGCAGGCCAGCCCGCGGGCACCGTCGCCCCGCACCCGGCGCGAGGGCACCCCCGACTGCGGCCGTTGGCAGCGGTTTGCCCGCCACCCCGCAGCTCCCATCCCCGCCTCACCCCGTCGGGTCTTCAGAGGCCAGACCTAAAGATCCCTGGACCAACGAGCGAAAACCGCCTCCAGAGCTTTGGATCTGCGCCTGGGGCGGAAGCCGTGGAGGGAGGAGTCGCCGCGGGACCGGGCGGGGGAGGGCGTGGCCAGCGCGGCTCGTGCAGTCCTCGCGCCTCGGGCTCCGCGCCTCAGTGCCTCACGCGGAGTCCCCCACCTTGGCCAATCAGCGGCCGCCTGTGCAGGCGAGGGGGCGGGACCGAGGACTGAGTCCCGAGGAGACTCTTGCAACAGGAAGAGTGGCAGGCTCGCTGACCAATCGGGACGAGGAAAGCGAATCTCGGCGAGTGGGGTTTGGCGCGTGGAAGACTTGAAGGCGTTACAAAACAAGTTACAGTATGGACTTGTGTGCTTTCCTTAGGGAAGACGTAGGTAGGTTGAGAAAGTTCTTTGTCTTATTGGAAGGAGTTTGCAAGTCTTGAAACCCAACTACTAATTTGACACAGAGCAGTCACCGGGACGTTTATAAAAGAGGACCAGAGGGGTGGCTTCCAAAGGTCCTTAACTTCTCCATCTTCTCTTAAAACGGATACCCTGAGACCTGGGTGATAAATAACATTAACACAGTTTTAGCCCTTTTATATTTCTACATGCTAGGAGCTATCCAGGGCATGCTCATCTGTTCTCGCGGTGCTCTATTCAAGATATAGTGTGTTTTACAGACGGAAATGCACGCAGAGAGCTCTAGACAAGTTACACAGTTTGCGCAGTAAGTGACTCCAGTTTTGTGCCGAAAGTGCATGTAGTGATTTGTACTATCCCAAAACATGTCCATTTGGAGAACACTATGCCCAATACCAGGGCACATTGGTAACTCAGAAAGTAGTATTCTTCAACTTCGCTCTGCTCAGTACACTCAAAACATGTTGAAAGCTTAAGCCTGGTCCAGTAGACTTGTTTGGCTTTGTTGCCAAACAACTGTAAAAGTAAGATTTGTTAAACAGTATTTGCTAGGCCTTTTTATTTCTCCAAGAAGAAAAGGCTGTCCACACTCTTCATTTTCATGTGACTGTCTTGTCCTTTACCAATAATGACTTCTACAAAGAGTTTTTTCTGACTGAGCTTGTTTTTAAGCGTAGGAACATTTAAGAGCCGATAGGTGGCGATATTTCATTGTAAGACGTGGAATAGTTCTTGGCGGTTATCTTGGGGGGGGGGGGGGCTATTTAACATTTCCAGTGCATGTTTGAATGTATGTCTCTAGAGGATTATAAGTGAAAACTCTTTCCTAGCTACATGTTTATAGACATAAAAATAATTGTAACACTGGAAGAAAGTGACATTCAGATGTGTTTTAAAATTCACTCTGTGTGTGTGTGTGTGTGTGTGTGTGTGTGTGTGACATGAGTATTTGAAATGCCTTAAAAGTGTGTAATTTATTAGAGAGAAAAACAAAAACAAAACAAAGCAAATATAATTATCAATTCCAGCTTGCAGCTACAGGTGTTTGGGGGTCAGTTTGGTCTGTTGTTACCCACCCTTTCAAAGCCTATATTACAGTCACAGCCTGAGGAAAGGTACGGGGTCTGCATTGACCAGGTGACTTCTCAGTAGTGTGTCCTTAGGATGTGGTCTTGGTTTGTCTTGATTTCTCATACTTCTTCTACCCTTCAGGCTGGCATTTAAGAGATGCCTAAAGGAGCCAGATGAAGCAGAGAGACCTCTCTTCGCAAGAATAGATTATACCATGTGGCTTTGCAACCAGATCATCCCCAAAGGTTCAGTACTATCTTCCACTCTCCATTCTGACACAGTTTCTATTTACAGTCATAGTTCCTATGTACAGCCTCACCCTCCACAGCTGACACTAACCTCTGTCTTGACATCTTAGAAGCTTCAGCATACTGAAGGGCTTGGTCCTCAATGCTAAAGGTTGTGGGAGAGTGTGGAACTACAATGTTACCTGTCTGCCTTTATGAATTAGGCATTTCTGTTGTGTCTTTATTTACAGTCCTTTTGTTACCTTCTCATTCTGGGTGAGACTTCACATACTGTGTTGAGTAAGTGAGGGGATGGTGAATACCCTTGTCCTGTCCATGGTTAGATACTTTCCTTTGAGTTTTCCCCTTTTAATGTATTGTTGGCTATAGATTTGTCATAAATACCCTTTAATGCATTGTGGTCTGTTTCTTTTAGTACTAGTTTCAAGATTGTTTACGTAGGAATGTTGAACTTCCTCAAAAAAAGCCTTTTCTACATCCAATTAAGATGACCCTGTGATTGCTATTCTTGAGTCTATGCTCTGTCTTGGATTTATTGATTGTTATATATGGAAATCATATTTAAATTTCTGGAATGAAGTCAGCTTGGTCATGGTGAATGATCATTTTAATGTGTTGTTGAATTTAGTTTGCAAATTTATTAAGAATTTTAATATCCGTGTTGATTAGTGAAATTGAACTATAATTTTCTTGCATCCTTACCCTAATTTTTGTTTGTTTTTGTTGTTTGTTTTCTTTTGTATCCTTATGCAGTTTTATCATCAAGACAATATTGACTTCATAAAATGAGTTTAGTGGCATTCTTTCCTTTTTCATTATCTGGATGGTTGCAGGACACTTGGTGTTCATTTTTTTTTCCAAAAGTCTGATTTAACAGTGAAGAATGAATCCACCAGGACCCAGGGGTCTCTAGCTGTGAGACTTTTCCTTTTTGTTTCAGTCACACAGCTCATTGTAGACCTGCTTGAGTTGTATATATCCTCTTGGTTAAATTTTGAGAGGTCATAAATGTCCAGAAATTTATCCTGTTCATTTTGATTGTCTGATTTTTTTTTTAGTATCAGGTTTTGAAAGTATGACCTAATAATAACCTGAATTTTATTGTTATCAGTTTAAATCTCTCCCTTTTCATGTCTGACTTTATTCATTTTGGTCTTTCTCATTGAGTAGATTGACTAAGAGCTTGTCAGTCTTGTTCCAAGAAGGAACTCTGTTTCATTAATTCTGTGTACTCTTTTTATTCCAATTTCACTAATTTTATGGCCTCTTTTTATCAGCTATTTTTGGGTTTAACTTGATATTTCCTAAGATTTTGAAGAACATCGTTAAGTTATGGTTTTTAATGTAGGCATCATATGCCTGTAACTTCCATTTGGGAACTATTTTCTTTGTATCCCGTAGGTTTTCTATACTGTGTTTTAATGTTCATTCTTCTCTAGGAATTTTGACTCTTATTTCCTGATTGTTTTTTCAATGATACATTCATCTCTCAGGGTACTGTTCAGTCTCCATTATCTGTATATTTTTCTGTAATGTCACTATAAACAAATTTGATTACCCTATGATTAGATAGGGTAGAAGAAGCTATCTTTTTTTTCTATTTCTTAAGATTTACTGTATATTGGAAGAATATTGGAAGGACATGTGTCAACAGTAGACACACTTGATGGTCTTGTGAAGCATCACTCAGCAGAGGAGATGGACTTCAAACATTCTGAGGTACTATAAATTCGTATCCAATTTTTTAAAGCCACACTATTTTATTTTCTCCCCATCTTGTCTTATGCCTTAAATTTTCTTGTTTTCAGAAAAAGTTATTATGAATTTTATTGTCTTCATAAATCTCTATCCAGCATATGTGTGTGAAATGTGAAAAGATTTTGTCATCAAGTTTCCCTGGCAGTCAGTCTTCTATGTGTGATGTACCAGAGGCAAAGTGAAGAGATGCGTGTGATGAATGGTGTCAGGAGAAGCTTGGGGAAAACAGACACCTTACTGTTGATTGAGCAGGTAGCAACATCTCCCTTTTTGGTCTCCACCCAGCTATGAGACAGCAGGTCACATTATGTGTCTGGACCAGAATAAGCAACAAAGAGCAGACTCTGGTCTTTTCTCCTGAGTAGAGATCCCTGGGGCAGCTGCAGACTGAACCACAGTTACCGGGGCAGGGGTTGTTGATCTCATGAATTTTGCAGTTTGACTTACTGTGTGACTCAACACAAAGAGATTTTGTCAGGAACATGAGCGCATTCTTCTTTAAGGAGACGTGATCCAGTCAGGTGAGGTAAGGGTACTTAGAAAATTTACGTGACTGGGGTCATAGTAGAATGAAGGGATAAAAAACAATTAGCCTGTCCAGTTTGAGAACATAGTAGCCACTTTCATTTCTTAGGCTTCCATTATGTTTTCCAAAGATGTTTTAAAATTTTATAAAATATGGATATTTAATTACAGCAATTATGAATATTTATGAGATCATGTTGCTCAGCAAGTTTCCAGAAGAGCTCTTTCTGAGTCTTGTTTTTTGTTTTTTGTTGTTTTCTATTTCGATTTCTGTATGCCAGGGAAGAAATGAAAGAGACTTAACTCAAGGTGTTGAAATGAGCACTTGAGTCCAGAGTCTCATGCAGCAAGATTGCCCAATCCCTCTGACCCGATGAAAAGGGGTGCAGGAAGTATATTCTTTTTAAAGAAACTGGTGAAGTGAGAATGTTTTTTGATTCGACTGAACCTCTGATATTTATCAGTTTTTTTTTCATATCACTGAATATTTGCCCCTCATAAGAAGAACATTAACTCATGATTATGTTCACATGAGTAAACAGACTGAGGATTGAATCTAGAGACTTCAGGATGCTAAGTATTGACTAGAGTACTGGGCCACAGCATCAGCTCTGATTTATTTATTTAGTTAGTCAGAGACATAGTCTCACTATGTAGCTCTGGTCATCCTAAACTCACAGAGATCCTCCCAACTTTGTCTCCCGAGTGCTGTCACCACCAGCACAACCACCATGACCGCTTCTGCTGCTGCTTCCTCCTCCTCATTCTCCTTTTGTTTTGTTGTTTGTTTAGATTATTTTAGTGTTTTGCTGGAATGTATGTCTGTGCACCACTGTGTGTCCAGTCCCAGCAAAGGTCAAAAAAGAGCATTGAATTCCCTGAAACTGAAGTTATGGACAGTTATGAACTACCATGTAGGTTCTGGGAACCAAACCTGGGTCCTCTCTACAAGTGTTCTTCGCTGGTGGGTCATCTCTCAAACCCCAATTTTCTTTTTTCTTTAAGAATTTGTGTGTGTGTGTGTTGTGTGTGTGTGTGTGTGTGTGTGTGTACGTGTGTGTGTACTTGTACGCATGCACGAGTGCATGCATATGCACATATGAATGGAATCCCCGGACCTGGGACAACTCTCAGCTATCTGATATGGATGATTCTGGAAATCAAACTCAGGAAGAGCAATGAATTTTCTTAACCTCTGGCAATATTTCCAGCCCCTGATGTACGCTTCTTAATTGAAGAATATAAGAGATCACATTTTATTCTACATTGCAGGGGTGAAAAAAAGATACCCAGTACTGTACTCCACTTTTAAAGTCTATGATGGTTTGAATAAGAATAACCCTCATAGTTTCATACATTTGAGTGCTTAATTACAAGGGAGTAGCACTATTTAAAACAGTGGTTCTCAAGCTTCCTAATACTGCAACCCTTTAATACCTTTTATGGTAACCCACAACCATAAAATTATTTTAGTTGCTATTTCATTACTGTAATTTTGCTACTGTTTTGAATCATAATGCAAATATCTGTGTTTTCTGATGACTGTTTATTAGGTGACCCCCTGTGAAAAGTTCAAACTCCAATGGGTCTCCATCCACAGGTTGAAAACCATTGATTTGCATTGGTGGCGAATGCCTTTAATGCCAGCAATCTGGGGGCAGAGACAGGATCTCTGAGTTCTAGGACAGTCTGGTCTACAGAGAAAGTTGCAGGACAGGCTCCAAAGCAATACAGAGAAACCCTGTCTCGAGAAAAAAAAAAAAAAAGGAAAGAAAGAAAGCGAGAAAACCACTGATTTAAAAGGATTATAAGGATTAGGAGTGTCTTGTTACAAAAACATATCACTGGGGTGGGGGCAGGGCTTTCAGGTTTCTAAATCCTATGCCAGGCCCAGAGCCTATCATTCTAAGCCTTCAGATCAGGATGTAGCTCTCAGCTACTGCTCTAGAGACTACAGGCTACTATGCTCTCTGCATTGATGATAATGGACTAAACCACTGAAACTGTAAGCAAGCCCCCAGTAACGTGCTTTCTTTCCTAAGAGTTGCCTTGGTCATGGTGTCTCCTCCTACCTATAGAACAATGACAAAGACAAAGTCTCTTGGCTTTTTCAGTTTTCCTACTTCCTACCAAACTAATTCAGAAGTTCAGTTGTTTTCCACTTACATTGTAATTCATAATCTACCTTTCTTTCTCCCTCAGCTTCCTAACACCCTCATGCCTAGCATTAGAATTGTACTTGTTAGTTAGTATTACTCTTGATCTCCTTATTTTTCAAGTCCAGTGTGAATACTTTTTAATTCTTAGAAGTTTTTTCTGTATTTTAATGTCACAAATGGTTTTTCTTCTCTAGCAATCTATACCATTATTCTTTACTTTCCCTCTGAAACTATTTCTCCCGGTCTTTTTCTGAAATGACTCTCGTTTTTTCTTCCCCTCATAAGGCCCCCCTAGATGGTCACATCCCTAGCCTACCGATATAGTAACTTGTAAATATATCCCCAGCCTTGAATGTAAGATGCCAGTTTCCAGTTGCCTCTTCTGTGTTTCTGTGAGACTTTAGATGACTCATACAGTCCAAATCAGGTTTATCCCTTATCTCCTGAGGCACATTTCCCCTAAAATAACCTAAATTAGTTCCCAACTCCCAATACAGCTACTTCCGTATGACTTAATATCCTTCAAGTATATGTTTCTGCCTTTTCTGGAAAGCTTATTCTCAGGCTACTGAGCCAGTTATTTTGAGTTACTAGCCAGTGTGAGAAGACTGGACAGTAAGAGGAAATGAGAAACCAGGAAATTAATACAAATACATGTTCACATGCAACCAGACTATAGCTACAACAGTTTGTTTTCTGTGCACACCTCATATGAAACATAAGTACTCTTTTTTTCCTCACAATTAAGCATTTTTTATTTATTTAAATTTGAAACAAGCTTGTTTTACATGTCATTCCCAGTTCTCTCTCCCTCCTCTCCTCCCTGCCTCCCAAGCCCCATGCCATCCCCTTTCTGCTCCCCAGGGAGAGTGGGGTCTTCCATGGGGTATATTCAGTCTGTCATATCATTTGGAGCAGGGTCTAGGCCCACTCCCATGTGTCTAGGCTGAGAGAGTATCCCTCTATGTGGAATGGACTCCCAGAGTCCATTCGTGTACTAGGAATAAATACTACTGATCCACTACCAGAGACCCCATAGACTGCCCAGTCCTCCTAATTAACACTCACATTCAGGGGGTCTGGGTTGGTCCTATGCTAGTTAACCAGCTATCAAACTGGGGTCCATGAGCTCCCTCTTATTCAGGTCAGCTGTTTCTGTGGGTTTCTCCAGCATTGTCTTGACCCTTTGCTGCTCATCACTTCTCCCTCTCTGCAACTGGATTCCTGGAGTTCAACTCAGTGTTTAGCTGTGGATGTCTGCTTCTGCTTCCATCAGCTACTGGATGAAGGCTCTAGGATGGCATATAAGGTACTCATCAATCTCATTATCGGGGAAGGACATTTAAGGTAGCCTCTCCACTATTACTTAGATTGTTAGTTGGGGTCACCCTTGTAGATCTCTGGACATTTCCCTAGTCCTAGATTTCTCTTTAGCCCTATAATGGCTCCCTCTTCTATAGTATCACTTTTCTTGCTCTCCTCTATTTTTACCCTGATTCAATCTTCCTGCTCCCTCATGTCCTCCTCTCCCCTCCTCTTCACCTTTTCTCTATCTCCTAACTCCCTTTCCCCTCCCCCCATGCTCCCAACTTGCCTAGGAGATCTTGTTCCTTTCCACTTCTGTAAGGGGCCATGTATGTCTCTCTGAGGGTATTCCTTGTTTCCTAGCTTTTCTTGCAGTGTGGATTGTAGGCTGGTAATCCTTTTCTCTACATCTAAAATCCATATATGAGTGAGTACATACCCAGTTTGTCTTTTGGGGACTGGGTTACCTCACTCAAGATGGTTTATTCTAGTTCATCCATTGGCCTGTGAATTTCAAGATTCCATTGGTTCCCCCCCCCCCAGTAGTACTCCATTGTGTAAATGTACCACATTTTCTCCATCCATTCTTCATTTGAGGGGCATTTAGGTTGCTTCTAGGTTCTGGCTATTACAAATAATGCTTCTATAAACATAGTTGAACAGATGTCCTTGCAGTATGAATATGCATCTTTTAGGTATATGCCTAACAGTGGAATTACTGGATCTTGTGGGATACTCCCATTTTCCTGAGGAACTGCCATACTGATTTCCAAAGTGGCTGTATGAGTTTGCACTCCCACCAGCAGTGGAGGAGTGTTTCCCTTTCTCAACATCCTCTCCAGCATAAATTTTTGGTGTTTTTGATTTTAGCCTTTCTGAAAGGAGTAAGATGGTAACTCAGAGTTGTTTTGATTTCCATTTCTTTCATGGCTAAGGGTATTGAACACTTTCTTAAGTGTCTTTCAGCCATTTTAGATTCCTCTATTGAGAATTCTCTATTCAGTTCTGTAACTAAATTGGATTATTTGTAACTGTAATTGGATTATTTGTAACAGTAATTGGATTATTTTGTATTTTGGTAAAGAGCTTCTTGAGTTCTTTGTATATTTTGAAATACCAGATGTTGGGTTGGTGATATCTTTTCCCACTCTGTGTGATGCATTTTGTCTTTCTGACTGGGTCCTTTGCCTTATAGAAGTTTTTCTGTTTCTGGAGATCTCATTTATTAATTGTCAATTTCATTGTCTGTGCTATTGGTGTTATGTTTAGGAAGTAGTCTCCTGTACCAATTCGTTCAAGGGTACCTCCCACTTTTACTTCTAAGAAGTTCAGTGTGGCTGAATTTATGTTGAAGTCTTTGATCCATTTGGATATAAGTTTTGTGCATGATGATAGATATGGATCTGTCTGCCCTCTTCTACACAACAGCATCCAGTTATGCCAGCACCATTTGTTGAAGGTGTTTTCTTTTTTCCCTTGTATAATTTTAGCTTCTTTGTCAAAAATCAGGTATTCTTAGGTGTGTGAGTTAATCAGGGTTTTCAATTCAATTCCATTGGTCTACCTGTCTATTTTTGTGACGATATCAAGCTGTTTTCAGGACTATAGCTCCATAATAGAGCTTGAAGTCAGGGATAGTGATGCCTCTGGAAGTTCCTTTATTGTACAGGGTTGTTTTGGATCTTTTGTTTTTCCATATAAAGTTGAGTATTGCTTTTTCAAGGTCTATGAAGAATTGTGCTGGGATTTTGATAGGGATTGTATTGAATCTGTACATTGCTTTTGGAAAGATTGCCATTTTTACTATGTTGATCCTACCATCCCAAAAGCATGGGAGATCTTTCTATTTTCTGGTATCTTCTTTAATTTCTTTAAAGACTCGAAGTTCTTATTATGTAGATCTTTCGGTTGTTTGGTTACCATTATTCCAAGATATTTTATGTTGTTTGTGGCTGTTATAAAGGGTGATATTTCTCTGATTTCTTTCTCATCCCCTTTATCATTTGTATATTGTAGGGCTACTGATTTTTTGCGTTAATCTTGTATCCTGCCACTTTGCTGAAGGTGCTGTTGGAGCTCCCTGGTAGAGATTTTTGGGTCACTTATGCAAACTATCATATCATCTGCAAATAATGAAAGTTTGACTTCTTCCTTTCCAATTTGTATCCCCTTCATCTTCTTTTGTTTTCCTATTGCTTTAGCTAGAACTTCAAGTACAATATTGAAGAGATATGGAGAGAGTGGGCAGCCTTATCTTGTTCCTTATTTTAGAAGAATCACATTAAGTTTCTCTCCATTTAGTTTGATGTTGGCTGTTGGTTTGCTGTATATTGTTTTTATTATGTTAAGTATATTCCTGTTATCCCTGATCTCTTCAAGACCTTTACAATGAAGGGGTCAAAGGCTTTTTCAGCATCTATGAGATGATCATGTGGTTTTTCTTTTTCAGTTTGTTTATATGGTGGATTACATTGATGGATTTTCATATGTTGAACCTTCCCTGCAATCCTGGGATGAAGCCTACTTGGTCATGGTGGATGATTTCTCTGATGTTTTCTTGATTCGATTTTTCAGTATTTTATTGAGTATTTTTGCATCAATGTTCATGAGGGATATTGGTCTGTAGTTCTCTTTCTTAGTTGTATCTTTGCGTGGCTTGAGTACCCAGGTAATTGTAGCCTCGTAAAAAGAGTTTGGCAATAAACCTTCTGTTTCTATTGTATGGAACAATTTGAGGCATTTTAGTATTAGTTGTTCTTTAAATTTCTGGTAGAATTCTGCACTGATAGTATCTGGCTCTGGGCTTTCATTTGGTTGGGAGACTTTTAATGACTGCTTCTTTAGTATTAGGAGTTATAGGTCTATTTAAATTGCTTATTTGTTCTTGATTTAATTTTGGTAAGTTATGTCTATCCAGAAAATTGACCATTTCCTTTAAATTTTTGAATTTTATGGAGTACAGGTTTTCAAAGTGTGGTCTGAAGATCAGTATCCGTTGTTATGTCCCCCTTTTCATTTCTGATGTTGTTAATTTGCATGTTCTCTCTCTGACTTTATGTTAGTTTGTATAATGGTTGTTCTATCTTGTTGATTTTCTCAAAGAAACAACTCTTTGTTACACTGATTCTTTGTATTGTTTTCCTAGTTTCTACTTTATTTTTTCAGCCCTCAATTTGATTATTTACTGGAGTCTACTCTTCTGGGGTGATGTTGCTTCTTTTTGTTCTACAACTTTCAGTTGTGAGCACTTAGTGCTATGAACTTTCCTCTTAGCAGTGCTTTCAAAGTTATGTCTTCATTCTCGTTGGATTCTAGGAAGTCTTTAATTTTTTTTTTATTTCTTCCTTGACCCAGGGATGGTGCAGTTTGGCATTGTTCACTTTCCATGAGTTTTTTGGGTTTCTGTAATTTGTGTTGTTGTTGATTTCCAACTTTAATGCATGGTGATCTGATAAGGTACAGGGTCTGAAATACCTCACCAAGGATGATTTTCTTTTCTGGCTCCATCCATTTACCTGTAAATTTCATGATTTCATTCTTTTTAATATCAGAGTAACACTCCATGTGTAAATGTACCTACCACCTTTTCTTATTCATTCTTTTGTTGAAGAACATCTAGTCTGTTTCCAATTTTAGGTATTGTGACTAGAGCCACATGAATATGGTTGGACAAGTGTCTCTGTGGAAGAATGAAGCATCCTTTATATATATGGTTATATATATGGTATAGCTGGATCTTGAGGTAGATAGATCCCATCCTCTTACTGATTTCTATAGTGGCTGTACAAGTTTGCCTCCAATGAGATATGGACTGGTGTTGCCCTTGTTCCACATCCTCACAGAGTATGCTGTCATTTGTTTTATTGATCTTAGCCATTTTGACAGAGAACTTCTCTTTCTTAAAGGACAACTTAAACATGAAAAAACATTACTCCTATTGTTTGTTTGGACTCCATTGTGTTAAGTGCTCGTACATGGTTGTGTGACTGTATGTGTAATGTGCCCTGTATGTAGAATGGCCTAGAAAAGGGAGATCTTTGGACTTCAATATTGATAGTGTTACATAGATCTCCTTCTGGCCTCCCCTTGAACTTCTATTCTTGTGTTCCTTGTTGGATAGATTCAGATGATACACAGAAGATGGGCAGTATTAATTATAGAGCAAAAGGAAATGAGAGTAGGCATAGCCCAAAGCAGCCATTGCAAAGGGAACTCTCTGACAAATTGAGGGTGGACAATAGCTACAGATCATCTTACAGGCCTACAGGTTTAGGTAGGTATTAATACAGTTTTCAAAAGTCTCTATAACATTTTTTTCTATCCCGATCATTGACAGGCCCTCTAGAATTAATTCTTTGTTCTTTCAAATTAACTCTTGGGAAAGTGACAATATTAGTCTTTGTTCTTTATCAAAGCCAGAGAGATAACTTATATCTCAATCTTGTAAAAAAAATAAAAAAAAGAAACCATATAACAAAGTAGTTTTTTTTTTTTAACTAAAGACAAATAAAATAAAATAACCCATGCTTTACCAGGAGAAAGTAGACTTCCCTGGGGGCTTCAACAAAGCCTTGCTGCATCCACATTTATTTTAAATAGTGCTTCAAATTCTGTCTAAAGGTATTTGTACTTTCTCTTTTCTTAGAATCAATATGCTGCCAGAGACACCAGAGGTTGGGGTCCAAAACTCTTTATGAGGGAGACATTAATCCTCAGTAACCTTCAAGGCTTCTAATTTTTATTAAGATTTATTTTTTATGTGTGTATCTACTTGTATGAATGCGTAACACATGCATGCCTGCCAAATGAGATCAGAAAAGGATATCACATGTCCTGGTATTGGAAATATCAGCAGTTATGAGCATCTGTGTGGATGCTGGGAACAGAACCCAGGTCCTTTGCAAGGCCAGCAGGTGCTCTTGACTGCAGAGACATTTCTGCAGTCCCTGGCTTTCTGATTTTTAACTAGAAAGCTTATCAGTATTGCAACCCATATTGCCCTCAAACAGAATGTTTTTTCTCCTTGCAGAATTGTGGAACTAATAATGCCATTAGCAATTGAGCAGTAAGGAGGATTTTATTTTTCACCAACAAAATGACAAGTGAGATGTAAACTTGGAGCCATCTTCGTCCCATGGGGAGGGAGTTGGAAGATTATAGATAATAGGGTAAGAGGAGAGGGAAGTGTGGGCTAATAAAGGGGAGAGGTTATTTCTTTCTGGGAATATGGAAATTTTCTGGGAACTTGGGCACTACCTCCTTTGCTAGCTGTGTTACTACTAGAGTGTGTCATTTAGTGTATTAATGAGATTATAATAAAGTTTGATGTGGGGTGTGGATTACTCCAGTAAATCTTGGTTTTGACCAGCTGATATGATGAGAGACTTCTATCCTATAAGCCTCCTACTCTCAAAGATAACACTGAGTAGAAGAGTACAGAAATGTACTTAGTCAGTACTCCAAGTAACTATATTCTTTAATGTCCTCCTTCCCTGGCACTCAGGAGTCAGGAAAATGGTGTTTTAAACCCTGTTTTCATACCATTCTTTCTCACCAGACTCAAAAGCTGAGACTAAGATTATAACTACATCCTTGACTATAAGTGTATTTTAAAACTGATATTTGCCACCCCCAACACACACATGCTTCAAACCCCATTCTGCTCTCACTCACAGCCAGAGTACAGGTTGCTTTCATAGCATTAAAAAATCTCATTGAATAGCCCTAATAAGTTGTTGTGGTTGAGTGAGTTCAGAGGCAGGTGTGAAAGGCCTTAGAACTAGTCATACAAGGCACATAGGCCACAATGTCCATCAGTGTGGTCACTCTGTCCCTGTAAAGCTGCCCTTGACATGTTTAGGGCTCATAGCTGATGATATTAATCCTCCCATCCATAGACATGGATGGTCTCACCTTGGGCTCTTCCTGGCCTGGTCAGTTTGTTCCCCTTTCTCTTGATTGCCTTCATTTCTAACTCTGTACTCTCAATACAGTTGGAAGCCAAGAGACCAATGACAGTCTTGAAGCCCTCTTTTCCCGGGTGTGCACCTTTGCTGTGGTTTGGGGAAATGTCCCTCAGAGCCTGTGTTAAAGTCTTGGTCTCTGCAGAGGTGCTGTTGGGAGTTGGTGGGGCCTTTAGAGGTGGGGCCAAGTGCTGGATTTTCCTTGGCCATTCAAAGGCATTCTCCTTTACCCCCATTTCCTCTGACATTGCTTTGGCTGGTCATATCTCCATCATCTTTCCCATGGACCACTGGCATTGATCCTTATCTTCAAAGTCTTGATCCGTGCACATCTGCCACCTACACGTGCTACAGTGATGTCTCTATTGAGATGTCATCTCCTTCTTTAGTTTAGCCTCCCCTTCTGGTTCCTTTGTAACTTAGGGATAAGAAGGCCTTTTTAATCTCTCCCGTTTTATACTCTGATATGAAAAAAATCCATGGAGTAAATAAACTCCTTCAACTTCCCAGCAGATATCAGCAGATATTTTATGCCTCTCTGCCTTGGGAAGAAAATCTAAAGGAGGATGAATGGGTTTCTCCACTGGGTGATCAGAATATTAAAATAATGGACTCCAAGCTATTGGAACTTCCCCAGGAATCTTATGCTGAAAAGAAAAAAAGGCTGGAGCTTTGTCTCAGTTGGAGGAGCTTGTCTCCCTGAAGATACTCCATCTGGTTCTCACTTGTCACCTTGTCACCTTACAAGGAAGGCTAGAGCCAAGACAATGACAGCCAGTGATGAGGAGAACCATACCTTCCCAATTACTTAGTGATATAACTTTCATCCTTCCTCTAGACCTGAATCTCATGTCAGAACCCTGGAAATGGACTTGAGAAGCAGGATCACCGGACCTCTTCCCAAAGTGCTCGTATTGATCTTTAATTGGCCAATTGAGGATGCTTACTGAGCCTAGCTTGTTAGGGACTGCCAGAACCCAGGTTATCATCCTAACAACTTTGGTAATGCAAGTTCTTTTCAAAGATTTCATTTTGAAACGACAGACATGAACAGCGAATATGATAAAATATCTGCTGAAAAGTGTGTGTATTACTAATTCTAGCCTTCCTACCTCTCTGCATAATTGAAATTAAAGTAGGCAAAAAACAAAACAAAAAGTTAATTTTGTCAAGTAGATGAATAATTTGCAGATTAGTCCCTCATAATTAAGGTAGTCATAAAAATGTGGGTAACAAAGATCCTATCAGTCTACAGGCACATTACATCAACTTCATTTCAACTATAGAAGGCTACATTCAATAAATAGTAAATTAGCTTAGACATGTAATAGTCTTCAGGTTACTGAGTTCAAACATATTCACTGGTTACTCTTAGATATTTAAAATTGAAAGACAAGAAAATGATATGTAGAATTGATTTTATTCAAAACATGTATATCAATATAAAATTAGTTCAACTAAAAATATAAAATTAGTTCAACTAAAAAACTCTAGGCTAATGAAAGATCCAGCTAAATTATATAAGACAAAGACTGCCCATATGCTTCTTATCCATAACAAAAGACTTTGCCATTACAGCAACTACATGTTCCTGGAAAGCAGCTATTGGTCTTAGACATGAACAATATGAAATAGAAAATGAGAAAGCAAGAAATACGTTCTGACAAAAATTAAAACAATCAACCCATGCTTCCTTCTTTTTCCTTAAAAATGAGCATGCTTAGCAAAACAGGAGTATCCAACATATATATGTATGTATGTATGTATGTATGTATGTATGTATGTATGCCAAATTAATTTATTTGTAGGAATCAGCTCTTTCTTAGGAAAAGCAAAGAACAACTCCATTAAGAGTTGTTCATCAGTCAAGTCAAAGGGTGTGGGTCAAGTTGATTGGCACTACTTTGACACATTTAGTTTCTAGCCTCGCAACTACAGACTCTTATTTGAGCTCAGGTCATCAGGCCTTACAGAAGGTACACTTTACAGAGCCATCTCACCACCTAGACCAGTGGTTCTCAACCTATGAGTCATGACCCTTTGTGGGGAAGGGCAGTCAAGCAATGCTTTCACAGGGGTCACATATGAAATATCCTACATATCAGATATATTTACATTACAATTCATAACAGTAGCAAAATTACTGTTGTGAAGTAACAATGAAAATAATTTTATGGTCACAACATGAGGATCTGTATTAAAGAGTCACATTTGGAAGGTTGAGAACCACTGCCCTAGACCCTTACTTGGCACTCCAAAAGACCTTAGCAAAACCTCTCAGAACTTTTCATCCAATCCTCACCCTATCCTTCTACTTTATTCTTGGAAGTTACTTTTCTATACTCGTTCTCTACTGCCTATCCATAAAGTCAAAGCTTCTTAATCTACAAAAGATTTACACTATCTCAGCATTGTTTTCTGTATGTGTCTAGTCACAACCCTTGCCCTAATAGCCCCTAAATCACTTTCGTTTGCCTGACATAGAATACCTCATATCTATTCATGGTGCATGTTATAAGAAGTTTCCATGCATTCCCCGTGCTGTTCCCATCCATGTGTGCAATGTCCTGTCCATAATCTGTCTCATTTTTCAAGTCTCAGTACCCACTGTCTGATTTTGGTTTCAGCAGCTACAATTAGTTCCTTCTCTGTATGTGCCTTCAGTTATCTCTTTTCAGATACCAATCACTGACAACTCAGTGCAACTATGTCTATTGGGCCATATATTTTAGCCCATGTTTCATGTCTTTTCATTCCATACACAACCTACTCCCTGACACTTGCATTAGCTCATCTCAAATCCAGTAAGTCCATTTGGCTTTCATTTATGCAAAGAACAAAACAAGAGGTGAAAAAGTTCATCAGATATGACTTGGCTATCATTGTATAAGATAGAATAGAAATACTATATGATATGAGGAACTTGGATCATAAAGATGAGCCTTGATGATGAAGTCCAGAGAAATTTATGACCTGCCTACTTCAGTTAGGAAAGAAATTATTGCTTCAGGATAACTGACATTAGTTAACTAATCAAACTGAAACAGCAAAAGAGTCCCTCTTACCCACAAGTTCAGCAATTCTGGTGCTGAAGAACATTTACCAAATCCATCTCTTGCCAAAAGCAGATGATGTCAGTGTAACAAAATAACCTCTCAGTCTCTCAGGTTCCTACTTGTTATTGCCTCCTTCAATTAAATGCCAGACTCTTGAGGCAGAATTACTTACTTACTCTTCTCTATATTCACCACACTATATACAGGCTGTTGCAGGTGGCTAAAAAGTGGCTAGGAGTGGTGCAGCACACCTTTAATCCCAGTACTTGGGAAGCAGAGGCCCACAGAGCTCTATGAGTTGAATTTGAGGCAAATGTGGTCTACTGAGTGAGATCCTGTCTGGAAAAAAAAAAAAGGGAGTAAACTAGTACACAAAGTTGCAGCACAGTGCTTAGCACAAAGTGAACATCCAATGAACAGTGAATTCACTCTTGGTCTAACGATTTGAAGAGACTCAAGATTAATTATGTAAATTCCAGCCCAGAAAACATCCATAGTATGTAAGGAGGAACCCATGTATGAATACAGATTTAATGTCAAACAGTATTTTCTGCTAACTACAATCTGATGTCTGAAAACAAGTGCATAATGAGTTCACTTAAACAAGTACTCCCGGAGTGAAAGGAAATGGCACAGACATAGTGAATGGCTGTCAGCATGCACAGATGCTTAAGGTAGTGCAAGTGTTTGCAACTTGCCCATAGGACACTATATTCTTTGATCTTTCCCTGTAATATTTTAATGATATAAAACATGTTAAGGAGTTAACTGTTTAATTTGAATATTAAACATAAGTTGTAATCATCATTATACCCCAGCTGAATCTGTTGAAGGAAAACTCGGGGAAATAAAACCTCAGTTGAACTAAGATCTGCTCTTGAATCTTGTTCCAGTTGGATCACTGACTAAAACAGTTCCCTCTTTTCTCCATAAGAATCACCATTTTGTGATTCCTTTGCTGTTAGTTTGAGATTGGGTCTCAAATAACCCAGATTGGCCTTAAACTGCTTGTGTAGTTCAAGTTGGTCTTGAAACCCCCTGTGTGATGCAAGCAAGTCTTAAACCCCCTGCCTGTGTCACAGGCTGGTCTTAAACTCCCAATCCTCCTGCCTCCACATCCCAAGAGCTGGAATTAAAGACTTGCCAGTATGCTTGGCTATTTTGTGATTCATTTTTTAAAAACTTTATTTTTTTGTGTGTTTGTGCTTTGCTTGTGTGTATGTCTACTAAGTGTGTGCTGTGCTCATGGAGACCAGAAGAGAGTGTTGTATCTTCAGGAATTGGAGTTACAGATTTGAAGCCCCCAGGGCTTGCTGGCAACTGAACCATGGTCCTCTGAAAGAGCAGCAATAGCTGAGTCATCTCTTCAGCGTCTGTTTTGTAATGCTTGACATTTAACAGAAAAGTATTGTCCTCCAGCCTACACAGGCCTGGATCTCTCCATCTGCTGCTTCAGCCTTCTATGTGCAGGTATTATAGACCACCTCTGACAAAACAGTTCCAGTACCTGAAATGCAACTCCAACCTGTGCTATAATTTTTAGTGAATTGGCTAAAGTCTTGAAGGCATGTTTTTAACACTGCTATGTTTACTGATCCAGTGGATTCAGTAAAATCACCTTTCTTGGTTGGAATTGTTAATTTTTTCAAAGAGTAATTTCCTTTGTCTCTTCTTATTTAGGCTTTATATACTGCTCTGATACACCTCTAATAAGTTCATAAACTACACTTAAATTTGAAAATTGATAGTAAAAAAAAATCTGAGGTAATTTTTAAAGACACTAGTAAATTTAGCTTTAAAAAATAGCTAACCAATGACATAAATACAGATTTAAGGACATAGGAAAAAATCAGATTTTATTTTATGTTCACCTTTGTAGATCCTCATTAATAATCATACTAGTATAATAAAGTAACAAGAAATAAGTTTGCCTATCAATCTATGTGTATGCAGACATTGGTGTATTTATTTAGTATGTATGTACACCAAATACTGAAATTACTTCAATCTTATATCCATTTACCTTTTTTAAAGTAGTCATGCAGGCATATGAAAAGAAAAGAAGGAAAACACAATATCAGAGATTATTCAAAAGTCAATATAAATAGCTATTGCCACTGTTTCTGCAGGAGAAAACATTTCTATGCTTCCTGGCCAATTACTTTCATTCAGTAAACTCTGTCAACACTGATCTTAGAACATGAAAATACTATTCTTGGCTGACTTGAAATTATAATATTAAATAAACAAAGGCAAAACAGAATGTGAGATTTGGTTTCTTTTTTGGCTAATTATCAAATATATTCATTTAAATGAGGGAAAATGTTCCCTTTAATGTCAGTCATTCAATAAGCAGAATACATTTACAGTAAAGTTAGTGGTCTCAGTTGATGAGCCTAACAGCAGTATATGATTACAGGAAGGCAAGAATAACCCAAATAATCTCCTGTGGCTGTCACCTCAGGGTCTGCTTTTCTGGCTGCTGAGTCCTGACAGGCTGTGGTGCTTCTGGGGGCTCATGGTGCTCTGTGGCAGAACTGCCCGAGAGGATACGGAAAGGCTTCGTTCTGGCTTACATGGTAAGCACTTTGTACAATTCTTAATCACTTTTCTTAAAATCTAGAACACAGTGTTGAAGGCCCCATTTTCTCAACAAGCTTTTGAAGTTTTGTGTTCTATAAATACAAACATAGTCCCAAACAAAATACATCCATATTGGGATTGGAAGCTAGCCAGACATCATCCACAAGCAGAATGGGATGCAGATTGCAGGAAGGGTCATATATGATGCCAGGCCTGTGTAGACAATGGACACTAATCCCAAGACAGCTGAAGCAAGACAACTTCTCTGATCACGAATGATTATCTTCACTGTCTCATGAAACTGGAAAACAAAAGTTAAGAATATTAGGAACCATGGCTAAAAGGAAGCACTTACACCATAGACTAAGTAGGCTTTCCAGTTGTTTTGTTTCTACCGGGAATGCTTATGTTCCCAGTGACCTATGAAATGATATACAGAGTGTTACAAAAGACTATAGAATGAGCCACATAAAAGTTACCCAGCATGAAAGGTTAAAGACAACGTTAAATTACTTAATACTAATTAACACATTCTAAAACCATTCTAAGAAGGAAGTTTCTAACCTTGAGTTTAAAAAAGAATTAGGCAGTTCTTCTACTTCACTACCCTAAAATTTTATACCAGTTATATCAGTCTAAAGGCATAGAGTCCGTCACACTGGGTTGTCATATCCTCTTCCTAGCTAAATTCATTATTGGTTATGTGACACATAATTGGTTCCTGAAAATAAAGGCATGAAATATGGTCACCACTCCCAATGGATGCATTCTAACATATCATTTTTTTCATGGAAATTTTTTTTTAACTTGGAAATGGTGTTCTGTCTCTGTCTTATTTGATCTGGGACATCAGTTAAGACGTTTAGGATCTCTGTGAGTTCGAGGCCCACCTATTCTACAAAGTGAGCTCCAGGATAGCCAGAGAGCCCTGTTATAATAAACAAACAAAAAAACACGTTCAAGCAGTCTAGACTTCCTTCTTCATGTGAATACCAGGGTACCCGTGAGGATAAATGAAATCATTCATGTAAAAGGATAGCTACTATTCATCTATGTACATAAATGAAAGTTATTACAATGATTATTACCACTGATATATGTGTTGACAGTTATCTTTTTACCATTGTCATTGCTAGGATGTAACAACTGTCATTTTCATGTGAGTTTTGCTATTCATACTAGTTTTGGGATCCTTTTCTAGAATATGGCATTGTATATGAGATAAATTTTGCTGTATAGTTCAAGTTGACCCAGAACTCCTGAAGCTGGGAAGGTTTCTAAAACCCTTACTTTCTAATATTTATTTTTATTATTTTTAATTCTCTCTGTGTGTGTGTGTGTGTGTGTATGTGTGTGTGTGTGTGTGTATCAGAAATTCACCCCTACACAGAGCTAGAGTTATAGGCAGTTGTGGGTGCTGAGAACCAAACTTGGGTCCTCTGCAAGAACAGTATGAACTCTTAACTTCTGAACCATCTCTCCAGCTCTAGTTTTTATTCCTTTTTTCCTTGCTATGAAACAGAGTTTCAATATGTTCTGGTTGCCTGGGACTTACTATGTAGAACAGGCTGACCTTGAACTACATAGATTCTCCTGCCTCTCCCTAGCTAGAATGGTGAGGTCAAAAGTGCACCATTGTGCCTGACATAACTTCTAAGTTATTAATGAATACAATAAACAAGTTTAATACAGTCAAGGAACTCATAAGGACTTCTCAGTTGAGTACCAACCATGTATATGGCAGTAGTCCTGTAGAATTCCATTACTGGTGTAATTATAGTTTGTGTGCAAGTGCATAACCTAGTGTTACATGTAAGAATCAGCCAGGCTTGTCTGTGTGTTTTAGTTCACAGTGTGAATGTAAGGCCATCTCTAGTCACAATTTTACATACTATCTAAAGAAATAGCCAATATCCTATTAGCCATCCATATATTATTTATAGGACAAACATCTAATGTATCTCTTTCTACTACACTAACAAGATAGAGTAATGAGTGCTTTGTCTTAAAGGGGTTAAAAATCAAACTGAATAAGGACCTGAGAGTGTGGCTCAGTTAGTAGAACACTTGCTTATAATGCGTGAAGCTATAGGTTTAAATCCCAGCATCACAAAAATGAAGTGTGATGATACATGCCTATAATCCTGGCACTTGGGTGGTACAGGTACTGATATCAGAAGTTCAAGTTCATTATTACCTGCCTAGAATTACACACCAGCCTAGGCACAAACCATTTCTTTCTTAGAGGCACATGTGTCTCTGGTCTCTGCCTCTTTCTCTCTCTGTGTGTATGTGTCTCTGTCTCTCTCTGCATGTCTCTCCATCTGTCTCCTTCCCTCCCTTCCTCACTTCTTCTTTCCTTCTCTCCATTTCTTTTCTTCTGTCTCTCTCTACTCTTCCTTCCCTACTCTCTATCCATTTGGCCATCAGCCCAGGAAGCATTTCCAGAAAGGAAAAATTTTCTAAGGCTAGAAATCTAACTCAGATGGGTGATTGCCTAGAATGCAGGAAACCCTGGGTTTGGTCCTCAGAACTCTTTACATTTGGTGATTGGATGTGATGAGGCATGCCTGTGGGAGGTAAAAATTTGAGGATCAGAAGATGAGAAGAAGTTCAAGGTCATCCTCAGCTAGATTTGTCAGCCTGAGATCAGCCTTAGCTACATGAGCTACATGAGACCCTGTCTCAAAAAAAAAAAAAAAAAAAAAAAAAAAAAAAAAAAAAGAGAGAGAGAGAGTGTGTGTGTAGGAAATATATAAAAGGTATTAAGTTTACTTTTATGATCACGGAGACACTTGAAAAGAGAGGCATTTGTATTCATCCTGGCAATAAGTCAAAGATTCATAGTAGAAAAGGTATAAGAAATAATAAAAGTTAAAAACAGAGGTACTTAAATTTTACAATATACTTATGCTCAATATAAGTATAAAATACCTTGATTTTATGATTTCTAAGCCTTTATAAAATCAATAATGGAAAGGGGGAGTAGGAAGAATCTAAGAGCTGGAGGATGAGGAGAGTACCTGAAATGCTGCCTCCTGGCCACAGCATAGCCATGAATTCAGGGCAGCTGTGCTTTCCTGCACAGGGACACAGGGACTGCTTCCACTGAGCAAGGACACCATTCCTGCCTGATATAATGGCCAGTCCTACAGGGAGCCCTTGGGAGGGCTTTCTTCTTTTAGAGGAGACACTGGCAAGTGAATGGGTACTGAAGGAGAGGGAGTTAGTTGATTTTTCACTGGTTAGTTGCACATACTCCAATAAATAACCTCCAACCCATGCTCATACAAACAACCCTAACTGTTGGGGTGGTTTGAATAAGAATGCCCCTCATTGGCACATATACTTGAATGCTTAGTTGTCAGGGAGTGCCACTACCTGACAAAGAATAGGGGGTGTGGCCTTAGAGGAAGTGTGCCTCTGAGGGTGGGCTTTGAGCTTCCTTTCAAAAGCCCAAGCCAGACCCAGTGGCTCTCTCTTCCTGATACCTGCAGATCTGGATGTAGAACACTCACCTCCTTCTCCAGCAACATGTCTGCCTGAAAGCCACCATGCTC
This sequence comes from Phodopus roborovskii, assembly GCF_943737965.1. Classification (NCBI taxonomy): domain Eukaryota; kingdom Metazoa; phylum Chordata; class Mammalia; order Rodentia; family Cricetidae; genus Phodopus; species Phodopus roborovskii. The sequence goes on from NW_026126540.1 coordinate 16,878,032, forward strand.
TCCACTGCAATAGTAGCAGACTAACCTCTAAAACTATAAGCAACCTTTGTTAGAGTCACTGTGGGCATGGTGAGTCTCTTCCCAGCACTAGAACAAGATACTAAATTCCTTGAGTCTCACACATAAAAAGTCATGAAAGTAGGGGGAGGGGAACTTGTACAGTAGACATTGGTTAGCTGGAATATGGGGGCGAGGAGGTGTGTGATCAAAATGCATTCTACATATCTATGGAATTGTCAATAAATGTAAAAAAAAAAGTGTTCTCACAAAGATGTCAAGGTTCTCTTTTAGTTCATTTTAAACTTGTTTATTAGAGAAAAGTTCTTTATTAGAGAAACAAGTTCTTTATGTGAGCAATGTTTTACTACTTGTAGAAAGCATTTAGATCTCTTTTTCTGTAGAAATATATAACAGTGCTACACACATGTGTTCTATGAAAGGGCAACTGTTTAGATAGGAAAACTGTTTTTACTTATGGGAATGATTGGCTTGCATCTTAACTAAGTCTGACATGTCGCCTTTTTTGGTACACTTCTGGAGCCAGCATTTGTATATATTGGGAAGTTTACTTCTAAACAGGCCTGGACTAGGGGAGAGGCATGAATAATTGCAGAATAGTCTAGTTGCATTTTTAATTTACCATAGAAAAGAATTGCTAGAATAAGTCTGGTTCAATTAAAATCTAAAAGAAATTTAATATGCCAACATATAAAAGCATGATAGCTTCATTATCTGTTGTGTCAGAAATTACTCAAGATATAGTTAAATCTAGGCTGTAGAGTGTAGCGACTCAAAAAAAAGTATCTAAACATGAAAATAACAGCAAAGCTTATTGTGTGATTACCTAGGATTCCATTATGAAAAGCAAATGTAAATGCCCCCCTTAATAATGATAGTCAAGGCTGAAAATCCAATTGCTAAGGAATGTGCAGAATTAAAAACAAAGTATCATTTGTGAGTTGAGTGGTTTCTTTGGGAAATGCTTCTTTGGATTTGTAGCTCATTTAACAATCATTTTAGAATACTTGTTTGTTTGAATTTTTTTCTACAGTACCCATAAAATTACCTTCCAAAATGTAAGGATGATGAAAATGATTTGTTTTAATCTCTGGGGAATTTAAAATCCAGCCTACCTTCAGGGTTGATAACTAGGAGATGTTTAACAATGAATGAGGGCATGAAGTGGGGTTAAAGTCACCTAGGAAGAAGTGGCAACACCAAGGAAAAACACTCTGAATCAAACCCAAAAACAAAGGGTGTCTAGCAGGAATGTCCTCCTACCAGGAATTTTGAGCCTATTAAGCTCATTTATGCATCTAACAAGAGGAGAAAACTGAACATCTCCCTGCCAGTTGCACCTCTTGGAGAAAGTACTAAGTCCTTCAGTCCCTTACCCCTGATCATTTGAACTACCTCGTGAGTTTACACCAACACAACTTGTGCAGCAGAAACAGGCAGCACTTTGGAATCACTGAAGCATTCTGTGTGGCCACACCTTTTTACTGCACATTTTGAGATATCCCTCCTGCACCACAAGTACACGTTTGTTTACCAGATATCCCGTAGAAACACTGGACCTATTCTAGAGCTCCTAAGAATGGTATGGTTGGGGAGATGTCAAAAAAGATTCCAGCTCCGGACCCCAGCTCCTGCAAGTCTCTCTCCTCTTACCTTCTCAGCCTGTGGACTGATTGGAGCTCCATATCTGCAGTAGGTAGCAAAGTGTTCGCAGTTGTTCCACAGTAGGCTGTAGGGGGTCATCCCCAATTGTTGCTCAGCCCTGCATGCCACCTCCTCATTAAGCAAGGATTTCTTCTTGAGAGTCTCATCTAGGTGATTGACAAGGATGTCTGCTCCATAGGCAAAGTCCTCTACTGTGTCCACACGGATGCTGGCCACCTTGCAAATTACTCCCGGGATGAGACGCTTGTTGGAGACCACCTTCTGAGTACGTCCTTTGTCGTTGGTCAGGGCCAACAGGATGTCGGGCATTAGATGAGCCACGCGGTTGTTCCCCAGGTAGATCCCATAATGGGTAAAATGGGTCCTTGACACCTCCAACACATCGCCCCGGAGAAAAGAGCTGATTTCATAGGGACGGTTCTTCCCTGTGCCTCCTCCAGGAGCGCTCACGCTAAAGAACTTAAAGTTGGAGATGAGGAGCAGCTTCTCCAGGAGGAGGGACACCACTTCCAGCATCGGGTTCTTCATCCTGCAGAGACAGAGTTTTGCCCTGGCTGCAGGGCAGTGCAAGGTGAGCTCGCCGAACAGTGGCGCTGCAGCGCTGCTCACCTGCCGATCAGCACTGCGGGAGACTGCCTAGGGTCGCTAGAGCAATAGGGCACCAGAGAAGCCAAGAGCCTGGCTCAGTCAGCCTGTGCTTGGTGGCTGAGAAGAGGAGGAATGAGCGTCAGGCAGCAGGGGAAGACAGTGATACTGGTCCTTGAAGAACCAGAAAAGTAGCGAGCCTGGGGGCGGTGCTCCGATTGCGCTCTTCTCTGCGGTTCTTATAGAGGTGAAGAGGGCGGGCCGAATGCTGTCACAGGCCAGAGAACAAGGGCGGGCGTTCTGCACCCTGACTCTTCTCCTCCTCGAGGACTCTGCCTCACTCGAGACCTTTAAACAGTCCACGTAGAAGAGAGACCTGAGGCGTGGTCGCGCGAAATGTCCTGCACCTGTCGCGAATGGAGCGCCTTTCTGGAACTTTTGCTATGAGAAGTGACCTCGTTAAGATTTCTGGGTGAGACTTGCTCTAGAGGCTATTGGTACCGCGTCCACTAAGGAATTAGTAATCTCCAAAGTGCCTGCGCCACGAATGCCTGCCGGTACTACCAAAACTGATCCCTGTCGTTTTACACACAGAGTCCAGGTGCACTCAGCACGCTGAAATATGGAATTGCTCGCTGTGCGTCCATCCCCCAGCGCGAATGCTTAGAACACTACTGCTCTTGACGCTCCAAGGCTCCAGTGCCCGTTGAGCGCGCGCCTTCCAACCGTCATCAAGAAACCCCAACGTCCTCTAGCAAACAGAAGGCATGCCAAGTTTCCTTGATGTCAGGGTCCCAGGTTCTCGTCACTCATCCAACTGTTGCCTTTTGATAAAGCGCAACAGCGCTGGGGAGGGTAAGGAAAGCTGAACACTGGGAAATGGCACTGAAGTCCTGGTCTGCCAGCTAGCAGCAAAACACCCGGCACAGTCGAGAGCAGAGGGTGTGGGAGCTGCCAATGAGGCAGTGCCTGAGTCCTTGGCTCTACTGGACTGGGTTCTGAGTGCCCAGGCCCGCCTGGAGTTCTGTGCTAATACATTATGTAAATGATTAAATTCTGAGGACAAAGGCCACAAGGGCAAGCCAGCCTAGCACCAAGGCTCTAAGAAGGCGATGTTCTCAGCTAATGCGGAGATCTCCCTTTATGCAGAAGGGACCTGGACCAGGCTGAGTACCTGAGGTCATCTCTCTGTGGAGGACGGGTCTTGGTTCCCAACCTATCTGCAATCTGTCACTGTCCCTGCACTTTTGCTCATTCCACAGATGGTGTGGAGCTCAATACAGTACACCCACCCCCACCCCCCACTCCCCACCCCCCACCCCCCACTAGGAGAAAAATACCTCAAAGGAATCAAGAGGGCAAGGTGGGTAAGAGGAGGTGGGCATGATCCTCCTTCAATCTGTCTGCAATCATGTTCACTTAATGCCTACCTGCTACATGCCATGCACTCTGCCCTGCCTGGATGTTCAGACCATCTCTCATTGTACTTATGCTTGTCCAAGGCCAATGGACCCCTTTTGGCAAGTTTTTGTTTTGTTTTGTTTTTTGTTTTCTCAGATAGTGAGAAAGGGCTAGGTGAGGTATGGATTAACAGGAAATCACCTGAGTTCTATCATAAGAACTAACTCCAGGAGGTTATCCTTTGATCTCCCCATGGGTGCAATGGCATTTGCATGCACACACAATAATTAAAATGTGAAATAGACTATAACCAGGAATTTTGCAGAAAAGAGACAGGATCACATGGAAGTTTTTGTTGTCATTTTGTTTATTTAAATGGAGGTTCTACTAAATGTATTGTGAATATTAAAAGGAGTGAAATAAAGGGGAGAGAAAACACATAGCAATGAAAAACAACATAACTGCTCAGCTTGGTGACTGGTGCCTTTAATTCCAGCATTCAGGAGTCAGAGGCAGGAAGATTTCTGTGAGTTAGAGGCCAGCCTGATATACATTATGAGACTCGAGTCAGCCAGGGCTACATATTGAGGCCCTGTCTTGGAAGAGATAGGGAGTGGGAAAGGGAGGGAGGGAGGGAAGGAGGAAGGAAGGAAGGAAGGAAGGAAGGAAGGAAGGAAGGAAGGAAGGAAGGAAGGAAAAGAAAACGGCATGGCATATATTGGTGGGAAGCAATGAGTTCAGAACCACAGACAGAGTTAGCATCAGGGCAAAGGGCAGGGCTTTGCTTGCCTGACAGGAAAAAGAACAAGTACAAGACCTTTAGGAGGAAGGCAAAAGAACTTGGAACTAGAGGCATAGTTCATTTGAGTACATGTGTGAGGATCTGGGCTCTACCTCCAATACTAGAGAAACAAAACAAAAGATACCCACCCCTATCTTGTCCTAGAGATTCTGAAGAAGATACCAAACCTACCAAGTTAGCATTGTCATCCACCAGGCTGCAGAAGCCTGATCTCTGTTGTAGCCAGGGAGCAAGTGGAAATTGTGATGAAGACAGAGGGACAACAGCATGCCATTTGCTCATACTGCAGGGTTAACAGGAAAGTGAGAGTCCTGTGAGTCTTGTCTTTGGAGAACTTACCTTGTGCCATGTCCATATCTGTTAGAAGGGCCTTTATTTCTCTTTCTGCCTTGGTTGACAGTCATTTCACTCACTCTTATAATACCAATGAGGTCTATGGTGAGGTGCTGATGAAATAGGGAAATAGGCCTATTCAATAATTCATCAAAAATTATCTGTTTTGAGACAGGGTCTCATATATAGCCCTGGCCTTGAACCACAGAAATCTGCCTGCTTCTGACTCTCAATTGCTGGCATTAAAGGCGTATGACAACACATCCAGCAAATTTTAAGCAAATTTTTATTACATAAAGTCTAATGTAGCTATTATGCTTTCTGATAATAGAATGAAATAATTATAATTTAAGTAGATTTCTTTGTATCTTTGAAGGCTATGTATATTATTAAAAAGTTGAGCAGCTAATTCATAAATCATAAAATAAGAAAAAATAAATTCTAATAAATTTTACCAACTAAAAGGACTATTAAAGTTCTTACCTTCAAGGAAACCCACAGTCAGCCTCAGGTTGGAGCATTAGATATAAATATAAAAATAACTAGATACTCTTTCTGTTATTTAAAATAGTTTTTTTACAATATATTCTGATTACAGTTTCCCCTCCTCCAACTCCACCAAATTCCTTCCCAATTACCTTCCTTCTAATATACACACCTCTCTATCTTAAGCTACCTAAAGAATAACAATAGATAAGATAAAACAAAAACAAACAAATAGAAATGGAGAAAAAGCAAGAAAAAGAGCTAAATAAAACAAAAAAAATCACAAGAAAAATGTGTAAATGTAGACACAATCAACATACAGTAATTCCATAAAAACAGAAAACACATTTACCCAAAAGATCTATAAAGTTAAAAAAAAAAAAAAAAAAAAAAAAAAGTGTCCTGACAAAACATTGTGAAACTGAGTACCTCCAGAAATGTCATGTGTTTGTTTTGTGTTGGCCATCTACTACTGTGCACGGGGCCATTGTTAATTGGTGTCTTCTTTCACTTGTTTTTAATTAATTGGCTAAGGGCTTGTTAATCTTATCTGATCTTCTCAAAGAAACAATTCTTTGTTCTGTTGATTCTTTGTAATTATTTTCTGTTTGTTTCTATTTTATTTATTTCTTTTTTTAATTATTTATTAATTATATATACAGTGTTCTGTCTGCATGTATCCCTACAGGCCAGATAGTTGTGAGCCACCATGTGGTTGCTAGGAATTGAACTCAGGACCTCTGGAAGAGCAGGCAGTGCTCTTAACCTCTGAGCCATCTCTCCAGCACCTATTTTATTTATTTCAACTCTGAGTTTGATTATATATTGCCATCTTCTCCTTTTGGGTGCTGTTTCTTCTTTTTAGTTGAGAGCTTTCATTTATGCTATTAAGTTACTAATATAAAATCTGTCCATTTTTTTAATGTAGGTATTTATTGCTATGAATTTGCCTCTTAGAACCATTTTCATTGTGGTATACAAGTTTGGGTATATTGTATTTTCATCTTCATTTAATTCTAAAATGTTTTTAATTTCTTTCTAGACCCATTATTTCATTCAAATGGTAGTTTTTCAGTTTCCATGAAATTTGTAAGGTTTCTATTGCTTCTGTTGTCAGTGATAACCAGCTTTAATTCATGGTGGTCATATAGGATGCAAGGTATTATTTCAGTTATCTTGTATCTGTGGATACTTGCTTTGTGTCCAAGTATATGATCAGTTTTGGAGAAAATTCTATTAGATGTTAAGAAGATATATTCTTTTGTCTGTGGGTGAAATGTTCTATAAATATCTTTAAATATTTGATTAATGATGTCATTTAGCTCCATCATTTCTCATTTTAGTTTCTGTCTGGATGATCAAATTATTGGTGAGAGTGGGGCACTGAAATCAACACTGTCAGTGTGTGAGGGTCAATAAGTGAATTAAGCTGTAGTCATGTTTCTTTTGTGAACTTGGGTGCCCTTGTGTTTGGTGTATATATGTTAAGAATTTCAGTGTCCACTTGGTAGGTTTTTTTCTTTGATGATGATATATTATCCTTTACTATCTCTTCTGAAAAATTTTGGTTTGAAATTTAGCTTTTCAGATGTTAAAATGACTGGCTTGTTTCTTGGGTACATTTGCTTGGACTATCTTTCACTGTTCTTTTTATTCTTGCATGATGTCTATCCTCGATCTTCAGGAATGGGTTTTAGATACAGCAGAAAAATGGATTCTGTTTTAGAATCCAGTCCATTAGTCTGTATCTTTTTATTGGGGAATTGAGGTTATTGTCGAGGAGAATTGTGAATGAGCAGTGATTGTTGATTCTGATATTTTTTGTTGTGATGGTGGGCTTTTATCCCTCTTTTGATTCTTCTGGTCTATGTTTTTTGGCTCTTCAGGATGGCATTCTAGTGCCTTCTGTAGGACTGGAATTTACAGATACATATGTATTAAATTTTGTTTAATCCTAGAATGTCTTTCTTCATCTATTGTGATTGTTTTGGTGGGTATAGTAATCTGGGCTCATATCTGTGATCTCTTAGAGTTTGTAGAACATCTGTTCAGGCCCTTCTGCCTTTTAGAGTCTCCATTGAAAAGTCAGGCGTTAGTCTAATAAGTCTGCCTTTATATGCTAGTTGGTCTTTTCCCTTTGCAGCTTCTAATATTCTTCTTTGTTCTGTATGGTTGATGCTCTGATATGTGCTATGATGAATTTCTTTTCTGGTCCAGTCTCTTGGGTATTCATTATCTTGTACCTTGATAGGCACCTCCTTTATCAAGTTAGGGAAATTTTTTCCTATGATTGTGTCTTCTCCTTCCTTTATTCCTATTATTCTTAGATTTGGTATTTTCATAGGGTTGTTTTAGATTTAACATCTCCTTTGATTGAGATATCTATTTCTTCTATCTTGTTTTCAGTGCCTGAATCTTTCATCTCTTGAATTCTATTGTAAGGCTTACGTCTGAGAAGCCTGAGTTTCTAAATTTTTCACTTCCAGTTTTCCATCAGTTTGGGTTTCCTTCTATGATTCTCTTTCCACTTTTGTGTGAAGGCAGATTTTTCTGTTCCTCTTTCCAGCTCCCAAATCATGATACAGAGACTACTTATTAATTATAAAAGTTTGGCCAATAGCTTAGGGTTGTTTCTAACTAGCTCTTATAACTTAAATTAACCCATTTCTACACTATTCCTCATGGCTTTATTACCTTTACTCTGTACTTTCTATGCTGCTTTCCTGCTTCCTCTGTTTCTGGCTGGTGACTCACCATGTCTTTGCCCTTCTTCCCAGTGTTCTCTCTGCCCCCTAAAATCCTGCCTAACTTTTGGCCATTCAGCTTTTTATTAAGCTAAGCTGAGTGACAAATCATCACAGTGCACAAAAAAATTATTCCACAGCATTTCCCCCTTTTTATCTAAATAAAATGAAGTTTTAACTCTAACATAGTAAAACTATAAACAATAAGAACAATTGTCAGGTAATAATTACACTTAAAATGTCCAACTCATTTGTATTTGGCATATTTGGTTATATATATATATATATATATATATATATATATATATTGTTATGTATTCCATTCCATCTTGATAAGTCTAAAGCACTACGCTTAATTTACATTCTATTGTAACTAAGGAAAACTATAAATATGACTCTTTTGTCTTCAACTCTATCAAAGACCCCAGAAAGGTATAATATTACCTTACTAAACAGGAAGTGCAGAGCAAGCAACTTCCAAAAGTAAAAGAAATAACAGAAACAGCTGGCTGCATGGACCCTTTGCAACATTGGGGTATCCATCTTTGGCCTATAGGCCTAGACAGACTTTTCTATGAAACAGGAATTTTGAAGGACTGGCCTTCCTAGCATTGGCAAAGTTCAGCAGTCTCTTCTCAGTGTGTCCTGAAGGAATTTTGAAGGATTGTTTGCCTTATCTTATCAAAGTTCAACAGTCTTTAATGCCATATTCTGTAGATCTCTGAAGTGTTTGAATACCACCTGTCTATCTAAAATATATCTCTATTTGACCTTGAAAGCATACCTAACATGACTACAAATTTGATTGTTATAGGTGACTAACCTGCATTTCTTTATTATCCTAAATAGTTTAACAATAACTTCCAAGGACTAGAAATTTACATTACATTGTTAAATGAGTTGTTTAGGTACAATACCTTAAACAAAAGTAGAAATGTATGTACAGTATAGTCTAACAAAAATAACTTTAAATTTATATTAATATACGAAAGTACCTTAAACAAGAGTAGAAACATATACAGTATAACAAAAATCATCTTAAATTTGTACAAAAAGTTGTGTGAAAATCCATACCAATGTAAAATATTTGAGAGTAGTGGTTATTCATCCTTTTGTCCCCATCATTTCTATACTATTTACTCTTTTTCTCTTTAGAAAAAGATCCCTGAATCTAATCTCCTTTCTTTAGATCTTTTTCTGATTGTGACCAATAACAGCTTGTAACCAACCCAGACATCTATTGACCCATCAAATGACGAAAAGCCATCCACCTCACCTCTTGGGAATGTGTGCATCCTGTTCTCTAGACTGCTTTCTGTTGTCTAGAGGCATTGGCATTTCTAGGACACCCTGAGAAATTTAGGATGAAAGTCCTGGGAGAGTTATCTGTATTATTCATTGTCCAGTCACTGTGCAATGGGAAAGCACAAAGCTTATCTGAAGTCCTGGCTGGAGTAGTCTGTGAGGCTGGTCCATCTCAGCCAGTAATTATGTCTTAAACTGTTTTCTTCATTTCATTGTACTGTTTGTGTTTTCACAACAATAGATTTAATTAGTGGATTTATTTATACTATCTTTAAGGACTTCTAACATACTCATAATAGCTATTTTCAAGTCCCTGTCTTATGTATCAGCTATATTGTATTTCTCAGTGTCTGCTGTGCTAGGATTGCCTTGCTCTAATGAAGACATCTTATCCTGGCTGATAATGTGATTTTACACAATGCCCAGGTGTTTAAGTATCTGGGTTTGGGCCGATTCTAGATGCTGATATCTGGTCTTGTGTTGGTTGGGTAGATAGTTAATTCCTTGGTTTCTGTAGTCCTCTTTGGTGTGAGTTGTCTGCTTCTGAGACACTGCCAGGTGTGGCCACTGGGGGTCCCTGGGTAGACCTTTTTTCTGATTCTCTAGCCAGTGTGACAGGTAGATACTTAACTCAGGAACATCACACATGAAGGGAATGCCAAAGCTGATCTCAGGATGTTCAAACCTAAAATGAAAAGACCAAATAAATATGAAAAGGAAGACATTATTTTTTCTTTAGTTTGACGTAATAATAGATTTCTAGAATATTTGCCAAAAAAAAAAAAAAAAAAAAAAGAAAAGAAAAGAAAGAAAGAAAGTAAGAAGAAAGAATTTCCACATGGTCTTCATCCAAATTCTCCAAATCTTGCTTTACCCTTTTCCTGTACATGTGGACACATACATTTTTTTCTCACCTATTAACAAGCTGTAACTGTGATGTCCCTTCCTCGCTCAACCCTTCATTGTATTCTCTCAAATACATAATCACACCAGAACTATCAAAGTCAGAACATTATTAGCAGTATAATTATCTAGTTTTCAGACTTCCTCAGAATTCTCTGATTGCTGTAATAATGGCTCCTTGAGAAAAAAGAATCCAAATGATGCCTTGCCATCTGTTGTTAAGCCTTGCTGGTGTCCTTTCACCCCAAAATGCCCTTTTCATGACATTGACATATGGAGGAATACAGAACTGTTTTTTTCCATGCTGAGTTTCAGATGGTCTTTTTTGGGCAGGAACGCCACAAGAGTGGTTGCATGTCCTTTTGAGTATGTGTTAGCTATTGATGGTGATTTTCCCAGCATCTGGAATCTGAGAAGATACCAGTGCAGCCTTGGAGTTGCTGGAGACAGGGTGGTGCTCACAATCAGACCCCAGGCTCCTGTTTTTTAAGATTTGTTTATCTTAGAGTATATATAGAGAGATAAAGATTTGTGCCTCTGACCTAGTGGGGTGTTGTTTGTGTGCTTAGAGAAATTAAATTTTCTTTATTTGTATTTGAAACAGCTTTGAAATTAACCTGTAGGCCAGCCTGTTCTTAAACTCAGGGTCCCCTGTCACCTAGGTTCCCATGTGCTGGGACACCTCACATAGAGGCAATTCAACTTTAAATAGTATTCATGAGTGCTTATTTATTTAGAAATGCATTAGTTTAAATTCTTAATTATTAACCCAGTGACATACCTGATCCAGCAGGACCACACTTCCTAAACCTACCCAAATGGCACCACCAACTGGGAACCAAGTATTGAAATGCCCAAGGCTATGGGGGACATTTGTTATTCAAACCACTACACTCACTGAAACATCTTGCTGGCCCTAGTAGCTGTACTTTCCATTAATACACCAATACAACACTATGAATGCTATACAACATAAATGGACCTCAAATTATTTAATTTAATATTCAGTGTATTTTTTAAAGCCCACCAAGGATATTAACCCCCATATAAGTACATTTAATAACCTCCTTGACTAAAGATGTTTTCTTATTGAAACAAAAAAACTGCATACTACTTTCAAATGTTCACTAAAGCTCTATGGGAAAGTGGTCCATGGACCTGGCTATGCCCAGCAAAAGAAAATGGAGAGATGGTTACAGGGAGAAGAGCTTGGATTCTGTATCCAAAGACAGATGCAACTTTAATACAACATGGAGAGACACATAAAAAAGCAAGGAAGATGCTACAAAGTGCAGAAACAGATTGATTTTTCTGGGTGTCAGAAATAAGGATGCTTTCATATAGAAAAGTTTAAACTGGGAATGCAGGATAAACAGGATTGTAAAAGGCTGATGGGAAGAAGGGGAAAACTGCTTGAAAGAAACAGTGAGCTCAGAGACATATATTTGATCATATTTTGGAGAAAGCAAAGTTGTTTCAAGGCAAAGTCCTACATGTTCTGTCAGGAGCTTCCTTGCTCAGTTTCACCTGTTCCTTTGGCCTCACGTGGAAGTTATCTCTCTCCCCAGAGCTCAGGATGCCTTTGCCCTATCCCCTTCTCCTCCCTGAGGTTCCTGCCTATTGCCATCACTGTAAGTTTGTGCCCTTTGGTGTGTCTCAGTGCTCTTGTGTGGGCTCTTCCCACCTCTGCCTTTCTCTTTCTCCCCTTTCCATTCCTTCCCTCCTTCCCAGTCTCTCTGGCTCCTTTCTCTTCATTCCCCTTTGTTCTCCCCATTTCTTACCCCTCCACATATTTCTTTGTTTCTCTGTTCTTTTCAACCTCTTCTTCCTCCTTCTACTTTCTTCTGTCCCCCTCTTTTTCTCCTTTCTTTCTTCCCTCCCCTCCATCCCTACTTCTTCCTCACTCCTGACCCTTTTATTCCCCCTCTGGCTACCAGACATACAGACCAGACTGGGGATTGGTGCTTATCCTCTGTGATCTTGCACTAGCAATGAACTTCACTGCTCCTCATCTCTGTCCCTCCCTAGAGCTTGGTCACAGTTGCTGCCCCAGTTCTATCACAGTGCCTAATATAGCCAGTAATCAATATATATTTGCTGGTCCTTGAGTGAATGCTAGAATGGCCAAAGTTGACTGAGTTGTTCTGTTCTCATTGATGTGACAAAATACATGACCAAAGCAGATTAAGAGAAGTGTTAAGTTAGGGGATGCAGTTCACCATGGCAGTAAGGAATGCATAAAGGAAGATAAGACATCCAATCACATTGTAAGTCACATTGTATCCTGTCAAAAAGAACAATGCAGGTGCTAGCTTTCTCCTTGTCATTTATTCTGTGACTCCTTGATCTCTGTAGATTCTTGGAATCTTGTTTTTAAAAATTATCTATTCAGAAGCAAAGAGAAAGTACAGAGTAAATAACCTGAAAGAGAATAGTGGGCTAAATGAAGTTTGCTTAAGAGCTATTCGTTACTGTGGGTCTAAGAGAATGTGTTAGGTGATTGGAGTGTGGGTGATTGGTTTTGTTTGCTTGTTTGCTGCTTGTTTGCTTAATTTATTGACAGGCTTGGGCCTTGACTCAATTTCATATGCATGTTCTTTCCTGTGGTGGACCTTATTTTAATCATGAACACCCACTTATGCTAGTATAAGATGGTAAATAGGGGACTATTTGTTTGTTTGTTTGTTTGTTTCTTTAGCTAAAAGCTCACTCACAGGACAAGGTTTTCCATACTACACACTCATTGAAAACTAGTCTAGGCTGAACTGACCCATTATCCCCATTTCCCAGGTGCATTCCAAGATGTGTTTGACCAAAAGGGAGCAACTAAGGAATTTGAAAGCTTATTGGGGTAGAGTTGCTTAGTTTAAAGAAAAGTTTTCATGCAGCTCAGTGCAAGTGGAGGCCCTGATTACTAAATGCTTTCCTAGGAAGAAATATGTGGGTAGCTCAGGTGTGCTAGGGTTTCAATTGCTGTGAAGAGTCACCATGACCATGGTAACTCTTGTAAAGGAAAACATCTAATTGGGACTGGCTAACAGTTTCAGAAAGTATGTCCAAGATCATTATGATGGGAAGCATGGCAGCCTACAGGCAGACATGGTGCTGGAAAAGGCGTGGAGAGGTCTATATCTGGTTCCACAGACAGCATTCAGAGACTGGACCACTACTCCAACAAGGCCACACCTCCTAATGGTGCCAGTCCCTATGGACCTATGGGGGTCATTTTTATTCAAACCACCACAGCAGGATCACAGGTTGCTTTAAGACCTAATATGGAATGTGGCTGCTCAAAGTTAGTGTGGATCTTCCCACCTCAACTAATTGAATCAAGATAATTCCTCACAGAAATGCCCAGAAGTCAATGTTCTGAGTGACTCTAGATCCCAACAACTTGACAATATTAATCACGAGGCAGGACTAAAAAAAAAAAAAAAAAAAAAAATGAGCCAGTGAAGACCATAAAGGACATGAGAGCTGTTTGGGCAGTTGTTGGTGCTTTTAGGAAACATTTTCAGTCCCTTGATCCTATGCATTTCCTGACTCTTGTGATTGGATGGTGTTAACTTTCAAGGCAGACCACTTAGGTCCCTATTTAACATATCAAAGCAGACCTGGCCTCCATGTTCTCCCAGCCTCCCTCAATCCTGTTCTTTCCTGCCCATCCCCCAGAGGCTCTTCCCTCTGTAATCCAGATGTTTTGGTGACCCACTGTGTTGTACCTTAGTCCTCCTAGCTGCTGCACCTGATTCCTCTCTTTCCTTTCCTCTCCTGTCCTTTCCCATCCCCCCTCTCCCATCATTGCTCAGGGGCATGATCACTCTAGACTCTCCCAGATGCCTCTGCCTCTGGCTGTGCTTTTCCTTTTATCTACAATAAACTTTCTCCTCCACCACACCTAGGAGCAGGCATGTCCTTTTCTTTTTTATTTCCTTTTTTCATTCAGTGATACCATATGTTATTGTATGCATAAGTATGTTTTAGCTTTCTACCTCAGTGACAAAATGCCTAAGATAATAAATATAAAGGGAGGAGAGGCTTATTTAGGCTCCTGCTTGCTTTGAGCCTGTGGCTTGCCAGCACACCACTGTGGGAAGGCATGCCAGAATGAGGTGCACTGAGTGAAGAGAGGAGGAAGAGGATGAACCATATGTTAATATCTTTGGACATACCCCTGATGACCTAACCTCCCTTATGCTCAAAGACTCCCCCTTTCTCTACTTTTCTCAGTAGTATTGTATGTGAAGGACCAAGCCCTTTAGCACATGGGCTTTTGAGGAGCCCTTATGGAAACCCTGCATATCTGTTACTTCCTGTCCAGAGCAAGCACTCTAAAAGGTTCTCTTTCATCTATCAAGACTGCATCAGCTTGATTGAGCCACTGAGTCCCTAAACATGAGCAGTCTTGCTGCTGATGTGCAATCGGCATAAAATGTGAGCAACAATGAAGTGTTGCTCCTTAATCTGCTGCGGTCTGTGAACTCTGCTAAGGTGGCCTGACCTGTTGTACCCAGGCAGAGATGTTGTGGGAAGATGTTTTAGTTTTTCTTTTTTGTTTGTTTTGTTTTTCCATCTGAATGTCTTCTGATAGACTGTGGTGGGCTACAGGGAGACTGGTTGGGAATACTTGTTCTAATTGGAAGCATCTATAAGTATGGTGAGAGTTGAAATGAATGAAAGGAAATACTTTAAATATACAAGGTAGACATACCAGACAAGGTGACTCAGATTATGTGCTTAGAAAGATAGTTTTGCAACTTGGGTTACAGGAAAATGGTGCTGAACATTAATAGAAAAAAGATAGTAGCTTTAGAAAAAAAAAGTCATAAAAAGAAAAAAAAACACCTTTTTAAAAGCTGAGCACGATGGCATATGACAGAGATCCTAGCACTGACGGTACTGTAATAGGACAGCTGAGGGTTCAAGGCCAGCCAGGGCTTCAAAGTTAAGACCTTATCTCAACAGTAAAGTAGCTTGTTTAATGTCAATAGCTGTGCTAAGCACTGTGTAGCCCAGTGGTTCTCAACCTTCCTAATGCTGTAGCACTTGAATACAGTTCCTCATGTGGTGACCCCCAACCATAAAATTATTTCCTTACTACTTCATAACTGTAATTTTGCTCCTGTTATGAGTCATAGTGTAAATATCTGATATGTGCCCCCCCAAAGGGGTTGCAACCCACAGGCTGAAAACTGCTACCCTAGAATATACGTGTATTCGCAAAGGAATTTAGGGTCACTATCACTTGTTGATTGTGCAACTATTTTTTTTTTCAGTGCTAGAGATTGATGCCAGAATCTTACATGTGCAAAGCAAGAGTTCTACCACTAAGTTACAACACCAACGAACCGCTAGTGAATACTTTAAAGCCCTAAACTAGATGCCGTATACCAAATCATAAGTAGAAAGTAATCTTTATTTTTAATGGAGCTAACAGTGGAAATAGTCTTTATATAAAGATGGTCATCAAACTACAGCACTAGAAAAGCTATGCCAAGGCTTGGGATCGGCTCAGTAGTTGAACACCTGTTGAGCATGAGGGAAGCCCTGTGATCATTCCTCACCATAGAAAGAAAGAAATGGAGGAAGGGAGAAGGGGAGAAAAATACCTTGGATTTCATTGTGGTCCATTTTGGGAATGGTGGAGGAGAGCCAATGTCTGGTGTCAGTGTATGGAGGGGCGGGGGAAAGGAACCCAGATATGGAGTAGTCACAATCCTGGACATATGCTGACAATTTGTTAGAGTTTAAGGAGATTTGTGGGAGATCAAGAGGTAAAGTGAAGCAAGAAAGAGTGATCTACAGTGATGGGTGTATGAATGGCCTATTAGTAGAGAAATCCGAGGGATCTGAAGAGTGAGTGGCAGCCATACTTAGGAGGTACAAACTGGATTTTAAGGAACTTGGAAGATCATCATCATATGGTTAAGAAATACAGCTAGTAGCCATATAAATCACCTATAGGTGCCAAGTTCCGGACTAAATGAAGGGGACACACATTCCAGAGGCTAAATGGCAGATGAAGCACTTTTCAAATTTTCTTTCATTTTATATTCAGGGTTGGAGTACAGGTGCTGTTAAAACATTAGGGTCTGAAAGACAGATGGGAGTGGGATGAGATGATAGGGTGTGGTATATTCACTTTGCATCTCAGATGACATGTCTGAGATAAAGGAAAGGAGGGAGGAGGTTCTCTTATTGCTTACAGTTTCAGGTGTTTCCGACCATTGTGGCTTGGCCCCATTGCTTTGCACCTATGCTAACCTCATGACTGCAGAGCTGCACAGGGAGAGAAGGGAGCCTCAGGGTCCATGTGTCCTCTTCAAGGGCACATCTATAGTTAATGTCCTTAAATTCCTCCCCAGGATCCTGTCCTCACCTCTGGTTTCACAATCTCACAATAGTGTCCGGGCCTGGAAACCAAGCTTTTAACACGTGGTCCCTTGGGGGATATTTCATATCCAAACTGTTGACACAGGCCATGGAGTAAGATAAGGCAGGACAGCACAGCAGTGAACAAAATGGAATGGCATAGGAGGAGACCAAAGTCACATGGAAGTACAGCAGCGCCTCTCTTTGGGAAATAGATAAATTATTTAATTTTTAAAGGGAGAGGAAAGAGAATGGTGTGAGTATAGATGAAGAATCATCATGGAAAGAGGGAGATTATAATTTTTGCTAATTACTATGAAGAGTGTGAGGAAAGCAGATGGGCAATGAATTGTAGCTTCAGGTAAGCTTAAGTAAGTTTGAGAAAAGTAGAAAAGGTTGGTATAGCTATTATGACTGCACCTGAGAACCAACTAGAGATCACCACAGTCATGCAGATCATTCTAGTGCTTGAAAAATTCTGGGTGGAGGAATCCTTTTGTGTATGTGTATGTGTTGCGAGTGTGTGTGTGTATTGCATGTGTGTGTTGTGTGGTGTGTTGCATGTGTATGTTGTCTATGTTGTGTGTGTTGTATGTGTATGAGTGTTGTGTGTGTTGCATTTGTATTGTGGTATGTGTTGCCTGTGTGTCTGTTGTGTGTTGTTTGTATGTGTGTTGCATGTGTGTGTTGTATATGTGTGTTGCATGTGTGTATTGTGGTACGTATGTGTGTTGCATATGTGTTGTGTATGTATGTGTTTTGTGTGTGTTTTGTGTGTGTATTGTGTGTGTATGTGTGTTGTATGTTTGTGTTGAATGTGTGTATTGTATGGGTGTTGCACGTGTGTATGTGTTGTGTGTTGTGTGTGTTGCGTGTGTTGCGTGTGTGTGTTGTGTGTGTATGTGGGTTGTGTGTTGCATGAGTGTGTTGTGTATGTTGTGTGTATGTGTATTGTGTGTGTTGTATATATGTTGCATGTGTGTGTTGTTTGTGTGTGTTGCTTGTATGTGTTATGTGTATGTGTTGTGTGTATATGTGCTGCCTTTGTGTGTTGTGTGTGTATGTGTATTGTGTGTGTTGTTTGTGTATGTGTTGCATGTGTGTGTTGTGTGGGTATGTATTGACTTGTGTGTTGTATGTGTTGCATGTGTGTGTTGTGTGTGTTGTATGTGTGTTTGTGTATGTGTGCTGTGTGTTGCATTGTGTGTTATGTATGTTGTGTGTGTGTTGTGGTATGTGTGTGTTGCATGTATGTGTGTATGTTGTGTGTGGTGTGTGCACATATGCATGTGATGTTCCAGTGCAAGGAGGATGTTGGCAATCTTCCTCTATTGTTCCCTGCTTTATGCCCTTAGGACAGTGTCTCTCACTGAACCTGAAGCTCCCAGGTTTTTTTTTAGCTAGACTGGCTTTTGTCTCTGCTTCCCTTCCTAGAACTGGGGTGCATATACATGTGGTCACATCAGCTTTTTGCATGGATTCTGAAGATCCAAACTAAGTTCCAATTGCTCACACAGATGGCAAGTGTGAGCCATCTCTCCACTGTCCAGGGTAATCTTTAGTTTTTCAGGGTTTTTAATCCTGTGTTGGGCGGGGGGGGGGGGGGGGGGCAAAACTCACTGGCCTGCTCACTCAATACTAGCATTGTTTCCCAGGGTTTGTAATAAGCAAAACCACCCAGGCTCATTTCCAGATACTTAAGTTGAGAATCAACTGATCTTTCATAACCTGAAAACAAAGGAGAATCATGTTGCTGCACTAATCTGACTTACCCAGGAACTTTTCGGAATCTAAGATCAGATTGTAGTATTCATAAAAGCTTTGCTAAAGATTTGGTGATGGAAATATTTGCTAAAGATTTAGTAATGGAAATATTCCTATACTTCCACTTGGCTCTCAATAATATATCATTCTTAGTCTACTCTGTAGTTCCATCCTCAACTTGAGTGTTTCTAATGTCACTAAACATAGTTGTACAAATATGATGCTGATTCTAAGATTTTAATAGGTAATATTGTACTAAAACCTAATAAAACACCTAACTTTATAAGACTGGCTCTTTGCCCAAGATGGGAAGGGAGTAAAGCACAGCCAGATAAAGGAACCCCAGACCTTTTGGAGAGTTCCTACTGAGGTCTCCAAGATCTTCATCTAACAAAAAGAGAAATGGAGCCTAGGAGTTTGAACCTACACAATCATAGCTCTGGAAATGCTGATGTGGGAACATCACTGCTGAGGAACATACAAATACAGAATAGAACCCAGATAAAGACAGCCTCTTATCGAAATAATCTCTGAGGACTAGTACCTGCTAATAATATCTTAGAGCTAGACTTGGGTCCTGCTTATCAGACTTTCTTGTATATTAAGCATGCCTCAGTATACCTTGATAGCCACCTCATCTGATAATTTTACCTTAGTCTTCTTGGATTCAGCTTGGCTGACAGAGCCAATGAACTTCAACTTGCCAACAACTTTGACCTTTTCTACACAATGAGTTGGATCATAGTCTTGAGTTAAGCTTTGTCATTTAACCTTCAGTTCTGCAACCTCAGCCCATTTCAGACATTACTTGCACTTAAAAAACAGGTGGTCATCTATCTGGTTTGACTGCCTACCTGCCTTCCTCAGTGTCTTACATAAAGTTTCCAGACATGGTGCCCTGTTCTATCTCTTGTTCATCAAAGAGCATTTGTACACCTCAGCTCCAAGAGCAACCCATAGCACATTTGTAAATGTTTAAGATAACCTTAATTTCCTGTGAGATGGAGTATAGAATGAGTGGAGTGTAGTATGAAATATCTTTCTGGATGAAAGATCTCTAAAAACCAAGCACACTTTCATCATTGCTATTATCTAAGCAGAAAACACAGATGAATTATTTTAAATCTTGAGATGTGTTTATAAGTAGGTCCTCATTCAGAAGTCAAAGCCTTCAGGAAGGATTGCTACGTAAAAATGGCAGCTACTAGATCACACGGAGACTCTGCTGTTCTAAATGTTGATTCTAGAATGTAAAGTAACACAACTAATTAAACTTTTAAGATATATGAATGCTATAAGTCAACTATCAGAAAATGAAGTTAAAATTTTAAAAAAGAAAAAGAAAAAGAAAATGAAGTTAAATAATGATGAAATAAAAGAAAAAATGGGTAGTTTGCAGTTGCAAACAACTGTTTTGTTTTGTTTTTTAATGGTGTATCCTTTAATGACATTTTTTTAATTTTATATAACCAAGTCCATTTAAATGAAAACAAACATTTATAGACAATATTTGGGAATTTGGGCGTTGTTCTTTCCAAACTACTTCCTGCTGGTAAGGGGTGCTGTCATGGGGGATTCGAAGAAGATTCAGAAATCCTTGCTGTAGTCTGTAAGGCTGCTTTGTCCAGCTGTTTGGAATGTAGGATCACCTGGTACTCTGTTTCAGGTTGTCTGGCTTGATCAAACCACATTAGTCTGGAAGGAATTCACAGCTTTTCATTTTCTGTGGAAACAAAAATAGAAATCCTTTTCCCCAGTAACTTGTCCTTGAACTTAAATTTTGGAGTCAAAGCATTTTTTTATTTAATTTATTATTTTATATGTCGATCCCAATTCCCTCTCCCTTCCTCCCTTCCTTCTCCCCTCCCTCCCTCCTTCTGTCCCTTTTACCCTCTCTGCCCTCTCATATGCACTTTAACCACCTTCCCCTCCCATCCTCCTACCCCAATTCCATATGTAGAGGAATGCCATCCAGTTGGGGTCATGTAGATCTGACAGGTCCTGTGAAGTAGGGACTAGGGCTTCTCTCCTGTCTCTAGATTAAGGCAGTATCCCTCCATGGGGGATGTTCACAAAGTCCTTTTGTGCACCAGGGATACATCCTGGCTCCACTGTCTGAGGTCCCTTAGACTGCTCAGTCCTTCTGGCTGAGACCCATATTCAGGGGGGCCTGAGTCAGTCCCATGCTGGATTCCCAGCTGTCAGTCTGGTGGCCCATTAGCTCCTCCTTGTTCAGGTAAGCTGTCTCTATGTGTTTCTGCCGCCTGGTCTTGTCCTCTCCATCTGCATCTGGGTTCTACTTCGACTCAGTGTTTATGTATGGGTGGCAAACAACTGTTTTAAAGAAAGCAATGTTATCATGTCAGTTACTATAAATATAGACTTTTAATATGGTTACAGTATCCTACATTTCAAATATGTTGTGTAGTCTTTTAAACTGTACTTTTCAAAAAATTATATATTTTACTCTCTATGTCACTTTGACTAATCAAGGGAGATTTCTAAGTCACTTGTAGAACTCATGGAATTTCTCTGCCAATTATATCAAGGTTTTGACAGGAAATCAATAAGCTGTTATATGCAGTATTTCTTCACTAAGTCTGGTAACCTTCATTTTCTTATACCTGCATTTTTAAACTATATTGAGTTTTGTATTTTAATACCATGTATCCCTGTCTGTCAAGTACTGTTTCTATCAAGACTTTCCCTAACACATTTCACACAGCTCTCCCATACTCCAGGCTAGGTGTGTGATCCACCCAATTCAGCATGTTTAGAGGTCACATATTGACTCCTAGGTGGCCCAAACTGCACAGAGTGTCCGATGGGCATAACCAGCTCATCCTAGAGGAAAATAACAATGTCTTTTACTTTTTGTGTCTCCCAGGATACAAACAAGTGGTAAAAGATCTTGACTATGAATAGCTAACCTCTTCAGTAGTTACTCTTCTTGTTGTTGTGATAAAAGACTTTTATAAAAACAACCCCAGGAAGGGGCTATTTGGCTTTCAGTTCCAGGGCACAGTGAGTCTTGGCAGGGAAGTTACAGTGGCAGAAGCTTGAAGCAGTTGGACAAATTACATATACAGTTATGTGAGTTCTAGTCACTGGATTTTGAGACATACACTGTCACCTGATAAGTGATCCCACCAGCCCTCATTCCTTTAATTTTTGAAACCGAACATGCACCGTTGTAACAGGGTCTTAGTAGGCCCTGAGAATTTAGCACAACTGACTCCATGGTGGAAGTACCATTCAGCCTATAAAACTCAGCACATTGACAGCACCACCTGCCAAAGCTAAAACAACAGCCCAGTCCATCAAAGTCCACAGTTATGGGAAAGTCTCTAAATATACTAACCTTGCTTTTTTTTTTCCTTCTGTAGTTCTGCTTCTGGCTAACTGTTCTTATTAACTGAAGTATGTCAGCCCAGGACATGGTTTTTGTGCTTAAAAGCTTAGCCTGAGAAAGGCTCAAGGCTACACTAAGACCCAAAACACCAAGTGTACTCACTGTCAAAAAGAAAAAAACTTTCTTTTTGCTTAAACCCATGCCTGAGCAATCTTCTCTGGTGAATACCCCATCACTGCTCCCTGCAACTACAAGATGAAGACTGACAGAAAATCAAATCAAGAATTGTAAGACATTAGCTTCCAAACACTTTAGCTTTCATGAAATCAAAGTTGACATACTGCAGCAAACACCAAGGAAAAAGAAGACTAAAATAGGATTATTGATAAAAAGCAAACTGTTGATATAGTAGTGATGGCTAGAGTGGTGCCATTGGGTTTTGTTCTGTTTTGTTTTAAACAAGAGCATGGGCCGAAGAATTTGTGTGTCATAAGGGAAAACTCTTGTCACATTCCCAGTACCTTGAGAGAAAACCATCAAAATACACTGAAGTATCTTAGCTTTTTTTCCAGAATGCAAACTCTTCTCTTTTATCATCACTAATGAAGGATTGTCTCATCAGTTGAGCTCAGGCTATGTAATCTGGCGGCAGCTACTAGTAACACAGAAGCCCATGCACTACCTGCAACCCTAATCCAAGGGCTTGCCAGGAATAGATGAAATGGAGACATTGTTCATGAACATTCATATTCTGGCACTCTGATTCATTTCAGTCTGTAGATTTGCTAGACAGTGACATCAGGGTTTCTCTCATTCATTACTTTTACTAAAATGGTGGTTTTTATCATCTACTTTGGAGCATTTGTTTATAAGACAGTTACAAAGTTAAAAAGGAGAAAGTGCCAGAGAGGTTATTCCAAGGAAAAGATCTGGTGAGGGAAGAAAGAAGGAGAATTTTGAAAGCGGAAGAGCGTTCCCTCACAGTATAAGTCAGGTGCACATGTATGAATAAGAAACAGAAGGAAAGTGACAACAAAGTCTGTAGAGGGAAAGAAGAATAAGACAATTGGCAAAGGGCCAATTCATACAGCAAGTGAATATTAATTCTATAAGATATAAGAAATGGACTTTCTGACCCAAGGATGTTTAGAATTTTGGCTTTTGTTCCTCGAAGGTTCATATTACATCATATGAACTAGCCAGGCTTTGGAACATTCCCCCAAAGCCCCATATGTTAAAGGTTGCTTGCCAGTCTTTGGTGTTTTCAGATGTGGTAGCACTAGGGAGGAATTTACATCATCAGGAACATGCTATGAAGGGCACTTGGAGTTCATAGCTCCTTTATACCCTTCTCTCTTCATTGACCTAACACATACTCCTTTCCACCATGGTGTGCTGTCTTGCCACAGGTTCAGAAGCAATGCAGCTAAGCAACCATGGGCTGAAACCCCTGATGCTGTGAACCAAAATAAGCCTTTTCTTCTTCAAGTGACAGAAATGTAACTAATACAGCCCTGAATTATAAAAGTCCTTGGAGTAAATATCATAAGCAATGCAAACTAAACTTAGACCAAAAACACATTGGTGCTTGTCCCCAAATCAATGACTTGAAATCTATCCACAGAACTCATGATTCTATGTAGTGTGACCAACTGCTTCAGTCTCCTGTGGCTTGCATGTACTGGCAGTCTTCCCTTTGCATAAATCAAAGCAGCATGAATTTCAGTTACTATAATCATTTGAACAACATCAGTCTTCCAAAAACATCATGACATATTAACGAGTGCAATTGTATAGTCTGTATTTACTACACACATGCACAGAGAGAATAGGGAAGAGGGAGGGAGGGAAAGAGGGAAGGAAAGAGAGAGTGTGAGCACTCTGTTGCCTATTTGATTCCCAATGATAAACCCACGTGACACTTAACAGAAATGAGTCATTGACAGACATGCCTGCACCCAAAAGACAGTAAGTGGTAACACTGGAAAGAAAATGCAAATCAGTCACAAAAGAAACATAAGAAGGACTGTGGGCATTTAAGAGATCACAGCAAAGACCAACTCCTTTACATAAGTGAGAAAAAAAAGATTGTAATTAAGAGGATGTAGCTTACCAGAGGAAATGCCACCCTCACTCCCAAGTAATAACAACAGAAAACCATCTTTGAAAGGGAAGTCAGTACCCCAGATTTGGTACAGGACACATCTAGACACCAAATTCTCAGCCGAAAGGAGATTTATGACCCCAGAGGGACAAGAAGGAGGAAGGGATGCTGCAAAGGCAGTAACAGCAGCAAGAAAGCATGAAAAGCAAGAGAGTGTATTTCTGCAGGAGTGGGCTTTTAAGGCGAAAGCGGGAAAGGAAGTCTGTGCTAGGATGAGTGCGTGAATTCTCATTGGATATATCAGCCAAGTAATGAATTTTGATTCTTGGACCTTGTTGTTTTGTCTCAGGAATGAATCATGGGCCAAATAAGGTAACAGACCTTGGGAATAGCTTCAGGAATGTGATGGTTTTTAGCAAGGGAGAGGAAAAGGGGTAATAGGGCAAAACCTGTCTGCAGTGTTTGCCATGCTCCTTCCTGGGTTTGCCATGCTTTCATTGCTGGAGCTCCTTCAGTCATATTAAAGGCATCCTCAGTAACATTCACAACATCGTAATTAGAGAATAGAAAATGGTGGGAGCATATCTGACAACAAAGACTATAACAAATGATAGCAAAGATGCTTGTTTGTTTGGGTCTCATGAAGCTGGCAGATTTCCAAAGCTCTGCTCTTCCCTCCTTCCTTCTTTCCTTCTTTCCTTCTTTCCTTCCTTCCTTCCTTCCTTATAAAAACATCCCCTTTGTGACCTTTTTCCACAGTGGTTTACTTTTGTCTACCATTCTGCTCTTCATTGGAGAGTTATGTCTTCTTAACTCAGATAAAACCACACCCATTAATTCATGCTAAAACCTTAGAATCCCATTGTGCTAAGCGAATCCTTGACTATGCAATAATAACCTTTGTATTTTCCTTGGCCAAGAAGATCTCAAGGCTCATCATTTTTCTCTATGAATATAACTTTGGTCACTGAAGAATATATTCAACCCCAGCTCATTCATGTATGCCACACCCAAGCTTTAGCATGCCCAATCCCTGACAAAGTAGTGTGCACACTTGCCACTTGCTTTTATGCCTTGAAGGAAGAATAAACTTTTTATAGAAAATGCCAAGTAATCAAAGTGAGTATACCATACAAGTCATTATGCATCCTGGTAAACTTAGTAAGCCCTATGTCTCCAGTATAAACATTGTAAATCGTTTTTAAGATTCAGAGGCTGGAGAAATGACTCAGTGGTGAGAAGCACTTTCTGTTCTAGCACAGGACTGAGGTTAGGGTCCCAGTACTCACATGGCATCATATTATCATCCATAATTCCAGTTTCAGGAATCTCAGTGTCTCCTCCAGCCTCTGCAGGCACCAGCAATTCATGCAGTGCCTTGAATGCATGCAGGCAAAACCCTTACATAACATAAAAATAAATAGATGTAAGATTCAACATGTTCTCTGTTATGTGGATGTCAACCAAAGAAAATTTTTGTTTTAATCTAGGAAATAGAAACAAAATGTCTCATGAGGAAATCTGAACGTGTAATTCCAGCACTAACTGATGAGTTCTGCACACCCACCTTAGAAGTTCTGGCTTTGAAGCTTCCTGATTTTTCATGAATATTGCTTTGTGTGTTGTAACAGCTTACTGTGTAAAGCACTTGCTTGCAAGCATGAGGACATAAGTTCTAGCCTCGGGACCAACATTTTTTAAAAAGATGGACTTAGTGTTAATGTAGTGAGAGAGTCCTTCTGTGGCACTGACCACGCCCATTGGGGGGTGGGGCCATGGGCGGGAGTGACCTGTGGAAGGAGGTCAGAGGAAGAGCCAGGGAAAAGCTCTCTTGCTGGCGGGACTGGGACAGGAGAGCATCAGGTGGAATTTCCTGGTGTTCATCTGTCTAGCTTGTAAGTTATTTCTCCCTGAATAAACATTTATTCGGCCTATTTGTTTATCCTGATCTTTATTTAACCGATAGTGTTATGCTTGTGAGGTGGGGATAAGTAGATTGGTGGTGCTAGCTGGCCAGCCAGTCTAGCCTGTTCAGTAAGTTCCTGGCTAGTGGGAAACCCTGTCTTGAAAATATTCAGCATGAATGGTATCTGAGAACGAGCACCCGAGTTTGACTTCTGGCCCCCCATGCATCTATACACACTGGCATATGCACCATGATGGGGAGAGGGCTACTTTATCATTCCACTGAGAGTGAGAAAAGCCTGACCTGTTCCCACTTCTGTACTCCCGCTGGGTAAGCCCTCTCAGGAGGTCCTGTCTCTGCTTGCTGATGGTAGGGTGGTAGTCAGGTAGCTGGCAGACACTAGCAAATGAACTCTAGTAGTCAGGGGTAAGCAGAGTGGAAGAACTAACAGGTATATCCCCAGGGCTAGCCTGCAATCAAAGACTCTTTGTTTCTTGAGAACTGGTGATTGATGTCTGTTTCATCAGTCACCTCCCTAGAAAATTGTTTCCAGCTTGCCCTCCCAGTCCTCTGAGATTTCAGTCAGATCCAAGGAACACCTATTCCCAAAGGCTTGGTCTACACAATGGAGCTGTCTGTGCAATGAGCTTTGTCAGCTCCTTCCGTTTATCAGGGTGTGGTGAATCTGACTCTTATGCCAATGCATAGTCAAATCACACGGTAGCAGGTAACCTGCAATAGCATGTCTTTTTAAGTGATTTGTATGATTGCATAATTTATATGGTTATTTGAGGGTAAGACCCTGACTTCTCCTTCTATGTTATAAAACCTGTTGCAGTTAGCACCTGCAACATTTACCCTCTCAGTAAATGAGCAGATTAAAATGGCCCTTGTAATGAACTCCTGATCTGATTTGTGCCTAGTTCAAGTCCTGCAAAAACCAGGAGCATGTGGAGTAGATTGATTATAAATGCTGGCTTGGTAGACAGCACTGTCACAACTATTTTAGCTTTAAGCTGGTCCATCACTATATAAGGTATCTTCGAGCCCTTCCCATTCTGTCTAACCTGCTCAAAAATCTCAGGCCTTTTCTTGCTTATAGATATCAAGACAAAAGCAATGGTTTAAACCATGCCACTGGTGTTTGCTTCTTTTTTCACAGTACTGAGAATAGGATCTAGGACTTTACCAATGCTAAGGAAGTGCTCTGCCACTGGGTTACATTTCCAGCCCTAAGCTGTGCTGTTTGTGCTTCTTGCCAGTATAAGCTATGGACAAACAGACTTCTGCATGAGAGTCTTCATCCATTTTACAAAGTGATCTGGTGAAGATGGAAGCAGCCATCATAGATGCTAGAGGCAGGAACTGAGTCACCAGGTCTCACTTAGGGATTGCACTTCCACGTGTTAAGAAATATAGGGAAGCAGAGGCGTTCACATATTTGATAAGAGACTATCTCTCAAATTCATCCAGAAACAGACATGTAGCAGCTACAGATAAGTTTATTATTCACCTACTTGTTGTTTCTGGCTTCACGGGGGCCTATGAGAAACACATTCATAGTTCTTCATATTATAAGGTAAGAGAAGCCCTTTAAACTATTGATGGTTGATGACTACTGGGAGAGGTAGAGTCAGTTTTCTTTATGAGCGTGCCCCCCCATAAGTTGCCTACACTCCGTTGATGGCTCCACACCCATAACTACCTGAGCAGCACAAATTGGATCATTTTAAAATTGCTTATTTTCTTTTATTGGATTTCAATAGTTTTTTTATTATTATAAAGTGATTTAAAAATAGAATAGTCGTTTAAGTATTTAAGGACTTAAATACTTTTTAAGTCCTTTAGGTTGCAAGTATTTCAAAGATTTCAGGTCATTTTTCTTTTATTTGTAATTATTTTAAATTTTAAAATAAAATATAATTACATCATTTTCCTCCTTCCCTTTCCTCTCTACAATCCTTCTCATGTATGGCATTTTGGTCCATCTTAATTAAGGTCTTCTTTCTTTTCTTTCTTTTATGTGTGTGTGCGCATGTGTGCATACGTGCGTGTGTGCGTGCGTGTGCGCGCGTGTGTGTGTGATATGTAAATGCAGCCTGCTTTCTCTTCAGTGGTACTTGTATGTTTATGATTTCAAGGCTGATCACTTGGTATTGACTAGCCAATTAGACTGTTCTTCCCCAACGAAAACTAGTTCCCCTGTAATTAGCATTACTTAGTACCTATAATTTTTTTTTTAACCTATGGGTGGGGGTCTGTGATTTCTCCCGTCCATGTTAGCATGTCTTTTGACCTTGTACTACTTCAACCTTATTTAGGCAGCCATATTGTTGAGGTATCTTGGGAGTATCTTCTCCGTCATTTCCAGGAGATGAGTATGTCACAGCAGCAGATTCCCTGGTCCTCTGACTCTCAACAATCTTTTGCCCCCCATTTCTGCTATGTTTCCTGAGCCTGAGGTTCAGGAGTTGTGTTGTAGATGTACCAATTGGAATAGGACACCCAATGGTCAGTTGTTCAGTGCATTTTAACCAATTGTGTTTTTCTGTAATGGCTTCCATCTTCTGCAAAGAGAAATTTCTGTGAGGAGGGGTAAGAGATACAGTTTTCTGTGGACATAAAGATAAATATTTAAAATGTAGTTCTTTCAAATCTATGATCCCATCAGCCAAAGGTAGTTGGCTAGGTTTACAATGCCAGTCATGATTTCCTTCTTGTTGAGCAGGCCTTACATCCGATTAAATAGCTATTGGTTACTACCAACATACAAGTGCCCTTAGGGTTATCATGCCAGGCTTGCCATCCTTGTGGTTCATAGGCATCACAACTGGGTAGAACTGTTGGTTGCTTCCCTCCCTTAAAATCTTACATAACACCTCTGGTACTATGAAAGCTAGTCCTAAGAGTGGAGGCTTTAATGTCATATCCAGCTCAGGTGCTCTGGGTATCGTGTCCAAAGTGCATGGAGTCTTCAGCAATAGGGATTTGCTTTCAGCCTCTGAGGAAGCAAATCAAGAGCAATAGCAATAACCTATATTGTTTGCATGATTTCTTGGATTCCTCTGACCAACAACTCAGAAAAGTTTTTTACATATCTGGCAGTTTGGTTTTTGTTAGATAGTTTTGTCATTCTCACATCATGAACCCCACCCCACCCCAGAAATGAACAAAAGTTCAAATTCATATGCAAAAACAAAACGCCTTTATTGCAAGCTTGGGCTCTCTGTCTGCTCCAACACAGAGGTTGGATCAAGGAGAGAACTGAGTTCACCTATGTCAGGGTTTTTAAGGAGTAAAAGATGGGGGCAGTAGTAGAGGAATCCTGGATTCAGATGTGGATTGAACTCCTGATTGAATAGGGATTGGTTGCTGTAAGGAAGTTGTGTGTGTGTGTGTGTGTGTGTGTGTGTGTGTGTGTGTGTGTGTGTGTGTGTGTGTGTTAGGTAATTCTTAACATTCTGGAGCAAGGATTACTTTTTGTCTCAATTCTGATTGGTCCCCCACAGGGTACAGTCTGTGGTTTTTCCTGGTTATTTTAAGGGTAAGACCTAGTCTTAGTATTGTTGGTCTGTAGGTTATTATGGCTGCACTAATGTTAAGTTAGGCCTCTTCAGTCTAATGGCTCTTATGGGAGCATTGCCAGCCCAAGTGGACAAATGGACTGACTTCATTTAAACTCGTGTGTGTGTGTGTGTGTGTGTGTGTGTGTGTGTGTGTGTTCATTGTATGTCATTTCAATTAAATAAATAATATGATTCTTATAACTTTTTCAGATGTCCTACTGTTACTTTACTCCCCTTCCATCCCTCTCCTTTTATACTGACCTCCCTTTCTCCCCCCACATATTTGTAAATTGACTTTCTACACTAAAACTTTGTTGTCATTATCTATTGGGTCAAATGAATATTTTTTATTTGTTTATTCCATCAATTTTTTTCACATAGGCAATTATGTTACTTGTCAATGATTATAGTTTTACTTATTGTTTCCCAATTTTTACTTGTTGTTTCCCTATATTTTTCATTTCCCTTTCTTGTCATAATATATTATTTAGAACTTTGAATGTGACATAGAGAATGAGTGGTGATAATGGACCTCCCTTAGCCACAAAGCCCTCAGGTTTCTTATAAGCCACTTTTCAAAAGATAAAATTCAGATTACCAACAAAGACCTACAACAAAGAATCATGAAGTCTTCATTTGTTTTCTAAAATGAATGGATTATTTTTCCCCTTTGGTTTTATTTTGCCTATCTAACTAACTCTCTTAATAAAATTAAGGAGCTACAAGAGTCTATGAATTATTGGCTTCTCAGTAAGCTCTTAAAATGCACAATGTAGTGCCCAGGCTACAATCTGTTCCACTAATAGGGTGAAGGCATAGAGAATGAAATAAAAGATAAGACAGCAAGTCATTCGTGCAGCTGTAATGCTAAATGCTAAATGTCATTTATGGAGGGGATGGAGTGGGCTTATATACTGACTCACAGCACAGTGGAAAACAATCAAGGGTCAAGCATGCAAGTACTCAGGCTTAGTTCCTCCCCAGCAGATGTGTGTTAGTAAATCAAGAAGAGTACCAAGAACCACGCTGGTGCAAGATGTTCCAGCCAACAGCTTCAGGCTTGCTCAAGGTGCCTCAGGGGTCCACGCAGGCCTCTACAGCACAATACTTTATGGAAGTATTATGTATATGCATATACATAATATGAATAAAATTCATAAAACCAAGTGTATGGTTTCATGACATATAAGCACACAGTAATAATGTATTTATTACACAGCAGATGTATTAATACTGACAAAATATTCTTAAAGAATAAAATAGTAACAGATTTTGTTAGACTGAAATAACCTTGAGACCTAAATCAAGGAAATAATAATTTTCCTTATGAATACATTATAAAAATCACAAATTAAATCTTACAATGTACATAGTGATCCCCTTGAATTTACTTCAAGAATGTGTGGTAGGGCTGATGAGAAGACTCGGCAGGTAAAGGTGCTTGCCACTAAGCCTGATGACCTTAGTTTGGTCCCCAGAACTTTCAAGGTAGAAGGAGAGACCCAATTCCCACAAGTTGTTCTTGACATTTCCACATGAGGATCGTGGTACACAAACCACCACCCCAACAGCATGCACACAACATAAATAAGTGAATGTTAAAATGAAAAATTAATGCAGGATTGATTGTAATCCAAACTCTTGTTCTAATATTATATTGCCAGGTAATGAAGAAAATGCAACTATTTCACTAAGCAATTATGGGAAATAATGCTTCAGAGTTTCAGGTTAGACAGAGGTCTTAAAATGAGAAGAAATGGGTGACATTTATGTCAGAAGACATCTGAAGCAGATCATGGGGAAAGTCTGACACTGAACAACCCTACTTACCAGTAAACCCAACAAAACCACAAACGAGGAGGGACTAATTTGTAACACATGTACTTAATAAAGGATTGGTTTCCAGAATACACAGAATTAAGAGAACTTGAAGAACTCAGGACCACTAAGTAAAAGACAGTGATCCAACCACAAAAGCCACAGTGTGAAATTTCCAAAGGCAGCAGAAGTGGGAAAAAGCAAGAGAACAAAAGATTAAACCCCATCATAGGGTGGCAATGAAAACAGCAAACAGTAAAATATACAAGAGTTTTATGTTAACTTAGGGAGTTATGAACAAACATCTCTTCACCCCAGACAGGGCACAAACGTAGACCAAAGGAGCAATTCTAATGAAACCCAGGTTGGCAAACCAGGGAGGCTCCAGGGCTTACAGAGGTGGGTCAGGGGTGGCTTGTTGGAGCCCACAACAGCTGCATCACCACAACATCTTTCCAATCATAGGTGGTGACCTCCTGGAAGCTGGAGTCTCACTTTCAGTTAACTTCCCATTTATTAACTCTAGCATCTTCCCAGATCACTTATAGTCTGCCTGTACAGGTAAGCTCCTCATGCCTTTTAAGTGAAATCTCTACTGAAAAGAAGTTCTTATACTGCTATCTCACTTCACAGTAAGTACATAACAATAATGTCTTAAATGTATACAGATCCGTTATTTATTCAAGATAATAAGTAATGTGACACAATATATTTGTTATGAGAATGAAACAGAATAAAGCAAAAATTGCCAATTATTAGCTACTGATTCATTGAGTCACTTAAAGTGCTGTTTGGACTGCCTGTTTGCCAAGCATGACTTCACTTGCTAGCTGGAACAGAATGACCTAGAGAAATGGCCAAAACAATGGGTTGTTCCCTTAACAGCCTGCTAACTGCCACTTACCCTTCTGTAAAATACTGCTTGCCTGTCCCACCTTGTAGTTTTAGAAAATAAATGGAGTAAACCAACTAGACCAGGTATCAAAGCATTTCAAGAGCTATCCTGTCTTCAGTCCACCAGTGACATCTCCTCTCTTCCTCTCTCACTGATGCCTGAGTCCTTATTCTAGGAAATTTCCCACAACAAGAACGCAGCAGCTAATGGGCACTGCCAAGATGATTTCTGTGCACATCTGAGACAGTACTGTACTTTTCCATTCATTGTTCAATTAACTATCAATTAAGAGTAGACACAGTCAAGCCTTTAGTCTCATGGGTACACTTCAAGGTCTCAGTAGCCATATCTGCCTGGTGAATATGGTCCCTTTAGAATACCAATACAGTTATATACATTATTCCAGAAAGTTCTGTTGGAAGGCTTGTCAAATGAATGAAAACTGGAAATTAATAAATGGAAATGAACAAGTGAGCAAGCGAGTGACACGTTATACAGAAATTGAAAGGTGTGTGTGTGTGTGTGTGAACATAGGTAACACCTGTGAAGAAAGAATATATATATATATATATATACATATATATATATATATGTATATATATATATATGTTCATTCTGTAGCATTTAAACACATAGAATTCTGTTGTATTTTAAGAATCCATATGTAGAAAAGGTATTGTAAGAACAGTAAACAACAGACTTGGGTTAGCAATTAACTCTATCAGTGGGGGCGGGGGATGCAACTGAGACAGAAAAACTGGGGGCACCTGTGAGCTGTATTGTTTCTTTCTCTCAGGCCTACAATGGGCAGAGAAGAATCTCTTATTTGGCTGGCATGGTGGCACAAACCTTTAGCCCCAGCACTTGGGAGGTAGAGGCAGGCAGAGGCCATCCTGGTATAGATAGCCAATTCCAGGCCATCTGGACATAAAGAGAAGCAGGGAAGGAGACAAGAGAGAGAAGTCATTATTTATAATGTTAATACAAATTATTTTAATTTCTATTTTACATACTAAGTATAATAAAAATATGAGCTTGTGATCTCAAGGGCAACTCTTGTTCCTTTCTCTGATTTTGGTGCTACACCACTCAGTGTTTGCTGCCTTGGTCCTACAGTTCTTGTATTGGTACATTTCTAGCTCTCAACAGAGAGTGGGGGATTCACCCCCACCTCAGGTGCCTGGAAATGGCAGAGTTTTAAACTGTGCATTCACTTTAGAAACACGCCGAGGGCCTATGTACATCAGGAATTCCCCCAGTATCAAGGGGACAGCAATAAGCTGCAATGGAGCTTCCTACCCTCAGGATTGACTGTGTGAATGGGAGTATGTATGGGCAGGCAGGTTTAAATAAGACGGAAAAGGGACCTGAGGTACTGGAAGACATTAGACAATATGAAATAGGGCCTTTGTTTGGTGACCTCCAAGGCAAGACCTGCAGTTAGTGAGGGCACCATGAGCAGGCACAGGAGAGGAAAAGTAAGCAGGAGGCAGCAGCACACAGGAAGGAAGCCAGCTGAGTGCCTACAGTAGGCCAGGATAGCAGCCCAGACAAGGCAGAGCCTGCCTGACCATTTGAAGGACTTTTGCTGCAGGTGGTTTTGAAGAAAGGAATGGCATGGGCTGCTTCCATGGTTAAAGAGTCACTCTTCTGAGAAAAGATGGTAGTAGGGAAGTAGAAATGGAGACAAGGCAGAAGGCCATTGTTGCAATTACCACCAGAGGTGAAGGCAGCTGAAACAAAAGAATAGTAATAATAGTATCTCAGATGGCTACATGCAGGCCACAAAACTAAGAGAATGCTAAGGGGTGACATGAAGACTTTCAGTTCTGAGTCATCACTGCTTAAAAGAGGGGAGACAGGTTATACTGGCCAGGGCTCTCTCTCTCGTGTGTGTGTGTGTGTGTGTGTGTGTGTGTGTGTGTGTGTGTGTGTACATTTTCATACATGCATATACACAGAAGGGATTTATTTACTAGGATGACATGACTGATAGGGTCTGAGTAGTCCAATGATAGCCCATGTACTAGAGATGCTGAGCACTTCATGGCTGTTCAGCTCACAAGGCTGAATGCCTCAGCAGTCCCAACCTGGTGCTGAAGTCCTGAAAGAGTTCCAGAGGTGTCCAAGTCTTCAGTCTGAGTCACACTGAGCTGAAGTCTGATGTCCGTGAAGGATGCAACAGCAATGCATCAACCGTTGACACCATCAGCAGCAAGCAGCAGAGGTGGGCAAGCAGTTCCCTTTTCCCTGGATCTCTTTCCATTTTATATGCTGCTGGAAGATGCAGACCACCCTGGGGACTGGTCTTCTCCCTCAATTAATTCTTGAGTGTTCTCTCACTGACCAACC
The DNA here is from genome assembly GCF_943737965.1 of Phodopus roborovskii. NCBI lineage: Eukaryota > Metazoa > Chordata > Mammalia > Rodentia > Cricetidae > Phodopus > Phodopus roborovskii. The sequence goes on from NW_026126540.1 coordinate 16,912,403, forward strand.
CAGACGCATGCCTTTTAGTTGATTCCAGATCTCCTCAAGTTGAAAATAAGGGTTAATCATTACACAATGACAAAATATGGCCAGACTTAATTTAGTTTAAAGATAGCAGCACAGCTATCCCAGATGGATTACACATAGACCACAAAACTAAGAGTGCCTAAAGGTGGCATGAAGGCTTTAAGCTCTGAGTTGTCACTACCGAAAAGAGGAGAACCAGATGATTGGGATAAATCAGCTGGGATCAGGTTAGGTATGAGACGTTTGCCAGATAGCCTTCTGAAGTAGAGAGCAGGCATGTAATTATGGGGTCCAAGACAGACACAGGAGCTAGGGAAAGGAATTTGGAATGTTACTGGCTTTTAAAGTCAAAGACAAGATGAGGCCATCAAGGGAGTAAGTGCAGCTAGAAAAGAAGGGACCAAGATGCGTGTCTGGACTTCTACTGAAGTCAGAAAGACAGGGAGAGCCATCCAAAGAGGTGGAGGAGAATCAGGTGGGAAACACCCACACTAAGTCAGTGCCTCAGAGGCCAAGTGAAGGAAGTAAGAGTTGACTGTGCACACTAAATATTGGTCGGGACCCAGGGCAGAGGATGACAGTAGTGGACTACTGCTTTAAGCACAATGGAGGCCACAGGAGACATTGTCGGCAGTTTGGGAAAAGGAATGGATGGGAACCCCTTGCTCAGGGCCTGGGAGGTAAAAGAATAAACAGAGACTCTTTTGAGTCCTTATCTGACTTGGAAAGAAAGAGGATCCCATGACCCTCCCATCCCCAGATAACCAGTACATACTGAAATCCAGAAATTCAAACATAGCATATCTTACCTCCTCTCAACATACTAGAACATGAAGCAGCTAGAAAACTCCACTAAATTATAAGGACTCTGTTCACTCTCCATGAGCAGAAATAATTGCCCCATGAAGCTGGACTACGATAAAAGATAGCTGGAAGAGGTGAGCAGCTTCCTTGAATTATATGTGACGTCAAATAGATGTCTGTGTCAATGAATCAAAGTCTCCCTGTTGTAAAGTGGTGGCTGCAAAAAAGTGATTAAGTGCTATCATGAGACATACCAGGAAAGTCACTTATCTCCTAGGGACTTTGCCCTCAATTCTGCTGTCCCTTATATGAGTAAGTCCCTGTGGCTTTCAGATACAGGTAAGCTACTGTTCAAGATACACAGCAAAGTTGCCTGTAAATCCCAGGGAAACTAATGGACAACACAGACAGGAGGCTGGACTACTGATCACCACCGCTGTCCTGTCCCCTCCCTCCAGAGCCTGCAGGAAGGTGAGGAGAGAGTACACAAAGGGCTTATTTCAGAAAGTTACCACTGGACACCCTCCAACTACTGCTGAAGAAAACCAAATACACACAAAAACGTCCTTCTTACAAAAGTTTGTGAACTCTTATGAAGCCCTAGGATGGTCAAAAATAATGGGAGGAATGAATTTTCATATAGGACCACTCAGCTTTTCTAGAAATATATTTAAAACTCAAGGTCCATGGTTAATAAGCAGTAGTAAGTAAAGACAGAAGTGATTTAACAGTGAAGAACTCTTCTAGAGTAGGGGCAAATTATCACCACATCTAAAAAAGCTAAGACCCAAAAAAAATTTTTTTCATCAAATTTGCTGAGTCCAGTTAGATTCAGTTGGTTCGGTCTTGTTAAAATATCTGATTTACAGAGTTGGGGAGATGGCACAGAAGTTAAGAGCACTAACTGCTCTTCCAGGGGTCCTGAGTTTAATTCCCGGCAACCGTATGGTGGCTCACAACCATCTAAAATGAGATCTGGTGTCCTCTTCTGGCATTCAGGCAGAACACTCTATACGTAATAAATACATCTTTAAAAAAGAAGAAAAATGTAAAAAGGGCTGATTTATGCACGCCTCTGCCTCCGAGTGGTGAGTGCTGGGATTAAAGAAGAGTGCCACCATCCCTGGGGTTCTGTTATGTTTTGGTGAATTGTTTGTTTGTTTAGAGAAACCTGTCTAAAGGGCGCACAAACTGTCTCACCTGTTTTAACAACCAGAGACCTCCAGTTGCGGTATAGAAAAATAGAAAGCCTTTTTACATGCACAGAGGGTGCTCTTAAGATATAGACCTCTCAGTTGAGCTATAAATGAGGAAAAAAAATTATTTTTGTCTGCTCATATATACCTTCTAGCAGGTTTATAATTAATAAAAAACAAGAATGTAAAAACTAACTTTTACTAACTAAAAAGTCAAACTCCAAATTCTGGATTAAAGACAATGCCATATAAAACATGATGGCAAGCAGGCTACAGTGTAGCCCATTCGCAGAGCGCTGGCCTAGTCTACGGAAGCACAAGGCCCTGAGTTAAATCCTTAGAAAGTGTGTCACAAGAAACCTATTGGGGTGAGCATGTTTGAATGTGTCGAGTGTATATGGAGACCACAGTGATTATGGTGGGTTAGAACTGAAAGCTGTATAATCTCAACAAAATGCTTCTTTTGTTATTATTAGCTAATAAACAGTGGTAATGAGGGAGATACTAGCCAAAATGCAGACAAATAAATAGCATTTATCTTCTGTGAAAGCAACTAATAAGGGAGTGGAAATGAGACTAGAGTTGTCTCTATGGAAGTTGCTGGTGATGAGGTAACAGGTTGATGAGGACAAGTACATAAAGGAAATAAGCATTTCTGTAAGCATGTAGAAAATAAAACAAAGGTGCATGTATTGTCTCACTGCAAGGTGAAAGAGATGACATGGCAGGACTGGAATGTGGCACCAGAACAGGCTTTGAAAAGACAAGAGCCCAGGCCAAGCAGGACCATAGAAACCAGGACTGGACTTTAACTTAAATACAAAGAAATACACAGAATGCTTCCGAGCAAAGAATCATGTGATGACATCCTAAGCCTCTGTTAGGTTTTGAATGTGAAATGTGCCCCCATAGACTCCTGTGTTTGAGAACTTGGTCCCCAGTTGGTGGTGCTGTTTGGAGAGGTTATAGAACCTTTAGGAGGTAGAGCCTCACAGGAGGAAGTATATTCCTGGGGGTAGGATTTGGGGTTTTATAGATGGATAAGCCCAACTCACTGCTTTTTTTTTTTTTTTTTTTTTTTTTTTTTTTGATGCGTCTTGATTCTATATACACGGGGACCAGGCAGCTTACTGCTCTTGTCACCATGCCTTCCCTGACTGCTACGAAGCCTTTCCTGCCAGGATGGACTCTATTCTTCTAGAACTATAAGACAATAACTTTTCTTCTTCCTTAAGATGTTTTTGTCAGAGTATTTTGTTACAGAAACAAGGGAAGCATTAACATGCCCTTTAAATGTGAGGGTTTTTTTTTTTTCATGTTGAAAGTGTAAACTACATATATGTAAACTACAGGTTCAATGAAAGTGTACACATTAGGCTAAGTGCATACACCTCAAGTCCCAACTATTTGAGAAACAAAACCGGTCTGACCTTATCTACATACGTAGCAATACCTTATTTCAAAAGAAAGCCACAGACGACATAGGGAATGCACTACGGGAACACACACATCCACCCCATCCCACTGTCTATCAGTTCTGAATGCCCATCACAAAAGGACATGGCAGAGGCACATGCAATGCATCTGTGGGAAAGACTGAAGCAGTGAAGTCCATGGGCTCTTTAGGAAATAAAGGCAGATGTAGAACGCTATGACTTACATGTCCTGGGTGGAAAGTGAAGGCATTCTATGAAGGCTACTTTTAATATGAAAAGGAAGTGCTATATCTAAAGGTTTGTTTCTGTACAAAGGGTAGCTAGAAGGATGTGTAAGAAGTGGCCCCCTTCTGGAGGAGGGCAGGAGACTGATTCCTGCCACAGGAAGCTTAATTCATTCTCAATTGATCTTTTGCCATAGTGTTTGAGTTCCGGGCCACTTGCATACAGAACTGTTTTAAAATATCAGCCCTTACCAGCAGGAAGTAGTTTGGAAAGAACGACGCCCAAATTCCCAAATATTGTGTATAAATGTTTGTTTTCATTTAATTGGACTTTGTTATATAAAATTAAATAAAAAAAATTTGAAAAAAAATTAAAAAAAAATAAAATATCAGAAGTGCAGAATTAAGACCACACATCTCAGCTTGTTCGATGGACACATTTCTCTTTCCATGCCCACCTGCCTGCTCAGAAATGGCTCCACATTCTATCTACTGTATAGCCTCTACCTGCAAATTCATAGTCATTCCTAAACTGCATGGCCCTAGACAACCTCAATTTTTCTCAATTATTTTTTTTGTCTGCATTTTCTGCTCTATGTTTGTTTCATTTTGAAGCAGAGCCCCATGCCCAGATTGCCCTTGAAGTTTTTGTGTACCTAAGGATGATCTTGCACTTGTAATCTAGCCTGTAGCTCCCTGGTGCTGAGATGACAAGCATATGCCACTGTGCCCAGTTTATATGATGCTAGGAACAATCCCATGTATGCTAGCACACTAACAACTGAGCCGCACCCTCCTACTTCTTCATTAATTGAAGCTAATGCATTGAGAAATGTTCAGAGTCACATGGGAAAGCTTCTGCTTGAACTCTGTCCTGCTGATAAACTTACTCTATCTCGGCCAATAACAAACCATATCTTTCTGGCTTTTGTTTACCACTCTAGTTTCCTAATAGTTTCCTCGGTTATCCCAGGTTTTTCTTGACCACAGAATACTGGGACAAAATCCCTAAATAAATAATGTATACCATTTATGATTAAACAAAAATAAGAACCATTTCCAGGAGCTCATGCTTGAAGGCAGGTGTGCCTTGGAGAGTGTGAGTCCCAAGTACAAGAAGGACCTGTGTCCCATATGCCTTTGACTCCCAAATGCTCGCTTTGCCATATAGTCTCTGCTCAGAAAATAAAGTAGGAGACAAAATACCTTTGGGGGATGCATTTTTCTGTGCTATTGCTGTTGCCATATCGTCACAGAAGTTAATCTGGAGTAGAACCAACCTTGTCGTCAAACTGCAGGAATCTGAGCCTGACGTGTTACACAAAGAAGCACTTTGCATCCAGCCTTAACCTGCAATCCTGGTTCTGTTGAATTCAGCTTCATGTTTGTATTTATTCTACCTCCTCTAAACCCCAAAGATAAAACAAAAATTGTGCTGTTTTTCATTTACTTGAAAAGGGAAACTGCAACAAGCTGTTAAACCAAGGACCTTTCTTAAAATGTCTTCCAACACTTTATGCGATCAGTCATAATATTTATATGTACTCAAGCACTTTGAAATCTCAAGCTGTTCAAACCAGCTGTCATGTTAGTGTCAAACTGCGGTCATTTTAATGTGAAACAAGGGTCATTGGTAGGGGGGTTGTCTTCTTCCTTTTCTATTAGTGAAATCATTTGCAGCTACTGAACTCAGTTTCAGTGTCCTAGCCATGAGTTCCCACTGCAGATTTCTGTTATCTGGGTCACATGGAATTTTATGTTTGTTCACAAGCAAGATATGCAGAAGAAATATATTAAATTAATCCATAAATTATTATCAGCAGCCAAATATACACACCACCCAGTCATTCATATATATATATATATATATATATATGTATATATATATATATATGGCATTAACCAAGGCACATTTATATCTGAGACTGATTTCTAGCATGTACATAATGCCAATTGACTTCTGCCTCTTTCATACCATACATCTAAAAGAAGATGCGTGGTGAGTTTTTTTGTTTCCTATTTCAGGATTTATAAAACATAAAATAAAGTTTTAATCAAAATTGGCTTTTAAGTGGAAAATGAGTTGTTTATGCCTGAAGCTAATTCTCTTTGTTTACTGTTTAAGGGATGAACAGAAGGCTGTCCCCCCCTCTGGTCTATACTACTAACTTACTGGGAAATTGCTTTTAAACTTTTGGCTCCAGCCTAAAGGAAAACTTCCGGTGTTGTCAGGACACTGAACTGAGCAGAGTCCTTCACAGGATCTTGCTGTGGAGCCCAGGCTAAGTGCAGACTTGTAATCCTCCTGCCTCAGCTGCCTAGGTGCTAGGATTTTAGGTATCTACCAGCACATAAAGCCAAAATTATTTTAGTATGGGAGTCATGAAACAGTAAATGCCTTGAATTCTGCATTCCAAATCATGAGCAAGAGTATTCCAAGGCATCCCTCTATCTGGATGCTGCATTCTTCCATTAGTTTTGGTTCTCCTTGATTCATTCATCCATCCAAGGAACATGAGTTACTGAGCACCTGCTGTAAGCCAGATCCTACTCCCTACAGGAGTCAGCATATCCGGAAACAACACTCTGCAGGTTCACACTGTAATGGGAGAGACAGGCAATAAGCACAGAAACACAGAGACACATTGGTAAGTTCTGGGACAAAAACAGTGGGTGAAGAGGCTACAGAGTGAACCAGGGAGGGGCTGCCTTCATTGTGGTGTGCAGAGGGGAGGATACTGTTAACAAAAGAGCATATGATGAGACTTGTCAGAGAAGAGATTATAGGGAGAGGGGACTAAAGAACAAAAGGTCTGGGCATAGCATGGTCAAGGAGCAGTTGAGTTGGGGGTGAGGGAGAAGGAGAGCCCAGTGAATGGGGCAGGGCCCTCAAACCACATCTGTGTTAATGGCAGTGGGATTCCAATACAGAATAACTCCAGTTGTTGTGTACGGACAATGCAGGGTGCCACGCAGAACAAATTCTGAGAACTAGAAGTGTTTTCCAGACAGCCTGGCAAAAGAGTGATTTACACGAAGTCTGGTAAGGACTCAGCCTTGAAGTCAGTACTGAGAGTAGTATTGAAATCTCAGACCAAACAGCCTGACATTTCCCTTAAAAGTGACTTCCTAAGAGCTAACAAAGAACATCACCTTGCTTTCCTCCAATAACTCTGCCTTTACAAAACATATTCCTGACACCATGTGATCACAGAGGGTTAGAATCAGAGTAAATACGTGGCCTCTTGGAAGCGACTGGGAATTCTCCTGCCATGATTACAATACAAATACAAATATGTCAAAATGGCAAATCAAGGCTAGGAATGTAGCTGTGCAGTAGAGCACTTACCTAGCATGTGCAAAGCTGTTGGTTCTATCCTCCAACACACACACACACACACACACACACACACACACACACACACACACACACACGAAGAAAAATCAGATCATTTGGGGACTTAGAAAAAATTCAAAATGAATGAAATTTCTCTAAATTTTGTTTGTCTCTAAATTCATTTCTAGACTAATCATACACCATGTTTGTCTTCCTCTTGAGCCTTAGAAGCTGTCTTGTACTTGAAATCTGATTAACTTGTCAGGTTGCCAATGCTAAATAGCTCAAAGTTACTTTCATAATGAGATTTTTTTTTCCCCATAATGAGATCCACACCCAGGTCCTTCATTATAGCTTTAGTCACTAGGAAAAAATGCTTGCTGTGAAGAAATTGGGCTCAGAAAATATTAAAATGTTTGCTCTTACAATTAATATTTAAAGTTTGTCTGAACATTTTATTTTTAAATGACATTATTAACTTCATCTAAACATTGAAATATTGGGCTGGGGATTGTATTCTGTGCATGAAATTGTGAGTTTGACTCCCAGGATCCCATAAGCCAGGGATGGTAGTACACACCTGTACTACCTTGCTTGTAGTCCTGGCACTTGGAAGGTGGAGGCTTGAGGATTAGGAGTTCTTGGTTATTCTCAACTACCCAGAAAGATCAAGGCAACCCTGAGATACATGAGACCCTACCTCAAAATAAAATTAACCCCCCCAAAAAATCCTAAAGATGATGAAACACTAGTAAAGATTAGGACAAATGACTAATTAGATAGTTAATTATTGGCACCTACAGTGCTGAGCATTGAGACAGACAGCAGTGGTCAGAAGAAAACAAATCCACGAGAAGTTCTTGCCAGCATTGAACTTGCGTTCTTATGGGGTGATGCAACAGGTAAAAAAGCAGTGAAATGTCAGGTGAAAGGTGCAAAGGGGAGCAAAAGCATGGGAGAAGAGGGGGCTGTAGAGGAAGAACTGCTACTGAATACACAAGAGAAGAAATCAATGAGAAAGAGAAAAAGGTTGCTGGCAGAAGGACAAGCAAGTACTAAGGGCAGTTGTGCACTTTATATGAGCTAATAAACAAGAACTAGTTGTATAGCTTTGGGGATGTCAGCAGAACAAAAGTCGGGAAAGTGAGTAAGGAACTTGTGAATACTCTTGTCTTTGCTGCCAGGAGGTCCAAGAAGAGGACATGAGATCTGACTGATGCCACATGATCACCCTGGCTGTTATGATAATAGTGTGTGGGTGTGTGTATAGTGTGTTTGTGTGGTGTAGTGTGTGTGTGGTGTGTGTGTATGTGTGTGTGTGCATGAGTGTGCACATGTGCATGCTTACAGGTTCATACAAAGTGGTGGGAACAGTGAGTACTGCCAGACACTTGCAAGAGTGACTGTGGATGAATGGAGTAGAACTGGTGAAAGGTGGTTAGATTTGCTTATTGAAGATAGTCAAGAAACCCCAAAAGATCATTTACAGATTATGAAAGAGGCAGGAAGGAAATTCTCTTCCATTACCTCAATGAAATGTGATGCAAAGTGAGATGATTGGAGTCAGGAGAATGAATTTAAGAAATGGTCACCTAGCCCTGCCAGGGAGTGCATGGGCCTGTGAGCCAGAAGCAGAGTAAGGCCCAGGTCAGTGGCCCCACTTTCAGTCAGACACTATTGGAAAGTCAGTCATGAGCATTTCCAGTCAGGTTTGGTGGCCAGGGACAAGCAACAGCACTCCAGGGAGTCCATAGCCAGCTTTGATGTAAGTAGAGTGAACAGGACTGCATTCATTGCCAAAGATGATAGATAGCCCAGGATGGAGGCACATGGGTTTCGTGTTAGACTTGTGTCCTCATTCTTCCTAATCAGAAATGACCCCAACTCTGAAAGCATCAAGTGTTTCACCAAAACAGTAGGGGCCAGGGCCCATCGTGGGAAAATGCTTGTTCTTGGGCTACTCTAGCTGATGCTGCCGAAGGCAGGTGAGCCTGAAAAAGTCCTGAAACTGGCATGCCATGTGGGAGACTGTGAACTAGGTCAATACACCACGCCACACAGGGCCTTCCCACAAGAACAAACAGCGTCTCACTATTGTGTGAATGTACATATTGCAGAATGGCAAAAATGTGCACAAAATTACTTAAATCACCACTACCCTGTTTTATTTATTTAAACGATTAAAGTATGCTGAAAATGTAATGATATCAAAGAAACCCTTAAGAAGCCTTTTCCTGTTTGAACATCAAGCCTTGCTCTCTGGCTTGGCAAATGGCCTCAATGTACACACTCCGTGCCCTTGTCTGTCCTTTTACTTATGTGTTTTAGAAGTGCAGTCCCTTGATAAGGGCTTATGTTTGTATTCAGAAAAACCCTCTGACCTACAGTAACCCCCTCCAGGAATAACAATCCCAGTGCTTCCACTTTTGCAAATTTTAAATTTTCTTTGTGGAATACCTGCATTTCAGGCACTGAGTTATATTTTATTAACAGTTCTGATACACCCTAAAAGAGCTGCTTTGTCTATACAGATATCAAGTAGTACTTTTCTTCAAGCAATGAAAGTAATGGTTTACTATGTGAACTCAAATATGATGTATGTAGAATGTTTGACAATGCTCAGTCATAGTCGAAAATGAAGGCCAGAAAGGTTGACCACCAGGATGAGAGGATGACAGAAGTCAATGGAAATGTAAGTTTTGGTATGTAAACATATACAAGATAGTGTATGTTTTGTTCACATCTTAAGTGAAAGCCTAAAATATCGATAAACCCCTGACAAAGTAGAAGTAAACCTCACCATTGAGCCCCATTGTTAAAGGATGCTCCAAAACCTATTAAGATGGGTCAAAGGAAAGAAACCTTGTTTCCAATGGACTCCTGAAGACTGTGCTGGAAATCATTCTGAGGACAAGAGAAAGATTAAAAGCAAAGGTTGTTATAAAATATCAGAGCCTGTTTTTATGCTAACTCTACAAAGATGTGATGCAGTTAGGTGATGTGCTTACCCAAGAGGATGCTACAGATAGCCCAGAAATAACTGACACTGTCCTACTGATTACACTTTAAAGTTTTAGATACTTTTGATTGAAAAGTGTGTGTGTGTGTGTGTGTGTGTGTGTGTGTGTGTGTGTGTGAGTGAGAGAGAGAAAGAATGTTAATGAAAATGCATGTTTATGACTTATCACATCATCATTTCAACTTTTATGTAGATTTGTCATTTTTCAAAATAAAGAGCTCTGGAAAATGCACATAAATGATACCTTCTACATTACCATATGTAAATCCAGGAGACACATGTAAAAACAAATTATTGATGATTTATATGGTATTAATCAGTAATCAAGTAATCATAAAAACAAACTGAATTCCATTGACAAAATCCAAAAACAAGAGCAGGAACAGGAGCATCACTTTCTGTACCTGAACACTATGATATGCTATAGGGAACAGCATTCTGGCATCCTACAGGCATGTCCCCAAGAAACACTAATTCTTAACCATCCTTGGGGTGCCTCAGGATTCACTGTTTCATCCTCAATATCTCAAACCCTCCATAGAGGGTCTTCCCTGTTCTTATCACAGCTAATCACAGTCAATTATTCTATTTCTCACTTCATACAAAACAAAGCAAAACAAAACAAAAAACAAACAAACAAAAAACCCAAAACAATAAAAACCAAAGTCTCCAGCTTCGAAGAAAACAGAAACATCACACCTACTGCCAGCTTTTCAATGCTGTGTAGATGCTGCTGTTCAGCTGATCCAGTTGCCATTTCCAGCTCTTCTCCCCTTCATTTCCCCACCATGAGCATGGTGATGCTTCCCTTGCAACTGCAGGTGGCCATGTGAGAAGGCAAACACAATGATGCTAACCCCAGTGCTCACACAGGTAACTTGCAAAGGGCTAGAGTCTGCAACTGCATCCCTTGCATTCTTTATCCCATGAGAAAAAAATGAGTCTCTGCTTAAGAGGCTGTCTGCTCTCTGTACCAGGAAGCACTTCTGACTAGCAGATTCTGGAAGCCACTTCCCCCTCTCTTTTACAGGACCCTTCCCTCTTCCAGACTGTGGACCCCATAATCTTCCACACTCTTGGGGCCTCCTCCTACTCTCCCATCAGTACCTTCAAGTTTTGCTCTCCTCTGGTAGCTTCACATCATCAGTGTTTTAATTCAGTCACCTCCCACCCATATGAAGTAAAAACTGAAATTGTCCCAAACTGCCCTCTAATCACTCACTATCCTTACTCTTCATTTCACAGACATTCTTGTTGAGACAGCTGTCACCGTTATTGCCTACTCATTCCTCAACCAAACTATGTCTGGATTCCACCCTTGCCAGTTAACTAGAAGGTTTTGCCAAGGTTACCAGCAATGTTGTTATTATAAAACCCAAAGAGAAGTTCTTGGTTCTCATTCTACCTGGCCTTTGCATAGCATTTGACATCATGATTATGGAATCCATTTTGAAATTACTTCTTGAGGGTTTTGTTTATTTGTTTGTTTGTTTGTTTGTTTTTTGGCACTCTCTCCCAGGATTTCTTCTCCTTCCTGGTGGATCTCTGTAAGCCTTCTCTGAAGAATGTCCTCCTCTTATAAATCCTTTGCATGTTGGTTTGAAATCAGTATTACTTCATGTTGGGGTCTCCCCAAGCTTTGTCTCACATACCATGCAGACATGCTGAAGTGTCCCACAGATACCCAACTCTGTTTCCCCTTCCATATTCCTTCAATCTATGCATTACACCTCATTCATGTCCACAGTGGTCCTTGATGTTCCTCAAGTCAACTTAACAAAAAAGTCTCATAAGTTCTAGTTCCCTACTTCCCATCCCTCTTCAAACTACCCATTTCTCTTGGTCTCACTAATTTCATCCTCGGCTGGGCTCCTCTAGTCTATGATTCCCTACCACCTCTCCCTGAGTTGACCTCACCTCTCTGCAGCAGCTATAAGAGACTAGCCTCCTTGTCACCTCTGAATATTCACAGATGCTATGTCCTCTAGAATTGCTTCCACAAGAGTATCCCTGTTAGCACTTGAAGTAGCACTTCCCTGGATTCCCCAGGTCAGACTGGATGTTCCTGATGTATGTAGCTGTAACATCCCTATGCCCCCCCCCACTATTCTTCTTTTATTTTATGCCACAAGGGTACATTTCAACCGTAACAGTCACTTTCTCAATATATATTCCTCAATTATATCCGATAATAGGATTTTAAATTTTTATTTATACCAGACTAAAACTCCCTGTGCAGCATGGCTGTAGATCAAATCCCTAAAATGTGGAAGCATTTAAATGCCATGGAAAAGGAATGCTATTAAGCAATCAAAATAATTTTCTCTCCAAATTGTAAATGGTGACATTTCCTTTATTACACTGGATAAATCCAATTTTAACAGTAAATCGTTGCCCTCTACTAACTGTATCTCATACATGTTGTCTATTGGCAGAAAGAATGACTTGAGAGAATATGTATGAAACCTTAGTTACCTCCATAGGGGTAGATGCTCATCAAATGAACAAGAGGGTCAAATTCACTTGGGAGTCTTGACTTCACACACACAGTAGAAGATCCAGTGAAATCACCCTGCCCCTAGTAGTTAGGGGCCAGCAAATAATAAAACAGTTTGAAAATAAACTCTTACGTAACGGTATTACAAGTAAATTCAGAGCAGCAATGTGGCATTATTGAGACACCCAGATTATAGCCAGGATTTATTGCAATTACTTTTCACCAGTCACTGTGCATGTGCTTCAGATTACAAAACCAACAAGCACATCTGCATGCTGACACAATCGAATGGAAGCACCACCCACTTTCAACAGTATAGCAAACTCCATGTACTATGCGAAGGACCACCTGTACCTCAGAGAAAGTGTAGGGTAAGTTACTTATTCCTTGATCCTGAGGGAAAAAATAGTGGATTGGTTTTTGTCTTAGGCCACTTGTGTTCCTAGAGCATAGGACTACAGGATTTAAGTTATCATTTTTGTGGCCAGCACCAAAATATGCCTTACTATAATAATATAACTTTCTAAAGAAAAATGTCTAAATATCAACACAACATTAAAGAACAATTGTCTAGACGTAAAAATTTGACAAATGTATGGGAGTGGGAAGTGCCTACTCATAAAGTTTAAGAGGAAAGACTATGTATTCTAATGGTGGTCTAACAAGCTGGTCATGACTGGCTTGGGAATAGCATGTGAGGACAGACACTACTAAGCTAGTCCATTCCTTTACATTCCATGTACCTCCACTTTAAGATTCAGATCCTTCCCTAAAAGTGTTTGGCAGCCTATTTACCAGTGGAGCTCCATTCTTTGTATTTGCTTTTCTTTCCCAACTTCAGGTTTAAGCTCTGTAACAGCAGTCATGATGGTGTTTGGATCTCCCATCACTGCACAGGAGTAACCAAAAAGCTGAGCACATTAGTCTTTAGAACTGCTTGAAGATGAGAGATGGCCTTCTGTATATATGTTTCTTTTATTGGTTGATGAATAAAACACTGATTGGCTGATTGGCCAGGCAGGAAATATAGGCCAGGCTAGGAGATAAGGAGAATTCTGGGAAACATAGGCACTTGGAGTGGCCATGAAGAGCTCGGGAAGAGAAGACATGCCTCATCTTTCATCTTCCCTCTTTTCTCTTCTGTCTGCCCGAAGCCACACCCAAAGAGGTGTGGCCACTGTTACAGCTTCACCAGCAAGACACCACTACAGTTTGGTCACAGATTGCAGAGGCTTAATGACTCCAGGCTCACCATGGCCAAAAGATTTGGGAAGGAAAGGATGTATTTCACCTCACAGCTTATAAGTCCATCATTGAGGGAGGCAGGGCAGGAACCCAGGTTAGAAACCTGGAGACAGGAACTGGAGGGAATGAAAGAGAGCTGTTTACTGACTAAAGCTTGCTCAGCCTGATTTCTTTTTTCATTTTTCAAGACGGTTTCTCTGTGTAACAGTCCTGGCTGTCCTGGAACTCACAGAGATCCACCTGCCTCTGCTGGGATTAAAGTCATGGGCCACTACACCTAGCTCACCCTGATTTCTTATGTGCCCCAGGACTACTTGCCAAAAAGTGGCACCACTCACAATGGGCTGGGCCCTATACCCTCTGTCTCTAAGAAAATGCACCACAGACCAATGTGGTAGGGGCATATTCTCAGTTGAGTCCATCTTGTGTCAAATTAACATAAAACTAGCCAGCACACCTGGGTCCCCTGGAAGAGTCAAAGGTGTCTTAACTGCTGAGCAATCTCTCCTATCTCACATTTAGCACTCTTGGGGACTACTTCCCAGCTGGAAGGACAGGCTAGTTTCTGTAGCAGAGCATGGACATAATGAGAGGCCACCTGAGCCAGACACCCCCAAAGCCAGCTTCACCCCTGTCCTTCCCACTGTTAGGCTACAGGAGACAGATAATGAGAAGCCAGCTGAGCTAGACACTTCTAAAGCCATCCTTACCCTTGTTAATACCACAGTTTTGTTAGGGAGGAAATGAGAGACCACCTGTCTTTCCCACTGGTAGGTATAGTAAGGAGATCATGAGAAGCCATCTGAGTCAGACACTCCTAAAGTTAGCCTCTGGCCCCTAAAGCCAGCTTCACCCCATCCTTCCGGCTGGTGGGACATGAACTAATTCCTTTGACTTACTTTCACAAGTTCACATAAGGACTCTGTTACGAGAAGCCAGGATTCTCACTAGTACAGACACAGAATTGTATTAGTGTAAGGACTCAGGATTTGTAGGGTCCCAAATCCTTAGGCGCATTAGGAAAATGGATTAGTTAAAGGCATTAAGCATCTTTTGTCCCAAGTCCCACAATGAATTTGCAATGAAGAATACTGCTGCTGACTTTAGACTCGTTCAATCTATACTCATTCTGATTCCTTTGGTTCTCGCTTTAACTGTTTGTGGTACAGGGACTGGAGACTAAGTCCTTTCTTAATCTCCCTGGGCTATAAGGCAGGCATATGGCAGACAGCAAGCAGGTTCATCTTCCCAGGGTATGGATGAGAAACAGACAAGCAGGGAACATTTACCTCTTTTAGGAAGCATGATGGTACAATCACATGGTCCTTTTGAAAAGAAGAAAGAGAGAGAGAAGGAAAGAGAGCTGTATTGTCAAGCAGTGTAGTTTCCTCCCGACACAGAGTAGTGGTGAGTTCCCACAACTACAGTTTTTGCTTTCCTGTGTTGACTCACATACAAAACTAGTGCATGATTCCCCAGGGGTTGTATGTGCCAGCTAAGAGCCATCATTGCGTATAACTGTCTCTTTATGCTTAATAGGATTTGGGAGAGTCTGAGGACTGTGAGCTCTCTAATCTGAAATCCAGTGTCACTTATGAGTCCCTTTAAGCCACGCCAGACACTGAGAGGGAATGGTGACTCTCAACAGACTGATGGCTTCATTTTGCTCACAGCTGCAGATGAGTGGACACTAGAAAAATCCATCTCCGGGTTTCATACATTTAAAATACCAGTCAAAAGCAAAACAACAGGAGCAGTATGAAGTATAATGTCAGAGTCTGGAGTAGGTGACAGAACAGCACTGGTGGTTTCTGTCCTAGGCATTGCTTTGCAGCTGAAACACACTGCACGTACTCTCTCCTACCTCTTCTCTCTCCACTCTCTCCCTCTCCCTCTATTACCTCCTCTATCCTCTTTTCCCTCTGTCTCTCTTTTATACAGAAGGTTACCCTATAGCCCTGTAGGGCATCTTGGAGTAGGTATTATTTTCATCAGCAACAACACAAGTCTTTAAAAACTTACTGTTATATCATGGACCTGAAACTTTAAAACAATTGCATCAATGCCTGAAACAATGGCCTGAAGAAGTAGGCCATGCCCTTCTGTAGCTCTCCAGGGGGAAAAAGAGATAAGGAATAGAGTTGTGCTGTGCCTTCACATCCTCTAATCTATGATGCTACCCAGTCTATGGCTCCTTCATGCTTCCTGTCACACAAGCTATCCCAGACTACAACATGTGGTGTGGAACCTCTGCTACTTCCTGAACAAATGTAAGATCCAATTCATGTTGTCTCTAATGCTCTCCTACCTCAAGGCCTAATGATGACTTCCACTGTCATGAAACCCTCTTTGCAGATAAAGCTCATTACTGGAGGCTAATTTTCCAGCTTCTTTCCCAAGCCAAGCCACCAACCAGCTGTCCCTTCTCTCTTCCCTTACCATCTAGGAACGTAGACATTGAATATCAAGCAGTAGATTCAGTCTTTATTAGATGTGGAGCAGATCCAGGTCATGAGAGCCATGTTGTAAATTTGAGTTATGTGCTTTAAGAAAAATCATGCAGTCATAAATATAAATTCATAGGCTGAGGGTGACACTGAATGGTAGGGTGCTTGCCTAATACACATGCAAGGTCCTAGCTAGGCTCAAACCCAGGTACTGCAGAAACCATACCAAACAAAACCCTAAGAATAACACAGACATGGAACCTCATCTGTTCCTCTGCCACCCACATAAGTGGTACTCAGTAAAGATTGGTAGCTATCCTTCTAACCCTGCCTCCAGGTTAATGATGCTGTGTAAGCTGGGATGTCTAGGGATAATTCCCTGTGGGAACAAAGCCTACACAGACATGGCTAGCCAGGCTGGAGCACAGATTTTATAGCACAGTTCGATGAAATGATAAAATAGAAAGAGACTTAAGACACTACACATGAAAGATTATTCTTCAAAATGGGCAAACTCTTCACATACACACACAAAAAAAAAACCAAACCAATGTTTCTGTACACATCTTGCTCACGTCAGCACAGCACTTCAAGTGCCATTGGCTTGGTGGTGGACATGCTTCTGCTCTTTCAGTGATGTTGGTTTAACAGTAAAACGTGAGTCTAACAAAGCCTACTCATGTGTTTCCTTCATTTTTAATCAAGGGAGGAGGAATAATGGGGCGTGGGAAACAGAAATGTTTCCTGTGATACACATATCTCTGGAAACTCTGGGAACTTTTGTTTTTCTTCTTAGAGCCAAAAGAGCCTGTCCTTTCCCATTTTTTAACTTTCTCTCCCTAAGCCTTGATTTCTTCATCTGTAAACATGGCAATTCAAATGTTATGTCCCACTGGAAGAAAAAAGTGTTTTTCTTCAGGCAAGGTAGTAGTGGTACATGCCTTTAATCCCAGCACTGTGTGGTAGAGGCTAACAGATCTCTATGAGTCCAAGACCAGCCTGATCTGCATACCATGGTCCAAGCTAGCAAGTGTGACATATCGAAATCCTGTCTCAAAAAAAAAAAAAAAAAAAAAAAAAAAAAAAAACTAAAGTAAAGCATTTGAGAGACCAGCCCCTTGGCATCTGGATAATGAGCTGGGCTGTTTAGACTAGAGTGAAAAAGCAGGTGTTCTGCAGGGAAAAGTCCTCTGGGTTAGAAGGCTGTGAGCCCCAAACAACATGAAACCTCTGTAGAGAGCACTAAGAAAGAGATCATTCTGAAAATGTAGACATACTGGAGCTACTGGAAGAGAGAGGGATGATGGTAGGAGCAGAGGAAACCCAAAGTGAAATTTACCAGAGCCCTTTGTGTTGTCCCTAATTCGCTTTATGTCTGGAATATACAACACACTGCTTTGTAATCAGTGCCTTGATAAACCTGAAATAAATACTATGTGAGTAATTTGCTTGGCAAATATGTAAAGGCATTAAAATGTCGGAAAGAGTTGTGAGTACTATCTGATCCCAGTATCTTAGCCAGGCTTTCCACACATAGAAGAGTTAACTAATGGGGTAGTATAATGGATGAGATGATTAAAGAAAAAAAAAGTTCTTAAACCTGAACTGTAAAAGTCCCATTAGAGTAATTTCTTTAGAACACAATGTGCACTGCCACACTCCATGATGGACTGCAAGACACTTCATGAGGCCCCTGTTACTGACAAATAGTAGAAATTAACATATGTGTGCCTCAAGAAAAGGCATGCCCCTATATTTGCATGCCATGGAGCAACACTTTTTTCTGAATCATATAATATGGCTTACATGAAAACTTTTAAACAAATTATTATTATTGTTATTATTATTATTATTTTATTCATATATATAAAAGGCAAATTAGAGAAGTAGTTGATAATCTTTTTATTTCAAGGTAAATAATTTTATCTTAGGAACCCAATTAAAGTTTGCACATAGCAGTACAAACTTCAAAAATCTGCTAAAATTGTTTGTCTCAAATTCCTTTGCTTCCATTTTTCCTCTTTTATTGAGTTGATTTCTATGTTTGCTTAAGACACCTTGATTTTAAATTTAACTATACTGCTTAAAATTTTTAATTAAATTGAATGTACTTTTAATTTCATGTGTATATATACTATATTTACACCATTCATTCTCACTTCAGTCCTTCTCACAACCCCTCATTCTCTTTTTTCTTACATACACACAAATAAATATATAACTACAATCTATGAGTACATTTAGTGTTCTCATATGTATACATTTTTATGACCTTAAGATTATTGTTCTGGGAGGCAACCAAAGGCTACAGCAAAAGCCTATATATGTTTTGTGAATTACTTGGATCCCCCTGACCAACAAACAGGTTTCTCACTCCAGGTACTTTGACTTTTCTTTAGATGTCTATGGCTCTTGGGTTTTGGAAACATTACATAGGGATGACCTAACTTCATTTAAAGGTCTATATATCCAACCATCTTCTTTCAAACACATGGCCATTTGGAAGGTCACTGGAAAAGAGTAGAAATTTAAGGTCTGGTTCTGCCCCTTGTAACTTCTAGGCAAGAAGAGATAAGCTTTCAGGCTATCAAGACAATGGATCCCCCCCAAAATAGAATTTCCCCTGGGATCTTATGCAAGAAAAAGGAAAAGTGTGAAGTCTGATGCCATCTAGGTGAGAATTTGTCTCCCAGGAAGAGATTTCACACAGTTCTGACATCTTGTAAGACCACCTTACAGGAGAGACTGGAACAACAAAATGGTAACTCAGTAATAGGCAGGACCACATCCTCATCAGGACCACTTAGTTATGTGTACCTCTTGCTCTTATTTAAACCTCAAGACCCTACATGCTGACATGGGAAGTGGATAGGAGGGTCACTGGATCTCTTTATCCTATTCCCAATCTGGCCACATTGAATGACTCTATTTTTTTCTGATTTTCGTGCTCATTTATCTGCTTGGTCTGAGGGTATTTATTTGAGGGCAGGTGACCATGCCTAAGTTGTTCTGACTCCCAGAGCCCAGAACCTGACCCTAAAATCTCTGTGGAGATTCTTATTCTAAATACATGCTTGTCCATAATTAAGTTGGCTTATTTCTTCATCACTTAATTTTCCTTTCCAACAAAGCTTAGATAATATCGGCTTCCTAACCACTTCTTGATCCATGATGGAAAGCATGGCACCAGATGTGAAATACATCTTGAAGTACAAATATGAGACATAATTATCTTAATTAGGCTGACAATTAAAGTCAATTTCTATCTTTTCCATCTTGTTTACTGTTAGGCCCTAGAAATCCAACGTCATGAATGTGTTTGATTCATGTAATTTAATTATGTGTCTAAACTGAAGTTCAAGATCACACCGTGCAAAACAGGAGTAGCAGGTAGTATTTCTGAATATGTTAGTAAAGGACACCTTATAAATAATAACTAAAACGTCTTTCATTTTAAATTTCACATGTCCTAATTCTAAGTCAGCAAATTAAAATATTGCTATTATACCACCCGGCAGCCAAGGCTAACTGATGTCTGAATGGACACGCAGTTCCTGACTCTGGGTTTGAACCACTTAACATTTTCCATAAACTTCTAAATAGCCTCTGTTATATCCTGACAGTACCACACTCTAGCCTACAAAGTACAATACAAGATGCCCCTGCTGCATACAGAGCATTAAAAAAGAAAAGGACTAATAGTTTTTGAGAATAATGAAGCCAAGAATACAGTCGAGTTGACTTTTTATGTAAAAGATAAATTGCCACACTGAAACATGTCTCAATAAAGACTAGGACATAGGTGACTAGAGCTATTTTCCATAGGGCTCTCAATAGATACTTTTTTTTTTTTTTTTTTTTTTTTTTTGCTTTCTCTTCTTCCAGTACTTGAGCAATGATCACTTCAAGTTATTTGAGCCTCCATAACTCAGTCAGAGAGGCTTGTCTCCAAATTGACTCTGTGCTAAGTCTAATTCTTCTGCCTAGTGGCTAGACATACAAACAATACAAGTAGTCCCAAACCTGGCCTCTCATTAGCTCTGTGACCTAAGTTCACGGGCCTCTCTTTATTAACTTTCCTGATCTCTTACAAGGAAATACATGAGCCAGTTTTGATGCTCCCAATTAGAAAGGTTTGTTGTGCTCAGTGAAAAACTAAACACATGGAAAGCATTCCGCAGTAGTGTCTGCACAGCTCAACCTGGCTACTGTCCGTCATTAACATCAGTGTGAGTTCCCAAACTCTTCCTCCATATGGAAAAAAAGTCTCCAAAGACTGACTATATATAATGTAGAAGAAGTAAAATAACGCAGTGAGGAACAAAATGACTGGAAGTTACAAGTTCTAAGCAAATCGCTTGAAAGAATTAAAGATGTGAATGGAAAGTTAATAAATGATACATTTCTGTAACAACACTGCTAAAAATAAATGTGTATGTAAAGGAAAACAACTACTTAGGCAAGGTCAGTTTGCCTAGAATTTAATGTGATTCTGGTCGAAACATTTGGATTAATTAAAAAACAATTTTAAAAATCTCAAAATGCTTCGTACTAATTATTGAAATTTATTAATGAAACTGATTTGTGGAGTTTTTGCTGGAGGCCTTGTGCATACAGGGTATGAGCTCTGATACTAAGGTACATCCCCTAGAATTTTTCTATTTAAAAGTCTTAAAATTGATTCTAAATACATAGATGAGGTTATCTTTTAAATACAATGAAGAAATCATAGTTAATAGAAATAAAATAGAAGCTTTAAAATGAAATGGAGAGATTATAATAGAAACATACTCTCAATATAGAAAATTAGAAGACAAACCCTAAAGTAATTTTAATCACAGGAGTAGCCTTATTTTTTTTTTTTCAAGTAAGACATATGGTAGAAAATAGTTGACTCACAGGCAGAAGGAAGGCAAGGCTCTGGAATTCGATGTACCACAACACTGAGGGACAACCATGGTCTCCATCAGTCTGTGACAGGTTTCAATGGAGCTAGGAGAGTTCAGGTCCCTATAAGTGTGCATCAGGGAAACAATTCAGAGTGTAGTTTCAGACTTGAGAACTGTTCTTTGGGGTAGTGATTAAAATCTGATACAAAAGCCTCCAAGAGTACCACCCAATTAGAAACTGAAAGTAACCAAAGATAAACAGAAGACCAACATCTCAAAAGTAATCAGAAATGAAAAGCTTGCTTAAATAAATCTATCCTTTAAAAACTATTTCTGAATCAATACTCGGCTTTCTTAACAATTAAAATTTGTCATTTTGGAGCTGGAGAGATGACTGAGCAGTTAAGAGCACTGGCTGCTCATCCAGAAGACCTGGGTTTAATTCTCATCATCCCCAAGGCAGTTCACAACCAGCTGTAACCCAATTAAAGGGATCTGACACCCTCTTCTGGCCTCTGAGTACACCAGGAGCCCCTGGAACGCAGGCATACATGCAGGCGAAACATACACAGAAAATAAAAGAACAAAATCTTTAAAAATTCACTCACTGAATAATCCCATCTACACTCTTTCTACTCTCCTACTCTCCTCCCTGCTTCCTCCCCCTTCATTTCTTTCTTTCTTCCTTTCTTTGTTTTATTTTGGGTGTTTTGTTTGTTTGTTTGTTTGTTTTGTTTTTCTGAGGTAAGAGACCTCACTACAGAGCCCAGCCTAAGCTTTTGGACTGGATCTTCCCACTCGAGCTCTGGGATTGCAGGCACATGCCACCATGCCTGGATTTGACATTGTTTCTTAGTTTAGAGAAATATTTCATGGCTTTAAATTCCATTGCTAATGAAGCTGCATGTGAAACTTTTTCTTTTCCTCAGACAAAATGGCAGTTGATCTGCTGGAAGCAATCTACCTGTCCAAAAAGGTACAGGAGTTAACTACATTGTGACATTCGTAGACAGTGACAAAGGTCTTGTAAACATTAGGAAATGCTGAACTCTAGATGTTAAAAAAAAAATTAAATGCAAATGCCATATACCATCTGATCTTGACATGATGTTTTTTTTTTTTTTTTTTTGCATGATGTTTTGCTGTCTATGACTGTCACTTTCTACTCCTAAGGCTTGTCTCTATGTGAAAATTGTTAATGCAACTTAATTTTTCATGTCCTTGTTAAATTCCTGTTAATTTCATTTCCTAAGCTAATATCTTATCACTACAAACAACATCTCTTAGCCTCCTGAACCCCTTGCTAAAGTAATAAACCAAAGAAATTTGCATTACAGTGTTCAGTAAATATATATGCCAACATTTTATATCTTCTGTATTTCTATATCATGGTTTTAGCAAATCATTATTTTTAATACCTTACAAATAGATACTTGATATTATTTTTAAATGTTTTAAAAATATCTGTGTACGATTCTTTATATTTATGGTGCCAAGATAACACATTGGTTGCCTAAGTTTAAAAAAAATGATGTGTTTATATTTAAGAAAAGTCCATCATGTAGGTAAAACTAAGTTTTATAATTTTTCCATTTAATCTAAATCAGTGTCAAGAAATCAAAGATGATCTACAGGCTTATTGCCCAGGATAGATTCTGTTTTTCTCTTTATATGAAATTAATATACTATGCAAAGGGAAATGTCTGCACTCCCCTTTCCTTATAAAGACCTTATGAAAAGAAGACGGGGGAGTTGGAGACATGCTTTAGTGGTTAAGAGCACTGGCTGCTCTTTCAGAGGACCTGGGTTCTATTCCCAGCACCTTCATTGCTCATAATTGTCTCCAGTTTGAGGGGACACAGACCAATGAAATACAAGGAAGAAGGGACACATCCTGTAACTTGAAGGTGCTCCTGTGTTCTCAACATCTGACTCTTTAAAGAAAAGCATCATTTACTTTAACACAAAATCTGTTCATTATTCTAAGTAAAAAGCTACTGCTGTTTTAGTTTTCAGTGAACTTAAGAACTGGGATGTGTGGCTCAAAGGTAGAACACTTGCTTAACATTTCAGCAGCCCTGTGTTACACACACACACACAGAGAGAGGGGGGGGGGAAGGGGAGGGAGAGGAAGGTTAATGTAAACATTAAAGAACAGAGACACTGAGCACCTTAAAATGCTCAACACAAGTGACTTGACCTTGCTATTGATTTTGGTGACCTCACTGAAAGACCTTTCAAGCCTACAAGTACACCCTTGTGTAATAGAGAGAGCTCTATCTGCCATACCAATGATATTGTCATTATTATGTCAGATGTCAGAAAACCTGGATTGATTACAGCTCAAGCAACTCCCATTCTGATTTTCTAAGAGTGCTTTGCGCCGTTTCACACATGTCTGCCCATTAAATATAATCTATCTTTCAACTAAATAACATCCAAAACACTACCCATGGTGAGTAAATTACAGTCTGAGAATAAAGTGGGTGTGGAAATTGATTCTATGCATGGAGATGCCTATCAGCAGCTACACAGCAGAATGGCTGTGGTCTGGTAAATGTAGTAGGTGTGCAGTTTTTGCAAACAACATGACATTTTCAAGAGAAACAAACATTAATCACAATTTCATATTCTGGGCATTTTCTGAACTAGTATTTCAATCTAAGTCATTTAATCACACTGGGTAATAAACATTAATTTTGTAGGGGCGTTAAGAAGTACTGGACATTGAATATAGTGTCATATACACCAAACATATTCTGCCGCTGAGCTACAGCCTAATTCCAGAAATAAACTCTTTAAGTCCCTAAAGCAAGAGTCATACAAGTATTATAGTTTTACCAAAGTTTGCTCTTTAGCAGCTATTTGATCCCCCCAATGGATTTTGTCTTTTAATATGTGTGTGTGTGTGTGTGTGTGTGTGTGTGTGTGTGTGTGTGTCCGTCCATGCATGGGTTGTGCACATGCAAACACAGAGACCAGAAGTATCCAATCCCCCTGGAGCCGGGGTCACAGTTGGTTATGAGCCTCCTAACAAAGGTGCTGGGAACAGAACTTCAGTCTTCTCAAGAAGTAGCTAGAACTCATAACACCTGAGCTGTCTCTCCAGAGTCCTCCCCCCCAATTAAGTTTGTTTATTTGTTTTCTTGTTAATTTGTTGGAGCATGAAATGAAAAGAGCAGAATTTGTGAATTAGAGAGACCAGCCATGACTCCTTGGACAAGCAGTCCAATCACTGTCCCCTTCTCTATACAGCAAGTTTGCTGACTGCAGCAGGGAGAATCCAAAGAGCCCATTTTGCAAGATGGTGATGTTTAGCAGAACAATAGCAGTGCACTCTTATTCACCTTTTCTTTCCCGGGTAACCTGGAGACAGCATATATAGGTCACTGTGTTGTGCCACCAGCTCTTCCAAGTAAATGACATTCTAGCTCTTTCCTGTACACGATGTGAAATGAATCCTTGGAAAACCACAGTATTTAAGTGGTTTTAAGCAGTATTACCTCAATAAATTCAATAAAACTCCCTTAAAATTTGATACATTCTGTGGCCCAGTCATGTCCTTAACAGGCACTGGCTTAACAGGCAGAATACACAGGCCAGCCTCTCGGAACAGGCATAGAATGTAAGAAAACAGCCTACAATAAAGGTCTCCAAGTAAACACTGGAGATAAATAGCTGGCCTTCTCGACTCTGCTGAAGATGTCAAGTAGTGCATCCAAGAATATTTGAGCAATCTGCTTATTTCCCATCTGGTAACTTTCTCAACTGAGAACGCCAAGTTCATGTGAGAGTTCATCCTGAGTTCATACACGTTGGAGCAGGTCATTCACAGGGTAAAGGTTCATGTAGAGTTTATTATTTTTTTTAAAGACTGAAGTGGAAAAAGAACAAATACACTAGTTGGAGCTATTTTATATTATGATCATGATGTTTCTCAGCACTATAAATAAAAGTTATATATTTTCAAAAGCCTTGGGAATTATGTAATGGCAACAACAGTGCTTTGGAAGGAGATGCCCAAGATACTGTCTTTTCAGAAACTATAGTATCGGTCTCTAGTATGTGAGATATTTAAAAGAAAACATTTGTCACATTGTATGTTGTACCAAACCTTTCTTTAAACTGCCCATTTGAGATGGTTCAGAGGATGATGGTTTAGGGCTCAGCTCTCTCATGGAGGCTCACAACCATCCATAAATCCACTTCCAGGTTGATCCATACATACAGCTTAATTCACCAACTCCAAGAAATCCTGCTTGAAGTGCAGTACTTGTGGGTGGCTTAAATACAAAATGAAAGTTAAAGGCAATATGATTCATCTGCAACAAAATTACTGAATCCTGGAGAAATTTGAATTTGATAGAATTAGTCAATATTATTTGAACCAGCAACAAAAGTTACAGGTTTTCTATTGAGTAAAATCTTTATGGTAAAAAAACAAAACAAAACAAAAAAACCAAAAAACTATAGACTATTAGGCATGGCGGCACATACCTTTAATCCCAGCACTTGGGAGGCAGAGGCAGACAGTTCTCTGTGAATTTAAAGCTAGCCTGGTCTACATAACAAGTTCTAGGATAGCCAGAACTATGAAGAGAGATATTAATGGTCTTTCAGGAAAATAATACTGAGATATATCATAGTCTGTTTGGTATTGTTGTAACACAGTATCTGATGCAAGAAAATGTTAAAAGGTGACAGTAGTTTACAGTTCAGGAGTTTCTAAATAGCACAGCCCCTGTGAGCTGGATCAGTACATGGCAGAAAAAAAGAAAACGGTACTGCTTCTTACTGAAGGAGCAAGCATGGAAAAGAAAACAGAGAGAGAGAGAGAGAGAGAGAGAGAGAGAGAGAGAGAGACAGCCAAAGCACATCAACAACCCATTCCCTCTGAGTTGATGGAACATCCCCTAAAACATGGCCTTTCCCATGAGACAACATTGATTATTCAGAAGGGCAGTGCCCACCTTGACCTAATTACCTTCTACTTTGCCCCACATCATCAAATGCAAGTCATCTTAACACAACCATACTGGGAACCAGGCTTCCAACACAAGAACCCTGGCATACAACCCATATCCAAACCATAGCAACTTACATCTGAACTTCAAGTAGTGCTTGACTTCAGATGTATTCTCTATATATAGAGTACAGGTACACAGTAGAATGCAGTAAAGTGTTCTACATGGACTAAAGTGCATTTTACTGTCTCTCAAATTCTGTTGCCAAATACAGGTCCTTGGCTCCACAAGACAACGCTTAGATCCTTAAAGAGGGCATTTGTTCCTCTGGAGCAGGATGTATTACCAATGCATTGCTTATAGACAGAGCACTCATACTGAGATGTTCCCTCAATAAATGCTCAGTATGTATTACTTGTAAGGGTCTATACTAAGGATTACAAGGACACAGATGATCAGATAATATTACTGTTTTGGAAAAGCCCATATCCGCTGCAATAAATGTGAAATAAATTTTATACAAGAATAATTAACACAAGGTTGAAATAATTTACTGCCAGTTGAGAGATTAATGTATGACTTCAGTGAGAGAACATTAAAAAAAAATACAAATCAATTTTCTCTTCAAACCAATAATGGCTCCCTCTTTTATTTTCTCTCTCTCTCTCATTCTCTCTCTCTTCTGTCTTCTATTCCTACCCTGACTCAGAGAGAGAGAGACAAAACATAAAAGAGGGAGCCATTATTGGTTTGAAGAGAAAACTGAACCTAAAGAAAGGTCTAGAGACCTACAAGACTGCCGCCAACTAACAATTTGAGCAACCTCGGAAAGGCTACCATAAATACCCTTCCCTGATAATGAGATCAACAACAACTTATCCTCATCTAGTACCTGTTGGAAACACAAGCAAACACCCATACCTAAACACTGAGTTGAACTAGAATCCAGATGCAGAGAGAAAGGACAATACAGGTTGCAGAAACACATAGAGACAGCTGACCCGAACAAGGAGGAGCTAACGAGCCCCCAGACTGATAGCTGGGAATTCATCATGGGGCTGACTAGCCCCGCCCCCCCCCCGAATATGGGTCTCAGCCAGAAGGACTGAGCAGTCTAAGGGACCTCAGACAGTGGAACCAGGATGTATTCCTGGTGCACAAAAGGACCTTGAGGACACGTCCCCCATGGAGGGATACTCCCTTAACCTAGAGACAGGAGAGAAGTCCTAGTCCCTACTTCAAATGATTTGACAGATATACATAACCCCACCTGGATGGCATTGCCCTACATGTGGAATTGGGGTGGGGGGATGGGAGGGAAGGGTGGTCAGGGTGCATAGGAGGGGGCAGAGAGGGTAAGAGGGAGGGAGGGAGAGGGAACTGGAATCGACATGTAAACTAAAAAAATAAATAAATAAAATGCAAGTCAAATCCAGTAAGAGGAAAACGGTGAGTATACCAAAGTGGAACAGCCTCTACTTTTTAGGATGATGAGCTGTCTCTGAAGGCAACATTTCTAGATGATAATGCCTGGATGGTGCTGAGTGAAAAAAAAAAAAAAAAAGAAAACTTTTCAGAGCAGCCTGGGGGATACCATGAATGGAAGCAACTTAATCAGAGTGTTTCTTTCAGTGGGAGGATAAAAGTGCATCATAGTTGGGAAGCATGACAGCAGAAACAGGAAGCTGAGAGGTCACATCTCTCTCCACAGATAGGAAGCCGAGAATTCGACAGGAAGTGGGTGAAGCTGTAAACCCTCAAAGCCTGCCCCTAATAAAGTACCTCCTCCATGAAGGCTGCTTCTAAAGGGTCTAGAACCTTTGCAAGCAGCTTCACCAATAGGGGATCAGGTGTTCAAAATCCTGAGCCTGCAAGGAATGTCTCTTGTTGAGACTTCACCAGGGTGAAGGCACACCACCCTAAGCAATACATTTGCTATTTACTATATCATACCTCTGAAAACCACAAGAAAACTGGCCAATGTGTGGTAAGCACTTACAGATAATGTCTAGGATCCAAAGGGAATTTAGAGGCTGGTTTTCAAAGGTTTGGAAAAGGTCTCTGGCTCCTATGGAAATGAATGATGAGCATCCCAGCTGTGTGGCATGGAGTTCAAGGATAAGCATCCTGGATCAAGACCACGGAAGCCTCAACAGCTAATGAGGATGACACATCATCAGATCCCTTCCCGGTCAGATCCCTCTGGTCTCTGGTGACCCTGACTGATTCCATGTGCTGCTTGCTTGGCTGGATTTCCCACCCTCCCCCTACTGTTCACAGTAACAGGAAGAAGATTGTCATAAAGCCAAGCTGGCAGAAAGTGAGCCATGACTTTTAGAGTCTTTAACAGAAAATTGAGTTCTTCTCTACTAACCAATACAGGGTAACAGATGGTTAACCGCAGTGCTAAGTCATAACCATGATGAATAAGGAAAAAGATTCCGCTCTGACTAGAAGACAGAATTTCATTGTAGCAAATGACTGACTACAACTATACTAGTTAAATGAGAACATCAGAGATAAAGAATAATGACAGTTTATGCATTTTCATTCAATATTTCTTTCCAAGTTATTGCATTTATACGTGTGTGCATGTATGTGTGTATGTTTATGTGCCCATACATGAATGTGTGTGCATGTATGTGTGCATGCATGTGTGTGTGCATGTGTGTATGCATGTGTGTAAGAATGTATGAGGGGTGCAGCATGTAAATGTCAGAGGACTACTTGTAGAAGCTGGTTCTCTTTCCATCCCTTGAATCCTGGGATTAAGCTCAGGCTGTCAGGTTCAGCATCAGGTATCTTTACCTAGTGAGCTAAATTACTAGCCTTAGTTCAGTAATTCTAAAATGTCTCTAAAGGCAGAAAAACAAGATGAAAATGGGGGAAAAGAAACCACTGTCAAAGCTAGAAGATACTACAATAAAGATAGTAATTCTGTCAAACCAATAATCCTATACTCTGATCTGAACCCACAGAAATAAGGGTCCAGAATAGCAAGGTGTTGAGTGGGAGGATGGGGGATGGGAAATAAAGGAATCAAAAGTAATAGCTGGGATCATGAGTCTTGTATAAGTTGATGATTTATGCCAAGCCAATTTATTAAGAAGTCCAGCATTGTATATACTAGTTGCAGGGGGAGAATGGAACAAGGTCAACAGAAAGCTAAATCAGACAATGTTGGCAAAAGAATGCAGGCTACCTCAGACACAGCTGTCCTAGGACTAATAATTACAGCCCTCCAGGGAAGAAAGCCAGGTTCCCAGGAAATGAAACCTTAACTCCTTTGAAGTTCAGGTCCCATCCCCCAGGCCAGCCCTTGCCAAGTCTGTCCCTGGACAAGGATACAGAACTGATGTTCCCTTTGTCCTCTTATCAGGCCTCTGTCTCCCAACAACACCTGTGTATCCATCCACACAAGATTCCCTCCTTTGGACAAAACACTCTTTGAGTTCATGGGGAAAAACCACCAAACAGCAACATGCACAAATATATGTTTGTGATAAGTAACTCACTTCCTGTCTGAGCCTCTCCTTAGAGGCCCAGCCAAGCCAGCATGTTCCTAGGGTTCCCAGCTTCAGAGGTATGAGAGAAATAAACTTCTTGTTTTATTTTGTGTGGGCCAGGGTCTCACTCTGTAGTCTGGGCTGTCCTAGAACACACTGTGTAGTCAAAGCTGCCCTGGAACCCCTGGCAATCCACCTGCCTCAACCTCCTGGGTTTTCAAATCAGAGATACAAGTCACAAAACTCTGAGAAATAAATGTTTTTCCCCATTAAAATCCAGACTGTTGTATTCATTTTAGCTAACTGTGATGATTTCTGTCTTACACTGTATATAAAAATCAAAAGGGATTATATGCCAAAAGGTAAAATCAAAAGCTATCAGGCTTTAAGAAGGTAGCATAAGAGCAAATCTTCATGATTTTGAGTTAGGTAATGATACCATAAGCATGATCTATAGATCTATAAAAGTTAAAATGCATAAATCAAACCCCATCAAAATTTAAAACTTTTTTCTGATAATATCTTAGGAAATAAGAGCAGAAAAGGAGAAAATTCTTTGCCAGGTGTCTACCCAATTTCTATAGACCATGTAGATGCAGTGGGAGAGGACACCGCAGTGACAGGAACCAGTCCAAATAGTTGTCCATTCTGGGCAGCTGATGCCAAATTCTATCACATAACAAAAGATTAGACAGTGATTTCCAGAGGTCAAACCTTAGAGTTAACCAATAACCATACAACATCAAATGGCCACAGCTGTTTATCAAAGGGCATAAGACATCTATCTCATTTAAGAACCTGTAATGTGTTCATGAACCACCTGTCTCATCAGACCATCTCCAATGACAACTGCTGTTTCCAAGTTGATCCCAGCCTTACTGGAGGGCAGCAGCATGGCTGCCATGGCACATACTTATCACGTTAGAGCCTTGTAGTAATCACTCTGAGTTCAAATGTCATTCATGTTCTGTGACCTCTTTCTCTTTCTACCATGATGCACCCCAACCTCAGAGAGAAAGGTATGAGAGGCAGCAGCTGTTCCCAGTTATATCAGAATAGCTACAGAACTTTCTAGTGGTTGTTATCATCGGATTCATGGGTAGTTGTTGTGGTGTGAATGAAAATGACCTCCATAGGCTCACTGGGAGTGGCACTATTAGGAAGTGTGGCCTTGTTGGAGGAAGTGTGTCACTGTGCGTGGGTTTTGAGGTTTCAAAAGCTCAAGACAGACCCAGTGTTGCTTTTCGTCCTGCTGACTGCTGATCCAGGTGTAGAACTCTCAGCTACCTCTCCAGCACCATGTCTGCTCGCATGCCTCCATGCTTCCTACCATGACAATAATAGACTAAAACTCTAAACTGCAAACAAGCCCCAGTTAAATGCTTTCCTTTATAAGAGTTGCTGTGGCCATGGTGTCTCTTCACAACCATAAAACCCAAAGGCACTAGTAATGAGCTAGAAAAAGATTTAAGTGTCCTGAAAAGTATCTGTGGGCTCTAAGTGCAATGACTAATTTTAACAATACCCTACATTTTTAAAAAATAATCCTCTAGAGAGGACTGACTAATCCAGACAATTAATTACATGTTTGATTAAATTTTAACTTATTGGGGCAATTCACGTGTACCACAGCAAGCATATAGAAGACAGAGGAAAAACTTGTAGGAGTCATTTCTCTCTTTCCACTGTTTGGATCCTGGGCTCAAACTCAGATTGCTCGGCTTGCCAGAAAGTGTTTACCTGCTGAGACATTTTGCCAGCCTCCCTACCGAAGCTCTCATCTGCAACTCAGTCTTTTCTGGTGGCTTAGTGAGAGAGACTGAAATTATTTTAGGATGGCTAAAACTAGACCGTTCTGGAATTCTAGAAATGGCACGATTGTAATGATAGCCCAGAAGTTCTTAGGGCATTAAGGTAAATTAACCTTTCTGAGGATGTGACCTTAGACCTTTTCCCTGAGTGGGAAAAAAAAATTGATTTGGTAACTTCTGGAGTGCCTCATGTCTTCTGAAGCTTATCCCCAGATACTAACCGAACAACCTTGACCTAATCCAACACCTAGTCAACAGGCCACGTGATCAAGGAAAAGAGAGGCTAAGTGACTTGTCTGCAGTCACACATCTTGTTAGTGACAGAGGCAAGATGAAACCCATGCCGTCTCACTTGCTGTGCCCCTTCACTTGCTGTGTTAGACCCTGTGGACTGTTCTGTGTGACTAATGACAAGCGGGCCATCAGGGCCATCAGATGGTATCTGCTGATGTCATTAAACGCTATGCTGGGCTGTGCCTATGACCTGGCGTAAGGAACTGGAAACAACACAATGCTTTTTCCAACCAAGTACCAAGTTTTTATTCTGTGTTTCTACTCTGCCCCATCCTCCTAGCCTTTCCCTCAGCTCTCTCTCTCTCTCTCTCTCTCTCTCTCTCTCTCTCTCTCTCTCTCTCTCTCTCTCTGTCTCTCTGATGCAGGAGGCTGGCCTCCAGACCCGGGTCTTCCTGCCTGTGCACCACCAACATGCTATTTCCTTGAAGTTCCCTCCTTCCTAGGGCTTCTCCATGTCTTCAGTGGTTTGCCCTGCCCATTTATATCCAGCCATGTGCCACTACCACCCCCCTTTTCCAGGGCTTCCCTAAAACTAGCCCATAATACTCCTCTCTAGCCATCCCCACCCAATCTGCAGAAATCCTTCCCCAAAGTATCTTCAGTGGTCACTTCACTGAAACTAGCTCCCCCGTCCCCGCCCCCCCCCACCCACCTAGTTTCCATCCATACCCTCTCATCTAAAACACTCCAGTGTCTTAGACACAGGGTATAGTCTTAGACACTGTACCCTGTGGTGCCAGCTCTCTGTTTGGCACACTGTCACCTTCAGAATATCAAATGACCTACCATTTCCTGTGTTTATGAGAAGTTCCTATAAATTTGGGAACACAGTTCTTTCTTCCCCATTCTAGGGGTAAGACCATTCCCTAGCAAAGACACACATGATCAGTGCCTGGAGAAGGAGTTCTCAGCACAGGCACCTGGAGTCACCACAGCTGAGCAAGGACCTTCTCTGCTCACCCAAGAGATATCTGACAATATAGCCTTGTCAGAAGCTTCTGTTTCTCCCACTGCCACCTGTGTCTCCAGGGAGCTGTCATCAAAAGGCATGCCCTGAACCTCAGATGACCCAGATTGCCAGAGTGGGAACACCATACTGCCTACCTGGAAATTATCTCAGAGTTCTGGTGGCTGAACTGTACTTTGCCTTGTTCTCCCAGACAGCTGGAACCACCTTCTTCCCACAGAGCAACACAGGCACTAACTGGTGTTCACCCAGTGAGATAATGATTGTCAGCCAGTTTAAGACGTAAGTATCACTTAGTTCTGGAAGTCCGATATTCCGTTGACTAGAGGAAATTAAGAGGACCTATATGACACACTTCTTACATTTTCTTCTTGGCATATGTCTTTTCACACACAGAGCCAGTGCAGTCTCTACAAAACCAGGAACAGCCCCAGCCCCAAGCTCCAGGGGAAAAAAAAATGTGCCTGCTGCTTTACCTGATGATCTGAGTTGATCCCCAAGACCTGAGTGTTGGAAGGAGAGCGCCCATTCCGCATGAAGTCCTGTAACTTCCTCATGCTCTCTGTGGCATGCACACACCTGATGGGAGATGCACATGTGCACGTGCATACATCCAAGCACGCACACAAGCACAACAAATGCATATAAATTGTTAAAACTGTGTTTGGTGGATTAAAGAAATGACTTTGCAGGTAAGTGCACTTGCTGTTCTTCCAAACAACCTGAGTTTAGTTCCCAGCATCCACATTGAGCAGCTCACAACTACCTGTAACTCCTGTGCCATTGGCATCTGCACACACACGGCATATACGCAGGGACACTCTCATACTCATAAACATAAATAAGTCTTGAAAAAAAATGGTATGCTATGCTAAACTACTTTTAAGGCTTTTGTTTGTGTAGCTCCAAGGCAGTAAAAGAAGCTATCAACTGTTCGTTATTTGCAAGTCTACATCAAATATTAGGCACTTATAACACACACTATCCCAGGTGAATCTCAAAATTTACTCAAATCAACAGAAAAATCTGACATGTTCAAAATAAACTGGACTTTCTTATTATGGAAGAAAAGTAAGGATTTATTTCAAGAACTAACTATAACAACTTCTGTGATTTGTTAGCAGTTTATCTGCATTTTCTTGAAATATATCAGTTAACATTACCCATGCCCTGACTATTTGTTAAACCTTACACTAGGTATCAGTAACTCAAAATTCAGAAATAATGATTATAGCAATGAATACAGGTAACTAGAATGAAGAAACAGTAGGGGTTTATGTGGGTGACACAGTTATTCCTTTAAAAGTACCTGGTTTGTGGCCAGACTGCCATTAAAGCTTAAATGAGAAAATTATTCTAGTTATCTTGCCATGAACAGACTCATACTAATTTCGCCCAGGAAAGGCAACTTCTTACATATATTTGGTGTCCCAAAAATGATGACAAAGCTGTATTAAGACTTACACATATGCTCTAGTAAGTTACACGATGGCCATGGATTTCTGCCCTAACAGTAGTGGTACTCAGCCCTGCTCCTAGGCAGTAAATGTTTAAATAAAAAGGTTTATTCCAGAAGAACCAACTGACATTCATTGTGACTACACATGAACCACCTGGCACTCACTGTAACTACCACAGATGACTACCTAAGCTTTTCTTTGTTTAGACCTTCCCTGTATTGTGTGTGTTATGTAAACAAGGCTACATGAGACACACCATGTTCATGAGCAAAGCCCCTTATAACTATAAAACTAGTCGTATTATAGTTCCTTAAGACAAATTTAACTTAAGGACTATAAATAACCAAATGACCCACATCTTTTTCCTAATCACAGTATGACCTAGCATTTTAAAAGTTTTTTTGCAAAGGCATTTATGCAGATAGTATCTTGTTTCATAATTAAATTAAAAGGAAATTACACAAACATTGTTCTTGAAGGTTATTAAAGTGTTTGGAGCCGGTTTTACTTCAGCAGCAGTTAGCAGACACATAGCTACCATTGAGATAGCATCAAAACTGAAACAATTCAGGGGGCTGGGGAGATGGCTCAGTCAGCAAATTGCCTCCTGTGCAGATGTACAGACCTGAGTCTGATCCCCAGCACCCAGGTATCAAGATCTGCCCAGCAGCACACGCCTATAATCCCAGGGCTGGCAAACTGGAGGCAGGGGCATCCCTGGAATTTACTTGCTCTTATGAGCTGCAATTTCAGGAAGACATCCCTGTCTCTGATTACAGAGAGGCATGAATCCAACTTCTAGTCTACACACACACACACACACACACACACACACACACACACACACACACAGCTTTTGTACAGATAATAGCTGAGAAACTAGAAGAAAAGCACACATTTTAACTTTTTAAAATTGAATAATTAGTAATAAACATTTCATCTACAAATAAAATGTTATTCTCTTACATTACCCAAATATTTAAAAAGGTGAGTAAACTACATATACATTGGAGAGGGCATGCCCCAGGTCTCACTATACTAATGAGCTGTTTTTGTCACTTTATTTTATATTCAAGCATCACCATCCTGGGTGAGAATCCACATCCATAGTTCAGCTGACTAAAGGAAATCAAATTCTTATAGTCAGCACTGGCTTGACTATGTACTTAAAAAGGAAACAGTGGAACCTGCGTCCCCACTGCTGGGTGGAGGTCTGAGTGAAGACAACACTTCTTGTTAGATTAGTGCCATTACTAGGCAGTGATTAGCATGGGAAGTCAAATTCAGCTTCCCTCCCTCTGGACTGCCTCACTGCCTTCTGCCATATGACCAAGAAACAAAAAGGCCTGGCCAGACTCCTCTCTGTAGTAATATATCCAGGTGGGAGTGCCTGGGAAGTAAGATTCACTGGGACTCAGTATAGGTTTAGTGAGGTTTATTTGCGGAGAATTCACTTACACATGAAACAGATGACCACCATGGGTTCCCGCTCCATGGATGCCACACGGATGCTCTCTGCAACCTGACCAGGAAGCTAGAGAGCTTCCCCAGACTTAGCCTCCCTCATCAAGTGCAACATGTGCGGGAGGGATGGATATGTCCCTAAAACTCTTGGACATCCTGGACTTTTCAGTCTCCTGAAGTGTGTACAAGCTACTTCTGGGTGACCATTTCAGGGTCATCACTAACTACTGAGCAGTACAAAATGAATGAAGACATGAGGTGACAGAAAAGACATCAAGACAGTGATGGCAGTTTGCCTTGTTCTCTTTATATGAAGAAACAATAAAGTGCTCGACAGCAGAAAATCATTTCCTTCAAATGGCAAAGATCTTGAGTGAAAAATTCGATTTTATCCCAAGCTCACATATACTTATGACAAAAATATGATGCCCTGTTTGTAGCTTTTGCTACGATAGAAACACAAGAAGCCAGTGGTGTCCTGGGAAGGACAACTCGCTCTTAGCAAGTCCCTGCCTTTGCTGCCTTCATCTAAAATAGATGTGAAGGTCATTCTCTTACCTTTAAAAGGCCAGGCAAAGGGCTCTTAAAGGTACAGAATAGTAATCATGAGAATCTAAGGAGCAATGTGAGGTGCTGCTTCCCCTGAACAGAGCTGCACTTGTGTCTTCACCACAGGGGATCTTTGCAAAAAAGGTTAAAAGGATTAAATAGGACCTTCAATTTGCAAGCATCACTCTACTTTAAGCAATTTCTTTCCTCATATTGTTCACTTTGTGTAAGATATCATGCAATTCCCAAAGACTACTGAAGTCTTCAGTTTCTTATAAATTGATGCAGACTTCTCAGTCTTGAAATGTTGAAATTCCTAAAAAAAAAAAAAAAAAAACCTTAGGAAATATTTTCCAACATGTAAAGGTTTTCTACTTGGTAAAGCCCGTGGGCGGCAGTCTTACATAAATACATAAGATAAATGTCAAACAAATGCCATGTTGGGTGAAGTAACTACTAAGACAGGATGTGACATTTATTTTTTCTGTATAATTCAACTACAATACATCCTATGAGAATATTGGATAGCTTTTCCAATTATAAAAGAGTAAACTCAGACATACCACAACACACATGTAGAAAAAAAAATCATTATATATGTATATGTACATGACAGGAATCAGTGGGGGAAAAGGCCATACATTTGAAAGAGTAGGGGTGGGGGGTGAGGTGGGGGAGTGTATGGAAGAATTTAAAGGAAGGAAAGGGAAGGGGGAAATGATGTAATTATATTATACTCTCAAAAATAAAAAGAAGTAATGAAAATATATAAGTAGAAAAAACCTTGAAAACTAAATGGTCCCATCATTCACTGTGTTATCTCTCCCAGGCACTTAAGCTTGGAAAGAGTGGCAGCAAGTGCATCAGCATGAGAAGCAATTGAACACAGTGCTGCTTTGTCTGCCAGCCTCCAATTAGGCAGTTCTACAGACCTGCACACAAAGCAG
Source organism: Phodopus roborovskii (assembly GCF_943737965.1). Lineage (NCBI taxonomy): Eukaryota > Metazoa > Chordata > Mammalia > Rodentia > Cricetidae > Phodopus > Phodopus roborovskii. The sequence goes on from NW_026126540.1 coordinate 16,949,477, forward strand.
AACATTTTCCCCAGAGACTTCAGAGAAAGAAGCAAAAACCTCACCCTGAGATTTTACATCAAGGTGTTGGCAAAAGAAATTCCAGTACAAAATTCAAACAGGAAAAAAAATACAATTTATTATGTCAGCCATGGGGGAATATTGTCAGAAGAGAGAAAAGGATGACAAAAGCAAACAGATGCTGTGGACATCAGACATGACCTACCTTGTGGATAATGGGTAATTCAGATGGCCACCAGAGAAACAAGATGGAGACTTGAGCTGTACTGTGAATTGGTAGCATGGATTTGTAAAGGTTCCTGTGTTCACCTTCAGTGGCACCTGCTAGTATATCCATAGTCCAGGAGCAAATGGAATGGCTTGTGAAATCTGCTTTCTTCAAAGACCAGGTAGAAGATTCATAACAAAGCAGCTAGGAGAGAGGGGAAGCTAGTGCCTCCTACTCTTCTGTGACCCTGATGAGCTCTAGGCACATCCTGTACTGGAAACAGTCCGTGAAAGTTAGTTCTTATAGGAAGGAGTCCTTCAGTTTGACTTCTGCTGCATCTGTGCCTCTGAGCCTTCTCCTTAAGGTTTCGGGCAGCTCATAGATCCCTGAAGGGAGGGAAGATGGTTTTGTGAGAATCCCACTTCACTGGCCCAAGTGCTGTAGTCTTTGGAACCAGCACAAGACTACAAGGATTCTGTGCCAGCCACGGAAGGGTCAAGATGCCATTGGTCTTCCAACTGCAGCTTAAGATGGAATATATGAAGTCCTTTGTAGCTAGCTGGCCTCCTCAAGCCCCAAATAACCTGCATTGCCTAGGACTAAAGGCTAGGCCACAGTACACACTGTGAATTCCCTGGAAATAGGGGGATCTGTGCTAGGAATCTCCAGAGCCCATGCTGTGTGACTTTTTCTAGGGAGATATGAACAACTTCTGTTCACTTTGAATAGGACACCCACTATAGTCCCGGGGACAGACACCACCAGAGTCAGACTTGGTGAGTTGGTGTCTTATTGTGGTCAGTTTCTGGGGCAAGCACTCTGGAAACTATAGTCCAAGCTCCCTGTAGGGATTGGAGATTCTAGACAGGTACAGAAGGCCCTGCTGTGAGCAGGTTCTGTCCGGAGCAAAGGTCTATGAAACTTGTAAATTGCAGCGTCCCTCACTTGTAAAGCTTACTTACCCTGGGAGCCTCTTAGCAGTTCCTCCCCACTCCAGGGGATGTTTCAAGTCATAGCATTGGGCACTGGGCTAAAATAAACCAGTCAGTACACATTTAATGGAGGTGTGATCTTGAAATGGTAACTGTGGGTTTTAGCTGACTATTTCTTTGGCTATCTTACCTGGCTGAGTTGGTGCACAGGTATTTTGGTTTTAGACACATATAAGATGGGCAGTTGTGACCCACTTCTTTAATTCCAGCATTTGGGAGGCATAGGCAGGTGGGTCTCTCTGAGTCCCAGGACAGCCTGGTCTATAGAGTTGAGTTCCAGGGCTGTTTTTACACAGAGAAACCCTGTAAAAGGGAATTACCAGAAAATATGGAAAGTCACTCCGCTCCTTAAAAAGATAGGGATATGTGGTACAGAGACCCCCATTTTCCAATTTCTATTAAGCTATGAGCACTGGAACTAACATTTATCTAGAGGGCCATAAAACAAACATATTACATCCAGGAGCTAGTTGTCGGTAAAACCCATTCTCTATGTAGATGTGGGCTTTGCAGCTTAGGACATGCATGGCCACATAAACCATCAAGGCTGTGCTGGAGAAAAGTCCCAGTGTCACACAAAGAAATGTATTTTTTAAAAAATGAGAGTAATCCTGAAAGAAAATTTCTTTTTGTATAAAAGATTCTCTGTGACCCAAACCAGCCTAGCAAGCACACACCAGGGCAGGAAGTCCACTTAATTTTTATTCTACCACACTGGTGGGAGCTCAGCTCACTGTCTGACATTATTGGCTAATTTGTAGTCACACTCAAGTCTCAGAAATGTCTAGGGGCCAGAAAACACACATGTACAGAAGAGTTCGAAGATGGGGGAAGGCCAGGAAATACTGGCCTTTGATGAGCTAGCTGCCAGTCATAGAAAAGACTTGTTTCTCCTAGCTGGTTATTGTATAGCCTCCTCGTAGTTAATGCTTTACATGTCTTTTGTTTGTTTGTTTGTTTGTTTGTTTCACTTTGTGCTCACAATAAACCACTGAGATGTATTGTGTCCATCCAACAAACGGGAAAACTCACGTGAGAAGTCTATGCTATGAGTGACTGTACAACTAGAACTGAAAACAGATTTTAGACCATAAACACTAAGTTCTTCCCAATATCCAGATCAGCCCCAGTGTGATGTTTGCTTTAATTCTGTTAGGTTCAAATGCTAATGGTTATCACTTTATAGATTCACTCATTCAATAAAGATGTGTGGATGGCTGTTGAGACACTGCAGCACTGAACCAGACAACTTGAGTCGACTCTTCAAAGTTTCCTCTGGCATTTATGTGCCCCACCATGGCAGGAGCACACCCACAGAAGCACACACACTTACACATGCACATACTCCCACATACATGCACACACAGACACATAGTGCTGATTCAGAAGCACACACACATGCACATGCACGCACACATACATGCACACTCACATATATATATTCACAAACACACACACAAAATAAACATTTTTGTAATAAATATTAACCTTTTAAAACTAAAAAGTAAATAAAAGTGTTGATACCCTCAATGCTATACACTATCCCTGGTCAGAGAAAACGCAGCAGCAGCAATCAAAGCTGACATAATCTCTATCTTCTAGGGTTTACAGTGTAATCTGAGAATAGGAAGCTTTCTTATTTTTCAAGGACTAAGGAGAAAAACAAAGCAAGTTAAGGGTTAGGAATTGGCATGCAGATTTGTGTCACACCATAGCCCATGAGAACAGAATGATCTAGGGTGGGCAGCTTGGCCATGAGAAGACTTGACTGAAGAGAACTTAAGGGAGTGAGAAGGCAGCCGGCTAATGTCCAGAGGGAGACCAGCTGGAGGGTCTGACGTGTGCACATTCCCTGAGGCATATTGGAGTATGTGATTGGCATATTGGAGTAATAGCAAGGACAGCCGTACACCCCTGGTGTTAGTGTTAGTGGCAGAAGACAGAAGGAAGAAATGAGGACAGAAAGGGAGCTCACACTCACTGTGTTTTCTAAGTCTTTGCATGAGGTAAACCAATGAATAGTTTCCATACATTTTTAGAGCATGCATAACTTGCCTGAGTACTCTTGAAGCTATGTGAAATATGTACTACATGAGGACCAGAGAACTAGGTCAGAGGCTAATAGCTTAGTTCAATTAGAGAAGTGGTTCAGGCTAAGGTGATAGTAGATGTCAAGTTGACTTCAGAGGCATAGACTGATAATGGAAAGAGAAAGAAATGTTTTATTTTCTGTTGCTATAACAAAGCACCACAGGCTGAATAACTTATAAAGAACAGATATTTCCCCTTACAGTTCTAAAGGTGGGAAGTCCGAGCTCACAGTGCTGGCACCTGAGACCCTTCCTGGTTCATTGATGTCTGGCAAACAGTGGGAATGCAAGATGAGGCCAATGTCACTTTATAACAAGCTCGCTGTTGACAAAACCCACTCCTGGTGGTAATCGCATCAGCCCACTGATGAGGACAGAGTCTCATGAGTGCCATTTCAACATAAGATGTCAAAGCCTATGGGGTGCCTGGGCACAAATTCATGTGAGAGATGCAAGCCCAGGAGTCTATAGAGATGCTTCGTAGTCAGGTGGGGAGCATGGAAAAGAGCCAAAGAGACCTGGTGTCTCCCAGGGTCAGCACTCAGAAAAGAGGAGAGAGCAGGGACACTGGAAGAGATGCCGAGAGGGAAACCTCATGAGACCCAAAAGACAGTTTCTAGACCAACACTCATTTGGTAAACGCCACAAGGAAGATGAGTGTCCTGAACTGACCCTAGAATTCAGCAGTTCTTGCACAGTGTATGGAGGCCACTGGTCCCTGGAATGAGAAACCAAGTGTCTGAACAAGTAAGTTCCCATGGCCAGTTTGCAGGAGAATTCTTTCCAGAACCAACGCCAGACAGGGACTTCTAGTCAGTAACCTGTAACGTCATCCTTCCCATGGTAACCGATTCATTGAGGGGACTTTGAAAGAACACCAACTCCAAACTCAAAGGAATATCCATCAACAGTAGCATTCTGGGCACAAGAGACTGGTCTGGCTTTCAAAACAGAGCCAAGGGCCCTTCAAATCAAGTGGCACGGCCACCACACGCAGGGCAGGCCCTGGAGCCCGGCCACAGCTCAGTAGAAAGTGTCCACAACACTCCGCCTTTCTGTTTACTAGATGATACCCATATTAATGAAGAACACCAAATGCCTGACTGCCAGATTGCTGGAGTGAGGGGGGGTCTCAAGGTAAGGGACCACATAGGAGAGAGAGCATAGCAGGTAGCAGGTTCCGTAGCAGATGAGGGTGACCCAGGTGGGAGGGACTAACACCACCAGGCAGATAGAGCTTGAATGAGGATTTATTTAGAATGGGAAGTGAGGGGGAAGGGAAGAGACATAGAAGCCCCGGGAACAGAAGAGGAGAGAGGGAGAGTGGGGTAGCTGGTGCCCAACCGAAAGCAGGAGAGAGAGAGAGCAAAAGGAGAGAAAGCAGAAGAGAAAGCAAAAGAGAGCATACTTAGGCAGTGGTCTGACTTTTAAAGGCGTCCTTCACATCTGCCTGCAAGCTAGTACTCATGGGACCCTGGGCTGACCAGAGTACTGCCTGAGTGCATTCTGCCAGGTGACAGGGGCAGGCCAGCGTAATGCCTGAATCCTTACAGACCTCCCCTTCCTCTCCTCTTAAAAATTACACCTGCAAGGTCATTTGCTGCTGGGTTTTTTTGTTTGTTTGTTTGTTTGTTTGTTTTTGTTTTTTCCTGCGTCAGAAAACAGCCACTTTAACTTGTCTTCCCCAGCTGTGAAAACAGCTGTTTGGGTGTGGTTTGTGCCTAAACCAGGTTCCAGGAGAAATTCCCCACTGTTCAGGGTCTCCTTCAAGATGTCTTGAACTTTTACCTGGGGTTTAAAGAGAGCTTTCAGTCCCTCAGGCTTGCGTCCACACCCTTTTACCAACTGGGCCACCTCACCCACCTTAGGCTACACTAGTTGTTTGTTTATTTGTTTTGGTTTAATAGATCAGACAAATGTTTAGTAAGCAAAAATGACAAGAAAGCAGTAAGATATTCTATGTCATTTTTAAAAGTCAGTCTAAAGAGTCCCCTGTCCTTCCTCAAACCTTCAGCTGCTGCCCACCAGAGCAGTTGTGCTGTCTTGTTCCTACAGGCCCTCAAAGGCAAGTCCCTGCCTGCCGGGTTTTTTTGTTTGTTTGTTTGTTTGTTTTTGTTTGATTGATTGTTTGTTGTTTTTCAGATTAGGAACGAAGTTCCATCAGAAGAGGGGGCAGACAATGAGCAGGAATGGAAACTCCAAGCAGGATGAGGGCAGGAAGGGGAGACTGACTGTCACAGGACAGGGAAAGGGAGGGAAGGAAGGACGATTTGAAGCTCATCCTGCACATTTGCTTTACAGTGTGAGAAGAGCAGAGCATGCAGAGCCAGGGGTGTGGTGAGATACAGCTCAGGTGTCATCTTTTGAATTCTGGTGTGTCCTAAATGCACGTAACTTCCTTGGAGAGGGTCCCACGGCTGATGCGGGTGGGCGCCGGACTTTGGTAGCTGTGCCTTTCCCCATACAGTCAGTTCCCCCAAGATGCAGAGACACAGCAGCTAGTCCAGCTGGTGGTCACCCTACCAGCCAGGCAAAAGAACCCCAACTAAGGCTGGACTCGCGATCCCGCGCGCCCCCTGCTGGCCAGCTGTTCTGCCCACCTGGAGCAGAGAGAGGTCCCTAGCACCAGTCCTGGTGCTCAAGGCTTTGGGTGGCAACCCTCACCAGGAAATTTGGGCGAGCAGCGGGTCTTCTCAGTCGCTGGAGTTAACGCCAGGCAATTTAAAACTACTTAAAGATTCCCAAACTCAGTATCTGAGAAGGAAAATCCAACAAGGCAGAAATGAATGGGGCCCAAATTGTCGTCCGAAGAGCAAGGGAATTCTGTCTAGGTCAGCCAGGACCACTAAGAGCCCTGTTTTCTTGTATTATTAGTACCACAGGAGTACGGAGGATGAGAGGAATTCCCCCGAAATTACAAGCATTTTTTATAATTAAATAGGTTTCTATGTAACCTGTGTGTCAAGCGTTTGTTTTTGTGTGTGTGTGTGTGTGTGTTTTGTTTGTTTTTTCATTGTTTTGTTTGTTTTGTTTTTTTGTTGTTGTTTTATTTTTGTTGTTGGTTTTGGTTTTGGTTTTTCAAGACAGGGTTTCTCTGTGTAGCTTTGGAGTCCATCCTGGCACTCGAACTCAGAGATCCCCCCTGCCTATGCCTCCCAGTGCTGGGATTAAAGGCGTGTGCCACTACCACTCAGCATGTATCAAGCGTTTTAAACTTTAAGATTCCTAGTGAATGGGTATTATTATCTGAATTTAGGGTTAAGGGACTTGGGAGAGAGGTGTTTGTCTCAAGGCCAAATGGATAGGTGTTATTGAGAGCTATCATAGAGAGCCAGTCAGCCCCACCCCCTCGCCGCCCCCATCATCCCCATCCGTGCTCTTGGCCAGCTTGTTACACTGCTTCCATTAACTAAATTCACCTATAATTTGGTTTGTGTCTCAACAAACCTAGAGAGTAAGTGCCACTCTCTTCACTGTGAAGACATAGAAATCAGGCCACAGGTTATTCCCGACCACAGAGCTCTTAAGTGAGAAGGGAATTGCCTGGGGAAAGCATGAAGCTTGCACAGTTTTAGTTTTCCAATACCGAGACTTGCAACCCATGCATTTTAGGCAAGTGCAGTTATCATCCAGTTCTTTTGTATCTTTTGGGACCAGATCTCATTAAGCTCTTGGTCTGCCTTTAAACTCGGACAGTCCTTGAATTTATGGTCCTCAGACATCAGTCTCCCCAGTGGCTGGAATTACAGGCCTGAGGGCCAGTCCTTTCTAACCTTCAAACTTTGAGCTTCAAGGTCAGTTCCATATTGTCCTCATTTGGCCCTAATTGTCCCTTTGCATAGCCCCGCCCTTACAGCTCTCTTCTAGCCCTGCTAGGGCTTAAGGGGCCAGTGACTAAACAGAGCTAGACTAAGGCTTGGCCATTTGGCCCCCAGCTAGGAAGACTCATCCCCAAAGTACAGCTCATCCTAAGAGATATCCTGTTTGGGACACTTAGGGAAGGGACAACCAGGGACACAGGTGGCATCAAATCCTCTATGTGCCTGTTTGGGGAAGGACCAGTGGTCTCTGTGTTCTGTGGAGGGGAAGCATGAGCCGGGCCATGGCCACACAAACTGCCCAGGTTATATTAGTTCACAACCTCCTCTTCCTGCTCCTCGTTGAGGTGAGGCCTCTCTCATCTGATGGTGCAAGTTTCTAGAGGTTTTTGAGGAGTGGAGTCCTGATTTGAGAGAGATTGAAGCAGTTGGTAGTGATCTCTATGGGTCAGCATTCTGACAGCATTGCACAGTAGGGAGGGGTATGCATCCTTGTAACATGAAAAATAAATGACCCAGAGACTGATATTGGGGTTCAAATTTCAAGCTAATACCAGAGAAGCAAAGCAGCCTACCACCAGCTTCTTACCTCTGCCTCAGACTGAAAGGGCTGATCTGTGCACGAGCTCTCACCAAGTCTCTAACTGCTGCCTCTCAGTGTGGCTGGAGAATGAATGCCTCTTACTGAGACCTTGCCTCTCTCTTACGTACTTCCTTGATGTTGGGATTAAAGGTGTGAGCTATAATTCTCTTTTAGACTGATTCACTTTTGTGGAGATCTGGTGGCCTTGGACTCGAAGAGATTCGTCTACCTCTTAATTCTGAGTCCTAGAATTAGGACTCCTAGCCTCTGTCTGCTGGGAATAAAAGTGTGTGCTTAGCTTCTATGGCTTGTGGCTGACTTTGCTTTCTGATTCCTCAGGCAAGCTTTAATAAATCATAAATAATATATCACTACACATCCTGGCAGGAACAACACTGTTTTAAAGAGAGACACCTGTGCCTTTCTCTTTGTTTATCAGATTGCTGGAAAAAAAATGGATCTCTAGGGATTAACCTTTTCTCCAAGGATCTGATTCTTGGGAGAGGAAGAGGCTGCAACCCTGGTACCCACCACAGAGAGGATCTTGTCTCCTAGAAAGAGATCTCACATGGCCACCTTACAGGAGAGACTAGAATGAAACAAGGATGTTGGGCCAGATCCACCTTGACCAGGACCGATTAGTTATGCATGCTTCTTGCCTCCTTTCTAAACATAAACCTCATGACGAGACCCCATAGATGTCACTGGACCCCTTCATTTGTTCCTCTTCCTATTACAGTCACCTTTCTCTGAGTCACAACACTCTTTGCCTTCTCAATAGTCCCATTGAAGACAAGTGGCTCAGATTAGCCTGTTTAGTAATGGGGGCACAGACTCTGATCCTAACAAACTCTGTTAACCGGGGTGAATTCTGCACAGCATGGGACTTTCCAGACCTTTGACCACTTAGGCATAAAACACCACCGAGGAGGGGAGGAAGACAAAGAACTCTGGGAAAGGAAAAATGGAAGGGGACATTCATATTTAGATGATGTCCCTTAGCAACCTGTCAGGTGCCTGTACCAACAAACATGAAAGGGCAACGGCTGAGTCAGCCCTTTGTTGCTGCAGAGTTTATCCTTGCTCAGATGTTGGGCATATTTTCTCTGTATGTGAAGTAGGCAGGTTTAAAATATGCTCATTTGGAATGTTTGTGTAAAAGTATGACTTTAGTATCAGCAGGCTTCTGGGGTAAAGGTGTCAAATTGTTGGGAGGAAATCAATAACACAGAAGCCAATGCAGAAGGGTGTGCTTGGGCTTTCCACCACTAGGAAGACGGGCCTTGAAGTGTGCAGTGAACATGCAGTCCACCCACTCTGACAACTAAGTCTCCCATGCCTCTGCATGTCAAAATCCCGAGTTTAAAGTTCTGATTTGAGGACCAGCCTAAACATCAGGTATGGACACAGAACGATACCTCTCCATACCATCTCCCAGATGAAAACAGAGAAATATGACATTTGTTCAAGAACTCAAACACATACAGAAGAATAAGAATAAGTAGGAGGCTATTTAATCTATAACAATTTCCAAAGCAGGTTGAATAGAGGAATGTCTTTTTTTTTTTTTCTTTTTCTTTTTTTTTTTCTCCTTTGTCTTTTGGTCAAAACCACTCCACCAGAAGGTGGCAGTGTGACATTAAATATTAGATCTCATTTGTCTGCTATACACCTTGAACGTTCTTGGTATTCTGGTCAGTAACTCTAATAAGCCTACCCAATCTTAGGCATCTGTAATGGCACGTGCTGGGGAAATCCATCTGCAATTCTATGCAGCTCAGATATTTGGATTAAGGGATTCACTTTGCAAAACATATTAATTAACAAAGACTTGGCAGCCTCCCCACCTCTGACTCCATGGAATATAAAATATTGAAAATGACTAGGAATATGACATACTGAAAAAGACTAATTTGGTCTGTGTTATAAAATATTATTATTCTGTGGTAAAACTAAAGCCTTTACATCAGCAGGGTGTGAAGCAGGAGCCAGCCATTGTCTTTTTTTTTTTTTTTTTTTTTTTTTTTTTTTTTTTTTTGATGTGTTTTGTGTGCTGGAGACTGACCCAGTAGCCTAGATGGGATACGTGAGTCACATACCCTCTAGCAGTGAGCTACACTCACAGCCCCTGTCTCAGCTCCTGTTTCAGATCTGACTTCTGCTCTTGGGCACTTCTATGTTCTCCTATCTTCTCAGAAGCTGCCCTTGACCCCCACTGGCTCACTGGGTTCTCATTTCCAAAGCCCCTTTATTACTAGGGTTAGTAGGGTCAGACCCTGACCCTGGCAGTCCTAAGAGGTGAAACTTTGCCTTCGGTCTTCAACAGAACCAATTAAAGATCCAGGTTATAGTGAAAAACAGAGAAAGATTTATTCAATGTGGCCGTGTTGGGAAGAGGAACAAATAAAGAGGTCCAGTGACTTTCACCCTCAACACCATCTTTGGGAGTCCAATGTTTAGGTTTAAACACAGCTAAGCCATCCTGGTCAATGTATGATCCAGCCCATTATCATCACCTCTACTCCAATCTCTCCTTCAGGGTGGACCAGTACCAGTAGGCTGCCTGGTGGTACTAGTCTCCTCCCTAGCAGGGCAGAAAGGGGGAGGAGAGAAGTCTGAGGCCCAAAGACACTAGGGAATGGCTGAAATGACTTCTTGGAAGGTCATGGCAGCTTTCTTTATAATCCAGGATAACTCTAATCACCCATTCAAACCAACCTTCCTAGGCTGATGCTGGCACTTGGCAGAACTCCAAATCACCATGCTATACATTTCTTCACTTGCTGCTTCTAGAAGGTTCACTTGGCTTAATTATGCTAAGTGGTCCTTCATTCCACACAAGCAGACACAGCCTTCTTCTCTTATATTGTCATGCAGCAAATCAAGGGAAGCAGTAGCAGGGCTCTTGGATATTTCCTTGTTTGTTTGTTTATTAACATGGTGGTCTTCTGGACACCAGTCAGTGTGATGCTTGTTTTAAAATGTTACAGTTTTGCTTTGCCTTTCTACAAATTAAGCACATAAAGTCCTTTATTAAGCACATTCAGTCAAAAAAAAAAAAAAAAAAAAAAAAAGTTCCAGTGTCTGCTCTGAGGCAGGATAGCTAGCTAGGGGATAGAAGAGACATGGGAATGGATTCACCCCACCCCCGACCTCCACTCTGGCTCTTCATGTCTTTCTGGGTAACAACAGGAGTTTCATCATAACTGGCCAGACCTCCCTGTACCCACCTTTCCAAGAAACTTTACAGGCATGGCTGTCAGACCCTGTGACCTACTTGCACACAAGACTTTCTCTGATCAATATTTTCAGCGATACTTTATGTGCTCCCTCCTCTAGCTGCAGCACTGCACAACGTGCCACAAAAGAAAACTAATCTTTCAAGAATAGAATTCTGTACATAAGAAGATAAACATGACAGAGGACAGCACATTCTTCCCGGAATGTCTCAGTCTGGTTTCAGGTTAAACCCTTTCAAAGCCATGGCTCCCTATGCAGCTGTCATGCTGTGTTTCCTGCATCGTGACAACCTCAGGATGCCAGTCATAGGAGAGTCTTCCACCTTCTGGGGAACTGTGGACAGATTCCCCAGGGACAGTTGGTTTTCACACTGATATAGATTGCCTTTCTTTTCTTTGACCCATCTGAGAAATTGCATAACGTTCATGCTCTGTGCCCCAAACTACACTTAATGTCTTTTTTAATGTCATAGTAAATCTAATAGTAATGGTTCAGTGGTTTTCAACCTTCTGAACTTTAATGCAGTTCCTTATACATGGTGACCCCCAGCCATAAAATTACCTTTTTTGCTACTTCATAACTGTAATTTTGCCACTCTTATGAATCATAATATAATTAGCTGTGTTTTCTGGTGGTCTTAGGCAACCCCAGCAATAAAGCCCTTCGACCCCCAAAGGGGTATGACCCACAGGTTAAGAAATGCTGGTTTAGAGAACTCTATCTTACTTGACAGGTGTTTGCTAAGTATAGTGTTTTAAGTGTTTCTGACAAGAGATAAGAACTCTTTCCCTTCAGAAAGTTTATAGAAAATGTGTTCTGATTAATATATTGTTTCACAATTATTTGGAAATTTAATGAGATTGTAGTATTCCAATCCAATTTAAGAGATATGGTGAACAATTTAGACTGGACACATATATACTTTAATTTTAAAATGTATTTGTGTGTGTGTGTGTCTGTGTGTGTGTAGGTGTGGAGATCAGAGGCCAGCTTGCAAAAGTAGGTTCTCTCTTTTTACCCTGCAGGCGCTGGAGATGGAACTCTGGTCATCAGACTTGGTGACAGGCGCCTTTATGCACTGAGCTGTCCTCTTAGTCTGGTGCATTCAGTTTTGAAAAGATCTTAGCTTGAAGGCTATCAGTTTATATCTCATTGGGCAAGAGATAGGGAGTTCTTGGAGCATCTGATTGTCTGCTTTGCTTGTTTCTGTGCTGGAGATGGAGCTCAAGTCCTCCCACATGTTAAGTACAGGTTCTCTCACTTAGCCACCTTCCCTCCCCCTCCAGCTCCCCACATCATTCAAAGTCCATAACAGTGACATATGAATGGACTCACTGGTGTTTCTGGATTGTTTCCACATGGTTCCCGTTTTGTGCGTTCTGTTTTTACTCTGCCATTAGGCTTGTCAACTTTCTGATACCCACCCTCTCCTACAGCTAGAGAGAAAACAGAGACGTAAGCCTATAGGCATGGATGGCCTACAGGTGGCAACACTGAGCAGCTTCTCCACTAACCCCAACACAAACCCAGCAAAGGCTGCACTGGGGTTTCCTGTTCCCATAACTTTTGTCCACAGCGTTTCTCAGTAGTGATGTTATATGGTATTTGGTTTATTGCCTCTTTCTAGTTTTTCTAAAAAATACACACATAAATCAAATCTGAGACACACGTGGCGATCACAGGACAATTTATTCGGAAGTTGGTTCTCTCCTTCCACCTTGTGGCTTCCAAGGATTGAACTCAGCTCTTCAGGTTGGGCAACAGGCACCTTCATCTAATGAGCCATTCAGCAGCCCTTTATTGTGTCCGTTCTTTCCACTCAAATGTAATCCTGACAGCAGGGTCTTCTTGTTCACGTTGAGCTGGGCTTGGAAAACGGTGCTCGGTGTAGATGTGAAAATGAATGGCCACTTGGGATGAATGACCGCAACCAAACTGAAGGGCACAGAGGCATTTTAAAGGCATATTTTAAGGATAATTTGATATCATTTCTCATCAGAATTGGAGGCAGCCTGCTACATCATGAAGATAAGAGGAGAGATGTCTACCCACACTCATACAGAGATGGTGTGATGTTAAACATCAGTGACCCACTAATGGCTAAATTAACCATCAGTCCATGCCATCCACAGGAAATACTCATGTAGGAAAGTTCAGGTGCTGTCTGACCCAGTCATGAAGGTGCCTGATTAAGCAATGGGTTTCCTGGATCTTGGTCACAGAGTTTCCTGGGCACTGTTTATAGCAGGTGAAACACACTGTTCTGAGTTTGCTTCCTCACGAATACGCTCGTCCTTAGTCAGTGAATGTTGCAGACAGACCATTCTCAGTAAACTCTAGCTGCAGTGGTTTGGCTTGCACCACTGTCTCTCTTGCAAAACATTCAGTAAATATTTGGGTTTCTGACCTACTTGGTTTTGCAAATCTGATCTGTTTATGAAGTGGAGGTCAGAGCTCCCCAAACGCAAGGTAGAGAGAAGCAACACAGCAATCCACCTTGGAAGGTGGCTAGAGTATGTCCCCTTTTGTGATCCTAGGAAGCCAAGTACTTCAAAGATGTCAACACAAAGCTAGCCACCATGCATAGATATCACTTTGGAGGACAAATGTGCAGTCACAGGAGTTTGCTAAACCTCCCTGATAGCGAGAACACAAAAATCCAATCTTGTATGTGTTTTATTTGTTCCCATTGCAAGTTTTTTTAAAGCAAGTGTGGGCATTACATGGTCATGATGTGTTGTTTTGTGAATACAATATTATTTTCTATTCTTCTCCCTTTCTAATCTTCCTGGCCAATTATACTCTATCTTGAAAAAAATATATTTGATGTGACAAAATCATAAGGATTTTCCCCCAAGTAGAGGGCTGCCCAATTTCCCTGCCTCTCTCCCTCCAGGCTTAGAAAATGTGCTTTCTAGAACATATTCTTGTGAGTAGAACTTGGTGGTTCTGTGCCTTATTTTGTTTGTTTCGTGGTCCTGTATCTGCGGTCCTGCCCCAAGCAAGGGAGCCATTTTCCTTCTGCCCCATGTAGGTTTTGTATCTTTGATTTAATATTATTTTTAAGTTGTTTATTTAATGTGGATGAGTGGTTTACTAGCATATTTGTATATGCACCATGTCACACCAGAAGAAGGTGGGCATCCCCTAGAACTGGATCTCTAATGGTTGTGAGCAGGTACACAAATGCTGGAAACCAAACCTGAGTTCTTTGTAAGAGTGGCACGTGCTCCTAACCTCTGAGCCATCATTCCAGGATGGACACACACACACACACACACACACACACACACACACACACACATACTGCTGTGCCTTTAGTGTAAATATTGAGACTGAAATTACATTGCTCATTTTCACTTTCTGTGGATTATTTTTTGATTGTTTTCATTCATAAAGAAAATATTATGACAACTTCGTTGCTCTGCCTGATTTTTTTTTTAACGATGATGTTATATTTGTTTTCAATATACCAAAGGGCCATTTTCTTTCTCCTTAACTTCAAGAAAGCCAGTGCTGGTGGGTTAGGCTATGATCTATAAGCGGGTCACAAGTTAAAAAGAGAGGTGCTTTGTTGTCAGAAATGATTCAAGGTTCCTTAGACCCACCGCATGCATCTTCCACTACTGTACTGAGACGATTGCAATCATCAAGACCTACTGAACTCAGACAGTGAGAATGACTTCCATTTAAAGTTGTAATGAACACAAAGCAATCATAAAATCATTTAAACCTAAGTTTGAGGAAAAAGACTGCCAAAGATTATGTAGCAAGCTTTAACGAGAAGAAGATGTAGAGAAGATACATAGGAAGACAGGAGATAGGTAGAAGGAAGGAAGGAAGGATGGATAGATAGATAATAGATAAGTAAATGACAGGAGAAATATAGGTTTTAGAGTGATAGATTAAGAGCACATTCTTGCAATTCTGTTTATGTACATATACATATTTTTAAATTTATAAACTCAACAAACCCTACTCAATCAGCAAATAACTCTTGCATCTTTGTCTCATTTTAGATTAAGAAATACTTTTTGGTCTGGAGTGAAGACTGAGTGGTTAACAGTGCTTGCTATGTGATAATTACCACACCCATGTAACACGCCAAGCATCCCATACACACAGGTAACTCCAGCTCTGAGCAGGATGAAGATAGGAAGACCATTGAGGCATGCTAGCTTCCAGCCTAGCCCAAAACACATGAGCCCAGGGTCTGGGCAACACTCTCTCTCAAAGGAATAGGTGAAGAATGGTGAAGAAGGACATCCATGTCCTCTTCTGGCTTTTGCACATGGACAGAGGCACACACACTCTCACACATGGATATACATACATGTGTACCTATATATACACACCAGGGTCTCTGTGTATATATTATAGCTTCCAGTTTAGTGTTTTTTTGGGATTCTTGAATGTGCCAAAGAATGGGTCTCTGATGTGTGTGCCTTCTCTTGAACTCTTTTCCTCCTGTTTGTTTTGTCCAATTCCAATGTGTTGATTCTTTTTAAGTAATTTGTTAATTTTATGCTCATTGATGCTTTACCTGCATTTATGTCTGTGTGAAGGTGTCAGAAGCCCTAGAACTGGAGTTGTAGACAGATGTGAGCTGCTGTGTAGGTGCTGGGAATTGAACCCAGGTCCTCTCAAAGGGCAGTCAGTGCTCTCAACCACTGAGCCATCTCTCCAGCCCATTGATTTTTGTTTTGTTTTGTTTTATTCTTCTTCTTTAGAATCCTGTTTCTTTTCTAATGAGAGACAGAAAAGGAGTGAATGGATGGGATGGGAGATGGGGGGAGCTAGCAGGAGTAGAAGAGGGAGGGAAGACCATGATCAAAGTATTATTGTGTGAGGGGGGAAAAGATCTATTTACAATAAAAGGGAAAGAATAATTTTCCACTAAAAACAAGAAAAAAGAACTGCCTTGTGACAAGGTGCAGAACCATGGTGTAGCACACAGACACTGGGTAGCAAGGGTTTGTGTCCCTGGGTTAATTCCTCTTTCTGGCACAGTGGGTGGCTGGGTCAAATAACTCTCTTTTGACAACTCTCATGCTTAAGTTCAAATCTACCTTGTAGGCTCATTCTAAGCTCTAAGTGACAGGACACTCAAGGGGAAACAACCAAGCTACAATGCAGTGTCTAGCATGAAGAAGATACTCCAAATTAGTGGCTCTTATCATGCCTTTAAGCTGATGTCAGATCACCAGGATAGGGTGCCATCTTCATTGGGAAACTGATTCTATGAGTCAAGTTCAGCAGATAACTTTTGGGGTGCAGCTGAGTAGACAGGGGACTCAGAAGGAGTCCTCAATGTATGGGAAGATCTAATCTCAAGTCAGAACACGCTGGGTGATGGAAAGCTTGGAGCATTATTACTCTTGCAAACAAACCTGAGTCATCATATTAAGTTATTATTTTGGCTTGCATGACACACCTACTAATTTCTGTACAAACAAACCTAAAAGTAGAGGAAATTCGATTTAAGAAATATTCTTTTCCCTAGGAATTCATTAATCATTTATCATTTGTCCGAGAAAAAGGTGTCCCAAACACAGAGGGGAGCAGTTAGTTAAAATATAATTAGCCAAAGTGTTATCAATGCAAGACCAAAGTAGGTCACTAGATCTGTGGCTTGAAACTGGCAAAACATCAGTCTTTTTTTTTTCTGAAATTCTGATAACACATTTCTGCTTCTAATCTAATCTACTAAAAAAAAAAAAAATGGCCAGGCGGTGGTGGTGCACAACTTTGATCCCAGCACTTGGGAGACAGAGACAGGTGGATCTCTGTGAGTTCAAGGCTGGCATGGTCCACAGAGTGAGTTCCAGGACAGGCTCCAAAGTAACAGAGAATCCCTGTCTCAGGAAAAAAAGAACAAGTGTTTGATTTCAGGGCTGGAGGGATGACTCAGTGATTAAACGCGCTTACTGCTCTTTCAGAGGATCTGAGATCTGGTCCTAGCCACATGGTGGCTCACAGCTATCCAAAACTAGTTCTAGGGGAATCTCTTCTGGTCTTTTCCAGTACCTGGTTCACGCATAGTACTAATGCAATTGTGCAAACCAACACTCATATATGTAGAATAAACACTGGTAAATCTTTTTTAAATTATTGGGTAAGATACATTTTTAATATCTTCAGCTGAATAGTTTTACTTGTGTTATACTCATTGACATAGCTAATAAATTTTATGAGGTTGAGAGCCTCACACCCAACCTGTGCCAATGACTGTGGCCAGAAATTCAAATAAGTATTTTCCATTCTTTTGGGCAAAGACCTATGAGAGAAAGACCCATGTCTACCTAGAAGTGGCTCTGACACTGTCATACACCTTCTTGTGATGCATCAGCATACTTCTTGTCACTTTATCTGGGAGTGGTATATTTCACTTAGGAGGTAACCCAGAGAGCTCTCTTGTCTAAGGAACCGTCTAGATGGTAGTTAACCACATCAGATCATTTATAGAAGAGAGCGTTCTATAGTTGCAACAAGGCTCATTTTTCATGAATGCAGCATACCAATAAGAATTCCTATTAAAACTCTATGTAAATAAAGAAAACCCTGTTTATACAAGTTTCATAGAACACCCTGTGTATTGTAAACCTTGGAAACATTTAATGTATTTTGTCAATCAATGTATTCAATGCATCACTCACTGAGTTTTGGTGAGATTTTTATAAGTAAGTTCAAGTATTATTTCTATTATACTTACACAAATTATGAAAGACAGGGAGAATAAGGGACACATAATCAGTAAGTCATAGATAGGGGATTCCAACCCAGCACATAGACTCTAGCACATTTAACAACTATAGGTGATATACTTTCCATTTGGGCTTCTTACTCATTAAAATCAATGTTTTAATCTAGCTTTTCCATTCAAATCAGAAAAGTCATCAGAAATTGAAAGGACATTCCATCAGGCATAAGGAAGGTCCTTGGTCAAATATTCAGTATTCAAAACAATAATCTTAGTAACAGTCAAGAAGTTATTATTAGCACAACAAATAAATCACTGCAAATGACCAACTATTGTGTATTTTGAGTGGATAATGTGTGTGTGTGTGTGCGTGTGTGTGTGTGTGCTCAAAATTGTAAGGGCATAGAATAAAATATTTCAAGAAAATGAAGGCTTTCTCTCAATCTCGCCCACCATGGCTCCACTCCTTACCACAGAGAGAGCCAGTATGTTCTCTTGAAAGCATGGAGGTGTATGCCTCCATGTTGCTTATACATTCTATCATCATTCTTTTCAAAAAATTCAAATGTCATGCTTTTCTCTCTTATTTCACACTAGATGAGGTGGCTCACTTACTTTTGCAATTTGGAAAACTTGGGAGTTCCAGGAGTGTTGACATTAAAGGTAGTCTCACTTCTAGCCCAAGCAACTGAAGTCATTCAATGGTTGAGTGTTAGCTAAGGCTCTCTCTGCTAGATGCTGTAGCCAAACACTAGGCTTCCACTGGTAAGTTAGTAGGGTATATAATGCATGACTATATAAGTCCTACAAACATAGAGAGCTGGATCCAGTGTTTTGGAGTGATGCTGTGTTAGAGGGGACCAACTTCCAAGACACAGGACTTCTGGCTTATTTGGAACAGTTTTTTGTTTTGTTTTGTTTGTTTGTTTGTTTTTGTTTTATTGACAGCCAAAAATTCAGTAGTTGCTATGACTATTGACAAACCAGCTCCCTCCCCAAAAAAGAGTAGAAATGAGAAAAACATAATCAGAAATGGGACTACACATTTCACAGGAGAAGGTGCAAGGAGGCTCACAGAGTTAAGACTCAGGAATGTAGAACAGAAAAAGCAGCAGGTCTAGGAGGACAAGAGTGTGGTTTATGTTCACTGTGATTGGAAGTGGGTTGCTAAGGGTCTTTAACAGCTGACTGGCACAGTCAAAGCTACTCTGTAAGAAGATTGGCAAGTGGCTTGCAGCAGGAAGTGACAGAAGTGGAGGGAGATCTAGTCAGGAAGAGAAATGGCCACATTTTAAAAAATGATTTCTGACTAATTACAGAGCACAAACATTTCTCTGTTTTTTTTTTTTTTTTTTTGTTTTTTTTTTTTGTATCAAAGTAGACACTACTTTGAAAAAAAAAAAAAAACCTTCAAGTCAAATAGCAAAACGTTGGTGCATCTTTCAATTAGATGCACATCTTCCAACCACATAGCACATCACAGTTTGCAGCAGGCTTGGTGTCATGGGAGGAGGAGAGCAGTTGCACACATTAGTGAGCGTGCCTAGCTGCTTGCCGTTATCAGAGAGGTGACAGTGTCTTCTCCCCACAAGACAATGAACCTTCTCAGGGTCTCTTTCTCTTCTTCAGCAAGGCTTCTAATGAGGTATGTGGGAGGTGGGCTTCTCTGAGGCCAGGTTTTCCCTTCAAGAACTAGTTGGGGCTTTGGGACAAACCAGTGAACCCCTGGCCCTTTCCTTCCCTTTTCCAGTAGAAGGGAGCCAGCTTCTCTTACAGCCATCAGACAAGTTGAGGTCAAAACCCAGTGAGAATTGACCTGAGAAAAAAGGACAGCACGGATTAGACAGGAACCCATTATTTCCAGCATAATTCATGCTTGGAAATACAGAAGTGAGGCACGGAGGGAGGAAAAGCCAACTCCTGAGATAGCGGCAGGTGAAAAACAATAGTGTCACCTGGTCCCTGGGCTAAGACAGGTCTTTCAGTAATGCCTGTGGCTGCAGCAGGCCAGACCTCGGAATAGGCTGGGTTTGCTATGGGCAGGTCAGAACACTGTTTGCTCTCCTGGTGGTGGTGTACTGGAAGCAATTGCATCACGCACCCTCCATCCCTCCTCAGAGCCAATGCTTTCCTGGCTTTTGCAGATGCCCATGTGTCTGGGGATACAGGTTGGGCTGAGCCCAAAAGGAGGAGCTTAAACCTGTGTGCAAAATCTGGAAATCTGACAGAGCACAGCTGGGAGCCAGAATGAGCGGAAATAGCCCACACTTCTGGTAAAGAGGCCCCGTGACCAGTTCCAGCCACTCTTAGTCCCCGCCCAGACTGGGAACTCACATAAAAGACTGTGGAGAGCCCAAGAGGTCACAGTGCTGGCTGTGAGGGGCTGGGAAGGCCAGGTCACACAGACATCATGAGTTGGTCCTTGCAGCCCTGGAGTTTGATTCTCTGCTGCACGATTTTACTGTTCTCTCCAACAGGCCTAGCGGTAAGTACCCTTTAGGAGCCGTATTGTTTTAAATGCAAACATGGGAAAAGATCAGAGCCACTAGCAAAATGTCTGTTTTTCTCCCACAGTACATTGCTACCAGAGATAACTGTTGCATCCTAGATGA
The DNA here is from genome assembly GCF_943737965.1 of Phodopus roborovskii. Taxonomy (NCBI): domain Eukaryota; kingdom Metazoa; phylum Chordata; class Mammalia; order Rodentia; family Cricetidae; genus Phodopus; species Phodopus roborovskii. Next base: position 16,969,720 of record NW_026126540.1, read on the forward strand.
GAGATTTGTAAGTAGTTTCTATGTCATCCCGTTTCTTGGGACTAGAGAAATCTTAAGCTTTTGGGGAAACGTTTAGCATCTGTGGATAGAATATAAGACTTCTCCTCTCAGGTTGTTCAGTTGCCTCCTTATTAACTTGCAGGGTAGTTACTGCCCAACCACCTGTGGTATCGAAGACTTCCTGTCCTCTTACCAAACCGATGTGCACAATGACCTCCAGGCTCTGGAAGACATCTTAAGCCGTGCTGAAAACAGAACTACAGAAGCCAATGAACTGATCAAAGCAATACAAGTTTACTACAACCCCAACCAACCCCCAAAGCCAAGTGAGAACACCTGCTGAGGAAATATCTTTTCTGGTTTTAATTGGGCTGTTTGCGTAAGTGATTTTTCTGTCTCTGACCCTGTGTTACAGATATGATAGACAGCGCCACTCAGAAGTCTAAGAAGATGACAGAAGACATTATGAAATATGAAGCGCTGATATTGACACATGAGACAAGCATCCAGTAAGTGTCTGGTTTTAATTTACTCTCCGAGGCAGATTGAAATTTTACTTAATATTCCATATCTCACAGAAAGTGACCATGGAATATATTTTTCATTTAAAATATCAAACTGGCATGAACCTATTGGAGCTGAGAGTTTTTAGTACAAAATGAGTTGTACCAGCTTGTAATTTAAAAAGATGGTACTAATAACCACATAGGAGAAAGGTTATTGTAGACATATTGAAATGCCATCCTGGCTCTGTTTGCCTAAACGGCCCCCATCCCCTTACAATGTAAAGCCAAATGCACGGGAATTGGGGTGTGGAAAATATAATCCTCTTCACAATTATGTCACCAAATCAACATTAAGAAATCAGAAAGCAGACAGAAGAAGGATCGTGGCTACTATAGCAAATCATGTCAAAAGTGGAGTAGACAGTATATGTCTTGGTGCCACTTGACCACAGCATGTGGACCTGCTGCTATGCCTTGCCCTCTGTTCTCACTCCCAGCTTCCCAGGGACTCTGGGCAGTTTTACTTCCTTTCCCTATCTTCCCCAAAATTGAACTCACAGCACCATTGGAAACTGGGCTAGATGGTAGCTAAGGAGAAGTGGGCTCAAACATATTTCTCCTCTCTCTGCTATCAGAAAGTAGTGCTTGTTGTTGCTACAGTTTTTATCATTATAACTTCCATTACTTTTGCTCGTCATTAAAGTATAAAGAAACCATTGTGAGAAAACTTCTACAACAGAGGAAAAACGTGATCCAACAGTTTCTCCCTCTTCTTTACTTCAAAGACGGACGCAGTGGATTGTGTGTTGTTCATAGTTATCTGTCATGTCTGAATGTTTATTAGCAACCATGAGAAGAACCAAGGGAAAACTCTCACTTTCCCTAGATGTTTCCTAGAGATACGAAACTGGAAAGGGAAAATGCCTACTGCTTCATGTATAGTAAAAGTATCCCAGGGACCTTTCCCGTGTAAGTCATAGACCAGATGGAAAAGTCCTAAATGGCATGTGTGAGCTACTGCTTAACCAAGCCTACCACCCACATGTTGTTACCTGAGTCCCCTTATAGAAAAGGAAAAACTCAGAAAAGCTGGTGACCTTTGTTTATTGACAGGAACTTTGTTATTTGTGTTCAAAGTTGAGACCTGCCTGCCCCATGCAAGTGCCAATTACCCTCCTGTTGAAATGGATTGGGATTTTATTTTTCTTTTCTGAAAAGCTTCAATTTAATTTTGCCACTCAAAAAATTTTTGCAATTTCCCAAGAACAAAGTAATTTATCACAAAGGAGTGCTGGAGAAGATAAAACAGCATTTCTGACAGAGAAGAAAAAAACGTGTTATTCTGTAAGGAATGCTTATCCCCTATCACTGCATTGCTCTTTCCTAGGTATTTACAGGAAATCTATAATTCAAATAGCCAGAAGATCACAAACCTGAAAAAGAAGGTAGCCCAACTTGAAGCTCAGTGCCAGGAGCCTTGCAAGGACACCGTGCAGATCCGTGACATAACTGGGAAAGGTATGAAAGAAATTCACCCTGGGATCAGGGTCATCAAAGCAAACAGCCAAAATAAAAGCAATTTGCACATCTTGCAATGCGTTACAAGTCTGGAAAGCATCCGACCTTAAATCTAAGGATTCCAACTGCCCCGAGTTTTCTTGGGTACTAATCAATAATTTGGAAGGAATGGTGATAGGAAAGGAGAGGGAGGCAGCTAAAAACCGTAAACACCCTATCGGTGTTTCAAGCCACTGAAGCAGTTTTATTTGCTTCTTCTTCATCATCAGATTGTCAGGAAATTGCCAACAAGGGTGCCAAAGAAAGCGGACTTTACTTCATTCGGCCTCTGAAGTCTAAACAGCAGTTCTTAGTGTACTGTGAAATCGATGGATCTGGAAATGGCTGGACCGTGCTGCAGAAGGTAACAGACAGCCTCTGACTGCATATATCGACACCCTGTAATCATCAGCCTACATATCTCTCACTGTAGCCTCTTTGAGGTAAACACTATTGTCACCTCAACTTGTAGGAGAGATTCTGAGGCACGAGAACCCCTAAGTAATGAGTAATGGGCAGGATTTGCATCCAGCAGCCTGGCTCTCCCGTGCTTTTCTGTTACACCATGCTGACTCTGCTGTCACATTAAGCATAATTTGTCATAGTATATGGTCACATAAACAAAGTCCTTTAGTGACAAGGCATGGAATAGGTCTCTTTCCTCCGATCAAGAGATAAGGCAGGCCATTAACAGCAACCCAAAGCCTTTCAGAGGATGAAGCTGGGTGGCTCACAACAAAGCAATATTTTGTTGTTGTTGTTGTTTTGTGCCTGCCTGGTACCCACTGCAAAATTGGCTCCTTAAAAAAAAAAAAAAAAAAGAACCTTGTATGTACTTCCTGCCATCTTTACAGCATCCCCTGCAGGACTGTTTGTTGGCAATGTGTTTGAGCAGTGCACTGTAGTACCGAGTGTGAGTTCTGAAGACATTTTTGGGTCTTCAAAAAACCTACAACAAAGACAAAACTAAAAACAATGAAAAAATAGCTCTATCATTAATGTAGCAGAGGTGTGTGTGTGTGTGTGTGTGTGTGTGTGTGTGTGTGTGTGATATTTTCAGTCCTCAGAGCATCATCGTTCTGTTTGGTAGGTGATGAAATGGAGGCAGCTCTCACGAGGTCAGTTAGCTGGTTGTTGGCAGAATGATAACCTGCATATTTTGAATGTTGTTTCTTTCTATGCACCAATCATCTGTTCTTTCCTCTTGTTCATGCTGTTGTTGTGCACTAGAGGCTTGATGGCAGTGTGGATTTCAAGAAGAACTGGATTCAGTATAAAGAAGGATTTGGACACCTGTCTCCTACTGGCACTACAGAGTTCTGGCTGGGGAATGAAAAGATTCATCTGATAAGCATGCAGTCCACAATCCCATATACACTGAGAATACAGCTCAAAGATTGGAATGGCAGGACCAGGTATGCTGTGGAAGCGACTTCCACTTTTTGTTGTAACGTTTTGCTGCAAACAGACCCTTTGCAGCTAGCAATGAAACAATGGCAAAACAACCTGACAAATGCAAAAGCTTGTATCCAGGCTGTTTACTAGGAGGGCATTTTGTTCTTGGAAAGCCTGAAGAGCGAGCTAAGCTAAGTCTCCCCAATGTGGATCAGAATGTCCTAGCACAGTTTCTATACTTGGAAATATTGAGAGTGGTTGCTATGGGGTGTTAAATGTGAACCAGAAATTGTATATGCAATTAAATTCAATCAAATTCAAGCATTCAGATTTTCTACTCACTTAATGATTTATTCATTTTGCCAAACTATGAACCACCTTAAAATCAACTAATTCTTGTGGTGATTGATCTCCAGCCTTCCTAGGCTGAGAGATAACTAGAGTTTGGGTTTTGAACACCTAATTTAAGTGAAAAAAAGTATAAAACCTTCTTATTATATATGAAATAATGAAACATGTTCCAGTTCCAAACACATTTTTAAAATTTTACTTTAACTCCTCCCTCCCCCAAACTATCCAAGTCAGCAGGCCTTTTTCTGTATGAGCATCCTCTGTTTCCCAAATGTGAGATATTGGGGAAGAGATTAGTTATTTTCTGGAAATCTCTATTTATTCCCAAAGGGAAGCTGTTCTCTTTGCTCTGCAGACCTATAGTGTCTTTTACAAATTTTCCCAGAGGAGGTCTCTCTGGCTCTTGTGGCTCTCATGGCTTCTGTGATATCCTGGAAAGTTTCTTTTTGCCAGTATTTCATTGTTTTGTAAAAGGAGAAACCTTTCATGCCCTCACACTTCAAGTGGTACCCATGGATAATGGTACCTGTCTCCTTCAAATCTGGGGCATGAGCTTACTCATTGTAGATGATTATTGTGATGTATGATAATGTGTGTGTGGTGGTAACAAAAGTTAAATGAAAGTAGAAATGATTAGATTTGCCCAAACATTTTCCTTTGATCTTAAGATTCTGTAACTAAAAAGCAAGCATGTGGTTTTTGGTTTTTCTGGGATTCACTGAAGGTGTTTAGATCAATCCTGGATGGTGGGGATGACTTTGGGACTGGTGCACACAGGCATTGTATAGATTTGAGGAAAGCTTCACTCTATTTGTCTGTTTTGGCCTTGTGACTCAAAGTGCACTATCACCGTTCCATCCTCACAGCACTGCAGATTATGCCATGTTCAGGGTGGGTCCTGAATCTGACAAATACCGCATGACCTATGCCTACTTCATTGGTGGAGATGCTGGGGATGCATTTGATGGCTACGATTTTGGTGATGATCCCAGTGACAAGTTTTTCACATCCCACAATGGCATGCAGTTTAGTACCTGGGACAACGATAACGATAAGTTTGAAGGCAACTGTGCCGAACAGGATGGATCCGGTTGGTGGATGAACAAATGTCATGCTGGCCACCTCAATGGATTTTATTACCAAGGTATTTTTGTCTCCAGTTATGAGTAGTGTGTAGTAGATGTTTAATGGAAGGTGATAAACAGAAGCAGGGAGATGAAGAATTATAACAAACACAGTATTTTTTAAAATTTTATAACTCTTTATTTGAAATCAGAATGGGATAACACTAATTATCTAACTGGCATTATCTTAAATAATATTAAGCTTTTGCCTACAGAGGTCACCTCTATAGTGCCCTCCCCCCCATTCCTAAGAAACATCAGGGTTTTGTAACTGTGCTGACACTTTCATCGTCTGAGTTGGGATGAAGCACAGTGGTATCTCTTTTATACCTGTCTTGTGTATGGCAAAGATGGACTGGCATTACCATATCTGTGCTTGTGGACACATTGTCCTGACTCAGCTGTCTGTGAACCATGTGTAAGATACAAGCAGTGGGCAGTGAACAGACGTCAAGAGAAATGTAGTAAGAGGCAAAGAAGTACTAGTGAGAGCAAAGGTGCATAAAAGCTTGAGTGACAGGTCTAGCATGGGGATTGTAGAGGCTTGTTTGAATGTAGGGGAGGCAATGGTTTCTGTAAGGGGAAAAGCGTTCAGAACACTGATGTCAATGACCTAGCAGTTTTGAATGGAGAGACACCAGGGATACTAAGGGATCTTTTAAGAAATTAGAATGCAGCCCCCTCTACTGATGAGAAACTGTAGTGATATGGAACAGCTTTCTAGAGATACTTTCTAGGACTTAATAGCATCTTCTAATAGCCAGATGATCATGCTCTCATGCAATGTCAGACCACCTAATCAGGAATTTGTAGCTCCTATTATAGTAGCCTAAGTGCAAAAGGATTGCCTCCAATAGCAGAGAGAGAGAGAGAGAGAGAGAGAGAGAGAGAGAGAGAGAGAGAGAGAGAGAGAGAGAGAGAAGTGTTCCAGCCCTGGTAATAATCAATAAACTTAAAGTATGTGTGTGATCAGGAAAATTTTTTTGTTGGTTTTTAGATCTCTAGGGATGTTTTCAGGTAGGAGGAAATGCTGTAAATGTGACAATAGTTCTAATGGACTGTGAGGAAAGGAAATGTAATGATAAAAGACATGCACCTCTGACCCTTTGCAGGTGGCACTTACTCAAAGGCATCTACTCCTAATGGCTATGACAATGGCATTATTTGGGCCACATGGAAAACCCGATGGTATTCCATGAAGGAAACCACCATGAAGATAATTCCCTACAATAGACTCGCCATTGGAGAAGGACAACAACACCACATGGGGGGATCCAAACAGGTCAGCGTGGAGCATGAAGTTGACATTGAATACTGATAAGTCATCTGCATAGAAGTTTTAAAACACATATAGGAAGAATTAACTATTAACTTCTATTAACTTGTACAAATTTCCAACAAATTTTTTTCCCTCAAATTTTCTTCCACATACAGTTATTCTATTTAATTTTAGTTTTTTCTTAAAATGACACAGCCCTAAATGGAAATGAAAATCCACTTTGAACCATATTTCTAAGTTACTAAAATTAGAGGAGCTATTAAAAAATTTATTTGAGGAGACATTTTGTTTGACCTTTTATTTTATGATCAGTTGTAATTATTTTGTTGTTGTTTATATTATTTCTTAATGACTTTAGTGAATACTAATAAAATAAGAGAATTTTTTCTAATTTAACATGTATAATTTTCCCATCTGTTTTACCTCTACATCATATTTAATTTTTATTTTTAAACAAAGACAATTATGTTTTTTAATTTATCTCTTGTTTCATTGTATATTCATAGGCTGGAGACGTTTAAAGAACATTTCAAAGCTGGTTTGCTTTTTTAAAGGACTTTATCCAAGCAGAGAAATGTAATATTTTTCTTATGGGACAATGGACTTTCAAAGCCTCACTTCATTTTAGGAGTTAACGGAATCCATGTTGAAAACTCCATTAGCAGTTTTATGCTGGCAATAATGTATCTACATGCATTTCAATAAACATGTTTTCCTAAGAAGAGATATTTGGTGCCTTTTATTGACCCTGGAAAGTATGACTTTTCCTCAGTTATTGTTAGTTGCTGAGTTTACATGTTATGCTACACATAGTACCTGAGCCAAGAGAAATTGAAAGGAAACCTAAACCATGGCTCTTGACCTCCAAGGGATATAAGTCACCCAAAATACGGTAGTTCGGGGTGACAGAAACAACTACCTAAAGTGACAACATTTGGTGTAAGAACATAAGCCCATCTCGCAGGTGAGCAGGAAGGTGAACAGAAGGAGCCATTTACTCATTCTAAATGAGGGATATTGAGATCCTGGGAACTTGGGTTAGCTGGCACATCCTTTTAGGGATCACCTGAGTCTGGAAAACTCGCACCGAGTTACTGCACTGAGTACTTGACTACTTACACATTGAATCAAGCAAAGATCAGTTTGTGCTGAAGTCCTCATCTTTGGCTTTGGAGGGTCTTGCTTTCCACAATTTCTTTCCAAATTCACTCATTTCCTGGTTCTCATGACTCCCCATTAAAAAAAATTCTGTAATGATAATGCCATTGCTTGACTTACTAGAATGAGCTTATGTTAATTTTGTGGTTAAGTTTGCAACCCAATGAGTCACAGAAAATGGATCAACTTCAAATTTACACATATTTGGTTATTAGTATCTACTGGTGAATCCTGAGGGTTACAGTTTCAGAAATGAGGTATGAGGCATGCTTTTAGACTCAATTAGAGTATGTCTCTGCAAGTAATGGAAAAGATTAAACAATCGTCTTGATAATTCAACAATGAAACTTTAAGTGCATAGACAAGGAGCGTCCCTCTGCAGCTCAGAATCGTTAGTAACTATTGCTCAACTCTCTCCTTTATTTCTCTGAGCACTGGGAAGCTTCAAAGCAGGGAGGCTAAATGCCAGGTTCCAAAGTCCCACCTCTTATCACCAGAAGAAAATCTCCAAAAAGAAAAGGGAGGACAGACCTAGGACAGTAGTTGAGCTTTTGGCAGCATGTGTAATATCCTGGATTCCATCCCCAACACCCTCCTCCAAAAAAAAAAAAAAAAAAAAAAAAAAAAAGAATGTCTGTTTCCATGGCTTTGAGCCATACAACTGTAAGAAAGGTGCCTTGTGTTTACAGGCAGGAATATTACTTATTGACAAAACACCATGGTTTAAAATATACCTTTCCCTAGTCCTTTTCCTGCAGCTGGACTTCATGAACAGGTTTTGGGGGTATGGGTAGGTTAAAGGTGCGTGGGAATTGAAAGGCTATAGCTAGCCAGGTGTGGTGACCCCACATCTATAATCTTAGCACTTGGGAGGATAAGGCAGGAGGATCATGAATTCAAGACAAGCCTGAGCTATAAAACAGACCACTGTCTCAAACAAACAAACAAACAAAAAGTTCAAGGGTAAAACATGGAGTGGAGAGAAGGAGAAGGAAAAAGAGAGAGGAAGGAGAAAAAAGAAGGGGGCAGAGGAGGGAAAAATATACACCACATCTGAGAGCTTCATGAGACCTTAAATTCTTTCACTCTGACTGATATCAATGTGAATTAGCAAAGGCATTTTTGTAATAGATGCCTTGGTTTATTCAGATGGTCAATGTGGAAAACTCAAGGGCACATTAAACTCTAGGAGAAACTTATGGCTAATAGCTCCTTAATAGTTTGATGAAGCTCAGGAGCAATGAGGTTGGCTGGCTGATGGCTGCTTGGGAAACTCATTCCCAGATGGCCTGCATCTCCAGAACCAACACAAAGCCAGACTCAACCTACATATCTGTGGTCTGGGCTTGGGAGAGGCAAGGTGCAGCATGCCTAGGGCCTTCATGGGCCAGTCAGCCTGGTGTATGAGACCCTGTCTCAAATAATGTAGAAGGTAAAGGCCAACACCAGAGGATGTCCTCTCATCTCCACAAACAGACCACAGCACACAGTCATATGACCATATACACACACAAGAGGGTGGCAAGTGTTAAAAAAGTAGAGTGAGGTGAAAATATTGAAGATAGGAAAGGTAGGCAAAGTAAATGACAAATACTGAGTGATGAGGGACTATCCTTCATGTGCCTCTCTGTGAAGGTGCTCACCGTGGGAGGCAGAAGAGAAGAGACTTGTATTCCTAGCACATCATTCCTTTTTGGTCTGTTCTGGGTCAGTCTCTAGACTAGTAATTATTAGTTATTCAGATTTTCGTTCCTTCTCATCTTCCCAGTATAGTCAATGTAGTGAGTCTAACAAGTACTACTTTATCTACTTGCTTTTGTGCTTATCATAGATTGTATGTGTATATTTTTTAAGTCAACAAATGATATTTTTCTATAAATCAGTGGTACTGAGACTGAGCCTCAATTTGTCTTTTACTAATCTGCATTAAGTACAGAAGTGTAGGATTATCTTGTAGAAGAAACTTTTGTCTATATTATGTTTGCTTCGCTTTATTTATTAAAATGCCTTTTATATCTAGCAAAAGTTGAGACCTGTGATTTATGTAGCTTTTTTATTTGTTTATTTTTTGTTTGTTTGTTTGGTTTTTTTTTTTTTTTTTTGAGACAGGATTTCTCTGTGTAGCTCTGGTTATCCTGGAACTCACTAGATAGACCAAGCCTGCCTCAAACTCAGAGGTCTGCCTGCCTCTATCTCCCAAATGTTGGGATTAAAGATGAGTGCCATGGCATGGTCGGGGAGAGATATCCCCACTCACCCACCCACCTATCAATGTGTAATGGGAGAGCTATGCCTGTTACTCATCTGTCATGTGGCAGGCATGAGGTGGGTATCCCCCACTCAGGTGGGAGAGATGGCCCTGAGGTCATAAGAGCAGGAAAGCTGTCCCTCCCCCTCATTAGCTGTGATACTCAGAGTGGACTGAGCAACATAGCCGAGCTGGCCCTGAAAGTGTAGGTGTGGGAGAACTGGCCCTGCCCCTTGCTCATTGATGCAAGGGTGAACTAGCCAAGACAATTGCTGGAAAACTCACCCTGGTGGTGAGGACAAGGGAGAGCTGGTGGGCTGACCAACCCTGCAACTACCCAGGCCCAGAACCACGGTTAAAGGTTGGCCCACCCCATCTGTGATCTCTGTAGGGTAGGGGTGAGGGGAGAGGGTCCTGTAGACCTAGAGCTACAGAATCTCCAGGACACAGGGCAGCAATGGGATGTCCAGGCAGAGTCCCATTGAGGGCCCAGTGTCGATAGGATAGCAAAGACCAAGGCGTTGAACCAAGCCAGTGCTTCTTTGTGATGAATGCTTGTGTGTTAAGGTGCATGGATGAAGGGGTTTACTATGTGACTCACTGCGTCACACTACCGCTTCCACAACAGTATTTTCCTTTTTTCTTTGTTTTGTTTTCCTTTTTATCTTAAATTTTATTTTCTTTTGTTGTGGGGGGGGGCGCATTGCAGAGAAGATGCGAGGCAGATGTGAGGGGACAGGAGATGGGTAGGATCTGGATGCATGCTATGAAAGACACAAAGAATAAACAGAAAAGTTTTACAAAGGTATGTGCCACTATTCCCAGACGTTTTATGTAGCTTTTAAAAATTTTGTTTGTCTAGTAATGCATTTCCACTGTATTCTATAAAACAGTACATCTATAACTGAGTAGAATTTAATAAGAAATGGTTCTTTGGGGCTAGAGAGATGACTTGGTGGTTAAGAGCACTGGCTGTTCTTCCAGAGGATCTGGGTTCAATTCTCAGCACCCACATGGCAGCTCACAACTGTCTGTAACATTGTTTCTGGGGGATCTGACGCTTTCACCCAATGTACAAAAAAAAAAAAAAAAAAGAAAGAAAGAAAAAAAAAAGAAAGAAATGGTTCTTCATCACAAACAGTTTGAGAATCTCTAAAATCTTCATTGCTCTATTTTCCCCATTCCTCCCCTTCGCTCTTCTCTTTCCTTTTTCTTTTCACTGGTGTGAACATCCACAGCCTAGGAGAGTTCAGCTCCTTAAGATCCTTCCCCAACTTGAAAGCTTCATAATTTCCCTTTGCTTCCTTTTGAGTTCAAGAGTTATAAAGTAAATGTTATTTGTTTTCAAACTTGAAACTTTTCAAATATTTTTTAAATTGCCATTTAAAGGCCACATTATGACCTGAGAACATAACCTTGATGATCTTGATTCGGAGGAAGGCAGAGTTTTGCAAATTAGTTTGGGGAAGCGGCTTGTTACTGAATTAGTCTATCCCACAAAAAATGAACGTAACTTATAATCACTCTCCAGTATGATCTACATAGCAGAGGCCTGTTTATTGTTATTTCCTTTAAGAAGAAAGAAAATAAATAGACCAAATACAGGTGGATTTACTTAAATTTGTTAATTTTGTAAGCATGAGTTTTGGCCCAATGGCACAGCAGCCATGATTGGTTCATTGTGAAGTGTCACAGGTCCACCCATCTGAGCCATCGGAATTGCCTTCTGGAAAGTCGCTGGGAAACACTGGAGGCAGAAATGGAGTTGAGTTCAGGATTGTGGCATTCACTCAAATCTACTAACTGGGACACAGTTGTGTCCTTCAAATGTAGACACCCGGTCTTTCTTTGTTTGGCACTGCCTCCTCCGACCAGCCAGGTCATCACTAGATTTTCTCTTATTGACAAGTGGAGGAAACACACCATAAGTCTGAGTGCTGACTCTCCTTAAGTAAACATGGTAGGGCAGATTCCACTCTGGGATGATCCAGGACACACAGTTAAAATGTTACAAACGAAAAAGAAAAGCTAACATTGAGTAGACTTTGGATTGGAGATAGTTTTCTTCACTGTTTTCTTCAGATTGTAAAGCTGTGTTTAGGGTCACATGAGAGAATGTAGCAAATTGTTCCAATAAACAACAACAACAAAATCTCAGTTGTCTCTTGCTGGAAAGATTAGTATGGCTTCATGGCTTTGAACCTGATATTATGTTTGGAAGTATAAATTTAAAACAATTTTTTGAGGCAGGGTCTCATGTATCCTAGGCTGACTTCAAACTTACTATGTAGTCAAGGATAACCTAATCCTCTGGCCACTACCTCTTAAGTGCTGAAATTACCTGTGTATGACACCATACCTGCAGATGACCCAGGGTGACACATTTTCCTTACTTGCCTTTGTTATGAAGGTTTTAGAATGCTTTTTTTTTTTTTTTTTTTACAATTTAGAAAAATCTAATTTTGTGTCCTGGCCAGGAATATTGGAAAATGTCTTCCATGTAAGTTTCTCTGTGGTATTTCTCAGTATTCTTGTTCCTGCTGAATTTTTATGCAAGTATAACATTCCTACAAATTGGTGATACCAAATCAAGTAGCCCTTTAAAATTGGGTCCATGACAGGAGCTATACCTTCAGAGTAGAATTTGTGTTTAGAATAGGCTGGGCTGTCCCTAACACCACATAACAAACAAAATGCAACGGGCCTTGGCAATTATCATTACCTCCCTTTGTATGTAATTCCTTTCTTGGGAAAATGCTAAGTGCCTTTCTTGGGAAAATGCTAAGATACTGTTTCTTCTAATTTCAGTGTAATATGTTCACAATTATTAGGTTTTCTGTATTAATATTTATCCCAATGAAACCAGGAGAGTTTGCTGACTATCGCAGACAGAAGATGAATACTTAGAACAAAGCCATGTTTTATGAATTGATGCATCGGCATTTAAAAGAAGCAGAAAAATTCAAGCACTCCATTCTTTCAGATCTCCTTTCTCCTCCACCCCCACTCATAACTACTCAGTGGGAACTTTATTGAAAGAGCTTATATAAAAGATCATTGACAGTAACCTGAATGGAGAGAGAGAGAGAGAGAGAGAGGATGAGAATGACCATTAGCCATATGTAGTGATGCAAGCCTGTAATCCCATAGTTCCCCATTAAGGAAGATAAGAAAAGAGGGTCCTGAAAGCAGGGGCAGCCTGTATCTAGGCTACATAGTGAGACCCTGTCTTAAAATACTGAGGAGCAGTCATCCAGAGGTGGTGGTGCACACCTTTGATCCCATTTTTCAGGAGACTGAGACGCAAATCTCTAAGTTGAAGGCCAGCCTAACCTACATAGTGAAGTCCGGGACAGCCAGGGCTACAGGGACACTGTCTCAGAAAAGCAAACAAAATAGCTAAAAATAAACCCCAAGGCCCAGATTCAATCTATAGCAACTACCTCCCCAAATGATGATTAATTACTAAATTTGTTAAATATTATTCATGCAAATGCCCATTAATCTGGAGAGAGTTCCATTTTAAGAAGTAAGGTATACTTATTTCCAAATTAAGAATATTAAAAAGAAAATTTAAGGAAATTCCCACTTCCTTACTATTACTATAACTCCCAAGGATATCATCTGGGTCCAGAGCATCCACAGATTCTAAAACAAACGCCTCCTTAATCACTTCTACATGGATCATCGTAACATCACTGGCCTTTCTCAGTACATAGATAAGCAAAAGGACAAAGTTTTGTAATAGCTGAGAAATACAGGAAGAGGCTGGTCAAACAAAAGCATGGAGCTAAGTACTACTGACAGTGTCTCTTAGGTAAATCCTTACTAGAACCAGATCGCTGTTGTAAACCCAGGCCAAGGTCCTGCAAACTTAGTCACAAAAGCCAAAATCTCCTGTTAGGGTCAGTCCAAAAAACAGGAAGTGATTTATACTTTCCAGTTGTTGTATAATAATTGTTTTAACCAAGTATCTCCTGGTAAAAAGTAAATGTCCATGCTCATATAGATTTTTATGATGCAGGATATAAAAACCTATCAAACTTGTGAATTCTTTTTATTATTTGTAACGGTAGAATGAAGCTAGCTGTAAAAAGATATCTAAATCAAATGTTTCCCACAGGACTAAGAAAAACTGTGAATTTCTAGGGGGAAAGCCATTAGAATTATGCCACAGAAAATTTCTCAAAATTTTACTGATTTTTTTTTTTTGCAATTAGAAAACTGTCCTTCTTGTCATATGCTCTTTGAAGGTGATTACTATTGTGTTATTTGTACCCTGTGAACCTGCATGATTTTAATGGCACAGGAAGTATGACATGGTAGAAAACCACCCCTAAATAATAAAGAACCAGGTCAAGGTTGCCCACCCAAGTGCCTATCTGAGACACCCTGAACTACAGAGAAAACATGGACCTTTTAATTACAGGCTATTGGATCTTCTAGAACTATTAAAGGTGCCATTTCTAAGGATGCTGCCACAATTGTCCAGTATCACTCTCCACTATCTGGTGCCGCTGTACTGTGATAAAGTACCATGAAGAAAAGCAATGTGGAGCTGTGGGAAAGCTCTTCGGGGCGGCTGCTCCTCAAGTGAAGTGGTTAGAGTAGGAAGAGGAAATGGAGGAGGGGGGAGGGAGGAGAAGAGGAAAGGGAGGAGGAAGTGCCTTTTGAACAGATACTGGGATGGAGTTAGGAAGTGAGATATACAGACTCTCCAGGGGACCATGGGACAGCAAGGGCACAGTCCTCAGGTGACATTCTTGGAAATGTTTCCATGGGCTGCCACAATGATGGCTTTCTATAAGACTGTCTCTGTTAGTTTTCTTTCAGGAAGATTATAGTCTGTTCATTTACCTGAAAGGAACTTCCTGCAGGCCTAGAAAAACTTTTGAGAAGGTTTGGTGTCCCTGTTGTGCCTGGCATTTTGATGATATAGTGTCTGTGGGTGAATGTTTACCAGCTTCCCCAGGAATAACTGTTGTCTGGAATCTCAATGGGCTCAGGACTTCCTCTGAGCTCTAAAGCTGACTTTAAAAAACTGAGGAACTTGCCTCAGAGTAGGAAGACATTGCCTCCAGGAGAGCTTTGATCTGTCTGTAGCAAGCTTCATATACCTGAGCTGCTCTATTTGCAACAGATGAACACATTCATGCTTGCTTGCTCAATAAGGATCTGAACCTTTTTAAGAAACGATAAAAACAAGCAAAATATTTCAATTTTTCTATTTCTGTTCTAATGAAAGAGATAGTTATCCCTACAATGATAAAGGCTACAGTGATAACTCATCTAAGAAAAGATAGAAGAACAAGGGACTACATTTATTTGAATATTAAATCAGGATTCTGTAGAATGTCCTCCAAACACTTAGTATTTAGTAATTTAAGCACTCAATAAACATTAGTGACTGCTGTTTCCAGGAGTAGCTTCACAGAGCAAGCAGGATCAGACAAAGTAGGACTGGTTGCCAGCTCATGGGATGCCCCCATTAAGTTAGAAATTCACATATACAACCACAGCATTCTAGACTAAGTATATCCCAAATATTGCAGAAGACATACATATACTAAGAAATATTGTTTGTCTGTGTGAGATTCAAATTTAACTGTCATTCTCACTTTTTATTACTAAATATAACAAACTTAAGTCAAAGGCTTCTCAACTTTATTGAATCATGACTGCTATGTAAAAAGTGTATGTTTGATGTGAAATAACCCCCCTTTTGAGCTAATTAGCATGTATTATCTTTTCCTGTCCTTCTTTTCCTATTTGCCTCATGTTTCAACTCCTAACCAATACTGTGTTCCCTTCTCTGAGTTCCCCACTTTAAGTTTCACACAGAAGTGAAATCGTGCCTTTCTGTTTAGTTTCTTTCACTTAGCATGATGTCCTCCAGGCTTATGTGTATATCTCCAAAGGCAGGATTTTCTTCTTTTCACCCACTGAACAATAATTTCTTGTATTTGCCCTTTTATTTATCCATTCATCCATTGAATGGTATTAAGCGGCTTCCCCAGCGTGGAATTGTAAATAATGCAGTAAAATTCTGTTCAAGATCCAGCTAATGCTTTGGAGGAGGGAGAGAAGTGGGAAGGTAGGTCCATACAACAATTTTACTGAGAACTGAATGTTGAGATGAATAGCAAATGAAGAGAGTCCATGTGCAAAGACACAATGAGGAAAGAACCAGCACTTTCCACAGCATTTCTGTACTTCACTGATGGCTACTACTTTCTACCGGTGGTGGTGACTGCCCATTAATTTGTTAATATGTAGAGTAGGTTGCCATTGCCCTCCCTCTTTAAATGAGGACACTGATTCACAAGGATGAAAAGTAAACTTCATACAAGAACAGAGCCAGGAAAACGGAGCTAGGATTGTGGAGGTAGGTGCTTGGCACCAGTGGCTGCTGTTAGACACTTGAGTGAGGGAAAACTATCTGTTTAACATAAGTTTACTGTAAGCTTTCAAGTCGTTTTGAAAGTAGGATGAACTCTGAATCCTACACACACAGTCAAATGTCATTGGTTAAATCTCTGTTTCACGGAAGTGACAGCCAGAATGCCCTCGCAACCCTCACCCTCCTTTGGGTGTGGAAATGGTTCATCTTTGTACCTTCAAAGTTCCCCACTTCCTGGAATGTGGAATCTTCCCCCCAACTGCTGGCTGCACAATCGAATGCTACCATTTGCAACAACTTATCAGAAGCAAACAAGCTGCAGAGCATTGAGCAAGAATTTCCGGGACACCAACATTATGGTCAGAGCAAAGGATGGCCTGTGAGCTTTGGCTCTTTGAGTAGGACAAAGGTGATGATTAACCCAGCCTCCTGCAGATTTAAGTAGGATGGGAGCTCTTTCTTTCAGCGGCAGTGCTCCTCATACTCGAAAGGATGCTTTCTCTGAAGGTTGCCTGCTTTGTCCTGAGTGTGGCCAGCACAGTCTGGGTATGTGCTCTCTTCTCTCACTGTCTGGTATTTCTCCTACAAGGAGTCTATCAGGTCTATTACATTAGATAGACTATTATATACCAGGTCTTCGTTCTACTATCTTCTTAGTTTTATAAATGGTAGGTCATGGAGGCAAATGCCTAGATGGGCTTGACAAATACACAGGGTAATGTGATGTCCAGAAAGGCCATAGCAGGGCATAATGAAAACATTGTCAAGGGAACCTGACATCTGTCACACAGGCTGACTCACCTGTCAGATTCCATCTTCCAACATGGCACTTTTGTTTGTCCTATGTTTTCATGGTGCTGGGGATCGATCTAGCATCTGGGCATGACAGGAAGCTTTCCACAGTGTAGCCAGATTGCCAGAGCCTGGTGAATGTCCCCACAGCTTTGTCCCTCTAAAGTCTGGAGACACCCTCCTAACAGGAAAAAAACACTTGGTACGAATTGTTCACTAACTTGTCATTTCTGGCTATGTGTCTGTGATGAGCAGCATGTTTCGGATTTGGTATAGCTGTTCTCTAGTTTTTTTGTTTGTTTGTAATGTTGAGGACTGGACCCAGAACTTTCTAGATGCTAACACACATTCTTCATCTGATCTACATCCCCAGCCCTAAAGGTAGTTATTCTATCTTTTTAAAGACATAAAATGAAGGTTTTCAAAGGCAAATGTATTACCTATGAAAAACCAAAGCAGATTCAGAAGGAATTAGTTGTGAGGCAGTGTGCTCTTCAGAAAGATTTGTGCTTTTTTAGATAACCTATAAATACTGGAATAATTTCCAAAATTAAAGACATAAAAGAAAGAAAGAAACCTAAATCAGTGGGCCTTCTGAAGCATTCTAATTTATGAAACATGTCAACTATGTCCAAGGAACTCAGTAACACCCTAATTAGTTACCCAGGGTACATATTATTTCAGTTTCCTTCTTGGCTTACCATTCATAAATCTTGATATCAGAGAGTAAAGAATAAAACATTTTTGTGGGAATAGAAATAAAATCAGCAGATAAGGTGATACTTATGGATATTTCATAGCTCTGTTATTTTCTTTATCTATTATTAGTTTATTCTATTCCTGTCTGCTTTATTATTGTATTATTTTATTCTGAAATGCAATTGAATTTACCATTATAGTTCTTATACAAAAGGATTCCACTTGTTCTTTTAAATGAATTGTTCTTTACTTTAATTATGATTATTAGGGTTATTTGAATTTTCACAAATGAGAATAAGACTGCACTGACTAATTATAGTATGAACTACCCCAACCTAAAGTAGTGACACTAAAACCTTTGCAAGTTATTAGTACAGACTGAAAATAATTAAAGTCTAAAAGCCATCTTCATCCATTAAACTATGCATTCTCGTTGAACAAAATGTTTTATAGTTCATCTGGTTTATAGCTGAGAAATTTTAACTCTGTATTTTTAATTATAAGGTGTTCAAAAATTGCTAGTTGCTGACTACTGCTTTAACTGTTTATTATAATTTTCATTTTGAATGGAAATCTACAATTGCAAGATTGTAGTTCAAAACACTGCCAAGTTTTAACTTCCTACACTTGTGTCCTTGATAAATGCTTGTCTGAATCATGGACCATCTCCAAAGGTTACCATAGAAACCTGACAGAGAAAGGGAGAGTAAGTTCAGGAGGACAGAGGTCTTCTCATACAAAAGAACACTTACAGGAGAAAGAACTAGAAATTTTCAACTATTTTTTTCTTCTATTGTCATAAAAGGAAGGAAAAAGATGAAATTTTAACTCATTTTGTTAATCATTTTTTTTGTTTAAGCCCCCTGGCATTTAGGAGGTGTTTATTGAGCATCAAACACAGTTTAAAAAAAAAAATAATCACATCCTGTGTCTCCTTTACTTCTCATAGTGACTCCAGAGAATAAATAGAATTTTCATTTGAGTGTAAGAAGATGACAGGCTGTGAAGGCAGGCAGCTTTGGCTTTTACCTCTGCCTTTTCTTCCTTGGGGCTGTGAGCATCACAATATCTCCATAACGCACATTATAATGGCTAACATTGTTGCTTGTGCTTCTTTTTTGGATGTTTCCTTGAAGGCCTCAGACACTGAAGGTGAATTTTTAGCAGGAGGAGGAGGAGTGCGTGGCCCAAGAGTTGTGGAGAAACAGCAGAGTCACTGCAGAGAGACAGACTGGCCCTTCTGCTCTGATGATGACTGGGTAAGCAGAGAGTGTGGTGAGCAGGGCTCCTTCCTTGTTGCACAAATAGTTACAGGTTCATTGAGTGGGTCCTAGAAACCTTTCCCCATCAGAGATAATCTAACGGTAACCTAGCTCCTTACATGCCAAAGTAGAGAGAGAAAATGGGAAGAAAACTAGTCCTAAGGCATTGTCTAGTTATCTCGGGTCTCTAGTGGGATAAACACACTGGATGCCTCAATACTGGGACTTCAGAATTTCCAGAGCCTCAATCAAGACTAAGTGAACTTTATACTGGAATTTCCCTATGGCTTCTTTACTAGTCCTCAGAGCTACTTTTAAGTCAGTGGATACTTGGAATTGCTGGGGAGGGGAAGCCTCAGATACAGTTTTAACAAAACTTACTAGTAGCCTTAATTTTCATGCCCTTAATTTTCAGAACCATAAATGCCCTTCCGGCTGCAGGATGCAAGGACTGATTGATGAAGTCAATCAAGATTTTACCAACAGAATAAATAAGCTTAAAAACTCACTTTTTGATTTTCAAAAGAACAACAAGGATTCTAATTCGCTAACCAGGAATATTATGGAGTATTTGAGAGGGGACTTCGCCAATGCCAACAGTGAGTGGGACATATTTGGTGTTCAGATTCTCTAGCAAAGTCAACAAACATCCTCAATGATAATGTTTTTCTGCAGCTACTGTGATTTCGTTCCACAGGACTTGTCATGGAAACCACTGAAAAGGTGGTGTACATCATTTCCACAAAGTTAGAGAAGTTAGCTTAGATTTTTAAAATCCCATACATTGAAAATAAGGAGAGGTTGACCAATCAAGTAGCTATTATGCTTGTGGCCTACAGTCAAAGTGTGTCAGAAGTCAAGGGACTTCTCAAAGATACAAATTAGACATCAGCTCCAGAGTCTGCTGAACCAATTGCATATTAAGATTTGAAATACAGGGCCATGCTCAGTCTCCCCCTGGGACTCACCAGGGCTAGGAAGCACTGTGGTCACCCTGAGCATGGAGAACAAGTCCATGAAAGTCCCAGTTCTTGTGGCCTTGTTTGCTTCCTTCTGTCTTCATGAAACACTGAAAAATTGAATGTAGTGCAGCAATAGATGGCAGGTGACTGCCCAAACTGTTTAGAAACTATTTTAAAGTTCCAGGTAAAATGAAAACCTCAACAGAAATATCTAATAATAGATTTGAGCCCCTTGAGTGAAGTTACAATCAAATCATTGGTCGTGCTCAAACTCACTGCTTACCGAACCTCAGTTTTAAAATTCCCAAGTATTTTCTTCTGGATTTCTAGTCCTGAGTAGGACAGTGTGACTAATACCCATGTATGGCTTTTGTATGAAACAACCCAATTAAGCCTGAAACTTGCAGATTGCATATCTAGAGAACAGACTAACAAGGAATAAAGTGTGGAGATATTTATAAGCAATTTCCTTTGAGGGAGGTGTTAATAAGAAAATCAGTCTGCAGCCACCTGAATACATTGCATTTTCTATTTCAGACTTTGATAACACATATGGCCAAGTGTCAGAAGACTTGAGACGCAGAATTGAGATCCTGAAGCGCAAAGTCATAGAAAAAGCACAACAAATTCAAGTTCTGCAGAACAATGTCAGGGCTCAGCTGATAGATATGAAACGCCTGGAGGTAGGCATGAGACTCTGACCCCAACCGCTTTGTCTTTGACTAAGAAGGAAAAGGAAGACACTTGTCTTCTGAATGTCTGCTAAGGTCATTATCCACCCAAAATAGGAGTGTCTCCACCACAGAGAAGACGGAAGTCCAGAGATGTGAAGGGGATTCTTGAAGGGTAAACAGTGTATTTCAGAAGAACACACTCTCTCCAGTCTGCCCATCACAGGCTGACACTTTGGCTGCTCTTCAGTGAGAGCTCCCACTCACAGAGATCTGTGCCTTTCTCTTGCCCCATTCAAATTCTAAAATGGATCCAAATAGCTCTCACTGTACAATCTCCCTGACCCTACACAGCTGCCAGGGAGGATGCCATGATAAGTGAAAGATGAAGTGTAGGACTGATTTTTCTGGTAGTCAAAGAAGTGAAACCCGTTTCCAAAATCAATTACCAGGAACCCAGCTATCTCAATTGGCATAATTCGTTTTTCTTTCTTCCTCTCTGTAGGTGGACATTGATATCAAGATCCGCTCTTGCAAAGGCTCCTGCAGCAGGGGTGTAGCCCGTGAGATAGATCTAAGGGACTATGAAGATCAGCAAAAGCAGCTTGAACAGGTCATTGCTAAAAACTTGCTTCCTTCAAAAGACAGGCAGTACTTGCCAGCGATAAAAATGTCTCCAGTTCCTGACTTGATTCCCGGAAGTTACAAGAGCCAGCTTCAGGAGGCCCCTCCAGAGTGGAAGGCTTTAACAGAAATGCGACAGATGAGAATGGAGCTGGAGAGGCCCGTGAAGGGTGGGGCTTCACATGGCCATTCTCGAGGTGATTCTCCAACATATGGAACAGGGGCAGAGGCCGAAAACCCTACCAACCCTGGACCTGGTGGATCTGGGTATTGGCGTCCTGGGAGCTCCGGGCCTGGAAGTGATGGGAATCTGAACGTCGAGAACACAGAGTTTGAAGGAAGCTCTAGACCTTCAAGTTATAGGCCAAGTAGCTCAGGCCCTGGGAACCCCGTGCCTAGCAACCCTGACTGGGGTGAGTTTTCTGAGATCACAGGAAATAGCAACCCAGCAACAAAGAAAGAGTACCACACTGGTAAAGTGACCACCTCTAAAGGAGATAAAGAGCTCCTGATTGGAAACGAGAAGGTCACGTCCACTAGCACAAGCACCACACACCGTTCATGCTCTAAAACCATTACTAAGACAGTTACAGGTCCTGATGGTCGCCGAGAAGTGGTCAAGGAAGTTGTCACCTCGGATGATGGCTCTGATTGTGGTGGTGACATTGACCTAGGCATGACCCACGGTTTTGGTGGCAGGTTTGATGAATTTGCCCAAAGGTTCCCCGACCGAGCTGCCTTTTTTGACCATCACCTCGATTCACTCTCATCTAACTACAAAGAATTTGGCAGTAAGACACATGCTATAGGCTCTGATTCTGGCTTAGATTTAGGAGACCCGAGTTCCCATGTACCCGTGTATTCTTCCAGTGGTAAAACCTCAACTGTCAGAAAACAAGTCACCAAGAGCTACAAAATGGCAGACGAGGCAGGAAGTGAAACCCACCATGAAGGAGAGACTCGGACAACCAAGAGGGGCCATGCCAAAGCGCGTCCATCAAGAGGTATCCACACTTAATTTGGGAAGTTCCCCTGACCCCCTAGATTAAGTTAACCATTTCTGCAACGTGCTCATTAGGCATGCTGCACCTCTTTCCTAACCTTCTACAGTGCCTTTTTAAAATCATGCTTGTTTTTTGTTTTTGTTTTTTCTTTTATTATTATTATTATTATTTTGATCAGTTTTTCATGCTAGACTGTACGTTCCGAGGGGGCAGGGACTTTGTCGTGTGTCTATCTCTGTAATACCCAAATGCCTAACAGTGCAGTCATTTCTCAATAAATATATTTTAAATAAATGAACAAATTATTCTGAAACTCAATTCTGAGTCTGTTTAACCGAATTCATTCAAAATGTGTGCTACTGTGACATTCAACTCACTAACCATAAATTTTGTGTTATTTCGTCTCAGTTGACCTTTTAAATCAGGTTAAAAATTTGTTCTCATAGTATTGATCGATGGATGCTTAGCTACCTTTGATGACCATTTACTATTAGTATGTACAAGTGATATTTCAAATCCCTTTGAAGAAAGTTTGCACTTTGAAGACATAAGTATCTTTACCTGCTTAAAATTACATCTCAATGTATGTGTATCATTTTCCCACGGTAGGAGGGAGGGAAGGAAGGAAGGAGTGCAAACAGACAGGCAGGCAGGCAGTCAGTATCTATCCTTAATCTGGGGCAGTGCCTTTCTTTGTAAAGTAAAATGAGAGTAAGTTTGGCCAACCAGCTTAATTTTCTTTTTAGACTGTGATGATGTCCTCCATACACATCCTTCAGGTGCCCAAAGTGGCATTTTCAGTATCAAGCTACCTGGATCCAGTAAGAGTTTTTCTGTTTATTGCGATCAAGAGACCAGTGTGGGAGGATGGCTTTTGGTCCAGCAGAGAATGGATGGATCACTGAATTTTAACCGGACCTGGCAAGACTACAAGAGAGGCTTTGGCAGCCTGAACGACAAGGGGGAAGGGGAGTTCTGGCTAGGCAATGACTACCTTCACTTACTCACTCTGAGGGCCTCTGTCCTCAGGGTTGAATTGGAGGACTGGGATGGGGAAAAGGCATACGCAGAGTACCACTTCCGGGTAGGCTCTGAGGCTGAGGGCTATGCTCTGCAGGTCTCCTCATATCAGGGCACAGCTGGAAATGCTCTGATGGAGGGTACTGAGGAGGAGGAGGGGGAGGCAGAATACACATTACACAGCAACATGCAGTTCAGTACCTTTGACAGGGATGCTGACCAATGGGAAGAGAACTGTGCAGAGGTCTATGGGGGTGGCTGGTGGTACAACAGCTGCCAGGCTGCCAATCTCAACGGCATTTACTACGCAGGAGGCACCTATGACCCCAGAAACAATAGCCCCTATGAGATAGAGAACGGGGTGGTCTGGGTTCCCTTCAGAGGATCAGATTATTCCCTCAAGGTTGTTCGGATGAAAATCAGACCGTTGGTGGAACAGTAGCTGGAGAAGTGGGGAGTGGGGGCTCTGTTTTCTGTGTTTAGTTATTAAAGAAGAAAGAAAACGAAGAAGATGGAGTCAAGAATCTTCTCAACTTCTCACAAATACCGAGGTGCTATTTTATTGTTCTTTGTACTGTAGCTAAATGTAACTGAGATGTATTAGTGCTTTGGGTAATAAAATCATATATTTTTCACCTTTAAAGGCCTCTAATACCTCTATGAGTTTTACAACAAGGAAATACCAAGGAATATTCATTACATCGGGAAGAGAGAGCCAAACTGGAGCTCTTCTTGGCCATGATGAAGGGTGCTGATGGGGACCACAATGAAGAATGATGATTTAAACTCATCTCTTCTCAGACCCCCCAGTCACAGACCCATCACAAGTAGGGAAGTTAGTTCACACATTAGATTTTGCAGTCTTTAAGCTGACCTTTGGGCCCTGACTAAGTAGTGTCCTGTGCTTGCAGGTCACAGCTCTCGTCCACACTGTTTTGAGACAGGGTCTCTCACTGACCAGGGAGTTTGCCAGTTTCTCTAGACTGGCTAGTCCGTGAGCACCACAGATCTTATTGACGGGGTTACCAGGGTGGGTTGCTGCTCCTGGCTTTTTGTGTGGGTTGTTGGGGAGTTGCACATGGCAGGGTCTCTACTGACTAAGCCAACACCCAGGGCCATCAGTTTTTGCTGTTTCTTGCTTTTGTTTTCCCACTGTAGTGACTAGTGATGTAGGTAGAGAAGGAGCACTTAATCTACCCCCCACTCACTCCCCACCCCTGCCTCCACAGCAAATAGTGGCTGCCTGGACCTTCGAAAAGTCTCTTGCACTTGCTGTGAAATGCTACTCTTGCTTTCCAGGCACTCTCATGGCTTCTAAACTGGAGTTGGTTGAAAGAAACTCACCAGCCCTTCCCCATGCAAAGACCCTAAAGCCCAGTCTCTACTTATAAAAGAACCATTAAAAAAAAAAACAGTTCAATTTTCTTTATTATATTCACACTACCACCATTTTTTTCTGGCATGATGGTAACTCCAAATTCTACTCTTGGTTTGTTAACTGTACAAAAATGATATTTTAACTTTTACCAAGAATAAGTACTGAATTTGAGGCTTGAACTGGGTATGGGAGAGTATCACTGTTGAATACCTTCTAAAAACTCAGCTGCTGGTTTCAGAACACAGGGGTTGCTACTCATCACTTCTTGAGGAGGGGAAACTCCACTAATCTTTCCCTGAAGAACTGATAGGGAATGGACTCCTGGAACAACAGTGTTTGAGGAAGCAAGATATCACTAACTTCAAGGGTTAGAGGTTATTCTCTGGGCCAATTACCTGATTCGAATCTGAGAGAGAAGGACTACAAGATACAGCAAGTCAAGCACAATAAGACAGAGCCACCCATTCCCATTTGGGGGAGGAAGGGGGAAGAAATACTTATGAATTCCAATGTAATTCAAATCAACACACTGCTAAAACCTATGTTATAGAGGTTACCTGTCAGAGGTAGCCTATGCCACTGGGTAACCTCATGGAGCTAACCTATGCTATGGAGGTAATCTAGCAGTGCTACAGTAGCCTTGCAGAGTTCATATAGAAGATTCAGGAACCATGAATCAGCACCCTCAAAGGTGTCCCTCTTGAGCACCCTAAAATTGAAACTTTGAATGCTACTGTCATTTATCCATATGCACACTGAACACTCATGAAATTTGCTCAATCAAGGTGCCACTAGCCAGTCACTACAGGCCAATATCCATGACACATCCTAACATACCAAGCCTGACGAGGGTCTTGTATCAGTCTGAGTCACCATGACTATGTGTTTGCATGTACAATTTGAGGGGAAGATTATAGCATTTTAAATCCTTGGTGACATGGCAGTGAGCAGAAGCCTATAATTCTAGCACTCAGGAGAATTCATGCAGGTTCAAGGCCAGCCTGGTCTACACATCAAATTCCACATCAATTGGGGAGAGGGGTCTGTAATAGATGAAAGGTTCCCGAGCCTCTCTCACTTGATACAGACACACATAGCTTCCCTTTGAGCATCTTGAGAACAAAGCATGTATGTTTAAGTTTAAGCATTTGTTCTCAAACTTAAAGCCTGCTAAAACATTCATGAGCTGTAAGAACACACACTCATCTCTAACATATATGTAGATATCACCACCAGAGATTGCAGTTCTGACTGATATTAAACACACACTTGAAGTTAATAAAACCCACCCCTACCCACCCCATCTTTATGAAATACAGACTCAGAAAAGCCCGGTGTTAAAACAATGTAAGGCTCAATATTCTGGAAGCCTAAAGAACAGAAACGCCTGCAGGAACACTGACAGGCCTTTCTCAAGGAACACAGCATCTGTTATTGTTGTTCTGGGTAGCTAAGAAGCCCACTAAAGAGAATGGAATATGACTTAATGTTGCATCCCTAAACTGAGAAGTGTAAATTCAGTCATGCAAGCATCCTGCATTTTTAGCCATGTACTAAACTCCTTATCAGTTCTTTAGCAAACAGTAAGATGACTGCCTGCAGATGTTTTTTTCATCATAAAAATCAATATTAATGTGATTTTAATGTTTCTTGATCATCTATGAGATGGCTCAGTAGGTAAAGCTATTTGCTGCTGAGCCTGCGACCTGAACCCCATCTGGGAACAAACCAAGAAGGAGAGAACTGACTCACTCGGGTTGTTCCTGACTTTCAGAAATGCACACAGACATGTAGTAAATACACATAATATTTTAAAAAAGAATATTATAGAAATCTGAGTGATTTCTGGTATTAGAGATCTGAGTTAATAAAACAGCTCAGCAGGAAAGTGCTTGCCACATAAACTTGATGACCTCAATCTGATCCCAGGAACCCATGTCTATAATCCCAGCACTTCTACTGTGAGATGACAAGTAGTGACAGGAGACTCATTCAAATCCCCCTGATCCAGCTAGCCTAGAGTTGGCAGCATGGCAGAAATGAGAGAAAGACCCCGAGTTAACAAGAAGCATGGAGAGACTTTTTCTCAGACCTCTGCATACAGGTCATAGCATACTTGCCCTCATTCTCTCTCTCCCTCTCCCTCTCCCCGTCCATACACACACAGACACACAGACTCACACATGCACACATGCACGCACTCACACATGGAGAGAACAAAAAGTATTAAAACCCAGAAAAAAAACTATTCCTGTAAATAATCCTTTGAGGGAAAAAAAGCAGTTATTCAAAGGAAAAAAAAAAAAAAAAAACTACAAGAGTAGAGAAAATAAATCTAGATTAAAAGATAGGGAAAGCATGAAAGCTAAATGCCATTCACTTTTCATTTATTAGCATCGTTGGGCTCTTAAATTTTGTTTCCTTCAGCTCATGGTGTCCGAGGTGGAGAATGAAATCTACGGATTCTCCCCAAGCTGCTTTCCTAAGGCTTGAGAAAACACTGCCTTCAACAGCACAGGGCTATCCTGCTGTGCATAGTTCCCTTAGTTCCTTGGAGTCTGAGTCTCCTGCTTTCGGATACATGGGCAGTCCTAGTACTGCAGATCAACTAAGAAGCCAAACCAACAGAAGCAGCATTTAGCATCTTTTCCACTGTGTGGTAAGTGAAGAACACACCTAGAAAAATAATGTTCTAGGGGGTGGGATGCAGTGTGGAGGCAGGGAGACACAGTTCACATTGTGTTTCTATGGAAGTCAAGAGAAATGGTCTGCTGTTGCGCCCGTCCCCCCAGCGGGAAGAACGACAACAACAGGATTCTTCTCAAGCACACTTTATTGGGAGCTCCAAGCTGAAAGAGAGAAAGACTGAAAAAGAGAAGGAGAAAGACCCGACCCTACAGAGCGCCAAGCTTATATACTCATGATGATGTGGACATGCAGCGTTATCTGATTGGCTTAGGTCTCATGGACGATTGTGGATCACCCAATCGGGATAGGTGAGCAGCCATCTTAGGATAACGTCACAATGTTCATGCGCAGACAATTAGGCATGTGCAGACGATTAGGATACAAGAGCAATAAACAAGCTGACGTGGCAAAGCCTGACGAAGCCAACGTGGCCAGGTGGCTTCCCACAGTCTGCCACATATAATGTGAGATTTCAATGCACATTTATAGAAAAAAAAAATTTCAAATACCATTTCCGTAAAGAAAAGTCTCAACCCTTTGTGGCTGAGTTTCATGTTTATCGAACCTCACTTGCTTAGAAACTACCTGTTGTCTTGAAAATAAATCTACTTCTACCTTCTTATTCCCAAACTGGGAGACAGACAACCAGCTAGCCAGCCAAATGCACACACACACACACACACACACACACACACACACACACACACACACAACATACACAGTGAGAGAGAGACAGAGACACACAGAGAGAACAATAGGAAACAAAATACAAAATCAAGTTTTGATGGCCTCATTTGTTCTAGGTTGCTTTAAAGAATATATAGCAAGATAAACAGATCACTGTCTTCAAGTCTTTCTAAAGTGATAAGACAGGTCATGAAATAAAAAATAAAAGCCACACTCCAACCAAAGCCAGGTAACCCCAGTCCCTGGACAACCCCCTACTATCTAGATCAGGTTGGCCTGTAGGCATGTGGGGTGTGTGTCTTTATTACATTAATTGATGTGAGAAGACAGAGTTCACAGAGAGTGTCACCATTCCCTAGATCTGGGTCCTGGGCTGACTTAAAAAGAAGAGAGTGAACTAATTACTAGAAGCAGAAGCATGCATGCATTCACTTTCCTCTGCTCTTGACTGTGATTGTGATGTGACTGTTTTTAGTTCCTGTCACCTTGGCCTCCCTGTTGAGACAGACTATAACCAGTAACTGTGAGGACCCCAGAAGCTGCTTTTTGTCAGAGTGTTTTACTGTTTTATTATAACAACAGAAAGACACTTAGACACTTAGCATTTGATGAGAAATTTGGGGTTATAGATGTTTAGTTAGTAGCCATGGAAATAATAAAAGCTCTCGGTTGATGACAGGCTTTACACAAAAACAATTTCTGAGATAAACTTGATTTATTTGCTTATTTATGCATTTGCTATCTTACTGATAGTTGGGGATTTTTGTTTGTTTGTTTGTTTGTTTTTTGAAACAGAGTCTCTCTAAGTAGCTCTGGCTGTCCTGAAGCTCACTATGTAGACCAGCCTGGCCTTGAACTCACAGATGTACCTGTGTCAGCCTCCAGAGTTGCTGGGATTAAAGGCATGGGGTACCACACCCAGCATGACAGATTGTTTTTAATCGAGTGCCTTATAAATCTCAAACAAAGAGAAATATCCTTAACTAACAGAAGGCAAGAGCAGGCAGGGCCTTAAGTATCACAGAGGGAAGTGTTGCAATAAGGAATTTGCACCTGGGAAAGAAGAGTTGATTTAATTACTACACAAAAACTGGGCACTATGTCTTTCACTTTATGTAAAGGCAAGTAGATTTAAAAGCACTGCCAGATTTCCTGTATAATGGCTGAGGGGAGGTTTAGCTGTCCATCAGCTCATTGCTGAAGGTGGGTGATGGTGATTGCAACAGAGTACAAATATTTGCTAAGTTCACCTTTGACTCAGCCACGAGGTTACTGACTCTAAGGTTGCATGCCTACACAAGTAGTTGCAAAACTCTGCTAGGCATCTCCTTTGGAGAGATCCAGCTCACATAGGGAACAATCACTGGGCATGGGTGAAGGACGCAGGGGTATTCATTAAACTGGTCCTGAATTGCTGTTATGTCTGAGCCTTTGAAAATAAAGTGTTAAAGCAAGAAATAAATATAGTCTGAACAACAAACTGTAACATGCTACTCTTTGACCACATTTGCCCTAGAAGAGACAATGATGTGATAACTTTAAACTCCAATAGACTCCAAAAAAGTTTAAAGTCCAACTGAGAGAGTCACATGAGCCTGACGGGTAAAATGATTGTTACCTGATTTTTGGCCTTTGGAGGCCTGTGAAGCCCAAGTCCCCTCTTATACATAAGCAGTTGGTCACCCATGAAGTCATGGCAGCTTCAAGGATGACTATGTGCTCAGAAGTGCTCCGTGGTCATTGTATCAGAGTAGCCCTAGGTGAGAAGTATGAAAAGAGCCTCTAGGAAACATAAACAGATTGGCAATTCCAAAATCCAGCTAGTGCTCAAAAACTCCTGAGTGTGTTTATTGAAAAGCAGGGAAATTTTTAGAAGAAAAAAAGGTTAGTACTTGCAAATCTCTTTATTTAAGAAGCCTATAGATTGAGCTGGGTCTGGTGGCCCAGGCCTTTAATCTCAATGTGACTTTCTAGATAGATTTGCACATGACAGTTTATGCAGGAGGCACCTACTTTTCTGCTCTTTGACTGCTGAAAAGGACCATCAGATCTGATCTCTGTTTGCTTGGTTAAGCTGTGCCTTTACTTTAGGCTCCAGGGACTTATTCTGCCCCCACTGTTTGCTTAAGGGATAGAGCAAAGGTCTGAGCATCATGTGTTTCCACCTTCCTTAACTTACTGAACTTTTGTACTTTCAAAATTCTACCTCTGTGTGTGTGTGTGTGTGTGTGTGTGTGTGTGCTCACATGCGTGCACACATGCAGGTGTATCTGTGCTAGAAAAAAATGTATAAACACACACACACACACACACATACACACACACACACACACACACACACACACACACACATATATATACATACATACACTATCCAAGGCATTGGTAATTCTTGTGGTTTATTCATTGAATGTTTACAAAAATTACAATTGGCCTATTCTGGAATCAAATGTTGAAAAAAAAAAAGCTTCTTGGGGAATCAACACCAACAGCCCAATGACAGGCATTCACTGCTAAAATGTGAGCAATTTCCAAAGGCTTTCAGAAAGTTCTAAGAGTAAACAGTGACTGGAGTGACTTGGGGATTCAAAATCAACAGCAACTTTTCAGATTGTGTTGGCGGAAACTCGCTGCTGGGCCTGGCCACTGACACAGGAGTGCAGGTAGTTCTTCAAGACCTTAACTTTTGGTGTTTGGACATTTTCTTTCTTTTCTTTTTTTCCCAGGAGTGGGAGTGTTGGATCACCAAATTAATCATATTTTCATTTTTTTGAGGAAGTCTAGTTTTGTTCACTGGCCTATTTATATTCTCACTAACAACAAGATGGTCGTCCTTGTGGAGAGGAGAAAGAGGGGAGATTTTGACATATGAAGTTATACTAATGAGGAAGTTCTAGAGCTCCCCTGTAGAGAGAAATACAGTATCATGCACTTAAAGGTGACTTCCTGTCAACTGTTGGTAGACAATGAAACAAAATACAAAGACACTTTAGTGAAGTTTAGGAGACTATAGGTGTGATAGCACCATGTGGGTGAGGGGCATGTATGTGCATGCATGTGAGCAAGTATGCAGTGTAGAGATTTGGTTTTAGTGTGACTATGTACAAACATGTGTAGACAGGTTTTTGTTTGTTTTGTTTTGTGTATGTGTGGAAAATGTAGGTTTGTAATGAAAGGGACAGGAGACAGTAATGGGAGATATTAATGATCAGTCTTGCTTCCAAGTGTGGAATTTGGGTACAAAGCATTCAGACACTGGTAATAAAGAGCTAACTTTGGGAAGGCAGATAACTTGACAGAATTGTCTGTTGTTTGGGCAATGTAGAAAATAACAGAGTAGCAGGTGTGGCATAGACTGTGATGGATATAATCTATGACCATAAGGCTTCAGGGTAACCATCTACAAAAACAGCAGTGTGAGGATGGTAGACAACCTCATCCACCGCTTCCTTAGGAGACATGATGAGGACTTCATCTAATTGCTTGCTAGAACTCTGGCCATGGTCCTCTTGAGAGGCAGAACAGTCATTATCCCCTGGAACACTATGCCATTTGACTCTTCTTATGGTCAATGCCATCTCAGTAGACATCTAAGACTGTGTAAATACTTTCCTGCCCTACAAATTCAAATCCTGACAACATGGACCACAAAATACGAAAACAATAATTTATGACAACAGGGACTGATTTTTAGGAAATAAACCTGTTAGAAAGAGGTTTTTGTTGTTTTGTTTGGTTTGGATTTTTTTTTTTGCAAGATACCTTACAAAATAAAATAAATAGGATTTTGAAACCAGATTTATAAAGATTGGCTTTAGTTTGTGTACTACTTTTTTCCAGCAGGAACAGACAGATGATGCTTAGCCTGAAAAGCTTTGTAGTCAGCTGGCGTCAACTGACTCTTATTTATTACCATCCTTTTGGTAGTTCTCTGGAGGAAAGGTAAACAAACACTAGAAATGAGTGTTCACTACAGTGAAGACCTGACTCCAGACCCTATATCAGGAGGATGAAAGCCCCTATAACCCCAGCTCTGGGAGAATCTGACCCCTCTGGCTCCTGAAGGCCCCTGCACTTGTGATGCACATATCCACACACATTCACATAATTAGAAATAATAAAAATAAAACTTTAAAATAAAAAGAACACAAAAATCTATATGCTGTTTTCAATGTCTTTATCCCATACCTTCCCCCCAAACACACAATCAACCATTGTTTGCGGTTTTAGTGGATATAATGTATCAAAGAAAATTCCAACAACATGATGTAAAAAAAAAAATGTCACACATAGAAGAATAAAAGTCTACATTTGGGGATCTATTGCTGTGGGAAGAAGGGCCTGATCTTCATAGACATCTTCCTCATTGAGTACCACGATCCCTTCCAGTTCATCCACACCACACCATCATCTGTGCCATGCTTGGACATGTCCCAGCTGTAAAGACCACCCCAATAGTATCTGCCATTGGGATTGGCTGCATGGCATCTGTTATACCACCATCCGCCACCATCTTCTTTTGAGCACTGTTTGCTCGGATCTGAAGCTAACCTGAAAGGAAATGAGTCTGAGTTATGATACACACAAGGACCACTGTCAATTCAGTTCTTTAGATCGAACCCACACAAAAGTACTGTGCTCAGCTGAATATGGTACTCTTTCCCTTGAGTCCTATATGTAAAGCTCAAGCACAGCAAAGGTCTTCTCTGTCCCCTAGCAAGAAAGGAAAACAGCTGGGCCTGTCTGGTCTAATCATGAAGGGCAGACTTGTTCTATTCTAACCTGATACTGTAGTATGAGAGATTCTACGATGTGAAATGATAATTTCTGTAGATACATTAGTGAATACATGTACACACATGCACAAAACTCAAGGAGTTGTAATCTAGTTGTTGTTCTCTCTTTGAGTGGTTGTCTGGCTTTGTGTAAATTTATATCTCTAAATTTGATCTGGAAGATGACATTGATGATGCCTGCCTTGCAGCTGGGATGCTTTCAACAAATACGTAGGGATTTTAGGACAGGGGCTGCCTGATATGCTTTAAGTACCCAAGTATGGGCAAGTTGTTCATAACGTTAGATACATTCATGATGCTGAGTAATGGTATTAGTGGGGACTTTTAAAATAGGAACAGAGACTACAGTGCTTACCAGCCGTCGTTGTCCCTGTCATATGTGCTGAAGAACATGCCATTGTGGATGGTCATGGTTCTGTTTTCCCCTGTCAGCTGAGAGGCTCCGTCCATGAGGGCATTGCCAGCAGTCCCTTTGTACTTGTTCACTGAGACTTGGTACTTGCTAGCCTCGTTCTGCACTGTGAACCCTCCATAATGTGCCTTCACTTTGTCTCCTTTCCAGTCCTCCATTTCGATCAGAAGTTCCGTGGGTCCCATCCTGGTAAGCTGGCTAATCTTATCATTCCCAAGCCAATATTCACCTGGAGCAAAATAATGTAAAATATCAGCAAAAAAATGAAGCCTTGGCCAACCAAGCACTACCTATCTACCATATCTTTAGTCCCCAAATTTAATTTTTACCTTTATTTATTGTGTGTGTGCATGTGTGTAGGTAAATTCTTATTAGCATCCTAACAATCTAAAAACAGACCCCCATCCTTGATGTTTTTAATGGGAAAAAAAACTCACTATACTAGAAGAAGTTTATTTTGCAGTCAAAGTCTTTACCTGGCAAGCCACAATATTTCTTTCCATCAACATTGGTTGCAATATTTCCAAATCCTTGCTTGTATGGGTCCCATTTCCTGCCAAAGTCGACACTGCCATCCTGACGGTTCTGTATGACTGTCCATCCTTTAGTCGACAGAAGTAAAATTAGTCTAAGGTAACCAGTAATAACATCACTCTGAAAGGAAAGTCTGAACCCATTGCCCATTTGTTTTATTTTATACTTGCTTATGTCTGATTCTCTAAGTACCTATAATAAGGAAATAAGCATGAGGGGAGAACTCTTAACTATTTAGAAATGCCAAGCACTGCATGCCACCTTAATACATGCATCAAGGATCTTTTAAAGTATTTCTAATACCGGATTGAATTTCAAATCACATGGCTCCTTGCCAGCTGTGTTGTAGCAGAGCTTTGTTTCCCAACATCCAGGATAGTTACAGACTATCAGGTCAGTCACTGAGGAGTGCTTACCTCCATTTTCTGTCTCCATGTCACAGAAGACTCTGTATGGCTTGATGGATGTGTCAGGCTGAATGAGATACATTTCAGATGTCTCCCCTCCTTTTCTAATGATCTCCTCACATTCTGTAAAAATATAATGCTGCATTAGCTTCGAGGACAGTAACACAGTCTCCGGCTACTCATGCTTGAATAAAACTGACTACACTGCGTACAAAGAACTGAATTATCACATACAGTTGAGAATACTGTTCTATGGTTGGACCTTCTTTTCATGAAAATCAAACTAAATTTTGAAGAATTCTATCAAATGAATTATAAATCTCCCTTTATCTTCCATCGCTACAAATGGAGCACACAGGACTAGGAAAGCCTCCATGGCCCTGTTATCTGTGTATGTCACATGCATACACACATTAGAGACCCCTGGGACCTCCATCCTCATTATAGTGGATGCTACTAAGCAGAACTGGGCAGAGTCATCACCCAAGACAGAACACCACAAGCCAAGGATACAACCATAATATGCTAGAATAACCATTATATTCTGTCAGGGAAAAGTTCCTCTGTTCACTCTCTAGTCCTTGTGTTTAGAGAATGTTAGGTCTGCTGGAACTCTGTGCATTGTGCATCTATTTACCGACTAGTTACCTTTGCCAGACACCACAGGAATGTTGCAGCTGACAGTGCATGGCGTGCGACAGTATTCCATCTGAGCTGAGATGTCAGATTCTAGTTTTTGTATTTTGCTTCTCAGATTCTCCAGGATAGAACGGAGCACACGAAGATTAAGGGGGATATTATCATTCACAGTTTCATCAATATATAATCTCTGGTCTTCCAGAATGGAGGAATACTCATTTATGACATTTTCATTATCTAAAAAAACAAAATGAGGTAGGAATAGTCAGCATTTTTGCTTACAAAAGTATATCTAACTATATAAATATGATTTTTCTGAGAACAAATGAATAGATTTTGAGGCATCATGAAGCAATCATGACTGTTGAATTAAGAGGTATTATTTGTTTCATGGCATATATAAATTGGTATACAGCCCTACTGCTACTCCAGAGATTTGCCCTGGGTACAAGCTAGAGATCATATTTGGTAACAAATACAACAAATTGTGCCTTTCTTTGGTCAGCAGTATTTGAATGTTCCATCTCAACAGGTAACATTATAGAGCAGAGGCACTTGTCACTTGCAAACCCCACCTACAGAGCTTTGGGATTTGCAAGAACATTTCAGGATTCTTTCATTCCTAAATAGACACTGGGGTGTGTTTCTCTGAAAAGCCTGTGCCATGCTGTCACCCCAACTTGTTCCTACCCACGGGGTCCATAGCCCTCAAGATTCATATGCCAGATGTCACTACTCACAGGTTAGTTATATCACACTGACCATTCTCACATTCAACACCTCAAGTGTCAAATTACAAACATTAAGTTTTTATTCTATGCATATTACCTTCTGAGTCACATGACAGATATCTAACAGAAACTAAGACACCGTAGTGACATTTCTCATAGAAAGTCATTGTAGCACCAAGACTAACACTTGTCTGGCAAACTGAAGATGAAAATGTCTAGGGAGGACCCAGGGTAAGCAGGAACAGAAATAAATAAGCACAGGAGCTGGTTAACTTCAGATGTTTAACTGCACACAACTGTATATCCATAGTTAACAGTTTCAATGTTTTAAATGAGTCAGGTAGAAGCTCCCAGTATGTCTACCTTTAGCTTGTGCCTGTTTCTTTTTCCACATGTCTTTTAGGAGAGTCAGGTACTGGAAGGTGGTGGTGGAGGTCTCAGAAATAGACTGTATGTTGCCATTTAACTCAGCAACACTGGCCTTGATTGGCCTCTCCTGGTTTATCAAAGTCTGTTGCAGCTGACACCCTGTAGGACACAACACTCCCTGTAAATGAAGAAAGTAGCTGGCATTAGAGTATGGATATTTGTTTAAAGTATACATTAGTGAAACTTTGGCGATCTCACAAATTAATTAAAAAACTTGATTTCATTTTCTTTATGGAAGAACAGAAACCTTAGAATTCTCAGCATACTCTTATAAAGAATAGAAATAGTCTTTACCACCGGGAAAAAAATGTAATCAATTTTTTTGAAAATGATTATGAAAATTTTATCCAGCCCAATGAAGGAAGCAGAAAAAGTACAAAAGAAAAGGCAATGTTCAAATACCCTTGTTTGTTATCCAAGAGTCGAATGAAGGAAGGGTGAGTTATTTTTTTTAAAGGACTCAATCAAGTTCATATTTTGAATTTTAATTCTTAAATAAGCAAAACATTGATGATAGAGATGTTGGTCCATGAAAGAATAAACTTTCTCTGCACAGGAGACCCACCCTACAAAAAGCACTAATGATCCTACCAGGTTTGGGTCGGCATGAAGACAGCCTCCTGCATCAGGGGCCTTTGTTTCGATTTTCGTCTTACTGGCAGCAACTTTGGCTGGACGGGCTCGATATCCACCTCCGCTGATAGGAGGTGGGGCAGGTCTCAGGCTAGGGGCCTCCTCCTTTCTCCTGTCAACTGGTCGATGACCACGGGCAATCAAGCCTTCCTATAGGAACCAGGCAGGAACACGACACAAGGTTAGAGAAGGTGTGAGAGGCTAACTGTTCGATCCTCTTGCTCTGTAACTGGGGCAGTACAAGCCTGAAGACTTACTACAAGGCTCTCTCTCCACTGGCTTGATCAGATTATTTGTGTAGGCCAACAACACACAACACTACTGCAAAAAGCTAAGGCAGTTTTATAAGGGGGGTTGGGTGGGAATAAGACAAAGCTACCCCAGATTGTGAAATTTAAACCTTGAAGCACACAGAAGTACTAGGAATCTAGATGGCCAACAAGAATAAATATTCTCAACCCACTGGTTAGTAAATAAATTACTATAATGGTTATTAATTATTTCCCCAACTTTCAACTTGTATAAACTGATTATTGAGCTGAGTCTAATATAATCATATTTGAGATGAGATGATCTTTTTAAAGAAAACTTACTAGTAAGTAATAAGGCAATAATGACTCTTAACATGTTACAAAGAATTGAGAAAGTGTGGGGTAAGGTACTGCTTGGGTTCAAGTCTTGACCTACACTTTGTGCAAGTTACTTTACTCATATCTTAGTTTTCTTATTCCTAAAATAAGGACAACCACAGCTTGTATCAGCCTTATAAGATTATAATGAAGATGAAATCTGTTTACCCGTGACATCCTCACAACTATATTTGGCTCATTTTAAGTTTTCATTATTATTTTCAGTGTAGCCATACATCAAAGATACTTCTGACTGCCCCACTGTTAATTCCTCTCCTAGTCTCAGTTTTCAACAAAATTATTTTTTAAATTGTTCTCCTGAAACTCCCCACATAATTTATCAAACAAGATGTTCTTCCCTTACTTAATTTCCAGAGATTATAGACGGTATTAAAGATTACTTGCTAACTTAAAACTCTTTAAGGAGATCCTTGAGTGGAAGAAATGCAATCAGAAACAAAGGTTTTGACTTGGATTGAATATGTTTATCATTTTTCATCACCAGTAATTTTACTCTGAAGGCTGTGTTTGCAGAGGAAGAAACCACAAAACCTGGAGCAATGGCTCAGCTCTCTTGCAGTCATGTGCATCCAAATCACTGTGTCTGAAAGTTTACTCTACTCATTAAATCACTACATTATTTTATATTTAGTGGGGTGGTGCAGGGATTGAAACCCTGATAGTCGGGCTGCAGATTCACTGGATTAATTACTGATTAAATCTCTCTCTCTCTCTCTCTCTCTCTCTCTCTCTCTCTCTCTCTCTCTCTCTCTCTGTGTGTGTGTGTGTGTGTGTGTGTGTGTGTGTGTGTGTGTGTAATGGGTAAACATTGAAGATGATATACATATTTCATATTAAAATAGGGTCCTTATCAGAGCTTGTCTGCTCTAACACAAATTTTGTGAAATGTGTTTTTGTTCACTACAAGTACAATACTACTGACAATGTTGTACACAGGTGACATTGATTGTCTGGCTTCACTAGAGAACGTGAATGACAAATACTGAAAGAACCAATGAGGACACAGGTTAGGAAAGAACACTCACAGAAATAACTAAAACCAGAAAACCCACATTGCAGCTTAATCTAAAGGATTAATTCATACGAACCTGAAAGCGCTTTTGAAGTAATTTATGGGAATGTACTCAAACACATCCTTTACATTTTTCCTTCCTAACCCTGACATTTTGTATTTGTGTGATCAAATAATCTGAATGCTTACATACTCTTTAATCCAAATGATTCATAGTAATCAAGCTCACTGCAGTATTAATGTGTATTCTGACTTCTATTGTAGATAATATACTACACAGGGCAAATTTCATCACGATACATTTAGTAATAAAATTTAAACTATTTTCTTATATACACTTCTAACCTTTATGCATCAAGGTATTACTACGTTGAGAAAACTAATACCTGGACTGGGTATGGTGGCTCAAGTCTGTAAGGCAATTAAAAAGCTTTGTCAAGCCAGGTATATTTTGCCTTTTATCCCAACCCTAGGGAGTTAGAGGCAGGCAGATATTATGAGTTCCTGAGGCCAGCCTGGTCTTACATAGAGAGTTTCAGGACAGCCAGGGCTATAAGTGAGACCCTGTCTTAAACAAACAAACAAACAAGTAAACAAACAAGCTGAGACAGGAGAACTGCCACAGTTTGAAGCTAGTCTGAGAGGCCAGTTTGATGCCGTCTCCAAAAAAAAAAATAATAATAATAATTAATAGATTAAATAAAAAAGAAAAGAAAAAGATAAGAGTAAAAATACTTCTACCAGTAAGAAAATTATGCTATATATTAACTAATGACAACAAAGATTACCTCTGTTATAATTTTTAATCTGAAAAACACAAAACTTTATTTTCTAATTTTAAAACTATAATTCTTACCCATATTCAATAACTTTTGCAGTTATATATTATCTTATTCATCAAAGAGCAAACAATCTAACATTTTTTTCTTTCAAAAGACTAACTTTGTACCATCATAGAACCTATAAATTAAAAAAAAATATCATTGTAATTGTAATAACGTGTTGCAAGAACTAAGTGAAAATTTATAGGCTTAGCACAAGACAGAAAAACACATTTCACCTTAATTAGGCCACCTTCACCCTGGAATAAAGGTGATTAAACCAGAATGTAATACATGGCTTGAGTTTCATAAATAGAATCCTGTGAAATATGTTGAAAGTCAGAGAGATCCCTGAAATTAATGATCCAGTGTGTAAGTACAACCAAAACTACCTTAATTTTACCCAAATTTAAGATACCATTATTTTATATTAATATTAATAGCAAAATGATAATATCCATTAAAAAAAAATCACCGAATCATCGTAGTCATCGTCAGCAGCTTGAGTTTGAACTGAGAAAACACACAAAAGCAGCAGCAGCCACAGACGCCTCATGGTTTTGGATTTTCGGAAATCCCAAGCAGTCAGTTGCCCTTTGACTGTAGACCTAGCTGGAAGCCTGTGGATCTTATATATAATGGGTCCTCTCCCAGGCATGACTTCAGAAATGGTTACCTCCCATTAGTTAATATTTGACCTTTTGGGTTACTTGTTGGCTGAACTGCTTTATCATTTGAGCAACATCTTCCCAGCAAGCTTTGTTTACCCTTCAGATGCCTAATGTGGACGCTCTTCAATTCATTGGATCAGGGGAAATGATGGGAAATGGGGGCATTCTGAAAAGAGCCTCATGTTGGAGGTCTCATAAATTGTCGTGATTGGTGCAGAAGTTCACAAAGGAAGTGCAAGAAAAAGTTTAATTCAGACAAAGCCGTTTGGCCTACTTAGAAGGGGCCCAGGAAAACAACAAACTCAGAAAAGAGATGCATGCATGCTCATGCCTTTCGGCAGTTTGTTCAACCACTTTTGAAAGAAACCAATGAAGTCAAGAGTTAGAATGTCATCAAGCTGTCCTCTGCATATTAGTCAGAATAATAAAACCACCATTTGTCTATTCAGTGATACATAAACATCAGGAAAAAATAAAAAGCCCTGGTGTCTCTTCTTTTTATGGCCTGACCAACTTTTGCATTTTGCCTTTTTTCAAAGGTTAAATTTTTTAATCAATTCTAAATACTATTATGATATTAGTAGACTGTAGATTCCCATATTAAGATTATCATCATAGTAATGTTAACATCTCATGTTATTAGTATATTATGTGTCTTATTTTGTGTTATATTTACATGAGATGGTATCATTTTAACATGTGAAGTCTTCATACGTCTCTTTCAATTATTATGACCATACAGTAAATGTGGCTTTTTTCATTTGTCATTTCTCATAAGCTGTCACTTCTGTGTTTCCTGCTCATTTGTTTGCAGTAGTAAGAACAAGAACTAGTCCACCTAAGTCACATGAAATCCAAAGTCAACAAGTCATGTTTCCAGCAAGTGGGTTGCTCAAAAGAATTTCTGGGTTTTGTATGGAAAGTGGAACATCCTCATAAACTTTACCAAAAAAGTTTTATTTAAAAAAAAGATAGGAAATGATCTGAATTTGGGTCACAAGAGTGTTTGAAACAATATTTTGAAAGAGAGACACTAAATGTCTTCTCTTCAGAGTACAGTATGTCAAATTCTTTTAACAGATTGTAGAAACAAAATCTGAGTTTAAATACAGGAAAATACTGATTCTTTCCCAATTTGTGCTTCATTTATC
Source organism: Phodopus roborovskii (assembly GCF_943737965.1). Classification (NCBI taxonomy): domain Eukaryota; kingdom Metazoa; phylum Chordata; class Mammalia; order Rodentia; family Cricetidae; genus Phodopus; species Phodopus roborovskii. Next base: position 17,010,411 of record NW_026126540.1, read on the forward strand.
AGGATGAGTAAACATACTTTCAGATTCTTTTTACTTTACTTTTTCTTAGAAAAATGTACAATCTAACAGAAAAATCAAGTTTGGAAATATGTATTAATCAAAAAGAGATATTAGAATATACCTTCATATTATAATCAATAAGAAACAAATCTTAATGCTTAATGTCTGGACAGGTTTCATCACTGTGACATTTATATTTTTGTTGATTTTAAAAGAAATATATTGAAAAAGGTTAATCATGTTTTGAGATGTATGGTATGACTATATTTCCAATCTCTGACAGGTAACCTCCTAGTGATAGTGCTAATCATTGTATAACTCTGTGTATTTTTTAAGTATCTCTACATATATTCAAAGTAGATCTTGTTCAACATGAAAGAGGAACCACCTCTCCTTGCTGCTTAGGCTGGCATTCTGAGATTTAATCATCATTCTCCACATCATGCCTACAAGCCTTCAAAAAGACAGTGTGCTAGGGGATGGGAATACACTGAGAATCAAGGCAGGGACAGAGGGTGTTCAAATCATTAATCACAGAAGAAACATGTGAACTGGCCTTCATAGATACATGACTAGATGATGTTCTTTTGTCTTATTTAATTCTTAAAACCACTACCTTCTACAGATGATAGAATTGAGGCTCAGAGGTCAAGTCTACAGGCACAGAGGTGGCAGGTGATAGTACCAAACTTGACCAAGTCTGTCTAACTCAGCAGGCCATGCTTTTTGCACACTAAATCACACTTCCCAATGGAATACATGTGCAAACTATAACGTTTTACCTGTACCTTATGTTTGTCATTGTCGCTGTTTGGGGCCACCACATCTATGATTACTACAGTGTCTCTGATTGGCATGTTCATTCTTACTTCTTACTTTCATTCGTATGTTTCAGCCCAGTCTATAGTGTGGGCAAGAATGTGACAAATGCAACATTTTTTTTTCTCTAGAGTTGATGTGGACAGGTAAACAGCACCCCAAGTTGTCTAATAGTCCCAAGCAGACGATTCCATTTCAAGGAGAAGAAACATACTGAAATAGTTAAGTATTTTTGCACTCTGCTGCCATTGGTGGACAGGGAAGGGAGTGCTGCTTGCTAAGCCAATAATGCTGTGTTTTCCATATTAGTTGATCTTGTTATGTAAGCCAAGGCCAGTCAATCAGTGACAGAGAAAACATGACCCATCATGACCAGCTGATTTCTGTCACAAAAGACAAAGACTTGTGAGCCCCAATTACTGAGACACTCTTCTTGTGACTTTTTTAGTTCAGGTAAGGCCCAGCCTACACAACTCAAGGCAATTTGGGCTAAGTAGCAATTTTTGAGTTCTTCCTTTGTGGCAAGTGGGATAGCTCAGTGAGCAATTGAGACAAGGGTCCTGAGTTTATGGGGAAAGACAACATAAACCTATGCTGCACCCCAAGAACCAGAGGAGGCAGTGACTTAGGTACCAACCTGCAAAGGGAAGATGGTCTTTAAAATGAAGAGTTTCTGAACCTGCAACGGGAGGCAGATGCTGAGTAGCATTGACAGCTTGTATCACCTGAGATATTTCACACACACACACACACACACACACACACACACACACACCAGTTGAGTTTATGGATGTAGGCGTGAATAATAGGTAAAGCATATGAGAGATGTCTACACTGGCACAATTGGAAACATTAAAATTATTAGTCTTTTAGCATGTTCTCCTTGGCTCCAACTGAAGAATGAGTGTCCAGTAGGAATTATCCCTGGAAAGTTGGAGGCCGAATGGAACTTCTGTCACAAACATCAGAACAGTGTGGCTGGGACACCTGCAGTTGACCTGTCCTCCTCAGTAGGAGACAGCATGTGATAGGGATGAAAAGCAAGAGGTCACTGTCTCTGTGGACAAGCTCCCTTTCTTGATTTAGTAATGTCAGCTACTGTTGAGTGTGTAGCTGATAAGACACCCAAGCAGCAGAGACAACAGGGCATTTTCTTTTCTGATCAGCTACAGATCACAGGAGCCATAGCAAGAACAAGATGCTCCTAGGTTGCTTTTATCTTAAGACTAGAAACACAAATTTGGTGGCTATCTTTGGAGTGCCAGAGTGGGACTACAGTGTCAGGATGATGACACTACAGGTGACCAAGAGTGGGCATGCTAGCTTTACCCCATGCTATCCCTATCAGAGTTTTAAGCAATTTGAAATCTGCAAAGGAAATAGAGAATCAGAGCCATTGGCTTGATTTCACATTCGTGCCAGCACCATAGAGAGAAGACTCAGCCACTGCAGTTCAAGCGTGATAACATTGCTCTGGGTAATCATTAAATCTGTCAGGCCCGCAGGTCCTTCCGGTAGTACCCTGTCCCATTCTACCTCACCTCAACAGCAAAGGGTACACTATTTGACGGAAAATAAAGATTTTTATTGTCAAGTGAGAACAGCTTGGTTAATGGGGAAGGGATTTCCTTAAAATCTGCATGACTGTTTTCCCACAAACAAATGCAGCATTCATATTTATATTCATAAATAGTCATGTTTGCTTAAAGGGAAAAAAAATCCTGTTCACCCTTATGAAGAGCCATAGTGACATCTACTGTTCACATAAGGCAGCTCAAGATGCCCGCCAGTGCAGTACAAAGTGTACCATCACTATTGGCCAGTTTTACAAAAAAGTAAGGTCCTTAGGCTAAATTCACATTTAAATTTATAAATTGAATTATAAATTGAGCCATCACTGGAGCGTTAAGTTAGGGATCAAAACCAAAATAAAACAAAACAAAAACAAAAACAACACCAGAAATGTCTGGTTTCATACAAACGAGACCTTAAAAAATAATTTGAGTGAGAGCAGTAATTCACATTGCTATATTTGTGTTACATTTTCACTCTTCTCAAAGGATTCTCAGTATTCTCTGAGGACGGATGATTGAACTTAATCACGGTTCAGGAAGGCGTACAATCAGTGAAAACGTCTCATTTAAGATCGCAGACACCAACCACATCAAATATTTTCACTCAGAAAAACATTTGAAAACAACAGCTCATAAACCAAACAAAACTTCAATACTTTAGCATCCGGCGAAATAAAAAGTCCTCTAACGTTTCTGAAAAAACTGCCTAGGATCTCTTCGTTAATTAGCATTAAGTTAAGCATCCAAGAGCAGATGCGGGCACCTAAGCGAGGCTTTAAGGCTGGCGCGAGCGCAGGGGCCTCCGCCCTGATCCAGGGACTCCGCCCAGCTTTGTTGAGACCCGACCCTCCCCCTAGAGACTCCGCCCATCCCCGCCTAAACCCCGCCCAGCTCCTCTTGGAGGCTTCCGAGATCCGGCTCTCGGACTCCGAGGCTCCTGTCAACTCCGCCCAGGTCCCGCCTTCGACCGCTAGGCCACGCCCCTCTCCCTACCCGCGCAACGGGCGGTCAATACGCATGCGCGGGTGGCGTCACATCCGCCGACAGACCCCCAGTCTCCGGAAGGAGCTGTAGAATAGTGGCGGCGATTTCTGCGTCCATCATCTGAGTTTCTTCCCTGCTGGAGGAGTGGGCTAAGCCGTGGCGACATGGTGGAGGTAATCGGGGATCTTTTCTCTCTGGAGCTTTGCTTTGCCCACGAACGTGCAGGGTGAAAGTGCTGGGAAAATGGGGAGAGAAGCTCTGTAGCCAAGGCTGGTGGTCCCGGGATTTCGGGGCGAGGGTAAGGCCAATGACATTTCGAATCCGAGGTTCGGTCAGAGGGAAGCCTAAGAGAACCTTGCAGTCCCTGCGTGTCACTGGGAGCTGGCGCTGTCCTCGGAGGCGGGGCTTCCGTGGTTGGGATGCTGGTCCAAGCAGTTCGACTGTTACTTAGGTTCTACCCGAGTAAAGCTTGCCCTTCTTGATTTTTTTTTGTTTGATTTTGCATATCCCAACCGTTTCTTAATTTCACCCACTGCATTCCACCTCCACTGCAATCCTCCTAATCTAGCCCAACATCTTTTGCTGGGACTGATGAATTAGCTTCTAGCTGGTCTATGTGCTGATGTTTAATGACTACCTTGCAATACTGTAGTTCACTTGTGTAGCTTGCACAAGGCATTGTATTCAGTCTCCAGCACCACAAACGAAAATACCATATGAATTGATCCCGCTTTTCCTGCTTAAACCTCCTTTCTGGCCCAGTGTTACTAGAATAAAAATGTAGGTGGTGAAAAGGTCTGAACCTCACCTTCCCTTGAAGCCTCATTTGGGCCTGGGAGTCTCATTTTTTACTACAGCCCACAATTCTGCAGCATTCACGACTGTACTGCAGTTCTGGTATTATTTGAACACCTTTGCAGTGGCATTTTTCCTCAGTTTGCATAATTAATACCTCTGTTCAGTGTAAGACTGTCTTCCTCTCTGCTTAAATATCACAATATCACCTCAGATAAATCTTTCATAATTACATTTAGTGGTTCTTTTTTTTTTTTTTTTTTTTTTTTTTTTTTTTTTTGTTCTGTGACTCATCATCCCATTACCTGTTTTCATAGAGCCTCCCAAAATTTGGAATTGTTTTGCTTATTTTTGTCTGTTATTTCTTGAGCACACTGTATGCCAGATACAGCAGGAATTCAGTAAATGTTGATAAAACAAATTACTATCCTAGACCTCATTCAGTTACTTTGCCCAGATCTCCAGCCAGCCAGACAGGAGCTTTCTCATCTTTGTTGTTGACTGCTGTACTTTGTTGCTGATTGTGTGGTGTGTACATCCTTGTATGTATTTAACATAGTCATTGTAGCGTTGATGAGTGTGTCACTTGCGTTAGATGTGTGATTTCGGCTGTTTCTTTACAGGAGGTGCAGAAGCATTCTGTACACACACTGGTGTTCAGGTCATTGAAGAGGACCCATGACATGTTTGTAGCTGATAATGGAAAACCTGTGCCTTTGGATGAAGAGAGGCAAGTTTTATTCCTTTATTTTTAAAGGTGATAGAAGAGCACAAAGAGAAGATGACTTGTAAAGGTCTTAAAGTGGTGCAGACACTCACAGGATACTTGGGCAATAGCAAATGGCTTTTGATCATAATAAGAGTTTACTCTTTTTTTTTTCTCCCCCTCTTTGGTCTTGTTTTGTGTTTTACGGTAAAAATTCCATTAGCTTCTCATAGAAATACCCAGTGTGATTGTTTTAAGAATGGCCCCATAGGCTCATGTGTTTGAATGCTTTTTCTCTAGTGGGTAGAACTGTTTCAGAAGGATTAGGAGGTATGGCTTAGTAAGAGGAGGTGTGTCACTGGAGTAGGCTGTGACATTTCAAAAGCCCACACCATTCCCAGTTAGCGTATGCTCTTGCTCCCCCGACACCTATGCTTGTGAATCACACAGAAACTCTCAGTTGCTACTCCAGCATCATGCCTGCCTGCCTGCCTGCCTGCCTGTGGTCTCATGTTCCCCCATATGGTGCTCAAAGACTAACCCTCTTTAACCATGAGCCCCAAATTAAATACTTGGTTTGTAAATTACCTTGGTTATGGTGTTTTGCCACTGCAATAGAAAAGTAACTAAGATACCTGTTAGGTTAGTTTATTTTAATGAATCACTTTGTACGTGCTTTCAGCTTCTTGCTTTTGAGTCTTGGTGAACTAAAATTGTACTTGGCTAGTACCTACTCCTATCTTCGCTCCTTAGTATAATGACGACTTTTGAGGAGCATATTTTGGTTGTGACCGGCCTTATTCTGGGATTGTGTTGTATGTAATGCCCTTCTTTGGCCTTTGCTTTTTCTTTTGTATTCTACTTGATTCCCCTCATTTGTATTTATATTTAATTTATAAGGTGTATTATTTTTTTAATGATGTGAGTACATTTCTCTTTAAAAGGCTGAGCTAATTTAGTGCTTTCATTAGATCTGATAAAGTGTCTGCCAGACATTTAAAGATTATTTAAAAGATATATTAGTTTGTGTATGCCTTTAATTCAGTTGGACCCTTGAGGTCTCATCAAAAAAACTTATGTTTATTGGGCAATCTAAGGTCCTACTTGTATTTAATGAATACTATATGATAGATTGTGAGAAAAAGTAAATAGATATGGTGTAGAAATGCATTTTGAAATTTTGTATTTGTTAAAATACTATTTAACTTGAAAACCATCCTGTATCTGTAAGAGCAAGTAAAGTATTGGTTTTATGTGCTTGTTTTATGGCTGTTTAATATTGTCATAGGTGAATGTATTTTCAGTATTTAAAGATGCATTTCATATTTATAATTTTTAAATAGTCACAAGCGGAAAATGGCAGTCAAGCTTCGTAATGAGTATGGTCCTGTATTGCATATGCCTACTTCAAAAGAGAACCTCAAAGAGAAGGGACCTCAGAACAACGCAGCAGATTCATATCCGCATAAACAGTATCCTGCCAATCAAGGTAAATAGGTTTACATGTGAATTTTTAAAATAGAAAAAAGAAAGTTTTCCTGGTGCCTCACTGGGAAGATTGACTATGTTACTGTAATTGTGGGAGTTTTGACTTGCTCATCAGAGTAGTGACTAAGATTTGTAGTTTATGACTTCACTAGAAAATAAAATGTAGTACAATTCTTAAGAGGTAGACGAGGTTATAATGGAGTGTACAGGGAAAATTGAAGCTCATTACTAGCCTGTGGGGAGACCATCTGTTAGGTATATAATGCAGAAAGGCACAAAGAGAACCTTGTACTCCATGTGGAACTATTTGCTTTGAAGAACCACCCGGGTAATTGTCAGTGAATGGGAAAGCCTGTGTTCCCAGCACGGCTAGCTAGAAATGCATGTTCTTTCTTCATTTGGTAACAGCTTATAGGCAAAATGACCAACTTGCTTGATTTCTGAGTCTTCAACTTAGTTGAAAAGGAAAACTCTAGTTAATACTAGTAATTCCTTTTTAAAGGTACTTGAATGGACATAAATTCACTGGCAATGAATTTATTTATTTACTTATTTTTAGGACAAGATGTTGAGTATTTGGTGACAGGTACACATCCATATCCACCTGGACCTGGTAGGTTTCAATAAGACTGTATTAGGTGTACATAAATGTATTATCTGTTGATTTAAACAAATGTGTAGGTACCTAAATTTAAGCATATGGGTAGGTATGGCTGAAGCAATCAATTACGTGTGTGTGTATGCGTAGACAGGTTTAAATATTTAAATATTTGCTCATAAACACACTGTTTCAATCAATAGAAGTTTAACTGTTAAATAGTCTTGAGTTGCTCTTAATGCCAACCTGCTTGTATTCAAATTTGAGCTATGTATTAACAAGTATTATGAAAAAGTTTAAAAGCAAAGACAAACTGAACTTAATCTGGATTTTTATACTGTCTTTGCTTAGAAATTACTGTCTGTGTTTTCCTCCAGGTTTGTTTTAAGTTCAAGTAATAGTACTGAAAGGAACTGTTTTTATTAAAATAGGTGTTGCTCTGACTGCTGATACTAAGATCCAAAGAATGCCAAGTGAGTCAGCTGCACAGTCCTTAGCTGTGGCATTGCCAAATCAAGCCAGGTATGACTGTTATGCTTTAGTGACAAAGATCTTCACCATTTGCAGTTTTTGATTGTTAATGTATATGCTTGTGGAAGCCAGATGGTACTACCATTAAAAAGTGTGTGTGTGTGTGTGTGTGTGCGCGCGCGCGCGCGCCATAATGCTCATGTGGAAGTGAAAGGAGAGCTTGGGGAATTGTTTGTGTCTCTACTGTAGATTCAGGGGTTGAACTCAGGGAAGTGAAGCAAATGCCTTTACCCATGCTATACCGTTTTCCTGCTCCTTTATTTGTTTAAGGTCCCTCTTACTGTTCTGGAACTAAGCAAGTAGGCTAGGCTGGCAGCCAGCAATCCCTGGATGTGTGCCTGTCTAGTCCCAGTGTTGGAATGACAAGCACATGACACCATGGTGTTTGTTTGTTTGTTTAAATAAAGGTCCTGATGTTTACAGTAGCAAGCACTTTACCAACTGAGCTGTCTCCCAGGTGTCATCCAAAATTCTGAAAAGAAAGTTTGTTTGTGCAGAATACATAACTAGAGAGGTGCTGAGTTATTATTTCATGATCATTCTGTTCTGCAGAGTTGATGCAAATCGTACTGCTCCTGCTGGAAATGAGTACCGACACCCAGGGGCTTCTGACCGTTCCCAGCCCACAGCAATGAATTCTGTAAGTCTCCTGGGTCAAAAAACTGCAACTTTTTAGCTATTGAAACAGGATTCCTTCCTTTCTTATAACTTAGAAGTCTTACCTAGATACTGAAGTCAGTAGGGATCTGTTAATAAAAATAGCAACCTGAGATTGTCCTTAACATTTCATATCCCTAAAAATATAGTTTTGATAAATTGCTTCTTTTTTAGAATCCAAAATCCTGTTACTTCTGTGCCCACTTAACATTATATATTTTAAAAAGACAATATTGTGATCTTGGTATTTACTAATCACTCTCAAAAGTACAAGGAATAGGGCTGAGGAGATGGTTCAGGCAGTTAAGAGCCCTTGCTTCATGAAAGCACACAGGACCTGTGTGTGGCTGTGTGCTATATGTATGTGCATGCACACACAAAATAATTAAATTTTAAGAAATTTTATAGTACTAAGGTATTTTTCAACTTGAGCAGAATCTGTCCCTAGGTTCCTATATTGTTTTTATTGCTGCCAGTGAGTGAATATGTTTGTTTATTTATTTATTTTTAACTTACTTTTCCTTACTATAGTTACTGGGAAAATGTTACCCTAGAAGTAGCATCCAACACATACACACACAATGCAAGGAATGTTACCTGAACCTTGTATAGCTTTATGTTATTGTGAATATGTGCTGGTAATGTGGGTTGGTGTGATTGCAGTTTTTGGCAGAGACCATAGTTCAGAGCAGATCTCTGTTTAGGCTTCTGTCTCCTTAGGATGATATGTAAGTTTCTTCAGGATAGGGTCTCAGGTAGCCCAGGCTACCCTAGAACCCTGTGTAGCTGAGCTAACCTTGAACTCCTGATCCTGTTACCTCTACCTTCTGAGTTCCTTAGTTGCGGGCTGGAGATAAATCCAGATGTTCATGCATGCTAGGCAAGCAATCTCTCAATTAATACATCCCTTACCCCAGTTTATAACCCCTAAGGGTAGAATTTCATAGCTTTCAATGTAGTTTTAGATTAATGGGGTGATGCTAATGGTAGATTCTTTAGGTTGTACATTATTTATTTCTTTATTTAAAGTGCTTGGACTGCAAGTGTTTCAGATTAGTTTTTTTTGGGTGGGGGCTTGGAATGTTCACATACATGTTTTAAGATTAATTACACATGTTCTTTGACATTTCATCATACATGTAAAAATTGCCTTCTGATTATTCTCACCTTCTGCCCTTTTAGCCTTCTTCCATTCTAAAATCTCTTTTCTACTCCCATGTCTTTATGTTTTGTTTAGTGGCCAACTGGGTTTAACCAGGCTGTGTGTAGACCATGGGTTTGGAACTATTCATTTGAGCTTGCTGTCTCAGTAGTAGATACACACCTGAAGGCAATGACTCCTTCTCTCCCAAAATCTCAGTAGTCAGTAGTTCAGCAGGTAGGGTTAGGCCCTATGTACCTCTCCCTATCCATACCTGATTGTTGATGGCGCTAGTCTTATGTAGGCCCAGTGCAGATTCCTGCAGCTGCTTAAGTTCAAGTTTGCAGTGGCTATGTTAGGCTCAGAAGGTGGCATTGCTTGGCTTTTCTCCCTATCTTTTGGCTCTTAGATTCTTTCCACTTCCTCATCTGCAGTGTTCACTGAGCCTTAGAGAAGTTGGTATAAATGTCTTGTTTAGTGCAGAGCACTCAGTGTTAATTATTCTCAGAATCTTGAACAGCCATGAATCTCTGCATTTATGACTGTGACCTGAAAGAGAAATTTCTCTCATAAAGGCAAGGAGTAGCATATATCTATAAAGATAGATATATAGAGGCTTCCTGGCCTTTTTTTTTTTTTTTTGGATCAGGTTTATAGTACCGTGGGTAGGTTCCCTCCTGTGGGGCAGGCCTCAAATCCAGTCAAAGAGCAGTTGATTACTCTTATAACAATGTGTACAAATGGCCTCATCTTGCCTAACGAGTTGGTATTGAAGTTCATAGGGGTCAAAGCTGGGTAGGACCATTGATGCCTTTTCTCCTCTGAGAGCCTGTGCAGCACCTTCCATCTCTGAAAGTTGCTAAGTTCCATTTCTGTTGCAGCTTGTTTTCTCTGTATCTTGCAACCCAGGTGTGTGGTGTCTTATAGCCTCTTAACATCTAGTTCTGGTGAACAATATATTAGCTATTGCACACTCAATCTGAAATCTAAAGTACGCTTGGTTATAGGAGTATTTGAAAGTTAAATTTTTGGCTTAAGTATGCTCAACCTTTATCAGCTAGTATATATTTTAAAATATTATTTAATTACTATTAAAAGATGAAGAGATAAAGGAAGGTTACCATGTTTTTGCCTAAAGTTGATCAACTATGGTTGGCTCAGTTGGGTTTTGAACTCCACAGTGATGTGTGTTCAGGGCTCAGCTGCTTTTTTGTTGTTGTTGTTGTTTCAATATGGAACATCCAGAGTTCTGATGAAGCTTTATACTTTTTTTTTTTTTTTTTTTAAGTTAAAAGGTATTTTAGGTATCTTCCTTTTCAGTTAATGAATTAAAAAACAAAACCTTTCATACATCCTTTCAATTTATATTTCTGAATTAATGGCTTGAAACCTTCAATATGATAGATGTAATAGTTGTGTATTCATCCCATATCTAGATGATTATGGAAGCTGGCAATACCAAGAACTCTGCATTAATGGCTAAAAAAGCCCCTACGATGCCCAAACCCCAGTGGCACCCACCATGGAAACTCTACAGGGTAAGTGGATCTGTACTTCGGTCTGCCTCAGGGCACGTTAACGGTTTCTCATCAGCCAGGAGTGAACTTAGGGAGTGACCTGAGGGGCTTGAGCTTGGGCACTGTGCTGAGATGTCAGCAGCTGTTTCCAAGTACAGCTGCATAGTGTCTTGTTTTTAAATAAAATACAATATGAAGTATTGGTGGAAGATACTACATGTGGAGAGCAGATAATAAAGAGAGAAGTGTTTTCTGTGACAGAAGAAGATTCCTTAGAAAGATGTTTCTTTGGCCAATGATCCTGCCAGCTGTAATAAATTTTAATATGACTCAGAATTCATCAGTTCAGAAATAAAATACGAGATAGAAAATGTACAGCCAACATAGGTGTTTTCAGACACCATACCATCTATATTTTAGTCTAATGAATTTAACAGATAACAGATTTGAATAACCACTGCCATAACTATAACACCATCTCACAGAGCACCCTATACTATTGTAGTTATACACTCTTCTAGTCCTGGCAACTGCTGATCTGTTCTCTGTTATTATATACTTGCATCTTAAAAAATAAACAAAATATTATGCCATGAAATTGCAAGTGTATAGAAGGTATTTCTTGAGAATGGTGCCCTTCACTCAATAATTTTGAGATAAATTGCATTCCTTTTTCTTGGTTAGTAGCATTCCATTGTATAGATGTGCATCAGTTTCATTATTCATTCACTCATTTTAAAGTAAGTTTTCTCACTTTAAAATATATAACTCAGTGTTCTAGAACTACAATTTGAAGATGACGCAGTTAAGTCCAGATTGTGGTTAAATTGGGCACATTTTAATTAATGTATGGCTGAGTCTTCTCACTTCACTCTTCTTCACTCTTTTTTACATAGGTTATCAGTGGGCATCTTGGCTGGGTTCGATGCATTGCGGTGGAACCCGGAAATCAGTGGTTTGTTACTGGATCTGCTGACAGAACTATTAAGGTAGTAAAGAAGATTTTGGGTTTGTTTCTTAAGTTACTGCCTAGAGAACATGATGTTGATGATGTTGTAGGTTGTTTTTTGTTGTTGTTGTTGTTGTTTGTTTGTTTTTTTGTTTGTTTTTTTAAGATTGACACATGCAGTACAATTTACTGTCAAAACTAGTAACAATGTCTTTTTGCAAAGTGGCATTCAAAGTTGCTTTGTAAGCATGTTGATGGCCTATTGTTAATTCTCTGTAACTGTTACTAAAGGAAGTTTTCATGCTATGATTACAGAATGAAAGCAGAGTTCTCTGTAGAGATGTAGTGAAAAGTAGTATAAGAGAGCCTAGACTGGTATGCAGTGCTATGACGGGTAGACCCTCAGGTGGATTCGTTTTACTATGTCTGTGTTGATGTGCCAGTGAATCTACTGCTAACCCTTTTTCTGTGTATACAGGTATGTGTCATGTGAGAGTCACTTTTTTCTTCCTCCTCTTCTTCATTGTTAATGTTTTGACACAGGGTTTCTCTGTTTATCCCTGGCTGTCGTAGAACTAACTCTGTACACCAGGCTAGCCTGGATCTCACAGAGATTGGCCTGCCTCTGCTTTCTGTATGCTAGGATTACAGGCATGTGCCACCATGCCTGACAAAAATCCTTTTTTTTTTTTTTTTGAGTCTTGTTTTTCTCACATAGCATTGTCTTAAAGATCTAGTCTTATGAAAAATTCAGGATTTTAAATGGGTAGAATGTGCAGATAATTCTATAACCTGTCTCTTACTGCTCCACATAAAATTTTTAGTTTTATAATTTTCATTGTGATGAGCCTGCATTTGTTTTACACAGACTGCTTTTTTTGTGTGTTGTATTTTTGTTTTGATAGATTGTCATACTACAAATGTTAGGCCAAATGTCTCTGAGCTGGTACAGAAAGTGCAAATTTCTTTCCAAAGTTAGTGAGCTGATAGTTGGTCCATTGTGCTGACCACATAGCTCGTCAGAGGAATGCACTTAATGTGACCACTGGAAGTGGACAGACATTCAGATATGTAGTGAGGGTGGAATGTTTTCGTCTTTGCCACTTTCCTTGGTTAAGTTGCTGTTTCCTTGGGTACGGATAATACTGTATTGTTGGTATTTTCATAATCAGTACATTTTCTTGTGTATTCAGAGTAGTAACCTTGTCCTTGTCACTTTCTGCAAATACTTACCCAGTCTGAATGTGCCTTATTTTCCCTTTTATTTGGAGAGGGATCACTTTAAAGAGTCTTAGCTTTGTGTGTACATATGTTGTTTTGTGAGTGTTCTGAGTCTTTTGTGTGTGTGTGTGGGGGGGCTAACCAGCATAAAGAAAAACAATGATTTGATTTCAGATTTGGGACTTGGCTAGTGGAAAATTAAAGCTGTCGTTGACTGGCCACATCAGCACAGTGCGGGGTGTGATCGTAAGCACACGCAGTCCTTACTTGTTCTCTTGTGGAGAAGACAAGCAAGTGAAGTGCTGGGATCTTGAATATAACAAGGTGAGTTTGGAGCAGAGGTGTTCCAACTGCATGAGCCATGGTTCGTTGTATTTATACTATACTGCTGGGACCAAATCCAGGGCCTTTTGCAAGCCAGGCCAGCTCTCTGCCTTGGAGCTGTATCCACAGGCCCCAGTGTTGATGGTTCTAATTTTAGAACTTGTAACTTCTTTTATCTTCAGGTTATACGGCACTATCATGGCCATCTAAGTGCAGTGTATGGTCTGGATTTGCATCCAACAATCGATGTCCTGGTGACCTGTAGTCGAGATTCAACTGCGCGGGTAAATGAGATGTAGCAGTGTGCTCATTGTAGGCGCTGTTGTATCTTCTCTTATGCAAACTTGATATTAGCATGTTATTTTCTTATAAGGAACAATCATTCGTGATATGTCAACAGCATGGCCTCTTTCAGGATTTGTGACTTCTATGTTTGTTCAGTGTTACTCTTCAGTTCTGTGTTTGCTGCTGCTAATGTCCTGCCCCTGAACTGTGACAGTTTCCTATGCTTAGCCTGTGGTTCCCAGCCTGGGGACCTTGACCCCTTTGAGGGTTGAACAACCTTTTCATAGGGGTCACTTAAGACCATCTCACATATCAAATATTTACATTATAATTCATAACAGTAGCAAAATTACAGTTATAAAGTAGCAACACAAATAATTGGTTGGGGTAACCATAACATGAGGAATTGTTTTTAAAGGGTTACAGCATTGGGAAGGTTGAGAACCACTGCTCAAGGCTATCACAGTGGTTGTTCATTAGCTGTTTAATTCTCTAGTCCCATTGTGGGACTAAGCTGATAGGTCAGTATCCTGATCTATAAACTTCTGTCTTCCTTGGCCTCTGTCTTTTCCCATACCACATGGATCATTGTCTCCCATTTATGCATTCTCTTCATTATGTTCAGATACACTGGTTTGGCAAGCTTAGAGCTTTCCAATATGCATACCTGTTCTTTCTCATAGCCTGTTGGTTATATTTTTACAGATTTGGGATGTAAGAACTAAAGCCAGTGTACACACGTTGTCTGGACACACAAATGCAGTTGCTACCGTGAGATGCCAAGCTGCAGAACCACAGATCATTACTGGTATGCTATGCTTCTCCACCTTACACCTCTTCATAGCCGAGGCACCGCCGTTCTGCATCAGCACCGTAGCTCCCCCAACTCCTGCTTTGTGTTGTGTTCTAGTGCACTTTGTATTTTAATGATGGTATTTGAAATGTGTGTGTTAGGTATTGTAAAAGCTGTCTAGAAAGCTGCTGTTAGATACAGTCAAGTGTTGTTCTAGAGTGTCATGACTCTCATTCTAGGGAGTTAAACTTAGAAAATACCCTGCCACCAATACCTTCAGATCTGGTATGAGTCTTATTTGAATGACTGGGCCTTTACTGTGACTGTAAATTAATTCTTTCACTTGGTTTTGTTAATTAGAAATACTAAGATGAAACAATTCACTTTTTTCCTTCTCAGCCACTGGGGGGATAAAATTTGGTTTATTTGCTGTTTGTATTTTTTGATAGTTAATTGGGTATCTTATTTTTTTTATTTTTAGATTTGTATGTATAAGTGCTTTGCCTGCATGTGTGTATGTGTATTACATGTGTACCTGGGACCCACACCGATCAGAAGAGAGGATCAGATTCCCTGGAGCTATAGTTACAGATGGTTGTGCATCACTGTGTGGGTGCTGGGAACCAAACCCAGGCCATCTCTCTAGTGCCTCAGTCAGGCATTTTAAAAAGAACGAAATATAAAATAAAACTGTAGTTTTAGAAGTTTGCGGAAAGTATTTACAATGTAGAACTTCCACTTAGTGTATGTATGTGTACAGAGGAGTACTTTGTGTTTACTGTATTCTAACTTGTGGATTCTGTCTTGTCTCTGTCTCTCTCTGTATCTGTGTGTCTGTGTCTTTTCATTACAGGAAGTCATGATACCACAATACGATTATGGGATCTGGTAGCTGGAAAGACAAGAGTGACATTGACAAATCACAAGAAGTCGGTCAGGGCTGTGGTCTTACATCCACGACAGTAAGTATGTTTTACTAATTAGTGTTTTTTTCTCCGTGTCTTAGTGAACTCCAACACCTGGACTGCCTTTGCAGTCCTACAGCCTATGCTGCTTTGGACAGGCTCTCTTTAATTGTCTGTCTGCTGCTATTTTACTTCATGTTCTGTATAGAATGAAGGAGAAAGCCTCTACATAGTGACAAATACGACTAAGTCATGGTTAAACCTGCATGTTAAAGTAGGTGGTAATAGTGGCTGAGTATGTTTTACTTTTTACCTGTCATAGATTGTGTCATATATGGTGTCTTGTAATGTCTGAGACAGACAGAATGTTTAGTCCTTAAGGAAGAAGTTGGTGTACAGGATGGGAAGGTGGAAGAAGAGCCATCCACACTGTAGTCATGATTCCCAGAGACGTCAAGCATATAGTCACAAGCTGTTTGTCACATGAGACCACCCACCCTGTGCTGGGCCCTCTCCCTCCTTTCTTGCCCCTTTTTTCTCCTTCCTTTCATTTCTCTTTTGCCTTCCCTCTATTTCCTGCTCTCTCTCTTTCCCCAAAATTATCATAGGGGTTTTTGCCCATTACATGTGGACTTTGGTTGTGCTAATTTAGTGTAGAACACTGAAGAAGTGAAACATTACTCTAGGATTTCAAATGCATTTCAGGAGTTTGAAAGGACGGTGAAACTTAGGACAGAGATATTGATGATTTTGCACCTTGGTGGACCTAGTACTTTACTGAAGCTGTCTGAGCCAGTGAGCACACAGGGATTTTTTGAACCAGGGAGATTTTTTTTTTTTTTAATGCAATGTACTTTACCATTAATTCTTGTTAATCTTTGTTTCAGTTACACATTTGCATCTGGGTCTCCAGATAACATAAAGCAGTGGAAATTCCCTGATGGTGGCTTCATTCAAAATCTCTCTGGTCATAATGCAATTATTAACACGCTGGCAGTCAATGCTGATGGAGTACTTGTGTCTGGAGGTAAAGCAAAGTTTTTGTGGTGTGTTGAGTTTGCCCTTTTGTCAAAGTGGGTGAATTAGTGTACTTCCTACAGCATTACACTTGTTTTACTTGACTAGGGTGTGTGTGCTCATCATGGTGCGTTGATAATCCATGCAGCATGTTGCATAGTTTTGTCCTCTTTGAATTCTCATGTGATAAAGATAGGGATTTATGTTAGGAATTGTCCCATGTTTGTTTGGATTTCAAATGTTATGGTGCCTTTTATGGTCTGTAGTTTTGAATTAAACACAGATGAAAGTGGACAAAACCTTATTAGGGAATTTGAGTGAGTGTGTGGCTGTGTGTCTTTTATTGCTGATGTGGTGTTTAGCTCATGGGTCATCTGAACTGTTGAAGGGATAGAAATCTAACCACAACTTTCTTCACAGCTGACAATGGCACTATGCACCTTTGGGACTGGAGAACTGGCTACAACTTTCAGCGAGTACATGCAGCAGTACAACCTGGGTCTTTGGATAGCGAATCAGGAATATTTGCTTGTGCTTTCGATCAGTCGGAAAGTCGTTTACTAACAGCTGAAGCTGATAAAACCATTAAAGTTTACAGAGAGGACGAGACTGCGGTAAGTGTTACTTTCCATGTATGTTTCTTTTTTTCAGTTTTTTTTTTTTTTTTTTTTTAATTTAATTTTATGTTTTGTATTTAGAGACAGGACTTCACATTGTGTCTCTGGTTAGCCTGGAACTCACTTTGTAGCTCAGGTTGACCTAAGTTTGAAGCATTTTACTTGCCTTTGCACCCAGATACTAGGATTATGGGTATGAACTACCACACCAGCTTTTACATACATTTTAAATAAAGTAAAAGAACTGCCATGCCGATTTAGCAAGGGCCTTCTTTCTTGATCACTAGAAAGAAAAAGACTCATAATAATACTCAGAGATTTGTCATCTTTACTGATCTGCTTGAGGCGTCTGTGTGGTTTTATTGATGTTTATGGCTCCATTGTTCATTGTTCCATTACTTTTTAAATCCAGTTCTTTCTCAGTACAGTTACTGGGAAAATGATACATTAATAGTAGCAAATAATAGACTTCTGTGGAAATGAAATCTGGAATCACAACATTGGTGTTGCTATAATAGCTAAACAGAAATCTGACTTCAGGTGAAAATGCTAAACTGAACATATGATAAATCTTTATTAGACTTGGATAATGTCAGAAATTTGTCAGCTGTTTCTAAAATTCTTAGAGATCCATTAAACATGTCTTGCCAAGTAGTGTGATTTAGTAAAGACAAGGTATTTTTATTGAAAGGAAAGGAACTAATAAAATAACACTGTATATACTGTTCTGTTTTTAGACAGAAGAAACTCACCCAGTCAGCTGGAAACCAGAAATTATCAAGAGAAAGAGATTTTAGTGGGCACTGTCTTCATGGTTGTCCTTTTATTCATAGTTTGGCGCTTATGAGGATGTCCAATCATTTGTGGAAGCTTACTTGGCGGAAGTCTTGCTGCTTTGTATTTTACAATAAACTGCTCCCTATGTCCATTACCCTGTGTTTTATTTCTAAAACAAAGAGCTTATGATTTCAGCAGTAAAATGCAAATATCAAGAATGCAGGTTTATTGACTATTGTTTTTTTTTTTTTTTTTTTTTTTTTTTTGAAGGGGGGTTGGTTTTTGGTTTTTCGAGACAGGGTTTCTCTGTGGTTTTGGAGCTTGTCCTGGAACTAGCTCTTGTAGACCATGTTGGTCTAGAACTCACAGAGATCCTCCTGCCTCTGCATCTCAAGTGCTGGAATTAACACCACTGCCCAGCAGGAACACTTTTTTTTAACAGTCCTTTGTAAACAAAAATCAGTGAAGAATAATTTGGGGTTAAAAGATTTGAATTCTTGGTGAGGTATGGTGCTTTTAATCCCAGCATTCAAGAGACAGAAGCAGATAGTTTCGTGTTTGAGATAGTCTAGGATATGTAGTGAGTTTTGGGTTAGCCAGGGCTACATAGACTATGTTTGAAAAAAGGAGAAAAAAAGAGGTCTTACTCTGAAGTATTCCAAAGAATCTAATGTATTCCAAAGCAGGTTTGTCTGTTCTACACTGTGTTCTGGTCTAGAAAAGGCAGAAGTCTCTTCTTTTCTCTGAGACTTGCAGTCTTAGCAGCCTGCTGTAGAAATGCTGCCAGGTCAGTGGTTGTGGGGAGCTCAGAGGCACAGCTCTTCATCATTCCTGGGAGGCTTGATGCTGTCATTCAGCAAGAAGCATTTAAGCTGACCTTGAATTGGGCAGGGTTCTCTTAGTTAGGTTGGTTTGTTTGCCATGCTGCAAATCAAACTAGGGCTTCACAAAGAACTGAGCATGTGTTTTAATCAATCCACCCAGTCCCTAGCAAAGGGACTTTCTAAACTAAGAAATTGGAGAACTCTAGATATGGGAACATGGGTGATGTGCTTGGTTAGGTCCAAGAATTGCCTGCTGCAGTTGATGACTTGTGTGACAGGGAAGCTTGGGTGTTGAGTTTGGGCTGTGTTCTGCAGTAGTAAGACACTGGTAAAGAAACTTGGAGAAAATAACTGGCTAGCAAAGACTGCAGTCTTATGAGGATTTTCTAGTTTCTAATGCCTATGCCTCTTGGTAAATAAGTTTTAGATCTTTTGCCTTTCAGATCCTAGCTCCCCTTCAGTCAAGACTTCAAGCTTTACTTCTAGCTAGGAAATGATTCCAAGTTGAGCTGCACTGGATTTGTTGAGCAGTTTCAAGTTCTCAAGTCCCATCCTGCATCTGTAGTTGGGGTGTAATTGTTCCAGCCTTTCAAAAGATAGTTTTCCAGGGCAGTTTGAAACTATTTGAATCTTTTGTCCTCTCATTTCTAGGAAATGGCTTTCCAGGAATAACCTGACATGTGTACTCAAGTGTGTTGTACATTTGTTTTTTAATCCTTGAAACTAACTCAATCTTGTCCATTCTGGGCAGTTTATTAGGTTTATGATGCAACATTTCTTAGTATTCTCTGAAAGAAAACACTAGATTATTAGGGCAAGATTACCAAAAATTGCTTATATGAAACTGTATAAGCATTTTTGTAAATTAATGACTACTCAAAATTAATAGTCACATCAAATTGATGATAGTAGCTTTGTAAGATGTGGTAGTAGAATTATAGGAGAATATATAGCCTGTTTTATATATTTTGATTATCTTCAAATTTCTTAATGCATGTGCTTTATAAACCAATACTAAGAAAAATCAGCGGAAAGACTAAGATGTTTTAACAGAAGAAAACAAAATAGGTGATATCTAGGCTCTGCCTTAGGATTTTTATGCTGTGATAAAACACCATAGCCAACACAAGTTGGGGGGAAAGCGTTTATTTGGCTTATACTTCCATATCACTGAAGGACAGGAGCTCAGACAGGACAGGGACCTGGAGGCTGGAGCTGTTTCAGAGGCCAGGGAGGGATACTGCTCATCATGGCTTGTTCAGTTAGCTTTTTTTTTTTATAGAAAACAGGACCACCAGCCCAGGGTAAGCACTATACACAATAGCTGGGGTCTCTCCCATCTACCACTAATTAAGAAATGTACCCTACAGCCAGGTCTTAATATAGGCATTTTCTCAATTGAGGTTCCCTCCTTTCAGATAAATGACATTTGTACAGAAGGTGGTTGAGCCCCTACCATCTTGCCCAGTGAAGTTTCAACTGGTGTGTTGAGCCCAGGTGTCAACTGAAGGAACATTTTTAAAAGTGAGCCTTGTGCTGTCCTTTGTTATGTGGCACGAGTGTTCACAAATTGTTGAGTTATATATGATCATGAAACTTAAAAATGTTCAGAAAAAGGTTGCCCCCAGCTGGAAGGCAGAATAGGGGTAACTGACAAAATGCTGGCACACAAATAGCTGTTGTTGGACCACCCAGTCCTTGTTGTGTGTGCCAGTCTAGTAAATCCCTTTGTGATATGTTTTCACATCACTGGCTGTTTCTTTAGAAAACCTGCACAAAATGTTCTGCATGTCATTTGCTTAATCTGAACTGTGCTTGGAATGGGAACTGCCACCAAGGTTCACTTCTAAATGGGAAAAAGAGAGGGGAGAAGGGAGAGAGAGACTTAACTGGAAGCGAGAGTTCTGTGAAGAGTATGCCTTTTATTGAATTCCCAGTCACCACATCACAGAGCAGAGTATAAAAGGATAAAAGGCCAAGTTTGAGACAGACAGATGCTAAATGAACAGCATTCTTTCGTGTAGAATTATAGCCTAGAAAGAGTCTAAATTGATTAAGTTTATCTATTTTTGGCATTAATATGTTGAGTGTACACCAAGCCAAAATTAGCAGTAGTAACAGCAACGGGATGTCTCATAAAACACGAAATGAGTTCCCTATCAATGCCTCACCCTTGTCCTATGGGGGTGCAGAAGACGGTTCTGGCATTCTGACCAGCCTTCAAGGACCTTCATGGGGTTACCTCACATACTAAGCATAACGAAAGGGAAGGAGCCCAAGAAAGGACATTTCTAGAGGGTGACGTTCTGAGAGGGAGGGTTGCCATTTAGAAAAATAAAGGGGGTGGGTGGGTATGGGCTGCAGAGGGAGTTAGCATGACAGATGGTGCCCTGCTGGAGAAGGGTTTTTCTGTATTTTCCAAATAAGGGTTTGGCAGGTAGAAGTCATCCAGGGTCGCCGAAAGAGAGGAGCAAATTAGATTTCAGCAGAATATATATATATCAGATTAATGTGTGTGATGTCCCAGAAGTATAGTTGACTTTATTTGTCCCCAGTTACATAATCATACATTCAACCAATCTGAGATTAAAAACTGCATCTGTATCAAGTATGTGCAGGCTTTCTTTATGCTAGTGTTCTCTAAATAGTACATCATAACAACGGCTTCAGTAACATTCACATGGTATTAGGCACAGTACATCATGTAGAGATAGATCCACTCAAAGTACGTGGAAAGGGGCCTACAGGTTCTATGTAAACATTGCCTGGGTTTTGTAGAAGGGGCCCAACCAACTTTGGCCCACCTTGGTGAAGTTGGAATTACAGGCAGCCCCTTCATAGGATATAGGTGGCAGTGTAGATCAGTCTCAGCCGTGGAACAACCTAGGCCACTCCTAGCCCAGGGATCTTATCATCAGCAGGATCCAGACTCTGGCCAAACCCCTGGTGGCCAACATTCATCCCTTTTCTAGTTCTCCAACCCACAGCCTCCCCTGGGAGATTTTTGCCTCTAAACAGACTCTGTCACAATTCTAAAAGTTTTTCAAAGATATCCATGTCACACTCTTCAACAATTGAGGGAAGATGTTCTATTTTGTGAATAGGGCCTTGCGGTTTTGTGCCTCTGTGTGTGTGTGTGTGTGTGTGTGTGTGTGTGTGTGTGTGTGTGTCTGTTTGTATGTGTCTGTTGTGTCTCTGTGTGTGTGTGTGTCTGTGTGTGTGACTGTGTGTATGTGTGTCTGTGTGTGTCTGTTGTGTCTCTATGTGTGTGTGTGTATGTGTTTGTGTGTGTGTCTGTGTGTATATATGTGTCTGTGTGTATGTGTGTTCCACCTTTGCATTCTAGAAATGCATTTAGAGATTTAAATGCCTTGTTTCCTTAGCCAGTGTACTTAGGATCCTTCTCTTCTGTTTTCATTGAAGTAATACAGTGTCCCTTTGTTCATATGTTACAAACACCAATAACCTGATCATTGCATTATTTCCAAAAGACATACATAATTGTAGCATCAACATGCATACCCTCACCCTTTTTCATGTGCAGTATACAACCAAACTGTACCATATCATTCTTGAATTCACACTGATTTCATATTGTAATTCCTTTGTAATTCCTTTGCTCCATTCTGTACATGAATTAACAAGGGATTACATGGGACATCCTTAATGTCTGACAACAGGAAAATCTGATGATAAAACATGCAACAATTTGAAGACACTTAAAGACAGTTCAGAGAACAGGAAAAGCTTATTTGGGGGTTTCTTAAATTTTAAAGATCTATCTTGAGGTTATCCCATTGTTTGGTAACATCACACTGATCATGCCTGATCTGTGAGACTATTTGATCCGAATACTTTTATTTTGTATATAAAAATTACAGCATGTTGGCCGTGGTATCTGTACATGACCTACATGAAATTGAGTCCCACAACATTCACTAAGAATGGGCGAAGGTCTAAAAGGTCAAATGAGCTTCCACACTGTGACTGACATTTAACACTGCCTGGGGGTAAGAACGACACTTTCTTCGAGGTGTAGCCACTGATTGGCTACACCTTCATGTTCATGCAGGCACCCTTAATTAAACTCAGTGGGTCACATCCACCAAGTCAGGACAGGGAGGACCTAGGAAGAAGTGGGGCTGTGTAGGAGAGGGAGGGGACATGAGAAAACACTGAGCAGAGAAAACAACCAAATTTCATTATATGCATGTAGGAACTGCTCAAAGAATAAAAAATTTTAAAACTGCAACATTATTGAGATGTTATTCACATAGAGTTCCACTCATCCACTTCAAATGCACAGTTCAGAAGCTTTTAGGAAATTCACAAACTTAGTTAGGCTACCATCACCAAAGCAGTTGTGGGATGTCTTTGTAAAGTTGCATTCTCTCCTCCCGCCTATAGTGCAGTAAATAAGAATCTGGGAAACAATAGACTGATGGATGTTTATTCTGGGAGAAATCACTTACACTAGAAACAGATGACCGCCGCAGATTCCCGTCCCAAGGAAGCATCTGTATCGGATTAGTAAGTAAGAGAGTGAGCTGGGGTCCAGGACCCCAGACCTAGTCCCCCCCAGGTCATGCTCATACCTGTTCTCACTCCCCCCAATGGGCATGGTCAGTGCAACAGGTGTAGACCAGGTGGATATCTCATTACACCCACCTCTATAGATTATCAGAAGGGAGCTCTAGTCACCAGACTTGTTTGGCAAGAACCTTTACCTGCTAAATCATCTCCCCAGCCTGCCCCTTTCCAGCACCCTTGTAGGCCGTTTCTCTGTGTCCCTGCAGCCACTACCAAATAACCACACTGAGACTTCTTATTGATTGTAAATGCTCATCCAGTAACTCAGTCTTGTTACTAGCTAACTCTTACATTTTAAATTAACCCATATTTCTCATCTACACTCTTCCATGAGGCTTGGCACCTTTTCTCTGTACATCAAGTTCATCTCCTTCTCTCTGGGTCTTCTCATGACTCTCAGACTCCTCTTTTTCTTGAAGCTCTCTTTCTGTCTGCAAGTCCCACTTAACCTCTACCTGTCCAGCTCTTGACCAGTCTGCTTCTTTATTAAACCAATCACACAGTGTATAGGAGTATTCCATAATCCCTCTCATGCCCCATTGCTCTCTGCCTTGGTCAACCACTAATTTGTGTTTGTCACCCAGGGATATGTTAGTTCTGGCATCTCCTTGGAGTGGGCTCATGAATAGTGTTATGTCCTTGGCTTCTTCCCCTTAGACAATATTTTAAAGGTTTATGCACTTTGAAGCATGTATCATTGAGTACTCCTTTTTGCTTCTAAACACTGTTCCCTTGTGTGACATGTGTCTCTCCACTCAATATTTGATGGGTTTTGAGATAACAAACTTTTATATGTTAAAATGAATCACATAGTAAACATTTTCTAGATGGCTTCTGATGTGTTTAGAGGAAAAACCCTAAGTTATTTAGGACTCCTAATTTGTTAAGCAAGTCAAGTACCTATTGCCATTGCTAGACTAGAGTCATTCCAACATTTCTGTGTTTTGTAAATGACAAAATTTCCCCTCAATTTTTTGGAAATTAAGAAACAAAGTTGTCAAATAAATAATACATTTTCTAGGAAATGGGCAAAGCTTGGGGTTACACAAAGGGCATATTGTACCCAAATACCATTCATGAACTACAAATATGTGGGAAATGTCCATAGACACCATCTCTTAACATTTTGTTGTAGCTAATGTCTGCAGAAGCAAATGCTCAGATGCATTTGCCTTTCTAAATACATTAGTAATGATGATAATGGTAAAAACCAATGCTCATAAAACACTTGCTGTATGCCTGGCATTATTCCAAATGATTTTACATATATTAGCACATAATACTTAAAACTAAAATCAGTTATATGATTTACATGCCCCAGAGCAAAATGAAAATTCAAGGCCTGCTGTTTACAAATCAGACAGACGGTGCCATTAACACTAGGTACTACAACATAAAGCTTTCTCCCCCCCCCCCATGCTGTTTTTTTTTCTTGGGAGGGGGGTGCTACTTAGCATTCTAAATAAAAATAAAAAAAATAAATATTAGCATGAATCTTAACGTTTATTTTTACATCATGCGGTGTTCATTTGAATGCAAATATAAGCGCTTAATTCATATGCAAATTCACCAAACTTACAATTTGTATTGCATAGCTTATATGTGCCTATGCATTTTCGTGCTTACCAGAACAATGGGAAATGCACCAAATTAACCCAATTGTTTCTATCCCCACATCTTCGGATGCTAAGCAAGTACTCTACCACTGAGCTGCTCTCCCCGCCTATAGGGCCTTTCTGGATAAACTCTGGTTGACACAGAGGTGTGTCACCAGTGGCCAGGAAAAACTGAATGAGAAAGGACAATGCAAGTTCAGTCTTTTTCTTAAGTTCTGTATTGTCATTTTCAGCCTAAGTGGTGAGTTACTCTGGGATGTAATATTTGCTTTGTAAAAAATGGTACATTACATGTGCACATCTGTGTGTGGGCTTGTGTGAATGCACTTTCCAGAGGAGGCCAGAGGTGCCAGATCCCCCTGGGGCTGGAGCTACCAGGTGAGAGTATTCAGGACCAAACTATGATTCTTTGCAAGAGCTACATGTGCACTTAACCACTGAGCAATCCTTCCACTCCCTGGTAGGCAATCTCAACTTTCTGTCCTGTTAGACCTTCAATAATTGTTTTCAAATGTATGGGTGCCTTCCATCTAACTAAATCCCAAGCCTTCTCCTTCTCGCTTGACTTTGTTCTTTCATTTATGTTATCAGGGCTATGTAGAGATATCAAACGCTGAGTAATTCTGGGGTGTGTAGTTCATTGCCAAGCATGAAATTACCTTCCGGTTTGGGCAATAGGTATGCTCACAAATGTCCACAGTCCTTAGAAAGGCCTCCAAGAGGGAACTGGAGAGGTGCTGGCCCAAGGTGTGAACTTCCAACTGTAAAAATCTAAGTCCTGGAGTAGAGAATGCTCGCATGTGATTGCAGCTAACTACTAACAATGCACTGTGCACTTGGAGTCGCCCAAAAGAACAGATCTTAGGAACACTCACCGTACAAATTGTGACAATGGAGCTAGAGAGATGACTCAGTGGGTAGGAGCACTGGCTGCTCACGGCCTTTGGTAATTCTAGTTCCAATGGATATGCCGCCCTCTCCTGGCCTCTGTGGGCATTGCATGCACTTGGTGCAGGGACACACAGGCAGGGAAAGCACCCATATACATAAAATAGAAATTAAAATAACGTTTTTCCCCAGTGGTAGAAATAGTAATTACATTGATAATTTCTCAGTGTATATGCACTAATCTCCCTATGTTTTTAATATACACATTTTATTTATCAATTGTCCCTCAGTAGCTGACCTTAGATAAATTTCATGAAGCATAGCCAAGCTGTGCATTTAGTTAAGGTCCTTTACAATTCTGTAATATTTATGAATAAATATGTCTTGCAAGATATACTGGGGCTTGATTATCTAATGACTTTAATGTACCAAATAGAAATATTTATAAGAACTGCCTGTTTGGATTCAATTTTAGTAAAAAAAAAAATAGAATTCCAAAATCCTTTTTCTTACATGAAAGAATGGCAGAAGACAAACTTTTTTTAAAAAAAAACTGATTTAAAATCAGGATCTTCTGTTCCAAACATATGAGACCCCAGTGTTACACCTAGTTGGTTATGTGCTATGAGGAAAGAGAGAGACACCACTTACGGGATCCAAAGACTGTAATAATTCACTACATAAGTGGGTCACTGATGGATCAGGGCTACAGGACAAAGACTAAGGAGTCTTGTTTCTCCTCACAGCCCTGAGCAGGGGCAGAAGAGGGGGTTATAAGTATAAAATTCACAAACATTTGTTGCCAAGTAAAAGTTATAATTTTCACCAATCAGTATTTAGAGATAGATTAGGGGTTTCCATAAGTGTTCCATTGTTGTCAATCAGTATACAATGTAAGCCTTTCAATCCATCCAATCAAGTTCATTTGTTCCTTCTGTGTTAGGAAGAGCCATTATGTTTCTGAAGAACTAGAGATGCACAGTGACTATTTCTATGGCTTAGAGAGGAGGTTGATCAGTCATTGGAAAGTTCTCAGCTCCCCTAAAGCCTGGGAACCTGAACTTTATTTCACCCTTCAGGTAAAATGGAGTCTGAAGTCAAAATGGCAGTCCAAGGTGCTCCCTTCACCCAAACTATTCCTTAGCAATGCTTGATTTTTCCCATGGATCACTGTGTGTGTGTGTGTGTGTGTGTGTGTGTGTGAGAGAGAGAGAGAGAGATCATCCCAGGCTCTTTTATAGTCAAAGATGACCCAAAACTTACCATCCTTATCCTCCTGCATCTACTTCCCAAGTCCTAGACCAGGTGTCCTGTTTTACAGGTCCTTGGGATTGTTCCAGGGCATTGTGCATGCTGGGAAAGCGCTCTGAGACAGAGTCACAGTCCTCATATGTCACTACGTTACAGATTTATTTTCTATTGTTTCCCTGATAAAATTAGTTATTTTTTTTTCTTGTAGCTGGGATCAAATGTCTAACAAGAAGCATCCTAAGGGAGGGAGGATTTGTTTGCATCTGCAGTTGAGAGGGATCCAGTCCATCAGTGTAGGAAAGACTGGAGGCAGGAGCACAAGGCAGCTGGTTACATTGCATCCGCAGCCAAGAAGCAGAGAGAGACAAGTATGGAGTTCAGTTTCCACTCTCCTCCATATTCAGTCTGTGACACCAGCCCATGGCACGGTGCCACCCACATTCAAAGTAGCTTTACTTAATCACTTAACCTTTCTAGAAACACCTTCATGACATGTCTATAGCTGTGTTTCAATGGCTATTCTAAAGCCCATCCAAATTAACATCCAATAATTACTTTCTACATAGAAGCAGGGCTACTCCATTTCTCAATACACTCTGTACACAGAATAGTGTTTGGCACGTAGTAGGGGCTTAATAATCTTTGTTAGAGCATTCAAATCAGAAACTCCAGTCATTGGGAGAATCACTTTCCAGCGTTCTGATTTGGGCTCTAAAAAAATTATAATGAAGATAAATTATTGAACAAATCATTAAATGTTAAGCCATAGGGAGTAATGAAAGTAATTTTAATACAGCTAGTTTATAATTTGATGAATTTCAAATGCAATCAACAGTTAGCGGCAAACTCAAGCTGAATCTGAGGGTGAAAGTGGCTCACTTACCTTGCAGTGTTTCCCAGTGTCCTTTGCCTGATTTTATTTTGATCCACAGCACCTTCTACTGCCCTTTGTGGTTATAGCTTATGGCTTGAAGCTCCTATCATGACAGATTTTGAGAGTATGATTTCTTTTTTTAATATTTATTTTATATAACCAAGTCCATTTAAATGAAAACAAACATTTATAGACAATATTTGGGAATTTGGGCGTCATTCTTTCCAAACTACTTCCTATGATTTCTTTTTTAAAAGTATTTTATTTCATATTCATTGGTGTTTTGCCTGCACATGTATCTGTGTTAGGGTGTTGAACCCCCCTGGAATTGAAGTTACAGGCAGTTGTGAGCCTCCACGTGGGTGCTGGGAATTGAACCTGGATCCTTTGGAAGAGCAGTACACATTCTTAACTGCTGAGTCATCTCTCCAGCCCCTGAGAATGTCATTTCTATACTGTCTGTATTACTGAAGAATTCAACTCAGAAGAGGAGAAATAATACCAAGTGAATTTGCCTTCTACACTTGCTGACTTCTTTGGTTGAATTAAGGGATTTTAGAAAGTGAAGAGAGCCTGGGTGTCAGTAGTAAAAATATCTTAACAGTTTGAACATAGAACTGTTCTCTGTACAGCTCTGGAATTGAGTGCCTGGACATAGACATACTTGCCCTGTGCAGATCAGTAGCTTCACCAGTGGATGATGGGAGGGTTCAGATCCCAGTGTCTCCACTCTCATGCAACAGGGCATTGATAGCTTACTCCACGTTTGTCATCCATGGGGCAGGATGTTCCCTCTCAGCTGCCTTTCTCCTAGCCCCTGAATTGGTGCTACCCATATTTAGTATGGATTTTTTCCACCGTTATTTTTGTCTTTCATAATTGCCCCAAAATATTCATGGAGTTCATTCCTGCTCACTCCTCTTTAGGGCCCGTTGTGGTTCTAGATGCCAGGAAAACAACATATCTTCAGGTTTTTGTTAGAGTAGCTCTTTCTATTTTGGGGTCAAATTGGGATGTTTCTAGACACTATGATGCAGCTTTTGGGTGAGAACCATGTTGAGGACTCATGAGCCAGATGGCCACGATCTCTGGAGGTGAAGCTCACTTTTCTTGCTTTCCTTTACAACCATCCTGTCTTCCCATCATGATTTATTGTCTTCTGTAGGCCCAAAAGTGGTGATGCCCACTGGTAATGGACTAAAACCTCTATAATTATGACTCCCAAACAAACTTTTCCTCTTTAAACTGACAGATATTAGTTACAGTAATAGAAATATGAGCAATGCATTAAGGTTAATGATATAAAGACAAATATACACACCTTCAGCCATTCCCTGACTCCTAATTTGAGTCATAGTATAGAAAATATATCTTCTGTCCTTCTCCTGGGGAGATGAAAAATGTGTATTCTCCCCAGACAGAGCAATGACTGACCAAAGAAATGACTCTGTCCTTGTGAAGTCTACTTAGAAGGATACTGGATGACACCAGACCATCTGTATAACTAAATGTTCCACCACGAATGGGGTTTGACTCACAAAGCCTGTTGGAGTCCCACCTTTAGTTTTGTTTTCCACCCCTACATATTGTAGCAACATCACAGGACCCATGTACAGCTGGAGATGGAAGGTGTGCAAGCGGGATCTTAGATGTAGATTTAACAACTGTCTTTATCTCCTTATAATGGCTAGGGGATGTCAATGGTTACATTACTGTGATGGCTTTTCTAGGCATCATTGTGCAAATCTTGTTGGAATAAGCATTTCCTTACCTATGAGAGGCAAGACAAGAGATGTCACCAGTGGACCAAAGCCCAGACGAGAGCTCCTAAAAGGTTTCTACCCCAAGTCCAGTTCACATTCTGATTTTATACTCTAGAACCACAAGAGGGGGCAGGCACACAAGCAAGATTTTACAGAAGTCTATGTGGCAGTCAGCAGGTTGTTAAGGGCAACGGCTCATTGTTTCAGCTATTCTTCTAGGCCATTCTGTTTCAGGCAGCAAGTGAAGTCATGCTTGGCAATAAGGCAGAATAAGCAGTGCTTTAAATCACTAAATAAATCAATAAATCATTACCTAATAATTGGTCTCTTCTATCTTGTTCTACTCCAGTATCGCAGTATTGCCATGTGACTGTGGGGCTATTTTATTCTGTCGGTCACAACAGCAGTTTCTGCTCCAGGATGGTGATAATATGAGGAAACTGACTCCCTATGACACTCATGAACAAAGGAAGACTTTGTAGGCTGGGGATGTAGCTCCGTTAGCAGGGACCTTACCCAGCATACATTAATTACTGCATTGATCCTGAGCACTGAATAACCTGAGTGACAAGGCATGCCTATAATCCCAGCTCCAGAGACAAGAGGATCACAAGTTCAAGGTTATTTGTGGCTACATAGCAAGTTTGAAAGCAATCTGTCTGGGATGCATAAAACCTTAGCTCAACAAGTAAAATAAAATAAAATACACTTAGGTTTCTTGAGGCACATGGGAATAGACTTGCTGGACAAAGCAGGTAGCAGTTGGTTGTAGTTTTGAGGAGAGCTGTAGAGCACATCAGGATGTCTTGACATGCTCCTGGTCCAGTGGGTACATAGGTTTGTAACAGATGCAGGTGGGTCTGGTTTCTGGGCCACAGTACACCACCAGCTTCCACCTGTGCAGCACGTGCATTGACTTTCCTCCATCAAAGACACAGATGCCTCGTGGAAACCCAACTTCCTTAGGCTTAATCAGTCCATCTCAAAGGAGAAGAGACAAATTTAATGAGCAAGAACACTATTCTGGTTTGATTCTGTTAAACAATCAAAATGTGGCCTTTGAAACCTTTTGAAGCAAAACATGTATACTAATGTAGAAAGTGTACAAAACCCCAGAGAGGTGAAAATAACCAAATCGAAGGCTAATGCCCAGCTTTACTTCTTCCAAATCCCAAGCTGGGTGTTAAATGATTGTAATCAGAATCTTCAGGGTGAGAGCCTGGGCTTCAGCAGCTTGAACAAGCTAGGCTCAGTTGCTCATCTGGGTTAGCCAAGTAAAGAGAGACAGAGGAGGAGAGGAACAAGGAAATTTATTCAATGTAGTCACAATGGGGAGAGGGACAAAGAGGTCCTTATGATGCTCATACCTCTTTGGGGTATTGACATGTGCTTACAGAGAGGAAGAATGGAGGTAGGGAGTGGAGTCTACATAATTATCTTGGTTAAGGTGTGGTCTGCCTGATAATAGCCACAGTTCTGGTTCTGTTAGGCAGTCCAAAGGGCCCTTGTGGCTGTCAACATTGGACCCAGGAACATCAGCTCCCCAGGAGCTGTCCCAGAAGCAGAAGCTGACACTTTGCACAAGACAGTGAAAACAGAATCTTCAATGTAATATTCATGGTCTATGAATACTTTACATCTTGCTAGAGTTGGTTTAGTCCATACAGTCAGGATCCTGGTAAGAATTTCTCCCCTGCAAGACATTTAAGATCCCATGATACCTTTGGTTTAGTAATTGGGGCCTCCCATTGGTCACCTAAATTCTCTTTCTGGCTTCCTATAAATCCCTTTAAAATGATATTTTATGTATTGTTCATGCATGGACACATGTTCCATGTCACATGTGCCAAGATGACACCAGTGTGAAGGTCGGCAGACAGACAACTTCAGGGAGTTGGTTTTCTCCTTCTGTCATGTACATCACAGGGACTGAACTCAGGTTGTCACATTTGGTGGCAAGGACCTTTGTGTCTCCCCCCACACACCCCCGAGCCATCTCACTGGCCCTGAAGAATCTATTTTAGCTTTAATGTATACTTTTACTTTGGGAGACTGAGACTCTGGATCTCCTTCACAAATCTACTTTAAGATATTTTATTATGAGAGAATTGGATTAACTTTTAGGACTCCAGTAACCTTTTCTTTCCTCATCAGAGCCATTCATTCACCTGTTTTATTCACTTAGATGAAGCCCACGGAACACATATCATGATTTTCAAGGCTATTTTGAAACAATGGAGACCCTGCCTAAACCTTTAAAGGAAAGGGCTTACTTTAATAGATTTTCACGAGTATCCTAGCAACCACACTATCATGAAATTTATCAGTTTCTCAGAAAGAATGTGCGCTAAATCCAAGAAAAAGACACTTCCATTTTAGTTTCTTATGAGCATTTTTCTTCATTGTTCCAAGCGTTGGTTCTTTTCTGATACCTCCACTTGGAGACATTACTGGTGTCCATTAAAACAATAGTTGAGTTATTCTGCCAAGTTTAGCTAGTTGAGTGACACCAAATTCTACTTGAGAGTAGAATAGATGCATAGATGCATAGATAGATATTCTAAAAATTGTATGTAAATACAAAAAGGTAATATTTGGCTCACAGGTTTTAAATTATATGCACACAGAGATATGTCATAAAACCTTGATCCCCAAGACAGCTGAGGCTTAGAAAACACATTCCTTTCTCCTGAGCCTGACTGTCCTCAATGCTGTGAAAGGATGCTTTGTTCTGCTCTATCTTCAGTTATCGACTGTCTCCAATCTGAGGACTTAAAAAGAATTCTGAATGCAAATGAAGACTTAAAACAAAACAAAACAAAACAAACAAACAAAAAAAATCTTTCCACATGTGTGGGCAAGCCAAGGAGGAAATGGTGTGAATGAGACATACATTCAGTAAGTAGGGCTCAGACCTGAGCAAACTATTAAAATTAAAGAGCACTCACATGCTCCAGTCCACCTTAATTTCAGCCTCGCTGTTATATGAAAACATACTGAAATTGTGGGTCAGCCCTAGAGGAATAGCATTCATGAGCTCCTTGCTATGTAATCATATATGATCAGCAGGATGTACAAGTGGACATGTATGTGAGCACTGCAAATTTGTAAGCATGAAATTATTTTAATTTAGTAACATGATTGTCTAGTCATAGAGATCTATCAGGCATGCTAATAATGAACACCAGAGTATGTTTAGAAGAACAGAGAAGTATATCCAGCAGGTAGAAGCTGACATTTGTAATGATAGCTTTCTTTTGGGACAATGCCCTTCAGCGAGAGTTGGAACTTATAAACTCTCTTTCCAGTCAAAATATTAGACATTCAAAAGAGATTCAGACATTTCATCACACTAAGTATTTTTTCTATTATAAAGGATTTCAGCTAGCTGCTGAAAGTATTCTCTATAAGATCTTTATCTAAATATAATTCGAGTTATTTAGAAATTGAGTTATTCTTTGAGCTATGTGAACATTACTAGTTTCTCCTTCACCCATGTTTAAATAGTTAATCTGATTATTCACTAAACCTCAGTTGTCTTGGTTTTATCCTTTGGCTTCTTGGAAGAGTTGGGTTATGAATTAGGTTTTGGTGCTGATGCTGATGCTGATGCCAACAAGGGAGCCAGCATATCAAAGGCAGAAGATGTTGGACTCAGACAGGATCCCTGTGTGGTGCTTCTCCTTTGTTTCTTTCATTGCCAGCTCAGTCAGTGTGGCGTGAGAGAGAAACACACACGCACGCACACACACACACACACACACACACACTGAGAGAGAGAGAGAGAGAGAGAGAGAGAGAGCCTGACTCATTTCTGATATGAGATAGGCTGATTCCACAGGCTAAAGGAAAACTCATTTGTTCAAACAGCACTCCCGGATTCTTATCACCTTGGCAGCCCAGAATTCACAAATCACTGGATACCAATTATTCATTGACTAGGCAGGCACTGTGTGTTGAATCAAGGCATACTGGCTTGATGACCTGGGACCCAAGAGGGAAGACTTTGTAAAACACATTCTGACACTTGGGTCAGAGTCCTGGATCAGTCAAAAAACACTGGGGAAGCCAGGGCCAGCCTGATTACTGCTTAATCTTAATCCATCCTTCTTGAATCTTCCTTTAAGCAGAAATAAACCAAACAAACAACCCTCCTGGAAGATTGAATTCCCTTCTGTAAACATTTACAGTTCCAAGGAAATGAGATCTTAGCTTTAGGCTGCTCTTTTCAGGGTTACAGAAGATGAGTAACAGGAGAAAGGGGCAGAGCAGTGAGGATCAGGCAGAGCTCCCTCTAACCTATCTCCCTGGGCAAACATGAGGAGCGCTGTGCTTCCTTCCTGCAGGACAGGCAGAGGATAGAGAGCAAAGGCTGAGATGAGCACCAACACCCCCTGGGTGAGGTCAGACAGGAAAGCAGAGACCAATGCCTGTTAGAGTGTAATTTCTCTTCAAGGAAGTGTGAGCATTCACTGCAGGGAGTGGGACTTCCTTAAGGGATTGTGGAGCGGCTGGAGGGAGGGCTCAGCAGTGAAGGGTACTTGCTGTTCTTGGGAGAGGACCCAACTTCTGTTCCAAGACAGGCATCTCACAGCTGCCTCTAACTCTAGCTACTCCAGGAGAAATCTGGGGCATCTGGGCACATGTACGCACACATTTTATTTATTTATATATTAATTATTATTTTTTTTAAAGAGCAATTGCAAAGAGCAAGCAATGTAGCATGGACTGATTAATCTAACATACACTCGATCTTGATCTCAAAATAATTTTCCCTTCAGCTTTCCAGTTCTCGGTCTGCAGCTACAGCTTCCAGGATCATAGGTACCCTGCCGCTGAGCTGGAGAATTGAATTCTTACTGTTAATCAAGACAGAAAAGCAGTAAACTACACTAGAAACTAAACAGTGCTCTTTTGAATGCTGTAGCTTAAGGAAAAGCAAGTCTAAGTAGAGGAGGACGAGAGAGTCTAAATGCGACTTGTGGCCACTCTCAAGCTGAAAGCTGGTGGCATGGATGCCTTTGAACCATTCCCTTTCATTGTTTCCATGCAAGCCTGAACCAGGGCCCCTTCTCTGCCCCCCACCCCCACCCTAAGCACTTGGCTTAGTTCACAGATGAAACAAAGATGTTATAAGAAACGGAACAAAAAGGAGACAGATTTCTGAGACAGTGGAGAAGTGGGAGAGGAGGAAATGTCCCCTCCTCTTTTGGAGCCTCTCTTACTGTTCAAATGTCAAAAGAAAGTTAAGTCCTTGAGCTTCTGACTATCAACATTGTCAACCTTCACAAACAATAGGACGTTATAGAAGTTTTAAAAAAGAGTGCAACTTGATTTTAAAGCAAAAGTTATGAGATTTGGAAGAAAAGAACCTTATTGGCAAAGCTACTGTTACTATCATTACTAATATTTGCTTTTAACGAACACTTACTATATCTGAGACATGGCAAAGGAACTCTCATTTTGGCACAGCTTTCTTTTTTGGCCTCTGCCCGTGACATTCCCACTTTTCCTTAAGAGAGCCTGCTCAGACGTTTAAAGAGGTCCTGTTTATGCTGCCTGCTATCCTATGGTACAAGGGAACCTGTGTTTGGAAGTCAGAAACGTATTCTTTGTCTAACTTGTGGCTTCTTCAATCATTAAATGATCTGTTCAGTATTGAGGTTTAATAAGGATCAGGGGAAACAGGCCGAATAGCTGTTTATTCGGGGAGAAATAACTTACTACATAGACAGATGAACACCAGCAGGTTCCTGGTCCCAAGGATGCCTCCAGATGTTCTTCTGTCCCTGTGCTGCAAGCAAGAGAGCTCCGGGAGCCCCTTCCTCAGACTTAGTTCCCCCAGGTAACATCCGCCCCTGTCCCCACTCCCAATGGGTGTGGTCTGTGCCACAGGTGCAGACACAGCGAATATCTCACTACAGTTCAGACTGCATGATTTTAGAAATTTGAGAAAATCAATGTGAGAAATTGTTGTATAAAACAAGCCGCTGCATGCAAAACTGATACCTTTTAATGAGTGTCACTTTGTGATTTTCAATTCCATTGAAATGTTATTTTTGCTTCTCATTCTCAGCTCCCTTGGGAGTGAAGCAGGCAAAATATCACCTCACCATGCCTGGGAACAAGCCTGGGAATGCTTTTCTTTCTTAAAGACAACTGAAAGAGCAGTCAGTTTTTCTTGTCTTTCTTCCAGTGGGAAAAGCAAATGAAAGCATCTATGATTACGAAAACAAATATACAGGGAAGTACAAAAGCATGACATACAGAATAGCGAGCTGCAAATGTTTCACCAATTTTCCTTTTACTAAGGAAGAAAATCACAGGAATTGTTTCTGTCTAAAGTACTCTACTTGAAAAGGCAATTCAGTCTCCTAGCAACCAACACTTCTCTAGATCTGAAAGCTGGTTGGAGGAAGGGAGAAACTCCAATTGCACAAAGGATAGAGCAGAATTCTCCAGGGCCCAGAAGGGAGGGAGAAGAGTTGTCCTAGGGCAGTTCCATTCTCCCAGTGCTGTTGGCCTCTGGGACCTCAGGGTGGTGGAGTAGTGGTGGTGGGGGCTCCAAACAGGGTCAGCATCCAGGTCAAAGGAGGAGACTATCTCTGCCTTTGCTGGTCCTGGCATCTCTTTTCTCACTCCCTTTCTGAAATCTCAACATTAGCATAAGCAAAGATTGGAGTTCCTCTGGACCCAGGCTGCCCTAAATAGTTTTCAGGAAAACAACATTGACAAAGGGGGATTACAACTCAACCCAATCCTGCCATTATTTGCCTGGAAACAGTCTCCTATCTCAATGGTTATATGCCCAGTCCCTCAGACCACCTCCAGCTTTAAATGCTAACAGAGTAGAAGGTTCCAGGTTAGCCACAGTTTCTGTCTGACATGGCTGCACAGGGGTGGGGGGTGGGGGGTGGAGTTTGGGGGTGGGTGGTGTCTTTTCCTGTTTATTTCTTTATCAGAGCAGCAAGCTGAACTCTGGGAAACTGGTCTACTGACCATTTTGTTGATCTATTACTAAGGGGACAAATCCTGGTAGCCATGTATGGGAAAAGGGTGTGAGGCTTCTAGGACCTCACCTGGCTCTTCCTGTGTCCCCTAAATCCTCACACCTCTTTGGCCTGGAAGCCTCTGAAGTGTGACCTTTAGGGTTTTTATGGAGGTTTCATGATAGCTGATTGAATCAAAGCCAACCTCAGGTACCTCTTTGCTTCCTGAGGTAGGGCAGGGTTGGAAGTGCCAATCCTCAAAACCTGTGATTGTTTCCCTGATAACAAGCTTCCATCTTTAGGCTATCCAGGAGCCACCAGTTGAGTCACCTCATTAACACACAAATTGCTTCATCCTCCCAAGTCTGGAAAGCAGAAGAAAGCTATTGCATATAAAAAAGGAGAGAACCAACTCCTGCAAGTTGTCATCTGACCTTCATATACACTGTGGGATGCCATCCCCTAAATAACTAAACAGATATAGAATGAGGGGGAGGAGGAAGGAGAGGAGGAGGAGAAAACCAGTTCTAAATTGATAATTCCCCTTCATGCAACTGAAATATTTTCTTCATAAAATGTTTTCATGTATAACTCCCTGAGGTTTTTTAATTTGAGAAAGTAGATGCTATCTTGAACATGTTGATCATGGAGGCAGAACCAAGAACTTCCATAAACTTTAACACAATATATGACACAAGAAATAACTAAGAGAAAGGGCTCTGAGAATCTCAGGGGCTCGTACAATACTGCCCCATTGATAAGCCAGTAGTGTCTGCAGGGAGGATGCATACTGAGAGGCTCAGGAGATGAGACCCAGTAGTTCTGCCCAAGGGAAACATTTGACACTAGCATCAAACTTGAGTCTCTCCATAGTTTCAGTGGAGATTTTAAACAACTCCCTTCAACATGGCTACAACACACAAGGAATGGTCCCTGACAGAGCAAAGCCAGATACCTAGAGCTAGCAGAGAGACCCAAAGGCTCAGGTCTGGGATTTGCTTCTATAATCTAATCTGAAACTCAGCAATCCAGAGTGGAGAGAAGAAAGCAGAGATAACATTTTTGGAATCAGTTAGTAATGTCAACATTCACAAGATTAAGGCACCAACTTCTTTTACATAAATTACCTTAGTTCTTAAGCCTTGTTTCATACCACCAAAAAATATAAACAACAATTAACATAAAAATCCCTTTGCTAGTCAACAAAGCTCAATCATTGTAAAATCCAGGCCAGGATTTAAATTCACACAAGGAGATTATTGGGGGGGGGGGCTTCACATTCTTGCAAACCTAGCTCTCATGGACTATGTGGGAGTCCTAAGAAGTTTTACTGCTGATGTTATAATCAGTCATGGTATAGGGAACACTATGGAGCTGTCTTTTCTTGGTTCTTCTTACACACTTCCTGTGCTTTTGGGGATGCAAATATTTGGGAGTGATGGTTTGAATAACAATATCCCCCATAGTCTTCAGCATTTGAACACATAGTCCCCAGTTGGTGGCACAGTTTGGGGAGGTTTAGGTGGTATGCTCTTGCTAGAGGAAGTGTGATTAAAACCCTCAAACGACTTCCAGGTCCTTGACTCTGCTTTGTGCTTGTTTTATGGTTCACAATGTAGTTATTGGCTTCTTCTTCTTGCCTCCATGCTTGCCTGCAGCCAAGCCTTTCCATCATGACAGACTCTTAACCCTCTGTTGTGTAAACAAAAATAAAACCTTTCTTCTAGAGTGCTTTGGTCATGGTGTTTTATCATAGAAAAGTACAGGGTTCATAACTGCTCGTTTCTGCAACTAGGTGCTGATGATATGGCAGGGTCAGAGTGGGACAAGATGTAACTACTGTATTTGATGTTTTTCCACCTTCTTTCTGTAGACTTCTCTCCTGTGTCTTCACAGACATTGTGTTTGCGCTCCTGACCAATTTTCTTTCCATGATAAGCTGTCCAATCAACCCATTATCTGTAATTGAATGTCACATATGTATGATCTTTCCTCAAAACCCAGGAATCACATTCACTGGTCCTCTGGAAACACAACTCTTTGTCTACTTTAACAAAGCTAGACTTCTGCAAATAAATACTGTTTAGTTTATGTCTATCATAAACTAAAAAATTAATTCATCACTTTGGTGATGTCTTTGTTCTAGGCCTTCTGATCTTTTCCATTGACTTGTTGGATGGAGAGTCCAGAAGCAACTTAAACTACCCAAATAATTGGGAATATTCTACTTCAGAAAATAGATGATGACAACTATGACTGCCAGGCACTGAGATTTTAGCATGTGCCTGACAAGTCCTAAGACTTTACTTGTTTCTCACATGTTCAGAGGCCTTTGGAGAAGTGGCCACTGTTCTCCTCTTTGGCTGATGAGAATGTGCAGTATCAGGGGAGATATGACTAGAACTGTTCAGCTGGGAACTTGAGGAAATTGAATGTGCCTTCTGTGATCTTGATCTTGATTCTGTCTACATACTCCTTCCTTCTTGGGCATCCTGGATACCCCCAATCTACAGAAAAATGGACAAACAAAATCATCAAAGCATTTTCACCATATGGTGTTCACTACGAACTCTTTCGCACTTTCAAAGAAAGAAAACACCTGCTATAAAACTGTACCAGAACATTCAAAGGAAAATCAACAGCAGCTTACATTCAAGTTATATTACAGTAGGATAAGGGAGCAAAGCTTTGTCTCAGCCCCAGTGAAGTCATGATGGCCAAGAGGCCATATTGAGTTTATTCAGTTTTATCTGAACTGAGATATTTCTCGGGCTATTGTATAAGCTAACGTTCTCATTGCTATGAACAAATACCTGGTGAAACAATCTCAGGACAGGAGAGCTTGCTTGGGCTCATAGTTTGAGGGGCAGTTTATCATGGCAGAGAAGGCATATGAAAAAGT
Source organism: Phodopus roborovskii (assembly GCF_943737965.1). Lineage (NCBI taxonomy): Eukaryota > Metazoa > Chordata > Mammalia > Rodentia > Cricetidae > Phodopus > Phodopus roborovskii. The sequence goes on from NW_026126540.1 coordinate 17,049,806, forward strand.
CCCGAGGCAACTGGGCTCTGTAGCAGGAAGCAGAGAGAAAGATGAAGCCTGGTGTTTCACTTGCTTCTTCCCATCTACTCAGCCTGGGGCCTCGGCCAATAGGATGGTCTGCCCACATTCAGGGTAGGTCTTTTCTAAGTTAAACCTTTCTGAAAGTTCGACATAAACACAGCTTCAGGTGTGTTTCCATGGTGATTTTGAATCCAGTCAAGCTGGCAATGAAGAATAACCATTGCCGATGTCAACTTTACTAGAAGAGGCATAGACTACCAGTTTCTCTGGTTCCCACTCTCTCATACTCACTCACTCACTCACTCACTCACTCACTCACTCACTCACACTCATTTCCTCATCTATTGTCAAGAGTTTCCTGGCTCCTGAAATGCAGCCACTCTTTCCACTTACAGCCCCAGACGTAGAATCATAAATAATATGCATTAGAGCCTCATCATTTCCTGATAAAACTTTTGAAATGTGAGCTATGTAGCTCTTTATGGTTTTCTTGAGGATAGTTTTGAATCTTGCTTACTGAGGCACCATATTGGGACATGGTAAGTTAGTTAGCCTTTATGCCACATCAAATCACATTTCCAAGTTGTGTTCATCCTCATGAAAGTGGATTCCTCTTCATGATGGGAGTGAAAACATGAAATCCCAGGGTAGCCATAAATGAGGATATTTATAAATGTCTTGCCTTGTGCCAGCAAGCATAGAATAATCACCTACTATAGCTAAATGAGACTCAGTGCAGAACATATGAAAGGGTGTGGTGACTAAGAAAGAACCCAGGAAGAGCAACAGAGTGACAGGAGAACAATCAAACACAATAAAATGAACAGGAAGACAGCTTAGAAAGCTCAGTCTGAGCTGGTTTGTGCGAGCAGCTTCATATACCTAAGCAGGCCCACAGTACAGCAAAGTGACATACGGATTCTCAGAGATTAAGCTCAGCCTATCTTAATAAAAGGCAGAGTGTGGGACTGAGAGACACCCCAGTCTTCCAGAAGCATGGGGAACTGACTTCGATTTCCAGGCACACACATAAAGGCCAGCCATGATGCATGCTTATAAACTTGTCACTGGGGAGACAGAGACAGGAGGATTCTTTATTTGGCTGCCTAGGCAGTCTAGCCTTTTTAGTGAGTTACAAGCCAATGAGTAACCTTGTCACAAATAAATGTAAATGGTATTCTTGAGGATGAACCTTAGGCTGTCCTCCGCTCTCTGCACACCTGTGTCTGTTCATGAACAACATATCTGTACACACACACACACACACACACACACACACACACACACATGCACATACAGCATTAAAAAAAGGCAGAAATCAAGTCAAACATCAAAACACAGGGGTTGCATACTTGACTCAGTGGTAGAGTGGCCCCTAAAAGTACAAGCCCCTGGGATTGGTCTCCTGTACTTAACAAGCAAGCAAGCAAACAAAATGTACTCAAAATAGTAAGAGGCTTGCAAAGTAAAGCCAAATATAATTATTTGGAAAATTAACCCCAGCTTTGACAATACTTGCTTGAATAAATCACTAATTTTCACATCATAGTTTTGTAAAAAAAAAAAATATCTTAAAAAAAGATAATAGTTCTTAGCAAAGTATCTTTATCTGGGCAGGCAAAGGAATATACAGGAAGGAGTCAATATTTGAGAATGAAGGGCTTTTAAGGCAAGTTTAGAGAAACAGTGCTACCCAGACGAACACTTCTCAAGCCATGTGCTTTGTGCAGGAATGAATTAATCATCAGTTTGTCCTAGGCAAAAGCATTGGGTTTATGCCAGCATACAGAAAAATGTGGGCACCCCACTAAGGTGATGCCTGACTCTGGGTGTGTGCATGCTGAGGGCACGGATGGCAGCCTTACCCAGTGTTATTACCACTGTGGAAAACAGACAGTTAGAGTTGTCAACTCTGTTTTACAGACCAGCTGATATATATAGAGACCCTTCCAGGGCATTGCTTCCCCATCTGTAGACAGGAAATGAAAAGTCTTCAGCCTGAATGATGTTAATTAGCTGCTGACAGCATATCCGGGAACGGGACGACCAAGTCTGCCTTGTCTGCTTTGCTGTTTGCCTGGGATGGAGATGAGAGGTGGTTGGTTGTCAGCACAGATGAGAAGCATGGGAATTAGGGAAGGATGGAGAACAGAAAGTGACTAAGTCTGGATTGTGGCAGCCTCCAGTCCTATCTAAACTTAAAGGTTGTTGAGAAGATTAATGAGAGTTTCAATATTCATGTTGAGGTTAATATTAAAAAGACAGTCTTGTATATTTTTTAAGTGCCTTGTCACTTCAAGTTACTTTGTGAGTCTTCTGCCAAGGGGATCAAGGGGCTTGTCATTTTATCTTGGAGTTGTGCTGGGATTTTCTTCAGGATGGCTGATGGTCAAATGTACAAAAACAGCATTTCAGAAGAGCATCTTTGGATTCCAGTTGAAGACTCATCATGGCACATAGGATTCAAGAGGTCCTGAGATGGAAGGGAAAACCAAGAGGCTCACTAGACCCAAGGCTAATCTCAAACTTTGTTGTCAACTGATCACTTGCTTGATGAATCCCCTTACATTTATTTTCCAATATTGATTTATTTATGAAGCGCAAGCTCATAATTAGTTATCGACTCTGTGAAAACAATATTTATAAAGCATATACTCTATGCTATCACATGACTCACATGGGCTGCATAATGACTAGTAACTTTCCAAAGCAGCTTAGTCCCTAGCTGTTCCTAAACATCTGAGGTTGTTGCAGGTGTTACTTAGAAATAACCAGTTCTCCATCATGAGGAAACAATGTTTAGAACAAACTTGCTTTTAAATAAGCTTGTACACATGGTGAAATAATAGCTAAGGCACAGAGGCAGAGTCAAAGAAAAGCCAAAAGACAAGGTTGCTTTTCATTTTCAAGGAGCTCTAAAAGGAAGAGTTTATGAGTTTACCATTTACTTTGTTGCGATTCTCTTTGGGGATGGGCCTCATTCTATTGTCCGTCATGCCATCTCTCTGTACTTACATGTTTCTTTCAAAACCTACCTAAAAAATATAGTTAGGCACCATACTGCAAGACTTTGGAAAAGATGGAGTGCATGCACGCCAGCATGCCATAGATTACATCCCTAGTATCACTGGGAGCCAATCCAACTCCTGTGATTACATTCTCTGACATCTCTACAATGACAAAGTGGCCTTCTGAATTCTCCCAGCATGTCTCTGCTGTGAAGTGGCAGGTATTTTCACTTGGTGTTATTTTATGAATATTTAGAATTCTAAAGCTGGGTGTGGTGGGGCATACCTCTGACACCAACATTTTTGAGGAGGAGGCAGTAAGATTTGAGTTCAAGGTCAGCCTCTCTCCCAGTGCTGGGCAATGGCAGTGAGCTGCTGTCCTTAGTTACAAACATGCCCGTAAGGAGAAAGGACCAAGCCCTGTGGTGTGTTATCTTATCTACCATTTTGAGTATAAGTATTCAATAAATCTAATGAGATACTAAATACTCTATTACAGAATGGGCATTTAGTTTGATGACTTTATTCAAGTGTGTATATGCAATACAACATTCCCATTCTGTTTATGGAAATTTAGGCTAAGCTATGTTCAATAAGTACTAATGCAGTTTTGATTTATTATATTTCCCATGTTTCTATAAATTTGCTTCATTTTGTGTGAGCAAAAATCTTTATGCTGTCAGACAAAAATCATTTCTGTATTAGAATTGTTTTATAAGCTGATATTTGCAAAAAGAAAAAAACCCATTATCCTTGAAGACATGCAAAGAAAATAAATGCTTCTCTTCAAACTTAGTAGTAGAAACAGGACTGATCCCATAATACTCCTGACAATTCCTCAGTCTTACACAGGAAGCTGTGAGCACCCACCAGGTACAGCTGACTCTCTGTCCTCAGGCAGCTTCACCTTCTTAGCTATTCGGATATGGTGTCCTTTGCATCAGTGTGCCTAGTTGAAGAGAATTCCCTTCATTCCATTCTGTATACACACTGCCAAAGACAGTGATTTAAGATGTCTCTGGTTCACTAAGTCTACCTCAGAAAGGCCTGCTCCATCCCTGAGAGTGTGGCTAAATATGTCCACAAGCTTACCCTCCAGGTAGAACATTAGAGGTTTACTCTGTTCCTGAGAGGGAAAAACCATCACATCAGGACTTGAGTCCTGGGTGGTGGAGGCAGTGTGCTAAGCAGCCTGTCCAGGGAGCATCCCACCTCAGTTTGTCCTGCTCTTCATGAGCACTAAGATCCTGGAGGACCACGTTATAGTGGGAAAGTCAAGGGGCTGGCTCCCAAGTTTGCTTGGATAGCTTCCTCATCTACTGTTTTCCCCTCTTGGTGATGTTGATGGCACTGACCTATTGTGAGTCGAGGAGCAAATTTCAAGATGCATTTGACATTGCACAGTCCAATTTCTGCTTTCAGAAATGCTGTAAACTTGTCATCATGCCTACAGTCATTTTTCCAGTAATTAGTGCAGAGGGCTTCTATGGGCCATGCCGTGGTCAACGGTAGGCACAACACACAGCACTCTAAAATATGAGATCAAAAAATTTCTCTGGACCACTGAAAGCCTGGTTAAGGAAGAGCAATAGATAGCTACAATAGAGAGAACTAAAAAGTAACATTTCATAATCTCTTATAATTAAGTCTGGGGCAAAGGGGACAGTGAGGAACTTTATATAGTTTTCAGTGTCTTTAAGAGGAACAATATAGAAGGCAGCTTTGTGTGTCACTTTCTTTTATGGCCACAAGATGTCAGTGTTTCAAGCATTGCTACATTGTGACTCAAATGGAATGGGACACAGTTTCTGCAGGTCAGCCATAGTATGTGTTCCACAGGAGCCCCAAGTGTGTGCAATAGGAGCCAAGCAGCAAGCATGGGTCAACTAGCTGTTTCCTTTTTTCAGCACATCTGGAGGTGGAACTAGTACCAGGGTCTAGGATATGTGTAAAAGGATACAGTTCAGGGATCTTTTCTGGAACTCTAAAGATGAAGCTGTTGAACGTCTTGAGAGGAAATAAGGCAGATGGGAGGAGGCTGGGAAGCGAGCTGGGGCTATGTAGTGAAGACGACTGCACACTGAACTAGATTTGATTTTGACTCTCAGTGGAGCGTTTACATGGGGAGGTGGCGGTGATGAGGATAACTAACTGTACTTAGGAAGGATGACTGTGATAGTGTTTTATAGGCTGAGACTGTGAGGAGGGAGCACATTCAGCTCTCAGAGGCAGGCTGGCTTAGATCTCAGGATGTTTTTCCAAAGGCTTTAACATCTTTAACACAAAATTAAAGAGGGGTGGAAAGAGAGTTGTATTTAAAAAGTAGTAAATGTAGAGCTTACTGATTATTTTGAGTTTAGAGAGGGAGGAAGAGGAGAACAAGGAGGAGGAAGAAGTTGACTAAATGAATGGTCATATTATTCTAACTCAGTGGATTATGCAAGATGAAGAACTCATCTTTCAGGGAGAAAGTGATATTGGAGCTTGGGGTGTGGTACCTGTTAGATTCAGTTCCATTATCATTCGGAGAGGACTGGCTATCAAGTAAGAATGAGTTAGCATTTGGAGGAGAAAGTGAGTATATTACCTAAAATCAGAATTGGTTATTAGAATAGTCTAGATGGAAAACTAAAGCTGTAAATGGGCAAGTGCAGAGAGGGTGTCAGTAGTGGGAACAGTTTCTCTCCTCAAATAATAGTGTCACAGAAGCATTTAGAGGAGGGACTGGAACATCCAGATACAATGTAGACCAGCTCATGCCCAAGACCCAACATATTCTGGGAGCTCAGTGAAGCCCTTATAGGAAAAATCCAATGGAAGGGGCAGAATGCTTGCTGCAGGGAGTTCTGGTGAGGAGGTCCTTACAACTCAAGGAAGGGAACTGGGCAGTGGCGGCACACCCCTTTCTCCCACAAGTTGGGAGAAGGAGGCAGGCAGATCTCCAAGTTCAAGGCCAGTATGAACCACAAAATGAGTTCCAGGACAACCAGAGCTACCCAGAGAAAGCCTGTCTCAGAAAGGCAAAACAAATAAACCAACAACAACAAAACAACTCAAAGAAAGGGATTTGTTGACTAAAGAACATATTTAGCATTAGTTCCAACTAGGTTCAGAGGTTGTATTAATTTATATTAGTCCATAAAATTATCAACATTGCTGGGGGGCACTAGACAAAAAGAAGTGAATAAAATTAATCAGAACATGAAATGGGGGGAAAGTGATGTGTAGGAAGCACCAGGAAGCAAAGATATAAAGATCGGTTGCTAAGAGATGGGTAAAACAAGAGTTGTCTTGGTGAGATGGGATCTGAATAAAAATGACGCATCCCCTGAGCTCCAGGAGCCTTTCTCCCACACCTTATTATTCCATCATTTATCTCACGATTCATTCATTGTTTAGTTGTCTACCTCCTGACTAGATTGTGACTCTTTGGGGAGGGGACCCTTTCCTACCAGTTAATCCAACACATCTAGTTAAAGGAAGTGTCCTGTCATCATCCCCCCTCAGAAATCTCAAATGAAAGACAAAAAGTGTTTATATTCCCCAGGGAAGCCCATGGTCTTCCTGTGTGTGTGTGTGGGGGGGGAAGGGGGGATAGTTGGATCCCCACAGACCAGACCACTTGTTTATTTGTGCAAAAGAAGAGGGGCATTGTTTGTCTTTAACTGTTACATCTGTCACTTTCATAGCCCAAGGCCAAATATAAGCCTATCTAAAGTTAACTAGAGTGTGGTCTCTAGGACCTTGTGAGTTGAAACAAAGGCCCTGGAATGTTCCAGAACAATCTAAATTAACAGCCAAAGCTCACTCTGACAACGTATTCTTAATGCTCCTTCTGGCCATAATTTTGCTCAGCTTCATAAATCAATGTCCTGTTTCCCTCCAGGGCTACTAACTAAACCCGAATACTAATTTTCCCCTTAGAACTACATATTTGGAATTCTGGGTATGTTTCATTTATGAAGGATATTGGATTGAACCAGCCCTTATTCTGGTTCTTGCAGAAGGTCGGCAGGTAGATTTTCCCTGGCCTCAAAACTGGCATTCTGTCTTGTTGCTTATGTCACACAAACATATGGCACTGGGAAGAATTTCTTTTTTTTTTAATTAATTAATTATTTTTTTTATTTGACATGTTGATCCCAGTTTCCTCTCCCTCTCTCCTTCCCTCCCTCTTACCCTCTGTCCCCCTCACATGCACCCTGACTACCCTCCCCTCCCATCCCCCCACCTCACTCCACAATTAGGGCTATGACATCCAGGTGGGGGCATGTAAATCTGACAAGTCATTTGAAGTAGGGACTAGGGTTCCTCTCCTTTCTCTAGGTTAAGGGATTATCCCTCCATGGGAGATGTGTCCGCAAGCTCATTTTGTGCATCAGGAATACATCCTGGTTCCACTGTCTGAGGTCCCTTAGACTGCCCAGGCCTTCTAGCTGAGACCCATGTTCAGGGGGTCTGAGTCAGTCAGTCCCATGCTGGATTCCCAGCTATCAGTCTGGGGGCCGTTAGCTCCTCCTTGTTCAGGTCAGCTGTCTCTATGTGTTTCTGCAACCTGGTCTTGTCCTCTCTCTCTCTGCATCTGGATTCTAGTTCGACTCAGTGTTTAGTTATGGGTGTTTGCTTCTGTTTCTGACAGGTACTAGATGAGGACAGCATGATGGTGAATAAGTTAGTCGTTGATCTCATTATCAGGGAAGGGCATTTATGGTAGCCTTTCCACGGTTGCTCAAATTGTTAGTTGGAGTCAGTCTTGTAGGTTTTGGACATTTCTTTAGGTTCAGTTTTCTCTTCAAACCAACAATGGCTCCCTCTTTTATGCTCTCTCTCTCTCTCTCTCTCTCTCTCTCTCTCTCTCTCTCTCTCTCCTGTCTTCTATTCCTGCCTGACTCAATCTTCCTAGCTGCATGTGCTTTCCTCTCCTCCCCTTCTCTTTCTCTTAGTTCCCTCTCCATTCACTGCCCCCCCCACTTCCCATGAGCTCTGGGGGACTTCTTAGTATTCTCTGTGCCACACCCTTACTTTCCAACATCCTTCTTTTGGGACCCAGAGCATGCTCCCTTCATATAAAACAGATTTTTTTGAGAGAATTAGATGGGTTTAAAAACAAAGTTACAAAGATATTTTGGTATGCAATCAAAGGGTTTCCAGAACAGTGTGAAGTCTTTACACCTTCTTGATGCCATGAAGCCTTGATCTATGCTACCATTCCAACTGAAGAGGGCTGGGCTCTGTTTCTCCTATACGATTATTCTTCTTTTTCCTTCCTTCTTTCTTTCTTTCTTTCTTTCTTTTTTTTTTTGAAATCAAAATGTCAGGAGATACTCATTTATAGTCTACAGACTAGTAGACTAGTTACGTTTTAGTGGCAAGAGCAGAGTCATTTCGATTTATGGCAATTTAAAATAATTGCTCTTTTCAAAAAGGAAGGGAAATTAGCCAGCCGGGTAGATCAGTATGCTTGGCAATATGTCTCCATATGTCAGCTTGCTGCTCTCTTCACCACCTGCTTGAGTCCTCGTTGGGGACACAGACCGATGAGATCACTGCAGCAAGCTATAGATCTTGGCTGAGTTAACTGGTCTGCTTTCTCTTGGTAATGAGGAAAGTGTCTCTGGAAAATGGGCAATTGGAAACTGTCACCTCTCAGGGACTGATGAGTGATTGCTATTGTTTTGCATCTCTGTGGGGTTAGCACCATTTATTAGTGACTCCTCAGCCCCGAGAGTTAACTGTCCATCCTGTTTTATAGGCAGGACTCACAGAACTGTCTGGTGCTGCATAATTGTTGAAAGCAAAGCCATAGGAGTTTACCCACCATTCTTAGCACACTGGTTTTTATATGCCTTGAGCAAATTTAGCAATGGGGATAGGAAGGGGCTTTTTCAAGGTGGCTTTGGCTGGGGACATAAGACACTTCCTGAAATTGACTCAGAATGCTTTACCCTCTGAGAATATTTAGTGTTCCCAGGTTCTGAATGTGAAAAATCCACAGACACCAGTCCCAAGAGTATAACAACACTTGGAGTAATTGCTGATTTTGATTAGAAAGATATGTTTGGAGTTTAGAACTAATAACTGAGGGGCAAGAAAAAAAATCAAGATGCTCTTAGGAGAACCATTTATATTAAACAAACTTGTCAGGGGGAAGGTTCCAAGTTGTAAGTTATTGCTGCATTACAAAAAATAAATAAATAAATAAATAAAATAAAATAAAAAGAAAGAAGGAAGGAAAGAAAGAAAAGAATATTTCTCCTGAGGAAAAACTATAAAATCTGTAAAATCACAGAGCTGAAGAAGACTTTACAGTTATTTGGCTCCAAACTATGATTTCTTTTGAAGTTACAAGGCAATAATGAGGAGAAAATACCAACTCTAAAATGAAGTAGCACAAGGAGCATTTAAGCTCCATGTTATGAACACTGGTGAGTTTGGTAAGCATTTTAAAAAGCACCGAGGAGAAGCTATTGGAGTGGGAGCCCAGCAATTGAATGCTTGTCTAGCATGTCTGAAGCCATCAGTGCCATGCCCAGCAACACACCACAGAACCTGATGAAGAATAAAAATAAAAGTAAGGAAATTTCAGAAGTACATAGTGGTGTGTGTGTGTGTGTGTGTGTGTGTGTGTGTGTATGATGTGTGTGTGGTGTGTTATGTGTATATGTGTATATGGTATGTATGTGTGTATAAGGTTGTATGTATGTGTTGTATGGTGTGTGTGTGTGGTATGTGGTGTGTCTGTATGTGTGTGTGTGCGTGTGGTGAATATATGTTTATGGTATACATCTTCCAGTCTTCCAGTGGCTCAAAACTTAGAAACCCCGGATGCATTTCCATTTGAATGCAGGATGTGAAAATGAATGGATTCTGTGTGTGCATTAGCAAATTCCTCACCTCTTGGGGCAGTGACCTCCATTGAGGAGATTTCATGGCTCATTATGTAACACTTACATTTGTTTCCACAGTCAGGATTTATTTCTCTCTACAATATAACCGAATCCTATTTTCCACCTGTTGGGCCAAATACTTTGCTTTAACAGTCATCTTTGTTTTTTACTGTTTACTTTTTTCTCTCCCACAGGTCAGTGGCAACTAACTCTCTATTGTACCTAAACCCACATCTACAGTTAATAATTATGATTCTGTTGTACTTTGCACAGAATTTCTTTTGCTCTTCAAACAGAGTGCTATTTTGCACTGATATTTTCCTAGTAACATTTTTACAAATATAAAACTGGGGATAATGTATTTAAATCAAATAACTTCATCTTGATATTGAAAAAAAATTCTCTGAAAGGAATCTGCCCAAATTTCCAGCTGGAATGGATCTCTTGGGAAACCGTTGGTTGGATGCAAAGCCAGGGTTGGGATACATCCCTCTCCACCCCCCCCCCCCCCCGCAACCCCTACATGAAAAGACCCAGGTCTGGGAGAGGACAGCACACTGTGAGTATAATAGCACACTGTGGGAGAGGACTAGCAGGCTGGCTACTGACAATCATTTCCTATGGCTGCTGTAGCAAATTGTTGCACATTTAGTGGCTTCAAAGAATACAACTTAACTGCTCTGTAGGTATGTCTAAGAAGAGCCTCAGAAGGCTGCAGTCAAAGCCTTGGCAGGCTACATCCTTTGGGAAGCTCTGTGGGAAATTCTAAGTCCCTCGTTTTGCCAGCTTGCAGAGGCTGCTGGCTCCTTGAGCTCAAGGTCCCTTCCTTCCTTCTCCTGTTTTGCTTGTCCCATCTCCTTCTCTGATTTTGATTCTCCCTCTTGTAAGACTATACTGGGCCCAGCCCATGTCCATTTGTCATTCTCTAACTTAATCACATCTAAATCTTACCCTTTGTTGGTAATGAATCACAGGGACTAGGGTGGACATCTTAGGGAAGGGCAGTTTCTTCCTACACCAGGGGTTGTGAGGATGTGCCTAGTAGTAAGGGAAAGTGAGGCAAGAGTAACCCACCCTTTCCCTTGCTTTGATGATTGGGCTTTGCTACTGGTGACACTCTTGCAGAAGGGCTGAGTAACTAGTCTTTCACTCCGGATACCGTCAAAAGTGAAGAGTTGGCAGCTGTGATCGCTCTCTGAAGACACCATCTTTTTCTACTCCCTGTCCCCACTCCACCTCCCACTGGCCTGCTCAACAAGCTTGCTCAGAAATGCACAATCATTTTCTGCAATGGCTCCTTTCCAGCATTTACCATTTGTCTGTGCCCTGGAAGGTCTTGAGAATTTGAGCCTTTAAAGAACTTCTACACTATACTTTCATATTTGTTATTTTTAAGTTTTTCTGTTATACATGAATTAGAGACAAGGCCTTAAAAGAATAGTAAATTGAAACCACAGGTGGGGCAGGGCAAAGAGGCAAGAGAATGCCCCAGAAAAGACAACTTAGAGAAGATTATGAAGATGAATCACATAGCAAAACGTGGAAGCTGCACTTCTACGGAAAGTAAAAGCTCATAATGAAAGAGGGAAAACTGGTACCTTTGCAGACACAGGAAGCTGCATCTTAGATTCTTGCCAATGCTGTCCTGTTTATTGTCCATCCTCTGGCGCTCAGCCTGATGGCTAAAACACTCCAGTCCAGGTGGCCAGCGTGGCACTCACTGACTGTAGGACCTGGGCTGGCTTCTGAGAGACTGCAGTATTCACTGAGTTCTATCTTGCCAGAAGTCTCTGCTATTCCACTATTCTGCCCCCTTTTCTTGCACTGAGATATGAACAGTTATGGGGAATAAAGAGTTAACAGGAAATAGAGAAGAGACAGGGAACACTAAATCTGTGGAATTTCAGCCATCATCTCTCCAGGGATTTTTGTCTTCTGTGAGAATCTTTGGGTAGAACCTTTAGGGTTCCAGGGCTTTATGACTTGAAATTTGTAGCTTCTAGAAGCACAAGTTCTTTCCTCAAAATTATCTTGACTGCTATCTGAAACTATTCTGTCTTTTTTTAAGATAGGACCTCCTGTAGCCCAGGGCTTATTACCTATCCGAGGATAGCCTTGAACCTCTTATCCTCCAGCTCCACTTTCCCAATGCTGAGATTACAAACACGCACATCATTTTCATCTTAAAAATCATCTTATAAGGATTAAGCATGAGTACATGCTTTATCCCAGCTGTTCTCAACCAGTAGGGCACAACCCCCTTGAAGTCAGATGACCCTTTCATGGGGGAGCATCTAAGACAATCCTGTGTATCAGATATTTACATTATAGCTCATAACAGTAGCAAAATTACAGTTTGAAGCAGCAATGAAAGTAATTTTATGTTTGGGGGGATCATCAAAGCAAGAGGAACTGTATTAAAGGATCATAGCATTAGGAAGATTGAGGGCTACTGCTTTATCCATAAAAACAGGAAAACCTTCAAGTCAATGACTATTTAACTCACGTCCAGTTTTCAGATTAGTTTCAGGGCTAATAGCACTATTTTAAAATCATGAACCATTAAAAATGTTTGGAAAATACGGTGAAAACATCCCATTTGATTAATAAAAGTTTATGTAAAAACAAACAAACAGACAAAAATAAGTAAAAAGAGGGGACTGTGGAGCATTAATTGTGACGGTCCAGATCACTGTATGTGTTCAGAAAGACTTGCAGAATTCTACTGGGTAAGGACTATGTTGTTGTCCTTACTGAAGGAAAACAAGACCGACTCACTCAGCTTTGCCTCTCTCTCTACTTTGGACCTAAAGAATCAGGGTGGAAACATACAGATCAGTGTGATCTGGCCAAGAGGAATCAAGGAGACCTTCTGCCAGATCCACATGAGAAAAACAAAAAACAAAAACGGTGCTACTGACATAACCATAGACCTGCAACAGCAGTCTCCTTTCCCATTGTCTGAATTGAAGCGTTTCTCCTAGATAGAATCTGTATCCAGTACATCCCCATCTGTGTTTGTTAATCGAAAACTGTGCTTGAACCCAGCAGGATTTATTTATTTCTCAAAGAACTGTGCCTTGTGCCTTGATCAAATAGGAGTCATGTGTGCGTGTCGTTCTGAGCAGACACACTGGGCAGGATGTGGCTCTTTTCCCTTAACTGCTTTGATTCAATGGGATCCAGGCATTTTCCAACTGAACAGCTGTGGCTTGGGAAGAATCCAGGTGTTTTTCGCACTGAATACTTGTGGGATTGGCAGGTTTGGGGTATTTCCTTTGCTTTATTTTGCCTGGAATCATTATAATGTGCTATCTATATCTGTATCTACTGTATCTCTCTCTCTCTCTCTCTCTCTCTCTCTCTCTCTCTCTCTCTGTGTGTGTGTGTGTGTGTGTGTGTGTGTTTGTATTTACCTGAACTTTGCTTGGTCCTAAGAAATGGATCAACCACTATAACCATGCAATCAATATATAGAAAAAACTAAATGCTATTTATCCTTTTCATTTTCATTTGTTAGGGGTGTCTTTTATTTTGTTTCACAAAAAGACATGAGTATTCTGAAATCCCTTTGTGTAAAAGCAACTACGTTATCTTTCTACATGGAATAGTTACCTGTTCAGAAGGTGGGAGTTTATTGGAACAGAGGGCCATGTGTCATCTCTGTTCTGACATCCACTTGTGAAGAACCTGTTCAAGTTGGCTTTGATTTCTCCTTGAAGGAGGAAGTTAGCCTTGTGAGCTTTGGCAATGTGTAGACCCTGTTAGAAAATTGTGTGTGGTTTTGGTTTTCACATCTTACCCGACATATAGGAAAATTGGAATGAGTTCAGAGAATAGAAACAGGATGATTAAAGGGTTTGGGAAGCAGGGAAGTGGAGTACTACATCTAAAGAAAGGCTGCAGGGAAAGAAAGACAAGGAGTGTGCCAACAAAGGAGTTGGGGACGCCAACTCTCAGTGCCTATATGGTTGAACATGCTTGATTGCCTTGGTGGAGGGAATAAAGAGAAGGTGGTCAGCCTGACCAATTATGGGGGAGGAGGCGAAAAAGTTATAAGTGGGAAGAGTGGCAGGAAATAATAGGTAGCTATTTCTTTAGACAGGGTTCTTTCTCACCTACTTATAATACAGTCCCCCAAGGCAGGGATAACTTCAGGCTACTTGCTAATGATGAGATTACATCTTGAGAAACTTACCCTTTATTGAAAAGGCTATAAAATGAAAATTCCTCTTAGCTAACCCTGTACGCCTTCTATGTGTTCATAACACCTAGGCTATAGTTGGATAGAATTGTTGATCACAAAATTTATTTCATAATAAAGGTTTCACTGATTGCTAATACTTCATCAGTGGAAGTATCTAAGTTTCAAATTAGTGAAGCAGTCTGAAAGGTTGACTGCATCACTTAATTTATCAAATATATATATTCCCCCAAAATATAGCAATGCAGTCCCTCATAGAGTAGAAGTTGCTTGCTCTTATGATCATATGGCTGACTGTATATCACCAGACCAGGAAAAACAAAATTCCAAACTGAAAATAACAGTATCACTTTTGTACTATAATAAAGAAATTACAAGCCAAAGCATCACTTGCTGGGGACAGCTCTGAATGTAACTAACATTGTAACTTCCACTAGATTTGAAAACACCAGTCAATATAGTATGTGCTCAATAAGATGTCAGAGTTCTACCCAACAGTATAACGAAGTATTATAAATTTCTTGATGTGTTTTTTTTTCTGTATTCCCAATAAATCGGAGGAGAAAACACATGTTAAAACCTGAAATACCCATGCTACATAGACCTCATCATACTCTGCTGGGCTGAAAATTAGACTCAACAAATATGTGTAGAATCAAAAGGAAAGAAAAACCATCTTCTTTGTTGCTTAGGAATGTAAGTATGAATGTAAACTTGATTACCTACAAAATTTCTATTATATCAATATGATTCTAATTTTACATGTCTCTTTAAAATTGTGTATACATGTATTCATGTGTGTTCACACATATGTGCACATGGAGACATGTGTGCACCTATGTCAAGGTGAAGGCCAGAAGTCAGCATTGAGTGTCTTCCTCAATCATTACTCATCTTATTTTTTCTCTTTGTAGAAAGTTTTTTAAAAATTAGAATCAATTTTCAAAAAATGTAATATTTATTCTTCAGTAATTTCATATATTTCCTCAATGTGTTTTGATCAAATAAATCTCCCAGTTCCTTTTCTTCAACTCCCTCCAACACCCCCATTTATATTTCCCTTCAAACTTCACATGCTCTTTTCTTTTTAACCACTGAGTGCTTACAACTTGTGCTGCTGGTGTGTACATGGGTATAGGGCCATCCATACCCCTAAAGAGAATGGGTTCTTCCTCCCCTAGTACCAGCTGCCAATGGCTCATCAGCTGGGGGCAGAGTTTTGTGAGCATGTCTTTCAGCATGTTGGAATTTTAACTGGCTTGATTTATATAAGTCTTGTGCATGCCATAGTCATAGGTACTGAGAATGCATGTGCAACGGGCCTGCCATGTCTGGAAAACACTGTTTTGCAACAATATTCTGAAACCTTTGGCTCTTTAAGCCTTCTGCCACCTCTTCTGCAATGGTTTCCTAGTCTTTTGGCAGAGCAGGGGGAGTGTGTCCATCTTATTTAGTGATGTAGGGTGTCTCACTGAATCTGCAACACAAAGCTTGGCTTGAGTGGCTGGCCAGTAAGCCCCAGACAGCCTCTTGTCACCACATCTCCATTGCTGCATAACACCATCGCTGTGCCAGCTTTTTACAGGGTGAGATCTGAACTCAGTTCCTTATTCATCCATGGGAAGCATTTTGTAACCTGATCCATCACCCAGCCCCAGGGCTCTGCTTTTAAGAATATAAGAACATAAAATGTATGTATATTACATGCAGGATGTAATATTAACTACAAAGTAATTTCCACATCTTAAAAAACTCTGTATTAATCAGCATTTTCTAGAACTTATTTTATCTACCCAAATATCTCTTATTTCATCTATCTAAATATCTCTATATATCTACATCTGCCTATCTACTACCTATCAAATTTCTATTATCTACCTATCAAGTATCTACCTACATATATGTCGAACATTTAACTTAATATTATCCATATATTTACCAACCACTTATCTATCAAATATCTATCTTAAATACTACTTATTATATAATTGTCTTGAATATTGAGCCTGGCAAGTCTGATAGCTGTATGCAAACACTGTAGTTTTGATGGGGAATATTTCCCAGGTGGTTGATTTAGAGGTGGTAGAGCTCTTAGTGGTGAGGAGCCTTCACCTCATTGAAGAGGTGGTCTTGAAGGAGACTCTTGTACTCCAGACACTTCTTTCTTTGGTTCTCTTCTTGGCCTTGTGTTGGGAAATTTTCCATTGCTGCATACTCACTACCTCATCCAGAGTAACAGGACCAGCTGAAGACAGACTGAAAAAACAAAAACATATGAACTAAAATAAGTTTCTATAGATAAGTCCATTATGTCTGGCATTTTATTATAGTGATAGAGAGCTGACCCACATCCACAGTTTAGCACTCTGGAAACTCAGTCAGGATTTCAATTCTGTAGTCTTGAGACAGAATACTTGTTAACCCTGCGTTTGAAAGTTCTTCAAGTGATTGCACGATGCTCACCAACCATGGTGAGCTATGGATGGTAGGCTCCTTGACCTCCATGACTCTATTATAAATGTTGATGACATACCAGATAATGTCACATCAATTGCCAGACTGGTATGTGACTGAATGACAAGGCATCACAGCCTAGTCAACCTGACCTATAAAACGGAACTATCTCAAACTCCAAATAGTCTTTGGCTCACATTTTTCCAGAAAGAGTTGGCTGATGTCTATGGCAGCTTCAGTGCCAGTGGGCTTCCTGTCACTGTGATCCTCAGAGGTCTGTCCATAGGCAGAATGCTAGAAAGCCTGCACATCTCTCAAGCTCCTGTACATCTCTCAAGGCCTTGCCTTTAGCTTTCATTTCCAAATAGCTGATGTCCTTTTTATTTCCAAGCATCATTTCCTGTGGTCACTCTGTGTCCTCTTCACATCCACAAACATGCTGTCTACCCCAGTAACTCTTTTTGCACTTTGCCCAACTTGTTCTCAAACTCATTATATCACTGTAAGGCTCTCCTTGAGAAATCAGAAGATGGTGCACTTAAAGGAAACTACAGAGATAAATAACCAGCAGAGGGCTCAGTAAATGACCATGAACCCCAGAGCAGAGCTATCTTCAAGGACCATGGGGCTTAGAGACCACTATACTACTCACCACCTATGTGACTTTCCCTGGATATCAATTTTCACACCTGCAAGACAGGGCTAACCATTTTAATTCTCATCTAAAGGGTTTACATGAGATGCTGTGAATTTTGTTTTGAGCATTTTAAAACTGTTTGTTCTATTTAAGTGTTACAAAGAACTGTCTACAGTCAAGGAGGAAGTGGTTTTCAAGATGGCCATTCTGTTCTACTGAGACCACATGGTGCCTGGTGAGAATAAGCCCCCAGCCTCTCTAGTTTCTGCTCATGATTGTGGTAATTTTATGTCCTCTTCCTCCGGACACTTAGGGGCTGAGAAGTGAGGACTGAGATGACAACTTACTCCTAGAACATTTCCCCATGAAAACAAAACTGTAAGGCAATATCAGGGGATGCTTTCTGTTTGTAATCCACCTGATGTCTCTTGCAAAGTTCCTAATGTCTCTGTATTGCTCCCATGTAAGAAAAGAGAACAGAAACTTAGCAAAACTCCACAACCTGCCTTACTTTATAGATCAGAGTGAGGGTTAACCAGTTTCAAAGGCAAAGGGGCCTGCCAGGAACACCCTGATTCTTCCCTCAAAAGCCCTGATGTAGGCTGGCCTTTTGCAAGGCCTTGAGACCACGTTCCCAAAAGCTGTTTTCACGTGTTACAGAAGTTCTCTTACTTTAGAAAACTGGACTTCTAGCCTAGAAATCTGCTCAAAACTTTCAGGGAAGGGTACTGTGACATGGTCTGGAAACCTGGTATTGCATGTGTGTGTTTCAGTTACAAAACCAAGGACTAGCCATCAGGAAAGTGTACATCCAAAGACCCAACTCTCCATTTGGTTCTAAAATAAGCCTCTGTTAATGAAACATATGTCAGTACCGTGTACAGAAAATGATTCTGCGTTTTCTTTTAGTTGCAAGTAAAATATTGGATGACAATACAGTTTACAGGTGAGGTGAAAATGTTCTAAGTAGTAGGCTCAGGGAGCTTGGTAGGATGAATAAAACCAAGGCAAAGCAGGTAGGTATTCGCCACAGTGAAACATCTCAGGGCCAATTAGTTATGGTTTTAAAGCTCTGTTTTAAAAGCTCATTCTTCTATCTGTCTATCAGTCATTCCAGCCACTGGGCATGTTTAATGAAGAGTGACCTACTATGTGCTAGACACTCCCAGACCTGGAGGTGGTTTAGGCAGTGCTTGGAATCTGAGAAGAGAGTTAGGTTGGAACTGTTCTCAAGGTACTCAGAATGAAAAACAATGTGAGGGCCTAGGTTTCCCGGAGGGGCCACTAGAGGGAGGGTGCTCAGGTGGAAGTCACCTTCTCTCAGTTGGCATCTGAGATCTAAATGAGAAAGAGCTTGCTCTGCAGGGCAGGAAGAGAGCTCCAGGGAAGCTCCAACCACCCAAAGGTTCTCAGAGGAGCAGCCCAGGAGAATGAAGAAGGCATTTCAGGAAGGAGCCTGAAACAGTCTGAGGGTACTACCCAAGAAGATATCCTGCAGGTTCTGAGCACTGTTTACAATGGCTTGGGTTAGCGTTAGAAACTCAATCTGAATGCTCTGTGGAGAGCCACTTATACTGGGACCAGGGGGGTGGTAAGATTCCTGCTGCCTTCAATCAGGAGGGAAAGAGGGCTCCAGAGTTTCAAGCCAGATCTCCCAACGCTTAAGGCACTTCGATGATAAAGAGGAGGCTGATTTTATTTTAATAACATCTCCATTTACATAATGCACATCCACTACTCGGGAAAATATTTTTATTGTTATTTTGTCACAGGTACAGAGTGATGTGGATGCTGATTAGCAATGATATGCATAGGCCACTGAATGTAAAAAGGCGATTCACCGGGGTCACTAGGAACCAGTGCGCAGGGCTTTTGCTCTGCCTCTAGCACAGAACAGTATCTAGGAAATTAATTCTTCCTTCTGGTTGAAATGCAAAATTGCAGAAACCTCCTGCTACATATGGCCAGTCATTCTCAAGAGGGCTCCTTCGTTGGAGCATACTTTATTAGAGGTCATTTATCAGTTTCTACCGATAATTACGGATAACTGGAGGGAATTGGAGACTATGCAGGCTGAGTAATATTATCTTTGGGTTCAGCCCCAAGCTTCTTTGGAAGCTGCCTGAGCAGCAGACTCTCACAACATTCTTCCTGTAGGGGTGGAGGTAGAGCTTAGGTGCTGGTGTTTAAGTCATGCAGGCCATCTGCCCATAAATCACCATCATAAAATTCTGGGAAGTATGATGATGCTGGATGCCTAAAAACGTTGGCAAGCCCTATTCATTGTCGTCACCGCCAGTGGCAGAGGGGGTGGCAAGACGCCCTCAAGTCGCTGAATAGTAGCGCGGCACAATAAAACGTGCTTCGCACCATGTGTGTCACAGATTTTTTTTTTTGGTTTTCTTGAAGGGGTTTTTAATTTTTTTCTTTCTTTCCAAGTTCCGCCTTCTTTGCAGTCAAACTGGCCCCAGCTGTTCATCGGCCTTTGACTCCATCTGTCCTTCCCTTGGGGATGAGGTTCTCTCGCCAAATAGAGAGCACAAGTTTGGCTCCCCAAAGTGATAATAACCTCTACCTTCTTGGCTTGGCCAAAGCCAAGGGCAGGCCCACTGGAGGACTGTCCGGAGGAAGGAGGGGGAGCGTGCCGGCTGGCTGCTGGCCTCGCCCTCGACCCGGTACACTCTGCACTCGAATCCTGCCCAGACAACCGATCTGCGCCTCGCCTCCTGCATCAGCACCACAGTCCTGCGCTGCGTGTCCATCCCGCAGGCAGTCCTGTTACGGAGCACAGACTCGCAGGTTGGAATTCGCCCTGGTGCCAGCCATATCACGCACTGGGAGGGGACTGAAGAGTAGGACACCGGGTCGGAGGGGGCGCTGCGCAGTCCCCAGCGCTCAGGGACGCCGAGGGTGGGGGTGGGTGGGTGGCGGGGGTCGCGGTCGCCGTAGCAGCCTGCTGCTGCGGGAGCCGCGCCGCCTTTCACCATTCCTCCCGCCCAGCGCCCTCTCTCGGCTTCCCCGCCCTTACTCCACCCCCTTCCCGGCCGGATCCCCTTCCTCCCTGTGTGCGAGCTTTAAACATTTTCCTCCTTTCTGGCAAAAGAAATAATGCACCTGACTTTACCAGGGGGAAATAGCCAGAATAGAGGAAGAGAGAAAAAGCTATGGGGACTGTCTTAAAGACATCCAGGGGCTAGAGAGGTGGCCGTGGCGGCAGAGGCAGCTACAGCAGCCCCCCGCCTGCCTGCCTGAGCTGCGGGCAGAGGACGTTTGCACCAGTTGCAGATGTCACCCTGGGACCTCCTGGGTTTTTCGGTTTGTTGCCAAACAAAGTCTTTTCTTGTCTGACTCAGATACTGAAGAAGCTCCTGGGTTGTTCTGCGATCCCGCCACAAGCTGGCAGCTATCCGGAGCTTTCCTAAAGAGCTGGGGAAGAAATGAGCCCTGCTGGGCGGAGGATGGGAGAAGGGCGTCAGCCGGCAGGGTCACCCCGTGGGCGGCCCTGCGGCTCCGGGACGCCACGCTTCCTGCTCCAGTTCTTCGTGCACTCCTGGCTGTGGGCTGCCTCCGGCTTGTCTGCCCAGGTGTTCAATCTCAGCCTCTCTGTAGACGAGGGGCTGCCCCCGGACACACTGGTAGGTGACATTCGCTCCGGGTTGCCAGCCTCTCAGCAGCAGGAAGGGAACGGCTTCTTTCTGTCGGAGGACTCCGATGACTCCCCGCTGCTGGACGACTTCCACGTGCACCCAGACACCGGCATCATTCGCACCGCACAGCGTCTGGACCGCGAGCGGTGTGACCACTACAGCTTCGTGGCGGCCACGCTGTTGGGCGAGGTGGTGCAGGTGGAGATCCGCGTCAACGACGTGAACGACCACTCTCCCCACTTTCCCCTCGACTCCCTGCAGCTGGACGTGTCGGAACTCAGCCCCCCAGGCACCGCTTTCCGCCTGCCAGGTGCCCAGGACCCAGACGCGGGGCTGTTTAGCATCCAGGGTTACACCTTGCTGCAAGCGTCCGACCTGCCCCTGGACCCCGCAGGACCCTTCTTCCAGTTGCGCTATGGATCGTCCGGGCCACCTGTGTCGCCTCTTCAGTCGGTGTCTTCAACACCCCTGGAGCCCTTAGACTTAGTGCTGTTGAGGCGCTTGGACCGAGAGGAGGTGGCAGAGCACGAATTGCAGATTGAAGCCTGGGACGGTGGCAGTCCAAGGCGCACTGGCCGCCTGCTCGTGCAGCTGCGTGTGCTGGACGAGAACGACAACCCGCCAGTTTTCGAGCAGGGCGAGTACCGGGCTGCAGTACGTGAGGACGCCCAGCCGGGCGCCGAGGTGTGTCGCGTGCGTGCCACTGATCGCGACTTGGGGCCCAATGGCTTGGTGCGCTACAGCATCCGGGCGATGGGCGCAGCTGGCGGGCCACCGGGCGATCCGGGCTATTTCTTAGTGGAGGAGCTGACCGGCATAGTGCGGGTGCAGAGACCTTTAGATCGCGAGGAGCAGGCCTGGCACCAGCTGGTGGTTCAGGCCCGCGACGGGGGCGCAGAGCCAGAGATAGCCACCGTGCGCGTGTCCATTGAGGTGCTGGACGTGAATGACAACCCGCCAGCCATCCACCTGCTCTTTCTTACCGAGGAAGGCACGGCCCGCGTTTCTGAGGGCGCCCGCCTAGGAGACTATGTGGCTCGAGTTTCGGTGTCCGACGCAGATGGTGACCCAGAGAGAGAAGAGGAGGCTACCCGGGTGCTGGGTGCACACCTTGGGGCAGGTAGCATCAAGCTGTCCTTGGAGGGTGGGAAAGGAGCCTTCGCGCTGCAGCCAGGCGGCCCTCCAGGAGTATTTTTCCTTTGCGTTGAGGGCCTATTGGACAGAGAAAGCCGCGATCTATATGAATTAAGACTAGTGGCCACCGATACAGGGTCCCCACCATTGAGTACAGAGGAGTCGCTGCTGCTTTGGGTCTCAGACCTCAATGACCAGCCACCTGTCTTCAGCCAGGAGCATTACTGGGCTTCAGTGTCCGAGGCCGCAGTCCCAGGAACCTCTGTGGTTTGGGTCAGTGCTTTGGATGCTGACCAGGCTGGCACTGATCATGCCAGGTTGCGTTATGCGCTGGTGCAACTCTCGGATCCCTGCGACTCTGAGGCTCTGTCACTCAAGGCAGAGTGTGTCCCATCCTTCAGCATCAACCCTGATAATGGTTTGATTAGCACTGTCCGACCTCTAGACCGAGAGGCCCAGGAGGCAGTGGAGCTGAGAGTGGTGGCCCAGGACCTCGGTGAACCCCCACTTTATGCCACCTGCCTAGTGAGCATTACTGTGGACGACGTGAATGACAATGAGCCCGTTTTCCGGTGGCAGGTGTACAATGTCACTCTTGCTGAACACGCCCCAGTTGGATATTGCTTTCTTCAGGTGAGTGTATCAGGTCTCTGGGCCCAGTGCACAGCTTCAGATGGAGGGTGAAGATGTTAAGTCTGCCTGGGAAAGTGTGACATAGATGGCTGTGTCCTGGTTCCAGAAGCAAGATTACTGGCTGTAGACCCTCCAGTGAAAAGCTAGCACATTACCTGATCTCCAAACCTTTGTGTGAGGTCTTGATTCTGTGATCTTTAAGGTTCTTTTTCTATCACAGGAGACTTACCTTGGATCTTTCTTCTAGAAGTCAAGTTTCCTTCATATCTGAATGTCCCCAAGTTTAATTGTGAGGGACCACCCATTGTCCCAAAGCAGGTATCAGACCATTGTCAATGACTTTTGAGACCTTTATGTGGGGTCTCAGGACTCCACACAAAGCATTTGAATGCCTTTGAGCGACCATCTCCAAAGACCCCCTTATAGTGTTTGCCACTTTTTTAGGAGTTTGTGAAGGTTATCCAGGATCTCGAGTCATTGTAACCACCATGTTTGTGAGCTGAGATACTCTAGGGGACTTCACCACTGGGGCACAGAGAATCACCACAACCATCGTGGTTACCCCATTCCCTGTCTTGTGCTGTGCTGTTTGACTTTGGTGTATTTTCTAGGGTTCTTGAATCTTGTCTCCTGCACTGACAGTGTGCTGTGTTCTGCCCTTCAAGCTGCCCCTCCTGATTGCTTCTAGTCCTTTTCTTGCCTGGTGTGAGATATGCAAATTTCCAAAATGGACTTACTTACTCCAGGATGACTTGAGGAGATAAAGAGGGTAAAGATGACTGACTGCTGGATTAGGCTTCAATTAGCAAGAAGCCTGGTAGGTTCCAGACCTCTGCACTGTACTCACTGCTTTTAAGCTAGGAGGCCAGGCTTTAGGTTTTATAAAGTATCCCCCTGATAAACTTCAGATAAGCAAGGTGCTTTTATACTGTAATGATGGGTTTTATGGTCGCTTATATCTTTTTAGCTTTGTGGTTAACAGTAATCTTCATCCCTTCTCTAGCTCTCAGCTTCTGGAAATGTGGGTCATGACCATATGAGTTCCTGTGGCAAATCAGGGGAGCTGGAAAAAAGTGTGACAACAAGGGTTTTTAAACTCTCCAAGACCAAAAATTAATTCAAAATTAAGTTTAAAGTGAGTTAGCGGGGTTTCTGTGTTGTATCATGTGACTTCACTACAGTACTGCTTCTGAACACACAGCATGTGCACTTGTATTGCATATATCTACAGTTCATATAGCACCATGAACATTTCCCAAAATATCTATGCTCAGACTGGGAATCTGAGCTGTGTTTATTTTTAATTTTTATTGTTATTTTACTATATAGCAATATAGATTTATTTATACATTATATGTAATTAATATGTAATTATATATGTGTGTATAACACATACTTATATGTAATATACAATTTATATACATACATACATACATACATACATACATATATATATGTATGTAATTCCTGCTTAAGAAAGGTTAGGGTCTGTTTAGCTCTTAAACTTATTTTCTAGGCTTCCATCTCCCATGCTTGCATTATCTGCATTCTTTGCTCTTATATACAAAATGGTTTAACTATAGAAAATGATTACTTTTAACATTTCCCCACTGTTATTCCTCACTTTATAGACAAAAAATTAGTATTTCATTGGATTGTTTTGTGTTAGAATGTTTGTTTTTAAAAACTACTGTCTGAGTTGTGACTTGACTTTTATAAAAAAAACTGTTCAATGAATTTGACTTAGATTATAGAGAATTTTCAATAATTTCTGACACGGTTCTAAACCACACTTGCAGCTTTGTTCTGAATACTTATGTAAAGCCATGTTCTCAATATTAGTAATTACAAAATCAAAATATGGATCAGTGAAAACACACTGGAGCCATTCCACATTGTTCAGTATTGAACATTCAGCCAAGAGCTATGTAAAATTAAATAAGAATACCTATTGTATTAGTTTGCAAATTTGGTTTCTGTCTTTAATAAATGACAAAATTATATGTATACTAAATAATTACCTTAAGATAAATTTATTCGTGATTTATCAATAGATGCTTAATTTACATACCTACTTTATAATCGTAGAGGCCCAGGGCAATAAAAGATGTATAGTGTGTCTACACTTCAGCTGATCAGCAGCTCTGAGTTATTCAAAGGTAGGTTAAAAAGCTGTTAGTACTTCCAGTTGAAACAGACAAGTCCACAAGTATCAGAAACTAATCCCACTAAAGTGTTTCATCTCTTAAGCAGAGTCTGATGTCAGATGCGCTAGAGGCCATTGTCTGCTTGAAATGGAGAAAGCCTGGAGAGTGGCATGTATTAGTTCCGCCATTATCCAGAGGTCATCCATGTAGTATTAGGAACACTGATGAAGAGGTTGAGGAGCCCATAGATGTCCAATGTCCAAAGACAGTGTCATTGTTTAACAATGAAGTCATGACTAGAGAAAGGTTGGACAGGGTGATTTCCAGGATTTCTTCTGCTTGGGAGGCCTGATGATCTTGGTATGACACTCATAAAATATAGCTTTGTTTGAAGGAGGAAAGATGCATTGTGACTCTTTTGATTTGAACCCATCTATACAGTTGCTTCTAAAACTGGGAAATGGTTCTGTGAACAAAGATGAAGCTACCCGCTCAGGTCCCCATGTGCGCTGGACCCATAATGATGGCTCATCTGGGCTCAAGCTGCCTCTCTGAGTAATCCAGCTCCTCAGTGCTTCTGGAGACAGTATGAAATTGTGCTGATTAGAATTTCTGGAGATTCCAGGCATCTGTCTAGCTTTTGAGAAGTTGTAGAGACCCTCTAGTTACTTGACTTTGGTGGTTTCCCCTCAGTTGCTGTGTGAACTTTTCTAGTACTGTGGCTGCGACTGTCCCCTGAATTCTAAGGTGTTCTCCCTCCCTCCCTCCTTCCCTCCCTCCCTCCTTCCCTTCCTCTCTCTCTCTCTCTCTGTGTGTGTATGTGTGTGTGCACATGCATGTTTTGAGATAGGGTTTCTTTGTAGCTTCGGATCAGAACCTGTCCTGGAACTCACTCTGTACACCAGGCTGGCCTTGAACTCATAGAGATCTTCCTGCCTCTGCCTCCCAAGTGCTGGGATTGAAGGACTGTGACACCACAGTCTGGCTTTCTGTGTTCTTATTTTCCCCTTCTCTCTTTCTCTGTCACACTCCCTTTCCATTGTGCCTTTTAGTTTTTAAACACTGAGTCATATTACATAGCTCAGGACTCAGAGTCATATTACATAGCTCAGGACTCACTATCCTTCTGCTTCAGGATTTCACACAGTGAGATTAAAACGGAGTGAAAATACCTTTCTCTCTGTGAGTCGACTATCTTATGTATTTTGCTATAGTAAAGAAAGCTGAGTGTGGCAGGTCCATAAGCACTTGTCTCAATGTCATTTCTTTCTCCCTACCTACTTCTTATGGAGTGCCCCCTTTTAAAGCAGACTTTCTTTATGCAGAGCTCTTTTCAGGCTCTTGGTCTAGACTGGGGCTCTTCAAACTTTCCACTGATTACTCCTTTGTTCTGACATATCCCTGGCATATAGGTATATAACGCAAGTATACAAATTAAACATCTACTGACAATAAATCATACAATAATTGGTATATACACACATTTTCCATTTATCAAAGAAAAAACAGATTTTCATAACAAAGAGATGTGTTTGTTCAATTTTCCATAAAGAATTAACTCTTGGGTATATATTTAATATTGCAGTATACAGAATAACTTCATTATTTTTCAGAATTGTCCTAATATTTGGTTTTATAATCGCTAACACTGAGAATGCCACATAGCATAAACAATGTAGTACAAGATGGCAGAAATATGTTTGAGGCTAGTTCAGAAATTCTTGGGGAATTTTGTCTTAATCTCAAGCCAAGATCCACTGAACATTTTTTATTTTTATTTTTTTTAATGAACGTCAAGTCAGCAACTCAGACTGCAGTTTTTCAAATCAAACATTTTAACACAAAACAATGCAATTTGTTCACGCTAAGGAATGATGTGCAGAACACATGAAAAGTCTTTGTTTTCTGTAATTAAAACCTTATGGTTCTGGAAGAGTAGACAAATGTTGTATGAACAGTCAAAGTCCTGCAGACACACAGCAGTCCGGAATCTGAGCTGGAGTGACTCAGGTCTGTAGGTGCTGCCTGGGTCTTGGCAGGTATGGTGTGAAGTGCATGTGTTAGGTGTTTAGGACCAAGGCTGCAGTGACGTTGCTTGCACTCTGCAACACGGGTGATTGCTGCCACAAACGCCCTGAACTCATTACACGCAGGATTTTCACTTCATTTTTGGTTGTTGTTTATTTAGAAACCTTTTACTTTTGCCAAGTGTTTTGTGACCCCTACACTGAATTATATGACTGCATGGGATTATGATACACAATTTAAAAAGCTGTGGTTTTGAAAGAGAAGGATTAACTCCCAGACATCCAACTGCTGTCCTTATCCAGTTCTGGTGTCTAACTTGAGAGTCCTTTTTCCTCAGGTTACTGCCCCAAAAGCTAACTACAGTCTTCAAAAATGACTCTGCTCTGCTGTGATGTGAGCTGTGCTCACACCCTCTACTTACAACAAGATTTTAAACAGTGTTAACCACAGCTCTCATTCCTTCATGATTTGAGCATGGGACAAGACTTGTTTCTTCACAGACCCCCAAGAGCCCAGAGAATTCATCCACTAGCTCTTTTACTTAGTCAAACAACCACATCATTGAATAAAGGACAGCAGGTGAACAGATATTTACTGAGTACCTACTACATGGTGAACACAGTTCTTGGTGCTGGGGATATTTTGTGTGTGTGTGTGTGTGTGTGTGTGTGTGTGTGTGTGTGTGTGTGTGTGTGTTACAGTTGTTCCCCTGAATAAGTAAAAACCATGGATTCTGTGTACCTTGATGGAATCGAGTTTGCTGGTATTTGAGTCATCTGCACTTTCTAATGTTCTTTATCTCACAAGCTGGAGAAGTGTGCTGAAGCCATACAGCAAACTAGGTGCTTCAGAAAGTGTAGTGGCTAGTCTGTGTTCTCCCTTCTTTCCTTGTGTATTTAATTTCCTTGTGTATCAGATTTATTGTAAAGTTTATTCCACCACTGTAGCTGTCATTGGTGCTTTGGGATGTATGATCTGCTTTGCACTGCCTGTCTTGTAACTTTTGCTTCCCTTAATGCTGACACACTCTCATTATTGACTGCATACACATATTTGCTTAGTGTATACCACCTTTGGTGTTTATATTTCTATTACTTGCATAGGTCTGTGTTATTTTGGATAAAGTGAATTCAGTCTACCTGCTCACATGTCCAGGAACCAGATGTTTCCATGACAACCATTTGCACTTATTTTAAAAATATGTCTAGGTCACCTACTATCATATTCTCTGGTTATCTGGCCTATACAGCTTAATATCTTAGTTAGTAGGTGCCTTTGGCTTTGTTTGAGGACCAGTTTTAGGCTCTGAATGAGCTTAATGGCTTCCTTCTTTCCTCTCCCATCTAACTTCTTATTGACTATGACTTAACTTGATTGTAGAATGTGATCACATATACTCGAGTCTGCACTAAAAGGAGAAGTGTAACACGGAGTCTCTGGGCTGTGTCTCTAGCTACACGGCTGTATAGTCTATGCTCTGGGATTAAAACTGAGTGACAATACATGACAATGTTTATAACTGTGAATATGGTGATAAGACTCTTCTACACAGTGACAGAAAATATGAAACTTGAAACCAAGTTGAATATCTGGTATACCTCTTTCCAGCTATGTAGTTTTGAGGAGTGGGCCGTTACTTCTTTATCACAAACAGCATCAATTTGCTTGTTTTGTGAATGATGAACCAATACATACATGTTTAGAGCAATCTTTGACTCAAAAGAAGTGTGCAATGCATGAACAATACATTTGTATTTTTGTGTGTGTGTGTGTGTGTGTGTGTGTGTGTGTGTGTGTGTACTGGTGAACACATGCACAACATGTGTATGATGGTTCCAGGGCAGACTTTCAGTTCTTCCACCCTGTTTCTCCACCCTGTTTTGAGGCAAGGTTTCTTTTGTCTCTACTGCTGCTCTGAATACTAGCCCACAAGATTTCATCTGGTTTTTCTGTACCATCCTATATCTCAAAGTAGAGAGTGCTGAAATCCCAGATGGAGGCCATTGCATCTGACATTTTATGTGGGTTCCTGGAACTGAACTCAGATCTTTAGATCTGAGACCTGCTAAGCCATCTCCCTGGGTTTGCATCTTACACACTAATAAATAGTAAATGATAATTTTGGAAATGAAGAAACTTGGTGAGATTAAGGTCAATTTTTTAATGTGAAATGGCAAAAACAAAACAAAACAAACAAACAAACAAACAAACAAAAAAAAAACAAAAAACCCAGGACTAAACAAAAAATGATGCTTTTTTGTGTGGAAAGATGGAAAAGGACCAAACCTAAGTTGTGTTTTGAGTTTTAGTGGATCCTTGTGCTATGACAATGGATGCTGAAGTGTTTCTGCTTTTAGAAATCTGTCATATATCCCTGTAGACTTTCTGTCCTATGCCAAGGAAGCTTATGAAATCTGGAGGCCTTGGTGTGGTGCGTCACAGGTCCTTAGGTGCCTTCCTTTAGAGCCACCACCAGCCAAAGTTAGATGGAGTGTTAGTACCAAGCCTCTCTTAGGGAGTCATGGCATGATTCTGGTCTACAGGGTGCCTTTGTTTTTGTTCTGCTTTGGTCCTTGTATTGAGATGAACTTTACCCAGGTCATAACTCTCACATGTCACTTCTGAGTTCGCCGTTGTGGTGGTTTGAAAGAAAATTATCCCCAAAGGGAGTGGCAGTATTAGGAGGCATGGTCTTGTTGGAGTAGGTGTGGTCATGTTGAGGGAAGTATGTCACTGTAGAGGAAGGTTTTGAGGTCTCATATATGCTCAAGATTTTGCCCAGTGTCTCAGACCACTTCCTGTTGCCTAAAAGATGTAGGAATCTTAGCTACTTTCAGCACCATGTCTGTCTGCATGCTGCCATGTCCTACCATGATGGACTGAATCACTGAAAGGTAAGTGAGTCACAATGAAATAATTTTCTTCATACAAGTTGCATGGTCATACGGGTTGTGTGGTCATTGTGTCTGGTCACAGCAATAGACCCTAACTAAGACAGCCATTTACAATCTCTGCTAACTTTTCTGGCCACAGTTCATCAACCACAGAATGTTGCGGTTTTATTTAACACACTGATGTAAAGATAGGAGAGAACTGATATTTTCTGGTAGAAAGTGATGTATTAGGGAACTTGGAGGTGACACAGCAGTTCAGAGAACTTCTATTATGATATACACATGATATGCATCAGTAGTGAATTCTTTCCACTGTGGCTGAAGACCTTTGTTTGTGTGTGTGTTGCATTTCTAGGGACATCTATAGCCACAGAGCACTCAGGAAGGCTTTGGGAAATTATGATCTGTAAGATTGTCTTCCTTGGAGAATTGAAATCTGACAATAAATTAACTTCATTAACAACTAAACACCATACTTCTAGTGGGTCTCTAGACTTATAAATTAAAAATGAGAAATGGTGGAAGTAATTTATGTTTTCATAGCACATTGGGGAAATTAGCTAGGTCATACATACAAATACATAAATGTATGCATGCATATTTTCCAGTGTGAGTTATTTGAATCTTAGTGGGTTGAAAACTTGATGTAAAAGGAGTGTGTTTTTGAAACAAGATCACGAACATGAGGATATCTAGCTAGTGCCTGGGACTCTAATAATTTAAATCTAGAGTTCACAAATGAGAGAATTTGCATTTGTCTTTCTCAGTCACTTAACATGATGATCTTCTGTCTATTTCCATGCAAATTATATGATTTCACTTTTTTTTATGGCTAAGTAAAACTCTGTTGTGTGTATGTTTACCACATCATCGACTCATCTGATGTGAGGGCCTAGGCTTGCTTCATAACTTGGTGATTGTAAATACTTGGGAAATTAACATGAATGTGTAAATATCTTTGTGGCATGCTGGCTTGGATTCCTTCTTGAATAGACCCAGGGAAGTGAATATCTAGCTTATATGGTAGTTATAGTCTTTGAATCTCGAAGAATTGCTATAGCAATCTATAGTGCTACACCAATTGACATTTATACCAGCAGTAGATGAAGGTTCCTCTTTTGCCACATCCTTGCCAGCATTTGTTTCCATGGTGACAGCCATTCTGAATGGGAAGCTCAAAGTGGTTATTGTTCCCATTTCCCCATGTCTAAGGATATTGATCATTTTCCCAAATATTTATTGACCATTTGCTTTTCATTTAAAAGCAGTCTGGTCAATTAAATTTGGTGTGTAGGTTTATTCTTGTCAACTAGTCTGATCTTATGCTAGAAACATGATGCTTTTGTCATTATTGCTCTGTAGTATATTTTGGGCTGAGGTACTGTGATATGTGTAGCTGGTTCTTCCTTACATTGATTTGTCTCTTTAGGATCTTTGTGTAGTGTTCACATTTTTTTCAAGTTCTATGAAGAATGTTAGGATTTTCATGGTGATTGTGTTGAATCTGTAGATCACATTATTGCCCCCAGTGTTATAAAGTTTTCACCATACAAGACGTTTATTATGAATGGGATTTTTTTTTCTTGATTTCTCACTTGTTGAGATTGTAATAGATAAATAGAAAAACTACTGATTTTTTATGTTGATTTTGGATCCTGCTACTTTATTCAAAGTTTATCACATTTAAGAGGAAAAATGAGAAGCAAAATAATGGAAAAATGCATAAGCAAAATAATATAACTGTAGGAAAGGAAATAAAACAGAAAAATATAAAAATTTCTTTCCAAAGGAAAGTTAGGACCCGGGGATGCCTCTTATGTACAGTGAGAGTCAGGAAGGCAAGCACAGCACCAATATCTGTACAGGTGGAGGACCTGTTGCCTTACTTTCAAAGCCACAGAAGCATCAAACACTCTACCTGGGGGCTGTGGCTTCTGAGTTCTCAGGCTCTATAGCAGTGGACCATGGAGATCCTGGCTAGTCTCAAGGTGAGTGCTGTCAGACTCCAAGGTTATTCTTAAATAATGAGGTCAGTTCTTGGCTACAGAGCATGGGTTACCTCACCCTATGCACACAGCCTGTGCTGAGCACTCTGTGATCTACACTCTTTAGCTAGCCAGTACCCAGTCTTCCCTCTTTCTGTAATTGCTAGCATAGTTGTTTCTGTCTCTCAGGCTTTGGCATAGTAACTTCAAGCTGCCTAACTTGTGATTGTCCCCTGCTTTTGGGCTTCAAATACAGATCAGTTTTAAACAACAGGCTTCTACCCAAGATGACATCCAGCCACAACTCTTGGGGTCATGTAGACTGACTAAATGGAGTTCCTTTCACTGCTGACTCATCCCATTAGAGGAGTCACACTAGCTCTGCATCTGATCTGTGGTAGAATAGTAGGTTTCTTTCATAGGTGACCCTCCTTACCTTTCAGATAGGCTTCTGCTTTCTCTTTCCCCGCCAAGGGGCTATGCAGCTGACATTGTGGTGGCTTTGCAGTGAGTCATCCTTCTTCCTATCTCAGTGCCCTTCCTCTTTGTGGTAATATGAATGAGAATGTCCCCCATAGACCTCCTTGGTCCTCAGCTGGTGGAACTGTTTGGGAAGGTTTAGAAGGTGTGGTCTTGTTGGAGGAGGCATACCACTGAGGTTTCAAAAGTCCGAGACATCCTTGGCCATCTCTACCTCCTACTTTTAGATAAGGATGCAATCTCTCAGATACTTTTCCATCACCATGCCTGCTTGCCTGCTGCCAGTCTTCTTGCCATAATGGTCATGGAGTAATCTCTGAAACTATAAGCTCCCAATAAACTCTTTCTTCTGAGAGTTGTCTTGGTCACAGTATTTTATCACAGCAAGTTGAAAGTAACTAAGAGACTCACTTTCTTTTTATTGAATGGTCTATTCTGTCTTATTCCTCCTGAGCTTTGCCATCTTTCTGTGGTGGCAGCATCTAAAGCACCATCTTACCTGGAAGTCTGTATCCTTGAAGTGACTTGAGAGATATAGGAAGACATGACCCAGGAAGAGGTGTTTCATTTGCCCACAGTTTGTCTTGTGTCCTGCTGGAAATAATCAGAAGACAAGGCAGATTTCTGAGTTCAGACTGAAATGCATAAAGTAAGGTTTGGGAAAGGTTTTTGTTGAAGAGTAAAAAGGAAGCCATCAGGTAAGCTAAGTAGGAAGTTCCTGAGCGAGGCAATGTGTGTGGTGTAATATAGAGGATGTCCAGAGAGGCATTCTGCTGGGAGAACTGGGCAGGGTGATCAAAGTGGGAGAAAGGGACTAGTGGGAAGAGTAAAAGAGAATATATGCCTTACTTGCAGTGAGTATGGTGGGGGGAAAGGAGAGATTAACAACAAGCATTCTGGAAGATGACCTCTCAGTTTCCTGCATGTTGTTCTTGGACAGCAGTTCAGGAAAAGATATCTTGAAGGCTGTTTAGAGATTCAGACAACAGCATAACAGTGAGATACTAGGGATACACATTGTGAAGTCATACATACGGAGGTGAAGTTAAAGCTATGAACAAGAATGTGAGGGCAATGAGAGAAGGGATGGGGCCAAGGATGAGGGCTGGGAGCAGATTCTGTCGACTCCTAATGTTTGAAGGCAGGGCTCTATAATGCTAAGGTAATTTGCTTGTTCTCCTAAGTTCCATGGACCATGGCCCAGATATTTGACAAGTTCCTCTACCTTGGGCACAAAGAAACATTATCTAGCTCTGCTAGTTTCCTTTCTCCCTCCCTCCCTCCCTCTCTCCCTCCCTCCCTCCCTCCCTCCCTCTCTCCCTCCCTCCCTCCCCTCCTTCCCTCCCTCCCTCCTTCTCTCCCTCCCTCCCTCCCCTCCTTCCCTCCCTCCCTCCTTCTCTCCTTCCCTCCCTCCCTCCTTCTCTCCCTCCCTCCCTCCCTCCCTCCCTCTCTCTCCCTCTTTATTTCTTTCATTCCCTCTTTCTTCTCCTCCTTCCCCCCCCCCTTCTTTGGATTTTTTTCAAGACAGAGTTTCTTGGCGTAGCTGGCTGTCCTGGAACGCACTCTATAGACCATACTATCTTTGAACCCACAGAGATTGGCCTGCCTGTCTTCTGAGCATGTGTCAACACCATCCAGCTCTGCTAGTTTTTTCCTTTCATATTCCGATTGCTCTAGACTCCTTTGTATTGAAGAAACTGGTAGTCTTTAGCAATCTTTTGCCTCCTTGATAACTCTTGTGA
Organism: Phodopus roborovskii; assembly: GCF_943737965.1. Taxonomy (NCBI): domain Eukaryota; kingdom Metazoa; phylum Chordata; class Mammalia; order Rodentia; family Cricetidae; genus Phodopus; species Phodopus roborovskii. The sequence continues at coordinate 17,083,698 of NW_026126540.1, forward strand.
TGCAGGTATGCTGGTGTCCCATTCCTTCAATGGATCCAGTTTTGTTATATTTTAGTCTTGCTTCTTTCTACTCCAGGAATTGCATTCCCCAAGATCATGCTTTCTAGCTTAATCTGGAGTCAGTTACAACTTCTTTATCACTTAAATCTCAGTTTGTCCCAGACACTGGCCACAGTCTGATCTTCTCTTAGTTTTTGATTGAGTTCATTTTGTTTTTCAAAGTAGGGTCTTACTATGTAGCCTTGGGGGCCTGGAATGTAATAAGTAGATCAGACTGGCTTCATCTTGCCATCGTCTTTTCTTAGTGTTCTAAGTGGGCACCCCTAGACCCATTAAATTTTGTTCTATTTTAAAGCAAATATTTATTAAAGTGTGTGTGTGTGTGTGTGTGTGTGTGTGTGTGTGTGTGTGTGATGTGCTATATGACTTCAGGTATCCACATTCTACAGATAATATTTGGAGGTCAGAAGGCAACTTTCCAGAGTTGGTGCTTTCTTTGTACTGTGATATCTGGGGGTTAAACTCAGGCCTTTGATCTTGTGTGGCCAGTGCTATCACCTGCTGAGCTATCTCACTGGCCCTAGGTTTGCATTTTGAGTATATGTTTTTTTTCCTAGGATATTTATTCTTTTCTTGCCCATAAGATCCCTTCTCTAACTGGGATTCCTCAGTTAACCAAATTAACTCTTGCTCTTCGGTATCTGTATGTATGCCACCAATTCTGGACCAATCTAGGTATATACTAGATATGTTATGATTCTGGGTAAACTTCCTCCTACCATATTGGTGTTGTGGAGGACTGCTGGAGAAATCCCAAGATACTTGTTGCCTCTACTGTAAATATGTGATATTAAGTGGGACCTCAACTCTGTTGGGTAATTCTCTTCTATTTATTCTAGCCTCTCTCCTAATGTATTTTTCTTTAAGCATAACATCTTCCTCTTTGTAGAGCTAATCACATCTCCTATGCAGTAGAACTCTGCTGTTGGAAACTTCCTGGTGTTCATCTCCATACTGTCTGATCTCTGAGTACCATGGGATTTTCCTCCATCCAATAAAACCCATACAAATTCAGACTCCATATCTTATCTCTGTTTACTCTGACATGACTTCTTCATTACATTTCCTCTCCTACCTTTGATCTGCACCTCTATTAATCTTTCTTCATGTTAGAGAAGATTTGAAAGTATTTATGGATTAAGTTTGTGGATATCTTGTGTCTGTATCTTGGTAGGTGCAGCTCTAGTCTCTACCCATGGTTCCAAAGGTGAAATGCTTCTCAGGAACAAAGAAAGTGGTTAGGTATTACTATAGTAACTTCACACACAATCTGAGAGTCATGCATTTTATTTCATGTGCTCTTTATCATTCTGTTTCTACTCTAATAATCCCGTCCTACTTCTAACTTCTCCATGCTTCCTCTTATAGCATCTTCTAATCTAAAATATCTTCTCCTTCAGAAGCCTTGAAGTGATAAAGAAGTTTCACTCATTGGTCAAAAGCATATTCTTAGGGCAAATGACAAGGAACTGAGCCATTTACTATAGCAACACAAAGGTTCAAGGCCATAGGAGTAAAACTGTGACCAGACATGGAGGGCACAGTGCCCAATGACAACTTCAAGACATAGATCTATTGTTAGTAGACTGGCAAGTGAACAATTGGTATGCTTTTCTTAGTAATTTGGTTGGATATCTGTGGCTCTGACCTTGTACATAGCTGTAAGGTTTCAAATTCATGTTCTATTTACAAAAGGCCTTTAGTTTGTACTTGCTTTGAGGTGAAAGTGGTCTAATGGTGTGCAGTTAGTCTGAGCAAGAGAACAAGGCAGGTTGTTAAGAGCCCACAGTTCTTGGGGGGGGGGAACAAACAGATCCAGTTATGAGGCATGTCTCAGTATAGATTCTATATGTCAAAATTATATAGCTAAATGAAAAGTCATCTTCTAGAACATCTACCAATATATGTGTCCAGCAGATGGGATATTTTACATGAGATAAATGCACAAGCAGTGACAAACACTCAGAGCTATTCTTAGGGAAGAAAAGAAGTTCCAAGGGAAGAATGACCTGACTCATGATAGCAACAGGATAGGAGCAACTGGTTTCCACACCCAGTAGCCCCATATCTGACAAGTGGGTCTACTCTATCAGGAATCATGCTTCAGGTGGGTCAACCTTTTAAACACTAGTTAATACCTGCTGTATCTCTCATGGTCCATGAGAGTTAGCTCAACTGCTTTCCCCATGACAGATGTCTGTTCATGTTGGACCTTTTCTTCACTTAGCTCTAGTCATATGTTAAGACTCCTCCTCATTGATAGAGGATTTCTGGAATGCTGTTCAATGTCTAGCATCTGTTGAAGTAGACCTAGAGCCCTGGTTTTAGTCCGTGAGCAAGTATGTCTTCATTCACACCTGCTAGAGTCAAGAAGCTGGGGAGAAAATGTAGTTGCTAATGTGTAAGAAATGGTATACAGAGCCCCAAATCCAAGCTCTATGAAGATGGAGGTTAGGAGCATTAGCAATTTAAGGACAGCCTGAGCTATGTGAGACCCTGTTTACAAAACAAAAGCCAACAGACAAAAATAAGAGATGTAGGAGTTACCATTGTTCATTTTTAAATGTTGCATACCATAATTGATAGAAGCCCTTCAATTTTTTAATTTATATAATAAAGTTTGAACCCATTAAAATAGGATGTTCTATCAACCAGAAGAAGAACATGTCTTGTTTATTGTCTGAACAACCTTGCTACTTTAAAAATTCTGTGCTGTTGTTAAGCCTACAACTTTGTCCTGCCATGCAACAGGACACTGCATCTTTCTTAGCAATTCTTTGTCTAATTTCTTTCTTAAAAGCCCAGGTTGTTAAACTCATTGTAGGATTTGCCATTTTCCTGTCAAGATGCATATCTCAGCTAGCCTCCTGATGAAGTGGGCAAACACTTTTAGGTTTGCAGGTCCCTATTACTTCCATGTGTCCTTGGTTTGAGCAGAAGGAGAGCATTCTAGTAAGCAAAAGCTTATGCTGTGTAGCCAGACAGGTGTGCACTTAAATCACAGCCCTGCCACTCAGTAACTTTCTCTGGAACAATTTTCTGAGCTTTGTGAACCTCAGTTTTTTCACCCTTAAACAAGGATGATACTAGGATCTACATGAGGATGGTCAGGCAGTTCTTGGAGCAACTCCTGGCCATGGAGAGACCCAGGAAGGAGGCCCATCATGTAATTCATGAGCTTTAGTCATGAGTAGAAAAAAGAAAACTAATCCTTTAAAATGTTTCCATGGGTGGTTAGGTAAAAAGTTATTGACACAGTCTTGTCCATCACTTGACATTGTATTTGTGAATATAGTCCCAAATATAGTTAGGCGTCATGAAATATTAGTTTAAGATGTGTTGCATTTGTTTATCTTGTGAAATATTTATTTAATGATGGAAAGATGGATTACATTCTTTTATGTTGCATTTGTTTAACCCTGTAAAGCTATATTACCTTGCCTGTCTAAAACACCTGATTGGTCTAATAAAGAGCTGAATAACCAGTAGCTAGGCAGGAGAAAGGACAGGTGGGGCTGACAGGCAGAGAGATGAATAGGAAAAGAAATCTAGGTTTGGGAGAAGAAGTAAAGAAGGAGAAATGAGAAAAGGAGAAGGAGAGGAGGACACCAGAGGCCAGCCACCCAGTCACATAGCCAACTATGGAGTAAAACATAAGGAAGAATATGGAATATGGAATAAAGAAATGTTAAAAATCCCAGAGGCAAAAGGTAGATGGGATAATTGAAGTTAAGAAAAACTGGCTAGAAACAAACCAAACTAAGGCCAAGCATTCATAGGTAAGAGTAAGTCTCCATGTGCTTATTTGGGTGACAGGCCTCTAAAGAGGACACCCCAGAAAATAAGCAGCTGCACTTAGGCTCTTTTCTTGAGCAGTTCGACAGAAACCCTATGAGCTTCAGGGCTATCTTGACTCTCTTGGTTTTTAGAAAAGCCCCTTGGCCTGGATCCCTGCTGCCTCTCTGGTCATACTTGAGTGTTATAGGATATTTGTTACCTGGATATTCCTTTGAGTTTTCAAAGTCAAGGGCATTTCCCAAGAAAGAGGGACAACAGGCTTAATCTTACAGTTCCCCCTCTACTGAGATGAAGGTGAAGCTAGGGAGGATGAAAACCTTTGGTATTTTAGGATGGTGGTCTACTTGTGTCATCATTTTTTTTACTGGTTATTCTGAGAGTGTTTCCTTCTCAAGGAAGGGTCAAAATGAGATGAAGGGAAGAAGTGCTCTGGGTTTCCCTTTAAAGAGAGATGACATCATTAATACTGCCAGTAATAAGTTCTCTCAACAGTTACTGATATATTCTGTTTGAAACATGAAGTTAAAGTCATGAAAAATTACATTTACAATTAATTACAATTAATATTAAAACACTAAATTACCATTTACTACTTGAACAAAAGACTCATTCTAATTCCTTATTACAGTAAGTATAACAACACTTAATTCCTAACAAATAGTTTTATACTTAACATAAAGGAATTTTAGAAATATCACGATTAAAAATTAATACGGTTCAGCAGTGTTTTTGTATACTGTGTGTAATACTTGATATTTGACTTCTAAAAAGAATGTGTTCTTTGTTAGATTTAAAGCTCATATTTTCTGCCTCTAAATGACTTGAATACTTTTTAGCTGTGTAGTGCCTTTCGTCAGATATCAGGTAGACTCTTCGGACGAGAGAGGGCCAGCCATGCGATGCTTTGATGAAGTGTACATGACAGAAGCGAGAAAGACAGACAGAGTGGCGGTGTCCTCGAGAGAACAGCAAGCAGGGGAGATCAGAGGGAACTCTAGGTCACTTGGCTTTTTGATGACGGCCAGTTAAAACTTCTGTTCCATGCAAAGGGCTGTCCACCACCTTTGAAAAACTTTGTTTCCTTGTTCAGACTATTCTGCAGTTGCCTCTGTGCTTTATTTTAAGGACCTTTACAGAATTAGCCATTGTTGTGGATGTGATTTGAAAAGATTAAACATGATTTGTTGCCTTGCCATAAGATGCACTTAGATGGAGTTTAACTTTTAAGTTGTTCACTTGGAAACATTTCATGCAGTATATGCCTCCAATTTCTGCGTTTGGAAACCTAGAGGAAGTTAGTGTTTATACTCAGATTGGCTTCTCTGGCCCCCAAGAGTAAGCATTCTGAGTGTATGCACTGTTTACTCTCTTTTGAAGTACAGATTATTTTAAGTATGAATTAAAAATAATACAAAAGACAGCTCTGTTACATGAGGCATAAACAATAGTACACTATTTCAACTCTGACGGTCTTATTTCCTGGACTCAGATTACAAGAATTTTTTTTTTTTTTGGCACCTTTTTTTGTGCAGGATCCCATTTTCATGGTTGTATCTGTCCAACTTCCATGGCTACTGCTAGTGTCCAGGATAAAGGAGAGAGGTGACAGTAAGGGTAGATTATCAGTTAATGTTTGGCTGTATCCAAGGAGACCTGGTCTCTTGGCCAGTTTAAACATTTCCATTCAGTGCCTATTTCGTAGTTTCCTAAAACCACAAATGAATTCAGTATGCTTTGAACTTGAAAACACACACATACACGCACGCACACACACACACACACACACACACACACACACACACATGGCAGCAAAGGCTAACTGGTTCAGGGGTAAATGCTAAAGAGTTGAAACTAGATGTTTATTTCAGTTTCACCCAGGAATAACAGATAACTCCGTGTATTTATAATTCTAGGATTTTGGTTAGAGAATTGATAATTCTTCCTGAAAATGCACTAAGAGAAGCCAGTTCCATGGTTTAGCTGATAGTAATTCTCCATCATATCTGTGTTTAGTGGATTCATGTAGTAAGTCTACTCATTGTACTCATTTGAGATCAGTCCTTAGCAAGCTGGACTTAAGAGTAAAGAACCTCTTAAGATGATTGAGAACAAAGAAGACAGTTCTAATGCACCAGGGGACATTGATCTAAGGAGCAATTCAAGCTGAGTGTGTTAGTACATGCTTGCAATCTTAGAATTTAGGAGGCTGAGACAGGAGGACCATGCATTTGAAGCTAGTCTAAATTTTAGACCTTGTCTAAAATTCAAACAAAACAGAAGAGAAAGACATTCATTTTTCCCTTTGCTCTGTCTCCTTTTGTAACTTAAGGCTCTGGAAATAAAATATTTTTGACTGTTTCTAAGGGCATTGCTTGCCTGTCCCGTATCAGAAAAAACACATCCTCTATCTTTCAAAACTACCTGTAGCACCGCCTTAACTAGCCCCCCCCCATTTAAAAAATTGCATGGTTTTTCACTATTTGTAAAATTAAATTAAAAAATCATTCTCTAATCCACCTTACATTCTTTATCCTTATTTCAAGGCACTCTTCCCATCCTTCCATATCTTACAAAGACATTGTGTGCTTTCTCTCCATAGGATTTGCTCTACTTTATTCATTTACCAAATTCATGTATGTTCAGGTACTTTACACCCAATGTGATGGTATTTGGACAAAGCGCTTTGGAAGGTAAATAGGGTTAGACAAGGTCATGAGTATGGGGCCTGCTTAATGGAATTAGCATTCTTATAAGTAAGCAGAGGAAAAGAGCAGAGTTACAGCAAGGAGACAGGTGTTTGCAAACCTGGAAATAGCCCTTGCCAGAACGACATCATGTTCACATTTTGAGCTTGGCCTTCTAGCCTCTTGAACTGGAAAAAAAACAAATTGTCTATTCTTTAAGCCACTTGGGTTGTGGGACTTCGTTATGGTAGCCTGACTAAGCTAACAGAGGCACTCTGGTCCATAAGTCCATACCTTGTGAATGTGCTGGTTATCCTTTGACACGGATATACCTCTCTCATCTAACCTTATTTCTTTAAAATCACTGTTTCCGTAGGGGCTTAGAAAGCTTGCATAACATGCCCAAGTACCCCAATTCCATCCAAGCACCACATACACACACACACACACACACACACACACACACACACACATACACACACACACACAGACACACACACACACCCCTTAGGAAGGTTTCCTTGGCTGTGTAGTGCTTCCTGTCCCCAGCTGCTTGCTCACTTCCCTCTTCTAAACACCTGCACATGACATTATGTACATTTTGCAGTAACCCTCTTTGGCAGTGCTGGCCTCAGTAATGGTTCAGCATCTGCTTCCTTGCCTCTGATTAGCTTTCTGGGATGCTGGCAGAAGCATCCATCCTGCTTACTGGTAAGTGCTTCGTAAAATGCCTATTTACACAGTAATCAGAAAATTTGTTCAATGATCAGATGAAATGGCCTGCTGCAGGGTGTCCTCCTAATGAGTGTTGGTGGCTTTTGGAACTGGGTGGGTCTCACAAGGTGACAGTAAGGTCTATATGAACTTTGGTGTGCTCTTGTGTCTTTCTGACAGGCAGCACAACCATTGTAATGACTGACATCAGCCTTTTGAGGCAGGGAGAAAGTAAATATCTTTTTTTTTCTGGGGTGTGTGTGGGGGGTTGTAGCTGCAATTTATTTCCAGACATAGCTTTTCATTTTATGTAAAAACCATGGTCTTTGTCAGGGCCTCTTTGCTGTTGTCAAGTATATGAAGCCACAAAGGTTGCCTATTAGCAAAACTGTCACCAGTGTATTCTTATTTTTAAATGCCCCAAGTTAACAATGTGCTGTTTTTTCCTTTATCCTGACTCTGCACAGCTCTCATTGTTATAAACAATATTGGCTGGGTGCTTCCAGAGACAGCGATATTTTAGCTTTCAAGTTGATTCTGTCATTCTCGAGCTTGAAAAATAAACCAATTCAAAACTTTAAAAACAAAGGAATAATCATAGGAGATGTAGTTCCGCTTGGTTTTGGAGGAATGCCAGTATCATGAAGCACTTGCCCAAAACCTTTTAAGCTGAATATGAATTGACTTATTAATAGTTATGTGCTCAGTGGGAGACGGCGAGTGGAGAGAGTGCAGATACCCTGGAATCTGACTTGATCTGATTTTTTTTAAACATTTAAATTATATGTGATTTTTTGATGGATGCATAAGAATTAAAAATATTCTATTAGTGTGACAGTGTGTGATATTTCAGCAAATTTACACAAAGTGTATTGTTCAAATAAATCAGGTGGAACATATGTGTTTCCTCAAACACCATTTCTTTATGGTGAATACATTTAAAAGCCCCTTCTCCACTGGAAGGTGTGGTTTATTATTATTTATTGTTACTATGATGTGCACTAGCACTTCCAAACTCATGGATGCTGTGTAAGTTTCACTTTGTACCATTGACAAGCTCTCCCCAGCTTTCCTCGGCCCTCATCTTTCCTAGCCTCTGGCAACTACCATTCTCTCAGCTTCAGGTTGACTCTCGAGGCTCTGCGCATGAGTGAGATCAGGTGGCACTTCTTTCTCCATACCTGGCTTAGTTCCCCCTAGCACTATGATTTCCAGTTTGTAAAGGACAAGGTTTCAATCTTTTTGTGGCCAAATAGTAGTGGATATCTATCTATCTATCTATCTATCTATCTATCTATCTATCTATCTATCTATCTATCTATCAATCATATCTATCATCTATCTATCTATCATCTATCTATCTATCTATCTATCTATCTATCTATCTATCTATCATATCATCTATCATATCATCTATCTATCATATCTATCATCTATCTATCTATCTATCTATCTATCTATCTATCTATCTATCTATCCATCTTCCCTCTCTCTATGTATATCTATGTCAACTCTATCACATTTTAAAGCATATTCCTCAGTTGATGGCACTCAGATTGTTTCTATTTCATGGCTACTGTGAGTAGTGCTGCAATAAAATGTAGGTTCAGCTATTGATTTGGCATACAAAGGCAAATACATACATACATATAAGTACATACATGTGTATGTCCAGTAGTGATGTCACTAGATCATATTATAATACTCTTGCTATTTTTTGAGGGACCTCCCTATCACTTTTCATAATGTCAATATTAATTTCCCTTTCCTACAACCTGCCCAGAACTTGATGAATTTGATATTTTTTTTTAATGACAGTCATTCTTACTAGTGTGAGGCAATAGTTCATTCTGGTTTAATTCACATTTTCCTGTTGATTAGCATTTTGATATGCAATGTGAATGTATTGTGTATATAATGAAGATCATTAATCTGGAGAATGGGATATTAATAGAAATGTTAAATGGTAATTTGGGGTAAAATATAATATTAAAATATTATATTACTTTAAAAATTGAAAAATTATAGCTATTTCTTAAAGATACTTGGGAATTCCAGGAGATGTTGTTCTCAGTCTGAGTTTTACTGAGTTGGAGACATGTACTATATAAGAGCCTGTATATGCTGGATTAATTTTCTTTATTTGCATTGATGTACTACTCTTCTTTGTCCTAACAAATGATGGGGTTGGATTTGGTCATGAGGGATACATACCAATCCTGAGGAAAACCAATTTAACATATGGCTGCATTAAGTCCAAAATGTGAGGTTAATTTATTCCTTTAAGATTTTGGCACATTAAGCTTATCAGCTAAATGAATCTACTCTTTATATTGCTCTCCAAGGATTAATTTATAGCCTTCCTAAGGAAAACTCAGTCCTTTTAATACTTTATTGAGGTGTTAATACCCTTAAAGACCCTAAACTATTCTGAAATTTTTGTGTAAATGACATTTTTTCTCCTTTCTTCTCTAGAGAGATTTGGGGTGTTAAGTTTAGAAAACATGTATTTCTGTATCGAAGGAATTAGATACACTCATTTCTTTAAAATGTAAAGATTTATTTTTATTATTTTACTTATATGTAAGTATATATCTACAGGTGAATAGGTGCTTGTGTGCACAGGTTTCCATGGAGGCTAGAAGCTTCCCATGCCCTGGAACTGGAGGTACAGATGGCTGTGATCCATCTGACATGGGTGCTTAGAACTGAGTTCAGGTCCTCTGGAAGAGCAGTAAATGCTCTTAACTACTTAGCCACTTTTCCAGCCCCTCCTCTGATATTTATAAAGAATACAGAAGCTATTTATTTCACTTCTTTGTGAAAAAAAATAGCTAATTTGGCAATTATGCTAAGGTGATAGTGGCTTTAAAATGTAGAAATATATTAATTTTATTATAATTAGAATGTCAGGATAGTATAAATGGTAGGAAAACATAAGCCATTGTTCTACTGATTTATGACTTAAAGAAAGCTGAAAATACTATATTAATATACAAATTCATCCTGTGATGTGATTTTTTTCCTACAGAAGAAAACATGCTCACAATAATAGTATGAAATAGTCTTAATAAATGCTTGTCACGTGATACTCTGTGGCATCTAGAGTTACCTTTTCACAACACTCTGTGTAAAGTGTTTCTATTAACCCACGAGGAGAATAATTCAGATTAGAGCTGGTAAGTGATGCCTAGGGTTCCCCAGCTGGCAAGTGGAAGAGGTGGGAGTCTGAGGGCTCGCAGTTAAGTTCCCTGGAAACACAATGAAATGAAGATGCCTGTGGAGGCAATGTATCATGGGTGCTCTTGGGAACAGCACCTGGAAGGGTGCTTGCTGCTCAGGGCTAGGTTCAGAGGATGGGGAAACACCACACAGACTATAGACAGAGCAGTGATCTTGGCCTCTCCTTTAGAGAATACTCTGACTGGAAAGAGGCTTCACATCTGTCTTCAGCTGGCTGAGGGGACTTCCCTTTAGGAAGGGGCACAGCATTGCTCTCGGCTAAGGGCAATCCCTAGGTAGATTTCAGCATCCGCCTGGAGGATTCAGTGTCTGGAGTGCACTTACCATCTCCAGCATCCCCACTCCTTATTAGGGAGTAGAGGTTTTGCAGAAAGAAGTTAAGGTTCTGGACACGAGATCACGTTGGCTTTGGGGTAATTCTACCGACTGGTATAATGTAACAAAGGAAAGGGAAACTAGAGACAGGAAGGTCAGGGGAAGATGGAGAAAGGGAGTCTGTGCTGCTACAAGCCAAGAAATGTAAATAGTTTGTTCCACAAAGCCTCTAGAGCAGTGGTCCTCAATCTTCTAAGGCTACAATCCAATATAGTTCCTTGTGTTGTGGTGATCCCAACCGTAAAATTATTTTTGTTGCTATCAAACTCTAATTTTTTCTGCTGCTATGAATCAATGCAAATATTCGTGCTTTCTGATGGTCTTAGGTGACCTCTGTGAAAGGGTTATTCTATCACCAGAGACTGAGACTGCTTAGCCTTGCTTAGCCCTGCTGATATTTTATTTCAGATTTGCGGCATAAAGAACCGAGTGAGGTGGCTGGGGAGATAGCTCAGCAGATAAGAACATTTGCTCAGAAGGAGGAGGACCTGAATTCAAATTCCAGACACAGGTCAAAAGCATGGTATGGTCTCCCCAGACCAAGATTAAAAAGACTTGTGTGGTCCCAAGCAAATCTAAAATTCCAGTGCTGTGATGGACAGAGATGGGTTTTCTGGCTGCCAGCCTGGTTCCAGGCTCAGTTTTAACCCAGTGTCAAATGATTAGGTGGAGCATGACACTTGGCATCGTTTTCTGGTTTCTGTGCTTGCACACACACCTGCACACATGTGAACATACAACCACTCCTCCCTGTCTCCCTCTTTCACACACACACAGAGACTGATGGAATAAGGTTATGTTGTCTCAGACTCATTAATTTTGTGTTCTTTACTGTGGCCACCCAAGGAAACTAATCCTACAGGCCTTGTGCTTCTTGGGCTGTTGCCGCCCATAAATTTTATGCTATCTAGGAACTGCTCCCATAGGATTGTGACTGATAGCTGTTTTGTCCTGAGAAAACCTAAAAGGAGAAGGGTGGAACCCCAGCTCTACTGCCACAAGTGGTTTAGGGACCACATGCTCTCTATCTTCTACATGCTCTGGAGTCTCTTGCCCATGGTAATGCCTTTCTTGGTCAAAGCAATGTGACCAGGAGTTCTTCCTTCCTAAAAGCCCTGAATCCCTGTTTACCCGAACATTAGTATTGCGTCTGTCTGATTACTATCAGTTAGCAAAGTGTCCCCATAAAGTGTCCCAGCACATCTCCTGGTGTCTGTCCTCTGTCTGCACAGGATGCTGTCAACATTTTGCATTGAGCAAACTCCTAACAGTGTGGACCTTCTTTCCTTGCTGCTGGTGACTTGACACATGAAGAACAAAGGGACCAGAGAGCAGCCAGCCTCAGCTCAATCTAACATGCCTCACAGGGAAGTGCTCCATGCTCTGGGGTACAGAGAGCAGAGGGTGTGGCCTGTGTTTGGTACTGAAGCTGGTGTGCATCACCAGCTTCACTGAAAGTCTGGGGAAGTTTCGGGGACTTGAGATTTCTGGAGCAGTGGCTGAGCTCGTCAGAGGCCAACATGGGCTGCTTGCTTTCCAGATCACACATCTAGGCAGCATTGAGTTGGAACCAATATTCCTTCCTGCTAGTGTTCCTTGACTCATGTGAACTCGACTTAATTGTGAAAATGAGTTAGCCAGTGTTTTAAAAACACCTTCATATTTGTTGAGTGATTTTCAAATTCCAATTCTACTAAAATTCTGTCATAATAATGAAATGAACTCATGGGTAAATTTATTCTGTATGTTTAAATAAGCATGTGTGTGTGTGTGTGTGTGTGTGTGTGTGTGTGTGTGTTCACACAAATGCTGGTGTACTTGCTGTGTTGTTGGATCACCTCTAAACATCTCTAATTATTGTGAAGTCAGAGTCAAGTCACACTGACAATATTTCCCTTAGAATTACAATGGAGCTGAAATGTTCCTGTGGCTGCTGACATGGCCTTTGTAACACCACAGTGCACCATGTTCCTCACTGTGCTGGTGATGTGCTGCCAACCAACCTACTCCACTGTCATGTGAAACTACAGCACATATAACTGTGTTACTCCGTACTTGTTTTAATGTCTATGGCCATGATACAAAGTATTCTCACATTTCAGGCAGCTATCATAACAAAAAAGGTACACTGGAAAAAAAAAAGGTACACTGGTCAAAATTTAGAGAGTAAAAACTGGTGAGGTTCCCATGCCCAGCTGATACATCTACATCACAACCCCAAGGCTTATGGATTGTGGTAGGGGTAGCAACAGAAAGATCGTAAGCGCCAGAGAATCAGGAAGTCAGCTTCAAGACTGGGTTTGCTAGACATGACAGGGAAGCTAGACCCATCATGATCCCTAGCAGTATGGCTGCCTAAACAGGACCCGAGCAATGAGAACACTGACACACATGCTTATGTGTCAGGGGCAGTCTCTCGGGGCCCCATCCCTACCGAAAACCCACAGGCAACTAATGACTGCTGAGGGAGACTTAGTCTCCAAGAGGGATGAGCCCCTAGTCAATCATCCAGTACCAAATGGTCAGCCCTGAAAACATGCAAGTATACTTTATAGGACTGAACAGGTTGTATTTGTGTGTGTGTGTGTGTGTGTGTGTGTGTGTAATTAAGAAAAAGAGGACATGAATTTGAGAGGGAGTGAGGGGAATGCATGAGAGGAGTGGATGGGAAAAATGAGAGAAGGAAATGTTGTGATTATATTTCAATTAAAAATACGAAAATAAAGAAAAGAAAACCCCCAAGGGGGGAACGCAAATCTATAAACAAAGTGTCTCTGCTTCAGCCAGCACTAGCTACTCACTAAAATAAATATTGTGATATGGATTTAATTTTCAGTCTTTTAGTGAGAGAGTAAAAGCCTTTCTCTTGTAGTAAATCTTAACAAAATATTTCCTGTCGGTGCTAAAGCTTTAGGGGAAAAAACCGGGAATCTTCTAACCCATTGCCAAAAAAGAATATAAAAAACCCAAATTATTACAAATACATCTTCAGCATCAGATATGGGCGGATGTTTGGGGGCTACAGCACTTTAAGATTGGCTAAGGTTAAGTGTAAGATAAATTGACAGTGGTGTCCTCTGTCATTAAGACTATAACAGTCCATTTCTAGGCTGCTTTTAATTAGGGTGAGATGTGGGAAAGGCAGTTGGAAAGAACACTGCTTTCAGACTGTCCACTAATCACCAATGCAGGGTTTGGAAGAGAGCTCAGAACAGGGAGTTGTGATCATTGTCAAGGGGATGAAGTCTTGAAGAGCAGAGAGCCTTTTAAAACCCTGGATTGTTTACATATGTGTGACACTGCTGCTAACCGGCCAAAGAGCTGCTCGGCTTTGCTGTCCTGTTAATTAATAACTCCCTACAATGCAAACCACCTTCTTGTCCAAAGCTGTGCTCGAAATAGAAGGTTGATTTTGTGGAGACTCACAGGACATAAGGCGTGTGATGTCTGTGGTAGACTCCTTCATGATACTGTTGTTAAAACAGAATGCCATTATATTTTCAGTCTACAAGTGCCTGTAGCATTTAAGCCATTGCCTTTCTGTGTGTGTGAGTGTGTGTTTTTGTGAGCACATGGGTTTGTGTGTGAGAGAGTGTGTATGCATGTGTGAGTGTGCATGTGTGTGAGTGTACCTGTGTGTGTGTGCTTGAGTGTGAGAGAGAGTATGCATGCCTGTGTGAGTGTGCATGTGTGTGTGTGTGAACACATGGGTTTGTGTGTGAGAGAGTGTGTATGCATGTGTGAGTGTGCATGTGTGTGAGTGTACCTGTGTGTGTGTGCTTGAGTGTGAGAGAGAGTATGCATGCCTGTGTGAGTGTGCGTGTGTGTGTGTGTGTGTGTGTGTGTGTGTGTATGTGTGTGTGTGTAAGTATGTGCTGGGTGGTTCCCTTTTCTGCCTCTGCTAGCATTTTTTCCTACTCTACCGTTTGTGTGGATTTGGCACAGATTTACATTAGTAAGAATGATTCTTTCAGGGGAAAGTTCATTTTTAGCCTTGAAGCATTTTCTAAAGTTTAGGGAATGGAAAAGATGGATCAAATGTTCACATGACCATGATGCAGCTTCAGATGGTGCTTGGGGAAAGCAGAGGGTTTGTTCCCTGAGAGAGCTGTCTCAGGAGGACCAGTGGATATAATGTTTGACCCTGGATTTATTAACTGAGAAGTAGAAATTATCTGTGACTGAGGACAGTCAATGAGAAATGAAGACAAACCATTTCTAACTCAATTAGAAACACAACTCTCTTCACAGCTGACCTTGAGGTAAAGGGAAGCTCAGTGTGCTGGGTAGAGGGATGCCTTCCACACTAGTTATCCTGAAAAGGACATTATCAAAAACTGTTTCTTTAAAAATGTATGATTAATTTCAGATGTGTGCTGGAAAAAACAGCTCCCAGGAGCCCCAGCAGATGTAAATAATAAGGAATAATCTTTGTCAGAGCAATTGTATTGATTGTGGAGTCATCCAGATACACAAAGGGGCCATCACAGACTGTGAACTTGAAACTGCTCTACTGGGTGATTTTAAGCAACCCAGTGTTTCCTAAGCTACATGGCAATAGTTATGAGATCAAGTCTACATACAGATAAATAAATAACAAATAATGTTAAATTCTGGGTCAAAAAACAAAAAGCAGTTGCAGGCTTCTCTGTGAAGTGGTTGGAGGGAGGTTTGGGTTGGTAGAATTTGAACCCAGAACTTCATAGATACTAAGCATATGATTTACCTGCCAGGCCTGCCCTGATGTAGTGCTGCAGCAAAGCCTTGTCCAGGTCCCATGTCTCCAGTTCTAATGTAATTGTTTATAGCCACAGTCTGTGCTAGCGTGGCTTGTGAACTTCATTAGAATGGAGGGTGTGGTGCTGAGATCCTTGGGAGTCTCACTCTTGCTGCATTAAGTTTTGGGATAGTGGCAGAGATGCTTTGAGAACTTCAATTTTCTATGAATCTGCCCTATGTACAGGCGACAGTGAACCTTTCAGGACCCCTGAAAGAGGAATTTTCTTGAGAGATGCATACTTACAAATGACTGTATACAGAATAGTGTTAAAACTGCTCTCAACAAACACAGAATACTGTGTATGAGCCACTGGTGTCTGAAAGCACTGTGTGATTTGAAAATGTGTTAGAACTGACTGACATTTTCTCTAAAAATATTCACTACTTTTGTGTGTATGCACATGTGCTGGCACATGTGTGCATGCATGTATGTGTGCATGTGAATGCAGGTGTCCTTGGAAGTCAGAAATGTCAGATCCCTTGTACCTACAGTTATAGGCAGCTGCTAGGAACTGAACTTGGGTCCACCGAAAGAGCAGCATGTGCTCCTAACCACCGGACCATCTTTCCAGCCCCCATATTTTCCTTAACATTAGCCAAAGTAGTTTGTCCATAGCAGAATATGAAAGGATTCCATTATTTCTGTCTTCCCCTTCCCTTCTTCCTTTTTTCATTCTCTCTCCCACTCATTCCTTCGTCCATCCATTTCCTTTCTTTCATTCAACATTGACAGGATGAAGTCTATGTCCTTAGCCTTGCAGAGGAGAGGCGTTCATGACATAAAACGTGGGAGTGAACAATCCTCTGGAGTGTTCTTATAGAAGTAAAACAGGATAAAACAAACAAACAAAAACCAAACAATGGCAACAACAACAAATTAGCAGACTGCAACAACTGCTACCAAGACAACTCGGTGGTAGTGTGCTAGGCCTAAGTGAATCAGGTGAGAGGACCTTTCTGATGCTGCTGGGATTGGGGGTGGGGGTGGGTGGGGATGGCGCGGCAAACAGAAGAGAATGGAAAGCATCAGGGCACAAACACAGGTTATGTTGAGGGGTAAGGAAACGTCAGTGTTGTTGGAGGGGGGAGAACATGAAGAGAGAGGCCAAATGTGCCATGTGGATATCAAAGACTGTGGTCAGAGGTTTGGATTTACATTGGTCAAACTGGAGGGTGTAAAAAAACTACCAGCTGAATCACTTGAAGAGCCAGGAGCTCCTTGCTCACTCACTGGCCCACAGACCATCAGTTAATGAAGACAAGCAGAGGAGTTACCTTCAGTTTCCTCAACCAGGGAAAAGTTTGAAATGTTTAAAAATTGTGTCTGAATCTTACAGTAACAACCCACTACTCCATATGATACAACATGCAGGAAGCCAGGAGCTGTTTGCAACTATTTATAGTTGTTCTGTGCTGTGTATGATACTGCATTGCATGTATGTTTAGCTGTAAGATTTTATTGAAACAGGAAGTACATGTGATGCCCCAAAGTAAAAAGCAAAATAGAAAATTATTGCATTGGCTGGGGAGGTAGCTCAGCAGTCAAGTCCTTTCCATACAAGCATGAGGATCTCTGGTACTCATGTATAAAAGATGGATGTAGTTGCTGTGTGTGTATTTTAATTCTATCACCAGGTAAGCAGACATAGGCTCACTGGTCAGCTAGCTTAGCTTAATGGAGAATACCAGGCCAAGTGAGAGACTGTGTCTCAGACACAAGGTGGTTGACACTTGAGGAGCATTCTGTGTTCTGAGGGTGACCTTTGGCCTTCCTGTGCATCATACCCTCATACACTACTTACACATGCATGGATATGCATCTTCACCCACAGGAACCCATGAACATAGATATGTATACAAAGAAAGTAATTAACTGTTGAATTTGTTTTCACACCCATCTTTACTGGCTTATGTAGCTAGCTAGCTTCCTTCAGAAACCTATAAAACTATTATAAAAATAGCTCTCTCTCTCTCTCTCTCTCTCTCTTTCTGTGTCTATGTGTGTATATAGTGCTTTAACTCAAGGCCTTATACATTCAAGGCAAGTATGACATGCTCATCTTTTGTTTTTGCAGATAAAAGCATCTATCTACCTATCTACATAGCTATCATCTATCAATCGATCTATATATCTATCAATTCATCATTATTTTTTCCCCAAGTTTTACCAAACTACAGTTGGTAAGTTAAAATTGTACAAATTTAAGACATACAGCTTCATAATGAAGCTAATTCATATATCTATTTCCTCCTTCCCTTTTTCTCGCCCTTCTTTTTCCCAATGTGCCCAATTCAAGGAGCTGAAAGAATACTGTTAAAGTGTCTACACTTTCCCCAAATCTAGAAATTTCATTGAAATTACTATCAACAGTCAATGGTATTTTTATAAATGGAAACAGAAGAACAACAAATCCTTGCAGTCCATTTAATTCTGAGGAAGACTCTGGATAGTCACAATAGTTTTAAGTACCAAGTACAAAGATGTGAGCCACATTTCAAAACATATCACACAGCTGCAAATACATAGACAAAGTCTACACACACACACACACACACACACACACACACACACACACGTTGACTTATGGAACAGAATATAGAGTCAAGAAATAAAATACTGCATGTACTGCCGAGTACACAATGCAGAAGTGTCTCTTCCTGTTGATGAAGTTGGATTGAGTATATTGTTATTGTCCTTACTTTTTCCTTCACAAAAGGATTTTCTCCTCCTCTTCCATCTTCTCAGGTGTTTGTCCTCCTTCTCTTAACACCCCCACCCCTTTTTCTGGAGTGAAATGTTGGGATTTCCAGTGCCACTTACAGAGTTCTTCCCCATTGTTCTATGTCAGAAGGTTTTCACTGAGTAGAATCTATCACTTAACCAGATTTCACTGGCTTTTTTCTTACCTTCTGCTCTCAGGAAGTATATGCTGCTATAATAGCTTTATTCACATCACATTTTATTCATGAGATATAGCTTTTCAGGATCCTAACTGCTAGGCCAAAAGGTGCTTTCATAACACATGCTTTGGAAATATGAGCGATTTTCTAGATGTTGCCAAATTTTCTGTGCAGAGACCGTATCTTCTGTAGTAGTAGTAGTGTGTGTGTGTGTGTGTGTGTGTGTGTGTGTGTGTGTAAATGCATGTATGTGTAATTCTGACTTTTGTTTTACTGGGTATTTATAATTGAATCTATGATTTTTTCCCAATCCTGAAATTTTAATTTCTTAACTTCTATCATTTTATATAGTGCGCATTTATAAGACATGGGAAAGCCACTTCATTTTTTGGTGAAGGAGGAATTCAATAAGTAGATAAATTTTGCATGCTTAAATTATTTCATTTATCAGCTTGTGCTATGATTATTCTAGTAATAATAAAGCATGGTCTATACTTTATTATTACTAGAAGATCAATGCCTGGTGCATATGTGTTGTCTAAGAAACAACTGCTGCTTAGTTTACAGCTTAAAGGAGAGTAGTGATATGTTTAAACCCAGTAGATATGAGTTCTAGAATGAGTTCATGCGTAGAGGTAGATTTGGTGAATACATGCAATGAGAGACTTAGTGAATATGGGATTTTCTTTTAAGAGAAGTCTTGTGTTAGTTGCAATAAAACTTACCATTATGGGATGGACTCACCATGTCTTGTTTGACTGGATGCTATTATAACATAAATTAAAATGATATTCCATCCGTGCATGACTTGTGAGCAAGTGAAACTCTATACTTCATGGCAGATGAGAAATATAATGAAAACATTTATAAGGAAATGTGTCCCATGAATACATTTCAAGGTTAATGTCAAGAACTGGGCAGCCAAAAGGATAATTTTGCAGGAGAAACTCTGCATTAGGGCCTCTGCGCAAAACAGGCGCTTTGAGAAAATCCTGTAATGGCTTTAAAATCAAATGATTAAAATTTCCTACATGTATCAACTGTATCTCAGGCACTCAGCAATGTTGCTGCTACACAGCTGACTCTTGATTGTTTTATGAGTTGTGCCTAGATAAGCTGTAAGAACATTCAAAACATTGAAAATGTAATGTTACTGCTTGCAAAACATGTATGTAAAATTAAAACAACAACAACAACAACAACAAAGCCCAGAAACCTCTAGTCATTGTGCAAGAATGTACAGCTGGAGGACTGCCTACATTGAGTAATTCTTCTTGTGTGAGACATCTAATGAGAGAACACATGGCCATCAAGAAGGGTGGCAGACAGATGAGGCTCCACTTCCAGGCTAGCGGTGGCCACGCATTCCAATGAGCTACCTAGTCAGACTGATTTAAATATGTACCTGCCGGGCATTACACATCACAGATGACTAAATGAAAATGTACCTTCAACATTATTTCTATTCTATGTCCTTGGCATGAACATAGGACAGAATGATGTCATCAGGTGTCAGAGATTAAGATACTGAATACCAATGTCAGTATGAATATCTGCAAATACTTATGAAACAGCTAAATATGCAACTGATTTTAAACAATTTTGATTTACAAGCCAGTTCTTTTTAATGAGAGACAGAAAAGGAGTGGGTCCAGAAGGGAAGGGAGGTGGGGAGGAACTGGGAGGGGTAGAGGGAGGGAAGAACTATAATTGGGATATATTGTATGAGAAAATCTACTTTCAATAAAAGAGCAAAAGGAAAAATATATAATAAGACACACTTTTACAGAAAGGTTGCTTTTCTTATATTTTATTTATTTTTTCTTATTTTACATTTTGATCCCAGTTCCCTTTCCTTCTCTCCTTCTCTCCCTACCTCTATTTTAAGATTGTCTTTAAGTATTTTTAACCATGTATTTGTTGTAATTTAAGTTACACATATCTATTTCCGATCTATTTTCCTAGAAACAAATATGTGAATTATTCTGCTTGAAAATATATTTACTTCATCTTTTTTTTGTAAAATTACTAATATTGATTAAAGTTGCTATTTCTATCAAGTCTTAGCAAAAATTGGTTAATATTTTCTTCAATAGCTTCATTATTTTGTCAGTCTTTGAGAGGAAAGCTTCTATGTTTTAAATCACCTTCCTGGTTAAATGCCTAGTCTAGGTTAAGGAAAGAAAAAGTGTAACATATCAAATTTTGTTAACAAGGAGTATGATATGGTATCATTTTAGTCTTGGAAATTTTTTTATTTATTCAAGACAAGTTAAATGTGTAACATTATAGTGTGAGCGCTATTGATAGCATTGAAAACTCAGATGCCATTGCATGTGTGTGTATTAAGCTTACAAATAAGTTCTTATTCTATACATTAGCACATAAATGGATTTTAGGTTCAAGTGCACATTTCAAGATTTTCTCTTTTTAAAAGTCATCCCAGATTAGAAAGACTGGTCTGTGTGTGCAACTAGAATGATCTGTGTGTGTAACTGGAATGGCTTTTTGTAGATTTTCTCATTGTTTAAAACCATCAGTCCTACGTTTTTAGAATTTATATTTCTAGCTATTTTATGTCATGTGAATATGAGGTCAGAGGACAGCTTGCACAGAGTTTGGGTTGTCCTTCCTTTTCTCTAACTCAGGTCTGCAGACTTGTTGGCAAGTGCCTTTACCCAATGAGACATCTTGCTGACTCTAAGCCAGCAACCTTACACAAGCTTAATAAATGTGATGATAAACTTGAAACTTTTTGTTTTGGTTAGCCACTGACATAGTGGATAACATCTAACACCTGTGGATATAGGAAAGGGACATCTAAGATCTTTGGGGATTTTTGTTGGTGAAGTATTACATGCATGGCAAGCAATGGGTGCTGTTATAAAAAGGAATTATAAGGATTTCTGTTTAAATCTTAAATTTCT
Source organism: Phodopus roborovskii (assembly GCF_943737965.1). NCBI lineage: Eukaryota > Metazoa > Chordata > Mammalia > Rodentia > Cricetidae > Phodopus > Phodopus roborovskii. The sequence continues at coordinate 17,105,179 of NW_026126540.1, forward strand.
CTTTGGATAAGAAATGCAACATACCTCATCTATTTTCCTGATCTAAAAAAAAAAAAAAAAAAAAAAAAAAAAGGCTTGGATCTGTTACATGAACCCTGTCTCCAACATAAATTATCTTACATTAATTGATAAACATTTTGAGTATTAACAGTGCAATTTTTAATTTGCCAAGGAATAATTCAGGTTTCATAGCTGTTATTCTGGTCTCATTACTATGATTTACTTAGATAAAATGCTCCTACTATTTAACTAGGTCAGTTTCCCATGGGTCTTGCTGGATATGCTAAGACTGCGAGATTCTGACCACTCTACCTGGATTATTTATCAGTGTTGAACTTCCAGCAAGCAACCCCGAGGGATACAGTCAGATCTCCATTCACAAGATTGCTGACTCCTTCCTACAGCACTGGGTTCTCAAATTCATTGCTTTATGTCAGCATCATCTGACCCTCCACTGCACCTGTATGGGCTGCACCTGGGGAAGAGACATAGGCATGCTGCCCAAGATTTCTACATTTCCTGCGAACCATGAGCCTTTCAACTCAGCTGTGGGATCCTATGGCTTGGGTACTTTGAAGGTGACCAGATCATGGATGTTTCCCCCTATTTGGGAATGGCAGCTGTGTGCTTCCTCTTCTCAGCTATTCTGGATTCTTGAGTTCCTATAATTTGTATGATTTTCTAGTATTTATAACAAAATGAGACACTCAGGTCCAAGTGCACCACTGTGTCTGGAAGTACCAATGTGAGGCTATATTAAAGTAAATTAATTATGATTTTTTGAGTTATCTATTGAACTTACTGGTTTTTCATTGTTTGTTGTCAGTGGGCAGACAAATACGCAGTTCCTAAAGCCTAGGTTTCAAAGTCAGCCCAAGTTTTCAGAGTTTTATGGGTCTGTTGATTCTTTGTTTCCCTTTGTGTCTTTAGTATTTGTCTTCTTGGTAATCTTTGGTTATAGGTGTCCATGCATCTTATAATTAATTGATTTGAGATGGAAGATGAGGAAGTCTAAGGGTCTAAGATTCACCCCACAGGCCCTATTCCATGCTATCTCTTTGCTGAGTGTGTGGAGTTGGCTTTATAACTTGCTTTCATCAGTTAATGATGGAAGGAATTGTCTGTCACTTCTGAGATGGAGTTGAAGCACCTGTGAGAACTCCTGTGGAGAGGCCTCCCTGGGTGTGGGTTAGACACTCCCAATGTCAAATATGTCAGATTCCATATGAATTATGCTTAGAATGAGACCCCGAGAAACAAAGTAGGATCTGATGTGAGAACAACTTGTACATTTTGCTTGTACATCTTTAAATCATTTTGTCATCTCCTGTGCCATCCTTCCAATTAGGTAACTAGATACTGAGTGGCTTGCACATTTTAAAATCTCATGTTAGTTGTAAAGAATAACATAAAATTCCTTCCAGAACTTTCTGTAGGGCTGGAGAAACCCACAGAAACTGCTGATCTGAACAAGGGAGAGCTCATGGACCCCAGTCTGATAGCTGCGTATCAGCATAGGACTGACCCAGACCCCCTGAATGTGGGTGTTAGTTGGGAGGACTGGACAGTCTATGGGGTCTCTGGTAGTGGATCAGTACTTATCCCTAGTATACAAATGGACTTTGGGAAGCTCACTCCATATAGAGGGATACTCTCTCAGCCTAGACACATGGGAGAGGGCCTAGGCCCTGCTCCAAATGATATGACAGGCTTTGAAGACTCTCCATGGAGGCATCACCCTCCCTGGGGAGCAGAAAGGGGATGGCATGGGGGTTGGTGGGCAGACAGGGGAGGAAGAGAAGGTGCGGGAACTGGGAATGACATGTAAAACAAGCTTGCTCCAAATTTAAATAAAAAATTAAAAGAGAATAATATAAAATTATTTGGGGGAGAGGCTAGAGGCACAGTTAATGTCATATTCTGCTCTTGCATAAGACCCATATTTAGTTCCTAGCAGTCATGTTGGGATTAGAACTATCTGCAACTCAAATTACAGGGAATCTATGATGTTCTCCTGTGTTCTTCAAGGCTATCAACACTTACATGTGCATATGCCCAATCACACACTTAAAAATAAAATAAATCTTTAATAAGTTTTAAAACTGTGTTTCAGAACACTTCGTTCTCGTGGTCTTTATAGGATATCAGGTTTGTATACTTATTTATTTTTAATTATGGACAGTATATTACATTTCTTAGCTTCCTTTTTTCTTCTCCATACTAATACTTAACATTAAAATCTAGAAGGAATTTAAATTCTACCACTTCAGCATTATAAAATCTCGGACAATATTAAACCAGTAGTCTCACACCCTTGACTCTCTGTTTCTCTTCATCTGCATAGAGCCAATCATAGTCATTCCCTAACATTGAGTTTTCAGTTTGAGAAATGAATAATTGGCATCATTTTCTCACTTGCTTTGTGGGATGGTGATGAGGAGGAAAAAAAACTTACATGGAAACCCTGGTGTGGTGTGAAGCAGTAACAACTGAAGGGAGATGTCCATTTCCCCACAATTGGAAGAATGGAAAGGTTAATGTTGAAGGAGTCAGGTAATAATTATGGAGCCAAAACTATGGGGACAAAAGTTACATACATTATTTGTAACCCAAGAAGAAAGATAAATAACAAAAGATAAGAGCGAAACATCTCTGGATAATAAAGTATGGTGGTGTTTTGGCGTAGGGAGCAGGGTCGATGTCCCTGCCAGGTGGCTGCTGTCCCTTTCCTGCCTCTGAGTTTAGAAAGCATGACCTACTGCTTATGCTTTTGATTAGTTTAACATCAAGTATGGGAGTATGGGGGCATTGAATATCATGTTTGACCTCAGGGAAAACTTCCTGGGAAGCTGTAGAAAGCAATTAAGGGTGGGAAAAGCTTTCTTGGATAAATTCTCTACTTCACTCAGCAAACAATTCACTAAAGTGTGTACATTGTTGTTTATTTTTCTCTAAATAGAAAATCCAGTTACTTTCAGGCAGACCTGATACAACCAGAAGGTAACAGTATTAAAAGCACATGGGGAAAACTGTATGTGATTTAAATGCCTTGGACAGATTGACAATGGATGTGCAGCTGGCAAAAAGCAGGAAAGCATGTGGTACTTCATAGAAACAAAAATTAATGCAAAAAACAAACAAACAAAAAACACCAGCAAAATGTCCAAGACATTTAGGATGATGAGCCTAAAGTCTGTTTGAACTTCCCTGGAGTGACTCTAGGCCGTGGTGGGACAGCTCCTGCATGGCCTCTCTCTGATGATCAGTGAAGCTGTGGGAAAGCTTTCAGAGGCTTGATATGTGCTGTAACCACTGGCACTGATGCGGATTTCTCTGCTCATCGAATTACTTCTCCTTTCCCCGTATTAAGTAATTTCATTTGTTCTTAGTCTGGAGTCCACTGAAGTAACACTGACAATTCAATTACACACATTTAGTTCAAAGCTGAGGGTGGGAGTAGGTTTGTACACATGCTGTGGGCATTCCATCTTCATGGTTTATTTCCCTTGTTGTTGCTATGACTTTAGTCAAACGATGTCTAGATCTGCAGCTTTTCACATGGTGATCCTTTCCCGTTACTGGGGTGCTGTAACCAGCCTTTAGGCCCTGATGAGTTAACAAGTTTCATTTAGAGCCTTTATAACTGGATTGAGTTTTGTAAGTTTGAAAAGATGTGGAGTGGGTGTGGTTAAGACCATAGTGGGAGATGCAGCCATGGCTGGAGAGTCTGCTGCAGAATGAGGGAGGGCTGGCACTTGTTGGGGAGATATGGCAAGAAGCGCTTAGTAAGGGTTCCTGAGACAAGGCCTGAAGGTCATCCGTGCACATATAGGGAGAGCTGGCCAGAGGGAGCAAGACATGGGGAACTGGCTCAGTGTCCATGGGGACAGTTATAGCCCTCCTCCTGGCCTCTGTTCTATTTTAAGAAAAAAGAAGAGAGACAAATAGCTTCTGGTGAGATTGACTTCTTATGCTTCCTTACAGAACCATTTGTGTGTGTGTGTGTGTGTGTGTGTGTGTGTGTGTGTGTGTGTGTGTGTGTGTTTTGGAACAGAGTTGGTAAAGTTTGAAGAGTTTTGAAGGCTGTGGTTTTGTCACCTGGATATCTGTTTCTCTTCAGAGAATTAGACAAGGCTCCACCTGCAGGGGAGGAGGCATGGATAGCTACTTTTCTAAGCTGTCATATAACTCATTTTCTTATGTTAGGAATTGCTTCAGAGGAGGAGCACTCCCGACGAATCAGAATTAGCTTTTGTTTTTCCTGTGGTTTTCCTTGTGAGTAGAATCAAAACATTGTATGTAAACTACTTAAAAATCCTGTCAGTTCAAATATTTAATGTTTTGTGGTCAAGTCACTGAACTGTGAAATTTTCTATCATGGACGAGAGCAGGATCCTCATCTGGCCTCTTCCTGCTATATCCTGAACCTTAGGAGCATCCCTGCAACAATATTCTGTGTAACCCAGAGGCACTTTGGAAAGTCATCGCTCACTTAAGTGTTTTCTGTGGTTGAATCCCTGTTTGACTTCTTTGGGGGAAACCATTCATTAACCAATGAACAATGTAACGATTTGTATATTGTTTTGTAGGGCTTGGTTCCACTTTGAGCATCTGTGGGATGCTCAAAGTTAACATAAGCAGTCTAGTAAACTTCGGAATGAGTGACCTTTGTATCAATGCTTGAAAAGAGAAAATTGGCTTTACTTCTCATTTTTGATAGTTCATGCATGTTTATATTTATACCATTTACTCCAGCCTTTCTCACCTCCAACTCTTCCCGTGTTCCCTCCCATTCCCTTTCACATTATTGACCTCTTCTATAGTGATTAGCCACCTGCTACACCACACACACACACACACACACCATACCACAACACACACACCAAACCACACACACCACACACACACACACACACAGCATACACACACACCACACCACATCACACACACACACCCCCACACAGCACACACACACACACACACACACACCAAACCACACACACACCATACCACAACACGTACGGACATGGACACATGCAATATCTCCTTTTGAGTCTATTTAGTGTTGCTAAAAATGTGCATGTGTTTAGGGCTAGCCACTTGGGATTGGATTCTATCAGGTGGTTCATCCTTGGTGGAAAATAATTCTCCCTTTCTCAGCAGCCACTGATTACTTGTAGCTCTTCTTCCAGGGGTGGAGCTTTGTGAAAGTTCTGCCTTCTATGTTGGCATGTCAACTGCTAGGGTCACTATAAAGGTCTTGTTTAGGTGAGTTATTGATGGAGATTAGATTTGACGGATGCAGCGTCCCTGTTTGTCTAGAAGACACTGTCTCAGAACAGGCGTCCTCGTCCTCTTACAGTTTTTCTGCTCCCCATTGTGTCATGTCCTCTGACTCACAGGTGTTGAGGTTGGGTTGCAGGTGAAACAGCTGGGCTACTTCCCAGTGGTCACTGATTCTCTACAATTTGACCAGTTGTCAGTCTCTGTAGTAGTTTCTGCTTTTGTATGAAGATAATTCTTTAGATTTTAAAATAATATGTATAAAACTTTATTTTCACCAAGGTGATTTAAAATGTTTACTTTTGTTCCATTTTACCTACTGGCTAATATATTTATATGAATACAATTTCAATAATATTAAAGTTAGCTTTGTTTGTTACTTTGCTTTCTTTTTTCTTTTTTTCTGTGTAGTTCTGGCTGTCCTGGCACTTGCTCTGTAGACCAGGCTGGCCTTGAACTTAGAGATCTGCTGCTGCTGCCTTCAGAGTGCTGGGATTAAAGGCATGTGCCACTTCCTGGTTCCCATCCCCTAATTCCACCTACCTTCCTCCTTATCCAGATCCACACCCTTTCTGTTTTTCCTTAGGAAAACAAATAGGCAGCTAAGGAAAGATAAAATAAAACAAAGCAAAAACAGACAAATCAGAATAGGACAAAACAAAGAAACAGAAGAAAAGGAGTCAAAGAAAAAGCACAAGAAACCCATATAGACATAGAGACATGCATATCTGTACATGAAATCCCTTGAAAATACAAAACTGAAGGCATAGTACCTGACACTACATTATGACACAAAGAAACTCCGAAATTCCATCAAGTTGTTGAGTTTGCTTTATGTTGATCGTCCACAGTTAGGCACCTGACCTTAAGAGTGGTTTGTATCCCCAGTAAGACACCCTTGGAGAAAACCAATTTTTCAGTTGATTTTTTTCTTTAAACTCCTCAGCATATACAGGTAGATCTTTTCATTGTAATGGGAGATCATTTAACAATTACCTAAGTGCAAATTTCTAGGTTCATTACAAAGTGTGCAAATCATGCCACTTAATATCAAAACTGAGTTGATAGAATCCTAAAGTATACCAAGTACACTGGGCATCTTTTTTTGACCTTCAAAGAAACAAGGCTAAGCTTATAATGTCAGGAGCTGTGGAGCAATTGCAGCATAAATACCAAATGCTAGTTCTTTGGAGCTGAGGTTTAGAGGGATCACACCATGACAGCTGTTTTCCCAGTTTGTCCTTTGGAAGCATGAGGCTTCTGCATAGGGAGTTTATGAACCAAGTAACTTGATTCCATAATGAAAATTCCATTTCTAAGGAAATATGGGGCTGATTCTTTTTCTTTAAACAGGAAGTTTTATTTAGTGTTTAGCAGATTACCATTTGCTTCTCTTTAGACAGGAAAACATATTCTAAATGGAAGTATTTAACTTTGAAGTAGTGCTTTTCTAATTCTACCTATCTTTTTGTGTTGTGTAGTTTTCCTTTTACTAATTTCTGTAAGAGGATGAATCAATGTTTTTGTTTGTTTCATTTTTGTTTTCTTGAGACAGGGTTTCTCTTGTAGTCCTGGATGCCCTGGAATTCACTCTGTAGACCAGACTGGCCTCGGACCCAGAGGCCTGCCTGCCTCTACTTCCCAAGTGTTGGGATTAAAGGCGTGCACCTCTACCACCTGGCAATCTGTGTTTTTTGCAACTTATCTGTCAACATTTCATTTGTGCAGGAAAAAGTACCCCACAACAGTTAAATGTAAAGGCATAAGACATGTGGATTAAATTATATTAATATAATTATGTTAGTGTTATTATAATTTTGTTTCCAGTTTCAATGAAATTATTTTCCGGGTCAGCATTCCTCAGAGTGTGGTCCCTGCTCCAGCAGTGTCCCGGTTACCCGAGAACTTGCTAGAATGAAGCTTCTTGGAAGTACCAGGTCTACAGATACAGAAGCTTTCAGGAGGAACAGAGTAAGGCAGTCTGTTTCAACTTGATCTCTTGGTGATTCTGAATACCCTATTAATCGCTGTGACTTGGTATTACTTGCCAATTCTGCTAGCATTCTTATAAGCCAGCTATAATCGATTGCATAGCTATTCTAAAACAAACAAACAAAAATATCACTGGAGCTGAGAGCTGAGTGGTAGATCACTTGCCTACACACACACACACACACACACACACACACACACACACACACACACACACACACACACAAGACCCTGGATTCAATTCTCATCACCATATAAAGACATAAAGTAGCATACACTGCTGCTGCTTTCTTCATTAGAGGAAGTCCTATCAGGTAGGGAACTGTTAGCACAGCTGTGGAGATAAGGCCATCAGAAGTTCTGAAGGCTGATTCCTTCTCTCTCCTATGGTGAGTGCCATGGAATTTGCTGTGTCTATGTTGATATTCTCTGTTAATCTTTGAATTCAAGGGGCACAAAGACTGGATGTCAGGAGAGTAGGTTCACCAATATCCAGTGTTTGGTGATGACACATAGAAGAAATATCTCAGCAATGTTTGCTCAAGAGTGAGCTTAAGGGCTGAGGTTGCAGTTTAGCTGGTGGAGTGCTTGTCCAGCTTGGGCAAAGCCTTGGGTTTGGTTTGAAGTAATGCATAAACTGGGTGAGGTGGTAGACATTTGTAATCAGCAATGGAGAAGTAGACATTAAGGGTCAAGATATACCTAAGCTACATGTTATTAGAGTCTGTCTAAAAAGATAGATAGATAGGCAGAGAGAGAGAGAGAGAGAGAGAGAGAAAGAGAGAGAGAGAGAGAGAGAGAGAGAGAGAGAGAGAGAGAGAGAAGAAACAAAGAAAAAATAGTCTCAGTGACTTATAATCTCAGTTACACTGGAAGCTGAGGCAGGAGGACTACAATTTGAGGGCTTGTCTGTGTTACAGAGTATATTCAAGGCCAGACTGGGCAACTTAGACCCTGTATCAAACTAAAGGACTGGAAATATAGCTCAGTGAAAGTATGCTCGCACAGCATGCATGAGGCCCAGGGCTCAAGTCTCAGTACCACCAAAAAGAAAAATGATTTAATATGCAATTCATATGTAATGTGGTTAACAATCCCATAACATTTGAAACACAGCATGTTAAAGGAGATTGTTGAGCCTGGGTACAATGGTATGTCCTGCATTCCAGATATTCTGGGAAGACAAGGCAGGAGGATGAGTAGAACCTAAGCATTATGAGGTTAGTCAAAAGAGTACAGAATTTGCTTGTGGAAACACCCTGGTAAAGAACAGATGTATTTTGTCTGCTTTCATGTCAGGATGGGGCTTGTCTTTTTGTTTTGTTTTGTTGTTTTCTTCTGCCAATTAAATAGTTAAAAGGAGGAAATATCTCAGATGCAGCAGCCAGCAGCAGCCAGTGACGAAAGGCTTCTATTAAGGTGAGAGAACATACACACCTTTAGGCACACAAACAGTAGAGGGAATGAATCCTCAAAGCCCATTCTCTACTCAAGAGATAGAGTTTTGAGGGGGTCTTCTTCTCCTAATTTAGGGTTGGTCAGTTTGAACAAAGACAGAGGGGTTGATAGGACAAAAACTTCTGGACCAAAAGTATCCTGAAACAGCTTTGACCAACCACATTGCTAGTGAGGCCTCACTGGTTCAGAAAAGTGTGCCAGGCCTTGGTCTCAGATCAGGAGGGTAAAGAAGTCACATGTCTGCTGTTTTTATTATGTAGCTCTGGTTCTAATTTCTCTCTGCCTATTGGGATTATCAGTCCCTCTCTCAGTTCCGTGAGGTTTCAGGTTCATAAAATTTATGATTTTTCCTCCTCATTGATATTAATTTTTGCCTTGTAGAAGCTCTATTTGGAGAACTTTTTGTGGGTAAGAAACACTTGAGCAGCTACTAATACCACTTTGGAATATTGTGTTAATTGAAAAAAAAATGATGCATGACATACTGAAAATAAAGTTGTGTAGTAGAGTTATTATTTGGGGTCTCCAGGCTGCTACATGGTAAATCTCATTAAATGTCTCACAAATTAAGCCAATATCACATCTTATTCTGCAAAATGGAGTTAAGCAAATCTTATCAGGGGATTATTTTGATAATAAAATGACAATGTGTGAATTAAAAGAACTTAGTGAATAAATGTGCTTCTAAGAAGTAGTAGGAACTTCCATGGCAAAATATATGTTCAAGGATGGGAGCCAAGCACTTGCCGAAAGTTCTCTCTACTTTCCCATCCCCATCTCTTCCTTCCTAGATAGCTCCCCTGACAATAGGTGAAACCAGATGAGTTTTTGTTTATACAAATGGCCCAGGTCCAGTTGTTCTCATGAGCTGCCCTGGATCTTTCTCAAGTAGTTTGTTACAGAGCTTAAAGGTTTGGTAAATTAATTATAGATTCTAAGCCGGAAACCAGATGCCAAGAAAAGAACCCCAACAACAGACCTATGCCTGGTGAGCTGAACAGTGGCTGAGGTTTTTAATGTGTTTGGAGACAGCTTGTTACCCTGGGCTTCTAGCGTGTTTCCAGGCAAACTGAGTGTGTGTTTGTGGTGTGTGTGTGTGTGTGTGTGTGTGTGTGTGTGTGTGTGTTGCTGTTACTTAGAATTTTTCCATCAGATTCCTGCACAGCTGTGCCAAATTTACATCTCCACAAACAAAGCCTGCAGTGTCATACACGTTGACAGGGCATAGTTAAAAAGCTGCAATTTACCATTGGTCAGCTATGTCTCCTTATGAGATCAATAAGGACTTTAATCTTGGCAGATTAGGTCAGACCACAGGGTGAGCGGGACAGGTCAATGTTGACTGCAAAGCAACAGTATCATCAGCCAACGCATTTCTCAGCATTCTTTCAATTAAAAATTAAGACTTTTATGCGTGATCATTGTATTTACATCACTTCCAACCTCACTTTTTCCCTCCAATTCCTCTTGTGTCCCCCAACTCCTTTCCAATTCATGACCTTTTATCCTTTAATCATTATTGTTACATCTATGTATACATACATACAACCTGCTGAGCCCATTTAGTGTTGCTTATACATGCAGGCATTTAGGCTGAACACTTGGAATCCGATTGGATAACCTGTCAAAGAGCTTGTTCCTGGAGTAGGCTGATCTTCTCTCAGTAGCCACTAATTGCCTAGCTCTCTTTATCTAGAGGTGGCACCTTATGGAATTTCCCTAATCCACATTGACTTGTCAAATGATACTGGCATTGTATAGATTTTGTTTAAGTAGCCACATTGAAATGAGATTTCATTGTGTACCATCCCTGACATGTGTAGAAGACACTGTCTCATGGAAGACATCCTGGTCCTCTGGCTCTTAAAATCTTTTGGACCCCCCCTTTTTTTCTTATTTTATTTAAATTTGAAACAAGGTTGTTTTACATGTCAATCCAAGTTCCCTCACCCTCCCATTTTCCCCACCAAACCCCAGCCCATCCTTTTTCTGCTCCCAGGGAGGGTAAGGACTTCCATGGGGAGTCTTCAAAGTCTGTCATATCATTTGGGGTAGGGCCCAGGCACTCCCCCATGTGTCTAGGCTGAGAAAGTATCCCTCTATGTGGGATGGGCTCCAAAAGTCCATTCATATACTAAGGATAAATGATGATCCATTACTAGAGGCTCCATAAACTGCCCAGTCCTTGTAACTATCACCCACATTTAGGGTGTCTGGGTGGGTCCTATGCTGGTTTCCAGGCTATCAGACTAGAGTCAATGAGCTCCCCCTTCTTCAGGTCAGCAGTTTCTGTGGGTAAAACCAAATCTTATGCAATAGTTTGTTCTTATGATGTAGAGGAGTAACAGGGAAGAGACAGGGAGAAGTCTTTTTGGAACCCCTTCTTTAATGTTCCCTAGGACTTAAGTGTATGGGGTTGTGTTGTAGATGTATTAATTGAAGTTGGGCACTCCAAGGTAAGTTCTCTGTATTGTGATCCACTGTGATTTTCTGTAACAGTCTTCATGTGTTGCCAAAAGATGCTTCTTTGAGAGGTGGTGATCATAGTCCTCCGTGGATGTAAAGATAGGTCTTTTGAATTCAGTTAGTGATTATCCTGTGTAGAAAGAGACAGTAGTAGGTTTTCCTCTAAGGTCCATGACCTCTTCAGCCTTGGATAGTTGGCCAATTTTGCATAAATTCCTTCCTATCCTTAAGTCCAATGAGATGGTTGTTGGCTATGCCCAAGATTTAGTGCCATTATTGTACCTTTAAGAACATTTTGTACAGCTCTTACACATCTAATTGTAGCTGCTGAGAGTTCAAAACTGCAGTGTTCATGTCCTTCCCGGAAAACAGAATTCTGTTGCGTTCTACCCATTCATCCTCCTTTTGCATTCCTTTCACCCCCTCTTCCATGATGTTTCATGAGCTTTTGAAGATGTGATGCAGATATCTTACTTAAGGCTGAGCATTCAAAGTCATCTATTCTCAGTACTTTGGCCAGTTGTTGCTCCAGAAATAGCCACCCACTGGGAAAAAAAAAGTTTCCATAAGCCACACAGAGAGCAGCATTGAACTATGGACATAAACATAAATATTTAGAAGGCAATTTGACAGATCCATCATGTTCATTTGGCAAAATAAAGGCAGTAGCTTCCCCATTGGAATTTATAACCTTCCCAAACATGATCTTTGGCCACTGTTATGGTAACAGACATGTATTTCCTTCTGTGAGACAGGCCCTCAAATTCAGCTGGAAACCAGTTAGTTATCCCAATAGTTTGCCCCAGTGGGTAGTTTTTGCTTGACCCCCCTCAATGTACTTTTGAAGTGTTTTGATTTATGACTTCCTTAGTTCCACTACTATAAAAACTGCATGAAACTGTTGCCACATTTGAACATGGTATTTGATGTAACGTGGACTTGTGTTTTGGGATTGTGTTCAGTCATCTTTATCTATGGGATAAGCTATTTCTTACTGTCTTTAAAGTAAGGGCTGTGCTTGTCTCTCAACAGTTTCTAGTTAATCTTTCATTTACCTCAATTGCCTATATGAAATAGCTTAGTAGTTTTTGTCTTTTAAAGCTAAGAGCTAAATTAATATTTGTCACAAGAATGATTTTAAAAATCAGTAAGTGCATTTGTGAAATTTAATGTGTTAAGCACCAACATAAGTATGATACCTTTCTTATAAAACAGTGTGGAAACCAGTAGTGTTTGTGTCTTTGATTGTTTGTCAGTGCATGTGTTCTGAAGAGCAGGTTTCTGCCTGGGATTTGATCAGTTGGGAGAGGAGCCTGTGAAGGACTCTGATTGGTAAGCAGCAGGAGATAGAAAGGACTGAGAACAGGACTCAGATATGACTTCTGAAGGGAAAGAGGGACTGATGGAGTGTGGGGATATAAAGAATATATGACTATATATGACTTTGATAGATTCTTGACTAGACCAAGGCAGGGTTGGGTCCTAGTACAAGGACTGCCCAGTTAATGAGTGGAACATTGGGCAGGAATGGCCCAGTTTTTGCACTTTCCAGACTGTCCTTGACTGGGAGCAGTTTTTGGTTGGGGAGGTTGTCTCACAGATCTCAGTGCAGCAGTCAGAGGCTGTCAACCTGTCCCCTCATCAGCAGGCTCTGTTCTTTAGGGAGAGCCAAGCGGCTTACACTCCGAACTTAAGAGCTATGTTACCAACGGTGGTGTGTGTGTGTGTGTGTGTGTGTAGCCCTGTTTGACTCTTTCATTTATGCATTCTTAGGTTTTATTTTCTGTTTGCAAGATGTGATGAGCATATTTGTACTTAGGTCCCTTATTACACTTTAAATGACTTTTAGATATCAATCCAATCCTGAGATGGCTGGATGGAATTTGAAGAATTTGATACCTTGGAAATTCTAGGATGTTTATTCTCCTCTGACTTCTGGAATCTCCTCTGACACTGCATGCACTTGAAAAAGAACAAAAAGCTCATGTAAAAGTATTAGATTATTTAAAACTTAGTTTGTTAAGGAAATTAAACATTTCCCCTTGTTTCTCTATGTAGTTTTGTTGGAACGTCTGTCTTAGCCATCTGTTTATCTCTCTCTGTCTTGTCATTGTTCATATTGATTACAAAGGTTCTTTTTATATTGCAGGCATCAATCTTTTGCATTTATTATCCTCTCCTTTTCAGAGTTTCCCTTGATTTTAAAGATTTTTAAATTCCATTTATAATTGTTTTCATTGTATGGAGGTCTCAGACTTTTATCAGACAGCTTTGTCTCTTGTTTCCTTTTGTGATTTTAAAACCTTCCATCATTGGATGAAAAAATCAGTTGAGTACTTGGAATAAAATATAGTTGGAATCTCAAATTAAACCATGTGCCAAAATCAATTCCAGCTGGAACAGGGAGCTGTAAAAATTCTGTTTGGTATAAACAGGGATTTGTTGGTTCCCCTCACTGTCTGGCTTGGTGCTGGTAGAATAATTTGTGGAATTGACAGTGGAGGATGGTTTTACATGTTCAGGTCCTTCTTGGAGCCTGGTCCTTCAGCTTGAAGACATCTGTCCTGGCTTCAGGGACTGGAGTAGCATTACAAGGAATGGTTCTTGGATACCTTAAATTAATCCTTGTGTTGGTAGAAACAGTGAGAAATCCCTGTAATTTCCAAAGTTTAGTCCTCATGAGATCTATCTGTACTCCACCCACTCTCCTAACTCCTAAGCCTTTCCCATTTCTGTCCTCAGAAGTGTCACATTGTCACATAGTGTCCCTCTCTCCTGGGCTCAAGGCAGAGTTCTTTGAGGAATTTGTCTGGTTTGGTAACCCAACTTTGTACATCTGTAGCATACTCAAAGTCTGGTCATACCCAAGAGTCTACATCCTGAAGGTGGAGGTTTCTGTTCTGTCTGATTCTGCAGTTGATTTGCCCCAAATAAACACAAGAATGCTATATTAATTATAAAACTGTTGGTCGATGGTTAGGGCTTCTTACTGGTTAACTCTCTCTTAATTATTAACCCATTTGTATTAATCTATGTATTGGCACAAGGCCATGGCTTACCCATAATCTGGCAGCATGGTGTTTCTTTGTGTCCTCTTTGCCTCCCTCCCCAGTATTCTCATCTCCTAGCCCCACCTATCTTCCTTCCTCTACTGAGCAATCTGTTTTATTCATCAACCAATAAGAGAAACATACATGCAGAAGGATATCCCCCATCATTCTCCTCCTCCCAGTGTCCTTTGTGCCCCAAGACTGGACTTCAGCTATGACTGATGGTGAGCTGAGCTGAGCAAGGTGCTTGTTGTAGCCAACCCAGTCTATGTTTGTACAATGGCAACAAGGAGCTGTAGAATATTTAGGTAGCTCCTGCAGGTGGATTTAGACTTTTTACTTTTAAGATGTGTGAAATGAGACTCAACTTTTAATGTTTTAGGTTTTTTTAGCAATAAGTTCATGACAATTTGTTAGAAGTTTAGTGTTGCCGCCTCTCACAGGTGCACAGCTCTGACTGTGTAGGAGTTGTTCTGAGCTGGGTATTAAGTGGCATGATAAGTTACATTCCCTTAAATGAGCAGTTGGCATGATGACTTTGTTTTTGTTTTACAGTATGTTATGAGTGGTATGTGACTGTTTGTTACTTTTCTATTGCTGTGATAAAACACCATGACCAAGGCAACTTAGAAAAGAAAGTATTGAATTTTGGAGCTTTAGTTAATTTAATTCAATGGCAGGCAGGCAAGCAGGCATGACATTGGAATAGTGGCCGAGAGCTTATGTCTGATGCCCAAGCAGGAGGCAGGGAGAACTAACTGGGAATGCCATAGGCTTTTGAAACCTCAAAGCTGGCTCCCAGTAGAACACAGTTCTTCCAATAAGGCCACATCTTTTAATCCTTTCCCTAAACAGTTCCACCATCTAAGGACCAAATATTCAACTACATGGAACTATGGAGGCCATTGTCATTCAGACTACCACAATGACCTTATAAATATGTCTGAATAATGATGGGAATGTCTGGGAAAGGAGCAAGCTGGAATATACTAAACAGGTCATCCCATCCTTTTGCTTTTAACTTTATCTTTTGCTGAGATCTTATATTAGTGGATGTTCAGATGGATATAAATATTTTCAAATATTTTCCATCAATTTGTAGAAATCTATCCACATTGTATTTCCTCTCAGACTTCCTTTTTCACCATTTCTCTGATCATAGTCTTTGTAACTTCCTCATTCTCTGACCTGTCAATGGGTCACATCCCATGAATCACTTTAGACTTGGGCCTTTGCCTACTTCTTTCCAAGCAGAATGGATATCCAAATATACAGTTTAATGTTCTTCCACTGGGATAATTTCCCTTTGATACTTTCCTTCATAGAATCCCAGAAGTGAACTTCAAGCCGCAGTAGTCCATGTTCAGCTGATGTTTGTACTTTGCACAGAAACAGCTATAAACTAGGTCCAATTCACTTCATGGTGTCACAGAGACTGGGGGAGATATAATAGTAGGAACTAGTGCCATGGGCCTATGATCCCCTTTTTAATGTGACTTGTTTGGCTTTAAAGGATGTTTCAAGCTTATCTATCTATCTATCTATCTATCTATCTATCTATCTATCTATCTCTATATGTGCATATATATACATATCTATCTATATCTATATCTATCTATCTATCTATCTATATAGATGTATATATATGTGTATGTATCTCCCATCATAAAGGAGTCCTGATATTCATGCCTAATATTATGGTTTGTTAGGCATATTAGTTAGGGTTCTCTATAGTAGCAGAAGTGTGTGTGTGTGTGACTTATTAGAATGACTTGTAGGCTGTGGTCTAGCTAATCCAACAATGGCTGCCTGTGAATGAAATATTCAAGAATCTAGTAGTTGCTCAGTCCAGTAAGCTGGAGATCTCAGCTGCTCTTCGGTATGCACTAGAATGATAAAGAAGTAGGCTCTAATACCAGTGAAGGAGTGGACTTGCCAGTGAAAGTGAGAACAAGTAGGCAAGGAACAAAAGCTTATTTCTTCCATCTCCTTATATAGACTTCCAGCAGAAAACATGGCCCAGATTACATCCAGATTAAAGGTGCATCTTTCTGCCTCAAAGATCCAGACTATAAGTAGATCTTCCCATTTCAGATTAAGCAGCATTCCCTCATAAATGTACCTTCCCTTTTTGGGTTTCAGTTAATTCTAGGTGTAGTTGTGAAGTCAACAAACAAAAATAGCTATACATCTGGTCTGCTCACATTCATTTCATCACAGACATGGTAAGCTGGTGGCCTGTGGTGAATGATCTCTATTGGGGGGAAGGTAAGCCAAATGTGGTGTTTCATGACTATGACCCTGGCACTTTGAAGTTGAGGTGGGAAGATTTCTGTGAGTTTGAGGCTAGCTTAGGATATGTAATGAGACCCTGTCCTAAAAAGAGTAACTACAAAAGAAAGCAAAAATAAAAATGGAGGGATATTTTCTGTGAAGGACAGCAAGGCTTTTCTCCCAGTCTGAAGGGTCTAATTTAGAGTTCTGTGATTCACCTGGTGGATTTTGGAGGCTTCCCTGGATGTCTTATTCACATATCCCTGAACTTTAGTACTATTGGATCCTCATGATCACATGAGCCACTGAGCAGACTGTTTCAAACAGAAGTTGCACTTGTTAGGGGGTGGGTTTTTTTTTCTGCTCTGGCCCTACTCTAAAGTAGTAACTTTAAATGGGCTGGATGCAATGTCACCAAACTCCCTATGCACTGCATGGAATGAGTTGTAGGGAGCAAGAGATACAACATAATTCACTTAGAAAGGATATTACTATAGCTGGCCTTTTTTGTTGTTGTTGTTGCTCCATGAGGTCCCACTGCCATTCTGAGCCCTAAATAAGCACACAGACTCTATATTAATTATAAAACTGTTGGTTGGTGCCCAGGGCTTCTTATTGGCTAGCTCTGTATTAATTATTAACCCATTTCTATAAATCTATGTATTTCCTTGTGGTCTTGGCTTACTAGAGAATACCCACACTTGTTACTCCTTTTGCAGATACATGATATCCCTTTGCAGTGTCTCTCTGCCTACCTTTCCCAGAATTCTCCTCATTTCCTAGTCCTGCAAATTCTCCTGCTTCTCTTGGTCAAACAGTGTTTTATTCATCAACCAATAAGAGAAACACATATGCAAAAGGACATTCCCCATGCTATTAGCACATGTTGCCCACACTGATGCCAGAATTTCATTGAAGTGGAAGGCTCCTAAATTTTTCCTTAATTAAAACTGGATTTTTTTTCCTCAGGATTTTTCTTTCATATAGATGTCCTCCCTGGTGATTCCAAGTGTCCAAGAGCTGCTGCTTGACAAAGATCACAGTGCTCAGATGTGTCACCTGTCCACCACTGGGGATGATTTCTGGCACAGCTCCCCCACATAAAGATGCTTTACCCAGTTATTAAATCAGGATCTTTATTTGGAGGATACAGAGTAGTTAGCATATTAATTATAGAATTGGTGTTACTATTTCTAAGCTTCGTGGAGAAAGTATGTTGGAAGCACATCTCCCTTGGAGATAAGTAGTCCAAATGAGAAAGCCTATCTCCCTGAAACAATCCAGTGTCCAAGAGCCTCAAAGTCCAACACAGTTCTTATTAGATTCCCTAATTCTTTCTCTCCGGCTATCTCCAGGATTCTGCTTTTGCTGCTTCAGACAAGAAGAATTAATAGTTCTTGGTTGGCTTTGCTCTTGTAGACATAGCCACCTAGGCTTCCTGTTGTTTGTACTTACCCAAGGAATAGGACAATACTAAGTCTAAGGATCTCTTTTGTGGGGAGAAGGCAGAAGAAAGGAAGGCTGTGATACCCACATGTTAATGATTTTGTGTGGTCTAAAACTTGTGGTGATGCTAGATAATGACAATAGGACACTGGGGATAAGAAAGGCAACCAATCGATGTCATGGAGGAAACTTCAGCCTTCTCATTTGTTTACTAAGTTAACATCTGAACATCACATTAGTTATAACCTTAGAATATGCAAAAGTCTCCTCCTTATATTTTTGCACCCTTTACTGTGGACAAGAGACTTAGGAGAATACAAAGACTAGTTACAAAGCAAGTTTAATTATGCTTTTCTTTTCTTTTTTCACTCAACTACTTTTGGAAATAAAGGACTTAAGAAAAATCAATGATTAAACTACAAAGATATGATCAAAGAAAAAAAATCAACTGTGAATTTAAATAACATATAATAATGGAAGTTCTTTTTCTTCGGGGGAATGTTTAAGTGATAGACACAGACATGATTCTCCCCTAGTAGGGTTTAAAATCCAGTGAGGAGGTACATAGCAAGCAACAAGCCACTCAGTTGCAAGTCCAATCAAGATGTAATGACCAGAATGACATGATAATGTGTGACTATACACTGATGGACAGACAGGCCAGGCCAGACCAGTCTTGTCTGTGGATGAGTTTATGGGGCTGACATCCTAAGGCTGAGTATAAATCTGGTAAGCCCAAGGATTAGGGAAGTGGGCTCAGCTTGAGGGGACAAGATGGATTCTGTGAAAGCTGGAGAAGAACCCAAGCATAGCTTGGGTAGAGAGAGAGAGACTTTTGTATTTGTCCTTAAAAAGCCACTGAAGGAATTTTGGTATGAACATAACCTTTAATGGTTGAACTATCCCTCAAGATTGCCACTGAAGAATTTTAAAGCAAGCGGGTGATGAGATCCTCTCTGTGAAGTGAGTGGCAAGAGTGGAGTGGAGATCTGTATGCTGGCTCTTGCAATGATTGAAGTGGGAAGGAACGGCGGCTGGGATGTGAGTAGTAGCAGGAGCCACAGGAAGGGGAATCCAGATTTGAGTAATTGTTAGAAGAAGGGATTGATGATGGTGACATTATGAACTTGAGCCATCACAACCTGTCTCTCTAGTCAGGTCTGATTACCCATCCTCAACAAGCCAATGCAAAAACCCAGATTAAAAGTGGAAAAAGGAGAGGAGATTTATTCATTGTGGTGAGCACATTGGGAAAAGGAACAAAGTGATCCAGTGACTCCCCAAATTTTTCTTTGGGTCTTGAAGTGAGAGGGCCATGGATATGCACATCTGTGCAATCAAGAGCGAGATGTGGTGCACTCACCATTGACCCATCATTGTTTGGGCTTCAGTCTCGTTCTGTAAGATGACCTGACAAGTGGTTAGAACCCTGTAAAATCTCTTTCTGGGAGACAAGTTCTCCCTCTGCCTAGTGCTTTTCTCCCAGGGAAATTTTATTTCTCTGAAGTCCTCTGTATCAAAAGTCTGATATTTAGATTAAGAGGCACAAGTGATTCTTGAGAATATATTTATTTTCCAGACCTGTTACCGTGAGAGACAGGATGAGGGGTGTGACTTAGGATTCCTGTGTTACTAGCCCGGGTAAGTGGAGCAAGTTCATAACTTCGTATTTCATATTGAGGATTTTGAGAGGCATCTGCGGTATTTTGTAAGACTGTGGATTAGAGTTCTGTACATGACATGCAAAGTAGTGGGAAAGTAATGTGTTTCTGTGTGTAAAGTGAGATCGTAGGCTTGAATCACTCTGCTCTGGGGAGAAGAGTCCCAGTAATGCATGGCTGGAAATGGTAGGAGTAATTTGCAACAGAAGTGGGGAGGGGCTTGTATGAGTGAAGGGAACTAGAAGAGCTGAGAAGGAGAGACAGGAAGTGAGCACAGACACCATGGGAGAGGCTGAGGATGAGGCAAAATGATGTGAGCACCTGAGTGTGTAGCTGAACTTCATGACATGGTCCCTGAGGCTTTTGACAGCCAGTGTGGAAGGAGCACAGGGAATGAGTGGGTGGGAGGGAATGAAGTCATCAAGTGTAGACAGTTTTCTGGAGAACTTTGCCTCCTGGACAAAAGACAGATGGAACAAATGTGAATTAATGGGGTTCCTTTTGTTTAAGGGTATGTTTTATGATCACATGACATCAGCTGTGCACAGATCGGCTCCTAGAAAGTCCCTCCTTGTTTGCAATTGCTTATTCATCTATCTCGTTGATGTGAATGCTGCATCAGAAGGGCATGATCCTTCCACTCCCTGACCATGTATGGTAGTGTGAAACTTTCAGTGGAAGCAGTTCTACATCAGAACTGTAGGCAAACATTGTGATTAAAACTCCTGAGATCAGTCGGTGGTATGACGACTCCAGATGATTTCCCTTCAAAATCTACCTGGTTAAGAGCAAGAAAAAAAAGTGTTAAAATTCACTGTAGAATAACAAAATCTGTTTGAAAATGACTTTCAGAATAGCAAAGCTCTTAGAGAGAAGCACCTTCAATCACGTATAATTTTAATTTTTATTGAGGTAGTTATGGAGTTGTGGATGAGCATGTACTTGGGAGCATTAACATGGGGAAATCCCATGAACCATTTGGGCAGTTCCTCTCAGTGAGAATATTGTAACTATTCACAAAGTAACAGTTTTGGCACTGGCATAAATTATTTAATTTTATAGTTATATAAATCTCTCAAGTTTTATTTTTTCTATGTTGGGGAGTGATGGGAGGGGTGTATGCTCATAGGCATGCATGTGTGTTAGTTAGTATTCATGTTTGTAGTTCACCTGAGGGGTAGGTTCACCTCAACTTAAACTCAACATAGTCAAATTGCTTGGATGAAAAAAGTGCTAACCTTGTAATCTGGAATAGTTGACAGTCCATTATATGCATGTGAAGAGATAAATGAAAAAAAAAAGCAATCTGTTTGCTTCCTGTTCACTGGGAAGTATGCTTCTTTACTTTTGAAGAAAAGTGATCATTTCAACATGCCTTTGGCAGGAAGCACGAGGAACCCTGAAGCACAGCAAAGCATAGGCCTGGTCTGAGGCGATGGACAACCTGGCCAGTGGTTGGTCTGACCTTTACTCTATGGTGATCGTAGGCTCATTGCTTAACCTCTTTCTGGCTCAGTTTCCTCTTGCACTGTGGAGATGATGGCACTCATCTTCCCTAGGTGTTCTCAGTAGTGGACCCTGTGAGTGAGAACCACCCTCATTGCTCATTCAAAGCTTTTTCCTTAAAATCCACAGTTGGAGTGGAAACTCCAGACACAAAGTTTGTGCCTTATTCTCTTTGTTTCATACCATGTATGGCTTTCTTGTGGCAGTGGCTTTGTGTGTGTTTAGCCTTCGTTATGATTCTGTTTAAGTTATAGTCTGCTTGACTCTCAGGAATGTGATATATGGACAATAATAAAATTTTTTTAATTTCAGAACCATGATGACAGCTTCAATTACAACCTCTTTACCCTTCAAATATTTAATATGTGCTCTTATGAATTGGGCTTTCAAATCTATTTCCTGAGAAATCATATTGATTTATTTAGAGGTGACACCACATATCTAACACAGGGGTCAGACTCATCATTGGGATAGAAGGTTAAATGTTCTGACAGGAAAATAGAGGTGAAATTAGAGGGAAAAATAAACCTTCCAAGGTGTTTTTTTCATCTTTTGAAAATTCAATATTGTAACTTTTCTTTCATTATAACCTGGAGAGATTTTTGAAGTCTTTTTTTTTTATTCAGGGATAGATTACTACACTGTTACAAGTAGGATTTTATAATCAGATTTTCTTCTACTCAGGGATGTGTACAGGCTCAGGCAGAGACAGGCAGCCCTGCATTTTCATTGTAGGACTTAGGACACCAACTGCCGGGCACTGTCCTCCATGTGGAGAGCTGAGGGAAGCGTGAATGAGCTACACAAACATTCTCTTGGGCTGGAGAGATGGCTCAGCAATTAAGAGCACTTGCTTCCTTCTCTACTGCACTTTTATTTGGGTTTACTCTACATCCTCCTTCAGAGACACTTGCTCTTGATGTCCATCTTTTTGAGTTCTTGTATATATTCTATATACCAACCCTTTGTCTAATATGTAGTTGGCAAAAATTTCTCCCTAAAATAAAATTTTTAATGATAGATAAATAGCCTGAGAGCTACAAAGAGGATCTACACTCTACCCTTGGACCAATGGCACCAGGAATGTGAAGGCAAAACAACTAGTACTGTCCATGGAATAGAGATAAACTGTGTCCTGGTGTGCACAATCTGCCAATACCACCTTGTTTTCAGTTACTACCTAGAAGATGAAGGGAACATTTGGAGAACAATTCACAGAAGAGGGAGCTTTCCAGCACACAGAGGAATTATTTGGAATAATCAATGAGGATGGGTTTGGGTAAGTTAGGGTTTGGCTCTATAGTTCAGTGCTTTGGCTTCCTATGTAGACCTTTGCTTACAAGACTGAGGAATGATGATGTTGCCTGTTCTAAAGGTTACCAAGTAGAGACATCCTCAGATAACTAACTATAGATTGTGCTGACTAGAGGCAAATGGAGCTCTATGTGTTTGCTCTCTAAATTTTGTCACCAGAGATAAATCTGAGAAGTCACCCAGGTGACATCTGAAATAGGGAATGATATGGCATACTTGGTATAAAGGGTATTTTGCTTGATACAGCTGCAAGTATGTTTATCTCTTTTCTCCAGTGGTCACAGATTGCCGGATGTGGAGGATACTAAACCATGCTGTGCTTGCTCATGCCTTCTCAGTCATCTGTCTAACCAGAATGTGGTCAAATACAATCTGTTGTGGCTATGACATATATTACCTTCTCTCCAGTCCCTATAGCCACAGTCTTTTGTAACCATATTTTACTTGTTTAGGAACAAAAATTTAAAAGAACACAAAGTGCTTCATAAGTAAACATTGAGACATTCAGACAGCTCGAGTAGACAGTCTAGTAGAAGATTACATAGGCTGTTCACAGTACAAATTAAAGGTTTAAATGGAGACCAGCTGACTGGCGTTACAGTTTCTCTTATTTTAAAGGGAGGATCTTTGGTCCATAGGCAGCCTTAAAGTAAACACAGGAAGGAAGCCTTCTCTAATGCTCACTTATGCCTTACAATTCGGTAATAATGATCATAGTAACAGATTTACCATTTTCTAGTTTACTTTCCTCCACATATACCATTTTAAAAATGGGATTTCCATGTGTTTGACCTAAGCAGGTGAGAGGAAAACAAGAAAATTGTTGACTGCAAATTACTCATGCAATACAACCCCCTTCCTCTAAACTTTCTTCAAAACTTATTTCTGGGCCCTTGGAGACTCAGCAGGCTGCTCCAGTAGATGTAGAAATATTTTTAAAAAAAACTTCTTTTTATTTGTTTACAATGGTGTTTGTCTGCATTTATGTCTGTGTGAGGGTGTCAGATCTTGGAGTTATGGATAGTTGTTAGCTGCCATGTAGGTTCTGGGAATTGAACCCAGGACCTCCAGGAAAGCAGTCAGTGCTCTTAGCCGCTGAGCTATCTCTCCAGTACCATATGTTGAAATTTTTTGAACATACCACATCACCATATTGAAGAAATTTTGCATTACTATGATGAAGCCAATTTCCCTGTGGGTTTAAGTCAAAGAGGTTTCCTAGCCTATGACTACGGCAAAGACTCAGCATAATTTCATTAAAGCACCCTGGTATCAAAGAGCTGTCAGTACTCTATTTCTGCCCATGCCTGAAAATGTCTGACTCATTGTATAACATGCTGGCAAAAGTTCAAAGAGACTTCACAGTGACTTTTAACTTGCTGGTGAGATATATGCATGTGCAGGGACACGTGTGTGTGTGTGTGTGTGTGTGTGTGTGTGTGTGTGTGTGTGTGTGTGTGCTGTATGTGTAGCTACAGTCATCCCAGACTCTTCCAACAGCATATGTAGAGAGCATTGAACCTGTAAGGGACATTATTTACTGAAACCTAGAAATGGCAAGAATGGGATTCACTTGTGATTTTTAAAAAAATGTATCTTTTTGTATTTTCTTTTAAAAAATTAAATTAATTTTTTATGTGGTCGTTCTTTATCTGTGGAGGCCTGAAGATGGCATCAGATTCCCTGGAACTGGACTTATAGATGATTGTAAACCATTATGTGAGTTCTGGGAATAGAACCTAGGTCTTCCAAAGAGCAACTACATACCCACTAAGCCATTTCTCCAGCCCTTATGTATTATTTGGTCTCAGACTTCTCAGTCTCTATAGACAACAAGGGTGAGATGTAGTTGCTTTTGAATAACTAAGAAAATGTCTTGCAGTTTTGTTTCATTGAATTGAAGTATGCATTTGCTCAGTCATAGAGCTTCATTTAGACTGTGAATTTCTAACAGCAGCAAAAGTTAGGTTAGGGACAATAAAAAAAATGTGTGAGAATGTGTTTTGATCTTTTTCAAAGGGCCATGGTGTGCAAACAGGCATGTTTACATTTGTGGTATTAACATTCATTATAGTAGAGGTTATAGAATCCGATAACACCAGTAAGGTTTTTTTTATTTAAAATGTTTTCTGTATAATATATTTTGATCATATTCTTTCCACTCCCTCAGTCACTCCTAGATCCTCACCACCAACCCAACTTCATGCTCTCTCTCAAATAAAAAACAAAAACCAAATAAAATTGCAAAAAATGAAAATCCAAACAAAGAAGAAAAAGTGAGAAACACTGGTACATTGTTTCAAGATACAAACCCAGATTCATAGCACCCTGAGAGCCACCAGCATAAGAGTACACACAGATTTTGAAATTAAATTCTAGTTGCATACTTTCTATGGTGCAGATAGGTGTCCAGCAAAGGTCTATGGGTTGAATGCTTCATTGTACGCCTGTGGTACTGTTACCTGCCAGCCTGGTCCAGAGCCACGTCAGCCCCAAATAACACACAGAGACTCTTTATTAATTAAGAAACTGTTGGCCAGTTGCTAGTATTTCTTATTGGCTATCTCTGTCTTAAATATTAACCCATTTCTATTAATCTAAGTTTTCCACGTGGTCTTGGCTTACCTGGAATGCTGGACCTGAATCTCCTTTGCCCGTTACATCTCTGCAGAAAAGAGAACGATGTCCTGTTTGTCCCTGCTTATATTCCGAATCTGCCCAGCTACGTCACTTGCTGCATGTCTGTACAGACCTCCAGGTTAGCTAGTGGCAGTATCTGCCATGCTACGTCACTTCCTGCCTGGCCAATCAGTGTTTTATTCATCAACCAATAAGACAAATGAAGAACATTCCCCATCATTGTACTATTGAGAAGTGATGGGACTCTTAAGAGTTCAGGCTTGTTGGGAGAGATTATTGGGAGTGTGGGAACTCTAATCTTTCCCTTGGTTTCTGTTTCCCATCCTCCATAAGGGGAACATCTTTCCCCACAAAGTACTGCTTGAATGAGATGGCGCCTCCCCACATGAAGGAAAGTAAGGGGATCTGTTCATGGGCCAAAATAAGCATTTCCCCTTTTAGTGGATCATCTTTGGTACTTTGTTACAGGAGCATAAAGGTGACTACCACAATATTCTCCAAGTGTTAGTTCAGCAGTTTGCTAACTATCCACCTGTGTTTTCTGCACATCAGCCTTGAGCTCCAGCTCCTAAGGCAGGACCTTGACTTATTCATTCTTGCTTCACTCTGCCTTTCCCCCCCCAGGAGCTGTCTATGTTTTTTAGAAGGATGTGATAAAGAATGTAAAACACTTTGCCCAGAGTTCTCTGTTGATACAAGGGCAGACAGCTATGGGACCACAGAGGAAGAATGACTAACTTAACGGGAAAGTGATAAGACACAGATTTAATAGAGTGAGGACTTCATAAAAGTATACAAACTTAGATGGAAAAACAATTTCACCTTTGTTGTTGAAGTAGTTCCAGCTGAATGAAGCTTCATTAAATTGATGCATGGCAAACCTTGGAGTGCTATCAGATCTTGGAATTTGATATAAAATGTAATCATTTTTCCATAGCACAGTGCAGTTGCCACACCATGAAATGTTACTTGTGGCTATAATTATTTTGGAATTATTAGTCATTGCCTAGATCTTATTGCTTAGTCTGTTCACAAAACATACACTTTATAAATCTCAGACTTGCAAACTCAAAATTTCGAGTTGATAAACGCTATCATAAAAACAAAATACACCATGGAATGCATATATGACTGACAATAGATCCACGCTCACAGGGAGAATGGAGTGTATTCCTGGGTTATCAAAGAGAGCTTAAGAAAATATTTAATAGAAATACCTAATAGTAAAATGGTCAAGGCAGATATTAATATCAGATGTTAACATGGCCAACAAATATTAATTTAAAAGTGATTGAATAAAATTTTGGCAAATTGTCATAAATTTAGAATAAAAATGTAAGATATAAAGCAAAATTGCTTTTAATTATGTTGGCATGAGTTAGTAAATATTTTGTAGAGAAATTTAGTATTAGCTTTCAATTTTCATTATAGCCAAATATCATATGTAGCCAAGGCTAGCCTTAAACTTGTGGTCCTCCTGCTTGAAGCTTCCAGTTGCTTGGAGTACAGATTTACACTAGCATGGCAAACTTCAGTCTTTAGTAAAATACTAACAGCTGACTCCGAGACCCAACCTTTATACATTTTTCTTTAAAGTGCTAACATTTTTTGCACAGAGATTTTTACATAGAAGTAACATTTTCTTTGTGAAGAACTTAATGGGGTTCTGCATCCATGAGTTGGGAAACATTAATAAATCCACAGTCACACTTTCAGCATTTATTTTATTTTACATGTATGTGTGTGCACCAAGTGAATATAGGATATCTCAGAAGTCAGAAGAGGCTATGGGTCTTATTGGAGTCAGAGATAGTTGTGAGCCATCATGTGACCACTGGGGACTGAACTCAGGTCCTCTTCAGGAGCACTAAGTGCTCTGAACAATGAAGTCATCTTTCCATCCCTTATGGTCACATTTTTATAACATTGTAATGACAGCTCCAGACAAAGCTTTGTCATCTGGTGACATGGAAACTCTTGTTGGATAAGACCACCACATGAGAAGTCACGGGGAAAATATGTAGCACAGTTCTGTTGATGCCAGACAAAGTCCCTCCAACCCCAACTCTCATAGGTTTCCATTTGGTGGGAAAAGAGGGGTTAGAAGGGTCAGTGACAGGGGTTTTTATTTTTAGCCATCTGTAATGTTTTATGATGATTTTATTTATGCATAGCTACATAACTTAGTAAAAGGAAAGTACAAATGATTACACTTACATTATTATAAAACCAAAAATTTCAGAATACTTTGTAATAAAGCTACCAGGAAATATACATGCCTTTTGGAAAATGAAATATTACATTTCAATTTTAATATTACATATTAAAAAGAAACCTGATTAGGTGGGAAGATGTGCCATATTTTTTACATTAGATGATTCAATATACATTTATAGAGGTTGGTGCAAAACTAGTTAATAACCCATTGGAAATTAAACTTAACAAAGTGATACAACAATTTCTCTACATGAACAACAGAAGCCCAGGTAAGAATACCTGAGATATTATTCATGAGGAGAACATGCTGTATAACCAGATTCTAAAACTATTCTAAAATTTAGATAGTGAACATAGTGAGCTATTGGCCCACAGAGCAGAAGATCCATTCAACAGAATTGAAAGCCTGTTTGAATGTTCACTGCAGTCTCCTGGCGTGTGTGTGTGTGTGTGTGTGTGTGTGTGTGTGTGTGTGTGACTCATATTTGGCCTTCCTACTTCTTCATTAGGCACTCAGAGAGGATCATGCTCAACTCCTCATTCTACATATTCAGAATACTTAGATCACTGTGCATGTATTTTTGGCATTAGTCATCCACAGCAAGGAGGTGATGACCACTTGGCTGGGTTTACCTGGTAAGGTGTTTTGAGGGACAGATGACTTACTGTTCTAGTCTACAGTTCAGCCTCTTCCAAGAGGGGCCTGTTGCAGAGAAACACATAGACAGGAGTGGAGGAGGACTCTTTTCACATAAAGTTCAAATGTCTGCTCTAAAACCTCTTTGATCTGGATAATTTCTACAATCTGCGTAAGTGTCATAACCAATACAGCTTGTATAACCTGTATAGCCTGAATAACTGGCATTAACTATACAGCCTGTGTAACCTGTACAGCCTGCCTATGCATCAGAACCTCTACACCCTGTGTAAACTGTACAACCTCCATAACTGACATTAACTACACATCTTGTATAATCTTTCCAGCCTGCCTAAGCAACATAACCTGTACAGCCTGAAAAACTGACATAACCTCTTAACTCTCCATAACCTCTATATCACACATAACCTCTATAGCATGCATGACCTCTACACCCTACATAACTGATATAACCTCTGCACCCCACGTAACTGATAAATCTCTACACCCTGCATGACCTCAGCATGTGTGTGTAACTGATAAAATATGTACAACTGACATTACCTACACAGCCTGCATAACTTCTACAACCTGTGTAACTGCTACGACCTCTGCAACCTGCACAATTTCTACAGCCTGCATAAATGACCTTGCCTATACAGCCTGCATAATACCTACAGTCTGCATAATTGACCTTACCTATACAGTTTACATAATTGATATAATCCACATAAGTGACATGGCCTCTGTGGCCTTCAGTAGTCTGGAGAGAATTCCATGCAATGTGTTTTTGATCATTTTCTACACTCTGTTTTGCTTCCTGCCTTCCATTGGTTGTGGCTCTGGTGGTCTGGTATGATGGGAGATGTCATTCTGTAAAAAGGTTTCTCATATTCGTTAATGAATAAAACACTGTTGGCCAATAGGAAAGCAAGATAGGCATGACTAGGAGACAAGGAGGATTCGAGGAAGTAGTAGGGAGGATCCAAGATGGAGGATGGAGAGAGAAGAACGCCAGCCACTCTCTCTGGTAAGATGAGACCACGTGGAAATACTTAGATTAATAGAAATGAGTTAATAATTAAGACAGAGCTAGCCAACAAGAAACTAGTAACAGACCAACAGAATTATATCTAGTACAGAGTGTGTGTTATTTGGGGCTGGCACAGCTCTGGGCCCAAGTTGGCAGGAAGAAACCTTACTCGGAACACTGGTAAACAAAGGGGCCTCAGGATGTGTTCTACGTTGTGTTAAGCATAAAGGGCACAGAACTTGGTGGAGGAAAAGGTAGGCACTGGATCCAAGGCTCAGCTGCTTCTCTTGTTCCATTGCTCTTGGTTTTAGCATGAAAGTTTTATTCTGACACCTATTGTTTGTCATACCTCTGCCCATTTTAAGAGAATATTTAACTTGAAATATTTAAGTTTAATATTTGAATATTTAAGTTGAAAACAAGTTAGTACTTGAAGCATCCTCGCAAACAATGTCAGACCATCACTGGTCCCTACATGCTGTTACACTTTTTTTTGGAAACAGTTGTGTTATGTCTGAAAAGAATGGTGCTCTTGAAGTCTTGTGGCTTGCAGAATAAGAGTCCCATAAAAATAACTCCCTTTTTGCACTACAAGTTGACAAATTACAGTTGCATATAAATTCTCTATCAATATTTTATAGTAAATACAGATTTTATCATCTTAACATTGTGAGATAGGTACTTGTTTAAATCTCACAAATTCTTACTCAGTTAATTGGATCCCAAATTTCCTGTAGTAATCCAAACTCAGGGTTTGGTTTGGTTCTATCTATTCACTGACACAGATGAGAGCTGCTCGCTGCTGTTTTTCAATATGATAAGGATGTAAATGCTGCTCTGCACTGTCCTGTGGATTCAGTGCAATTCCATCAAATGTTTCAGAAGTGTGTGTGTGTGTGTGTGTGTGTGTGTGTGTGTGTGTGTGTGTTATTTGACAAGGAGACTGAAAACTGTAACCACATACTGAGAATAATTAAGGCAGCTAGGAAAAGACAAGGTCTGGGAACAGGCACTGTTGCCTCAAAAGGCTGGTAGTGAAGGCATAAAGATAGTATGATGCTGGCTATCATAGGAAGAGACAGATCAATGAATGGAGCAGGAGCACCTGAAACAAGTGCACATAGAGCCTCTCGATTTATTTCCGGAGTAGAATTACAGAACCACAGGGCAAGATGGTACTTTGCAATAAGTGGTGCTGGGGTAATCCAGAATTTCGAGGGAAAAATTTCAATGGAATCCCCCAAAGTCACTGTACTAGAAGATCCTGATATTGAGTTCCCAGTAATTAGATGATGCAAGGGACAAATACATCTTGAAGAATAGTGATGGAGGCTACAGTAATACACAGCTCACTTTTAGATGTAAACATGTTCTTTTTCCTGATCCAAGAATATTATAGCAAGATCTGTGGCACAGAGATTTTCATGTAGACCATATCCACCTCCTCATCCTGGAGGTCTCTCCACATTTCCTCAAGAAGGACCCTGTTATTATTTTTCCTGGGATCTTCCTGCATCCCCATGAAACAAACCTGGGGAGAACTTTTGGCTTCTTGACACTCTCAAAGCTTACTGCAAAGTCGCAAAGTCCCTTGCTATTTTTGTCTTCTTAACTGTAGGTGAACCCTGAAACCTTTCTCCAGCCTTAGGGGATTTTATGACTCTTCTGTGGCATGAACACAACTGTTTTATGAGAATCTTTTGTAAGCCAGCATAAAAGCTTTTATGTTATGTTCTTGTATGCTGTATCATTTTTTATTATTTATTTATTTTTCTTATTTTACATATTGATCCCAGTTCCCTCTCCCTTCCTCCCTTCCTCTCTCCCTCCCTTCCTTCTTTCCTCCCTCCCTCCCTCCCTTTGTCTCTTCCTCCCACCTACCCCTTACCCCCCAACTCCACAGGGAGGATGATGCCTTCCAGGAGGGATCAACAAAATATGTCAAGTCATTTGGAGTAGGGACTAGGCCCTCCCTCCTGCCTCTAGGCTAAGGGAGTGTCCCTCCATGGGGGAATGTGCTACCAAAGTCCTTTTGTGCACCAGGGATACATCCTGGTTCCACTGTCAGATGTCCCTCAGACTGCTCAGACCTTCTAACTGAGACCCATGTTCAGGGGGTCTGAGCCAGTCCAATGCTGGTTTCCCAGCTATCTGTCTGGGGGCCCATTAGCTCCCCCTTGTTCATTCAGGTCAGCTGTCTCTGTGGGTTTCTGCAGCCTGGTCATGTCCCCATTTTCTTTTCTTTTTTTTGATTTTTTTTTCATTTTACTTTTTAAAATTTAATTTATTATTTTACATGTTGATCCCAGTTCCCTTTCCCTCCCTCCCTCCCTTTTACCCTCTCTGCCTCCTCACATGCACCCTGACCACCCTCCCCTCCCATCCCCCCCACCCCAATTCCACATGTAGGGCAATGCCATCCAGGTGGAGTCATGTAGATCTGGCAGGTCATTTTCTTATCATGAATTATTTACTATGTACTCTTGTATTAAAGGACAGAAATCATGGCTAATTACACTACTATTTACACTACTGTCACTCACAGTGCTATTACAATCACCTCTGACTCAATCTGTACTTATGTGTCAAGTCCATAATAAATGCTTTATATTATCTAATTCATTTCTACAACTCACTATGACATGGGTCAGGGTTAAGACCCCTGTTTTGCAGATGTACAAACTGAAGCAGCCAAGATGAATGGCTTCCTCAAGATAACACATGCAGGAAGGAGCAGAGCCAGAGTATAAACCCAAGAGAGCCCTGTGCTAGCATCACTCACTTACTCTGCTTCTTATTATATTCAGAAGGAATCAATTACAGCAGAGACATTTTGAAGTTCTATGGCAATGGAATCCAATCTTGGTTAACTTAAGTAGGAAAACAACTCTTGGGCGGATATTAGGTAACGTTAAACATTGCGCCCAATCCTTGGAAACTGGAGTTAAGAGTGTGGGCAGGTAGCAGGACACCAGGGCATGCTGAGGAAGCATGCTGCTGCTTACACAGGTTCTAAACTACTCCTTGTCTTTCTTTGCTTTAGGACTTCAAAAATGTTATCTGGTAGAAACATCTGTTTGGCCCACCTGAGGACACCTTCTCATGTCCCATCTGCCGAGAGCAAGGAAAGGGAGTGACTGGCCTCCTCTGGCTCTTGTGAGAAATTAAACTTGGCTGCTTGTCAAAACCCATACTGAAGACTTTCTTGCAGAAAGAAGGGGAGAGGCTGAGTGGCCAGGAAGTGATGGAGTGTTCCTAGCTCTCCTGTTGGCTGTTGTACATGTCTCCAGCCCACAGTTATAATGCTGTTTGCATGGGTGGAGAAGGCAGGTACTATCTACTAGGCTAGCAATCAGGGTTGCTTCCTGCACAAATTAGACAAACCCTGTCAATTCCATTTTTGTTTTTATTACACAGGAGATAAAGGACCTAGTTCAAATGCCATTGCTGGATTGTTCTCTAAATTTTAAAGATTGTGACTAGGGGAGCCATAAGATGTCCTGCTGGAGCCTAGAATTTAGTCACACTCATATCTTTCTCCCTATCTTCACCCTTCCCCTTTGTTCTCCAAGTCTCGCTTAAAGCCTTCTAACCTTTCCATTTTATGCTAACATCTATTTACTAGTTATTAACAGTTTGTGTGCTTTCTCCTGTTTAGAATTGACCATGTTTTCAGCATGAATTACTTTGTACTTGACTGAACTGTCTAACGCTGGTGGTTCCCTCTTCCAAAATGCCTTTCCTGTTGTTGTCACGCTAATCTAAAGCTCTGTTCAGACTCTTCCACTTCCTGGTCCATATGATTCCTTGGGTGCAGCTTCTTGAGTTTGAATCAAAAGGGTGGTATCACAAGGCCCTAGATTAAATCTCTAGCCTGATTTCCCAAACGCCAGTTTGATATGCACACACGTATTTGGAGCTAAACTTAGTTTTTCTGGTACTTTGGCATGCAATGTTTCTCTTCTGGGCTATTACAGAGTTCTAAGTGGAAAGGTTCTCCCCTTTCTGTTTCACAGATGAGGACACAGATCTACTCTTCATTCCCTAGGTTTCTCGGATAGTCTGTGACAGAGCTGGGCTGCAAACCCTGCTTTGACGTTCAGAAACTCAGTTCAGAAACCCTTGCTCTTCCCAGGACACTTCTCTTTGCATTGGCTATCTTAGTTCTTTCTGCTTGGGATGCCTTTGCCCCTCCCTTCCTTCTTGCTTTTCTCCCCTCCTCCCTAGAATCTTCCCCTTCCTCCTCTTCCCTCCCTCTCCCATTTTCTTCCTTTTCTTTTTTCCTTTCTTCTTCCCCTCCCCCCTCTCCTGGTTGTTTTGACACAGGGTCTTACCAGGTAGCCAAGGCTGGCCTGGAACTCACTGTGTAGCCCAGGTTGGTGTTGAATTCATGGTGGTCCTCTTACTTCAGCATCCTGGGTGTTAAGAAGAGCACATACGTGATGACCCACCATGCCTAACTCCTTTGTTTTCATGGGACTAATTTTTTCCTTATTTTTTTAAGGCTTACTTGACATGTCATAGTCTCAGTAAGTAATTCTCGAATTGTGCTAGCTTGGAATGATTTCCTGATGACATTTTCTTTTTATATCAATACTTTGTAGCATGGGTCTTTACATGCAAGCCTTTTGGGGAGCCACTTCTAGCTTCCCACTTTGTCATGTCTAGAATCCTCCCTGATGAATAGAGTGCTCCCTGATTTAATGAATAAAAACATTGTGATTTTAAAGGGTGGATGCATGGATTGCTGCCAACAGCTAAGGACAAGTTTTCTAGACTTCTCAACCTTCCATTATCTGCCACTAAGAAATAAAGTTTATTGTTCCTTGGACAGTTTCACAGTGAAGTGAGGTCTAGGGTAGGAATAGGGAATATCAGGCAGGGATAAGGGTCCAGAAAAGTTCTAGCATGTAATCAAGTCTAGGCAGGTTACTATACCCTGATCCTGAGAATAAAAGAGCAGTTAAGAGATAAGTGAAGTAAGGAAACTTAGGTCCATTTGAGGGCAGGCCAAAGGGAAGCCCCCAGGATTCCATGTGGGACTGATGAAGGTGTCCAGATGTACAGGAGCAGGGTAGCAGCAACAGAATGTCTTGGCCAAGTTATAGCTCAGATCTGGCATGATTATCAAAGGCCCATATGTAACGAGTACGGACCTCTCCCATCACCCATATGTTAGCTAAAGTGTTTCATCTTAGCCTGGAGTACTGGGGAAAGTGGTGGATTCTTTAAGAGATGGGTTAGATGGGAGAAAGTTAGTCATCACTGGAGTACTCTCACAGGGGCCACTGGGGCACCAAGTTCTTCCTCTCTGTATTTCCATGCTGTCAAGTGGCGAACAGACTGCTTCTATACACTCTCCTGACATGATATAGTGTGCCACCATAGGCACCATACAAGAAGGCCAAGTAGCCATGGATGAAAAGCTCTGAAACCATGAGTCAAAATATAGTTGTCCTAGCTAGGGTTATTATTGCTGTCATGAAACAGCATGACCAAAGTAACTTGGAGGTGGAAAGGGTTTATTTGACTTATACTTTCACAGCACTGTTTATAATGGAAGGAATAAAATCAGGGCAAGGGACCCAGGGAGAGGCAGGGGCAGTGGAGGGGTGCTGCTTACTGGTTTGCTTATCATGAGTCGTTCAGCCTGCTTTCTTATAGAACCCTGAATCACCAGCCCAAGGATGGCACCATCCACAATGACTTGGGCCCTCCGGCCCTCCTATATCAATCACTAAATAATACCCTTTAGTTCAATCTTATGGAGGCACTTTCTCAATTGAAGGTCCCTCCTCTCAAATGACTAAAGCTTGTGTCAAGTTGACATAAAACTAGCCAGCACAAAACCTTTCCTCCTTTTAATTTGATTAGTTCAGGTTTGTGGATACAGTGTTAGGAAGCTAACACAAGCAATAAAGCGAAACATGGTCGTCCTAGCTGTGGAAGCATTGGAGCACAGGCCGGCTCCCAGCAAAGGAGCTGCATGACACATGACACAGTTGACCCGGGCAAGCGCCTGTGGTATGCAGACTAGGAAGGCTATGACAGCATTGTTTCTTTTTATTCTGCATCAAGCTCTAACCAACTGAGCTAACTGGCCATGTGACAGCACTGCTTTTTAAAGCCCTGTTTAAAAATCTGTTGTGCTTCCCTTAAGTGCTCTGACTTCCTGAGTTAGGGAGCAGGTATGCATTTTGTTAAATGGAGCTCAGTGAGCTAGAAAGCACTTTCTGCTAGAACTGTGAAGGTGTAGCAGTAAGTGTTTAGACACTTCTCTGAATAAGTGAACTTGTTTGTCACTTCAGGCCTCCTGTTTTAATAATGGGAGCCCTTGCTAGAACCACCTGGCCTCTAAGCCATGTAATGGTTTTGAAATCCCATCTAGGGGAGGGCCTAGACCCTACTCCAAATGACTTGACAGATTTTGATGACCCCTCCTGGAAGGCATCACCCTCCCTGTGGAGTGAGCAGGGGGGGTGGAGTAGGAGGGAGGGGTGGAGGGCATGGGAGGGAGAGGGAACTGGGATCGATATATAAAATAATAAAAAATTATATGCATATACATACATACATACACCCCATCTAGATACTTTCAGGCAATACTTGGACACAAGAGCAATATCCATGGATTCTTTTAGGGAGAGCCACACCCAGCTTGACAAAGCTAGAGATTATAAGCACAGGGATGCCAGGGTTTGCAGAGTACCACAGCTTACCACCTGTTCCTTGGACAGGTCCAGTGCTCTGGGAAGTAGTTAGTCCCTTCACTCAGCCATGACTTTAGGATGACTTTGATGGCAAGTCTGTTTCCTGAGAGGACAGAACCTAGCAGTCCCTGTTGTATAGAGTGAGTAATTGCTGTCACCTGTGCTTTGAAGGCACCCCAGCAGAGCATCCTGATTATCTGCCTTTGTCAAGGTGTGTTTATCAGGAATCTGCCTTCTACACTGCAGTTTTCCTGCTTGCTGGGGAAAGCTGTTAATTAAAACAGAAATAGAGCTGCCAGAAGTGAATTATTGAGTTCTGTGGTTATCTGAGGATTCTACCGGTTGTAGATGTCATTATCACAGGGGGAGGGGAGGGTCTGCAGCAGGAGCCTGCCAGCTGCCACAAAGGTGCACTGCATCCACAGATAATGTAAGCCTGCATTTGAAAGGGAAGGGGTATATGGAGACTGTCTGCCTCTTTCCTGTCACTCATCTGATATAATCGGATTGTAGGGAAAGGCTTACTCAGGCTCCTAGACCTATTTGCTGAGAACTGTCCAGACTTCTGACTTCTGAAGAGTTCCATTTTCTGAAACCTACTGCCAGTGGTCATCTACTCACATTTTTTCACAAGGCTCCCTCCTGCCGTTAATCCAGAAATCTGAGAGATTCTACTTAGAATTAGTAATTTAGCATCAGCACGACGATTCAATTCATTCTCTCAGAAGGGAGTTTGTTTTTCTTGTTTCCATCTACCTTGCTCTTGTCTTTATTTTCTGCCACCTGTACAGTTTCCTCCCATCCATAGCAAACTTTTATTTTCTATATCCTAGATCTTCTCACTTTTCTTTCTTCCTTACAATCATGATACAGAGCCTTTTACTTTCCTTTTAATACACTGTTTGCTTAGAACGTCAAATGATGCTCTCTTGGTTCCTTTATTTCATGCTTCTATTCTTACGATTTTAATTGTTCTTTTGAGATTATAACATTATAATTTCCCCTTTTCTTTCTCTCTCCAAACTCTCCCATATACTCTTCTCTTCCAAATTCATGTCCTCCTTTTTATTCTTGTTACATGCATATATGTACATATACATACATACACACATACATAAATACATAAATACAACTTGCTCAGTCTGTATAATAGTACTTTTATGTATGTTTCCAGGTTGACCATTTGGTTTTGGGTAGCTCATTGCTATGTTCCTCCCTGGAGAAGAGTTTCTCCCCTTCTCAGCACTCCTTGGTTGCCTATAGTTCTTTGTGTAGAGTTTGGGCTTCTTGTCCCACTCCTACCTCTGGACTACTACTACTACTACTTCTTCTTCTTCTTCTTCTTCTTCTTCTTCTTCTTCTTCTTCTTCTTCTTCTTCTTCTTCTTCCTCTTCTTCTTCTTCTCCTCCTCCTCCTCCTTCTTCTCTTCCTCCTTCTTCTCCCTCTTCCTCTTCTTTTTCTTTTTGAACTCTTTATTTCTCAAAAAAAGAATATCTTTGTTTTTCATCATTATCTTAGCCCCATATTCTCTTTCTGGCATTCTAAAGCTAGACCAGGGATGCAGAATGCAGGAATCCATTTTACACCTGAGGCTTGTTTACATATTAATTAAGTGGCAAGTATTTGATATGTATTTGTAAAGCTTTTATGCTGGGCATTGTAGGTGTAGTAATTTATCAAAAATTATTTGAACATGTGTTCTAAGTGCCAGAAGGTTTGAAGAAGAGAAGTATGATATTTGGAGGCTTAGTAGCTGAATATGTGGTCTCCAAACCAGCAGGGTCAGCATCATCTGGCACCTTCTTAGGAGGGTTCAGGTGTTACCCAAGGTCCCCTGAAAGGGAGTCTGCATCTGGCCAAGAAACTGAGTGATCTTTGTGCCTCCTAACACTATAGAAAGTGTGCACAAGGACATGATAACATTCATGCAGGCATTTGATTCTAATTACTTACTAATTACAGTTAAAATATTCAAATACAGATTGTAGAATGAACTTTATTTCCATGGCAAGAAGCTCAGTTGAATTCCCAGTCTTCAATACTGAATGACATGTTGCAAGGGCTTTAAGCCAAGTCCACTGGTTTTGATTTATTTGCAGTTAACAAATCAGTTTCAAGCACCTCTCTGTGTGATGTAAGAAAGAATGAGACATTGTCCTTGGTTTTGTAAAACCTACTTTTAGCAGGAGACACAATCAATTTTTCAAGTATTGAAAATGTTTTGGGGTCATAAAAAAGAACAGAGGGCTGACACATGCTGTAACACTGATGAACTTTCAAGTGGTGTGCTCAGTGAAAACAGAATGTATAGCCACAAATGATACGTTTAATATGGAAAGCCCAGGATGGCAACTTCCATAGTGAAAGAAGTAATTAGGCATTAACTTAGGACTGGAGGGTGGCAGCTAAAGTGCACAAGTCTTCTTTTCAAGGTGATAAAAAGATCCTGAAATTGAATGTGGTGGTGGCTATAAATTCCTGCTAAATTACATTGAATTGTATGCCTGAAATTGATACATCTTATAGTTTATGAATAATAACTGAATATCAGGTAGGACGTGAGTTATGTTGCAATAAGGCAGTTATAAATTATTTGGTAGGATTGCAGAGGAGTATGAGTGCATGGTGGAGGTTTCAGGCCTGGACAGTCTGTTTTGGCTCTGTATCCCCGTAGTTTAAGTTTAGACATACATGAGGGAATGGTGAGAAAAAGAGGAGGGAGGAAGCAAAGCACTGGAGGCAGAGCAGGTGACTCTGCGTTGATCCTATTGTAGGAAAGAATGTGGAACATCTGAAGCTAGCTAGTATGACATTGTTTGAACTGAGGAGAGGAGCGTCATGAGGAAGATTAGCAGAATGATGTGGCTTAGGTCATGCTGGACAAGTATGACATACAGTTTTGTCTTTTGCCTGCTTCACTAGGTGAAAATCATGCCTGACCTTATTACGGGGTCCAAGACTGTGCGACTGGACAGGTCATAGGTTCCAGGAGAGAAACTACTATTATTCTGCTAAATGTACACAGTAAATTGAATTCTAATGACTTATTTCTATATCCGTAGATCGGCGAGTCTCACTTCTCATCAGAGGGACTTCTTTTGAAGTAGATGACAATTGACACAGAGATCCACAGGTGGTCAACATGCAGATGATAAGAAATTTTAGAGTGACCAGCCCTAAATGGGACATCTGTATCACACCTGTCTTCTCAACTCCCAGGAATCATTGAGGAAGGATTTAAGAACCAGAGAAAGTAGGCAACTACCATGACACAATGTTTCTAGACACAATAGGAAAGTTGTTACATATGAAATCCAAGTGATTGTGGCAGCCTGCATAGGACCTGTGCAAGGTCAAGCCAGACACAATGCCAGCAAGTGTAAAGAGTAAGGTTTTTCCTCCCACCGCTGGTCTGGTCCCACCACCATGCCAGCCCCAAATAATATACAGAGATGCTGTATTTGATATAATGCTGTTGGCCAGGTACTAGTTTCTTATTGGCTAGCTCTGTCTTAAGAATTAACCCATTTCTGCTAATCTATGCATTTCCACGTGGTCTCCTCTTACCCTCAGAGAGCCTGCTGGCGTCCAGCTCTCTCCAGACTCTCCATCTTGACTCTCCTTCCTACTTCCTCTTTCCTCCTCATCTCCTAGTCCCTCCTATCTTCCTTTCCTATTGGCCAACAGTGCTTTATTCATTAGCAAGTATGAGAAACATATTTACAGAATGACATCTCCCATCAAGCATGGGGATGGGCAGTGGGCACAGAGACCACTAACTGAGGAGTTATTGGCCATTGATCTGCATGTGGAAAAGTCTGTTTTCTTTAGGGACATAGAATGTGAAAGGCTACTCATGCTCTAGTAGGTAGGCCTAAGCACAAACAAGTGCAGACAATACTAAGTGGGTTCAGTGGGTCTGAAAAAAAAAAAACAGCAATAAAATTGGGAGGAAAAAGTGGTGAGGGTGTGTGGGAGGAGTTCTGGGGTAGAGAATGGAGAAATGGGGATTAGATAAAAACACATACATGCATATATGAAGTTCTCAACACAAAGCAAAGAAGAAAAAAATACTTTAGTATAAGCTAAAAGAATAGAAATAATGAAGAGCTTCAGTAAACAGGTTCAATTCATGCTCTAAGTTTGTTTTTCTAGGTCTTCTGATGTGGGCAGGAAATGCATTAGATAAGGACTAATCTGGAGGCCTTTGGAGATGAGCACTTATCCAGAGTTCAGACAGCCGCTGCAGTTAAGGCAGAAAATAGCAGATGTAATGGGGATAATAGCATTTGTTCAGAGGGCAAGAGTTTCTGACTTATGGGAGCTGGATGATGTCCAGTAACAATTACCAAAGGGTAACTGTTGGGTGTGTGATTTGTGAATCTGGATGAGAGTTGTGATGGGCTTGTTGAATTGAAGTGGCTGTAACTAGGATGGAAATCTGTGAAAAATAGTGTTTTAAGTTTTCTATAGGATGCTTGAGCATTTTAAATGGATGAAAATAGTATAGGACACAAGGGAAATTTTCAAAGAGGCAAGGTGTGATTCTTTAATCCAACATTTCAACACTTAATCAGTTGTCTGTCATTATAGCTCTTCCCCGAGCTTCTACTTCATATCAGGCATTTACTAGAACTAGGTTTGTTATAATGAAAGCCAGTTCCTGCCCACATGTGTCTTTCAGGATATCTCCTAGGGTTGAGAGTACTAAAGGTCACAATGACTCTCCTCCATCCTGCTTTCCAGTATCTAGATGATGCTTGTCATAGCAGTGGTGTTGAAAGTTGCTGAATTGTGTTATTAGGACTATAGATAGTCCTGTGTCTCATTTCGGATTAGTTT
This sequence comes from Phodopus roborovskii, assembly GCF_943737965.1. Classification (NCBI taxonomy): domain Eukaryota; kingdom Metazoa; phylum Chordata; class Mammalia; order Rodentia; family Cricetidae; genus Phodopus; species Phodopus roborovskii. The sequence goes on from NW_026126540.1 coordinate 17,145,708, forward strand.
TTACAGTAATGGCAGCATATAACTTGTTAAGTTACTAATGAAGGTTAGGTTTGGTTAAGTCCTCTTTCACCTATAATAAATGTTCTCTCCTCTATAACTATGAAATCACCAGCTTACTATACAGGTGGTGGTTAATTCTGGAGTCAGTTTGACTGGGTTAAGGGTTACCCAGATAGTACATAGGACATTATGTCTAGATTTTTCTGTGAGGGTATTTCTGAAAGATACTTTTGACTCAGTGGACATTATAAGAATGAGTTGAGGTTACCCATCAGTTGAAGGCTTCTACTGAATGAAAAATGCAAATGACCTCACCTGTGGGGTCCAGGTGCTTGTCAACCTGTGGAATTGGGGTGCTTGTCTTCTTGTAGAATTAGTCATCAGAAGTATAGGGTTTCTGAACTTTCCCTCCTGGAACTTGCTGAAGCCTCCTGCTGTACCACAAGTTCCCAGGTCCTTGATTAAGATAGCATAACTAGAGTTACATCATTTACTTCCTTGCCTTCTCAGTCCTTTGAATTTAAAATGATCTATGCTAGAAGCTTCCATCACCCCCAGTTTGCAGATAGTATATTACAGGACTTCTCAGCATCTGCAAGCATGTGAGACAATTCCCACAATCATTTTCTCTCACTTATGCATATTGGTTCAGTTTCTCTGGGGAAACTCTAGCTAGTGGAGTGTATGCTGATATTATGATGGCTTTCACCTTAGATGCTCAAAGTAAGTAATTAGAAAATTGCTTCTTGGAAGCAAACAGCTGTTATTCCTTTTGTGTCTGTCAACTAGTCTCTATCTGCTCTCTCCAAAACACGGATGCCACCTCTGAATATACATCAGCCCTGCCCTGATCACTCAGTCTCTGTGGCCATTGTGGTGAGCCTCGCTACTCCTCACCTGAGCTGATCTAAAAACCTCTCAGTTTATCACGTCTACCCATTTCCAGGTCATGGCTCCTCTGCTGTTGAAGATGTTCTTAAATAAAAACCAGAACCCACTCCCACAACACAGGACTATGATGGCCAGCCTCACCTGTCTCATTACCATACACATCTCTCACAAACTCCTAAGTCTTTGTCTGTCAAATTTTCTTCTCTGACTTTGTTTGTTTGCTTGCTTTGATTTGTTCTCAATTTTCAACCTAATTCCAACTCCACCCCTCCTCCTCTTTGGAAGCCTTCCTTAGTCTCTTCAGTCTGAGTCAGGAGCTTCCCCTCTTCTGATAATCTCCTGTGTCCTACACAATCTTCCTTATTACACCCTGTACCTTTATCATTGTTGCTTAGTATCTTAGAATATCTTTCATATTCTTAGAATATGTTTCATGACCTCATAAATTTACAATATAGAATCTGACATTAAAAACGAACTCCCAAGACCTGTCTGAACCTCACTCTGTGTTCCATAGGATGACAAAAATGGATTTGCATTGACTTAACTTGAGTTACCCCAAAATACAATTACTCAGTTAAAGCAGAGCTGGTTAAGCATGAAGAGATGGGGTAGCTAGCAAAGTACTTGCCATGCAGGGATTTCAACCTGCATTGTATCCACAGCACCCATACAAAAAGCTGGGTATGTTTGTATAGCTGTAATCCTAGCACTGGGGAGAGGGACACAGATGACCTGGATCCAGCTGACTAGGTAATCTTGCCAAATCAGTGAGCTCAAGGTTCAGTGGGAGTCCCTGTCTCAAAAGAAAAGATGGAGACTGACAGAGGAAGACACTTGATATTATTCTCTGGCTCCCCGTGCTCATGCATCCGCACATACGTGCAGACACATATGAATGTATATATATTACACACACCACACACACAAAGTAAAATTTAATGTAAAATTTAAAAGGTGGGAATTTATACATTTTATTTGCAGATTTAACACTTGAAAATGCATTCCCTGATGGCAGTATTGCCTTGTGAATGAAGCTGCCCACTCAGAAGGCTTGCCTGTCTGCATTTGTAGTAGCAGTATGCATTCATGCTATCTGTGTGTGCACTTGTGTGTGCACTTATTTAGCCCTATTTTAAAATGCCAAGTGTGAAAAAGTCACCCATGCACAGCATTCATGCTGATCCTGTGTGTGCCCCTTTACTTTGTCCTATTTAAAATTGCAAAAGATGCATAAAAGCATATTGAAGTGTGGTCTCATAAATCCAAACTTGTTTATTACTGTATGTTCAAGTATCTACCCCATTATGTTTCTCCTTTTAGTCATACCTGGGTAATTGTATATTGAAATATGTGCTATTTCATTACGAATCTCTTCCCTGTTCTTTCCTCTTTATATCAGTTTTATAAAGGAATTTCATATTAGAAAAAAAGAAAATGTTATTAAATATTTAAGTGAAGAGAGGTGTTTTATGACTTTTCTTGGGAATTCATGAATAGATGTCTGTCTTAGATAAGGCACGGGAAGCAGAGCACCCAGCTCTGGCATGGGAAACCATTTTGTTTGCCAGTGCTGTTCTCAGAAAGGTTGGTGACTGTTAGGCAACTGATCACCTTAAATGACACCCTGACAAATCCCTTGTTGGAGTTCCCTGCTCATCTTCCAGGCAACAACTTATGGGAGGGTCCTCCCTCAGAAAGTTTACTTTTTGGGGAGGGGTGTATAGATCTTGTAAGTTTTGTAAGCACCCTGAGCCATAGACTCTCCTTCCTTCAGGAGGACATGTTTCAGTTCAGAAGAATTAGGTGTGTCGAATATGGGCATGGCTATGAAAAAGAACCATTGAGGTTTTGCTGACAGCCTTTTATTTTTTTTTTTCTTGTTTTACATGTCGATTCCAACTCCCTCTCCCTCCCTCCCTCCCTCCCTCTCTCCCACCTTCCCATGACCCCCAGACTACCCTCTCATCCCATTCCCTTCCCCTTCCCCTTCCCCCACATCCCTATCCCCTGCCTCCACATGTAGGGTGATGCCTTCCAAGAGGAGTCATCTAAATCTGTCAAGTCATTTGGAGTAGGGACTAGGCCCTCCCTGCTGCCTTTAGTGTAAGGGAGTATCCCTCCATGGGGAATTTGCTCCCAAGGTCCTTTTGTGTACCAGGGATACATCCTGGTTCCACTTGCTGACAGCCTTTTTTTTTTTATTAGGATAATAGTCACTGAGTTGCACAGGCTGGCACTGAACTCCCTGTGCTGATCAGGCTGGCCCTGAACTCTCTTTCCTGCTGCCTCAGCTTCCCAAGTGCCAGGTGATAGGCATGTGCCACCAGGCCTGAGAATTGCCAACTTTTTATGTAAACACATAAGCTCATATTCCATTATGCTGACTTTTCTAAATTAAACACGAATACATTAATCCTTTGGTTATCTCCTCTGTTCTGAAACTTTTATTAAGGGCAGATTAAAGTAAATAAGTTTTTGTGAGTGGGAAGATGTGATGGGGTCTTCTGAATGTGAAGAGTCACATCCTGGTCCTAATCAGATAATGATCTAGGCTTGGGGCTTCCAGCCTTCATCATTAATACACTAGGGCATGAGCACATTCTTGAGGGTCCCTGAGTCTCACTCTTATACTCTTATTTGTGCATGTATGAAGTGAAAAGTATGCATTGGCTCATCTTGGAGGTTTTCCATTTGTCCCAGTAACTGTAACTTCAGTATATATTCAATTAAGGCTCCCCTGTCACCTGGCAGAATTCTTACTAACAGAAAATGTGGCCATTTACAGTGCAACAAAATGAGAATCCATGCTCAAGAAAAGGCAATCTTAACAAACCAAGGACAACTTGTTAGCTGCCTTTTTATTATTGGAACCCTTTAGTGTTGCATATTTTTCATGCTGTTCTTGGTGTTTTCTGTTATGAAAGCAAAGCTGAAATAGAGAAATCACAGCAAAGGGAGAGCCACACACACACACACACACACACACACACACACACACACACACACACACAGAGAGAGAGAGAGAGAGAGAGAGAATCCAACAAAATTAATATCAACTTATTTTGCTTTGAGAACATTAAGAAAATTGCATGTAAATCTATTCTGGTGATGTAATGTGGAAAGAACATTGTACATTTAGTTGATTGTTAAGGTAACTCATTTCTATTAGAAGATTAGTTTTTGCTTGTTTTCTTTTCCAAGTCTCCCTAATACAGACTCTCAGCAAACCTACACACACACACACACACACACACACACACACACACACACACACACACACACAGTACTACATCACACCCTCTCCCCCACACTATACCATACTACATCACACCACACACACCAACGCATAGACACACAGACATACTACATGGACACAGACATAGTCACATACACACAGACACAACACAGACACACACACACACACACACACACACACATATGCAAGCACACACCGACACAGACACAGACATAGACACACACACACACACATACGTTTTAGGCCCCAGCCATGGTAGGGCTAGATTTAGTTATTAAAAACACAGGATATCAGTCATACTCTGAACAATTTTTGTTTGAGTGCATGAAACAGTCAACCTTCTGAAACAGTCCATACTCATGGTCCATTGATGTTTGTAGGTTTTTCTTGTGAGGGGTCCAAAAACATCATGAAGTTCCTCTTTGAAGCAGCTTATAGGGCCACTGTTGCTCTGAGGAAGTTAATCCAAGTAACTGTTGAGTAGTAATGGAGTGCTTTGGCTTGAATATAAGTACTCTTGAACTTGGCCTAGGGAATGAAGTAAATGCTATTAATCCTGAACAAGAAGTTGCTGGGAATGTGCCTACAGAGCACCTGGGAGTCTGCAGTGTGAGGGAGAATGGATGACTCCTCTTCTGGCCTCAGAGGAGATGCACAGGGGACTGGCCTGAGGTGGTGACAGGGCTGTGTTGGTGTTTGTCCATTCCTAGCCTAGGTCTTATGGCTTCTGAGACATGGTCCCATCACAACAGGGCTGGCTTTCCTTAAACCTGGTCTCAGATGGAAATTATTTGTGATCTGTGATGCTGACGGACAGAGCAAGCGTGTGACCTGGAAGGAACCATGTCGTGTTAGTTTTGGCCTTGCAGTGTGAAGACATCTGGGAAATAAAATGAGTGGAGCTGACTGGAAATGTGAACCTGAGCCAAGACTGTTCAAGGAAGGTGCAAGAATGCTGAGCTGGGGCTCCCCTGCGTGCCTCCAGCTCTCAGACTTGGAAAAACAACAGAAATCATGTTGTCACATGCAGGGAAATAGACTTCATTTATAGGCATTTAATAAGGTAGATTTCCCCAGACCCTCATCTATGGCCTCAAACTGGCTGCTTAGGAAAGTGCATGAGCTGTGATGAGATCCCAGGGGACCAAACCAGGCAGAGCCTGGAATAGAGTCCCCAAGACTTAAGGCATTGCAGTGCCCTAGACAAGGACCAGGAGGCTTTCGAGGGTTATACTGCAGAAGGAAGAAACAATACTAGCAGGACTTGGGATACAGGAAGACTAAGAGCAGAAAGAACAGGGATGACATAGGTGGCCTGAAGGGGGAAAAAAGAAAGAAAACACATTGGATAAACACCCTCCCTACCTTGTCAGCTGTTATTGGCTCCAGGGCGGGACTATGAGGTCATCCACATCCCTCTGGTAGGAAATAGAAAACTAGGCAGCTGCAGCTACACTCAGTTTCCTGGTGGTCAACATCCTGGGGGCCAAGAGGATGCCTGGAATGCTTCTCATACAGCCCTACCACACCCTTAAGCGGCCAGGCCTGCAGCACCCTCTGCCTGATTCTCTGCCTCCTTTGTTATGTCTGAGCCCCTCTGTTTTGGTCACACTCCTCTGAACTGCAGGGATGGCTTCCCTCTATTGAGCTTCTGATCCCATTCATTTTGTTCACTGTAGTTTCATAGTTTCAACTCTTAAACATCTCAGATTGGGCATCCCTACTAATTCAAGTTTGGATTGCTGTGCCTCAGTGTATGTTTATTTTCTTCTAAACTATAGGTAAGAATTACATTTAGAGGTCTGTAAGTACAATGAAAACATGCATAATATGCACATGTGTGTATGTGTTTGTGTGCATTTGATGAAAACAGGAGAACTATTTTCCCAGACGAAGGGAACAAACAAGAGTATAGAAGGAGGCATAGGAAGAGACCTTGGTGAGAGGGGGAATAAATAACATTGAGAAAAAAAAGATATATATGTATGGAAGGCCATAATGAAACCTGAAATTATTTTGTATACTAACTAAAAATAGTGAAAATAAGTATAGAGGCTACTAAAATATAGTTACTCCATTTATGATAAAGTATTAAGAATAGAAATAAAGATAGAAGATTTAAAATTTATTATTCTTTCTTCATTGTTACTATTTGAGACAAAACCCCTTTTGGAGGAAGACTGGCCTCATACCCATTTTCCTGCCTTAGCCTCCCAAGCACTGGAATCACAGGCATGCAATGATGTGGTCAGCTGTTTTACTTTCCTAATTATTCAACTAAATTTATGTTTTCTTTCCATAACTATGTATAGTCTGTCCCCTTGAGAAGACCCATGAATGTACTTGATACCTTATGGAACCTCTGCTGAAAGCAACTATACTTGGCCACTCTCCCTTTCTTTCTTACTAGCCTTCCTGTCTTGCTGGTGGCCCTACCAGTTACAAACAGCTTTCCATGAGCCTGGTCCCATAGCTGTATCAGTCCCAAAATAACACACAAAAACTCTATTAGTTATAAAGCTGTTGGCCCGTTACTAGGATTTCTTATTGGCTAGCCCTGTCTTAAATATTAACCCATTTCCTTCAATCTAAGTGTTTCTATGTGGTAAAGAGTCTGGACCTCTTATCCTCTCATGGTCTACATCTTGACTCCTCTCTACTACATCTCCCAAAATCCTCCTTGTCTCTTAGTCCCACCTATCTTGCTTTCCTCTTGGCCAACAGGGATTTATTCATTAACCAATAAGAGAAACATATTTACAGAATGACATCTTCCATCATTTTCTCCTTTCTGTCTAAAATAAAAGAGGGTTTTTAACTTTAACATAGTAAAATATATAACAAAAAAGTTATCAAATAAAAACTATAATTAACAATATTTAGTCCAATAACATGATCAGGAATTAAAGAAAATATTCATATTATGTCTATCCTATCTTTGTGAGTCTGAAGTCTTATGTAACTTATCTTTAATCCCAACTAACTAAGGAAAACTATAACTATAACTATAACTATAACTATCTGTCTTCAACTCCATCAAAGACCACAGAAGGATAATATATAAACTCTAAAAATGACAGAGACAACTCATTTGGTTAGTCACCCAAAGTCCTTCCATAATGTTTAATCTTTCAGGCTATAGGCCATAGTGCAGACTCTTCCATAATGCAGGAGCCCTGTAGCACTGTTCATCTTGTTTCAGCAGTCATTTTTCTTTGTGTCATGCATATCCAGTTTATTCAGCATGAAGTCAAACAGTCCAGGCAAGAGCAGTTTCTTGCCCAAATGGCTAGTCTTGCCATATTGGGAGTAAACTCCATAATGAGTTTCTTTGATGTCCATCTTCTTTTGTGACACAGTTGGTGTTACCAGGAGCAATTGTACCTCAGTTAAGAAAAAAACCCTAAACTATTTTAAATGCCATATTTTGTAGGTCTTTGAAAGATTTGCCTATCCAATTAAAATTTATCTCTGTATTTCTAGAAAACCTTACTAACTTAACTATAAGTTTTGACTATTATAGGTTAACTATAATTTGTACTTAATTATACATTACATTTTAAATGAACTGTATAAACAGAATACTTAAAGAGGGAAATATACATACCACAAAATTGATCTTAAATTTGTATCAATAAATGAAAATCCATTCCAAAACAAAGTATTAATTTCTATACCACAATCCCCTTTCTACCTTTAAAAAGAGATTGGTTGTGATCATTAACCATTTATAACCAACTCCTTTTAAATGAAAGCAAACATTTATAGACAATATTTGGGAATTTGGGCGTTGTTCTTTCCAAACTGCTTCCTGCTGATTGGGGATGTTATAATACCATGGGAATCCTAAGAAGACACAAAAATCTTGGCTGTAGTTTGCAAGGCTGCCTTGTCTCAGCTGATTTGAATGTTGGATCATCTGGGATAGACACTGTTTCAGGGGGTCTTGCTTGATCAAACCATGTTAGTCTGGAAGGAATCCACAGCTTTTCATTTTCTGTGGAAATAAAAATAGAAATTATTTTCCCCTGTAACCTGTCCTTACACTTAAAACTTGAAGTAAAAGCATTTTTAAAATATATAAATTGGATTAAGCCAATGGCATTGATAATCAAGTACATTTTAGCAGTAGTTCCTTCCTTATCAATTGAGCAATTAAAAGACAACACAATAGCATACAGTATCCATACTCTGTATTTCCCATCTTTAGGTGGCTTTTTTTTTTAAATTACTGTTTCTTTTCCTTCTATTTTTTCATTTTTTGAGATAAGGTTTCTCTGTATAACATTGGCTGCCCTGCAATTTACTCTATACACCAGGCTGGCCTTGAAATCCCAGAGATTGCTTGCCTCTGCCTCCCAAGTACTGGAATTAAAGGCATTTGATACTATACCCAGCTACTCCCTTCCTTCCTTCCTCTCTCCCTTCTTCCCTCCTTCCCTTTCTCTCTCCCTTCCTTTCTCCCTCCCTCCATCCCTTGATCCCTTTCTTCCTCCCTCTCTCACTTCCTTCCTTCCTTTCTCCCTCTTTTCCTCCCTTCCTTCCTTCCCTTTTTAAAACCCACTTTATCCTGTTTCTCTCTCCCAAGCCTACCTATATTTTAAACACACTGTAAACCTTTAAAGGTTTTTCTTTATCTTAATTTGTCTTTACTGTAAATCTTTATCTTTTTCTGGCCACACGTCTTTTATCTGCTAAACAACAGCATTGCTTTCCAATATGGCAGTGAGCTGTGCTCACTGCCTTGGTCTATGCTGCCATCAAGCAGCATGCTGCCAGCTTGGAGATGTGGTCACTGCCAGCTGCTCATACACACCATTCAGTTGTTAGCGGGGCCTCTTTAAAGAGCCTTGTGGTTTTTTTGTAGCTTATGCCTCAAGAAACCTCCCTTAAAGGAGCTGCAAAACAGAGCCTGCGCGAGAAAAATGCTGCTACCAAAAAGCCTTGCTTGTCTCTGTTCTTTTGTTTCTAAAATCCTTTTGTAAGCTTTTGTCAAGTTTTAAGTGGAAGTTCTTAGTACCAATGTTGCAGGTGCCATTTTGTTACAAGCACTTTCCAGCCAGCCTGGTCCCAGAACCACATCAATCCAAAAGTAACACACAGAGACACTGTATTAATTATGAATCTGTTGGCCATCTACTAGAGTTTCTTATTGGCTCTCTCTTTCTTATTAACTCATTTCTATCAATCAAATTGTTTTTACGTGGTCTTACTGGAAAGAGAGTCCAGACCTCTTATTCTTCCTTGGCCTATACCTACTTTACAGCCACTCCCACTTAGAACTTGGGGAGACCAAGTTCTGGCTCCCCAGCTCAGGGTCAGACATAATTAGGAAGCTTAAGCGCTGGCCTCCTGGCACACTGAACTAGTCTCACAATCCATCTAATGTTTGTTCAGTCAACAGCAGATATAGGGATAGTAATTATGGGGTGGTATCCCCAGAAGCAGTGAGTCCCTAGAGATTGGAAGAGTCTGTAATTCTGAGAAACTTGAGGCCCAGATGATGCAGAGGAAGGCAGGAAGTTCCATTGTGTCATTGTCTCCACTGAAATTGGATGCGTGCAATTAGCTTGGCATGTAGTTAAAATTTCATCTGAGGTCAAGATAGTGAAATAGTTCATTAATATTCGAAGAAGCAGATTAGGCATTAGACCTGCCAGATTATTGAAAATACCACGGAAATGGCAATCAAAATCCTTCCAATTCATCTGAATGCCTATATTTTCCTCACACACCGATTTACAAGTAAAACCAGCTCCAGCAGGTCCCTGCTGTCCTCTCTAGGATAGTTTAATGATAATATATTTAGCCAAAGAAATAGCCATGTGTTAGGCATTTGAACAGCTGCTGGAGAGGACTGCATGTGTCAGGGGGAGAGCCTTTGCCACACCCACATGAGCTCATTTAGGGATGTAGTCTCAGCTTTACCCCATTAGCAGCTGTGAGGGAAGGGATGAACTTCCACTGGGGAGCTGCTGTGTTCTCCTGTGGCATGACCCCAAGGCAGGTCCAGACCTGTGGCATCTCTTTCAGGAAATAGCTAAGTAGGGTCTAATGCCTGTATCTCATCTTTGCGGATATTGACCTTGGTAGAACTTTAAAGGCATAGTTTGGGGTGGGAAATGGGGGAAATTGTAGTTGGATGCCTGTCCAGTGGTGGCAATAGTTTTTGTTTTAAGTAGGGAAGCAAGTATGTGGTGATGCCAGATGCTTCCTAGGTTATGGCTCAATTCTTAGGCAGGTGCTATACTTCCCTTGGGGGAAAGAAAAGAAATGAATGGAAAGAAAAGGGAAGAAAGCTGTTTGGAGATGTCTTTTTGTCTTTACTTTCCATTACAATCATAGGAATCTTTTGTTTGCTTCCACTCATGTCAGAGACCCAACTGTCAAGTGCAATGTTATAAGTTCTCTTTTTGGGTATAGTTTAAAGAAATTTAACATCCAAGATCTCAGTTGGCACTGTGTTCTGAGTCTTGGAAAAGTGGCTTCAAAACCGATGTGGCCTGGAATGTTTGTCCAAACATATAGAAATATTGCTCTAGATTGGAACGCACACAGACACATTGAATTTATTTATCTGCTTAACAAGTCATCATTTATCTGTTTAAGAAATTCTTACTGACTGATTCCTGCCCATCTGGCACTGTTCTAGAAGCTGAGGGTAAAGTAATGGCCATGAAGAAGGTGTAGTGCCTGTCCTATGGACATTATTGTTATTCTACAACAGAAGGGGAGTCCTGAATTCAAAGTGCTGTACATAAAAGTAAAGCCATAAATACACTTCAGACATTAAGTGCAAGAGAGAAAATAAGGCAGGTGTATGGATTAGGGTCTCAGGTGGGGTACATGGTTTATGCAGATTTTGAGATATTGGGGAAAGTCCTTGCTCTATTTACAAAGATTGTAGTAGGGACAAGGTAGGGAAACATGAATGAATGCACTACACGAGGGCTAGTAACCTAGGCAAACCAAGAAGCAGAGGATATAAGTACTTTGAGACCAAGATAGACTGTGAAGTGGGGGTGGGGTATGCCTCTAAGACTTCACCTCAGCCACAGAGCCTCACCGCATGATAGGAGGGCACACTGGGGACATATTTCAGGAACAAGTTGGGCAACTTGTTGATGATACTGTAATCTTTTCAGAACTGGGCATAATTTAGAGAGATTCTACTTTCATCTACCCTTGTCTGTGTGAAGACTTTACATCCATTGGTCTTGGCTAGCTCCCTTCCTCCCTTTCTCTGTATTTCTTTCTCTGGCTTCCTTATTTCTGCTTTCTCAATAAATGCTTGCTGAGCACCCACAAGCTGATTTTGCACATTTGCTGGATGGAAGCGGTAAGTCACTGAAGTGAAAGGTCGGGCAGGGGTCTGGGTGTCAGCACTCTGGAGTACATTCAGTAATTCATCTAGGTGATAATAACCGCCAATAGGACTGAACATTTACTGAATGACAGAAAGGCTTCTGTCATGGGAACTTGGTTTGTCTTGGAGAACTCAACAGCTTAAAAGATGGATTATTAGAATAGCATCCCATATTTTTATCCTATGTGATTGGGCTTCGTGGGGGAACTTAGTTCTTTGTTGAAGTATTACATTGCCCATCACATGTGTATGAGATTTCAACTTTGTGTAAATCACAGACATGAAAATCTCCTTAGTGAATGGGCAGTACAAATCAAAGGGTATCTGTGTGATTTTCTGCTATATAGGGGGCACATTTCCTTATCTTTCTTCCTGGGCTGCCAGGCCTCTTGAAGGAAGAGAGATGAGAGACAGCCAAATGGAAGAGGGACTAGTCAGGGCTCAGCTCCAAAATGTTAAGGTTAGTGTTTATGTGTGTGTGTGTGTGTGTGTGTGTGTGTGTGTGTGTGTGTGTGTGTGTGTGTGTGTATGTGTATGAGGGGAGGGGTAGAACAAGCTTGGGAGGTGAGAAATGTGATTTTTGCTTGGTACCCAGAAAATATTCCTTTACACATGTGCTCTGGGTTCACACCATTTTCCGAGTGGATAATGACATAATTCATTTAGAAGAAGAACATTTTTTCTTTCTTTTTTTTGTATCATTAGCAATTTTGTGGTTTTTATTTTCTTTCTGGGAACTGAGTTTCCCTCAGACTCCTTAAATGTTTTCATTGTAACTTTAGATTAGATTAAAGAAATGGGCTATTACAAAAATAGTGATGTGTTATAAGAAGTTGAACTTGCTCAAAATACACAAGTTATAGATTGCTTTCCATGAAAAATTTTCTTTAATACTACTAAATCTCTTAAGAGTTTTGGCCCTGATCTATTTAAACTTGTTCATTAACCGTAGATCAGGCACCATCATAATATTTAATTAGAGGAATCATTGGTTTGCAAATGAGATATTGTTAATGTGATTTTTAAATGATCTAGCCAAATGCATTTCACACATGAGTATTCTAAATTTGCATTTTTATTACACAGACTCTGGAATCTAGATATTTCAGACATTAATATTAAAGGTGTGTTAGCGTTAACTTTCTTACTTTCAACTTGCTCTTGAAGGTTAACTTCATATCAAATACATGCAGAGGTGAAAGATGATTGGCAGAGCCTGTGAAAGACTGCCTGTATGTGGAACACAAGGAAAGGGATGGTACTTAATACATTGACTGAAACAAAAGGGAGGCTTCACGTTATAAAATTCTGAATTTTGAAAGGGGATGGGAAGAGAGAGGGATTGCCAGAAAGAGAAAATATAGGGTATAGTCACAGGAAAGCATAGAAACAGGTTTTTGCCCTGTTCTATCAGCGAACCGTGTTTCTCTTGGGACAGTCCCAGTGGAGCAAGGGGATTAACACGCAGCTTTGTAAACACTGCTATACAGTCAGACTATGATGGGCCCTGGGGAAGCATGCAGGAAACACAGTACCAAAGTTCAAGGGGACCAGTCTCCAGATTGTATAGAATACACCACTCACATGGTATGAATGAACAAGGCCTGTGCTCTTAGTACACATCAGGAGACCAGAGCTTTTGTGTTGACAGAGAATGGTGTGAATGCCTTGAAACAAATAACTGGGAGTGTTGATCATTCTTAGGCATTAAAAAGTCAACATATTTTTGACAAGAAAAGGATTTTATATGTGTCTTTATTTGGGACTAGTTAGATAAGCTTGTAGTCACTATTGTAGGTTCACAACCTGTGCCTCTACTATGAGCCTCAAGGCTCTGAAGTTTTATTACATGAAGTAAGAAAGAGGTTGAATAAAACTGGAGAAACATCTTTCCATAACAGATGGATGAAGATCAGATATGAGGCACTAGAAACTAAAACTTACAGTAGACATGATTCATCTGATTATAACCCAGGCCCTGTGTTTGGGAACCACCCCTCACTCCCCCTCACCACATGCATAGAAGAATCTACAAACCCTCAATCCCAAGTTGATAGATCACTCAAGCTCAGAATTTGCATAAGTTAAGTCTGTGTCTTGTCAGTCCTATGTTTCTATGAGTGGTTTTTTTTTTTTTTTTTTTTTTTTTTTGACCCTACTACACATCAGGCCACTTCAAGAATATCTAGGGCTTTGGGAGTTGTGACTGCCTTCATGATTTCCTGTTGCATTTGGTATCCAATGCATTCACAGAAAAAGGATTGCTTGTGTTTGGCATCTTCAGTCTTCTGCAAGAGATAAGTCCTCAGAGTTGGTAGTGGGACTGGAGTAGGGTGGGATCATGTCTTTCCCATGAAAGTCACTATTATCCTAGGTATAAGAGTAGCAGAAACCCTAGCATATGCAGTCCAGTGCAATATTAGCAATGCTGAGCAACAAACAACACAGGGGGAAAGGAGGAGGGAACTGTCCTGTAGCTGAGACGAGATTCACTTTCCAAAAGAAAATGTAATACATGACTCCTCTGAGAGTAAGCTGTGTAATAGGTTTGTCAGGACTCCAGAAGAGTTTCTAGGAGTAAGTTGTAATGAGATGAAGGAATTTAGTCATTAACACCCATGTGTGGGATTGGTTCTCACTAGAGAAAACATGTAAAGTATCATTTACACTTTAGCTATAAAGAGTAACAGATATTGGTCTTGTCCCTCCACTCTAAACAACATAAAACCAGGCAGAATGCATGAGACAACTGTTTCCAGGTGTTGGGCAGTAGGCAGAGCAGGCCTGGGGTCAGGAAATAAGAGCAGCATATGAGATGAGCCCTTGTTTGCTGTGGTTCTCTGACTTATGCTACTTTTCTGGTTGTGGTGGAAAAGGTGGCAACCAAGCATAAGCATGATCTTGTTGAACTGAGAGACAGTGACTCGGATCCCAGGTGGCTAATTTTGGAAAAGGATATTGATTGGAAGAGTCCCCTAGATATTTTAACAGACATGTGAAAATCGGAAAAATATTATTGACTATCAAAACTTGAAAAATAGCTCTCCACCCAAATAACAACTGTCACATTTATCAGATGAGGAATTTAAAACAGTTATTTAATTGTGTTCAAGAGTTTGAACAAAATGCCTGTAATGAGAACTCATGTGTCAATGCTAGCAAGCATCAGAAACTATAAAAACATTTCAGTAGAAATATAAAAGTGAAAGCGCTAATATCTGGGATTGAAAATTCTAATCAATAATGGAGTGAGTAATTGATGGGTCAAGTAGCCACACAAAGAAAGACAAAGATAGGATGAAAGACAGACAGAAAAAAGAAAAATAGCCCCAGCATCTCTCTCTTGACATATGAGCACTCATAGGACCTCCCTTACAACAATAAAGAACACAGTGCTTGCAAGGACATATAGGCTGTCCAATGTAGACCACAAAAGTCTTAAGACACTTAAATCATTCTATGACTACATGGATTCAACTAGCTGAGTGTTTCAGAATGGAGCAGCAATCTTAAAGAATTGATGTGTCAGAGAAGAAATTGAAAGAAATGGGAAAATATTTTGAATTTAGCAATAATAAAACACATTAATTTTGTGATATGCATTAAGAACAGTCAATAGATAAATACATATTTGCATAAGAAAAGATAGAATTACAAGCTAGGGGAAGGAAATACATTGAATGAAGGAATTGTAAAGGGAAAAAATCATATAAGGGAAGACATAAGATTAGTGAAAGATTCTTTGAAAGGTATTAAATTTGATGATGAGTCCTTAGGAAGAACAATCAAGAAAAGGAGAAAAATGAATTATCAGTAGCAGCAATAAATGTGAGGATGTATTTTATATATATATATATATATATATATATATATATATATGACATATGACTTGTCCCTTTTCAAATTACCAGCTAAAGATGGTTTCTATTCGTAAATTCTATCACAAATCTAAGAATTCATACCAATAGGTGTTAGCTATTAATTAATATGAGAAAAAAATCAGAGATAACCAACTTGCTAGGTGAATAGGACTACTTGGCTCTCAGTTTTATATGCTTCAGCCCATGATTGTTTGGAACGTTGATTTTGAACCTGTGACAAAGACAATACAAATATGGAAGGGTATCACTGTCCACATCACCTTAGCCAGGAAACAGAGTAAGAGAAATTAGGATTCCAATGTCCCTTTTAAGAGCACATGTACAATGATCTAACATCCTTCTGTTAGGACCAAAGTCCTAAGTGTTCCAATACCTCCCAGCTGCACCTTTGTTGGGGTCTAAATGGCCAACATGTGTGGGCCTTTGAAGAACCCTTATGCAAAACACAAACTCACAAGGTAAGGAAATAGAAGGTAGGAGAATTTTATATTTGCCACAAAGTCAAGATCAAGCTAGTGTACAAAGGGTATTGAATACACACACACACACACACACACACACACACACACAAAATCTCTCGTGAATTTACATACAAAAGTCTACAGCAAAATATTAAGAAATCAACACAATGACACAATGGAAGGAGATTAAAACCAACTGGGATTTTAATACGATGCACTTAACCTTTAAAGCTAATGGAGAGGGTAGTACAGGCTTAGTGGGTTAAGTGTTTACTGTACAGCCTTGAGGATTAGAGCTCCGATCTTATGAATGTAAATTTTATGACAGTAAGTGAAGTGTAAAGGCATGGGTTCAAAAAATGGACCTTCCAGCTTCTAATATCCTATGTGGTTGGGAGATCACAAATTAAGATCTGGGAGGGATGGGAGCAAAGTAAGTAGTAGTGATGTATATAGAAGACCAGGTAATATAAGAGCAACACAGTGTTGGAGAGGGTAAAGTACTCTGTAGCCATAAAAAGTACATAACTTTGGGAAAGGAGGAAAGATACCTAAGAAGGATTTGGAAGGTGTATTATTTTGAAAACTACACAGAACTCTGGTTACTTTTCTTGACCTTCAGAGTGGAGTTGTGTTTCCTTTGAAATGTCATCATAAAGTGCTGTAATATTTCATCTACATATGTGAACACTAGGGACAGTAAAGGATTCGGGCAGCGCTCTCCAGGCATCTTCAGCTCTCCTCTCTAATGTTATTAAAGCCACCTCTAGAGTAGAGGTGGTGGGTGGGTCCCAAGGAGTACAGTGTTTTTCTGGTTTCTGGGTGATGGTGATCTAGCCTTTGAAAGCAATTCTGAAGTGCCATTATCAAACAGGCACTTAAAAGTTGCCTTGGCCGAGAAGCATTGATTTCTTACCCAGGCAAACAGGATGAAAGTCAGGCACTTCTACCTTCATTTTGCATCTGTTCAGTTCTGCAGGTTGGCATACTATTCAGTCTCATTCTTCTTTAAGGCCAAAGGCACCCAATAAGTTATTGTCCTAAACCTATAGTCATGATGGATTGTGGGAAGAACAAAAGCCTATGGGACAGATCACTCCCAAAGTGAGGACAGTTTTCCTTAATGGTGAGGTTGCCTCCAAAGCAAAAGTGGTCCTGTCTTGAGAACTATCTTGTTCCTTCAAGCAGTAAGGACTTCTTGGGCCACCTTCTAAACCAGAACTGAGATCATGATCAAGGAGACTGCACATAGACCAGGGTTGCTTGAATTGACACACTTCCTTCTCTGTAGCAAGAGCTCATGTCATTACCCAGAAGACACATCTAAGAGTCACACAGGACAACCTAATTTGTACCTCTTCCCAGTGTAGTCATACCAAATGACTTCCTTCCCTCTGTCTTTCATGATTGTTTATCCTGGTAATTGGCAGATTGGACATGAGTGGAAGAGCTTGGCTTGCTGGTATTGTTGGAGCCTGGGCTTTAGGCCTAAAATCTTTGGCTATTATATATCTCTCAACAATAAGGGCTGGTCTTGGAAGCTTCATCACTTTGAAAGCAAATATTCAAGTTTTGTAAGTAAAATATGCTGGTGGTTTCTCCCTGTGTTGCCTGTGTGAAACGCCCTATGGATTTATGTATTCTTGCAATTCATTCACAGAAGCTTAGAATTCTCTTTCTGCTCTTTTGCTCTCAGAGGGACCCTTAGGTTTCTCTATTTGAGTGGAAACAGCTTGGAGCTATGGAAACCTCAGCAGGACATTCTGGGCACAGCTGGAATTGACTTTGTAGGCTGCACAGCCACTGAAGACAGCCATTAGTGGAGTCAGCTTTGGGGGGTATAGATCTCCTTGTCACCAACTCCTTTTGCTGGCATTGTGTTTTTACCTTATGACTAAACCCTGTTCCTCATCAAATATGATTTTTATCTTCATGGGCTCTTAAAAATAGCAACTCCAAACCAAAACAAAATGTGTTTATTTACAAACATAAGGGCTCCATGAAAACTGATTGTTTACAGGGTTCATTTTCCATCCCACCTTCCTGCCTCTGCCCATCACGGTTCCAGCCCTTCTGCTGTCACGATCTGTAGGCCTCTAGATCTGAACCACACCTCGACACATCGTTGTTGGGGTCAGCACTGAAGCATCTCTCACACAATGTACTGTCTCTCTCTCTTTTGTTAAGTAAAAAGCACTTAAAATATGTACCCATATAAACTGTCACTAACTATTAACAGATTTGTGCTTATGAGTTTTCTAATTTTTTTGACAGATTCCAATGTTAGAATCTTACATGCTATCTGATTTAAAGGAATTATTAAAATCAAAGGTTATGGGGGGGGAGGGTGGGTAGGTAAAAGCCGAATTGTGCTAAACTGTTCTGGGAATGATACCATGTTTAAAATCAATCCAGAGTGGAAAATGGAGGTTGCTCTCAGGCATGACATTCTATTTACAGCTCTGTTTCTGTTTCTAGTCCTTCCCAAAAGGCAGATATACTGAAGACTCCGTCCATACATGTGTTTCCTATTCCCTGTCCATCCATCTCATCTAGCAGGAAGCAGATTCAAGCAGAAAGCACAGGCTTGCCTATGTATTTTGATGATGTAAAAGGAGAGCCTGTCTCTTTAAATCTTCTGCCAGAGCGGTGGTCTGAGATGGACAGAACTGTGCTGAAGGCTCTTTGTTTAAGCAGAAGAACTTAGTGAGGTTGGGGTGTGTATGGTTAATATCACACCTTAGAACAGAGCAGGATTGGAGAACTGTACTTCTTTACACAGTAAATTAGTATGGTGTTATGATTCGACACGCTGGCAGTCAGGGCCTGGGAAAGATCTTTCTGGATCTTACTGGAATATGAAAGACCAAGTTTGCCACTGTCCTGGGAATAGTATTGTAAAAATGAGAACTCTGCAACCTTTACATTCCAAAATGTTTGAAGTCACTCTGTATTGTCAGCTTTTTGAAACATGCCTCACTCTGATCCCAAAAGTGATGTACTAAGCGATGGAGGGACATTCTGGAAGCAATAGTGTGACAATAGAAGGGCTACTATTTGATGGAGGGAGGATGGTGGGAAGGAAACAGAATTAGAAGTAATAACTGAGCTTATTGGGCACTTATTATAGATCAGGCACTGACTATTGCTCTACAATCTCCACAGCAGCCCCGAGAAGTGTCAATCAGCCTCATTTGACACAGTTTACAAATAGGATTCAAAAGTCCTGTCTGAGATTTTTTTCTTTGAGGGTGTTGAACAATTTACATATGTTGATTGCTTATTCAAATGAACTTTAAATCAAATCAGATATCATTGATCCTAGTATAAGACCTCATGGGGACGTGCACTTTAGATCCTTTAAAGGAAAGGCAGCAGATAATCCTGTTTCTGTTGGATTTCTTCTTGAAGAAAAACTGAAATGTGTTCACTTTGGTACCTATCCTCTTGTCTTCTTCATCTCAGACTTTAGCTATTCAAACACTTCCTTTTCTAGCCGTTCATCTCGTCTCTCACTAGCTGTTTCCTTCTACACAGTTTTGTTTCACCCAATGCAGATATGAGACATCTTCCAGAGATGATGTGCCAAGTTTTTGTTATCCATTTCTAGGGGCTTAGGAGAATGAAAAAAAGACAATATTACTTCTTAGGCACTCCTGGATCCCCACATTTTGAGGTATTGTTTCTGTGAGAAGTCATACTTCAGAATTGGTAACTGAAAATCATTGCTTTAGGGAAATGGTATCCTAAAACCAAAACTACTAATAAAAAATAAAATTTGTCTTTGGAAGAGTTAACTGGAATGAGAAAATAAATTCTGCCTTAAGGCATGGCCATGTTTAAAGAGCAAGAGAACTTAAAGAGGCCATGAAAGAAGAACATTGTCTAGAAACTAGGAGATACTGTCATTAAACTGAAGGGTTGCCATAACTTTGTGGGGAAAATAAAACAGTTTAGTAAGATGCATAAGAGAATAAGTGGATTTATATTTTAATGATGTAATATTTTATTTGAGGCCATTCCCTAAATTGGGTCAGTTTCAGAAAACACAAACTGGTGAGATCTCTTCTTGGCCATAGATTTTGTATCCTAGACCTTGATGAACTTTATTTCCAACTTTTGGCTCAGTTTATGAAAGAAGTGAGAGCAAAAATGGAGAGAAATACCCAGTCATTAAGTCCAAATGGTATGTGTGGATTAAGTAGGATTTGAAAAATATGCAAGAAGTTTTGCTTAATCAATATTCATGTAACTGTTTATATTTTCTCCCTATCCCAACTTTTATGGACTTTTTGGAGTCCTGCTATGCTGTACATTGCACTTCTTGACGTGAGCATTTTTTTTTTTTTTACTGTTATTCCCTTCTCTGTCTCCTCCGTTCCCCCTGGATATACAGATTTGTACTCTCCCCGCCACCCACCAGGCCGTTCATTTCACCAAGCAATAAGGTTCAGGACACATAAATAAGTCAAATATGGAAGAGTCAGTATTAGAATGATACAGGAAAGTGATTAGAGAGTTCAGAGGATGGGCAGATTCTTCCAGCTGAGGACACACATAAGAAGGCAAGCTTAGAGAGAGGCAGGCTGCACTGGGTCATTTTACTCACAGAAGTGAATTATGGATAACAACTAATCAGACTGAAGTGGAGCAGGAGGGAACTTCATGCAAAGAGACAGACGTGCTTGAGGCAAAGCCTGGAGCAGGGATGTGGGGAAAAGTGGGTTTTGCATTTTGACAGGAACACTGATCTTTTAAGGACTAGAAGGAGAGAGACTATAAAGAGGGCATAGTTAGGGATGCAGTAAACCATGAGGACAGAGGCCTATGAGCACCAGATCTGCAAAAGCTCTCTTCTCTCCTGAGTTCACAGCAAGTTGAGAGGTGTCAGGCACTAAGAGATGGGAATTGCAGAGCTGTTATGATTATAGTAAAAGCAGGTCGGAGACTATGCTTCAGATTGGGGGCCCAGTGGGCTGCTAATACCTCTCCCTGAATTAGAAGGCCCTTATAGGCCTGGGATGCACTGGCCACAAACATCTCTTTCAGTGGAGCAGAACTGGACTACTTGTCAGACAGCAGGAATTACTCCCTTCCTCATTTCTTCTCTCCATACTCTTCCTTCCTTCCCCAGCTCCTCTCCACCTCCACACTCTTTCTTCCTTTCTTCCTCATTTATTGTCTTTGTATTTTATGCCAGCCAATGTCTTTGACACGTGGAAGAAAGGATAGAGAAAGATAATCATGGAGTTCTTATAGTGGAGTGGATCTGAGAAGAAAATCCCAGAAAGTCCTCGGCTGACTATGCTCACATCAGACTATTAGTAGAACAACAAAAAGGACAACTGTGTGTCCCATCCAACTTTCTAGCCTATTAAACGCTCATAGGAACTTTCCTCTTGAAAGCCTAGGGAAACATACAATGCGTGTTGGGACACTCCTCACATAGGAAGCTTGGTTAATCCACACAGTTCTTCCTGCCGGAGCTCCTTCCAGTGCTCAGAGAACAACTCTCAGGATCACAAGTCCTCTGTCCTCTAGTTCACTTTCCTACTTGCCTCCTTTTCTGTATCTCTTTGCTTGGCATATGTGACTGCTGTCCAAGAGAAACACTCCCTCATTTCTGTGTATTGTTTACAGCCACCTCTACTGGCAGCAAAAGCTGCCCAGCTCTTCTTTAATTGAGCACCATGATTTACAAAGAGAGGTACCCAAAAAGGAGAAAACCCTTCCCCTTGGAGTGATGCTTTCACTGGCTGCTTATGCAGGACCTGGTGCAGTGCTAGACAGTGGGCACCAGCCATGACAGAAATGGACAGCTGTCCTTGGAGAGTTAACTACCATGGTGGGTGAAGATGCAAATTGATGGTGGAACAGACAGGAGATGTAAACACGAGTGGGAGGCTTCTTTAAGGGTGTTTTAGATGGTGTTTAAAGAGCCCAGAGCCTCCCACCATGGCAGAACATAGAGGCAGTGTGCGTAGGAGGATGTATGCATTAACTTTCTATAAGCATATGCCTTCCTTGAGGTACACAGGATGGGAAAAAGATCCAAATTCTCAAGGGAGATACACTGCAACCGGAGATAAGAACTTCCACGTTTAAACCAATGATTATGAACACAGTATGACAGGTATGTGCTGTGCAATTTGTACAATGTGTGGTGTCATTAATATTGTCCTCAACATGCACAGTCTCATCTAAAATGCAGACATTTCTCCACGAAGGAGAGTGATTGAGTCAGGTATTTGCCTACCTAGTGGTCCTACTGCCTTCTCATCACTATGGAGTCCTTGCTTTTTCACCTTCATCCAATTGCAAACATCCTCTTGGCGCTTTGCCAGCCCTTCCACCCAGTTTTGCTCTACTCCACAATCTATCTTCTGCCATGTTCAACCATATTGGGGGCCCAAAATAATGGTGACAAGTAATCTGGGACTGAGACCCCGGACACCATAAGGCAAAATAAGTATTTTCTTCTAAGTCATTTATGTTGGTTATTTTTGTCACAGTACTGGAAAGGTAACAACACCCTAAGGTAGGAAAATAGTGTTTTGGGCTTAAAAGGTATTTCAGACATAGTATATAAGGATCACTGATGGCATGGGGTAAAGAAGACATTGTGAACTTGCCACTAAGAGATAACCCATCTAAAACAGCCATTGTAGGAAGAGACTATTTCATCCTTTTCATACTGTCTTTGTCTCATCTAAAGATGTATTAGGTTATGAAATACCCCTTTCCCCTCAACCAAATGTTCCACGTCTTCCTGTTGACAGGAAGTGTCATGAAATGAGCTAGATACCCATATAACTGGGATTCCAGGCAGTACACAGAGGGTCTAACTTTCAAGAAATGGGTCTTGCATATAGTTTATCTTAGGAAAACATTTAGAGTAACACACGGGATCTCATTGTACCTACATGTCTTCTAGGTGTCCGTTCCCCAGTTGACCATTAATTATAATGCTTTTGGGAGTGTGTAGTGGTTTCCATGAGAATGGTCCCTGGAGGCTCATATGTTTCAATGCTTGGGCCTCAGTTAGTGGAACTGTATGGGAAGGATTGGCTGTGGCCTTGTTGGGGGATGTGTGCCACTGGGAGTGGACTTTAAGGTTTCAAAAGCTCATGCCAGGCCCAATCTGTGTCTCCCTGCCTGCAATGTTTGAATCAGGTGTGAGCTGTCAGCTATTTCTCCAGCACCATGTGTGCCTGCGTGCTGCCATGCTCCCCATCATGGTGGTTGTGAACTGGCCCTCTGAAACTGTGAGCAAGCCCTAATTCAATACTTCCTTTTCTCAGTCATGGTGTCTCCTCACAGCAATAGGGCAGTAACTCAGGCAGAGGGTATTATTGATTTCTATTGAATCTAAGATGATACATTTTATATTTTGTTTAATCTCGAAATTATATGAAGCCTTTAGCAAAACTATGCAAACTTCAGTAAGACGAAAATAAAATTAAGGGAACAATGAGAAAAGCACTAGGGAGGCAGGTAGTTTGAGGCCAGTCTGGTCTACACAGTGAGTTCCAGGCCAGCCAGAGCTACATAGTAAAACCCTGTCTAAAAAAAAAAAGCAAAAAAGAAGGCAGGGAGGGAGGAAAGGAGGAAGGGAAGGAGGGAGAAAGGGAGGAAAGAAAGGAGGGAGGGAAGGAGGGAGGAAAGAAAGGAGGAAGTGAGGAATGGAGAGAGGGAGAAAGGGAGTGAGGGAAGGAAAGAGGGAGGGAGGAAGGAAGGAAAGGAGGGAGGGAAGGAGAAAGGGGTGGAGGGAGGGAGGAAGGAAAGGAGGAAGGAAGGAAGGAAGGAAGAGAAAAACTGGGATAGAATAGTGAGGTGGAATCAGGAGAACATAGTTCCTGGAAGCAGACTGAAAAAGCATGCACATGTGTTAAAGCTCACATGGGCCCTGTCATATCTGCATTAGGAACTTCCCTGTCACTCAGGAGAAGCAGCAGTTGGCTTTCTCTGATGACGACAACTGAGAATGCTCCACTCTACCTCTTCATAAGCAGAAATGCAATAGAAATGTCACAAACGGTGCATTTCTAATGAGTACACAGATCTGCAGAAGTGGGGGTGGGTGGAGGCAAAGCTGTGCAGCCCATGCTGCCATGCCCTTTCCCATCTGGGACAGCTTTGTCTTCCAAGAAAGTGGAACTGCTAAAGCGAGCCCAAGTTTCCAAACAGACGTGAAACCTGGAGCTGTGAGCTGTGTGATAGAAGGCTCCAGTTACCCTTGCAGCCCCAAAGTTTGTGTTGCCCATACACTCTCTTTGCCTTCCTAGCCACGCTCTTTTGCATTAGCACTGTCGAAGCCAACGGATCCTATGTGACTTCGGACTGCCCTATCTGTGCTTCTTATTTGGACTCATCCTTTCTGGGCTAGGACCTCTGTGCTCAAACTTGGGGTAATTCTCTTGCTTCTCAATGCACAAATAGGACTGAAAGCCAAGTCATATGATCAAATTTATGATCGCCATTCCCCAAAGAGAAGAGTAAACATGGATCCTTTGGAGGAAATTTCCCAAATCCAGTCCTCTGTGGACCTTATAGGTGTTTTGGGTTCTCCATGTAGTGTGTGGAGTGTGGGAGAGTATGGATGGCTCTTAAGAATCACAGAACACAGGAGCTAAACTGCACAGAAACATAACATTTGAGAAATGAACATTTCCCATGCTCATGTCCCAAGAGAGAACACCTGCCAGCATTGTGGTATGCTCTTCACATTTTTATGTCCTGTGGAAATAGTAAACTCGCAGCGTACACGTGGCCCTCTGTCCTGAGCTAGGGCACCTGGAGAAGGGAATGAGCCTCAGCTTTCAGCAGGTTATGTGGCACCATGCGGTGCCCCAAGCCCCTTTGGCTCTGCTGCAGACCCTGGAAACACGATGAAGGCAGGGGGAGTAGATCTGGTGCTGGCCCACTGCTGTGGACACATGGAGTTACAAAACAGGCATCTCACTCTCCCCTCTGGATTCTAGCCATGATGTCCAACCCATCAGGAAGATGAGGAGGAGTCCAGGGAAGTGCCTGTCCTTTGGCCTGGATAAAGGCATATGAAAATGAACTTGCCCATTTCCTTGGAGAAATGTTAACTGCTTGGGCCTTTTCAGCTCTCGATCTGCTCAGGACTTTGTCTCCTCTTACAAGTCCAACATCCCGAATTCTCCAATGAGTGTCTTTATGGTTCTAGAGTGCAGGAATGGAGGAAATCCCCCGTGTAGCCTGGTCAGCCCGAAGGCCAAATGACCAGCTGGGACATTGCTACACGTAGGGTGCTTTCTTACTGGCATGCCAGCCACAGTGGGCTCAAGAGTGTGACTGGAGATGTCAATGGTAGAGTACTTGCCTAGAGTGTGTGAGGCTCTGAGTTCATTCTCCAGAGATGCAGAAAGCAAACAGAAAGAAATGCCAATGCCTTTGGCACTGTGTCTCGGTCATATCCATCCTTCAGTGGCTTTTCAGGAATGAAGTGCTAGGGAGAGGCCCTCATTCTGGCTGAATAAACAGAGGGCAGATGCCTACCAAGGACTGGTGTGTTTGGGTTTAATTTTCCATGCCTAGCTTTTCTTCCACAGTTGTGCTTCTATGGAATTATTTTTAGTTTTGAAAAGTTAGAAAAATACTGAAATACAAACAAAATCATTTATTTCCATAGATCATCTAACATTTAGGTTTTCTTTGACTGTATGTGAGCGTGCAGATATCATATGCAATTGACCTTTAGACTTTTATATGCACACCACAGTAGAGTACTATATGCATAATCATTGTTTTGACTTTTTCCTTTGCGATTTTTTTTCTATGATTTTGTTTTGTTTTGAGGACCCGTTTTACCTTAAAAATTCTCTCCGGTGTTAAGGCGTAGCCAAATATATATTTATGCTTTAAATGATCTCATTATTTGCACTTAACATCTGTGCAGACTTTGTTTCAGCATGAGGATAATATCAAACTTGTTTTTCTTTTTTCCCTCCACATACTTTACCAAATTTTCTAGCAATTATGTGAATAACCCCAAATTCTTTAGTGGTTTCCTTTGTAATTGTACAAAAAATGTAGTCTTACCAGGGTTTGTTGTAGACCTTGCTTTTGGATTCATTGATCTGCCTGCCAGTTCTTTTTATAGACAGTGTTGCTTTCACTGTCTTGCAACACAGCACAGGACAAGTCACCCTCCTAACCCATTTGTTTAGGTTACCTTTTGGGAAATGGGACACAAGGTAATTAATAAACAGTGGAATTAATAGTTTATTCATTTCACTCTACATTTAAGGTAATAAAACACATCATAATCATTTCTTGCTTTAACCTCAGCATACATATTCAATTTAGCCAATCTAACAGCTAGTATCTATATATTTGAAACTACATTTTAAAAGCATAAAAAAATGTGTTCTGTTTTCTGTCTCTTCCATATTCTTTGCCTTTTGCCTGGCTGATTTTAATTTTAACATTGTGATAGCTTTGAACAAAAACTTATGGGTTTTAATCTGTGATCTCTATATTGATTAGTAAATTATTTGAGGAATGAAAATTTTGTAGCTGTTGAGATTTCTCAGTGGCTAAGAGCATGTACTACTCTTTTAGGAGACCTATGTTCAGTTCCCAGAATCTACATCAGGAAGCTGACAACAAATGAAACTCCAGATACAGGTTTTGCAACCTCTGCTTCCAGCTTCTGTGAGGATTGCATCCTTGTGTACAAACACACATATACACATAGTTAAAAAAAAAAATGAAAATTTCTTCCTCATTGAGAGTTGGTAAGTGTCATGAAATATTTTTATATATTTCCACTCATAGGTCAAGTGGAACAGCAAAGAAAATTATTCTTAAGCATGTTTGCATCTTACTTCATTTAGTGAATTTATTTTATTTTGAGACGAAGTCTGGCTGTGTACCACGTAACCCAAACTGGCCTCGAATTCACTGTGTAGCCCAACTAGCCTGAAGCACAAAATCCTTCTGCCTCACCTACACTTTGCTTTTTATACTTTTATTTTTTCATTTTATTTATTTATGTATTTGTGTGTGTGTGTGTGTGTGTGTGTGTGTGTGTGTGTGTGTGTGTGTGCGCGCGCGCGCATGCCAAGGTTTATGTGTAGAGGTCATAGGGTAACTTGCCACAGTTGTTTTCTCCCTCCACCATGTGGGTTCTGGGCATCAACTTCAGTTGGTTGAGTTTGGCAACAAGGTAATTTATTTACCAAGCCATCCGCTGGCTCCATGTTTGCATCTTATGTACACTATTTGATGCATTCTTTCAAGCAAGATGAATTTATGGCTCCTCTCTCTGTGTAAATAGGACACCAGTATTGTGGTCCCCGAAGATGCGGTTAAGAAGTGAGGAAAGTGTCCCATATGTCACTGGGCTTAAATTCTAGCAGAAGAGAGACAATGTTATCAATAGAGAAATCAGAATCTGCGCTGCCACATCTCACAGTTCTGGTGATGACACATCCTAGCTCTGACAGGCCCTTGATCTTCCGAGGGGCCTAGGAAGACTCTTTCTTTGTGTCCCTGCATCTGGTTCTGTCTGACTTGGAGCCACATTACTCCACTCCGTGGTCACATCACCACCACCTCTTCTGTCTGAGGTCTGATTCTGCCTCTCCACAAGACACTTGTCACTGTACCCAAGGTTCATCACCCAGGATAAGTGTCTCCTCACAAAATATTTAAATAGATCCCATTTTGTCATGTAAGGTGGCTGCTGTTCTATCCTGTAAGGTAATATTTACAGGATCATACAGGATAATGGCACTAACACACTTTTTGGAAAATCAGAATTCTAAGTTGTCAGCAGAGATTGAAAAGAAAAGATTGGTAAAAAGACTACAGAACCAGAAAGACAACTGAGGCACATGAGTTAGGGATGGAGGGAATGGAGGGAGGGAGGGAAGGAGGTAGGGGGAGAGAGAGAGAGAGAGAGAGAGAGAGAGAGAGAGAGAGAGCCCACCAGACTGTAAGAAATGTGTTTCACTGAGGTGCAATGATTAGCTATGGCTGATAGATGACTCATAGCATAAGGCAGGAAACTGATAACATTGTATATTAAATACTTGGCAAGGCAACATTGTTAGTGAACCTGCCAAAATTGTGTTCAGAGAGTGACAGGCTTGAATCACTGTGGTCCTCAATGTTGGATCCAACTTCCAATGTACTGTCTTGTTTTAGATATAGGATCAGTGGGTAGCTAAGAGCTTCAAATATAAGGATTTGTTTTATGTTTCTTTTTTCTTTTTTGTTTGAAGTTCTGTGGGTGCATGTCAGCATCTTTGCTTCTTTCAAACAAACAACAACAAAAACTGCTATATGCCTATAGAATCGATATTGTAAGTTGTTAGAGAAAAGGGAGAGTTATTTAGTTTTAAATTTTGTCTGAAGTTGTTATCTAAGGCTTTCTCCTGAACACCCTATCCTGTAGTAAGGGACTCTGGGGATTTTCTAAGAACTTCACTCACTTACTGCAACAAGAATGTTATCTTTTGCTATTGTGAATGGCTAGGAATATGACCCATTGTGAGTGTGACCACTGACATTGAGGAGGAAACCTTCCCACAAAAGGGGTGGGCCTATCTTGGTTCCAGCATGTACATAGGTCCATTTTTATAGCTGTTAATGACTGAGAAACCCTGGGCTTCCAAAGACAATGGGTACGTCCTCTAAAATCACGTGGTCTTCTCAAGCATGTTGACTGAATTGGAAGATGAATATGAAGAAATGAATGAGAATTTATGTTGACCTTCAGGGGCAAGTATGAATGCATTCCTTCTTTCAAGACCCCTCTCAGCCAAAACTCATAAGGGCCTGTTCTCCAGATGTGTGCAGGGCACATTCCTAGGGAGGAATCCTTATCCGACATTAATATGAGAAGGGTGATAAGAATTCTCTGGCTCACAGGGAGCTAATCACAGGAGAAGGGCACTCAACATCAGATGAATAATTTGTAAGTTCCTTAATGTCTCAATTAAATTTGTGGAAAGTCAAAACCAATGGGAATAGTTATGAGTTAAAATAAACTTAAAGTAAACCCATCAACTTTGAGTGTGAAAGAGATGAGTGAGACAGACCAAGAGGTGGCGGCAGGAGCTTGAGTGTTCTGGGATCAGCTCAAGAGGTAGATTTGGATGTACAGTCCTCCCTGGTCATCTCAACTTCTGCCCAGGCTATGAGCTTGTGCTAGCACTGGAACAAGCAGCTCTGCGCTCTGACATCAGCAGGGTTCTTTAGAGAAGCCTGTGGCCCAGCCTTCTAATTCATGAAGATTTCCTCCTGAGGCACAGAGGAAGCAGTTTTCACATTCGGGCTGTCAAATTGCCTGTCTGTCTGTCTGTCTGTCTGTCTGTCTGTCTGTCTGTCTGTATGTATGTATGTCTTTCTATCTATCTATCTATCTACCTACCTACCTACCTACCTACCTACCTACCTACCTACCTATCTATCTATCTATCTATCTATCTATCTATCTATCTATCTATCTATTCACCAGTCAGTAGGTACTGGGTATTGCAAGCCCCATTATACCAGGCAGTGGGGTATGTTGCTAGAACAGGAAGTAAGTATTTCTGGGGGTAGTGAAGAGCAAAGGGGTACACACTCTGATTTTATGGTTTTGAGCTCAGAGTCTGAACAATCAGCACCAGCTGAGATGGGTACTTTCTGACTTTCGATCCCTTGTATTTTTCTCTGCCAAAAATCTCCATGAGAAAAAGCCCTAAAGTGAAAACAGGGAACATGTTTTGATATGAGCCAAAATACTTGGTTATACATGCTATTAAAGGCTGAGAATGGATTTCAGAATTTATTCTGTTGAATTTGTCTTCTGATGCAGCCAAAATTATTGAGACGACCACATGGCTTTGGAGGATGTATTTGTTGTCTTTGGGAACCAGCGGTTAGTCACTTATTAAAAGCTGTCAGTGTAGACCAGACCAAATGGATTTGGACATGAATCCCTTGCAGAAGGGAAATTTGTAGATTGTCTGGTTCCATCCAGCTAGTGAAAAGGGTAACTTATAAATATGTTGGCTGGTTGCAGAGAGTGAATGATTTGCCAGAAAGTGTGGGACAGGTGATGTGGAGATAAATATAAAAGACAAAGACAAAGAAGGAAGTTTCATCTGTGAAATGGACGGCCAGGTAGCCCGTTGTCATCAGTCTGTCCTGTGAATTTTAATTAGGATGTTTCCCAACATCACAGATGCCTGATGGACTCTTGTGATAAACACTAAAGTATGCTACCCAAACACCCCCAAAGTCACGTTCCAGTTACCTGCTCAAGACAGTGTATTGTAAGGGGTAGGCTGGTTCTTGAACCTGTTTGGGGGATGAAGTATCATTTGGGAAGTGTGACAATCAAGGAATCAAGGAATCAAGTGAATACTTACATCATACTATAAAGACAGTGTCTCTTTTATTGTAAGTACCATGAGATGTTTACTGTTGCTATTAACTGGGTAAGAAAAAAATTAAAGAAATTACATTGAGCCTGCAGGTTTAGGAATCTGGTGTTTTATGAAACCCACTATGTATCTCATTACACATAGCCTCTCTTTATCTGTGGTTTCTCCTTCTCTGGTTTTACTTATTTTGATCAACTGCTCTGAAAGTGTTAATGCAAAATTCTAGAAATAAATATAAAATTCAAATAGCTATTCTTAGTATTGCAATGGGATCTTTACTGTTCTCCTCCTACCTTAGGGCGATGCATCATCCCTTTAACCAGTGTACATTTTCTCTACTTGGTTACTGGTTATCATTGCTTCCTCCTCATTGTACTGCATGTTCACTGTCATGCACATATAGGACAGAACTTAGCATTTGGTACTGTGTGTTTTAGACACTCACTGTGGGATTTGATCTTCATCCCCTTTGGTGAGGAGTGTAATATAGTTAGTTAAAATAAATGTTTTCATATTTTCATAGCTCTAGTTGGCCTGGCTATAAGACGATATAGAAAATGTCATGTATGGGATAAGAACAAAACACACTTTCCCCTAGGCAGCCATGGCTATGTACCCGCTTTAATGAGGGAGGGGTGGCTGTCATTTCATCTCTGTGTGCCTGCTGGACAAGAGAGGCATAGTTAGTACCTAGTAGGCATGGCTATGCAGGTCTCTGGCTGGGACATCCCTTCTAGATAGAAACTTGACTTGGAAGATGCATCTCTCATATTCTAGGGTGAATTTTATATTGGCTTTGGTTTTCTAGAAACTATACCACTTACTGTCCGTTTTCTGTTTGTTTGTTTGTTCTTTTGTTTTTTGTTTGTTTGTATTCACACTGCTGCTCTCAAAGTGGGAAACAACGGATATCTTGTAGGTTTTAATAGTCATATGAATGTTTATAAATCCTTGCGATTAGGCAAAGTCACTCAAGTATAGTGAAAAGAACTAAGAGAATATGAGACCTCAGCCTTTTAATTGGAGTGGCCCAAGAAAGTGGGAAAGCATTCTCCAAAGGAAGAGGAGAAACGCTGAAGCTGGAAAGAGTTAAACCAGGGTGCTGTTTTCTGAGCAGACTTGAGGATGAAAAAATATTGGCAGCATATCTGTGGGCTCACTGACTTTCCTTCTGTCTTTCAGGTGAAAGCCACTGATGCAGATGCAGGGCTCTATGGCTTGGTTGAGTATTCTCTTTATGATGGATTCCAAAGCTATGAAGCACCTCCAGCATTCCAGATTGACCCACAGGATGGGCGCATCTGTGTCTCCCAAGACATAGACAGGGAAAGGGATCCGGGCACCTTTGACCTGCTGGTGAAAGCTAAGGATGGGGTAAGTTTTTGCTATTAAAACACCAAACACTCTCAAAAGTGAGCTACAGCGAACACACAGAAGCACGGGAATGACATGACAACTCACCATGTTCCACACAAACACTACTGACCTCCAATACTAGCTGTCACTTTATCACCAACAAATATTTCTAGCAGATAATGACTTCAAAGAAAACAGAACTTCTGTATACCATTTATCAATCTTTGATGGTTTCCAGTATCCACACTATGTTAAAGGTCCTGGGTTATTTGATTATATCTTTTAATAACTTGTATGTTTGGATCCACATCCAAGTGAGACTGAACATTAATTTGGTTCATATAACCCTTGAGTTCCCACATTACCCTTACCATTCCAACAGCATTTTGAAAACCAGGTCACTTTCCTGTATGTTTCCCATGTGATAAATGTGGTTGATTGCATTCTTAGGATTGGTTTAATTTGTTCTTTTGTCTTCACTATTCCCTATACATTGGCATTCAGCACAGGGGCCTGAGTGGTTTCAAGTTTCTTTAGGGCTTACATTTTCTATCAGCAGAATGATCTGTCATTAATTCTGTCATTCCTTTTGCATTTACTAGGTATATTGCTTCAACACTAATGCTCTTATGTCAACCATTTATTATCCTGAATAATGATTCATTATACCTGATACCAAAGGTGACTATTTTTCTCCTGTTTTGAATATAAACTTCTTGACCTTATAAATTTGACAGATTCAATATATTGATGACCTCATAATTTTTAAAAATGTTTTATTATTTTATGCATGTGACTGTTCTACCTGCATATATGTCTGTGCACTTTGTGCATAGCTTGTGCCTAAAGAGGCCATAAGAGGGCACAGGCATTAGATTGCCCTAGAACTGGAGCCACAAATGGTTGTGGGCAGCCATGTCAGTTCTGTTTAGGTAAATACGGGTTAACTGTATTTACCTCTACAAACACAACATTTCTTCTAGCTTTATATGAAGTGTGTGCCACATTGACATTGTCTATAGTCACCCTGCTATGTAAAGCACACCAGAGTTTCCTTCTATGTGCTTCTAACTTGTGCCCCATGATTACACCCATCACATCACCCCATCCCTCAAATTCTTCTCAAACTTTTGTAAACATCCTACCATTATTTTATGAAATAACCATTGTATTTTCCATATAAGTGGGATAACATGGCACTTCTCTTCCCGTGCTACATTTATTTTACTCAACATAATTATATTTACTACCACCCATAATGTCTCAAATAACAGCTCGTGTTTCCTGGCTCTTGCTGCTGTCGCTTATCTTGAGCTGATGAGCATGTGTTTAACTGCTCATGGTCTCATCCTTTGTGATTATCATTTAGACCCCCTCCAGGAGTGGACTTCAGGGTGTTGTCTCCCAACAGTCTTGCTTGCTTCCTGTCACTTTTGGCCACCCTCCATCCTTGCCTAGCCCCTGTTTTCTCTTCTTGAACTTTGGTGGTTTTAGCTGTCCCATAATTCATTGTTCATTCACAGAATGATAGGGCAGTACAGAAGTCTCCTTCTAGGTCTCTTATCTCTCCTTAGAAGAGTTGTAGCCCATGGTTCAACACCATGGCCACCAGAACACCAGATGACATTGTGAGATTCAAGTGGTGATCTCAGTCCTCACATAATGGCTGCTTTCTTTTTCAGAGGAAGAATTGCATCTGAAAACTTGGTGGTTATCTGAATAATTGCTTCCAAAGTTATTGTTACTGATAGTGCTCAAACAGAGTGATAGACATTTGGTAGTTCAGTCTGGATACAAGCCCAGTCCCTGTGTAAATATTGCTCCTTGTGAATGTATTCTGGCTAAAAGTACATATGTCCCTTGTACTCCCATGGAAATTGCCAGAAAATAGTTCCCTGCCAGAAAAACTTCCCAGGTTTCCTTCTGGTGGCCACCTCTGACCTTCAAGGTTAGTTTGATTTCCTCTTAGGTTTGGTGTCCAGATGAAGAACCATAAGTCTGTATAGGGATAGAAATGTCTCCACTTGGGAGGTGTATACACCCCAGCAAAAGTCACTGAGTGTACATTTCCTTGAGCCATCACCATAGCCTAGAGAGCATCTGAACTGGATTCCAAACTTTAACTTTATTTCAGATATCTTTTCTGATTTTATAGATGTTGAGTTCATGACACCAACAATTTTTTTTCATTTAATTATCCCTTCCCTAAAGGGACCAATCCATTGTCTCAGGATAAACGCTGAAGGATACATTTAATCTTGGTGAAGGTGTGGGACACAGAGTTCCTTTTAAGTTCTTTTAGCATTCCATGGTTGAAGGTAGCTTATCAAAGCTATTAGGCTTCTAACAGCTTTCTGATCTTGACCCTGCTTAGACCTCAAAGTGTTTACAACATTCCTTATGTATGCTTTGCAGTGTATACACAAGAAGCAGCATAGGTTTACCTGGATCAGTCTGTCCTTCTTCAGTGACAGGATCCTAAGTGAGCAGGACAGGAGAGGAGAAAATAAAGAAGACAGTACTGTTTGGGATCAGGAGGTCTTGCACAAGCAGATGTCTCATGTAAGCAAGTTTATTAAGAAGTATAGCATCTCATATACTATTTCCAGGAGTAAAATGGGATGTGGTCAGCAGAAACTATCATACATGGGAGAAGTCAGTGGGAAGCTCATCAAACAATATTTTACAAGGGGAACAAATGATATCCCAAGGACATCAGAGACCTAGCACACAGTAGCTTTGGTATTGGTGGAAAATGGGTTCTCAGGCTATAAACAATTATCCCATGGCCAAGCCCTAGGCCTTAATTGGCACTGCCAAGCATATTCTTCCTTTTAGAAGAGGAACTGCCTTCCTTCTCCACACACCAGGACCTTGTTGAACATTTTGGATGTTCAGAATTATAGGTGCAGTATGTGAGTTCTTGGCTATATGTATACATGCACAATATATGTACATGTACATGTACATGCACATGTGTATACACACACACACACACAAATAGATAAACATATGGGCATATGTCAGGAAGTCAGTGTCCTGTGTTACTGCATAATCTTTATGAAGTCCTGTGATAAGCTCAGGGTTTCAATAGGGTGAATGTTACATCTTTAATA
Organism: Phodopus roborovskii; assembly: GCF_943737965.1. Classification (NCBI taxonomy): domain Eukaryota; kingdom Metazoa; phylum Chordata; class Mammalia; order Rodentia; family Cricetidae; genus Phodopus; species Phodopus roborovskii. Next base: position 17,180,446 of record NW_026126540.1, read on the forward strand.
AACACTCAGTACAGTGTTAACTAGCAGCATAAATTGCTCAGAATCATGTCATTAAAAAGGCTGGCAAAGATGAAGATAAAAATTGCTAATGACTAAATAAATAGCCCCTAAAAATAATCTAGACAGCATTTGTAGGATAATTAAAATAGGTAAAGTATCTTAGGTTTAAGAAGTTGGAATTCTGGACATGATGTGTTTATTTAAAACAATAAATTGAGCCTTTGTTACTTAGAATCATTCTGACAATTTGTGTTTTTTTTTTCCCCTCAGATTTTTTTTCTCTTTCTAATAAATGACCTGCATGCCCTTGGTAGAAAACTGCTGAAAATCCATTTGCAGGGGTTCCTAAGAGGTTTTAATCTATCGATAGAGTGATTTTTCTTATAAAGCACCCCAGATTTTCTGTGCATCTTCTCTGCTGCTCTATTTATCTTTGCTATGACTGTCATATATATTTTATAGTCCAGTCACTTCTCCTCTTCTACCAACACCACATCTGAAGCATCCTTTTTTTTTTTTTTTTTTTTGCTGTTGCAGTGATTGCTATTTATCTCACACACGGAGGACACTATGAAATTATATAATGGAACCAATTAATTAGATTGGCAGTCAAGTTATCGTCTACAGTTAAGCTCCACAATTTAATTATACCATCCCTCTTTTTAAGCTTTGTATTTCTTTTTCTGATACATTTTCACAAACAAAGCCCTCTTTTGTTTGTATGCATTTATCATTCTCTCCCAACTTTTGTTACATCTGGAATCTCATAACTGAAATATGTGTCTAGAAAATAAAACAAAACAAAAAAGATTTCTACTTCATCTTCCCACTCAAGGATTAAGGAAGGATTTTGACAGACACTCTAGAGAGTAAATTGGCTTAGCTTCTTACCATTCTGTGTCTTCATGATAAGAGCTGGCTATTGGAGTTGGAATCTATGGTGTGTGTACAGGTGGAATTGCAAATAAGCTTTCTGAATAAAGGAGTGTATCCATTTACTTTCTAACGTTACCTTGTCCCATTGCATAAAAGTATTGTCATTTCAAATTGTGTGTGTGTGTGTGTGTGTGTGTGTGTGTGTGTGTGTGTGTGTGTGTGACTTAAGAGACTGCTGGGCCATCTCTCTAGCATGTATTGTATTTAATTTCCTATTCTAGTCTTTTGTTTCACTGATTACTAATTGACTTATCTGAGTTTGGTGCAGTTACCCAGTGTTCCAGCTAAGGTGTTTGGGCCAAATCTAAAATTTCCCTCCACCTGTGCATCCAAGGATTAAATCTGACATGTCTTAGCACTATCCTTCTTCATTCTCATCTCTGAAAACATAAGCTTCCTCATCATCATGACCCACCTTCTCACCTCACTTGTTCAATTCAACTTTTACCTTGGATCAATATCCCAGTCCACTCTTCAAACTCATTTACTGTAATCCAGAGAGGTCCACTCCAGGGTTCCCAGAAAAGGACAAATCACATTTTGCAGAGACTTATGAAGGCAAACCCATAAGGCTATGCATTTCCCACCAGATTCAATCAAGGGCAAGAATATATCCTGACGTACTTCCTGTCTCTGTACCACCCTCCTACATGTAATCAGGGGCAAGCATACATCCTACATGTGTACCTCCTGCCTACATGTGATCAAGCACATCCTGTGAAGTTGGGTCAAACAAACTTGTCTAGGGGAGCAAAACCATGTGACTTGTTATCTTACTTAAACAATAGTCTCCAGTATTTCAGGAAGTATCTGTCCTCAGAAAAGGGGCTTACAGGTTAGAGGGATTTTTTTGTTTTATGGATCCCTTAGGCACAGAAACTAAAACTTAAAGTATAATTCTGGATCTCACAAATGTAGTGCAGATACCCCTGTTTGTCACTGCCCTGTTTCCAACTCTCTGTCACTTAAGACTTTTGTACCCAACTTATCTCATAGTCTTCATGCCCATCACTTTGGTAGTCAGCTTTCCTTTACCACAAGAAAACATCAATGATGACTAGCTTTTAAAGAGAGGAGTTTTATTTTGTCTCATGGTTTGAAGGTTCAAGTATGTTAGAGCAGCCCTATTCTTTGGACTTCTGGAAGGATGAAAAAACTCATGGAAGAATCACATGGTGGAACATTACCTCATACTAAGGAAAACAAAGAGAAATAAGCCAGCATCCTACAATCCCCATAAAACACACACACACACACACACACACACACACACACACACACACACACACACACCAAGTGGCCTAAGGACCTCCAGCAATCCACAATTTAAAGACCCACAGCATCTCCAAACAGAACCACCTGGGGACACAGGGTCATTTGAAGGACTTTCAACATCCTAATTCTAACAACCATCATTCCTTACCAGAGTTTTGAGTTTTCAGTACCCATCCAACCTCAGCCTCCTCACACTTTGACTTTCTCATTTGCAAGGATCATCACTTCCTTTGAAATCTAGACTCCTAGCTCACCAACTCCTTATTTTAATCTCCTGTGTCACTCAGCACAGTGCTTCCCATGCAGACAGGAATTCCTCCTTGGTAAGATCAATGGAGTATTACATATCATTAAAGTCACTCCCATGCAAATTCCCTTCCTAGGAAACTGGTAAAATCCCAGGTTTGTCTGAGCTCTGCTTTTTCTGCTCTAAAAAAAAGAACACTTGCATTTGAGAGGAACTTCCTCTTCTTCCTGTCACTTGTCTCCTACCTCACCTGGTTAGCAGCTTGTGCTTTCTGCCAGCTTCCCTGACAGCAAATCACAGCGTGCATTAGAAGCAAGTCCCCCTGAACCTTAGGAACCATGCACCCCAGCCTGTTCTAGGCTATTACTCCTTAGTGACATTTTCTTCTTGTATAGTTGAATTTCTCAAATTCTTTTGGGTGACTCCTATAGCAAACAAGACATAATAGCAACCTCTACCTTCAAAACAAAACTCCTTTTAATTTCATATACCTTTTTAAAAAAAACATTTACTTTTTCCTCCATGCCATAGCAAATAGATTTGAAATAGTTGTTTCTACTTCTCAGTTTTTAAACTTTTTTTCATCCACCCCACCCCCCTGCGCTTTCTCAGAAAGCTAATTTCTGAGAAATATTCATTGAATTCTGTCTTGCTTGGGTTTCATGATACCGAGCTTACCAATCTTTCCTTAGCAAAATGGGCACTCATTTCTCTTCATCTTCGTGCGCGAAATGTAAGTTCTGCCTTAGTGCATCAAGATGCAAAGTACAGCTCACTAGAGCTAAGAGTTGTGGAGGATAGATATTAATATTCCATTATTAAGTTGTAGAGGACAGATATTAATATTCCACTATTTAGGAGTCCCAGGATGCACCAGCAAGAGAATAGACAGTAGAAAATTGCCAAAATAGAAGTAGTAGGAGAAAAATTTCCATATGTGCTGATTGTCTCAAGCAGCCTTCTGGGTCTGTTTCCAAGCTTTGTGCCTTTTCAAAGGACATGTACTTTCCCCAGCATACCATGAAGGAATTTATATTCAGGTAGATTGCTCAGGTGTTTCTGACATTAACTTTAAAAATGAAATGATCAAAATTAATCAAAATGATCCATGACTTATTGATGGAAGTCTGAGATAAAATTGATAAATATCAATGCATGGATTTAGGGAATGAATTAGGCACATGCTGCTGTGTAAACAATTATCTTTCAACTTTGAAGCTTAATACAGTTTGTAATTGCAAGGAATCTTCTGGCACTTTCATGAGCAGTTCTGCCTCAGAGTCTCTTCCGATTGGCACTGGGAGATGTTTTTATGAGCCAGACAACAACCTATTGTAGGGCATTGAGAAGTGAAGTACCTGTGCTTAGATTCACTTTCCCGCTGCTGTGCCTTGTGAGATGCTGGTTTTCCAACATGCTCCTTCCAAAGAGAGTTCTGTGATTCGGAAAAAGTGAGTAAAATCCCACAGGTTAGCATGACTGCAGCCATTTAAGTGTAACTTCATCCCAAGACAGAAAAAGTCGTGTCAGACTGATATATGACCTCCATCTTCAGAGATGTTGTGTGTGTTTATAGTCTTGAGGAAAGCCCAAGGACACTGTGGTCTGCCATGGATTGCTTTGTTAAGCTTAGCATATAACATCCTTCTCCTGGCATAAGATATAGGGATCCACTTGCTCAGCAGCCCTTCAAAGCACAAATTTGTCCATGAGTTACTGATTTTTTCACTTTGGAATACACCAGAAAGAGGGTCTTCAGGCAAAGAACTGACTTGGTGAATTTGCCATTTTCACAACTCTTGTTTGTTTGTTTGCTTTTTGAGACAGGATTTCTCTGTGTAGTGCTGGCTGTTCTGGAACTCACTCTATAGACCAGGCTAGCCTTGAACTCCCAGAAATCCACCTGCATCTTCCTACATCCCCAGTTCTGGGATTAAAGGTTTTTACCACCACCTCACATTTTCACATTTTCCTTTAAACAAAGAGTATTTTACTTAATTTTAAAGCTTCACTTCTTCTTTGCTAACCTCCCTGTCTGTTTGTGAAACCTTATTTGATTGCCACTTCAGAAATGTCATTAGTAGGGTCCCACCTGGGAATTTGAGTAGAAAGCATCAGAGCTTTGAATTTTATTCTTCTAATTCTCATTTTTGGGTGTTATTTTCAGTATAAATATATTAGCTGTAAGATAAACATATTTAAAAATGTTAGCAATTTAAGATATGCACCAAGGCTTTACATATTGCATTTAAAATTTATTATTATTATTATTATTTGTATGCAGTGTGTATGTGTACCATGGTAAGTATGTGGTAAGAGGACAATGATATGGAGTCACTTCTCTCCTTCCCAATTTATGTGGGTTTCAGGGCTCTAACTCATGTTCCTAGGCTTGAATGACAAATAGCATTACCCTTGAAGGGCATATTGCCAGCCCTGCAGTATGTATTTTACTAATGGGATACATTACATTACTTTTCCAAAATGCATTTTTAAAATATTGCTAGACAAACCTATCTGTCCCTAAGTATTTAGGATGTAGAGCCTGCAAGATCTAGTATGGCCATTCTCCCTGGGTTGGATATGCTTACTGTTGCTATCTTGAATCAGAGCAGTTGTGTCCACCTGCAGATGACCCTCATGAGGATGTAACCACCAGAATTTCCAGATGGAGGGAGAAGACAACCCATGAGGCTCCTTATGTCCTTTCCCCGGGATGTATAATCTATAGGGTAAACACTGTTGGGAGGAGACTCTTAGGTAGTGTGAATATGCTATGCAGAGCACTCAAGTGATAACAGCTTTCATGAACTGTCAGTCATGCAATGGTATGGTGCTTTAGGGATGCAGCTGCCCAAGCTGCCCTGCTCCCCTAAGTAACTCCAGTAACTCTACTGGTTTACCAAGCTAGACAGAATCCTTTGCTTGTGGAATCCTGTCTTTGACCTGTTGTTGCCTCCTCTATCTGGTGTAAGTAGACATAGAATAGACATTTTCTCTCCAGGAAAGTTGTGTGGCAGACCTCATAGTTGACATTTACGAATTATTTAAAAATGTGTATCTGTATTATGCCCTCCATTTCAGTGATAGGCCTGTGAAATCAGATGCCAGACCCTACCTTACATACTTTCCAGAAGACGTAGGTTAATCAAGGGTCATGCTCACTCTTTCTTTCTTTCCTTTTCTTTCTTTCTTTCTTTCTTTCTTTTTTAAAAATATCAATCCCAGTTCTCTCCCTCCCATCCTCCCATGCCCCCCCCACTGTTCCCCCATCTCAACCCCTTTCTGCTCCCCAGGGAGGGTAAGTCCTTCCATGGGGATCATCAAGGTCTGTCTCATCATTTGGAGCAGGGCCTAGGCCCTTATGCTCACTCTATCTTTCTCTGCAGTTTCTGGTCTTGCAAACGGGTGGATAGAGCTTTACTTTGGGCTCTCAAGTGTTCCACTGTGTGATGGGGACATTGCTATAGTATCTGTTTCCTGGGCCATGTTCCTTAAAAACAGCAGCCTGTCTTCCTTTTCTTACCTTCAGTGGAGCCTGTGATAGGCACTGGGACTACTTCAGTCTCCAATAGAGTCTCTGTGAAAGAGGGGCTTTATACCACAGCACAATTTTGAAACTTAAGACGTTTATGAGAAGTCATCAAGAGCTCAGAGGATAAGCAAAGCTTTGTTACAGGTTGGACCAGCTGTTTACAGTCTTCCATACTTTGAACTGTTCTCTGGGTCTCTCGGAATCATAGTTTCTTATTGCAGTAGAAGAAAAGCCATAGAAATCTTAATGAGCGAGGTTGTAACAACCTGGAGAGCAATCTGTGTAAAACACACCCAAAGCATTTGTAGTATTTGTAGTTGGTTATTGTAACATGAAAAACAAAAGACCCAGACACTGATATTGTGGTTCATGTTTCAAGCTGAATATCTGAAAGGAGCCAGCCACTAGCTTTCGTCTCTAGCTCAGGCTGAAAGGATTGATCCATGCAGGAGCTCCTCATCAAGTCTCAAACTGCTGCCTCTCTTCAGTGTGGCTGGAGAATGAATGCCTCTCTGAGACCTTGCTTCTGTCTTATATACTTCCCTATGGGATTAAAGGTGTGAGATATAATTCTCTTTTAGACTAATTCACTCTTGTGTAGATCTGGGTGGCCTTGGACTCACACACATTATCTATCCATCTCTTAGTCCTGAGTCCTAGGATTAAAGATGTGTACCACAATCTCCTAGCTTCTGACTGCTGGGATTAAAGGTGTGTGCCTGGCTTCTATGGCCTGTGGCTGACTTTGCTTTCTGAATCCTCAGGTAAGCTTTAATGAATCATAATATATCACTACAATAGGTTATTATAGGAATAAATTTCCATGCCTGATGAGTTCAGCAGGTACTCACTGAGTTTATGCACAAGAGACACTGAAAGCTCATACATTGCCTCCAGAAGATCCCTCGTTCAGTGACAATGCACTTAAGTCTCGACTGTCCAGCTAACATTTCACTGTTTTTTGTTTTGTTTTGCTTTTTTTTTAAAAGTGCTTCCTTATGAGGATCCTCACCAAATTAAGTTGTTTGTTATAGAGGGTTTGCTGGTGGTGTGGTATTTCCTTCTTGTTGTCTTCTCTCTTTTCATTATTTACATTCTCAGTTCTCCTTTCTCCTTAAGAAGCTGCTTACGCTTGAGGAGAAATATACTACTAGGAAAAGACACAGGAAAAACACAGCAGAAAAGACAGGACATGGGAGTCCCAGCAGGCTGTCTGCCAGATGCCAGGTGGCATTTCTACATGCCTCTAGTCAGTCTGAAGTCCCCTATCCCCACCTCCTAGACTCCTCCAGGTTAGCTGGTTTTCTGTATTAGCACGCAGACAGGTGGGTGAATGCATATTGTTTTCACTATGGTCCTAACCAGCTATTGTTTTTTTTTCAGGTCTAAATGTAGCTGGTAGGACTCTGGCACTTCATTCAACTCAGAACAAGGGAAATCACATTACATCTAACCATGGATTTCTCAATCCCTTAATCCCAAAAGGATGGTACACATGGGCACCAGTGAGAGCTGGATTCATGATTAGCTCACCAGCCATGTTGTCTTTCTCAGCCTGTCCCCTCCACATGTGTTCTGAATGTCTGCATCACCAATTTTTCTTTCCAAGCCTTGCTAGCTGCCCTTTCCACTCTTCTTGATGTCTTACTCCATAGCAGACAAAGGCAGAAAAAGGAAGAGAAGGAGCCTAGGGGGAGGGTTCAGTGAGGGAAGCATCTCCTCCCTGCACTGTTGTGACTTACCAAGGACTTTTGTCACAACTGAAAGTCTCAACGTGTGCCAGATGGAAGTGGAAAATGGTGTTGGGAAGCAAGAACAGATGTTTTCCTTCAGAACAGGGAAAACCAAGGAGATCCTTTCCTTTGGCTTTATTTGTGCCCTCCCCTTTGGTTTTAGATGGAGCCAGCATGAACTAAACAGTCTGGGATGCACTTCCCAGTGCTTTGTGTACTCTATACCCTTTCTAAAACCAGGGAATTTCAGAATTCCCAAACCACGTGGCTGCAGGAAGCAGGATAAACTGCTCCCCCCCCCACCATTTTTATTAGTTCTTTGAGAGTTTTGTATAATATGTTTTGAACATATTTACCACTTGGATCTGCCCCATCTCTCCTTCCTCTATCCACATAACTTTGTGTACTCTTAAAAAACAAAACAAAACCACACATCATTAAAAACAGTCCATATGCCCTTGGGTATATAGATTTTCACTGGAGTGTAGTCAACTTATCAGGGTCTGAACCTTTAGGAAGGTTACCTCTCCCTCTCCCAGCAGCTACTGAGTACTAATAGCTCCTTAGCTAGGGCTGGGACTTCATGCACCCCTCCCCTTTCCATGCTGGACTCCAACTGGCTTGAGCTTATGCTTTTTTTTTCTGTTGTTGTTTGTTTGTTTGTTTTTAACACTGTCACAGCCTCTGTGAGTTCATAAGTGAAACTGCTCAGTGTATCTGTAAATCTCCATTTTGTGTAGTTGTCCACAACTGGCTCTTGCACTAATCTCTCTGCCTGCTCTTCTCCAGCCAACTCTGAGCCTTGGGAGGAGGGAGTGTGATACAGATGCACTTAGAGTAGATTTGAGCATTCTGCAGTCTCTGAGCTTCTACACTATGACTAATTGCGGTTATCCTTTGTTAGTCACCATACACTACAAAAGAAGCTTCTGTGATGAGGCTTGAGAGTTACTAAACTATGGATGTAACAATAGGTTACCAGGAGTCAGTTTAATGCTGTGCTGATTGAGCAAACAATAGTAGTACTTTCTCCTCTAGGCTGACAGGCTATCTAGCCCCAGGTTCTCGGTCCCATTAATGGTGTCAGGTATGAGTTTCAACTTGTAGAGCGCCCCTTAAAATGCAGTCATGAGGTGGTTTGTTACTCTCCCATGTCACCCATGTCATCGTTACACCAGTGGGCATGTCTTTTCAGGCCAGTTGTTACTGTACTCCACAGGGCTCACAGCAGGGTAAGACTGATGTCTACTGCTCTCCTCCAGTAGTGTGAATAGTATCTTTCAGCTCTATGCAGCTAGTCTGGAGGCAATGAAGCCTTTCAGTGGAGTAGCACTTTGATTTCTTTGTGTTCTTTAACTCAAGAATACTATGCTAAAACAAATAATGATTTGGTCTACCAAACAAACAATGGGAATGGTCTACATCTTTTGGAGCTGTTGGCTAGCCAGATCTCACAGGGCCCCAAATGTTCTGGGCTATTTACAATCCTCTTCATCATCCTCCTGAACTTGGCACTAAGACCCCATTGCTGATGGATAAGCTGCTTTGCTGTCCCTTCCCTCATCAAGGGCACTGTTTATTCCAAACCTGATGACTCCTAGGCATCCCAGTTGCTCCCTGTTTTTGGCCTCACCACTTCTGTCTGTCTGAGCACCTGAGCAATTCAAACCAAAGTCAAACCAAGCTACCTAAATGCTCAGAACAATGTAAAATGATGAAGCACCTTGTCCCCTGGTGAGCCCAGTGATCTCCATAGCCAACTGCAGCCTCTAATGCCAGGCCTGTGCCTTCTTTCTGTCCCTGAAAAGATCAGCTCTGGCACTACCCCACTCCTGCTTTGGGGTCTTTGTACTTGATTTTTCACCTGCTTGGGAAACATTCCCCCCAACCCAGATGACACAAGTCTAGATCCCTTCAGTAGCTGTCCTTTCTCAAATCATTCCCTAATGAGATTTGTTTTACTGTAACAATAGATAGGAATTCATAACCCAAGAACACAACCAACATTTATCTACGTGACTATATATGTCCTATTGCTTCAAAAGTCTATTTTAGGGCCATTTTTAGTTATTTGATCTCAGTATCACACACATTGTTTTAGAGCTATGTCCAGAAGCCCAATTGTAATCACTTCTTGTCTGTCTCATAGGGTGGTCTCAGTGCTCAAGCTTTTGTCCGGGTGGAAGTGGAGGATGTGAATGACAATTACCCAGTCTTCAATCCATCGACATATGTAACAAGCATCAGTGCCCAGACCCCACCAGGCACTGAGATCATCAACGTTCTCGCCAGTGACAGGGATTCTGGGCTTTTTGGAACAGTGGCTTATGAACTCATCCCAGGAGACTTATCCTCCCTCTTCACCATTGACTCCATTACAGGTATGTGATCTAGAGACAGCCTCACCTTCTGTTAGTAAACTTCTTAACTATAACTACTTAACAGCAGAGAGACAGAGAGAGAGAGAGAGAGACTCAAGAGGCCACAACTGTGTTTAAATGGGCTTGTGCTTTGATTTTGTTAGCAAGACCTGCATGAGTCTCATGGGTCTCACCCTTGCTCACGGAGCTCTCAGGAGCTCTAGAAACCTGTTTCATGATAGATAGCGCCAATCATTCATGTTGGAAAGTCAGTAATCCTTTTTATTGCCCAAACACAGTAACTGTTCATTTTCCAAAGAAGCCAGTGGTCTGAGTTTTCTAGAAATAAATATTTAAGACCTTACTTTCTATTTTCTATGTTTGTTGTCACCAAGATAGTATTTGGAATATTTAGATATAAGACATAAGATTTCAAGTAACATTGGAAATAATTATAGATACTCTGGCTCCAAAATAAGGCTACAAGCCAAATCAAAGGTTTTGTTTTGTTCCCATTTCTTTATCTGATCTGAGAAATGGGGAGAATGCATTGTACATTGTCTTATCTGTGATGAGCATAGATATGACAAGCTAGTTATGGTCTGCACAGGAAAGGCAGTGCGCTTAGTTTGCCCTTTCACCCAGCTCCACTGCGTAGTCACTTTTCCTGCCTGCAAGGTGTGCCCCCTCTGGCTTGTGGCATGAGTTGCTTATCCTGTGGTCTTTACAAGGCAAAACTTTCCTTGCTCAAAATAATCCACTGACGTGGCCCCCTTAACATTTCAAAGATCAGAGGAACGTACTTTGGTAGGAAATTAGTCTGCTTATCTCTCTTTTTCAAAATTCATCTTAACCAGGAACCTTAACTGCCTGTCATACTCAGGCCCATAGGGCAGTAACCTTGCCAAAAATATATAAGTCAGCCATGATCAGGAGATAGGATCTAAGAGCATTTAGTGAATTGTTTTTAAAAAGACAGCACAGTCATCATTCCGGCTGCCCCTGGAAGAGCTTGAAGAATGAGCTGTTATGCATTCTGTTCACAGAAGAGATGTCCCTGTGGGCCATGGTCAATCCTGAGCCTCCCTTCCTGGCACCCTCTACATAGCAAATGCCATTACTAATCACAGTGAGCACTTTATGTGGGTCGCTATCTAGAGACACATCAGAGGGATTTTCTTTTTTTCTTTTAAGTAAAGACCAAATTTGTAATGGAAGTAGCCTTGGGTTACTGTTGTTGGCAGCTCTGATTGTTGTGTGTTTGGGTGGAAGACATTTCTCAGGCAAACAGCATTTGGAATTTGGTTGCACTTAATCACAAATTGTGAGTGATCCAGGAGGGCTGGTAATGTTTTGTTTTAACCTTTAGAGAATGGAGCAGTGTCATTGCTAGCTGTGGGAAAAAGCCATGCAGGAAATAGGCAGTCTCCAACCTGTACCACTGTGTTCCAGAAGTTCCTTTGGTGAAACTGGGAAGTTTACGTATGCATCCAGAATACCAGGAGGTTTTCTATGTCTAATTCCATTATGAAATGCAGACATCAAGCCAGTTATTCCTGCCATTTCAAATACTTCTAGTCTTTTGTATTTAGCACTATTAAGACCAGCTTTAAGGTTATTATTAATTATAGTCACTATCTTATATAATAGATATTCTGTAATTTCATCCTCCCTGAGTGAACAAAATACCCTTTAATTAGGTTTTTCGATTTCCCTCACCCTTAGCCTTTGGCAACTTCCATTCTGTTCTCAGCTTCTGGGAAATTGACTCTTTCTTTTGACTTCCACAGTGAAATCAGGGAGTGTTTGTCTTTTTACCTACAGCTTTTCCCCCCATGTAACCAGGACATCCATGTTTACATAAGTAATAGAACACCATTTGAAAGACTAACTATCCCATGTGTACCTTCATGGCAGTTTCCTCATCCATGTACTCATGGTCCTTTCATAGCCTGGTTACTATGAATAATGCCACAATGAAAAGAACATGTCTCTTTGGCATACTAATTTTATTTTCACTGGACATATACTCAGAAGTGGGACTGCTACTTCTGACTTTATGGACTCTCCATACTTTTTTTTTTCTGTAAAGGCCATACAGCATGCTTTATAAACAGATGTTCTCAAAGAAGAGATGGTGTGGTATTAAAATATGGTTATCCTGATATGGAGTCATTGTGGTTTAGTAACTTTTCTTTCACCATGAAGCCCATCTCTACCAAAGCTAGTAGTAATAAAGAATCTTGAGACATTCTCTCGTCAATGACTATTTGTGAAATAAATTAACAGACACCTGAAATAATTTGAAAGTGATTTGAATTCTTACTGCAACTTTCTAGGCACTGGCATGGGAATAATAAGGAACAAAATTTGGTTTAAAATCCTCCCTGTGACAGCATGGCCAGGAACCCTGTACTTTCCTCCCATTTCTTTTAGGACTCTCAACTTCCTTCAACCTGTGTGAAGATTCAGTTTTTCTCTCTTCTCTTTGTCTCTGGCCTCATTTCTTTTCCAGGGTGGAGAATGGAAAATTTTCAATCTAATCTTTGTACCATTGGCCATAATCCTCCCTTTGGGGATTGAATTCTTACATAGGTGGGCAGAGGGGAGATAGTCATGTAGTGGAAAAAGGCTGAGACTTAGTGAGTTCATGTACATGATCACTGCTTCCTGACATACTCACCCATCTCTAAAGGACCCATTTCTTGCTTTCAGTCCCATCCATCCTTTGTGTGAATGGTCTTTTGTACCATTCATGATATTTGAAAGCTTGTGTTGAAGGCTCACGTTTTGCTAGAAAGAAGAGATCACTCATTGATGTGTGTGTGCCATACACAAGACCCATGCATTGAAAACAGAGCACAGACTTGCTGTACTCTTCTGGGAAGAGAAATAGTTTGAAGGAAACTGGAAGTGGATGTGACAGTGTCATGGTTGTCTGATCTTGTGGGTTTATCTTCCTGTTCTGTTTCTGGTTTTCTGTTTGTTGTTCATTCAAAGGACATTTTTGGAGACTGTATTCAGGCATGAGAATAGAGATACTAACTGGAGCTTTTGTTGCTCTTATTCTCACAGTCCACTGGCTTGCTTTGATGTGGGCGAGAAGCAGACCACTCTGTTTTGAGTTTTAAGAGGAAAATACAAGAAGCAGATTTATTAATAGCTCCCCTCTCATGTATTTTTTCTATTTATAACTTACACATAGCTATTTTCATTCTGTTTAAATCTGTTTTTACAGTGTGTGTGTGTGTGTGTGTGTGTGTGTGTGTGTGTGTGTGTGTGGAGAGTGTGTATGTGTATGTGAGTGTATGTGTGTGTATATGTATGTGAGTGTGTATGTGTGTGAGTGTGTGTATATGTGAGTGTGTGTATGTGTGTATGTGTGATGTACATGAATGTCAGAGAACAAGTTGTAAAACACTATCTCTTTTTCAACCTGTGGGTTCTAGGGATCCAACTCAGGTTTTCACATTTGGCTTCAAATACCCTTACCAATCAAACTTACCGACCCAACTTACTGACCCAAGGTGAAATCTTTGAAAGCCTCTGGTTTGTGATAATCCTTCTGCCTCTCTCTGACTCTTCATCATAATTTTCCCACATGGCGTTTGCCAACACAACCAGCAGCCTCCGTTTTTGAAGTACATTTCATAGTAGCATAAATATCTATTACTTATCTTTGCTTTTGTCTTATTTACTTAATTATTTTTAACTGAAGGCAATTTAATTGCAAATTCTGTGTCTATAACCTTATCTGGGGCTACATGTGCAAAGAGGCCACTGGGAGCTTGCTTGCTGCCAGGTCAGTGAGAGACACTGTCTCAAAAAGAAATAAGAAGAAGAAGATGGAGAGCAACTGATGAAAACAACACCTGATGTAGACCTCTGACCCCCCCCACACACACAGAGCTCATCTATGTAAGGCAGAAAATAGAAGTAAGATAATCTGTGTATCTGTGTAACACATTCACAATGTTTAATGTACAGGACACTGGTCTAGGTGTGCGGAGTTATTCACATGGGTGAATAACACAGGCAGACATTTCTCTCAATGGTGCTTAGAGAAGTAGATTTATGCCATCCAGCATAAGTTTGGTTGTAGACTATATAAAACATTCAAGCTTTGCATTACAGAATAATAAATAATCAAATGGGGAGCCAGCTGCCAGCCCAGGGCAGTAGTGTCCCAGTGTTATTGCAATGTGTCATGTGTATGAATTGTGAGGACTCTAATATAGAATATCAGTAATGAAGCAAGGCTATTTTTCTTTGTTTCCAGATAAGAGTCTTTCCTAATGTTAGCTCCATGCTCAGTTTTCTTACCATGCAATGATTCTCATAATTCTTCATGATTGCCACTCTCCTGTGCTTAACATTTGATGTTCTGCTGTGTAGTTAATAAATTAATACCATACCTCATTTTCTAAGGGATGTGAGCCTGCTCATGCCAAATAAATGACTTTCCTTGTACATGCAAGACAGAATCTGAAATTAATCATGAGTACCTAATGAGTAAATGTGACTTTTAAAGGAAACAAAAGCATGCTAGAGCATGTTCTCATGAGTGTTTTCAGAATGAGAGCATAGACTCACAAAAATGGAAAGATCTTCACAAATCCACTGCCTCACTGAACAAAGGAAGGAAATAAACTAGAAGGAATCTGCTGCTGTAGCCAAAGGTGGAAACAGGCAATGCATGTGTCTTACTTAGGGTTTCAACTGCTGTAAAGAGACACCATGACCACAGCGACTCTTGTAAAGGAAAATATTTAATTTGAGTAGCTTACAGTTTCAGAGGTTTATTCTATTCTCATCATGGCAGAAAACATGGTGGCATGAAGGCAGACATGATGCTGGAGAAGGAATGGAGACCTCTACACAGGAACTGAACTATGACAGTGGGCATAGCTTGAGCATAGGAGATCTTAATGTCCACCCACAAGGTGAAACACTTCCTCCAACAAGGCCACACCTCCTGATAGTGCCACTCCCTTTGGGGACCATTTCCTTTCAAACCACCACAATATGGAAAATGTGGTTAAGATCATATCTCACATTGTATTTTAGACATCTTTTTCATACACTGCCTTCTTGAGATTTTTTAGCAAGTTTAGTAAATGAGCATATTTTCATGTCCATGTGCAAATAAGAAATTCAGTTAGAATCTGACTTACTCACAGGCACAGTAATAAACCAGACACTTGGGTTTTCTTACTGAACTTCCATTCCTGTGTTGAAAGAAAATAAGGTAAGACAAATAGTCTTATTCAAGTAAATATGGGTAAAAATGATTTTGCAATGGAACTTCTTATACAAGCCAGTATAGTAGTGACCCACAGGTTATTTTGTAATAAGGATTTTCAGTGTGCTAAACAATATTTCATCTTTTCTAAAATACTGAAAGTTAATATCGCTTAGCTAGTGATTGCATGCTTTTGAAATTATATGGCAGATTCAGTTGAAAGATGATATTTACTTTATATTTTCCACTATTCTGTAAATCCAAAGCCCATTTCAACCTAATAAATGGGATTTTTAAAAATAAAAACGTTACATAATGAAGAATATAGGCAAATGACAATGAAGCTAAGGACTTGTATGGGTCCCGGTTCAGGCACCTTTAGCGAGAAAGAGTTTATTTAACTTACAGTTCCAAATCATAGAACATTATCAAGTAGTCAGAACTCAAGTAGATATCCATATCCACAGTCAAGAGCAAAGTGCAAAATGTACACATCCTTGCTTGTTTGCTTGTTTGTTCTCAGCTAATTTTGCCTTGTACTGTTCAAGATCCCCCATAAAGGGGAAAGTGATGACAACAAGGGTCTCTCTCTTCCCACATCAACTAAGCAAAATCAACAGTGCTGTAGAGACATGCTCTTGGGCCAAATGATCTAGATAATTCCTCACTAAGGCTCTCTTTGGAGATGATTCTAGGTTGTGCCAAGTTAGGAAAGAAAACACATCAGTACAGTATGTAAATCCAAATACTTATTAAGACATGATAACCAGTGTAAATTTATCAATATCTGTTTACAGGGGTGAATTTGGTCCTTGTACCAGTCAAAATGATGAAATGTAAGGGTCATTTAAAAAAATGGGAGCAAACAATCATTGTGCTTTAAAGTGTTAAGGTACAGTGTTACAGATTTCAAGCTGATAAATGTATATGCCAAGAGAGCTATTAATTTATGACTTTATTACTTAGTTTGCAAAGTACACACAACTTTATTTTATGTGTGGCACATATATTAGACATAGATGTTTCTGGTCTTTCAACTTTTAGTGGTGTTAATCTTATTTAAGAATGTTGACCTCAGGGGATGGAGACAGTTCAATGGCAAAGTGCTTGCTGCCAAGTATGAGGACTCAAATTGCATCTTCAGCACCCATTCAAAAACTGGGAATGGTGATCTGCACTGGGGAGGTGGAGACAGGAGAATTCTTGAGACTGTGGCCAGCCAGTTTAGACAGATGAGCTCCAGGTTCAACAGAACACTCTATCTCAAGATAGATGGAGAAGCAACTGTGGAAGATACCCATCACTGAGCTCCATGCACACCCACAAACAAACATGCCAATTGACATTATCTTTCTCTCCCTCTCTTCCTCTCTACCCCCTCTCTGTTTCTCTGTCTCTGCCTCTCTCTCTCTCACACACACAAACACGCAGATATGCTGGACTCAAATTACACTTTCTCTTTGTCAGCTATGCTCCAGTTACATCTGAACAAAATGAAGGTTAAATTCAAACATCCTGACATTCCTCCATTTCTAGGTCTTTTTGGATTCATGTTTTTAAAGAAAGCACATATTTGAAGTGTTTGGTATTCAGAGTCACAGCTTCATTGATTTTCTCCTCTTTCAATGTAGAATGGATGTTCAGTCTACAAAATGTTCAAGACCCAGGTGTGCATATTTGATGGTTCTCTTCTTATTGTCCTCAGTTGACTTCTCTTTTGGTTGGCACATTAAAAACCAACAACAAAAAACTTTCTGTGAGCCAAAGAATTATTGTTTTGCATTTACTCTCTCATTTCTTTTTGGGTGGCTGATATTGGAGTTGAACCCAGGACTTTGCATGTGTCCTGCCCCTCAGCTGCATTTCCAGTCACTCTGCCTCATTAAGGGGGCCGTATGTGTTTTCCAAAAGAAAGAATAACTTGGGAGATATCCATGTGCTAAACACAACCACAACGTGAGTATCCTGCAAAATCTAGAATAACCATGCAAGGTGTTATGGGTCAGATGGAACATGAGTTGTAGCATTTCCAGGACAGGTGTGGCATATTATGGAAAACCTTATTGACTGTTTGGGGAATGTAGTACATGTTCCCTGAATTAATAGTAAGATTCACAGAAGACTCGTGTCTGGCAGTCATCTGAGAAGTCTGAAGGAAAAACATGACTGGCAGCAGAATAGAGGAATAATTTCTGAAGTGGAGACAAAGCACATTCCAGGAGCTTGTAGGAATAAACAGAGCTTTGTGCTTCCCCTGGATTCATCTGATTCTTAGAGAGAAACCTGGTGTTATTTTTAGTATCACTGGGCATGCCTTCAGTCCTTCAGAAGAAGAGAAGCAGTGACAAACATTACAAATGAAGATGCTATCTTGAAAGTCCTTCCCATGCCCATTGGTCCACCACCTGAGTGCTACTGGGAGGGGTTAGAACGTCTAGGAGACAACAATTAAGAGGAGATGAGGGGATCTTGGTGGGTGACCGTGAAGGGGATCTTGGAACTGCATCCCCTGTTCTTTCTCTTTGTTTCCTCTGCTATGTGCTGTCATTATAGTGGGCTGGCTGCCCGCAGGTCCCCAAACATTAGGGCCAAGGGCTCACTAAGTATATGGAACTTTCCAACACTCTGTTTTTCACACTCTCCTTGTCAGATAGGATCATCTTCTGCTGTTGTCAACACAGGAAGTTCACAAGGAGACAAAACACAACTTAGGAGATGTAACCACGAGTTGAGCTACCTCACATTGTAACCTGTATTGAGCCAAAACTATGATCCAAAACAAACTGTTTTTAGGTTGATTCTCTTGGGTATTTGTTATAATAATGAGAAGTAGACTAGCACAGTCCCTGGAGAAGAAAACACGTTTTAGATAACTGCACAGTCTAAGAAGTCTTTCTGCTAGGTCATTATGACAGTGTCTGTCAGGAAAGAGCTTCCTCACTGCCCTTCCTCCTCTCCCCTTGCTTCAATCACCGATGGTTCAGAAACTTCTGTTAGTGACTTGGCAGGGAGCATGCTTCCTACCAAAACTTCTTGGTAAGGCCAGAATACTGATGCCCTTTTTGCTTTATTAAGTTAAGACAATGACCTTGAGTAGCAGAAGCATTTTTTTTATTAATAACTAGTTGATAGTGACTATTGAAGTCATTGGAGCTTGCAGAATTTTCACTTTGGGACAGAGGAAGAGCAGCCAACTCCCCCAATTAAATTTTAATAGGAGGGGAAAAGTTAATTTATGATTACATCTCATGAGTTATGTTTTGCCTCCTTATGTTCTACCCTATTAATGACAGTGGGAGTTGACTATCTGACAAGAACAGTGTGGGCCAGGGAAGGCTGGATGCTCCACTGAGTGGGTAGCTTATGGAAGAAGGTAGTGAGCAATAGGGTGGCATAAGCCTGATTATTGCTAGAATTAAGGTATGAGGTGAGGGTTTGGATCAGTTATGTAATGTGATAAAACTGGTATGTGCAGTTGACACTGGCAGTAGAGTGCTTGGTGGATTATGGGAGTTGAAAACCTAGCTGTTATAATAATCCAGGTATAATAAAGATTTCCCATAAGAAGATAGCAGTAATACAGAGCAGAAGTAACTAATTGGAGATTATTTTAGAAGTATTGTTTCTTTTGTGTGTGTTTGTGAACATGTGTGTACAAGTGTATGCATGTGGAGGTGTGGATGCATGTGGAGGTTGGAGGTTTCCATCAGGCAGCTTCTGTAACTTCTCACTGTACTTTTTGAGCCAGAGTCTCTCACTGAACTGGAACTTGCTGATTTTTGGAGACTGGCTAAGCTCTTGCGCCTGTCTCTCTCATCACTGGGAGTGCAGGTATATACTTTTTCATGTGGGTGTGGAGACTCTGAACGTCACTGAGTGGCTCATCTCCCTAGCATCCCCCCCCCTTTTTTTTTTTTTTACCAGGAATGCATGGCTGAATTAATTATGAAATTTTTGTCTTACCTGGAGCATTTGTGTGTTTCTTTAGGCCATTTCCTGTTGAAATCAATCGCTGTTTCCCAGATTCATCCATACTAACATATTTCTTTGTTCTTTTTCTTTTTTAAACCATGAGTTTGGATCTTTATCTGAGAGAATTCTTTGAGCCCTAACAATAAATGTGGGTTCCTCTAGAAACTTCTTGTGTCTTGCTTTTGCTCAATATCAGTCTTCATTCAGTTCCATCTCTGTCTCTGTCTCTGTCTCTGTCTCTCTCTCTCTCTCTCTCTATCTCTCATACATCCCCAAACCATAAGCATTCCATATGTATGGCCTATGCTACATCACTGAGGTCATCTTCTCTCCCTCCCTTTCTCTTCCTCTCTCTCTCTCTCTCTCTCTCTCTCTCTCTCTCTCTCTCTCTCCCTCTCTCCTGCACACCCACACACCTTTCTTCCTCCCTCTCTTACACACACACACACAGACACACACACCGTGGAACCTCAAGAACACTGTATGTCTGGACTATGCTGCATCACTGAGGTCATCCACAGTACCATGTCTGTACCACTTATATTTTTCTTGTCTTCAATTTTTCTACATTATCTGTATTATTAATCCAGACTTCAGATTAATTCAAGAACTGTTGCATATTCAGGAATTCTCAAAAGAAATGTTTACCATTTCTAACACTGAGTTTCCCATCATACAATTCTTTTGCAGTCCACTGGAGATGAAGGAATTTATTTCTAGTTTATCTTTCAACTGAAAATTGGTGGAATAATTTTATCAGAAAGATTTTGGACAGGCTTTCAATCCTTGGCCTGTTCTACAGAAGACTGTGGTCTGGTTTTCTGCCTACTGAAATCCACCAGGTCATTAAAGGGAAAGCTCACTCAAGGTTACTAGGATTTGGCAAATTATTTTAGTCAAGGCTCAATTCAGTGTGTTCCTTAATGTCTCCTGACCTGGCTTAACTTTTAGCCTTTTTTATTGTTGACTTATTATTTCAGAGACTTATTATATTCACATTTTACAAACCAGTTGCTTTTAGGAAGGGAATCTGAGAACCATTGCAGAAAGAGAAGTTCCCAACTAAGGTTCCTTTTGGTAGGCTTTAATGTTTTGTTCTTTTGCTATAATTAGTGCCTATGAAACACAAACACGAGACTCGGAGTGTTTTTGGTACTTGAGGGGAGACTTGTAAGATGAGGGAGGGGTTCCCGAGTTGAGGGAAGGGAGTCCTGGGACCAAGGAAAGGTTGAATATTTATTTGGAGTGAATCTGACCTGTTTGGATGGGTCCAATTTGGCTCCCTAGAACTTACAAGAATCCTTTGAATTTGTGAAAACATAAATATTAAGACACATTAGCAGCATACTCATGTTAGAAATTATTTGGCTTAAAGAATTAACACATATACAACTGACAGATCTTTAGCACGCACCTTAATTGTGAGCTTATAGTTACAGTTATGATCATATAGTGGCATAGTATGGTGTTAGTACTCAGTCAGAATTGGATTAGTAGCTTATTAAAACTTTATTGATTAATGTAGCAACCTTAAAATACCCATTTCTGAAATATGTTTTGTAACAATTGGAGCCTTGGCTGCTGCTTTAAGCTGACAAAGCTACCAGTCATCAAAAGCATCAGAGTTCTTGAGAAGGATAAACTTTCACCTGAATGATTAGAGAGTAACAGGGACTTACTAGTTGGCAGCATGAACAGACACCCCCCAGGTCCTCCACAGTTGTTGAGGTTAGAGGCCTTAAGGACATCTTCCTTCTGCTGATGGCACGAGACCTGTGGATTGAAAGACTTACCTACCATTGGCCCAAGCAACGTGGAGAAAGTCGATTCCACTGCCCTTTTGTCCATGGTCCTTAGAGCCCTTTGCATGCGAGTGATAGTTAATGTCATGACACGTGATAAGACCACGGCCTGGAAGTTCTGCATCTGCAGACACTTTGGTCATGTGCAGTGAGGGTGGTGGGAATCTGCCTTCAGAAGCCTGGCTCTGACAGATGGTGATCCACCTCTCCCATGATGTTACACTTTGAAGAAAGCTGTTACTCATAATGTCAGCTTTATTGGTTTAGAATAGACTCCATATTTAGTCTGGTCAATAGTGATGACTTGGGGTATGAGATGGCTGTGTCTAGGACTAGAGAGCAGTGAAAGCCCATATGAAAAACAAGAAGTTAATGTAACAGATGACAGTAATATCCCTTTTATTTCTGCACATACATAGGGTTCTTTACAATGTGTGTGGGACTTTCAATATTCTACATTAAGGTAAATTGGAAATGCCTAGCCCATACAGTGATTAAATTCTAAAACATACATAACTCATAGAAATAGCAAATGTCTAAAAGCAGATTATGCCACCATTAAATGTTAGATAACCAAAGCATCAGTTGAGAAGAAATCCTTATGAAGGTAGAATTTTCCACCTCAGTCATCTGGAGTTTTCCAGTTTCAAGGTGAACACAGTGATGACTTGTAGTTTGCAACTGCATTTTTTTTCTCTAATTCACCAACTATGACATAATGATGGACATTTCCATATGATTTCAATAACTCCTCCCCATTCTTCCCACCATACCCTCCTTGTGGCCCACACACTGACAAACTAGATTGTTTATTGCCATTTCCTGAGCCGAGGACTCTTCAAAAACACACTTTAGGGACACCTTCCCTTCCTCATCCACTTCCTTTTCTATTGTCCACTTCTCCCAACTCCTGCTAGTATACATGGGCAGTGCTGAACAGGGTACACCCCTCACAGTAGATGGCCATGTTCTCAACTTTCATTCCGGCATGTTCTCACTGGAACCCTGAAGTCTTGCCAGAGGTAGCACTCTTCCTGAAATCTATCTGACCCTGCAGGTTTTCAAACATTTCCCCCGAGGTTAGGAGTCTTCTGTTAATTATTTCTTCTTCCTGTTTATCTTTGCTTTCTAAGTTAACTTCTTAAATCTTGACCTTTTGTAAGCCTAACATTTTTAATGAGCATTAATCTTACTTTTTGGTAAAAATAAAAGGCTAAAATAAGAATATAAGTATTCTATGCCACTATCTACCTGAATTAGCATTTAAAATTTACTTTTCAATATATAAATATATGTGTTCATACACTGTTTGGAGAGACTAATATTTATTTACTTTCACATTTCTTGAGACAATCTCATGGTATTACAGGCTGGCCTCAAATTCATGGTGTTCCAGCTAAGTACACGTGTGCATCACCATGGCCCACTGAGACTGACATTTAAAAAAATATAGATAGGTAGCATTACATTGAAGTGTAAATTATGACATCATTTTATCTTGGTAAAGTTCTGGAATTGCGTACATACATATATGGACAAAATTGGCTACAAAGTCTAAAACTAGTCTTCTTAAAAAGTTCAAAATAACTGATTTAGAGAAGATTTTAGAATGTGAGTCAAGGTCACTCTATACCAAGTTATTAATTCTAATTTTTGTGTTTTGAAAGCACCATCTGCCTAGGACTCAAATCAAAACAGAGGTAGTTGGATGAGCAGCTTCACACTGAGGTTGAAAAACAAACAGAATTTCCAAGTTTTTTTTTTAAACTAAATAGGTGAAGGACTATCTTCAAATACTTTTATTAAAAATTATTTATCTATCATCTATTTATAATATCTCTCTTGTGTGTTTGTGAGTATATCTGTGTGTGTACATATGTGCAGATGT
Source organism: Phodopus roborovskii (assembly GCF_943737965.1). NCBI lineage: Eukaryota > Metazoa > Chordata > Mammalia > Rodentia > Cricetidae > Phodopus > Phodopus roborovskii. Next base: position 17,203,436 of record NW_026126540.1, read on the forward strand.
TCTATAGACAGCAGAAGAGGACGCCCAGTGTGGTTGCAAATGAACCAAACTGGGGTCCTGTGGAGTAGCAGGAAGTCTTCTTAACTGCTAAGCCACCTCTTCAGCCTGTCAGATGATGTCAACTGCCTCTAATGGTGGGTGTCACATATGTAAAGTAAGTTGTAGAATCTGGCCAAATCTTTGTTAAGGTAATTAAAGTCAAAACAGTTCAGGATGAAATATTTTTGGGCTTTAAACGGTTTCTTTAAAAAGTTACTGAACCTTTGCTATGCCTTGAAAATACATATGAAAATCAAGGAATTAAGATAACAGATGACAATATAGCACTTGCATTTTTGCACATATGTGGGGTCCTTAAACCACGTATGTGGGAGTATCAGTGTTCTACACTGAGGTGAATTGGAAGTGCCTAGCTCTGCTTCATGTCTGATTCATGAATAGCTGCTGTCTGAGCTCCACAGAAGTTCAGCAAGTAGATGCTGTTAGTATTCTGTGTCTTCCAAGGGGACCCAGATGCTCAGAGAATGTGGTGACCTGTCTCCTGTGAGACGGTTATGTGGAGCAAGCATCAGTCCATACTAGCAAAACAGAAACCTTCAGATGAACAGATTCCATCCTCTGTGCTAGAGCGAAGGCAGTCAAGAGACAGTAGAGGGAGAAGGTATTGTTTTGTTTTGTCACCATTCCACATAGATATACTGGCATCGGTTATGCATTGTCTAATTTTTTTTTCTAGAGCATCAAAATAAACCAGCCTTCTGTTTTATTATTCTAACAGCATCTGGCATCTGTCAATTATCTTGTTGTTTATTTTTCAGAAAGTAATTATAACAGCACTGAAATACACATATGAGTCAGCTTTTAGTTACAAGTGCCACATGCACAGACACACACACACACACACACACACACACACACACACACACACACATACACACACGAGTTTCTCCATGAAGACTGTAATTTTCTCTAGCCACTGAACCCTAAATAGACAAGAAATCACAACAATAATGGAGGCATGGCTTTATTATGTATACTTAATCTTATTTTTAAATACTTAAAAATAGTTTATACTCATTGTAGGAATGTTCCTTATGAAGGAGGAGGCAAATTATATGCTTTCAGAGATATAAGAATATAGAGCTCTAGTCCATTAATAATAATGAGTATCATCAACTAAAATCTGTAGAGGGCTACTGGTTCCATACCAGGTTCAACAGACTAAATCCACATGGAGTCCCACATGATGTCTTCTTGAGTGCAGTCAAGAGAATGTTCAAACCCAATCCATGTATCAGACAAGTTTAGCCAATGTCATAAGGATTATCCTTTGCTTTAATATTTATGAGAAAAGTAGCTTTGAAATGGTCCATCACTTATTCTCTTTCTTCTTTCTTCTACCCCTTGCTGTCTATGAAGTCAGATTCCTCTGCCTGGCTCTTCAAGAATATTTTAACCATGAAGTGTGGCCTGGTTCTAGAATCACAAAAGTCAGTCAAGGTCTTTGAACTAAATTTGTGGTAATTTCGTGTTTTGATGATATTAACTGATCATTTTCTACATGTCATCGACTTCTCTCCATATTCTGCCCATATTGACCATTTTAACCATTTCCCCTGGATTATTACATGATGTACTCAATCAGAAGGTAATCCACAGAACAGAAGGGGCCCATACAAGATCATTCAAGTCAATTCTGGAAGCCAAGGCTCTATAGCTTCAGAGACCATGGTGTACCAGGTGTGTACTATCTGAGTTGGCTTCCTAGGGTTGCCGTAACAAAAAACCATAGACCAAGTGACCTAAAATAACAGCATGGTAATGACTTACAGTTCTGGAGGCTTGATTCTAAAACCAAGATGTATATGGGCTTCATGCCTGTGGAGTCTGAGAACTTTTTTCCTTCCAAGAAAGCATCAGGTAACTGCTGACAATCCTTGGCTCCTGGCAGCACACCTCCAACCTTGCTTTCAACTCTATGTGGCCTTCTTGACATTTGACTCTTTGTGACTTGGTAGGCAAGTTGTGAGAACAAATGAGTCCCTGGTCAGCTCTTGGAGTCAATATCTTAGTACTCTTTTTCACAGGATTTCACAAAAAAATATGTTACTCTGATTTGATGGCAGATGCCATTCTGTACATATGTTTCTCTTATTGGTTGAGAATAAAACACTGATTGGCCAGTAGCCAGGCAGCAAGTATAGGCAGGGCTGTGAAATGAAGAAAATTCTGGGGGAGAGGATGGAGAGAGAAGCTGCCAGAGCAGATGCCATGTAGCTGTTGAGGGAACAAGGTTGTCTGGTAAGATAAGACAACGTGGAAAAACTTAGATTAATAGACATGGGTTAATAATTAAGAGAGATCTAACCAAGAAGAAGCCTAAGCCATCAGAAAAACTGTTCAATAATTAACATAAGTCTCTGTGTGCTTATCTAGGGCTAAATAGCTGTGGGACCAGGCAGGACAGACACTGTGTCTACACTGATTGTCTCGCCTTTCCCTTTCTGAAGAGGTTTTAATTGATCACTTATCATAAATGATCCTATTTCTTGAACTACATGGAGTTATTCACCTAACCCTACAGTCCTTAGGACAGAGGGAAAGGAGCTAGTGTTGTAGCATGTGGGTCAGTTTATGTCAGGCCAATGCTAAGCCATCTGTTTGCAGATGCTGTTTGAGTCTCGCAGCATATATGCACACTAAATGGTGTCATTCCACAGTTTGTTTATAGGTGATAAACAGACTCCAGAGGTTTGCAAAATTGTTCAAGGTCAACTAATAGTCAACAAAACCAGGGTTTGAAGGCAACTGCATCTGAGAATAAGAATCTGTCTCCATGGTCTTTTATTATTCCATAAACCAAAAGAATGGGTTTCTTGCCTTGCTTCTTTGAATCAGCTCCCCATGTGGAAAATGTCTAAGATGCCAGGTCTATTCAGAGTCTGGTTCTGTTCAGGTTTAATCAAAATCATCCACAAGTAGACCTAGTGCTGAGAACATAAAATTAGCATATAGAATCAGAAATCTAACATTCTTAGCATTTGAAGGCAAGGATAAAAAAGCATTCAAAACTTCATTCAGTTGTTTGTGGAGTGCTGAATTCAAGAGAAAGATGAACATTTGAAAACTCACAGAATGAACTTATGCTATAGGCATATCATAGTAGTTAAACTGGTCAATCAACTTGCACAGAAATATCTTTCATGAGCCATCTTAAGCAAGTTCACAACATTTGAATTCTTGGATTCTTATGAACCTTTAGTCAAATAGTTTCATCATGAGTCAAAGTTATTTATAGTGTTCAATTTTGTGACACAAAACTTTTCTGTTTAAATATCCTACATCAAATAGAAGGGAAAGTTTTTTAAATGCACATGATTAAGATATGAGGAGATTCTTTTTGTTGGGTGCCTAGGAGTTAAGTGACAATTATTTTTCTGTAGTCATTTCAACACCAGAGAGTCTCCTCTGGGCCAGTAACTGGTCTGTATGATCTTAAAAGGAGGCAATTAAGTAAGTAAATGACTTTTCCAGGTGCCTGGACTGTTTTCTAAATAAAGGGTTATGTTGGATTCTATTTGGTGGCCTCTTATAGTAAGTTATAAATGAGAAGTATCCAGGTACAATGTCTTAAAAATAATTATATGTATAGATTAAATTATCCCATGTGTTTCCAATGTCAGATTGAATTTTGAGTTCAACAAGGTTGTTATGGGGTAGTGCCCTCCATGATTTATGATTTTTAAGTGTAACAAAGTAAGGGCTACAGGAAATCTTTCACTACCATCAGGGTCTGGGACCAACTGGAATTTTTGAGCCACTTGTTCTGTTCTGTTACCTGTTGTGCTGATATAATAAACTCTCATTTTAAAAAGGAGTTTAAATGTTTTAGACATTACCCTTATGTTACTGGTTTTATGTTTGCAATTCAAGTGATAAAATTCTTATCCCAACAGGATGGGATTAGGAGGTGGGATCTTCAAGGTTAGTTCTATTTAGCTGATACCTTGATTGATGGAGCTCCCATGATGGTATTAGAACCTACTATGGTCAACCTCAGTTGTCAGTTTGGTAAGAATGAGAATCACTGGGGAGATGAGCCTCTGGGGGTTTATCTTGTTGCAGTTAATTGAGGCAGAAAGACCCAGTGTACAATTCTACAGTTTGGGATTCTGAACTGTAGCAAAGGGTAAAGTGAGCTCGGTACCACATCCACTGCTTTCTTTTTTCTGACTGCATGCAATGTGACCAGCTGCTTCATGTTCCTTCTGTTCTTTCTCTGCCCTGATGGAAAGTTCCTTGAACTATTTATTTCATCACACAATAGAAAAGCAACTAAGACACTGTGCTCAGAAAAGAAAGAGACCAAAACCCAGTTTCTCTGACATGGAAGGATGCAATAAGAAGATAGCTAACCGCAAACTTGACAAGGAAGCACTTAACAGACAGGGGTCTCTGTTGCCTTGATGGTGAGCTCTCCAGCCTCCAGATCTGTGAGATGTAAATTTCTATTGTTCAGGCTTCCTGTGATATGTTATTTTTGTTGTAGCAGTTCATACTGACTGACGCATCTTCTTTTTTTGTAAACTTTTGGCTAGTCTCAATTTAAAGGAAGAAGGGTTATTTTGTTCATGACTTGAGACCACACCCTTCAGATGGAGAAAGGAACGATGGCAGGATGGCTCAGACTGTGGCAGCAGGTGCTCAAGACTGCTTGCTCATATCTTCATGGAATAGACAGCAAAGAAGGTGGTAACTGACAAAGCGTTAGAAACCTTAAGGATGCCCTCTCCAGATCCACTTTTCCAAGTTAGACTCCAATTCCCAAAGGTTCTACAATCTTCCAAACTGTCAGACTAGAATAATGAAGCAATTTATATTCTACAATTTTAAAAACTATCTGTGGAGTGAGTTTTGAGGGCTTTGGCAAACTAGCAAATACACATGAAGATGTTCTACACCTTGAACTGGCACAGGCTGGTCTTTCCTTCATCAGTCAAGACAATTCCCCCAAGACATGACCACAGTTGAGCCCGATCTAGCTAATCCCCCATGGACCTTGTCTTCCTTGGTGATCCAAGGTTGTATAAACTGACAAAACTAATCATCACAGTAGTTGAGAATGACTCTGAACATCTAATTTTTAGGAATCTCACACCTGGGCAGGTTGTGATCACCCTAGATATGTGTTAGTTCCACATTAGAACATGTGAGACTTTTACCCTGCCTGTTATTCCATCACCTGGAGTTGGTATTACAATAGTAACACTAGAAAGGGGGCAACATAAATTCTTCTGATGAGGTGAGATGCCCACAAAATGTCCAATGGTTGAACGCTAGAAAATGATTGCCTAGAAGAATTTGGACATCATTTTACAAGCATGCTCACATTTCTTTGCTGTAAAATAGATGTGTCAATTGAAATTATCCAGTGAAACAGCCAATAGTGTGTGAAAAGATTTATTACATGAAATTGGCTCATGCAGTTATGGGGACTGGCAGCTTCCATTTGAGGTGTGTCAGCTCTTATGCTTTGACCAGGACTTCAACTAATTGGATAAAACCCACTTACATGCTAGAGAAAATGTTATTGTATTCTGTCTTTGGTTTTGAATGTTAATCTCATCTCCAAACACTGTTTGACCCGTACCCAGGATACTATATAATGAAATGGGAAAACCAAAGACCCAGTCAAGTGAACACATAAAATTAAGCATGACACAGTCGACTTTATGGACCAGATACTTCCATCAGTATTCATTGCATATTGCCTACTCACTGATTTTTAATTTATCTACCCAGGTATTATTTACTTAACATCAACTCTCAGCCATTTGGAAGCTACCACACTGTTTCTGATGGTCTGTGCTCGAGATGGTGGCGGGCTCACAGCTACCACCACTGCTGATGTCACCATCCACATCCTGCAAACCACACTGGCTCCTGCGGAGTTTGAAAGGTCTAAGTACACCTTCTCGGTTTATGAAGATGTACCTGAAGACACTCTTGTTGGGACAGTAAAGGCAAGAGAGTCCTTGAGTAAGTGCTGAGCTCTTAATGCTGCCCTAACGTTCATTACTGTAAAATTTCCTATTTTATCAGGCCATGCAACTTTAAGTATTTTCTTCAATCCATACAAAATAAATGGGAATGCACAGCTCTTGGAATACTTACTGTACTTTCATTGTTGCCACCTATCTTACAATTTTTGATAAAGAAAGAACAGGCACTTAAAAAAAGAATACTTAATATAGTACAGAATAATTATGATGTGCAAAGTGTATTTAGTTCAATATTTTTAATACATGCTCAAAAATACATTTTGTTATGTTTATTTCATAACTACAACCCCCACACTTACTTTATATAGCTTTCCAGATAAACAATCTATAACTGCCTTTTACTACATAATGAGTTACATGGTATTCTAGCTTGTATATTCTATTTAAGTATCCACTTTTTGCTAGCAATTTAACTGATTTAAGATTTTCTGACGATCCAAACAGTAATTGAGCAAATATTCGTGCCTGGCTTTCTTGCCATGTGTAGTGGAATCCCTCAGGACAAAGTCCGGAAAGAAACTCCCTCTGTAAGCGTTGGTCTTTCCTGTCCTTTCTCACCTCCCCCTTTCCACCTCTGGGGAGGATATTTTCCATCCACTAGGTGGATATCATAGAAAAATACCAACATAAATTTACCTAGGCTTTTCAAAAAAGATGTTGACATTGTTTTCTTAATGTGGTTCTGGTTCTCTTTTACCTAATGCAAGGAAGATAAGAAAGCGATGGCTTGTCCATTGTCCTCTGGCGGCTCCCTTTGATCACTTAGAAAATCTTAAGCCATGTGTCTCACTAGCCCTTGTGGATGGGTGGAGGCTTGATGGTTTCTTCTCCGTGGCGGGCAAACTTTAGCATACACTGTTTGCATTCACTCTGTTTTCAGATTCCTCTGAACCAATCTTGTACAGAATTTCCTCAGGCGATCTGGATGGAAAGTTCTCTATTCACAGGTGGATGGGCAGTATCCGCACCCTAAAGCCTCTGGACCACGAAGCACAGCCCATGGTTGTCCTCACTGTCCAGGCACAGCTCGGCAGCTCCCTAGCCTACAGCAGCACGGAAGTGAACATAACTGTGATGGATGTCAACGACAACCGTCCTGAGTTTCCCACAGCCTCGGATGAGATTAGGATCTCCCAGACCACTCCACCTGGCACAGCCTTGTACCTTGCACGTGCAGAGGACAGAGACAGCGGGCTGAACGGACTGGTCCTGTATAGCATTGTAAGCCCTCATCCAAGCATCTTCAGCATGGACCGAAGCCGTGGAGTGCTGTACCTCAGGGAGAGTCTGGGAGACCAGGGGGACATCAGGCTTACCCTGGTGGCCGAGGACCAAGGCACTCCTCCCCAGGCATCCCGGCTGGTGCTTACGGTAGTTATTGAAAGCCAAGAAGGAATCCCAGCTGTAGCTTTTGAAAATTTAGTCTATCAAGTGGAAGTTAGCGAGTCTCTCCCACTGACAACTCAAATCTTGCAGGTACAGGCCTACCCACTGCATCCATGGCATCCAGACTCAAAAATGACATACTCCCTGGATGTCAGTGTGGACTCTACAGTGTTTGGAATCCACCCTCACACAGGCTGGATTTATCTGCAGCGACAGCTAGACTATGAATCTACACAGATGTACAGGTTTAAAGTGCTGGCACGAGTCCCAGAGGACAGATTGCTGCAGAATGTGAGCACTTTGGTAATCGTTCATGTCTTGGATGAGAATGACCATTCCCCAGCCTTCTTGCAGGAGAAGGTGTTTTTGAAAGTTGAGGAGAGCCCTACGCCCCTAGGGGTAATAGGAAAAGTGACAGCCATTGATGCTGACTCTGGGAAGAATGGGCAGCTGTCATATTTCCTTTTGACTGATGGAAAATTCTTCAAGATGAATCCCAACACAGGTAGCTCTTTGCAGCTTTCATCCATATCTTTAAAAAATAGAATTAAAAAGTAAACCCTCAAATCTTCAGTTACAACAAAGAAATTTTAAAATTGGGTTTTGGGAAACATAGTATTTTATTATAGGGCTGTGATTTTAAAATGATGTTAAAACTGAGAAGACTCTCACCTAGCCTGATTCTGTCTTCTTTTACCTCCCTATCATACACTGTCAGTTAAAGATGGATTGCTTGTAAGATAGTGGTCCTGTGAAATTGCAGTAAGGTTGAAAATTCCCATGCACTTTCCTGTCTGTTTAGTTAGTTTGGAAGTGTGGCTCTTTCCTCTATGTCAGAGTTACCTTCAGTGTTCAGTACAGTGACCAACTCCTCAGGTTCACAGCCCCAAAACAACAGTGTGTAGCAGAGGTGTGTTAAGGCCAAGCCTCCTAGGTTTGTACTAGTGTATATACTCCATGATGTTTGCAGTGATGAAGCTGGTTGGTGATGTTCTTAGAGTGTATCCTGACCACTAAGCAATTTGTTATTGCTTATAATTCTGCACTGCACTAGAGGCATGGTCAGAACTGTACTTTGTTAAGTCCCGTGTGAAGGTTTGTTTGGGGCAGCTTTCTTGAGAGGCCTCACCCCTCTATGCATACTTTCTGCTGTGCATTCCCGAAACCTGCCCTTTTGTGCTCCCTGCCTCCCTGTAAAGCTAGTCGCCTTCTATATGAACATACACAAACGGAGAACACATTAATTACTGAAGTGAGAAGTGGTCAGAGATGAGAGAAAGTTACCAGTTTGGGTAACTTTCATGAAATAAAACTCCATTTGCTAATACTAATTTGGGGCTTTCAGAGTTACAGATTACAACTTTAAAAATGTTGTTGTGTGTATGATTTATTAACATTTCAGTTCTAATAAAACTATTCAAATATAGTTTATATGTGTAGAGAATGTTACAGTAAACACTGTATTTAAGCTCACAGATTAAGGTATTCACCCAGATGTCAACTTTCTTCTTCATTTTAGCTTTTTTTCTATGCAATGCCATTTTATTTGGATTAAGAGTGAAGAAAGCTTGGCAATAAGAATGCCTGGTGGTAGCTGCTTTATGTTTACTTTCTCACAGATAGACTTCTTCAAAAATGGCAAGGAAGCCAGAGTTAGGCTGGACAGGAAGAAATGCAACACATTCCTAAGGAGTGTGTGGCCTTGAAAGGCCCTTGGCAATGAGGACAGGCAGTTAGAAGTTTATATTGAGTCTTCATGACTGAAACATGAGAGAATTCACCAAAGATAGCACATTTCTAAACAAGAATTACAAAATAACTTTTGAAAAGTATTGATAGTTTTTCAGTAAGTGACAGCATTTTACTAAACACACATTTTGTGAGTTAAAAAATGATATATATAAATGGCAGGTCCCTGCTCAGGGAATATGTTTTATGAGCTATTATAAAGTAATTGTAATATGGCCAATAACACACAGTTTATAAAATACTGTAAACTATTCAGTGTGTTGGTTTCAGAGAGCAGATCTAAGAGAGATAGCTGTGAGAGATTGGCAGGTAGGGATCTGGGAACCAAATTCAGAACTCAGGATGCATAGCCTAACATCTTTCCTTGTTCTATGTAGCAGCCCAAGGGCAAATAAACACATATTGTAAATCTTCCAAATTACTTGTTTTTTTTATGAGTTTATAAGAGGTTACAAATGTCTAATGATGGGTAATTTCAAATACAAGGAGCGATAAAGAATATTTCAAGTGGTATTTTCTAGAGCAACTCAGCAATAGTTTTGGTGCACAGTCTCACTATGTAGCACAGATTGGCCTTGAACTCATGATCCAACTACCTCTGCTTCTCTATCCGCTGAGATGATAGGTACACACCAACATAGCTGTCAGCACATTTTTTTCAGCAGTCACACTGAGCAGAGAATTACTTTGTGGTCTTGAGGGGCAAAGCTTTTGTTTGGTTTTCCTTTCAATGGATTCTCTTGATGTGGTTCATCACCACCATGCCAGTATGTTAGTGTACACAGTGCCTGTCTTGTTCTGCTGTGTTCCCAGGTGAGCTGATCAATTGGCTGGCATTGGATCGTGAGCACCAGGGTCATCATCACATGACTGTCCTAGTGACAGACCACGGCTCCCCACCACGGAATGCCACCATGGTGGTTTATGTCACAATTACTGACATCAATGACAACAAGCCATTCTTTCCACAGTGTCCCCCCGGAAAGGAGTTTTACATCAAGGTTTGTGAAGTAGCTTTACAGTGAACTTGTAATGCTTTTTTATTTTTTTTAAATCATTTGTTTTGAGCACCATCTTGTGGTAAAAGTTGTGAACTTGTCATCGATTGTGGTATGGCATTGCATATATTCTAACAACATAGATTCACTTATGGGCTAAAAAGATGGTTTTTAAAAAAAAAAATAAGAAACTATCTGTGTGCACTCTTCAGAATTGCTCCTCCAGCTTGACTAAAAGAAATATAGTCCTGTCCATTGCCGATAGACATGATGCCACCCCAGTGTCAGTCATACTTTCATTGGGTGTGTTTCCAGTTTTACCTGCATCTCTGAGCAGAACTTTTTTTTTTATTTAATTTATTGTTTTACATGTCGATCCCAGTTACTTCTCCTTCCCTCCCTCCCTCCCTCCCTCCCTTTTACCCTCTCTGCCCCCTCACATGCACCCTGACCTCCCTCTCCTCCCATCCGCCCACTCCAATTCCACATGTAGGGCAATGCCATCCAGGTGGGGTCATGTAGATCTGTCAGGTCATTTAAAGTAGAGACTAGGGCTTCTCTGAGCAGAACTCTTTATGTGCAGCTGATGTGTCTCATCACAATGATGTCACCAAGACAGTCATTAGGATCAGTGTAGAGTTGTGATATAAATGAGTATACGCCCAAAGACAGTAAAAGTTGGGTTTCTTAAGCACACACCAAACTTGTAATCATGTACAGATGGCCTGTCTATTCATTTCCATACTTTGTGTATTGATTACTTCTATAATATATCAGCACACTATTCCATGTACTTCATAAAAGGGGATCATATGTATAAAAAGCTTAGCAAGTACTGATCTCCAAACAATTGAATTGGACATTTAAACTCTGATCAAATATGTGTAGTGAACAACTCAAAAGGGTGTTTAGGAAGTTAGGGAATTTAAACTGATCTTCCAAAGCCAGGATTGAAGAACAATTCTGATTAGGGGAACATTATTAAGTGATTTTTATTTTGTCGCTAAGATACTTTGTGTTTTATTGATTATTGAGCACTGCCCAAGAATTTCATTATCAATCCAGGAAAATTCCTACTTAGAGTGAGATATGTTTTCTGATATTAAGACAGATATTTTATATTAAGCATATTTTGGACTATAGCAAGCAGCCTAGACAATAACCCAAGCAACTGTTGAGAGAGCACTACATTCTTTAAGAACTTTTTTAAAAGTAGAAAACTTTAATTTTACAACATTGTATTTAATTTATTTGCATCTTTGACTCAAATGCTCTAGATAACTTTTTCAAATTGAGAGAAAATTTAAACAGATAAGGTAGACTCTTTCCATGGACTTCTACCCATGTAGCTCTCTGATGGTAGAGATTTCAGTGCATGGGTTCTTAGCACTGTTAGTAGGTGCTTGATATACTGAGTCCTTCCATTTAAAGCTCCACTAATGCATCCTCTAAGATTCTCCTGGCTCATCTGTAAGCTATTTTTGTCTCCATGACAGGCTTTGGAAGGTCAGCCAGTCAATACACTGGTCACAACCATCTTTGCAAAGGATATCGATGAAGGACTCAGTGCAGAACTTACATACTCCATCTCTCCAGGTAAAAGTCATTATTCATAGAGGATTAAGAGATTTTAAAATTTCCTCTGTCACTTATCCCCTGTCTGTAACCTTTGGGGAAGACACTGTCTCCTTGATCTCTCAGTAGTCCTTAGACAACTTACAACTTAAAACCAAATTACAAACCAAATCCATTTGCTGTCTGTAATAATCACTCCATATTTAAGAATACAAAAGTGAATATTGAAAATTTTGTGGAAACCACTGGCTGCTTTCATACGACCTAATTAGAGGCCATCCATCTCAAATGCATGACTTGTTGAAAATTTAACGTCCAAGTCAGCTTAAAAGGAAAGAGGAAGTTAATAAATAAGAAGTGATAATTAATGTGTGATGTGTTGGAACACCCATGAATATCATAGGATGAGAATAAATCACACACACACACACACACACACACACACACACACACAAATCATGCCAAACATGTAGAACACTTTGTGGCAACTTCATTAATGTAGACTTACTTTCAAGCTTTCTATTAAGATGTGCAGTCTTCCAACTCAAGTAATTAGCTTTACTTGACATTGTGTTTGAGACCATTTCAAAAGGTATTTGTCCTACAAACATGGGAAATCCAGAGATAACCTTGTCCTTGCCTGAAGCAGATCCATTTCTCTTCATGGAAAACACAAGAGATACAAGAGTGGATGCCAGAATTAGCATACCTACTTACTCTTAAGAAGTATGCCAACACATGATATTAGCATTTAAGTGACACTGTTTCAAGGGACTTGTTCACTGTGGTGAAGCCACAAAACTAGCACAGGCACAGGGTGGATTTGCTACAGAGCTATTAAGTGTGCGTTTCAACACACTTCTCCGACTTTTTCTTAGCAGTATAGTGATACTTGGACTATTATCCTATTTTTCTGAAGAGAATTTCTTATACACTTGCTAAAGAATCTAGAGAAAATTCTCACAGAGGATACTTTTGACCATTATGAAAAAAAGTAATGTTTTAATAATAGCCATGAAAGACAAATGAAGTAGGAAGCTGTATGTTTACTGCTCATGCTAGGCAAGAGAAAGATGTTTACATGTTTATTTTCTGACTTAGAATGTTTTCAATTGAAATGTCAGCCAGTGTTTGGTGTAATATGATGAACTAGTTCTGAAATCATAGTAGAAGAGCTAAATCAATGAATTATTAAGACCATGTCAAAAGGACTAATGGAAAATATGCCACTATAAGACTTTAATTTATAAAGTTTTAAAAAGGAAGACACCATAGTACTGATGCATTAACAATAGACCAGTAGGCAAGATACCTCATCTAAGCACATGAAGATTTGACACACAATATGTAGAAAGCAGATGTATCACTGATACATGATATAGACCTGCTTTGTTACCCAGATGTAAAACTAAAATTACATATCTACTTCTTACTATACAAAATGTTATATTTAAATGTCAAAATCTTAATTTTTACAGAAGAAAATATAAGAGGTTGATTACTTGACATTGACAGTAAAAATCACTTTTAAACAAGGAAAAAATTTAAAGAAGTAGGTGAATGAAATCACATTAAAATTCAGAACTTCACGAAAGATGTCACTGTTTACCATGTTATAAGATTTGGTCATAGATTTGGAAGAAAGCAATTACAATCCTTGTAATGACACAGAACAGAGTTGCATTAAGCCTTAGTAAGAATGCTGAAAGATCAGAAAGAAGAGGACAAATAATTTAAAAACAGAGCAAATGATATTAATGAGCAATTTGTGCAGAATGACACAGGAAATTTAAAACATGTCTCCTGAATATAACGACTTTGGAGAATGGAGGCACAGCATATGATAAACTTGCAGGGAGCTTGTACTAAGTCCAAGAAGAAGCTTTTTCATTTGATATCCTGCAACAGCTCATGTGTGCTGTTGGGACATATATAATTTTTGGAGTTTTGTTTCACATACTCAAACTGAGTGAGACACGACCATGAAAATAAACTACCTACAACTTTATATACATCAGCCGAGGTAATTTTAAAATTTATTGAAAGAATGCAACTCATAGAAGATAAAAATGCTACTTTAGTGCTCTTGGGTGACAGGGACATTGTCAGTGGTTCCTCATCCTTAGTCAGGAAGCAAGTTCTCCTTTCCTGCCCCTTGTTCCCCACAAGAGGGCACCCTGATTTCTTTGCTTATTCTTGTTCTAGCACACTGGGGGCAGAGTATCTCCCTATGGTCCTTAGGTTAGTTAGATCTGTAAGAACTTTGCATCATTTTCCTCTTTAATTTTAAATGTACTCAAAGAACATGAAATACCTACAAATAGCAATGAAGGTAGAGAAGCACACATACAAACTCATTCTCCACACAGTTAAACAAAAACACACTGACACATACACATTCAGTCACACACACTTAAATACTTACACATGCACACAATACACATGCACACGCATACATTTACCTGCACATTGACACACAAACATGTACATATGCATTCATACTCACTCATACATATACACACACACACATATACAGTCACACACAAATCACATACACACATTAACACATACATATGTATGCACATGTGCACACGCGCACACACACACACACACACACACACACACACACACACACACACATACTAGTTGGAGAGAAATTTTGTTTAATGAAATATCCCTGTAAATGAGTGAAGAGTAAGAGGAAGGGGAGCTTCCTATGCTTTGGAATAATTAACGAACAAAAAGATCTAGGGTTTGACCCAGTAGAACCAACATCAAGGCCAAAGAGTAGCTGGGCATGTGACTCTTAAGGGAAATCGAGTATTTTGTGACATACTCTCCCAAAATTCTACCCAAATTAGATCAGTTCTCCAGATCTACCTCCTGAGTCAAATCACTTCAGCAAAATGTAAGTATTTAAGGAAAAGAGAAAGGAGTTAGGGAAGAGTATGATGTACATTGGGGATGTAGCAACCAGACGTATGCCATTCCTGATCCAGTGTTAACAAATGGATCTCATTGGCAAAATATGCATATGTACAGCAGAAATCTGTAAATGGTCTCACTATGTAGCTCAGGATGGCCCAGCATGATCATGCTACTAGATTATAGGCTCATGCATCACCGTGCCTAGTGATCTAGTTTTTTATTTTTATGTGCTTAAACTTAAAATAAAACAATATCTTGTCTATATTTTAGTGTCATATAAAAATTAAATTCATGCTACATGTGCATAGAAATGTGAAAGCTGGAGATATTAAAGTGGTGTTCTGTGCTATTTTTGATACAAATGTGTATCAGTACACTATACAATGTTTAAATGGGGTAAACAGCTTCCAAGATATCCAAGGAATTAAAACCAAATTAATATTCTATAGTGCCTCAAAAATTTAAAGTGAATTCATGTTCTGAAATATGACTACATTAACTGAATTGACCACATCTTCTGCTTCATAAACTAATTTCGCTTCTTCATTTTTGTGCACAGATTATCCTGTTTACTTTAAGATTGATGCCAACAATGGTGAAATAAGAACAGCTGTGATACTTTCCCATGACTATAGACCTTCTTATAGGATGACAGTCATTGCTAGTGACCAAGGAGTACCCTCACTTCAAGGACAGGCAATCATTAATATTCAGGTAATGGTATCAACATAAAATGTAGAAGAATATTCTGAAAGCATCATTTGATTTTTAAACACGTAGATAGTATGAAGACATTCCCAGTGTGTAGATCCTATATCAAGAGTATATTGCATGTAATGCTTATCTTCTTGCTCTTGTTTGGAAAAAAATTAAATAGAAATAACTTTTGAGCTAGTTATGTGAAGTGCTTGACAAGCTGTCCTTCGCTATGTAGACATTTGTGTTGCTTTGGGTGTGATGCACAAAAGGTGACTTTTCTCCTACTTCTGATTTCAATGAGTTGGTAAGTTTGCAGGATATCCTTGTATGTAAACAAATGGCCACAAGATAAATCACATGGGTTTTTGAAAAATTTAAAACTTCTAACAATTACCTGAGATTCATATGCCAAAGCTTTGCATTAATCAAATAATAGTAACAGCAACAACAATAAACCAAGTCATGAGACATCTTTGTAGGAAGAGAAAAATATCTATAGCCAGTCAAAATAAGGTGACTGTTCGTAGCTAGACTCTTTGTTGACCACATAATAAGTAATGTCAGCACATTATACATATAATATAGGCTTGTATATATACAACAACAGAGTTTATTTTCCTAAGCCTGTTGTTTGTAGACTATGCCTTTAATAATTAAACTGTGAGTTAGAAGAAAAATTGATATGGTCAAAATTTTAGTGTTTTTATTTCAATAAAGACACTTGATATTTCAATGTCCAAAGGTCATTGCGGCTAGACTGATCTCTAGGATTTGGGGTAATTTGGGAATTTGTTGTTCAGTATACCAAGCATGTTCCAGAAGAACCATGGCACAGCCTTACAAAACAGTCTTTCATGTATTACAGTAGAACGAATTTCAGTCTTTTGACACATTAGAAGGTGTTTTCTCACTAACACATGTATAAAACAAATAGAAATCAGCTTTCAATACCGTGTCTTAATATACGTGGATGTTTAAATTACCTTTTAGTAGCAATACTTGAAGCTTGTTTCAAAATACTATCAACAGATTTTTTTTGTTCTTATTTTAGGTGATACCACTCTCCAAAGGAATAGTTTTTATGTCTCAGAATATCAGACATTTAGTGATCCCAGAAAACACAAAGCCTGCAAAAATAATGAGCCTGATGAAATCATCTGATCCCCTTCAACAGCACCATAGTGAGAAGTTACACTTTAGTATTGTTGCAGAGGACAAGGATGGGCACTTTGAAATTGATAGCTCTACAGGAGACTTGTTCCTCTCTAAGGAACTTGACTACGAAATGACATCTCATTATCTTGTCAGGGTGATTTCTAAAGATCATAGCCTAAGCCCTCCATGGAACAGCACGGTCTTCCTTAGTGTTGATGTGGAAGATCAGAATGACCATTCCCCATCTTTCCAGGATGAGTTCATTGTGATAAGTGTAGAGGAGAATGTTCCTGTAGGTACTTTGGTGTACATCTTCAATGCCAAAGATGGTGATGGCAGTTTTCTGAACAGTAGGATACAATACTTCGCAGAATCCAGCCATGTTGGAATGAACCCGTTTCTCATGCACCCCTCCTCTGGCACTCTGGTCACTGCTTCTCCCTTGGACAGAGAAGATGTTTCAACTTTCATACTGACCATAACTGCATCTGATCAGGCTGTGAATGTGACAGACCGGCGATGGAGGTCACTGGTAGCAGAAGTGATGATTTTGGATGTGAATGACCACAGCCCCACTTTTGTGTCCCACCCCATCACCTTCGTCAGAGAGGATGCTGAAGTGGGCTCCCTGGTGCACCGTGTAAGTGCTCAGGATCCAGATGCAGGGATGAATGGAGAAGTAACATACAGCATCCTTTCAGGAAATGAGGACATGGTCTTCATGTTAGACGGGCCATCAGGTACAGTGCTCTGGGTACCACATCTAAATCATTTTATTTTATTTTATTTTATTTTACTAAATATTTTGTTACACTTTGTTTGAGACAAGTTCTCATACAACCCTGGATGACTTCAAAGCCACTGTGTAGCTGAGGATGACTTTGAACTTCTGATCTGCTTGTCTCTGCTTCCCAAGTACTAAGACTGCAGATATATAGCACTATGCCCAAATTTGTAAAAATAATTTAACATGAGCACAACATTCCTAACACTTTTATTCACAGAATACATTATTCTTGACCATAGACTCAGTGCTGTACAGTTGAATTCATAGGTCACTCTTTTTACTTAATCTAAACCATTTTTTTCTCATTTCCTCTTTTATGCAGCTCTGATAAGCACCACTCCTTTAGATAGTTCTGTAAATTTGATTATTTTGAAAAACTTAAATAAATAGAATCATGCAGTGTTTGCCTTTGTATGACTTGCTTATTTCAGTTAGCACATTGTCTTCCAAGTCTAGACATGCCATCACATATAACAGAATTCCCTCATAATTTTTAAGATGATTGCATGCATGTATCATATTTTCTATCTCTATCTGCTGATAGAACTCTGAGTTATTTTTAGCTTTGACTATTATGAATAGTACAGAAGTGAACCTGACATTCACTGCTTTTTGGAGACCTTGACTGCAATTCTTTGGAATAAATATCCAGAAGTAGTGTTGTTACAGCTTCTTTGGAAGGATGGAGCTTTATGATCCTTTTTGCCAATTTAAAAAATATTTTTGAGGAATTGCCATACTGTTTTCTCTTTGAAACACTTTGCATAAAACCAATAGTGTTCAAAGGTTTCAATTTCTCTGCATGCCTACCAACTCTTCTTATTTATAGTTCTACATTAGAACCATACCTGTAGTTGTTATGTGACAGAGTTTTCCTGGAGAGATGTAACACATGAATACACACACACACACACACACACACACACACACACACACACATTGACATGTGTGATATGTAATACATACTGTATTCTGAGAACTAAGTTTATTGAAATGTTTGTTGATATTAACTGTATTTCATAGCTAGCTGTGTCTTGTGGCATGAGGATGCAATAGCCATCATCACGAGTCCTTGAAGTAAGAATACTACTAGAAATAAAACAAGATGGCTATATGGCAAATCAACATCATTTTACAAAGACTTTGGTGTGGAAATTAGCCTTCAGATCATATAAGCCAGCACTGGTAGTAAGTGGAAATAACTTACAGGTTTTAATGGTTGAATTCTTTGCTCATTATGGATGTTGTTTTTCATATAAGTTGTAGCATTTTATTTTTCACAACAGCATTCACTCTGCACACTCACTGCCACTTCATTGGTCTTCCTGTTACTATGTTGTAAAGTAGCATCTACTATTTTTTTTATATGATATGATTTTAAAAAAAGAATATATGAAAACTATCAGCCCTGTGAATTTGGAAAGGACTTACCTTTATGTGATTTTCAGGACAGTTATAAAACTTTTGGAATACTATCTAATTGTCAATAAAACAGTGATTTCAACATGAACCTTAGGAAGAAAAGCTCAGATGTAAACTATTTGGCCAGCTGTGAAGAACATTATTTGGAATTAAAGCAAATGTGAGGATTTGGAATTTGTGAGCATAGTTGTTTCTATTCTGTTGGGAAATTTTATCAGAGCATTTCTCAAATCCTGACATATGGTTCCCTTCTGAGGCTTGCATGAACACCACCTAAGTGCCCAGCTGACAGGAGATTCTCCAGACACAGGCTGATGATTTCTGCAAGAGCTGTGCCTCTCCTCAGAGCTGATTTAATGGTACTTTAAATGCTTTCCAAGATACTCTAGGAAGGTCTGTTTCAGACTGTTAAAGAGGAAGAATAAATTTGAATTGTGTCTTAGTAAGGCCGGCATCATGAATCTTGAGATATTACAATGAACATTTCTTTTGAGGTATTTTCCAAAGGCATAAAATGATAATTGCAGAATGAATCCATGTGAGGCAGTACATTTTTTTCCTTTCACAGGATTCATGTTTCTAATAAAATAATAAATCATAGTGAGTTTTCCTATGGCCCCCAGTGTGTAGAATGATGGGTAATTATTGAAAAAAAACCTATTTCAAAAATCTGATTCAACATTTAATTATTTGAACAAAATTTTTAGGGAAGCAGTAATAAAAGAAATATATGCCAGTTATTATCCTATAATGGTTATCTATGTAGAATACTGTATATACACGGGTTATGTGACTCAATGCAGTGAGATAGAACGGTGACTTATTTGTGAAATTTATTGTCTGAATTGCAACATCTGTGTCCTTTTATTGTTCATAAAACAAATGGCGGTCAACCAAGAGTAAGTATAACAGAAGGCAATTCTCTAACAGGAATCAGTGTCCTGAACAGAGTCATATGCATATTTTTATAATGTGGTTTCTTTTAAGTGTGTCGTGTGTAACAGAATATATATTATTAGTATCATAGAGACTTTAAAAAGTCAGGGAAATGTTGAGTAGGCTATTAACTTTCATGTAGGTTTCTCAGTAGGTAACCATATGGGACAGACTTTTAAAACTATCATTATAACTTAAACTGACATTTCTGACTAAGAATGCTAGTAGATAATATATGAATTTAAAGTTGGTTCAGTGAATTTCATTCTCTCTTTTAATGATTCATTCTTTAGCAATGAAAGCTTAGGTTTTAATATTATATTGCAACATAATCTGAGGTAAAGTAACGTTCCTAAATCAAGCAACACCCATAGCCCACCATGTCTTCTCTTCCAAAGTAGGCTTGCTGAGGACAGCTTGCCTTCTGGATTATGAAGTGAAAACTCAGCACATCTTGACCCTCGTGGCCCATGATGGTGGCACACCAGCACTTTCTTCATCGCAGACCCTGACAGTCACTGTCCTTGATGTAAATGACAAATCGCCAGTGTTTAAGCAACTTACATACAAAACTTCAGTTAAAGAAAACCAAAGTCCTGGGGTGTTTATCGCAAGGGTTGAAGCTGAGGACTCCGATTCAGGTAATCTGAAAACTACAGAAACTAGGTAATGGGCACTATGAAAAGCACAAAAGAGTTACAGTTGGCATAAAATAATATTATAGGAAAGTGAAATCTATGAGCTGGTATAGGGGAAAGTGCTTGCCAGGGAACCCAGTGACCTGAGTTGGATTTCTGGAACCCTTGATGGAAAGACATAAGTGATTCTTGAATGTTCCCTTCTGACCTCCACATGTGTGCTATGCCACATGCATGAATGTGTGCACACACATAAATAATATTAGTGAATCAATTAAGAAAAATAATAGTTATGGGGAAATGAAGACATCTATAGATGATGTGTTTCTTTATCAGCATCTGTTTGTGTTAATCTTTACTATTATTTAGAGTGGTACATAGCTATTTAACATCTAATTTATTGATTTCACTGAGATAGCAAACAGAGGTATACTAACAGCTTCCCATTTATCTCAAAGAGCATGGGAGATACATTGATCATGGGAAGACCCCTGACTCTCCATCTCTTCAGTGTAAGTCAGGCTTTCTCCAAGAGCTATGGAGCGGATGAGCAGACTGCCCAGGTTTAAATTCTAGAATATCAATTATTTAAGCTGTGTAACCTTGAAGAATTTACTAATGCTCTCTATTCCTCTTGTCTGTAAAATGGGGACAATCGTGGTGTATAATATATAGTCCCGTTTTAAGAATGAAGGCATTACTATATGAAAAGAGAGTTCATGCTAATATCAGCACGGTAAATGGCCAATATTAACAACTGTTACTACTATTAAAATTAACACAGAATACAGACACACAACTCTGCAGTGAAGAGTTACTGTGGCTGGGAATTTATGGGTGTCTCTGACTTGCTCCTGAACATCGCTGGGGCTCTTTGGGTGTTTTAGGCACATTAGTTTTAATGATATTCTGTTTTTACTTTAAACTAAATAATGATAAAAATAGCTCAGTGTTTGCTACTAACAGTACATTCTGAGTTTTCCCATCGGAACTAATACAAAGCATTTAATTAGCCAGCCCTTAAAACTTACATTTGTAAGATTTACATTTACAAACACCATAATGATGTTTCCACAAAACCGATAGCAGAATAGTGCCGTTTCTTCCCTAAATGTTGATCAAAAGAGTAAGAGAAACATTTTATTTAACTTTCAAGCTAAGTTATGGATAGCTCACCTGCTCTGCTCTCTTAGGATACACCACTGTGCAAGCATGGGCCTCTGATGTGAATTTGAGATGCTAGGGACACTTTTCCAGGGCTCTCATAATTTTCCCTTTTTGACCAGAGAGGGGCAGTGTGATCAAAGACGTTTCCTCACTGTGCTCAGAAAGGCACATGCTCACAGCCATTCTCAGGGTTGCTTAGACATTGGCTGTTTGCTTTTTAGGGCAGTGGTTCTCAACCTGTGAGTTGTGATCCTTTGCTAACAGAAAACACGGATATTTATATTACCATCCATAACAATAGCAAAATTACACTTATGACATAGCAATGAAAATAACGTTATGGTTGGGGGTTATCACAACATGAAACACTGTGTCAATGGCCGCAGCATTAGAAGGTTGAGAACCACTGCTTTTGGTTCATACGAGCAAAGGGAAATACACAAGCTGTGCTTTTCACAGTGATCCCAAGGAACATACAGAAGTATGTTGGCAACTCGGTGACCCTGGTTCAGGAAAGCTCCCTTCCAAGGTTCCCTGCTGTAAACAACCATAGGAGCCTGAGGGAGGGGGGCACCGGACTACTCCACATAGTGGTTGAGCTCCCTACTGACTTAGCCACATGCAGTCGGTTCTCCCTTCGACCTCACTTTGTTAATTTCATTTCCTATACTGGGTACTATTGAAAAGGGAGAAAGGAATTTCTCTCAAAATTTTGCATGAATTAACACGACATGACTGCCATAAGTAATTCCTATAATTTTTTTTTGTTGTGAAGCTTCCTAGTATTTATGTTATACCTATTGATAATATTTGAATTGAAACCTTATTATAATCATCAAAACTACAACTGAAAATTGTACAGTTATTATTTTTTGTGGCTTTACATTTACTAATCTTGCATGTTTTGGAGATGGTTTGAGTTACTGGTAGTCTTCACTTTAAAAACTTTTTTATTTTAAAATTTTATATTGTTGTGAGAATTTCTTATGAGTACTGTATTTGCTATGTGTTCAACAAAGCTATATCTGTTAAGTTGGTGATTATGTAAATATATATGATTCTATGTGTATGTTTGAATATATATCTGCTCCCTCTTATTTTTTTTTTTTGCGCTGAGTGAGTTAAAACAATGAAACAGCATTATGCATGAGAATTAAATGACATACTCAAGAATTTAACATAACTGGCACTAAGTTGGAATTTATGAATGGTTTACTTTATAGTATGTATTAAAAAATACTATTGTGTTACTTAATACCAAAGAGCGGAGCATATGTGTTCTGGCATTCTAGAATGCAGGTTTTTGAAATGTAAGCACTCTGTGCTGTTTGGCATTCAAAGTCCAAAGGGACTTGAATGTTTATATTGTGTGACTGACTCTAAATCTAGCAGGATTTTTTTCTTTTAATACAAGAAAAAAATCAACTACCAGATTTTTATTGAGGTATTAAAAAATCCCCAGCATTAGGTACCCCAACAAGAGCTCCATTGTTAGTGTTCAAAGATGACTGTGGCTGCTCCTGGCTCCCTGGAGGACTAGGCACGTCACAGGGTACATGACTTAGGAGTTATGCCACTTGCTCAGTAGTGGTGACATTTTAACATGAAAGTGCATTGGTCAGTAAGATGCTATTATTTTATTTCATGCAAAGGTCCTCTCTACCTAGTGTCATTTTAAATCAACTACATCTGGTTTCCTAACTTTACTTTCTGTGTGTGATGGACAGCTGTATCCTGACTGGACTTTCTCTGTGTGTGATGGACAGCTGTATCCTGACTGGACATTTTCTGTGTGTGATGGACAGCTGTATCCTGTCTGGACTTTTTCTCTGTGTGAGGGACAGCTGTATCCTGACTGTACTTTCTCTCTGTGTGAGGGACAGCTATATCCTGACTGGATTTTCTCTGTGTGTGATGGACAGCTATATCCTGACTGGATTTTCTCTGTGTGTGATGGACAGCTGTATCCTGACTGGACTTTCTCTGTGTGTGACGGAAAGCTGTATCCTGACTGGACTTTCTCTGTGTGTGATGGACAGCTGGATCCTGACAGAACTTTCTCTCTATGTGATAGACAGCAGTATCCTGACTAGACTTTCTCTGTGTGTGATGGACAGCTGTGTCCTGATTGGACTTTATCTGTGTGTGATGCACAGCTGTATGATGACTGTCCTTTCTCTGTGTGTAATGGACAGCTGTAGTATCCTGACTGTACTTTCTCTGTGTGTGAGGGACAGCTGTACCCTGACTGGACTTTCTCTGTGTGTGATGGACAGTTGTATCCTGACAGAACTTTCTCTCTGTACAATGGATAGCTGTATCCTGGATGGACGTTCTCTGTGTGTGATGGCTAGCTGTATCCTGACTGGACTTTCTCTGTGTGTGGTGGGCAGTTGTATCTTG
Organism: Phodopus roborovskii; assembly: GCF_943737965.1. NCBI lineage: Eukaryota > Metazoa > Chordata > Mammalia > Rodentia > Cricetidae > Phodopus > Phodopus roborovskii. The sequence continues at coordinate 17,227,341 of NW_026126540.1, forward strand.
ACAAAATGTTCTCTGCATGTGATGGACAGTTTCAAAACCCACTCTTGGAGTTAGGGAGAAGCATAGTATTTCACTGACTCTAATTTGACACTACTATTCATATTCATCCAACCCCATGTTGGGCGCCATTTTTATGAGTAGGTTTTTCTGCTAGCCTGGTCCCAATGCAGCGCCTGCCCCAAATAACACACAGAGACTCTATGTTTCATATAATGCTGTTGGCCAGTTACTAGTTTCTTAACGGCTAGATCTGTCTTGAATATTAACCTATTTCTATTAATCTAAGTACTTCCACGTGGCCTTATCTTACTGAAGAGAGGGACTGGCATTCTACTCTCCTGTCCTCCATCTGGGATCTCCTCCCTACTACTTCCTCTCTCCTCCTAGTCTCCTAGTCCTACCTATCTTGCTTTCCTATTGGCCACTAGTGCTTTATTCATTAACCAATAAGAGAAACATATTTACAGAATGATATTTCCCATTATTCAGATATGTAAGATGTGGGAGAAAAGATGTTTTAGAATGAAAGGAAGAAGGTAAACTGGGATTCCTTACCCCTCAGCCTTTGGAGTACTACCAGTATTATCCTTAGAAGGGTCATTATGTAACCTTCCAAGAGAAGACTTAGTGTGCTCATCAAATCAGAGGATAATGATGCTAAAACATCTTCTTTTGTTTGTTTGTTGTTTTTTTTAATTATCTGGCCACAAAACCAGGGTTTTGCACATGTTAGGCAAGTGCTCTATCACTGAATTTCATCCCTATCCTTAGATACTAAAATATCTTAATATATGGCATTTTGTAATAATTTCTGTCACTATCAGTTTCTGTTACCATAAGTTTTTAATGTTAATTTTTTTTATCATGGCATCTCTTCTGCCAAGTTTAATGTCACTTTCTTTATGAAGATGAGTTTCCTCTGGCCAACTAATGACACAAACACTTATCAATTGCTCATCTGAACTCTGTTGTGGTTGTTTATCAACCTGACTTCTGAATCTTTTTCTACAACTCTTGCTGGATTTAGTGTCAGCCCAACCCAGAGGTGCATTAAGATAGGACTCAGGTACCAACCAGTCTTACTCATCCCTTTCCTGAGACTAGAGATTTTCACTTTGACCACATTCTCATTGAGGAATTTAGAGGCCAGTTAGGCTACTGGGAAGGTAAAATTTTCAGTTTCTCAATCTGAGACCATTGTTCAAGGAGCTGCAGCGACACACTAATGGCTTACGCTACTATTTCTGCTAATCTCTTAATACTGTTCTATTGACCTTTTTTGGCATTTGGTTGACCTATGTAGATTACAGCTATAAATGCATTTATAGAAAGGGGATAATGAATAAGGATCAAACATGGTTGATGAGAGATGTCATTTTATAAGTACGTTTCTCTTATTGGTTAATGGATAAAGCACTGTTTGCTAATAGGGAAGCAAGATAGGTGGGACTAGGAGAGGTGGAAGATTCTGGGAATTGAGTCTCGATGTGGTCTCAGGAGAAGAGGACTCGTGAGTCTGGCTTTCTTGATAATATAAGTTCATATATTAGAAATACATATATTAGTAATTATGGGTTAATAATTAAGACAGAGCTAGCCAATAAGAAGCTCTAGACACTGGCCAGTAGCATTATACTTAATATAGTATCTCTGAGTTATTTGGGGCTGACAAAGTAGTGGGGCCAGACTGGTGGGAAAGTACAAGTCACATATGGTCTTCTTCACTCAAAGGAATCTTTGTTAAATTTTGGTCTAAGCTCTAATTTCTTTGTAGTTGTTAACTGTCTCCTTTCTTGGATTCAGTATATTTTCTCTCTTTTAACCTCAGTTCTAGTGTAGTGAGATATATGATGTAGGCACTTAATTAGTACTTTTGACCTCATGATCTGAGAAACCAAAGCCCCAAAACCATAAATGGCTTCAGGTTACCTTCAATCTTTGAAATATATTTATTTACTTATTTTTCATTACCCATCCCAAGAGTGATGAAGCATATCCCCTTTGAAGTTTAGAAATGTCAGAGGGTGTGGTCATTATGGCACTGTTGTAGACATGAATGATAGCCTTCCTAATTGAAAATTAATATTCTACATTATCCCTAGTAAACATAAAATGTCAGTAAGTATTCACGAGTCAATGTTATATCCTGCTTTAGGGCATAGGTCTTTCTTATGTAATTAAAATAGGTTTTATGTATTTTCTTCAAGTTTATGCCAATATGACTTATTATCTTTCTTCGACTTAGACAGGTTTGCATTTTGCTGCCTGCCATACTGTAGACTCTCATTATTGATTTTAGCAGACTTTTGCATTCCCTTGTCTCTGTTGTGTATCTGCCACTCAGTGTAAGTCCTGTCTTGAAGGAGATTTATCTTGGGGTCTCTCAAAGTAGATTGGTGATCTATGAGTTAAGTTGCAAGTTTAAAACTCAACTTATAATTTGCTTTCTGTCAATTATGGTGACATTTGGTTTTCTAACCAGTTTGAGTCTTTTAATGATCACTTCATCATAGCCTTAAAGGTTGGCTGACCATGCTATCACAAAAGTGATGATTTATTTTCATTATCTCTCCTGTGGCAAGACACTCAACACTCTATTTAAGGACAAAGAGTCCAAATTCCCTAATAGGAAAGAGCTTCTCCTTGTGATCAGCTAATACTGCTACTGAGAAGCTGCCTGAGCAAAGTAACACTATGAAGATGGTGGTGAGGAGTGGGGAATGAATCTGGAAGCAACTACCATTTAAATAAAAAAGAGAAGATTTGGAACTCAGAGGACTGAACATACCGAGGAGGGAGCATACAGAAGCTGCATCTTAGAATGTTAAAAAGACAAAATAGCACTTACAATACAGTGTAATACTAGGAAGAAGAAAATCCAACTCTTATTTATTTATTTAATGTGTTTTGACTATTTTGTCTGTGTGCATGTGTATGCAAAATATATGTGCAATGCCCATGCAGGCCAGAAGAGGGAATCAGGTCCCCTAAAACTAAAGTTACAGATGGCTGTGACTGACCATGTGGATTCTGAAAGAATACCAAGTGCTCTTAACTGCTGAGCTGTGTCCCAGCCCCTTCTCCCCTTTAGACTTTTAGTCTCCTTCCAGTGTCCCTTTGTGGCAACTCTTTGAAGAACATGCTTGGAGGAAGCCATTGGACAAGGAGAGCTGTAGTCTCAGACTCTATTGTATCATAGGCATTAGTTTTGAGAAATAGTTGTTTAAGCACCATCTTAAAAAAAAAAATAAAAGAATAACAAACAGGAAACAACAATTACAGAGGCTTCAAGCAGAATGAAACTACTATGTTCAGGGAGCAGAAGGAAAGTAAGGGTGGCAGGAATGGAGCAAGGGAGTCGGCAGGGTGTGAGCCATGAGAAGAGTTGGAGGAATAAGCAGAGACATGAGGGACTGTGTAAATGCTGAAGTGTGAGGATTTTATTTTGAGTGCATCTACTCTTCCTTGCTTTTTACTGATTAACTCTTGTTTATCTTCATGGTCCTACAGAACATCTCTGCATAGTCAGCCATGCCACAACATATAGCATTACACTTGCATGCTTACTTGTCGGTACTGAGTGCTAAGCCTTGTGGCGAGACTTTGTGCTCTTCTCAGCACTGCATTTTTTGTCACTGCCTGTTACCTTAGAACACTCCATGCTTACTGAATGAAATAGTGAACATACTACCTTTAGTGCATCTTTTTTTTTTTTTAATCTACTTCCTCCTGAAGTCTATCTATCACTCTTTACAACTCTTTTGTTTAATTGTTTAAACCACAACAAAGGAGTTCTGGAGACCAAGATATTGTCTTAACAATGTCTTCCCAAGTCTAGCATTCAGTAAGTGTGCATGAATAATTGAGTACAAGAGGGAGAAAGGAAGGGAGGGAGGAAAGAAGAAAGGAAGGAAAGAGTTAAGAAACCAAATAAATAATTGGAGTTCAATACGAATACATGGTCTCATGTGGAGTCGTTAGGAAAGATATAGATAAATCTGTATTCAGTTCTACCTCTACCCATTGAGATGCTAACTAAACTATGACTAGAATAAGCCTTTTCATCCCACCCTGAAAACAAGCAGTAAAATATGGCATAGAGAAAAAGCAGGTTTGATGGAGTAGTACTCGAGCTGGGCTGCAGAGGGAAACTCATTGGGAGGGGTGCTTCCAAAGGGCATGAGGAAAAATTCGTGGGGTTGAAGGTATTGAGGTTTAATATTAGATAGTATCCTGTGCACTCAGAAGCAATTGGTCACACGTTCATCCTTCATTAGATGTGCGTCATGAGAACTGCATCAAATATCTGCAGACACAGGCTTCCAACTTGCTTAGTAAGGGAATGGGATTAGACGAAGCTATCTCTATTTCTCTTCTATTTTCTTGTTTGTTCTGGATAATTATAAGGGTGTGAGGAGGAATAAGCAAGTAACTACTTACAACCACAAAAATGGGAGGAATTATTTTTGAAATGCATAATAATGTGGTATGGCACTCCTCGCACTAGATAGGAGACCAACTGCTAGGTTAAACACAAAACAAAGCAAGAATAACCACACGAGCAACCCTATGGGCCTGCCTCCTGAGGTCGAGAATAAACAGAGTCCTGCAGCTGAGCACAGACTTTTTAAACAGACTAATCAAGTCTGTTTAATCTAGAAATTGTCATCTGTCCCACAAGTTCACAATTATGTCATTAAATCACAATCAGGGGTGTTAGGAACAGTAATTAGGACTATGTTGTAGAGTTGCTCACTCCTAAGAAAAACTTTATGGGAAGAAAAAAATCCTAAGCATTCACTGTGGGCAAATCTCATAAGGCTTTTGAAAAGCAAGCATTTCTGTGCATAGGGCTGTCATTCCAGAAGAATGGACAGAGGTGTTGTCTTCTACTTTAATCTGAAGACTTTTTAATAATCTTGCTGTTCTCCTCTACAGCCTGATATATGCATATGAATATGGTTAATTTAACCCAAGGAAGAATTACTAAGTTTTGATTTATTTTTTCCTTAAGGAGTCAATTCCGAACTTCAGTTTGAAATCATGCCAGGGCCTGCCTTTGGATTGTTTGAGATCAACCCTGACACAGGACAGGTGGTGACAGCTGTCACGTTTGACCGAGAAGCTCAAGGAATCTTCACACTTCGAGGTAAGGGACCTGCCCCCGACTGTAGAATCTCAAAGGATCCAGAAGGATAATCAGCGAGACTTAGAATTTCTTTCAATTTTTTTTTACTTAAAATTGTACATTTATGTGTGTGTGCCTGCTTGTCGGTATGTGTACCATGAGTATGCCATACTCATGGAGTCCTGAAAAGCCTGTCTGATCCCATTGATTTTAGTTACAGCTGGTTGTGAGCTTCCTAATTGGGTGCTTGTCCTTTGGAAGAATAGCGATTTCTCTTAACAGCTGAGCCATTTCTCTAGCCTGAAATTTAAGGTTTCTGTAAGATGTCTTTAGTTGAAACATTATTGGTCCAGGGTCACCCAGTTAGTTCATTCTCATGCTATGTAACCAGAACAATATATCTTAGGTATCCTTCTTTGTGTTTATTGTCAGTACTTGCACGAGATGGTGGCATCCCTTCATTGTCAAGCACTGCAACCATCATATGCACCATTGAAGATGAAAATGACCATGCCCCAGAGCTCATTGTCCTCAGTCATGACATTGAAGTTCTGGAAAACCAAGATCCAGGGGTTGTCTATACTGTATTGGCTTTTGATATGGATGCTGGCAACAATGGAGCTGTCACCTATCACATAGCTGGTGAGTATTGGAAAGCCAGCATTCTCTCTAGGAACTTACAAAGTGGGTGGTCTGATCATTATTCTGTTTTGGTGTCTATTGTGTTTTCCTACAAAATGCACACCCAATGAGAACCTGCTGCACCTTCCCTCACCCACCCAGGGGGTGGGGGCTTCCTCTGAATACCCTAGATCAACAACCTCCACATTTCCTAAGGTCATGATCTTTAAAGCTTTTTAGAATTTGTTTCCATGCAAGTACTAGGACAAATACAGATAGGACAGGTAGCCTTTTCCTATTTTTTATTTCTTTATATGATCTTTTATTTTATTCTTTATATCTTGAGTTGATAACTCCTTCTATATCCTGTTACAATTTACCATAATAAAGTAGATTTTTATTCTTGTATCAATTATTGACACTGTATTTTCTGTAAATGAATATCTATATATTGAAATGGAAGTTATTTAACATTTAATTTAATAAATATAAAATCTAAGCTTAAATGTCATTTTAGGTTGAGTTGATTATTGAAAGATCAAAATATCAAAAATACTGTCTAATTTTTTTTGCAAATAGTTTATTAAAAAGAAAATTGTATTGAGCGTGAATCTCTTAATAGAATTGGTGGATACCTTTTTCCCAGTTTATGAATGTAGACCTTCCTTTCCTCCCTTCCTCCTTCCCTTCCTACCTCCCCTTTTCCCTCCCTTCATTCCTCCTTGCCTCCACTCCCTCCTTCCATCCTTCTTTTCTTCCTTCCTTCCTTCCCTCCCTCTCAAAATCTCATAATGTTGCCCAGGTTTTTCTTAAAATCCTGTACTCAAGGATCCTTCTGACATAGCCTCTTGCTTAGCTAGGGATATACAGCAATCTGTTGCTTTAGAGCAAGAGAGACAACAGTAATAGTCTTCCTGCCAGTTTCCTTTGCTACAGACAGAGCAACTGTCCATGTTTTTGGACTTCTCCTTTGATGCTAGCAATGGAGTTCAGAATTCAGGTCTTTAGAAGCATTGAGTGCATGGTCTTCCATAAGCTGTGCTCCATAGCCCTTGTGCACATCTGGAAAGTGGGGAGGACAGTTGCTTGCTAGAAGTAAAGTTAGTACTTGAATATTTTCTGAGTTGTATATACCCCAAACCTACTCATAACTTTTGCTGTGATTTATCCCTCATGGGAAATTGAATAGACCTTGTAATTTGGTTAGCATCAAAGACCTTTTCTGTTTGAAGTAAGATGTGTACTTTAGTCACTAAAACCAGTTGCTGTTTCAGCATTGAACATCAGTGGGGAGAGTTGATCGACAGTATTAGGTGGGGATGACCTCTTAATTACCAGTCATTTGTTTTTGTTTGAGAAAGGGGTGATGACAAAGATGAGTATGGCAGAGTAAACTCTTTTTTATGATCCTAGGTGTCATAGCTTGTATATCTGTGGATGTGACCAACAACATGGCCAAAAGCAACGTGGGGAGGAAAGGGTTTATTTCATCTTACAGCTTACAGTCCAACATGAACAGAAGTCAGGGAAGGAACTCAAGGCATGAACCTGTTGGCAAAGACTGAGTCAGAGGCCATAGAGGAGTGCTTCATACTGGCATGATACTCAGGGCTCACATTCAGCTCTGTTTCTTATATAACCCAGGACACCTGCCTAGGGGTGGCACCACCCACAGTGGGCTAGGCCCGTTCACATCAATCACTAATCAAGAAAGTTCCACACAGACTTACATGGAAGTCAATCTGATGGAGGCATTTTCTCTGTGAGGTTCCCTCTTTCAAGATGAGCCTAGTTTTGCCTCAAGTTGACCAAAACCTAATAATTACAATAGATGAAGTCTCAGGCAAAATATATTTAGCAAAAGACTGTATAAGCTGAGCTTTTGGGAACTTCCTTAAAGCTACATGTCTATAGATACTCCTTGGAAAGTTTCACCCCTGACATCTTCAGACATTATTTTAGGAATGAGTCATCTACGCATCATTTATTTTTTTCATGCCAGCCTTTTGTAATAATAACAAAACACTTGAGATAATTAAATTCAAATGGACAAAGGCTATATGGACTCCATTTTTAATTCATGATCAATTGGATCATTACTTTAGGACTATAATTGGGCATCATGTCAACTACACATGACAAGTTAGACAAAACATGCTTACATTTTACAAGAGTGGAAAATGAAGGCTCCCATGATCTGCTTCAAGGCTACATTTCCTATAACCTACAGGCTTACCAGGCCCCATGTCCTAGAGGTACTATTACCTTGTAAGTTAGAGAATTTTTTTTACACATGGACCCCTGAGGCCTATTAAGCATCAAAACCATAGCATTTACTTAAGCTAAGTCATGACTATTTCCTTCTTTTGTCTTGCTTTTTGACCTTTGTACTCCTAGAATGTATCCATTTCCCCTATGTGCCTACTATTTCAGAGTCCTTGCCTTCCTACTTGCTCAAGTACAAATAAAATAATTCCCTCCTAAATCTTCTTGTTCTCATAAACTCTTAACTTGATTCCTCAGTCTTTTCCTAAAACAGAAACCTGACTCTCAGCTCTGTTAAAATCAGTCCTATTCTCCCCTTTAGGCTCTGCAATGAACTATAGGCCAATTGTGGTTTGACCTTGCTTTCCTCTCAAATCCATACCTTCAGTTGTGACAACTCATTTCTTGTATTCTAAATGCAAACCCCAAGGGAATATAGTTCTTTTTTATTGTTCCAAGACATTTCAGCTACAAAGTGCTCATATTTCTAGAACTTCATTCACAGTCTTTGCTTTACAATGAACACTGTCTTCAAAATTTGTAGTCTTGCTTCTTCCCACTGGATCTTATTGTTTCCACTAGCGTTTTGTAGCCACGCTAACATGCTATACACTGTTGGAACTCTGTGCACCCATACCACTTGAATATGAGTGTTAAGAGAATATCTTAATGTCTGGGTCCTGACCTTTGCATCCTAGACTGTAAGGTCTTGGGATCTAGATCTAACTCTTCCGTATATGACAATATCAAGCATATTTGTAGTATACAGTAGGATCTCATACTTGTTACATAATAGCACCACACTCAATGTTCATTGAGCAAATGAATTGTTTTCTCAATCACAAATGTCATATAATGCATCTGACCATCCCTATGTTGGCTGTAGATTAACTGTCTTATGAGTTCTCTTCTGAGCCCCTATACTATTTATTGTAATTGTTTTCTCAGAACACTCTAGTCCCATATGCTTTAAGTGCTTACAAACAAGTAAGACCCCATACCATTGAGCCTGATACTTTGATCCCACCACTCATTTAAGAATATGGCCAATGTGTCTTTGAACAATTTTCACTTCAGTAATGTGCACTTTGAGATATTTTGTCTCTGTGTTCAATTATAATTTTATTAAAGTTGGTTCCATGGAAAATAGTAAAGAACACATATTTTGAAAGATACAGAGATGAATAAAATGTCCTTGTTGATGTCAGGAGAACTGGACAGATGTGCAGCCAACGGACACAAGTATGAGGACTCATACATGCTGTGCCAGGGGATCATAAAAGAGATGAACATAGCGTGTTGCACAGCTGAAATAAACCCCGTAGCTGGTCACATTTTTGGAAAACTATTATAATCCTCTTGTTAATTTCTTGGAGTGTTTTATTTATTTCACAAGTATGTGTGTTTTTCTGCATGTATGTATATATGTATGTGTGTGTTCCACTGCATATGGAAGCTAGAAGATGGTATTGGATCACATGGAATTTGAATTATAGATGGTTGTGAGCTGCCATGTAAGTACTGGGAACTTACTTGGTCCTCTAGAAGAGCAGCAAGTGCTGTTAATCACTGAGCCATCTCTCCAGTGCCTTCCTCCACATACAATTTTTGATTGATAGCAAAAAAAAAAAAAACCAAACAAACAGAAACAAAACAAACCCAAACCAATGTTTCTTATCCCTGAATCTTGTTTTATTGTCAATAAAATAAACATCTTAATGTTATGGGTAAATATATGGATACAAAACAAGACATATGAACAAAAGAATAGATTGTTGTACATGTTCTAAGACACATATTAAGAAGTCAGGGTGTTTGCTATGCTCAGTTATTCTCAGGACTTAGAAAAGTGCTAAGATACAATAATCAGGAAATAAATATTAAATTAATATTTAATATTAATTAACTTCTTAGTAAGTAAGCAATAAAATAACTAGTGAGCATATTAATTATAACTTTTCCATTTCAAATGGATTTGCAATGTTTTCTGTGACAGGTGGAAACACTGATGAGTACTTTGCTATTGATACAATCTCAGGAGAACTCTCAACAACTCGTGCTTTGGACCGGGAGCAGATCAACAATTTTACCCTCATTATCTTGTGCTCAGATTTGGGGCTTCCATCTCAAAGCTCTGTGATGCAGTTGCACGTTAGGGTTTTGGATGACAATGACCACAGCCCTTCTTTTCCCATGCTTCATTACCAGTCATCTGTGAGAGAAGATGCCGAAGTAGGCACTGTGGTCCTGGAGCTGTCTGCTGTGGATAGGGATGAGGGCCTCAATGGGCAGGTAGAATATTTTCTGTTGGAGGAAACTTCTGGTGCATTCACTGTAGATCATGTAACAGGGACACTGAGAACTAGCCATGTCCTTGACCGAGAAGCCAGACCTCAGCACACATTCCAGGTTGTGGCCAGAGACTGCAGCACCCAAGGCGCAAAGAGCAGCATGTTGACTCTACTCATATCTGTCACTGATGCTAATGACAATGATCCTGTTTGGGAAGAGAACCCAGTTGATATTTTCCTCTCCCCCAAGCTGCCCCTGAACCAGGCCATTGTCCATCTGAGAGCCAGCGACCCAGACGCAGGGCCCAATGGAACTGTCACCTTCAGTTTTGCAGACACCCAGTCAGCATTTTCTATCGATGAATATACAGGTGAAATAAAACTTCAGCAGAATCCATCTTCAGAATATTTTCCTATTTGGGTGCAGTTAAAAGCCACAGATCAAGGGGTCCCAGCAAAGGCAACCACCGGCCTCTTAGTTGTTCACATGGAAGGAGAAGATGTGAAGATCTCCTTCAGCCACCATCTATACACAGGAGTCGTGACTGAAAACTGTGAGCCAGGTGAGCATATCCTCAAGTTTCTTGAATATTGCACCAATTTGGGCAAAATGCTTTAATATAGAGTATAGAAGATTGACATTGTATTTACAGTTGCAAACTTATGAGTCTACTCAGTTCATGATGCTGGAAAGTCTTTTCTTTTTAATTTCATTTTGCATTCCAACCACAGTTCTCCCTCCCACTCCTCTGCCTGCACCCTCACCTTCCCCCAGCCCACTCCCACCCACTCCTCCCACAGGGTAAGGGCTCCCATGGGGGTTTGACAACACCTGGCCCATTAAGTTGAGGCAGGATCAAGACTCACCTCCCACATTAAGGCGGAACATGGCACAAGACCACAAGGAATGGGCTCCTCTAGCTTATGCACCAGGGATGCACTAGAGTCAGGACCATCTTTCAGATAGACCTAGCTACACAATTGTCACCCACATGCAGAGGGCCTATCTCGGTCCTATGGAGGCTCCCCAGCTGTTGATCTAGAGTTTGTGAGTTTCCACAAGTTTGGTTTAGCAGTGATGTTGGAAAGTTATAATCAATGTGATTTTATTAGTTCTGCAAGGCTACAATGAAATGCTAGAACCAACTAGTTTATAAGAACAAGACCTCTCTTTTGCTTCATTGTTCTGGAAGTTCCACACAAAATGAGTGGTCCCATTGCTTTGGGTCTCTGTTGAGGCAATATCATGGTGGCAGAGTATGGAAGAGCAGACAATTCACTTCACTAAACAGGAAGCACAGTGGGAAGATAGAGTGGGAATACAGTGCCCTTTGAAGATATGCCCCTAAGGACTTAACAGCCTCCCACTAGGCCTGTCTCCTGAGGTACCACTGTTTCACTGTAGTACCACCTTGGGTTTTCACCAAGCTTTTGACACACCAGACCCTTGGAGAAGATGCATGTCTGAACAGGCACAGCTAATACTGATCACTCTGAAATAAAATGTCAGGGTAGGATGGAATGAAGATCAAACCACTTATTCCTTCTGAGGTTGGTTCTTCTTACTTAAGACTTGTTTTAACAAGCTAAAGGATGAAGGAATGAGAAATCTCCTTCCTCCTAGTTCCATGTGATTTCTAACTGTTAGTAACATTATCCTCTTTAGTATTTTTTTATATATTTGGAATTAATCTGATGATGTAAAAACAACTATCTGTTAAAAGGAACTTAATATTCTAGCAATGTATTTAAGAAATATTAAAGCTTCAGGAAAGTTTGTTAGAAATACTTCACAGGTAATGCAATCATGTGGCATCTGTGAATGGCCAGGTATAATGAGATGTAGACAGAATAAAATGGGAAGGTGTTTAGTATCGGCCAAGAGGTAGAACAAAAGCAGAGGATGTTCAGGAAAGGGAAAGGATGAAAGTTGTTGAGTGTGATCAGAGCAAGTTACCAGATGAGGAAGAGTACCTAGGTTCTGAGCTAAGCATAAAGCATTGGTTAACATTTTCAGCAGATACGGCTTTTCCTGGAGCATGGATTCAATGCAAACTGCCAGTGATTGCAGACACAAGGAAGATATTTTACTTAGTGTTTTCTATTCTTTTACTTCAATACGATCAAGATATTTCAGAATACCAATCAGTATTAGAAGGATCTTATTGTTATTAAACATCAGTTTATAACATCCAGAATGATCTTTGTTGTCTCCAAATGCACCTAAATTTAAGCCTTCCTATTCAAATGAAAAACATTACAGAAGTTTTAATTTCTTGTAGGTCCCTTAGATATCTTATGAGTAAGAGATATTTGACATACTAAGTGGGTTATTTTTGTTGTTATTATAAATCATCATTGCACTAAATTAGAGAGAGAGAGAGAGAGAGGAGGGAGGAAGAGGGAGGAGAGGGAGAGAGCACTTCCTGAGCTCCTTGCTTCTCTCTGTTTCTTCCATCTATGTTCCCACCTATCTTGTGTTCCTGCACACAGCTAGGGAAGGTATTTCCCTTCTACTTGGTCCCCCCATGTTGGTGTTTTGGAAGCACCTTCACAGCCACAGTCAGAAGTGTGCTTTAATAACCCTCTAGACATCTTTAAACCCATTCAATAGTGATTAGGATTCCTCATCGCAACCTTAGTTGACTACATTTTGCATTTTCCAGGGAAGTCTTTAAGATTCAAGAAGTCCCTCAGTGGGAGCAGTTGCCACAAGGCAAGCTCAGTAGGTCAGCAGGCAGCAGGTGCGAGGCCCTCTTCTCTGCCACCCCACCCCCAGTTTTCATGCTGGGTTAGATGGGATTTGACCATTTTGAACACTTCTTTATTTTCCAATATCAGTTGAACTTATAATTCTTTACCTTTATTTCATTAATTTTAGTGTGCAAAATAATGAGTTTTAAGACATATTCATGAATATCTGTCATTGTACCTAGATCACTATGATGCCTTGTACCTCCTCCCCACTCTCATCTCTCTCACCAAGCTCCTTCCTACCTCAAAATAGTTACCCTCCTGCTTTCTACTTTCAAGTAATATACACATGTGCACACACATATAAATGCACACACACATGTACATGTATAGGTGTATGTAAGTCTAGATTACACATTTGAGAGGACACATACAACATTCTGTCATTCTTTTCCAGTGACTGTCCGGTGCTTCCGTCTGCACTCTACCTTTAGGCATTTCTTCCTCCCCCACAGCTTTCCCTCTCTACTCATGTTTCATATACACATAACTATTATGTATATGTGGATATTACTTCTATATGGATTTCACACATCAGAGGATGTGTCTGCTTGTTTTTCTGAGTCTGTCTTTTTTCTGTAAGGATGGTCATTTCCAGTTCCTCCTGTCTTCCTGCAATTAGTAGAATTTCATCCTTCTTCACAGCTGGCTAAGACTCCATTATATCCAGGATCTTTGTTTGTATCTACCTATCTGTTAATGAGTATCAAGGCTAGTACCACATCTTGGCTCTTGAGATACACTGACATCTGTCAGAATGGCCTTAACTTCAGCAGCCCCCTTTCTTTGTGTATAAGGAGCCTCTACTTGCCACACTTTGTTGTAGTCTGTGGACTAGGTAGGTTTCCCACTCTCCAGAGAATCCCCAGTTTGTCCATCCTTGAGTAGCTAATATTTAAGTTGAGGGGTGTCTCCTGAGTATGTTGGGTTCTACGCAGGTAAGTTTGTTTACCATACCTTCAAAATCTAGTAAAAACCCTTCTGGGGAATGTAGGTCTGGATTATATTACTCCTTTGAACTATACAACTCTGAACAGTGGATAGATGGTTCCAGAAGTTAGATCTACCTGTTGTTGAGTCCAGGCTCAGGGCTACCAAACCTCCAGGTTGCTTAGGTAGTGAGATTATCTCCTACCACTCAGGGCTAGACTAGGCTTCCCTGGACACTTCACCGCCTGAGCCTTCTGCTGGCTGCACTTTTCTGTTTGCCTGTGTGTGGTCCTCCATTCTCCATCACTCACAACGCTGTCTCTTATCAGGCTGTGCTATGTGCTTCTTCCTAGTTCTTAGGTCTCTGGGATAGCTCAGTTTAGACAATGGGATCTCTCTCAAAATGGCCCCTGGCCAGGGCTCTCTGAGCCATGGAGACTGGCAAAAAGGAATTCTTCTCTTGCCAGAGAAGTGTCCCGAACCCTTGTGTGTATTTGAGGCTCACAATGATTGTGGACAGGCCTGAGATTAGCACTGCTGATCTCTTCACCTGGCCATGTTCCTCAGGCTTCTGCCTCCTCTCTTCATGCAGAGGGGCAGCACGGTGGCCAGAGCCTTGTGCTTTTTATGTTTTTTTTCCCAGATCACCCTTCTGTTTCTCCACCTCTCTGCAGTCCTATCACTCTGTTCATGACTCTCCAATGCTCTTTCTCTCTTTCTTTCTTTGTGATAGAGCATTTCCCCCATCTCTATCTTTGCACGACACAGAGGAAGCTTCTAAAGTGATGCGTTACCAGGAAGCCCAGAGCTTTTTCAAAAATTAGGAATAAACTACTTGGTTACTCACAATGCAGAAATGCACTAAATGATGAAACGGGCCTCCCCGAAGCCAGCTTTCTCTGTGATTCTGTTTCCCTTCTAATACTGTGGACATCCTGATGAGGATGAACCAGCAACTGTCATCCTCAGTGTGGGTGTTCAGAACTTCATGCATTTCTGTGAATTGCCCTGGGGTGGAAAATTGACATTATGAATTATTTTTGATACCCTGGCTTAGATGTTAAGTACTCAGACTTTGGAAAACTTGAAACAATATTGAAAAATGATGACACATGGGGTAAGCTAACTAGTAAAATATATTTAATATTGTAAACTGAGTAACCTACTTACATCTTGATATTTTGGAGGAGAAAACTGTCTTCCAGCACTTTGGCAGGAACTCCATTGAGCTGCTGTTCTCCATCAGCTGGGCAGTGTGGAAATGTGACACGCATTATTGAAGCAGGGCGGGTGAGCCTGTCATGGTCCCACTGCTCATGATGAGCGAGTTCCCTTTCCATAAAGTAGAAGCAGTAATGACTTCCTCACAAGGATGCTGCAAGGATTAGATTAAGCTGTAGGAGGACACCAGTCATCACTTCAGTTGTTATTGTGGCGATTTTCCTTCTGTCTTAAATCTTGACATGAAGTTTATAAAGTTAGCAGGGTTTAGGTTCTAACTAGAGTGAGGAGCTATTACTTAACGGTTGTATAATCATTGTGAAGTCTTTGCAGTTTCCGAAGCCCTGCCATCTGGTTCATTTTCTGTACAAACTAGATAAGAATTGTACTTTCTAAGGAAATAAATTTACCCCATAAACATAAGAGCAGGCAGCTCCATGTCACCAGGGATTTTTAATGTTTATGGCAACGAAGGGGAAGAAACAAATATTTTCTGCCATTCCACTTCATTACGTGGGACCAGTCTTGCATGTGAGATGAACTTCATAAGAATGAGAACCAATATAGAATTTTTTACCTTATCTGTGATTTAAGATAATCCTGAAGGAGACAGAAAGAAAGTCTTAGGCAAGGTTAAGTTTTCTCAAAAGGCATATACCACAAGACAATTTTCATCTCTGTGAATTCATCCAAGGCCCCATCTGGGTCTCAGACACAGAAGCTGAGATATCTTATTTACCTTAATTTATTATTATTCTATTCATATAAGAAAAGTTTTTTTTATTTATTCTTGGAAAATTTCACAATGTATATAGTGTATCCTGATCATACTACACACCCCTAACTTCTCTGCCTGTTCTCCCTAGGATCCTGCTAAATTCATGTCCTCTTTTGAAATATTAATTTCTATTATTATCATTATTACTTTTAACCCACTGGGTCCAATTAATGTGCCCATATATGCATGGGTGTGAGGTTATCCTGGGATGTGGCCACACCCTCCACAGATAAGTTACTCTCCAGCAGCCATTGACTGCCAATAGCTCCTTAGTTAGGGGTGGGGTCTCAGTAGCCCCTCCCTCATCCATGCTGGAGTTACTTATTATTTTTATTTTATGAGTATGAGTGTTTTGCCTGCATCCATATATTGCAACACATATGTACATCGTGTGGCCATGTAGGCCAAAAAAGAATGTCAGATTCCTGGAACTGGAATTACAGACAGGTTTAGGGTGCCATGTAAGCATTGGCAATCTGACTTTGGCCTTCTGCATCAACAACAAGGGCTCTCAATCCCAAAGCCTCCTCCTTCTTCAGCTCCATGTGGTGGAATTTTTAACTGGCTTGATCCTGCAAAGCTAGCCTCATCTAGTGGGATTCATCAAGCTCTGCAAAAGAGACGTACACATACATCATGGTATCAGGCTTGAAGTATGAAGAATAATTTCTGTGTGAATATCAATAGCCATGTTGAAATGACTAGTTATTTTCTTTCTAGGAATAAAGACACAGGGAGCCAAACTGTAATCAGGGAGTTATTTGTTAATTCTCACCAATTAGGAACAGGATGCAAGTCGAGCATTGAGTGCCATTGGCCTCTGCTGCCCTTTCCTAGAGCAGATTTGCCAGCTGTGTCAAGCTGGAGTTAGTGAAGTTGCCTTGGTTCCCATGGCTCCATTGCTCTCCAGTTCCCCTTCCCTTGGGTTTGGAATTTCTTTACCTCACTCCTTATGCTCAGAGTTTCTTCCCTGGAGCTAAGAGATTGTTTTGTTGATGATAATGATTTTTTTAAAAAAATAATTCCTTCATAATATAATCTTTTAATATATATATATATATATATATATATATATATACACACGTTTTTTGTTTTACTTATCGATCCCAGTGATCCCAGTTCCTTCTCCCTCCCTTCCTTCCTCCTTCCCTTCTTCCTCCCATGACCCCAACCAACCCCCTCCTATCCCATCCCACCCTTCCACTCCACATGGAGGGAGATCCCTTCCAGGAGGGACCAACAAAATCTGTCAAATCATTTGGAATAGCGTCTAGGCCCTCCTTCTTGCCTCTAGGCTAAGGGAGTATCACTCCATGAGGAATGTGCTCCCAAAGTCCTTTCATGCACCAGGGATACATCCTGGTTCCATTGTCAGAGGTCCTTTAGACTGCCCAGGCCTTCTAACTGAGACCCATGTTCAGGAGATCTGAGTCAGTCATGTACTGATTTCCTAGCTATCAGTTTGGAGGGGTGGTCTATAAGTTCCCCATTGTTCAGGTCAGCTGCCTCTGTGGGTTTCTATAGCCTGGTCTTGACACCTTTTCTTTTCACTCCTCCCTCTCTACAACTGGATTCCAGAAGTTTGGCTCAGAGTTTAGCTGTGGGTGTCTACTTCTGTTTCCATCAGCTACTAGATGAGGGCTCTATGATGGTGGATAAGTTAGTTATCAATCTCATTACCAGGGAAGCACATTTAAAGTAACCTTTCCACTGTTGCTCAGATTGTTAGTTGGGGTCATCTTTGCAGGTCTCTGGACATTTCTCTGGGGTCAGTTTTCTCTTCAAACCTATAATGGCTCCCTCTATTATGGTATCTCTTTTTTGCTCTTAGTTTTGGTTACCATACTCAATCTTCCTGATCCCACATGTTCTCCTCTCCTCCCCTTTTCTTTCTCCTAATTCCCTCTCCACTCACTGCCCCTCCACTCCCAATATGCTGAGGAGATCTTCCTCCTTTCCCCTTCTGTGAGGGACCTTGTATGAATTTCTTAGGTTCCTGCTTGTATCCTAGTTTTTCTGGCTGGTGTGAATTATAGACTGGTGTTCCTTTGCTCTTTGTCTAAAATCCATACATGAGTGAATACAGATGATGTGAAGAAAGGGGAACACTCCTCCACTGCTGGTGGGAGTGCAAAATTGTACAGCCATTTTGGAGATCAGTATGGCAGTTCTTCATGAAAATGAGAATTAGTCTACCACAGGACCCAGCAATTCTGCACTTAGGCATATACCTAAATGACCCATATCCATGCAACAAAGACATCTGTTTAATTATGTTCATAGCAGCATTATTTGTAATAGCAAGAACCTGGAAGCAACCTAGATGCCCCTCAACTGAAAAATGGATAACGATGTGGTACATTTATACAATGGAATACTACACATCAGAAAAAATCAATGGAATATTGAAATTCCCAAGCAAATGAATGGAATTTGATGAACCAATCCTGAGGTAACCCAGTCCCAAAAAGATGATTCTTTTTTTTCCATTTTTAATTTTTTTTTAATTTCATCTTACATTCTAACCATAGTTCTCCCTCCCACCCCCTCCTCCCATGCCTCCTCGACTCCTCCCACTCTCCTTCACCTCCCACTAGCCCTTCTCATATGTAAGAGCTCCCTGGAGGAGTCAACATAGTCTAGCACAATAGGTTTGGGCTGAGCCAGGCCCCTATCTCATTCATTAAGAGTAAGCATGGCGTCCCACCATAGGGAATGGGCTCCAACAAGCTGGCTCATATATCAGGATTACATCTTGGTCCTACTGCCACTGGGCATGGCATTCCACCCTAAGAAACAGGCTCCAACAAGCTGGCTCATGTGCCAGGCTTGTATCATGGTCCTACTGCCAGGGGCCTCTCTGATGTTTCAAGGTTCACAACTGTTTCCCACATAGAGAGGGCCTAGTTCAGTCCCCTGGAGTCTTCATAGTTGTAGAGTTTATAAGTTTCCATGAGCTTGCTTCAGCTGTCTCTGTAGATTTGTCCATCATGATCTTAACCTTCCTTGCTCATATGTTCCCTCCTCCTTCTCTTCAAATGGATTTCTAGAACTCTACCTGGTTCTTGGTTGTGCATCTCTGCATCTGGTTTCATCAGTTACTGGATGAGGACTCTATGATGACAGTTGGGGTATTCATCAATATGATTACAGGGGTAGGCCACTACAGGCATCCTCTTCACTATTGCTAGGAATATTAGCTGGGGTCCTCATTGTGAGTTCTTGGGAGTTATGCCAGCACCAGGTTTCTCCCTAAACCCATAGTGGCTCTCTATTAAGATATCTCTTTCATTGCTCTTCTACTGCATCTGTTCCCACCTGGGCCATCTTGTTCTCAGCTGTTCTCACCTCTCTTATCCTCCCCTTACCATCTCCACCCCAGTTTGCCCTATAGATATCATAAAATTTCTCTTCCTAGGGTGATTCATGTGTCCCTCTTATTACCTAGGTTCTCCGGAGTGCATTTTAATCTGGTTATACTTTGCTTTAGAGGTAATATCCACTTATGAGTGAATACATATCATGTTTGTCTTTCTGAATATGGGTTTTCTCACTCAGATTTTTTTCTAGTTCCATCCATTTACTTGAAAATTTCATGAGGTCTTAATTTTTCCCACTAAGTAGTTCTCCATTGTGTCAATGTATTACATTTTCCTTATCTATTTTATAGTTGAGGGGCATCTAGGTTGATTCCAGGTTCTGACTATTAGGAATAATGTTACTATGAACATTATTGAGCAAATGTCCTTGTGATATGATTGAGCTTCCTTTGGTTAAATGTCCAAGAGTGGTATCTCTGGGGCTTGAGGTAGTTTGATTCCCAATTTTCTTAGAAACTGCTATACTGATTTCCAAAATGGTTGTACAAGTTTGCACTCCCACCAGTAGTGGAGGAGTATTCACAGACTCCACATCTTCTACAACATAAGCTGCTCTCAGTATTTTTGATCTTAGCCATTCTGACAGGTGTAAGATGGCACCTCAGAATCATTTTGGTTTGCATTTTCATGATGATTAAGGATGTTGAACACTTCCTTAAATGTCTTTTGGCCATTTGAGATTCTTCTGATGAGAATTCTTTGCTTAGCTCTATACCCCCTTTTTCTTTTCTATTTTCATTTAAATTAGAAAAATCTTATTTTACATATCAATCCCAGTTCCTTCTCCATCCCATCCTCCCATTTCCCCCACTGACCCCACATCCCATTCCCTTTCTGTTCCCCAGGGAGGGTGAGACATTCCATGAGAGATCACTAAAGTCTGTGACATCATTTGGAGCAGGGTCTAGGCTCTCCCCTGTGTGTCTAGACTGAAAGAGTATCCCTCTATGGGGAGTGAGCTCACAAAGTCCATTCATACACTAGGAATCAATACTGTTCACTACCAGAGGCCTGTTAGACTTCTCAGGCCTCCTAACAGACACCTGCGTCAGGGGGCCTGGTTCGTTCCTATGCTAGTTTCCCAGATATTAGTCTGGGGTCCATGATCTCCCTCTTGTTCAGGCCAGATGGTTCTGTGGGTTTCCCCAGCCTTGTCTTGACCCCCTTTACTCATCACTTGTCCCTCTCTGCAACTGGGTTCCAAGAGTTCTGCTCAATGCTTAACAGTGGGTGTTTGCTTCTGGATAAAGGCTTGAGGATGGCATTAAAGGTAGTCATAAATCTCTTTATTGTGAAGGGCACTTAAGGTAGCCTCTCCACTACTGCTTAGATTCTTATTTGGGGTCACTCTTGTGAGTCTCTGGACCTTTCCCTAGTGCCAGATTTCTCTTTAAATCTATAATGGCTCTCTCTATTAAGGTACCACTTTTCTTGCTCTCCTCTATTCTTCTCCTGACTCAATCTTCCTGCTCCCTCATGTCCTCCTCCCCCCTCCTCTTCTTCCCTTCTCTTTCTCCTAACTCCCCCCTCCCCCCATGCTCCCAATTGTCTTAGGAGATCTTGTCCTTTTCCTCTTCTCCAGGGGGCCATTATGCCCCATATTTCAGTTGGGTTATTTTGTATTTTGATGTCTAGTTTCTTAAGTTCTTTATAAATTTTAGAGATGAGCCCTCTGTCAGATGTGGGATTGGAGAAGATCTTTTCCCATTCTGTAGGCTGCTGTTTTGTCTTATTAACAGTGTCCTTTGCCTTACAGAAGCATTTCAGGAAGTCCCATTTATTGATTGTTGCTCTTAGTGTCTGTGCTACTGCTGTTGTATTTAGGAAGTGGTCTCCTGTGCCAATGCATTTCAGGCTACTTCCCACTTTCTCTTCTATCAGGTTCATTGTAGCTGGATTTATGTTGAGGTCCTTGCTCCAACTGGATTTTAGTTTTGTGCATGGTGAGAGATGTGTATCTATTTGCAATTTTCTGCATGTTAATATCCTGTTTTTCCAGTACCATTTTTTTGTTTTTGTTTTTAGATATAATTCTGTTGGCCTGTTACTAGCATTTTTTTTATTGGCTAACTCTGTCTAAATTTCTATTATTCTAAGTATTTCCATGTGGTCTTATCTTACTGGAGAGAGGGCCCAGCATTCTCCTCTTTCTGTCCTACACTTTGAATCTCCTTCTCTACTAGTTCCAGAATCCTCCTTGTCTCCTAGTCCCACCTATCTTGCTTTCCTATTGGCCAACAATGCTTTATTCATTAACCAATACGAGAAACATATTTACAGAATGACATCTCCCATCATCTCCTCTTTTCTGTCTAAAATAAAAAAGGGTTTTAACTTTAACATAGTAAAATATATAACAAAACATTTATCAAATAAGAACCACAGTGAACAATATTTAGTCCATTAATATTTAGCAAGATTTAAAGAAAATATTCTATCATCTATCCTATCTTTGCGAGCCTAAAGTAACTTATCTTTAATCCTAACTAAGGAAAACTATAACCATAACTATCTGTCTTCAACTCCATCAAAACCCACAGCAGGATAATATATAAATTCTAGAAATAACAGGGACATCTTGCTACCTGATCAGTCACCTGAAGTTCTTCAGCCTATAGGCCATAGTGTGTCTGTCAGACTTCTCAGAAAAGCAGGAAACTTTAAACTGTACACCTGTATTGGCAGTTTGTCAGTCACTTTTCTCTGTATTCTGTACACTGTCTGGCAGACTCTTCCATGAAGCAGGAACCCTGTAGCAATGTTCATCTTGTATCAGCAGTCACTTTCCTGTGGGTCCTGCATGTCCGGTTTATACAGCATAAAGTCAAACAGTCCAGACAAGAGCAATATCTTTCCCAAATAGCTAGTCTTGCCATATTGAAAGCAAACCCCATATCGAGTTTCTCCAATGTCCATCTTTCTTTCTGATGTAGGTAGTGTGCCAGGAACAGTTATGCCTCATTGTTAAGAAAAACACTAAACCAATTTAAATGCCATATTGTGTAAGTCTTTGATAGGTTTGAAGAATACCTATTCATCTCTGTATATCTAGAAATCCTAACTAAACTATAAGTTTTGACTATTATAGGTAACTATCTGTAATCTGTACTAAATTATACATTGCATTTCTAAATGAACTATATAAACACAATACCTAAACAAGAGGAGAAATATACATATCACAAAACTGACCTTAAATTTGTATCAATAAATAGAAATCCATCCCAAAACAAAGTATACACATCTATACCATAATCCCCTTTTTACCTTTAAAAAGATTGGTTGTGGTCATTAACCAATTATAACCAACCCCATATAAATGAAAACATTATTATTTGGGATTTTGGGTGTCGTTCTTTCCAAACTGTTTCCTGCTGGTAGGGGGCACTGTCATGGGAATCCTAAAAAGATGAAGAAATCTTTGTTTTCCTGGTCTGCAAGGCTGACTTATCCCAGCAGTTTATGTTGGATCACCTGGGACACTTTTTCAGGGGGTCTGTCTTGATCAAACCATGGTAGTCTGTAAGGAATCCATAGCTTTTCATTTTCTGTGGAAACAAAAATAAAAATTATTTTCCCAAGTAACCTATCCTTAGACTTAAATTTTGAAGTCAAAGCATTTTTAAAATATATAAATTGGATTAATCCAGCAGCATTTCTCTTTTTAAAAATACTCGTATTTTAGTGTTTCAAAACATCATCACAAACAGCATGTACTTTTGATACACATTTAAGTCATGAGAAAGAATTTTATAGATTATCCTTTTTTTTTTTACATATTGACCCAGTTCCCTCCCCCTCCCTCCCTCTTCCTCTCTCTTCCACCCTCCCATGCACCCCAACCACCCTCCTCTTCCCCCCCCCACTCCACATGTAGGGGGATGCCCTCCAGGAGGGGTCGTCTACATCTGTTAAGTCATTTGGAGTAGAGACTAGGACTTCTCTTCTGTCTCTAGGTTAAGGGAGTATCCCTCCATGGGAAATGTGCCCCCAAAGTCCTTTTGTGCACCAGGAATACGTCCTGATTCCACTGTCTGAGGTCCCTTAGACTGCTCAGGCCTTCTAGCTAAGACACAAGTTCAAGGGGGTCTGAGTCAGCCCCATACTGCATTCCCAGCTATCAGTCTGGGGGCCCATTAACTCCTCCTTGTTCAGGTCAGCTGTCTCTATGTGTTTCTTCAGCCTGGTCTTGTCCTCCCTCTCTGCATCTGAATTCCAGTTCGGCTCAGTGTCTAGTTGTGGGTGTTTCCTTCTGTTTCTATCAGCTACTAGATGAGGGCTCCATTATGGTGGATAAATTAGTCATTGATCTCATTATCAGGGAATGGCATTTATGGTAGCCTTTCTACTGTTGCTCAAATTGTTAGTTGGGGTCAGTCCTGCAGGTCTCTGGACATTTCTATAGATTCAGTTTTCTCTTCAAACCTATAATGGCTCCCTCTTTTATACTCTCTCTCTCTCTCTCTCTCTCTCTCTCTCTCTCTTTCTCTCTCTCCTCTCATCTATTTCTGCCCTTACTCAATCTTTCCAGTCTCACGTGCTTTCCTCTCCTCCCCTTCTCTTTCTCCTAGTCCCCTCTCCACTCACTGCCCATCCTAGCCTCCCCATGTGCTCTGGAGATTTTGTCCCTTCCCCATTCTGTGGGGGACCTTATATGAATCTCTTATAATCCTCCTTGTAGCCTAGTTTTTCTGGTGGTGTGAGTTATAGGCTGATGATCCTTTGCTCTATGTCTAAAATTCACATATGGGGTACATACCATGTTCCTCTTTTTGTGACTGGGTTACCTCATTCAGGATAATTTCTTCAAGTCCCATCCACTTGCCTGTGAATTTCAAGATTCCATTGCTTTTTTTTTTTTCGTAGAATAGTGTTCCATTGTGTAAATGTGCCACATCTTCTTTATCCATTCTTCAGTTGCTTCCAGCTTCTTGCTATTACGAATAATGTTGTTACAAACACATTTGAGCACATGTCTTTGTTGCATGGACATGCATCATGTGGGTATATGCCTAAGAGGGGTCCTGAGGTAGACTGATTCCCATTTTCCTGAGGAATCGCCATACTGATCTCCAAAATGGCTGTACAAATTTGTACTTCCACCAGCAGTGGAGGAGTGTTGCCCTTTCTGCACATACTCTCCAGCATAAGTTGTCATTGGTGTTTCTAATTTTAGCCATTCTGGAAGGAGTAAGATGGTATATCAAAGTTGTTTTGATTTGCATTTCCCTGATAGCTAAGGATGTTGAGCACTTTCTTAAGTGTCTTTCAGCCTTTTTGATTGTCTCTGTTTAGAGTTCTCCAGTTCTGTATCCCAGTTTTTTAATAGGGTTATTTGGTGTTTTGATGACTAGTTTCTTGAGTTCTTTGTATATTTTGGAGATCAGCATTCTGTCAGATGTAGGATTGGTGAATATTTTTTCCCCACTCTGTGGGTTGTTGTTTGGCCTTGTCCACTGTGTCCTTTGTCTTACAGAAGCTTATAAGTTTGAGGAGGTCCCATTTATTAATTGTCAATCTCAGTGTCTGTGCTACTGGAGTTATGTTCAGGAGGCAGTGTCCTGTACCAATTTGTTCAAGGGTACTTCCCACTTTCTCTTCTAAAAGGTTAAGTGTGGCTAATCCAGCAACATTTTTTTTAACAGTTGTTGCTATTTCCTCAGAAGTCAAACAATACAAAGATAACAGAAAAGTATCCATTTTTTTTTTTTTTTGAGACAGGGTTTCTCTGTGTAAGTTTTCCTGTCCTGGAATTAACTCTGTATACCAGGTTTGCTTTGAAATCACAGAGATCTGCTTACCTCTGCCTTTCAAGTGCTGGAATTAAAAGCGTGTGCCACCATATACGGCTACTCTATTTCTTTTTATTATTCTTTTTTAAACCATTGTATCCTGTTTCTTTTTCTCTCCTAAGCCAACACACTGTAAACCTTTAGAGGTTTTTCTTAATCTGAATCTGTCTTTACTGTAAATCTTTATCTTTTTG
Source organism: Phodopus roborovskii (assembly GCF_943737965.1). NCBI lineage: Eukaryota > Metazoa > Chordata > Mammalia > Rodentia > Cricetidae > Phodopus > Phodopus roborovskii. The sequence continues at coordinate 17,252,695 of NW_026126540.1, forward strand.
TGGCCATGAGTCTTTTACCTGGTAAACAACAACATTGCTAAAATGAAAGCCACAACTGTTTTAGCCATGGTCTATCCAAGAATGTGGGGGTAAGTTTACCGACAGAACTGAGAGCTGTGCTCACTGCCTTGGTCTATGCTACCATCCAACAGCATTCTGCCAGCTTGGAGATGTGGTCACTGCCATTGTCAGCTCTGGTACACACCATTAAGTTGTTAGCAGAGCTCTTTAAAAGCCTTGCAGTTTTTGCTGATATGCTGAGTCAGGAAACCTCCCTTAAAGGAGCTGTGCAAGTCTCTGTCTCTAGCAAGACAGAGCCCAACTGATAAAAATGATGCTACCAAGAAGCCTTATTTGTCTTTGTTCTTTTATTTCTAAAACCCTTACTTAAGCTTTTGTTGTTTTAAGTGGAAGTTCTTATTAGCCACGTTGAAGGCGCCATTTTGTTTAGAGCAGTTTTCTGCCAGCCCCAAATAACACACATAGATGCTCTATTATATATAATTTTATTGGCCTGTTACTAGCATTTCTTATAGGCTAGCTCTGTCTTAAATTTTAATCCATTTCTATTAATCTAAGTATTTCCACATGGTCTTATCATACTGTAGAGAGGGCCCAGCATTCTTATCTCTCAGTCCTTCATTTTGAATCTCCTCACCAACACCATTTGTTAAAGAGATTTTCCTTTTTTCCATTGTACCATCTTGGCTTCTTTGTCAAAACTCAGGTGTCCATAGGTATGTAGATTGATAACTTGTCTTTTTTTATGCCAATACCAAGCTTTTTTTTTTTTTTTTTTTTTTTTTTTTTTTAACTATAGCTCTATAGTAGAGTTTGAAGTCAGGGATGATGATGTCTCCAGAAGTTCCTATATTGTACAGGATTGTTTTAGCTATTCTGTGTTTTTTGTTTGTTTGTTTTTTGTTTTCATATGAAGTGAGTATTGACCTTTCAAGGTCTATGAAGAATTGTACTGTGATTTTTTTTTATGATGATTCTTAAGAGCTGGACTCCTCTAACTCTGCTCAAAAACATTATACTTAAAAAAAGATTAAGAAACAGGGCTACGGTTTGAACAATATTAATACTTCTTCATTGTTTTTGAGGATGAGACTCTTGCCTCATCTACAAGCAAAATCCAAGTATTGTAGAAAGCATAGGGGTTGTTGCAGCAGAAATACAAAGAAGCCATATTTTATCTTTTACAGACAAAAGATGTAGTCCCAATTATAAGTAAAGGGTTTATAGGGAAGTCTGCTGTGTGGGAAAAAGGGAAACAGCCCTTCTGGCTTTGAAACATGAAGGAATGGCAGAGAGGCAATCCCTGGAAACCTTGCACTGAGAACCACTTTACTTGAAGTTATAATCCAGAAGGGATCAATTTTTTGAAGAATATCATGGTTGGGATTCTGTGGTCTAGCAAAGTCCATTACCTCATAGTGATTGAGGTGAGGCAAAGAGAGAGGAGGGAGAAGGAGGAGCAGGAGGGGGGCAGAAGGAAAATGAAAGGGAGGGAAGGAGAGGGAAACAGGAGGGCCACAGACAAAATGTAGTTGTCCAAAGGAATGCTGACAATGATCTATTTTACCCAATGAGGTCTCATCTCCTACAATTTCCACTAACCCCACCCACACTAAATCCCTGGCAATAGTCAAAACTAAATCATGGTTTAATCCTTCCAAACACCTCACCCTTAAAACCTGCTGCATCAGACACTGAGCTTTTAACATCAAGAGGTTTCTGTGACATTCAAATTCAGACTCTTAACATGGTGTCCATAAGAAATACTAGATCAGTCACTACAAGATTAACTACCACTTTATAGTAAACAACTGCATAACTGAGCTGTGTCGCTGCTGAAATGTGAGACTGTCATTATGCTCCACTTTGACCCACTGAAGGACACTCCTTCCTGTTCTTGACAATGTCCTTCACTGTTCTATCACCCTCTATGCCACATTTTCTATATTGAGTGCCCTACACTCAGTTTCCTAAATAGTTTTGAATATCTGTTTCCTCCGTTCTTTTAACAGATGGTTTGATGTATTTTGAAGTCACCGAAGTATCTTTATTAACATAGTTTTAAGTCTAAGACATGGTGTGAAGGCATAGCAAGAATTTGCTGGGGGACATCTCCAACTATAGATAACAAAACCATTGGGATGTTTCTTTCTGGTAAATCTTCATAAAATATTTTTTAAATTGTTGTACAATTTAGTCACTTATAAGAAAGCACAAAGACATATTCTCAAACAAGAGTAAAACTGAAGAGTAGTGTGGAAAGAGAGCTTGTGCCACACAGGGTAAATGGCATATACAATGGTTTGGGAACTCAAAAGGGTGTGAATTTGTGGTCACATGAGGCATCTTTTTATATATTAAGACCTTATGCATCCTTAAAATTCACCTACCTGGAAGAGGAATTCACTGGTAATCACTAAATTATCCCAGTGAGTTTTGTAGAATGCTTCCTTCGGAGGCTGTTAAAGGGTGGTTCAAGGGAGAGATGAGTAAGGTTACTAGAGTGATCCATACCATCAGGGGATGACTAGAGCCTGAGTGAAGCTACAAGAGTGAGAAAAGCCAGGAGTTTTGTCCTCCAGCCATATTTCATGGTCAGCCTCAGTGGGACTTGGTGATTGTTACAATCCCAAGTTCTCAAAATGGCTGCACTTAGAGATATCTAGGGAGTCTGAAAAAAAAATGACTAATACATCTCCCCTCTATCCAGTTCAGTGAGAATCACTGAAGGTAGACTACTCCAATACTATTAATTGATGAAGGCTCCCATGTGATTCCAGGGGGGAGCCAGGGGTCAGAGGAGAGAGATGAAAAGAAAATTTAAAGTAACACCACTATTTTGTCTAACTTCTGCTCCAAAATATCAAGTGACTGCTCACCACCAGCCTTTGGCCAGCTTGTCAAATATCATCTTAGGTGTTGTCACTAGTGTTCAAATCCTCCCATTTCCATCTCCTTTGTAGAGCCATCGTTCCTCCAAAGCTTGGCATAATCCTGCCTCAAATGAATGTTGTTGTCCTCAGTAGAAACATCCCATCTTGTGGTGGTTGCTGTTGTTTTTGAGTACCACTCTAGTCACTTTATTAGTTCAGGTCTGTTCAAATTTTCTATTTCTTTGTGACTCAGTCTCCCTATGTTGTAGGCTATGAGAAATGCATGTGTTTCTTCTAGGAAATGCAGTATGTTGGCACAATTGTTCCTAGTTGTGTAACTGTCTGCTGTGGTATTAATAATGTCCCCTTTTTGTGTTGGGCCATTGTTGAGTATTTTGTCTCTTTCAATTCAGTTAGTATATATTTTTTTTGACAGGTTTTCTCTGTAGCTTTTGGAGCCTGTTTTGGAACTCACTCTGTAGACGAGGCTGGCTTTGAACTCAGACATCTGCCTGCCTCTGCCTCTGGAGAGCTGGGATCAAAGTCATGCACTACCACTGCTCTTTAGTTTGCCTTTTAAAGAAAATTTAATTTTTTTATTTTTTAGTCATTTTAGTTTTTTTCTATTTAGCTTATTCCTGCTCTGATCTTTGTTATCTATATCCTTCTGCTAAATTTGGCTTTGGCTTGCTCTCTCTGTATTCCCTTGTGACATTGTTTTATCATGGTATTTGGTTTTCTAGTGTAGATGTTTTCCACCAGTCACCCCTTAGTATCACTTGTGCTCCATTAAAAATTGTAGTGTGTGGTCTTCTTTTCATCTCAAGATGTTTTCTTTTTCATTTCCTTTTATTTCTTTCTTGATGCTTTGGTTTTCCATACATTTGGAGATTTTCTAGCTTTCATTTACCTAATGAATTGAAGTCTCACTCTCTTGTGGCTGGAAAAGATAATTTGTTATAATTTTAATCATAACAGATTTATTAGGACTTGTCTTGTGATCTAAAACACATGCTACCTAGAAAATGTTCTTTGTCTACTTCAGAAGACTGTATATTCTGGGGTTTGGCAATAAAGTGCACTGTTTTTGTGTACTGGGTTTGTTGGCTACAGTATTATTCTGTTCTGATGTTTCTTCTGTCTGACGTGTCAGTTATTGAAAATAGAATATTAAAATCCTCTCCTATTTTCAGTTAACTATTTCTCATTTTAATTTTGGCAAAGTTTGATATATATTGTATTTTTGTTGTTTTGTCTTTTGAGAAAGGTTCTCTCTATGTAATATTAACTGTCCTGGAACTCACTATGTAGACTAGGCTGACATCACAGAGATTTGCCCACTTCTGCCTCCACGTACTGGGATTAAAGGCATGTACCACCATGCCCAGCCTACTACTAATATTTTCATAATCACCTAATGTATATATACTTAGAAATCCTCACCTTGCTGCAAACTGATCATTCTATCTTTATATAACATAATTTTCTGTCTCTTGTAGAATTCTCACTTAAAATCTCTTTTGCCTGATATATTATTATCCACTTTGGATAGAGTTTTCATTCATTATTCATTTGTGTTCAGTATCCATTTGTATCCTCTCCCTTTAAGCCTATATGCATGTCCTTGTATCTCAAGAGAGCCTTTGACATAACAGTAAAGTTTAATTTTCTGGTTTTTTTAATGTTCTTGTTGTTGTTAAAAAACATTCAGCTAGTCTGTGTGTTATGGTTTTGGAACTTAACCCATTCATACTTAAAGTAATTTATTATAGAAAATAGTTATGAACATTTTAGAACTGTTTTATGTTTTGCAATTATTTCATCTTTTATGCCCTCTCTTGTTTCCCTCTGTAGTTTATTACATTTTTAAAATGACATATTTTGGTTTGCACCTTATTTCATGCATAAATTTTCTAAAATATAATCAGAATTATGTCTTTTGTATGATGGCCAAATTCAGCTTCAATTATAGACAAAGATCCTGCTCCTTATATTTCCCTGATACACACTTCATGATATCAGTGTTTCAGATCACAACTGTTATGTCTTGTACCCTTAACATAGTTTCTTTATTGTATTTTATCCTATAAACTATATATCAGAATTAAGAATGATTTACTCACCACCATTGAAGTATCCCAAGATTTGTGATTGTCTACTCTTCCCTTTGCCAGATAACTTCAGATTTCTCATGCTTCCATTCACTTCCTAGTGTCCTTTCACATCTTTTTGAAGAACTTTGTTCATTATATCTCATAAGGCATTTGGGGTGGTTATGATTGCCTAGCTTCTGTCTATATAGAAAGGTCTGTTTCTGTTTCATTTATAAACAACAATTTTGTTAGATTTATGGTGGGATTGAATGTCCAATAACTGAGACTTAGGAAGAAAAGTTTGAAGCAAAGCCAGGAAAAAGCAGAATCTCAATCCCTAGATTTTGTTTTCCATAGAGATTGTGACAATAGCTAGTATGTTTCCAAAAATGCTTCATGAGAATTGAAATTACAATCCAGACATTTTAGGACTGCAGAAAAACTCAAAGCAAGAACAGTCATCTTGAAATAAACAATACAAATGTTTATTTTTCACTGCAGATAAGCCCTTCCCCATTTTGTCGTAGCTCAGCACAAGTGACAGAAAACATCCAGATAGAAAACCAATATTACAAACCCCTGGAAAAAGACAAACAAATAAACTTCCCAACTTTTCTAATTAGGAAATTAGAAGCACAAACCTAAAGAAAAAATCATCAGAAATGGTTCATGAGGTTTCCAGAATATTCAGTTATGCTGATTGACCAAGGTCTTCCCCTGTACAAAGCCAGTTAATGAAGACTAGGAGCAGTGGCTGCTTTTCAGATACAAACATCACACACACACACACACACACACACACACTCACTCACACACACACACACACACACACACTAAGGCATATAGGCTAATAGTGCACATACAAAAGAATAAAATAAAGAATTTATGCAATTATTCTAAAGAAATTCAATCAATGTATCACAAGAGAAGAGACAGAGAAGCCAAATAAAGTCAGTAAGGCATGCATAAAATTTAGATAATCTACAAAGAGTTATTAATAAAAATTATCAAACAGACATTTTATAGCTTATTATTACGACAACTGAATTGAAAAACTGACCAGGAAAATTCAACAACAGATTTGATAAAGCTGAAAACTGGTGGGCCAGAATGTGAGCTATTTGTCAGTTAGTGGAAACAAAATGATAAAGGGATTCTGAAAACCACAAAAGTATTTATGGGATGCCATCAAGTAAAACAATGTATTCATTATGAAATCCTTGAAAGAGGAGAGAAAGAATACAAAATGCAGAGGACTTCTTTAAAGAGCAATGATCAAGAACTTTCAGAATGTGAACAAGGAAATAGGAAGACTAATGTGAGAAGCTCACAAAACAGACCTAGGGTGAACCCAAAGGACTTCATGGAAAAGTCATTAAAATCAAACTGTCAAATACTAAAGCAAGAAACTCCAAAGAGTCCTAGGAAACAAGTCCTCACAAGAGGCTCTCAGGCCAGTGAGACTTCTCCACAGAGGCAGCAGGGGTCAGTAGGAAGTCGAAGAGCACACTAAAAGTAAGAAACTGAAATTAGCAACAAAAGATACTGGAACTGATAAAACTGTCCTTTATAAATGGACCATTTGACATGCCTATTTCAAGTCAATCATCAATAATATTTTTAGGAATAATGTATATGCACAGGAATAATGAACAGTTCTTGAAAAATGCCCATACACAGGTTTCATAGTTGCTTAGATATTGCCATGATTATTGATCTTTGCATTCATGTGGCCTTATATATTTGTGCTTCCAGATTGAGAGTTCATAGCTGTTGTGGTAGTATTAGCCTTTTTTTTTTAAAATGGAAGTTTTGTAAAGAAGAGGAAAATAAGACTTAAATATATTACCCTTTTTGTTCAATTGTATCTCATAAATGCCTGAAAATACAAAAGGTAAGTTATTGGTTATATTTTATTCTTTATATTTGCTCATTATAATTGAAGGTTAATTGGTTATTTTCATAGCTTTCCATTTCCAACTTGATGTGCTATGCAGAGTGATTTGTTTTACCTGTGGGAAGGCACATTAAAAACATGAGAATAAGCAGGATCTGGGAAGATCAAGGCATTTACTTATTTCCTCCTTGTTAGAGATGTTTCAGATTTAAACTTTGTCAGAGAAAGAAAACATTTGTGGTTCTCTTCTGACTTTAGTATCTATTTTGAAGAATTTTTATTGAATGAAATTTCTCTGGGTTACAATTTCATTTGACATTATAAACATTTGATTTATATCATGATAGTTTTTCCCCCTTCTATATAAGAGGGGTCATGGTGATGTTTTCCAGTTCTGTGCTCAACATTGTTCTTTTATGGACAAGAAATGTCCTCATTTCTATTATAATTGGCCATGAGAAAAGCATCTTAACCCAAGGAGAAATAAAGGCCGTAAAAACGGATTATACATCTTGTCTGCATAGCTATTTGTCTCAGACTGACATCCTGAGGAATATGTGGCAACAGAGTTGCAATAAAATTTCCTGTACTTAAAAATAAGTTGTGTAAGGAAGGACAGAACTGTGATTGGCACCATTGATGAAGCATACTGCAGTGTGTGTGTGTGTGTGTGTGTGTGTGTGTGTGTGTGTGAGTGAGTGAGTGAGTGTGCATACTTGTATGTATGCATGAGCATCAGCTTATAGAAGAGGAAGGCATTGTACAGTAGTCTCCTGTCTCTTGATGTAGACAACAATGACCACCAGTTTATGCTGCAATTGGAGCATTGTCAACACTTGTAGTAACTTGATGTTACCACCATTGTTCTATTTGTTCCTTTGTTGCTAGATGGCTTTGTAAGTGGTTTGGAAAGGACAGTCATTTGGAAATCTGGATGAATGAGTTTTAAACTTTGCCATGGTTTCTGTTAAGTGTAACATTTCTTATGAGAGTGGTTCAGTCTGTCCTGATGGCATAGGCCTGTGAACCCCAGTCACCAGGGAGTCTGAGGCAAAATAGTCACAAGACTAAAGAGCTCCAGAGAGTTTAGAGTCAACCTGGGTAACTTAGTGATACTCTGTCTCAGGATAAATAAGGTCAGGGAGTTGGAGTTGTAGATCATTGTTCAGAGAATGCTTTGCCTTGTATGTGTGAATCCCTGTTTGGTTTTTTAAGAGTCTCCTGAGAAAATCAATTTACCTTAATTTATTCATTTTTTTCACTGTTACTGATATCAAGGAGGGTTTCAAGTTGTGTCTCTTATGTCTGTGCTGTTAGATTTATGTGTTCCATAGGTTGGGACCAGCATTTGTCCCAGTTAGGAAACTGTGCTGCCTCTTCCATTGGTGTTCCCTTAAATTCCTGCTCTTTCCATACATTTTTTTTGATACATGGAATAACATGCTTTATTTTTAAAAATTCTTCCTGACAAAAGATATCCAATACTGTGAATTTATAAATATAAGAAATTTACAATGTATTTAAGAACTAGAGACATGTCTCCTGGTGGATGAAATGCTCACTGTGCAAGCATGAGGACCTACTGCTCAAGTGGAAAGGGGGCACCAGTATGACAGACACCTTGCTCACAGCACTGGCGTGAAGGAGGGAGGATCTCAGCGGCTCACTGGCTAGCCATGTTGGCTCATCCATGAGCTTTGGGTTCATTGAGAGACCCTGTCTCAAAAAAATAGAGTAGGACACTCAATGCTAATCACTGGCCCCAACTGGCACACACCTCACTCCACAAATATATTATTTCTAATTATGAACATATGTGAGGCACAACATAGTGATTTGTAACAGGCACATGGCAGGTGACAACCAGGATAATTAACATTCCCAATTCCTTAGACTTTAAAAATGATTGATTAACATATATTTCCTATTTCTAAGATGCACTGTGATAGCCAAGACATATGATTTCACACACACACACACACACACACACACACACACACACACATATATATATATATATCAGGGTAATTAACTTTCATGTCAACTTGTTATTAATTGATATATAAAATCTTTATATACAAAACTAAGATAGAGTTCTGGGAAAGTATATGATACAAACATACAGAAAAATTCTCTCTTTCTATGGAACTCAGTTCAATCTATGTTGTGTAAAATGGAAGAGACTGCTATAGCACTCACTGAAGAGCAACTGGAACCCTCAACTATGACCAGAAGCAATGGAAAATGGGACAACCACTATGGAAAATAGTTGGGAGTTTCTTATAAAGACAAAAAAATGTTTACCTTAAATATTTTTGCCTCGACCCGCGAGACTTCAACCTAGAACCTAAAGACCCAAAAAGTAAGATGGGGGGGCAAGAGACATGGGAATTGACCACAAGACAAGATTGTGATCAAGTGGAAAACTTTACTTTCCTACCCAGAGCTTATATGGTCAGCAGAGCAAGGATGTAGGAAAGGGGACAGGGGAGGTAAGAAGAATAGTTGAGGATCAGGTGTTCTTGCAAGTAGAATATAGAAAATCTCAAAGAATGGATGTTGGCATGGGTGGAAGATCAGGAGTTATGAGAACAAGAAAGGTTACTATGGTAATGGAGCTAGTGGTTATATGCTAGGCTGATCTTGCTAAACAGGGCTAGTTACTAAATCATCAAATCTTTGTAGTGTAATTGAAGGCTCTAAATGTACAGTCAAGAGAAAGAGCCAGAGTTCATGCAAGGTTTGTTCCATAACTGATCATAGACCAAGCCTCAGTTCCCAACATATTTTCACCTGAATAATGAAATCATAACTCTATAAAAATACTTGCGTGTAGTATTCATGGTCATCCCAAACTGCACATAATCTATTAGTAGATGAATGAAAAGCAAACTGTGGCATATATAGGAAATTATGTTGCCACAAAAATGCAATGAATATTTGATAAAACAATATAGTTAAGTGTCTATCAAAAAAAAAAAAAAAACAACTCTGAGAAAAAGCAGGCAGGTGTTACATGATTGTCAAGTAAATGAAACTTTAGAGGCAAAAGTGATCTAGATTATAGAAATGCAGACCAGTCATTCCCTGCTGAAAGCATCCTGCAAAGGGAAAGTGCAAAAGAGTAAAGTACAAGGGAAACTTTTGTAGTGACTCACACAGTATATCCTGTAGTTCATACATCTTTACTTGTAAGTGTTCACTCTCAGTATTATCTTAGTTGGCCTCAGATCAACCTTTTAATCTGTTCTCTACACAGTAGTTGAGAGTCTTTTTTTAAAGCATATCATAATCTTTTCTTCTATTTATTTAAATAAACACCCTTAACTCAACATAAGTATGATAAAAATCCTCTCCTCCTGTATCCTGATGCTTTCTTATGATGTCTCTGCTTCAACTGACTGATTCAACAAACCAAGCCCTTTCCCAGCCTCACTTCTGTCCTCCCAGAATCCTTTCCTTCTAGGACTTTGTGTGTCTGCTTGTCCTTCGCTATACCCACATTTTTTTTTTTTTTGGATCTGCTTCTCCACCAAAACACATGCTTTCCTTCAGGAACCAGTTTCTCTCTTTCCAGGGAAGTCCATGCAATCTGAAACATACTTTGATTATATATTGTCTAACACCTCAATGTCTTCTACCCATTCATAGCTACTGCAAGGATGGATGTCTCATCTCTATCTTGTTCCTGTATCTAGTAATATACATGGGGTGTTCATGGTTTATCTTTCACCAGTTCATAACTATTTCAAGGTCTGAGTTCTCTATCTTGCCCCTGCATTTTAGTAGTCAACATGGGATATGGCTCATGAAGACAGTGACTGTCAAAGGAATAGAGTAGTGAAATGAGTGAGTAGTCCAATAATACTTGCTCTTTGCTTTTACACTTCCATAAAATTTTCTAATGGATTTTTTTTAACCCTAACTTTCCAGGTACTTCTGTTCTGACTGTAAAGGCTTCTACTCCTGCATCAATTACAGACCCCATTAAATATTCAGTTTTCAGTGGAAATGAAGATGGAGTGTTTTCCCTGGGCTCCACCTCAGGTAATCCCTTTTTACCATATGATGACTTTATTTTCTCTTTACTCTACTGGTATTACTGGTAAGTAATTCTGAAAACTGAGAAAGATTCAGGGCACAAGAGGGTACAGAAAGAGCACAAGAAACAAAGAATGGGAAGGGGGTGTAGGAACGTTCCCATCTAGACATGGAATTGTTGATGCATTTGTGAGCTCTCAATAGCTGTGGCACTTCCACAAGACCTGTACGAGATCATCCTGTCAGCATCTACCATGAACAGAGGAGGGGATAATGATGCCTTAGCTTTCTGCAGGGAGTTGGGGGCCATCGGAGGGGGAGTCATTCCAAAGTGGTGTAGCCACTGGTAAGTTGTCTCTCCTCCAGTCAATAACCTCCACCCATACCCATGTAATTTAAACTAATTAAAAACTCAATGATTCACAAAATAACAGTAGGAGGGGGGCTTGTTTGGGATAAGGGGTTGAAGGGAGTAGGAGAGGACCACAGAGGATGAATGTGAGCCTAGTTAATGCATACATGTATACATTAATACATACATACATTCATGAACTTGTGAAAGGACATACTAAAAACTTTATAAGTTGGAAGTTGTTAGAGATAAATAATTTGAAGGTAAATATGAATTACCTATGGCATCCCAAAAGAATTGTGGGAAACCCAATGCTGCACATTTGCTCATATTCATAGAGTTACTGGATATTATGTTCTTATTATTTCCAAATTAGACCATGTCCATACTTCCCTTTGAGTTTTTGGAAGTGCATTCGTTTCTATTTATAATTTTCCCGCCTACTTGGTAAATTGAAGATAAAATTAGGAAGATCATTGATACTGAATTTGATTTAAAAATAAACACACACTCTGGCTTTGAGGGGCCTCTAATTTGCCACTCATCTCAACTGGGAAACTCAAGGACTTATGGAAAATTTCTTGGTGCTATTAAAGACACTACTTACAAATAGGGTGTGTGTTAAACTCGGATTGAGTAAGCATATTATTACACTGTGTGTACCAACCAATTACACAAGCATAAATAATGACATATCAATTGCCTAATTGTCAAATCTCCACAAGAATGTTTCTAATAATTTCTACATTACAGTAAAGCTGAGCTGTTTTATTTAATCTATGGTATGTGCTTGTGGGGAAAAAATAAGAGTGAGTTTGTCTGAGTAAGTGTCATCTCACTCAGAGTGGTGCTGTGGCTTTTGCTCTCCTCAACCATCAGTCATGTTCATCTCTTCATCCATGATGAAGCAGAGGACAGTACAGCAAAAGTCACCACACTTTACCTACCTTGTGGTTCCAGTGTATGAGTTTCGGGGAGAAGAATTAAAATTAAATGTATTTAGAGAAAAAGAAAAAACAGTAAAGTCTGCATATTTTCACATGCTATCCAGACCCTTCTCCCATATGTCACTTATGAGACCAAGAGATAGTAGTTTCCCTAGATCCCCTAGATTTCATTATTAAACAAACATGAACTCTATCATTGGATCAAAGGGCTTACCCATGGAAATGTATTTTGTGGCTAAGTAATTAGCTATGTTGAACTTTACCTTAAATATTTTTGAAATATGTGTAAGATGGAGTGATTAAATGCATGTAATTTCTTACTAGACGATGGAAATAGAAGTACATTCATTTGACACCTATCTCTAGAAATAAAACCTTACTGGAGGCCAGGTTTAGTACACATACCTTTAATCCCAGCACTTAGTAGGCAGAGATAAGAAGATCTCTGTGAGTTTGAGGACACCTGGTCTTATGTAGTGAGTTCTAGGACAGCCAGGGCTATGTAGAGAGACCCTGTCTCAAACAAACAAAAACAAAACAAATGAAAACATCAAACAAAAACACAACCATCAACAACAATAATAAAACCCTTACTAGATCGAGAAGCCACCCTGACTTCAAGTGCTATTATAGTGCTATAGTCCTGAAAACAGCTTGGTACTGGCACAAAAATAGATAGGTAGACCAATGGAATTGAATTGAAAACCCTGATATTAACCCACACACATATAAACACCTGATTGTTGACAAAGCAGGTAAAATTAAATGGAAAAAAGAAAGCATCTTCAACAAATGGTGCTAGCATAAGTGGATGATGGCATGTAGAAGACTGCAGATAGGTCCATATCTATTGTCACACACAAAACAAGTCCAAATGGACCAAAGACCTCAGCATAAATCCAGCCACACCAGATCTCTTTGAAGAGAAAGTGGGAGGTACCCTTGAATGACTTGGTACAGGAGACCACTTCCTAAACATAACAACAGAATCACAGACACTGAGATCAACAATTAATAAATGAGACCTCCTGAAACTCAGAAGCTTCTGTAAGGCAAAGGACACAGTCAACAAGACAAAACGGCAGCCCACAGAATAGGAAAGATCTTCACCAACCTCACATCTGACAGACAGCTTATCTCCAAAATATCCAAAGAATTCAAGAAGCTTGTCAGCAAAACACCAAATAATCCAATTAAAAAGTGGGGCTCAGAACTGAATAGAGAATTATCAATAGAGGAATCTAAAATGGCTGAAAGACACTTAAGAAAGTGCTCAACATCCTTAGCCATCAGGAAAATGCAAATCAAAACAACTCTGCGATACCATCTTACTCCTGTCAGAATGGCTAAAATCAAAAGCACCAATGACAGGTTTTTTTTTTCCCCTGAGAGGATGCTGAGAAAGGGGAATACTCCTCCACTGCTGGTGGGAGTGCAAATTCGTACAGCCACTTTGGAAATCAGTATGGTGGCTGGCTCCTCAGAAAAATGGGGATCAGTCTCATTAGGAAAATATGCAGAGATCTATGTGTATGACCCCAACTAACAATCTAAGCAATAATGGAGAAGCTGCTTTAAATGCCCTTCCCTGATAATGATATTGTTGACTACCTTATGTGCCATCCTAGAGCCCTCACCTTGTAGCTGATGGAAGCAGAAGCAGACACCCACAGGTAAACACTGAGCCGAACTCCTGGAATCCATTTGCAGAGAGGGAGAAGTGATGAGCAAAGGGCTAAAGACCAGGCTGGAGAAACCTATAGAAACGGCTGACCTGAACAAGAGGGAGCTCATGGACCCCAGACTGATAGCTGGGAAACAGCCTAGGAACAAACAAGGCCCCCTGAACACAGGTGTCAGTAGGCCCGGGAAGTCTAAGAGATTTCTGACAATGGAACCAGGATATATACCTAGTGCAGGAACAGACTTCAGGAGCCTTTTCCCTGTGGAGGGTTACTCCCTTAGCCTAGAGACATGGGGAAGGCCTAGGCCCTACCCCAAATGATTTGACAGTCTTTGATGATTCCTCATTGAAGGCCTCACCTTCCCTGGGGAGTGGATGGGGGTGGGATGGAGGCACTGGTGGGGGATGGGAGGATGGGAGGGAGAGGGAACTCAGATTAATATGTAAAATAAGAAAAAATATTTAAAAAAACAAACTATGTACTTTTGTTGGTCATAGTTTCAAGTGTCTAGACTAGGCACAATTTGTATTTTAAAATAGAATTAGCTTCGTTTTATTGATATCTTGTTTTTCTTCTCCCGTTCCTTGCCCCTCTGCTTCCTCTTCCTGTTCCTCCTCTCTCCTCTCTTTCACTTTTATTTTCCCATGCTCTTCTGTTCTTTCTCCCTCTTACTAGCTCCGTCCACTTCCACACCCTCACCGTCTTTCTCCCCACCCCCACACTCTTTTTTGTCAGTCTTGTTATGTAGCACAGACTAGCCTCGAAGTCATTATCCTCCCACTGCAGTCTCAAAAGCACCAAAATTACAAGTGTTCTAAAATTTAACATTTCAGGCTTTTCTCCCCTACCTTTGTTTGTTTGGTTGTTTTTTTGTTTGTTTGTTTGTAGCATTCCTTTAATTAATTCAGATATGGGTTGTCTGAAAAGGAATACCCATTCTTTGTTTTTGACATACATTTTTGCTAGGTTTATATTTCTAAACGCATTCCGTGTCTCTTACGGCAAAATGCCTTGCTGCCTAGCTTCTTGTTGCTGTTCTACGAAGTCAGCCAATTTCTGAGAGTCATTCCTTTGCATCTTTGTGGAACTCCAACTAGGCAAACACTGGCCCTGAGGCTCTCTCCAACACCTCATTTATTTATTAAAATAAACAATGCTGGACCCCGAGACTCTCCCACATCTCTTTTCATTTTTTTTTTTGTAAAGATTTATTTATTGATTGTGTATACAATGTTCTGCCTGCATGTACACCTGCAGGCCAGAAGAGGGCACCATATCTCACTACAGGTGGTTGGGAGCCATTGTGTGGTTGCTGGGACTTGAACTCAGGACCTATGGAAGAGCAGTCAGTGCTCTTAAACTCTGAGCCATCTTTCCAGCTCCTCTTTTCATGTTTTTAATGCCATTTTTTTCTTCCCTTGGTTTTATGGATCTGGTTCTTTTATTTGTTGTAAGTTTTGAGTCTCTTTGCTCACTCTTCTACTGAAGTATCTCTCTACCCATAATTTAAATTCTTAGGAGTTCTGAACATGTATAACTATGAAAATATAGATGATGCTTAAAAATTTAGGTTTAAATCCTAGGCCCTGGTGGCCCAGCTAGCATTGCTGTGCCACCCACCCAAATACATCATTAAAGATAATAGAACTAGTGAAAAGCAATAACATTATTCAGTCAGTGTAGCTACACTGGGAAAAGGAACAAATAAAGGGGTTTAGGGTCCCCCTACTGCATCTGAGGTTTCATTTTAAATACAAGGCTAGTGACAAATGTAATCAATTAGTCCTAACCAGGACATTGATTTGTCATTATCCTGACTCAGGTCTGCCTGCAAGCTAGTCTGGACAGTTGTCAGACCTGAGAGACATTTTTTCCTGAGAGGCAGGTTTCTCTGGCTCCCACAGGGCTTCAGCCTCCTCCCCCACCCAGAATGGCGTTCCTGGGGGAGGTAGTCATTCTTTGGAGGACACCTAGAGTCAGGTATCAATCGTGTCTCTGGGAATATCTTCTCTCCTGCCAGGGTTGTCCCATGGGCATTACAAATTCACATTTAAGCTAATGAAATAGCTCAGAACATATTTTTCCACTCCCTTGTAAACTACCACTGAGGTTCAGAAAAACCAAATCTCCACATATTTGGTTTTGTTTTTTACTACTGTCCACTCCTCTGGAATATATATAAGTTTGAGTTTTCTGCTATCTTATAACCTCCTGTGTATTTCTCTCACTTTGTTGTCTACACTCTGCACAATTAGGAGAAGTATACCTATAGGTCAGAATATCTTAGAATTCACACTGTCTCAGTGCCTGCCTCCCTAATCTGTCCTCTGAGGACTCATTACATCTCCCAGTACACTCTGATGCATATATAAAGATATGCATATGCATGTGTAACACAAATTATACACACTTATATCTCAACAGGTATGTTATCATGGAGGTATTTGAATATGTAATATACCATATTGCTCTTCAAGATATGATTTTCAAAACTTTAATTATGATATAAAATGCATCTGTCATGTGATGTTTGACATATCATCATTAAAATTGTGCCCAGAAGTAGTTGACATAGATTTTCTGGATGTTTGGATTATGAAATGGAAAGAGTATGAATAATACACTGGTAAAATTGATCACTAAAGATACAGTCATTTTCTTTAAGGTTAAAAGTGGGATGAACTTCTAATCCATAATTCCAAATGAAAAGTTTACTTTTGTGTTTAAATCTCAAGTCACTTTGGATTAAAAACACCCATTATATTCTGAGGCTTCAAAGACTGCATATTTGACCAAAATTGGTCATGTAAATAACAGATGGTCCCACTCAGGCTATTATTTGGTAGACTGACATGCAACAAAGCGATCAAGCTTTCAGTGTTTCCCCAGGCATATTTGTAACAGAGTAGAGTTTAAGGCTAAGGGATAACGTAAATATTTGTTCCATTTTGCTTTGGATTTGCACAGATGCATGCCCATAATGTGTGACTGGTTGTAGTAACCTCATTATATTATCAAGCCAGTGCCATTTGAAGAATCTTAATCTCATTTTGACATGTATTTTGCAACTTGGATAAATGCTAGAGGTGTACATATATTGGAAAATATCACCATGGCTTTTATTCTCAAGTTGTTATTTCACTGGCAACATGATATATGTGCAGAAACTTCAAGGTGGCATCTGTGAGCCTTCTTGGCATAATAAAACAGGCAGCTTTCTGGCCAGGCATTAGGCACAATGTTGTAGGGCTTGCACTTCCCCCTGGCTACATCTTTGTTGTTTCTAAGGAAAAATTCAGATATATGATGCAAGGCAATACGTGGACTTAGTATGTGTGCCAGCCTGGGGTCATCTCATGACTTTCACAAGTGTGTCCCAGTTATCATGACTGAAATGAATGCCAAGAAAAAGGCATTAGGATTGTAGATCTACTCCAAATACAGTCATCAAAGGCTCCACAAATCTTGTATTTAAACTACACTTTGATCTGCACCACAGATAGCACACATTCTCCAAGAGACATGAACAACTTGGTGTTGCATTTCTCTTTCTCATTCCTGTACAAGCAGTGCATGATGGTGTGATCTGGGGAGATTTGGGACCCCACCTCCATCTCAGGCCTCTTTCTGTCCTTACACCACAGAGCTTTCTGAAGACTTGCCATTTTCATTGCTAGTCACAAAATGCACTTTAAGGACTCTGCAGCTGCCTCAAGTAAGAGCCATCCTAAATACTATCGGGAGAGATTGGCCACAAGCAGATGTGGATTGTGACAGTAATAAAAACAAAAATGACCATTAATTGCTGTCATTATAAATTAAGTAGTAGAAGGATGGAGAGATGGCTCAGAAATTAAAAGCATTTGCTGCTCTTCTAAGAGGCCTGGAGTTAGGGTCAGCACCCATTCTGGGCATCTTATAACTGCCTGTAACTCCAGGAGATCCAACAATCTCCTGTATCCTTTATGGATGTTGTACTCATGTGCACAACATACACAAATATATAACTGCATAATAAACTTTTTAAAAAAGTTAAGCGTGGTAGTAAAGTTCTTAATATATAATCTGGATTCCCTGAGAATTGCCATGCTTGTGCCCTCATGAGCCTAGAAATTCTCATTTTTAGCCTTCTTCATGGTTTGTTTTCACTCATACCATTACTATGCCACCCCACAACAGATACACACAGTAGAAATCACACGCAGGAATTTCTTAATTTGGGCAAGAAGCTCAAGCTGTGGCGGTATCCCCTAAAGTCCACTTCTGCAACCTGGTTTTGTGTTATCTATGAGGTTAAGAGTACTGAACACTGAAGTACTGAGTACTGAATACTGAATACCATGAGCTAGGCACTGGGGATGTGATATGCAAGAGACAGGGAGCAACGCCCACTGGTACACTCTACAACCGAGCAAAAGTAACCAGATTGGAGCAGCAGGTAGAAAGAGAAAGGTGCAGCAAGAGATGGGTGCAAACTCACCAGAGAGAGGGAAATGGAAAATGACAAGTAAGACTGAGGTAAGACAGGCCTGAGCCAGTGTATCCCTGCAAGTTAAAGTTGCTTGCCTTTGTCATACTGTGGAAATCCACTGACAGGTTCTATGACGGGGAAGGACAGCTTCCTTATTAGTTCAGAATGGAGACAAATCCTTGGGGAGATCAGCTAAGTGGCTAATGAAGGGTCCAAGGAGGGAAATGTTAACAGTTTCCCAGAAAACAGCAGCAAAGTAGACAGAAACGGATTTAAGAAATGTTTGAGGTCCAGGAAGACATCTCAGGGGGTAAAAGTGTGAACAGTGCAAGCCTATATAACCCCAAGTTCACAAAAACCTCTATTAAAAGCCAAATGCATATTTTTCTATAGTTTTCCTTAGTTACGATAAAAGATAAATTAGATATGAAACTGTAGACTCATAAAGATAAGTTAGATGATGGAGTATTTTCTTTAATTTTGTCAAATATAGACTAAATATTATAACTGTAATTTTTGCTTGATACCTGTTTTGTTATTTGTAATTTTACAATGTTAAAGTTAAAACCTTTCTTTCTAATTAGACAGAAAGGGGGAAATGATGTGGGTGTCCTTCTGTACACTGGAAATATGTATTGTTTATATTGCTTGATGAATAAAGCTGCTTTGACCTATGGCAGAGCAGAATATAGCTAGGTGGGAAAGCCAAACTGAATACAAGGAGAAAAAAGATGGAGTCAAGGGAGACACCAGCCAGTCACTGAAGAAGCAAGACATGTAGAAAGCGAAGTAATGCTATGGCTATGTGGCAATACAAAGATTAATAGAAATGGATTAATTTAAGATGTAAGAGCTAGCTACCAATAAGCCTGAGCCATTGGTCAAATACTTACAAATTTAAAAAAGAAAAATCCAAATGCACTATAATCACACATCTGTAATCCAAACACTCCCTACTGTGAGACAGAAATGTTTCTGAAAGTTTGTGGGTATGCTAGCCTGGAGTGCATAGGACAACAGCAGGAACAAGAAAACATACATGCCTCAGCCAGGCTGAAGGCAAGAACCAACTTCCAAACTTGTCCTTTGGCCTTCACATGCACAGCCATGCCTTCCTCCCAATTAAGGAATAAAAATTGGATATTTTTAAACATAAATGTTTAAGGCCCCACCCTCCCTGGGGAGCAGAAAATAGATGGATTGGGGTTTGGTGGGGGTGATGGGGGAGGGTAGGAGGATGAGGGAACTGGGATTGACATGTTAAACAACCTTGTTCCAAATTTAAATTTAAAAAAGAAAAAAAAAGTTTAAAATGTAGACTTCCCAGACACTGAAGTTGGCTAAAAATAAAGAGATAAAAGGTAATTGAAGAGAAAGCTCCCAGGTTATAGACATTTGTTTATCAATGTTGGAAATCTGAAAATATCCTTATGGCACCAACTTTTTCATAATGGCCCTTGTTAGAACACATGAGTCAATGCTGTTCTGGAACATCTTAAAATAACATTATCATTTCTCTTTAATGTTTCCACCTTGGGAATAAATCTAGGACAACTCATTGTAGAAGAGCCTAAATTGCTTGATTTTGAAGTCAGGAGAGAGGTACAGCTCATCATTTTTGCTGAGAGCAATGGGCATAGAGCCTTCACCAAAGTAGCAGTTTCCATCCAGGATATGAATGATAATTCTCCACGCTTCACACAGAGTGTGTACAGAGCATCAATCTCTGAAGACCAACACTACAATGCTCATGTAACACAGGTAACAGAAAGTGTGTGTGTGTGTCTGTGTGTGTGTGTGTGTGTGTGTGTGTGTGTGTGATATCAATCAATGTATGGCAGAGTATCTATTAACTATTATCAAGATGCAGTCTGGTTCTATTACTCTCCAGACTATGTTCAATGTTTTATGGGTTGGACATCAGGAAATCTGAAAAATTTTTTTGACTCTTCTTCATAGATCCAGTGCTCATTTCCCAGCCTCCTGCTTCTTTGGGGACTACTGAGCACTAACTGAGATTTTGTAGGTAACAAAAATGTCTTGAGTCACAGATAAAAACAGATGTGAAGCAGAATTCATTCTCTTGATGGTGACAGCTCAGGCTGTGACTCTCATAATCATTTCTACTCTTCCTGTGCTTGGCAGGGAGCCATTTGCCTGACACACATTCTGGTAAACTTACCCTGGTGAACCCTGTTGCCAGAATACTAAAGTGCTAATACCCACCTGGAGAAGTCTACTACCTGAAACATGTTTAACTGTACACAACCACAATGACTTTATTTGTCTCTACTTAGCAACTAGTTCTTCTTCATGGTCATCTCAAGGTTACTGTGGCCATTCTGTACCACAGAGCCTATTCGAATGCCCTCATGATGAAGTCCAGTGTATTCTTCATGGTCCTCTGCATCCTCATAGGACTAAGGCAGAAGTTTGAAGAATGAACTGAGAAGTAATTAGGAACAAAGCTAGGGAATCAATATAGGAGTTCAAGAGATGACAGGGGATGTGAGCAGTGGCAGAACCACATCAGATATACAAAGCATGAATTAAAACAGTGTAATAATATAATGATTTATTAAAATCTTGACTCCACTGATACAATTGAATTAGTGACTGAAATTCAGCATGGATGACCCTGCAACATATCTCCACGGGAAGTGATACAGACACTTTGTTTTATCCTTAACACTACTTTGAAAACTCATCAAATAAACCATTGGGATGATAATTTATTAGCAGTATATCAATGATTTGATTCACTTTTCAAAGGGCCCGTGAGTTAAAACTTCATTATAATATAAAAATGTCTCTTGTTGGCCCATTTGGTAGACAATACCTCAATAAGAAGGGTAATAAGAGAGGCAGATGAGGGCTGGGGATGGCTCATTAAATAAAGCATTTGCTGTGTAAGGATAAGAGCTGGAGTTCAAAATCCAGACAACGTGTCAAAGCAGAGAAGTGTAAGAGCCTGCCCCTTCCTTAGAAGCAGGGAGGCAGGAGATTCATGGGCAACCTGGCTAGCTGGATAGCTAGATTTGCTGCTTCAGTGAACTCCAGGTTAGGAAGAGATTTTGCCTAAGGTAATTAAAGAGGACACCTAATGTCTACTTCTGGTCACCATACAATACAGTCACATGTGTGTGAATCTACATACACATGCAAAAATCAAAGTGATTTTTGTAATGCATATTACAAATTTGCAGTAAACTTCCAGTTGCACACAGTTGCAGCTTGAAGCATGAGTGACATTTGGAAGTGTTTTAGATGAATGTGAGAACATTTTCTGTCTCATTTTCCAGTACATTAGTCAAATACAAGTGTCAGCTATGTGTTGTCATGACTCCAAACCAGTGTTTCTTAACCTGTGGGTCCTGACCCCTTGGGGGTTTAATAGTTCTTTCATAGGGGTTGCCTTAGACCATCAGAAAACTTAGCTATTTGCATTATAATTCATAACAGTAGCAACATTTCAGTAATGAAATTTGTAGCAACAAATATAATTTTGTAGTTGGGGATCACTACAATATGAGGAACTATATTAAAGGGCTTAGCATTCGGAAGGTTGAAAACCAGTGCTCTAAGCATCGGTTTTTAAATGCATTTGATATTCTGTATTCTTTCCTAAAGCACTTCTCTGAGAATCAGGCTTGGCTCACATCACAGGTTGAAACTTTTCCAATGAAAGGTTTATTTCTCACAGGTGTTTGCTACTGACTTGGATGGTGGCTTGAACAGCCTGATTGAGTATTCCATTGTCTCTGGCAACCAAGCAGAAGCCTTCCAGATTGACTCGCTGAGCGGGGTGATAACAACAGTTTCTGTTCTGGATTATGAGTCCACCAACTCCTACAGGTGTGTTTGGTTTCTCTGTCATTAGAGAGTTCTTCCATTGTTTCTTCTTGACTTATTGTTTGATGAACGGT